>NC_132794.1:78718855-81218855 GCF_048418805.1 Vulpes vulpes
TAGTCCTACTTCATTCAAAGCACAAGACTCAGCCCTGAGCATCTCTCAAGGATGACCCACACCAGTTCTTTGGGTTGGTAAGACCTACAAAAGCAGCCCAGGAAAGGGACAGAAAGGTGAGGGGGTGAGCAACTCTTCTTCCCTCCAAGACTTCTGGGACCAGGTGAAAACCCCAGGGGTCTCACCACACAGTGGGCTCTGGTGCCCATGAGTTTCATCTGGACTTGTCAACAAAGAAGCCAGGACAACACAGCCCCACTGGTAGGACTCCAGAGGCACTCTCCGGATGCCAAGAGAGCTGTGGGTCTACCTCTTTTCCCGAGTCCAAGAGGAGACCCTGGGCTGCAGGCTTCCCTTTGCTTTTAGGAGAGTCTTCCACAGGGGCTGAGGCTGGGAGAAGCAGGGGAAAGGGGAGGGCGCCTCGGGCCTGGACGCTCGCTGAGGACCCTCATACGCTCTTCTCCCCCACACTCTGTTCCTTGGCAGAAGGATTCTTGTCCTGGCTTCCATCAGGGGGCGCCGGCTTGGCCGCGGGGTTGGGGCTGCTGCTGGCCGAGGGCAGGAGGTTGGCCGACTGCAGGACGGCCTCCGAATGCTCCCGAGCCTTCATGCGCAGGGCAGCCACGCTGGCTGTGCGGTTGCTCTGGCAGCCGTAGGTGGGAAGGAACGACAGCCCCATGGGGTCCGGGACACAGCAAGAGCACAGAGGGCCCCCTGAAAAGAGGAAAAGCAACAGGCTGCCATCACTGCCCACATTCTGTCTACCGGGACACGAGGTAAGGGTAAGGGGCTAACTGATTCTGTTTGGTTCAGGACCCATATAGGAGAGGTGACAGGACAGAGGCTCAGGACCCCAAAGATGCACAGCACAAGAGATCCAGCTGTTAGCCCAAGGAATTCTCAGAGCACAGGGGAGACCTCACCCATTCTGCTTCCCTCACCCACCAGCTGGGTGGCCTGATACTTACTGATACTGATACTTACCTCACAGGATGGTTATGAGGATCCAGTAAAGAAATCCCACACTCACCGGACTACATGCCAAAGCCCCCGTGACAACTCACAGGGATGCTGCAGGGACATTTTCAACCTTTGAAGACGAAGGGAACCCAGCCATTTTTCAGGTAGCTACTAAGTCGTCGGGACATTAATACTTATTGAGTGGCTTGAAGCTAACCATTTAATGAACAAAACTTTTGGGTATTTCTTATGGCCCAAGAGAGTCATGAAGAATTAACTGAGACCCTCAGGGCATGGTGAAATGAGGTTTAAGAACCTCTGAAGCAATCAGTTGGGAAAGCACTTTGCATAGATCCCATGTATGGAGTGGGGCTTGGGAGCAAGTGCCTGGCCCCAAGCATGCTGGCCAGCAGTACATAAACCAACCCAGGAATGTTGTGAGCCACCCCTCTGCAGGCTCAATTTGAGGAAAGTCCCTCTTCATGGGTCATCCTCAACTGTGCATTTATTCAACGACTATCCCATGAGCACCCAGCCCTGTTCTACACCCTAGTGACAATCAGCAGGAATAAGGCAGCAAGACCCAACCTCACAGGAGTACAGTTCTAGGGGAAAGGTATACCGGAGCCCTTGAGTTGCTGCCACAAAGGTAGACAGTAATACGTGCTCCAGAAAACACGAATGGAACACAATGCTCAGCAGAGACCTGAGCACAACTCGTCAGAGTGGCAGCCACATGAACGTCTAAGAAAGAGCATGCAGCCAAGGAGGAGAGCAATGCAAAGGCATGGACATAGGAAGAGAAGTCGCCTGTTCAGGGAGCAGCAGGGTGTTCAGACTGATGGAAGCCAAAGATTACAGGGGAGAGATGGAGCAGATGGATCAAGGCCATCAAGTCCAGGCTGCCCAGCAGCCTGAGCAGGATTCAATACAAGGAAGCCTCAGTAGGTTGGAGTAGAGTGTGTCACAAGCTTACCTACATCAGGGACAGGTGGGAAGGCCAGTGGGGTAGAGCAGTCCTAGGGAGAGTGGCCTGGCACAACATGGCTAGAGAGCAGGAGGTGAGGGGTGGCCAGATTCCAGTTTATGGGGAAGGGTATAGCTTGCACAGACCACTCATGGACCACAAGGAAGGTGATGGAAAGGAAGGATTCACACATGATGCCTAGGCTTGGGCCTGAGCACCCACATGAATGGAGGTGCCATTCCTAAGATGGGAGCAAACAAAGAATGGTGTGTGTGTGTGTGTGTGTGTGTGTGTGTGTGTATGCATGTGGAGGAGGATGGGGAGAGTCTGACCATGGAATCTTGTGGTCCTGTTGCCCATCTGAGCTCTGAGGGGAGAAGTAAACAGTGCTCAGCAGTGCTGGTACCACCCCTGTCCTTGAGGTACACCCATGGGCTCCAGCTACCTATCACAGGAAGGTCTGGGGGCAGGAGTCACAGATTTCGCACCCAGACCAGGTGGATAAACTCAGCTGTCGGCATGACATGCTTTGAGAGACTTTCTGAGCTCCCAAGACAGAACAAGCAATGGACCTGCATTTGTGATCCCTGCAGGAGATGCACATCCCAGCAGCCTCCACACCCCTCCCCACCCAGTCATCCTGGGCCAACTCCAGAGCCAGAGCCCACCAGGGGAGCAGGAGATGGAACACCTTGGCCCTGCCAAGGACAGTTGGGACTTAGTGCCTTTCCCTAAGGCCTGAGACCTGGGTCAGCAACGGCCCCTGGACCCACGTGGATGAGCCGATCTTTCTCCCCTTCTGACAGGAAGGGGACCACTAGGCCAGTCCTTCACCTCTTTCTGAAAGTGCTCATCAGCTTTGGAGGAAGCAGCACTGGAGACTGGGTGTACCAAGGGACCAAAATCCCTATTTGTCAAGTGAATTCAAATTCCTTTTAAGCCGCTAAGCTCTTGCATGATCAGGCTCACACTGCACTGTCCTTCCCATGTGCTGGCCAGGATGCTTCCACAGGCTCACAGAGCATCACAGCAGAGCCTACATGGAGCTGTATTGCTCAGAGGTCCCTTTCTGCAGATGAGGAGATTGGGAGTGAATAGCAAGTGGCCAAGCTGGACCTCACCAGGCAGGGGGTCTGCTCCTCGAGCATTGTGTCCCTCTGAAAAGAAGGCACAATCTTCCCCAGCTTGGACCCTTCCCCAGGCTCGGTCTGTGGGTGAAGAGCCCCACCCTCTGCCTTGGAATGTTCTCCTCACACCTCTCTCTCTCTTTAGGGTTCCTTTAGATCATCACCTCCTCGGGGGTCCTGCAAGACTTCCCCATCCAAAGTTGGTTCCTTGGTTACATTCCACTCTGCTCAAATCTCCAGAGCAACGGCCACAATGCTAGGGGATTGCTGACAGGTTGTTGACTTGTTTGTGGTCTGTCTCCCTCCACCTGACCCCACCCCCCCAAGAGACTGAAGACTCCCAAGAGGTCAAGTATCTTCCTATCTTATTCACCACTCTGTCCCCAATACCTGGCACAGTGCCTGAAATAGGCTGGGCCCTTGGGAAGTATATACGGAGGAAGGCAGGCAGGCGAGGAGAGCCACTGGCCCCAGCGCCCACTTATAAGATGAGCCCTCACGAGACAGCCCCAGCAGCATCCACTGGGATATTCCCACCTCCCTTCCTGGGGACACGGGTCTCCATGCCAGGGCAGGGCACCTTCCTCTCTCCTCAAGCACATCTGGATGTCTCTCTTCCTTTCCAAGCCTGCTCAGAGACAAAAGGAAGCTCACCTTTACCAGCACCCACAGTGGCCCCTTGTCACCATCCTGGCCACCCCGAGGGGTGTGTATTACTCATCCCCACTCTCCAGGTAAGGAAACTGAGCTCCAGGAGTAACTGGCCCAAGTCTGCCGGTTTACTGTTTAGGTGGGACCAGAACTTTCTGATGGTGTTTCAGTGCTCCGGCGCTGTAATAGGGGTTAAAACAACTGTGGCCTCCCACCTCAATTCTGACTGAGGGTCAATATGCAGGGACAAATCACAAATGCCAACTTTACACAGGGAATTCTGAGAGCCCATGTCACAGCCCCACACCCCTGGTGGGCTGCTAACCTCATGCCATTTCTAGAAGCAGGGAACATGCAGAAAGTTACGCTGGGTCAGATCCCGAGTCCACTTCTCCCCCTGGCCCTCATTCAACACAGCCACATACAGACACCAGTCACAGCTCGGTAGGGAGCTGCAGGCTCTGCTGGGACAGTGCCAGTGCCATGGACATGCTGGGACAGTGCCAGTGCCAGTGCCATCCAAGGACTGGGACCCCCTCCAGCATGCTCCCAAAGGGAGCATATGTTTGAGGAGACCACATATGAAGAACGGTGAAGGCCCTAAGCAGTAGGAATACTGGACATTTTCATCTATTTAGAATTTTTCTCACTTTTCTACAACTAGTGTGATTTAAAAATCAAAAACACAGGGACACCTGGGTGGCTCAATGGTCGAGTGTCTGCCTTTGGCTCAGGGAGTGGTCCTGGGATTGAGTCTCACACTGGGCTCCCTGCAGGGATCCTGCTTCTCCCTCTGCCTGTGTCTCTGCCTCTCTCTCTCTCTCTCTCTCTCTCTCTGTGTTTCTCATGAATAAATAAATAAAATCTTTAAAAAATCAGAAACACAATTTTAATTTTAAAATGAATGTTAAAAAGAGGCACATTTGAGGAGGGACTGGGAGAGGCTGGGCAGCCTGAGCGGGGCAGGTACTAAAAGTCTGAGGGGAGCTTGCCTGGACCTTTGGCCTGTCAGGGACCTGGGAGGGACCACAGTTCTCAGGATCTGCCCTAGGCAGCCTGCCCCTGTCAGACCAGCCCAAGAAAGGCAGGCTCAACTTGGTCAGGCTGATTCATGCCTCCAGTGGTGAGGCTTTGTTCCAATGTAAGCGTCAAGCAGGGAACTAAAAGGTCTGTGACTCAGTGATGAATAGGCCACCTGCAGGATGGAGAAGTGCCGCTTGGACAAAACAGAGCCTCTTTCCCTAGGATCCACAGCCTACACCTGCACAGTCACATCCACAGCAGGTGGGCTCCCAAGAAAGCCACCAATAACTACACTCCTGGCCCTCAAAACCCAGATTCGAGAGTAAAAGAAACACATTAACTCCCAGAACCAAGGCTGCAGGAGGGAGCAAAGTCTGTGCACATGATCTAGTTCACCCCCGACATTGGAGGGATGGGGAAACTGATGACCAGGAACACGACGACTCTGGGACACTCTGGTTAGTTAGCACTGTCAGGACTATGCACACAAAAGAAAACTGTTGAGTCTTTAAAAGGAAGGAAACTCTGGCACATCTACGATATGGATGAACCTCCAGGATGTTATGCTAAGTGAACAAGCCAGTCACAAGAAGACAAATATTGCATGGTTCCATTTACGTGAGATGCCTAGATGGGCATATTCATAGAGACATAGAACAGTGGTTGTCAGGGGCTGGGGCAGGGGAAAGTAGGACATTCTTGCTCAGTGGGCAGAGTTTCAATTTTGGAAGATGAAAAAAATTCTGGAGCTGGAAGGTGGTGATGGTTGCCCCACAAGAGGAACCTATTGAATCCTTTTGAACTATATACTTAGAAGGAGTTAAGATGATCAATTTTACCTTCTACATATTTTATCACAATTAAAAATAAAATAAAGTAAGATAAATTCCTATAAATAAAACTGTAAGAGTTCAGGTCAAGGTCATCAGGATCATGAGGACTGCCCATGGCTGTCGAGACTCCTGTATGGCTCTTCCAATGGGTGAGAACCTCCAAAGTCCCTCAAGATAAGCACCCCCCACTCAGCTACATACCACCTCAGATCCATGGGCTAAAGCATTCAACCCACCCTGCCAGTTGTGTCTTTGGCTAAGGAAGCAATGCATGGTTTGTACACCTCCCTTGAGCCAGGCCTCTGCCCCAGGCTCTGCACCATGCCTGTTGGGTGGGCATTTCCACTGTAGGGCAGCAGGTGACCTGAGAGATGGGCCCAGGTCAACAAGATTCTTTGGTGCACAGCCCCTGAGAGATGTCTCCCTCTTTTCCTCATCTACACCTCAAGTCTGAACAGTAGCTAAAGCATCCTTCAAAGGGGGTCGATGCTTATAGGTGGACTCATACCCATCCAAACAGCCACATCGAGGAATGCTGACAGAGGAACCACTGGGAGTCACTCTTTGCCCTGCCCTTACTTGGATGAGAACATGGAAGATGTGCCAATCCAGAATGTACATATGGGCAAGCCAGAGAGCAATCTGTACAACAGACAAGATCAAAAGCAAACAAGGAGACAAATCTAACATGCTAATATTTATCAGGGAAAGGTATAGAGTCTCTGATGTGTGCCCAAGGATCCAACCCTACACAGGGGGATGTGGCTCAGGGGAGCATGTGGTCAATATGACCTCACAGTAAGCTCACTGCAACGTCATAGGCTGTGGGCTGCCTTAGCAGAGGAACCTGCGGGGAAAAGGAGGATAAATTCTTTCTGCCTCTGTCATGGTCGGACCATCAGACTTGAGGGGGGGGAGAGGGGAGGAGAGAAGGAAGGGAGGAGGGTGAAGTGAAAAATGAAACTATTTAGCTAGGCTGACCCCAGGGCACAGTGGGCACAAGATAACTATCTCTATCTCTCTCCTGCCAGGAATGAAACAGAAGCAATGGGTAAAAGTATGAAAAAAAAAAAAGGAGTTTTTCTTTCTTTACCATCACATGCTGTGCATTTGCAGAGGGCTTCCTAGGTTCCTGGTCATCATACCCAGAAGCCCCCTTGATGGAACATTAGAGAACCATGCACATGGGCTACTGAGTGAGAAAAGGCTTTATTTAACTCCCTTCCAGCATAAAAGAAGTGGTTTTAGAATGGGATGTGAATTATAAAGTTGGTTCTTCCAACCTTAACGCATTTTCAAAATTTCAGTTGATGGTGTTAGAACTTACTACCAGCATTGCTCGTAACTCCTATAACCCTTTTTTAACAAAGAAAAATATTATTTCCACAAATAAGAGTCTCATAAAACTAACTCCGATTTCTTCATGATTCCAGAGTACCGATAGCATGGCCAGATTTCCCCATATGCCTCCTTGCCCGAACAGCTTCAGCAACCCAGACCCTGACTGAAAACCAGAAGTGACACCACAGAGCTCCACCTGTGTAGTGCTCCGGATGGCAGATGGACCAGTAGTTACCAGCTAAAACCCCAGATCCCAAAGCATATGTGCTTTGCTCTGAAAAGCCAGACTCAAGGATCTCACCAAAGTACTTAGAGATTCTTTCAAGTGCACTTCTAACATAAATCATTCAGTTTCAAAGACTACCACCCACTAGAGAGAAATGTGCCTGCTAATGGCAGACTCATTGATGGCTAATATTGAGAAAAGACACAAAAATTTACGACAGCCAAAGACTCCGAATGCACAGTAACCTGGAGCCATTTGGTACGGGGTAAGCAAGGAAAGCAGCACACCCCAGGATGGCCTGACACCCACCCCTGGCCCACAGCAGGGACTGTCTCAGAGAGATGATGTCTGAAAGTTGTTTGATAACTGCCCCAGCAGTGCTCGCTTCGGCAGCACATATGCTGGGATAACTGCCCCAGCCTGTGACTGTTAGTGATGGGGAGACACTGAGCCAGCCCGAGCACCCGCCTTTATTACATCAGGAAGGTAACAAAGACCCTCGAGAAAAAAGTCTACCCCCAAATCGAGTCACCCGTCATCAAGATTCCATAAAGTGAGAACAACAACAGGGGGTCTCTGAGGCCTGAAAAGCGGATGCAGCTTGCCTCTGAGGTGGAGGAAAGAGGGTTTTGACGTGTGACCCCCAGCCCCACCGCTCACCGGGCATAGGGGGTCTCTCTCCATCTTTCCACACCTCGGGCTCCTTGTCTGTGAGGGGCAGTGAGACAAGCACCTCTGTGAGACAATCCATGGCACACCTAGCACTAAGGCCTCAAACAGTTACTATTTCCATAACCCCATAGAAATTAAAGGGTGATTCTAAGGCACAACTCACAACTTGTTCCAATTACCAACTTGTTCCAATTCATGTCAGCCACCAGCTGAAGAGCTGGCCCTGTGAGCAGCCCCTGTCCTCCAGGACACCCAGGACGAGCCGGGAGCTCTGCCACAGCCCACAGCCCACAGCCCGGGAGCAGGAGCAGCCGCCAGTTCGGTGCCTGTCCCCCAGTGCCCGACTGCCACCCTGCTGCCACCCTGGCCCGCTTCCTCAGCTGAGCCTTTCCTATCAGACCACAAACTAAAATAGCTAATTCTGCCAACAGAATTTTGGGGAGTAAGACAAACAAACTTTAAAAGTGTCCTCTTTTGGGGCATGCCTGGGTGGCTCAGTCAGTTAAGCATCTGCCTTCGCCTCAGGTCATAATCCTGGGGTCCTGGGATCGAGCCCCGCATCAAGCTCCCTGCCCAGCACAGAGCCTGCTTCTCCCTCTGCCTCGGCCTGCCTCTCTGCCTACTTGTGTTCTCTCTCTGTCAAATAAATAAAATCTTTAAAAAATAATAAAAATAAATGTCATCTTTTTAATTACTAGATTTCCAGAGTTGGGGCTCTAGGGGTTTTTTTTTCCTATTTTTTTTAATCTAGCAAAAACCTATAAATCATGAACGGGCTAAAAATTAAATTAACTACAGAGTAAGTCAATCCAGTGTAGCAAATGGTAACAATGTGACCAACCTCATGGCCCAATAACAGGGAACTGACTGAATAAGTTATAGTCACCCACGGAGAACACACTAAAGCTATGACAGAATTATATTATAGAAGGATACTTAGTGTTGTGAAAAAACTATAATGACATATAATAATGAAATATTCAGTTTTGAAAGTAGGTTGAGAGGGACACCTGGGTGACTCAGCGATTGAGCATCTCCCTTTGGCTCAGGGCGTGATCCCAGGGTCCTGGGATCGAGTCCCACATCAGGCTCCTCGCAGGGATCCTGCTTCTCCCTCTGCCTGTGTCTATACCTCTTTCTATGTCTCTCATGAATAAATAAATAAAATCTTAAAAAAAAAAAAGTAGGGGGGATCCCCAGGTGGCTCAGAGGTTTAGCACCACCTTCAGCCCAGGGCGTGACCCTGGAGTCCCGGGATCGAGTCCCACTTCAGGCTACCTGCATGGAGCCTGCTTCTCCCTCCGCCTGTGTCTCTGCCTCTCTCTCTTCTCTCTCTCTCTCTCTCTCTCTGTGTCTCTCATGAATAAATAAATAAAATTAATTTTTTAAAAAGTAGGTTGAGAAATAAGTGAGTCAATATGATCCCATTTTGGTACATGTAGGTATGTGCTGTACATACAGATCCATTATGCATACTACATATGTATATACACATAGTACATATATGCACACATATATGTACAACCATGTGCCATATCCACGTGGCATCAGTTATAATACATATAAAAATTTATTGGTAGAAAATATCGATAAATTTAAACTTTTTGGTTTAAAATTTTTAATTTCTAACTAAGTTATAAAATACATAAATTCATTAGAGATATACATTTACAGATGGGAAGAAAACAAATGTACTAATACCAAATATTCATAGTGGTTGATTCTGGGTACTAAGGTTATGAGTGACTTTTACAATTTTCTTTGTGTTTTATTGTATATTCCACCCTTTCTATATTGACCAGGTGTTACTGTCATGAAAATGGTGTTCTTTTGGTGACTTGTGATTTCCAGTCTTCTTCCATTCAGATGATGAGAACAGATACTCTCCTTTAGAACAGAGCCCCACTGATACAGCCCAGGAAGAAGGGCCATGTCCTCAGCATTCAGCTAACACTCCAAAACTGTGAGTGGCCTCAGCCTACACTAACCAATGAACATGAGGTGGACAAAATACCATGGAAAACCCACCAGGAGCCCTCGGCCCATCTCCTGTTCTGTGGGGTTCAAGGTCAGCAAGTCCCTTTGCATGAGGTATGACCAACCCACCAGCAGTCAAACCCCCTAAAACAACACAACCTCTTCCCTGCAGCCCTACCAACGTGTGCCATCACCAATGTCTGTGCAAGAGCCAACTGGCCCCTAAATGAAGCCTGAAAGTGGTTTTGTTTGGAGAACATACTACCTCCTGGACACTAAATTAAAACACACAATTAGATTTCCATTAAGTTACAGCAAATTCTGCTGAATTGATCTAATCGGCCTACATTCCTATATGACATCATGCTTTAAAGGCTTGGCCTGAACATAAATACTTAATGTAATAAATACAGTCTGAAATATTTGATCTCCTTGGCAGTTTAATTGATCTACTACAGAGACTGACAGGAAAAATTAAGTTAGCTCTATCCCATCTCTGCCAATAGCACATTTTCATCATAAAGGCACGTGAACTATAATTTTGGTGACAAGCAAAGCTCATGCACACTGATTTCTTGTTGAAAGTTCAGGTTAAAGGTAACAGATTTGAACAAGGAAATGAATAAGTGGATTTATGAGATCTTTAACACACATAGTTCCTGTTTTTTTAATAGATAGATTGTATCTATTTTGTGATTCCTAAGACCATCCCCTTGTTATTCATAGGATTGTCTGAGTGGGGTGTTGGTAAGTGCCCACCATATGTAAGCACAGATTCTTAGATGCTGTGGCTTCGGGTACTCACCAATAATCAAGTGCATCAAGTCAAATTCCTACCCAAATGCCTTCTACCTCAGAACCCCTGATGTGCTTTCCTTTGTCTCCATCTTATGGTTTATGTTGCCTTTTACCATGAATTGTGCTTATTTTTGTACCCAGTGCACCTTCCAAAGGTGCCATTAGCGCCTTCACCCCCTCACCCCTATACTTCTGCTGCCAGTACTGAAATGTCCCATTTGAAAGTAAACATTGAATATTTGTGAATATATGAGGAAGGCAGAAAGGGAGGGAGAGTCTCTCCTTCCTGACTGAGCTGGCATTCTCTCTAGGTCCTCAGAGTCACCCTCTCCCAGGTTCTAAGCTTCCTCAGTACCTCATGGAGAGAAATAGGGCACATGGCAAAGTTGCTCCATCTGATTAATGTCAAAATCCCCAGGTTAATTTGGCAGGTTATTCTGCTAGACTTGATGCTAGATCCCACCCCTGTCTGAACTCCACCTACCACTTGTATACCTACTATCAAATGACAGCTGCTCATTTGTTCAGCAAATGCTCCTTGATGGGAGGCAGCCCAGCCAAACATTCCTTGTGCCATGACAGTCTCAGAGCCAGCACCAGGGTCTCCTTTCTGCTTGGATGTCTTCGAAAGGGCAAACAAATAATGACAACACCCAGATCCAAGGACCCTGGCACAACCAGGGGAGCAGCAGGGACATGCGTTCTGGGCAGCCCGGTGCCAGTTAGCACTGCCCACCCTCCTTCGAGTGGCAGCCAAAACTCTGGACAGGCAGGCTGCTTCTCCCGCTGCCTCTGGGCACAAGCCAGAAACCTTCTGCTCAGCTCCCTGCACTCCAGGGCCCCATTGATTAGCAGGAAGGGCAAACCCATCAGCACCCATAGGAAATGGCTTCTGGAAAGTGAGTTGCAGTTTTTAAAGCCAGAGAATGACAGCAGGTGCCTGTAAAGGAAACAGAATCAATACAGGGTGTGGGCGGCTGGACGATGGGACACCTGGGTCCCTGACTTGTCCTGCTTCTGACAGATGTACTACATGACCTTGGGCAGTCCCAGCCCCTCTCTGGGCCTCAGTTTCCCCACTATATCTTGGAATGTTAACCCACTCATTAAGAAGATTCCTTACAAATCTTAAGTGTTGGGATTCTCTCTCCTGTCTTCCTGACATCAAGTAGTCATGGAGAAGGCTAGGGCTGACCCAGTCACTTTCCCCATAAGCAGTGACTACCTTCTGCCCCATCGGGTTCCCTGCTCCCCAAATACCTACACCTTTACAAACAAGCCAAAGGCCCCTGAAGGGCTGCTGCTTTTCTGGATCTACCCACACCTCAGACCTCATAAAATGTGCCTTGCAGGCTGAGAGGCTCTCCCATTGAGGAGCAAATATCTGCAGGAAGTAAGACTTTCTGCCCCAGAGGTCCAAAATCAAGCCCTAATTAGATACCAAGTGACCTCCCAACCTCATCAACAGAACTCTAACAATTATTGCCAGCACATACTGGACGTTTGGATGTGCCAGGCACAGATACATATTGTACTGACCACAAGCAATATTGGGTATGGCCATCATGATCCTCATGTCACAGGTGAAGAGAAGACTGGTGTCTTCCCTAAGTTGACCCTATGACAAGAGGGAAATGGTTCTGGGCCATGGGAAGTCCGAATCCAGAACTTGGGCTCACCTTGAGGTCATGCCATCCTCTCCTGGGAATGTGGCCCCATCCAACCTCATGCTTTTCTCTTTCCTCAACATACTAGGTCTGCCTGCCTCAATGCCTTTTTGCTCATGCTGTTCTCTTACCTGGAGTCCTCTTACCCACTGGGTAACTCCTATGCTCCCTTCAAGCCCAAATGAAACATCTCCTCTGGAAAGGCTTCCTTAGTCCTATGGGGAGAAATGTCCTCCCTCCTCAGGACTTCCCCAACACTTTGCCTGCCCTTGTTGGCCTCCATAGGAACACATGACTATGTCACACGAGGTAGAATTCTTTGTTGACTATCTCTCCAAGCCCACCCATGATGTGTGAATCCCTTAAGGTTGGGATGTGTCTGATTCATCACCAGAGAGGTTCAGGCCTGACAAAGTGGGGTACTCAATGGTACTGAATTAAGCACAAGAGGGTCCTATTGTTTGTGGGGTGCAACAGGTGGCCAGCACTGCAGGGTAGGACCAGTAAACTGGAGTCTCCCAAGTGAGACCAGTCTCTCACACTCAGAGCAGCATGACCTTCTTTCCTTGTTTACCCAAACCTCACTACCATTTCCTCTACATCAGACTCTGTATTTGGGGCCGAGGTTGAGTGGCCTGGAAGGCCCTAGAGGTGAGTCAGATATGCCAGCACCCTTAAAGGGCTTGTAGTCACCACTAGGAAACAAGGTAGGTTCAAAAACAAACACCTCAACTCAAATTATGATGTCAGAGTATCCTCGGCATCTGTGCCACTCAGCCTCTGAAGAGGGCCTTCAATGAATTGAGCTTCTAGCATTCACACCTGTGTGCAGTCCCCTCCACTCAAGTCTCGATTGGCTCTAGGACCAGCTTAAATCAATAAAATGCATCCAGAAGTTAACACTGTGCCTGTTGTGGATTAAGCATTAAGAAAGCCTGGCATATTCTGCTTTTCCACTCCTGGGAATCAACCACTATTCAATCCCAACCCAAGCTCACCATGGGGAGAGAGAAAAGGGAGCTCCTGGGCTCCTAGCATCCCTGCCAAGACTCCAGACAAGGAGGTGCCACCATGTTGTACATACCAGCCCCAGCGGCCATCTGACTATAACCTCATAAGAGAGCCCAGGCAAAAGCAGCAACAGAGCTGCCTGGCTGAGCCCAGCCAGTCATGGGAACCAGGATAGATAATAAAATAGCTGGGCAGTACTACTGCTGCTTTTATTATACTCAGTTTGGCAGTAAAGTAAAACAATACTAACACCTGGAATGGAAATTCTAAGGAAATCACAAGCCAATTTCCTCATGATCATAGATGCAGAAACCCCTGAACAAAGAACTAGCAAACTGAATCCGCTCTATATAAGAAGGATGACATGTCACATCTAATTTGGGTTTATTCCAGGAATGCACAGTTGGATTAACATTAAAAAATCAATCAATGTAACTTACGGTATTAATACATTGAGGAAGACAAATCATGTGATCACCTCAACAGCAGCAGAAAAAGTATTCAATGAAATTCAGCATTCATTCATATTCATGATTTTTTTAAATAATAATTAAAATAAAACTCATAGAAAACCAAGATGCAAATATCTTTTTTGATAAAGAATGTCTAAAACAAAACAAAACAAAAAGATGACAAACATGACTGTGAAACCCTGAGATCAAGAATAGGCCAGAGTTGGCCACCATAAACACATATCATATGATTCCATTTGTATAATAAGTCCACTGTAGCAAGAGCAAAAGTGTTCACAACCTATAGAGACAGCAAGATTCATAGTGCCCTGAGGCTGGGGCCCTGGGAGCAGCAAGAAGTGATGGCTAATGGGTCCAGGGTGATGAAGACATTCTGATGTGGATCATAGTGATGGTTGCACAACTCACCGAAGATACTAAAAATCATTGAGCCGTACACCTCAGTGGATGAATGGTATGGTGTGTGAATTATATCAGTAAAGGTGCTATAAAAGAACTAGAATAAGGCAAGGATGCCCCTTGTCACCATGTCTATACAGTACTGTGCTCGGGGTTCTGGCTGGCACCAACAAGAAAAAGAGATGAAAAGCAAAAGGATTCAAAAGGAAGAGACCAGCTGTCTTTATCTGCAGATGGCCTAATCATACACATATCGTAAAGAATCTACCACTGAACCTAATTACATGAATAAATCTCCCAAACACAATGCTCGGCCAAAGAAGCAGACACAAAGAATCTCTACTGTATGATTTCATTTCTATATAAAGTTCAAAAAAGTCCAGTCTAAAGAACAGTGTTTCAGAATGTCTGCTTAGGTCGTTGGCAAAGCTATGTCACAAAAGTCAGCAGTGCTCTTGTTTAAGGAAGAGAGAGGGGCCAAGGACTGGGGAGCTCCTGGGATGCAGGCAAAGTCCTCGAGGGTGGTTAAATAGCTGCTTAAAATGGGTCACTAAACTCCAGATGCATGTTTTATGAATTTTTCTAATAAATATATATTTCAGAATTAAACAATTTTTAATGTTTTTAACGTGATTTTTTTTAAGCCACAACACAAAGGAAAAGGTGATTTTAAAAGATTTATGTATTTATTCTGAGAGACACAGAGAGAGAGAGAGACAGAGAGAAACACAGACAGAGGGAGAAGCAGGCCCCCTGCAAGGAGCCCGATGTGGGACTCGTCCCAGATCCCAGGATCACACCCTGAGCCGAAGGCAGACACTCAACCACTGTACCACCCAGGCATCTCAGAAAAGGTGATTAAAGAGGAATGGAGGGGAATTACTGGAAAAAGAAGAGGCTGCCTCCAGCTCAGAGTTTAGCCTTGGTGGGCAGATGTTTATTGGACAATAAAGGCATTGCAGTCCCAGATCTGGACACTTTATCTTGGCCTGAGCCCAAGGCCAAGGCCAGTGTGAAGCAGGGAGGGTACATTCTTGACTACCTAAGGGGCTTTTGTTCTCTGGAAGGATGTGACCAGACCCTGTCCCAGCACTGGACACCCTGCCTCTTGCCTCCCCCTGCTCTGTCCTCACACAGATGGCACAGGACCAGGACTGCTACTCCAATTGGTAGCAGCTGTTGAGCACCTACTGCATGCCAACGCTGAGCAAGTGCCTGGCACATAACACTTCCTCAGGCCTCACAGATCTGTGGAGGGGGTCAGAGCAGGCTGTCTGCCTCCAGCCCCTCCAACCTGGGATCCCATGTCAGCTCCCCAGGAAGCAATGGGAGGGGAGGGAAGGTCAGAAGAGGTCAGACCTCTTTCCCTTGCTTTGCTACTGTTCCCCTACCTCAGGCATGACTCCAGGGACTGAGCCGCCCCCATTCCCGCCTTGCCCGAAAGGCTGCCCGCCCCTCCTCCCTGGCCCCTCCAGTCTGGGAATGCTGGCCCGGATGCTTCCTCTAGTGCAGGAGACTGACTGTGATCCCCCAGCGTGAACATGGCCTCAATTAAGAAAGCTCTCCCAGGGCAGCTGTAATTAGTTTCCACCTCACACCCAGATCTCCGAATCACAGGTTAGAGGCAACCAGGCTAAGTGCACCAGAGAGAGGGGGGCCTCCGCTGACTGTGGCTCTCCTGCCCCCATTGCGCTCGTCCTGTGGCCAGCACTTCCCCGGAACAAACCCAAGCGCCTCCCTCAGCCATTAATAACATCCTCTGCATTAATGAATTGTGAACACAAGGCTGGCCATTAAGACAGTGCAGGAAAATTCTTCGTGTTGCAAAGGCTTTTTCTCTGGACACCCATTACTGTGATGCACACCCTCCCTGCATGGCGTAGGATTCTGCTGCCTTTTTATTTGAGAGTGTCCATAGAATACTCAATAAGGAAACACACTATAACTGCATGCCCAGCCAAGATGGGTCCTCTCCAGCCATCCCAAGGTACAAAACATCACTGCCCATGAAGTCCCAAGGAAGGAAGAGGGGCCCTGCCCAGGAAACCCTACCAGGGCAAAGGAACAGTGCCGCATTTGGAACAATAAAGGGCACAAGGAAAAGATAAGTCACAGCTGCAATAAAGTTGAGAAAAATGGGAGACATCTGGAGAGACAGACATTTCACTGGCTCCTTTAAAGGTGAGTGGGACCCAGGGACTTGGAAAAGAGAACGGAGGGATCTGGTGAATAACGACGGTATTTACAGAGCACCTCTCAGGGACCACACACTGTTCCAAGAGCCTCCGATGTTCTAGCTCATGTGCTCCCCATTCAGTTCTATGACTTCAGTCCTAGGATCTAGATCCCCATCCTACAGATGAGGAGCAGAAGTAGAGACTGCCAGTACTGTTCTCCAGGTTTACATAGCTAGAGAACAAACAGAAGGATGAGGACTCACACCAGGCAGGCCACTTGCTTGAGGCCATTGTCCTGGTCGGCTGCTTGATAATTAAAGGATAATTAAAGGAGGAAACCCCCACAAGTGCCTGATTTTCAATTACATAGCTCTATCCCCAGGGGGCAGTTTCCCCGGCCTGAGGCAGCCAGCTGCCCCACTCCCTGATGGGCACAGCCTGGAGGCTAGTCGGCCACACTTCCACATATGGGCACTCTGCTTGACCCACCACCCCAGAGGGGTCATGACCTCCTGCCCTTCAAGGGTGCCAGCCTAACTCCCACTCTTCCCTGGCTCCCTACTGTCTGAGTAGCCCTGCTGATCTATCCAGACACAACCACACACACACACACACACACACACACACCCGTGCACATGCTACCTCAGCCACTCTCAACAAGGAGCCTGCTGGATGGGCATCCTCAGTACTCCAGCCCTGGAGCTGTGTCTTAGCAACCCTGACCAAACCCCGGGGCCAGGATGATGGTGCTGCGGCAGAGGGCCAAGCGCTAGAGAGTCTCTGCACTCGCTCCCTGGTCTGAAGCAGAATCATCGAGCCGAGCTTCACGGCCCAGGCAGTTCCGAGCTGTGTAGATTGTCCAAATACTGGACAAATATTGTCTGGTCTTGGTTTCTCCAACTCACTAGCTGCTTCCAAACCCCAGACCCCAGCTTTCCACATTTCCCCAAGGAATGAAAATTATTCCCTCTAATTTCCTAAGAAAACCATATTCTAGAGTTTGCTACTGACTTCTCAGTCTGTGTGCCAGAGCTCAGCCAACCTGCTCTCCTTCATATTTCCTGGGCCGCTTCCCCACCATAATCTTAAGATAAAAGAAGTGGAGTCTACATCTGCTGGAATGCTCTGGGCCACAGCCACAGAGCTTCTAGGGCTCCACCCATCCACCTCACTCACAGCTCTGTATTGTGGGAGCCCAGTGTTGTGGGGGCTCCCAGAGCCCATGCCCTCTACATCTCATGTCCCTGCTTGCCCTGTCCCTTCCCCCTGTGTAGCCTGCTCAAGGAGCTGACAGCCAGTATTCCAACAGCGCTCCTGGTTTCAGAACACATTCAAAGTCAAAAAATTTCCAGGCAAGTGAATAGCCATAACACTACATTCAAGGACATACAACCCTCAAGGAACTAAGCAAACTGTACCTCCACATCCCCGAAGCTCTCCCACAAACACCCCTGGAGGCTCTCTTAACATTTCCCAGGCAAGGACTTCACATCTGTCATAACAGTGCCTGAAACCAAAAGATCAGGACCCCCAACTCAGAGTCCTTCACCTTGCAACTATATATAATGCTCTCCGGGCAGTCAGCTCTGGGACTAGTAGGGGAGGTGCTCTGTGTGCCCCCTGGGGGAACTGATCCTGCCCTTCCTTCTCATGCTGGCCAGCTGTTGGCTGCAGCAAGGGCAGCATTGGCTTAGATCCTCAGGCCCTGGTCTGGAGCTGCATGGCTGGAGTCTCAGGGGAGGGGCACCCTGGTGCTGTCTAGGGTTGGGCCAGAACCTCGGTGGCCTACCAGAGATACTTACTGTCTTCAGCCCAGGGCCATATGTTCCCACTAGGACCCCAGGGCCTGGAGAAGGAGACAGGAGCACTGCTCGAGTCTGGGAGCCGACACTGAATTCGATTTCTTTCTTCTGGATTATTTGCAAGTTGCCACAGGCCTGGAGAAGTGAGTTGGGATCTCTGGGCTGGAAGGGGCCGTGGTGCTCAGCTCACAATGGTCCTGGTCTCAGACAGTCTTGGGTTTGTCTAGACCCCTCCCCAGGGCTCACACCCAGTGGATTCACTTGCTAGAGAAAAGGAGAGTAGGGGTCTAAGGTCCTACCAACACGTGACCATCTAGAGGAATGAATGAATATGTGGTGTCTAGAGGAAAGGGCACATCAGGATCCTGTGGAGGGCAGCCCAGACCCCAAATGGGAGATGTAGCTGAAGAAGCCATGTGTGAGCCAGTGACTTCCCCTCTCTGAGCCTCAGTTTCTCACTTGTGACAAGAGGCATGGGCTGAGAAGTCCATTCAGGTGCCTTCTAGCACCAACAGGCAAGAAGCTCCTCCCACTTAGGTGAGGCAGTCCCCAGGTTGGCCAGTACCCTCTGGGAAGCGTAGCTCAGGCCACTAGCTCTGCCAACATTGCTTGCCCAGTCCCCTGTGGGGGTGCACTAAGGTAAAAGAGGCTTGGTCAAAGCCCAGAAGTCCTAGCCCTGAGTCAGGCCATTGGAAATCGGGCAAGAAGTCAAAGCTGTCCTCTCTCCAAACCACTTAACAAACGTTCCACAAAGCAAGCAGAGGTCGAACCCCACAGTATCTAGAAGCCGACTTGTGGGTACATACTTGTTACCCAGGTCCTGAGGCCAAGGCCGGGTGCCCCAAGCACACCTCCAGGGAAGGCTGAGGCCACCTAGACTAGAGCCAGGAAGCTCTGACCAGCTGATTCAGAGACTTCTAGCTCAGAACACCTCACTCTCAGACATGCCACCACATGGGGATGGGCACTTTTAGAGAGCAAAGATCCCCAATCCAATACTAGCTGTTATCTTGGAGCAAAATGGCAGGCCATGGATGGCTCTGACCAATGATGTGCCTTGGAGATCACATGTAAAAGATAGGAATAGCTCAAATAAAAATTTGAAAGATTTCCAACTTCTCCAGGAATTTCAATAGTTCTGGCAATGTCATGTCCGCATATCCACTTGGCCACAATGAACTGGCCTGAGCAGCCACTGACCCCTGAGTGGGCAAACACTCCCCAATCCCACCCCCAGTCCCACCTATGCCCAGCCCACATTTGAAAATGCCCCTTAACATGCTCCTCAAATACCTGTCTCTGGCAGTGGAGAAATGTCTCTTCTCCCCATGCCTTTCTCAAAACTATGAAAATGTTGGGACACCTGGGTGGCTCAGGGGTTGAGCGTCTACCTTTGGCTCAGGTCATGATCCTGCATCAGGCTCCCTGCGGGAAGCCTGCTTCTCCCTCTGCCTGTGTCTCTGCCTCTCTCTGTGTGTCTCTCATGAATAAAATAAAATCTTTAAAAAAAAAAACTATGAAAATGACATAAAGACACAAGGGCTATATACCTCAAGGAAAGTGGGCAAGAGTTCATTGGTGTCTGGTGAAGACAATGCTTACACATACTTACCTCGCTCACTGACTGCCTGTCACCAGAGCATGTCACCTGCCCCAGCACACGGCCACAGTCAGGAGGGACTTCCCATGGGGATGCACAGGCTGCCCAAATACATGCCACCATGACACACAAAGATGTTCCTTGGTGTGGTGAACACACTGTGACTTCTGTCACCTGTGCCAGCACTTGCACATCCCAAGCTCCACCCCCAGTAACCCCCTTAACAAGGGCAGCATCAGAGGAAAGTTCTGTTTCTTTTTTTTTTTTTTTTAAGATTTTATTTATTTATTCATGACAGACACAGAGAGAGAGGTAGAGACGTAGGCAGAGGGAGAAGCAGGCTCCATGCATGGAGCCCAATGTGATCCCAGGACCCCAGGATCACACCCTCAGCTGAAGGCAGGCACTCAACTGCTAAGCCACCCAGGAGCCCTGGAAAGTCTGTTTCTAATGAGGCAGACACAAAATGGGCCCCAAGGTCAGAGCCCAGCCTGAAAAGTTTAGGGAAGGGCTGGAGAGGGGTACATACCAGTAAAGGAAGAAGGAGGTGAGACATTTACCTTTACCAGTCCCTCCCACTAGCCCCTGCCTCTGCCTTGGGTCCTAACTCAGATGACAGAAGCCTTAGCTCCATCTCCCTCTCACCACTGCCCTGGGCCTCCCAGTGGCAGACACTGTCCTGCTCCCCCTGCTCAGCAGCCTGGCCCTCTCTCCCTTCCCTGAGCCACCACAGGCCTCTGCCAGGGCCCCACCTTGGCTGGCCAGGGAGCCCAGCCATGGTTGCCATAGTTGAGACACAGCAATCACCTATAACACATGAGGCTGGAGTGAGGCAAGCAAAGAACATTCATAAAAGAGATGGTTACTCTCGAGAGCTGAGCCGGCCCCCACCAAAGCAGAGAGGATTTGGCACACAGACATGGGACTACTCCTCTGCCCAGACCAGCTCCTTAAATGATACCCAAGTTCCACTGGTAATCTCCTTCCAGAAGCCCCTTCCAATTGGGACTGCACCTCTGTATTGCCCTATCAGCCTACTGTATCCTGTTCCAAGGCCCCTCTGTGGGGAGCTCTCCATGGCCTCTGGAGCCCCCAGGGCCCTGGAGTGGAAGGAAGCATTAGGAAGGGCACGGGGCCTAGAGCTGGACAGAGGGGAGCCTCATCCACGCATGCCAGCTATCTAAGTGAGGGGATTTGCCCAGTAACCTGGACTACTCAGAAGTGGCTCTGGGCCTCCAGCCCCACCCCCTACAATAGAAAATCCAAACCCAGGAGCATGGCTTTCAGGGCCTTCAAGCTTTGGCCCTGCCAGGCACCTCCACATTATCTCTGCGCACTCTCCCATGGGCACCCACCATACCAACCATTCTCAAAACACATCTGGTTCTCCTCCCTTCTCCTGGCACTCTGCACATGCTGTTCCCTATGCCTAAAATGCCTTTCTCTCCCTTCTGGAGACTACCCAGGGAAGTTCTGTCACGTCTTCATTCAGCCTCCAGAAACCACATTTGCATTGCAGATTGCCACTCTGTGTGTGTGTGTTTGTGTGTGTGTGTGTCTGACTTACCAGCTGGAGAGGGTCCCCTCAAGGGCAGGAGACCCCAGATCCTAATGCAGAACAAACAGGGCAGTCTCTAGGAGGGGACTCTCCCATTGTCTATCATCAGGAGAAAGTCTACAGCCTACACCCGTACCTCCCCCTCCCTGACCTCTTGTGACAGAGAAGCCCCAAGAATAGCACTAACCGTCACTGCCCCAGACCCACCGTGACACCCAGCCCCACTCTGGGCCGGCACAGCTGCCTGGCCTCATCACAGAAGGAGGAGTATGTCTGAGGCCAGGAATTGAGAGACAGTGGATGGGCATGTTCATCCAGTGGGGATGCCCCAGAAGTCCCCAGGGAGTTCCTCTCTCTGGGCCTGACAAAACATCAGACAACAAGAGCTGTTAATAAGAAGAGAGCCAATCCTGGAAAATCACCAGTCCTAATGGTTCAGACCTCTGACATCAGCAGTCCCCAGGGAGGCGGGTGGGCACGCTGCACACACAGAGAGGCACCTGGGACAATCGCCATCAAGGCTCAGCCAGGAGCTTCAGGTTAACACCCAAGACTGTCACCAATGAGAAAAAGCAAACTGTGAACCCAGAATGGTCCCCTGTGAAACAACTGCCTCTCAGACAATCCCCCATCTGATGCAGTAACGCCTATCATCTCAGGCCATGTAGAAATCAAACAAGATAGCATGTGGGGGAACAGATGCTGTTCATGACCCTGGCTGTGACGGACAGAAGGAGAGACAGTGCTGCACCAGCCCAAGGTGTAAGGCTGATGGGTGGAACTGGGAAAACAGAGTGGCCAGCCAACCTCCACGACCCCGTGGAAATAATGCCAAGCCAGCATAACCCCAGCCCCACCCTGCCAGCCAAAGGACACAAATCTTACCTTTCAGGGAAGCAACATGTGACAGGGCCTGGGCATATGTGGCTGTATTCAGGAGGGTCCCCGGCAAGCAAGAAGGAAAGAAAGGTCCCGTCGGACCCACAGTTCTCCCCAGGCTGCTAGAGAAAACAAAATCACATTGAGTCCCAGCAACTGTGTGCCCACCATGCCTCCAGACCCCAGGATCCCACCACCTCACCTCTGCTGGGCTTCCAGGGCCTCCTTCTTGCTCCGGGCCTGGTCCCCTGGGGGCGGGGAATTGATGTTTCTCACGGGTGGTGGCGTCACCTCTGCCATGGGCTCCTTGGCTCCTGGCTCTTGGTCAGAAGCCCCTCTCTCTGTTTTCCTCCATTTGGCCCGTCGGTTCTGGAACCAAACCTAAGTCCCCAGGGGAGAAGCACATCCAATGAAGGCAGAAAATCAGCAGGAGGGAACCAGTACCCAAACCCAAATGCCTGGGTTCTGCACATTGTAGCAGTTGCTCCTCTCTCCAAAAGAGCTCCCAAAGCAGTGCCCTCTGATCTGCAGCTTCAGACCCAAAGATGGGTAGAAGGCATGACAGGAATTTTTAATGAAGGTTAAATCATAGAAAGTATCCAAATGCACTGCCCACAGTAAGGGCACAAGTGTTATATTGTGGAAATGCTCCATGTATTCAAGTGCCCTTATTTAATGTGAAATGTATCTCCTACGGTTGGGGGGAGGCAGGAGGAGGAATCATCATGAAAGCAGTCTGCAAAACACTGCCCTGGGGTTTCCTCACCAAAAATATTCATTCACTCTTCCAGCAGGTCCTCCTGAGCACTCAAATGTGTCTGGCCTAAGACCTGTGATTTAACCCCGAAATCATTTCTGACACATCATGAAGCTTGTGACTGGCAGCCCAGTGCACCCATGAGAAATAATGACTCTGGAATCAGCCCTGGTTTAGTGTGAATCTGGTTTAGAATCCACGCCAACCCTCTAAGGCAGGTAGACCTAGCCCCATTTTACAGATGAGAAAACTAAGCAGACAAGCTAATTAACCAGCCCAAGGTCAGGCAGGTGGTAGGTAAGTGACAGACCCACATTTGAAGACCAGTGGTTGGGCTAAGGACCAGATCCAAACTCCATGGAAGTAATAACGGTGGCCACCCCTGGACACTGTTAGCACAGAGATGCACGGAAAATGCTGAGCACTGTGCCCAACACACAGCAGTTACCCGGGAAACATCAAGTACCCTTATCTCTGCCATCATCAGGTTGGGAAGACACTTGTGATTCACCTGCTCTAAGTGCCTTCTTAGAGGCCGGTGTGGAATTCTCCAAGCCTTGGCAATCCCAACAATATCTGCATGCAGAAGGACCGCCTCACGGCAGCCGAGCAGGCGGGGCCCAAGATGTTCCCAGAGGTCAGTGCAATCCTGCAGCTCTTTATCCAGCAGAACCTCTTCCCTCATCTCCTGGGAGATAATTCCTGGCTTTCAAAAAAGGCTTGGCTAGACCTCCCTCCCACTCCCCCGGGCATCCTTTCCTCCTCCCATCTCACGCTGGCCCAGGAGAGAGCCTGGGTCCCAGGGCTGAGCCCTCTGCCAGCCCACCCCACTTCTGAATTTTCATTCTCCTTTAACTCAGTTTCTTTCTTTTTTTAATCGAGTTGGCTTTTAATTGCACATATCAGCAACCATTGAATAATGATTTTATCTATATTCTAAATTTAGGGCAGTTAAATGCAAAGCAAAATGCAGACACTTTCTTGTGTCTTAATTGAATGAAGGTCACAGCTATAACAACATTTAATTGAGCTATTTTTCATTATCATATTTTAATGACTTTGCACTGACAGTTCGCCTGCTTCTGAAGAAAGAGCATGATGGAGTCGTTTATTTCCCTATTTAGTTATTGTTTGACAACATCAGCTTCGATTAAGACCCTGCTTTATAGAACATTAATCATATTTGAATGAGCAAGAGATATAAATGTAAACACATCTCCCTTCCCGCCACCACCGAAGCCCAAGTCCCCACATGGAGGCTCACTAAACAAATGCTTCACAGCCATTGTCTGTTTGCATAATAGCTGACAACAGCCCGAACAACAGTTCTCAGCCTTAATTGTTACCACCCCTATCTCACCCTTGCACCTTTCAGGGAGAAGTTATGATCTTCCACTTCTGAATGCTCAATAATTGTGTCATTTATCTCAATTTGCAGTTCAGTCTTTAGGCAGCTATTGGCAAGCTGGCATTAAAAAAAGAAGGGATAGACAGCATCCTGGCCAAAGGAGATTTTCATTTCCAAATAATAATCAGTTTAATTTGCCTGCATATGACCAATGATTCATGTTCAGATTTAATAATCAGGATCACATAATCTGATTATAGGGGAAATAATTTGTTTACAACCCCCAATTTACTGCCCAGAATTCCATTATCTCTCTTCAGCCATTGGTTTTTAAGAGATACTAACATGACCCAGGGGAACCAAAAGCAAACTATTATATTTCCTACAATTAGATCTTTGCATAGTCTTAACCCCAAGCCCCTACATAAAAAAGAACAGAAACAGCATGGAGGAAACCCCATAAATAAAATGAATATATAATTGTGCTCAAAGAATAGCTCTCCCGGAGAGGCGGCTCTGCGAATCTGTTCCTCCCGCGCTCGGGCACATCTGCTGGGCTCCACGGGTTTGTGTACTTAAACGTAATCACTGTGTGGCTTCTAAAAAGAAATCCTGCTTAGAGACGGTCACCGAGGGCCAGCTTGGAGGCAGCCCCCTCGCTGCTGCCCTTTAAAGATTTTTAAATTGCACATGTTCTTTGGATCCACTTCACTGAAAGGGTCCGCGGACAGGGGAAAAGTTGGACATGATGCAATTTCTGGAAAGCAGATCCTACCCTGTTCCCATCTGAAAACACAGTTCTCTGCAATTGACCAGCCTTACCCCAGAGCAGTCAGGGCTGCTTTGAGAATAGCATCTCAGCTTTTTTTTTTTTTTTTCCAAAGCAAGGAAATGGATGTGCATTGATGTAATTTAGTACCTTAGAGACGCGGACAAATTAGTGTAGAACATTATCACTAGTTAATTATGAATGACCGATTAATCAACCTAATCTAATATTCCACATTATGTTGATGTTATTAAAGTGCACCATGAAAATGACAGATAGTCTTCATTTGCTTTCTTTGGCCAAATGTGCACTCTGCCGTCATGATGTCAAAAAAAAAGTTTGCCAGTTTTAATATGAGAGAGTTAAATAATTAAAAAGAAGGTTTACCTGCACTCTGGCTTCTGTGAGGTTTATTTTCATGGCTAGCTCTTCTCTGGTGAAGACATCGGGGTAGTGTGTTTGAGCAAAAACTGCCTCAAGAGCTTCCAGCTAGTGAAAGGAAGAAAAATATTTACTGGTGAGAAGCTGTGGCAAGGTGAGAGGAAGCATATGCATATTTCACATTTGCTAGGAGTGGGTGAGGAAGTAGTTTCACAGATCAAATAGAGGAGGAAGAGGGAGAAGAGAGCTCTTCAAAAAGATGCCACAGAATTCAGATTTTAACCATGGATATCTTAGAGGCTAAGACTTAATAACGAGGTATCATGCTCACCCAAGAAATAAAATGAGAAGCACAGATATGTAGATGCTTTTACATGTAAATATATTCTTAGGTATCAAAGATTCTGAGGGTGGCCTGAGGAATCAGAGCAATCCACACAGCTTTCCCCATAGAACAGAGGGGGAACAGAAACAACTTGCAGACGCCCTCACTATGTCAGTCCCACAGAAACTACCTAGAGGTGTTCAGGCCACCTTCCTGACAGCTCCAGTTTGCACAGATCTAAGGGAGAGAGCCCAGGTCCAGAAAACAGAGTATGAGAGTCTCACTTGTAGCCCTTCCATTTATGGACGGCGATACCTTCCAAAAAACAGTCAGTTTTTTGGGCCCCAGTCTTCCCATCTATCTATCTACCTGCATTTCTCAAGGTTCAAATGACATTTCTGATGTGGAAGTGTTTCCCCAACTACCAACCTAAGGCAAATGCAAGTGATCACTATCGCCGTTTCACTTCCTAGCTGGGATCATAAGGTCCATCTGCCCTCTCCTCAAATGGATTTCTTGACACACAAAGTGTTCAAGAAAACAAAAAGATCCAGTTTCCATAGTTGGCTTTATTTTAAAAGACAAACAAGAGCTGCTCCAACTCTGATATTTTGGGAGGCAGGAAGTAGCTAACTCTCAGAAAGGGAGGGCCATCCTTACCTGCTGTAGAGTAAATGTTGTCCGGTTCCGGCGCTGCTTCCTGCGCAGAAAGCCATCGTCGAAATCTCCTGGAGAGTGATTGCCAAAGGGTGCGGTACCTACTGGGAGCAAACTGAGTCAGCCTGAGCAGAGGGCCTCCCTGTCTTCACAGCAACCCCAGATAAATGTGCTTGTTTGGAGATAACTCCAGGTGGAGTCCTGTCTCTCCAATGGCATCTTTCTCTGCTGATCTCGTGGGGGTCCCTTCTTTTCCACTTTCTCATGCTCTCTCTCACCCAATAACCTTTGATTTTAGGCCCAACTCTTGTTTATTTTTTTTTAAATTTCATTTATTTATTCATGAGAGACAGAGAGAGAGAGAGAGAGAGAGAGAGCTAGAGACACAGGCAGAGGGAGAAGCAGGTTCCATGCAGGGAGCCCAATGTGGGACTCGATCCCGGGTCTCCAGGACCACGACCTGGGCCGAAGGTGGCACTAAGCCGCTGAGCCACCCAGGCTGCCCCATCAACTCTGTTTATTTCATAGGACAGGTGAAGACCTTCCTCCCCCAAGAAGGTCAAATCGGCTTCTTGTGAAATTTTGGACTCTACGCTGGGAAGCATCACTGGCTTGAGGCAGAGCCTTCACCTGCCCTTTGGTTTCCAGCTGTACTTGCATCCAATGTGCTTTGATCTCATCCCCTACCTCAGATTCTTTCATGGAAGCCTCCACACTTCCCATGTGCTCACCTGTTAGTTTACTTTCCCTTGTTTCTTATAAACAACAAGGCTGCTGGGGGTGGGAGAGGAGAGAAAACATTAAGAGCTTTCACTGCACATTTCTCCCAGAACTTTAGGACACAACGAGGTAAGAAGTTTATAAATGAATATTAATTACTGTTGGTCACAGCTCATCAGCACCATAGTGGATCTGTTATATAGATGTCAATTAATAAGAGGTCTGCACTAATAGCTAGCATCCTGAATTCCAAGCAGACTTAAGCAGAGCCACTCTCAAAGAACACCCCACCCTCTGGCCAGGCTCATAAAGGGTCCATTGCTCTCCCTTCCCTAAAAAGAAAGGTGTTCTTTCCACTGTCCTCCTCAGCAGTCCCCAAAACTCGTATAAAAGCCAGAACAGAGTTTTGCCCCAAATGTGCATCCAGATTTTTTTTCCAAATATGCACCATTTACTCAACAGTCTACAATGGCTTCTTAGAAAAACAAACGAGTGAGTGCCCAATTGCCAGTGAATGCTGTACCTGCTGTGGGCTCTGGTCTCGGAAGCACTGCATGTTTGGCATCAGAAGCCAGTAAGCCACACAGGCAATCTCCCTCAGAAAGACCAAAGTCCCAAAGAGGCAAGATCCTCTGGACTTTTTAAAATTCAGTCTACTAACGGGGGTCCCTCCTACTTATTATTCTGCTCTCCAGTGCTACATCCTTTGCCACGATACCAGTCTCTCCTGAAGCCTTCCCTTCCGTCATCTTGTCCAAATTGCACTTTTCCTCAAAACCCTAGTTACAAAGATTTCTCTCCAGCTCATTGGAAACTTCAAACAGACAGCCTCAAAGCAGTCTTATTTACATTATTTTGCAGGAAATCAAATCATCTCCCTTTGATTGGTGAGGATGGAATGCAGACTCTGAGATGCTCCAAACATGATCTGCCTCAGCCTTCTAACTTATACTTGCTGGCCTGCAATTGCTCCACAATGTATGCATGTAATTTCTGCAAGTTAAACATTGTGTGTCAAATTGAACCCTAAAAAAGACTGAGTGGACCATCAAATTAATAAGAAAAGAGGAAAACGTGAGGAGGCTTTTTACTTAAAAGGAAGTAGAAATGTTGATAATATGAAAATGTTACACCCTGCTAGTAATTAAACAAAACAGAACCATAAACTACTATTTTCACCATTTTGACCAAAAAAAAAAAAGTGTATAATGATACCAGTACAGTTAAGAGTGTAATAAAATGTGCATGTTCATTAATCATTTGTAGGAGCATTAATTGGTGTAGCCTTATTAGGGGGTTACGGGGTAATTTGACAATATTCATCAAAAATTTCAGTACAGATACACATATTTAATCCAGGAATACATTAAAGTATGCCAAACGAGAAAAAGAATAACATTCCTGGCAACATGACCATAGGAAAAAGAAAAACAACAACAACAAACAACTGGAAACAGCCAAAGTCCCCATCAGTACAACATATAATGGAATATTACACAGCTGTTTAAAAGAAATCCATAGATCTGTATATATTGACATGAAATAATCCTCAAAATATATGTTGCAAAGTTAAAAAAAAAATCCCAAGGGATGCAGCAGTATGATCTCAGCGTAAATGAGGCATAACATATAGGAAAAAAAAAGTGTTTTTCTTGAGGGAATCACAAGACACCAACAAAAGAGGTGGTGAAGAAGGAGGATTTCACTTTTCAATGTGTAGGTTTCTATTTGAATTTCCTAAGCAGGTATACGCAGTACTTTTTAGTTCAATATTAGTAAAATTATCTGAGAAATGAGATGATGAGCCATGCTTTGCTTTCTTCTTTATGCCTCTCTAGATTAATAAAAATGAAAAATTAAACAACTCATAGGCTGAAAGAGATGTCATATTCCAAAAGTCTGTTTTCAGCCTTCCCATATGCAGCAGATCACCTATTCCCCCGCAATACTACACTAACATAAAACACCCTTTCTGCAAAACTGGCTCAGAAACACATCTGCAAAGGAATAAAAAGGTGCATAAGACACATCTCCTTTTCTTCTAGTCATAGCACACAAAATCAGCATGAATGTGGGATGTGCCTAGGGTGTGGGAAGGAAAGGTGAGTGGCCAACAGCTTAGTACCCCAGGACCATGACAGGCCAGGCCGGGACTCACCCTAAGTGACTTCTGCAACCCATTCTGCAAACAGAGCTTTCCTCTAAGTTACCCAAGCAGCCCACCACCTGTTAAATACCCAAATCTTGACCTTCCACTCTTTAACCTCAAGAGTGGGCCATGTCATACCAATCAGTCCAAACCCCAGGTTCAGAAAGCAGAGAAGGCATGTCCTCCACACATGCAAAAGATCTCCCTCCAGGCCTGGTGTACAGTGTCAGGGGCTGTGCCTTTCAACTTCCTCATAAAACAGGGCAGCACAAATCCTTGGAGATTAAAGGAGGTGTAATGCAGGCAAGTGTCTGGTCTTCCCTTTTTAGGAATGTTGATGGGGCTAGCAGGGTTTAAGCACTGATCCTTAGCTCCTTTAGAAAATTCTACTGAATTCTTAAAAGCCTCCATGGTTAAGTCAAAAACAAACTGCCTGAAATCCCTGTGCTTGCCAGCCAGCTAAGGCTTAGCTACTGCTCCAGGTAACTGGAGACAAGGTGGACGAGCTTGCTCTGACGTCTCCGACCGAGGTGCCTCACCACCTTTGCCCTCCCCCTATGCCTCTCCCCCATGCCTCCCTCCATTTCCTGGCCTCCAAAACTCTCCCATCCCACAAATAAATCAAAGGAGTAGGTAGGTTGTCAAAGCCAAGTCCTGGTATTGCTCCCAGTTATTAAAGTTCTTGGTTATTAAAGTTCTTGGCAAGATTAAGACTCCTGCTCTGAGGAAGATGCTGTTAAAAGTTCAGAATGTGTGGCTTTGCATTTGTTTGATGTCCACCCAGGGGGTCCCCCAGGCCCTGCGTGTGGGCACCAGAAAGCCAAGCTGTCCCCTTCTAACAAACTTACTCCCACCTAACAATCTAGTGCACAATCCAAACCACATGAGGGATCCTGAGGCAAAATTTCTTCTAAGGCCCTCAGAGTCTCAAACTCTGGCCATGGCTGCCCCAGGGAGTAGGGAGTGGTTGGCGTCTGGGGTCAAGAAACCCAGTGAGACACAGGGAAGAAACCATGCCAGGGCACCTGGGGTGGTGGTAGGTAGGGTCACCTAGTTCCAGACAGCCATCGTGGCCAGCAACAGACCTTAAAGCTTCCCTGAGCAGTACTGCCCTGTGCTCCAAATGAGAGCAGCCTAGCCAAGGGTCCTTCATGGTCACGGTTGGGATCAGGGTGATGAGGGCCAACTCCCCAGTCCACCTTGGCTTTTCGGGATGTTTGCAAAACACCGTGAAAGATTGATGCGGCCCCCAGGGCGGAGGAGACCCCATTAGAGGCGTGACACCAGCATCTGTGCTGGGAGGACCGGCAGGTCCCTGCTGTGCCAATAGCCCCGGGGCCAACCCGCCCAGGCCGCGAGGGAGGTGGGAGGCAGGTGGGGAGAAGGCGGACGGCTGGAGCGGGATGTAGGGGGGAGGCCGGGGGCTCCCGTACCCACCGCCCGGCGGTTGCAACCCACGCGGAGCGGGAACCCCACCAGGCACCGGCCACGCTGCCGCTCGGGAGCCTTCTGGCCAGCGGGTGCGTTCCGAGCGGCCCCAGGCACCGCGCTTACTCACCGTCTAGCTGCGGCGGACAGTGGAAATAAAACATCGCCGACGGCCGGATCAGCTGGACGGCGGGGCCTGGGGAGGGTGGCCGGGAGGGTGACCGCTGGACAAACACGGCGCGCGACGCTCCGGCCTGGCTGCAAAGCAAACAACGATAAGGCTAAGTCTCCCTCTGCACGCGCTGGACTGGTCCTGGTGCGCCCTGGGCCCTCCTCCTGGAAGCCACCCCCCTCCCTTAGCCCACTGTGGGGACTGGAGGGGACGTGGCAGCGCCATCTCAAGCCCGGCCCCCCGTGGGACAGCCCTTCGGTTCGGGTCCACCTCGCGGGCCCCAACACCAAGCCCAGGCAATCCGGCCACCGGCTCTCTGGGGTCCCCGCCGCAAGCCCTGCCCCCGGCCACCGCAGCCAGGACCAGCGAGCGCTCCGGGCCATCTGCGCGAGCCGCAGCCCGGGCCGGGCAAGCAGCGGAGCCCCAAGGCCGGCCGCGGGGGCCGGTGAGTGGGTCGGAGGCGCGCGTACCTCGGCGGCGGCGGACGAGGTAGGGCTGGAGCGCGACCGCCTCTGGTCCGCTCCCAGGCTCGGCGGGAAGCGGGCGGGGCTCTGCGCTGCTGGCGCCCGCAGGCCCAGAAAGTGACTCGGGAAGTGGCCAGATGTCTTGCTGTCTGTCTACAGCGCGCGCCGCCGCTCAGCACTCGCCTTTATAATCTCACGCATAATTGGCCTTAATCTGATTATTTCCAGCGCTGTCTACAGCGAGTAACTTGGATAGGTCTATTGGGCCTTACAAATGGCCCACGTGGTGTTAAAAAAAAAAAAATCCATCATTTCTCAGCAAACATCGGAAATGTTTTTCTTCTTTTAAAAGAGGATAGAAACAATCACCACTACCACCATCACCCCCAAAAGGCATTTTCTGAACACTCCACCCACACCCACCCCCAGTCTCCTCTGACTCAAACCTTTCTCCGTGAAAGCTTGGATTTGGGCTCGCCCTTGTCAGAGGCCTGGCGACTCCCGGGCTGCGAATTGACAAAGCGCTGCTAATTGTAGCTGCGGGATGGGTTTTTGGGGGGACTCTTTGCACACGGCTTTCCTTTCCAAGCGACTGTACAAAAGGAAAGTTTGATTTTGTTCTCAGCAAGGGGTCCCTGAATTTATGTTCGCTTCTTGATGCAAATGATATGCGGTGGGACCCTTCGCAATTACTTTTAAAATGCATCCGAGGCAGACACTCAGCGGAGAGAGACCGCCCTTCCCTCTGCCTGGGTGAAAATTAAACTCTAAAGTACCGGGCTGAAATTTTCAAGTCAGGGGCGCGGGATTGGATCAAATCACATAAACTGCAAAAAAAGCAAGTCTAATGGTGCATAATTGGTTCTGTAATAGCATTACACCAGGATAATAGCCCGTTACGGCCCCCTGCACTATTAAGTGCTTCCCTGGCGGAAAGCCTTTATGATATTAAAGGGGGAATATAATGATATTTTGGTTATTAAATGCATGTAATTAATTTATGCACCACTGAAAATAAAGTTGGTATTATGACCCACTCAAGATGCATCAGAAGATGCAAGTCAGACAACTGTTGATAAGTTCTGGTGTCTGTGTTCCGTCTAGACTGCTGATTTTATTTTGGGACGATGGCTTCTTGGACAGACTGCATAAATTGAATATTTTATAAACATTCTAATGCTGCTTTCGGGAGCCCTGGCGAGGCGGTGGGTCGGTCGGGTCCCTCCCTGCACGGCCTAGGATCCAGCCTTGATCTTAAAGACACAGCGTGTTGGAAACAAAAGGCCTGGTAGGCCCACGCGTGGATCCCCGCCGCGGGGCAGGCTCGTGGGCCGGAAGGGAGAGTGGCGGGCACCTGGGCCGCTCTTAGACCCCTCCGGAAACTCAGCGCCGCTCCAGCCGAGGCAACTTAGGGCCCCGGGCACTTCAGCGGCCCCTTCTGGGTTCGGCCGCCGGGCGGAGGAGGCCACGCCGCGCGGAAGCAGGCGCCGGGGCCGGCTCGGGTCGGAGCGCAGGGAGCCCACCGGCCGCGGGCACCACACCTGCAGGGAGCGCCGCTTCCGCGTCTGCGGGCGCGGGCACCTGAGAGCCGGCCCTGTGTCGATCCGGGCCGAGGCTGGCGCGCTGTGTCCCTCGTGCGCCGCTCCGAGGACCCCTGCCCTGCGGAGCCGCTCCCGAGGGCCCGAGGGCCCGAGGCCACGCCTGCACGCCCGGCGCTGTCAGAAGCCCCCTCGGGCTCCAGCCCCCCGTCTGCGCACCGTGTGCGCCCCAAGAGCCGGGTGCCTGTCGAGCGGACCGGGGAGGTAGGTGTCGGGAGGGCTCGGCCGAGGGGCTGCAGCCGCTCCCGGGCCTGCTGCGGGGACCCGCCGCGTCGGGCGCCCGAGCCGCACTGGCCCCCAAAGCCAGCGAAGTCCACGCGCCCGTCCCCGCTCTCCCTCCCTCGCATCCGCCCAAGCAGATTCCCGCCAGGCCGGGAGGTGCCCCGGGGCCTGGCCGGGCTGCTCCTGGGTCTGCGGCCGGAGGGCAGCCCCAGCCGCGCGGCCGGTCAGGACCCTGGACAGCGCCGCCCCCCCCCCCCCCCCCCCCCCCGGGGCTGTGCTGCGCGGCTGTGGGGCCCGCCCTGTCGGATGCCCGGCTGTGGGGCGCTGACCCCAGTCCTCTCCCGACCCCACCAACCCGCTCAAGTCAACTCGGGACGCGCGCTCGGCGCTCCGCGGACCCGCTCGCCGCTCCCGCCCCGCAGCCCCGCAGCCCGCAGCCCGCAGCCCGCAGCCCGCAGCCCCGCAGCCCCGCAGCCCGCAGCCCCGCAGCCCCGCAGCCCCGCAGCCCCGCAGCCCGCAGCCCCGCAGCCCCGCAGGCCCGCAGCCCGCAGCCCCGCAGCCCCGCAGCCCCGCAGCCCCGCAGGCCCGCAGCCCGCAGCCCCGCAGCCCCGCAGCCCCGCAGCCCCGCAGCCCCGCAGGCCCGCAGCCCGCAGCCCCGCAGCCCCGCAGCCCCGCAGCCCGCAGCCCCGCAGCCCCGCAGCCCCGCAGCCCCGCAGCCCCGCAGCCCCGCAGCCCGCAGCCCGTGGCCGGGGCCCGCTCCCGCCCCGTCTCCCGAAGGGACCAGGCGGCGGCCCCGGGGAACACCAACCTCGCGCGGGCTCGCAGCAGCCGGGACCCTCCGCCCGCCTCGCCCGACGTCCTTCTCCCGAAGCCACGCGGCCGGTCCCCTTCTGCGGGCAAAACAGCGAATAAACCAGCGGCCAAGCGAGTAGAGACGAAAGCCTACAGCAAACTTTGATGACGTGAGCCCCCTTTTTTCTCCTGACTGTCCCTGACACTCGGCTCCGAAGGGGACCACCGCGTATCCGCTACGGCTCCCCCCCCCCCCACCAAAAAGGACGTTCGAAACGAAAAGGTTATTTTTCCTTGATTCTTGTGGGGTGAAATGTATTTTTCAATTAACCAAATTCACCGATCTGTCCCGCTTGGACACTCTGATAATTTACAATCTAAAAGTGTACTTTCTTTATCTAAAGACCAAGGTGACTGCTTTTAATTTTCTCTAACCTCTTTACACTTGATGTTCACCAGACTCATAATGTTAATTGGCTTCATATACGGATCATCAGTTTAATGAAGAAATAAATCCTGTGTTGCTTTATGTTTTAACAGTGATTGCTTTAATGAGGAATGTGACGTCTTCCAAAATCAAAGCTGCGGGAGACATGAGAGGGGGCTTCTATCAGGCCAGAAAAGCTTATTTAAAGTTAAAACCACCGGTCATATTTCAACAGATTCTTACACCGCTGGCCCTCCCCACCCCCATCTGCGTTGCTTTCCAGCCTCTGGAAGAAGACGAGTCTGTGGTTGGTCCTCCACGCTCCTTCTTCTCCGTATTTAATTCACAGCAGCCGCAGAGTCTCCCTTCCCTCTCTGAGTCATTTGCTGGCTACTGAACAGGCATGCTACTTTACCTTCTGTCCAGCAGCACACAGAGAAGCCAGAATAGGGTGGATTTGTCAACTTTCAAGGTTGTTCACTTTTTAAAAAATAGAACAAAGTGGGAAGAGAGAGAGAGTCACACACCCCCTAAGATATGTGTGCAGATGTGGCTTCTCCTCTTCCCAGCGCATTTCTACCACTGAAAATTCAAGCCTCCACTCCGAAAGGCAGACGGCTCCTGTTTAGGCCGAGTGGGCTGCCACTGACCCACTGGCCCCTGAAAATGTCTGCAGGGGATGTGCTAGGCTCCCGCCTGGGTGATGGAAGCTTTACGTCTCTACATCAATTAATAGCAAAGTAAATCTGCTTTCTTTAATGGGTGTTTGATTTTTCTAATTTTAAGCTTGTTCTGCGAAGGGAAAAATTGTCTTTTCAAAAACACTGAGAGCAGCAATAAAATGCTGTAAACTAGAGCTTCTCTACCTGAAAGCCCTAAGTTGTCTTTCAGTTGAATTATGAGTTTTTTAAATTGACTCCTGAAAAGAATCCCAAATCCCTAGCAAATGCAGAGATTTGAGACTCCAGGTTGATGTGTCAACCATCACACGTGGTATTCATTTCTTACTGTCTGCTCTGTTTTGGGGAAACTAGAGAAACATTTCAAAATACCACTGTCAACATGTTTTGAGCCCAGATACATAAACATTTATTGTTGGATTTGACAACCCAATTATGCTCAGATTTTCCCGCAACCTTCCTTTTAAAACTTTGTTTAGCAGAAACAATTTCGGTAAGCATGGTTTAAAACCATAACAATATCTCCATTTTCAGGGAAGAAAAAAAAACTACACTGAATTCTCAATTATGTGTTTTTGGAAGGAGCTGGGTGATTTGTACTGTTGTTCTGTTATCACATTTTTTAAAGCCTCCCTGATGTAACCCCCAGCGGGCACACAGCGCTCCCAAAGCGGAAGGTGAAGCATCCACTTGCTCAGTATGGACACCACATACTCTCTACTTGTGAGCTAATCTATTGCCATTTTGTAGTTTTGGAAATTGCCAAGAAAACTTGAGTTCTCTAAACATGATATGATGTGTGGGGGAAAAATAAAACCCAGCAGCTAATTGAAACTCCAGATGAACAGAGAGCTACAAACAGGAAAACATATATATACAACGAGGGATAGATATGCATTTTATTATCTTGGAAGTTTCCTATCATTCATTAGTTTTACTATCATGTAAAAGTAATAGCAGCCACTAAAATGCAAGCCAACTTCCAATAACTTCATCTGAGATGGCCGTAGGACCAAGTGTATTCCCATGTGGCACCCAGGGAGTCTTGCAGCTCAGTTCAAAGCTGCCTAATCCTCCCAGAGTAACAAAGCATTGCATCTGGCCACCTGCAGAGTCTATGCATACTAGCTTCATAAAATAGGGCGCACCTGAGAAAGCCACCGGTTCTCTCCGGAACTCAGTGACTTCCTCTGAGAAGGAGGATGAAAGTGCCTATAACAAGTGCTGCTGAGGAGATTAAAAACACTGCTAGAAGATGTTCAGGACAGTAAAACTCTCCTGAATGATACTACAGCGGTGGGTATGTGCCATTATACTTTTGTCAAAAACCCATAGAATGGACAACACCAACAGTGCAACCTAATACAAACTGTGGGCTCTGGGCAATTATGTTGTGTCAACGTGCAACTCTGGCGAGGAGTGTTGATAACGGTGAGGCTGTGCACATGTAGAGGCAAGGAGTAGATGGGAATTCTCTGTACTTTCTGCTCAATTTTGCTGCATATTGAAAACTGCTCAAAAAATAAAGTCTATTTTTTAAACCAAAGGGGAAAAATGCTGAAAGCCATGCCCAGCACATAGCGATCACTCGGTAAATACCAGCTATGATGGTTCTACCCTCATTACTATCTATTACTGGCCTGCCACTAACAGCCCACTAGGGGACACATGCCTGGGGAGATCTTACCTGGTGCAGCTTTGAGTACTCATAGATGGCACAAACCTTTTCTGGTTGTCTCCAAGACGAGCCCACCTTGGGCCAAAGCAGCACCACCCTGGGGAAAGCATCTCTGTGGCTCCTCATCCTACCTATCTGCCAGTCTGCCATACTTGTTTCCTTATATTTTTTCCTCCTTCATGCTTCATTGTCAGATTTGTTGAGCTGCACTCAGTACACAGCTATGTGACTAGAAAACCTTTAAACTGGATCAAAGGTATTTTATTTGGCTAACAAATTTTTTTTAGGAATTCAAATGGATTCCCCTTAGACTGAGCATGTCAATCCTGCTTAGCCACAAGCACCACTATTCCACATTACTTTCCTCCGGGTCACTTTTTGCATTTGTGTGACTAGCCTGGTTCCTGCAGGCATCTGACTTTCCTTCCTGACATAGATTCTATCATAATTTTCAGATTAATAACGACTTCTTGTCAAGTGTTAGGATGGGAGGGGAGACAAAGTGCATAACCTCTGGAGTTCCTGGGTTTAATTCAGTCCAATTCAATAAACATATATCTAGTATTTACTCTGTGCTAGGTACAGAGGACACAAACCTAAGCTTTTGGCCTTGAGGGCAACCCCTAGAGTTTCTGGCTAGGAAAGGAGATGAGATGGCAGGGAGAAAGGAAACTGGCACTACCTGGTACCATACAAAAATCCACTGGATTCACTGGGCCTTCTCTCCACTGTCCTAGAGAGCACTCTGGAGGGGCAGCTCTCAGAATACAGCCTACCTTCAACTGGGGGAGGGATCCCCACATTCATGTATCCTCATGAAGCTTTAGATGGAGAATTATCCTTCCCCAGAGCCCACAGTCTCCCCCTCTGTCCACAGGGTTCCAGGGGTCTTGACAGGGCTCAGCATCAGCCTTCAGCCCCCTTCTTCCTAGTTCCAGATACAGTGAGAACATTGGAGGAGTAGCTCACACATCAGTCTGGGATATGTCCTATAGGTGCACCAACAGTTTCAATTTCTAAGATCCCAACATGCATGACTACTCTGATGGATCCACTGGAGTCATTGGCTTGGAGCAAAATCATTTAATAAACAGTTAGTTGGTAAGCTTAGCTGACTATTATTAAAAATGTAATAATGAATTGTGAATAAGAAAATGAAACCAATCCAAGAAAATCTCGAATAAGATACAGCCAAAAATAGAAGAAAGATCGTAGTCTCCAAGCCTGCATTATCTCACCAATAAACCTAGGAAAAATAACTTTCAAGGTCAGCTCTTTGGTGCAAAACAATTCTCCAGAAGAATGAAATAACAGAGCTGTAGAATGTGGAGACTGGGAGCAGAGAGAGAACAACGTGCAGTTAGCAACCAGGAGAAGCATGACTGGAGGCCAAACCTCCCAGCCTAAGCCCAGCGTTGTTTGCTACACTCTTTTTAATAAGACATGCTTCTCTTGAAACAAAAAATACAGTCAATTGCCCATGCTAAGTGCTCAATAAATGTGCAGAATTTAATTGAAATGACTATTGAAGAAATGAAATAAGTTTGCTACATGAATGATTAGTAAACATAATGAATGCCTTCCAATTTCTAATAGACTTGAATTATGTAAACACCTCCAGTGGGAGGGGAGAGTTTTTGATCAGGTGGACTGGTAGTCAAATTTGGCTTCTCCCTAAACCCCTCCTTTCCTTGTCTACAAACTGGGATTGACAATGCCTGCCCTGTGGTTATCTGTCCCAGCCATCAGTAGCTCCACCCCCTGTTCCCTCCCCCCTACCCCCCCCACACACACAAAGTCCACACTTGACAAGTGTGACTTCTCTGTGATAGCTTTGCAAACCTGGATTTGTTGTCAGACCCACCCTCTTCCCTTCGACCAGCCCACTCCCGTCCACGATTAGAACCCACCCCTCCCGGGCCCTGTCCCCAACCTGCCGCCCCATTTTTCTACGTGAACTGTCTGGTTCTCTCTTTGTGAGTTGGTTTGCCATCACCTTGCCTAGCATGACCAGGCCACCTATGTACACACATGTACATTTCTCTGCACACGCCAGTAAGGCACTCACTGCCTCCTCTTTCTCTTGCTGGCCTCAGCTTCATCCAGCAGCAGACTCTCAGAGTATATTTAAATCCCAACATAAATATTTATTGAGCGAAATTGACTGATGTCTGAGCAAGGCCAGTGCTGGCAGTGCCCTCTCAGCTTTGGTGCCATGTAGCCTACAGCACCCCACAGGCCAGCCAGGTCAGGGGCAAAGCTCAGCACCACATACTGAGCCACACTAGAAGCCTCACTGTTCACCTGTCTATTCATTACTTTTTTAAAAATTTAAATTCAATTAGCCAACATATAGTACATCATTAGTTTCAGATGTAGAGTTCAATAATTCATCAGTTGCACATAATACCCAGTGCTCATCACATCATGTGCCCTCCTTAATGCCCCTCACCTAGTTGTCCCATCCCCCACCCACCTTCATTCATTTCTTTGTTCATCCCACAGATAACTATGGAGTACCAGTTTTGGGCCAAGTAACCTTCAGGGAATGTACCTGTAAACAAAATTCCAGAGACTCAGGAGATTAGTGTGTCAGGAAAGCCTCTCCTAACCATTGTAGCAGAGTTTGCCAAAGCCAGGTCTCCAGGCTTTGCACCCCTGGAGAGGACTACCCTCACAGCCCCCCAGCAGCTTGGCCCAGGAAGTCCCGGCCAGAAGGAATGAGCTTGGGGAGCTGCAGGAGGGCAGCTGAAGCAAGGGATGGACAAGACCTCACCTTTGCTGGGAAGGTGGAAGTCCCCAGCACAGCCCCCCAGATGTCCATCCTGTCCATCCCAAACATTCTGTTCTCCTTCACATTCCTTCAACAGATGCTCGCTGAAAATCTTGTTTCTGCCAGCCTTATGCTAGAGGCAAAAGAAAAGAGATGTCTTTTCTTTCACTGTTCTTTTTTTTTTAAGATTTTATTTATTCACGACAGACACAGAGAGAGAGAGAGAGAGAGAGAGAGAGAGGCAGAGACACAGGCAGAGGGAGAAGCAGGCTCCATGCAGGGAGCCCGACATGGGACTCCATCCCTGGCCTCCAGGATCACACCCCGGGCTGAAGGCGGTGCTAAACCACTGGGCGACCGGGGCTGCCCTCTTTCACTGTTCTTAAAACCTTTATTATGTGTGTGTGTTGTTGTTTTGTTTTGTATTTGCTAATATTGTCTCTCCAAGGTGATGCCATGAAGGTAGAGAAGAGGTCAGCCTGGGCTCATCATGATATGCTCAACACTTAGCCCAATGCCTCTTACCTAGTAGACATGCAGTAGAGATCTGTTGGGTGCATAAGTGAATAAGGCAAGATCTGTGGGCTCAAGTCTAGAGGGCATAGACATGAACAGTCATTTGGCAATCAATGCCTCTCCCTGCAGTGCAGTCTTATGTCCTTCGATGCTCTCTGGGACAAGTTGGGACATAAATAAGTACATGAATCAAGAGCCAATCAATCATCTCATCTCTCTTGTATCTCTTACCAAATGATGCTGCAAACCTCTCAGCAGTCACAGCGGTCACCTCCAAGATGGTCATAAGTGACTTATAGTTTGCAGAGCAAGGTGGACACATAGTCCAGTCTTGCAAGAAAAGCTACAGCTCTATGAGAGCACTGTCTGAGGCTGCTTTGCCAAGCTTCACTCACACCATTCCAGAGCCTTCTGTCTCCCCACTGTACATTCTTAAGTAGTATAAGGGATATGGCATTCTAGATACAAAATCCCTGTTGCTGCTTTCCAGATCTCGAGTCATCTGATCTTTTTGAACATCAATCTCTCCATTGATAAGAGAAGAGAAATGATTCCCATCTCATTTATGGGGACGCCTGGTTGGCTCAGTTGAGCCCCTCCCTTCAGCCCAGGGCATGATCCTGGGATCAAGTCCCACATCAGGCTCCCGCATGGAGCCTGCTTCTCCCTCTGCCTATGTCTCTGCCTCTCTGTGTGTGTGTGTGTGTCTCTGTGTCTCTCATGAATAAATAAATAAAATCTTAAAAATAAGTCGTTTATGAAGCAGTAAAATGCTCTGTGGATATGGTGGTAGCAGCACAGGTGGTCTCCCTTTCATAATAAAGCTAAAGGGGGGGGCAGGAGAGTGAGTCACAGCCTTGCCCTCCTGCTCCTCTGTCAAAATCCCACCATGCTTTTGCCATTTTCTGGTATGCCCATTCCCTCCATCTCCTCCCTTCCCCCCTCCCACTCCCTTTCCTCCCCTCCCCATCCCCACAAATCCTGCCTCCACCTGGCTAAGCCTATGCTAAACTCCGCCCTGCCTGTCCAAGTGTGGCCTACCTCCTTCCCTCTCTGCTGCAGAGTGGTTAGGTAGGGGAGATGAAGGTGGGGGAATGGGTTTAGGGGAGGGGAACCCTCATTTCTTACTTGATGCAGTTTGTTCACCAGGCTATCACTATAAGAGTTTTTCTGTTTGACCAGAATTGATATTGGCTTTATTTTACATTATTTAAAATATGAAAACAACTCTACAGAACCCAACTGGCCAAGGTCCAGCCCCTGCCCCTTTGTAGCATCTTGCCCCTTCACACAATGGTGATTTCTGTCTGACTTCGGAAGGCATCTGACTCTACAGCCCCTGGATAGATTTTTAAAAATAGCGGGCTTATGGCTGACTTGCCTTTTATTGTGCTCTTCAGAAAAAGTTGTCTAAAGGAAAAATCAATCGATCAATAAATTAAATGTTAAAATGTTTTTTTTAAATAGCACATAAGACAATAAACTAAAACCATCAATAATGTCACAACCTAAAGATAACCATTATTAACATGTTACTATATGGTTTACGATATTTTACATGAATTTCTTGCACGCATACTTTTTAAGGGAAAAAAATGGGATCATACCATTACCGGTTTTTTAGTTTCTTATTCACTTAGCAAGAGATTGTGAATATCTTAGCACGTCCTTGAATGTTTCACAATATTCTTAGAGGTTCTAAACATAGTTGGGACATATGTCCAGGTACTATACTGGAGACCTCAAATAGTGGCTGAAACAAGACAGTTTATTTCCCTTTTATGTGGACATCCAGTCTGGTATGGTGGCTGGGCTCCAGGAGGTGGTAAGGTTTTCCTTAATGTGCCTTTTCCACCATGCCTTGAGTGCAGCTCTTGCCTTGATGGCCCAGGAGGACCCCTCCCCATATCTGCAGTGCAGCCACCAGGGAGAATAAGTAATACATCCTTCGTGGGAGGGCCAGGGTCTGCAGGCTGCACCTGTTACCTCTGCTCTCACCCCATGAGCCAGAACTATGGCCACACCTGGCTGATCGGAGACTTAGAAACAGTTTTTATTTTGACATCCATGTGCCAGATAAATACTGTAGGCTCTATCATTATGGGGAATAGATATTGGGGAACAACTGTCAACGTATTGCCACTATCTTATTTGGGGGACTATTGTGGGATATCCACACCTATTGTCATTTTCTCAACATAAATTTTCAGTAGACAAACTGTTTTGATCAAACAATAGGGATATTTATGTTTCATAAGCATCATTCAAACTTCTTCCCATTTCTGCGAAAGGTCAAACTTACTTAAATGTTTTTCTTTGTGGCTTCCCTTTTGCCTTGAGCACCCTTCAGGTCTCCATTGTTTAAAAGGGGACCAGCCTGCATGGGTGTTAAACATCAGTGAGCACAGCCCCCAACTGAAAACTACATCCATTCACTCCCTTTAATCAGAGGTAGCAAAGTTGGAGCCAGGCCAGGTCTCAGGGACAGTCTGGAATGTCAGATACTCCTGGTGAGAAGTCCTGGGCCAGGGGATGGAAGTTTGGGTGGAGCCCCTGATCCCCTGGACAGGCTTTTAGGAGAAGAGCGTGGTTGGGGACAGAGGTGCCAATCAGGAAACCCTAGGCAAAAGGACAGTGGGATGTGGGCTAGAAAACTATGCAGGCAAACTGTACAGGGCATAGCTCCTTCCTCTTCAGCAGGAAATACCACTGAATCAGCTTCCTGGCCCATTGGCGATGAGCCCCTCCCAAAGCCTCTCAGCCCCAGCCTGACCGGTGGTCTTCCCACTCTTGTCTTTGCCCTTCTCTCTGTCTGAGAAGGCTTCAGGCCCTGACCCGCATTTCATCCACCCTCAGCTCAAAGTCATCTCTTCAAGAGCAGATTTCCAGGGCCACCACAACCTTATTCTCCCCAACTCTCTACCCATCCCCTGTTTTAACTTCCTTTTTTAGCCATCAATACCTTCTCACAAATTTTAATGGTATGTGCTTAGCGTCTCCCTGCTAGCATGCAAACCTAATACGCATCCAGTGTCTAGAACGGTACCTGTCACACAGCATTTTGCTGACTGAAGAGCCCCAGCTCATTCCCAGCCTGGACCAGCTTCCAACAGCTCCTGGTCCCCTGGAGTACCCCCAGGCAAGACACTCCACCACCAGAAGAGTTTGTTGCCCCTGAGAAATGCACCTTCTTGCTACAAAGACAACTTCTCCTTAATTATCCTGCTAATTATAAGCCCTGTAGTCCCTGCTCTGCACCGCCACCACTGCAAAACTCATATCCTTATGAAATCCAGGATAAACAAATCCAATATATTTTGTTTTAATTATTGCTGTTTAATGGGCCATAATCAAACTATGGTGAGGGTGCACAAAAAGAGATCATTTAGAGAAGGCGCCGGTGCAGAGCTGCTGGTGAGTGAGGTCCTTGCTGTTCAGATTTCATTTACTGTAATCCCGGCTGCCTCCTGGTGCCCAGAAACCCATCACTTATTCATCCCTCTTTGCTTCTGGCTCTGAGCCCACCACTCCAGCAGGATGTCCGCCCTCATGGAGAGCAATCATAAACCCAGGGACCACAGGGATAGTGGAAGTTCCCCATGGCCCAGGTGCCTGGATGTGTCACCCCATATTCACAGAGGCAGTGAGCAACTTTCAAAATAATTTCTGACAGGCTAACAAGCCACACACAAAAGATGTCTTTTTCTATCTTCTCTCTTTCTCCCTCTTTTTCAATGATTTTATGGGGTTAAACAGTTTGCCATACCTATATTGCTTATATTGTATTGTATTTCTTTTGGGGTTCTTTTTTTAGGGGGGGTCTTCTCACTCTGTGCTTGTTTTTCTGTTGGAAGTTTCATAATTTTTACTGGAGGATTAATGATTTGTAAGAGCTTAATGCAATTAAGATTTTACTCTTCTGTTTGGCATCCACTTTGCAAATGTTTTTCTTGGTTTAACATGCGCAAGTGGTGTTGTGTTCACTCCCCCAACAATCTCGACCAATCTCTCTGCATTTTGGCCTTGGTGAGGGCAGAGGTTGTCTCTCAACAGCCCACATCACCACACACAATGCATCAAGTCATGGGCAGGCAGCACCCTCACTTCTCAGAGGCCCAAGAAGGGAGACTCCCCTCCTCTCCAGCCCCCAGGAGGACCCCAGTCTAGCTCCTATCACCCCTCCTCCATCCTACACTCCCCCATCTGGCTTTTCCAGCCTTAGGAAGTGGAAACAGTCTATTCTAGTCCCACATTCAGGCTCCTGATTCCATTGAATCTTCGTTTCTGCTTAGGAGGAGATGGGGGGCAGGGGGAATCATGGGAAACAGTGAGAGAATGAAGGGGAAGGGAAATATCCAGACAAAGGACACTGAGGAGCCCTCAATGCACCTTGCATGATGGCTTGTCCTCACTGTGCATACTCATGGAAAGACTCCCCCACACTGTGCAGCCAGTCAGCAAATGGAAGAGTGGAGCCCCCTTTCAGCTCTTGCTGTCTCACAGGAAAGTGTTTGAGGGTGATATTGTGGGGCACCGAGGCCTTATGAGACCCTAGGCTCTACAGAGCCACACTAGCCCTCAAGCTGGAATCCTGGGAAGAAGGGCAAGGCCCCCTCACACAAGATTTCCAGGGGGCAGCCTGACACTGGTCCTGAGCACACAAACACTTGGGGGGCACAACACAAGACAAGTTGAGGACTTGTTTGGCTCCTAACTATAAATAGGGGATTATTTGAAGACAGTGGGTGTTGTGTGTGCTGCCATCTAACCAATCAATAATCTGGACCAGGCTAGAGGGGCCGAGACATGCCCCCAGGTGTCCTGCTGTCTGGGCACCAGTGTGATGCAGTAGCACCAGGCTCAGGAGGTCTGCTAAGGAGTCCATGCCTTTGTGTCCTGCAGATGGCCAGTGCTCCCAGACTCCTTCCTGAGCAGCCGTGTTTTCGCTGCAGGATCATGAGGCTTCTGTCTGAGGTGGGGTTCAAGGACACTGGTGGCTGACAGACTCACAGAAGGTGGGATAGGAGGCTAAAACCAGGGCAGCCTGGGTGGCTCAGCGGTTTAGCACTGCCTTCGGCCCAGGGTGTGATCCTGGAGACCCAGGATCAGGTCCCAGGTCAGGCTCCCTGCATGGAAACTGTTTCTCCCTCTGCCCATGTCTCTGCCTCTCTTTCTCCCTGTGTCTTTCATGAATACATAAGTGAAATCTAAAAAAAAAAAAAAAAGGGAAGCTAAAACCACAGAACTGTGTAGAGACTGAGCTGGGGCAGGGTGAGGCACTGCCAGTAGCCCCCAACCCCATCTTGATTGACTGGTAGGAAAGTAGCCAGGGCTGGACACCTGGCTCTGCAGCTCAGGAGCTACACCCTGTCTCCAGCAGGCCCAGCAGGCAGGACTGCTTGGGGGGTGTGAGGGTGATTGGGAGAGTGGGGAGGGACCAAGCCCAGGGGGTCTGAGTACTCCTTCCACAGCACCCACTCCCCTCTCACCTTTGAGAGCTCCTGTTCATTCCTCTAGACCCATAGTTTTCAACTGGGACGACTTTACTCCCAGGAGACATTTAGAAACGTCTGGAGATGTTTCTGGTTGTCACAACCTGTTGGGGTGAGGAGTTGCTACTGGCATCTAGTGGGAGACCAAAGATACTGTTAAACTTCCTGCAATGCAGAGGACTCCCACACACACGACCAAGAATCACCCATCTGGCCCCAAATGTCAACAGTACTGAAGTGAGAAACCCTGCTCTAGACCCAGCTTGCTCATCCATCCATCCATTCATCCAGCACATATCCATTGATCGAGTGCCAACTGTGTACAGCCTTAATGGCCACTCTGCTGACATGCCTCCCTTACCCCAGAAACACATAGGCCCTGTCTCTTTCTCCTCTCCACCCCATTATGTCCCCCACACCTTCCTTAAGTAGCAGACATGTCCCAAAAGCCAGCTCTGTGCCAGGCTTGGTCCTGCCGAAGAGGGTCCAGTGAAACCTGTTCCTAGATGCTCCCAGCCTGGCTAATCACCATCTCCTCTGCCACCTTTTATGTGAATAGTGTTTATTTCATCTCCTTCACTACAGTCTCTTTACTTTTTATTTTCTTACTGTGCATTTACTCCTTGAGAGATGAGGCATTCCCCCACTCTTTCTGGATAAGGATGCTGCTATTCAGAAAACTTGGAGGACTCTCTTAAAGTCACACAGCCAGCTGGCCAGGGGCAGAGCCGGGTCCAAACATAGGACTTTAACCACATTCTCGGTGTGCAAAGGACCAGAAGCCAACCGCCTTCATCTTTAGGTCTGCAGGACACAGAAATAATCCTTGAATGGGATGTTAAGTTGATGTGGGAACCCCAGAGGTCACTAGAACCTCATCTGTACCAGGAAGGAGCCCACAACAGGTTGTAAACAAGGCCTAGAGATGTCCCTGTAACCCCGGCCCTCCTTGCTTCCCCTGCCAAGATACGTATCTCCTCTGGTCAGTGTTCATGCTGCCCAAATCAGAGAGCACATCAGCTTTGTTTTAAAAATAGTTGTTTCTTCTCTCACTAATACCTTCACTGTAGAAAAGGTAGAAAACATAAGTGAGAAGAAAACAAAAATTGCACAAGATCTCACTACCCAATTTTGTAACCAATTTTTTTATCCAGTGATGTTGTGAACATCTCGCTATGAACATCATTTTCAATATCTTCTCCACAATTTAGACAGAAAAATGGATGGATGGATGGTGGATAGGTGGGTAGATGGATGGAGGAAGGAAGGAAAGAAGGCAGGAAGGCAGGAAGGAAGGAAGGGAGGGAGGAAGGAAGGAAAGGAGGGAGGAAGGGAGAAAGGTAGAAGGGATGGAGAGGAGAGGAGGGAAGGAGGAAGGAAATTCTTCCATTCACCAGTTCCTCATAGATGGACATTTAGTTCATACCTATTCTTAAATTTTCAAATAAATGGTTTCTCCTGGATAACATACTAAAGAATTTTCTGGCAGGAGTTTCTTCTTTCTTCTTTACTTTCCCTTTATCTAAGCTGCAACATACATTTACAATGGACCACAGAGAAGACTTACTTCTCTCTTTTCACAACCTGATTGACAGTGGTAGCTTACCAGGAGGCAAGGTTCTTGTTCCGATTTCATTAAACCTCTGGTGATCTCACCTGGGATCCAGGTGAGTGTGTCAAGAAGAGAGAGGATCAGAGACATCTGCTTTACCCCCACTCTGTCTCAGCTGCACAGGGATGCAGGTGCCCTTGGTGTGTTGGCTGTGCAAGGTCTCAGCTGTTCCACGACCTACTTCCCTAAGCTTCATAAACACTTTGCTGACCCACCTTCTAAGGCTGACTGCCCCTCCCATCCACTGTCCAGCCAGCTGGGGGAGGGGAAGGCCCCAAACTAAGACTTAGGACGCAAGCAGTGGGGGAGATGAGGAAGGCAGGGAAGACATGAAACTCTTCCTCCTGCTTCCTCCAGACATGGCCTTGCAAGAAGAATGACTACAGAAGCTTCCAGTTCATTAATTATTGATTCAGTACTATCAAGGGCTGACTCTGTGCCCAGCCTGTGTGGTCCACAGGGACCCAGCAGTGAATGACCCTACAGGAGAGGATGACACAAGCAATAACAGCCACTGCCAGAATGAAACCAGCTACCCTTTCCTCCCCAGGCAGTACCATTCCCAAGTCCTTGGCTAATCTTAGTGAGGTCAGTCAAGATTTAACTTCACCTTGCAAGTGGATAAACCAAGGCTTAAGGAGAATCTATGCCTCATCTGTCACAAAGGGAATTCAATGCATTCTTAGACAAGATCTGGTGCTCTAGGCTTCCAAGTGGATTTTTTTCTTCCCATACCTGCTTCCTGCTCCTACTACTCAATAGAGCCAAGTTTGTACCAGGGTGAAGCCCCAGGAGGAACTGCCACCCACCCCTGCCTTCCTGGCAACCACAATTCTCCACCAACATGTCTGCATACTGCCACAGCACACTGTGTCTTCTGCTCATTGAAGTAGAGGAAGCTGACAGCATTGAGCTTGTTGGAGACAGGAGGGGCTGGAGATGTTGGGGCTCATCTTATAGTGGGAGAGGAAGAACATGAAGGAGGTGTGATTAGAAGAATTGATCCTGTGTCCCAGTGGATCGACACACTGTCTCTTGCAGTAGTTGACCTGATAGCTGGAGGGCAGGATGACCCAGGCCCTACTAGCGGATATCCTGGAGTCCACTTAGAGGATGTGCTTCTGGCAGGCCACTGGCCCCCTCAAGCTGTCTCTTACACTCTGTAGCCACCGAGGTGGCCGATGGTGATGAGAGAAGGTGGCTTCTGCTGGGAAACCCCCAGAGCTGTGGAGGCATGTTCACCTAGCCCTGGCCTGAGCCTCACCTCCCTGCACCTGACCCTCAGCCTCTCTCTCTGTTCCCCAAGGGCAGTAAGTACAGGTAGGGCTTTACCTGTAACCAAGACTCTTATTGCCTGTCTAGTGCTGGCCCACCTCTTGCCTGCTGGGCAGCTATAAGCAACAGTCAAGAGTCATACATGATCCATGTATTTTATCCACATGCTGGAGTCCAAATGGATAGAAGTTAAATAGGATTTTCCCACAGCCATACCACCTGGGTTCAAATTCTGGCTCCAGTTCTTACTAGCTGAACAGTGTTTTGTGTCTCAGTTTCCCCCACTGTATAATAGCAATCATGATAGCATACACCTCATAGGCCTGCTGAGAACATTAAAGTCATTTGACTTGGTATGGATGAGCTTAATTAAATAATTCATTCAGCCCTATAAGACCCCAAACTGACCTCAGTTTCTGTAAAAGGAAATGAAGGTTAGAGTGGATGACTAGATTAACCAAGTCATCAGAAGGTAAATGGCAGAGCTAGAATTTGTACCCATGTTCTTAACTACTACATTATACAGCGGCCTCCTGGTGCCTCACTTTCAGACACGTAAAATGCAGACAGCACCACCTCTTGGCAGAGTTTTCATGCTGATATGATCAAAGAGGGGATATTGAAGGGCCTTGTAAATGCACAGTGCTGCCCACGCACTGTGGCCAGGCAGCATAACAGTGCTGCCTGCTTGATGCCGGGGCTCTGTGTTGCCCTTGGGCCGGGCCTCCTTCCTAGCTCACCAAGGCACCTTCCTGTCTGATGTCTCCCCTGCCTGTCACAGGGGCCCTGCGACACCCAATGCACTGTCAACAGAGCCTCTTGCTTACTCAGGCTGAGTGTGGTTCGTCCTCACCAGCCAGCAGGGCCAGGCAGTCTCCCTGAGAAGCTTCTTACCCCTATTGTTGATGTAGAAAACCCATTCCCTTTCCTGTCCCACTCCTGGTCAATCTTGCCTTACCTACACTTCGGCTTGTGGTCAGGACCAGAAAGCTCCAGGCTAAGGCTTTTCCTCTGAATCCAGGCAGTCACCAGGCAACACCATCCAAGTGCCAGGGGCCAAACAGGTAGGGGTTAAACAAGATGGTCCTTCAGCCACACTGCCTGGGTACAAATTCTGACTCTGACTCTCATTAGCGGAGTGATTTTTTTTTTTAATGGTTAACATTTACTGGGAACTTACTATGTGCCAGACACTTGATATTTTATTAGCATTATCTGAAACCAATCTTCCCAATAGCCTCAGAAGTAGGAACTATATTCATCACCATTTTGTATATAAGGAACTGAAATTTACAAGGTATGTAGAGACAAGTAAAAAGTCCTTAATATGTACCAATTTCCCTAAGACCAACCAAGAGAGCAAGTCATGGTTTTCTGCTTAAACAGACCTAAGCCAGATGTGTATGATTTTAATGGAAAGACAACCCCAATAAACCATTTATCTTTGAAGATGAACAATGGAAGATACCTTAAATTCATGCAATCCTACATCCAACACACAAAATTAGGAAAGCAGAGCTCAGCATCCATGGCCACCATTACAGGCTTGAATTACTGTAGCACCAAGCAGCTTTGCCTCACTGAATAGTATTTTGTGCCTCAGTTTCTCCATCTGTGCAATAGCAACAAAAATGGTAAAAACCTTAAAGGTCTACTGAGAGCATTAACTCATATGACTTGGTATAAATGAGCTATTTTCCTTAGCCTTATCCAACTTTCCCATGAGCTGGGCATTCTCAGTATTAGTGTTTTGGGGGGTGTACTCCAAAGTGCCCTTTGGTGTTTAAAAATAAGTCCATGAAAAAATAATCTGGGGCTTTTCTGGCTTCACTGATTCATATTCCCATGTGATACGGGGACGCCTGGGTGGCTCAGCAGTTGAGGGCCTCCCTTTGGCTCAGGTTGTGATCCCGGGGTCCTGGGATTGAATCCACATCGGGCTCCCCACATGGTGCCTGCTTCTCCCTCCACCTCTCTGCCTCTATCTCACTCTGTCATGAATAAATAAATAAATAAATAATAAATAAATAAATAAATAAATAAATAAATAAAATCTTTTTAAAAAATAAAATAAAGTATGATACAACAAATCCTGGGTTTACTATTGACTCTTTCTATAAACTGTCTCATATTAGTAACCCAAAATTTATTTTTTTTAAGATTTTATTTATTTGTTTGACAGAGAGAGAAAGAGAGCACAGGCAGGGGGAGCAGGAGAAGTGGACTTCCCATTGAGCAGGGAGTCCAGTGTGGGACTCAATCCCCAGGACTCTGGAATCATGGCCTAAGCTGAAGGCAGATGCTTAATGAACTGAACCACCCAGGCACCCCCCAAAATTTATTTTAACTGAGCACTTTAAAGCACTGTCACAGGTGCATCTGGGTGGTTCAATGCTTCAGCGTTTGCCTTCAGTCCTGAGATCAAGTCCTGCATCAGGCTCCCTGCAGGGAGCCTGCTTTTCCTTCTGCCTATGTCTCTGTTTCTCTCTCTCATGAATAAATAAAAATAAATAAGATCTTTAAAAAATAAAGTAAATAAAGCATTACCATAAGCCCATTATCTTTCTGTTCACGAGGACAGACTTAATACAGAAGAAAAACAATACTCCAATAGCAATGAGCACATATAGTAAGTACTTGGTTTCTAAATAGCATTCCCCCACTAAAACAGAAGCCAGATTGCAAATGCTATGTAACTTTGAAGTTATTTCAGAATAAAAAGTAAAAAATAAAAGGGAGAAAGAGAGGGATGCCTGAATGGTTCAGTCACTTGAGTGTGCCTGACCCTTGATTTCAGCTCATGTCATGATCTCAGAGTTGTGAGATCAAGCCCCACATCAGCCCTGCTCATGTTCATGTGTGTGCATGAGACAGAAAGAGAGAGAAACAAGAGAGAGAAGCAGAACTCCTCAGAGAAGTGGCTGATTCCAGCTCACGCAGGGAAAGTATACTATAAGCCTGAACCATCTTGCTGTGCCAGGAGGTAAGGAATTAGCCAAAAATGATGGGAATATATCAAAAGGCCACAAGAGCTCGCTTAAAGCAGCTTCTGGCCAAGACTGGGAATATCTGAGCATCAAAATAAACGAGGATACTAATGGATTATAATCTACTGAACAAAATAAAATTCTATGAGTCCATTCTGCTGTAAATAAATACATAAGGAGTGACAGCTCTTCCTTCCAGTAATGCCAATAATAAATGTAGAGGGAATGGCAGAGTTAGACCTTCTTCTGGCAACCATCAGAGTAATCATGGACTCAGGCAAACACATTAATGAAGGTTAAAAATATTGGGCAAAAGTTTGATGAAAAACAGCTGCATAATCTCAAAGAATTTCTTCACATACAAATTACTAACTAAGCTCAAAGAGAGGAAAGAAAGAGTAATGCAGAGTGGAGGAGCCCACTGTCCCAAGGTGGTCGAGGTCAGCATGACTCACACAAGGGCCAGAGGCTCCTTGTGCCTGCCTGTGCCATGCACTGAGGGGACACCACACCACCTCTGCTAACAGTGCTTCACCAACCCTAACTGTGAGGAAGCACACCACAGGCCCCAATAGAGAAGTTCTGCAGAGTTCAGGCTGGGGAGGCTATGAAGGCAGAGGAAAAATGGGACTTCCCAGTTGAAGGAAATTAAAAGGCTGGAGAACCCCAGGCAGTGTGTGGTCCTGGACAGGCAGGCAGGAGGAGCTGCAGGGAACAGTGTGGGACAACTGACAAAATTTTAAGATGGACTTTGTATCAGGTGATGGTAACATATCAATAGGAAATTTCTCGACCTTGATGCATATCCTGCAAATAACTGAGATATTTTTCTTTCCTTGGGAAAACCACACTGAAATATTTAGGGGTAAAGGGTCATGAGTCTGCAACTTACTCTCACATGTTCAGGAGCAAAAGTGTGTGTGTGTGTGTGTGTGTGTGTGTGTGTGTATGTGTGTGTGTGTGTGTGTGGAGTGCACATATGCAAACGGGGCAAAAATATAAACACTTGGTGAATCTGGGTCAAAGGCACATGGGAGTTTTCTGCCACTCTCATAACTTTTCAGTTAGTTGGAAATTATTTCAAAATAAAAATATTTTTAAATTAAAGGTTATTGTGTGCTGACTCGGATCCTCTGCTTCGGGCTCCCCTGAAAGAGTGAAAAGAGGGCACTGGCCAACAGGCACCCTGCAGCTCTGCAGCCGTGCTCGACCTCTAGGGAGCTTGAGCACCCCACCTGGGGACTGAAGCCAGAGGAGCCCGGGCTTTGGGTTGGAGAGGGCTGGAGGAGAAGCATCTGAGACAAGGCATCCAGAGGAGTGGGAGTAGTGCCGGCACATCATAAGCACTCAACGGTGCTGCATCCTGTGCCCCCCCAAGCCCCTCCTTCCAAGAGAGTTGAGGCTCTGCCCCTTTATTGTCCAGGGGACATCCAGCACCAGCCAGGGTCAGAGGCAGGTCCCAGGCTGAAAGGAGGCTCCCTTGCTCCAACCCTGGGGTCAATCTCAGGACTTCACAATCTAACACGTGCTAACATGGCAACCCCATAGTGAGCGGTGCTCAATTCCTGAAAGAGGAGAAAAGCTGCCCTTGGAGCTATTAAGAGATAAGACCCAGATGCCAGGAAATGCCACAGCACTGACCACCAGGGAGCTGGCCTCCTCATTTCTGGGAAAGTTAAGGGCCACTGACCTGGAAATCCTTCCAAGAAACTAATCCAGAATGAGAGGGGAGAAAAAAAAACCTTTGTGCCTGGAAATGCCCATCAGTATTACTTGTAACACAAGATGCTAATGATGACCCATCTACCTGATACAATATTATGTGACCAAGAGAATTCTTAACATGAGAAAATAAGTTAGTGAAGACATCAAATGAAAATATAGTTATAAAATATAATCTGCTGTAAAAGTCATGAGAGAAAAAGACTGGATGTGACTACACCTAGTTAATAGTTGCCCATAGAAGTATGATTATGGATATTGTTACTAGTTCTTCACATTTTTCATATCTTCCAAAGTTCCTCCAGTGAGCATATGTCTCCTTGTTACCTATGAAATAAAGTTTAGTCCATTCTCCTCATTCCAGGCCTTCTACGATTACTTCTAACCCACCACCACCACTCACGTCCCCGTGCAGCCCTCCCTATCCTTCTCCTAGAATACCTTTCCTTTCCTGCCTAGCAGCACCTATGCACATCTCAGGGCCAGTGTAGATGGCAGGGACTGCTACAGGGACACTGCCTGATAGAAAGCCATGGAATGAATGAGTACAGTATGCCAGCCTTGACAACAGCTCCCTTGGATTCCTGTGGCAATCCATCCACCTGTCTCTTGAGACTCTTACCAGGACATTGGTTTGTCCTGTGTCTTGATCATTGAGAGCCCATCTCCCCTAGGATTAGGGTCTCTGAGAACAGAGTCTTTACCCTTAGAGAATGGATTAATGGTACACACGGTTGGCACCCCATAAGCATGACCAAATGAGAAAGGAAGAAGGAGAGAGGGGGAATAAGGATGGAAAAGAAAGGTGCACTTGGGAATTTGCCAAATTCACCTCAGAAACAGAGTGCCTACCCTGTGCCACCTTGATTCCTGCTCCTGAAGATGCCCACCCTGTCTTTCAAGAGACCCTCCATGGCTTCTTTCCCCCTACAGGCTCCCCACAGGCCTCCCCAGTCAACCAGAGAGCAGGCCATTCCCTCAGGTAGGCTTCAGACCAGGAACTTCCGTCCCAACCTGACTCTGGGCCCATGGGCTGTGGGCAACCTCAGAGCTCGGGGAAATTTATTTGGATAGGCCAAGGCTGGTTGTCCCTTTACAGACATGCTCTCTCCAACTCAACTGGGATGAGTGCAGAGAAGCTTGCAGTCTCCTAACCTATCACTGGTGGGTGGCTTCCCCAAAAGCCCCACTCGCCCTGTGATAATTGCTCTACTACACTTGCTCCTCTCATGACTACATCCAGGCCACACACTTTCATAAGGAAACCCTCACAGAACCTCTCACCCAGCCCTAGAGTGCTACGTAAGGGGGATCCTGGAAGTCAGCCTGGGCGCCCTCTTCTCCATCCTATCCCTCACCCAACTACCTCACCTCAAGCTCCAGAGAAAGGGAAACACACTCAGCCTCTCAGCTCTTCCCAAGAGCTCAGCACAAGTGCTACTCACTGCACTGTTGAGCAAAACAAACGACCATAAGGATACCTTTAGTTCAGTCTTCTGGAGGTTCCCTTGGCTTCTCCATGCACAGTCAGCCCTCATTTGGGGATATAATCAAACCAATATAATCAAACCAAACCAAGTTTCTGGGCCCTGGGTTTCCCTTACAACCCTCACCACTAGCCCAGCCAAGGTCATGAGATCCAGCCCGAGTGCCACAGGAAATGGGACTGCAGACACCACGTCCTTTCTCTGTCCTCCAAGCACACTCAGCTCACATTGGCGGAGGCCCATGGGTATATGAAATAGATGCTGAAACTGTGTTGGGGCCACTCACTTGAAGGAGTATATCATGTGTGGTTGGAGGAGATGAAAGTGTCTCAGAGCAATGGGACTCTTCTGTCTTTCTTTTATTTTTTAACAAAGAAATATATGTATATGTTTTAAAAGTCAAATACTTTTCTAAAGCTGGTCATTAACCAAATGTATGCTATGCCTTGACTGCGGTGGGAATACATAGGTATACATATGGTTCTTAAATGATTAATCCTTACTTGCGTGTTCCTAATGCATAAAGAGGCATCAAAAATGGAAGCTCCATGTGCAAGGACAGAGCTGGCTGGTTGATGACCTTCCTGGGGAACCCCCACTATTTGGAGTCCCCTTCATCCTGAAGGATCTAAAAAGTGGGGTCTTTTCTCTTGGCCACTCAGTTTTTCCAGAAGAATCTGCCAATTTCCTGACTAGGGGATGAAATCTGGCTACTGGGATTCTGGGCCCAGGATGTAGAAGGTGGCTTGGCTCTCACCATCTCTACAGTCATCAACTTGATTTCTATCTTGCTGATGCCTCTGTACTCCCACTCTCTGCTGTGCCTGGTGCCCAAAGCCCACAACTCCTCCAGTTCATTTCTGCAGATGGTCAACATTCCTATACTTCCTGGGTAGCAGAAGGGATCTGGCATTTCCAGACTTGGAAGAGATTCTGCTGCATTCAGCCTCCAACCAGCCCTTGTGCTTCTAACTCTGAGGCTCTCTGGCCATCCTCAGCATATTGTCTTCCTCCCCCTTCAACTTTATTCTGCTAAATCACTTACCCTCCCTCATCTACATTGTCTTTTGAAAATATGTCTCAAAATGCTTGATGACCCAAGTGCCTGGGTGTGTGGGATAGCCAGGATTCAGCTCTGTCTTTGGAATGGCAACTCTTACTCATCATAGAACAGGCAGAGGAAATGGCAGCATGGGGCAAAGTTGCTGCACTGATGTTCAATGGTGCTGCTGAAAGGAGGCTCTAAAAAGAGGGAAAGTCACTCACTTCCTGTATCCTCAAATTCGTCATCCTTCTGTTAAGAAAACCTACATGCAAAAAAAAAAAAAAAAAGAAAAAGAAAACCTACATGCAGGCTGTGAGGACCAAGAGAGTGAAGGGACATCAATGATGAATGAAGAATGGTGAGTGGAGGTGGATGAAAGGTGGCAAATGGAAGTGGAGGTGATGGTGGTGGATGGTGAGTGAAGGTGTGTGGTGGATGGTAAATGGAAGTGAATTAAGGTGGAGTGGAAGTGGATAGTAGATAGTGAATGGAGGTGGATGGTGGTAGATGGTGAATGGAGGTGAATGGGAGATGGCGAATGGAGGCTGGGAAGCTCTTTCCTATCTCTGAGCAAAGGAAAGACTTTTTCACATTCCTATAATTTTCATATCCACCTTCTAAGAATTTTTTGCTCCAATCCATTTAAAAGAGTAGGGATTTGGGGATAACTCTCAGAGAGCCTGGTATGAAGGAACAGAAAGAAGATTATATTCTATATTCTATATCCTAGGATATGTATCCTATAACTAGGATAACTATACCCATCTACCCTAGAGGATAAGTTCCAAAATAACTAATCCCCAGAACTTTGCTCTAACCCCTAATTAGGTCCTAGGGATATATCTGGTTGTTATCTTCCAAAATATAGAGAGAGTAGGTGGCTCTCAAAGTGAGGTCCTCAGTCAGAAGCCTCAGCACCACCTAGGATCTTGTTAGAAAAGCAGATTCTAGGCCCCACCCTAAGTCTACTGAATCAGGAACTCTAGGGGTGGGGCCCAGCACTCTGATTTAAGGAGCCTTCCAGGACATAGTGATACCCACCCATGTTTCAGAACCACTGATCTCTAACATGCACACAAATCATAGAGATCTTATTAAAATGCAGGTTCTGAGGCCTGAGGCCCTGTGCAGAATTCTATCAAGTTCCTGGGTGATGCCAATGCTGCTGGCCCAAAACTTCACTTTGACTAGGATGGCTCTCAAAAATATAATCTGAGCCACAGATTGAATCATAAATTTTCTAGTAGCCACATATTTTTAAAATAAAAGGACATAAATTAATTTAGCTAAATGATGTTTTCTTTTTAAAAAATACTTTAAAACATTATTATTTCAACATGTAATCTATATAAAAATGCTCTGAAATATTTTATATTATTTTTACATTGTTTCCATATTTACATTCTTTTTCATATTGTTTTTGAAGTCTTTTTAGCTTGAAGCACATCTCAGTGGACACTGGACTGGCTACATCTCAAGTGTTCCATAGCCACATTTGCCTGGTGACTATATCTTATAAAGTGTAGCTATAGATGCTTTTCCCACAATCCCACCCACACTTCCTCCTCTAAGGATCCACCCTGGGATGAAGACGTGTGTCCACAAGTCACTTTACTGATGACTTCCCTGTGGGACTGTCCCTCATTAGAGCGAGTGTGCATTTCACTTCACTATTGATTTAATATTTAAAAAAGATTCATACTTGTATTTGGAACATTTCTGTTGCTCATCAGAGATAATTATTCCTATGCATTAACATCCCGCAGAGAGACAGGAGAAAACTCATGGTGCCCGCTCAAGCCAGAGAGCTGGAACTGAGACCACTGCACAAAGCTAGGATTTGCAGCAATGTGGGGCCTACGGTGAAAGGGGAACAAGGAAAAGTCTGCCCAGCAGCATAAATGAGACCAGGGTAGCTGGGATGTGCACAGGGGTCTAAAGTCCGGGGCAGGCTGGGGAAGAGGGAAGATTCTCCCCAGGGAAAGTAAAAACCTAAGCTTACATCACACATAGGTTTGTAGTCCCCAGGTACACAATCAGGGAAATGTGGAAATCCCTAAACTGAAAAATTAACATGAGAATTGGTTATGATTGGGTGAAACCCTAGGCATTCTAGAGGAAAACAAAAGCAAAACCAACGGGATGAGCACTGGGTGTTGTTATTCGATATGTTGGCAAATTGAACACCAATAAAAAATAAATTTATTTAAAAAAAGGAGTAATTTCCCAGCCCGAAGATTCCCACAGTCAATAAAAACAAATGAGGGGGGATCCCTGGGTGGCGCAGCGGTTTGGCGCCTGCCTTTGGCCCAGGGCGCGATCCTGGAGACCCTGGATCGAATCCCACATCGGGCTCCCGGTGTATGGAGCCTGCTTCTCCCTCTGCCTGTGTCTCTGCCTCTCTCTCTTTCTCTCTGTATGACTATCATAAATAAAAAAAAAAAAAAAAAAAAAAAGAGGGCAGCCCCGGTGGTACAGCGGTTTAGCGCCGCCTACAGCCCACAGTGTGCTCCTGGGCACCTGGGTTCGAGTCCCACATCGGGCTCCCTGCATGGAGCCTGCTTCTCCCTCTGCCTGTGTTTCTGCCTCTCTCTCTCTCTCTCCCTCTCTCTCTCTCTCTGTCTCTACGAATGAATAAATAAAATTTTAAAAAATGTTTAAAAAAATAAAAAAAAACAAATGAAACTCCTGCTATGTAGTTAGTCCCAATTTAAGAATTCCAAAATATACAGGGAATAAGACATGATGAGTAAAAATTAGTAGGAATGTCAAACAAGAGGATTAGCCTCCCCACCCCCACCAAACTTGAATGAGTAAACCATTAAAAAGTTTATATGTCGGGATCCCTGGGTGGCGCAGCGGTTTAGCGCCTGCCTTTGGCCCAGGGCGCGATCCTGGAGACCCGGGATCAAATCCCACGTCGGGCTCCCGGTGCATGGAGCCTGCTTCTCCCTCTGCCTGTGTCTCTGCCTCTCTCTCTGTGTGTGACTATCATAAATAAATAAAAATTTAAAAAAAAGATCTTATAAAAAAAAGTTTATATGTCAGACTATTTTAAATGATTAAAGAGATTAGAACCCTGTGAGAACAAGGAACTTTGAAAAGATCAGCTAAGGAAAAGAAAACAAAATAAAAGATTTATAGATGTAAGTCACTGAAATTAACAACTCAATAAGTTAAAGAGCAAGTTAAATCCTTCTGAGGGGAGAATGAATGAGGGGGTGGCGGCCAATCTGAGGAAATCACCAGGCATGCATCACAGCAAGAGAAACAGATGAAACCCTCTGAGGAGTTCAAGACTTAGAGACTAGGATGGGAGAAGCCGACACACATAGATAAGCATTCAGGAAGGAAAGCATGCGGAGGAGGGAGGAAAGGCAATTTTTGAGAAGTTCATCATTTTTAAGAAATTATAAAAAATGATCACTCCTCAGATTGAGGAAGCGCAGTAGTCCTTAAAAACAAAAATTTAAAAAGAACTCATGGTTATATCTCACTAAAAAACATTTGAGAAGAAAAGACAAAAGAAAACCTATAGAGCAACCAGAGAGAAAAGACCAATGACATTGCAAGGCAATGATTATCTTTTTTTTAATATATTAATTTTTTATTGGTGTTCAATTTACCAACATACAGAAAAACACCCAGTGTTCATCCCGTCAAGTGCCCCCCTCAGTGCCCGTCACCCATTCACCCCCACCCCCCGCCCTCCTCCCCTTCCACCACCCCTAGTTCGTTTCCCAGAGTTAGGAGTCTTTATGTTCTGTCTCCCTTTCTGATATTTCCCACACATTTCTTCTCCCTTCCCTTCTATTCCCTTTCACTATTATTTATATTCCCCAAATGAATGAGACCATACACTGTTTGTCCTTCTCTGATTGACTTACTTCACTCAGCATAATACCCTCCAGTTCCATGCACGTTGAAGCAAATGGTGGGTATTCGTAATTTCTAATGGCTGAGGAATATTCCATTGTATACATAGACCACATCTTCTTTATCCATTCAGCTTTCGATGGACACCGAGGCTCTTCCACAGTTTGGCTATTGTGGACATTGCTGCTAGAAACATCGGGGTGCAGGTGTCCCGGCGTTTCATTGCATCTGTATCTTTGGGGTAAATCCCCAACAGAGCAATTGCTGGGTCGTAGGGCAGGTCTCTTTTTAACTCTTTGAGGAACCTCCACACAGTTTTCCAGAGTGGCTGCACCAGTTCACATTCCCACCAACGGTGTAAGAGGGTTCCCTTTTCTCCGCATCTTCTCCAACATTTGTTGTTTCCAGGCAATGATTATCTAATGGCAGGGATCTAAAGAGCATGAGAAGAAGCCAGAAGACAAGAAAAGGATATCTTTTCTTGAAGAGGATATCTTCAATACACTGCAAACACATACTTGTTAACCAAGCATCCCATGCTCAGCTGAAGAACCATCCCAGAGTGAGGTGAAACGGTAATTTTTATTCAAGCAGAGTATGCCATTTACACTCATTCACTTGCTCCCTCAGAGAGGACTATTTAGGGATGTGCTTCCAAAGCAAAAAACTGGATCTAGAAGTAAGGAGAGAGATGTTTCCAGCAATAATAAAGAAAGAAATGAGTGAACTCTATGTACATGTAAAGGAGCATAAACTATACAAAGCAACACTATGCTCGGTGGGCATCACTGGAAAGAAGGCAGACCTGAAAGCAAGACAAGGTTCATGCAAGTCAAGGAAGAGATACAATAACAGTTCAAGGGTCCTGGGGTGCTTTTATTTTTCAGAAAAAGGATAAAAATGCTGATTTTTTTTAGAATGCATATTTAACTTTTTTTTTTTTTTTGCATATTTAACTTTTAAAGAATAGCATTAAACTGTATAACTTCCAAGTAAATAAAAGTTATAGGGAATAACAAAAAAAAAAGTTAAAGAGAAAAAAAACAATTCACAGAAGATAGAGGACAAAAATGAAGTTGAGGACTGAAACTAAGCATAATAATAATAAATCCCAAAAAAAGATAGAAGTAAATATAGATTTATTAGCAATCTCAGTTATAAACTGACTATATTTTCCCACTGAAATACAACAATTTCAGATGGACTTTTTAATACAGCTATACGCTATTTTATAAGAGATGCAATATTAAAATACAAGGAAGATGAAAGAATCATGAAACAAGAGCCCAACTCAAGACATTATTTAAAAGAATAACAGGGTAAAACTCCAAAACTCCAAAAGAAAATGACTTTAAAACCATGTTCATTTGAGGAAATAAGTGAAATCGAATCTCTATCTCAGTCCATACATAAAAATGAATTCCAGATGGATTAAGTACTCAAATGGCAAAGTAAAATTTTTAGCAGAAATTATAAATAAACATCTTCCTGAATTTACAGTAATTAAAGATTTTTTTAACAGGAGACAGCAAGCACTGGCATTAAAATTTTTATAAGTTTGACTGTATCAAACTAAGAATTTATGTTCATCAACAAACACCTTAAAGAGAAAGACAAGTTACAGAGTAGGAGAGCAAATTTGCAACATGTATAACCTACACCAGATTAGCATCAAGGATATGAAGAACCCCTACGAATTAATGAGATCAAACAATCCAATAAAAATGAGCAGGAGAAAAAAAAAAGAAAGAAAACACATATTGAGAAATGTTCAATATCATTTGTGAATCAACGATCAAGGGAAAATCAAATTAAGATTGGGAGAACAGTGCCTGGATGGCTCAGTCCAAAGAGCATGTGACTTTTTTTTTTTTTTTTTTTTTTTAGGATTTTATTTATTTATGAGAGAGACACAGAGAGAGAAGCAGAGACATAGGCAGAGGGAGAAGCAGGTTCCATTCAGGAAGCCTGATGCAGGACTTGATCCCGGCACTCCCGGATCACGCCCTGAGTGAAAGGCAGATATTCTCAACCGCTGACCCACCCAGGCATCCCAGCATGTGACTCAATCTCGGGGTTGTGAGTCTGGGGTATGGAGATTATTTAAACAAATAAAACTTAAAAAGAAAAAGATTAAGGGGAGATTTTACACTCATTTGATCCACAAAGACTAAGAAGTCAATAGCATTGGCTGTTGAAAAGGGTATGAATCAACAGGATTTCTTATACTTTGCTTGAAAGGGTGATTTTTGGAACAATTGATGTAATTGCATTCCTGGTTATGTCCACTAAAATATGTCCAAGAGATGGTCTTACTCATGTAATACCAGAGAGCATATATCAGAATGTTGATAGCCATTGTGTTTATAATAAAAAGACGGAAATAACTGAATGCCTTTTAATAAATGAATAAATTATGGAATATTCATCAAATGGCGTATCATACAATGGTGAAATTGAAGAAGTACAGCTATATGCAGCAACATGGATGAGACATAGCAGCATAATCCTGACTTTAAAAAAACAAGTCCCAGGGGCACCTATGTGGTTCAGTCATTAAACATCCAACTCTTGATTTTGGCTCAGGTCGTGATCTCAGGGTCATGAGATCAAGCCCCATGTTGGGCTCCACACTGAGCATGGAACCTACTTAAGATTGTCTCTCCCTCTCCCTCTGCCCCCTCCCCTGACTCCTGACACTTACCATATGCTGCTCTCTCTAAAAAAGCAAACAAACAAAAAAACAAGTCCTGGAATATTATGTACTGCAAGATGCCCCCCCTTTTTTTTACAGTAAGAGCACCTATAAATAAACAATGTACTTTTAAAAATACACACAAATACAGAAGGAAAAGAAGGAAAAGTACAAGATCCAGAAGAGTGGTAGTCAGTTGGAGGAGACAGCTGAGGGAAGTAGGAGGAATAAATGGGTAGATGTGGACTATTGGAGTTGTCCTTTCCCTCATGTCAAGCAGTGGGCTCCCACACGGTTATTATGACATACATAAACACAATAAAACAGGCCATGACAGGATAATGATGAGCATCCTGAGCCAAGAATTCTCACTTATCCAATTCTGAGCACCTGAGGTCCATTAGAAAGCTAATAACATAGTAATCAAAGAAATAATAGAGAGAATGACAAAATCTAAAAGCTGGTTCTTCGAAGAGTCTAATAAAAGAGACAAACCTCCAGAATGGTAGTGAGATAAAAGGAGGAAAAACAAAAAAACAATCTTAGAAATATAAAGGAACACAATCAGTCAAAATGGAAATAATCATGTGAAAATAAGATGAGTAAGTTTTTGCCAATAAACTTGAAAATCTGGATAAAGTGAAACATTTTCTACAGAAATATAACAATAAAAGTAACATAAAAGGAATGAAAATGCAGAATATATTTGTATCTATTTCTTTAAGTAGAATCAATAGTTGAAACTATTCCACAAATACAGACATACATAGTAAAACAGGTGGGTTCTTCCAAAATTTCTAGGAATAGATAACCTTATGCAAATTTCTCCAAAGAACTGAAAGAGCAGGAAACCTCTCCTAACTCAATATATGTTCTAAATGAGAATAGTACATAAATGGAAAGTCTTACGCCAGATTCGTTTATGAACACAGATGCAATACCCTACATAAAATAGCGGCAAACAGAATCTAACAGTATATTCAAAAATAGTAGCAAAGTAGGATTTATCACAGGAACATAATGACAGCAGAGCAGTTTGCTTTATCATATGAAAAGATCGAGGGAAGAAATAAAATAACAATCATTGATTGTGATAATACTCAACATCCATCTGTGATTAGGATCCATATGGAAAAAGATAGAATTAGATTCCTAGCTCACATCCTCCACAAAACAAGTGATTTTTTTTGAAGACATGAATATGAAAAATAAAACTTTAAATGAAAATACAGATGATTTTTATAACTTTGGGGAGAGGGAATGATTTTATAAACATAGCATAATATACTCAAACTGTAAATAAAGAGACTGATAGCTGAAAACTTCTCTGATAAGAGATACATCATACAAAGTAAAAACACAAGCCATTCAGAGGCAACTTTTGTAACATACCAATAAAAGATATCTAGACTATGTAAGTCCTAAAATCAGTAAGAAAAGGGTAATAGAAATAAGCAAATGATATAAATAGGCAATTCACAGAAAAGGAACTTGATGAACAGTATCTTGAGCAAACAAAAAGTTGTTCAATCTTTCTAGTAAAGGGAGAGATGAAAATAAAACAATGAGATACAATTTCAATATCTGTCCATTTAAAATACATTTTATTTATTTTTTTTAATTAATTTTTATTGGTGTTCAATTTACCAACATACAGAAAAACACCCAGTGCTCATCCCGTCAAGTGTCCACCTCAGTGCCCGTCACCCATTCCCCTCCAACACCCGCCCTCCTCCCCTTCCACCACCCCTAGTCCGTTTCCCCGAGTTAGGAGTCTTTATGTTCTGTCTCCCTTCCTGATATTTCCCAACATTTCTTCTCCCTTCCTTTATATTCCCTTTCACTATTATTTATATTCCCCAAATGAATGAGAACATACACTGCTTGTCCTTCTCCGATTGACTTATTTCACTCAGCATAATACCCTCCAGTTCCATCCACGTTGAAGCAAATGGTGGGTATTTGTCGTTTCTAATCGCTGAGTAATATTCCATTGTATACATAAACCACATCTTCTTTATCCATTCATCTTTCGATGGACACCGAGGCTCCTTCCACAGTTTGGCTATTGTGGCCATTGCTGATAGAAACATCGGGGTGCAGGTGTCCCGACGTTTCGTTGCATCTGAATCTTTGGGGTAAATCCCCAACAGTGCAATTGCTGGGTCGTAGGGCAGGTCTATTTTTAACTCTTTGAGGAACCTCCACACAGTTTTCCAGAGTGGCTGCACCAGTTCACATTCCCACCAACAGTGTAAGAGGGTTCCCTTTTCTCCGCATCCTCTCCAACATTTGTTGTTTCCTGCCTTGTTAATTTTCCCCATTCTCACTGGTGTGAGGTGGTATCTCATTGTGGTTTTGATTTGTATTGTGAAAATGTCAATGTTACCCAGGGCAATTTACACATTTAATGCAATCCCTATCAAAATACCATGGACTTTCTTCAGAGAGTTAGAACAAATTATTTTAAGATTTGTGTGGAATCAGAAAAGACCCCGAATAGCCAGGGGAATTTTAAAAAAGAAAACCATAGCTGGGGGCATCACAATGCCAGATTTCAGGTTGTACTACAAAGCTGTGGTCATCAAGACAGTGTGGTACTGGCACAAAAATAGACACATAGATCAATGGAACAGAATAGAGAACCCAGAAGTGGACCCTGAAATGTATGGTCATCTAATATTCGATAAAGGAGGAAAGACTATCCATTGGAAGAAAGACAGTCTCTTCAATAAATGGTGTTGGGAAAATTGGACATCCACATGCAGAAGAATGAAACTGGACCACTCTCTTTCACCATACACAAAGATAAACTCAAAATGGATGAGAGATCTAAATGTGAGACAAGAGTCCATCAAAATCCTAGAGGAGAACACAGGCAACACCCTTTTTGAACTCGGCCACAGTAACTTCTTGCAAGATACATCCACAAAGGCAAAAGAAACAAAAGCAAAAATGAACTATTGGGACTTCATCAAGATAAGAAGCTTTTGCACAGCAAAGGATACAGTCAAAAAAACTAAAAGACAACCTACAGAATGGGAGAGGATATTTGCAAACGACATATCAGATAAAGGGCTAGTTTCCAAAATCTATAAAGAACTTATTAAACTCAACACCAAAGAAACAAACAATCCAATCATGAAATGGGCAAAAGACATGAAGAGAAATCTCACAGAGGAAGACATGGACATGGCCAACATGCACATGAGAAAATGCTCTGCATCACTTGCCATCAGGGAAATACAAATAAAATACATTTTAAATATGTGTTGCCACTTAACTAGATTTATTCAATGAACATAGGTAAATGTCCAAAAATGTAAGTTTTTCGCCATGGCACAATCCTACAACAAAACCACTCACAGTGATTCAACTGCCTTGGCATTTGATAAGTGAATTTGTTGATGACTGGCAAAAATGACCCCAAGGCCACATAATGAAGAGTCTCAACTCAGAATTCCTGAGTATGCAGGTCAAGGGAGGAGGTTGCCGCTGGTTAGATATGACATTATTTGCCTATTTTTCATTTAGGAATTTGCTACAACAAATAAAATATGTACCTCCTTTGAGTTACAAGAAAAGAGATTACTTAGCACCATTCTGTAACCATGAAATGAAGAAATTTTCTATGATTAAAAGAACAAAGTCTTTAAAAAGAATATTAATCATTTCTATGTGCTCATCATAGAAGCTCTATTTCTGAATTTAAAACATTACTCAGTATTTGCTTAAGAATCACATTTTGGCAATATGGCTTTGTCATATTAAAGTTCTACTAGAAAAACTAAGACATCTTTTAATGCTGTTTTAACATCAAAGTAAAAACAAATAAAATAGATACCCTTTTTGGATGTATAAATGTCTTCTAAACCTAACAAGTATTGGCAAGGGTGAAGCTCTCATAAAGTGCTGGTGGAAGAGTAAATCAGTATGACTATAGGGAGCACTTTGTTAGTTCATAAGACAAACTGAAAATACAACCCCACAACTAGACGTCTGTCTTGGAAAAGCCCTTGCATTTGTGCACAAGGAATCAGGGACTATGCTGTTCACAGTATTATTCCTGATTATAGCAAAAAATGCCTATCAGTAAGGAATTAGATCACAATGGAATATTATGCAACAGTTAAGATGAACAAACGAGCAATGCATGACCAACACGGACCTAATCTCAAGAGCATAGTGTGTGAAAAAGTAAGTTGCACAAAATATGCACAGAATGACACTATTCTGTTTAATATTTTTTCTAAAAAAAATACTCTATTAGTGTATGGCTAGATATATAATCAAAGAATAAAAATATGTTTGGAATAACATATGCCAACTTTAGAAGATTAATACATCAACATCAGGTATCTAGTTACTTCAGGGAGAGGAAGTGAAAAGGAATTGAGATGGTAGGTTCCTTTTGTCACATTTATTTCTTTAAGAAAAAAAGATCTAAAACAGGTTTTGTATAATTTTCATATTGGCAAAAGCTGGGCAAAATATCATTTAATTCTGCCTTCATGAAAGAGCATAACTTAAAAGGTATGTTAAAAAGTGTAAGTAAAAGAAAAAAAAGTGTAAGTAAAAGGTACTTCACTGAAAACTAGTAACTTAGAAATAGGGGAAATCCAGAGGAGAAAATCACCATACAAATGAATATTTATCCTCAGGAATGAGAAGCTTGACAAGGCTGGGAGCCAACGTATCTGAAGAAACAGGTGAGCCGTAAGGCAGGGAGTTATCAGGCTGGAAGGAGGGGATGCAGTTGGAAGCCCTATTAAAATACTACTTTCCCATCTTGACATCTTAGTGTGTTTGAGGTTCCAAATTGTGGTTCTTAAATGGAGGAGGAAACCTCCTTTTTAATGCAAATTAAAATTATTCTAAAATGTGACTATTATAAAAACACGATTAATGAAGAAGGATTTTAAACCCACTTTGTCCTCTTAAAGGCAGAACAGTTATTTACATCGTTCCTCTGCCTCTTTTCCATGATGCAGACCCATTTTACAGGGTGTACAATTGTGTCTCATGATTTATTAACAGTAAAATGTGTTGTCCCGCAGGTGCCAGGGTCTCTGCAGCCATTCTCCCAGGGGGATGTTCCGTGCACTCCCAGTGTCACCCAGGGCATGGGTTTTCCATTCCTGGGTGCCCCGGGTTTAGCTCTGTCCCAGCACCAGCAGTCTCACCAACTCGAGTGCAGCTGTATGAAGCTGTTTTCCTGATTTTGTGGGTTTAAAAATGGAGCTTTGGTGGTTTTGATGACTAGTTTGGACCCATGAAAAAAACCAAAAGGAGATGAGCCGGCAATGCAAAAGAGAAAGGAAGAAGTGTAAGAGCGAGAGCTGGTGCTCTAAATTTGAAATAAAACCTCATTTTACGAGATAAGCCAGGAAAGTGTCCAGAAGTAAGGAAGGCCCAAGGTACCGCGGTCCCTTTCAGGACCATCTTCTCCCACCCTAGGGTGTTCGTATCCAACAAGATTGCCCTGGAGGTATCTGCCTCTAGGGGCAAAGGGCGAAGGAACTAAAATGAATAGTCACAGTTGCAAATGTCTAACTCCCCCACACCATTTCTGCCCAAGGCAGAAGAGTAACACCCCTATTTTTCCTTTTTTTTTTTTTTAAGATTTTATTTATTTACTCATGAGACACAGAGAGAGGGAGGCAGAGACACAGGCAGAGGGAGAGGCAGGCTCCATGCAAGGAACCCGATGTGGGACCCGATCCCCCACCTTCAGGATCATTCCCTGAGCCAAAGACAGATGCTCAATTGCTGAGCCACCCAGGAGTCCCAACCCCTAGTTTTCCTAATTTGCATGGATATTTTCCAAATTACAGTTAGAGCCTAAGGTCAAGGTTACCAGAGCCAGTGGACCACACACCGCTCCAGCTTCCTCCCTCTTCTTGCCCCTAGTGGGCCAAACTAAGCAGGAGTGACCTGGTCCTCCCCGATTGCCATGAAAAACAAAAAGGAAGCATGTTTGTAGAGGTCCTTCTGTAATGCTTACAAGGTTGAGGGTGCCACATTCTTTGTGAAAAAGAAAAAGATAAATGGTGGTGGCCAATATTAGAAACAGAGTTTCTCAAACCAAAGTACAAACTAAGGTGCTGCCTTTTCTCCCACTAGAAGCAGAGGGTTCTAACAAGCAACTTGAAATTCTTGACAGTGACAATACTAATGAGATGCATTAGTTGCAAAGATGAATTTGTTTTAAACTCAGGGCGATCCAAAGCAAAAATCTAAATTGAAGCTGGGTTCCAGCCTTTTTTGTCAAATCTGATATTCACAATATAGGTAAAAGAAATATGCAGAACAAAGCTTTTCAAATCTGAAATCTACAATACACAAAAGAGGAAATATGTAAAATATAAGGTTTGGGGCAGGGGTTTCCAGCACTCTTGTTGAGTTGGTCTTACTAGGGGACAGGTGGTCATAGAACTATGAAGAGCTTCTTCTGTTAAAAGGGACTGAGATTACCTGTCTTGTTAGATTCTTCACCTCCAAAATTTCATTTCTATGTTTAGTGAAAAATATTTTCCATTTACTCTCAGGCTACTTGCTCAGCAAAATGAAATTTTTATTCTCCAGAAAAAAAAATTCAAAATTATACTCCAACCAATAATTTGAGTATTGAAACATATCCAATAGACTAAAAATGTTAGTGACATTCTTCGCCTGTAGATAATTACTTAGTTTGCATTCACTTCAGACACTTGTGCCAGTGGAGGTATAAAATATCCCCTTGGTGTGCCTGGCTCATCACCTTCCCTTCCCTCTCTGCATAAATGAAGTCCCAGAGATTTAACAGCAGAGGACACTGAATGGGAAAGTGAAATTCAACTTCTGAAAGAATCTTTCCCACTTGGGCAGTAAATTAAGATTCAGATAAAAAATATGTTCTAAAATGACTCTCATGAATTAAGTGTTAATACACTTAGGTTAAAGAAGTTAAAGCAGAGTCATTATATGAAGACTGAATCAAATGGTAGACTGAGCGTAAATGCTTGACACTCTTTCCCAACAAAATATATATACACATATAAAAACAGTCATATATAGTTGTATTAGATATATATATATCGATAAACATTGGAAAATGAGTAAAGGAAGGCCACTATGAATCAGAAATTATGAAGCATCTCTGAAGGGCAGACACAATGGAATGAGAAGGCAAACTCAGATGGAACAGGTGGTGGCTGCCAAGGTGGGAGTGGCCGGGCGCTGAGCCCACGGGCAGCAGGAGGTCACTGGAGTACCAAAACAGCAAGCTGCAGCGCTGGGGTTCAAGAAAATGAGTTGGCTAGAAGAAATGAAAGGAGATTAAAGATAATTAACATACTTGAGGGATAAGAGAGCCTAATGCATTCATGACCAAGGAGTAGACTATTAGGAAAGAAGGACCAATGACAAACTTTAGAGATGAACAATATATTGTGAAATTAAAAGAAACATCAACAATCAATTTAATGAGCCTAAGGACCAAAGTGAAACATTCACCCTCTTGGGCTGGCTGAGAGACAGGGGCACCCAACCGGGCGGACATCTCAAACCGGGTCAAAATGGCTCATCTTCCCGCCAAGGCAGCCCTGACCACCGCCTCATCTCCAGTAAATCGAAGCCTAGACAGGAAACCCAAACCTTCCAACCAGGACTTTCCAGCCGGGGACCACCCCCATCGTCTGTACTATCCCCACCCCCAGCCAATCACCTAGGGACACGGTGTTCCCTTGCCTAATTTGGCAAGGGAGCCACCCGGATCCGGACCGGAACCAATGAGGCTTAAAACCCCACACCTCAACCCCCCCCCCCCCCCACGCCCCCAGACTCGGGCCACCTCTCCGAGGCACGGAACCTCGCAGGGAGCGCTCCCCATTAAAAGCACTTCATTTGGGGAATATAAATAATAGTGAAAGGGAATAGAAGGGAAGGGAAAAGAAATGTTGGGAAATATCAGAAAGGGAGACAGAACATGAAGACTCCTAACTCTGGGAAACGAACTAGGGGTGGTGGAAGGGGAGGAGGGCGCGGGGTGGGGGTGAATGGGTGATGGGCAGTGAGGGGGGCACTTGACGGGATGAGCACTGGGTGTTTTTCTGTATGTTGGTAAATTGAACACCAATAAAAAATTAATTTTAAATAAATAAATAAATAAATAAATAAATAAATAAATAAATAAAAGCACTCTGGAACCTACTGCCTGGCTCTGCTGTTTTTTGTTTTTGTTTTATTTTGTTTTGTTTTGTTTTGTTTTTAATTTCTCCGCCATTCATTTGGAAAAAGCCTAACACACCCAAAGGTTTCAAACCCAAAGTTTTACAAGCATTCCATCAAATGTTCATATAATTCCCAGGTGGTATGAACTCCTCTTAGAACAAGGTGAGAAGTGTGTCAATTCATTTTCCAAAAGCAGAATAACCTTTACACACACACAAGTGTACACGCATAGAGAGCACATCAAAAAGTGAGAGAAAAAACTATAGAGCAAATTCCCTTATAAACCAAAGGGTTACAAGCAAAGTATTAGCCAGCTGAACATTAAGGAGGGCATGTAATGTAATGAGCGCTGGGTATTATATAAGACTGATGAGTCACTGAACTCTACCTCAGAAAATAATAATATGCTATATGTTAATTGAATTTACTTTTTTAAGATTTTATTTATTCATTCATGAGAGACAGAGATGGAGGCAGAGGCATAGACAGAAGGAGAAGCAGGCTCCATGCAGGGAGCCCAATGTGGGACTCAATCCCAGGACCCTGGGATCATGACCTGAGCCAAAGGCAGATGCTCAGCCGCTAAGCCACCCAGGCATCCCTGTTAATTGAATTGAAATTTAAAAAAAAAAAAAAAATGAGGAGTGTTTGAGTGGCTCAGTTAAGCATCTGTCTTTGGCTCAAGTCATGATCTCTGGGTCCTGGGATTGAGCCCTGCATCAAGCTTCCCACTCAGCAGGGAGTCTGCTTTCTCTCTCTCCCTCTGCCTCTCCTCACCACTCATTCTCTCTCTCTCTCTCTCAAAAAAAATATATCTTTTAAAAATTGCAAAAACAAAACCAAAGCAATAAAACCCCAAAGTATTAGCCAGCAGAAACCATCAATATATTAAAAGCAAAATATATCATGACCCAATTGGGATCTCCCACCTCTAACCCAATATTGAGAACATCCCCGGAATGACTGAATGAGTTGATTCAACAAAAACTAGATCTACCGTATTAATCCACTTCAGAATGTTAGCAGATTAAAGAAAGTATCATCTCAGTAAATGCAGAAAATGCAACTGAAAAATTAAACATTTGTTCTTAATAAAAACAATTTGCAAGCTAGGAATAGGAATAAAAGTTCTTAACTCATTAAAAAGGGTCAACCAGAAACAGCGCAAATATGGTTAACATATGGAAAGTGTTCCTCATTCAAGTAGGAACAAGACACACTAATCACCATTCCTGATTAACACTGGGCTAGAAGAACCACGTAAGTAAGAAAATAATAAGAGGTAATAGTATTGAAAGGCAAGAGACAATCCTGACATTATGTGTAGATGATATTTGGAATACCTAGAATATATGAGAATCAGCTGTCAAAATCCTAGAACTATAAAGATAATAGTAACAACCACACAATAATAACAGCTAACACACACAGCCCTTATTTTTGTGCCAGGCACTATTGAAAATCCTTTATACTAACATGACTAAACAGAAAATGTCATAGTTTCAGCAATGTAACAGATAGGATCACCTAAAAGTCTTTGGAAATAAGAAATGTTCTATGATGTAAAACCAGAGCTCTTTGCAAAGTGAACTGCCAGAGCCCACAACTGAAAAAGAAACTGAAAAACAGGGGCACCTAGGTGGCTCAGTGATTGAGTCTCAGGGCATGATCCAGGGATCCCGGGGCGGAGTCTGGTATCAGGTTTCCAGTGGGGAGCCTGTTTCTCCCTCTGCCTGTGTCTCTGCCTCTCTCACTGTGTCTCTCTCATGAATACATAAATAAAATCTTGAAAAAAAGAAACTGAAAAACATAGAGTAGTACATGCTTACCATAAAGTGCTGCTTCTGAAATCTAGAAGTTTGGATTTAACACCAAAGCATGGATGAGAGACCAGGAGGCAGAACAGGACCCCTATATATAGCTCCGATTCTTAGAGAAACAAAGGCTTCTCCTGGCATAGAGAAACTTTTCTGTTTGAGTCCAGATTCTTTTTTTTTTAAGATTTTATTTATTTATTCATGATAGTCACACACAGAGAGAGAGAGAGGCAGAGACACAGGCAGAGAGAGAAGCAGGCTCCATGCAGGGAGCCCGACGTGGGATTCGATCCCGGGTCCCCAGGATCGCGCCCTGGGCCAAAAGCAGGCGCCAATCCGCTGCGCCACCCAGGGATCCCTGAGTCCAGATTCTTAGTGGGGAATTTTTTTCCCTCATACCTCACCCCTACACCTGCCCACTGAGAATTTATAACTATATGCTCACATGGGGTTCAAATTTACACTACCATGTGATCCAGGAAACTGCAAACCAAGAAAATAACACAAAAATTGGTCCCAGGCTGGTAGTATCAGAGGACATCAGCAAATGCGAAGCCACACTGGTGAGACATGGCTTACACCCACAGATAAGTCAGTCCCTCTGAAGATGACTCACATCCAACACTGCAAGCACACACAAAACAACCTACTATGGGGGAGAGCCAACAGACATAACACGGAACAGGATGAATACCAAGAACCCCAGCCATCACAGTAATGAGATGGAGATTCTAAAACAATGGTTTAAAATTACTAGCTGGAAGAGAAAAATTCAAAGAGAAAATTATTGTGGAACAAAATCAGGAAGTTTTGGGGGTGGGGAGCAACTTTAGAAATCAAAATTATAGTTTTAAAACTAAAAATACAGTTACAAAATTAAAAAACTAAAAATGCAATGGATGAATTAAATAGAAAATTAGAAAGAAAGAGTCCCAGAAGGATGGGAATAGAGAAAACTGGGGAGATGCACATTCAAGGAAATAATCCTACAGTTTTCCAGAATTACTGAAAGATACAAATCCTCAAATTCAGGAAGCATGAGATTCATGTATGATCAAAATAAATCCACACACATCAAAGCGAAATGCAGAATACCAATGACAAAGAGGTGATATCCACAAAGGAACAACTTGGAAAACTTAAACAAAATGCACAGTTTTTCAGAAAAATGCAACTTATTGAACACCTGGAAACATTTTAAGTACACAATTCAGTGGCCTTTAGTACATTCACAATGTTGTGCAACCACCAACTCTATTTAGTTCCAAAACATTTTAATCGCCCAAAAAGAGATCTGTGTACATATTAAGTGGTCACTCCACATCACTCCCTTACTTACTCCCAGCCTCTGGTAACTTCCAATCTACATGTTTCTCTATCGACTTCTTGTCTATTCTGGACATTTTATATAAATGATCATACAATTATATTTAGGATCATACAATTATATTTAGTCTTTTGCGTCTGCTTCTGTCACTTAGTATGATATTTTTGAGGTTCCAGCCATGTTGTAATGTGTATCATGCCTTTATTCTTTTTCATGGCTGAACAATATTCCATGGTATGGGTATACTACATTTTACTTATCTATTCATCCATTCTTCTTTACTGTTTTCTTTTGCATTGAATGAATATTTTGTGAAGTAGTATTTTAAGTTCATTCATGATTTTTTCACTATCTTTTTAGTTATTTTTTTCGAGGTTGCTTTCAGATTTAGCATATACCTCTTATCAGGATCTGTTATAGTTTTTTTCTAGCTTAATTCCAATAATATATAGAAACATTACTCCTATATTGCCTTCTCATTTTTTTGCAGCATTATGGTTATACACATCTATTAATGTTGCAAACCCAACATTACAGTGTTGTAACTATTATTTTGTCACCTGTCATCATTTTATTAGCCTGTTACAGCTTTGCTCCCCTCACCTCCTTTGCAGTTATTGGCAACTGTAGTTACAGATGTACTACATTTCTGTATGTTATAGGCTCAACAATACACTATACACATATTATTTTTTTACAGTTGCTTTTTTAATCAGCTTAGAGGAAAAATATGTATTTACAATGTATTTTATAATAACATGATTACTTTTACTGAAACTGTTTATGTAGATTTGCATTACTATCTGAATCCCTTGCTTTCAGCCTGAAGAACTTCTGTTAGTATTTTTTATTAGGGCTGCTAGGAAAAACCATTCTCCATTTTTATCTGGAAAGGCCTGTATTTCATTTTTGAATATTTTTACTGGATATAGGATTCTTGATTGATAGGTTTTTTCTCTTTGAGCACTTTGAGAGTTATCCCTGCATTCTAACCTCTATTGTTTCTTCTGAGAAGTTGTTAATCTTACTGAAGTTCCCTTGTAAATAATGCATCATCTTTCACTTGCTATTTTCAAGGTGTTCCCTTTGTCTTTGATTTCAGAATGTTTACTATGATGTGTCTGTGGGTCCCTTTGTGCTTATCCTGCTTGGAGTTCCTTGAGCTTCATGGAGATTTCTCAAAAAACTTGGGAAGTTTTCAGCCATTATTTGTTTATTTTTCTTCTTTCTTTCCCCTCTCCTTCTGGCACTCTCATGCATACATTGGTGCACCTAATGGGGTATTGTTCTTCTGAGGCTCTGTACATTTTTTCTTCATTTTCTTCCCTGTTCTTTGGATAGCATCATGATCTCTACCAATCTATCTGCAAGTTGGCTGAATCTTTCTCCTGACAGTTCAAATTTCCTCCTGAGCCCATCTAGTGAATTTTTAATTTGTTGTACTTTTTAATTCCATAAACTTAGTTTCTGCAACTTGGAGCTGGAGGGAATGAAAAAGGCTAGCAGCATGCCCCTCTCAGTGAGATATTGTATCCCTTGGGGACTGCTGAAGGGAACCTAACCCTTCAGGCTAAACCCACCTGGAATACCGTATCTGTCATCACAACTGAAGTGGGAGAAGGCAGGGAAAGAATGGATTATGGCTAAAGAATCACAGATTCTTGCTGTTTTTAACACGATTTAGTAGCTTTTCTTGACTGTCTCTTCATTTGCAGTATGTCCTTAGGATTATTTCCAGAAACACTAAAGGATTTGGGGGGAGGCGGATGTCTTTTAATATTTTGCCCAGTTATTTGCCATTCTGCTTTCTGAATGGCAAGTCCATGTAGTTCCTCACACCGCCATTATGGAAGTGGAAGTCTAAAAGACATTTGATTGTGTACTTTATGACACTAAGATATCTAAAGGAGAAAACTACACAATTAAATCAGTGGTGAGGAAAAAGCATTTAATAAAACTCAACACTGGATTTAGGACTGGAAAGGGCATTTCCTTAACCTGATAAAGACCATCTGCTACAAAATAACAGCAACTGCATAGTTAATGGTAAAACTTTATAAGTTTATCTTTCACATAAGAAATAAGACAAAGAGGCCAACTGTTGCCATTTATATTCATTACCATATTGGAGGTATATAAAGTATGTAAGTATTGGAATAGAAGAAACGCAATTGTCATTATTTGCAGCTGACATGAATGTTACATGCAGGACAATTTATAGACTATTAGGATTAGTAAAATAATTTAGCAAGATTGCTAGATACACACCAATATGTAAAATCAACAGTAGTCTTATGAACTAGAAAATGTCTTTTAAATGTCATTTACTATAGCAATCAAAACTGTAGGATAGGCATAAATGTAAGATGTGCATGACTTTATTATAAGGGGAAGATATAGTGGAATTATGTCTTCATAATAGATATGTATTAAAAATGCCCTACCCATAGATGAGAAACTCAAGATCATAAACAATCCTCCCCAAATAATCTGTATAATTACAATTTTGAAAACAAGAATCTAAATGTGACGTGATCTCAAAAATTTACATGGAACTAGGAACTAAGGCATTTTTGGAAGATGAGGGGAATCGTTCCACCATATGTGATAGCCAATTATAGAGTTACAATGATTAAAACTGGGTCATTGGCAAAGTTAGATAACTGAATCAATTTAACAGAATATAGAGCCCAGAAATACTCCCATAGTTACATGAAAGTTGGATATAATCATAGAAATAGCTTCACAAATCAGGAGGGAAAAATGGGATATATTTTTTTAAAAAGGTGTTAGGAAAAATAACTTTCCATATGGAATTTACAAGTGAATTTATGAGAATGTAATCATGACCTTGGGTTAGGAAAGGACTTTTAAATAGGGAAACGAAACATGGAAAAGACTGAGTTCAACTATACTTGATTTAAAACTTCTATATGATAAATGACATCATATGCAAAGTAGATACATGAATGTTCTATTTCCCCACATTCTTATGTAAGAAAGATTCCCCCAACCAAAACTAAAAATCTATAAAATACCTGGGAATAAGCCTAATATGAAATGTGGCAAGACCTTTATGAAGAGTCATTAAAATTTTATCAAAGAATATAAAATACTTTAGTAAAATGAGACCTATCATGATCCTAATGGGAAAAAATTGTATTAATTTGAATAAGTCGATTATCCTCAAATCAATGAATAAACTGATGCAATCCTAATCGAAAGAGCAACACAATCTTAGTAACATAACAAACTGATTCTAAGATTCACCTGGAACAAGAAATACACAAGACAATGGGGGCAGAGGCAGGAAGGACTAGGAATCTGACTGTAGACAGCAAAACAGTACAAAGTCAGTCAGTGAAGAGTATGGTTGGGAGAATAGACATCTGGATCCATTGTCCAGGAAGAGACAACTTAGCATACAATAGACTTGACATTTCAGACGGAGAGAAGAATGAACAGAGAAAAGAACAAAGAATGAAAAGCTTCAATAATAATTGGGATGATTGCCTTTTCATTTTGTTTGGGGGGAGGGACCCTCAAATATTTATAAGCAATTATAAAACTAGACAAATGTGATGTGCACAGGCAATACTCAAAAATACCTACAAATGGCCCCAAAACATGCAAATGTTTGGTTTTATAAGTAATCAGGGAAACTGAAGTTCAAACAAGGTATTTTCAACTACAAGATTGGTTAAAAACAAAACAAAAACAAAGATCTCTCGAGTTTGATGGTTGGCAAGACTGTGGAGAATGGGTCTTCTTATGGAATGTAAGTGGAAGGAAGCAGTTTCATTACATCCATTAAAATTAAAAATCTGTCACTTTTTCACTATGTGGAATTTAAGAAACAAAACAGATGAACATAGAAGAACGGAAGGAAAAATAAGATGAAAACAGAGAGGGAGGCAAACCATAAGAGACTCAACTATAGGAAACAAACTGAGGAGGTGGATGGGGGGATGGGGTAACTGGGTGGTGGGCATTAAGGAGGGCACTTGAAGTAACTTGCACTGGGTGTTGTATACAAATGATGAATTACTGAATTCTACCTCTGAAACCACTAATACAGTATATGTTAATTAAATCAAAATTATAAAACCTTTTTAAAAAATTTTAAAATATCTGTATCATTTTTAATCCAGCAGCTCCGTGAAGGTAGAGATATAATTGCAGGGATGAAAAGATGTCTTGTATGTAACATTAAATGAAAAGCTAGCTGCAAAACAGTAAGGATGATACAAATCCCATCTACATTAAATCACATACATAAAGCAAAGCTAGTTCGGTAATAAAAGAGACTCCAAAAGACAGTGGTTTAAGCAAGTCAGGAATTTATTTTGGTCTTAAATAACAGGTAGAAGGAAAGCAGCTCAAGGCTGGCAGGCCAGCTTCTCCAGTCTCAACACACCACCTCTGTAGCTTCCATATCACTGCTTAAGCTCCCCCTGGAATCTCACCCAAAAAGGAGCATACCCCACTCCCTTATTTAAGGGCCCATTCTGGAAGTTCCACGTATATCCCACTGCCCAGTCACGGGGCCACAATTAACTCTAAGGGAGGCAGGAAAGTGGAGTCTTCAGCTGAGCAGCCATGCATCCAGGTAAAACTCCAGAACCTTGTTAGTGAAGGAAGGAGGTGTATTTGCAAATACATGGCAAACAGCCTGAAAGAACACACACTGAATAAAATCCTTATCTCTGGAATGGGAGCAGGAACAGTGAGGAGACAAAGTTACTGCCTGAAATTTTTAAAACAGTGATAGTATATTCATGTATGAACTAAGGAAGTCTTAAAATTTCACAAAATTTAAAATCCTTTACTGTAGCTTGGTACTAATATAACACGCTAACTACATTAAATCTATCTACATTGTACAAAGCTTTTAAAGTTCCAGAAAGTGGATTCTATCTAAATGAATAAGTTACTCTATCATCTATCTATGGTAGTTACTCTCTACCATCTTCCTCTAAGCCTATCTACCTTGGAGGCATGATGACAATCTTGATACATGTCCACACTGAGACACAAGCAGGGCAGCAACCTGCCCAAGGTCTCAGCATGTTGGTGGCAGAGCAGAGACACAAACTAAGGTGAGGACCACCCTGCTTTTACTGCATCATAGCTTTTGATGGTATTTTCTATTGGATGAGAAGCCTGCAACTTCTCTCACTCAGTAGAGTTCAGATTTCAGACAGAAAGATAATGAACTGCATTCAATCTGAGAATAGGGGGAAAGCAATTTTCTTACAGGCTAATGATCACAAAAATAAAAATAAAAAAAGAATTTCCCAGAAACAAAACAGTCATGAGTTTTGACTCCCTCCTGAGCCAAATTCTCAAGTTTAGAATTTATTGAGCTGTTTAAAAATCCCTTCTATGACTTCTAGATAATGACAGCAAACAATAATAGAATCTTCTTCCTCTAATATATCACTCTAAATACAGAATAAAATGAGTAAGCCAGAATTAAAAAAAAAGCAGCAGAAAATCCTGGTGAGAATCATGACTCTATGACACATCCTGCCTACAGGGAGGGCTCTTTGGCCCAAGCTATTTAACAAAATCTCAAAATGGAGAGGTAAAACATAAATCCTCCAACCAGAGCGGCATGGTCCCCAGCAGAGGCTTTTCCCAATCCCCAAATCCAAATCCCTTCTCTCTGGGTCACAGGGAAGAGTATACAAATATGGACAGAGCTGCTCATCTGCAACATAAGTAAACGGCTTGGGAGGAAGGTAAGCATGATACAGAAAAAGCAGAGCGGAAAAATAGCATGCGAGAGAGAACCCAAGGAACAAACTGCACTGGAACATCTCTAGAAAAAATTTAAACAATGTAATGAATTTAAGAAAACAAGACTTCAGAGCTGATAAAACAATAAGGAAACAAGAAAATCAAGGCTAAGGGAACAAAGTAAGGATCAAAACAATACCATCACAGAACTATAAATACATAAGCAATAGCCAGAAAACAGCTGAAATTTCAGCCAGAAAACAGCTGAAAACCAAACCTCTAGAACAGGAGAGTCACAGTGAATGCAAAGGACAACTGGAAAGAATATAATACATAAGGAGAACAACAGTCCCCAATACAAAGTAATCAGCATCCGTAGAAAAGCAAATAAATAAAATTTAAAACACTCAAAGTCATCTCCCTGCGGGTCAGCAGAGAGCACGGGCCCCAACAGCGGTCACTACAAGGCAACCATGGCATGTTGGCTGTGGTCTAGAGTAACACTGTGTGCATATGTATGTTGGCTGTTTTGTTTTTTTGTTTTGAGGGGTTTTTTTGGCTGTTTTATTTGTACTTGCCTTTGGTTCTGCTTAAGTTTTTGTGTAGTTTTTTCAAGATAATAAATTTTATTTTCCTAAAACCAACACTCCCTGTAGCGGGGGAAAAGATGCCCTTTGTTTAAAGTAAAGCCATTATAAGCTGAGTACACTAAACCTTCTGCAAGTATAGGTCTCCTCATTTATTACCACGCTATTTCATGCCTTACTAATGAAAATATGTGCCGATTTATCAGTACCTTAAAAGGAAGACCGTTTAAAGGCAATTAATATATTTAAAAGACAAGTCTGATTTTTTTATGGGTAGCAAATGATAAATTTAAACATTTAAAAGCTATGCACCAAACATAAATATTTGTTATCAGATACTGGTGAACTAATTTATTGAATAGGTCTGACTGAACATAAGACATGTTTTTAGCACCAATAAAAAGAATTCTTGAGATATCTGGCCTACAAACATCTAAATGAACAGCAATGTGCTCTCTGATGGCATCTTTTGGATAAAGGAACAAATGCAATCCAAGGATTAACTGTTAGGTCCCTGATTTTATAATGCATTTAATTCATGGTGTCAAAATAAAAATACCAACCCAAGTATTTTTAAAACTTTTAAGTTTTGGAGATGAATTTCTTCTTCCTTAAAGTTTTAAATTATGAGGTAGATATCATTCAAAGTAAACATCAAATGATGCCAACTTGTTGACGAACATGATAATTAATCATAGGATTAATAATCAGAAATTTCCATTAGGAAACTGAGAATTTAAAAAATAATGTTGGTCAGCAGTATTCTGGCTTAAGTTTCCAAATTCCTTCACCACTAGAAGTTCTATGAAAAGTACATAGATTTCTCAACAGTTGTCGAAAGACACAAGACTGTGAGGCTGACAGCTTCGATTCAAACTCCTGTAGTATCTCCTGAGTGCTTGCCTGGCCATCCACACGGGCCTGAAAAGCAATGAAGTTTCTCATTTCCACCAGCAGGTCATCGTGTTCCGTGGTGGGGGGTGGTGGAGCAGGAGCCTCTTGGTGTGCATTTTCACTTTCCAGCCGCTGTGGCAGAATCAGGTGGTTCCTAGCTCTCATTTTAGCCAACAGTGAGGATGAAGGGAGAGCCCCAGGTGAAGACTCTGTATCTTCCACTTTTCCACTGAAGTGCTCAGAAGCATTATCCTTTCCATCTTTTCTTGGGACACCATCCTGGAGAAAGAAAACCACTGCAGTGACACACCAGCTTCTAGTTCATGCTCTCACTATTTTCCCAAAGGCCCTGAGGAGCCATAAACACTTGAGCCCATGGCAATGAGGCTGCCAGGAAGGAAGGAGATGCCATGGAACAGAAAGAGACAGGGAGCAAGTCAAGCACTGAAATCTACCCACCATTAAAGAACATTTCTTTAAAAAAACAAATCCCCCAAACTACACTCTTCCCTGCATCATCATTCTGTGTGGTGAGAGGTGGGGGGCAGGGTAGGGCACTGAGCCTCCCTTTGGTGGGAAAGCCAGTTCCAGGAGGCACGGGTTCTGCAGGTTTTTCCTGTCCTTCCCCCCACACCAGGACACCCTACTCCAGGCACTGTGGGATAAGGAACAATAGCAGAGCTGTTCTTCCTTCTCTTAACTTTTACATCTTTTGACACTTTCTCATCTTTTGCCCTAAAACACCACCACAATCTGATTTTTCTTCACTATCTCTAATGTTAAAAGAACACAACACGGGAAGCCGAAAAAGGTTCTCTATCCCTAAATGTGTTCATATTAATCTAAAATAGGAGTCTGAACTTGGGAGTCTTCAACTTTCATCAGTAACATAACCACTGAGCAAAAAAGACCGAAGAGAGAGCAGTGAATGATAGAGTTTGCTCTAGTCTTTATTCAGTGAAGCACTCAAGGCATCCGGGGGTTTACAGGACAGGGAGAGATGGGCACAAGGCTCCAGCAGCCAGTTAATACAAACAACATTCCAGGCGGTTTTCATGACCTTCATTCTAGAGGGCAGTGCTCTGTGGAGCTGGTATTCACCTCTGGATGGAGCAGGTTGCCTGGGCAGCAACTCACACATCACTTATTCCCTGACTTTCAGAGAGCAAAACAGAGATTCTGCTATGGAGTTGGGTTTAAGACTTTGTCTTTTACAAAGCTGTCTGGCTCTTTCAGCTTCAGATGAAAGTGCTTCATTAATCAGAGCATACAACACAAATACCAGGTGTCATTATGCCAGCGGTTTTCCTCATATCCCCATCAGGTTAAATTTTCATGGCAATTCAGTCAAATAAGTCTCACACCCAAAAATTATCAAGGCTTTCACATTACCTGGCATTTCTCCTTTGACGATGCTGAAGAAGGATGCTGCACAGAGAACTTGGAATTCCTTTTCTGACCAAATCTACTCCTAAATAAGGAAAAGAATCACACAGTAGATAAAATGTTTGCTTTTGTGATTGAGAGACAAAATTTCCCTTTCAACAACTTAATCTTCTCCTGGAAAAATTTTCTTCTGCATGATTATTCTTCCACAGCCATGCCGCTCATTCCCTTCAATTTTTCTCCTTTACTCTCCTAGGAAGAGTCTCAAGTCAGAACCTCTCAATAACTTGTTCAACATATGATGGAAAGTACTGTCAAATTCGAGATAGGGAATTATTCTAAACGAGCATACCAAATAGCACAGTAGTTACTGACTGCTGAACAACGGCTGATCATCTCATTAAAGTGTAATCACTACTCTGTATCTCTTATTGTTAACATCATCTCTTAAACAAAACAATACAGTTTTCTCCCTGAAAACTCAGCTTTGGAGAGCAGGGGACAATGTAAGGAAGAACATAAGATTATAAATGTTTTTTGCCAAGTCACGCAAATCTGGCTGACCTGACCCCTCCCTGAGAGATTTTCTAGCACGCCTGCCCTGACTTTACTGCTAGCCTACATGGTCTGACCTCCTCACATGCATGGCAGAGCAGTAATGTCTTACTTTATGCCTGCTGGTGCACCAGAAATGCCCCTATGGCCCGTCCAGGTGGGAACACCAGACGATGCCCCCAGACATTGCTGACGAGAGAGCCTCAGCGCTTTCAGAGCATCCTGGGCCACTCGGTTGGCCTCTGCCTCCACCAGCACATAATCTGGATCAGCTCCATCCATGATAGCATCATGTCTCATGACACTGTGCACACCGACTAGCAAGAACAAAGGAAACAGTGACATATTATTTCAGTTTGTATATTTTTTCTTCTGTATAATCTAATATATTGTGGGTAGAGAAAAAATACTGAACACTTGTAGCTATTTGCCAAGTTGACTATTATGACCCAGGAACGTTATAAATGTGATCACCACTTAGCCCTCATCACTACCCGACAAAGCACGAACTATTAACTATCCCTGTTTTATAATAATTGAAGCATAAGCCTTTGTCAACACAACTTCAACATCCTTGCTATCTGGAAAAATTTAAAGCCTTCTATTAATCAATTCTCTATTGAAGGAATAAATATAAAAATAGAAACCAGAATTATAAAATTTCTAAAAAGTAATGATCATGAAAATGCTACTTATCAGAATTTAATGCAGTTTATCTGGAAAATTCGTAGCCTTAAATATTTGTATATCAATAAAATGAAAGAATAAAAACAAATGAATTAAATTTCCAAGTCAAAGATTCTTATAAAAACTGAGCCAAAAAACTCAACAAAACACAACAAAAACAAAAGCACAAGGAATAAAGATAAAAACAAAAATAAGAGAACAACCCTAGATCTAATTAATAAATTAAAATAGTTTATTTTTTAAAAAATCACAAAATAGACAAACCACTAGCTTAACCTGACCAAAAAAGGGTTGGTGGAAATACTAAAAGTCAGAAATGACAAGGGAGAAATTATCTTGAAACAGAAGCAAATTTTAAAAAATTATTATAAGAATATTTTTAATGCCTCTGTGCAAATAAACTTGAAAACTAGACAAAAGAGATCATTTCCTAGGGAAACAGGCTAGTAACAGCAGGAAGAGTAGAAAGTCACCAATAAACTTTCTTATGGTAAAGTATCAGGCTCAGATGGTTTCTATCTGAAATGCCGTAGAGAAACCTGGCCTTCCCACACCAAGAACCACAAATAGTGATCTCTGGTAACTCAGGGCCATCACACTGGCCGGAACAACAGGCCGACACCCCCAGGAACAACTAAGCTGTGCTGGGCTGCTCCTCCCCAGTCCTGAGCAACTGTTGAATCTGCTTTCCTGAGTTTTCTCTCCCTTGACATTAGCAATCTATTAGTGATCAGCTTTTCTATTTCCAGAGTGCCTACCTCTGGCCATGCCTCTGCCTCTCCCCCATGACTGTTAATCTCTGTGGTTGAAAAATCAGATAAATACAGCATGTACAGAACCTTCCTATTACTCACTACTGTTCAGATAGTACAAACCTACTTAAAGCACTGCAGCCTTCTGTATGTGGTTATAAGTCAAAGTTTCAAATTCCTCTAGGTCTTCAGAAAAGACAGGTGAATACTATTGTCAAAATGTCAATACAAAATCTGAATTTTAGAAGAATAAAATACCTCCAGCTGAGAGCCCACTGTGCCCTGTGAGTAAAGTCTGCCACTGCTAGAAATGGCCTACTCCCCACCTGTTCCCAGCACACCTGTGGCAAATTCAGCAAAAACATTACCTGACTTTTTGAAAAGCTTTTCTAAGACATAATCATCATTGCTCTGTTCACTGGTCTCACTCTCAATTTCACTGTCCTGCTTCTGGTACCGTCTTTTCTTCACCAGGTGTGGAATTCGGGTTCCTTCAAACCTGGCATCTCTACAATGCTTAGTGTTCTTAAGCTTTGACTTTGGCCTCTGAAGTTGCTCCAGGGTCTCTTCTTCCAGCACACTATGTTTTGTTTTTGACTTGTGCTTTGAAAAATTATTTTCCGACTCCTTATTCTCCTGAAGAGGTTCTGTTTGAGCCTGGCAGCTTTCTCTTCTGTCAGAAAGACCTTGCTTTTCATGGATGCTTTCCTCACTAGATAGCCCATCCATTTTGCTAGTTCTTGGAGAACTGGAACAATCCACACGTCCACTAGTCACAAATTCCTCTAGTATAGGTACTGCCTTTGTCTTTTCTTCAGGTCCACCACTGCCAGTGAGATTCCTAGGAGTTTGGGGGGCATCTTTCAAAGGATCGCCTTGATCAGAAGTTATTGCATTTACTCCAGCTCCTTTAGCTGTAAATTTCTCTTCAGATGATGTGGTATCATTTGTGGATGCATTAGAGTCAGGGAACTTACTGCATATTGGAATATTATGGTCTGCTCCAAAGGCCGGTGGAAGTTTTCTTTTTAAATGGAGTTTCGGAGTCTGAACTTCTGAACCAGTTCCTGTAAAGGGGTAAAACACACTCAAGTTATATTACATAATTCTTCTGTAATTTATTACTTTAAGTTAAATTATTTTATGTAATACCTGCAAAAATAGCACTTGTTTCAGTGCTCTGGGATGCACCAGGACTCGTCAGAGTGAACAGCTCATAAAGATCGTTGGACTTGAAAAATCGCCTTTGCTTAGGATCTTTCAGCACTCTGTTTGTCAGAAACTGCTTGAAAATTTGTCTAAAAAGATAAAAAATTAAACTGATAAAAAACAATGTTTAGCTGTACCTCAAAATCCTAGTTATAAAACAATATGAAAGGTATGATAACTGTAGCTGAAAAAATATCTAAATCATCCTCAAACTTTTCACCTTGAAAAATTACAATTCAGAAAGTACATAAAATATCAGGTGGTCCCCCACGCTTTACAGAATTTAAATTACAGAGTATCTTATTATTTATACCCAGGGAGCTTTTTCAATCTCCAATATTCATCACATGTCAGGAAACACCTCTCTACATACAATCATGTGACTCACAGCTCCTCTGAGGTGGAAGGAGTTGGCTTCCTGGACTGCTGGACCAAAAGTCCCCTGACCTACCTTTCTGAGGACCCTTCTGTGATGGGATTCAGGAAACTTCTTACCTGGGCTTTACAAAGCTTTCACTTGAAGCCATTTTACCCACCTTCTGCCTGCTGTTTCATACTCTATACTGAACCTCTACACCACTGTCACTCCTGCCCAGACATCCCTACAAAGCAGTCTCCCCCACTATTCCCCCCAAGGCTAAAGCACATCTAAGGGGAAGCTCTCCCTCACAGGATATAGCTAGTCTCTTGTCCTCTCAGAATAAGAGCCTGAAGAACACGCACCCTATCTGGGAATGGCCCAGTGCATGGTGGTAAGCAGGGAGCCTCAACTGAAAAGCTGGGGTGCAGCTCAAGAATAAAGTCTTCGGCAGAGGATGGAGAGAAGATGGCAGTGTCTCCACCCCACTGTTAAAGGGGCCCTCGCCTAAACACCTACACATTGTACAGAGGGATGGAGAAAGAAACAGGCATCCTGGTCAACCTCTCGCTCAGGGGTATTTGAGCCAAAGATCACCAGGCTACCCATGCTGATCACAGCTGCAATGGTATGTGAAAATTCCATCAGGTATTTCAACTTTGTCACTTCTTAAAATTTTTCTGAAAAAAAGATGGTTCACTATAGTGAACGATACATTTCTCTTAAATAACAATTAAGATGAAGTTCACACATAAGTAGTCCTTGATGTTTAATAAGGTAGAAAAATGATTGGGTTCAAAGATATTTTTTAAAAACTCACAATAATAATAAATTTACTTTAACGAGAAAGAAAAAAAATACAAAAACAAAACAACAAAATCCCCATATATCCTTTAAGTTATAGTAACTATTGCTCTAAGATGAAAATACTTTTTTTTTAAATCTTTTTTTTTTAAGATTTTATTTATTTATTCATGATAGTCACACACACAGAGAGAGAGAGGCAGAGACATAGGCAGAGGGAGAAGCAGGTTCCATGCAGGGAGCCTGACGTGGGATTCGATCCCGGGTCTCCAGGATCACGCCCCGGGCCAAAGGCAGGTGCCAAACCACTGCGCCACCCAGGGATCCCTGAAAATACTTTTTTAGAGCAATACATTTTAAAAATTCCTAGCTCAAAATCCTGGTGGCATACTTCTATATCTACATCCTGCACACGCTACAGCCAGGACAGCAGTCTCCAGTCACAGAGCAGGCAGGCATCTGTACTGACCGGTGGTAAATCTTTTCTTCAATGGTACCCGCAGTCAGAAGCCTGTACACCGTCACCTGCTTCTTTTGGCCTATCCTCCATGCTCGCTCCCGGGCCTATGGCAGAGAGATACATCTCAACAAGTGCCCTTCCCAATGACAAGCACCCTTCCCAATGACAAGTGCCCTTCCCAAGGACAAGCGCCCTTCCCAATGACAAGGGCTGCAACTAAAAGAAACAGAGACAGCGGGGTGCTTCCTTTCCTTGCCAAAGCTAAAATTCTAGCTAATGACACTAAATATAGCTAAGGTGTACTAAGGAAGATAAACAGGCAGGTGACAAAGACATATTTAGCCACCTCTACCTAAAAAACAATGTGTTTATTTGTACTTTATGCACTTTCTTTGTACCCCAGATGTAGTGATGAATACTACAGATAAACTGCTAAAGACTCTTCCCAACTATGAGGCTAGACAGGGTCTTCCTCCATGCCGAGGCCTAGGCAACAACCAAAATGGGAGCCCTATGCAGAAACGGACAGGGGCACCAAAGGCCCCTCCCAAGTGCTGGCCACTCAATTGTATGTCACTCACACACTCCTTTACCTGTGTATCTGTGCTTGGGTTCCAGTCGGGATCATAGATAATGACTCTATTAGCCCCTGTCAGGTTGACTCCGATGCCACCCACCCGGGTGGTCAGAAGAAACACAAATATGGATGTGTCCTAGAGTAAGATGCACAATATCTGGTATGCACATTTAAGACTAGTTACAGCTCTTCACTTCTATCTTTACATATTCTGCACATGGAAACCTCTTCCCAATACAAGGGATGGGTTATGTCCTAGAGACTGCTGGTAGGTCAAGATCCCATCTCACAGCTCCTGTTTTTAATACCAATTATATTGGCAATATCTCAGAATTGGCTTTTCAAGAAGGAATACACATTCTTTCTTTACACACACATACACATACACATACACATACACACACACATACACACATATCTAAGAATACCCAGAGTTAAAAGCAGAATGTCTCTCTTTACCTGCTGCCCGTCCCAGTATAAGCAGGGCACAGGTGGGTGAGGCTATTCTTCCTTCCCCTGCATGGAGTAGCACTATTTGACTTTACTGTTAAATTCACTTGTTACCTCATTATATCTTGTAATCAGTGGTTGTCTTGAAGCTATTGCAGTGGTACCATCCATTTTGAGGTAAGAATACTTCTGGGCTCTAAGGAATACTTCAAGTATGTCCAACATCTGTTTGGGAGAGGGGATAGGGGATAACAGTTTAAAAATCAAATATAAACCTCCAGTGAGTATGTCCACATTTGTCTAAATAGTCATGCCTTCCCCAATAGGTTTAAATTAAAAGGAGCTTCTTGCTTTGAGGCAGATAAATATTACTACTACAAGAGTATTTTTGGTATTTCCTTACTATTAATTCTTACAGGGTATCTATCTGAGATCAAATCCAAACTTGCCCACACCCTAGAACCACATGGTACACCTTTCAAAAGAGTCAGCTTCTGGACACCAACTCTTCAAGCTCCCAAAGAGATTTGTAGGCTGCCACTTCAGTATCAGCAGGTGAATTTGCTTTTAGAATGATTATTTTAGATTATATCCCATTTTCTTAATAACTGGTTATAAGTCTTAAAAAATCAAATTGTTTCTTTACAAAGTCTGTATGCTCACTTGTCTTGACTGAGAAAATAGCAATACTCGTTGACCCTGCTTGTGCCATATTTTCAACAAGGACTCAACTACTATCATTTTCCCAGAACGTTTCCAGTATCCAAATTGATCTTCTTCTTCGTCATCTGGAATAGCTTTGAGATTCTTCGGGCCTCCAGAAAAAAGATCAGGATGGTTGCAGATTTTTCTTAGGGCTACAAGTCCAGAGAAAATCTATGGTATAAAAGAATTATGTGCATTTGGATTATAACATGTAAATTCTTGATAAGGGAAGTTCTCTGGAAACAAAAACATTCTATGGGACCAAACATCTACTGTTCATATTCAATTGCTGATGGTTTCTTTTCTCTCACTAGAAAGAAAGATATGCAATTCACAGCATATAAAAAAATGACTCATCTTCTATCTTAAAAAAAGTGTAATGCCCATCTAAATTTGGAGAAATCAGGCAGATGACTTAGCAAATGCATTCAAATACTACACTAAGTACTCCTCACTAAAAGTTCTGTAGTTTAACATAAGTCAGTGGTGGAAGTTTCATCTACCTATACATTAGAATATCAGAAAACATCTGCATGGGAAATACACAAATGGGAAAGATATGAGGATGGTTCACCCAGCAGAAGGGCACAGGAGACCAGGAGGGCCTGCCCTCCAGACCCCAGCATGAGGGCATCCTTCACAGCTTCCCAAGTGTGACTCAAATCAAGTTCATGTGTACAAAAGCTCACGGAGAAAAAGAATAAACGTAAGTTAAGCCAATAATCAAAGAGTATGGTAGTTCTAACTCACAAACAACACTTAAATAATTAAGAATCTAAACAAATCAAGAATATTTCAGAACTCCCCCAAGAATCATCTGTAACTCCTCTGTCAACCTCTAGATCTGTGCTTCCAGTACAGTGGCCCCAAGCCACAGAGAGCTAATCTAAGTTGAGATGTGTTACAAATGTAAAATATTTGGGAGATACAGTTTTTTTAAGAGGTAATAATATCGCATTCATAATTAGAAATTTCTGATTATGTATTAAAATAACATTTTTAAATATATCAGGCTAAATAAAATTCATTACCAAAATTGACTTCACCTGTTTTTCTCTTTACCTTTTCTAATGTGACTATTAGGACAATTTAAAAATCATACATGCAGCTTACATTCTGTATCCACAAGTCAGTGCTAATCTAGACCAATTAAGGCTTCACAACTTGGAGGCGCATGAAGATAATAAGTTAAGGGCAGACTTAGGAGAGCTGAGTCAATGTGAATGATTTAAGAACCTCCCATAGAGGTCAAAGATAGAATGAAGAGAAATGGTAAGCCATGGCTAGAACTGAAATGACTTCATTGGAAGAAAAAGATGCGATGGGACCCAAGCAGCCATGCTACTCACAGTCATCTCTTTATCAACCTCTGTGTATAAGTAGGAGAGTGTGTTTCAGAGTATAGTGCTTGATACTCAGCTGTACCTCCAGTGAGAAGAGACCCAAGACTAAGGAAGTTTCGTGTGTCTAATAAATCACAATTCATACTTTAGGATCCTGAAGCACAAAGAAACTGAATAGTTCATATGGAGCTTCAAAGTATATGCTGATTATAAACCTACTACATATGCTTACTGAACATACCAACATCTATTGCTGAGTATTGCCAACAACTAAAATTTAATTACTTACACAAATATTTATAATAATAATTCTTCCTTCATGCACCTGCTAACCCCAGCAGTCCAGAGCCACTTCCCTGTATTCTGCATAGGACCATGCATCCCTGCAGGACTCACCGCTACAGACCTGCTAAACCATGTGATGTGGGGTTCAAGTGTAACTGTGCTGCAATACAGGCAAAAAGACATGTGCTCAAATATAACTGCATTCTCTTACTTTTGGAAGGGCTTTGAATTAAGTGATTGTTCACACCCAAATGTTTCCATGAGTTACCAGTGAAATATGACTAGTACTAATTTCCTTTCCTCCCCTGCTTCCTGACTCCACAATTCATTTCTCCAGTTTCTGTTATTTAGCTGACCTGCATGTCTCCATTGAGAATTCTGTAAACTTCTTTAGAATCGATAAAATTTTGGTAGACTTTATGTTGCTCCTCTGTAAGACGGCAAAATAAGACCTATGGAGGAGGGGAAAAAAGAAAAAAAAAAAACTCCACAGAATTAAAAAATAATAATAATAAAATAATTAAAATATCAACAAAACTTTCTAACCAAAAAAAGCACAATGTATACAATTTTAACAATGTACCACTTATTTTAAAAAGCCAAAACAGTGCTACATCTCAGAGCTAAACAAGGACATAGTCACCCCTTCTCAACAGCCCCTCCACTTTTTCTGTCCATCCACCTTCTGGTCCCCACCCACTATCCCAATAGTCCCTGAAGACTGGTTTCCTTCTCACAACAAAGTTCAGGACCAGGTGCACAAGCCCTTCTCCATCCTAGCCTCTTAGCACTCACCACCCATGCCCCTCACCCACACTTCACTTCAGCACATCTGACAGGGACCCTGCCCTCTCCTGACTTGCCCCCTTTCCTGGAGGTTGAAGCACAGGTTCCCAAGTTTACCTGACCTATCTGTGCCCAACTGTGTCTGTTACTCCATGCCAGAATGTTCCTTGACCTTCTGCCTCTCAATCCTCCTCTCTTTCATGTCCACTGCCATCACCTCATGGCTTGACCCTATTCCTTGGCTAGTCATAAACCCAAGATCTTATCCTTTAGCTATCTCTTTGCCACTCACTACATCTGCCTTGAGGACTTCCAAATGAAGAATGACTCAAACACCTGTCATCTCTGTTCCTTTATGCTAAGTGCTGAGTGCTGCTGGAGAATACCACTCCTCTGGGCAGTGGCCTGCTCCTGGTCTCCAGGGGAATTTTCTATGTACTCCTTGCTCAGTGCATTCTATAAACCCAGAATGGCTGTGACAACACTCCTCATTCTCCCCAAGCCACCCACGCACCTACTCACCTTTGTCTCTACCTCTACTTAAAAACAATCAAACGGGGACAGCTAGGTGTCTCAGTGGGTTAGATACCTGCCTTTGGCTCAGGTCATGATCCTGGGGTCCTGGGATCAGGCCCCAGGTACAGCTCCCTGTTCAGTGAGGAGTCTGCGTTTTTTTTTTTCCCTCTCCCCTGACCCCCCGCTCATGCAATCTCTCTCACACTGTCTCAAACAAATAAAAATCTTAAAAAACAAAGAGACAAAAATAAAAACAGAAACTGAAACTATCAGTCATGATCCTCTAATTTTCACTCCGTAAAATTTATGCACTTTATCCACCTCACTTTGTTTTCCTTTATTTTCAAGGGAACACCTAGCTCCCTGTTCTGGATCTAGGACAACCCTTGACTTTCATACCAGATCTGAAAACCCTCACTTCTTCCTCTCAACAATGATCCACCACCTTAGACTCTTCAAAAACTGATGGCTGAACTCCCTGAAAGGATTACATATAATTATCATCCCCACATCCTTGGCTTTCAGCCTCTCCTGGTCCCAGCACAAGCCTGGAGGGCATGTCTGCTGAGAAAGTGCTGTGGACAAGCTCAATAATGACTTCCTAGCAGCCAGCCACACTGAGCCCCTAGGCCTCATGATTCCACTTCCTCTACCCTACCACCTGCCCTTCTGCCTAGGCCTCCTGTCCTCCCAGGTAGCCCCTCCTGAAACCATATCCACAACACTGCAGCTTTTCTCTGCATGTTCTATGTATGCACCTTGGGCAACCTCATCCCTGCTCATAAGTTTCACACCTTCCCTGATCAGAGGTCACAACTACATCCCCCCTACAACTCTCCTAAGAACCCAAGACCCATTTATAACTGCCTTTTGGGCAAGCAGATGTGCCATGGGCACTTCAAATGAACCGAATAAAACACAACTATCTCTTCCATGCTCTGTCCTTTTAAAGTATCTGGCAGCAGATCCAACCCAACATCTAAACAGGAAACCTGGGAAGCACCTGCCAGCCCCACTACCCTCTGCAATTCAGGCTTACCCTCCCCTCCATGGACTCTGGAAGGACCAGCTAACTCATCCCTTTGTCTCTGTTATCCTTCCTCTCCCAATGCTTTCATATGCTGCTGGAGTAATCTTTTGAAAATATGAACCTGAGTATTTCTATCTCTTGATTTCTTAAATTTGTTTCAGTCTTTTAAATACAATGGCAAAAGAGAAAAGCCTTTCCTCTGTTAACCACAAGGTTAACTGAACTAATTATTCACCACATGCTTAGTGTCTGCAAATCACTGTTTCAGTTCTTACATAGCACTTTAAGGTGAGTAGGACCAAGTCCCATCCCCAAGCAGTTCTATCTAGTCAAGTGGGATCTTACAACTTTTGTGTGTGGGTTTGCTGGGGGATGGGGTGGGTGGGTGCAGCAGGGTGGAGACCAAGGTAGAGGGAACATGACATGCTAATGGAAAAACAAGTGGCACATGTTTGGAAAACAGGAACTGTTTCCAAGCCATTTGCCTTGGCTGCTACATGGATTACAAAGAAGAGTCATTCTGGGACTCCATAGTGAAAATAAATTGGTGCAAATGAGCTAAATTAGGATTCTTGATGGGCAGAGGGATATGCAGGCAGGCCAGTAGAAAGATGAGCCTTGGAAAACTAATCCAGTAACACTGTGCAATACGGAATGGAGTGGAGAGTGCCAACGGCTGGGAAACCAGTCAGACACTGGCTGCGCTAATTTATGAGGATGTGGAGCAAAGAAATGAGAGCAGGAGTAAGGACAAATAAAACAGCACAATAACAGATGAATCTGGAATCAGACATAGCAAGAGCACTGCAGCCCAAGATACTGATGGGAAAAGAAGACTGGTAAGGGGAATGTGAAGATCAAGGGTTTGGGGGTAGGGAGGTTGGGGACAGGGATACAAGCAGCCTTGGTGACACATCTCCAAGATCCTTTCTAGTCTCACCATTGAGAATCTACAATGTATTTACTTTTGGATGTTGCAAAGAGGGTGCAGTCATCTGTTGAGATAACAGAACACTACGATAAGCTTTAAAAGGGTGTCCCTTTTACAGCTTAGGTTAGATGACATCACTCCTTGGCTCAGTATCTCCATGAAATGCCTCCTCACTCCCGGTAAAATCTGAAGTCTTCACCATGACCAGTAGGCCTTGGTGATCTAGCCTCCTTACTGACTTCTCCCTCCATGGGCTCTCAGGCCACACTGCCTTCCCTGCTGGTCCTTGGAGGTACCAACAACCTTCCATTTCCATCGACCTGGAATACTCTTCTTCTGAAACCAACCATGATTCACTTCCTTTACGTTCTTTAGGCCTTTGCTCAAATGTCTGTTTATCAGAGAGACTTCTCATCATTCCTTATAAGAAGCCCACTTCCCCAAACCATGGCCCTACATGCCCACAGTCATCTCTTTATCAACTGATATATCCTCTTACCCTGCTCATTGATTCCTCCACATCACTGCTACTTGCCATGTGTCATATGTGTCTATGACTGTCTCTCCTCAAGAATGAATGTGAGATCCATGAGAGTAAGCAGTTGCACTGTTCACTACTATCTCCCATGAACATGACTGGTACCCGATTCGGAACATGAATGAGTTGGAGGGTTTGACGAAAATGGAGAAGTTCAAAAGTGCAGCTGCAGGGATCTCTGTGTTAATAAGAGAAAGATCAAAGCCTATAGACCAAGGAAGAGTCTTGCTCAGGGCAGATGCGACAGCAGGCTCACCTGCCACAGACAGGTATATATAGATATAAACCAGCTGCCCTGTAGCACCAGCAACCACACCTGTTAGCCTCACCAATTCTGCATGTGAAAAGCACGTGTAAACAGACAGGTGCACCCATACATTAGGATTGGTTTGATAATTCCTGGATTACAGACCTGTTCATTTTTATCTGGCAAAGAAAGGCTCATTTTGACATCTGACTTCATTCTCCGAAGCAGGTATGGATTTATGGTATCTCGTAAGACACATGCACATTTATAAGCAGTTTTAACCTTTAATAAGAGAAAAGGGCAAACAATTACTTATGTTTGATAGATGCATTTGTTCTTACCTCTCAATTGATTCCAAGGTTTAAGACAATTTTAAACCTTGCCCCTCTAATGACCTATGGTTATACAAAATTGGCTGGGAATAGTTAGAAAATGGTTTGGAAAAATAAGAATAAGTTCCATATACTCCAGATGGTGGTATCTTTCATAAGATATCATCAGTAAAAAAAAAAAAAACTTACTAACCAAAATGTATAACAAAAGAACTGGTAATTTTGTGCCCTATTCCTCCTCCATACTTTGTTTTAATAACAATTATGATTATGATTATGATTATACTGTTAGACCCTAAAGTAGAGATTTCTTTGGTTCTCGACTACCCTCTAGGGAAAAAACGGCTTTCAAATAAATCTGTTTATAATCTTGCATTCTCCAAAAGCTACAAAGGAACTGCTGCACTGCAAGACTGCAGATCAAAAGCTAACTCTAGGGGAAAGCTGCAGCCATGGGAGCAACCAGATAATAAGCAGGGATTACTGCCCACTGGGGACTTGGGAGAGTAAGTTCAAGAAAAGCCCTATGATCCCAGAAATGAAAGGTCACTCTACCCTGAGATGGAGCATATGGTTCTGTAATGGAGCATAGCCACATGAGATGGGTATTAACTGTACGCAGAAAAACAAAGACCCATAGCTCAGGAAACACTCCCTCTGCAATTCACTTAAAGGCAAACAAAGAATTCAATAAATTATTGATACTTAAAAAAATCTAAATAGGCTTAACAACCTAGTAAATTAGTATTTAATGGAACAAGAAAAATTACAACCAAAATCTAAATTTAACAAAGTTAGCTGCAAAATGAATGACAATAAAAAGAGCTTGACCATAACAGAGAAAACTCCATGTTAAGAAATTAACATAGTAAAAAACATTTTAAAATAAAAAACAGGATTTACTTGGAATAGCAAAGAGTAACAAGTTCAATTAATCAACAACTTTTAGTTACAGGTAACTTAATAAACGTATCATTCAGACAAAATACCCTTAAGATGATGATCATATTATGGTTTGTAATATAGAGATGAAAAATTTCAAAATTTAACAAGACCTTACAGTCCTACCAAGGAAGCAAGTACACTGTTTAAATTCTTCCTAAAAATATATATAGTATGTTAAGGGAAGTCTCTACATCTCCACCTCTACCCACATTTCTCTCCCCCAGAAGCACGAGTGAGCTGGACAATAATGCTGGAAAACCAGGGCTGGGGTGATGAGTGGCCTGGCTGCCCCTTCCGACTCTCTCTCCTGTCTGTACCTCTCTGGATCCTTCTGCCACTCCTCCCTGTTCCTGGCCCACTGTGGTGAACTCACAGAGGTCAGAGCTCATAGTGGCTAGGGATGTGACACCCAATTCTCCTTCAGAGGAAGAACTAAAACTCTGGAAAGAGCTGGGGATGGGACAGTAAGGAAGACTAAACACCAGCTTCAGCCTTGCTGTCCAGCCACATTCTCAGTCCCTTTCCTAGGCAATCCTGTGCTTCGGGCAATAAAGCTGACCCTCTATTTACTTCCCATCTGCCTTGTTATCTCTCTGTGAGTACACAAAAGGTGGGGACCCAACTGTATTCCTCTTAACTATCACTCCCAGCTCCCCAGTGCCATGGAAACCTAGCTGAGCATGCCTGTCCTTCCTTCCTATTCCTGACAAGGCAGAGTAATAACCACTCCCCAGTTGTCCCTGTCCCAGAGCCGAGTGACCTTAGGCCAGTCACCAAACCACTGAGTCTCAATAACCTTGAGCAAGAAATGGGGAGGTTCTTTTCAGTTCTAAACCTTAAGCTTAACACGCAAAGCCAAGAAGCAGGCCACATTCTTGGCGGTTACAGTTCTTCCCCCTTACCCTCCCTCAGCCTCATGTAGTCATCTCTCCCCTAGGAAGCCTTTCCTGACTCCCACAAGCTCTGATATTGAATATCTCCCCTGATCATAGTCCTCATTTCCCTGTACTATGATCATCCCACTAGAGGGGGAATGCTATTCAACAGAAGGTTCTGATTGGCAGCCACCTCCCATCATTTTAGTCCCAACCTGACATAATAAATATCTGCTGACAGACTATCTTCTTGGGATTCAGTAACTTATGGCAACCATGGACTTAAACAAAAAAACAAATATAAAAACAAGAGCTCTGTTATAACCTACAAAGGGAAAATGGGTAAGTACGCAGACTTCTGAAACAAGGATGTCAGTGAAGAAAGATAACATGTTTCCAAGGTCTCCAAGTCTCTCACTAAAAATGACTTTAATTCCAAAGGAAGGGGTCAACTTTGAAATCTGGTAAATACCACCATTTAGAAATTTGGTAAATACCACCTTACCCAAATAACCAGACACCACTAACTATTACCACCAAGGAAGGAGAGGCCGACAGCTTATGCCTCCAGATGTGAAGCACTGAAAAAGACAAGTCACAGAGCATGGAAGACAAATTCAAAGCGAGGCACATCCTACAAAGTAAGAGGCCTGTAGTTTGGGAAGATCTGAAAGTCATGAAAGGCAAAGCAAGAATATAGAAACTGCTGCAGATTAAAGGAGGACTAAAGAGACAGGGCAACTACCAGAACTCCTGGCAAACATGAATGCCTAGAGACTAGACCTTGGTGCTCAACTTCTTCCTGATTTGGATGTTTCTATGTGGTCAGGTAGGGTGATATCCTTGTTCTTAGGAAATACACACCGAAGGGCTGGGAGGAAAGGGACAGAATGTCTACAACCTGCTCTCCAATGATGCCCGAAAAACAGTCTAAATCTGTGTGCACATGCAAAGAGTGAGGAAAGAAGAGGGAGGGAAGGGAAGATAAAGCCAATGCAGCAAATGTCAGCAAAGGCTAACACCTGGTGAATCTAGGGAAGAGTATGGGAGTTCTTTTTCTAATTCGTGCAACTTTCTAATTCGTAAAACTAGTTCAAAATAAAAATTTCTCCAAGACTGGTATAAATGAAGGACAGTGGGAATTCAGTGGAGGAAGAGGCTTATATAAAAGTTAGTTACAAATCATTCTACCTCAAAATGTAAAAGCTTTTAAAATGCTTTTTGATAATCCCCTAATTTTAAAATTCTTTCATTAAATATTTGTAAACATGGAAATGTTTCTCTTGGTGGATGGCTTTATTTCTGAGTTGGTCATGACCTGGCGGGCACAGGCCCCGTCTGAGGGCTATGCCCCTCACCAAGGCTGAGGCCTGCTTCCAAATGCCACAAACTGCCCTCAGGTCAGCCCCCTGATGTTCCTGTCTGTGACACAACTGCTTTCTGCCAGTCACCCAGGTCTAAAACCTTAGGACTCAGCTCTAACAAGCTCACCACCTCCACCCCACTTCCTTTATCTTATCAGCCCCCACATCTTGTTTGTTCTGCCAAAAAAGACCCCACTTGGAACTTTTTCTCTCTATCCTCTTTCTCAGAGCCACTACCCAAGTCTGGGTCCAGGTCTTCATCACCCTCACCCCTAACAATTCCTGCAGGTGTCTCAAAGCCAGCCTCTATCCCATCACCACCTGCAGCCTGAGTGACCCTCCGAGAGCAACCCTCTTGCAGCCTCCTGCTCAGCTGCCTAAGAGCCTCTGCCTCCCTTTCAAGACCCCTGTTTCTGGCATCTGTACCTTCCCTGCTACCCTACAAGCATCTCTAGTAATAAATCAGGCATGTTTCTTCACTGCCCGTGGCCACACAACATGGCTATGTTCACACTGCTGCCCTAATCTAGAATGCCCCCGCTCTTCTTGACCTGTTTTCCCAGAATCAGGTGAAGGGACACAAGTGTTGCATTAAGTCCTCTCTGAACAACTCCATCTTCCCTAGCTTCCCCTTTTCTAAGTTTTTATACAATCTTATAAGATACACTAAATTATATAGTGTCCAGAACTGATTCATTCTTGTTTCATAATTTCTGACTGCTTTTGAATGCTACACATGATTTTTTTTAAAATCATCTGGAAAAATATGAGCTGTTCAGCAAAAATAATTTTGTGACATTGGGCAAATACCAGTTTACAAGTTTGGCAATTTCCCTTATATTATAAATGACCTGGCTACAAAGTATAGTATTTAGTAGGAACACTTTAAATATTAAAATGCCTAAAAGTGTTACCTGCCTAATACGTTACCTGTACTGGGGAGGCATTTGAATATCCCCCCATGGTAATGGGGACTGAGAACTGCTCCATGAACACGGGCAATGTGCCTAATTTTCCTGGGAAGATGAAGTCAAAGAGCGACCACAGCTCCCGGAGGTTATTTTGCATTGGTGAGCCAGACAAGATGATGCGATGAGGGGTACGGAACTATTTGGAGGAAAGAAAACACTTTTTTTATTAAATTCACTTTTCAAGAGATGATCACCATCCCTAACCCAAAATATTCCCATGCAATCTTGTTATTTAACACTTTTACATGTTGTTTTAGTCATGTCCAAAATGTAGACACTTTACATAGAAAAGACAAATAGGGAAGGATTTTTCTTGTTCAAACTGAATACTAGGATTCAGAGTTGGATTTGGTTACATTCTAACAATTGATCTCTAGAGAGACAGTCAGTAATGCGAACAATCAGAATTTTTAAAACCATGATTATGTACAAGAGTAAAGAACTTTCTGCATTAAGGCAAAACATGTATTTCAAACTCCTTATGCAAAGGCACAAGAATCAGTAAATGTGTTACTAAAAGCAGAGTTTATTCTCAAGTATCATTTTCCACGTGGAAATCTCCCTTGTTACAAAAGGCCATACCTGTTTGCAAGCAAGGGTGACAGCAGCATTTGGATTTCGAATTTTGTGTCCCTCGTCCAAGATCACATAGTGCCAGTCATGCCTGCTAATGTCATCTTGCATCAGCCGAATGTAAGAGTAAGAAGTGATCAAAATGCCATGACAATGAGCAATATCTCGAATTAGTTTCTCCTAAAATCATGATAAAATAGTAAAGGCAGTTTTAAAGAAGTTCATTTAAATGAACTAAATGAGCAGAATTCTTTAAACGGCAATCTTTCAATGATGTAATGTAATGCATTTTTAAGATACGTATACAAACATAATACATAAAATTACAAGTCTACACTATCAGCACTGGAAGTTCACTTTATGTTTCATTAATCTGTAACTGGTAAACACGGACTACAGTATCTACTGTTAAAGGCAGGGGGAACCTCAAAAGAAAACCAGAAAAAGTTATAATATGTAAACACTTATCCAATATTTATCTTTCTAAAATAACCTGTGTCAATTCTTGTTAAACTTAAAATAACAAGATATATGGGAAGTGATTTTTTTTTTTTTTAGATTTTTATTTATTTATTCATGAATCACACACAGAGTCAGAGACATAGAGGGAGAAGCAGGCTCCCTGTTTGGAACTCGAGCCTGGGTCTCCAGGACCACGCCCTGGGCTGAAGGCGGCGCTAAACCACTGAGCCACGGGGGCTGCCTGGGAAGTGATTATTTTTAAACCAGAAAAGAAAATGAGAGAAAAGCCAGGGAGACAAGAAAGACAAATCTGGGTACTCTATCGATGCAGAACACTAATTCCAAGAGGAAAGAATAGAAAAAGATATAAAAGCAATTTTTTTTTTAAAGACAGAAAAAAGTTCTGAGGAGAAACAAGAGTGTATAGAGCAAAATGTAATGAAGTGTCAGGCAGAAACACTGAAAAGACACCAAGCCCTAGGCATATACCTACTAGAATTCCCAAAGTAAAGAAAATGCTGCAGCTTCTAGTCAGAACAAAACAGAAGAAGAAAAGATTCCCTTCCGAGGAAAAAGACTCCAGACGAGTTGGACATCTCTTCTATTACACTAAAATTGTCAGAAAGCAAAGAGAGAATCTTTCCATAATTCTAGGGGAAAAGCTTTGACCCTGGAGTTCTACACTGATCCAAACCAGCAATCATGCTTGAGAGAAAAAATAAATTCCACCTCCAGACAGGCAAAAAACAGAAAATAAACCAGCAAGAGATAGGCTAGTTACAGAATGCTATATATCCAGCAAGTACAGGGGTGTGGTCACTGAAAGAACACCATCCTTGTCCAAGGGCAGAAGAAAGTGTCTCTGGAACACACAGCATGCTGCAGAACAGTAGACAGCAGCACTCCCTGACTCAGAATGCTCATCACAGAGAGAGCACTCCCAGTAGCTCCCTGAAAAAGGACAGAGGTCCTTCTTACTGAGGAGGAAACTGTAATAATATACCAGGTCACAGAGCTGGTAAGGGATGGAGTCATGATCTGAATGTAGACAGGTAGCCAACTCCAAAGCTAGTCTTAACTAAATATTAGGCATCACTGCCTCATACTTAACAGCGAAAGAAAAAAGAAATTAAGGGAAAATTACATGTAATATGTACATAAGTTCTTAAAATAAATTATAGGTATCTTCTGCTTTTCCAAAGTTCAGTTAGGCCACTTCACTTTTACGGGAAGACCCACATTAGTATTTGTTTTTGCCAACCAAAAGAAAGCCAAAGAGGATTTACTCTTTTATGAAGAAAGGTAAAAGCAAAAATAGCGTTCAGTCTTTGTTTTGAAGAGAGCCATTAGAGAGGCAGCACCCCCCCAGCATGAGAGTGGTGCCACCAAGCTTCTTCCCCAGGAACTACACTTGGCATCTGGGCAGCAAGCGCTGCAGCTTTGAACTGGGTCTGTGAAGCATCTGTGCATTATCCTGATTTATTTTGTGCATGTTAGCAAGATGTGCCCTAAGGTATCAGAAAAGCCTAAGAGAGATTATTATTTGGGTCTAGGAATGCTAAAAAACTTTTCCATATAAACTAACAGTAAGTACTTCTTTACTTGAAGCCATTTCAGTGTATGAAAGGTTTTATAGGAATGCTCTACTTTTGGATAGCAGGGAAACCTGTATTAAAACAGCAAGCAAATATTAAAACATTGTTTTAAATATTAATTAAACCATTAAGAATAAATCTAAAATATAAAAACAGATATATTTTTAAGTGTCACTATAATTCCTGTTTAGTTTAACAAAACCTAGAGCAAGAACAGGAGAAAATAAAAGTGTATTTTTATATTAAATCCCGCCCTGTCCAAAGAGCACAGGTGACAGATACCATCCACTTGCTTGCTTTATTTATTTATTTATTTATTATTTATTTATTTACTTATTCACGAGAGACACAGAGAGAGGCAGAGACACAGGCAGAGGGAGAAGCAGGTTCCATGCAGAGAGCCTGATGTGGGACTTGATCCCGGGTCTCCGGATCACACCCTGGGCCGAAGGCGGCGCTAAACTGCTGAGCCACTGGGGCTGTCCATGTTCGCTTTTTTAAAAACCAGAAAAAGAAAATGTGAACAACCCTGTGAAAGAGAAACAGGATGGATTGGTGAAAAACAAGCCTGTCTACTGATCCATAGCTGCTACTTCAACGTAAATAGGAGACAAGAAATAGACTGTAAAAAAAAAAAAAAAAAAGACTGTAGTATTATCAAAACCACTCTAGGGGAAAAAAGTAATAGAAAATAGAAAAAAAATCAAGAAAAGAGAAAATACAATAAACAGAAAATATGAGAGCTGGTTTCAGACTAAATGTACCAAGAGTCTCCACAATGATAGTGGGTTATTAGCAGCGTAACTTTCCAGTGGGTACACATGGCCAGACTCTTGGATCCAAACAAGACTGGCACTGAAAGGTGAAAATATGGGAATTACCCAAGAAATGAGAACAGAAACAGGGCAGGACTAGAAATACAAATATCAGACAAGAGGAACTGAAGAGAAGAAAAGAGGAATATTTTATATCTTAAATGAGATAACAGACACAGGAGGAGAAGCCACGCACCTTTACCTACCAACAAGCCCCGCAACAAACCAGGGGTGCAAAGCCCTCAGAGCTGTGCTAAGAAGCAAGACATCTACCGCCTGCCAGAGTGTGACAAACCAGTACAGAGAAAATAAGATTAAGGAAAACAAAAGGTCAAAAATTAAGATACAAATGGATGTGAGCACCACCATCCATGAGCTCCTTTTTTAATAGCTATCAGCAAAGTTTCACAGAGAATACTCATTCTTTACACACCACTGAGGCTAAAATCAAACTGAGTGATCAGTAAATGCAATCTGCTAAAAAAGGAAAATGAGAGAATAAGATAAAAACAAAATTTAGTGGACCATAAAAAAAAAAAAAAAACCCCACAAAGCTGGTAGAACTGAAAAAGCAAAAAACAAACCACCTCACTGCAAAAACCAAACCAAAACACACAAACCTCTGTAAGCACAGAATCAGACACACAGCATGAGAATGTCAAAAAGAGCACAACCCAGATGTAGACAATACACAAATGTACATTCTCACAACTACCACCAGTGAGCCAAAAGCCTGAACATTTGGACACAGGACAACTGTTTAAAAAATAAAGCACCAAAATGAACCCAAGAAAAATGAGACAAACTTATCAGACCAATTACTAAAGAACTTGAAGAAGATGGTATGCTCTTCTCACCAAAAGCCAACCAGACCCAAAGGGTTTCCTGAGCAATACAGGAATCCATTCTATTGTTTAAACTATTCCAAAATGCAGGAAAAGACAGGATGTATTTCACTTCATGACTATAAGGCTAGCAAAACCCTGTTTTCCAAAGTAACAGATGCAACACACTTACGCATGTACTCCCTACTAGAGACCTATTACTAATAAAACCTAGCCATATATTGTATCAACCTAATAAGGCTCATCACAGGAATATAAGAATAGCAAAATATCAGGAAACCTAATGTAATAATTCATATAATCATAATTATAAAAATTTTATAAAATTCAACATCTTCAAAAGTGATTTTAATATGCTAATAAACTAGGATTGGAATATTTAATTCAACAGAGTATAAAAGGGTATGACAAGAGCCAAAAAATTTTGAAAGAGAAGAACGAAGAGAGAAAAAAGACTTTCTCATGTCATACTACACTCAAAACTTCCAAGTTCATAAAACTGCTTTAGAGAACAACTATAGTACCTGGCAGGTATTAAAGGTTCAATGGAAGAGCTGTATTATTATTATTATGACTACTACTTCGCCATCCTCCTAGTCAGTTTTCAATATCTGCACAGTACTACACTGAAGAGCATACCTGACTAACCATTTCCCAACTCCGTACTTTATGGTGAATGCAGAGTAAAAACCTCAGGGCTCCCAGCTTTACAAACACACGTAGGTTTCTCCTGGGACTCCCTTCCCTCTGCTTCACCCTGACTACACTGTTACTCTACCACCACCAGCCCTGCCACAGCTACTAGTGCCCAAGAAGAAAAGCAAGTTGTCTCAAGATGCACTGCTCCACCTTGAATGCCTCATCCTGCAGGTCCCGTGACTTTCAGAAGCCAGAGCTGATGCTAATAGCTCCCCTGCATCTAAGTTTTCCATGGAGCCCGTGGACAGGCAGCCGCCACAACTCTACCTTATTTTCTCCTCCAGGAACACAATGGTTATTAGAAGACCCGAGAGGGCAGCAGACCAAAACCAAGAATGTCCGAGCCCAACTGTCCTCTAGGCCTGGAGCTCTACGCATGCACAGAGAGAAGAGGGGGATGAAAACAACTACAAATGCTTGGGGCTTCAAAACCAGCAGAGGTCAAATTACCATCCACATGTATAAAATGTCTACTGGGTGATAGCCAAGCCCTGCAAATGTGGGTCCACCTGCTCAGGACCCTGGAACTCCGGTAACTGCTGGATGCACAGACTCGCCATTGGCCATTCCCTGAAACCCCCCAAAGAATGCCATCCTGACCTGGATTCTGGATGTCACTTCACCACACCTGAACAAACGAGATGCCAAACCTCACAAACACACACCACTGGCGCCAAATTCAACTTCTTTTCCATGTTTAAGGACTGAAGTTTACTTGGAAAATTCTGTAATGTTGAACCATTTCTACCATATTCAGACAGATGGAAGATGATGAATAAGAATCAAAAAGATACTTTTATAAGACTAAGAATTTTTTTTCAAGCATCTCTATTGAAAATTAACTTCCACTTAACAGCCACTGGGCAAAAACACCATCTAAGACTTTGTTTTCACCTGATTCAATCTCAGAATTCTGTAACTGCCTAGACTAGTTTCAATAATGGTGAATTGTTGATTATGGACATCTCTATCCAAATACTTAAGACAAATCATCTCGGGCGGTTTCAAATTAAAAGCTTGTAAAATATGTAACCTCTCCTAGTTTTTGCAATTAATAGGGTACATCTGCAATTAGCCTGACTTACTGAATGCAGTGCTGTTGTCATTAAAAGATGTCTGTGAAAGTGCTGCTGTTATTATGGGGGCTCAGGAGACCAATCCCTCCTAGAGGGCAAACAGTGGACTGGTAGAAAACAACAGCCATAAATCACACTGTCAGGCAGCAGGGAGAGTGGAGAGGAGCACAGGCACATGAAGGCCATTCACGGTAAACACAGCACGGCAGCTTCCCAGGCAGGATTTACTGCACCTGTAATTAATTAAAATTTCCTTCAAGCTAAATCTTTAATAAACAAGGATTTGTGCTGACAATGAAGAAAAAAAGGGCTCCAGCAACATAATTTTACAATATACCTCACAGAACAAACACAACATCTATCATTTCTTGTATCAGGTGTATACACCGTCTCTAAAGTTAATAGGAATTATATCACTTTGTGTTATAATTTGTGTACTTGGAACGGGTCTGAAATATTTAGGATGCTTGAGGGACCATGTGGCCCTTTTCTACTTTTATTTGTTATGTTTTTACCTGACTCCCTTCCAGCTCTTTAAAAAGCCAAGTCCTTTGACTCTAGTGTTCTAGAAAACAGGTCTTTTTAAAGAACTCATAATGGCAGTTTCATCAAGCAGCCATGTTTTCCTGTGTTTTTTTCTTTAATCACACCTTGTGTTTCACAAAAAGAATTTTAACATGCTATTTCATTGTTTCCACCTGGGGCCAAATGCATCTGACTGTGAGAAAAAAGGTCTAGACGTAAATGCCCGCAAACATATTTGATAAAGCAAGTGTGAACCTTTGACCTAGAAAGTATTTATACTGAGTCAGAAATACCAGAGCATCCTTTCTTTTGCCTACTGAGAATAGGTCTACAGCATTCTTTGTTGCTAACAGCAGGAACTACCTGAGTAAATGTTACATGCCAAGGACGACAATACACTTCTCATGCACACCTATTACCCCAACAATTAACAAAACTACCAAAAAATACTCATTTTTTTAGGAGATCAAACTAGATTCACAGAAGCTAAGTGACTTGCCCAAGGTCACAAAGCTGTAAAATGGCAAATCCAAGACTCAAACCCTGGTCTGGTAATGACAAAACCTATGCTTTGGAACCTTTAAGCTATTGTTGTATTTCCCACTCACGCCTCTAAACGCCCCAAGTTTGTCAAAATGAGATAAAATAAAACTCTTTGAATTACCAAAAATATTCCACAGAATTACTGTATCTGTAGGATACAGCAAGAAAAGGTGGGAGAGACAAAGTGAAAACTGTTTCAGAATATAAGCAAGAAATTTCTCATTAAAACAACTTCTAACAAACTAAGTAAAGTGTCCTTAATAATTAAATAAACTTCATAACAGTGCTAAAGATGCCACCATCCACTGTGAGTTATGGGATAAGTATCACAAAACTGCCTTTTATTATCTTTACAAATATTTTCTCTCCCCAAGAAAATGGTTAGCTTTTCAAGGTCAGTTAAAAACATCACATCCATTTTTTCGGAGACTTAACAGCCTCAAATGCAATGTCATGTTTATGGTTACTCAACAAATGTGTGTTAATCAATTCATGTAGCAAATTTCTCTATGTTATAAAAAAGGGATCACAAAACATAATGAGAAAAGGAAAATCTTAGATTGCCATGAAATGAGATTTCAATTGACCATTAAGAGGAGATCCAGAAGACTGAAAATGTCTTTATCTGACTTGATTGTTTGGGTTGAAAAAACTAGCCACATATATTTCTGCATGGTCACTGGGTTTGCATTTGGTAATTCTAAATTATGCTGTCAATCAAAGAGTATTAACAAAGATAATACAGGGTCACATGCGAGAGAGGTGGGAAGCCAAAAGGCAACACAAGGAAGAAGAATGACAGATGTGTTCCATTCAGAAATTGATCATCTGATGTCTGTGCTCTAAGTGAAGATTTTTTTAATTTTCAAAATTATATGTCATATCAGCTACGACAAAGACAATCTATTTGAATAAGCAGAACAACTCTTGAATTACTTTCAAGTTTTCTTTTTTAAGATTTTATTTGTTTGTTTATTTATTTATTTATTTATTGAGAGAGAGAGAGAGCATGCACGCACAAGCAGGAAGGAGGGGCAGAGGGAGACGCAGACTCCCCAGTGAGCTGGAAGCCAGACATGGGATGGGGCTTGATCCCAGGACCCCGAGATTGTGACCAAGCTGAAGGCAAATGCTCAATCAACTAAGCCAGCCAAGCACTCTACTTTTAAGTTTTCTAAAGAGAAATTCGCTTCCATATTTGCTCTAGCACTGAATGTCCCTTATGCCAGAGCACCATTATCTGGACAGGCTAGTGGGCAGAGAAAGCTCCCCCACGAAGAAAAAGAATCTTAGCTGATAAGAAAAAAAAGGAAGTCAGAAATTAGATGCTGGCTTAGGGACCAGCACTGACAGAATGTTTGAACTACGATTAAAAAACGAACTCTACTGCAATCTAACACATTATCTGCAAATCAACAGGTACGCATGGGGTGGTGATGAAGATCTTCACGAACAAATATTAAAAGAAAGGAGCAAAGGTATTTGAATCCAGCAGCTAGAGTTCTGATCTTGGAAGTGTTACTAACAAGGTCTGTGCAAAGGATTTAATGTATTTTCAATGTGTCCTCGATACAAATAATAAACAGATACTAACAATAATAAATAATAAACTATGTTTCTAAGTCAAGAGTATGGTTTGTAAGATGCAAACAAACATCTTTTTGGTTGTTTGCATAACAACTTACAACTTTAGAGATCTGGGATACTTTATAATGGAAAAGAAATGGTAGAGTTAAGGGTCAAAGGAAGAACACAAGTCTACTGCTTTTCCTCAAAAGTTAAATAAGAAACAAGTTAAGGCCCTTGGTAAATGGTAAAGCACCAGAAAAATTATGAACAATCACATGTATGCATGTGTTTGCATGTGCAAAACCACCTCAGAAGATGGAATCACTGCAAACAAAAGTGAAGTATCTATTCTCTAAAGTTCTGCCCTCCAAACAAGGAAGCAAGTCTCACCAACAGAGATATTTCATTTACATGAAGATAGTTCTTCAGGTTATAATAAAAGCGAAAATGCAGATAAGCTATGATAAAGGTGCAAGTGAGTATACACCCTTCAGTAACCCCAAAGAAAATAAAAGGATAAAGAGGAACATACGGAAAATGTGCCTTTTCTTTTCTTTTTTTTTTTATTTTTTGAAAATATACCTTTTAAAGAGAAACATCCACTAATGAATCCTGCAGGATTTTGTAATACAAAACACCAAGAAATGTCAAGAGAGATGGAAATGAATGAAGGCAACAACAACGTTTTATACGGGTGACAAAAAGATAGTTATGACAACTTAGTTTGATAACAATCTAAATGGTTATCTTCATGCTGTTTTGTTTTGATCATGGCATTAACCCTCCTTCATTAATTATTTTAACTCAGTTTTCCATTTATCATTTAAAATTAGGGCAAAGTCAGTTGGTTTTAACAGCAGCTAGTATAGCAAGATTCCATCTCACCAAAACTGAGCTACCAAATTGTATATACTCCTGATTCACTTCTGTCAAAAGCTCCACCTACTCATGATCCTGAACAAAATAGGAGTTTGGAGGAAAGGGGTACTGGGCAAAACTGAAGAGACAATGGAGTTTAGGGGCTCACATGTGTCTAACTCTGTGAGGCAAATACTCAGCTGCTCTTTTGGGTGCACTGCTCTCCTGGGGGTACAGAAGAGTTCACTCAAAAGCTACAAAGACTTGGGAAAGGAAGAACTCATAACTGCCACTTCGTGTCAATAAAGTAACCTGCAAACCCAAGGTGAAGATGTGTAATTAGTAGCTACTCAGCAAATGCTTATGGAGCACTTTACACTGCTTACAGTCTAGATGGTCAGAGCTGAGAACTAAAAAAGCATAATACAAGCTCTCTATGCTACCCATTTGAGCACAAATAAACTTTAATAATGTGACTAAAACTACAAATGAGTGAAGAAATTCAACTCTCAAAATACAGTGATTATGCTTACATGTTAGCTAAGGATTCAGAGAACACAAAGCAATTTAACTAAAAAGCAACAACACAAATTAGGAAATTCTCAAAAGGGCCGGTTATTCTTTGTTCATTAAAAATATGCTGAAAAGCATGTTAACAAATGCATTTGCCAATGAGGAGTTATTATATTACACTTTCTTAAAACTGTGGAAAGCCACTAAAAGCCCGAATCCCACTAGCTAACTATTAAATAAGCCTCCCGTGTATGGTCCCAATCATGCTATCAGGCTTGTGGTGCCCTGTCAGTGCCCAGTTGTGTTTTGCTGGACAACAAACATGTCTTAACAACACTATGAACAGTTAGAATGATAAAGCCTATATTCATAATTGTTCTGAAAATACAGAACTCTAAATTAAACCAGTAACAGTAAGTAAATGCACAAAAGAAATACAGGAACATACATTTGAGCAATACATGGATCAAAGGAAAAACAAATATGTAAAAGAAGTTTAAAACCAAGCAAACTAACTGGTACTGAAGTATTGTAGTGTCACCTTTTTCTGTGTATAGGAGCCAGTTTCATGTAGAATTGCCACTCTGAACGGAGGCCACCAGGTGTGAAATTCCTTCACCCACTGATGCATCACTGTCGTTGGACAGACAATTATAGTCGGACCCAATCCCTTGAACCTGCACCCAAAACATCCAAGAAGAAAACACAACCATGAATGACAGCATATGGATGATTAACCACCAAAGACAAAAAAGGAAACAAATAGATAACAGTTTTAAAAAGAAGAGCTGAGCTATAGAAATTCATTGATATTTTCTTTAAAGAAAAAGCTAGTGAGATTAACACCTAGTAAGTGAAATCTAGAATTAAGTAAAAAATAAATAAGTAAAACAAAAATTACGTAACAAAAATACTTTCCTTTCCTCTTCTATTTCAGGTGAGAGGAGACGTTATGTATCTCTTCAAACACAAGAGAATCTTACAAGTTTTTGCCCACAAGATTTCAGTCAACCTCCCAGCCCTGGGAAGAAATGCTAGAGTGCTCAGGGGTTGAAGGGTTGGCATGCCCATGGCAACATGGATACCAGTAGATGCCAACAACACCTACAGTCTGTCTCCTGACCATTGCAGTCTGCTTTCATAATACTGTGCTGCTCACTTCTCCATGTGATAAACACTCAAATGGAGGGCCATGACAGTGACCACTTCCCCTAGAAAGCCCATGCCAAGAGTGCAGCTGCACTGTTCTTGGGGAAAGCAGCAGAGCACGACAAGGAGCACAAAGCACTACCCAGCGAGAACCTTAACAGCACTCCCAAAGACACATTTATATACCGGGATACCCACTGGAGCATTATCTGCACTGTGGAAAACATGGGCGCCACCTAAACATCCATCAAGACAAGGGATGAACAAACCATTCCATTTCTTTAATTCAGCACAAGCTAGTCATTAGGAGCACTGCCTGGGTCTGAACTCCAGCTCTGCACACATTAACTGCATGATCTTGGGCACAGGTTAAGTAAAACCTTTCTGAACCTCAGTTTCTTAATTTTGAAAGAGGAGTAATAATAGTACTGATCACATAGGGTTAAATGAAGATTTATTCAGTTAATACCTTTAAAGTGCTCAGAACAGTGCCATACCAACAAATATTACAAGGGCTTGTTAAGTAAGATAGAATAACACAGAACCATTAAAGTCACATGAAGAATATTTAAAAACCTGGAAAAATGCTCATAAGAAGTCTTTTAAAAAACAAAATGACTTCTGCATTCACTCCAGCTCACTTTCACATAGAGAGCCAGTAGATTGGTCATGGTGGCCACTTCATCAACATTCATCTCTCCCTCTCTCCTTCCTAACAGAACCACGATTTTGTGCGGGTGTCCCCTCTAGCTTCCCATACATATACTTGATGGGACTCTGACCATTGTGTGGCTGTGGCAAGACAGGAGAAGCAGGAACCCAGGCTCATGCACAGCTGTCAGCACACAGTACCACTCAGCGTTGCTTACACTTCCACTCAGGGCCTGGTAAGACTGGTTTGCTCAGTGTAAGGAAGGATTTCCATTCTAGGCTGGGGGCGGGTTTTCTCTTTCAGTCTCTCCTACCACATATGAACAAGGAAATATAGCCCAGCACCTGCTGGGCAGATGGGCTACAGGGCAAGGAGATCTTATGACTACAAGGAGAACTGACCTTAGGAGAAAACTGAAGTCGCTGGGTCCCTGACGACATCACTGAGCTGCGGATCACACTGTGTCTACTGCCCACCTCCTCTGTATTCCTAAGTGTATCACGTATATTGTGAACATGACTCAAAGTAAGTTTTGCCTACTTGCAGCCCAAATATCTTGATACATTGCACACCAGGGTACTGACTGAATGTGTACCACCCTGCCCTCCTTCCTCCCATTACAGAACAAGTATCCCTTTTCTCGTCTAACTTTTGCCTGTGCCTAGGAGTCCACACCCTACGACATCAAGACTCTCACCACTGTGTCTACTTCATCCTCCGTCCTGCTGGGAATCGGGCGCCAGTTGGTGCACAAAATAAAAATCAAGCCAAAGTCAAACTATGGGAATCTCTTTAGCACTAGACTCACACTCAGCTCGCGCTCCAGGAGGCAGCTTGGAGCCAAGGCTGACTAAGGATGTTGAGGCCTTACCTGTCACTCATTCTGAGGCAGAATCACGGCCACTCTTCCTCCCTCCCTCACCTTTTTCTGCCCAACAACGATGCTGAATATCTGAAGCTAGATGTACACTGCACATACTTTCCTTATGCTATCTCATTAATTCCCATAGTTGTAATTACTCCCTCTACACTGATGACACCAAATCTAGGTCTTCAGTCCATATTTCTTTCCTGAACTCCAAAGTATCACATGCATGGATGTCTAATTGCTGGCTGGTCTCTCCACTTAAATGCTCCCACAGCACCACACATCATCCTCCCCCACCTTGCCCTCCTCCCATGTTTACAAATCCAATAGAAAGAACTGTCACCCACTATCCAGGTGCCCAAATTAGAAATCCATGCTTCATCACTGATCTGTCCTTCTTGTTCTCTACCATACCCAACCTACAGTGAGTTCATGTCATGTCTACCTCCTCTGAAAGGCACCCTGGCTCTCCATCTACACTATTGATACTCCAGTTTTGGCCACTATCACCTCACCAAAGTTGCTGCACTTTTTAGCAGAGACATTTCAAAAAAGCAAAATCTGAATATCTCATCCCTTTGCTTGAAAGACTTTAACATTTGCCCACTGCTCTTGAATAATCTACACACCTTAAGCTGGCCTAGGAGACCATAAGGACTGCCCTCTGCTCACCTCCTCGGCCTCATCTCCCTCACTGCCCCCACTCCAGCATCAGCCTTTGTGGTTCGGCACACCACCTGCCAGCACTATCTTCAGTTCCTACAAAGTGCACGTTCCTCTGATCTCTCCACATCCCCCTTGTCCCTTCTTACCCTCTTTTTTTTTTTTTTTTAAGATTTTATTTATTTATTCATGAGAGACACAGAAAGAGAGAGAGGCAGAGACACAGGCAGAGGGAGAAGCAGGCTCCATGCAGGGAGCCTGATGTGGGACTCGATCCTGGGACTCCAGGATCACGCCTTGGGCCAAAGGCAGGCACTAAACTGCCTAGCCACCCAGGCATTCCCCTTCTTACCCTCTTATCCTAGCTGCCATCTACCTGTGCTTTAGCTCTGGACTTCTTTTACAGTCTTCCTTTATCTCCCCAGATGGGTAATGATCCTTCCTTGGTATAGCAATCCTAGTTAGGACCCCATACTAACCCTACCATAACATGTATTATTTATATTGGAATAGATCCCTCCTAAGCTCCTTGAAGATAGGCCTCTTCTTCAAACGCCTAGCACAGGATGTAATTAATGAATATTGGCTTCATTAAATGAAAACATTTTCTTAAAGGTTAGAAAATATACTGAAATGTTAAAAGAGATTATTTCCAAGTTAGGGAATATGGGTAAATTTCTCTTCTTGATACAGCTCAGTAAATAATTTCTGAGCTTGAAAAAAAAAATTTGTAAGTTAGAGTAAATCACAGTGCTTGAAATATTAAAAATAATCTGCTGCACAACTCAAAACTATCTGTAGTTCTACTATAGAAACAAGCCATAACTGAAAGGCTCACCCTTACATTCCAAAGTGAGAAAATGCCTCCACCCACTTCTAAATCCTCTTACTCTTCAGCTATAGCTGCTGCCCCTGCCCCTTTGCGTCCACACTAAGGGTTCAAGAAGTAGAGGCTTGCAACAGACTTTGACACTTCCCAAAGAATTCCCAAGCCAGGCTCTGTTCCTCACTAAGGGCAGGTCCCATGCAGGCATCCCCTCAAGCTCCCTGGGGAGAGCATGACTCTGTTCTGGCCCCTTCCATGACAATATTCATTTCTAAAAGGATTAAATGCACCAGCTTCTTTATATCCTCCATGTCCCCAAGAGTTACTATCAATATGCACTTAGCAGGGATTAGGAAACAACCAATCAAAACCTGTTTAAAATATTCACAAAGTCACTTTCAAGTAAGCATAAATATATACACACGCTTTACTCAGTTATATAGCATTTTTTTTTCCTTTTTATCACATGCTTTCTGCAAACGGCTATACGGATGACTCACGTTTTGTCATTTAGGGCCAATATTTTATTCTAACTGAACATCTATCTGGCATTATGATGGCCTTTCGTTTCTGCCATTCACCCTCTATTAGAAGACTATGGAGGTTTTCACACTGAGTGGAAAGCCAGGAGCAGACCTAGATTGCTCCTGAACCACAGGAAGGGCAATCAAATCCATTAACAGTCACATCAACTGAACCACCCTTTTCTAACCCTCAAAACCAGTGAGATAAGCATAAGAAATGGCTAAATGTACTAGAGTGATTAGCATCAATTACCAAACTGGCTAAAATTCCTTTCATCTTTGATTATCATTGATTATCTAACAAGTTCAGGACAAGCCCATAGTTCCAATGGTCAAATACTTCAATTTACAGGATGGAAATCTGCTATCCACAGGCTAGAAATTAGCAGGATTTAAAAGGAAAATATTTACCTTTAAAAGTTCATTAACTTTTGCAAGTCATTTATTTGTAACCAGGAATTTACCAAATGATATATAAGACTTTAAAGTATTAACTGCAATCTGAAAGGTCAATAATTTATTTCGTCATCATTAAATTCAGAGGACCTATCAATATAATATGAATGGCCAGGGGACAGAATGAACCAGGAGCACAACGACCAGTGTAAATTTTTACAATTGCATGTAATAAGCTTCTCCCTCTTTTAAAAACAAACACACATGCGAAAACATGAAAAAACCAAACTGAAAAAACCTCTGTACCATGAAATTTCTTCTTGGTATCCCAGAGACTTACACTGTTTCAGTCATCATGGACCATAAAATTGCATCCCAAAGACCATCTCAAGTTAGGGCCCCCCAATCTACAGCTTGAAGAGGTTCAGAGAAAATGTAAATAGCCAAAATGAGTGACTCACAGAGAACTTCATTTGACCATCTATTTTTCTTTAGAATATAAACACAGAGAAGAACTCCAAGCTCATCTAGTTGCAGAGGTGGACACGTTATAAAAATGTGAGAAAAACATGACACAATTTGCTCTGGCACGTGGAAGTGGAGGGGACCAAGCTCCCCAGCACACCTCTGTTCATAAAGAGCCCGGCTGTTTGGCTGACACAGAACTGCATTCTGGGATGCCATATTTCTACCAATACTATTTTAATAAAAACAATCTGGGCTATAGTCCAACATGCCACACTATTTCATTATGGAAAAGAGGATATGAGCTTTGATAGTTAATTGATTACAGCTGCTGCTCATTATTAGCCCTGCCTTCACTCCTAGTAGGATTGCTACCACTCTGGAGAGCATGTTTTAATTTTTAGATCAAAACTACACTGCAGGGATGACTTGAGTTTCGTAGACCCAGAGTATTAGACTCCATACAAGTTTCATGATAATAGGTAGGGAAGGAAAGATAAGAGACAGGAAATAAGAAAATCTGAGAAATCATTTAAGGAAAGAAGGACAGTCCTAAAAACCATCTGGAGCAGCCAGGGGCATTCCAGTTAACCAAAAAGAAACAAACAAAAAACAGCCATATAGAGATGCAAAGCCAAGCCAATCAAAGAGCTTATTTAGAACAGAGAGAGCACTTTTCAAAATATTAAACTAATGACACTAGTAGATATGAAAACACTATATGCTCATTTTCAGCTCTGACTTTTCCCTTGGGCTGGGATGTTTTCATGCTCCCAAGCAAAACATGTAACAGAATTCTAATATATGAAGGAAAACTTCAGCTTCAAAAACATCTGTGTAATAAAAAAATATTTAGTATTTTAAAATCTCCATATGTTTTTTCCCTTTCCTACATCATATAAAATATTCCTACAATATTTTAAAACTTCATATGCTCCTCATGAGAAGTGTGATCTGTTAAATTAATGGAAGGATAAAAACAAAGCACTATTGGAAGATCAAAAAATAAAGTTCTTTACTCAATAGTTTATGGTTTGCATTTGGCTCCATACTAAACGTTTCTCTGAGGATAAACCAGAGTGCAGGACAGTCACTTTCTACAGTTGCTGACATAAGGCACATTGACACCGTGTTAAGGTGTCTCGAAACCCTATTTAGTGAGTATCTGAGGTTGCTACAACAAAACCATCTGGAAAATTTCCTGCTGTTATTCATTAGATAAACCTACTGGAATCCAAGGAGCTCTCAGATTATCTGGGCTCAAGATTAAATACCCTACATAATTTGCCTAGTATTATTTTTACCAATACTGATTTACATAAAGCCAATTTACAGCTTCAGTATTGAAATAAATGCTCACTGTATTTCAAGATAAAATTATTTCAATCCCAACATACTGCATTAACACAGTTTAAATGTTGATTCTTTCTGAATACCACAGCTTTAATAGTTCATTTACATTCCTAAGAAGAATAAAGATCACAATCTAAGCATAATTTTCTGTCATTTTAGGCAGTCATTTATGCTTTGGCTTTACAGTTGATATAAAATTCTTGAAGATTGGGAGAGGGAGAAGAAAGCATAGTGAACAGACAATTTCATGTAAAAAAACCCAACAAACAAACCACTACCACTATCTATAAATGCAATAGCATGTACTGATTATAAAAGAAATTCGGGAGAATGGTTTTTCCAAAGCTCCAACTTTCCCCATGAATAGATGTACTTACTGTAATGCTCACCTGGTCTCCTGCCAGAACAAATATTTTAATGTAAAATTTAATAAATGGAACTAAAGGTATTATGCCCAATTTAAAATTCCATATTGTGTAAACTATTGATATTAACATAATTGAGTTTGTAAACAATCCATTTGTAGAAGCTAACCTTAGACACTGTATTGACCCAAAATATCTAGTGGGGCTCATCTGCAAAATGAAGCATCAATGCCTGGAATTCATTAAAAGTGTTACATGTTTAATTTCTCCTGCCCTACAGCTCCATTGTCTCGTAAAAATTTTCCTTTGATGTCCCCCACTAAAAGAATTAAAGGAATATTGTAATTGAAATGTCATCAATAATTCACAAGACCCTCCTCCACAGCAATACATCTGATGAAATATTAATTGAGCTCCACAGACTGACAGTCTGCAGAGGAGCACTTGCCTGTAATTTGAACCACGAGTCCTGATCTTGCTGTAGCTCAGACCTGCCAAGAAGGCAATTATCTGGATGGTCTTGCCCAATCCCATTTCGTCTCCCAGAATTCCTCCTGCCTGCTGGCAGTGCAATTCCCACAGCCACCTAACACCTGTCTGCTGGTACCTACAACAACAAACACCAACAAGAAAGAGAAAATGGCAAATGGTGGATAATACAGATCATAACAGAAAGTACTCATGAATTAATCATTTGGCTAGGTTCTAGTACCAGTCAGAGAAACACGCCGGATGTGTGTTTTACATGAGTATTATATTTATAAGGTCATACATTTTTTATTATCTAGGCATAAAATCACAAATTTTTCTTTATAGAACACGTTAACACATTTCTAATTAAACTGATAGATGAAGTAATTAGGGACTATTTCATTTCTTTTTCAACATTAGAAATAGCTTAGTAAACAAGCATAAATTATCTTTTATTCAGTATCTTTCCAGAAAAATATCTCAAATATTTTTAGTTACATAAAGTTCCAATAATTTTTCTATAAAAAAGAGGCATTAACTTTTACTTTTTCTATCTGAACAGCATCAAAAAGCAAGACCGAGAACAGAACAATTCATAGCATATACTGTTGAAAAGTCACTTGATAATTACATTATCTTTTTATAGGAAATATTTAATTGAATTTTAAAGCCATAAATAAATCTGAATAAAAGGACTGCTCACAAAATTAGTACATGATGGATGATTCTCTCATATTATTAGCAGATGCAAAAAAGAATAGTTTAAAGACTCAATAAGGGATCCCTGGGTGGCGCAGCGGTTTGGCACCTGCCTTTGGCCCAGGGCACGATCCTGGAGACCCGGGATCGAATCCCACATCGGGCTCCCGGTGCATGGAGCCTGCTTCTCCCTCTGCCTGTGTCTCTGCCTCTCTCCCTCTCTCTCTCTCTCTCTGTGACTATCATAAATAAATAAAAAAATAAAAAATAAAAATAAAAAAAAAGACTCAATAATACAAAAAGTCTTTTTAACATTTTAAAGCAGAATTTGATTCATAAATACAAATTATCATTATCATAAATATGAAAAAATCAGAGCTATTACAATTTTAAATAAGGAGTACAAGACAAAGAAAAAAATTATGTTCTCAAAAAACGGTATTTTCCTTTCTCCATCAATGGTATATTTAATCTACAATCTAAAAAATGAAGCTTAAAAAAAGGAACAATGCAAGAAGCATTTCAGAAAGTAAAGGAAAGGCAACATGATAGAATGGTATAAAAATTATATGCCAAGTTTAAAAACAAATCTAAGGCAAAAACTATTTAAAAGACAATGAAGTCTAAAGTTTTGTTTTGTTTTTTCCAAAGAAAATACCAGGGCTGATGAGCTTCCCACCTTATACACAGGTGGTTTTGTTGTTGGTTTACTGGCCCAATATTTACTTCATTCAGTATGTGTGGTGTATATACCTAAAGTCTCATTGTGGATTCTAGTCTTTGTTGAGCTAGTTTTATTTAATATCTTAATTATGTATTATAATTAACTTTTCCCCCAGTAGTTTGCAAATCGATTCCAAAAGCTTACCTCTAGCTGTTGCTGTTACTATCATATAAGGGAAACTTTGAGAATGTTGCTGCTTATTAAGTTTGCTAATATACACACTGAATATGCACCCTGAAGAAGAGGATTAAAAATTAAAACACAGTAAAGTCTAGTATCGATAAAAGATCATTAAATTTAGGAAGGACAAGCTCTATTAACATGGTATGTAATCAAAGAATAATGGCTACCAACTCCTTAAGAAGCCAACTGCTGTGAAGACAGCTGGCCAGGTGGTTTGGACATAGCCTCACAACCACCCTGCATAATCAACCCATTATATAGTAAGGATATGAAAGCACAGAGAGGTTAAGTAACTTGCCAAAGGTTACACTGCTAGGAAAAAAATGAGCAAGCCAGAACCGAAATCCAGAAACTCTTCTAAAATGACTCCACTTTGGAGATAATCTTGACCAGCAGTTCTCCATGGGGAGTTATTTTGCTCCCCAGGGGACCGTTGGCAATCCCTAGATTGTCATTTTCGGTTGTTACAACTGGCAAAGTACAATTATAATCTAGTAGGCAGAGTCCAGAGCTGCTGTTCAACATCCTACAATGCACAGAATGAGTAATCCTTACAACAAAAGAACCATTCTGTCCAAATTGTCAGTTGTGCTGAAAGGAGAAGCCCTGATGTAGAATAAAAGCTGATTGTGAACCACTACACTGGACCAAGCTCAGCTGTGAATAAAGAGGTAGTTCAAAAAACTGTTAAATGATCAGAAGCACTTAGATACCAGTTAATCAACCTCCTTTTACCGAGGTGGAGAACAACTACAGGACCAGCTCCTCCAGGCAGAGTAGGGACCAAAATTTCCCAGTGACCATTCCAGTGTTTCACCCACTATACCACACCACCTCCTCCCAACATGGGTCCAACAGCTTTCTCTGTCTGGAGCTAATCAACTCAAGGTGGGGAAAATCTAGAGCAGCACTTGAGAAGTCATCAAAGGAATAAAAAGTGGCAACCTGCACAGTATCCCAAAGAGAGTTTGGGAGAGCATTAAGACAGCTGCATCCTATGTCATCCAGAAGAGGCAATAATAGCATGATGGGTGTTTTCTCATCTACAGATGTAATCTCCAAGGGCATAAACATAACATGTTTATAAAATTATTAACACTAAAGAAACGTTTTAAGAGAAAAATATCTACTAGGTGGCCCTGTAAGTCACATTACTACATGGAAATCCCCAACAACTGGGACACTGTGCAAAGATGGCAAAGAGTGGCTCTTTCTACAAAGGCCATCAGAACTGCACTAGCATACTGGCTGGTAGGCATGTATCACTGGATGAGGAGGAGTTAGGGGGTCTGGGTTCTGGTTTCAGCAGTACCACTAACTGACTTAGGTTTTGTTGCTTTAATTTCCTAATAAATGCTGTAAATAATTACATACTTTAAAGCGGGTTACAGAATTGTTTCCAGAACTTTTTTTTTTTTTACAAACTATTGTACAATAGTAAAAACTGATTATACACTGCTTCCCCCATGAGACTGAAGTATCACAAAGTAACCACAGATAATTGGTGTATCTTGGCATTGTCACGCTAACCCAAGAAATTACACTTGTTAGTGTGGCTAAAAGTAAGGTCAAAAGATTGAAGTTTGTCATTTGATTGCTAAATGATCCAGACAAATGCATTTGCTGGGCAAACTTTCAAAATAGAACTTTTAAAGTTAAACATCATCTTGCAGAAAATAGCACTTAAATGGATAATTGTACCTTCTGAGTCCCTTGTGTACAACTATACCCTGTTAATTTAATTCCACAGAGTGCAGTAAATAGAGCAAAAATATATCTATGGCTTAAAATTAAACTGGCCTGGCTAAAACTTAATCATAAAAGAAAAATGGAGACTTATCACCCCATTAATTTTTTTCATACAGAAAAGGAACAGAAGTTAGTAATACTTAGGAAATATTAAAAAACCTGTTTTTGAGAAATGAGAACAAAATACTTTCCAAAAATGTGCAATTAAGACTCATTAAAATAAATAAACATGTATTTACATTAACTACTATAAGGTTAATAGTCAATACACCGAATACTATATACTCTTAGTAAGCAAAGTTTGGTTCTAGTAACCGTGAAATTTTTTAAGCAAAAATCTCACACACAGCAATGCACATTCAATTTAACTCTTGAGGATAATTGCCAACTCATTATATATGCAGAAATATTCTTCTTTGTTAAGTCGATTTAATTTATAATTTGGGTATTTCTTTTGCTAGAACAACACTGATACCATTTGGCCTGTTCCTTAATAAGAAATCACTTTAAAGAAGATAAAAAGAGTTGTCAATAAATGTTGTTTGCATACCCTTCCATAGTTAATTCTCATCTGGGAGAGGCAATAAACAAAGTAGCCACCCCTCTGGACTACAAAATGATTTGTCTACAAAAATTACTAGTGACTCAGATTTGAATTTCTACATAGGTCGGCTCTGTCCAGTTATGGCAATCCAACCAAGACACTTCACATCTTTAGGATTTCAGCTTTCCTATATATTCAGTGGGATAAAATAACTACTCCCAATTCCTTTTGCTCACCCTCCCCTCACTGAGATAAAAATTAGAACTATAATATATGCCCTTTGAGAGGAAATATAAAAAGCATGGTTTTTTTGTTTGTTTTGTTTTTATTCAGAGAGAGAGAGAGAGAGAGGCCGAGACACAGGCAGAGGGAGAAGCAGGCTCCATGCAGGGAGCCCGATGTGGGACTTGATCCTGGGTCTCCAGAATCACACCCCAGGCTGCAGGCAGCGCTAAACCGCTGCGCCACCAGGGCTGCCCAAAGCATGTTATTTTAAAATAGACATCTTGCACGAGTTTAAGGCATGGCAGACACCCAACTCTATGAAGGAGATTAAACATAATTGTCTCAAAGAAAGTTCACATCCTGCACCAACTACCAAGTGATGCTACTAAACAGAAAATAGCTACTGAATGGTTTAACTTCCTATACGTATCAAGAAGCCTTCCTAAAGTATCTTGTTAAGTAAATCCCAAATGTGGCTCAGCATGTATGTTCACCATGGGAGACTGGCCTGGGCCATGGAGCCTACAGGCATCTAATACACAGCTTCTGGTTATCTGGAACACTAGGCTACTCCATATAAGAAACACAGTTCCAAGTAGCAACTTAATGCTGAAGGTGTTTGCCTAGATCTTCTCTTTTGACATTAGAACAACATCTACATAAAATATTTAGATGCACATTTAGTCAGCTCAAAAGTATTATACCCTTAAGTACAATATAAAAAACTCAAACTATTCTCAATAGTTTTTATTTCTCCACAGAAGTAAAAAAACATAAACAAACAAAAAAAAACCCAATATTGATTTTAATATACAACTCTTCTTACTTACTTACTTCATCTGACTTAAGAAATTAGAGGTTTGGTCCCTTAAAATTACTAAGAACAAAAAAATTAATTCAGTGTAGATGGCTTTTAAATGTGTTGCTTTTTGCCTGCTGAGACAAGTCCACACAGATCCACCAGCTTACAAACATGCCCCATGCGCACTTCAGTCAATTTATTATCATCTACTTCTAATGAGCAGCACGTGGCTAAAATTTCATTTGATGGTATCTGTATTTGAAATAAACTGCTGCAAGGACCTTAAGGGACCGCAGGTTACTACTGTGTCATATCTAAAATATTAATTTGTACACAATGGCTTGATGACAGATATAAAGGAAAGAACACATGGCACATACTTAAAAAGCTTTCTGAACAGAAAACCCGGCATTTTAAAATCGTCAAACTCAGCATCGCTCTCCTCAGAATCATCTTCGAGCTTCAGACACTTCTCTTTGTCCTGCAGCCTCAGCTTATTCCATTTCCTACCACGAAAATAAAAACCATGTTTCCATTATTTTGGTTAAAAGACAGGTTAAAATATATTTCTAAATAATGTACAGGAAAAAGAGGGAAATCAGAATGGTCTTTTAGCTTTCTGCTACACCATCATTACCCAAAACATTGATATTCAAAGAAAAATAATTCTCTTTTCCTTCCTTCTCAATTCAATTTTTTATTTATTTATTTATTTATTTATTTATTTATTTATTTATTTATTTATTTATTTATTTATAGATTTACTTTTTATTGGTGCTCAATTTGCCAACATACAGAATAACACCCAGTGCTCATCCCATCAAGTGCCCCCCTCAGTGCCCATCACCCAGTCACCCCCACCCTCCTCCCACCTCCCCTTCTACCACCCCTAGTTCGTTTCCCAGAGTTAGGAATCTCTCATTTTCTGTCTCCCTTTCTGATATTTTCCACTCATTTTTTCTCCTTTCCCCTTTATTCCCTTTCACTATTTTTTATATTCCCCAAATGAATGAGACCATATAATGTTTGTCCTTCTCCGATTGACTTACTTCACTCAGCATAATACCCTCCAGTTCCATCCATGTCGAAGCAAATGGTGGGTATTTGTCGTTTCTCTCAATTCAATTCTTATTTGAATTATTACAGCTACTTTAGAAATATTTCTGTAAGGTCTCATTTCATTACCAAAACTACTTGTGCCTCTTCTGGCATATCCTGTGGGGAAATTTCTCTGCTACTTCCTAAGATATATGAACTTAATTCTAGAAAAGACTCAGTGAAAACTTCAATATAAGTATCTCCAAAATGGCAGTATAACAAAAACAGATTTATAATTATTATTTCTGTGCAAAAGATATGATGGTCATAGCATAAGCGAGCATAGTATCCTGAACACAAAGCCAATTTGGGGTCAAAATTCCTATGTATCAGATTAACATATTGTTTACTTAAGTGGGGGGCATCAATAATACCAAAAGACTGCTAAAGTAAACAACTTAGGAAAAACTGTGTTCACTAAATAAAACCTAAACTATAAACTTAGTAATATGATGCTTTTCAAGTATAAAATGAGTGTTTATATCTCAGAGGGGTGATGCCATGTATGTATACCAGAAGAAATGTCTGAAGATCTGAAAGTTTTAACAACACACTAAGGTTGTTGGGAAGGTGCAGTCATTTAACCAGACTAATTCTGTATTTAAATAACTATAATGGACACTGGTGTCATGAGTTTGTGTGTATGTATACACACACACACACACACACACACACACAAAACTCAACAGTCTCACATTCTATTCACTTCCAAAATAAAAGAATGACCTTTCTCAGTATGCACACAGCTCACAATGGGAATTTCACAAAATGCTGGGAATGGAATAAAGCAATACAGATAAACACCTTCAAAGTAAAAAGCTCCCAGGAAGGGAATGAGAACAGCAGCTTGTATAAGAAGACATTTATCAATCATCGATTATGTAAGAATACAAAGAGAATGTATGGGGGAAGGTGAATGAGCACATGGAAGGATAATATCACACACACTGACCAGTTAGACCAATGGTATTTTCCAGTATCAACCACCGCCAAATATTAAGACCAAAAGGCAACCCCATCCAGGTAGCTGCTGGAGGCCCTTAAAGCACATTCTCTGATAAAGTCTTGCCTTTGTTGAGTATGTCAACTCTTCAAGAAACAAAAGGAAGGGCTATCTGAAATTTAACTGTGATCAGTAAGGAAGAAGTAGCTGGTGATCTGAAGCGGCTTCTTAGGGTACTAAGAGTGCCTATAAATAAGCCCTGTTGGTAATTTCCAAATAGCAAATATAAGAGGCAGTATATAGCCAAGCCTAAGAAAATAGCTGTCATATAACCATGAGATACTCTTTTTATATAAAATATTTGATGACATTTTTGTGCTTAACTTCTAAAGGCATCTCTTCCTCTCTTATTTTTCTTTCTTAAAAATTATCTTCATGCAATTGATGAAATTAAGTACCTCTCGGTGGCTCTGTCTGCTATTCTTTTGAGTTTCATATTATCTACAAATTTAGTTAAGTGCAATGGTATACAGCAGTGGTTCTCAACCAAGAGCAATCTGGCCATCCTCCCTGCCCCTACAGAGTAATTTGACAATGTCTAGAGACATATTTGGTCATTACAACTGCTGTGGGGAGGGAGATATACTACTACTAGCATCTAGCAGGTGGAGACCAGGGGTGCTACTAAACATCTGACAACGTACAAGCCAGTCCTCCACAACAAAATGTTACCCAGTCTCAAATGTCAATAGTGCCAAGGCTGAAAAAAACCCTGGTATATAAGTATATCCACTACTGGAACTTAGAAACCAAAATGATGAACATATATTTTCCTGGTGTATATATCTGGATTCTTGTTACCTACTATCTGAAATTGAGTAAGCAAGCAATTTCACATAATGAGATATTCCTCAGTATCCAAATTCCTTACAATCAGAACTCAAAACCAAAACCAGAACTACAAAACAACCGATACCTGTATTTAGTAAACTTATGAATAATACAAAACTCAGAAGAATCACAAAAACTACCATATCCCCTTAAAAATACTCCATTCTGCAATTATACAAAGATAATTTTACAGGAAGAAAAAGGAAAACACCACAAGATACTGGTTTTAAAAGTCTGGCATAAGGTCACTAAATATTTTACATAAAGAGTATCACATATTAAACTCCATTGACAGATGATAGCTATTTCCTCAGACTCAGCCAGTAAGTCTTTGTGGCTCTTCAATTTCCCACTGCATCACTCTGCGTCAACAGGGTTTCATCCTCCTCTTTCTCCTCCCTCCTAAAATGTATAGGCGTTATGTCACCACAGAACACAGCACCTAGGAAACCACAAAAGCCACTACAGAAATGATTGCATTCCAGGGACTTCCGCTTCATAAAGATGAAAAGAGCTGAATATTTATTCAGTTTGGCTAAAGGATGACTAAAGGTGGTAGGGAAAAATCATTATTGCCTACAAACATTTGTACCATTGTTAAGACAAATTGCCCCAGTAGAATCATATACACATATTAAAGACAGTAAATACCAACGTTATAAAACCACATGCGTATGTGGCTCAGGCTAAAAGATCCTTCTGTTATATAAAGCAGTAATTCCTCATGTGGCCTGTAGCCAAAATAGACCTCGGACCATCTAACCAATGCCCAATGAAGCAGTGCAGGACCAAGTGCCAATGGACAAGAACGCCGCGGCAGACTAGAGAGGCAGAGGAGTGCCAGATTCACCTGAATTGAGAGAAACAGATGCCTTTCCCATCCTAGATGCCATCAAGGGTCTTTAAGTTGCTCTCTTTTGTGTGCTTAACCTGCTTGTCCTGCAGCCTGGCAGGCTGAGCAATCTGTCTGGCCAGCAGGTGTAAAGGGATCTCCGTGCTATGAATAAACTGGGTTTGACGCATGGAATAAGCACAAACCAAAATACAAAAGTGCACCCAGATGGTCTAGAATCAAATCCTGACTGCAATTTATCAGTTCTTTAACCCTCAGCAAGTCACTTAACCTCTGCAGCACCTACCTTTCCTCAAGTGTGAGGTGAGGAGAACAATGGTGTCTACCCACTTCCCTAGATTTAGGGAAGATTAAATAAGGTGCCACATGTAAAGCACTTAGCATAAGCCTAGAATATAAGTACTTAACAAATAAATACACTGTTATACGTAATCATGTCTGCTTACTGAAATCCTCACACAAACCTGCATGCAATCCCCAGAGGCCAGTATATTACTACATTCGTGTACAGAGAAGAAGTGGAGGCAATATATAGTACAATACAATCCGCTTGTGATAATGCAACACGCTGCAAGGGTTTAACAGAACTACCTAAATATGTACATTTGAACAAAAACCATGTTTGTGAATCAAACGGATGCTCAGAAAATTATGATGACTAACATGATCACCATGAGTAAACACAACTACCCATCAGAAGGTATCTACTGGAATACCTTGATTTTAAAATTCTGTGATAGATGTGTATGCAGGGAGCTGTCATAAAATATGGCTGCTTTCTGTATAAGAGTAACAAAAAAATAGATACAGAATGACTTAAAATTGGTTGGGGGTGGGTCAAGATTAAGATCTGGGCCCCAATGATTTAAAATCTTAAAAATCAGATATGGACCCAAAGTATCTCAAATCTGTTATTTCAATAAATAACATAGATAATGGATTTTAAAAGTGGAAGGGGGCAGGAAACAGTCCATTTTTGGAAAAGAAATAACTTTTTCATGTTTTCTATACTCTCATTTAAAAACCTCTGCACATATCATAGTCACAGCTGCAACCACATAAAAGTAAGTGGGCCTGGTGTTCCCTGGCAGTTTTTCTAACTCTTCACAAGACTGCCATCGTCAGCCCGCTAGCAGCTTCACTGGCAGCCACTTAAGAGAAGAACCCAGCAATAAACATAAAGTTAAATTCCAATCAGATGCAGGCAGAGAAAATGCTCCCTGGCTTTGCTACATTCATGCAAGAACAAGAACCTGGCCTGGGATGTGAGGCCTGGGGCTGAGACCACAGCAACGATCTGTCAGAAGCAACGGGGACCCAGGGCCAGGCTGCTGGCAACAATGCACAGCATAATCAGTTCAACTATACCAGGAACAACACTTCCTCCAGTTGCCAGGGCACCTCATCAATCGAACCCTAAGAATACACCTGAGAGCTAGCTGCAGCCAATTTAAAGTTAACTTATTTTCAAAGAAGAATTTCCAGAACGCCAAAGATGTTCAAAATATGTAAGTGGGAAAACATAGCTAGCTGTCATTATGCCACTAGCTTGTAGTGCCATCCTTCCTGTGCCATCTGCATTCTTATACTGTCCCCAACTTCCCTCCCACAAACATAAACATCTACATCCCCCATGGACCCTTCAGAGCTCTGCTCAAGCAGTGCCTCCAAAGGAGGAAGCCTCCTCTGATCAGCCAGAGTTAGGTGTCCTACCCCCTGGTACCTTCCCAATCCACGGCTGGTGTTTCTACTAGAGCGCTCACCAAGTGTCAGTACCATTTGAAAACCCTATCTCCCCCATTAGACTGGGAGCCACCTGAGGCAAGAGACTGTTTTTATAGTCGTTTTCACATCCCTAGAGACCAGTAAAATGGCCTACCTTAATATAGATACTCAGTACATGCTGCATGAGTGAATGAATTAATGAATGCGGTTCAGAATCGGGCTAGGGATAAGGAAGACATCAGGGACAGATGCGTGGCATGGGAATGGTCAAAGTGGGTCATTCAAAAATGGGTTCAAGAATTGTCCCGTTTATCTCATTTACAGCCTACCTCCTGCTGCATTCCTCCTCTCTCTAATGTATGATGTTAAGGTACTACCCCCAGATGCATCCACTGGACAAACATGGTTAAGATCCACAAAGAAATGAGGCATGGCAAGGACGGAATCAGAGAAATTCTTTAAATCGACCAGTAAAAATTTTATAAGTTATTTTCAAGTCTTGAGTTCTGTTTTTCGGGTTTTCCAGTGGATTCACTTTGCAACAAAACTGGGTTTCTGCACACCAGCCTTTGGGAAGAATCGGGAGCCCTGAGTTTGGATCCACGTGGAAAGGGTGGGCAAAAAATTCAACTTTTTTTAATGAAAGAATTCATCTTCTGACAGGGGGAGGGGGGTAAAAAGCTTAAACTAGCCCTAAACAACACTCACATTACTAGAAAGGAAATAAAGTTTTTGATGGTCCCACCTTCATCTTTTTCTTTAATCCACACATGCAATAGTCACAGCTGCAACCAAATAAAATGAAGCACATTATTCACTGGAAAGAGTTTCTAACTCCTACAGTTCCTCAGACTTTGGTGGCAGCCACTAGAGGAGAACCCGGTAAAAGACACTGATTTCAGATAACACTGAGAAGTGAAAACCAGATGTGGGCAGAGCGCTACATTTCAGGTCTATAACTGGCAAGGGGAGATCTGAACTTTAGAAACATCATTCAACATCACTGTATTTGTCTCCCCGGCCACAAAAGGAACCAAGTAAGAGGTTCGCACAGCACTACATGATAATATAGGTCCTATACTCTTTGGAAACTATTTTTTGTTTACACTGCATACATGTCAGACACTATCTCACAATTAATTATTGGCTGGAGATTATACAAAAAAGTAAAATTGGACATTTTAGTTAATTGTAGGTTAAATACAAATAAAAAAAATAACAACCGTGAAAACATCTACTGCAATCTTGGGCAGGTAGGAGTTAGACATACCCCCCAAGTCTAGAAGGCCATTGTGCTAGTCTACCCATGCCATCAGCCAAGATTATCACAGTCCACTTGGGGATAACGTTCTACACATCTAGGTCAGCAAGGTGTGTGGAAATCAAGCCTTACAAGACACAACAGAATGATCTGAACACTGACCTTAGAACAGAGAAAACCATGAGGAACCAAAGTGTAATCCTGACCTACCCACACTTAGAATTGATGACCATGCTGTGAAGTTTGAAGAATGCCCCCTGGGTAGAAGTCTAGTGCCCCCTAGTGTAAAGGAGAAATTTTTATTTCTCCCCAAACAACTACTGATAATGTGCTCATATTTGTACAGATATTTTATCACTAAGTGGATCTTATCGTATGAAAAAAAAGTATAATAGGTAAGAAAACCTGACACCAACAAAACTAAGTATATAATAGCTAATATTTATTTGGCTATCATAACAATTGTTAAACTGCCTTTTACTTTGGAAAGAGGACATCTTTTCATATATATCAATATTCATAGGCTCTTATTCATGATTCTCACAGACCCTCCTACCGGCTCAATGAAATCTTTCAGTAAATGTTTTCAGTAATGCCACTAGGTAGTGGGCATGCAAATAAGAATAAGTAATATTTATTGACTGCCTGACATATGCCTAATAGCTTAGGAATATTATCTTTTGTAATCCTCATGCCACCCCTGAAAAAAGTACTGCTATAATCCCTATTTTACAGATGAAGAAATGTAGAAAAATCTCATAGCTACTAGATGAGACTTTGACGTTCAATTCCATGGCTGTGATTTCTAACGCATATGTCACATATCACCTCCTAGGTAACATTTGCTAGCTCTGGACTAGCTGTGTTTTGAAATTGAACATACAAACATCCATACCATGTATATGTTTTTTTAGATTTAGAGTCAGAAAACAAATAATAACAATAAGAATAGGTACTGATGTTCACTATGTGCTGGACACTGTTTTAAGCAATTTACCTGTATTGATTCATTCATTAATTCAATCCTTACAGACCCTATGAGGCAGATACTATTTTTAATCTTTTTTCAGTTAGAAGTAGGCAGGGAGAGGTGAAGTAGCCTGGCCAAGATCACCAACATGAAAATTCAAACCCAGATAATCAGCCCCCAGAATCTGTATTCCTGTTACATAATCTTGCCTCTCAAAAATATTTTTAAAACTCCCTAAAGCCACCTCTTTTCTTATAGTGCAAGCCAAAACTCCCTAAAGCCACCTCTTTTCTTATAGTGCAAGCCAAAGAGTAAGTAATCACCTCTTTAATCACTGTACAATGAAAACAATTGTACAAGAGCAAACCAAATTCTAAATTTGTCTCAAAAAATGTCCCTACCTATCTCAACTCTGCAGAGTCAAAACTACTTCTTCACTGTACACCTGCAAACTTTTTCCAGTAAAATCAGCTAAGCAATTCTTTTTACTACAAATAGGGCTGAACTAACACACTAGATACATTTTATAAACAGACAAACCAATGTACTCAACTGCCTATACCATCCCACAAATATGGCAAAAATCTACCTAATCAATAGGAATTGTCAAATACGAGTAGCTTCAGATCATATAGTAATAAAATGAACACATACACTCCAAAACTGCCTGGAATTCAAAAGTGACCAAACTGCCCTGCTTTCATTTTTACACTGCAAGGGCCACCAAGTCCAGAGTTCAGATCTGCACTGTGAGGAAAAAGTCACACACCATACAGTTAAATCATTCTCATACGGTGTGAAAATTCAATCTCAGGATCATTCTCCGTTTATTGCAATATCCATGAAAGAAATTCTACAACAGAAGCACAATGAGTACAATTTGATTTTTAAAAATATATTCAAGGCACCAAGCTGGGTATTTAATATAGTTTGCATTTCTGTAGTGTGATAGGTTTTCTATTTCAGACAGCTAAGAATCCCTTACAGATTAGTCTAATTTGCTAAATTGAGATACTCAGTGTTTTACTTTTCTTATCTGCCTTTTTATGGTCTATCTGGGTGGACTTAATTGGCACATCTTAGCAGATGAAATACCCTCAGTTAGCAGTCCAGATCTCACAGAGTAAATGAAGACTGATGCAGACAATTATGCACTGGAGCTGGAATAAGAGGTGCGTGCAGAGCACGAAGCAGAATTAGTCTTCATTTGTGTCTTAGCTTCGTCATTTAAAAGAAGCCAAGATTCTAAGAAAACTCTTTAAGGGAGCAACTTTTTCTTCTCTCTTAAAAATATAGACTCCTAGAGCGGCGGGGGGGGGGGGGGGGGGGGGGGGGGGGCGGGGCGGATAAGAATATATGTTTATTTCTTGAGAAATTAACTCCCAGAAACTGATGGTAAGAACAATCTTCAAATCATTAGGTTTCCTGATCAAATCTAGATTAAATTTCTAATAAATTCAGACTTTGGGGAGCAAATTATTTTTTTTTAAAGTGACAAGCTTGGGACGCCTGGGTGGCTCAGCAGTTAAGCGTCTGCCTTCGGCTCAGGGAGTGATCCTGGAGTCCCAGGATTGAGTCCCACATCAGGCTCCATGCATGGAGCCTGCTTCTTCCTCTGCATGTGTCTCTGCCTCTCTCTCTCTCTCTCTCTCTCTCTCTCTGTCTCTCATTAATAAATAAATAAAATCTTTAAAAAATAAAAATAAAGTGACAAGCTCTACAATGTAACTTGGCCTTTCCTATGTGGAACCTTCCCAGATGTGCTAAATCGTCATCCAGTGCAAACAAAATCCAAATGCAGAATAAATGAGACAACCCCAGTACAAAGGGAGCCGGCTCTCGGCAAAAGAGGCTCTGTGAGCACAATAAAATGGAGGTGGAACAACGAGGAGTGGTTCTAGGAGGCAACGCCTTCAGCGGCATTTCAGGCAAGGAATGAGACCCACAAAAAGTGTGGAGGTGGTCCCTATCAAGTGGCAGCAGAAATGTGCTGCTGAGGCAACAGCGTTCTTAGGCTATCCCACTCACCAAGCTGACGGATCACTTCTGCGAGCCCAATCCACCTTCCAGCCTCTTCCATTTATGCTATCTTGGGCACATTATGTCAGCTTTCTAGGCTCAGGTTCCTGTCTCCTCAGGGGTTGTGAAGATTAAACCAACGAGCCCATCTTACATGAAGCACTGCCAAGTAGTATGCATTCAGTGACACCAGTTATAGCTGTTCTCATAGCACCTCCCTCCACCCCCCACATGCCAACCTCACTCAGGCCATCAAAGCCTCCAAATTTCCAAGTCCAAGAGAGTTTTTTCATCATTTATCCTACTTGGCTTGACCCCTCTAAGCATCTGAAAATGCTGACAGCCTTTCTCTTTTCAGTCTCTTTCTTTTTTTTCTCTTCATGTATACAGCCAAACCCTCCAAACCAGGATCCAACTCACCCCTAGCCACAGCAGCACCAGTGCTCAATGGGAAGGACAAGAGAGATACCATTTACCAAATGATTAAGCCTTGCAGTGTGAAGACACTGTGTAAGATTTACATAATGAGTGGAGTCATGAGAGCCTTTTTAAACTCAAAATTAGTCATATAAAATAAAAAAAAAGGACAGAAATGAAAAATGTTTAAGGTTTAAAGGTATTTTATTAAATGGATTAGAAACCAGTTACAGCAACAGACATCATGACTATAGATGCAGATTATACAAGACATGAGGCAAATTCTATCCCCATCCATACCATACCTGTCAAGTCTTCTAGACTCCCTACAATCTCTCCAAGTCCCCATTCAGTTGGCTTAGGTTTAGGGTTTGGTTCCCATCACAGTGAGGTGGAAGCAGCTTATGTGCTGATTCTTGGCACCACCTTGTGGTCACATCTAGATATTGCACATTCCACAAACGGAAAATGACATTTACACAACAACCCTGTCCCGGCTTCAAATCCCAGCTCTACCTCTTAACAGTGAAATCATAGGCAAGTTGATCAACTTGAATAAGATATGATTAAGTGTCTCAACAGCTTACCATAGTTGTAATAAATGAAAGATATGTAAGGATCAAAACCTGGAATAACAAATAATATGAAAAATAAAGGTGTAGGTAGTTTTTTTTATCTTAATGTTTTTCTAATTTCACTAAAAGAAACCACAAAGAATCACCAAAAGTGCAAAGTGGGGAGTGTGGAAAGCCTTCAAATCATTCCCAGGCAGCAACTCAAGTCGGTTTCAGGCTGTGATCTCAGCAACCTTGCCCTGAGTACCTGATAATCTGAGAAAACTCAGGTACCACCTACTCAAGAGTCTGTTTCTGAACTCTACTGTGTTTCACTCACTGCTGTGGGAGTGGATTTGGAGGGGGTGTGTAGATTTATTGCAGTAGCAATGCCAAGCTGACTCTGGGCTAGAGCAGAGGGAAAAAGCATTACATTTTCAAATCCCAGCATCCTTACCCACAGTTTTTTCCAACCACCTCAAGGGCTTCCTAAACGGAAACACAGTAAGGGCCTATAACAATGAAAAATGCCACCAAACTTGCCTCAGAATCAGCGGGAGCTCAGTCACAGCACACATGCAGTATCCAGCTCCTCCCACTCCTGACTTGCTGCCTCAGACACTCTAGGCTGAGTCCTAAAGATGCTTTCCAGGTACTTCTGAAGCATATGCTGCTCTGGTGAGAAGCAAATGATCTATTATGTACAGCATATAGCTGAATGAACTAACCTCAAAGTTCCTCTTCAAGCCCTCCCCTACATAAACACACCTGTGCAGGGAATGTACAGAGGATTTTAGAGAAACATACACAAACTGAGTCTGCCAAAAGCCACAACCTCAAAAAGGAAAAGAATATATAAAATCTATTTATACACATCAAATAGTTCCCAAACTTGACAGTGCATCAGAATACCTAGAAAAGCTTTTTAAAAACTACTGCCTGGTAACCTCATGCTAGACCTCCCAAATCAGCACCTCCAATGGCAGGGCTCCCAAGTGGTTCTCCTATAGGCTGGGAACCTCTGCTTTAGTCTCTGCTCACTGCCATGGAAATACAGCCCATTGTGTAGCAACTTAAACAATAATGTCTGGCAAATAGAAACCGAAAAGATTTAGGGCATGGGTTTAAGTCAAATGATAAACATCAACCCTAGCTGTGCCAGCAGGAGACAACACTTGTTTCGAAGTGCATCCTCTCACTCAGGGTGCAATCTGACCTCTACAGCCCAAGTCTGACCCAAGCAGTGCTGACTGCTGCTGAAGAAGGAGGCCAGAGTTGGCAACAGTTTGTTTCTGCTCTATCTGAAGGTTGTCAAACAGCTGTCATGAATGCTGCTGCTATCCCCTGAGGCCCCTGTGCTCATGGTAGACATCGCTAACAGACTGCAGCACCCTTTCCCGGAGAGTCCAAACAGGGCCTCAGTCTCCCCCAAAACAGACTACCACTGCCCAAGATGGGAGCTGTCTGGCAAGACAAGGGCTTGCAACCTGCCTGTCCTATAATGGACGACCTAGAAACCAGGCATCTCTGCAGACACAGCTACCACACCACTATACAAGGAAATCTAAATGAGAAATGAGGTGCCTCCAAAGCAAAGCAAGTATTTTCCTTTTCAATAGCCTGCACCCTAAGATCTATTTCGACATATCTAAACTACCCAACAGACAAGGCCCTGTGCTGAGATGAATCTCCTCCATGAAGTCTTCCCCAAATATCTGTCAGAATTCATTATTCCCTCACTCTGCTTAGGGCCTATTTGTGCCCACATCTCCTGGAAGATGGCAAATTCCTTGCCAAAAACCCTAGTATCAGTCCTAGAGTGCACAAATGTATTCAAGCAGTGAGAACAAAGGCAAAGCAATGGGAGGTACCTCATATCTCATCTGGAAATGAATCCGAAACACTGAGGTACAAGGACTGCTGATCTTTGATCACCTGGAGGGGAAAGGTGCACATATGAGATGTCTGGTCTTCTAGGCCACCCTGATGTGTTCCGGCTGTACAGACTGGATAAGTGACACATAAGCGTTCACCAGGGACGCCTACCACTCAAACGCTGAACAAGTGTCACTCCTATTAAGTCTTTCTTTGGCTCCTGGAGCTTCTAAGGCCCTAGCTTTCTAGAGCAACAATGTATTTTAAGAAAACCTAAATCTCACAACTAAGAGCAATACACTGATAGAAACTCTGCTGCTATAAAATGAAAACTAAAAAATAATGGATGCTTTCTAGGATCTGCATACCAAGGAATGAGTAAGAACGGACAGAATATGTACTTCTAAGAACTGGTTCATCCACCCTGGTACATTATCAGAAGTATAAAAATCAGGGTACACCACTAAGGAGACAGCTTCCAAATGCAACTTAGTACAGAGACAGAAGCAAGATACAAATGTGGGAAAGGCAGAAAATACCGGGGCAGTTTAAAAAATGGGTAACACTTCCAAGACTGATCTGGGGTCTTGGGCGAAGTCAGAGAAAGTAGGATCCTAAGTGCCATTATTCTATTCCAGAAAAGGTTAAGCTGTAGAAAAGGCTTGTGAGGAAATTCCAACTTGAAAACAGTTAAAAAGAAAGATACCTATTTGGGACAAAGCTAGAGAACTAAAGAAAAATCTGTGACGCTCCAGCTAAGAGAATAAAGGGGATGAGACATCTAGGAATGACCTACTTTCACCTCTGAGTTTAAATGAGCATTATAGTTAATAGGGCTATAACCAATACAAGTTCAGTAAAAGGTGCTTGGCCTCAGTAAATATTCCTAAACTCTAACCATAAAGAAAAACTCTTTTTCTATGTTGCAAACTCTATGGGGTTTTATTCTGATCATCTGTCATCAAATCACTGTTAAGATAAGGAAGCCTGAGTCTTTTTTTTCCTCACTCAAGGGAATACCATTACAATTTCAATCTGTATACAAAGATCAGCAACAAGAAGTAACAAAATAAAAAAAGTAACTGCCAGTTGTTGGTAATAATGCTTCTCAATCTCAAGCATTTTCTTTTACCATCCCTCAATCCAAAGAGTACCAAAGGAGATGTAATACAAACATTTCAATGTGCTATCTGCAGTTTAACAGCCTTAATAACTATGGCTATAAAATTTTAAGAGCTACAGTATTTTGGTGGCAATTAGAGTTATTGATATTTCTGAAATTCATTTGAGATTTTACTGTAACTTCAGCAAAAAACTGGCTTTGATATGGCTTTGGAGATAACTGGTCTACAATCTTGACATTATTAAGAAAAATGTGTTCCCATGAATTTAAACTAAACTGATATTTAAAATTCAATCAAAATAAACTGCTTCTGATCAACACACTAATATACTTAAAATAAATTTAATATTGAATGGGAAGAAAATATTTTTCCATTTACAATCAGTATGTTGAGATTAACACTTTTATTAATTCTCTACAGTTAGTTAAGGATGGACACCTGGGTGGCTCAGTGGAGGAGCATCTGCCTTCGGCTCAGGGCATGATCCCAAGTCCTGATTGGACTCCCTGAGAGGTGCCTGCTTCTCCCTCTGCCTACATCTCTGCCTCTCTCTCTGTGTCTCTCATAAATAAATAAATAAAATCTTTAAAAAAAAAAAAAAAAAACAGGAGACTTACACTGCTCAGGGTTCAAGAGCATCCAGGAATATTCCTCAAATGGCTCTGCACATATTAGATGTGTCAAATAAAGTTAAAGTTGCAATGAGAAGTAACAAATGTAAGCCACTCCTTAACTATGCTACATGACTACCACGTGTGAGTGTAACAGCTTTTAAGAACTGATTTAGGTCATAGGTCCTCAAGCTCTGTGTGAAAAGAATTATGCCACATCTGCTTTTAAAGGTTAGGGAATGTATGTGACAGCTGGAAGTGGGTCATCAGTTCTAAATAACAGAAGGAAGGGCAGCCCCGGTGGCTCAGCGGTTTAGTGCCGCCTTCAGCCCAGGGCCTGATGCTGGAGACCCGGAATCGAGTCCCATGTCGGGCTCCCTGCATAGAGCCTGCTTCTCCCTCTGCCTGTGTCTCTGCCCCCTCCTCCCCGTCTCAAATGAATGAATGAATGAATGAGTAAATAACAGAAGGAAAAGATATTAGGACAGTGTGTATTCACGAAGGTCAGTGGAAAGCTACAACAAACAATAAATGAGGTCTCCCTACAATGAAAACAAAAAACTATTGAGCAAATACTTAAAAAGTAATCTGATAAACAGATTCCCTTTCCCTTGGACATTCTTAGTGCTTGGTAAGCTCATGTGGGAGATCAAAGATGCAGCAGGGTCTTGCTCAGTGGGCACACCAGGTAGCTTCAGTGTATAGACCGTTTTTCAGGGCTCACAAAAATAGGTGGCAATGGACTTCCTAAAGAGACACAATCACTTTCCCTTTCATTTTATTTGCATCATCCACTGAGAGAGTCATGGAAAGAAAACCCAAAGTCAGTGTTCAGCAACAAAAATGAGAATGAAAAGGAGGGGTACACTATGCACATGAAAAGCCTCTCTGGCAGCATGACAGGAGTTTGTAATTCTGCAGGTGACTATTTTCTCAAGACAAGGAAGGAGGGATTTAAGAAAACAAGCTTATTCTTTCATACACTAAAGCTTTAATCTCCACTACTTTATGGAGGAAAGTCTTGTATAATTACTTTCCTGCTTCAAAAGAAAAAAAACCACCATCCAGCATATATCACACAGGCCAGCCTTTTCGTTTTCCTGACCCTGGCTATAGCTGACCTGAGTGTAAAGGCATAGGGGTTCACACCTCGGTCCTCTGCATGCCTCTTGCCCTGGCCCTTCCCCTAAACGTTTCTTCTGAGACTTGCCCCAAATCTGAATGAGATAAAGAAAAGTTAGAAGCATTTGGAATTAGTTCCCCTAGAGATTCAGGCACTCTGCTGGTTCTAGGAGGCTAAGGCTGCAGGAAGTCCAACCTTTGGATAAACGGGTCTAACACATTAAGCTGAATCTAGAGTTCTCATGTAATAAACCTGCTGCCTGAGATCAAGCAAGTAGCACAATCTGTTTACAAACTCTGCAGACTGACCTTAACCGCTGCTTATAATAATCTTCGTCTCCATCATCTCGGCATCTCACTACCTTCCGACCTCTTCCTCCACAGGCAGCTTCTGCTTCTTCCCCAGAACTTGGGGAAAAGTCATCCTCGTTCTCCTGCACCATTACTTTTTTCTGCCGTTTCCAGCGCTTGAGCATGGGATTCAGTTCATAGTCTTTGTCCTCCCCAGTCAGCTTGACCCCCTCTGCCTCCTCCAGCTCCTCCTCTGTGGGTAAGTACTCAGACTCTTCACCCTCAGAATTGCCCTCCACCTTCAGTCTCATGTCAGACTCCAAAGTTTTCTTTCCTTTGGGCAACCCCACTCTCCCCTGGAAATGAAGAGCTCTTTTCTGGAGCTTCTTGATGTGCTTTTTCAAGCGCTTATCTGTTTTTGAGAGAACTTTGCTTTGCTCATTTGATTTGTTTTCATCGACTGTTGCACTCAGCTCAGAAGCGACCGAGGCTATGGCTTTTCTAGCTGCTCTTTTATTACAAGCTTGCTTCTTCCTCTCAAAAGACAATTTTGCTTGATCTGCCAAATACTTTTCAAAGCCTGATGCTTCATTGAGCATTAGTTTTCTAGGCTTTTTCTCCGATTTCTGAGGAATCTGGGTTCCAAAAGGTGTCATCTGGCCAGTGCGTATGAGCTCTTCCCAAGCAGTCTCCTGAATAGGCATGAGCATGCTGCCAAGACAGGATGGCCCCGGTTCTGAAAGAGAGATGACAATGCATTGGGCACTAGAATAAACCTTTCAGAGAGTACGACAGAAATAGTCACTTCTTCAATAAACAGCACCTACAATTCTCACATTTTTTTTTTAAGATTTGGGGGGGAGAGGGAAAGGGAGGTGGGGGAGAGAGAGAGAGAGAGTGTGCACAAAGAGACACAGGGTAGAGGGAGAAGCGGGCTCCCCTCAGGGAGCCCAATGTAGGACTCGATCCCTGAACTCCAGGATCAGGCCCTGAGCTGAAAGCAGAGCTTAACTGCTGAGCCATCAAGGCATCCCTAACTCACATTTTAAAAATATACCATGGATGGGGGTGCCTGGATGGCTCAAGCTGTTGGTTTTGGCTCATGTCATGATCTCAGGGTTGTGAGATCAAGCCCCGCAGTGGGCTCCACAATCAGTGCAGAGCCTGCCTGAGATTCTTTCCCCTCCCCTCCCCTCCCCTCTCCTTCCCCTTCTACTCCTCCTCCTGCTCACACGTGCTCTCTAAAAAATAAATAATAAACATTTTATAAAATCAAACAAATAAAAACATACCATGGATGTACTAAAGTATACCATATATAAAGAACAGAATAAAATTTGTTATAGCATTCATCGTGCCAAATTCAATATACTCCTATTCAAAAAGGTAAATTCTCAATAACTTTTCCTAAAATAATGCATTATAAATATACTCTCTGCATCCAAAGACAGATAAATGTGTCTGTTTCCTTATCAAAGCGTAGCCCCAGAAGAAACAATCTCCCAAGTTTCCGTATCACTTCAAATACCAGCATCCACACGGAACTTAAATTCAAGAGAACAGTAAAACTGCAAACATAGAGTCAACACGTTCCTAAATAGGTAAAACATAAATGTTTGCTCTGCCTGCCCAATATAATAGTCACCTTGTGGCTATTTAAGTTGAAAATTCAATTCCTCAGATGCACTTGCCATATTTCAAGTGCTCAGTGAGCTGTATGTGACTAATGGCTACCACAATGGACAACACAGACAGCATTTTCATCACTGCAATCAAGTCTTCTGGACAGCACTGTGTTAGATGTGCAAACTGACAGAACAGGGGACATAAACTGGAAGTTAGGTCATGATAATATAAAGTCACCCAGAAGTCATCCCTCTTTCATTAGGTGAACTTAACCTCCAGCAACATTACTTTACCCACAGCCAAAATACCAATGTAAGTAAGGCCAAAGAGGAGGAATCCATATTCTAAAATCTACATTTCTTTTAGTACAGTAATATCACAGTTTTTCACTAAATTTGCAGTGAAGAAAAATACACATCAGAAATTACACAAATATTAAGTGTACAGCACAGTGAATTTTCAGGAAAAAACATACCCATACACCAAGATCCAGATAGAGAATCAGAAATTGCTAGCACCACCAGATGCATCCTTCATGGTACCCTCCAGTCTCACACCCCATCCAAAAGAATGGCTGGCCACACTATTAACACTACAAACAAGCTGTACCTGGCCTTGAACCTTAAGTAACATGGAAATGTTTGTATACTTGTGTCAGTTTATTTTGCTCAACATTATGCTTGAGATCAATCCTTATTGTTGAAGACAGTGGCAGTTTGTGAATCTTCATTGCTGTTAGTATTCTATCATCTAACTACAGTATAATTTTTCCATCCCACTATTAATGGACATTAGGGTAGTTTCCAGGTTTTAGCTACTATGAATTACATTGCTATGAATATGCCAGTACACATTCTTCAGTATTACATTTATACATAATTCTTTGGGTATGTTAAGCTTTAGCAGACACTGCCAAACAGTTTTTCAAAATGGTCCTATTAATTTTAAGTTTATATGTTTGAGAGTTTCAACTGGTCTACATTCTTGCCATTCTAACTATTCTGGTACATGTGTAATGGTACCACTTTGTGATTGTAATTTGCATTTCCTTACTAACTAATGTACTAGGGCAACTCTTCACTGATTTATTGACTTTCTGAATTGTCTCTTTTGAAGAAAATGTTCAAGTCTTTAGCCCTTTCCCAAGAGTTCTTTAATACACTCTGGATTCATGTCCTTCAATTAATGTATGTATTGCAAGTATCTTCTCCTACCCTGCAGCCTGCTTTTTCACTCTCCTAATGCTATCTTTTGAACAGAAGTTTAGTTGTGATATAGCTCACTTACCAAATCTTTTCCTTTACAATGAGCATCTTTTGTGTCTCATTAAGTCTTTGTCCCAAGATCATGAAAATACTTTCATAAGCTATATTCTAAAAGCTTTGTTTTATCACTCACATTTATATTTCAAATCTATTTGGAATGTATTTTTGTACATGGTATAATAGGTTGAGATTCATTTTACCTTCAAGTGAGTTAGCCCAGCACCACTTACTGAAAAGATACTTCTTCACAGCACTGTATTGCTATACCTGTCATAAGCCAAATGACCACATATTGGGTGGATCTGTTTGCTGGATCCTATATTTTGTCCCATTGGTCTATTTGTCTTTCCTTATGCCAATACCTCACTGTCTTAATTACTATAGCTTGATAACAGGTCTTGATATTTTATTCTTCAAAAGTAACTTTTCTTGGCCCAATACATTTCTACATCAATTTTAGAATCAGCTTGTTAATGCCCCTACCCTCACCCTATCCTTCCCACCCCAAAATTTCTCCTTCAAAAAAGGAAAAAACAAAAACCCACTGAAGTGGTCAGAGGGCCAAAAGGAAAACCAGGAGCAACTAGAATCCTGGAAGGCACAGAAGTATCTGCTGCTTCAGACACAGAAGTATCTGCTGTTTCAGACAGGCCAAGTGGAACAAAAATGAAAAAGGGCTTTTGGAACTGGGGAAGTATCTATTAATCCTGGGCAAAGTTTTACTAAGGAAGCAAGAGAAGGTAAAATGCAGCAGCAGGTTTTAGGCAGCCAGACAGGAATGAGAAACATGGCACCTCACCAGCAGAAAGTCTCAGTCACAGGCCCAACAAATTCTGAGACTGAACTTTATAAATCTTTCTCTCTAGTATTTTTTTCTGTTACCTCAGTTCTTCATAATAATTCTCCTATGTTACTAAATAAACTTCTGGAGCTAGCAGAAAATATTTGCTTGGAAAGCTTAAATGCTAAGAAGCCTTAATCAACATTTCAAGTATTAAATGACTGAGCAGCTACCAACAATTTCCAAATACACACCCACACATACACATAGACTACAAAGATATTTCATTTCAGAGCTTATGCATTTTCTCAAAAGGTTTTCCAAAAGACATCCATCCTAAGCAGTAATAAAAACAAAATCAGAGTCACACTATAACCTGAATGAAGATACCTTTTCTTAAATAACAGAAGTGATGCTTGGGAAGCTTGCCAAATACATCCAAAAAATGTATGTATAAGCAATTCTATGAATGGTGACTGATGATGCTGGGCATAAAAATGTAATTTGATTAAGATGTTGTCTCTGCAGAATTAACTATGCAAGAATGCTAAGCTCCCTAATTTATTGAGTATAATACCAAATGTGCACCAGTAGCCTCTAGTAGATTCAGTTAAACATTTACTTTCATTCTCCAAAACCCCCTTATAACTTAAGAGATTTGGTTCTGCAGGTGTAGAGAATAAAATTTTCCTAAGTCTGTTTTAAAACTAAGGCAAAGAAACAGATTTTTCTTAAAACCCAGGCCAGAACTAAGGAGCTAAAGGCATCAGGCACCAATTCAAGAACAAAGAGACACTGTTCCCAAGTATCCTCACCTATATCCTCCTCCTCCAGATTGGCATGATCTAGCTCAACTTGTACCTCCACTCCTCCAAGGATGGCCTGGAGACGTTTTTGTTTTGCTGTGATCTTCTTTAGCTGTTGTTCCTTGAACGATAAATATTGAACACAGAAAACAGCAATGAAGTGATTTCTTTTTAAATACAAAAGATAAATTTAAAAACTTTAATCAAGAGCAAAATAGGGATGCCTGGGTGGCTCAGCGGTTGAGAGCCTGCCTTCAGCTCAGGGCATGATCCTTGGGTCCCAGGATGGAGTCCCACATTGGGCTCCCTGCATGGAGCCTGCTTCTCCCTCTGCCTCTCTCTCTCGCTCTCTCTCTCTCTCTCGGTGTCTCTCATGAATAAATAAAATCTTTAAAAAAAAAAAAAGAGCAAAATAAAACAAATTCTATGTTACTATTACTATAGAAAAACTTATTTGAGCAACTGCCACTTTTCTAACAGGATGTAGGCCCAAAAGCATTTTCATCAGGCAGGAATCCCTGTCCCCAACCACTCTCCTGGCTAGAGACATTGTCTTCTATGTGCCTGAGCACTTAAGTTCTCATGTATGGACTCTCCACTAACGTGGGAGGTGGAACTGTTCTCCTTGCTTTTCTCCATTACGCACTGGGTCAAATATTAAACTTTTGTTTCTGACCTTATCAACTGATGGGCTATGAGGTCAACAGGCTATGAGGATAACAAACAAACACAAATGTTAAAAACTTGAAAACGTCAGCCTCCTTTGATAATCTACTATATTTATGATTATCCTTTACAGTCCTTTATAGTAGTCTCCCCAATCACTAGGCTTTAAAAGGAATATACACGTGGATATACTACCCAGCTCAGACCCCTCTTTAACTCGTCTCCCTCCACATCACCAGAGTTCAGCTATGCAAACATTCCTAGGGCCTCTCCAATTAACTAGGCTTATGGTACCTGGTTCTTCTTCCCAAGGTCAAGAATGTTTAAACACCAAATATGAGAGTGAGATAAGGAGAAATGCTAAATATAAATGCCATGTTATACTAAACTGCAATTCCTTTTCTTTCGGTCTTTCCCTCATAATCTCATTTAAACAGCCTTTCTAAAAAACAAACAAAAAACAGCCTTTCTCTCTGAATAGTCTATCTCTAACCATCAAAGGGCTATTTTAGAAAGACAGAAATATAGAATTGGCTTAGACTAGTACCTAAAATGGCCCAAAGTCTGGTCCTTGTTGCTCCTTGAAACCTCTCAGCCCACCAGAAGCCCGAGGTCAGAGGTCTCTGCATGTTCATTCACACGCTCCCACAAGAGGCCAGATGTCCTCTCTTTGCTCTGGGGAAACCCCTGTGGCCTGAAACCACTGCAAGCTCTGACCTTTGGGCTGTTATTCTGGAGGTGGGTGATAGAAGATGGGATGGCAAAGATAATGGACTGGTGAGTGGAAAGCAAAAGGCGGCATTGAGTCTATAGACATCAGTAGTGGAAGTTAAATAAAAGATGCAAGGACTCTACCCACTGTAGTGCGTCAACTGTCAGCAGAAGGATATTTTCAGATAGCAGAAATCAAATGATCAAAACTATTCATTCCTACCTACTTTGCTATGTTTTCAATAAAGCATACATAAATTCTAAAAAATGTTTCAAACCTCATAAAAACAGTGTCATAAGTAACAGATATTCCCTACCCTGAAATTGCACAACCCTAAGTGCAGACCCATCAATGTGGCCAGGTGATAACCATACCTAAGAAGAGTGAGCGTGAGTGCGTGAGTGAGCGTGAGTGTGTGATGGCTGTAGCAACAGGAAACATTGTGTACATCATCAGGACAAGCAGGAGCTAAGCAAAAAAAAGAAAGTTCACACAACACAAGAGACTGATGAAAGGCTAGTATGCCAAACAGGAAACTAAGCTGAGAAAAAAGAAAAAAAAAGCACAACAAGGAAGACTGTAATTATAAACATCAAAAAGCTGGCAAGCAAAGCCAAAAAGGGAACCTTATCTCAAATGTGTGTGTATGCATATGTGTATTTTAAAAGATATTCTTTAACAGAAGATATTAAAGGGAAGCAACTGAAATATTAAACATAAAAAAGGAACTCAAAGTTTTCTATTATAGATTTTTCCTTCCTGTCTTAACTGTTCTTCAGAATATTTCCCCAATATTACATGTACAGAAATGATGACTTTTTTCAAAAATGCAATACTTAATACATTTGGAATCACCTTATTATACTTCTGTCGTTTTACAGAATCTAGTTTCCTGTTGACATTTCTGTTGGTGGCAGCTTGAGGACTAAGTTGTTCAATAATTTTATTGATTTGCCTTAGGGATGTCGTACATGACCTGAAAAATAAAAATAAAATGTCTATTTTCTACTCTGGTAACATTTTGTTATAGTGTAACATGAAGACAGAAATGCTACAAAGATGTCCATTTACTTATTATTAACTAAAAGATAAAAGAAACTAAACCAGAATGCAAATTCTTGTTGGCCACATATACAACTCGAAGGGTTATTAGAAGTTTAAGATAACTGCTAGTGTTTTCTTTGATCTGGCTGGTTGAAATCAGCACAATCTCATTTGTAAGCTGTTTCATTCATTCTACAAGCATTTTAAGTGTCTGCCTGATTCAAGAGATTGTACTAAAACAATGTGCAATAAGTTGTCCTCTTAGATGAAAAACAATGTACGTAGGTGGTTTGAGCTTTATTTTTTAAGATTTTATTTTTTAGAGCAGTTTTAGGTTCACAGCAAAATTGAGAGGAAGGTACAGAGACACCCATATATTGCTTCCCCAAACACAAACACCATCCCCCATTATCAACAACCCACAGATGGTTTTTTAAAGCCCATTCTGGAAGTTATCTGAAGTCTGGAAAAGTACTAAAAATGCTGACTTTTTTTTATATGTCAGGTATCTGTGACAACTGGAAGGCTTGCTGTAGCATAATATTTTATACTGTAAAAGAAAAAAAAAAAAAACTCTAATACAATGCTCCTAAAACAGATGACATAACTCTCAATTTTCAAAACACAAATTCAGTCTTGACACTTGTATAATTTGCTGTTTGTACCCTTTGTGGACTTCAGGATAAAAGATGTTATCAATGCATTCTAACCACGTGTCACCATGGAGCTAGTGTTAATCTGTGTGGTAATTCTGCAGCACTCTGGTGTCACCTATGTAAGCAGTAGGCACATTTCCACAGTCAAATGTAAAGGTGTGTTCCTTATGAAGGGTCAAGTTCCTCACACCTGAAGATCAGACTACAAGTATTCCAGAATACCTGCTACTTAAGAGGCCAAGAGGACACACCAGGAAGCTGCTGGCAGAAAACATGTCCTTTAAGTTCCAACAGCCATTTGTACCACAGTCTCCCCGGCCAAGGGTAGCCAACAGCTCATTCTTCCCTCCTTTCCCCTCCTCCAGCCATTCCCATCTGAGACTGCACCATCCTTCCATCCATCCCTTTCCTCTTTCCTGCTTGCCCTGACACAGCCTAGAACAATGGCTAAGACAGGGCAGACCGGCAATAGGGAATGAGCTGAATCTTCACCTGTCCTGCCCTTCTAGCCCACGTCCAGAGCCTACTTCTCTAACACACAAATGACATTTCCATGGGACTTCATCTTTCTATAGTCACAAGTAGGACAGAAGAAAGGAAAAGCAATGAGTTGTTTCTCATTATTTCTAGAAATGCAAATCTGAAAAATTACCAAAAGACTGAGACTTGGTTTAGACACAGGAAACTGGAAAGAAACTACAGAACAAGAGAAAAATGGGAGGAGGGGCGATGTGGCGATGTGTTCCTGGTATCTCAAGTAGGACACATCACACCTTTGGGTACACTCTGAAAACCATTTTGTGCACATGCTTATGAATTCCAGGGTACTCACAACAGTACTTCTCTCTAGGACATTATGCATAAACAGGTTGCTATGAGCTGGCATGAAAGCCTGACTACAATGTTCAATGTTGCTCCTGAGGGAAAGGGCTAGGGTTCACACACAAGGGTGAGAACTACCCTAATTGCCTCCATCTTCCAAATAAGAGGTTCTATAAATCTCCTAAATTTCTGGAATACTACAACTACTATCTGAATTTCTCCATCACATGTAGACAAAAATTCTGCAACCAGAGAAGATGGTCCACACTCACGTGAGATCATCCAGGACTGATCGATACTCCTTCTCCACATCAGCAAGTTGGGCTGCACGGCTGGCCTCATGAATGGCACTGTCCACCTGCCGAAGCACACCCTGTTCCAGCACGTCCTGGTCATACACATCCACACCTAACCCCTGCAGTTCAAGGGCCTGTGCACTTGGCTCCACCGTCTGTATCTGATGTCTGTCGATATGCAGCAGGGCTGGCCCTCTCTTCGGAACTTCCGATGAACGCCCCTCGGCAGAAGCAGATGGTCCATTAGCAAGAGAACAAGAGGGGAGGCTCTCCTCCACCTCCATATTGCCATCATCTTCTTGCTTGATTGTCATTTCTTGTTTATCACTGACACACTGACTTTGCTCAGTCTTGCTGAGCAAACAGTCTTGCTCCTGAGTTTGACTTGAGTGGGAGATTCTTGCATTTTGCATCCTCTACAGATGATCTAAAAAGAAAAAAAAAAAGTAAGAAGTCAAATTTTGGTTATAAAGAATTGATATTTATATAGTTTCTTAAAACTTTTATAATTAAAGAATGATTTTTTAAAAGATCAAGTAATAATCCTCCAATGAGAAATTCAAGTCTCCAAGTATTACTTTTCTTAAAATGGCATAAACTATATACATCTTCTTGAGTTCTGATAGTAAATAAGAAAGATTAACCAAAGGAAAAAGAAGACAAACAAGAAGAAAAAACACAGTATCAACAACAAAGGACATTTGGAGAGCCAGCTAAGAAAAGTGGCAACCAAAATCTTGACTGACACCCTAAAAGTCTCCTCCAAATCAACTGAAGTCATTTGACTGCTCTACCTTCCAAGTTAACATCTTCACTGCACTATGGCACCAACGATTCACAATACAGCAGCATGATCAACTGTGATATATGAATTTAGTGAAGTAAGGAACAATTTTCTGTATGAATCCGACCCTAGAAACTTTTAGGTTGAACGTTTACAAAAACTCTGAATGAGACTTAGTATCACCACTAAAATCTGAATCTGAGAAAGATTAAATACTCTCAAAAATAACCCCATTTCAGGACCCATGGGTGGCTCAGTGGTTGACCGTCTGCCTTTGGCTCAGGGTGTGATCCCAGGATCCAGGATCAAGTCCCACATAAGGCTCCCTGCAGGGAGCCTGCTTCTCCCTTTGCCTATATCTCTGCCTCTCTATCTCTCATGAATAAATAAATAAAATCTTTAAAAAAAAAAAAAAAACATTTCAATGTACAGTACAATTTCCTGCCAATCAGGTTGGCGAAAACAGGCTGGGCCTGATAATATCCACTAAAGACATGGAAGATCCCCCCTCACACAACACCAGTGGCAATATAAACTACTAAAACTCTTTGGGAAGGCAATTTAACAGTATCTACCAAGACTTTAAATGCACATGACCAGGTATCTATACCAAATATTCACATATATATATAAGCATGTTCACTGTAGCAAGTCAACAGTTTAATAAAGGCATTAAGTATTTCTAGGAACCGTGATATGAAAATCTTGTAAACTGAAAAAATAAAATCACATAATATGAACACATTTATGTTGGATTTAAAAATGTATTCTGCATCTGTATGTATGGAATGCATTCAAAGTGATCTGGAGATATACACTAAATCTGCAACCCTTAGGGAGGAGGAACAAGAAGAAACAGGGACGAAAAGGAAGCTTTCACATTTCACTCCACATACTCTCAGAAGCTCCTTGAATGAAAATGTACTCGCTGTGTTGCCTGTATAACTCTATCTAATAAATACATCAAAAAGCAATGCAATAACCAAGAGACAGCCTTGCTTTTTAAGTCAATAAACTAAGATTTCTTTCATCACCAAAACTTTATTTATATAAAAATACCAGAAGCCCCACTGATTTCTCATTAAATAAAACCATCTTGGCAGCCAAGCACTAGGATACAAAAATGCAAGAACTTAGCACCATCCCTTCCAGAGTAGCTGACTCTCTAGAGGAGAAACATGTCAATAAGAAGAGCAAGGCAGGTCTGTAGAAGAGGCACGCACAAGAAGCCACCTGGAAACAGAGGAAGAAACAATGCAGTGAGTCTGGTGCTAAAGAAACATATACAAGCTAAGATCTGAATCCCCGGCCCAGAGTCTGATATACAAAAGATGCTTCACATATGTTGAACAGAAGTAAGTTTAGAGAAGAGTCTAAAATAACAAGTCTGATGTGGACAACTGAGTCACTCGTGAATTCAGTGATAAAAATGAAAATCTCAGAAAGGAAGCAGATGGGAAGCAGAAGGAGGGGCTGGTAGAGAGCTTATTAGCCACAGGTAACATGTCCAGCATGCAGTCCGAAATGCAAATCTGGGCTCAAGAAAAAAGTCTGGATGAGATGTGGATGCAGCCCAAGGAATCCCAAGGCTATAACAAGTACCAGAGATCCTTTCAGAGGGTAAGAAGAGGCTAACACTGCAAAGGTTAAAAGTTAACCGCAGAGTAAAAAGTTCCTCCTTTCTATGGGCCTTCTGATTATTTTCAGAAGAAAGGATCAGCTTGGTGCTCTATCATTAGGTAGTCGGCATTTTCTTTCTTTCTTTTTTTAAGATTTTATTTATTCATGAGAGACACACAGAGAGAGAGGCAGAGACATAAGCAGAAGGAGAAGCTGGCTCCATGCAGGGAGCCCCTATGTGGGACTCGATCCCAGGACCCTGGGATCATGCCCTGAGCCAAAGGCAGACACTCAAACCACTGAGCCACCCAGGCATTCCTAGCTAGCCGGCATTTTCAACACAGTGGGCAGGATTCTGGCTCAGAGCCTTCATGATAGCTGGAATTTAACAACTCTGTTTTCATTGTTCTTATTTGTATGTATACAAAGATTCCTCTCTTAGTTAAAAAAAAAAAAAAGACATCAATTCAATCAAAAATCTTAATATTGCAGTACAAAGACAAGACTAAAATAATGTTTGGTGAAAACTTCTAATACAAAAGGAGGAAGAAGGAATGGTTAAAAATGGGAAATGATACGGCAAATTCATGTAAGGAAACCAGAAGGGGAGCAGTGAATTTGGAAATTAGCAGGTCACTAATTACCTTAGTAAAAGAAGTTTCAGTGGAGCCATGGGGGCCAAAATCAGACAGTGAGGAGTTAAGTGATTTGATCAGGAAATGGAGGCCACAGGTTGGGTAGCCTACCCTCTAAGGAACCTGGCTGGAAAGGAGACATGTGGAATGATAAATGTAACAATGAAGGGGGTTGGGGTTGGAAAATTAGGTCAAGAAAAACTACGGAAGCAATAGGGGCAAGGAGATGTATACGGAGGTAACCTACAGAGACAAGGATACAGATGCTGAGGAGAATAGGTTGTACAAGACAGCAGGGACCAAATGCAGATGGAAACAGAAGACACATCTTTCTCTGACCCTGGCAGAAGGATGATCTTCATGAATCTAAATCTTTAAGGAGGAGAGAAGCTAAAGTGGACCAAAGAGAAAATATCCCGAAGTCTGGGATCTTCGGCATCTCCTGAGTCAAGGGACGAAGTTGGGATGGAGGCTGGAGAAGAGTAAGAATCTGGAATAAATGTCCTATAGAAGGGAAAAGCCAATGGGGAACAAACACTGGTGACATAAGTGTGGAGCCCCCCAAAACCACAAACTGACAACAATCCCCAAGGCTATACAATTTCCTCCTTCCGTAATTACCAATCCCAGGGGAAATGTCATTGTTGCGGTTTTTTGGAGAAGTAGCAGGACAAAAGGGCATGGATACGTGGATGCCATGCTGAGGAAGAGAGTAGTTTAAGTAACTGAACTCTGGGTCCAGCTGGACAGATTTAAACAAAACAAAACAATCCAGAACAGACTGGGATAGGAAGGGAGGGAAGGAGAGAGGAAGACCAAGAAGCCACCCGGTGTGACTATGGACCAAAAGGCAAGTCTCCTGGGAATGAGAGCTGAAAACCAGGAGGTTCTTATCAGAAGATAAACAGTTTCAGAAGTGAAATAAATCATCCATTCAACAAATATTTGAGAGTTAATTATACCAAGCAATGCACTAGGTTAACTAGTTTTTGTCGCCATAGAGCTTAGAGTCCCCTGGGGAGACACACACTTTAAGAACTATATACATTTAAACGTATTTACAATTTTAAATATGTATATTCATGTATAAATTATACACACAAATGTAAGTATGGTAACTGCTATAAAAATACAGGATTCTTAAGGCCAAAGTAACAGAGGAACCTAATTGACAGTGCAGAAGTAGGTATGAGAAAGGAGGTTTCTATGATAAAGTAATATCTGAGCCAGTATCTGAAGGATGAATAAGGTCAAAAGTGGAATGAATATTCTGGAAAGGAACGTGTAATGTCTAAGGCTAGTAAAAGATGGTACACCTGGGAAAATGAAAGGGTGGAACACTGGGAATTTTTTACTTTATCCTACATGGATAACTGAGTTAAAGCTGCTGATAAGGACTCCTTTCATTGTGTAAATCTTACAGAACATCTTCTAACACTCTGTAAGGTGCAGTCCTCTGGGAAAACAGTATCTTCACTGTCCTCTCCTTTGAGCACTGGGGCTTCTCCTAGACGAGCTGGATTCTAGTTTGCAGATTTGGTTGTACACATGCCTAGCTGAGGAGGGAGTGGGGCATAAGTGAGGATGGAGGGGTAGGTAAGATCACAAAGGACCTGGGAAAACGTGAACTTGGATTTCATTCCCATTGCAATGGAATGATTTTTAAGAGTTTTTTATTTATTTATTTTTTATTTTTAAGAGTTTTAAGCAGGGTGATGATGGCATGACCCATCTCATGTTCAGAAGAGACCACCTGGCCTCTGTATGGATAACAGATCCGAGGAAGCAGCACAAGGAGATGATGGGAGACATATGGGTGAGAAGTGATGGCCACTTGGAACAGGGTGACAGCAGTGCAGACGGAAGCTACGTGGGAAATCAATGTCACAGCATTCGTGTACAGACTGCTCGATCTTCCTTCACACGTTCCCATTTGACAATGTCAATGCCCGAAGTGCCTGACTCGTATCCACCCCGATCCTCCCCTTCAAGTAACTGCAGTATTCTAATCTAAATCTAACAGGGCTGCGCCGATCCCGATCCCGATCCCGATCCCGATCCCGCGCGCCGGCGCCGACACGAAGCCCAGAAGTTGAGGTTTCGCGGCGGGCCCGCCCGCTAGCCTGCGGCCAGCCTGAGGCTGGGACCCGCCGCAGTCCCAGGTGAGCGCCGTGCGCGTCACTTCCGGCCGCAGGTGCGCCAGCGCTGACGGCGCGCGCCCATCGCGAGGGCCAGCTCCCGGGCGGCCGGCGGAGGGGCTCCCTGCAGGCGGCCAGACACCCGAGGCGACGCCACCGGCGCCTGCAAGTCCCAGCGGGGCCCAGACATCCCCCGCCCGACCTCCAACCGGGCCGCCCCAACACTCACCCCAGGGCCGCGCGGCCACCCGAGCGGAAACGCAGACACCACGGCCGCCAGCAGCTGAGAGGCCGGCCCGGGGCGGCCCGGCGCATGCGTCTTCGGTCCCCGTAAGCACCGCCCCAAGCGTGACCCGACGGGCTTGCGCGGCAGGACCAAGGCGCATGCGCCAGGCCGACGGGACGAGCGTGCCCGAGCACGTGATCTCTAAGGAGGCGTGTGGCCCCGCCTTTCTGCCCGCGCGTTTTGTGTGTTGTCTGGTTTTGGGAATTAAAAGCTACGTCTCCAGGAAGAGAGAGAGAGGTATGCCGTGAACCCCAAAGAAAGCAGGGTTGGAGAAGGGAGGTGGCTCGGACGTCACACTCCAGGGCCCACGCACGGCGGACGCTGCTGCCCCCCGGCCCCTGGCACGGCTGTTAGCGCGCCGAGTGGAGACGGGCCTGTCGCCCTCTGCCGCCCGCCCCGCCCCGCCCCGCCCCGCCCCGCCCCGGCGCGTCCGGGCGGGGATGGGGTGGGGGTGCAGCAGGCCTGCGTGACTGAATCCATCGGATCGGGCCTCCTGTCAGAGAGGTAGGAGACATTTTGAGCCAAATGAGAACGTTTTTTGGAGCTTTTGAAGAAACAAAGTATCCACACCTATGTTGACCGCAAAGGGAGGAAACCAAGCTTTACCTGAGAAAGGAGTAGCCCGTGATGGGTGCCAGGCTTACCCAAAAAGGCAGCTTCTCAACCCGGGGATTCCGGCGCTGCAGGACGGGGATTGCCCAGGGGATTCTTCCAGCGCCAGCTCCGGAAAGTCCTCCGGGAGTCGTAGGACTCAGACAAGGTCTCTGTGTTCTGGGGGGTTGCTGGGTTTGGTTTGGCTTTTTAGGAAAACATCTTGGGCCTGGTAGGGAAGTGCCTTCCTCATCTTAAAGCCTGAAGTGGGATAACAGGAAAAGGGGGCTAGGAAACTACTGCGTAATGGTAATACCACGATGTCTCTCCTGTTAGCACCAATCTACATTGGCCTCAAGTCATCCTACACACACACACACAGTCATCCTACACACACAAAAAATGTGACTTTGTCTTTTTTTTTTATTGGTGTTCAACTTGCCAACATATAGCATAACACCCAGTGCTCATCCTGCCAAGTGCCCCCTCAGTGCCCATGACCCAGTCACCCCAACCCCCACCCACCTCCCCTTCCACTACTACTTGTTCATTTCCCAGAGTTAGGGGTCTCTCATGTTTTGTCACCCTCACTAATATTTTCACTCATTTTCTCTCCTTTCCCTTTATTCCCTTTCACTAAATTTTATATTCCCCAAATGAGTGAGACCATGTAATGTTTGTCCTTCTCCGATTGACTTACTTCACTCAGCATAATACCCTCCAGTTCCATCCACGTTGAAGCAAATGGTGGGTATTTGTCGTTTCTAATGGCTGAGTAATATTCCGTTGTATACATAAACCACATCTTCTTTATCCATTCATCTTTTGATGGACACCGAGGCTGGTGAGTTTTTCCTTCTAGTCATTTTGCTCAGTGCAGAGTGGCCAAAAACAAGTTGTACTTGATAGAAGTGCAAACTCTTCTCACTGTAGCACTACAGCTGTTCTCTCTTTAAATCTCAGACTGAATTCGTAGGTTTTCAGGATGATTTGACAGTTATCTAGATAAGTTGGTGGGGACAGGTGACTTGGGGACCCTACTCTTCTGCCATCTTACCTCACCTCCTAACTTTGTTTTTTAAAAAGGAATAAAGAATTCTAGTGATCTCCTGGATACAATTATTGAGAATAGAAAGGCATTGGTAAGATATTAGTTTTAATGCTTGAATTTGAAAGCTGTTTCTCCCAGATATACAGTGGCTCCCAACCATTTTGAGAATGAGGTTCCCTTTTAAATATGCACTATCTTGCTGAGCCCCCATGTATTAATCAGAATTTGGACAAGAAGTAGATGCTACACTCAAACTACAGGAGAATTAATAACTTCTACAAAGATGTGTACAGGATTAAGAAAACAACTCAGGATGGCACAGTACCCCTGAGGCTAGCAAGACTTCAGGACCTATTCCCTTACATTATGGGCTAGATTGCATCCCTCCAAATTCAACTGAAATCCTAACCCCCAATACCTCAAATGTGACTATATTTTGAGATAGGATCTCTAAAAACCCCAAAAACCTTTTATTAAGTTAAAATGAGGTAATTAGGGTAGACTCTAATCCAATATAATTGGTGTCCTTATGAAAAGAGGAGATTGGGGCATTGGACATGCACAGAGGTAAGACCAAGTGAAGACCATGTGAAGACCATGTGAAGAAACAGCAACCGTCTACAATTCAAGAAGAAAGGCCTCAGAAAAGACCAGCCCTGCCAACCCTTGATCTCAGACTTACAGCCTCCAGACTGTGAGAAAATAAATTTCTCTTTTATAAGCCAGCCAATTTGTAGTACTATATTATGGCAGCACTAACATGAATACACCATCCCTGGGCATGAAAGGGTAATGGTAAGACATTGGTTCAGAAGAGAATAGTTGAATGAAAAAGACCAATTGAAATGTATCAACCCATGATCACTCAGTGAGAGGGAACTGGGGAAATAAACACCCCGAACTCACTACCCTTCTATTATTTCATCTGTTGTTGCCTCCCACCAGCCAGACTTACTGACAGCCAGAGGGCAATGGAGCCTGTTGATGCCATTCTGTATAGATCAGCCTCTTCAGGCCTCGGTTAGGGTTGAGAGAGATGGAGAGTAGGTTTGGAGCATCAAACTGAAAAGATGCATTATACCCTACACAATTGTATTCATCCTTTTAGTATCCCTTTAGTGTAGAAAATGCGCAATGAAACAGTCACCATTAATTCAGTAAAGCTTTTTAGATGAATTTGTATTTAGTTAATTGAAGTATCTATGTACTTTCTCTAAGCCAAGTTTCCTCTGACCTCTGTGGCCTGAAAGTAGCAATGTCACATTAGCAGCAACAACTTAGATTTTGATGATTCCTGTGCTTACCTGAATACCCCAAAATCCCTCTTTTCACTCATGCCCTTATGAATGGAATATAGTGCCCTTATAAAAAGAGGTCCCGGAGATATCTTTCACCCCTTCTGCCATGTGAAGACACAGCAAAAAGATGACTGTCCATGAACCAGGAAGTCAGCTCTCACCAGACACCAAATCCATCAGCATCTTGATCTCAGATTTCCCAGCCTCCAGAATTAGGAGAAATAAATTTCTGTTGTTTCTAAGCCACCAGGTCTGTAGTAGTTTGTCAGCAGCCTGAATGGGTTAAGATAAATTATAAGCAATTACTTATAATATTCATTTATGAACTTCAGTGTCTGAATGTCAACTAAAACCTCTCCTCTCCCCCCCCAACATCCATTCAGTCCCCAAGTTCCATCAGTTCCACCTCCCCCATAGATTACACATCTATCCCATCTTCTCCATTCCCTATGTTCAGTTTTCTTGACTGTTGCAACCAGTCTCCTAGCCCAGTCTTGTTCCCTACCCATGCACTTGGGTGAGGATTTCAGACCCTTTGGATCATGTCTCTCCTTTGCCTCAGACCGACCTCTGCAGGAAAAAATCCAAACTATTTAACATATTATCCAAGCCATTTTATTATCCTGCCCAGTCTGATTTTTTCTATATCATTTTTTGTCCTCTCAAGATTTAAGGAACTATTTACTATTCTATTTGTAATGTGCTGCAGTCATCTTGAACTGGCTAGCACCATTGTGTGCACCTCTTTCCAACTGCCTTAGTTTGCTCAGGCTGCCATAACAGAATACCATGCACTGGGTGGCTTAAACAATAGATATTTATTTTCTTACTGTTCTAGAGGCTGAAAAGTCTAATTAATCCTGGTGAGGACTCTTCTGGGTTCACAGATAGTTATCTTCTCACTGTCCTCATATGGTAGAGAGAGTTCTGGTGTCTCTTCCTTTTTTAAAAGATTGATTGATTGACTGATTGATTGATTTGAGAGAGAAAAAGAGTGAGGGTGGGGCAGAGGAAGAGGAGAAAGCAGACTCCCCACTGAGCAGAGATCCTGACTCGGGGCTCTATCTTAGGACCCCCAAGATCATGACCTTAGCCAGAGGCAGATGATTAATCATTGAGCCACACAGGTGCTCCTGTCTCTTCCTAATCACATAAGGGCACCAACTCTAACAGATTAGGACCCATGCCACCCTTAAGATCTTATTTACCTTAGGTACTTCCTAAAGGCTCTATCTCTAAGTACAGTCACATTAGGGCTCCAACATACGAATCAGTGGCCTCACATTGGTAACTTGAAATTGACCACGTGGGAGTATATACTACAGAAACAGACAAATTCTATGAACCAGAGTTTTTGATAGGAGGGGGACAGTTTATTTTTTCCCAGCATATTGCTACTTGTTATTCTCAGGCCTATATGACTTTGCATATGGGTCTCTCTGCTTGGATTTCTCTCACCCATTCCAAAGTTTCTATTTTCTGAAGCTTTCTCTGATCCTCTAAATAGAATTAGGCCTTCGCAGCTCCTTCTGCACCCCAAACCGCATCTCTTCTATGGTACTTATTACTTTGGATTTTAATACATTTTACATAACAAGGACTTTTAAAGCCCTAACTGTGGACCAGGTTTTGTCCTGAGAGCTTTAAAAATATTAACTCTCTTAAATATGACCATAATTATCACTGTGCTTTTACTTTCTATTTAGTGTTCAGTGTAAGAAACTCTCTCCCTACCTCTACAAAACAGAAGGACTAAGTTGATTCTCATTTTTCAAAACTTCAGGGTAGTGGCAATGCCCCAATTCCGCTTCCTCAGAAACATGGAAAAACTGAAAAAACAAAAAACAAAAACAAAAAACAGAAATAGGGGCGTCTGGGTTGCTCAATGGTTGAGCATCTGCCTTCAGCTCAGGTCATGATCCCCGGGTCCTGGGATCGAGTCCCACATCAAGTTCCCTGCAGGGAGCCTGCTTCTCCCTCTGCCTTTGTCTCTGCTTCTCTCTGTATCTCTCGTGAATAAATAAATAAAATCTTTAAAAAAAAAATATGTTGGGATTCGGCAGCGACCGCAGCACAGACCGGATCCCTCTCCTTTCTCCAGCTCGCTCATTCGCCTCGCTCCGCTTCCTCTGCAACCATGTCTGACAAACCCGATATGGCTGAGATTGAGAAATTCGATAAGTCAAAATTGAAGAAGACAGAAACGCAAGAGAAAAATCCACTGCCTTCAAAAGAAACGATTGAACAGGAGAAGCAAGCAGGCGAATCGTAATGAGGCATGCACCGCCAATATGCACTGTACATTCCACATGCATTGCCTTCTTATTTTACTTCTTTTAGCTGTTTAACTTTGTAAGATGCAAAGCTGTTGGATCAAGTTTAAATGACTGTGCTGCCCCTTTCCACATCAAAGAATGGAGAACTACTGACAACAAAGGCGCCTGTCTTTCCCATCTGCCTGGCTGGCTGGCTGGCAGGGAAGGAAAAGAACTTGCATGTTGGTGAAGGAAGAAGCTGGGTGGGAGGACAGTGAGATCTAGAGTAAAAAACCAAGCTGGCCCAAGGTATCTTGCAGGCTGTCAAAATGCAGTTTAATCAGAGTGCCATTTTTTTGTTCAAATTATTTTAATTACTGGAATGCACAATTTTTAATATGCAAATAAAGTTTTAAAACGTGAAAAAAATATTTTGGAAGTGCATTGAACACTGTGCGAAACTGATAAATCTAAAAATAGAGGTAAAAGCATATTATTTAGAATTATGTTAGCCACCACTACAAAAAGTAATGTTAAATATAGGTTGAATAAGTGAACAAATAATTTTTAAAGCAATGAATATATAACAATGGTTATATGGTTCCATTGAAATATATATGTGTGTTTGTGTGCATGTGTGTATACAGGGGGAAGTTTGGTGTGGAGATGAGGAATAGTGTCCCTACTTTGGACACCATGACATTCTGTGCCTTTGCCTCTCTTTAGTCTCACTGTTTCATATATTCTGTCCAACTTTCTCTTTACCCTGACTTTTTCTCAAATCCCTCCCAGATTAATTTTGGGCACTGCTTTTTTCTATAATCTTTTAGGGTCATTACAGAATCATTACATGGGTAATCATTACATTAATTTTAGGGTCATTACATGGGTGATTACAGAATCAACAAACACCTTACTCTCCAAAGCTGATATATAAAAGTAAAGAACAAGAAATCCTGTCATTTGCAACAACATGGATGGACCTAGAGGGTATTTTGCTAAGTGAAATAAATCAGACAAAAAAAGGTAGATACCATATGATTTCACTTATATGTGAACCCTTAAAAAACCATGAGAAAGCAAAACAAAAACAGATTCATTCATAAAGAGAACAAACATGATTGCTAGAAGAAAGGGGTGGATCAAATACGTGAAGGAATTAAGAAGTACTACTTCCAGTAACTTCCAGTAATAAAAGAAGTCACGAGGATACAAAGTACAACACAGAATACAGTCAACAATATTGTAATAACTTTGTATAGTGACAGACAGATGGTAAATGATGTAAGAAAGAACATTGGGGTTTGAAGCCATGGCCAAGAAAGAATTCTTGAGACGTCTTTGCTGCAAAAAGGTGATTTTATTAAAGCACAGGGACAGGACTTGTGAGCAGAAAGAGCTGCCCTGGGGTCATGAGGAGTGGCCAATTATATACTCCCAAGTTGGGAGGGGTAGTGTAAGTCTCTAAGGAATTTTGGAAGCAATGTTTCCAGGACCTTCAAGGGGCTAGCTATTGTTGGGAAAAGGTCATTTATTACCGTCTAATAAAACGTTAGGAGACCCTCCCATTTATATTGGTGGGCCATATGCTTGGGGGATGATTGCCAACACATATCTTGGAGGATTTAAAAATAAAGGAGATTTCTAAAGGAATTTTTATATGTTAAAGTAGATGTGCAACATCCTGGGGGTCAGACTAAGATTGGCTTTTGCTCAGAGCAAAGTATTAAGATGGAGACAGTCCCTAGAGGAATGTCACTGCCTGTTTCAGGGATTTGTGAATGGGCTGTGGGTAGCAAGGAAATTTAATTTCTCTTCTGCCTTTGGTTCCCACATCAGGAACTTCACTTAAAGTGGAGAGCATTTCATATGGTACAGAATTGTCGAATCACTATGCGGCACAGCTGAAACTAATGTTATATGTCAATACTTCAATTAAAAATTTAAAACAAAATAAATAGGAAAGAATTAAAAATAGATATGTATGAGCAAAGGTCTGCTCAAACTTCAGGAAAAGGTACAGGTGAATCTTAGTAAGGCTTCACTATTTCAATCTAATTTTATTAGTAGTAACCAGCATGGTAACCGACATTTGCAGTTGTACCTTAAGGAGATTTTGAAGGGAATTATGGTGATTCTGAACACATGAGAAGGAAAGTTATTGCAGACCTAGTCTTCATGAGTGGAAACGTACTGAGAGTATGAACATAAAGAATTTAGCAATAGTAAGTATAACCTGAGGATGTGGACATGTTTACAGGATATCTATTTCCAGATAAAATTTGTACAAAGAAAGTGGAATTATGTGATCTTAGTATCCTGTACACTATGTGGCAATTCCACCTCTTCATTCATTATCCGTGCAGCTCCCTTTGAGCAGTCACCTCACGGAGAAGGCTATTCAACAAATGGCCACTAGAGAAAGCAGAGCACCCACAAATCGGTTTGGGTAATTTCATTTTAGCAGATGCATTTTGTCCAGTGGCTACTATGAGCCAGGTGTTCTGTTGGATATGGGGAACACAGAGGTAAACAAGGCAGACAAGGTTCATGCACTCATAAGACTTACATTCTTGCAGAGGAAAAATAAATTTATTAAGCAAAAAAAAGATGAAGTAATAAAAAAAGTAGCATCTGAATAGGGGACATTTTGACTGCAATCTGAATGACAAAAGAAGGTTACTATCAGTATCAAGTAGAAGAGGATTCTTGGCAGAAAGCAGTAGTGCAAAGAGGGTAATATAGGCACAAACTTGGCAAATTAAAGACTAGAAATTTGGCCACTGTGACTGAAGCCAAGGCAGTTAGAGGCTAGATATCTAGAGTTCTGTACGCTAGGCATTCAATTTAGATTTTATTCCAAGTGCAAATCAAATCTGTTGTAGGATTTTAAGTAGGAAAGTGACATTGTAAATTTACATTTAAAAATATTTGTTGGGGGGGATCCCTGGGTGGCGCAGCGGTTTGGCGCCTGCCTTTGGCCCAGGGCGCGATCCTGGAGACTCGGGATCGAATCCCACATCAGGCTCCCGGTGCATGGAGCCTGCTTCTCCCTCTGCCTATGTCTCTGCCTCTCTCTCTCTCTCACTGTGTGCCTATCATAAATAAATAAAAATAAAAAAATTAAAAAAATAAAAAAATTAAAAAAATAAAAATATTTGTTGGCCTAAGGACCATCATTTAGATCAATGGAACAGAATCGAGAGTCCAAAAATAAACCCATATATCTATAGTCAATTGATTTTCTTTTTTAAAAAAATATTTTATTTATTTATTTATTTATTCATGAGAGAGAGAGAGGCAGAGACACAGGCAGAGGGAGAAGCAGGCCCCATGCAGGGAGCCCGACGTGGGACTCGATCCCCGGTCTCCAGAATCATGCCCTGGACCGAAGGCAGGCGGTCAACCACTGAGCCACCCAGGACCCCCCAGATGATTTTCAACACATGTGCCAAGACCATTTAATAGGGAAAGAATAGACTCTTGGTCTATTCTTGGTGATGGGAAACTAGATATTCACAAGCAAAAGAATGACATTGGAATCAACTTCACACCATATGCAAAAATTGACTTAAGTGAGCAAAGACCTAAAGAGCTAAAACTATAAAACTCTCAGAAGAAAACTAAGGAGTAAATCTTCATGACCTTGGATTTGGCAATGGATTCTTAGATATGACAGCCAAAAGATGGCAACAATGGAAAAAATAGATCAATTGCTCTTCATCAAAATTTAAAACTTTTGTGCACCAAAGGACACCATCTAGAAAGTGAAAAGGCAACCCACAGAATGGGAGAAAGTATTTGCAAATCATTTCTGATGAAGGACTAGAATCCAGAGTATACAAACAACTCTTCCAACTCAACAACATGAAGAACAATCAATTAAAAATGGGAAAGCCATCTGAATAAACATTTCTCAAAAATTTATACATAAATGGCCAACAAGCACATGAAAAGATGTTCAACATCATTAGTCCTTTCAGAAATGCAAATAATCATATTAATTAGTAGTTGCAAGGCCTGTGGGAATGGAGAGTTGGACAGTAATTGCTAGAGTACAGATTTTCTTTTTGGAGTGATGACAATGTTCTGGAATTAGTGGTAATGGTTGCACAATTTTGTGAATAGCCTAAAAAACACTGACTTTTACACTTTAAAAGTGATTTTTATGGTATGTGAATGATAATAAAACAATTTTTAGGGGCACCTGGGTTGCTCAGCTGTTGAGTGTCTGCCTTCAATTCAGGGCGTGATCCTGGGGTCCTGGGGTCGAGTCCTGCGTTAGATTCCTAACAGGAATCCTGCTTCTCCCTCTGCCTGTGTCTCTGCCTCTCTCTGTGTCTCTCATGAATAAATAAAATCTTAAAAAAAAAATTTAAAAATAAGCTCTAGTACATTAGGGCTTGAATTCTTGTTTTGGAAATCTTGTAACAGCTGCCATTATAAAAAGTCAAAGGGACATTAGATTAACTCAAGACACGTGAGTGAGGTCATCCTAGGCCATTCAGTCCCAAGTGAGACCTTGACTTTTAACTGACCTCCGGGATCAGCAGAGCTGACCCTGACTAGAGAAATTCCTCACTGATCCATAGAATTTGAAAACCAATAAATATTGACTGTGTTGGGGTGCCTGGGTGGCTCAGAGGTTGAGTGTCTGCTTTTGTCTCAGGTCATGATCCTGGGGTCCTGGGATCAAGTCCCATATCAGGCAAGGAGCCTGATTCTCCCCCTCTGCCTGTGTCTCTGACTCTCTTTGTGTCTCTCATGAATAAATAAATAAAATCTTTAAAAAAATATATTGACTATGTTAAGCTCTGTGTTTGGAAATACTTTGTTATGTAGCAAAAGTTAACTGAGATGGAAGGTGACCCAGAAGACTGTCAAAATGCTCAGTGCCAGAAATGTGGAAGACAATGAGACAAATGCTTCTCCTTTCTTAGGAGCCATCACACCAGAGGGGACGTGCCATTTACACAAAGGCACAGGCAGCTCACAGGTCACTGCATTGTCTCATAGAGAGCAAACACATCCATAAGGACTCCAAAGACTGCACAGATGGCTGACATTCAAAGGAGATGCAGGAATGAGCAAGCAAAAAGAGAGCAGGTGGTCCTTAAGTGAGACCCTTCTGTGTACTGCCCTATGAGCACAGACACCTGGGGCACAGAGGGGAGGTTGGGAGGGAGGGAGGTCACATGCTTTCCTCTGCTAGTAGCCCACTGCTTCGAAAGACCTGGGAAGAGAATCATAACACTCAAATAACGTGAATATTTACCTGAAAGGATGCAAAGGTTTTAACCCCACATTAGAATACTGGCAGATGTGACCTAGGTAATATTGTCTGGCAAGAGACCAACTTTTCTTTCTCCCCACTTTCAAGAATGGGAAAAAGAACCCAAAAAAGCAAACTCGATAGTAATGGTTATCAGAGGGGGGAAAAATCACATTTGTACATTGCTAGGTTAAAACTGCACAATTCAGACTGTTACCGTCTTTCATTTTTCTCTCCCTAATATTTGGTGCTAGCCATGTGCCTAGCTCTCAGAAAGCAGAGGAATAAACATCTGAGTGTTTGCTCATGTCCTTCTCCTTTGTGGTGATGGATATTCAACAATCCTCCATGATTTAGCTCAATTCAGCCCTTTCATAAAGCTTTCCTGAAACCTGACTTCAGGCTGCAGGAAATTCTTGTTCTTTGTCCTCAATTCCAGCACAGCACTCCCCAGACAGCTTTGTAATTGGCTGGGTCAATGTCCATTTCCCCAGATCTCAGCTGCTCCCACAACCTTGACCTTTTCCTTCCAGGGACACGGGATGCCACTCCCAGGCTTGTCCTCTGTCCCAGAGCCACAAGAACCGTCAGGTGTACAGATAAAGAGACATGACCACTACTCCCTCACAATGCATCAGCCCCTTAGGGACCTCAGATCTCAGAGCCTGTAGCTGTTCTCAGGTCAAGCCAAGTGGGGAAGCTTCAAAAACGTGCCTCCTCCAGTCTGACAGCGCCCCTACCCACCACCCACCTCATTTCTGTGAGGTCTGTGTTTAGAGACCCACAGATTCCTCAAGATGCTTTTTAAGACTTCCTGCTTTTTGCTAGCAAATTGTTAATCAGTTTGTGGCAGCATAAATAAAACTAGAGGTTTTAATTAAAACTAGTGAATGAGTGAGTGGAGACCAGCCTGGCCGCTTTGCTCTGAGCCTTGAAGCAGTAAATAATGAAAGTGTCACACAGTAAGTGATGGGTTTTAGCAGAAGTGTAGGGCCAACAGAAATGAGGCCACAGAGAGCTCCTCCCCCCAGGTGCAATTTCCAAGTCGGTAGAATCCCCATTTTAGTGTTAACGAATTCTGCAGAAACTGCCCAGTTTTCTGGACATTCCAGAAAAAAAAAAGGCAAGATCAGAGTAGCATGCAGGATGCCCATTCTTTGCATATCCTTGGCATGCTTTCACAGGGCACTACTTAATGTCCTGATCCTCGCAGAGGGGAGCAGGGGACACCACAGACATTTCTTGGGCTAGAATCTGGAAATCTGACATTCTCAATGTGTAGGACATAAAAAGATTTGTTCTACATCCCACTTGACTTTCAAATGCTCTGTAGAGATGTATATAGATTTTTTTTAAAAAACTATAATTATCTGGGATCATACCTGAACTCCATGTAATCATAAAGTTCCTTTTGCACAATTTTACTAAGGACATGTAACGACCATGTGGGCAAGATAAGCCAGGAGTTTCCTTGACAGCATTTTAAACTCCTGACCCAGTGGCAACAGCCCTCTTGGTATCCACATCTCGAGTATAACACCTGCATCAATCTTCACTGTAGCTTGTCAATTTTAAGGTGATTCCACATACAGGTACAAGCATGGTACTATTTGTTTGCATCTGAGTGTGGGTCTGCCCAGGTACTTGCATGTTGAAATGAATACGATTTTATTATGAATAATAATAATTTCCCTTTTATTTTACTCAGTAGGGCATTATACCAATTAAAAAAAAACTATGTATAGGAGATATGAAGAAATATTTGTTATAGAAATGGGTGCATTGGATCAGATGAGTTGGAAAACCACTGTTTGTGCCAACATGTGAGTATGACAATCGTTGAGAGAACTTTGGAGAACCTACTCTCTCACTTCTCTTCTCTGTCCCCACTGCTTCATCAGCTCTGATTCACGTTTAAGGGGACTCCCAGAAGCCATTTCCAAGCCCCTGAAGCAGCTCCTCATCCTGAGCAAGTTGTGCCAGGTCTAAACAATCCGTCTGGCTAGCTGCCATGCTCACTTCTTTCCCCAGCTCTCCCCCCACACACCGTACACCCCTCCAGCTCCCGTGAGTCTTGCAGAAGCCCATAAGTGTTCCTTATTTGGTTTTCCTTATTCTTCCCACTCACTATTATGTCCAGGGGTTTGAGGCTATGAAGGTAGGGATCCCAGACCTGGCCTGGACACCAGGACAATGTGATGGTTTTCCCCACACATTTCTGAAGTATGCTGGTTTATACCCGTGTGAGGTTATGTTATATGACACTGCTGACATTAAAGCAGGGAGATGTTTTATATGGGCCTGATAAGATCAGCTGAACCTTTTAAAGGTAGAGTATTTTCTTTGGCTGGTGGCAGAAGGGAAAGTCAAAGATTTGCAATGTGCCACTGCTGTATGGAAGATGGACGGGGCCATGTGGCAAGGAATGCAGGTGATCTCCAGGAGCTGGGAGCTGCCCCCAGCTGACTTCTAGCAAAGAAACAGGGACTCTAGTCTTAGAACCACAAGGAACTGAACTCTGCCAACAATAATAACATGCATGGAAGTAGATGTTTGCCCCAGCGCTTCCAGACAAGAACTCAGTCCTGCTGACACCTTGATTTCAGCCTATGATACTATGCACAGAGTCATACTCTCTTGGTCATGCTGGGCCAGACTTCTGACCTACAGAGCTGGGGGCTTATGGTGGGTGCTGTTTAAGCTTCTAGAAATTCAGAAATTGGTTTTTCAGTGATAGGAAATTAATGCAGACAGGCACTATTTTCCTGAGGGCAAGAGAGCGAGATATTTGGAAAGGAATCTGAGAAGTAGTACCTGTAAGGAGTTCAAGCCAATCCCTGGCAGAGAAAGAAAGGACAGGGCAGGGACACAGTCAGAGACCAAAGGCCAAGAAGATTGAAGGTCTAAGTGGTGGTGGCAGGGGGAGCCAGCTTAGTGTGTACTGCATTGACAGGGTACAAGTAGCAGTGTCAGTTCTCTTTAAAATGTATATATATACACACACATACATATGTCACATATTATATATAATAAATAAACATTTTTATTCTTAACTATATTATGATACATATATCAGCTTTGTTATATACAAGTCACCACCAAAACTGTAGTAAGAAAAACCCAGGGGATCCCTGGGTGGCTCAGCGGTTTAGCACCCGCCTTCGGCCCAAGGCGTGGTCCTGGAGTTGCGGGATTGAGTCCTACACCAGGCTCCCTGCATGGAGCCTGCTTCTCCCTCTCTCTGCCTGTGTCTCTGCCTCTCTCTCTCTCTCTCTTTCTCTCATGACTAAATAAATAAAATCTTAAAAAAAAAAAAAAAGCTCAGGAACACTGACAGACACTGTCAGACAACCATTGTGACAGACAACATTGACAGACAACCATTGTGAACTTTGGTTTACATCATTCGGGTATCTATGCCATATGGAGGTAAATAATTTGACATAATAATTATAACTAATTTTAATCGATGGCTTGCCATAGGTCAATACTCTGCAATTAGTTACACATGGTAACATTTAATTTCCACAACACAGGAGTACTTATGTATTCATATGTACTGATGAGGTAAGTATAGTTCTTATCCCCATTTTACAGCACATTCACTGAGGCCCAGAGAAACTGACTCATTTTCCTGTGCTCACCCCGCCATAAGCCCGGATTGGAACTCAGGCCATTGGACTCCAGAAGCTGTACTCTTGACAGTTACCTCTCTACTTCCTCGTGTGAACAGGATTTTATGATGGATGTGATTTTACAAACTGCTTTTCTCAGTAACAAGTCATGGGCAGTATCCTAAGTTGGGTCCCACCGGTAACAGGTGCTAAGGCAGATTTGTGTGCAGGAGACTTACAGGGGATGGAGGAAGTGAGACTGAGCAGAGGGGGAAACTGGACCACAGTGCACTGTCAACACAGGCCTTGGTTTATTCTATGTGGAGCCTTGGAATTGGGATAGCCTTCCAGATTGAGGCACAGGGGCACTACATTTTGCCTTTTCCCAAGGATGCAACACTATTTGTGATTCACTATCTTGCCTGGAGATGGGAGGCAGCAGGTTCAGAAACTCCTACTTCGCCCCCTCCTGTTGGAATAGCTCTTACTCCACAGGCCAAGAGACCACTGTGGGCATTTCATCAACCACCAAGTATATGCCTCCCAATTACCCATTTGGGGGTTGGAGAAGTAACCACAGGGTGGGTCTGTGAGGCTTCCACAAAAGTTGTTAGTTCAGCTGACAGAAGCTACTTTGTCTAATGTCTACTGACCAATTCATATACAGACACAGAGAGGAGCCTCCATGCCACAGCTTAAACATCTACAAAGGGCCGGTCTATCCCCAGAACTCTTGGGGATTATTTCTGCCTTTCCTGCAACTGCATTTCCATTTGATCTGTTTCCCTCTGCCCAGTTCCACTTTCCTCAGTTCCACACTGTGCAGTTACCCAGAGCACTTCCCAATAAACTCCCTCTGACTGAGAGTCATGGAATCACAACCTAAAACACTCATATTCAGGAGTGGTTCAAGGAAGCAGACTCTAAAATAGTATATTAGGATTATATCACCCACAGGCTGATGAGGAGGGACCCATAACTGAGTTAGGAATAGACAGCTCCTAGCATGCCAAAGCAGTGCAATTGTTAAAACTTATACCAGTCATACACTGGAATAGGGCAATGGGAAAAGGATACTACAGGTGCAATGTCTCAGGCTTCTGGGAAGGTCAAGAGAAGTAATGGTCATAAAGAAATTAAATTGGTTGGCTCTACTAGGCACTCAGATCACATGCTCACTTGCTGGCCTATGGCTAAGTGTTCAGTCTCTACTAAGACCCCATAATAGGCCAAGGGCGGTTTCTTAAAAGGAGAATAGTTATCTCTGGAGGATTGGCGGGGCTTTGACCCCAAATCCCAAGGGTCTACATTTCAATTCACCTATAGGGACCTGCCAAAGTCTCCAAACCACATACCTATCTGCCACTGACATTTCAGTTATTTTAAAGACTGGATTTTAGGAAACAGAGTAGATAAGCATGGCACTTTTTTTAAAAATTTGATTCATAGCTTCTCCCATGCTCCATAAATAATACTTTAAAAATACAGCATGATGCTTTTATCAGTGTGAGCATGGATCACACCATGTTATAAGGCCTGCATATGTGTTCCATTCTTACCCGGCCTGAAGACAGGGATAGAAAGAGTTCATTATACCCTCATATCCTCCCTGCCAAACAAAATGCCTCAGACATGATTCTGTTTGGTGTTTGTGAGATGGATGGGAGGCTGGCACATAGGGTCCCTACGGGATCTGCCAGGGTTTCCTTCTACCTCCTGGCTCTAGCACACTCTTTTTTTTTTTTTTTTTAAGCACACTCTTCTTAGATTGGAGCAGCAGTTCTCAAATACACATCAGTATCATGGATGTGGTCATTAAAAGCAGATTCCCGGACTCGCTTCTGACCACCAGAACTGGGATCCCCAGGAGTGGGCTGGGAACAGGCCTGTCTCCAGCTCCTCGGCACCTGCCACATACTGAGTGGCAGCAACCGGAGCTCCAGACCAGAGGAGGCATTTCTGAGTCCTCCACCCTCAGGGAAACTCCTCCCCACCTTCATTCTCATTCTCACTGTGACCTCTTCCACATTTGGTTATTTTCTTTCCTCACACTTATCTTCCTTTTTTCACAGCAGAATGACTACTGTGAAGTCCAGTGGTAATATTTTTCATAGTTACACTGTCTCACATTTCCCACTCAGGAAATGTGGTATTTTATTTGTAGCTGGCTGTTCTAGCCTGAGGTGGGACAGAACTGATATAGGTAAGGATCACAGCACAAAGGTATAGAAGTCAGCAAAGGTCCCAGGATAAATCCTAACTTCACAAAATAATATTCAACAAAAGAATGTGAAACCCTCTCAAACAATTAATGCCTTGGGATTGCAACTTTAATCTAAATTTTTTAAATCCTGATTGACAATAGGAGTTGGGAATCATGGCCAGTGTGATATGTGTTGTTTTCTGACCGATAGAGGCGTGAGGCCTTTGGTCCAGGGGAGAAAATGCCAGCTCAGCAAGATTCCAAAGTGGAAGCAATTTGGAAATGGCTTGGAAATAAGTTCCCTGACCAAATGGGCTAAACAAACCCAAACCAGAGCTTTTTACACAAATGATTAGAAATGAAAGCAAAAATTTCATCAAAGCAAAGGTGTGCATGCAACATATTGGCCCCTTGGTGTCATTAGAAGGAAATTAATATGGAGGGCCAAAGAGATGGAGTCTGCAATATGTAATGCTCCAGAGACCTGCTCGTGATTTTGTCCCTAGTGTAGCAGAAATAAATGCTCCCAGCAAACTTTCAGGGAAAAGTAAGACATGTGCATAAGTAAGATTCATCAGACCTAATGAGTCATCTTTGACATCATAAAACTTGAAAAATACAAGGTTGTAGCCTGTCAGATCTTTGCATGCTCAGAAGAAGCAAAATGAGGGCTGCCCAAGTACACAGCTGTGGGCAGCTCTTGAGCACATTGGGCCTAGCAGAGCAGAAGAAACAGAAACATGGCTCCATTGGGGGATTATTGAGCTACTCCAGAGACTTGGGGTGGGGTGCTGGGGTGGAGAAAATTGAAAGTGTGGGGGCTCATGTACCTTCTGTAGTCAGGAACCACTTTTCTTCTATTCAAATGGAGTTCCTGGGGAGCCTGTGTTTCCATCCAAACACACCATCCACCAGGATTTCCTGGAATGCAGCAGCTCTTTCTGAGAGACTAGGGAAAGAAGGGTCACAGAGCATGGCCAGGACAGGACCTCCACGGGGCAGGACCTTCAGAAGTCTTCAGACCCCGAAGAACAGTGTTTGGTGTGGTCTTATGTCTGCCCGAGCTGCCAAGAATTGGAGAATCTGCTCGCATTTGGCATCAGATCCTGCTGGCTGCCCCCACTTAGATTAGCCCTGTCTCTCTGCGATGCACCCATACCTGCTCACGCACAGCCGCAGCCACAGCTGTTGCTTCCCCCGGGCCTGAAAATCTCTTCATGTCTCTCCCTTTGCAGCTTTGATTATGCCCAGACTCAATCAGGGAGAGGCTGAGGGCCATGTCCTTATAAATTACAGGCCCTTCTGGGGGCCTCAGGTATACCACCTCTGCCACCTTTAGCCCTCAAAATACCAAACCTCCTCTTCAGGGAATCATGGTTGCATGGCAAGCCAAACCATGGCTTCTTGACCATACACTCCTCCAGGTACTTCCTGGGTTTGAAAGCTTTCTCTAAACACCCAGAAAGCTGAGATCCTCCCTCCCTCTGTCGACCCATTCCATGTCAACGGTGGACAACACCCCTCCATCAGTCCTTGAGAGTCCCTCATGGTGAGAACCTCTTGAAAGAACAGCCAATCCTCTCCACAGTGTACAGCCAGGTTCTTTGGGAGCAGTGTCCTCCCTTCAGGGATCACACCACATCACGTCAGCACTGGCATCTGACCAGCATCCAGACCTCTCCAGTCCTCTGCACACACTGCCAGTCTTGCAAGATGAAGCTAGATGTCTGGCTTATTCCATAAATCTTAGCTGCAGGACTCAATGTTCTGGGCACACAGCACCCCACCCCACACACCTCGAGTGGTGGATCCCGGAAATCCTTGGCAAGGGCATCAAATATGGCCTACTTTCCTAGGTATGTGCATAGTCCCTGCCCATGCATGCACCTAGAGGAGAGGTTACTGGGATCCTTCCTCATGACAGCCATTGAATATATGAAAAGACATAGACTTTGAGGCCATGACAACCAGCTTGGCCTGGTATCCTGGCTCAGCCACTTATATGTATCCTGGGAAATGAGTTAATATCTCAGAGCTTTGGTTTCCTCACCTTTTACTCATTCAATGATTATTTACCATTCCTATTGTGTACCTGCTCCATTCTAGGCACTGAGGAGACAGCAGCAAGTAACAAAGTTGCAATATCTGCCCCTCTGGAGCTGAGCAGAGAGGTCTAAGATAGAAAAATAAGTTTGGAAGTCTTCAGGACAGGATGCCTAGGTGGCTCAGTCAGCCAAGTGTCTGACTTTGGCTCAAGTCATGATCTCAGGGTCCTGGGATGGAGCTCCACATCAGGCTCCCTGCTTTGCAGAGAGTCTGTCTCTCCCACTCCCCCTCTGCTTGTGCTCTCTCTTTTGTTCTCAAACAAATAAATAAAATATGTTTTTTAAAAAAGAAAGTCTTCAGGATGTGGATGGAATATGAAGCCATGAGATCAGATGAGAGCGCCTGGAAGTAATGTATAAATAGAAGAAGATGAATCCAGCTCCAGAACATCCAACATTTACAGGTCAAGCAAGAGAAATCAGCAAAGACGACTGAGAAACTAGGGGAAAAAATGGGAAAGAGAGAATGTCACAAAAGCCAGGAAAGAGAGTATCTCAAGAATCAGGGAGTAGTCCTTTGTGTTTATAGCACACACTTCATAGGGCCAAATGGTAGGGTATATGCAAAAGCACCTATGGGCCATGCCTTGAATGTCTACCTTTTACTATTAAAAGTAAATTGTTGTCTACCTCCTGAGCCTGCTTCTCTCATGAGGCTCTTGTGGGCCACTGTGTCCCAAACTGCTTTTATAATGATTTTATGATTTTATAAAAGGAAGAGTAATCACAGCACTGTTTCCCTTGGGAAGTCCACTAGAAATTACAGTGATCATTGGGTAGCAAGAAATTTTCAATGGAATGGACCCAGAAGGATTAAATGAGAGAGAAGAATGGAGAGAGGAATGAATAGTCTGTAAACATCATGCCTGAGAACCAGAATTTTCACCAAGGATGCAGAAAACAAGTTTTGCCAAAGAAAAAGTAAAGGATTATTCTAAACCTCATTAAGACACTGAGACTAAACATTAGTCCTGATTGCACATTGGTTGATAAAACAATTATCTATAAACAGTTATCTATAAAGCAATTGGGTTGACAAGAGATGTAACTTTCAGACCTTTTGTAACAGAGCATACAACCTGAAACCACTATTTCAAAAAGTAAAATAACCCAGTAGTTTCCAAACATCTCTATTGCTTCTCCATGTCTTGAACAAACCACAAGAAAAGTCTCACAACAACCATAAGCTTTAAATGGTTGACTTGTGCGTGTGTGTGTTTGTGTGTGTGTGAAAGAGAGATAGGGAAATGCAAAAAAGGAGTCAAATTGGGGGATAAATTAACCTTTTGAAGATCATATTGCTATGTGAAATACTGTATAAGATGTTTCTGTTTAAATCTTTCTTCCTTCCCTCAATCTCTCTTTCTATCTCCCGCTCTCTCTCTTTCTCTTATGTCTCTCTCTCTCTCCCTCTCTCTCCTTCTCTTCCTTAAAGTACTATTGGCCTTGAAATTTGACATTACAAATACAGCTCCACTTTGACCAAGCAAAGTCCTACATTGTATCCCCTAAACTAAGTAAAAAGAAAAGCCAAATAAATTGTGCAGATTATTTTGGATTCTCATAGATCCCAAGCTTACCCCAAGTATCTGATCTGTTTAAAAGTGCCAAGGCCAGGGATGATTGGCTTGCTCACTCAGAAGAGCATGATTCTTATCTCGAGGCCATGAGTTTGAGCCCCACATTGGTTGCAGAAATTACTAAAACAATAAAAAAAAAACTCTTAAAAATAAATAAATAAATAAATAAATAAATAAATAAATAAATAAAAATAAATAAATAAAAGAGCCAAGGCCAAAGACAAAAATTAGTAGCTGGTTTCTACCTCTTTCTGATGCTAACCTAACTACCACCCTGGGAGGAAGCACAGAGGTGCCTGTGGAGCAGCCCCACCATATCAGGACTTCACACAGACCTTACACTCTCATGGCCTTGCTCCTTTGTTTTGCTTCTTTATTAAATACCATAGAGCTGCCTGGTTAGTTCCTATGCCCATGTCAACTCTCTGACTGGGTCTAGATTAGCTCTTTCTCTTTCTCTGCCATTACACTGGACTCTAGTGACTATCCAGTGTCCTCTAGCCTTTTCCTAGTCTTCGGTTTTCAGCTTTGTCACCCTGTATTGGTCCTCAACTCAGTTGTACCATGTTCTGCTTTTAGTCAACCAATTATTCCCTAACCTACACACAGCACACCATCCATCCACCACCCCTGCCCATTTGGTGAACATTTATTGATCACCTTCTTTTCCAGATCCTATACTTGATGCTGAGAAGTCAGAAATAATGAGGAAATAATAATAAAACAAAACCAGATTTTGAGAGGAAGTAATAAAGACCCTATTTATCTTCCCACATGGAACAACCAAAAATCCAGTCAAAATATATGAAACAATGGATTTCAGCACACTGGACACCAGGCCATGAAATATAGAGGTGGCAAAAAATCAAGATGAGCCCTAATACTGCCTCAGCTTTCCACTTGAGAGCATTTCCAGGCTGTGATACAAACAGGAGGAACCAACACAGAACCAGAAGACATTTGAGAACATGGAGCTGAGAGTCTTGGACAACCAAGGTAGCTAAAGTTTAGAGGGCAGAATACCAGAAAAGAGTCAGGACCACAGAGACTTACAGACTTAGAGAGTCTCCCTTGAGTATTTAGCAGAGTATTGATCAGCATGTTTATGTAAGGAAATTACTCAGGACTGGGAAAAGAGCCATCTAAAAAGATTAGAGGTAACAATGCCTATGCTTACACAGTGGCTGGAATATGCTTGTTCCTACCAGGCAGACTGGAAAACCTCATAATTCACAATAGAAGTACTCAGAAAGTCTTGTCTCATAATGTCAAATAATTTACCCAAGACTGGATACTGCTCCAGACCCACCAAACAAATTATAAATCAAAACTTAAAGAGTCAAACTGTCTCCAAGTAAATTATACTGCATCCCAGGACAAAGCTCAGGAAGATTTATAATAATAAAATATATTCATATTCAACAAGGCAAACTCATAATGTCTGACATTCAAAGATTACCAGACATCCAAGAAGCAGGAAGACATGATCCATAATTAGGATAAGGAACTTATAAAAATACCCAAGTTAAATTCCTGAGATGAAAATTGCAATGTATAAAATGAAAAATACAATGGATAAGATTAATGGTAGAATATAAATTGCAGGGGGCAAAAGATTGGTGAAGTTGTAAACATTTTAATAAAAGCTATCCAAAATGAAACAGAGAAAAATACATTTTAAAAATGAACAGAGCAGCAGTGAGTTATAGCACAACTCTAAGCAACCTAATGTGTGTGAATTGAGTACCTGAAAGAACAGGAGTAGAAAACATTTGAACATTTGTAGTAGAAAACATTTGAAAAATAATGGCTAAAAAAAAAAGAAGAAGAAAAATAATGGCTAACATGCAGAAGAATGAAACTAGACCATTCTCTTACACCAGATACATAGCCAACAAGCACATGAGAAAATGCTCCACATCACAGGCCATCAGGGAAATACACATCAAAACCACAATGAGATATCACCTCACACCAGTGAGAATGGGGAAAATTAACAAGACAAGAAACAACAAATGTTGCTGAGGATGCAGAGAAAGGGGAACCCTCCTGCACTGTTGGTGGGAATGTGAACTGGTGCTGCCACTCTGGAAAACTGTGTGGAGGTTCCTCAAAGAGTTAAAAATAGAACTGCCCTACAACCCAGCAATTGCACTACCAGGGATTTACCCCAAAGATAATATGCAGTGAAAGGGCAGGATACCTGCACCCCCAATGTTTATAGCAGCAATGTGCACAATAGCCAAACTGTGGAAAGAGCCTTGGTGTCCATCAAAAGATGAATGGATAAAGAAGCTGTGTATATATATATATACAATGGAATATTACTCAGCCATTAGAAACGACAAATACCCACCGTTTGCTTCAATCGTGGATAGAACTGGAGGGTATTATGCTGAGTGAAGCAAGCCAATCGGAGAAGGACAAACATTATATGGTCTCATTCATTTGGGGAATATAAAAGATAGTGAAAGGGATTATAAGGGAAAGGAGAGAAAATGAGTGGGAAAAATCAGAGAGGGTGACAGAGCATGACAGACTCCTAACTCTGGGAAATGAACAAGGGGTAGTGGAAAGGGAGGTGGGCAGGGGTCCCATCTCCCTTTCCTGACTGGGTGATGGGCGCCTAGGGGGGGCACTTGACAGGATGAGCACTGGGTGTTATGCTATATGTTGGCAAATCAAACTCCAATTAAAAAAATGTACAAAAAAAAAAAAACAAATAAAGAAAAGTAATGGCTGAAAAGTTTCCAAACTTAATGAAAACAGTGAGCCCACAGATCCATGAATCCTACCAAACCCCAAGCATAAGAAATATGAAGAAAACAACACCAAAGTATATCATAATCTGATTGCTCAAAACCAGTGCAAAAGGGAGAATCTTAAAAGGGAAAAACTTGTTATGTACAGAGGAACAAAGATGACTGAAGATTTCTCTTTGGAAGCAACGAAAGCAGGAGCACAGTGGAGGAATATTTTTAAAGTACTGATAGGAAAAAAAAAAATAAAGTACTGATAGGAAAAAACATCAATCTAGATTTTTATACCCAACACAAACATCTTTCAAAGACAAAAGTGAAATCCTTTTTCTGACATAAGGAAACTTAAAGAATAGAATCATGAATAGAGCTGCAGTGTAAGAAATGTTAAAGGAAATCCTTCAAACAGAAATAAAATAATACCAGATAGAAATATGGATTTATAAGGGCACCTGAGTGGCTCATTCAATTAAGCATCTGACTCTGGATTTCAGCTCAGGTCATGATCTCAGAGTCATGAGATCAAGCCCCGCCTTGGGCTCTGGGCATGGAGCCTGCTTAGGATTCTCTCTCTCCTTCTTCCTCTGTCCCTCCAATCCCTCACTTCCATGTACACACTCTCTCTCTTTATCAATCTTAAAAAAAAAATAATTAATTAATTAAAAATGTAAAAAAGAAATCTGGATCTATACAAAGAAACAAAGAATATCATAAAAGGTAATTTTATGGGTAAGTGTGTAAGACTTTTTATTATTTAAATTGATTTAAAAGATAGCATAGTTTAAACAAAAATAATGATAATGTGTTATATTTATAACACATGTAAATTAAAGTGTATGACAATAGCACAAAGCTAGGCGAGAGTAGGTACACTCATAAGGTTCTTTATCTTACATGTCAAGGTTTCTCAATCCCTCCAATGTTGACATTTTGGACCAGATAATTTTTCATTGTGAGGTGCTGTCCTGTGCATTGAAGGATTTTTAGCAACATCTCTGTCTTCTACCCACTAAAGGCCTCTAGTGTCTAGATATTCATTGCCAACTGTCCTCCCGAGCACAAAATAGCTTCAAGTTCAAAACCAGTGCTCTGTGTGAAATGGCTTAATATCACTTGAAGGTAGACTATGATGATTTAAAGATATATACTATAAACCCTAGAGCAACTACTAAAATCACAAAACAATAAGTTAATAGGCCAACAGAGAATATAAAATTGCATATTAGAAAGCACTCAATCCAAAGAAAACATGAAAAGAGTTAAAATGGAACGAAGATAGAATTCACAGAAAACAAATTATAAGATGATAGACGTGAACTTAACCATATAAAATAATCATATGAAATGTAGGTAGTTTAAGCATTCAATTAGAAGACAGAAATTGTCAGAATAGGTGAAAAAGCAATAGAAAAAAAATACATACTAAAAGAAATACACCTTAAATATAAAGACAGAAAAAGATTAAACATCAGAGTAGGAAAAAAAACATATCCCAAGATAACACAAGTCAAAAGAAAACTTGAGTGGCGGTGTCAACACTAGACAAGACTCCAGGGCATGTAATATCAGGGGTGGAGAAGGTAATTTAATAAAGAAAAAGGGGCCAATTTATGAAAAGACCAAAATGACCACAAAATTCATGACCCTAATAAGACAGCTTTAAAATATATTGAATAAAACTAACAGAACTTTATTGAAAAATAGATAAATCCACATTATAGTCAGAAATCTTAATACTCAGAAATGTTAATATCCCTCCTTCAAAATTATAGAACTGGGGCCCCTGAGTGGGTCAGTAAATTAAGTGTCTGCCTTTGGCTCAGATCATGATCTCAAGATCCTGGGATCGATCCCCACATCATGATCCCCACTCAGCGGGGAATCTGCTTGTCCCTCTCCTTCTGCCCACTCCCTCATTCTCTCTCTCTCTCTCATAAATAAATAAATAAATAAATAAATAAATAAATAAATAAAATATTTTTAAAAATACTTATAGAACAAGCAGACAGAAAACCAGTGAAGATACAGTAGACTTAAACATTCTCAACCAATTTGATCTAATTGGCATTTATAGAATGCTCCACAGCAAAGTATTCATTCTTCTTGAGTGCTCATGGAACACTTACCAAGACATTCAGGTCTATAAAATAAGTCTTAGTGGAATAATCATATTTCTTTTTTATTTTTATTTTTTTAAAGATTTATTTATTTATTTATTCATGCGAGAGAGAGAGGTAGAGACACAGGCAGAGGGAGAAGCAGGCTCCATGCCAGGAGCCAGACGCGGGACCCGATCCCGGGACTCCAGGATCGCGCCCCCGGCCAAAGGCAGGTGCCAAACCGCTGAGCCACCCAGGGATCCCTGGAATAATCATATTTCTAAAGTCATCCAATTTAAAACTACCTTCTACCTTAGTCCCTACCTGTTCCAGACTAGAAACTTCCAGGAAGCCTGGAAGATGAGGTAGGTATAAAGAACGTATCTTCAATATCTTCTAGTTCTTTACCCACTACCACCAATGGCTAGACTATGTTGAACCAAGAGGGACAGATAATTAACGGAAGGCACAAAATGCCTGGTCATCTAGTAAAAGAGGCCCCTGGATACCAGATATATAATTGCCAATGTGTTCTCTCACTGTGGTTTGTGTAGGTTCATTGATGGTACCTTTATGGGGAGGATCATCCTTTTAAGAGCCCAACAAGGGTATGAAGAATTATGGCAAAAAGAAAAAAAAAAAGACTGGAGCCTTGGAATCAGGGATGGCATCTCATTTTTACCTTCCTACAGACTGGGAACCCAGGTGAGATGGGGACCAACCTTCAATTATGAAACGAGGGCATTCATTCTCAAACTGTGGTCCCAGACCAGCAGCTTCAGTATCACCTGGAAATTTGTTAGCAACTAAGTTTTGGAGTGCATAGCAGACAGAACTGGAAACTCTAAGAGTGGGGCCCAAGTCTGGACTCAGGGAAACTGTCCATGATTCTGTCATATTGCAATAGCTGCCCTTTCCTGGGTACTCAGAACAATTCATACTCTCCACATCTGAGCACCTATCCCACAGCTTCTGAGCGCCATAGCCAGGATCTGGACCATAGGAGATCCAACATGATACCAAGGGCTCTTGGTCAGTAACAGTGCTTCCAGTCATACCTCCAAGGACCCACAGGGAGTAGGGTTTAGCACCTCCCTCCACACCATTCTGCTTAAAATCAACCAGCTCAGCCGCTTACAGCAAAAAGCATTTGTTTCTCCTTTCAGGTGGTGAGCAACTGGGATTGGCTAGGGTTGACTCCAGACTAGGACCAATGCCACGGGGGCACAATCTTCTCAAGGAAAAAGCAGAAGCAGAAGATTCTAAACTACATGATGCAAGCATATGAAAGCTTCTGACCACAGTTCCGTTGGCCAAACCTCACCCAGGAGGGGCAGAGAAGTACCCTCCTACAGTGAGCCATGACAAGAATGTGTAGGGCAAGACAGGTGCATAAATAGCACCATGTAATACAGAATTCAACTAAGAGTTAATCTTGTCAACCCCTCTAAATTTTGGGACTATGTGAACAGACTGTATATCACATACTTTTATTGACCCTCACTCTCACCCCCGGCACTTAACTCAGTGGTCTGCTCATGGTGTGTTAGTGAAGGTAAAAGATACTTTCAGACAAAGACAAATGAAATCCTGCTTCTTTATTTGGAAGACTCACTTCCTCATGGGCCTTCAGGTACATCTGTCCTCTGAAGCCCAACCTCTGACCTTTTCTAGTAGCATTAGACCCTCCCAACACCTCATGGTGTAGGCTGGAGATGACCTATGAATGATCATGGATCAAAGTGGAAACCTCTGAACACAGAAGGGTCCCAGAGCAACAATCCCCAAGTCATTTTTTTTTATCATACTGTCACTTTACACAACATTTAATCCCTTAAAATAATCCTCAAGAAAAATAAAAAGGCTTAGTCATCAAATAAGTATAGAAGACACTAAATTCACTCATTAAGGTTTCCAAGAAGTTCTACCATCCAAATCCAAACTTGTTTAGCTTTGTTTAATGTAGCGCAGGACCCTGTTCCTCATCCTCAATCTGAAATATCTTCAAAAAATGATGTACCCACAGCCACAAATTGAAGCACTTAAGGAATTAGAAATTAAGGAAACCAGGGGAACCCTGGGTGGCACAGCAGTTTGGCGCCTGCCTTTGGCCCAGGGCGCGATCCTGGAGACCCGGGATCGAATCCCACGTCGGGCTCCCGGTGTATGGAGCCTGCTTCTCCCTCTGCCTGTGTCTCTGCCTCTCTCTCTCTCTGTGTGTGACTATCATAAATAAATAAAAATTAAAAAAAAAAAGAAATTAAGGAAACCAAAGTCAAATTTCAATAACTAAATAGTTAGGCATTGGGTGGGGGTGAATGGGTGGGGGCATTCACTGAGGGGGGCACTTGACGGGATGAGCACTGGGTGTTATTCTGTATGTTGGCAAATTGAACACCAATAAAAAATAAATTTATTATAAAAAAATAGTTGGGCATTTAGCATCAGCATATCCCCAAGCCCAAATAAAACAATGATACTTCTTGCTATGATAGGCCATAGGAAATGCCTTGGGTGGGCTAAGCACAGGTGGGAAATGATTCTCCCTTTCCTGGATACAGGTGGACCGTAGACTATACCTTTTTCTTAAGCAAGGCAGGCCAAGACCTCTATGTGTCTTCTGAAAGAAAAGTAGTCTATGAATCTGCTCTGAGGGAGGACATGTATCTTCTGTTTCAGATATTTGAAAGCCCCTTTCCTTAAAATCCCTACTTGTTTTGTTTAAAGAACAGCTTGAATGAGTTATGTATCACAAAGACATGATTCATTTTTGAAAACCTGCTTGTTTACTCTTTTGATACATTTCTTAAATAAATTGAGGGAAAGAACTTACTTCTTTATGTCCAAATAGAACTAAGGAGATATCGATCTAACAGCTGTCCCCATGAACCTACAATTTTGCCTCAGAGACAGTGTTGCTGGTCAGAACAATCCCCACCTTTTGCTAAAACAGCTACCTAATTTTCCTTAGAGTGGTTTGACTAAGGCAGCAGGAAAACCCAATAGGTCCCTCGACCCCATCTCATTGACAAACAAACCCTACCAGCTCCACAGACCAGTGCCAAGTGTGTAGATTGTCTCTGAATCCCAGCTGTCCCTACAGATAATGCCTGAATGTTATATGGTGCTGTGTAGATCTGGGCACACAGGGGTGAAAACATCAGATGACACTTGGTCTCCAGATGGTCTACTATTTCCAGTTCAAGGAGAATGAAGCATCAGAGTATAGTCTAGCCTTGAAAGAAACAGATACAGCCAAGGTCTTTGCAGATCCTAAAACACCTAATATGTGCCAGGGGCTTTACAGACCTTATCTCACTAAATCATCAGGAAATGGAATATCAGTAACTTGCCCAAGATCACACCACAAGTGGATAATTCTGAATTCAAATCTAGTTTTTCCAACTCTGATGATTTCAGATTTCTTGGCTCATCTTAGAAAGAGGTCATTTGGGATGCCTGGGTGGCTCAGCAGTTGAGGATCTGCCTTCAGCTCAAGGGCATGATCCTGGGATCTGGGATGGAGTCCCACACCAGGCTCCTTGCAGGGAGCCTGCTTCTCCCTCTGCCTATGTCTCTGCATCTGTGTGTGTGTGTGTGTCCTCATGAATAAATAAATAAAATCCTTAAAAAAAAAGAAAAAGAAAGAGGTCATTTCATAATCCAGAAATTACCTACACAAAGCAGAATTATTTTGACCCCATCCATTTACCTTCAGCTACATTTTGGTCAAATTTCCTTGTAGGGGAGATTATTATAAATAGTCAACACAAAATACAACAGGTAAAAAAGCATAGACAAAAAATTTAACTGATTAAGTAATTGATTAACCCTCTCCCAAAGAAAATTCATGGAGGTAGAAGATATATTGGTGAAATTTTATACGGATTATTAAAGCCCCATGGATAAATAAAATCTTCACTGAGGAATTTACAAGGAAAAGGCTTCATCTCTGAAATACTTTCAGTGAAATAAACATTAAAACCAAGCGCCAAAAATAAAATAAAATAAAATAAAATGAAAAATAAAAAAAATAAAACCAAGCGCCAGATGAATGGATGCATAATTGACACATCAGAGACAGAGCATGTCATTCTCAAGAGTAGCCAGACAGTGGCAGCAAAGACCAGTAATGGAATCAAACCGGCCAGTGGTTCTTCAGGTATGGTTTCAGAACCAGTTTCCCATCTGGGAAAGGGATAAGATAATTTCAGGCAAGGGCAAACAAAGCCATGCTGAGAATTTGTTAAAAATGCAGATTCCCACACCCACTGAATCAGAAACTGGTGGGGCCTAGTACTCTGCGTGTTAACAAGCACTCCAGGTAACTGATGCCCACTCAGGAAAACTGTAGCCAAACATGAGTCAGTTTTCCCCTTTCCATGTGCCCTCCTGGTACATCCTTTCAAGGGAGGGGAGACAGTAAACATAATCTGTAAACTATGCATATGAGGATTCACAATGGAAAAGAATAAAAGCAGCCAAGAGGGTTAAGTGCGTGGGCAGTTTTAAGCAAAATGGTCTGGGAAGACTTCCTTAACAAGTGCTGATCAGAGGGAGATGAGGAAATAGGATGTGCAAGGGGGTTACTTTCCAAGTAGGGAGTGAACTCATGCAGAGTGGAACAGCCATGCAGAGTACCTGCCAACTGGTAGTGAGGGTGAGAGCTAGACCTCAGGGCCCAGAGGCCACTGGGAGGACATGGTGCTGATGTCTAATCTTCAGAGGGCAATAATTAAACAGATGTGGTTCCTCTATTCGATTGTTGGTTTTTAAAGGTAATGACTCTGGTTGCTGTCAGTTGGAAAGAGGCACCTCATCATGGGAATGGAATCAGGCATCATGCTTTTAGAAACCCATTGGCTTTATGTATTAAGAGATGTAGAAATGGTTCTACCATTTGGACCAGTCATTCCACATCTGGAACTGTATCCTTTTTTTAATAATAATTTTATTTTTTATTGGTGTTCAATTTGCCAACATACAGAATAACACCCAGTGCTCATCCCGTCAAGTGCCCCCCTCAGTGCCTGTCACCCATTCACCCCCACCCCCTGCCCACCTCCCCTTCCACTACCCCTAGTTCGTTTCTCAGAGTTAGGAGTCTTCATGTTCTGTCTCCCTTTCTGATATTTCCTACCCATTTCTTCTCCCTTCCCTTCTATTCCCTTTCACTATTATTTATATTCCCCAAATGAATGAGACCATATAATGTTTGTCCTTCTCTGATTGACTTATTTCACTCAGCATAATACCCTCCAGTGGAACTGTATCCTTAAAAAATATATAGATTCTTATTTTGTTCCTTTCAGTTTGCTACAGAATACTAGTTGGCTCCCAGGGCCTTGGCACACAGCACCTCCAGCCCCAGGGCTTTGCATTTCAGCGTCTCACTCCCACAACCAGCCTTCACACACCAGTCCCCACCTATAGCATCTCCTTTCAGAGTAGCCTCCATCTTCTCCCTGGACAGCATTGGTCAGGGTGTGCCTCTCTCCTCTAACCTCTGGCCTGGGACAGCCCACTGACACTCCATCTCCTCTTACTTAGGAAAGAGTTCTCTTCCTCTCTCTTTCCAAAATGCCTGAGGACTGATCCTGCAACAGATGCCTCTCTCCACCCCTCCTACAAGAGTCTGAAGCTAAGCCTCTTGGGGGACAGGGGGACAACTTGGGCATCTCTCACTCCCACCATGAGCAGAGGTCTTATCTAGTGGTCCTCCATGTGGGGTACAGCCTGGACCCTTCCTGAGCCTCTTAGGAGTATTCATTGGGTCCCACGTCTCACTAGGGATGGCTGAGGAGGGCTACTCAGGTGAATGCTTCGCCCTGCTGTTCTCTCTCTTTCTGGCCACTAGAGGAAGAACAGCCCATCAACCCTGCACACTAACTCACAAGGTAACCTGAAATTTGCTCACTATCTGGGGTCAGACAAGAATTACATTCCAGGTCATGTAATCTGCTATCAGATGGCATCTGGGAAGTTCAAGTGAGGAAATGGCACCTGTCCTCTGTCACTTGTTCATTTAGAAAACACAGACTGCCCACTCTTTGTTAGTTTGGCCCAGCCTGGAGCCTGCATGGGAGACAGGCACAGTACTTATGAGAGATCTGTGCATGTGTTATCAAGAATTAGTGTGAGGGATGCCTGGGTGATTCAGTGGTTGAGTGTCTGCCTTCGGCTCAGGGCATGATCCCAGGGTCCTGGGATGGAGTCCCCATCGGGCTCCCCACAGGGAGCCTGCTTCTCCCTCTGCCTATGTCTCTGCCTCTCTCTGTGTGTCTCTCGTGAATAAATAAATACAATCTTAAAGAAAAGTAGTGTGAAATGGGTGTGGCACAGTCAGTTGGGAATCCTACTCTTGGTATCAGCTCAGGTCATGATCTCAGGATCGTGATCTCACAGTTGTGGGATGGAGCCCCACATCAGGCTCCCCATTTAGTGTAGAGTGTGCTTGGGATTCTCTCACCCTCTTCCTCTGCCCCTCCCACTCTTGGTCTCCCTCTCTCTCTCAAATAAATAAATCTTTTTAAAAAATTAGCTTGAAACTAGCATTTTAATTATCTGAGGAAACAATGTTCTGGTTAGTCGTCCTGAGTAAAGTTGATCGTGTTTTCAACTCAGAGTGCCCCACTGATCAATCTCCTCACAGTTGCCACCCCAGTGTCCCAGTCCCCACACACATGTGGAGAGAGGGAAGCCACATCTGCATTCATATCCGCAGCTATAAAATCTTTGTGTCCCTGCCCATCACCAACTGGAGCTGCAGGACTAGTCAAGGGATCCCCTCTCCACTCAGACAACCCTAAGTCAAGCTTCACTGTAGAATTAGACTCATGTAGCCAATACGGTCAGAGGTAGGGTCAATCAGGGGTGTCCCTGGCCACTGCCCACACCCCATGGGACCATTTCTTTACATCAAGATATCGTTTTTTTCCTGAAGAAACTCCCATGACATCACCAGAAGTTTGAAGGTTGGAATACCCAAATTTCCAGCTCAGACTTGCTCTCTTAGGAAGACTCCTCTCAGCGCCTCATCTTGCCACATGGCCACAGACAGGCGTCTGAGTTTCTTCAGATGTGTTTTAATGTCTTCTTACCTCAACAAGAAGGGGCTCAGAACTCTGGTCACTTTCCTCTCTGCAAACATCTCCAGAAAAAGCCACTTTTTATTCATTTTTCCAAATGTGCCAGACATGGTGCCAGCTCTTGGGGATACAGTGGTGACAGATCTGAAGGGGTTATAGCTCTTGTATATGAAGCATGGGCTATGATCAATCTTCCCCAACATCCCATCTCTGCTCTACCTGGTCCCAGCCTCATTCCCTAAGCATGGACCACAGGCGAGAAGAGGATCCCATTATCCCTAATTTTGGTACAAGCTAACTGTCTTCTCACTTCCAGAGGTATAAGAGTATCACTTTGGGCAGAGTCACCCTGCAGCTGTAGCTCAACCCTAGAGGGGAAGCGATGCTCCAGCTCTTCCTCTCCTGTTGGCCACTTCCCAGGGGTGTGCAGGGAGCTGGAAGCCACCCCTGCAGGAGGCTCAGTACAGCCTCCTATCTACAAAGCCACATTTGTGCAACTTGCAAACATGGGTTTGCCTGAGTTAAAACCCTGGCTCTTGCTTTCCAGCTATATGATATGCCTTTTTCTATCTCTGTTTCATCAAATATAAAATGGAAGACAATAATGGCATCAACATGATAGAGTTGTTGTGAGGAATAAGTGAGGCAGTGCAAGCTTTTCAACCCATAGGTCACTAACCATTTGCTGGTTATAAACCCAAGTTAGTGGGTTATGACCAGCCTTTAACATAAGTATAGTAGAAACAAGAGTATGCCACAATTGGGATAGGTCAGTATACATATCTATATAAGTGTGTGGCAGAAACCATTTCTAGATGTTTTTCTTCCTGTGAGGCCCCATTGTGGGCTTGAGAGATGTTAGATGGATTAAATACAGGCCAAAGTGGGGAGAAGACATGCAATCAAATCCTAGAATCCCTCCTGGCAGTGCCAAGGTAAAGGTATGTGCACATGGGCCAGGATGCTCCTCATGGTTAATAACCCATTCTAATGGGAAAGAGAACATGGACAACAGTGGAACCAGGCATGGCAGGACCCAGATGCAGGCATGTGGTATCAGGCAGGTAGCCATGTGCGCATGGCAGGGAGTACTAGTATAAGCAGCATGGGGAGGAGCTGGAGACATATACCAAAGGCCCTGAAAGCCAATTATTAGCTTGTGAACTTAGCCCTGGCAGTGGGAATTTAAAGCTGAGCTTGTAGGGGTGCTGGGATGGCTCAGTTGGTTAAGCATTTTGGCTCAGGTCATGATCTCAGGGTTGTAAGATCAAGCCCTATATCAGGTTCCACACTCAATGCAGACTCTGCTTGAGGTTCTCTCTCTCCTTCTGCCCCTCCCCCTGCTTGTGCTCTCTTTTTTTTAAGATTTATTTATTTATTCATGATAGACACAGACTGAGAGAGAGAGAGGCAGAGACATAGGCAGAGGGAGAAGCAGGTTTCTCGCAGGGAGCCTGTTGTGGGACTCGATCCCACATCCTGGGATCAGACCTGAACCAAAGGCAGGCGCCCAACTGCTGAGCCACCCAGGCATCCCTTGTGCTCTTTCTCTATCTCTCTCTAAAATAAATAAATAAAATATTTTTTAAATAGAAAAAATAAAATAAAGCTGAGCTTATGAACTTGACCCTAGGCAATGGGGATTTAAAGCAGGAGGATGACTGATTTAACAAAAATCTATTAAGTGCCTACTGTGGGGAGAGTTTATGTTTTAAAAAGTTGACTGTGGAGGATCAGGAGCTGGTGGTAATACCAGAGCAGAGTGATCTATCAAGAAGCTACGGCAATAGTCCTAGTCAGAGATAACAAGTACAGAGGTCATAATGCCTAAAGAAGGAACAGATATAGCCTCTATGCCTGGAGTTGAATGGTCCCCAATACCCAGAGGATTATGGCAGCCATGGGTCTACACGTGGGTTGTGGGGAAGAGCAGTGCTTTGAAGGCCACAGAGAAATTCCACAGGCCTCCGGAGAATGGAAGCCATGTGGCCAAATGGATAAACCCATGGACATGAATCAGACGGCCAGGTGACCTTGGCATATTACTCAACCCCCTACACTGCCAATTTATAAAACAGGGCCAGAAGATTTAACTCATAGGAGTTTTATGAGATTGAAAGCCAATAATGGTAAAAGCCTTTCACAGCATCTGGCATAGGACCAGGGCTTGCACTGGGGCTGCTTGCTGCTTACTGCTTGCTGACCTCATCATAGACATACCTGGAGAAGGCCCTGGAAGACAGCCTGAGAAAGTACCAACTTCTGGCTACTCAGACACAAGTCAAAGGAACAGAGCTGACTTCATAGTGTCCCTGCCCCCTCCAGGCTCATGTTTGAAACTCAGACCCATCCATCCACAAATACTTGAAGGCTCAGGATGGTAAATAGTAGGCAGTGACAGCCTTCTAACCAGAAGGGCCAACTCCTTGCATCTCCACTGTGTACACCTGGATCCCCCCTGAGAAGGAATCTATTTTCAGAGACTTCAAGACAGATGATCTTGAACCCATGGTCACACTATCTGAGTACAGAGGATTTCCACAGTTCTCAGTGAAGATGGTCACTACATACCCATTCAGAACAATTTACTCCCAAACAAGTATCTCCCCTAGATTTTCAGAGCCCTTCTAAGTATAGAGACTGTGCTAGGTGCTGGGCATATACTGATGCACTCAAGCCCGGTGCAGCAAGCAACTGCAAGAGACATCCTCTGGAGTAGCCCTTTGTCCTCCCTTTGTGCAGGGCTCTGAGATTTTCCTACCCCAAACTTACACTTTTCCAGTCTGAAAATGGGAATGACTCTGACTAATCAGTGCTTCCATTTCTGATCAAGACAAGCCTCTAAAAATGAAAAGGGATAGCTGGCAGTCTTCATCTATCTTCCTGATTTTCCCAACCTAGCCAACTCTGACTGTAAAATGTAGTTTCCCTTAAATATCTTTGCACCTACCCAACTAGTCAATTATAGGGGAGCTTTTCAGCTAGGCTGCAGTGTCAGTGTGCCTTAAGGTAAATCTGTTTCCTGGATCTCTCCAAGATACATCTTGGACTTTTTTTCAGGTAAACTTTAGGTTTTCTCTAAGTGTCCCTCTGTCCATTTCAGGTTCAACAAAGTTTTAACAAAATAAGGAAGTTCTATTCTTTTTCAAAAGAGACCCACAGCTTAATTCTGCCATTGCACAGTCATCTACTGGGGTACTGTCTACCAGGTACTGACTGCAACCCACCCACCTCAGACCCTACCCTCTGGTAGAAGAAAGAGACAAGTGAAGTGAACACACCTTCATAACACAGTGTGACAAACACAGTGATAGATACATGGTCTTGGCTATGGAAAGAGAAATCAGTTTTATTTGGGGAATAGGACAAAGAGACTTGATTTGACCACAAAAGATGTGTGGAATAATCTAGGCAGACAGGAGGGAGAAGAGTTAACGGCATCAACCAACTTCACAAGGAATCTCATTCCAAGCCCTGTGAGGCATTGTCAATGCACCCATTTATAGACATATTAGTAAGGTCTCAGGAGGTTAAGTAACTGCACAAGGTCATGGAGTTAGAAAATTGCAAAGAAGGGTCATCTGTATACTTTTTTAAATGACAAAAGCTAGATGCAGAGCATTTAGGTAAATGTGCTCAAAGTTAGACAGGTAGAAAGTGATGGAATCGGCAATCAAATCTGGGTATCATATTGAGACCATAGAGGTAGATGGATTATAGAGACCCTGTTATGTCAAGCTAAAGAATTTTGAGTCTCTCCAATTGACGAGGAAGAGGCTCTGAAGGGTTTTTTTTTTTTTTAATTTATGATAGTCACAGAGAGAGAGAGAGAGGCAGAGACACAGGCAGAGGGAGAAGCAGGCTCCATGCACTGGGAGCCCGACGTGGGATTCAATCCCAGGTCTCCAGGATCGCGCCCTGGGCCAAGGCAGGTGCTAAACTGCTGCGCCACCCAGGGATCCCAGCTCTGAAGGGTTTTAATTGATGTTGCAATTTCACATCCACTCCAATCTATCCTATCCCATATGCATTAACCATAAATTCTAGTAGTGAAGAAGTAACAATGCTTTTCAGCCACAGTGGACATGTCCAAGGAAAATATATTTTATTTAATGAAGTTATTCTATTTAATAATGACATTCTATATAATGAATATTTCTACAACTCAGGAAGAAAAGAACAAACAGCCTAATAGAAAAATGGGGAAAGAAGGTAACAGGCAATTTATAAAAAAGGAAACACAAATGGCCAATAAACATAAGAAAAGATACTCAGCCAATTAAAATAATTACCTAATTAAAATAATATTGAATGCTGTTTTTCTCCTGTCAGATTGACAAAAGGGAAAAGGGCAGAAAAGAACAAATGTTGCTAGGGTGTTGGAAGTTGTGTACTCTTATATACTACTTGCAGAGATATTCATTTATGCAGCCATTTTGGTTTTTAAAATTTTTTATTTAAATTCAATTAACATATAATGTAATGTATTATTGGATTCAGAGGTAGAGGTCAGTGATTCATCAGTCTTATGTAACACCCAGTGCTCACTACATCACGTGCTCTCCTTAATGCCCATCACCCAGTTACCCCATCCCCTCACCCCCGTCCCCTCCAGCGACCCTCAGTTTGTTCCTATGATTAAGAATGTCTTATGATTTGTCTCCCTCTCTGATTTCCTCTTGTTTTTATTTTTTCCTCCCTTCCCCTATGATCCTCTGTTTTGTTTCTTAAATTCTACATATGAGTGAGATCATATGATAATTGCGTTTCTCTGATTGACTTATTTCACTTAGCATAATAGCCTCTAGTTCCATCCATGTTATGCAGCCACTTTGAAGGGCAATTTGGAAATTTCTTTTAAAATTTAAAACACACACAGATTGCTGAGATCAAGTAAGGTGTTCATATATCTCCTGAGAAAATGCTTCCACCCAAGCACAAGGAGATCCATTACAACATCATTGTGTCTAAACATTAGAAATAACCCAAAAGCCTATCATAGGGAAATAGCTGTAAATACTGGGGTATGTTCATAACAAAAAATACTATGCAGCAGCTAAGAAAATTGAGCTATTTTTTTAGACTAAAGCGGATATATTCTTGAATGGAAAAGGAGACAACTGCAGAATGATACATATATAACAACCTTTATGTTAAAAATATATATATTTAAACATAAAGGCTGCTTATGTTATATTTTATATGGGTTCATAGATATGTCTGGAAAAGGGCTTAGAAAGATCTTGGAAAGTATATGTAAAAACAGTAACAGTGGTAGCTTCTGAGAGGGGGCAGAGAGGATCAGGGCTGGGGACCACAAACAAATATTCATAATGTTCTAATTTCTATGAGCACCTCAATAACCAATTCTATTCACGTATACTTTCATGATTTTCATTTTAATAAATGTAGAGATAGATTTAAAAACCAACGTCATATCCATTCCCATGCAAAGTGCTGTGGCTGGTGCTCTGAATGCATGACAAGCAAATCTTGTTATTAGACACACTAGGCTGATATGGCCTTCAAGGAGCTCTCAGGTTGGCAGGGGGGGAAAAGGTCCAACATGGTGTGAGATGAATTCCTGAAGAGGGGTAGAAAAATGCAGTCGGAGTCATGGTGGGGGTAAGGGGAGGGTGTCCACAATATTTTAGGAACCAGGAAAGCATTTATGGTAACCAAGGAAAGGCAAAGCTGAGAGAACTTCAGGTTCAAAGGTGCAGAGGTGGGAGCTCCAGGAGTCTGTTAGGGAAGACAAGGAAGACAGGAAAAGTTGGGGACTCATTGTGAAAAGTGACAAAGCTTGAATAAGAAGCCGGACAGCAGCAGCAGAGTGCCCTGTGAGGTCTGTAATCACAGGGGAACTTGCCTGAAAGTTTACAGAAAAGAAGTTTGGCATCCATGCAGGGGTGGATTGGCCAGATCAGGAGGCAAGGGACAAGTTTGGGAGGCTATTGACTGTCCCAGTGTGAGGTAAGATTAGGTTTAAGGAAAGATAAGGGGTCTGAGCAGGGATGATCTCAGTGGAGGAGAGAGATGAACCTGAGAAACTCATTGGATTGGTTGAGAAGAGTGGAGGAAGCATAAATCAAGTGATTATGAGGCCCTGCTTCCACTTCGTGAGAAATGTCAGGAATCAGAAGAAAAGCAGGTAAGAGCAGCGTCTTCTCTGAGATCTGCAGAGAGGTGTTCCAAGGCCTGCCCACAGTACAGGAATTTCAGTCCCCTTATTCCCCCACTGGAGCCCAACTATGCAGCGCACAAGACAGGTCTGCATTCTGAGGATGCACTAGCCAAGGGCAGGCAGGCAGGCACGTAGTCCTTCTGGCATTCAGCCACCAGACTCACAGGCTTCCAGGAAAAGCTGACAGGGGATGCTCTGTTCCTTTGAATCTGAGAATATGTGACTGAAGACCTAAATTAATTAAGTGATTCTGAGGCCCTGAGGCCTTCCTGAGGAAGCACACAGGGTGAGTAGTGAGACCAGGGTAAATGGTACCCCCTCCCCTAGTATTGGAATCCAGAGAGGCTTTTGAGCTTCATTGGAACTAAGCCTGCACTTAAGTGCTTCCAGGGAGACAAAGAAACAATAAATCAGGAGCAGGTGCCCCGCCCACACACTGCCACTACCGCTATCAACCTGCTTCTCTACAGAAACATGGTCATTTTGAGTCTCTGAGACCAGATGTCTCAGTGAAGCAACAAATGACACAATCTCAGAATTAACTTGGCCCACAACCTTCTAGAAAAGAGTCCAGGGTGGGCTGATACCTTCCTTCAAAGCAGCACCCATACATACAGCTCCTTCAAGATGCACCCTGGGGTATACACACCATACCTCATCTAAGCATAGCCACAGGAAGGCTATCCTCCCACACCTTCCTCAAGCTCCCATATATTAGGACTCCCCAAGGCCACAGCAAGTAATCCAAGCTTGAGGAAAAGACTTTGTTCTAGCAGATGAAGGCCACAATTGTATTCAATGGATAAAATGAGAAGAAAAGTTGTCAGCATGAAATGACCAGCTGTCTCTGTCCATACAAAACAATAATAATTAAGCTCCTACTAAGTATCAGGCATTGAGCTAGATACTTTCAAATAAGTCAACTCATAATCTTCAGCCATCCTGGAGCAGGACAGTATGGTTGTTGAGAGCCGGGTTGCTGGGGCTAAACAGTCTGCATTTGAGTCTTGTCTCCACCACCTATGAACTCTGACTGTGTATAAATTACTGTCCTTCAGTGTCCTTGCCTGTAAAAAGGTAATATGAAGGTTGGTAAGAGGATTACATGAGTTAATGTTTGTAAGTTGCCTAGAGAGAGAACAGTGCCTAGAAATTGTAGGCACTTCTATGTGCTTAAAAAATACATTCCTTCCTTCCTTTACTCATTTGACTTACCTTGAGTAACAGATATGTACTCTGTAGCAACATTTCCTATACCTACTTGAGAAAGCAGAGAAGAAAATGCTGCCATTTTCTCCAGCATGGTTGGATGGGAAGTTCTCTTCTTCCTGTAACTTATGATCAGAAAGAGAAATCTCTGGAAAGGAATTTACCAGAGTTGAAGAGGAAGCCAGAGACACAGGAAGACAGGAGGGGCAGGGCTGTTGTGCAAGGCTGTTTGGCAATCCAAGAACCAGCTGCCAAGCTGGGCCAGCACCCTGGACAGCTCCCGACAGGCCTGCGCAGGAACTGGGATGGTTCCCATGTTCTGCCAAGGATCAGGCCCTAGCCTTTTTCTGAGACAGGGGGTCCTCAACTCCTTGAGACTCCTGCACCCTAGTCCTTGGGGCTGATGATTGACGGGGTAGAGGACTGCCTCTGAGCTGTATGCTGGAGGCTGTGTCCCAGAAGCTTCTTTAGGGAGGCTTCTTTCCAAGAACCTTCCTCCTCCCACCGATCTTCATCTGTCACTCTCCCTTACACTGCCAAGATGTGACCACCTTGCAGATGGAGTAGCGGAGGTACAGTGAAGCACAGGGAATAGGGAAGTATCACAAGGACCACAAGGAAGGTCCCACCGCCTTGGTTTAAATCCAGGCTCTACTGTTGGGATCTCAGGCAAGTGACCCAGTTTCTCTATGCCCAGCTTCCTCATCAGTAATCCAGAGGAAAGGACACCTAACCTCCGCCAGGATTGAATGAGATTAGATGAAACAGCACACATAACACCCTTGACATACAGTGCTTAATATATGAGTCTGTTTCCTGCCATTGGTGAGTGGAGGACTGAAGAGTTGAGCATGATCTCAGAAATAACTTGGCTCCATGCTCAAGTGCAGTCATGAATTATGAGGGCTAGTCAGCGGGGAGAGATGTCTGCACCTTGAAGTTCCTGGGAAAATTTCTTTTCTCTAAAATTCCACTAAGTTCTAAATTCTTCAGCCACTAGGCAGAAAAACATCTGCTTTAAATCTCACCTCCCTTTTAAAATCAGGCAGGGCAAACAATATATGCATAAATAACAAATGCTCTGCAGGCTGGAAGACTGCCTCTTTAAAGGTCTCACAAAGGGAGCATCAGAAGAGGCTGGAGGTCTGCGCTGGGAAGCTGGAGCTAGTGTACTGAATCAAGAATATGCAGATTATGGGCAGCCCAGGTGGCTCAGTGGTTTAGCACTGCCTTCAGCTGAGGGCGTGATCTTGGAGACCTGGAATCCAGCCCCACATCAGGCTCCCTGCATGGAGCCTGCTTCTCCCTCTGCCTCTCTCTCTCTCTCTCTCTCTCTCTCTCTCTCTCTCTCTCTTTGTGTCATGAATAAATAAATAACATCTTAAAAAAAAAGAAAGAAAGAAAGAAAGAAATCCTAAACTTGGAGTGCCTGGGTGGCTCAGTCGATTAAGCATCTGCCTTCAGCTCAGGTCATCACCTCGGGGTCCTGGAATCAAGCACCGCATCAGGCTCCCTGCTCAACAGGGAGTCTGCTTCTCCCTCTCCTTCTCCCTCTGCCCTGTGTGCATGTGTGAGAGCTCTCTCTCTCTCTCTCTCTCTCTCAAATAAATAAATAAATAAAAATCTTTTTAAAAAATCCTAAACTCAAGCCCTTATCTAAATGTTCATACTCTGGGTGTGTGTAGGGCTATCAAACTGTAAAATGCCTAGGCAGCAACTTAGAAAAAGAAAAGTTGTTTTTCCTGAAAGTTGTTTTCCTCATCACAAGGTTTCAAACTCAAATGACTGGAAAGCTAGGCAGGTGACATAAATGTGCAAATATCCCTCAGTTGGAGGGACACTGTGGTAAGCTGAAGAGTGTGTGCTGACTCAAGGCCTTCAAATAACATTTAAAATAATTCTGTCACCCTGAAGAGCCTCTCTCCAGTACCCACTTCCCCAGGAGGAATGTAGTGAGTGGGCTTTTCCCTCACCCTTTACTTAACAGAAACAAAGGCTGGAGACTGAGAGAGGCTGTGACTTGCCAAAGGTCAGTCAGAGGCAGATCTGTCCCCATACTGGGGCTCTTTCCCTCTCTCAGACAGAGGGCAGTTTGGCCACCACAGAGCAGGTGCTGGGAACTCTTTAGTGGAAGAGTTTCTCCTCCTTCTTGGGATGCCTGGGTGGGTGGAGAGATTAAGTAACAGGTACCAAAGCCTCTGTCTCTCACCCTGACACCCTGGTCCTATCACCTCATCCCACAGCCATTTCAGGGGCAGCAACTTGCCAATGCCCCCCACCAGCTAGGACAGAGCCTGGAATCTCAATGCCCACCTAACCACAGGGACTAGCCCGGAAGCCAAGATGCCCCTGTACCTTTTACCTGCTCTTCACAAGACCCACTACTGTGAAAGGAAGCTAAAGAACACATTTCACAGACAACAACAAGCACTTCTATCACTCTTACTATGTTATGTGCCAAGTACCCTAAGCACTAGTTACTCTTATTACATCATTTTACAAATGAAGACACTGGAGGACAAAGAGGTGAAGTAATTCCCTGGCACCCTAACTAGAAAGTGTCAGAGCTGGGAGCCACCTCAGTCGTCTGTCTCTAAAGCCCAAGTTCTGTATGCTGCATCACCCGTGCCTCCTTCTGGGTGGGAGCACACGTATAGAAAGAAGCTGGATTTATGCTAATTTACTTTTGAGACCTAAAGAATGGGAAAATTCTTTCTGACTCTGGAAAAGGCAAACTGTAATCTTAAAGACACAAGTCTCTCAATCTCAACTGCCTTTCTCCTGCCGGCCGGCCGACTGGGAACACAGACTCGTTGTGCCATCTAGGGTCATTGTTCTTTGGGGGACACATTAGGCCCAGCTCACAGCCAGGGCAGCTCAGGCAGGGTGCAGAGAATGGGGTGTCCGGGCGGTGGGGGCCCTCCCGGAAGGTGAGCTTCCCTTGAGCCTCGGAGGAGAGGAAAGCTGCCGGCTCCTGCCGTGGGAGTGGGCGCGGCGCCCACTCGGGCTTTCTTACAACTGCGAGAGAGGACCCCGGCCACGTCACGCCCGGAGCCCACCGGAGACTTGGAGGCACCTTTGTAGATTTAGGGGAAGGGGTGTGGGGAGGAGGGGGTGTGAATGGGGGCGGGACCTCGCCGAAGCGGGTGGGGGGTTAGTTCCAGGGCGAAGAGCACCTGGGAGGAGTTCCGGGGGTGGGGGTCGGGAGGAGGGCAAGGAGATGAGGGGAGCTGGGGTCCCGGACGGTGAGGCTGAAAGGGGGAGTACCTGCTGAGGGAAGGTGGCGGAGCAGTGCCGGAGGGTGGGCGGGGCAGGGCTGATATTTAGGGCCCTGGTGGGAGCGAGGCGACTTCCCTCGGTGCCCAGAAGCTCGCAGTCAGGGATTCTCTGCCGTGACATTCTCCCGAAGGGCCGGTCTGTCGGAACCGGCCCAGCAGTGTCTGCGTCTCCCCCTCCCGTCCTGGGGGTGGGAGGGGCCAGGGGTGGGGCCAGAGAAAGGGTCGGGGGGTCTGTACCGGCCCCCCACCCATCGCCGCCCCCCCATCCAGCTGCGAGAACAGATGGACGCAGCCACCGCTCACCTCGGGGGCTCTGCCCGCTGTGCGCCGAGATCCAGGCGGAGGCGGAGGCGGAGACCCGCAGCCCTCGGCGCCCTCCTCCAGCCGGGCGGGTGGAGAGCGGCCGCGGCGCGACCCCTGGGGAGGGGGACGGAGAGGGCGCCCCCCCCTCCCCCCGCGCCCCGGGTCCTAGAACTGGGCCGGGGCCGGGGAACAGACAGCCCGCTCCTGGCGCCGCGCATCCATCCTCTGGGGCTTGGCCCAGACCAGGGGGTCTTCTTACCGAGACCCTTCTCCAGGGTTTCCAGTCCCGGCGCCTCTGGGAAGGGGACCCCGGCCCCGCCGCGCCCCGCCCCCGGCCCCCGCCCCGCCGACGTCGCATTAGCATGAGCGACGCAAGTGGCCCGGGCACCACTTGGGGGCCGAGACTCGCCGCGTCACAGCCCCGAGTGGAAAGGAAAGCGGAGGCGGCGGCGGAGGAGGCCAGAGCGCGCGAGGGGAGGAGAGCGAGGCGGCGGCCGCCTGCCCCTCGGCCCGCGCGGGCGGCCCTTCCGCGCCTCGGGGACGGCCCCGCGCGAGCCAGGGGCGCGGCGTGCGCAGTCTGCGGCCCCCGCCCCGGCCCCGGCCCCGGCCCCGGCCCCGGCCCCGGCCCCGGCCCCGGCCCCTCGGCTCGCCCGCCTTCCCTGACCGCCCTGAGGCCAGCGGCGGCCGGCCCGGGCTCGGCTCGCAGCAGCCGCGGCGGCTCGAGGGGCAGGGTCTTTGCCTTTCCCGGGCACAGGGCCATGAGCCCTGCGGCCACCTGAGACACAGGGGCGCCGCGCCGACCGCGCCGACCGCGCCGACCGCGCCGACCGCGCCCGCGAAGTTGCGAGCCCGGTCTCTGCACCGCAGGGCGCCCGCGCTCGGCCCGCGAAGGCGTCCTGGGAAGAGCGGCGGAGCAGAGGCGATGGAAGCCGCAGCGCCCGCGGGCCGGGGCCGGGGCGGGGGCCGGGGCGGGGGCCGGGGCGGGGGCCGGGGCGGGGGCCCGGCCCGGGCGGCCGCCGTCAGGCTGTCAGAGGCGGTGGGCGCGGCGCTGCAGGATCCCCGGCGGCATCGGCGCCTGGTGCTGGTCATCGTGTGCGTGGCGCTGTTCCTGGACAACATGCTCTACATGGTCATCGTGCCCATCGTGCCCGACTACATTGCCCGCATGCAAAGGGCCAGCAGGCCCACCCCGAGCACCGAGGCGTCCGCTCTGCCGCTGTCCACTGCAGCCAGCGTCGGCGCCAACGCGGGCAACACCTCCGAGTCCCCGACGGCAGCGACGGAGAACGAGGACGTGAAGATCGGGGTGCTGTTCGCCTCCAAGGCCATCCTGCAGCTGCTGGTGAACCCCCTGAGCGGCCCCTTCATCGACCGTGTGAGCTACGACGTGCCGCTGCTCATCGGCCTGGGCGTCCTGTTCGCCTCCACCCTGCTGTTCGCGTTCGCGGAGGACTACGCCACGCTCTTCGCTGCGCGCAGCCTGCAGGGCCTGGGCTCGGCCTTTGCGGACACGTCCGGCATCGCCATGATCGCCGACAAGTACCCCGAGGAGCCCGAGCGCAGTCGCGCGCTGGGCGTGGCTCTGGCCTTCATCAGCTTCGGGAGTCTAGTGGCGCCGCCCTTCGGGGGCTTCCTCTACCAGTTCGCGGGCAAGCACACGCCCTTCCTGGTGCTGGCCGCCGTCTCGCTGCTCGACGCGCTCCTGCTGCTGGCAGTGGCCAAGCCCTTCTCCGCCGCGACGAGGGCGCGGGCCAACCTGCCGGTGGGCACACCCATCCACCGCCTCATGCTGGACCCCTACATCGCGGTGGTGGCCGGGGCGCTCACCACCTGCAACATCCCTCTTGCCTTCCTCGAGCCGACCATCGCCACGTGGATGGAGCACACGATGGCGGCGTCTGAATGGGAGACCGGCATGGCCTGGCTGCCTGCCTTTGTGCCGCACGTGCTCGGCGTCTACCTCACCGTGCGCCTGGCGGCGCGCTACCCGCACCTGCAGTGGCTGTATGGAGCGCTCGGGCTGGCCGTGATCGGAGCCAGCTCCTGCATGGTGCCTGCCTGCCGCTCCTTCGCGCCGCTAGTGGTCTCGCTCTGCGGCCTCTGCTTTGGCATTGCGCTAGTAGACACGGCGCTGCTGCCCACGCTCGCCTTTCTCGTGGACGTGCGCCACGTCTCGGTCTACGGCAGCGTCTACGCCATCGCTGACATCTCCTATTCCGTGGCCTACGCGCTCGGGCCTATAGTGGCGGGCCACATAGTGCATTCGCTCGGTTTCGCGCAACTCAGCCTCGGCATGGGCCTGGCCAACCTGCTCTACGCGCCCGTCCTGCTGCTGCTGCGCAACGTGGGCCTCCTGAGGCGCTCCCGCTCGGAGCGCGACGTGCTGCTGGAGGAGCCCCCGCAGGGTCTGTATGATGCTGTGCGCCTGCGTGAGCGCCCCGTGTCGGACCCCGACGGCGCACCCCGAAGCCCTTCGGGCCCCTTTGACGAATGCGAGGACGTCTACAACAATTACTACACCCGCAGCTAGCAGCCCCGCTACTCCTCCAGGTCACCCACCCACCCCCCACCTCTTGGGTCAAGGTGGCTTCAGGCTCAGGGCCGGCCCCTTCCAACGAGTATTCCACAGCCTCCACAGCCTCGGCCGGCTGGACTTCCTCGTCTGGGTCCCCTGTCTATGACCCTTTCTGTGTCACCCTCCCTCCCGTCCAGTGGGGCGCAGAGCACAGAGGCATGCGATGCGATCCTGGTCCTGCGGAGATAAAGAGGTGCGCGAGGCGCCACCTCGGGGCTCCTCTGTGTAGAACCGTGCGTCTGTCTGTCTTTCCTCCCATTTCTCTCAGTGCCAAGTTGGCGCCCTGCACCGCGGTGCTGCCGGCCCGAATCAATAAACTATATCTGTTCGAGACCGAGTCTCTTTACTGGTGAGGGTGGGCGGCCGGGCACAGGGCCAGGGCAGAGGGGAGGGTGAGCTGGGTCTGGCCCTAATACAGGTCTGGGCCTGGCAAGCACTAGGGACGCCTGTGGCTCTTTTGCTACCTAGTAGAGGAGGTAGAAATAAAGCAAATCCAGCAAAGGCTCCCACCTTCGGACACCACTTCCTTTTAGCCCGCCACAGCCCCTCCCTCCCAGCCCCAACGCAGCGCCCCAGGGTGCCGCCCGGGGGAGCCTGAGGACCCGCTATCTCCTATCTCCGGGTGTGCGAGGCACCGCCCCTTGAGGACACTCCCTGTGTCAGTCACTGAGCTTTGAAGCGTCAGGGGTGGGCCTCCCTTTAGCGTGGCATCCTGCCGGGTCCAGGCTCGGTGAGGAGTAGGGGCCGACCTGTTCCTGGCAGAGCTCCCATCTCTGTCATGTGTGTTTGTCAGAGAGCTAAGCTCTATCCTTCGAGGAGTGGGGGAGAGGTTGGTGTGTCTGCTATGACCTGGCTGTGCGGGTCTGAGTCCTAAGGGAAGAGGGTGCCAATGTGGGAGCTGGTGCCACCCCCCTTACCCCCACCCTTACCCCTGCCTTGGTGGAAGCATCTGGCCAAGGCTGTCAGAAGTCTCCCCACCTTGAGTGCTGGTCTCTGGAGCTGCAGGCCCCGGTTTGCAGGCCACTCCCAGTCCTGGAGTCTGCGGCCTGATTGAAGGCGGAGGAGCCCTACAATTCTGGCATGGAGAGGCAGCAGAGTTGGGGTACACCTATGTATTAAACAATGCCTCTGAGAGTCCTCACTACTGGTGTGTGCACATCTGTCCTCTGATCGTGTCTTGGGCTGGGTGTGTGTTTGGGCAGGGTCTGTCGTTGTGGGTCTGTCTGTGTGTGTTGCTGTGTAAGGATCTTTATGTGGGGTGGGGGTGGGGGAGGAGTGCTTTGTCTGGGAGGACTGTATGCCTCTGGCTGCGTGTCTGTAAGCATCCCCAGGTCTGTATCTCCACTCCTCCCCACCCCCTCCTCCCCATAGTGCAAGCAAGGAAGGAGGACCTCCAGTGATCGGGATGATGATGATGATGATGATGATCATTATCATTTTGAAAGGAGTTGTAGTATGATTTGAGCCTGGCCTAGACGGCGGGGAGGGGGCAGATTTCCCCAGACCCAACCCTTCCCCCAGGATTGTGCCGCCGCAGCCGCAGCCGGGGCTAGGATAATGGAGTTGGGAGAGCACCGGGACTGGGGAAGGCTGGGCAGGGGGCAATGAGCACGGGCCGGGCAATGTTCTGCACCCCGTTTTCCTGCCTGGATTCCGCTGCCTTGACACAAACTCGTCCGGGGAGCCGTCCGAGCCGGGGCAGGGGGCCTGGAGGTGGGATCGCCGCAGGCGGCGGGGGTGGGGGCGAGGACGGAGGAGCGGGAGAAACGGGGTGGGGCTGAGGGAGGGAAGAAAAAGAGGGGAGGGAGGAGGAACAGGAGGAAGGACAGGCAGGCGCGGCCGGTCCGCTGGCATCCAGGAGGGAGGCCGCGGGGACCCGGCGACGTCGGAGGCTCGACCGCGGACAGAGGCCCCCACCCCCGTACTGCTGCCGCGCCCCTGGATCCCTTCCCGCCGACACTCCCGCGCCCAGTCTTGCCTGGTGCCCGGGTACCGTGGCCAGCGCGGCGGAACCGGGAGCACAGGTGAGAGGGGCCGGGCGGGAGAGCGCCGCGCCGGAGCCGAGCGCAGGGAGCCGGGGGCGGGGGAGGAGGGCTCGGTCCGGGGAAGGCGCCGGGTCCGCAGGCCCCAGGGGCCGCGGCACTGGCCGAGTCCTGAACCGAAGTGGCCGTCGGGGAAGCGCCGGGAGAGTGTGGGATTCCGCGGCTCTGGCGCTTCCCCACGGCTTGTGGAGGCAGAAGGGCCGGGAGCAGGACGGCGAGAAGTTAGGGGAAAGGGCTTGGAGAGGCTTGGCCATCACGCTCCGCGCCTCCGCGTGCGTGTCCTCACTTCTCTATTCTGGATCCCCATCTGCTAAATGCCAGGGTCTGCATTTTGTGTGCCCAGCCAGGGCGTCGGCAGGCCTCACCGGGACCCCTCTGATTTGCGGGTACGCACCCGACTCTCGCGGAGGTGGGAGGTGGGGAGCAGCCTCAGGTGGCAAGTGTGAGCTAGGTCCCAGGGAGTCCCTACATGGTGCCTGTGTTGCGGAGGCCGAGCTCGGATTGGGCCTCAAGTTCAGAGGAAAGACCCCCCCCCCCCCCCCTCCCGGGAGCCTTGGGAAGCCAGGCTGGTGGCAGCACCGACTGGAGGGCATCAGAAGCAAAAAGATACGCATATATATCCGCATTCACCGCCTAATTCCTGGCCCTGGGGTGGGGTGGGGGGGAGCAGCCCGCTGCCCAGCAGGGACCAGGCCCTCCCATTTGGTCCCCAGGAAGCCATAGTGCTCCAACCTCACACCTCTCCAAGATATGGGGTGTCCAGTCACACTAGGACCTTTACCAACTTGACCTTGCCCTCACTGACCTTTCCAAATTCTACAGCCCTGCCGTGGACCCTTCCTTGTATACCACTGTTTCCATTTTGCTGGGTGTAGGGGCAATGACTATGCTGTTCAGCAGGTCTGGGGACCACCTAGTGCACAGCATCCTGGCATGGAGTTCATGTAGGTTCTGTATTCTCTGCTAGTACTGCCAGGCAGCCCCAGGTTTCTCCATTCCTGAGCCTGATTCATCATCTTTCTGGAAGCTCTGTCCTTGGGTCAGCTGTGCCTAGAGCCTAGCCCCCACCTGGGCTATGCTTGCCTGGGGTGGGGGTGGGGGATAAAATGGACTAAACATCAGCTTTAGGCTCTTGGGAGAGAATAGGGGATGGATGAGTAGAAATCATGAGTGTGTCGCTCTGAGACTCTGCTTTGGGAATATGCTGAGGGTAGAGGGTGGTCTTAAATAGGGCTTTGCCCCTCTTGTCCTGGGTCACTTCTACTGCAAATAAAAAAATTAATCCATTTTTCTCCAGGCTGAGTCAGGTGACCCCTAGAGTCCTGGACTGCCCAGCTGCCCTGTAGCATCTCCTCAGTGTTCCCATGCCACCTACACTAGGGGCCTGCAAACCAGAGATTGCCTAAGTCACAGTCCATCCAGCAGGCCCCAGGGTCCTCCACCACAACCCCTGTCTTGGCCACAGGCCAGGCTCCTGGTCAGCCCAGAGTGCCTCCTGAGCCCACAGCCTAAGAGGACATGTATTCATTTACCCGTGCATTCATGCAAGCATATGTTCCTTCAATTCAGCTGCCCAACACTGATCCTACTCCATGCTAGTCACTGGCTAGGTCCCAGAGGTGAAGCCCTGAACACAACAGGAGAAGTTCGCAGTCTAGTAGGAGAGATCTTAATCAGCAAAACATGTATCTGTTGAGTCCTAGGCAGGAACAAAGCAAGTGCTCTGCCAATGACCCCTTTATGATTTGGAGTGAGCAAGCTCAACAGGCTCCTTCCCATTCTGGCCTAGGGTGGTCAGTTGAGTCTGGGTGACAGTCTTATGGAATAGGTATCAGCTAAAGACTTGCTTTAGACCCCACTCTAACTTCTTTGGGGACTCGGAAAGGACACGTAGTTAGAGAGGCTGGTCTGGAGGTTGGGAGATTGGGACCTGCACTGAGGTCCTGTGTGATTGGGGCCCATGTCTAGCTCTGGCTTCCTTACAGGGTAGGGGTGGAGGGTTAGACTATGGAAGGTAAAAGGGTCCATGACAACTCTATGTGGCTGTTGTACTGATGTCTCCCTGCTTCTTGGTCCTCAGGTCTGCACCTCTGCTTCCCCAGCCAGGAGTCACCAAGATGCCTATACTGGAAAAAGCTCCCCATAAGACAGCAACAAAAACTCCCAGCAGTGAGGAGGAGCCTGTGAGTGACTTTTAGAGTCCTGTCTCTCATCCCTGCCCTCCCCACTTACATACCCCTGCTTCCAGAATAGTCCTGTATGGGACTGGCCTCAGCACTTGCCTGGCCACTAGCCCTGTCCTCTCCTGGGCATGAAGCCCAGGCTGCGGTCTTGCCCTGAGCCTGCTGAGGATCCTGGGAGAGCCTGGAGGGCCTAGGAGTGGCTTCAGGCAATGTTGAAGAAATGCTAATAGCCACATCCTTATTCCTAAGGCCAGGAAGAGCCCCTGACCTGGGCTAGATACTCTTCTCCCTAGGCTTTTCCTTTCCCCAGGTTTCACTTCCAAAGGCTTTGATCCTGGTGGAGTTGCCTTACGGTAAGACTGAACTCTCTAAGCCTTGTCACATCCCAGCCTCAGCTGCTGGCTCAGTCCTGGAGCCTTAGGCACCATCTTCCCCACTGGCCTAAGACACTGCCACTTTCCTTAGGTAGGCATCCTCCTTCCCCACCTTCTTAAGTGATGGAGCAGCACATCTGATCTCCAGATTGTTGAAGCGTCGGCCCCTCTGCTACATTTGTCTTCTTGCCACCTCTTTACCCGGGGCTTCATTTGAAACCCTAATCAGAATTTTTTGGATTCTCCCCATGAAATTGCTCACCATGTTGCCCTGACTATTACAGCTCACGAACGTCTCTGTTGTTGAGTCTGGTCCATGACATGCCCTTTCCTTGAGAGCAGGCGTTCTCTCTCCATTGTCCCTAAGTACAGTCCAGGGCTTGGTTCACATGAAGTGCCTGTAAAATGTGTACTGACCTGAGACCCTAGGGTCCAAAGACACTCAGTACATGTCCCTGTCTCCAGCCCCAGGCCTCGGCTAGAAGCCCAGGAGAATCTAGAGAGGAGCCCCATGGGACTGAGATGTATGAGCCAAGATTTCCTGCCTCATTCCATTTTACCCATCACTGATTCCCTATGACTGAGCCCCAGAACATTATCAGAGCCCTGAGGAAAGGTACCCTGTTTCTAGCACAGACTCTAGACAGGCCTGCTGACACTCTTGGCAAGGCCACCATCTGGGCTGTGCTTGCCCACTCCCCCACCACACAGACCCCCAGACCCCAAGAGAAGGAAAAGGGAAACAGAATGGCTGGTTGGGGGGCTTGGACCTGGCTTTCTTGAAGTGGACTAAGCAACTTAGAATGCTGCCCAGACCACCCTCATCCTTGAGCATTCGCTGGGGCAGGAGCAGCCCATAACTGGCAATGACCTCCCCCTTCCTCCCCCTAGGGCAGTGAGCCCTAAAGACAGGATCGGGCAGGCAAGGACTCCCATTCTTTCATCAGCACAGGCTCCCATACTGGTCCCTGTCTGCCCAGGGCCGCTGCAGGGAGGGCTCCAGCCCATGCTGCAGCAGGAGCCGAGCAGAGGCAAGCGTTCACTGGGTCCCTTTACTCCACAGCCTGGTCCCACCACCCCAAAGAGAAAAACCCCTGAAAGAAGGTGGCCCCCTACCACCAATTTTGTAAACTTGAATCTGTAATATGAAAAGTTGTGGTTTCTGACTGTGACTAGCTTAGTGAGGAAGAAGGAAAAGGAGGAGATGTAAAAGAGCCAGTCTCTCCATGAGTATAACACCCTTTGTGTCCAGAGATAAACTAGCTTCTTTCTGAAGCCCCAGCTGGGAACAATTCCTAAATTAACAGTGACCAACAGCCAATATCAATGACAGGTTTCTTTCATCTTAGACCTATTCTTTGTGGTTTAAAAGCATTTTCATATAGGATTTCTTTGATCCTATGAGAAGTAGAGGCTATTAACGCCCATTTTACAAGGGAGGAAACTGAGGCACAGAAGGGAGGTGGTTTGCTTAAGATCACGCAGCTTGTCAGCATCAGGGTCAGTGCATGAACTCAGTACAAACATCAAGGTCTTCTCCTCTACACTTTATCCCCTCTTGGGGGCAGGGCTAAGGTACCAGAAAAAATGACAGAAGCTTCTTAAAGTCAGAATTCCGCTGAGCTGAGCCCTGGAAATAGGCAAGATTCAAGATAGGGAACAAAGATGGGGACTGATGGAGACACCAACTGGAGACCAACTTGGGGACAGGCATGGTCTAATGCCCACTGATGGACCCCACATAAGAACAGGCATAGAAAGTGCCTATGAACTTTCTCTTCCAGAAGTTGCCCAAACTTCCAGTGCCCCCACTGCAGCAGACCCTGGCCACTTATCTGCGATGCATGCAGCACCTAGTACCTGAGGAGCAGTTCAGGAGGAGCCAGGCCATCGTGCAGCAGTTTGGGGCCCCTGGTGGCCTTGGTGAGACCCTACAGCAGAAGCTCCTGGAACGACAGGAGAAGACTGCCAATTGGGTAAGAGTTATTGAGAGGGGCAGACTGCAGGGGGCTGGCAAGGGTGCAGTGCAGACAAGGGACCCACAGGATGGGGGACAGGGAGTAGACTTGAAGACAGGGATTTGGATGAAGGGCAGGTAAGCAACAAAGATGGGACAGATTGGGGGAGAGGGAAGAGAAGAGAAACAAGGGTATTGCAAGGGACAAAAATGAGGGACAGACAGGATGGGGACCAAGAAGGGACAGATGGGGATAGAGTTGAAGTGATGGAGAGAGACAGGGTATAGAGGTGGAAGACAATGGGGGTCAGGAATGGGGGAATGGATAGGAGAGTGTAAGAGATAGAAATGGGGCAACAAGGTAAGACAAGGGACAGAGATGGAGACAGACGGGGGACAGAGATGGGACAGCAGAAGATGGGGATTAGCTCAGGGAAGCAAAGAAGAGGGCAAAGCAGGAATAGAGCACACGTAGGATGGGCAGGGGACAGGGATGAAGTACCAAACACCCAGAATAGGAAACTAGGATGGAAGAGAGAAATGGCATGGGGCAAAGATGAAAGTCAGTCATGGTGGACCAGAGAGCACACAGTTCCCCTAGCACATACCTGGGGCACAGTGTGTGTTTGTAGAGCGAATGAATGAGGTGTATGATCCAACAAAGTGTCCCAATTGTCCCGTGGGGCTGCCAGGATGGGACTGGCACTCTTCACAGGCAAGGTGATCTTGTTCAGAGGGGTGTGTATGACCGCTGGGAGTAATGGCGCCCCTCTCATTCTCCCCAACAGGTGTCTGAATACTGGCTGAATGACATGTATCTCAATAACCGCCTGGCCCTGCCTGTAAACTCCAGCCCAGCAGTGATCTTTGCCCGGCAGCACTTCCAAGATACAAGTGACCAGCTAAGGTGAGGCCACCATGCTCCTAGGTTCACAGCTTGAGAGTCTGCCTGGAGCCTAGCCCCAGCACCAGGAAGAAAAGATCGAGGCTTGTGCCTCGGCTGAGCTTTCTAAGGCCAAATGCCCCTGAGACAGAGGCTGTCCAGGCTGTGGTCCAGGAAATAGGTTAGATGAGGCTGCTATGTGAGTGACAAACACCCAGTCTTCCTCAGAACATATTTATTTGGGGTGGGGTGAGCAGTAGAGGAGGTCATGGGCTCCCAGGTGTTCCCATGGCATTCTCCACCTGGCTGAGGCTCTGGAAGGAGGTGTGTATCCTCTGACCCCACCAGTACTTGAGGCTTGGACTTGTCCCTCGGATGCACTGCCCCAGGCTGTCTGAGACGACCTCTGCTGTGGCCCCACCAGCCCACAGCTCTCAACAGAGGCTCCAAGGGGGTGGAAATGGTTCTTTCCTGCCAGCTGCCGCCACCAGAGCCTCTGCCATCTGCTGCAATTTCAGGGCTCACTGAGCCACTGGAATGGCCTCTGGGCCCACTGATGTTGATTGGGGGGCTGGGGGGAGCAGGAGGGGTGATGAACATATACACAGGGATGTGGCAGGGAGGAAGGGTCTTCCTACAGTGGTCTCGCAGATCCAAACCCAATGTGGCACAGCACAGGGACAGCTCAGAGAAGAAAAGCAAAACAAAAACAAACAAAAGAGGAGGGGCCTACATCGGCCAATGAGCAGGACTCAGCTGCGCCAGGAAAACCCTCATCCCCTCCTTCCTCATGGGGACTAGCCCAACCCAGCTGCTGGTCAGGCAGCCTGCAGCCTGGACCTCCCGTGGGCAAAAGGAAGTGTGCAGATAGATGGATGAACAGCATCTGAAAACAATTGTCAAGCTGCATCCAAGGGGGCAGGGTCATCATCCATGGACAGTTAAGATGACACAGTCCTATGGCACAGTCCTCTGGTGACTTTTCTTTCCCCTAGCACCCACTTTCATTTTCATTAGCACTAAGGGGACCAAATTGTTGACTTTTCCTAGGAGGCTGGATTTCCCCAAACCTGGGTTCCCGGTCTAGCTCAGCCCCAGCACAGGCCTTTCCTAGGGACAACCCCCACCCCTGACCATCCAGCCTTCTCCTGCCTGCTCTCTGGCCTCTCCCAGCTTCCTCTCCCAACTCTTCTCCTCCTCCCCATTTACCCTCCAGGGCCCCCTCCTCCTAGTTATCTCCACAAGACCATTTTAATACAAGGCTTGTGAAAGACTGGCAGCATGCCTGCAGCAGGGTCCGGGAGGGATGGTTGAGCTTGAGAGAGGGATGTGGAGTAGAGGGAGAGGAGAGTGGGAGAGAGGGAAGGAGCCTGAGCCCCTAAGAGGAGAACCTCAGCCCTGATCTCTCTCTGCAGGTTTGCAGCCAGCCTCATCTCTGGTGTGCTCCACTACAAGACGCTGCTGGACAGGTAGGTTGGGGCCAGCCTGGGAAGGGTAGTGCCCTAATTTGGCACAGCCTGTTGAGTCATCTGTCTCCCTGCCACACTAGCCACGGAGCTCCCAGAGGCAAAGACCTTGTCTTTTTCCAGCCCTGGATTCCCGGGTCCTGTCACAGGGCAGGTAGACTCCCCCCCCCTTCCCCATCCCAACTCCTCCAGCATCAGGATAATGTTAACCCCAGCTAACATGACTGAACATTAATGGTTCCTTTTCCTAGGGTGATCACTGTCCTTCCTTGATCTCTTTAAAATGCTATGTGCCTCAGGAATTTAGGGGATGCATGAGAAGGCAGAGAAGGAGTCATGGGAGCGAGGTGATGGTGGATTCATCCTTGCTAGTTGCCAATTGAGGGGAATGGTCTCCTCATGCTGAGCCTATGTACCAGGCTTCAACCTCTCTGGTTTCCTCTCCAGCTTGGACAGGTGTTCCTCAGATGATCTGTGGTGAAGGACCAATGTATTTTTTTAACTTTATGAAATGTAAAACACTACAAAAATGAATTCACAGAAAAATGGTACAAAGGCACAGAATACACAACCACATATTTTGTTTTTATTTTAGATTTAACACACATAGAATTCCTCAGTTAACTTGCTATAAAAGTTTCTGAGAGCTGCTTCTGCTTCTCAGAGTTCAGAGCGGCATCTGCACTTTGAGCAGCAGGGCCAGGGACACCATACCCTCACTCTGCCCCAGCTAATCTCAGGGCTGCCTCTTATCCTCAGGGCTCAGTTCACACCTGGTCCTTGTCACTCTGTCTCACTACCTGAAACCCTCTCATTTATCAGCTTGCTGCTTGTTGTCTACGCCCCACTTACACATCCCAGGATCTGTGTCCCATCACTCATGTTTTGTTTGCCACTATAACCCCAGATCATAGAAATAAATGTGCCTGGCACAGAGGAGTGCTCAATAAAATGTGTTGCCTGAGAGGGAGGGAGGGAAGGAGAGAGAGTGGAGAGACAGAGGGAGAAGGAGAAGGAGCAGGGAGGGAGGAAGGAGAGAGAGCTAGAGGGAGAAAGAATGAGAAGAGAGAGGAGGAAGTGGCAGAGCAGAAGGGAAGGGAGCGAGTAAAGAACACAAGAGATGCTGAGACCTCAGAAGAAAGAACTTTCTACCTTGAACTCAGAGAAGGCTTCTAGAAGAGATGATGGAAGAGTAGGCTCCTGAAAGAGTAGGAGTTTTCTGAACACGTTCGTTGAGCACAGGGGTGGGGTGAAGGCATGCCAAGCAAAGATCAGCACGAGTGAAGTCATGAGGGCAAATATGAAAGTTCTGTACATGTAGTGCCCGAGGCAGTGATGAGGGAGACTCTCAGAGGCTTGAGAAAACCCTGAGGACCCCTCCATGGGCTGTGGAAACACAGAACTCCACCACTTCAGAAAGTGGCTCTTTGACTGCCATCCTAATGCAGTTCTGGTGTTTGTGCCCTGCTTTGCCTAATCAAGTCAAGTAGACCCAATTCTGATCCCCTGCTTCCCTCCCTGCTGTCCAGCCACTCCATCCCTCCTGACTGTGCTAAGGGCCAGCTGTCAGGGCAGCCACTTTGTATGAAGCAATACTACGGGCTCTTTTCCTCCTACCGGCTCCCCGGCCACACCCAGGACACACTGGTGGCCCAGAAGAGCAGTGTCATGCCTGAGCCAGAGCACATCATCGTGGCCTGCTGTAACCAGGTAAGTGGCCTGGCCCTCTCTGCTGCAGCCTCTCCGCCCTGGGGAGGATGCATGAATACATATCAGTTCCTGTTTCACCAGGGATGCTCAGCCTCCCCTTCGAGGCACTCAGTGAGTTAGGATAGAGTAGGTTCTCTCAACTCCTGGTCAGTCCCATTTATCCCCATATTTATCATTTATGAGTACAAGGAGAGTCATCGATTGAGAATGACTTCAGTGGGCTCCCATTTTGGCCCTGACCAGCCAGGTCAGCTGGTCTGAATGGATGGTGGGCTTTTAATGAGACCCAGCGTGGCCTCAGCAACTCCTCATGAATAACCCAGGTGGCGGCCTTCCTGGAGACCACACACAGAAGATGGACACCTTTCCGGACTGACTGTCCAGACCTCCATGTCCAGGTGCTAGGCTCAGCACTTATTCATCCCTCCTGATTCAGTAGTGACCTGCAGAGGTGCTTGGAATCCCCATCTGACAGAAGAGGAAATAAGGCCTCAAACAAGTTGAGTGGCCTGTCCAAGGCTGAGAAGGCCTTATAGGCCTGGCCAGTACCGCCCGCTCATACCCTGCCTCCTGCAGCTCAGGTCTTCACACTGGCTTCCAGGAGCCCACAAGGGCCCGTGAGGACCCAGGAGACAGGCTAAGCATGTAGGTTCCTGACCCCTTAGCAGCACTCATCAGACTATAGATTCTCTATATTGAGCTTCCACCTAATTATTTCATCTGACAAGAAGCTGTTTTGGGCCTTCTTTGTTTTGTTTTGTTTTTGTTTTTGTTTTTGTTTTTGTTTTTGTTTTTGTTTTTGTTTTTGCTTTTTGTTTTTGTTTTGGTGTGGTTTGGCTTTGGATTTTAGTGGGGTTTTTTTTTGTTTGATGTTGTTTTTGTTTCTTTTTTTTTTTTTTCTTCTAAAACCCAAGTTTGACACCTACTCTAGAGATTCCCCTGCTATTTGTGCTACCATGTTTTCTTCTTGGGTTCACCTGATACTTTCAGTCTAAGATAGAAGCTCAGTGAAAGTCTGCCATCCTAGGTTGGCTATTCCCACCAGAAGCCTCCCTGATGCATTTTGGCCACAAATAATAACTTCTCCATCTTCATTAAAAAGACAAACTCAGAATTTCCCAGCTCCTGCATGTTGCACTATTCATCCATTCCAGAAATACTCTCAGGGCTCCTGCTCTGGACCAGGCCATGTATCTGTTGCTCAGGGCATGAGACCAGGCACTCATATCAACTGGCAGAAAAGGGATCTTGACTTGGGGCTAGGGATAAGACTTTTCACGAAGCCCAAGACCTTAGCTTCAAAGCTCCTGAATGACAGCTCACAGGCCTCATTTGGAACACACACATGCACACATGTGTATGCGCACACATAAGGATAGAGCATTTTGCATGTTTTCCATTTTAATCTTCCTCTGCATATTATTTGCTAACTTGCTTTTTTTCTCCACTCACCATTGTGTTTGATGTCTATCCCTATAGCTGTATCTAGAACTAGTTTATTCCTATTAATTGCTGAGTGGATGTTCACTAGATGAATACACTACATCTAACTTAGCTGTTCCCCTGCTGAAAAATATTTGGTCTCTCTCTACTGTTTTGCTATTGCAAATACAACCTAAATGCACACTCCTTCACATGTCTTCTGGGCACGAGAGTATATGTTTCTCCAAGCCTTAGGCTAAAGTATGTATTTATAAGAGTAGTTGCTGCTGAATCATAAGGTATGCACAATTTAGCTGGACATACATTGCCCTCCAATAGTAGTTGTAGCAATCTATACTTAATTCCCCACAAACATAATAGTTTTACATGAAGTGAGAACCACAGAAGCAAGTTTTATTTTAGCTAAATTTAATCTGGCCTTCTTTGATTTGGGGAAGACTGGAGTCCAGCACAGTCAACAGCATTGGGTAGGTCCCCAACTTGTGACTGTTCAGAACCATCACATACCTTAAGATCCTTGGGCCTGAGTATCCCCCACCTGTGCTCACAGGTGAAGGCTCAGTGAAGGCCCTTCACCTTGGGCCAGCTGCTATGAGTGACATGTTTGACCTGTTTCCCCCACAGTTCTTTGTCTTGGATGTTGTCATTAATTTCCGCCGTCTCAGTGAGGGGGATCTGTTCACTCAGTTGAGAAAGATAGTCAAAATGGCTTCCAACGAGGATGAACGCTTGCCTCCAATCGGCCTGCTGACGTCAGAAGGGAGGAGCGAGTGGGCTGAGGCCAGGACGGTCCTCGTGAAAGGTTAGCAGCAGTGCCCAGCACGTCTCCACGCTCATCTCATCATCATGCCCATTGGCTTTCCTTCCTCTACAGTCGGGCACCATGCCTCATCCCCATTTGCCATAGCATGGGGCGCTCAGGCCTCCCTCCAACTCAGGACCTGACAACAAGTCAGCTGAGGATCCTGGACGCTGACGGCACCTTTTGTACCCTCATATTTCATCTGGAAATATTCTAGCTTCCTGGGTGAGACTGACTAGCACTGGAATCTTGGGATGTCTGGGAATATTGAGGGAGGAAAGATTTTGAGCTGGAGGAAGGCTGGCTACAATTAAGCAGTTGTGCTTTACTGGTGGGCAGGGATGGTACTCATTTTAGGGGTCCGAGTCACTGGGAGAGCTGTCACATGGAGATATGGGATAGAGCCCAGATCTGGGAGGGTGGCTCACTGCCTTCTTCACGTGATTTCTCAGTCCTCAAACTTTTCATCTTCAAACTGACCTATCCTTCTGGGTGGCTGCTGCTCTTATGAAAGTTTCTAAGCATTCTCATAAGAAAGCTGGTAATAGTCTTAAATCTTTTAAATCATCCTTCTGGAAACTAATTTTCAAATCCAAAGCCAGTTCTATTCCCAGGAATTGGATGGAATGCTTTCCTTTCTTGTCTACATTAGAGATTCCAGGATAAAGGTGAGGCTTCCATGTTCCTCCAGAGGTGGACCTCCATCTGCACCTTGGGCTCTCATTTGGCCAAGTGTCCATTCAGACTTCCTGAGGACCTGGGCTAGGCCTGGAAAATATAAGAGGCAGAGAGGATGAAGCCACTGCCCCTGAGCAGCCCCCTGGACAGTGAAAGGAAAGGCATGGGAATCAGATTCAAGTACACAGTAATGCAGCATCTACCCATGTAAAGCAATAAGATAGCAAGTACCAATAAGCGTTCCAGGACTTCATCAAGAGGAGGGAGCCCTCCTATTTGGGAAGCTATTGAAAGGCTTCATTTGAAAAAGTGGGAATTATGCAAAGCTCTGAGACATGAGTGAGAGGGGCAGGAAGGAGGGGTAGCATACAGGTAGGCAGGCGGTCTATGAGCAAAGCTAATTGGCCCCAAGGACGTGCCTGCCCTGCCTGGTTCTACAAGGAGAGCAACCAGCAGGCAAAGATGGCCATGCTGGATGTATGGAAAGAATAAAAAGGTGGTAGAGTCTGGTTCTCTGGCAATAGGCACTTGCATTTTCTGATCCCTCTCCTTAGAAAATTATTTCATCAAAGTTAACTAGCTCCTTGCACCATCCAGTGCTCAGCTCAGGTGTCACTGCCTCAGGTCCCCTAGAGCATCCCCCACTCAACACACTGTCACCTTGTCCTGCTTTCTTACAATGATTGAAATTGTCACTCTGAATTTAGTTTCTCATTTGTCTATGCGTGCTGATTATCTGCCTCCCTTCCCTAGTCTCTAAATTCTAGGAGAACAGGGGCCTTATTTGTTTGGATTAACTTTTTAATCTACTTTGCCAAACACAGTGGGGCCCCAGTTATATTTGTTATATAGAAGAACGAATGGTTACTAATGATAGTAGGTCCCAGGCTTCTTGCCTACCTACCAGTTAATTATTTCTTTATTCAATCATGGGGCACTTACAGAATGCTCAGTCCTAAATCGAGGGCTGCAGGGGCCACAAGGGGGAATGAGACCTGACCCTGTTCTCACAGACCCAACTACCAAGTTGGAAAATTAATAACTTACCATTAGAAAGTGAGTTAATTCCCTCAGGAGATCATGGTGTAATCAAATCCCACTGTTCTCCCCTCCAGGGACAGAGACAGGCATCAAACAATCGCCTCTGCTTCCAATACAGTTTCCACTTTATTAGCCAGCCAAGCTATCTCCCTGTAGGACTGACAGGGATTGCCTTGAGGTTTAAGTGCTTGGGTTGTGCTAATCGGAATTAATTTGTTAATGGCACTTGATCTGGCTTTCTGAATGGAAGTGCTGTTTCTGAAGGAAGCGTGACAGAGAGGAAGGGCCCACACGCCTCTCCTTCAGAGATCTGATTAATCTGTGTCATCTGCACAGCAGGAAACCAGTCCTTCACAGAGCCCTCCTCCCCAGAGCCTCCCCTACTCCTGGAGGGGAAACCATTTAGGAAAGGATTTCAGTATAGATGGCAGCTTGGACTAAGTTTGATAGTAAAGATGAAAAGACATGGGTGGGGTCCAGATATATCGCAAAGTAGAAGTACAAGGAGGAAAAGAGAAGTGAGGAAGATTCCTAGATTTTTTAATTTAAGCAACCTAGTAGATGGTGGTACCATTCACTGTGATGGGAACCAGGTTGGCAAAGTGGCTACAGAATGAAGCCCTTTCTAAGTATGTCAGGTTTGAGATGCCTTGAGTCATCTAAGTGGAGATGTCAAATTAGATCTATGTGTCTGGAGCTCAAGAGAGAGGTCAGTGCGGAGACATAAATTTGAGAGCTATCAGCACATAAGTGATATTTAGTCATGGACCTGCGTGAGATCATCTAGAAATAGCAGAATGGGTCCTTGGAGGTCAGGTAGAGAAAGATGCAAAGGGGATTGAGAAAGAGCAGCCCATGAAGTCAAGAGCAAACCAGGAGGTGAGTCATGAAGATCCAAAGGGAAAGAGGAAGCAGCCAACCACTTGGAATGTTACTGGGAGCTTAGGGAAGAGCTGGACAGAGATGAGACACAGAGCTTGGCAACCCCAAGTCATTGCTGACCTTCACTGAGATCAGACTGGGGAGTAGGAAGAATGAATGGTTGTATGCTAGTAAGTGTGATCCAACAGCAGGAAGAAATTGATGAAACTGTCAATGAGTAGAATCAGTTAAGCATGGATGACTGTTTTCAGATATTTTGGTATTAAAATAGCAGAAAAATGGGGCAGTTGCTGTGAGAAGATGAGGGTCAAGAAAAGCATCTTTAGTAGGAGAGGCAAGTGCATAGTTGTATGTAGACAACTATATTGAAAGTACTCGAGTAAGAGAAATCATTAATGAGGACAAAGGAGAGGAATGGAGGCATGAGATTCTTGCAAAGGCAAAAAGAAATGGAACCCAGAGAATAAGAAGCCTTTGCTTGGTACAGGGGAAACTGAAACCTGGGCCTGCGGTCCATGGGCCTATGGCTGTGGTAGTGGGAATGCGAGAAGGTTCCTGACTGATGGCTTCTCGGTCTCAGATCAGCAGAGCCATGGCCCTGGGTGGAGAGAGGTGGGGGTGGGATTCTCAAGACAAAAGAGAACAATGAAATGGTCTCTTGGAAAACTTGATGAGATTTAAGGATTCTGTTGAGCTCATATTTAAGGGCTTGGGGGTCATACATTTTAGAAATCAATTAGCTTTGTTTTGCAATTTTTTGCCTCACAATGTACATCTTCTCAGGTTCAGGCAAAGAAAAATGGGTCACTAGGTTCAGCCTTGGTTGGAGAATATAACCGAGGGAAAGAGGGGGAAAGTATGGCAAGGGAATGGTTATAATGTTAGAGTCTGAAATGAGTAAGGAAGTGTAGTAGTCTGCTTGGGTCATCATATCAAAGTACCACAGACTGAGTGGCTTAAACAGCAGAAATTTATTTTCTCACCATTCTGAAGGCTAAAAGTCTGAGATCAAGGTATGGACATGGTTGGTTTCTTCTGAGGCCTCTCTCCCTGGCTTGTAGATGACTGTCTTCTCCCCGTGTTTCCTGTGGTCTCCCATCTGTGCATATCTCTGTCCTAATTTCTTCTCACAAGGTCACCAGTTATGTTGGATTAGGGCCTCATTTTACCTTAATTACCTCAATAAAGATCTCACCTCCAAATACAGTCCTATTCTGAGATACTGGGGAGTTAGGACTTCAACTTGGGGACTTTGAGAGGACACAACTCAGCCCATGACTGGAGGGAAATGAAAGATGGAGGTGGATGATAGATAGGGGGAAGAGGTAGTGATGTCAATGGTTTTGAGGAGTCAATGAGATGAGACATGTTACATCATGTCAGGAGGATGTTACATCATGTCAGGAGAGGAGGGACAACAGTGTGTGAATCAGAAGGTTGGAAGTGTGGTCAGAGTATGGGATGCTTGAGTCTGACACTTCAGAGGAGGTCAGTTCCTGGTAGTGATGAGATCCCAGGTGTGACTGTGGGAGTGGAGGCTAAGGTTGGACAGTCAAAGGTGGGAGATCAAGGGGCTGAGAGAAGAGGGCGAGTGTGGGGTGGGTCCCCCACACAGACATCCGGGCTGCAGGAATGATGGCTGGATTGGTGATGGAGAAGAAGGAGGTGAACCAGGAATCCAGATTGGCATGATGGGGAGCTGTGAGGAAATCAGGGGAATGTAGAGACAAGGGGGACAATGATGACGGGGGTGGGAAGGTAGAAGTCTAATACCTGGAGCTCCAAAGGGAAAACAGGGAGGAGCCATGTAGGAGCAGGGACAGGGAAAAATACCACCTACCCCACCTGGCCCTGGGGGGCATGAGTGTGAAGGAAAATAGTCTCCTGGAGAGGGCACAGGGAAGTGTGTCCCTCAGGGAGGGCCTCCCTCCTGTTGAGGCAGAGGGTGAACAGAATACTCACTGAAGAGATTAACACTACAAGGGGACCCTCCATCACTATTCAGATGTCATGAAGGGTTCGAGAAGGGGAAAAGGTGAGGAGTGAGGGATGAGCCCATGCAGGGGACACTGGAGCAGCAAGCATGGGAGTGCTAGCCAGAGACCCAGGGATGGTGGTCATCATTGCAAACAATGCTTCCAAATCCTCAGTCTCTAGGGAGGTACTCTCCTGGTTCTGGGTGTGGTTGTAGGGGCTGGGGTAGGGTTCTGACTAGCCCACAACAGTATCACAGTTAACACCATGGAAAGCTGAAGTCCCAAGGTCTCCACCTTCCTTCCTGGGCACTGGGCCCAGGCAGGTACTGTCCAGCAGGAGGCTTCGACCAAGCTGAGCTCCTATTGTCCTGGTAGAGGTCTGGACCAAGGCACCTGAGCTCACACAAAATCTGAATTCTCATAGGGTCAACTGAGAACCAGTGGGGCAATTGATTTTATCAACCCTTTCTTTTTAGAGGGACTGTCTCTGATCCTTCACTCTGCTCCTCAACCAAAACAGCTCCCTCATCACCCACAGGCTCCTCAGCCTAACCTTCTGCTGTGACAGTGAGAGGGTGGAGCTCACAGAACAGTGGAGCCAGCTGTCTGCCATGAAGCCTGTGTTCCCCCTCTGTACCCAGGGTCCCCATGCCCCCTAGAGCTCCTGACACAGCACTTTTAACACAGAGCTCTCTGAGACTACGGTGCAGGATAAGTGAGTGTATTGTCATCTCTACCTGCAGCCTAAACACCCACAGCCAACACAGAATAGCCTCCGGGGGATCCAAGGGCTCAGAGACCCGGCAGGACCATCACTGCTCCCCAGAAGACCGTGGTCTTGTTGGGGTTGTTGGGGACACCAGAACAAGCAGAATTGTTAGGACAAGAGCAGACAGGATAAAACCAAAGGAGCGTCTCCACTCCAGGAGTCCTGAGGGAATTTGGGGACCTCATAGCTCAACCTGTCATAGCTTAGGAGGGCTTCCTGTGCCAGGTGCAACATGAGGGTAAGCCCAGGTGGGTTGAGGTGGGTGTGACTGGGGCTGGCTGACAACATCGGGATCATCTAGAGAGCCCCTTAAAATAAAGATTCTGGGTTTCCAGGGATTTTCCAGTGGGACAGGAATGAGGCCAAAGAATCTGTATTTTTAAAGTACCTTCATATGTGCAGCCCACGTGCAGCACAGATTGGGATCAACCGAAGCAGATATTAGCAGCTCTGGTGTATGGAGGTACCCCATGATGCTGGCCTTATCCTGGGCCCTGTTGCTCTGAGTCTTCAGTATAGCCCATAAGCTGGGGATTTTTGAACTAGAGGTGCTGAGTGGTGGAATCAGGGCATCTGTCTCCCAAGCCCGAGATCCTCAGGGCCCGGCAGTTGGGGTGGGGCTTCCGGCCTCAGGAAGGGCACAAGTAACCCCTCAGGACCTTCCCTCCCCACAGAGCCTTGAAGCTGCGGCCTTCCTGAACCCAGGAGGACCGACACTGTCATCCTGGCCTGGAAATTTGATTAGACATTCAGCCCCGAGTCTGGAAGACTACAGTGCTTGTCAATTTGTAGGAAAAGGATAGCCAGCTCAGAGAGCCCCCACCCCCACCCTGGAGCCCGCTGGCTTTCCTGGGTGCTGCACCGAGATCCTGCGGGCGGGCAGACTTCAGGCAGATGCTTCTGTTTACACAGCGCCGTCAATATGTATCTCCAGCAGCCAATTAGAGCTGAGCCACTGCTTCAAGGTGGGAACTGACAGAAGGCCCCTGAGTCTGGAGAAGGCCTCGGTCACGGTTTACAAGAACCACTCAGGCTGCGCATTTTGCTGCTTAAATATTGCCATCCAGAGATAGACAAGTCTGCTGATTTTAAAACCAATTACACATTAGCAGTAACAGCCTCTCCTCATTTAATTGGCCCAGAAATACCTCCTGGGCTGGCAAGGCTGACTGCTGTTTTCTTTCCTGGGGGGGGGGGGGGGGGGGGCTGGAGGCATGGGGGGCGGGCATTGTCTCCCTCCCACAATGGCAGCGGGAAGGCTCTCCTGTATGCGGGCATCCAGGCCAGGAGAGGCCCGTTGCCTGCCTCAGAGACCTGGGCTTGACCTGGCTGTCCTTGTATGCCCTGGAGCTGGCTTCCTAGGCTAGGACATGGAGGTGGTGGTGGCCCTGGCCTGTGGCCAGGACAGGGAGGGTGTGGAGAAGCTGCAAAGCAGGTGGTCTGGTGCCTGGCTCACAGAGGCTGTTTGCTAAATAATAACTCCTATTAAATTTGAGGAAACATTGTGGGGATGGTTTGTCCAAGTCTCACAACCTCTCTGGAAAAATCTGGTGAGCTGCAAATGGGCACCTGTTGAATATCCATTCCATCAGTGACAGTGACTCGTGGACTCAGACTGAATGGCCTGCACTCCTTGTCCCAGAGCCCTAACCCTCATTAACTCTGGGGTGCTCTTTTGCTTCCCCTGGGCTCCCCACATGCCACATGCTCCAAGTGTGCACACAGTTTTCTTTCATTTCTCCCCAGTAGCCCTCTCTCTGGCCCTCACTTTCCATTTTATGATATTTGGGGTAAAAAGTGGGTGGAAAGTTTTTTGGTTTTTTGGTTTTTAATCTCATGCCCCTTTCTACTCACCACCCTTCTCCTAACTCTGGAAGTAAGATATCACTTGAAATCTGCCCCTGTGGGAAGGGTGTTTCAAACCCAGAAGAAAGAGTAATGCTTAGTTCTTGAAGTTTTTTTTTTTTTCATTAAATTAAACTTATTTGGGTATACTTGTAGATGCACATGCACTTACAGGAAATAATCTCACCTGTACCCCTTTCCCACCATGCTAACATCTTGTAAAATACACAAATACAATATCACGACAATATTGACATTGACATTAATACAGTCAAGATAGAGAACATTCCCATCCCTGCAAGGATCCCTTATGTTGCCATTTATGGCCACACCCACTTCCGTTCCAACCCCATCCCTCCTTAACCCCTGGCAACCAGGAATCTGTCTTCACTTTCTATAACGTTACTGTTCTAAGAACATCGTATAAATGGAATCGTACAGTATGTACTCTTCCGAGGCTGGCTTTTTTCACTTGGCATAATTCTCTGGAGGTTCATCCACCTTGTCCCATGTGTCAGTAGTTCTTTCCTTTTTATTTATTCCTTGGTATGACTGTATCACAATGGTTGATACCATTTATCTGTTGAGGGACACCTGAGTGGTTCCTACTTTTTGGGTATTATAAATAAAACTACTATGAACATTACACACACACACACACACACATATAGATGACTTGTGTGATCATAACTTTTTATTTTAGGAAAAATTCCAGGAATAACATTGATAGCGGCATGTTTAGTTTTGAAAATGTTTTCCAGATTGGCAGCTGTGCCACTTCACATTCCCATGAGCAATGTATGAGTGATCCAGTTTCTCTGCATCCTAGTCAGCATTTGCTGTTGTTGCATTTTTTTGTTTTTGTTTTAGCTATTCTGATCAGTGTGTAGTAAAATCTTATTGTAGTTTTAATTTACATTTTGCTAGTGACTAATGATGTTGAGTATCTTTTCATAGCTGATTTGCCACCTATATATCCTTTTTGGTGAAATGTCATTTCCTGTCTTTTGCTCATTTTCTGATTAAGATTGTTTGGGTTTGGGTTTTTGTTTTTTTACTGTGAGTCTGAGAGTTGTTTATATATATATATATGCTTTTGTAAGATTTTATATATTTATTCATGAGAGACCCAGAGAGAGAGGCAGAGACACAGGCAGAGGGAGAAGTAGGCTCCCTGTAGAGCCAAATATGGGACTTGATCCCAGTACCCTGGGATCATGACCTGAGCTGAAGGTAGATGCTCAACCACTGAGCCACCCAGGCGTCCCATATATACTAGCCCTTTTTTGGCTATGTGGTTCTATATTTTCTCCCAATCTGTAACTTATGGTTTCATCTTCTTAACATGATGTTACAAATTGAGTAAATGTTTTCAGTTTTGATGAAGTCGTTTGTCAATTTTTCTGTTAATGAATCATGCATTTGGTGTCAAGTCTAAGAATTCTTTGCCTAGCCCTAGATTCCAAAGATTTTCTCGTGTATTTTTTCTAAAAGTTGATATCACATCAGTACATTTAAGTTTATGATCCATTCTGAATTAAATTTTTTATAACGTGTAAGGATTTTTTTTTTTTTTTTTTTTTTATGATAGTCACAGAGAGAGAGAGAGAGGCAGAGACACAGGCAGAGGGAGAAGCAGGCTCCATGCACCGGGAGCCTGATGTGGGATTCGATCCCGGGTCTCCAGGATCGCGCCCTGGGCCAAAGGCAGGCGCCAAACCGCTGCGCCACCCAGGGATCCCCCGTGTAAGGATTTAAAGCCAGGTTTTCTTTTTTTCTTTTTTAAAATTTTGTTTGTTTATTTTGTCCATAGGTTTCCAACTGTTCCAGCAACATGTGTTGAAAAGGTCATCCTTCCTCTACTGTATTACTTTCATGCCTTTGTCAAAATCAGTTAGGCCTATTTATATGAGTCTATTTTGGGGTTTTCTATTCTCTTCCATTAATCTCTATGCTCATCTCTCTGCCAATAGCACATAATCTTGGTTATAGGCTATATAATAAGTCTTAAAGTTGGATATACTGATTCCTTCAACTTTATTCTTTTTCAAAATTGTTTTAGCTATTCTAGTTCCTTTGCCTTTTCCTATAAATTTTAAAATTATCTTGTCTGCATCTACAAAAAGTTTGCTGAGATTTGGATGGAAGCTGTGCTAAACCTGTATATCAAATTGGGAAGAATTGACATCTACACTATCTTGAGTCTTCCTATGCATGAACATAATACATCCTTCCATTTCCTTAGATCTTCTTTGATTCCTTTTATTAGTGTTTTGTAGTTTCAGCATACAAGTCTTTTTTTTTTCAGCATACAAGTCTTACACATTTTTGTTAGATACACTCAAGTGTTTCATTGTTTTGCATCATTGTAAGTGGTATTATATTTTTAATTTTAGTGTTCATGTGCTTGTCACTAATATACAGAAATACAATTGATTTTTGTATGTTTATCTTATATCTTTCAAACTTGCTGAACTAATTTATTAGTTCTAGGAGGTTCGGGTTTTTTTGGGGGGATATATTCCTTAGAATTTCTACCTAAACAGTCATGTCATGTGAAAACAAGGATTTTTCCCCCTTCTGATCTGTATCCCTTTTATTCCCTTTTATTGCCTTACTGCTCTGAGCAGAACTTCTGGTACTATGTTGAATAACAGTGATAAGAGTGGGTATCCTTTCTTTTTCCTGATTTTAGGGGAAAGGCATGCAGTTTTTCACCCTTAAAATGATATTAGCAATAGCATTTTTTGTAGATGTTTTTTATGAAGTTGAGGAAGTTCCCCCCAATTTTTATTTTTCTGAGATATTATCGTGAATAGATGTTGAATTTTAAAAGTATTGTCAAATCTATTGACTGCATCAATTGACATAATCATGATTTTTCTATAATATGTTAATATCATGGATTATATAGATTGATTTTCAGAGATTGAACCAGGCTTGCATTCCTTTAATAAGCTCCACTTCCTATATAATTCTTTTTACGTGTCACTTAATTTTATTTGTTTATATGTTGTTCAATATTTTTGTTTCTATATTCATGAGGATTGTTGGTTTATAGTTGGTTAGGTGTTGTGGCTTTTTTTCCCCTTACACTGTTTTCATCTTGTTTTGGTATAAGAATAATGCTGGATTCATAAAATGAATTAGGAAGTGTTCTTTCCTCTTATGTTATCTGGAAGAAATGGTATGGATGGCTTTTAATTCTTCTTTAAGTATTTGGTACAATTCTCCAGTGAAAACTTCTGGGCCTAGAGATTTCTTTTTCTGGAGTTTTAAACTTATAAATTCAATTTTCTTAATAGTTATAGGGCTATCCAAAGTATTTATTTAAATATGGTACATTGTGGTAGTTCATATTTCTCAAGAGATTGCTCTATTTCATCTAAGTTGTCAAACTTGTGTCTGTAGAGTTGTTCATAGTATTTCTTTATAATCCTTTTGATGTCTGCAGGGTCTGTGGTGCTACCCCTATTTCATCCTTAATAGTGTTCCCTTCCTCTCTGTCTCTCTCTCTCTTTCTTTTGCAAGACTTGCTAGAGATTTGATTGATCTTCTAAAGAAACTAGCTTTCTTTTTATTGTTTTTGTCTTGTTTTCAATTCTATTGGTTTCCGATTCTTGTTATTTCCTACCTCCTGATAGCTTTATTTTGCTCTTCCTTTTCTAGGTTTTCAGGTAACAGCTTATAGAATTCATTTAAAAATTTTCTTCTTGTCTATGTAAGCAATTGTGCTATACATTTCTTAGTGCTTTAATTGTGCCCACAAATCTGGATAAAATGTATTTTTATTTTCACTCATTGCAATGTGGTTTTCTTAATTTCCCTTAAGACTTTCCCTTTCTCCTGTGGATTACTTGGAAGAGTATTGTTTGGTTTCCAAATGTTTGGAACTTTTCTTGCTATTTTTCTGTTGTTTATTTTTACTTTGCTTTCATACGTTAGATAATACATTTTATATGATTTCAATTCAATTTGAAGGTGTTTTATAGCCTAGAACATGATCTACCTTGGCGTATATATTCCATGGGCACTTGAAAATAATGTGCATTCTGCTATTGTTGGGTGGAGTGTTCTATAAATGTCAATTAGATCCTGTTAATTGATAGTGTTGTTGAGTTTTTCTATATTCTTGCTTTCTGTCTAATTGGTCTATCAATTATTGAAAAAGGGGTGTTTAAGTCCCCAAGTATAATTGTGAATTTGTCTATTCTCCCTTCAGTTCTGTCGGTTTCTTCTTCACATATTTTGTGGTATGTTTGTTACATACACACCTAGGATTGCTATGTCTTCCTGGTAGACTGATCATTTTGTGTTAGTAATGCCCCTCAATGTCTCTGGTAATTTTCTTTGCTCTGAAGCTTACTTAATCTGATATTAATAAAGTGACTCCTACTTTCTTTTGATTAATGTTTGCTTGATGCATCTTTTTCCTTTTACTTTCAACCAATCTGCATCATTTTATTTGATGTGAGTTTCTTGTACATGGAATATAACTAGGATGTGTTTTTTACCCTACCTTGTCAATTTCTATTACTGAAATTATTGATATGCTGGGATTTAATGCTGCCATTTTGTTTTTTGTTATCTCTGTTTTTCAAGTCTTGCTTTCTTTTTCCTGCCTTCCTATGAGTTACTTGAACCTTTTTTAGAATTCCATTTTGATTTATCATAAGGTTTTTAGTATATCTATATATGTTCTCTAGTGGCTTCTAAAGGTGTTACTATATATATATTATATATATTATATATAGTATATGTGTGTATATATGATTTAATTATATAGTATATATAGTATATGTGTATATATATGATATATATAGTATACAGTATATATATATATGATTTATCACTGTCTATTGGTGTTGAAGCTTTGCCAGCTTTAATGAAATGTAGAAAGTTTACCATCCCTTACATCCCTTTACCCTCCCATATTTATAATATAATTCTTTTAACTATTTCCTCTAATATAAATTTAGAGCCACATCAGGCAGTGTTATAATTTTGCTTCAATGGTGAATATAATTTTTAAAAACTCAAAAATAGAATGAAAATTAATTCACTAAAATATTTACTCTTTCTGTTGTTCCTTCTTCCTTCTTGATGTTTCAATGTTCCTTTATAAAATGTACTTTTGTGTGGGGGGGGGGAGCGGAATTCTTTTAGGGCAGATACTGGAGACAAACTCTCTTAGTTTTTCCTCATCTAAGAATGTCTTGATTTCCCTTCCTTCCTGAAGGATATCTTTGCTAAACATAGAATTCTGGGTGGACAGTACTTTTCTTTCAGCACTTAAAAAAGTTGTGCCACTTTCTACCAGCCTTCATGGTTTCTGATGAGAAATATACCATAATTTGAATTGTTTTTTCTCCTATAGATAAAGCATTTTTCTCTCTCTCTGTGCTTTCAAGATTTTTTTCTTTGTCTTTAGTTTTCAGTAGTTTGACTATGATAATGTCTTGATGTGGATTTCTTTGAATTTACCCTGTGTGGAATTAATGAATCGTGAATCTTTAGGTTTATGTCTTTTGCCAAATTTAGGAAATTTTGGCCATTATTTCTCTGAGTACTTTCTTGCTTTATTCTTTTTCCTCTCCTTCTGGGACTCCAATGACATGATTGTTAGATCTTTTGTCCCACAGATTTTTCAGTTTCATGATAATTAATTTAAAAATATTGGTCACAGGGATCCCTGGGTGGTGCAGCGGTTTAGCGCCTGCCTTTGGCCCCGGGCGCGATCCTGGAGACCCGGGATCGAATCCCACGTCAGGCGCCCGGTGCATGGAGCCTGCTTCTCCCTCTGCCTATGTCTCTGCCTCTCTCTCTCTCACTGTGTGCCTATCATAAATAAATAAAAATTAAAAAAATAAAGTTGTTTTTTAAAAAAATATATTGGTCACATAATTCTAACATTCCTGTCATATCAGTTTTGGGCATCTACTGATTGCCTTTTTTCATTCAAGTTGAGATTTCCCTGGTTCTCAGTGTGATAAGTGATTTTCTCTTTCTTTCTTTCTTCTTTCTTTTTAAAATATTGTATTTATTTATTCATGAGAGACACATAAAGGGAAGCAGAGACATAGGCAGAGGGAGAAGCAGACTCTCTGTGGGGACCCTGATGCAGGACTCAGTCCCAGGACCCCAGGATCATGACCTGAGCCAAAGGCAGACGCCAACTACTGAGCCATTCAGGTGCCCCAAGTGATTTTCTGTTGAAACATGGATGTGTTTATATTATGAGACTCTGGGTGTTATTTAAACCTTCTGTTTTAGCTGGCTCTCTGATACCACTCCGGCAGAAGCAGGGGGTGGGTGCTGCCTTGTTACAGCCAGGTGGAGGTAGAACTCCAGGTCTCTCAAGAAGCCTATATTGGGGAGGGTGCTCCTTGTTACTGGTAGTGAGAGTGGGAAGTCAAGGTCCTCTCATGTTCTCTACTGATGCTATCTGTGGAGCAATTGAGGTGGTGATTACTACCCAATGCAGATGGATGTCCCAGCTTCTATCTGAGACCATGCCTTCTCTGATACCATCAGAGACTGACGTGCTTCATTACAGACTTGTTACAAGTCTAGGCTCCCCCACTCTGCCTTTGCTGGCATGGAGGAAGGATATTATCTAAAATTTCCTTTCTTGCTAGTTATTCTTTTCCCAGGCCCTTTGACTGAAGAAAGCAGGCTTTTGTTGGATTTTTAAAATTTTTTTTTGGTCTACATTTGTTTGTGTTTTATTTTACTGGCTATTTGAGCTCTGGGATATTTTACATAAAACAGAAAACCCGGTGTATTTGTTTGTTAGGACTACTACAACAAAATACCACAGACTGAGTGACTTAAACAACAGATATTTATTTCTCACTGTTCTGGCAGCTGGAAATCCAAAGTCAAGGTGTTGGCATATTAGTCTCTCCTAAGGCCTTTCTCTGTTGCTTGCAGATGACCACCATCTTACTGCCAATGGTCTTTTCTCTGTGCACACATGAGTCTCTTCCTCTTCTTATAAGAACAATGGTCATATTGGTTTAAAGCCTCACCTTTATGACCTCATTTAACCTTAACTACCTCTTTAAAGGGCTCACCTTTAAATACAGTTAAAGCTTCAACAAGTAAATATTGAGGATTAAAGCTTCAACAAATGAATTTCAAGGTGGAGGAGACACAATTCAGTCTAGAACAACCAAGGAACTCACCATCATTTTGTTCCTTGGGTCCTGAAGTCCCTAGCCCCTCTCTCTCCATCTTTCAGAGTCTTCTTATGTTTGTTTTAAATATAATGTCCAGGGGTTTTAGTGGAAGTGATAGAGAAAAGTCTACTTGATGTTCTTGGAAGCAGAAGTTCCTCCTTTTTGAGCTCTTTAAAGAGGTTTTTGTGACTCCTTTATAGTAACACCTTTAGAAGCCACTAGAGAACATATATAGATATACTAAAAACCTTATGATAAATCAAAATGGAATTCTAAAAAAGGTTCAAGTAACTCATAGGAAGGCAGGAAAAAGAAAGCAAGATAAAAGCAGTTCTGGGATCCCTGGGTGGCACAGCGGTTTGGCGCCTTCCTTTGGCCCAGGGCGCGATCCTGGAGACCCAGGATCGAATCCCACGTCAGGCTCCTGGTGCATGGAGCCTGCTTCTCCCTCTGCCTGTGTCTTTGCCTCTCTCTCTCTCTCTCTCTCTGTGACTATCATAAATAAAATAAAATAAAATTCTTAAAAAAAAAAAAAAGCAGTTCTGATTTGCAAGAACCAGATTTCACTGGGCAAGAAATACTTTTGCTGAAAGTATTTCCCCATAGCCTCTGAGGACTGGGAGCATAAAGATTATTCCATAAACCATAGAGTAATAGAGAGGAACATGGGATGTGTGATGGCAGTTTCCCATCCCAAAAGGAGATATAATCCCTTCATCTGGGGAAGAAAAATCCTCAGATGGAATTGACAAAGGTTTAAAAGATCTAAACCTCAGAAAAGGAGCCTAGTGTTTCCATTTCCCTAGACCGTGAGGCAGGACAGTAGGAATCTGACTTGAGCCAAACTCCCAGGTGATAAACTGGAGAAGGCAAGTGTCCAAGACAGAGCTGTGTGTGTGTGCTCATGGTCATAGTCTGTAAGCTTTCAGTCTTTAACGGAAGCTCCAGGGTCCTCCAAGGCCTTGTGGCCTCTGGAATTTTCACATCACCAAAGCTATCAACTCTCCAGGCATGGGTGGCAGAGCAAGCTCCTCCTATTACTCAACTCCAAATTCTCACTATTAAGCAGGGGCTCCTTGAGGAAGATTGATTTACTACATTAAACGAGCCTCTGTGTGCTCGATGAGAATGTCACAAGACAAACGGCTCCTGCTGCATGCCTACAGCCCACCGCCCCCTGTTTCCATTACATTTGGGCCAGAGTCATGGTGGATGAGTTTGGTGTAGTTCATTTTCTGCCTTACATGATAAACTTGTCAGCCTTTGACCGATCAGCTACTTGTATGCAGGGAGTTCATTTGCAAGGCCACCTGGCATCCCAGCTCGGCTGTCCTGCTCCCATTTCATCCTGCCTAATGAGCCAGGACCTGGTTACTATTGGTTGGTGCTGAGCTCTGGGGCCCTGCACAACCTGCACGTGATGATGATGGCTCAGTCCCTCCTTGGAGGGCCTTCTCTCCTGCCTGGAGGCGGCTGGGGCACTGATGCCTAGGAAGCTGTCCTTGTTTGCTGTCTGCTTTGCTTGTCCAGCTGGGAGGGAGTGTGCCAAGCCTTCACTCTCCTGCCCAAAGGATGTGTTAGGTCTATTCCCCAGCATCCTGACTAGACAGGCCTGCTATGGGTTTCCTGGAGGAGCTATAGCCTGCCCACTCCACATTGGCCTAGGAGCTGTTACTAAGGAAATTTTAGTTAGGCAGATACTCAGCCAGGGGTCTCAGAGCTCACTGAGACCTGATCAACAGGGTCTAGATGTGCAGCACTGGGGCTGCCAATGATCCCTTAACTGCCCACCAGGCCCACATCCTCCCTAAACTGCTAGGCATCCTAGACTCTGCTCTGACCACATCAGCCCCTGCCCAAGATACTTTGGTGGCTTCTTGTCATTGCTCATGAAGTCCACTTCCTGATCTTGCTATCCACAGCCCTTGATGATCTGTCCCCAGCCTGGGCATTGAGGTTGTATATCTGGGATCAAGTCTAACTCCCTCAATTTGCTGGATGACCTTAAGCAAGACGTTTAGCTTCTCTGTGAATGGGGATGATAAAAAATTCTTATATCATGTTCATCAATATGAGGACTTAGATTGATGCCAGGCATGTAGTAGATGGTTGACAAAAGTTAACTAATAGCATCACTTCACTGCATTCTTCAACCTCACCTAAGTCCTTTATGCCTTCACCTATAATGAACTGCAGCCAGGGGTGGTCTTCTTACCCACAAGCTCTACCCACAAGCCCGGGTGTCTACACCTTAGCCCTCAGAACCTTTTCCAGCATTGTTATCTCCTGACATGCTTCTCCCTTCCTCTCTGCCCATTTGAATTTGATCCCAGCCTGGCCAAGGACTTCTCATGCTCTGAAGTCACCAGCCAGCCTGGGAGCCCAGAGGAACCCCCAGAATAGCACACAGGGCAGGGTCAGGCACCAGATCCATTGGCAGGGACTCCTATTGGAGCAAAGAGGACCAGGGCTGGGAGCCTCACAAAGGATAAGGAATCCCTTCTCTATCTCCATCCTCTCCCAACCTCTCACCATCCCCCCCATCCTATGAGACTCCATGCCCCAAAGCCTCAAGCCCACTGGACTCCAAGATTCCTTCTCTGAGCGTGGACACAAGTCTCAGCCTCACCTGTCCATGGACACTTTCCTGTACCCACGTGGGCAACTGAGGCGCCATCCTCTGCAAGTTCACAGACATGGGGGAGGAGACTAGATCAGGGCTTCTGGGGCTGGACTGGCAGTGTTTGAAACATGGGGATGTCTGAAGTCAGCAACAGGGTCATGTGCTGTAGGAGCATGCACAATGTAGTAGGAGACAATGGGTACAGAGGGGACTGGTCCAGCCCTGGCCCCAGGTGCTGTATGAGGCCAGCCTGATAAACAGAGCAGAGGTTCCTTGTCTGCATTGAGTAAGCAACTGGCATGCTCTGGATGTGAGGAGTTCTGGAGGGCAAGAGCTCTGTCTGAGCTGTTCCTACCTACATCAAACATAGGGTCAGCCCTGTTAGAGGATCGGGGAGCTTGGGAGGGGTTTATGAGTGGAACTTTGATAGGCAGAGAAAGAGAAGAGCCCCTATCCAGGAGACATCCTATGCTACGATGAAGAGGTGAATGAGCCCAGGTGTCCAGAGAATGGTAGGAAGCATGAGGTCCCTGCAGGGATTCAGGGGAGATGACCCTGAAGGGGCAGCATGGTGAGCCATGGAGCCCAAAGGGCCTTATTTAGACACAACCTCATGGGCAGTAGAAGTTGTTTCAGATTGAAGATGGTGACACAGTGATTGCACCACACTTGAGCAGAGGGAAGGGGAATTTCCCCAGAGCATCAGCCAGGTTACCTTTACCTTTAGATCCTGAAGTCATGGCCTAAAGCCTTGGAGTTGATCAGACTCCAGGAAAGCACAAGAGGCCATGCAGAAGATAATGAGTCATCCTGGCCCCATCAAGATCAAGGGGGGGTGTGTCTTGAAAATATAGTGCTCTCCAAGCCCTCATTCTACACAGGAAATGGGGAACAGATGACCCAATGCTGGGCTGGCTTGCTCTTCATTCTCCTCAGAGCAGAAGGCTTTCTGTGAGAGGGATTTGCAAGAAGTGGGAGGAAGGATATGGGTGGGGACTAGAGATTTTGTTCACATGAGATTACGCATGGATACCTCTCATGAACTGGAGAAACCACATGGGCAGAGCAGGGACCAGCAGAGGTGGGCTTAGCATTGTGTGCCTAGCACATGTTGAGGAGGCCCAGGGAAGGGTCTTAGGGACTGCCCCACTCAAGGCTGACTGCACTGGGAGAGGGAAGTCACCACATACCCCAGGGAGGGTCAATGTGAGGCCAAGAGCAGAGAGGAACAGACAGGACCTCATCGAAGGCCACCCTGGGTCCCTAGCTAGACATAAGGAAGGACAGGCTCCATTGGCAGTGTCAGACTATGTATGGACTTGGCCTCCCACTGCCTGGGGAAGGTATTGTTGTGCCTGGCTCTAGCCCACAGGCAAGACCAACACTGATGCTGGGGGTGTGGAAGCCACACCTGCTCCCACATGTTCCCTGGACTTCAGGAAAGCAGATTTCAGATGGCTGTGAGAGATTATGGGCTTTTTTTTTTTTTTTCCTTTGGCTTGAGGCTCTGGAAGAAGAGAAGCCTCCAGAGCCAGGGACTCTGACAGAGGGAGTTCTGACTCAGCAGGAAGTGGGATCCCAGTCGGGAGGGGAAGGGCTGGAGCAGGGGGGTGTGTGTGCCTGGGCTTGGGCTGACTACAGGAAATAGAAGGGTCAGCACTCAGGACCAGGGCCTGCCCAAATGCCTGCCTTGATGGGACAAGAGGGAGCAGGGAGGGTCCTGACTGTCATCTTGGGGGACTCCTCAGCCTGAAGAATGTTTCTCTCTGACAAATGGCCTCCTGGACAGGGACCTTGAATTTCAATACCTACAGGGACCAAGGGGGTTGAATGAATGAGAGAAGACTATGGTAAACCAAGGATGCAGCTTCTCAGCTCCAGCTAAGTCTTGCGGTAGGAGAACGTGCACCCAACATCACCAGATGGGTCAGTTAGGATTACATTTGGCCACATATGACAGAGGACACAAAATAATAGTGGCTTAAGGAAAACAGAGGTTTTTCTCTCTCTCTCTCATGTATACCAGAAGTAAGCCACCCAGAGCTGATACATGGTGGCTAGGGTTCTTCTATCTCCCTGCAAGGGTGTGGCCCACATCCATAGATCCAAAATGGAGGCTAGAGGTCCAGCCATCACACCAGTGTCCCAGCAATGGATAGAGGAAAGTGGGAAGGGCAAAGAAGACATGCTAGTTATTTTTAAGTAAGTCTCTTGGAAGCTGTCATATAGTGTTTCTAAATTTTGTTAGCAGAATTTCTATGTGTGGCTTCCCCCTAAGGGAGGCTGGGCAATGCAGCTTTAGTTCTGGTTCCCCTGTGCCAAGCTAAAACTGGGCACTCCATGACTCAAGGGAGAATGGGTATTGCCATATGCAGCTAGCAGTCTCTTCCCCACAGTGCGCCCTTGCCTCCAAATACTTTGCACCCCATCTTCCATGCATAGGATGCTCTGAGACTTGGCAGGGAGAGGTAACCCTGCACCTCATCCTGTAACAGCATCCAGCCCTAAAGTCTGAGTAGAGGAGGTGATGGAGGTGGAGGAGGCTGCCCAGGGGCAGCCCATCTGGCTGGCCCAGCTCTCTTCAGGGAGGAACCCTGTACCCAATTGTCCCCCATGGAGAAATCAAGCTGCCTTGGTGGCACATCTCTGGCACAATTCAGTGGCTCCTAGCCTATTTGTCCTGAGGAGTTCCACATGCCTGAAATGACCCAAATGGGCTCATGTGGATATGGCTTTGGGGCAGCCTGGCCCTTCCATCTGCATTCTGCATTGAAATAGTTGCTGAGGTGGCAGGAGGCTGGGAGAGCAAGACTTTGACTCCTTTACTTCAGCTTTTCATGTGAAGAGGACTGATTTTTAAATTTCAGCACCTAATATTTAAAAATTTTAGTTCAGGACCCAGATGCAGCTCTCAAATGCTGCAGTGGCAGGGGTGGGGGGTATCAGGGAGCAGTACTGTTGGATGGAGGAATTGGAGCTCCTCCCCTGACAAAGGCTGGCCTGAGGGTCTAATGTCCATGCAGAAGGCCCTGCATGAGTCCCTTCATCCTGGAAGGCAGGTCCAGCGACCATCCATCTGGGGAAGATCTGGCCACAGCTAAAGAGTGAGTGGGACTCTTGCAGAGACCATGACAGTAAGCTGGCTGCTGGGATTAATGCAGAAGTTCAGGACAGTCTGTCTGATTTCATGGCCCACCCACTGGATTTGGGAGAGAAGTCAGGTCAGGACTGACTCAAGGGCTGGGTGTCCATGTGTGTGCCTGCCTGTGCTGTGTGGCATTCTGTGGAGGGGACCTCAGACCTGGTTTGGAGGGTAGGTGCTAAGGCCTTGTTTGCCTGGCCTGCAGACTCCACCAACCGGGACGCCCTGGATATGATTGAACGCTGCATCTGCCTCGTGTGCCTGGACGCCCCGGGAGGTGTGGATCTCAGCGACACCAACAGGGCGCTCCAGCTCCTTCATGGTGGAGGATGCAGCAAGAATGGGGCAAACCGCTGGTATGACAAATCCCTACAGGTAAGCTTCCCCAGTGGCTTGGCCAGGGGCCTGAGTCAGCAGATGCTCACTCCCTGGCCTATGCTGCATCTGGGGCCAAGGGAGCTGAAGGCACTGGAAATGTGCCACTGGTATCAGCCTCTGGACTGGCCGGAACTCTTCTCAGGAGCAAGTGACCAAACCCAACTCAAACTCCCAACCTTTCTGTAGCCTGGGCCAGGCTTGTGGACCTCTGGGTCAGAGCTGGGGCTCATTCCCCATCTCCCAGCACACACTGTAAGGTGGGGGTATCCTGGGGGCCCGCTCAACACTTCCTCAACGCATTCAGCAAGAATCATGTCTGATGCCCAGAGAGGCCAGCTTTTCTGAATCTCCATCGCTCCTACCTGCTGGCCATTTCAACACACTACATTCCATCCCTGAGAAGTAGGACAGTTCAGTATCTCCATACAAGGGAAGTCATAAAATGAAATAAAGCAAGTCATATATTTTTCATTCTCATGACATCAATTCAGAAACATGACACTCAGTTTGACCTGGAGAAAAATACTCCAGCTGGTGCAGGTGAGGTCGAGGTTGGGTCCATTTTTTCCTGTTCCTCCAACCTTTTTTCTCCCCTGTGTCAATCCTGAATTGAACCTTGTTTATTTTTAAAGCCACCCCACTTTCACAATGACCACATTAAATAGCCAACGATCGCTATGCTTTGGGCTAGTATCTCTCCCACCAATAAGCAATATTTCATTTTTCTCTTTCTCTGGCCCCTATATGCCTTTTATTGGTTTGCATATTCTACTATTTCTGATGAGTTCTCTTGCTGCTGTGCTGGCTATTTTAGCCTCCACAGTGGTGCTAATGGCTTGTTATCTTTCATGGAGCAGCTATGGGAATGAAATGATATAATGGAAGTACAGAACCAGAAACATAGCAAGCCAGGGTAGTGGTTTTCTTTTCCCCCCTTTTGTTTCAGTGGCAAGAACAGAAAAGCACTAGTGCATGAGTGGGCACAGTCTTCCCCTCCTACCTCACATGGGTGCCCACCCCTGGGCTCTTTTCAGAGGCAGGACAGATGATCAGATGAGCTGGGAAAGCCAAACAGGCTCCATGGACCTGAATTGAAAAGATCAGGAGCTAGTCTCAGGATGGAGAAGCAGAGGACATTGGGGAGAAAGAGAAAAGAACCTCCAAGGATCAGCCTTGAGAAAGACCATGTGGGGAGGTCGTTTAAAGATTAGAAGTAAAGATTCGGGCACACTATATACACTGGCACATGAGGGACGGGAGAAGACATCAGGGGAGTCAGCTCACATGTGTTTGACTGTGCCAGTGCCCTAGAAGAGCATCAGTAAGAATGCCAATAGCTTGTTTGTTTGCTGGATTGTTTGCGGATGGTGGACTAGACTCTCTTGCATGTGACGCTGTGCTGAGCTGAACTATGGGCAGCCTCACCTTATCCAGGTCATACATTAATAATCAAATCTCACATTCTCATTATTTTTTCCCAGCATTTCTGTATGTGCTGAGTATGTCCCTTTTTGAAGTTAGCTAAGTACAAAGGCTGTGGACCTTTCCTATACCTTCTCTCCAATCCTCCTATCAATCCTGTGAACTGGGTTTTATTGGATCCATTTTCAATGGGAACACACTGAAGCCAGAGAGCTGAGATGTCTTGTTGAAGATTTCCCAGCTGCCGGGGTGTGTGGCAGACCTGGAGTCCAGGTCCCTGAAGGGAAACCCAGGCAGCAGTTAGTGGAGCATCCTCAGAACACCTTTCCTTCACTCCCTTCAAATGACAGTTCATTTCTCCCTAGGAATCTGCACACCATCCAACTTAGATCATTACCTCTCATTCACTCATTCAACCAAGTTACTGAGCACCTACTACCAGGTAGACCCTGGTCTAGATCCTGGGAATAAAATCAATGGTGGCTAAATGTACAGGTTCCATTTAGACACATGATCACACAAGGCTGTGTAGGATTGTGGCCCTGTTACACACCATGAGGGGGAAACAGTACTTAAGCCAAAGGAACTTGCCCATGAGCTAAGGAAAGTGTGCACAGCTTCAGTGTGAGCTCTTAGGAGTCACTGGGCTCCTTTAGCCACAGAACTTTGGCCTCTGGCCTCACTGCCCAGATCATGTCTGGGAAGGCGATGACATCATAGAGCTATCTTGAGGCCCCCATATTCTCAGGTCATGGCAATTTCATATAGCATTCTTTTCCAGAGATAACATGCTTTGGTATCCTTGGAGGAGAGATCCCCCTTAGAGGCCTGGAAGACCTGGCCTGGAACCAAGGGGCTAGTCTGAAATGCAGAATCTACCTGAGATCCACTCACCTCTTTCTTCCTTGTTGCAGTTTGTGGTGGGACGAGATGGCACTTGTGGCGTAGTGTGCGAACACTCCCCGTTTGACGGCATCGTCCTGGTACAGTGCACAGAGCATCTGCTGAAGCACATGTGAGTCTGGGGGCAGGGCCCCTCAGCAGCAGCCATGGGAGGCAAAACCAGACTGCCAAGGGGCCTCCAAGCTGACCAAGAAAAATGTGGGTGGCCACCGGGGGGCTGCATTAGTCTGGAAAGTGTCTTAGCAAAAGATGGATTTGAAAACCAATTTGACATTATACTTTTATCTGCCACAGACAGAAGGGGCAGACAGGACCACAGTGAAGGCAGTGAGGGGAAGCGTGGCCAAGAATTCTCAGCCAGAAAGGAACGTCTGCTTTGTCCCAGCGAAGCCCAGATCCATACCTAGCACTTGTTCTGAGTCAGAGATGGGCCGACTGTTGATCCAGCACAAAGGAGGGGAGGTCTCTGAGCTGCACCTCCTCCATCTCCTTGGGCTGGACCTTCCTCCCTAGCTTCCAAGCTGGCTGGCCTGAGTGCTTCTTATCCCTTAAACACACTGGGTTCCTTCCAACAATTTGTGTTTTGCTCATTCCCTCCTGTCCAGAATCTTCTCCCTGAATCTAAGTTCTAAATCTCTTCCATGCTTTAGGAACTCTTTAGAATCCCTAAAAGCCCATACCAGCCCTCATAGACAAAACAACACAGTTTGCTTCTTCAATTTTTCTCCAACTGTTTCCTAAGTGTCAGTTGTAGAATGTGGTGGAGCAGGAAACGTGAAAGTAAACACCAGGCTCTGGAGTCAGGTGGAACTGGCCGGAATCCTGGCTGTGCCATGTGCTTCTTTGGGTGGCATCTCTGACCAAGCGTCAGTCTATTTATCTGTGCAGCCGATCCAGGGGGCAGCTCACTGAGGCTCCACCAGCAAGGAGGACTGCAGAGGGCAGGAACTGCTGCCTGCAGCCCCCAGGTCCGGGCTTCAGGTGGTCGCCTCTTTGTGCCAGCAGGGTGAAGAGCGGCAAGAAGCTGGTCCGAGCCGACTCTGTCAGTGAGCTCCCGGCCCCCAGGAGGCTGCGTTGGAAATGCTCCCCAGAAATTCAAGGCCTCTTAGCCTCCTCGGCGGAAAAACTTCAACGGTAGAAAGTGCAAGTCTCTTTGAGGGTGATGCTCTGGGGTCACCCCATGTCCACCCCCACCCCAGGCCCCTCCACTGGGGATGATGAGGCACCCTGGAAGCTTCCCAAGACCCAGCTCTTCTGCCTCCCCTCGCCTGCCCCCTCATGGAAATGTTAGTCAAACTAAAGGGGAGTTTAACTCTTGGGGAAATAACATTGCAGAGGTCTCCATCATTTCCATAAAATGCAAACATGGAGCTATTTTTTTATGGGTTTCACCTGCCTGAGCAGAATCAAGGTGAGGAAATCATTCCCTTGCTTTCGGGGGGAGTAATAAACAACTGGTTTGAATAGGTCATTTGAATCCAAGCTATTTCAATTTGCTTGAACTTATACCGCAACTAGACAAGGGGGCCTTTCTCCCCGAGGGCTGAGAGGCAGTTCAGGCCCTAACGGGACCCCCGCGCAGGAGAAGGGGACCCGCAGGGGCACAGTGGCAGCTGCAGGCTGGCAACTAGATTAGATCTGGCCCTTGGTTGTTCATTCCCTCATTCAGTCAGTGAACAGCATTCATTCATTCATTCATTCATTCATTCATTCATTCATCAAACATGTGAGTGTGCCAGGACTATAATAGAAAGGCTGAGGACACAGAAACGAATATGCCACGGAGCCTGCCCTCCACACTGCAGTCCCCCAAACTAAAACATGTGTGACACAGTAAGTGCCCAAACCAGAGAGAAAGGCATACAGGCCTGAGCCCACGAGGACACAGGAGTGGAATTCCACCAGGACACTGTGGGAAGGCTTGGCAGTAATGGGCTTTGAGGGATGATAGTTCACGGTGCGGACAGCTGGAGAAGAGGCAGAAAGGCAACTTGTTCAAGCTTGTCCAGGTTCATAGAGGATCCAGGCTGTTTTTGAAACCAGCAAGTGAGAGAATGGCCAGAACAGAGGCACTAAAGGGAAGTTGAGGCCACGTTGTGAAGAGCTGTGCTGGTCTTGCGTTATGGGGAAGAGCCCCTGCGGGGGCTTCAGGGAGCCAGTGAGGAGACTGTGGGAAGAGCACGGGTGAGCGGGAGTGATCATGGTCAGGCTCGGAGGGCAGGGAGGACAAGTCCGCTGCAAGCTGCTGTGGGGGCTGGCTGGCTGTGGCAGGAAAGTTGGAGAGGCCTTGACTGTTCATCTACAAATCGTGCTAATATCCAACCTTACAGGGCTATTCTTGGGATGAGCAGCCCTCTAGGAGAGTGGGTTGGTGGGCGGGCCAGCCCGGGATGGAGAAAGGTGCCCACTCCTCTTTCAGAGATCTGAGTGGGCCCCTAAGGTTCTCTTTCCAGAGCTGGGGAGCCAGGAGAAGCCTGAAAGTGGGAAAGCAGGAGGAGCTGCCTGAAGGCCCTGAGTGCACAGTCTGAGCAAGAGGTTTCCAGGTGTCTGTGTGACCATGAGCTCAGCCTGTCCAGGGACAGTCGGCTAGCAGGCTGGGGACTGAAGGATGAATCTCCCTGGGTCCCCAGAACCTGGCACGGCCCCCTGAAAGCTCAGCTCCCATGAAGCAGGGGGAATAACTCAAGGAGAGCATCTGAGTCCTGAGGAAGTATGTGAGTGGAGGGTTGGGGTTGCCTACCCAGGGCTCTGCATTCACATACAACCAGTGGACAGATAGTGTGGACCCTGCCAAATGTTGCCCCAGTGGACAGTCAGCCCAGAGCCCAGCCTCATCATGGGGGAGAGACCGGTCAATATTGGTAGGGGGAGATCAGTGCTCAGGGGTCTCAGTGGAGACTCAGGGAATCGACCTATTATTCTGACAGTGACTCATGGGCAGTAAAGACCTGGGAAGCTCAGCAGTAGTTTCCAGGTAAAATGGGTTCACAGTTACCAGCAAAGCCCAGATGAGCAGCCCTTGCAGTGGTGACCTTGACCACCAGGGAGGCTCCAGGCGTTTCTTCTCATAGAACAACAGGGAGGACTCTTGTGAAGAGATAAGGCTTATCTGAGAAATGGGCTTTTCCTTGGGCAAAGGTGGTGTGTCAGGTCTGCAGAATGGACAGGATGCCAAAAGAATCAGGATGTGAGACAAACACCTTCCTAAACAGATGCATGGCCTCTTTCAGGCCCACTTCTGTGGGCAACAGGCTTCTAGGATTTTGTTTGTGGGCAGTGTTCTCCCTGCCCATGCAAATGTCTCCCAGGCCCCAGTGCCCCCAGGCCCCTCCCTGCCCCCAGCCACCCCCCCCCCCACCCCCAGAAGCAGGGCCACTGCCCTGCCCGACCAAGCCTCCTCTTCAGCTCAGAGGAACCCTGATCTGGCATGCCATCTGCCACTTCCGTATGTCAAGGCCTGTCTCTGACACCTGCTATGTTCCTGGTGGGCAAGGACCGTGTCCTCGAGAGTCATAGATCAAGCTTGAGCAACTTGGTTAGACTTTGCAGTGTGTGCATTCTATTTTGCATGTAGTAGCATCTCTTCTGTTTCTTCCACAGAATAGTAAAGAATCTCGACTTCACTGTTTACAAGTTTGATATCTTCGGGAAAACATTCATTAAGAAGCAGAAATGCAGTCCTGATGCCTTCATCCAGGTGGCCCTCCAGCTGGCCTTCTACAGGTGAGCAAAGCCTGCCAGCAGAATGACTCTGCTCAGGTGGGCTGCCTGACAAACTGCTCTAGACTCTAGAGACTAGAAGCATCCTGGAGGGAGGAATGACTTTCTGTGAGCTTAGAAGATGGGACAACCAGGGCAGGCTGCATGGAAAGAGGTGCCACCTGAACTGGGATTCAAAGTGTGAATTCAATCCCAGAAAAGAGAAGGAAGGACTCACAGTCAGGAAATTGCCCAAGCAAAGGCCCATGTGCACAGAGCTCAAAAAGCCGGAACACTGAGCTAATAAGGTGGGCAATGGAGACTGCTCCTGCTCCTGTCCTCACCCAGCCCACGTTGGCCCCTGTATCTGTGCCCTGTTTCTTGATAAGCACATGGAACCACCATCCCCCTGTGGGTCAAGTCAAAGAATGTGAACTCATCCTTGATTCATCCCTGTCTCTCCTCTCTCACCCATGCCACCCCCATGTTCTTCCTCCAGATGTCTCTCAGACCCACCCTCAATCTTCCAGCTCCATGGCTACTGGCCCTCTTCCTAATCAACTCATGCTTGCTTAGCTGCAGCATGTTCCCCCAGGGAGCTCTGCTTCCCATGCCCAGCTTCATGAATCATAGCCTTTGAAATATGCAAATCAGATTCTATCACTTACCACTTTGAACCTTCCCAGTGGCTTCCCACCATGTGTAGAACAAAGTCCAGGTTTAGAAAGGCTCCCTGTGAACTAGTCTCTGCTGGGCCCTCCTCCCAAGCTCTCTCCTGCCTCCAGCCCTTTACTCTGGTTATGCCTTGGTGCACCCACCCACCTGCTGCCACCACCACTCTTCACATGCCAGCTCCTCCCATCCCTCAGGTCTCTGCCCAGAGGGTGTCAGCCCTCAGAGGCCTTCCCTGACCCATTTACCTAAAGCAGCCACCTCAGACCCCCTCACCACCCAGCTTTCTGGCCTGTCACATTGTGTTCTCTTTTTCTTTCATGGCAGTTGTTGTTCATGTGAGCTACCTTGTTCATTGATTTGTCAATTTTGTTTTCTAGACCATTTCTTCCAAACCCGACCCTCTGGGTATCTCACACACCAGGCATAGAGTAGGCATCAGGGACTGAGTCACAGACCTGAGAAGACACTACAAGAGTATTATCTGGGGGTGACACAGTCCGGTCTGTGATTTAGAAAAATCTCTTTAGTGGTAGCTATGTGTTGGGGGAGAGAAAAAAGTAGAGATTGAAGACAAGGCAGGAAGGCCAAATGGTCTTTTATAGGAGACTTAAACTAAAATGTAAAGTAGATCATCCTCAAGACAAGGCTGATCCTGTTGATTCCACTGTTCCCAAAGCAACAGCTCATACACTGGCACAGGACCCCACCAGGACCTATTTTTATTTTGCAATATATGGGGGCAGAGGGAGCATAGAGTGACCTTGCAATAAGGCCAGGGCAAGGAGGTCTCACTAGTGAGCAGATAGCACCCATGTGGGCACAGCATTCCAGATCCCAGTGTCCTCCAGAGGGGTCATAACTCACAGGGAAAGGAAGTGGCCTCGGCCACTCTGAGCACTGAGACTCTTTGGAGAAGATTGATGTCACTCCACCTGATCTGTTCTTGTGGTGGAGACACAGTGATCCCACTGACATTGAGCTGTGGCAGCACCTGGTGTCTAGAACCATGGTCTCCATTCTCATACTGGCATGTGGCTGAGATGGGCCATGAGGTCCAGGTCCTGCTGGAACCTGTTCCTTCAGAGAGCATTTCAGTTCCAGAGATAGGAGGGGCTAGTGGACCTGACTCAGAGCACCGCCTCCTCCACCCTCAAGTGATCTCTGTGGCACTTGACTTGGCCAACAGTCGACATGGCCAGAGGCTCCTGGGCTCAGCCAACAGCCAAAATAGGATCTGTTTTCATTAAAGAACATTCTTCAGAGTCCAAGCCATAACAAAAAAAAAAATTTTTTTTTTAATCTGCCCCTAGATTCAGCAGAAACCTGAAAGCTGCCTAAATTGAGGTTGATCAGTGACTGGCCAATGATTTCCTCTACTTTTGTGCTCAGCATGGCATTTGCCTCCAGGGGCCATAGAGATACAGGAAGTGAGCTCCTTGCCAGAGTCCTTCCTGGAGGAGGAAGAGACAGAAGTGTACAGAAAGTTATTCACGTTCTCACCAAGATACAATGCCAAGCACTGTGCTGAACCACACTTGGCCCTCCTCCTCCTAGAGCTGACCCAACATGGGAGATACATGCCCCAATGAGGCCAGCATGCAGGACCATGACTTGTGTGTGATGTTACGCTGTCACTTACCCCTCTGTGATTCTGTGTCTTTCTCCTGCCCACCACTAACACCAAAGACTTTACTGACTGATAAGAAAGATGTGTGCCAGGCAGGTGTGCAAGCCTTGGAGTGCTCACTTGGTTCACATACCTAAGCAACAGACTCTCCCTAGCTGGTGTGGGGAGCCTGTCACAGACAACGGGGAGAAGAGGCACAGCCATGGCACCCATGGGTCTGTTGGAAGCTCAGCTGCCCCGGGACAGGCTGGTCTATGCAGCATTCTCCACTCATGATCACTAAAGCCCCCTCCCTGCCTCAATCCACAGGTCATGCTTGAATTATTCTAAATAAAACAAGATTCCCTCAAGGGTATGAATGATTAATTACACAAGTATTCCATTCTGTGCTTTCAATCAAACACTCATCAGGTCTCAAAGAAAATTCTAGGTTTCCCACCAGACTGGGATTTTTTGAAAAGTTGCCAGTCACTTATTTATTTTATATCCACACAGTGTCAGGAGTATATGAAAGCATACATAGCTCTTCATATTACTGACTCCCTGACACTCATCTTTAGGAAATCTCCTCTAGAATTCTATTAACATTAAAATGAAATACTATGCCAAGTAGAGTCAGAACTGTAAAAATAAAGCCTGCAGAGGCTATTTTTCTTTCAGCGTTTATGGTTTCCTGAGACTGCAACACCATTTGCCATTCATCTTTCATCTTATGCAGGCTCCACAGGAGACTCGTGCCCACCTATGAGAGTGCGTCCATCCGCCGATTCCAGGAGGGCCGTGTGGACAACATTCGATCGGCGACTCCAGAGGCACTGAGTTTTGTGAAAGCCATTACTGACCACAAAGCTGCTGTGCCCGTAAGTCCTGCTCCGCCTGAGGAGTCTCTAGGAGGCCAGCAAGGCAGCGGTGGGCTGCCTGTCAGCTGGACTCCGTGACAGCCAGTTCCTATAGCTTGTTTGTCACTGAGTAGCTCCTTAAAGCCTTATCTCTGGCCTGTTGATAGGATTCAGAGAAGCTGCAGCTCCTAAAGGATGCCATCCGAGCCCAGACTGAGTACACAGTCATGGTGAGTGATGCAGTGCCTCTTCTTGGGGGAGCTCATGACTGTAGGCTGAGCCCAAAGCTGGATCTGCAGGCATAGGGCCATGGCACAGGACCTGGGTGGGAGCTGGGCCACCAACTAATCAGCAACTTAGCCAAAGCCATGTGTCTCAGAGTCTTTTTCTTATTTTTAGAAACTGGGTAACACAGCACTCATTTTTACATGGATTTTATAAGAATACAATGAATGGGGGCAGCCCCGGTGGCGCAGCGGTTTAGCGCCGCCTGCGGCCGAGGGTGTGATCCTGGAGACCCGGGATCAAGTCCCACGTCAGGCTCTCTGTATGGTGCCTGCTTCTCCCTCTGCCTGTGTCTCTGCCTCTCTCTCTCTCTGTCTCTATGAATAAATAAATAAAATCTTAAAAAAAAAGAATACAATGAATGGTCTTTGAAAAGACAATAATGATAATAATAGCACCATATATGTATAGCACTTTACAGTTTATACAACAGGAGAAGTCAAATGTGAGGGATGGTGGCCAAGCCTGGCAAACTGTAGTGGTTTGTACACCTTTCATCATTGCAGGTGAGGCAGTATTTATTGCCACCTAGGGCTTGTTTCGCTTTCTTATTTTTTTAATTTATATTGCTTATGAATAAAAATTCTTTGCTCAAGATTAATAGTGAAATCAAAATTTTATTTATTTTTACTTTTGTTTCTTTTTAGAGAGAGAGAGAGCAGAGGAGGAGGGGTAGAAGAAGAGGGAGAGAGAGAGAATCTTATGCAGGCTCCATGCCCAGCATAGAGCCCGGCACAGGGCTCAGCCTCACAACTCTGAGATCATGACCTAAGCTGAAATCAAGAGTTAGACGCCTAACCCACTGAGCCACTGAGGCAACCCAAAATCAAAATTTTAAAGGAAATGTTTTGTTTAGGGAAATAGTTTGTTTTCTAACATGGCAGAGCCATAATTTACATACAAACAACAGAGAATAAGCTACTACTTGGACTGGTGATCAGTATATTAATTGAAAATCATTCTGATATAGCCATTGAAGGATCACATAACCTATGAAAAGGGGTTGACTGGGATACCTGGGTGGCTCAGCAGAATGATCCTGGGGTCCTGGGATTGAGTCCCAAATCAGGCTCTCTATGGGGAGCCTGCTTCTCCTTCTGCCTATGTCTCTGCCTCTCTCTGTGTCTCATGAATAAATAAATAAAATCTTTTAAAAATAAAGAAAAGAAAAGAAAAGAAAAGAAAAGAAAAGAAAAGAAAAGAAAAAAGAAAGAAAAAAAGAAAAGAAAAGAAAAGAAAAGAAAGAAAAGAAAAGGAGTTGACTGATTTTCACTCTATATACTTGAAAATAAGTACAATGCATTATCTGGGTTGTAGAACTAGCCAATGTAGACTTCTTTCCAATTCAGTTACCAGGTTCCTAATTCATCTGAAGAGTTAAGTGTTTGTTCTGTTTGGGGAAGAATCAAGCTCACTCTCATGTATTCAATGAGTATTTTTGGCTTTCCTGCTTTATGCCAGACAAACACTGGGTTGTAGGAATTAAAGGTGAAGTCCATAAATCCTGTCCTTAGGGAATAACTGGGAGGAAAAGCCCTTAAATGATAAATTTCATCCCATGTGAAAAGAACTCTCAGGAAGTAGAAGAGAGCATAGAGGGGCAAGCTAGTTCCTCTGCTTGGGAAATCCAGGAAGACTTCCCAGAAGAAGTGGTACTTGATATGAGACTTGAAGGTTGAAGAGGTGCTTGTCAGGTGGACATAGAAGAGAAGAATGGCCCCAGAAGGGAACAGTATGTGCAAAGGCAAAGAATCTTGAAAGCATAAGAGACATTGGAGGAAAAGCAAGTAGTTCAGTGTGTGCAGCTTGCAAAGGACAGAGGAGCAGAGGAGTTTATGATATGGGATATTTCTGTCACAAGGTTTACTCTGGTGACCAGGTAGAAGAAAGAAAAGTTGGAGCAGGGACGGTCTGTCAACACTCAGTGACACTAATTAGGAACCTATGTAGTATTTTGGTAGAGCTAAGGACTGACATAGAGCAGGGGCAAGAGATTGAAGAGGAAGACACCAACTTCTGTTTAAACACAGTGAACATTAAAAATTAAAAAAAAAAAAAAAGGGATCCCTGGGTGGCGCAGAGGTTTGGTGCCTGCCTTTGGCCCAGGGTGCAATCCTGGAGACCCGGGATCGAATCCCACGTCAGGCTCCCGGTGCATGGAGCCTGCTTCTCCCTCTGCCTATGTCTCTGCCTCAATCTCTCTGTGTGACTATCATAAATAAATAAAAATTTTAAAAAATTAAAAAAAAACACAGTGGACACAAGGGTTTACTGTCACTCCCTCTGAAATGCTCAAAAATATCAGCGAAGAGGTTTTCTTAAGCCATGAATACACTAGGCAAAGAGAATGGGAAAAGAGGGAACAGCAAAGTTTTAGAGTTGGAAAGTAGAAGAGATGGCAAGTGACTTAGCAAACCAGAGGAAGCTGAAACCCAAGCAAATAGTAAGGGAGACCCAGGAGCCCAATGAATCGTACTGCAGAACCTCAGAATGGCTCAGTCATTGGAGGTACCCACCAAAAATACAAGTGCATACAGGGCTGAAAAGAAGAGGATTGGTTGATCTATTTAAGAAGCAGTTAGAACCTCAGCTCCTTTCTACTACCCCATGCAGCCAGGCCACTACCTTCCCCTTTCTCAATGGTAGGCTAGAAGCTCTGGAAAAGTTGAAGACAGAGGACTCTAGATTTGGGAACACCAGCTTGAGCTCAGGGAAAGTTTTTGTTTGTTTGTTTGTTTTTAATAAGATAGTTTTTTTTAATTTTTATTTATTTATGATAGTCACAGAGAGAGAGAGAGGCAGAGACACAGGCGGAGGGAGAAGCAGGCTCCATGCACCGGGAGCCCGATGTGGGATTCGATCCCGGGTCTTCAGGATCGCGCCCTGGGCCAAAGGCAGGCGCCAAACCGCTGCACCACCCAGGGATCCCAAGCTCAGGGAAAGTTAATCAAACTAAACAGGGTGATTAATCAAAGTCTACATATTCAGCTCCAGGTATACCGGGAAGCACTTTTATTACCACCTCTCCCCAAGCCTGAGGTTAGAGGATTTCTCAGTGGTGAGACTGACCAGCCCAAGAGAACAAAGTCACAGACACTGATAGCTGGGGTGCCCAATGAAACAGCCTGGCTGGCTCACCTCCCAGTAAAGTCTACCAGATGGCAAACACAGGCTTACACGTGTATCTTCTAATTATCCTTCTCATGCTTTATTCTGAGATATAAACAAATAGCCATAAATCATCAGACATTGAGGAGATCTGCTAATATAAAACATGGAAACCAGTACAAACATTTCTGTGTAATTTTAAAATTTTTGTTTAATTTTTAAAAATAATTTAAGAAAAAATAAAAATAAAAATAATTTAAGAGAAGCTTCAAGGAAATTAAAACAAGGCAGGAAGCAGGAGAACATTTTTAAAAACTATAACTGAGATCCTCTGAAGGATAATGAACTTGTTGCATTCATTAATAAGGACATGAAAATAAAATCTTTCTGGAGGAAATAAAAATAACTGGGGAGAAATACAGTAGAAAAAAATGCAATGGGGGCATTGGGAGATAAAGATGAAATAATCTTCCCAAAATATCAACAAAACAAAGAAATGAAATACAGGACAGGAAAAAAGGCTCAGTACCGGAGGATCAAAACCCCAGTAATAAATGTCCAGGAAGAAAAAATGGGCGTAGAGAGGAACAACAAAATAATTCAGGAAAATTTCTCAGAATTGGCAAGACATGAGCTTGAGTCTCATTGAGAGTCTCAAGACATCGAGGAACTCTGCCATGTACCTTGCATAATAGATTAAAATATTCATACCAAGGAAATTTCACAACACAAAGGTCAAAGAGAAGATCCTAAAATCTCTCAGAAAAAAATCAAGGTCAAAGATCAGGAATAACAGTGTAACTGACTTGATGGGATGAGCACTGGGTGTTATGCTATATGTTGGCTAATTGAACTCCAATAAAAAATATACTAAATAAATAAATAAATAAATAAATAAATAAATAAATGTGTAACTGGACTTCTCAGCAGCATCACTGGAAGGTGGAAGATAATGGAGTAATGTCTTCAAACTCTGAGGCAAAGTGACTTTTAATGCATATTCTATACCCAGCTAAACTATAATCAGCTTTGAAGATAGAAGAAAGTTTCAGACAGACAAGTTCTCAAAAGTTTTACTTATTAAGCTTTCTTTCTTGTAAAACTATTGGACGATATAGACCTAAAGTAAGAGTTAAAATATAAAAGAAATCATGGGCTCCAAAAATCAGAAGGTTCAACACAAGAAAGAGAGAAAGAGGATCAAAGTTAAGGGAGATCCCAAGTTGACATTTGTTCAGCAGACATAGGGACCATAGAGAAGCAAGAAGTGAGAGGTGGGATGAAATTGATAAGCTATCTGATTTATTTGAATGTATTAAGAAAAATTTTACACTTCTGACTGACAGCTTAGGAACCAATTAGTTATAGATACATAGAAAGCTAAGCAAGTGGGGGAAATCATAATTTAATCATTTAAAAATTGTCAATTCCAAGGAAAAACAAAGATGAGTAAGAAAGGAAATCTAATCATAATACACCATGAGACTCCCCTGTGAATACTTGCATAATTATAATCATGTCAACACTGAAGACCAATCAAACAATGAAGAGTTAAATGTAACTCTATTGAGAGAATGGGAGAATGGAAGGATATTTGGGAAGCAAGAGTATAAAAGAGCCAGAGTTTCATCTTCTATAACAAGAAGATATAGATAAAGTTGGAAAATGTAGTGATGGCAGCCTAAGACTGTTACTTAGAACTAAGAAAATTAAATAGCTAAAAATGGTTGCCTCTGTGGAGTAGAAATCAGACCTGGCAAATTGACAGAATTCTTTAGCTTCTTTGGGGCTTTAAACTATATAAATATATAATTTTGGTAATAATTTAAATGCTTATGAAAGATTTAGAAAAATATCTTGTAAAGCCCTAGGGTTCGGCTGTATTAACTATTTTAAGTTGATGAGAACAGCTAAATAAAAGAGATGGGGGTGGAAGGGGCAGGGCTATAAAAATGCTTTGTGCTGAGTCTGGTGCCTGGTTGGCTGTGTGGAGTAAGGGACAGGGGAAAGAAGCAAGGAAAGCTTTAGCTCTCTGACAGCTATATTTGGTTGTGGTAGTGGGAAAAGGACATCCCAGTGAAGAAGCAAGTGTGGTTCAGAGACTCCATCACAGATTCTCACAGCACCTTATGCTTTTCCTTCATGACACCCTCCACCCCCAGCACCCAGAAGCATTGGGCACATAGTGTGATGCTCAAGTAAGATTCCCTGAATGAATGAAGGACTGAACGATGAATCATTTTACTCATTACTACTCATGGCCTTAATCCAAACAATCTGTTAAATCAACCCCAGTTGCTACAGTGAGCTCCAGGTGGTGAAGGCGGGGAGATGGCTGCTGCACAGAGCAGCTGCTTCTATAGATCTACACAAATCAGCAATTAAGCAGAGGTCACCAGAGAAATTAGAAGTCTACTCACTTCGTAGACAGATTCCGAGTTTGTCCCCCCTGTCCTAACAGGGCACGTCTAAAAGTGAGCTGTGGTTGTATAACATGGCTTTTCAGCCTATAATTAAGTGCATCTGAAGAGACTGAGGCCTCTGAATCATCTTTATGCATTCATTCTCCACTGAAAAAGAACAGCTGTCAAATCCCAAAACGTGCCTTGTAAACTTGAACGTTCATCGTGATGGAGGTTTCCTCCTAAGTGGGGCTTTAACAGCTTAAGTGGCCACCTTACATAACTGTGAACCTCCCAAGATTTACAATTACCCTGATGTGGAACAGAGATTATGACTGTAGACCAGAGGTAGTCAAATCTCCATCAGCTCCCAAAACTGCCCCAAATAAACATGTAATCCAAGCAAAACCAATTTGTGTGTACACATGCAGCCTCAAGTGGGAAAGAAATGAAATGAGTACCATGGCCCCACTGCCCAACTTCCAGCCACACCACCACCTCTGAGCTCCACCCACATATTCATTCTGGAGTCTCCACTGCTATTATCTTATCCTTTGATAAGTGTTCAAGTAGCTTGTGATAAAAAGAAAAAAATCTTTATTCATTCAATAAGCTTTCCCCTTGCAAACATCAGCAGAGCCTCTGCTGAAATGTCTAGTTCCTGTCTCAGAATGATTACTTTCATTGTAAATCCAGTTTAGTTGAACTGATTTTGAGCCCATGAAATAGGAACCAAGATTTAGGAACAGACCTTAATGTTCTCTATCCCTCATTCTTTGGACTCCTGCTGGAGGATTAAGTGCTGGTTGTGGTAAGAGTGCCCAGGGACAGCCTGAGCAGCCCTCTCCTTGCTTCACCAGGGCCCACACTCATCTTCCTCCCCAGACTTCTCCTCTACCTAACAAGTAAGTAGGGGTGCCCACCCCACCCCTTCCACGTGAGTGGTCATACTCAGTGTATGGTCAGCAATGACCGTGCGGGGGTTGAGAGGCAGGGGATACTGAGACTCATAGACCTTTAACTCAGGCACGCTCATTTTAGAACCCAGCCTGCTCTGGATTTGCCTTGTGCACATAGGAAAGGTCTGAGTAGTAGAGTGGTCAGTCCTGGGCGGCCACTCACACACATTATCTGCAGCAAGCACTGGGTAAGTGCAAGCTGTGGCCCTAGCAGTAGCTATTAGCATTGTGGACTAGAGAAGGGGCGGGGGCAAGGGAAGAGGGCACAGGAGCCTCTGTCTCATTTCCTGTCCTTTGTCCCCAACTACCCAGGCCATAACAGGGATGGCCATCGACAACCACTTGCTGGCCCTGCGGGAGCTGGCCCGGGACACATGCAAGGAGTTGCCTGAGATGTTCACAGATGAAACATACATGATGAGCAACCGGTTCATCCTCTCAACCAGCCAGGTACAGCCCTACTGCAGCTGTCACCCAAGGGGCCACTTAGTGCAACCAGTGGCCTTTCTAAAAGACCATTTAGCATAAGTCAGTGACTACAGCCCACTGGCTGGAGGCAGGCAAGTCCCAGCTCTGCTTCTCACAAGCTGCGTGACCTTTGGTAAAATGACCTAAGTGACCTAAATGCTCAGAGTTCTGGTTTCCCAACCATTTAAATGGGTGTAATCATGGATGCCACCTTAATAGAGGTGGACTGGTTGGGAACGGGTGTCCTAACTATCGTACTATCTTTCTGTTACTTGGGTGGTGTTCCACCATGATGGCCACAGGCTCAGAAGCCCAACAGGTCTAGAGTGAAGTCGTGGCTCAACTAAAGTGACAATTTGAGTAGAAAGCCTAGCCCAGTACTTGGCATGGACAGGACCCTCCAAACAGGTCATGGTCATTATTGTGAAGGGCTGCACCACCAACGGCAGGTCTCCTAAACGATGCTACAGGCCCATCCTGTGGGAGGACCATTGTGACAAAGACAGAATAAAATCCACCAGAGAAGGGCAGGCAGTTTAGGAAAGAACCCTCGAACATCAGCTCCCTAAAGCTTCATCTGCTAAAGGATGAACCTGGGCAATGAGAAGGATTGATAAGTTGTGTTTGAGGATAAAAGCCCACTCAGTGATTTGATTTTGACATCACAGCAGTGAGCTCACAGAAGCGAATAAACGAGAACAGGACACACAATATAAATTCTTCAGGAAACCATCCATGGGCAAAAAGTGCTTTGGAACGGTTTTACAGCCTTCAGCTATCGCACGGCAAATTTATCTGACAAAGAGGTGACTCTATTAGCAAGACTAATGGTTTGTTCTGCCCCATTAAAATGGCCAGTGTCAGTTCTGAAGGCCCGACTACACAGTGCCCTGGTGTAAAAACAAGCTCCACCCTGCAACACCCAAGAATGTGTTCTATTTTTCCCCCTAAGACTCGTTAATAAGATTAGCTGGTATGGTAGTTTGGTGTTTGTTTGTTTTCTTTCTCCCACCTGGAAATGAACACATTTATGGCTTGAATGCCATCCGAGACATATTTCCCTGATTTGTGATCCTGATTACAAAATTTCAGCTCTCTGAATTCAAAATGTATTAGGTGAATAACTAAAACTCCAGTTGATGGCAATCCCTGAAATGCCCACGCTGGGTAATTGTGCATGGCGAGGCTGTGGGGAGAAAATCAGACCAGCCAGGCAATACTGACAGTAATCAAGGATGTGGGGAAAATCGACAGAGAAGACAGGCCAGATTTCCTTCTGTTCATAAATTACTCCCTCTGGGAAGCCATCCAACCGTTGGGTGCCACCAGGGTGCCATTGAGTAAATTACCTTGATTGCCTTGATGCCTCCAACAGCCCCCAGGTGAAGGAGAGACTCAGCCTGAGACCCAGCACAGGTCACTCTGGGAGATTCTAACCCCACATGTAGAGTAGATTTCCCACCAGGGAATGGCTTATGGACCCTCTTCTTATGATATTGTGCAGTTAGTTGGGTTTGTTATTATGACTCTGGCTATGACCATCCATGCTGAAGTAATTGGTTCATTTGGTTCAGTCAAATGCCCAGGTGGAAAATAGAGATGTAAATATCCCATTGAGGCCTCAGGGTCATTGAAAATGCCCTGTATTCTAGCAAGTTCACAGGTTATGTTTCAGAACCAGCAGCTTCTGACCTGTCCTCTCCTCCAGGTGCCCACAACCATGGAGATGTTTTGCTGCTATGGTCCTGTGGTACCCAACGGGTACGGTGCCTGTTACAACCCCCAGCCAGAGAGCATCCTTTTCTGCATCTCCAGTTTTCATGGCTGCAAAGACACCTCTTCTACCAAGTTTGCAAAAGCAGTGGAAGAAAGCCTCATTGAAATGAGGGACCTCTGCAGTCTGCCAGAGTCTACAGTGGGCAAGCCACTGGCAACAAAAGAAAAAGCTGTGAGGCCCATCCAGGGGCACCAACCTTGACTCCTGCCATGATGTTTCATTTCCCCAAATCCAATATTCTTCAGCTGCTAGACCCTACCAAACCCCTGCTCCCAACCCTCTCCCTAGCTTTTGGTAGCTCCCCTGTCCTCAGGGCCCAACACAGAGACCACACTGAGGCATCACGCAAAGCAGGAGTCTTGGGAAGAAAGTGTCCCTCATTAGACATTGAGACTATCCTTATTTGTCACACTGTCCTTTGGCCTGTGTACTGGGAAATAGACCAGCCTGGCTCTGAGGCAACCTTGGTGAGATGGGGAAGTCTACACCACCTTCCCTCCATAGCCTCAGAAGCTTAATGGTGGTGTTTTCTTCTCTAGCAAGACCTAGAGGGTCCAGGTGATGTTTTGCCCAAAAAAAGAATGAGTCACCCTATTACATTCAATGTACCTACATGAATCATGAAGAAAGAGGCTAACTCAGGTCATTACCTCTTTTCTCTTGTGGAGGAGTAGGGAGTATTGTTTTCAGATTCAAAGCAGTGCAATCATGGCATTCAGGGTGGCCTGCACTGAGCCATATAGTGCTGTAAACACCCCATCCCCTATACACACACACACACACACACACACACACAGAGTTAATTTAAAATATAGTCACCCAGGCCCCAGAACGCATTTCTCCTTTCGTCTCCCAGGGGCAGCCTTCCATTGAGTTCGGAAAGTCTTGTCCTGCTATTCTGATAGGGGAGAAAGACTCATCCACCATTACACTGGAGTAGTGCTGCTCTGCTTCCCTGGGGCCACCAGCGAGTCCTGGATGAGTAAACAGCACAGTGCCTGCCAAGCAGCAGAGACGAGGAAGGAGCAGTCTGCTTCCCCAAGAATCCTGCACTCACATTTTTCCTGGTTGCTTCACTACTCCCCTTCACAGGAATAATACCCTTACAGGTGATCTGATTTCTAGAGGAGAAGAGAGAGGGTTGCTTTGGGGATTTTCTGTTGTTGTTTATTTGTTTTGTCTTATTCATTCTTAAGGGAGGCTTTAAAAAAAAAAAACACTGTGACATTAACTTCAGAAAACGATCTCAGTGGCCCAAGCATCCACCTGCAGACAGCTGGGCTCCTTTATGTGGAGGATGTTATCTAGGGATTCTAACCAAATTTCACATGGAGGAACACAGAGCAGGGCTCTCCCTGGCCTGGCAGTGGGTGGGTCGGTGGGGTGCAGTTATGGAGCAGTTTGAAGAGACCACTGGAGGGGAGCAGGGCCAGTAGGAGGGAATGACTATGTCCAGAGTCAGCTTTGAGAGGCAGATCATGCACAGAGCCAAAGTTAAGTTTGTCCTGAGAGGCTGTGATCATCCAGGACATATGAGAGGCACTCCCCAGTGCAATATATTTTTATGGAAAATCTAAAAAGTCAAGGTAGTCAGAAAGCAACCAGAAAATCAAAACTGCAAATAGCTGAGGAGGCAAGTCTGTCTCTGTCCAGAGGAGGTACAGAGCTTGGCTCTCACCACACTGAGTTCTGCTGTGCAACCTACAGGGGGTTCCTGAAAAAGCCCCCTCGCCCCATTCTCACTGTGCTCTGCAGCACTCTAAGCACTGCACTCTGGCCCAGGGACCCTGCACATGTCCCTTTGGGCCACTGAGCAAGCTTTCTGCACTTTGACCTGTATTGAAGGCAGGGCTGAGATGGGGGCAGCTGGCATTATGACCTTTGCTCAACTCTTCGAAAACACAAACAACCCCAAGCAGTCAATTTTTTGAGCCCTGGTTTTAGATTGAGGATCCCTATTGGATGAAGGGAGGCACTGGAAGACTTTGGCACTGTCTGTAGGTCCATAGTTCTTCCACAGATATCCACCTTCCTGCTCTCCGTGGGAAGTTGCAGCCCAAGAATCCTAGGAATATCTGGGGAACTACTGTCCACCTGCTGTAAGTCGACCCAAAGCCACTTGTCTGTTCTCACCAAATGGCCACAGTACAGATCTGAGTTCTCTTCTGGTTCCCTCCATGGATTTGACGGCAGGCAGAGAGATCTCTGATTTGGGGGTCAGGCAACCCCATGGATCTTAACCAAGAGACTTAAATGCCCAGAGACTCAATTCCCTCTGTCATCAGATGGAGACAAGAATGTTCCAAACTTTCAAGGCTGTGAGGATTGTAGAGCACATGTGTAAGGGGCTTTGCGCAAGCAAGCGGGCATTCATGTTCACTGTCAGGAAGATGTTACCCCAGTGGGCACTGTTTGGATGAATTTGTTTCAGACTTTTTACACTGATTTGAAAGAACCAAACACATCTATCATTCTCTGAGCATAGGGAAAGGAAACTGACTCTGTATATTCAGATATCAACCATACACTGTGAGGGCTTCAAGAAGTGTAGGATTGTGGACACTTGACAGGAGGGAACACCTCCTCTTTCTGAGGAAGAATCTGGAAGCTGGTCTTCCCCCTCCAAGAACAGGTGGATGCACTGAGTCTTTATGCAAAGGCAATGCTAAGCCATGGCCATGGGCATCCCTCTGGGGGATCCTGGTAATAGATACTGTTCCAAGTGTCCCCAAAGAGATGGAAATGATATCTGAAGAGAGTCACACTGGGGCAGTGATGCATAATAAAAATGCTTGTGGCCACCTTACAATACTGCTAAGTTGCCAAAATATACAAAGTTGACATTTTAGTTCTATTTTTATAAAATTATTCTAGATTTATGGCAATATATACATGTGTATTTATAGCCTTTCAATTTTAAGTTATAGTTTTTTGTGCTTTAAAGAAATATATGTATGACTAAAGAACCGTAAATTGAAAGCACTATATTCAAAATATTTCAAGACTGTAAATCTGTATTCAATAAAAAGTAATGCCAAGAAAGATGGTGTTAGCCATTGTTTCTACCCAGAAATGCTATAGATTTTGTTGTGAATTCTGTGAACTGGGTCAACGATTCCTTTGGCATTGTCTGAGGTCTGTCAGCAGCAGTGGTGGATGTGTGAAAGATACAGGGGCCAGGAGAGAAAGGGAGGAAGGAGTGTAATCTCTCCTAGTGTGTGGCATGGGGAAAGAGTGAGGGGCAGAGAGGTTCACAGGCTGTTTGTGATCAGGTTGGCAGAAACCTGGGTGTAGAGATGGGTGTCTCCACTTAAGCCTGCACAAACATGCACAGACAGAATGGAGTGGAGGAAATAGCACCAGGCTCAGAGGTAGGATGCCTGAAGTATAAATCCAGTTCTATCTCTAACTTTGGGGATGTCACTTCACCTCTCTAGCCATATTTCTTCATCTGTAAAATGGGGATGTTGACATCAGCACTACCCGCTTCCAGGGTTGTGATGAGATGACATAGATTGTCCTTGTTTGAAAACTTAGAAAATGATGTAAAAGTCTCTTACTGAAGACTCAGGTACATGGTACACAAGTTCCTTCACTCTGCACAGCCCAGAGATATATTCCAAGCTGCAAGATACATTCCTATGCAGCCACAAAGATCCACAGAACCAGAACTGAGATTCCTCCAAAAAGAAGCCCAAATGCTTTCCAATCAGAGCCTAAAGGAACCTTAAAGTTGTATGAATTTCTGTAATTGGAATGCAGAAAAGGCAGTATCCAAAAAGATAATGGCTAAGAACATTCCAAGAGGAATGGTGGGATTAGGAAGAAACAGGATCCAAGTAATGTGGGTTTGCTCTTATTCATCATGTATATACATGTGGCCCTAGAATAACAAGATGAAGACAATATAGGATTCCAAACAGGCAAACCAGCCCCCAACATACAAAATAATGCAACACCCTCCTTGTTGTCTCCGGAGGTCCTGTGGGGTGGAATTTGGCATATTTAGCTAAAAATGCAGAGAAGAGTCCCTCTCAGGTTCACAAAAACAACCAAAAGTTCCCCAATTAATCCTAAGCAGTTCTCCTTGGTAGTGGGGGGGGGGGGGGGGTGTAGAACCAGTGCCTTGAGTTCCCTTTATAAATTCAGTTGATCCTCCTCCTTTTATATTTCTTTTATATTTCTCTGAGTTTTCCTTCCAAAGAGGCCTTCTGAGTCTGCAGGATGAACAATATGCTATCCCTGGGAAAAGCTGGCCTCATATCACATAAGAGAGCCTTACTAAAAGCTGTCCTCCCTGTTTCCTAAAGGCCAGCCCTCTCCTTGTTCTATTTCTACTGTTTCTCCCATCTCCTTGTGGGATTTCACTTCCTATTTCTGTCCCTCATCTGTCATTGGACCCCAGGGTTCTGTCCTCAACCTCTATTTCTTATATTAAGGAGCAGCAAAATGGGAGACTGAAATGATCAGAAGGGTTTCCTCCACCTATAGAAACATATGCACAGGGGCACCTGGGTAGCTCAATGGTTGAGCTTCTGCCTTTGGCTTGGTCATAATCCTGAGTTCCTGGGATTGAGTCCCGCATGGGGCTTCCCACAGGGAGCCTGCTTCTCCCTCTGCCTGTGTCTCTGCCTCTTTCTCTGTGTCTCTCACAAAAAAATGAATAAAATCTAAAACAAAACAAAACAAAACACATAAGCACAAAGAGAAAATTCTTTAAATATATAACCAAGGTCAAAGAAAGAAAATAAATCCTCACATTACAGAGAAAAGAATGTCCAAAATCAAGCAGCAAACAGGAGCTAAAGGTATGTCAGACCAGACACAAACTCAGTGGCTGACCGCAGGGTTTACTACCCCTGCAAGTTGAGAGAACATGACCTCAGTCTACGCATGGTGGGAGATGCAGCTCAACTCTCTGCACAAAACCAGACCCTCGTAGAGGTGTCCCAATCCTAAAAAGAGACTGGAAATACTCTTCCCATCAGCCCAGGGAAGTTTGGAAGAATAAATTTATAAATCTGTGCCATATGTAGATGTGGAATCTGGGTTTATACAACTTATTTGTAAAGCAAGAATTCTAAGCCAATGGTTTAAAAAAAAATCAGTAAGATTCGAAGGGCCTCAGCAGAATCAAACAGAAAACCACCACTTTCCACAACCCTAGAAACACTAAACACCCAGAGAGGGAAAACACTCTATGGAAGATGAACCCATGGTCAAAAAATACAAGTAGCACAAGAAATGACTCACAGGTGTGTATTAAGTAAAGCAGCAGATAAGACAAATAGGAGAATCAATATCACAAAGGCTGGAGAGAATAGATGACTCATAGAGAAGCTGTAAAATTGATCATTATAACAAAATAAAAATACAGGGAAGATACATGTACAGGGAAGATACATGTAAAAGTTCAGGAAGAAGAGATAATAGAGAATAGGGGGAGAGCATTATTCGGTGAGAAAATCATTAGGGATATTCCAGAATCAAAGAACTACATTATTCTAAAATTCTTGGGTCAAAAAGAAATAATGCTGGAAATTTGGAAATTTAGATACACTTCAATCAGAATGATAATAAAGTTACCTGATATCAAAACCTCTGGGATAGAGCAAAACTGATGCTTTGAGGAAAAATTTTACCTTAAAATACATCAGAAAAGAAGATAGACTAAAAATTGATGAGGTAAGTATGACTTATGAAGCAAGTGAAAGAGTCCTATGGTAAACTCAAAAAAAAGTAGAAAGAACAGTAAAGTCGAAGAAAGTAATAAGACAAATATCAATGAAAGGGAAAATAAAACATAAGAGAGAAGCTAAACAAAAGAAACGTGGGTTCTTTGACAATGCACACGGTGGAGGTTGGGGAGTTGAGCCAGAGTCATGGCCTGTACAGTGGTAGCAGTGGTAGTGGATTGACTGTTGCTACTGCAGGATTTGCAGAGCATTATGTTTTGCAAGCCATAAAACAAACAGAGCCTCAAGTAAAACAAGTTTTTCAAAATCTATCAAAATCTGCCTTCAGTGATGGCTATGATAGAGATGCATTTGAACCCAAAATGACAAAACAAGAAGCAGCATTGATACTAGACATAAGCCTTACTGCCAATAAAGGAAAAATAGAAGATGTTCATTGATGAATTATGCTTTTAAGTCACCCAGAAAAGGGAGGATCTCCTTATATAGCAGCCAAAATCACTGAAGCTAAAGATTTACCCAAAGGTCAAGCTAAAAAATGAAGTAAATGTGTGATGAATTTTAAGTTCTTGTTAGTTTATGTGTACAAGTGTCAGGTTTTTATAATAAAATGCCCCAAAGCTACAAATTTTAAAAATGATTTAGCACAGGCTAAAACAAAGCTTTGGTATGAGTTTCTTCTTTGAATTTGAGTATTTTTAAATCAGCTTATAGAATATTTAGAGATTTAACCCTCAGAAATAATGGATAAATACATATTATTTGAATAAAAATATTGTTCATTATTCACTTAGCAAATAATTTGTTACCTATTTCAAGGCAAAATGTGACAGTCCCTGGCTTTCAAGGAGCCCCCAATCTAAGGGGATATTGATAAACTCATAACTAAAATGTAATGTGATAAATATATTTTTTTAAAGTTGGTTCTTTGAAAAAGAATAACAAAATAGACAAGCCTCTGGTAAAACCAATTTAAAAAAGAGAGAAATTCTGAAATAAATAGTATAATGAATAAAAGGTCAATACAACTACAGTAGACATTATAATGATAACCAGAGAATATATCAACTACTTCATAACAATAAATTTGAAAACTTAGATAAAAATTCTTAGAAAAATATAACTTACTAAAACTAATGAAAGAAGAAATAAAATTTCTGGACAGTCTTATAAATCTTAAATGAACTGAAGCACTAGTTTAAAATCTTCCCACTTAGGAAAGAAAGAAGGGAGGGAATGTAAAATTTTGTAGACATACCCTTGAAAACATTCAAAGAAGTGGTGATTTCAATTGTGTATAAAAATCAATAAGGGGACATTCCCTCTTTGCATATACTCCCTTATTTATTATTCTCTGAAGCTAGTATAACTTTAATATCCAAATCAGATTTGGAAATCCAATAATGAAAAACTTGGGACACCTGGGTGGCTCAGTGATTGAGTGTCTGCCTTTGGCTCAGGTCGTGATCCTGGGGTCCCGGGATCGAGTCCCATATCAGGCTCCCCACAGAGAGCCTGCTTCTCCCTCTGCCTGTGTCTCTGCCTCTCTCTCTCTCTGTGTCTCTCATAAATAAACTAATAAAATCTTAAAAAAAAAAAAAGAAAAACTAAAGGTCCATTTTACTCATGCATAAATATCCAGATATCCTAAATGAAACAGTAGCAAACAGATTCTAACAGTATATAAAAAAAATAATACACCCACCACTAAGTCAGGTTTAATAGTAGTTAGTATTAATAGTAGTTTAATAGTAGAAGATAACGAGCACTGGTGATGTATGGAAATGATGAATCACTATACTGTACACCTGAAACTAATATGACACTGTATGTTAAGTAACTGAAATTAAAATAATAGCTTAAAAAAAGAAAATAGCTAAGTGTCATTTACTCATGAACAGCTTAAACAATAAAAATATAGGACTGCTCTAAGAGATCATGAAAATGCATTCAGTAAAATTCAACAGTCATTCAGAATTTTTTTTAAAAAGCTCATTATAAAAGGAATTAGAAATCAGCTTGACATAGAACATCTGCATAAAACATGCACTATACACCATAACAGAAATCAATTAAAAAGATCAAAGTCACATGTAAAATCAATATATAAAAGTCAATTTTATTCTATACACCAGTGGCAAACAATAAAATCACAATACAAAATACATGATTTATAATAGAACCTAGCAATAAATCTAGCAAAAGACATGAAGACCTATACACAGATAATTATAAACTGTATTGAAAGACACTGAAGAAGATCTAAATAAAGGAGAGGTTCTTCAAGGTCATGAATATGAAGGCCTCAGAAAGATGTTAATTTTCCCCAAATTGATCTCTAGATTCAATCTCCAATCTTCAATCTGTGTCTCTGCCTCCCTCTCTCTGCCTCTCTCATGAGTAAATAAATAAAATCTTTTGTAAAAATCCTAAAAGAGCCAACTAGATCATTATCAGAGAAAGGATGAGAGTAAGTAAGCCTAACACTGGCGATGCTTTTACTCTGGGGCTATCTAGTGATCTTGAATAAACAACCTAGAAGATAAGATGCAATTTTGAGTCTTTGCGGGGTTAGGCATACAAAAATAGGACTCCAGCACTACCCAGGGGGAGTCCTGGCAAGCCACCACCCTCTTTGGGGCTAGGAATGAGGATAAAATACAAATGAATCAACCTTCTCATAGACTGCAGCCCAGTTTCAAGCCATCTGGATGGCTCAGATAATCTCAATCCCTGAAACTGTATTAAGATAACCTATTAAAATAATCCTGGCTTGCTGGTGTTACCAGGAACTGGCAAGCAGTGGGGGCGGGGGGGGGGGGGGGGGGGGGAGGGGAGGTGTCTTCTATTGAGAAAGATAACATCACCCTTGGCCTCAAACTGTTCCTACAAAGAATTTTTTGTAAGGCAATGTCCATCCAGTACACAATTAAAATAAACCAAGAACTATAGACAAAATAAGCAGACACCAGCAGAAATAACAACAGAAAAAGACACATGGAGTCTCCAGATAGTGAATTCTCAAGCAGACTATAAAATAAGTATCTTTACTATGATCAAGAAGATAACCTCAAACCTAAAAACTCAGCAAGAAATCAAAAACTATAGAAGATGGCACAGCAGATTTGAAAAAGGATCAAACTAAAATTCTAGAATTAAAAAATTAATACCTGAAAAAAACCCAACCATACTGATGGCTTTAATAGCAGTTTAGACATGGCTACAGAGAAAATTAGCAAACTAGATTACATGTAAAAATGAAATAATGTATGCACACATATATACATAAAATGCAAAAGAAGAATGAAAAGAGGAAAAACACAGAAGAGACATACTAAAGAATATAGTCAGAAGGTCTAACACATATTTATCTGATGTCCTTGAAAAGTGAGAAAATACAACCAGAAGCAACATGTGAAGAGATAATGACTCACATTTTTCCAAAAACAGAAGGACTTAAATTCGTTTCATGAATCTCAACAAATCCAAGGCAAGATAAATAAAAAGAAACCAATAGGGACTCGGTCTGCTCAGGTCCTGATCTCAGAGTTCTGAGATGGAGCCGAGGGTGGAGCCTGGCGTTGGGCTCCAAGCTAGCAAGGAGTTGGCTTCTCCCACTCCCTCTGGCGCTCTTCCTGCTGGTCATGCTCTCTCAAATAAAAAAAGATTTTTCAAAAAAGTCTATACACAGGCACCTTACAAGAGTTTCCAATCCATCCTACACCTGTGGCTTACCTGGGAAGCTTACGCGGCCCCTCTGATCCACAGTTTTGTAAATACAAAGTACGAAATACAACCTCCTTCATAAGGATGGTAAAATAATGAAGTGAGATAATATATGGGAAGTATTCAGCGTGTCATCTGATGCATAATTTCTGTAACCGGCTATAAATGTTGGCTATTGTTGTCTATCATTGATACTTGCCCTACCGGGCAGAAATGTCCTGTTTACCTGACTGTGAGGGTGAGAAAGCAAGTCGCCTCCGACTACCACCCGTTCCTGCGCCTGGTAGTGGTGGCAGTGGGGACCTCCCTGCGCTCAGCAGGGGACAAGGCTCCTCAAGCCCCACCCCTTCCCGCCCTGGCCCCGCCCACCCCGCTGGCTGCACCCACTCCAAGGGCCTGCCGCGCAGTTGCCAGGCAGTGTGTGTTGCGCCTGAGCCCACGCTGGCGGCGGGCCATGCCGAAGGACGCCGTGGTCACCGTGCGCTACGGGCCCTACAGCGCGGTCGGGCTGCCTGTGGAGTACCACCCCTTCCGCCTAGAGGGCCTGCAAGGTGGGCAGCCGAGAGCCAGAGGCCACCCACCTGCGTGCGCCCGGGGGCACCCCAGCCTCTGAGCACCAGTGCAGGCTATGCTCTCTGCACATACCTCCTCCCGTCCTCAGACCCAGACCGAGTGCCTTAACCTCTGGGAAGTCTTCCCACCGGGGAAACAGGCAGTTTACACAAGTTCTTTGGGTGGGATGGCTTATGTACCCAGCTTTATACATTGGGAAACTGAAAATCAAGAATATTAAGTGACTTTTCCAAGGTCATATTGGCTGGAAAATGGTGGAGAGTCTTTACCTTCAGCATTCAATTGTGCAACAAACCTTTCCCGAGCACCTAGTATGTGTTGGACATTCTTCCAGGTACCAAGGACTCACTGGTGAACAAAGATACATGTCCTTAAAGTGACCTTCTCATTGCTGACTACTAGTTGACAGTTGTGCCAGGCCTCCAACAGAAGAACGTAAGCATAGTGGGACCAGTCACTGGTCATAATTAGAGGGGAGAGGGGGAAGTCTGGAAAGGTTTATTCACTGGAATTATACTGGAGTTGAACTTTAACGAGTAAGGAGAAAATAACCAGGTAAGGAGAAGAAAGAACATGACAGACAGAGGAGCTGCAAAGGCCAGAAGCATGGGCAAGTGACATATTTGTTTAATTCTCAGGAGGATGAGACCAAAATGGCAGGGGCAGATCCTGCAGGGCTGTATGAAAGTTTCAAGCAGGGGGGCTGAAACTGGCTGCTGTGAGGAGAACAGATCAGAAGGGACCAAGAATGGAAGCAAAGAGACAAGTCAAGAGACTTTGGGGCGCTCCAGGGGAGAGATGAGACTAGTCTGGACCAGCCATCGAGGGGTGGATTCAAGTAAAAGCAATGGTACTTCCTAAGATGTTGGAGGTGGGAAGCAAGGGTCAGGAGGACCTCCTCCGGATGTCCGGATCCAGTCTGCGTCTGGCTTGAGTGAAGTGCTGATGTGTGGAAGTACTCTACACTAAAATTGACAACACCACGGATGGACTGCAATTTGGAAGAACATGTTCCTTTTTGGCCATATCAAACTCCATGTGTTTTCAGCTACATGCGTGGAGGGGTACTGAGCTCCACAGTTCTAGAGTTCAGAGAAAAAGTCTGAGCTAGAGATAGAAAGGTCTGAGTCATGGATCTGGGGACGACAAAGGGAATGAGAACAGAACCCAGGTTTGAGTCTTCAGTGCTTTTAAATGCTCTAATTTCCCAATGCAACCTTCTCATCAGCTTTCTTTCTCAGGCTTCATGAGGTTTATTGTATGTCTCAACAGTCTTTTGCCCAGACAGCTATGCATTTTTCATTTGCCCTCATGCTACACACGGCTTTTCCACCCTGTGTGAGCTCTGCATCAGGTGAAACAGAGACAAGGGCCTTGTACCAGTCCCTCAGGTAGCCCCCAGACAGTGCGGCACAAACACAGGAATTTGCAAACAAATCCCTTTAGACACAGGAACCAGGGCCCACATTGGGGACAGGGGCCACTCTCTTCAAGGCTGTCAGCAAGCTGGGGATGAGGCAAGTTAAGATGCCACAAAGTTTTCTTACTACTTTAAAATTGCCTTTACTCTTTTTGCCAACTCTATTTTCCAGAATTCTGACAAAGTGGCTTCTCACAGTTTCAGGTTGTTCTGTTAATGTCTTTGTGAAGGAATGGGAGTTTGGAGTGCCTACTCCATCATTTTGCTGATGTCTGCAGATGCTTTTTAAGTGTTTCTTGCCATAATCAGCATGACTGTATAGAGTTCAACTAGATCATTTACATACCAAGAATTGTATTAAAGGAGAATGCATAAGGACTTTGGTATAATGTACAATTTATAATTTACAAATATTGAGGTTGGGGGGACTTACCATCTAGTTTGTTCACAAATCCCATTGACTCAACTGGTCACCTCTGGTCACTTGTCTCCTACTTGCATTCTTGGCACTCTTGGCAGAGCAGAGATTAAGCACAAGGACTCTGAAGTCCAACCAATGTAGTTTTGAATTTGCTCCACCGTTTAGTAGCTGTGTGGCCGAAGTCAAGATCAAGTTATTTTACCTTTCTGAGCCTCAGTTTACTTATTGGCAAAATGGGAGCAGAACCCTACCTCCCTGATGTGAGATTCCAATGAAAAATGCACACAGAGTCCTAAATACTATTCCTTCACATAGTAAATGCTCAACAAACATTATTTCTTATTATTGCAGGACAGGCATATTACTAGGAAGGGGAGGAGGGAGCAGCCTGGGGCACACTGGAGAGCAGCAAGCAGTCAGGTCTGGCTGAAGGATGCTATGTAATGAGTCAGGCCTGTTTCACCCTTGACAACAGGGAGCCAGCAACATATCTTGAGCTAAAGAATGATGAGATAAAGGATGTGCCCTAAGAGGCCAATTCTAAAGGAAGAGATTTGGGTAGGGGAAGTGAAAGAAGATGAATTGCTGAGAAATATCAAGAAATTGGGGTGCTTGATGGCTCAGCTAGTTAAGTGTCTGCCTTCAGCTCAGATCATGATCTCATGGTCCTGAATGGAGGCCATGCCAGGCTCCCTGCTCAGTGGGGAGTCTGCTTCTCCCACTCCTTCTGCTGCTCCTCCCACTTGGGTATTCTCTCTCTCTCAAAATAAATAAATAAAATATTTTTTAAATAAATATTAAGAGATTAGAAATTATGTCCTAGGGGATCCCTGGGTGGCTCAGAGGTTTAGTGCCTGCCTTTGACCCAGGGTGTGATCCTGGAGTCCCAGGACTGAATCACACATCAGGCTCCCTCAATGGAGCCTGCTTCTCCCTCTGTCTGTGTCTGTGTCTCTGTCTCTGTCTCTCTCTCTCTCTCTCTGTCTCTCATGAATAAATAAATAAAATCTTAAAAAAAAAAAAGAAAGAAATTATGTCCTGAAGTTCAAGGGAAAGACAAAGACCACCTGAGTCAGAAGTACTGTGACCTACCAGTGGATGATACAAATTTATCTCTCCAATCAGGACCTCTCATTGTCTTTGGGCTAGTTAGTAGGCATCTCAGACTAGTATGTCCAAAATTTCTAAACTGGCCTCCTCATACCCAGCCCACCCCAGCCCATCCTGCATTCTTCCCATCTCAGTGCACACAGCTCCATTTTTTCAATTACTCAAGCCAAAAAGCTCACAGGCATCTTTCTTTTTTTAAAAAAATAAAATTATTTGAATTCTATTTACTTAACACATAGTGTTTACTAGTTTAGTGATTCATCAGTTGCATACAATACCCAAGTGCTCATTACATCACGTGCCCTCTTTAGTTATGTGCCCATCACTCAGTTACCTCATTCCCCCATCTCCCTTCCAGCAACCCTCAGTTTGCTTCCTAGAGTTAAGTCTCCCTCTCCATTTTCATCTTCTTTTATTTTTCTTTCCCTCCCCCATGTTCATCTGTTTTGTTTTTTAAATTCCACATACAAGCGAGGTCATATGGTAATTGTTTTTCCCAACTGACTTATTTTACTCAGCATGATACCCTCTAGTTCCATTCATGTTGTTGCAAATGGCAAGATTTCATTCTTTTTGATGACTGAGTATATATTGTCTATATATATTGCATCTTCTTTTATACATTCATCTGTCGATGGAAATCCGGGCTCTTTCCATAATTTGGCTATTGTGGACATTGCTGCTATAAACATTGTGGTGCAGCTGCTGCTTCCCATCACTACATTAGTATCTTCGGGGTAAATACCCAGTAGTGCAATTGCTGGATTGTAGGGTAGCTCTACTTTTAACTTTTTGAGGAACCTCCATACTATTTTCCAGACTGGCTGTACCAGCTTGAATTCCCCCCACAGTATAAAAGGTTCCCCTTTCTCCACATTTTCACCAATATCTGTTGTTTCCTGAGTTGTTCATTTTAGCCATTCTGACCAGTGAGATGGTATCTCATTGTGGTTTTGATTTGTATTTCCCTGATGCTGAGCGAGGCTGAGTATGTTTTAATGTGTCTGTTGGCCATGTGTAAGTCTTCTTTGGAGAAATGTCTGTTCGCGTCGCAGGTGTCTTTTTGTGCTTCCTCTGCCTCACATCATCACAGCCACCATCATCTCCTGCCTGGACCTCCTCACTGAGCTCCTTGTGATCACCCTTGTCCCCTTCAGTCTGTCCTCAGCACCAATGTCAGGTGATACCTTTAAACTGAGTCAGAGCATGGCTTGTGCCTCCAAGAACATCCTGGCAACTCCTAGCTCCTTAAAGGAGAAGCCAAGGCCTTACAGTGGCCCCCCAGGCTGCTAGTGTCCTCCCTAACCTCATTTCCTCCACCACAACCCATTCCTGCCCCTCACTCACTCCACTGAGGCCACAATGGCCTTCTCGCTGGCCTTTGAACACCCCTGGTGTACTTTGACCTCAGGGCTTGGCAGTTCTCCACGTGGAATGCTCTTTCTCCAGCTTCCTGCCTGGCCCTCACTCTTCACTCTCTCACAACACGGCATGGAGGTGTTTCTCAAAAGTGACCTTCATCCACAGGCGCTCCTTGAGGAAACCCATTGAAAATATCAACACCTCCCTCTGCCTCCCTTTTCCCTGTCTCCCTTCCTTCCTTGTCTATTTCTTCTTAGTACTCATACATTTGAGCACACTCTTTTTCTATACTCTCATCCATCATGAATTTATCTTTTTCTAGGCGAAACATACACTTCACAGATTTACCTCGTTTTCCTTCTCTTCTCCTGGATGTATACTTCAGGGGAGCAGGCATTCTTGTCTGGTCTATTCTCTGCTGTGTCCCCGGGTCCAGGACTGTGCCAATTTGTTTGTTTGTTTGTTTGTTTGTTTGTTAGATTTTATTTATTTTGGAGAGAGAGAGCGCTTATGCAAGTGTGCACAAGCAGGGGGAGGTGCAGAGGGGAGGGAGAGGGGCAGGCAGACTTCCTGCTGAGTGCAGAGCCTAAGTCCTGGGTCTTAGTCTCAGGACCCTGAGATCATGACCTGGTCTGAAACCAAGAGTTGGATACTTAACTGACTCAGCCACCCAGGCTCCCCTGTGCCAGGTCTATCTTAAGGGTTGATAAACATTAGTTAAACCTGAATAGAGCTGAACACTGGATCCACAGGAGGTGAGACTTTAGGAGAAAGCAAGGAAAGACAGAATTGGAAGACAGCAGGACCTTGGTAGTGGCCCCTCTGGGAAACACAGAGGTAGGAGAGAACCAAGAGGCATTTCACCCAGTGAAATGAAGATATCAAGAAGAAAATGGCTAATGGGCACCAAACTGTTAAGTAGGAGTCATTTCTAAAAAAAGATGAATTCATGGTTGATGAAGGACATAGAAAAAAATTGTCCTCAAAGACTGGTGATGAGAAGGTAAAATGGCACAGAAACTTTAGAGAGCAACTCAGTTGTGTCTTAAAATTTAACCATATACTGTAGAATCCAGCTATTCCATTGCTGAATCTTTTTCATATATATATATATATATATATATATATATATATATATATATATGATAGATGATAGATAGATAAATAGATAGACTCACACACGTACATGGAGGCATGCCCAGGAATGTATTCTGCAATGTTCTTGCTGATAATGAAGAATTGAAAACAACCAGTCCTTTCTCTGAATAAATTGTAGTATGTGATGTAGGAAAAGACTTTAGAGTTCAAAGCTGACAGCCAAGAAAGAATTCTTGAGATGTCTTTGGTGCAAAAAGGTGATTTTATTAAAGAATGGGGACAGGACCCAAGGGCAGAAAGAGTTGCCCTGAGGTCATGAGGAATGGCCCATTATACACTTTCAAGTTGGAAGGGGTTTGGGGATAGCGTGTAAGTATCTAAGGAATTTTGGAAGCAAGGTTTCCAGGACCTTCAGGGGGCTAGTTATTGTTGGGAAAAGGTCATTTATTACCTTCTAATAAAACCTTAGTCATGAGACCCTTTAGATGTATATTGGTGGGTCATATATTGGAGGAGGATTGTCAAAATATATCTTGGGGAGTAGAGATAAAGGAAATTTCTAAAGGAATTTAAAAAAATATTTAATTTATTTATTCATGAGAGACACAGAGAGAGGCAGAGAGAGAGAGAGAGAGAGAGAGAGAGAGAGAGGCAGACAGGAGAAGCAGGCTCCCTGCAAAGAGCATGCAAGGAGCCCTATTTGGGACTCCATCCCAGGACTCCCGGATCACGCCTGAGCCAAAGGCAGATGCTCACTCAACAACTGGGTCACCCAGGTGTCCCTCTAAAGGAATTTTTGTATGTTAAAGTAGACTTACAGGATTCTGGGGTGTCGGGCTAAGATTGCCTTTTGCTCTAGGCAAGGTATTAACACGGAAGCAGTTGAGTCCCTAGAGGAAGGTCACTCTGCCTGTTTCAAAGATTTGTGAATGGGCTGTGGGTAGCAAGGAAATTTAATAATTTCTCTTCTGCCTTTGGTTCCCACATCAGTATATCCATCCCATATAAATGTAGGGCAGCAGGTCCATGTGTATTGAAAGGGCTGGATCACCACAGCTAGAGGTAAGGGAAGGGGGTGGGTTTCTGAATTCTGCCTACAGTGCCTACACTTCCACTGAAAACAGCAAAGAGAGGAGGAGGGGGATGAATTCCTGGTGATTTAAAATTTTTGTCCTATAATTTCAAGATTTTTAAACACTCGTGGGTCTGCATTACCTTTATAATCTGATAAAATTTTAGAGTTTAAAATAGTTTGGGATTGTTGTCGTTGTTGTTTAACCAGCAAAAGTATTTTAAAGAAGTAAGAAAGAAGATAAGTCAGAGTGTCAATCTACTAAGAAGGGTGGGGAGAACTGAGTGAGCCACTGACCGTGCTGATGGCTCTCCACCTCAGAGAGCACAGGGTCAAGAGAAGGTGGGCTGAAGCTTCCATCCGCAAGAGGTTAAGAAGCAGGGAGAGATGAGGAAGGCAGGGGCACATGCTGCTCTTCCCACAGTAGGGGAGGGGAAAGAGTATCTTGAGAAGATCAAGGGGAGAATTTTTATGGTGGAAGGAGAAGAGCATTGCAAGGTATCAGCAGGTGGTTGATTTTTAAAGTCAGTGTAAGCCTGAATGATGGTTCCTATAATACCAGCAGCCAACACTTACTGAGCACTGGTGACAAATGCTAAGGTATTAACAAAAGCTAAGCGGGAAGTATCTGCACCCCCTTCTCAGTCTCCTACTCCCCTCCTCCCTGCCACTTTAGAGTCCATACTAACATCACACCAAGCACAGAGTGGCGCATTTGCAGATCCTCCTCTGTAAAATCTGCATCTGAATTCTTTGAAAATCATAGCCCTTTATCACTTCCTGAAGCCCTGCTGGCTTTGGAAATTTGTCTGATATTTCCTGAACTTACTGTGCCTTAAGAAACCTGAAAATTGAAAGAAAAAAAAAAAGAAATCTGAAAATTATTCTTTATTAATGACAAATTATAATAGTTCAGCAAAAATGTGTCTACTATGGCCTCAATATTGTTGAAATTAAACTAATGCTAAACAACAAGTCTTAAGTAATTCCCTGGCCATGGTTGCTCCTGGTCTGCTATCCCTAATGAAGTCTGCCAAATAACCTGCTGCTAAAAGGAACTAAAAGGGATTGAAACCGACCCCATAAAAATAGGATCCACCTTTATTTAGCTAAGATGCTCCCTGTACCACTCTCATCCTAGCTATGCATTAGCCGCACACTTTAAGGGTCATCAGTATTGCAACTGTGCCGAGTGCGGAGGAGGGGGAGTTGCCCGTCTGTCCGTTTGCCTTGACTTCCTGACTAGCAGCATTTAAATCTCTCCCAGATGGTGCACAATTCCGCCAGCACTGAGAACAGGGAGGCTTTTCCGTGTTCCTTCAGTTTACCCTGATCCCCCTTGAAGAATGAGGTGCCACTTCAAAGAGGCAGGCATTCTGCAGGTGGCCTTACAGCTTCTGGTTGATTTATGCTGGAGTTTAGCCACTGCCGTTGGAAAGACTTTGTTGCATAGAGTATATTTATCTGACCTTTCTTTGAATAGACAACCCCATAGCAGCTCCTAGGGGAAAAAATGGGTCCTCCATGTAGAGAGATGGCATTTGGATGAGCTGCAAGAGGAATTCTGGTGCTTAAGTTTGATCCCTTAAGCCTGCCCTGACCACCCTATAGTTGGGCTCAATACATCCTGGACTGATGAGAAGGGGACAGGCTTCCTAAGGGTGAATATATGACACGGACTCTGAAGTGGCTCATCACTTTAATAAGAATCAGACTTAGGTCACTCAGTGTCCAAAAGAGACATTGGAGGTGCCCAGCACCATTAAATTGAGCTTGTTTATTTAACAAGCTATATTAACACTGGGCATACTGGGCGGGGCGGGGGGATTGTGGTCACTGAGGGAGACATGTGCCCTTAAAGGCCCTGAGACCCCATGTTTTATATAGAAGGTGAAGTGAGGAGTGATATGTTCTCTTAAGAGGGTTGCTTCTTGTCGGGCTTCATTGGCTTCAGGATAAGACAGATTCTCATCATTTGGCATCACTGACTTCCATAGGGTAGGCTATTTGGTGAATCAAATCCTGTTTCTTAGATACACTTTGCCATAAAAGAGTGCTGCTGTTCTCATAAAACAAACCCCAAACCCAGGTGCTCCATGAGACTCCATCAGACAGAGCCCTGCCTTGTAGGGAAAGAAAGCACCATGGTGGGCTGTGGGGTGCACACCTTCTTAGGGGCTCCTTCTGCAGAACCCTTCCTCACTTACACTGCAGTCACGGTGAGCAGCTCCACACAGAGCCTATACCTCCTTCTCTCCAGAACCCCCAGGCCTTAGAGAGTGGGTGTTGTGTGTTAGAAGGATAGAGGTAATACCATGTCTCCAGAGATAGGGTGGGAATGGAGAAGCTGTTTTGTTCCTGATTTTTTCCTATCACATTGAAGTACATTTCCCAGGAACATCTTCTGACAATGCAAAAAAGGTCCTGGAGGCCAAATTGCCTCCTACCCACTCACTTGTAGCTTTTCCCTCTGGAGCTACATGTCCCCACTCCAGAGGGGGTTCCACTGAGAGGGTGTATGATCCCCAGAAATCTCCTCCTATAGACTGCCTTTATGTTTCTTAGACTATCCACTGGCCATCCCAAACTGCATGGACTGCTTCATTTAAACAAGTCATTGGTCCAAGCTGAGTGCCTTCCTCCAAAGATGTTTTAAGACAAGACACTTAATAGGATACAATAACATAAATATGTCAAAAGAAAAGATGCGGGTGTTCCATTGAGGGAGGCATTAGCTGGTGCAGGGTCGATTAGGGCCACCACTGGTACCTGAGGAGTGCTATCTTGTTAATGGAGATCCTCACTGAGTTACTCTCTGAAGTTCCTTTTAGAAGTGAAATTAAAATCACACAATTAAAATGTTCACAGTTGGGGCTGGATGTTCTTGAACTGATTGAAAGATGAAGAAGTGGACACGTCAACATTTTGAAACAGCAATTGTCTCTAATTAAATGCAATTAACTGACATAACTGTCTGCTTTTCTGCACGTAAGACTGATTGAAATGCTAAGACTTTAAAAAAAAAAAAAAAACATAACCTTCCTCTGATTCCTCTTCGCATCCTAACCATAATTCTCACCAATGTATGAAGACCACCAAAGATGGTGATTTGGCACACCAACTCCATCACCAATATTACAGGGTAAACATATTTAAAAAACTGGAGAGAGAGAGACATTTTAGAGAAGACAGAACTCCTTGATGTTCAATGCAAATCATTTCTCTTACATGCATATATTTCTGAATTTCCACAATGGAGGATACATCTAACAACTTTTGCATGGCTAATCTCTAGGGAAGTGATACCACTTCCACTAGAGATCAAATGCAGCTTCCACAGTTTAGTTCATTAGCTTTTTATCTTTAAAAAAAAAAAGCATTTTGTTTTTTATTATAAAAAATCTGGAAAATGCTGAAAGAAAAAGAGAAACAGGTTTCACATAGAATTGCCACAGAGAGATACCCACTGAGTATTTCTTTTTCTTTTCCTATGACATATACATAATTTAATTAGTTTGAAAATGTATTTTCATTAATACTGTATATGTACCTCAATTGTTGGCTAACGTTACAAATATTTTTCTTGCTATTTAAAAAACTCATAAACATTTTTTGAAATGTTTGAATAAAACCTCATCATACGGACCTATCATCAATTGCTTGACCATCCTCTTCTGATTAGGACAGTACATTATTCAAAGTATTTTCTATTATAATGCTACAGATATAAGAATCATCTTGCTACCAAACTCTGCCTGAATTTCTGATTTTTTTCCTGGAGAAGCTTTTTATAAGTGCAATTTCCCAGGCCAGAGTTCATTTTATTTTATTTTATTTTTTATTTTTATTCCAATTATTAAATGCCAATGGCAACTATTTTTCATGATACATTAGAAAGAAAATCTGCTAAAATTGCTTTCCCATCTTGTGAATGGTGTTTTGGGTAACAAGTTTTTATATATTCATTTTCCAAGGGAAGTTTAATAGTGTAGAAGAAACCGAAGTAACTCAAATCCATGAACTGCTACTTAGAAAAATAACTGAATGCAATCTTACTAACTTCCAACTCTACTTTTCTCCATAATCAGAAGTATTTAAGGGCTATTTCAAAGAAAGAAACATAAATACAACAGATAGAGGCCAGAGGGAAAGAAGACTTTATCTTTCTAAGGAACAAATTCTTTCAGGGACATGTAGCCTGTTTTTATTCCTTTCAAAATAAGGCGTTTGCTCTTTAAAGAGTAGTTTCCTTTGCACCTGTGGTTCTTTGGCTCTGGGTTGAGAAAATATTTTGTGAAAGAGAATGATACTTGTTTGTTCCATCTTGGAGCAAAGAGAAGATTGTCACACACACCCCGCCACCGCCGCCGCTACTTTTTATCATACCTGCCCCCCCCCCCCCCCCGCCCCTGCTACTTTTTTAAGAGTAGCACCTAAATCCTAAGTGCACTTCCATTTCTAAGGATCCCATTTGCATTAATAGTTCACTCTGGACGGCTTCTTTCACATACATACTTGGCAGGTGCAGCATCTCGTGTTTTACCTATCTCTTTTTGATTGTGTTCCATTTTTGTTTGAATCTTTCTTTTTTATTTTGGTTTTTTTTATAAATTAATTTTTATTGGTGTTCAATTTGCCAACATACAGAATAACACCCAGTGCTCATCCCATCAAGTGTCCCCCTCAGTGCCCGTCACCCATTCCCCCCCACCCCCCGCCCTCCTCCCCTTCCACCACCCCTAGTTCGTTTCCCATAGTTAGGAGTCCAGAGTTCATTTTATAATTCTAAATTTTCTTGAGGCTTTTGAGGCCTTTGGTATGTACTGCCAAATTACCTAAATTTGATAACCAATTTATATTTCTACCCACAGCATAAGAAGTTACTTGATTCCCCACATCCCCTCCAACACTGAATATCCTCTCTGTAAGAAAAGTTCAAAAACTCTTCTTAGAGGCATCTCCTATTTTTATATATCCTATGGGTCTGGGGCAGATTGTAACCAAAATCTGAATTACTCAGGTCCCTGGCTGCACTTTCCAGCCAAAGTGATGGCATATCTGGGCCAGCACCAGGTAGGTACCCACCACAGCAGTTGAGTCACGGCCAGAAGCAACTGGAGAATAAGCCAGCTGCTCCATCCATGAGGACATCTGCATATTAGGTTAATCTAGAGCCTGTTCTCACATTACCCACATCCCTCTCCATCTTTTCCAGCTGTGTTGGCCAGAGATGGACACAAAGTCATCCTAGAGAAGATAGAAGACTGGAATGTGGTTGAACTCATGGTAAATGAAGAAATCATTTTCCACTGTAACATCAAAGATTTGGAGTTTGGTAAGTCCCTCAGCACTGCTCCCAAACAGCATTTTTCCTCCTTGGAGGTGTGCTCAATTTCGAGTTGAAGTGGCCAGTGGGTTATGCCCAGATTCAAGTTGAATTTTTTTCTGAGTCTTAAATTCTTACTCAAAACCCTGTGCTCTGTGTTACATGAATGAACATATCCTAAATCACACCGAATAAAGTGCTTATTGCTCTGGACTTCTCCCCAGGACACGGGGAACGAAAGAAGGACAGAAAGAAAAATGAAGTTTTAGCCTTAGATTTCAAATGATATCATGGGAATTACGGGGTAACAGGTTTGGGGTTTTTCTTTTTCTTTTCACATTTTAACAATGCGTGTTTTATTATGATTTGCCTTCAAAACAGTTTTTGTTCCATTTGATTATTCTACCTAGACTCGCTAAGACAATGAGAGTTGCTAAACCAGCGGTGCATGACATTATTAGTGATGTTCTAGATATCTCTTTGACCTGGAGACCTTCCCGCCTGGCAGGCTGGCATCATGCATACCACACTCCACTCAGAAATAAAAGCTTTTGCAATCCACTAATACTCCATTAAAGGCTAGTTAACAATTTACATGCCTGTGTACTTTGAGACTTGTCTTCTAGTAGAAGCCCATACATGTCTTCTAAGACATGACATTGTATCAAAAACTGGCCAAAAGAGGGGCACTTGAGAGGCCCAGCGGTTGAGCGTCTACCTTCGGCTCAGGTCATGATCCTGGGGTCCTGGGATCAGGACTCCTGCATGGAGCCTGCTTCTCCCTCTGCCTATGTCTCTGCCCCTCTCTCTCTGTGTCTCTCATGAATAAATAATAAAATCTTTAAAAAAAACTGGCCAAAAGAAAATTATATCTCTTTCCCTAGGAGGTGATGGCAAACTAGACCCGCTGTGTGAAGAGGCCAGGATAGCTGTCCTAAATGCCTACTGATCTCATCCAAACAGGCATCTGAAGTCAACAGAACAGCAGCTGCCTCTGGCCCTTCTGTGCAGCAAACAAAAGCAGCCACTCCAGGCCATGGATCCTGGGCTCTAGCAATCAAAGATAATGCCAGCCTGTCCTTCAGCCTGCTCAGCATAGTGTCCCTCACCTGGCTGCAAGGAAGCAGGGCCCACAAAAATAATAAAAGTACATCATCTGCAGCATCTTTCAATCTCAACCCATAGGGAAAGCCCTCTAATATCAGGTACATGTTGAGGAGAAGGAAATAATAAAATGCAATCTAATAACAAAGCGCCATCCCATACTAATAATACAGAGTTTGCCAGAAGCATCTGAGATTCCATTCTATAGTAAGAAAAGAGCTAGAAACAGGTAAAATTAAAGATTAGGGGGAAAGGGGAGCATGGAGGGAGAATAGTGGCCCTTGGAAATCTGAACCAAAAGTGAATGTTGGTATTTGGAAATGTGGCTATTTCCACAAGTTGATTTCCTGCTCCCTGGCTATTTCTACAGGTTAATTTCTTGCTCCCAATGCAATATCACTTTAAATGTTCATATGCAAGTATCTAAAGTCAAATCATCAGTTATTCTTTAAAACAAGAAAATCATCTGCCTTCTTCTGCATTAGCCAGTCCAACAAGCCGTTCTGAAAAGGGTCTGAAAGAGCCCAGGGCAGAAGGCTCCTTATCCCTCTGGAAGAAAACAGCCCTGCAGAGTTGAGGAAGTATTTTAGTTATGGTCAGTGTAGAAATCAGCCGTGTCAAAATTATATTCTTTGTACTTTCAGCTCCTACGCACCCAATGATAGCCTACGTTCTTAGCTATAGAGAAAGGCAGGTATTGATCTAATGACGTTACCATGACCTCACAGGTCATGGTAAAAGGCATCACACCTTGTAGGAAAAATAGGAGAAAGATGGGTTCCTTCACAGAAGACTCTGGGAGCCCTGGTGCAAGAGAAGAGCTTTCAGGGCTTCCACAGGACCACCAGATGGCTCGGAGCTCACGTCCCACAGGCAGCCACCCGGCTCCCTGTGGCGTCACTGCACCTGAGGAGCCATCCTTTCCATCACTCCAGGTGGCTTCAAACATTCTGCCCCCAGAACTTCAAAGGCATCTGGGAGGCAATGAAACTACTTGTACAAGTTCTTTCTTGCATGTGAGGAGATGGGGGATATAATTTTCATTTTCAGCCCAAGGTTCACTTAGCAGATTTTATTCAGAGATTACAATCATTTAGGACTCTGGAAATATTTAATCCTCTTCACTGTGAACCCAAGGCTGAAAAACTTTCCTCCTGGTGTCTGGTGCCAGTTTCACCCGTCTTTTGTAACCTAGATTTAGTCCCTCTTCCTCAAAGACCAGTTTATTATAGGTGTAGCATTCTGCTTTCATAGAAACACTTTAAGAGAAATACATTTTCATTGCAGTAAAATGGAAAAATATAGGTAAGGATAAAGTATAAATTTGATAACATTTTGGTATTTTTTCAATTTGAGTGTCTTTTATTTATTTCTGATTATTCATTAAGAGATAGATATATAGGGCAGCTCTGGTGGCTTAGTGGTTTAGCACCGCCTTCGATCCAGGGTGTGATCCTGGAGACCCAGGATCGAGTCCCACGTCGGGCTCCCTGCATGGAGCCTGCTTCTCCCTCTGCCTGTGTCTCTGCCTCTCTCTCTCTCTCTCTAATAAATAAATAAATAATCTTTTTTTTAAAAAAGAGATAGATATATAGAGAAATTGATTTCACTAACTCAGGATCACATTGCATGTACCCAATTATGTGTCTATTTTTTTTAACTTAACATTGTATGTTGACCCTCTTCCCATGTGACGAAAACGTTTGTCTAAGCATTCTATCGTAAATCAGGACGCTTCTTCCTCCTTGAACAGTATTTTCATTGCCGTAACTTTTTCTGCAAAGAAATAAAATTGCAAGCTTTCCTATCTGCATTCACTACAGCAACTTCAGCTCCAAAAACTGTGGCCCCTCCTCAGGCTCTACAGCGCCTCCCAACCCTCCATCCCCCTACTCCCCCACTCCCCCACCTCCCCCCTATGTTGAGAAAGCCCTCCACCAGGCAGCTAGCTGCCTTGCCCTCCCCTGATGCGCCCTATCCCAGCATGTATTTGTGCCCTCAGAGCCACCCCAGCCACCCTTCCACCCATGCTCACTGCTCTCTGCTCTCCTTCCCTCCCTGACCAGAGCAGAAGGGTAGGGAAGGCAAGATTGCACTTGATGCTAAGACAAACTGCAGTGCACGGTGCTCCTGGGAGATGCCTGTGCCCAGGGGGCTGTGTTCCCCTTTCAATCAGAGCTAAGTGAGGTATGAATCAGCATTACCAGAAAATGTCACGGGATTACCTCTGGATGGTAGGCTTGGGGGGCAGAGGGCTGCAGGACGTTCATTTCTTCCATATTGTAAATGTTTTCAGTGGTGGGATTTTTACTTTGTACAGTGTGAGTGTGTGTGTGTTGAGCTTGTGAGTGCTTTTCAAATAAACATTTAAAATAAAATTAGGCCTGTGAATGAGTCGGTTGGTTAAGCATCTGTCTTCAGTTCAGGTCATGATCTCAGGGTCCTGGGATGGAGGCCATGCCAGGCTCCCTGCTCAGCAAGGAGCCTGCTTCTCCCTCTCCCTCTGCCACTCCTGCTTGTGCTTGCTCTCTCTCACTCTCATTCTCTCATATAAATGAATTTTTAAAGTCTTAAAAGAAATAAAATCAAGAATTTGATATAGAGCTCATCTGTCCCTATAACCTAGCCCTTCTCCGTCATTAATTAAGAAGAGCTTTCTCTTTGGAAATGTAATCATTTTTCAGTCTAAAGAAATTTGCCCAAATCCTCCTTCATCTTCTTCTGTCTTATGTCTTCTTGAACATCTGTCTCCCTGCAAAGAAACAGGAAACATGGCTTGCTCCTGATTGAAGGCAAGAGCCCTCTGCACTTCAATAAGCTAGACATTCAGGTGCCTTTTAATGTTTTTAAAATGCCACTTAATTAACTCATATTTTAAGCTCATTAAGATGCCAAATCAATTTCATTGTGTAACATGAAAATGTGTAAAGAAAGTGTCTCTTTAGGAAAAGACATCTTTATTTTTAATAAAATTAGAAAGACAGCTCTAACTTACTATTTTAAGTAAAATTCAGAATCTCTAAGCCTGTTTCTTCTAGTTTTAAAATTTAAAAAGAATGAAGTTTTTAGGAGCCTCCCTGGGCTTGCTGCCTGGGGCCTCACTGGCTAAACCTACTTTCTTGGTGGTTTCACCCTTAAAACCTTAACAAATAATATGCGACAAGTCCATATGTAAGAGAACTGTGTTAAAAATCAGCTCCCAAGGTAAGCTGCCTGGACATTTGAGCAGTCAGTGTACAGGGATGCCCCAAAGGACTTTGCATACCCTCGCTAGCAAAGGCTGCTCCCATGCATGCATATCCCAAAGTAATCCTGGGACTTGATCCACAAAATTTCCCCTAGAATTTCCCGGGGGACATAGGACAACCTGGGGCTGCCATGCTTCCAGGAGGAATACATCGTTGACCAAATCCCGGTGAAAGACAAGAAAATGCTAGCCCAGGTGGCTGACATAAAGCCTAAAGAAATTCTCATCCCAAATTCTTTGACCATTTCAAGGGAAATAGTCGATTTGTGAGTATTTGGACAGCACTGTGACCAGGTGCTCCAGTCTTGGTGGTAAGCTGATGTTTGGAAAGGAAGGGAGCCCTGAAGTGTCCTCCAAGGGGTCACCCCACAGCCCAGGGGCCACAAAGTCAGGACAGCACAGTTGGCACTAACGCAGGTGAAAAGAAACCAGAGGACCGTGGGCATGATGACAACCTTGGACACTGGCCACAAGAGGGATGCTGAGGGAAGTAGGGACCACTGTGTTGCTGTACAGGAGGAGGCAGTCCCCATGGCATTAATGGTCTGAGCTTCCTCGGTAGAGTGGAAATCTAGATTTTTAAAAAATATTTTATTTATTTATTTATTCATGAGAGACACAGAGAGAGAGAGGCAGAGACACAGGCAGAGGGAGAAGCAGGCTCCCTGCAGAGGGACTCCATCCTAGATCCCAGGATCACAACTTGAGCCAAAGGCAGACGCTCAACTGCTAAGCCACCCAGGTGCCCCAGAAATCTAGACTTTTATTTGAAATTTTGTTTTTAAAGTGTGGGTTCAATTTTCTGAAAACCACAGGGCCAACAAAAAGGCAAAACGAAAACTATGACATCTGGCCCGCTAGCAGGATAATCATCTGTTCCTGGTTGCCTGCAACTGCTCCAGTTTACACCTTCCAACGGGCTGTAATTATCCCATAAACAACCAGGGCACCCTTCCCCTGAGGCCCACAGGCCCTCCCGTCCTGGTGAAACCACTTGACTCTGCTATTTGATTATGCAAATGAAAAGCAAAGACTCTGTTTTTGGATCTCTAAAATGAAGACATTTGAGAAGCCAAGCCCCTAAAAAGCCTTCTTGTTCTCTGTGATCAGGTACTAGGGGGCCCAGTTGTAGGTAGAGCTGCATCCCACAGATCACATTTTCTGAGGGGAAATGCTCCTTCTCTAAGTGAGGTAGGTATTGGACTGTTTGCCTGCATCACTACAGACCTTTTTCAAAGTATGGGTTCCTGTACAGAAGAGGTCAAGAGTGGAGATCCAGAAGCCTAAGAGGAATGGTGAGTCCCAACCTTTATTTCGCATGAGAATATCAGGTTGGGGGAAGCTCAGTCCAGGCTGTATTACTCATGTACCCCAATATCAATATTTAGGATCCAAACCTTCTGACTCCTTAAAGGACTGCACTGATGTTCTCCTATGCTCTGAGTTAATGAATCTGGGAGATTAACATTTGAATCTGTCGACTGAGTAAACCAGACTGCTCTCCCCAAGGTAGGTGGGCCTCATCTATCTGTTGAAGTCCTGAATAGAACAAAAAGCAGGATGAAGGAGCATTCACTCTCTCTGCCTGACTCCCTTTGACCTGGGACATCAGTCTTCTGCTGCACCTCAGTTAGAACTTATAACACTGGTTCTTCTGGTTCTCAGGCCTTCACCCTAGAACTGAAACTACACCACTGGCTCTCCTGGGTCTCTAGCTTGCCAATAGCAGACTGTGGAACTTCTCAGCCTCCAAAATCATATGAGCCAATTATAATAAGTTTCTCTCTCTATATATTTTTTTGTATATGTGTATGTGTAGTATATATATATATATATGTATGTATATATATATATATATATATATATATATATATATATATATATACACACACACACACAAATGCATACATATCTCCTTTTGGTCCTGTGTCTCTGGAGAACTCTGACTAATACAGTAGTCCAGGCTGTGGTTACTCCTCCATCACCAGACACCCCGACTCCATCTTGCTCACCACTCCACCAGCTTAGCATTAAGCCTCCTGTCCATTATAGCTACTGAATTGCAGCCATCAGGTTTATGTTGCAGGCAGCCAGAAAGAGGAAGGGACAAGAAGAAGGGTTTTCCCCTTCTTGAGCAGGAGCAGAGGGAAGGGTCAGAGGGAGAGGAAGAAGCAGACTCCCCACTGAACAGCAAGCCCAATGTGGGGCTCCATCCCAGGACTTTGAAATCATGACCTGAGCCCAAGGCAGACACTTAATGGACTGAGCCACCTAGCCCCCCTCCCCTTCCTTTTAAACAGAATTCTCAGAAGCCCCACATGATCCTCCGTTCACATGGCCAAACCTTGCTGCAAAAGGAACAGGGAAATAGGGATGCTCAGCCAAGCAGTAGCATGTGCTAAAACAACTTATTAAGAAGATGGAAAGAACAGCTAATGTGAGGTCTCAGGCACACGTGGGCACAAAGTAGAGGCTCACAGGATGTCTGCTATAAGCATTAAAGGGGTAATCACTGAAGGCTTATCATGTCTGGTCTTTGACAAGCTGAGTGTCGTAGGTCTGGGAATATTTCTAGGCAGTTCAAAAGCCTCTCTCCTCATACTGCCCATCTCCTCCTAGACATTATAGGTAGCCTCATCATAAAACATCAACTTTCCCTAAATTAATCTATATATGTCATGTTAAATAAAAATGCCAACAGGCCTTTTTAAAAACAAGAAAAACTGATTATAAAGTTTATATTGAAATATAAAAAAGCAGTAGTGACAAATAGAATAGAAATCTGAAACTGACAGAGGAATGTAGGGTATGATAAAGGGCTTTTCCAGTCAGTGGAAAAGAGTGTTTCTTCTAGAATTGTTGTCATAGACACCCGGGTGGCCATCTGGAGGAAAGCTGGATTCCTATTGAGCGCTATTTAGAATAAATTCCAGATGGATCAAATATTTAAAGGTAGGAAATAAAATCACAAACTTGAAATATTTTTTAAACTTGGAATCCAGAAGACCTTTTTAAGTATGGCTCAAGACCCAAAGACGGAGAAAAACACATAAAATAAATTCAACTTCATAAGAATAAAAATGATTTTGTGGTTTTTAAAAAATGCAAATAACATTGAAGTTAAAATACAGATAGTGAAAAACATTTTCAATTGTATCTTCAATCTAAACAGAGCTCCCACAAATCAATGAGAAAAAGACCAGAAACCCAACAGAAAAAAAGGCAAAGAACATGAAGAGGCAATTCACAGAAAAGGAAATATGAAGGGTCCTTAAACATAGGAAAATATGTTTAACCTACTTAATAGATTCTTCAGATCCTAAAGATACATATTCACACATGTGAGTTTCTATATGTACAAAAATCAATTACAGGATGGCTTATAATATTAAGCTGCCCCATGTCCACTAACAAGGGAACTGAGTCAATTAACCATAGTTCATTCATACAATGGAGTCCTGTATGTCCTAGGAGAAGACAGATCTTTGGACTACTGTTATGGAAGGATCTCCAACATATATTGTGTAAGTCAAAAAATCATGAAAACTATGACTCATAAGAGTTTATGTACTATGCAACAATATGTGAAAAACAGAGAAAGAACAAATGTATAAACATATATGTACATATGCATATAAATATGTACATAAAACACCCAGAAGCAAGAAGTAGCTACCTGTGGATCGGGAGGCCTGGGGTAGCACAGGGACAGCAGTGAAAGGGAGATCTTTTCACTATACAGCTTTCTTATCTATTAAATTTGTATTTAAATTTAAATTTTTATATGTTATATTACCTATTCAAAAATAGCATTTTTTTCAAAAATTACATTTAAAAAAATAAAGCACTTGGGATTAGATCAACAGAGGTACCAGATCCTAGGAAAGCAGAGGGTTATTAGAGATATAAAAAACAAGAATTAACTGGAAAAAAAAGATCAACTGAAAGATTGGACTAAAGAGAGAATTCGGTATTTGGAGAAAGATCCAAAAGTCCATTCCCTTAAGAAATGACGCTGGGACTACTAGATAGCCACATGCAAAAGAATGAGATTTCTTTTTCTTTCTTTTTTTTTTTTTTTTAAAGATTTTATTTATTTATTAATGAGAGACACACAGAGGGAGAGAGAGAGAGAGGCAGAGACACAGGCAGAGGGAGAAGCAGGCTCCACACAGGGAGCCCGACATGGGACTTGATCCTGGATCTCCAGGATCAGGCCCTGGGCTGAAGGCGGCACTAAACCGCTGAGCCACCCGGGCTGCCCAAGAATGAGATTTGATCCTAACCTCATACCATGTACAAAAATTAACTAAAAATGGATGAAAGACCTGTATGTTAAAGCCAAAACTATAAACCTCTTAGAAAAAAACATAGGAGTAAATCTTCATGACCCTGGATATGGCAATGGTGTCTTAGATACAACACCAAAAGCACAAGCAACTAAGGAAAAAAACACGGACTTCATCAAAATCAAAAACTTGTCTGTTGAAGGATACCATCAAGAAAGTGAAAAAACAACCTACAGAATGGGAAAACTTTTTTTAAAATAATAAATCCGTAAAGGATTTGTATATTGAATACATAAAAGAATTCTTACAATTCAGTAATAAAAAGACAACCCAATTTTTAAATGGGGAGAGAATCTGAGTTAACAGTTCTTCAAAGAAGATATACAAATGGCTGACAGCACATGAAAAAATGTTCAAATCATTAGTAATCAAGGAAATGCAAATCAAAACCACCATGTGATATCATTCACACCCATTAGGATGGCTATTATCAAAAAGTCAAGGGCTGCCTGAGTGGCTCAATTCTGCCTTCTGCTCAGGTCATGGTCCCAGAGTCCTGGGATGGAGCCCATTGAATGGGCTTCCTGCTCAGCGGAGAGTCTGCTTCTCCCTCTGCCCCTCCCCTGCTCATACTCTCTCCTGCTCGCTCGCTCTCTCTCTCAAATAAATAATTAAAAATCTTTAAAAATAAAAAAAAATTTTTTAAAGGAAACAAGTGTTTGTGAGGATACACAGAAATCAGAATTCTCATACATGTGGTGGGAATATAAAGTGGTGTAGCCACTTTGGAAAAAAATCTGACAGTTCCTAAAAAAATAAAACAGACTTACCCAGCAATTCTACTCCTAGTCAATGTCCAAGAGAAATGAAAACACAAAAAGTTGTACCTGAATGATCATAGCATATTTATGCATAACAGCCAAAAAGTTAGAAATAACCCAAATGTCCAACTGATAAACAGATAAACAAAATGTGGCTTATCCATACAATAGAGTATTGTTTGGCCATGAAAAGGAATAAAGTGCTGATACATGATACAAAATGGATGAACTTTGAAAACATTATGCTAAGTTGATTATAAAATTATTAATATTATATATATTATTACAAAATTACTTAATTATATTATTCCTCTCATATGAAATGTCCATGTAGGCAAATAAAGAAATAGAAAGTAGATTAGTGGTTCATAGGGCTGCAGGTTGGAGGATTAAGGGTGTGACAGAGTATGGGGTTTCTTTTTGACATAATGCAAATATTCTGTAATTGTGGTAGTGGCTATACAAGTCTGTGAAAATACTGAAAACCATTGAATGGTACACCTGAAATGGGTGAATTGTATGACATGTGAATTATATAGCTATGAAACTATTAACAACAAAAAAAAGTCAATTGCCTCTTACCTCCAAACTATTTGTACAATTTTAAAAAGAACAAGACACTGTGTATATCTACCTATAGGGGCTGGTGTTGCAAAGATGTGCATATCATATGGCCTCATGTGAACAATTGTGCCCTGTGTGTATAGTGTGTATACACACACTTGCACAAGTAAAAATAAGTCAGGACCCTTGACCAGGTTTACCTAAGAAAGGCAAATAAGTAGGAGGGAAAGTTTCCTTTTTTACTTTATATACTTCTATGTTGCTTGAATTTTTTACAACGAGCACTGGCTATTTTGTTAGTAAGCAATAAAAATAAGAAAAGGCAACAAGTGAGCTCCTTTACAGACATCTATCAATTATTCAGTCCTTGCTACGTGCCATTCACTGCTCTGATCTCCTGGTCTGCTGATCCTCAAAGGACCCTTACAAAGCCCTACACAGTAAGCACCCACTCTTACTGGGTGGGAAGACTGAGTCCCAGCAGAGTGAGGGACTCTGCCAGGCTCCCTTACACAGGCAAGAGGTGGTCGTGTGGGGAGCAGAGAGCTCACCCACAGGACCCCAAGGCTGAGCATTCCACCTCCACCCTCTTTACTGGAGTGGAATTCAGGCTATTTTTATAATTTCCCCAAAACAGACCTCCTGGGAGTCTACTTCCACAACAGTGCATGACGACAATAACCCAGTTAAAGTGCACACATGAAATCAACCAGGTTGGAGCAACAAATTTCAAAGTTCACCAAAATTAAGTAACAGCCTAAATAACACCAAAGGATGCTCAGAGCAGCTGGTGATCAGGCTTCAAAGCTTGACTAATTCTTGTCTTTAAAATGTTCCAGTCATTTAAATATTCGTTAGGAATTCAGCATCACTGGGGAAATGGAGTAAATGAGTTAAAAGAGCTAAATACTTAAGTCACAGTGGAAAAATATCCAAACTACTTGTTGATTGATGTCCTTTCTGAAACAAGCAGTGGAGTGGCACTAAAGCCAGGCAGCCCACTGGCATTGAAGTAGAGTGTACTTTCTTGGAAATTGTCCTTGAAGAGACCTCTATTTTACCTCAGTTTGAAAAAAATGTCTCCAAAGTGTCTCAGTGGTTTTCTGTAGAAATTAAAAAAACAAAATAAAACAAAAACTACTCGCCTTGGTGAAAAGTGTTTAGTATGAATGGTTGCTGAATTTCTTGGCATCTCCCTTCGTACATCAGTTGACCTACTGGAGAAAACTGTCTCCCCAGGTTCTTGGTAGCTGGAAAAATCTCTAGAACTGTGGAGCAGAGAAAAATTGGCTCTCTCCTTTGTAATGAAGAGTGGTTTTTTACTTTCATTGCCTCCCTTCCACCTTCCTCCAGCTAAAAGCCCTGTTGTTTTAGGAACCCACCTCTCCCCCACTCTTAGTCTATGTGGTCCCACTGAGATGCCACTCTTTGCCCTGTGGCAGCTGAAACTCATGCCCAGCTAATCAGAGCACACCCCACCCCCCACCCCAGGCCACAGTGATTGGCTTTTCACAGGCCAGTGTGAGTTTGGTTTCCTATCACTTGGAACCAAAATGGTTTGCACTAGATCAGCCACCAAACACAATAGGGTGTTCAGAAAAATTAAATAGCCACTGCTTTAGCAGTTAAGAGCAACTGAGGGGCCTGGGCCACCTCTCACACAGGAACTGGAGCAGCTCTCTACACCTCCCAGCAGCTTCCAGCACACAGCACTCCAGTGTGGGACTTAACCTTCCTGCCTTTGCCTTTCACTTTATCTTTCTCTTAGGGCATCCTCAAATAACCCCACTCACCCAGAGGTAACCATTCACAGAGTAGAATTTAAAGAAGCTTTCCTGGGAAAGAGGGGACAGCTTCTATCTCATACCCCACAGCAATGACTTTAGAGGTCTTCATCACATGTCTGTACTCCCCAAGGCTCTTCTCTGTCTCCCCTGGCCAGGCACATCCTCCTCCTCCTCCTCCTTCCCATTCTCCCAGGGGCTCTGCAACCTCCCCCTTGCAGAAGCAAACACTTTTCTATTTTCTCAGGCACCAAACTCCTCCTTTTTCCTAATTCCAGGCAAAAATGGACCTTAGGTCATGAGGCTTCGCTGTGGTACCTGTTTTGAGTGAGGAAACCATATCATGCTCATCACATATGTTAATGAGCTCTCAGAAACCTGTGAGCTAATGAGCCTTGCTCTCCAGATTTTTTTTAAAACACTGTTTCACAGAGTGAAGCAACTTGCTCCTGGCACAAGGCTGGCAGGGGGCAGAGTCAGGATTCAAATTTACTCTGCCTTTGCAATCCAGATTAAGCTCAGTAACTGGTGTGGACAAGCCATGTGCTGATGATGGAAAAGGGAGAGAGGCAGCAGAGGTGGCCAAGAGCACTTGGATTCTCTTCACTAGGTGTGAAGGTGCCCAGTATGTTAGTTTAGGGCAAAGGTACAGAAGTATATGTTGTGGAGCCTTTCCAGTGAAAATTTATTGTAACGTTGATTTGTTTGGGAAAATTGCACATTTCCCAATTTGTTGTTCAGTTTGTCACAGTGATTGCTGCTATTTTCCAGACAGCTTGACTTGCTCAAAGCATGAGTTATGCCCGCCCTAGCACGCAGGCTCACAGCATGGATAGTACCCTTATTGTGTAAAGCACACATTTCAACAGGCTGTAAGGTTTCAGCAAAAAGTGTCCCCCAACCCCCACGTAGGCAGCCATCTCCAGACCATGGACTTCCCCCAAGTTCAGAGACGGACTTATTTCCAAATCTTCTTTCGACTGGAACATCCTCTGCACAACCCAGGGAGCCCCATCTAAGAGTGTCAGAACTGGTCTTCAAGGAAAGCAGTTGGGGGTTACCCCCTGGTTATAGATCCCCCACTGTCCCAGCTCTAATTGGGCTCTAAGTGGCTGCTATGTAAATTTAATCTCCCCTGCAAAAATAAAAAGCCCCTCATCCCTTTCCCTGAACAAGAAAACCCTGGGCACACATGTTTGAGAAAATGTTTTGATGGTTAGTCCAATAGAAGTATGTATATCATGTCACAGACTGGGGGCACTTAGGAAAAAGAAAAGATGGCTTTTTCTTTGTCAGCAACACCATAGGCATAGTTCAGGGTGGAAATTCAGAGCCTGGGTGTGAATGCTAGCCCTCTCTTAGAATCTGTATGGATAAAAAAATTACTCCCCCTCACAATCCTCAGTTTTTTCATCAATAACACAGGCATGGTAATGGCACCTTCCTGATGGGACTGTTTTAAGGATAAAAATGTAAGACTATAAGGAGCAGAGCCCGGATCCTGACACACTGCTAAGCCATCAATAAACGTAAGAGATTATTATTCCTTATTATTATCCTGAGTGTCCATTTTTGTTCCAAGGATATATATTCTTTTTCTCGTCGGGAAAAGGATGAAGTTTGGTTTTTAAGATCCTCTGCAACAAAGCAGCAGCATTTATTCTCTTTGGCCTTCTTTTTGGGCCCAGTGATTCTGAAAAGGAAGTGACTGCAGGGTATTTTCATTTTGCACTTCAGCTAGAAATAAAGGCTGCGAACAGCATGGGAAACAGACAATTTGTAACACAGTTCAACTCTGGCCTCCAGTGTTTGAGAATTCCCTCTTATAACAAAACTTTCCTGGGGTATTCAAAATAAAAATAGCTCACGTTATCATCTCTCTCTCTCCACATATGGAGGAAATCTAGTGAGTCCCATTGACCTACATTGGCCAACTTGGTCAGACACTGAACAAGCACCATAGACCAAGTATTGTTAGGTGCTTTCCCTGTACCATCTTAATTTTCAATCAAGTGTATGAAGACGTGCTTAAGTCCAGAGGCAGTGTGACTCAGTGTCTCAGAATATTAGACCCTTCCAGTTGGATGCAAATCCCAGCTATGTGACCTTAGGAAACTTGGTCAGCTTCTCTGAGCCTCAACATCTTCATCAGTAGCATGAAAGTAGTACATGTCTCATGGGGTGTAGGGAGGATTTAGAGATGTTATTAGATGGAAAAGACAAACAACAATGACCTGCACATAAGTACTTGAAAGTACTTGATAAATATTAGCCATTATTGTTCTTCCCCTACTTAGTGGCAGAGTAAGTAGAATGGGCATCTGTACAACATCTATATTCCTGTCTTCTAGAAACCACACCCAATTTTATTTTGAGTTTCCTCCTCCATTCATTGCACATAGCCTTGGATAGGCCGTCAATCAAATTAATCCAAGAAAGATATGGATGGCCCAAGAAATGCCAGTCAGACATTCTTTTCCAGAATTTGACTCAAGGATAGTAGCAAAATGAACATGATTAGAAATCTAGGAATTCATCTTAGTAACAACATGGACCAGGGGCTCTATTCGTTTCTCCTGCCCAAATCTACATATCTATTCTGGTCATATCCTGCTACTCCATGTGCTATCTCTCAGGTTTCCTATGTGCAAATTCCAGATGTAATTTCTGTGGCTTGCAATGAAAGAACTCTAAAACATCCTTCAAGGTTCTATATTAGCACAGCCCTCTGCTCCAATACATAACAATGACAGATAAAACTTTAAAAAGAGAAGCACTCTAGGATTAACTTTTGGGGCCAGAAACAAGGCAGGAATGCAACACTGTAGATGATACAGAAGGTAGAGCCTGCTGAGCACTGGAGCCCAAAGTAGGCAAGGTACCTGGGAGCGTGGCTTTTTTTTTTTTTTTTTTTAACCAGTAAGGGAACTAAAAATTTTTCATGTGAAATGGAGAACTGGCTCTAATCCCTCTGCTTAAAGTCAGGTGTTGGGATGTAGATCCCCTGGTGGGGAAATAAGGCTGAAAAAAACTCTGACCTACTTCATGGAGCACTGATTTATTTGAGGTTCTGGGTCTCAAGAGAAGCTGGACAAAGAACATAGAATTAATCAAGGTTGCTGCTGGCTTTTGTCTGGGTCTAGGATTCATCTAGCATTACCAAAGAATAGAATCTGTAGAAAACTGATATCGTTCAAACACAAAGAAAAAAAAACTAGAGTAGTTTTATTAATTTTACATGAGGTAGAATTCAGAAGAAGGAATAGAAAAAAAAAAAAAGAAGAAGGAATAGAGCAAGAATAAAGAAAGATATGATGATTCAAGACTCAGTTCATTAAGAAAGAAGTCCAGGAGTGCCTGGGTGGCTCAGTTAGTTAAGCATATGACTCTTGATCTCAGCTCAGGTCTTGATCTCAGGGTCATGAGTCCAAGTACCATTTTGGGCTATATGCTGGGCATGGAGCCTACATAAGAGAAAAGAAAAAAAAGAAAAAAGAAAAAAAAGAAAAGAGAGAAAAGAAGAAAAGAGGGGAGGGGAGGGAAGGGAAAGGAAAAGAGATCCAAATATGTATACATCTAGTAACAGAGTTCTAAAACATAGAGGAAAAACAGAGCTAAAAGGAAAAATAAACTAAACCACAATTGTATTTGGACATTTTGACACCCATGCATTAACTGACCAAAAAAAAAATCAGTAAGGGTATAAAACTCTTAAAAAAAAAACAAAACAAAACCTCAACACTAGCAACCAACCTGTCCTAATTGGTATTTCTGAAAGAGTCTACTCAACAATAGAATAAACATTCTTTTTGAGTTTATGTGGAACATCACCAAAATATACTGCATTCTGGACATAAAACAAGTCTCAACAAATCTGAAAAGGATTGAAATAATACAGATATGTTCTCTGACCAAAACAGAAGTAATCTAAAAATCGGGAACAAAAAATTATGAAAAAAAATCCAAACATTTGAAAATTAAATCATATATTCCTAATTAACCAATGGGTCAAATTAAAAATCACAAGGAAATTAGAAAATATTTTGCACTAAATCAAAATAAAAATACAGTAATTAAAAATTTATGGGGCGAATCCCTGGGTGGCTCAGCAGTTTAGCACCCTCCCGGGATCAAGTCCCACGTCAGGCTCCCTGCGTGACGGGCTCCTTGCAGGGAGCCTGCTTCTCCCTCTGCCTGTGTCTCTGCCTCTCTCTGTCTCTCATGAATAAATAAATAAAATATTTTTTTAATTAAAAAAATTGTGGGATACAAATAAAGTATTGCTTAGAGAGAAATGTATACCATTAGCTATTTATATTAGAAAAACAATAAAGGTCTAAAATCAGTGATCTAAACATGTACCTGAAGGAACTAAAAAAAAAAAAAAAAGGAGAAAATCAATCTTTTTTTTTTTTTGCAGTTTTCCATTAGTTTTTCTTTTATAATAAATTTATTTTTTATTGGTGTTCAATTTACCAACATACAGAATAACACCCAGTGCTCATCCCGTCAAGTGCCCCCCTCAGTGCCCTCACCCATTCACCATCACCCCTGCCCTCCTCCCCTTCCACCACCCCTAGTTCGTTTCCCAGAGTTAGGAGTCTTTATGTTCTGTCTCCCTTTCTGATATTTCCACATTTCTTCTCCCTTCCCTTATATTCCCTTTCACTATAGAAAATAAAACTGAAAGCAGAAACATCAATGACATAGAAAATGGAAAAAAATAAAATCAGTAAGAAGTACCTGGGTAGCTCAGTCAGTTGAGCAAAAACAGACTCTTCGTTTTGGCTCAGGTCATGATCTTGGCGTTGTGGGACTGAGCCTTATGTAGGCTCCGGGCTTGGCAGGGATTCTGCTTGGCATTCTCTCTCTCTTCCTCTTCCTCTGACTCTCCCCCCACTCATGCTCATTCACTTTCTCTCACACTCTCAAATAAATAAATATTTTAAAAAATAAAATCAATAAAACCAAAGTACATTCTTCGAAAAGTGTTTTTTTAATTGAACAACTCTACACAGATTTGCCAGAAGAAAAAAAAATGCCAAAATCAGGAATGAAAGAGCCTGCAGACAAAAAAAAGAATATTAAAAGAATACTGTGAACAATTTCTTCCAACTTGTTAAATTGTAGCAAAATACATAAAAATTCACTATCTTAATCATTTGTAAGTCTACACTTCAGTCATATTTGAATACATTTATAATATTGTACAACCATCAACATCATCCATCTACAGAACTCTTTTTTTTTTAAGATTTTTTTTTAAGTGATCTCCACACCCAGCATGGGGCTCAAACTCACAACCCTGAGATCGAGTTATGCTCTCCAACTGAGCCAGCCCAGAGTCTCTCTTTTTCATCATAAAACTGAAACTCTATATGCATTAAATTATAACTCCCCATTTCCCATTCCTGCAGCCTCTAGCAAACACCGTTTTACTTCTGTCTCTATGATTTGGGCTACTCTAAGAACCTCATATAAGTGAAATCATACAGCATTTGCCTTTTGTGACTTGCTTATTTCATTTAGCATAATGTCTTCATGGTTCATCCATGTTTAGTGTATGTCAGAATTTCCTCCCTTTTTAAGGTCAAATATTCCATTGTGCGTACACACACACACACACACACACACACACACACACACACACTTTTATTTTTTTAATTCCAGTTAACATAAAGTGTTACATTAGTTTCAGGTGTATAATGCAGTGATTTGACAATTCCGTACATCACCTGATGTTCATCGCAAGTGCACTCCCTGGGACAACTGGGTGGCTTAGTGGTTGGGTGTCTGCCTTTGGCCCAGGGCGTGATCCCAGGATCCAGGATTGAGTCCCACATCGGGCTTCTTGCAGGGAGCCTGCTTCTCCCTCAGCCTGTGTCTTTGCTTCTCTCCCTCACTGTCTTTCACGAATAAATAAATAAATCTTTTTTAAAAAGTGCACTTTTTATTTATCCACCCATCAATTGACATCTGGGCTCCTGTCACATTTTTAGATTTTGTGAACAATGCTCTTATGAACACGGGTGTACAAATATCTCTGAGACCCTGATTTCATTGAGTATATAACCAGAAACTGAATTACTGAATCATATGGCAGTTCTATTTTAAATTTTTTGGACAGGAACCTGGGTGGCTCAGTTAGTTAAGCATCTGCTTTCAATTCAGGTCATGATCCCAAGGTCCTGGGATGGAGCCCCACATCAGTCTTCCTCTTCCTCTCTCTCCCCCTGCTCTCTCTCAAATAAATAAATCTGTAATTTTTTTAATAACTGTAATTTAACAATGTATTCTTTAAATTTTATTTAAATTCAATTTGCTATATATAGTATAACACCCAATGCTCATCTCATCATGTATCCTCCTTAATTCCCATCACCCAGTCACTGCATCCCCCAGCCTCCTCCCTTTTAGCAACCCTCTGTTTGTTTCCCAGAGTTAGGAGTCTCTTATAGTCTTCCTTTTTAATTTTTCCCCACTCAGTTTCTCTCTTCCCTTATAGTCCCTTTCACTATTTCTTATATTCCACATATGAGGAAGCCATATGATAACTGACTTTCTCCAATTGACTTATTTCACTCAGCATAATGCCCTATAGTTCCATCCAGGTCAATGTAAGTAGTAGGTATTCATTCATTCTTTCTGATGGCTAATATTACATTGTGTATATATATCACATCTTCTTTATCCAATCTTTAAATCTTTTGAGGAAGTGTCATACTATTTTTTTTAAGATTTTATCTATCTATTCATGAGAGACAGAGGAGAGAGAGAGAGAGAGAGAGAGAGAGAGAGAGAGAGAGAAAGAGAGACAGAGACACAGGCAGAGGGAGAAGCAGGCTCCATGCAGGGAGCCCAACGTGGGACTCGATCCTGGGTCTCCAGGATCAGGCCCTGAGCTGAAGGCAGCACTAAACCGCTGAGCCACCCGGGCTACCCTGTCACACTATTTTCACATCGGCTATACCATTTTACATTCCTACCAAAAATGCACACGTGTTCTAATTTCTGCACACCCCTGCCAACACTTGTTATTTTCTTTTTTCTTTTTAAATATTTATTTATTTAAAGGGATGGGCAAAAAATAAAAAAATAAAAAAAATAAAGGGATGGGCAGAGATAGAGGGAGAGTCTTGAGCAGATTCCACACTTAGCACAAAGCCCAACATGGGGCTTGACTTCATGATCCTGAGATCACAACCTGAGCTGAAGCCAAGAATTGAATGCTTAACTGACTGTACCACCTAGGTGTCCCTTTCTGTTCTTAATAATAGCCATTCTGATGAGTGTGAGGTAGTATCTCTTGTAGTTTTGCTTTGCATTTTGGTCAGCAATTTTATGCTAATAAATTCAACAACTTGGTGAAATGGACAAATTCCTTGAAACACCTAGCATTGCTTTGCTAGTACTGCCATAACAAAGTACTAAGACTGGAGGTCTTAAACAATATGTTTATTTTCTCATAATTCTGGAGGCTAGAAGTCCAAAATCAAGGTGTCAACAGGGTTGGTTTTTTCTGAGGCCTTTCTCCTTGGCCTGTAGATGGTCAACTTCTCCCGTGTCTTCAAATGGTCTTCCTCTGTACCAGTCTCTGTCCTAATCTCTATTTTTTAAGGCTTATTTGTTTATTTGAGAGAGAGAGAGAGAGAGAGAGAGAGAGAGAGAGAGAACAAGCAGGAGGGACAGAGGGAGAGGGAGAAAGAATCCCAAACTCCTCGCTGAGCTTGAGCCTGATTTGGGGCTTGATCTCAGAACCCCAAGATCACAGTCTGAGCTGAAATCAAGAGTCAGATGCTCAACCAACTGTGCCACCTAGGCACCCCCTATTTTCTTCTTATAAGGACACCAGCCATATTTGATTAGGGCCCACTCTAATGTCTCATTTTAACTTAATTACCTCATCAAAGGCCAGATCTCTAAATATAGTCATATTCTCAAGTTCTGATGGGTTAGAACTTCAACATTTTAATTTGGGGAGAACACAATTCAGCCCATAACAAACTACCCAAAACTCACTCAAGAGAAAACAGATAATGTGAGTAGCCCTAAATTTATTAAAGAAATTGAATTCATGGGGTACCTGGGTGGCTCAGTTGGTTAAATATATATGATCTCAATAAATGAGGGAAGAATTGCTAATATCCTATATCCATCCCTTATAAAAACTGTCAGCAAACCAAAATAGAAGCAATTTTGCTAACCTGATAAAAAGCATCCAAGAAAATACTTTGGTTAATATCATGCTTAATGATGAAAGACTAAATGCTTTCTAAAAAAAGGAATAAGGCAACTTCTTACAACTTTCATTCAACATATTACAGGAGGCCCTAGCCAGTGCAAGAAGGCAAGAAAAATAAGTAAAATGTGCCAAGATTGCAAAGGAAAATATAAGACTCTATTTGCAGATGATATGATTGTCTTTGTAGAAATCCAAGGAGATCTATTTTTAAAAAGCCATTAGAACTAATAAGCATGATCACATCATATAAAAATAAATTGCATTCCAATATAAACAATTAAAAAGTATAAATTAAAAAATTTTAATACCATTTATGATGGCTAAAAAATAGCATTTATAATGGCTAAAAAATTAATTCATATGTGATATACCTGTACTGAAAACTACAAAACACTGCTGAGTAAAAACTAAAGATACAAATAAATGGGATGTAGATATAGAACATATCCATAAATATAGAACACATTCATGGATTGGAAGGTTTTTTTCCTGAAATTGATATATACATTCAACAAAATCCCATTCAAAGTCCCAGCAGACTTCTAGTATATTTTATAACAAGTCTTAAAATTAGGTAGTGTTCTAATTTTAGTGTTTTTCCTTTAGTGTCCTTCCTTTTCAATATTTCCTTGACTAAGTGTTTACATATAAATTTTAGAATCAACTTGTCAATTTCTACAGTTGAATTATAAAACAGCTTAATATAATTTAGATGGGGATTTTACAGACTATAGATCAATTTGGGGAGGACTGATTCTTAACATTAAAATTTCTAATCTATGAACATGGTATAACTCAATTTATTACATCTTCTTTATCAGTAATATGTTATACATTCAGTAAGTCTTATCTTTCCATATTCTTGATGCTATGTAATTGACTATATACATGCCAAAAGTGCAAAGTTAAATCAATGAATAAAGGATAGTCTTTTAAACAGATGATACAGGATCAATTTGGTATCATATAGAAAATACTAAAGCTTGACCCTTACACCTCATACAACCCTGCAAAGTAAGTAAAAATTATATTTATAGACTTAAATTTAAAACTATGAACTGTTTAGGAGAAAATCTTTTTGACATCCGGTTAAGGAACAATTTTTTACTTAGTATAAAAAAATGCAAACCATTAAAAATGATAAATTGGACAACATGAAATAAAAATCTTTCACTGTTAGAGAAAATTTAAATACCAGCCATAGACTGATGATATTTGTAAAACATATATCTGATAAAGGACTCATATCCAAATCATGTAAGTTCTCACAACTTGAAAACTGGGAGCAAACAATTCATTTTTTAGTGAAATTTTTATATTTGTTATAATTGTACAATTGCATGTAGTTGTAAGAACTATATCCCATGTAGTCTTTATCCAGTTTCCATGATAACATTTTGCAAAACTATAGTATAATGTCATAACACAACTGACATTGTACTGTCAAAGAACATTTCCATCACAAGACTCCCTCATGTTTTCTCCTGAGATTCCTATTACATGCATGTCAGAACTGTGGAATCATATTCCATATCTCCTTAAAGCGTCTTTTAAATCTTTGTTCATAGTTCCACTTTTTTTTGGAGAACTTCTTGACCTTATCTCCAAATGCATTGTTTTGCATTTCAAAATAGTTATTTTTTAAATAGTCTGTTATTATTTCATAGTAGCAATAGCCCCCTTGCCCTCTGAAATTATTACAGTTCATATAAAGCTTTTATTTGTTCTATGAGCTCCATTTTACTCCCCAGCATTATTAGTTCTTACTTTGATTTATAGAGTTTGGACCCATCTCATGAGGCTGATTTTCCTCAGTTCAGTGATCTTGGCAGTTGATCTCATCAGCCTGTGTGTGGCCTTTCCACACTGAGAGTGAGGAAGGGGCAATGTGTGCTACAGGCAGGACACCCCAACCATCCATGTCCTGAGCATGACGACTCCTGCTCAGCCCAACTGGGGTGGTCACAGCCCAACTGCAAGGAGAGCCAAAACCAGTGGATCTCCATGGAGCCAGAAACACATGATATGGGAAGAGCTTATTTCCCAAAGGAAGCAGTGTGATTTTATGGAAGAGGCCAAGTCCACTTGGTATGTGACCCTAGGCAAATCAACTTCACGTGAACCTCAATTTCTTCACCTATAAAATGGGCATATTTCCAGCATGCAAAGTCAAGGTGAAGGTTTAGCAGTATTAAGTAACGTATGCAAAATACCCAGCAGAGGGCCCAGGACACAGCAGACACGTGATAAAGGCAGGTTTAACTATTTATACTTTATGTCACTTAGACTGCTCCTGTGTTGTGGTTCAAAGCATATCCCAATAAGCTGTTTTTGAACCTGATGGAACTTAATACACTGTTATCCAATTTCAGGATGATGGTTCCTTGAGGTTCCCCCACCCCAACCCTGTGGTCTGTATTTCTAGGTCTGCTCTATGGGAGATCTATCTCTCCCAGTTCTCAGGTAGGACTCTTCTTCCTTTGAATCCCATCTCCTCCAGGAAGCCCTCCTTGACTCCCACAACCCTCTGCACTTATTTCCAACATAATTCTCTTACCCAGGCCCCAGCATCTAGGATAGAGAAAGTACTCTAAGAAAGATAAATGAACAAATGCTTTGCAGAAAGCAAAACATCCCTCCTGTGCCGCAGCTTCCCCAGCATCTTTGCGGGGAAGCAAAACCAACAAAAGGCTAAAGAGTGGACATGCCAACAGATTTTGAAAATACTGCCTAGGGCTCAAAAGAAAATCTGTCCAATGGAGGCAGATATTTTACCCTCTACATGTTTAGTTTTTTCTTCTTCCCCATTCTCTACCCTCTCTAGACCATATGCCTCTTCCCCAATTTTACAACACAAAATGAAAACAGAAAACCTCTCTTTAGCATTTTTTTATTTCTCTGTTATTTAGTTTTCTACTTTGGTACATATGAGCTGCGGTTATATTTCACACAGAAGCTGACATATCTCATTATGACACACCCCATAAAACAGAGCACATATAAATCACCTGGCACGGTTTTGCTTCACCTGGTTGTTATTGCTGAAATCTTTATTTCTAAGAGCACAAAAGGGAACATTCCTTGAATCTACAGATGAACAAGGACAGGGTAAGCAGCAGCCAGATTTGCCAGGATGGGAGAGAGGGACTAAAGACATGGACTCCCACATGGCTGTCTGCAGAGACATAAACAGTATAGATGGAGAAGACAGACAAAAATTTCAGAAAGACCAGGACAGTCCCAAACAACACTTCTGAATGACAACCCATATATCAGACCCCTCTGGCTCGCTCAGTCCTAAGAGATTCTGACATAAACACAAAAGCCCAAGGTGGCATAATCCCGAAGCCAGCAGTGCCTACTCTTTGGCCTTAAACACTTACGTGAGTATTGTTTTATCCTGGAGCTCTAGACAGCCCCTCCCCTGGGCAGGAACACCATCCATCCCTCTCCTTATGAGCCCCCATGTCCCCAGCCAGTCCCACAAGACCCAGCTAGGCCTTGCCAGCTCTAAAATGTCTTGCCCTCAAAGACCTGGAGATTAAAGGCGGTATCCAGAAACTTCTTCAGAGAAACCAGGTGAGTGTTCCTGTTTCCTGTGGCTGGTGCAGCTGCTGGGTCACGGCCAACGTACCTGGAGGAGAAGAGACAAGTTAAGGATAGGTCTGGGCCTGGCCTAGCCACTACCCCAGGAATGCATCGGGTCTAATTCTGATCATCATCCTGCTATAGAGATGAAGAGCCTAAGGCTCCTCCAAGAGGCTAAGTGACTGGCCTAAGATCAAAGGACTTTCTCTCATTCAGTTCTGGCTGACAAACAAAGGTTTACTCTCCATACGGCAGAACTGATGGGGTCTATGATCTGTCACCAACAGTCACAAAGCCATTAAGAACTAGGGGACCCATTCCCTCAATTTCCAGTGTGGTCTACAGAAGGGCAGAAGTTCTGGCTCACACAGCAAATGGGGCAGGAAGAGCCAGAATGGTGCCTCAGGCCCCCAGAGTCCCCTGGGCCCAGAGGAGGCCAGGCACAGGTGGCAGGTACCCCCACACTCAGCCTCATACCATATGGGCCGCGCCCGGCTCAGGATGGTCATGAAGCGCGGGCTGATGTAGTCATAGTAGCCCATGTTCTTGTGCTCTTCCTGGCACCACACCAGTTCTGCGCCTGGGTACTTCTCTGCCTCTCTCTTGATCAAGTCGAAGGGGAATGGAGAGATCTGGGGCAGGCAAAGAGAAAATGGAGTATAGCCAGGGGACGGGGGTGGGGGGGTGCCATGCCAATGGCCAGCGCCCCAGGAGAGCAACCTGTGATGCCCATCCTGGCCCTGCCTGGCATGTTGCCCAGAGCCAGGGGGCTGGCGATTTGACCCTGTCCATAACTCTGACTGGGCAAGAGGTTAGGGTGCACCTGTTCCAGGCGGGTGATGGCCACTTGTTCCTCCAGGCCCTGGCTGCTCCGTTCCTTCACCAGGTCATAGTACACCTTTCCAGTGCAGAAGATGAGCCTCCGTACCTGCTCAGGAGCCTGTGCTGCAGGCCCATCCTCAGAAATCACCCGCTGGAAGCTGGTCCCTAAAGTTCCGACAGAGTATGGCAAGGGCATCAGCTCCCAGAGGTGCATCAACTTGGCCAGATCAGCTTGAGAACCAGATCCACATCCCTGCCTGCCCCAGGCTCTCCCTGGCCACTGAGACTAACCCCAAGATTGGATCTGTGGCTGCACTGGATACCTCTTGAGCCAAACCAAGGGGCAGGGGACAGATGACTCCCTGAGATGTCACAGGGAGAGAGGTAGACATGGGCTAGAGTCAAGGACAGAGCCCTGGGAACATGAACATTTAAGATGACAGGCTGGGGTTGGGGGGCACTGTGATGGGGACAGCTTCTGGAGGAGACAGAGAAGGTGGCATCAAATCCCCATCTGATGGCATCAATGTGTATCCCAAACCTGCTCCCCATCCTGCATGCACGCCAACCACCGGATCACCAAGCGGAAGGTGAGCAGTTGTCTGGGAGGCTGCCGCACATTCCTCCCTCCTCTCTCAGCCCTGAAGCCAAGCCCCATCTCAGACAGCCCTCACAGGCTCACACCACATGCCAGGCACCAGACTAAGCATACTGCAGAGAACTTCTAAGGAAGCCACCCCAATGTCCCCAAATCTCAGGTGCAGACACTGAAGCAGAGAGAAACTGGCTGCCAGTCCCCACCAGAGAGAAGCTCGCACCAGGTGTCAAGGCCAAGAGGTCCATAAGCCGATGTCAGAGCTCAGTTACCTGCGTACCCAGAGGGGGTGCTCAAACATACATGGGTAAAAACCCCTGTCCATGCTGTGGGCCCCTTCCCTGCCAGCAACTGCTGGCTTTCCTCGTAGTACCCAGGACTGTTTTCCCAGGTGGCTCTGCTCTAAGCCTCAGCCCCTCCACCATCCTCCCCCGGATCACAACTCAATTCTAACACTGGTCCTTCAGATATTTTATCTGACCCTCAATGCCTGAAAGCTCCTGGAGGGGCACCGGGTCCCTAGGGCCAACAATGTCTATTTGGTTCAGGAGTAAAAAAAACCTGGATGAGTAAATGACGACTCTCAGTGCTCCTGCTATCCTAGGCAGACTCCTGCCAAATCTCCCACCTCTCAGCTCCCCGAGAACAGCCAGGGGGCCCTGCTGCTTGGCTCACATGACCCAACCCGGACCATATCTGGAGGATCCCAGGCTAGCTTCCCAACCTGGCCACAGGTGGGGACTGAGCCAGGAACTACTACAGGGGCAGACACAGGAGAGGACAAGGGTCCTAGAAGCAGAGGGCCAGGAGCCACCAGGCCCCCCAACAGCCACCTCCCTAGCACACTTGAGCACTTACCAGATACCATCTGGTCAAAGCTGGACTTGGCCTCAGGGTGCCTCAGTAGAGATTTGGGTGTGAAGATGATCAGCTGGAAGGGAAACATGTGGCCGGCTGCCAGCTGCCCCACCTGGCCAGGGCTCTGCACCTGGGCCCAGCACTGCTATGCTGACCAGAGCGGGCAGCTCACCGGCTTCCGGAAGGGCAGCAGGACCTGGCGACGCAGCACATGGAAGTAGTTGGCTGGTGTGGAGCAGTTGACCACAATCCAGTTGCAGTCGTAGAGCTGGCTCACTTCAAAGTCCTCAGTGAACACCTGGGAGACCAGGGTAGGGCTGGGAGGTAGCCTGCCTGTGTCACCCGTGCCCTGACCTTACCCTGGTGGGGGAGGGCTGCACTTACAGGGTAGGCGTCGGAGTCATCATTGCTCATCTGCAGGAACCTCTCAGGCCTTGCTGAGGAATGCTCTGGTCCCTGAAACCAAGTGCCAGACAGCACAGACTGGCCTAAGTGTCCCACAGGACAGACACCTGGCTCTGCAGGGGCCCAGGGCCCAGGGGGAAGTCTGGATGGCTCCTTAGAAGAGCCAGAACCACAGTAAAGACCCAGGAATGTGGGAGAAGAATAGAGAGGACATCCTCAGAGGAGGGTCTGGTCAAAGCCAACACATGCAAACATGTGAGACAGGAAGAACCGGTAAAAAGGCCAAGGTGAGATGGTTTTTCCAGAATGTTCTGGACTTGGCAGTTCACTGAGTACCTGATGTGTGCCCAACAGAGCTCTATAGACCCCATTGACATTGTTTACTAATCTTGAAAGCAGCTCCATGGTGTAGACATTTGTTACCTCACTTCATAGACGAAGGTGAGTAGCAGCGAGATTAAGAAACAACCCCACGGTCACTAAGCCACAGGGGGCAGCCTGGAACCCATGACTGACTTCTACTCCTGCCCTCACCCATGTGGGCAGCAAGACAACACCACACCGACCTTCAGGGTGGCTCCCTGTGAGATGAGGGTGATCTGTCCCATAGCCCTAAGGACCCAGAGCTATAAGCACCAGTCAGACCACACCAACCTTCCCACTCCACCCTGTGCCTTTCCAGCTACAAGATCTTGGGCAGATCACTCCATTCCTTTCTTCCCGTGTGAACTGGGAAACAGGACTGACCATCCAGTCCAGCTGCGAGAATTCCACAGGATCACACACACTGTGTAAGATGCCCAGGAAGGCCAATCCTGGCTCTGAACAGCCAACTGGTGACAACAGTAGTGATTAGTCCCTGACTGGATGACCAGTCCAGGCTGAGTAGGCCCTCAGGGACATTCACTGATTCGTAGCCCAATCATCCAGGGTGGGGAAGGCCTTGCCCCAGGTCACAGAGCCAGGCAGAGGCTGAGCACACCCTGCTCCTAGCTGCCCCTGCAGCTGGCATAGCCCCACTCATGCCCCACCTGGTCAGGCTACAGACCCACCAAGTTGTCTCATGGGCTCTCCCCAGCCCTTCCCTCCCTCACTGGCCTGCACACCCTCCGTCCTCCCTCTGTGTGGCCACTCTCAGGAGAAGACCAGAGGACAGGCAGTACTACACAGCATTACATTCAGATCTCAGCTGCTAGCTGTGTGACTTTGGACAAGCCACTCTACTTCTCTGCCTCAGTTTCCTATATCTGGAAAGTGGGTATACAGGACCTACTCCACTAATTTGTTGTAAGGACTGGAAGAGTTAACAAAGAGTTTTAAACAGGACCTGGCACAGAGCAAACCCTCAGACATATTGGCTACTTCTATTGCTAGTGATAGCAGTGCCATCACAGCAGCAGCAACACAGATGTATGCAGGCCCCGCTCTGAGCAGATCCATGTGTTCCAGGGGCCTGAAGGAAAACACCCCCCACCCTTGCAAGCAGCCAAAGGTCTACCCACCCTCTCCCAAGCACACCAGAGCCTTTCCAGGTCCCAGCCACCATGCAGCCCTCACCATGCCCTCCATGCCGTGGGGCAGCAGCAGTACGATGCCATTGTGCCGCACCCACTTGGCCTGGCCAGTGCTGATGAACTGGTCGATGATGCACTGGGCCGTGTTGTGGAAGTCACCAAACTGAGCCTCCCAGAGGACCAGGGCATTGGGGCTGGCCATGGCATAGCCCAACTCAAAGCCTAAACAGAAGACACAAAGAGCACACCGCATACTGTCACCAAGGGGCAATGGCTCCACTCAAACCCAGTCCTTGTTCATTCACTCCCTGTCCTCACCCACCCTTCCCAGCAGGCCAGCAAGAGCCAGGGGACACCCTGGGGCCCAAAGGCCAGAACCTCCCTGCCAGAGAGCTGACAATATGCTCAGAGATGCCACCCTCAGCCCTAACTTCACATATGGCCACCTTCTAGACCAGGACCCAAGTCCCAAGATGCCCTGGGGAGGCAGCAAGAGCCGTCTGCCAAGAATAACCCTTCAAAATATGTGCAGTACTGCTGAGGGGAAGGGGCGGGGTGGGGGCTGCTCTCTGCAGGGTCCTGCTTCTGGGAGGAGGCAGTCAGGGAGGAAGCAGGCCAGCTAAAGGTCAAACCAAGGAAGAAAGAATAACAGGGGACACAGTCCTGGGAGCCCAGAGACTGGGGAGGGGCTCTGGAGATAGAGCTGCTGAGTACCGTGCAGGAGTGGTCATAGTCAAAACAATAAAGCTAGGACAGCTTGGAGTGCAAGACCCTCTCTGGTCCCCAGGCATCTCAGGGCCTGCCTGACTTGCAGGCAGAGTTCTGACCCACCCAGGACTCCATACTCTGAGAGGGAGCTGTTGCACACAGTGTAGGGGGCCTGGTCAGGCCAAAGGTGGTTCATGGGGACACATGTCCTCCGGTCAACTTCCTGGTCATGGAGAACGTGGTGCCGGTGACTGGAGAGAGACAGATAAGGAAGGGATGGAGGGCGGCGGATTACCACCTGTTCACCCAGAGCAGGTGCACCAGGTAGCAGGAGGCAGGCAAGCCTGTCACCGTGCGAGAATTCCATAGGATGGCGCCACCAAGAAGGCCCTGGGAAACCAGAGCAATCCAGGGAGCCTCCCTTCCCAGTGGTAATCCCACAGGGTCAGAGAGGTGGCCCAGCAGCCCTCTGATGTCCTGACCCAAGAGCAGGGGCTAGAGATGCTGACGGGTTACCTGTGACTACCTCAGCCATATAAGGGCTCCCCAAACATGGGCCAGGGAAAGGAAGAAGAGCCAGTTACACTCCAGAGCTCTTGGGCTGATTCTGGTAGACCCCAAGCACAGATGAGCTCTCAGCAATCCTGTGGGGTCAGGAATGACCAGGCTAATGGTCACCCAGGGCCGAGAGACCACTCTCACACCCTCACCTGAATGTGCCCCTCTCCACATCCTGCCCACTGAGCCGCACGTGGATGCCCTCCTTAAGCAAGGAGCCAAAGGCCATGTACTCCGCCAGGGCCCAGTCCACTGTCTGCTTCTTGGTCATGTCCGCACGGCCCCGCAGGATTCGAGAGAGGCCTGCAGGGATGAAGAGGCACCCTGAGGGACGCAGAGGCCTGCAGGATGGCCCCAGCCGGGACGGCCATAGCACCAGGGCTCTAGCCCAGCTGTGCACGTGTTCAGTGTATACCCACCCCCACCCCCACCCCACACACACACACACACGCAGCACAGGGCCTGGCAGGCCACAGGAGCCCCAGGGCCAGGCAGCCCTCCACCAGCACCGCCACTCCAAGAGCAGGTCTGAGCCCCCCTAACTTCCCTCCCTTGGGGAAGAAGGAGCAGGCATCACTAGGTGAGCCTCTGCCATATGCAGACACTGTATGCCTTTGAGTCAGAACCATTCCTCACAGGTCTCCTGCCAGAGAGTGCTGCTGACTGTCCCCATTCTCCAGAAGAGGAGACTGAGGCTCAGGAGAGGGAACTAATTTACGAATGACCACACCTGATCTGAGCCTTGGCACCCAGCCCAGGTGGGGCTCCTATTGACCCTACACCTGTACCAGCCCCATGGGATGTGCACACAGAGTGGGCACCACAACACACCCGGGCCACTATGCACATTGTGGAGGAATCCCTTTGGATTCGAAGGGTCCACAGGCATCCTACACCACCATGGGGCCCTCCAGACTGCCCAACCAGGATGGCCACAGCCAAGAGGTATAGCCAGCGACCACCAACTAGCCTAGGCTCACCCAGGAGTGGCAGGCTTGCCCTCTCTCATCCATCCAGGCCACCATAGGCACCACACTCCTGCCCTTTCCCAACATTTCAGACTCAACCACCCCCTCCACAGAACCCTTGCTCCCCTGCCCTCCTTCTGTGTGAGCCATGGACAACCCCAGCAAAGACACTGGGAAAATCCAAGATGCCTGGCATAAGCCTTGTGACTGGCACCCAGCAGAGAACATGGCTTCCACATCTGCCCGCCCTGAAAGGAACCTGTTATTATGGGCTCTGCACAAGAGTGCAAAAGAGGCTCCAAGAGCTCAGCTGACCTGCCAGCAAGACAGGACACAAACCAGGCTCCCCTGACCCCTGAACACCATCTCCTGCAGGGCACATGCTAGATAGAGCCTGCACAGCAACCTTACCGGTGTGGATCTTAAAGTCCTCCAGGGGCACGGAGCTAGCCACTTCACCGATGTGGGTCAGTACGTCCTCAGGAATGCCTGTGGCTGGGCATGTCATGCTCTTGGGCTCCCCGTCCATATTAAAGAAGCCTGAGAGGGCAGAGATTCTGTGTACTTCTGTGTGGTCAGGCCTCAGATCCCCTGGTCGGCCTGCCTTCCCAGGACTCAGGGGCCCATCTCTTTCTTAACCCCACCTGCACTCAAACCCTGACTCACACTTGGGATCTGTGACACCCAATAGCCACAGCTGGGCCCCAGTGGGGGCTACTCCCTGTGCCCCAGGTCACAGCCATCTAGCTCCATCCCACGGAGGCCCTCTGAGCACCCCTCCCCCAGGCTCTCTCCACTTTGATGTGCACCTGCTTTGGCTCAGCCCTCCCCTTCCAGAAAACAGCTGGTCACACATGCTCACAGGGTGATACCATCTCTCCTGAACCCCGACCCATCCCCGCATGTAGAAATCAGTGCCCCCAGCCTCAGGAGTCTCAGGGATAGAACACTCAGCCTCTGGACTGGGCAACGACCGCCCTCACCCAGGACCACTGCAGTCCGGTCCCAGGCCCAGGCGAATCACTCTCAGCCACAGACCTCTCACTTACCGGGCCATGGGGAATCCAGCCAGTGCTTTATATGCAAGATCTTTTTATCCTTGGACCTGCCATATGCCTCCTCACAGATCCGGTCGTATTTGGCTATTTCTTCCTGAAATCAGGGTGCATGCAAGGACTGACACAGTAAGCCCCGGAGAGCCAAAGGCTGTATCAACCTGGATTTGTAAGCCCTGGTGCCCTTTGCGACATTATACAACTGTCGGCTGGCCTGCAGGGACCCTGTGGCCAGAGGCCAAAGTCTCAGAGTTAAGGGGGATCCCCCTGCTCAGCAAAGGACTTAGAGGAAGCTCAGAAAAGACTCAGAGTGCTTGCTCTCAGAGCTCCCTCAAGGCAGGAAGACCAAGGCATCCATAAAGAACTGTGGGAACAAACCGGGCTCAGGGCTGCCTCCTGCAGGAAGCCTTCCTAGACACCTGCCTGAGGCTGAGCTTTCCTCACATGGCAGCAATCACTATCCCACCAGGCTGTAAATGCCTTTGGTTCTCTGTCCACCTTGACAACTAGGATCTGTTGGGGACAAAGACCATAATGGCTACTTCTTGAAATCACTGCCAACATCAGCAACTACCCCAGGGTCCCAAGCTGTATTGGAAGCTTGTCCTAGGCAGCCACGTGGCCTGCCTGCCCACCTCAAACTCCTGCAGGGTGACTGTGCCCTCAGTAATGAGCTTGTCTGCATACTTCTTCAGCACAGGCACTTGTCTGTGGATCTGCTTGTACATGAGCGGCTGCGTGAACATGGGCTCGTCCATCTCATTGTGGCCACGCCGGCGGTAACAGACCTGCAAGGACAGCGTGGGGAGGGGCTCAGCCCCTGCCCTCAGGCAGTGCAGGCATAGTCACTGCGCAGTGGGGGCAGAGCAGGCATGATAGGCCCCTGAAAGCCCCCCACTACCACCTACCACTAAATGCCCCACATCCAAGCCTGTGTACAGAATGTTCTTGGTGGCCCTAAACCCTCCATCTGGAAAGCACTCCCAGCCCTCCCTGCCAAAGATACTACAGACCTGGCCCACTTGGCACAGCAGGAACAGGTCACACACACACCCCACCACAGCCCCAAACCCACCAAGTCCACCACCACATCTTTATTGAAGGTGTTCCTCCACTCAGCTGCCACACTGCACACATATATCACGGCCTCTGGGTCATCTGCATTCACGTGGAAGATAGGTGCATTGACCACACGGGCCACATCGGTGGGGTAAGGTGATGACCGGGCCATGCGAGGGTCTGTGGTGAAGCCAATCTGCAGAAGCAGGAAGAATGGACAGAGCCTCTGTAGAGCCAGACAGGTGGTACTTGCCCTGGAGACTGGTGGATCAAGGGAATGAGGGAGATCTTTGCCTCAAGCTTCATTAGGTGTGACCAGGAGGGATGTGGCACAGAAAGGGATGAGGGTAAACGGCCCCTACAGGCATAGTGGCGGGTCCTATAGTGATGGCAGCAGCACCAAGGAAATCATGCCTGCTCTTGTTCTGCATGTCATACTGTGGTAGGAAGAGCGCGGGCCTGGCTCACTGCCAGCCCCATCAGCGGCTCTGTGTGTGATGCTGAGCCAAGTACTTAAATTCCCAAAGCCTTGGTTTCCTCATCTATGAAAAGGACTCATTAAATACTACCTCACAGGGTTATTCTGTGAAGATTAAATGACTTAATACAAATAAGGCAATTAACCTAGGGCTTTTTAGGCTCAGAAGAGCTATTAGTAAGCACAGCTGCCTAAAGAGCAAAGGTCTGTGACAGCTGTGTTCTAAGACTGGTTCCTACAGAACTAAAAGTAGCATTTAGTTTATGTCCAGCCTCTGTGGTAGTTACACCTGTCTTCCTTTGTCCTTACAATGTTCTCCATGGGACGTGTGTGTGTGTGTGTGTGTGTGTATTTACATGCATATGTATACATACAGGCACACACCAATTTCACAGACCAGGCTGGGGAGAGAGCAGGGATCCTGCCTGAAGTCATACACTGGGGAATGGCAAAGCAGTGGGATCAAAAACAGAATCATCTCAGGGCACCTGGGTGGCTCAGTGGGTTAAATGTCCTATTCTTGGTTTCGGCTCAGGTCATGATCTCAGGGTTCTGGGATGGAGCCCCACATCTGGCTCCACACTCAACAGGGAGTCTTCTTGGCCTTCTGTTCCTCCCCGCACCTTCTCTCGCATGTTCTCTCGCTCTCTCATAAATAAAATCTTTAAAAAAAAAATCTAAAAAAAAAAAAAACCACCCCAAAACCAGGATCATCTCACATTTCCCCCAAAAGTTCCTGGAATTCAGAAATGGGAGACATTGACAAAGCCCACCAGGCAGCCCAGGTCCTCACCTGGTTGTTGACGACCACATGCACAGTACCATTGGTGGTGTAAGAGGGCAGGTCACTCAGGTGGAAGGTCTCATACACCACACCTTGGCCAGCGAAGGCAGCATCCCCATGAACCAGGATGGACATGACCTGCAGGGCAGGATGTGAGCCAGGAGGAGCCTGAGCCTGTGCAGCCCAGCTGCACAGCCCTATAGTGCAAAGATCCAGGCCTTATGCCTCAGAACCCAGTCCCTCAGAACCCTGTCCTCCCAGCCCACCCCTCAGAAACCATTACTGTCTCAGAGTTCAGCCCTCAAGAGCCCATCACTCAGAAACCAGCCCTCAAAGCCAGTCCCTCTTTCACCATTCCTCAGAGCCCGGCCTTCAGATCCAGCCCCTCTCGAAGCACCCTTTAGGAACCAGATGAGTTTACCTTCTTGCCCTGGGCATCCCCTCGGTAGAACTGTTCTGCCTTTGTCTTTCCCTGCACCACGGGGTCCACGGCTTCCAGGTGGGAGGGATTGGCCACAAGGGACAAAGTGATATTTCTGTTGGTGACCCGGTTGATTCTCTCATGGTACATGCCAAGGTGATATTTGACATCTCCAGAGCCCTGAAGATTAAGGTGGGCCATGGTGAACCCACCCCTCTCACCAGACAGGCAGACAAGTAGATATGCAAGCTCACGGTAGGGCTGGGACATTTCCCTGGATTCCACTCCCTGAGAAGGCTGTGCTATCCCTGACCCACATCCTCTTCCTGCCCTCCCATCACCACACACAACCCCTCTTTGAGGAAGGCAGGTAGGTTCCCCTGCGCCTTGGCTCAGAGGACAGATAAGCCTCCTCATCAGAGCCCCTCCGCATTATCACCTATTGTCTTCAGCATTAATGACAGTGCAAGCAGGGAAACAGAAGGTGGTGTTAATAAGACCACGGCATGGCCTCTGGGCAAATTTTGGAGCTGAACCCTTACCTAATTCCTAACACCAAACTAACCAATAATGTGTAAACAACAGATGAAACCACAATACGGCAGAGAAAAATATCATGTATTTTATGATCTTAGAGCAGGGAAGGCCCTTCCAAACAATGTACAGAGCTCTGAAGGTATAAAAGACAAGGCAGCTAAAATTTAACAAACTTGCCAGAGGGAAGCAAATCCATGGCAGTGTTAGGGAGGAAAAATCAAGCAGAGAAAAATATTTATAAGACGAATGTAGGCAAAGGGCTAACATCCTCAATATATAAGACTCTTTAACAAATCAGTAAGACGAAGTCCCAAATCCCATAGAAAAAAATTAGCAAAAGCCATGAGAAGAATTTATAGAAAAAGAAATAGACGTGGCCTAAAAACATGTGAAAAGATACTCAATTAAATTTTTTCATCAATCATATTGACAAAGACAGAGAGATTCAACAGAGTAAGGGAGGACAAGAGCATGGGATCCTCACACATGATGGGGATGGGCTCACTGATGTCCTCAAGCTCTCTGGAGGGAAGTTAGTCTGGCCACTGCATCTCTCAGACACCATCTAACAGAGTACTCACACACGTGTGCAAAGAAACTTAGCAACGTTAACACCCATCACCTGGAGAGGCAAAAACCAGAGCACATTCAAGGCTCAGGGAGCTCCCGTGTGCCGCATGAAGCAGTGACAACTCCTTAAGTGAAAATAGCAAGGTGCCGAGTGGCATCATGAGCTACTCCTCTGGCCTTTTACAAAGAAGACTGTACCGAGTAGATAGGTGTGTTTGTACCTGCATGAAACACTTCTGGAAGTACACACCTTAACACAAACAAAAACTGGCCACAGTGGAGCCTCTGAAGAGCAGGCTAGGGGTCTCATGAGGGAAACTTATTCTCATTGCATATGCTTTTTTTTTTTAAACAATGCTCATACTTTTTTTTTTTTTTTAAATAAAAAGAACTAGTAAATACTTTTTAAAAAAATATCCTTTGGCCAGGCTTTACACAGTTTACACGCATCATCTCTTTGATTCTTCACAAGCATTTTGGGGGCAGGGAGTTTCATCCCCATTTTACAGAAGAACAAACTGAGCCTTGGAGAAATGAAAGTGCCTTTAGAGCAAGTGCTATGATCTTTGATAAGCAATGAATAGCATCTTGGGAAGATTCTGGGCTATAAGCCAGCAGATGCAGATTCTAGTCCCTGCTCTGCCTTATGTACTGGATGACCTTGGACCAGCCATTTAATGGGATTCATTTTAACAAACCAAGCACTTTTGCTGGGGACTGGAGCTTCGGGGATGAGGTCCCTTCTCTTATCCTGCTACCAGCCTAGAGAGGAAAACAGATATACACACACGTGCAAAGGCCAGAAGAGTACCGAGGGGACAGGGGGACAGAGGAGGGAGTGATGGGATGGCTGCCTAGAGGACCAGGAGAGCCACCCAAAGGGGAGACAAGCAGGGCTGTGCAAGAGGCAGAGAGCAGTGGAGAGAGGAAGCCTGTCTACATTCAGGCCCAGCGTGGGTGAAGGCATCAGGGGACAAGGCATGCTTAACATACATGCATACCAGCAACAGGGGTGTGAGCAGAGAACTGTTTCCTCTGCTCACCAATGAGCACAAGAAGCTATCCTGGCCTCCCCGGGCTGTTCTAGGCAAAAAATGAGTGAAGAAACCCTTCTGGGCTGGTAGACAGGACCCTGTGCAGAGTCAGGCCACACAGCTGAAGTAAATGCCTTTTAGGTCACTTCTCTCCAGGCCTCACTTTACCTAGCTGAAAGCAAGGAGGTTGGTCCAGATTACCTGACGGCTCTCCCAGCTCTCAGAGATCACAGCACTCACTCTAAAACACCTTAGTGGCCTCACACAAACACACCCATTCTCTCCCCGACTCTTCTGCATAGCCATCCACATCCAGGTCTGTTTGAGCCTAGATGCTTCTGGCCCAGCTCCTCCCTAGTCCACACCCCAAATATCTGGCTGGGACAGGCCTTGGCACTTACCTCGTCTGCTGCCTCCAGCTTGGGGTCAAATTGGCAGAAGATCTGTTCCAGGTCCTTGCGGATCACATTGGCCAGCACATTCAGCCTGCCCCTGGAGCCACAGGTGGTGGGACTCTCACCTGGCACAGAGGCCACCTCCCCCATTAGGCCCCAAAATCCCCACACTCCTGCCCACCTGGGCCTATCAGAATTAGCATGGGGGTCAGGGAAACCCTCCCCATACAAACCACAGGAGGCCCAACCCTCTCATCCTGTCTCAATCTACAATGCATGTGAGTGGTTCTAGCTGGCCAGCTCCCCCAGAAACTCTGTACATCTCACTAGGACTCTGGAGGCCCTCATAAGCAGGAGCCACCCAGCCTCACTCATGGCAGGATGCACACACACCCATTCCCCCCACCCACCCTGCCTCCCTGTCGGACCCCATCCCCTCCCCCCCACCTCACCAGCAAAAGTTGAGCCTAACCCAGTACCTCAACCCCAATCTGCTAATGCATCATAGTCACTCATTTGTGATCCCAGCTCAGCCAGCAGTGTCTTGCAGCGGAAGACAGGACTGAACTAATCCTAAGGTCAGGAGTTACCAGGGGACCTGTCCAGGGAAGCTGAGGTCTCAGGTTAGGGGTAGGAAAGCAGCCAGAGACCAGGGACTCTAGTCGAGGCCAGACTTCCCATCAGGATGCAGTTTATTCAGGGGTGGGTACCAGGCTGATCTGGGCACAGGGGAGGACTCAGCCCACCCAGCCCACCAGCAGATACTAGCCCCAAGCCTGCACACCCTCTGATCCAATCTCTAGCTCCACGTGGCCCTGTGACAGAGGGCAGCCCTCTTCCAGGTGGGCCTCTCCTATGTTCTGCAGAGGCAGAGCTAGAGGCCAAAGGAACCACATGAACAACCCTCAGTTCCTCTGGGCAAAGCCCTCCAGTCTTATATCACTCCCACCCCCAACTATGGAGGCCTGGCCTAGAACAGCCCTTCAGCTCCCAGAGCCCTCCTCAGGCTGGGAGCCGGCCCAGCACCACCACACAGTCCCAGAACTATCCCTGGCTGCCCAAGGCCATCCTCCCCAAGAGATCCACTGAAGCCACGAATGTGGGATCTCTGACAACTGGGCCAGCTCTGCTTGACCCTCTAACGAAACACTGGGCATTTCTGGGCCCTCAGAGCAAGGAGCTGTAAGAGACAAATCCCAGGCTCCTGGCAGGCCAGCCCGCAGGATGGGGGCCCTCCCACACTGCATCTGGATCCATGCCTTGACACCCTTCCTGTTAGTGCATCCAACACTGGCCCACCCGTGAGCAGATGGAAACTGTCACAGAAAATGCTGGGGCTTTGCCTCCAAGACCACTCCCGTTCCGCACGACCCCTGGCCACCTTGTCTCTGTCCCCAGGCTGTATTCTTCACCAGTCCATGGGCTCCAGTTCAGAGGTCAATGCCCAGGTGCCAGGCCAGCCTTCTAAGTCTATCAAGGTCTCAGGAAAATGTGTAGTCAGCTTGTAGCCAGGGGGAAAAACTCTCAGCTCACCTCCAGAGACCACCCTCCTCCAGGAGATGGCTGCACAAAGCCACCTGCCCAGGCCCTGTCCTCACTTCCCTAGAATGTATCCCTCCACAGGAACCTCAAGAGGCATGGTACATCCCTTTTCTGAAATACTGACCTTCCTGGGGACAGCGGCAACATGGAAAAGAGAAACTGAATCTGAGCAAAGATGGTTAGTCCCTGCCTCCATGTGGCTTTGGCCCTAGGGCCCAGGCACTGAGAACTTTCTAGGTCATCCTACCTCTACCCCCAGATTCCACCAAAACCCCTGCTCTGATTTTCATCCCCTCCCTTCTATCTCATTCTGCTGGGCCTGGAGAACAGATAGGCTATGGAGGAGCAAGAAGGGGGCCCACCTGTGTGGCATCCCCAGGATGACATTCTCGATCCCCATTTCACTGGATTTGTCGATGATGGTCTTGAGAGCGGGAATCATGACCTCACAGCCCTCCAGGCCAAATCGCTTCTCGGAGGACCACTTCCGGGCCAGGAAGTCTTCAAATCTGCTTGGTGTGAGGAGAAGGGAAAAGACAGAGAGGCTGGGGCTCACAGGGACTATCCATGAGGACCACAGCTAGATGCCTGAGAGAGAGCAAGCTGCGAAGTCACCTCCCTTTACACAGACAGGCCCTGCTATTAACATATAGCAACAAGGAGCATAGAAAGGCCAGAGAGAGGCTGGGCACCCTCCCAACCTAACCAAAGACCTCTGCCTGCACCCAAACCCAGTTATCACCCTCTCTCCCCCTTCTAATCAAACTGTTCCAACAAGCCACCTCCCGCAGCTTCCAGCTCACCATCCTGCACACACACACTGCACAGGGCTCCCTCTCCATGCCCCAGAGACCCCTTCACCATTCAACTCAAATTCTGGCCTGCACCTCACTACCAGGGATCCATTCTGCACCCAGCAGCTGAGCCCCATGCTCTGCTAGGCCTCTGCAGCCCCTGTATACCCAGCTTCAGATCCCAGTGGCAGAGCCAGGTGGCACCCCACCCGTAGGCAGGCGCTGGTACACTCACTCCTAGAGACGTCTTTCTGTCCACACAGTCCCACAGCCACTTTCTGCCACTTCTGTCCCTGTGGTCATGTTCTCCTGGAACCCAGCCCTGCCCACCTACCCCCCATGCTGCTCCTACGGGCTTCCCCTAGGCCAGGGGATGAGACCCCCTCCAGTCCCAATTTCCCCCACCAGTGATCCTAGTTTTTCAGGAACTAGATGTCCTGGGATATTCCAGACAGCCCTGGAGCAGACCCTGCGACCACTCCAGCCACCCAGGGTGGTGCTGAGGGCCTGACCTCATGGAGCGCACCAGCCGGGCCAGCAGCGTCCGCTTCTCCTCACTGGAGAACTGCATCACACCAGGGGTCTCGAATTTCTTCCGGATCCACTGGCACTGCTCCACGTCATTGATGAACATGAACTCCAGGCCGATGTGCTGGCAGTAGGTGCTCTGAGGGAACAGGTAGGGACTCCACCAGGAGCCAGGAAGAGGGAAAACTGTCCTGGCGTCTGGAACACAAAGGCAGAACCCGCCTTCCCTCTAGCACACTCCAGAGTGCCAGCAGGTGTGCCTTACACGCCTGCCTGTGCTCACCTCCAGGCGCCGAATGATCTCCCGCAGAGAGAGGGTGTGTTCAGATCCCCCAATGAAGGTGGTGGTGGGCAGCTGGAACTCCTTATCTAGGTCAGCCTCCCGCAGGTCATAGAAGGCTGAGGCGGCACACACGACCGCAGCAGCAGAGGGGAGAGAAAGGGGTCAGGCCCCAGGGGGTGCCCAGCAGTACCCCGGACCTCCTAACAATGCCCCCAGCACCCTCCCACCAGCCTACAGCTGGAACAGGGAGACAGGGAAAGTAAAAGTCAGAGGCCAGCCTATACCACAAGGTGGGGCTTGGACAAGTCTCTCGAGCTTACGGAGCCTAGTGCACCAGCTAGGGAAGATGGGGAGACATCACAGTGAGGCAGATGGGCAAAGGTCAGAGGAAAACCTCTAGGGCTGACTGATGGGCCCCAGGCCCCAGACACATGTCAGTCCCAGAGCCCCTCACCCAGCCACAGGCACCGGCTGGCTCTGGTGCTGCCAAAACAAGAGCTCTCACCCAATTTATCAATGGTTGTGATTAAGTCTGAGGGCACAAAAGAGTCCAGGTCTGCATCCAGAATGCCCAGCGGGTCCAGCTGGGCCACATGGTGGCCCCGGATCTGGGAGAAAGGGAAAGAGGTCAGGGCCAGGCTGAAACACAGATAGACAAATACTCCCCAAAAGCCAAGTTCTGGGCCCTGGCCCCTCATTTCCCACTTCAGAATTCCAACTTTCCACATGTCTACAGCACCCAGCCCCTGCACAGTTGCCTATACCATAACCACTAAGTTGGCAGGAGCTCAATTCTCTTTAAAAGTACAACATGCAGCTTTCAGAAATAAGGATGCACACACAAAAGTATTAACTACAGTATAAGTGGCAGTCATAAAATTCTAGAAACCTCCCAAATGTCCATCAATAGAAGACCGGAATATGGATATGGGAAATCCACACAGGGGAGTACAAAGAACTGTTAAGAATAATTTAAAAAATCCCATCCGCTGCTGTGCAGTAGTCCCCACAAAACAGTCCCCCCAAAAACAGTGTTAAGCAAAATAGCAAACTGTAGAAAAGTATGTGTGACAAACTATCCATTATCTAAGAAAGAGGAGATTCAAATAAATACATGCATTTGCATATATTCATATACACACAAATAAACATATGCATTAGAAAAATACATCATAAACAAGAAAAAGTATTATCTGTGGAAAAAGAACAAAACGGGGTAGAATGCCAGGGATAGAAGCTAGACTTTTAAGAATACATTTTGCTTTGAAGATTTGATTTTGGAATCTTGTAAATATTTTATATAACTATCAAGCAAAATTAAGTTTCAAAAATTAAAACAAATGAATTCATACATTCATTTGGTCACAGTACTACCCAAATGACTAGCAGAATATCAAAAAAATAAAATAAAATAACAGAATATCCCCAAAAGACAAATAGAACTCCAGGAAAAAAATATTATAAATTCATTTCTATTACCAATCAGTAGTGGTAGTATTAGAATTATACTGTAAAGCTGTAGTATGTAGACTGTGGGAAAATCAAATAAGTCATTGTACCGATGTCTTGGGGAATCTCTACTTTTGGCATCTTTAAAAGATGACAATGACATTAAGATTAATGAGGTCAGGGGATCCCTGGGTGGCTCAGTGGTTTAGCGCTCGCCTTCGGCCCAGGGAGTACCAGGATCAAGTCCCATGTCAGGGTCCCTGCATGGAGCCTGCTTCTCCTTCTGCCTGTGTCTCTGCCTCCCTCTCGGTGTCTCTCATGAATAAATAAATGAAATCCAAATAAATAAATAAATAAATAAGGTCAAGAACAAACCCTAAGTCTTGCATCTGAAGTACGTGGAAGCATCAGTATAAACCCATAAATGTGTTATCTTTAAAAAAAAAAACATATTTCCGGGATCCCTGGGTGGCGCAGCAGTTTGGCGCCTGCCTTTGGCCCAGGGCGCGATCCTGGAGGCCCGGGATCGAATCCCACGTCGGGCTCCCGGTGCATGGAGCCTGCTTCTCCCTCTGCCTGTGTCTCTGTCTCTCTCTCTATCTCTCTGTGACTATCATAAATAAATAAAAATTTAAAAAAAAAAAAACATATTTCCCAGCTCTAACCATTGAAAGAGCCCAGAAGTCCTGATCAGACCATAGCAGTGACTCTTCCAGCACTCCTTGAGAAACTGGTTGGTCCAGATATGTACAAGATGAGCTCAGAGCATCTTGTCATACCAGATAGCAAAGGGGTGCTCAAACACTGCAGGGGCAAGGAATAAGGACACATTTGGACAAGGAGAAGGACAGTATCTGTAACAGATGAAAAATCATTATAAGTTTAAATTCATCCATTCATATCATACTAAATAGGAAGAAAAGTCTTCATTGACCATCTTTGGGGGGACTATGGAACCACACCACACTTCTGAAAATCAGTCAATAAAAAGGAAAATCAAGCACTGATCCTGCCTTTCCTACACAATTTACACCAGGATAAATGGAGTTAACAAAGTGAGCTTTTCAAAAAAAAAAAGAAAAAAGTGAGCCTTTCCTGATAGAAGTATTTCAGATAATAAACAAAGAAAGAGAGGTAGAATACTGTCACCATTTTTATCACTCTTAATGAATTAATGTGTCCAGGAAATAATCATCCAGAGCTGCTAGCTGCTAACCATCACCCCTAGGAAGCTGATTATGAAACAAAAAAAATCAAATCTATGGTGGATAAAGCTTCTAGATGGAAATTACCAATTTACAGAAATTACACAGGACAAAGGAACAGATGAAGTGACACCACGGGGATGCAATCAGCAAAATCCAGACTTAGGAAAACTCTACAGCACAAAACAACCTGTTTTTTTCCACAAACATACACACATACACACACACACACACACACAGAAATCTGTAACATACAAGAGACTTAAGACTTGGATCAACTTATCACAACCTGTGGCTTTATTTGGATCCTGATTCAAACAGGCAGTAAAATTATAAGGTAAACAGGTAAACGTGAACACCAACTGGTTGTCTGATGACCTTAAGGATTACTGCTAACATTGCCACATGTGACAGTGCTCTTACGGCACATTTTTAAAGAGCCTTTATCTACAGAAATACATGCTAAAAAGTTCGATGAATGAAATACTATGTCTGGGATTTGCTTCAAAATAATCAGTGGCCAACAGGTAAGGGATGGAGGTGATAATAAATGAATCAAGACTGGCCCCACGGGTGTTGGGATTTGCTGCACAACTCTTCTACCTCTTATGTGTCTATAACAATTAGTGTGAGAATTTTTCAGTACTGTGTGTAGATGAGTTAAACAAGAACTCTTGCTCCTACAGGGCTGCAAGGAGCCGCAGCCTGCCTGGTGAGAGCTTATTCACATCAGACACAACCTTTGGCAGATTTTTACCCTACAGATCCACAGGAACATGCCTGAATCCAGACACTAGCCCACTCTAAGGACTCTCAGGTGCTTCATGTTGGCTAAAGAACTAAATAGCAGCTGAAGAGCTGAGAACCGTGGGACAAGGCCCTCAGGCAGCACCATGAATGTTATCTTTATTTAACATGGAGTTTTATGTTCTTTGTTCTTGGTTTTCAAAGTAAATTGTTGGATCATTTTTCTGACTCAGCCACCAAGAAAAATTACTACTGTTTGCTTGCAGGTGACCCACAAACCACTGGTCCTCAGGCCAGTAAGGAAGCCCAGTCCTGCTCACCTTCTCTCGTCCACCCCAGCATAATTGGTCCCCAGAAAGTACAGCTGCCACCCAAAGAGTGCCTCATTCAGAGGCAAGGCATTGTTTCCATTTGCTAAGGCCTCCCCCAGACCCCATACTCCCACAGGCTCCTGCTGTGGCTTGCTGCTTGGTCCCATGGAGTCTCTGCCAAGAGCCCTGGAATGCCCTTCCTTCTGCAATTCTGTCTGACAAGTTTCTCTTACAAAATACTTTCTGCCACTGATTCCCAGAGAGATCCCAAATGATTACACTTGTTATGAAGGGAACACCCAGAAAAGCCTTCCAATTAGTCCTGTTCAGTCAAGACCAAGAATGCAACTTCATCAAGATGCTCTGTCAGAGCAGGGGCCCAGCCTGGAGACCCAGCAGGGGAAGAGCCTAAGTCTCCAGAACAGAGCAGCTGGTGGAGAAAGAGCTGTTTACTGAACTATCCGCTAATTCATTCCGTAAACCCTAATTAAGCACCTGCTATGTATCAGTCCCAGTCCTCTTGGAACACTTAGTCAAGAAGAGATAACAGACATAACAAAGGTCAATCTACTCAATTTTCATCCAACATTTACTGAAATCGATTATTAAGTACTCCTCTAAATGCTTGGGGCATAGTGGTGTGTGAGACAGACAGCACTCGGTGAGAAAGACCACAGACAAACAAAATACCAACATGTACACAAAAATACCAGAGGGCGGTTAGTGATATGAACAGTTATGTGACAAGTAAGAGGAGAAGTGAGAGCCACCCATGGAGGACTCAGAGAAGGGCTGAGCCAGATCCCTTCCCATCAGCACCTGGCCGCATGCCAGAAGACATTTCAGCCTACAAGCCCAGGCCCTGCCAGCCACTCACCTGGTAGGCCCGGATCAGGGACTGCACAGCCAGGTGGTCCTCTACCAGCTTGCTGGTCTCAGTCCGGCTCGACACTGCTGGCCTGGTCTCGGGGAAGGGTGGCTGAGCCGGGTCACAGGTGGCTTCCTCACTGGCTTTTCGGAAGAAGCTGTCCCAGGACTGGGCAGAGGCAGAAGCAAGAAAACAGTCAGCAAGTCAGGGCCTGGTGGGGAGGAGGAGGTGGTCCTGCCCAGGGGGTCCCAGTGGGTACTGGGTGTTCCTTCACCACTACAGCTCTTAGGACCTGCCCAGGCCCCTGCCAAGATCTCTTACGACCAGCCCAGGACACCCAACCCCAAGCCTAGATCTCTTCAGTTCCCAGCTTTGAAGGGTTTTGGGGGAAGGCTCTAACTTGTGACCCAGGGGCTTCAGCTGTGAACCAGGCTTCTACCCTAGGGGAAACATGCCCTCAAACACATGAGGGAGACGTTGCTTTTGTGTAAATGGGGGAACTGAGTTATGTTTGCAACAAATTTACCTAAAGAAACTCTCTGAACAGATACAGAAGAAACTAAGAATAAACTGGAGGACAGGCAGGTGGGAGCTGAGCAGATAGGAGATGGATTGGAGGGAGATGTTTTACTGTGTAACTTCACATTCTGTTTTTGAATCATGTTATCACTTTCCTCTGAGAGTGAGTGAAGAAGGTGAGGGCAGCTTCATTCCTCACTTTTTGCCCCGTCATCTGAATTTTTTTTTTTTTTTTTTTTACCATCAGCAGGCATTTATCAGCTCAGTATGTATATAAACACTTATGCCCTGAACTACATAACAAAGAGCCACCTGGAAGCAGCACAGCATGACAAAGCGGGCAGGGGCAGGTCTGAGACCAAGTGCAGGAGCAGGACATGATTAGGGCTTCTCTGGCCAGGCCACCACCCACTGGCTGGTTCAGCAACAAGAAAGCAACAGGCTCTCTTCACCCACAATGAGGACAAGGCTTTTATAAATAGGGACAATGGAGGACCTGAGAAAAGAAACCTGTCCAAGATCACACATCAGGCAAGCTACTTCTCTCCACTCGCCCTCCACAGCCTGGCTCCAAGAGGTAGGGAGGAGGCGCCAACCTTGTGGACACTCTGGGGATTTTCCAACCAGGCGAAGTACATCTCCTCCATGTAACTGGAGCTGCCTCCACGTTTGCCACTTGGGAAGGTGGCCGGTGGCCCAGATGACCTGCTGGGCCGGTTGAACATCTGGACATCATGTGGGGCCAGGAGCCTCGAGGCCCGTGCTCCAAGCCAGGATGGCAACAGCCTCAGCTGACTCATTCTGGACACAGGCAGAGAGAAGAAATGTAAATCATGGGACCAGAACAAAGGCTCTGGAAGCCACTATTCCCTCATTTGGCATTTGTTGGTTCTACTGAGCAGGTGGCCCGGAGCTAGGCACTGATGAGACACAGGAGAATGGGACAGTCGGCCAGCCCTCCCAGGGTCACTGCCTAAGTGGGAGATCCCAGCTCAGGAAACTTCAGCAACAGCTATTTAGCATCCCTGAGCTCCCTTCCTACTGTGCCCCACCACCCCAGCCCACACTCCTTCTCTGCTGTCTCCCTAAGCCTGATCTAGAGACAAGTACCAGCCAGGCCCTGCCTCGGGCAGCATTCAGCCTAGGTGCTGGAGCCCACCCGGAAGGTCACATGGCACGTGAAGGCAGTATACCCAAGAAAGAGTGGGCCACGCAGCTGGCCACCACAAGACTCAGGCCACAGTCCTCCAGGGGCTGGGATGTGCTGTGCCTGGTCAAGAAAAAGCCTGAAGAAAGGGTCTGACTGAGCTGCACTATCTCAGGAGGCCTATGGCACTGCTGGGTTTCTGGTCACTGTGACCAGAAATGACCACTGACTTCCTCTGACTGCAAAACCAGCACAAAGCACTCTTCCGGGCCAGAAAGCCAATGACACAGGCCTCAATGAGCGCACTTCACCGTAGGGAAGACAGAGGCCCAGAGAAGGGAAGGGCACTGGGGAACAGTGAGAGGCAGACCAGAAGCCTAGCCCCATGCCCAGCCCAGCCCCCTCAGCTCCCAGCTGGAGCTACCCTCTCTTGCTCCATGACCCTCCCCAGAGTTTACACTCAGAACCAACAGTACTCAGGACAACCAACAGCTCAGGGGGGTACATCCAGACTGGAAGCCCACCCAGGCTGGAGGGGAACAAAAACCTGTAGCTCACCTCACCCCCATCATGTCACCTGCCCTTGGCCAGGGAAAATTTCTGAATGACCAGTTTTAAATACTGCTTCCTCCTCCCCATTCCCCTCCCACCCCCACCCCACCAGAGGACAGGTTCTGAGAACCTCCTCGAATCCTAGCAAGCCCTGGGGCTCCCTACCCAGGCAAGATGGGGGTTGACAGGGCCCACTAAGGCCGCCTCCTCCTACACAGGATTTGTAAAGTAGGACCTCTGTGCCCCCACCCCCAGTCACACAACTAGGAGCAGAGCCCCCTCCTCTGCTCCAGCCCAGCTCTGCCTGGACACAGAATAGCTTCCACTGAATCCTCATTAACACCCTTCTGCCCAGAGAATCCCAGTATAAGTGGGGTGCAGCACCAGAGCCAACCCACCAGAGGCCATGCAGGCAGGAGCGTACGTCCCCTGGTACAACTCAGCCCCAGAAAACATGTCCTCTGGGGTATAAAGGGTTTCCAGGTCCCACCTGGCCCTGAGCCAACACCCCTAGACAGGGTCCCCGACCCTACCCATGCCCTTTAGCTCAACCAAGTCACCGGAACTATCTGGCTGGCCTCCTACAAGCCCTTCCAACCTGCCTCCTCTCCTCTCCCTCCAAACTCACATGAGGCAAAGAGAAGGAGGTGGTCTTCTCAAAGGAGGAAAGTAGGCTCCTCAGCGCAATCAGCAGGAAGTCTAAAGAGAGTAAAATTAAAAAGCAAAAATATAGTGCAGTGAAGGGAGGAAGAGCGTGGGTTCTGTAGGAACCTAAGCTCACAATGCCCCAAGTTTCCCACATGCTCAACCCCTGAAGCTTCCAGCTGCAAGCCGAGCCCCACCAGCCGATGATTCCAGGCTCCACAGCAAGGGCCCCTAGGGGCTGGATCTCCCTAGAAGGGTGCCCCAGCTCTGAGGTCAGAGTACAGGGTCCCAACCCCTGCTCTACCTCTGACTGTTCTAGGCAAATATAAGTATACGGCTGACCTCGACCATATGGCCATAAGAGAGACAAAGGATATACTGGCCTAGAACATCAGAAGACTCTAAACAAGCCAGGGAGCTCTATCATCCCCATTCTAAAGCAAAGGAAATCAGACATCAAGACCGTCCATTGGGAGAATAAAAATAGGAGCACACAGTCTGTGAGCAATGACTCTGCAGTAGACATTATGTTCATTTAACCCTCTCCACAATCTTATGTGGTAGGCACTTAGATTAGCCCATTATAAAAAGGAAGAGAGACGAAGCTGGTGACAGGGCTCTGGTGGCTCCAGAACCTGTGCCCTCCTCACTGTAGAGTCAAGATGTAAACATAGTCTTTCCTTAACAACATGCACATTCCAATAGACCAACCAGAAGTACACTCTCTGCCAGCACCCACACCCACCCTCACAGGGGAATGGGATAGCTCAGGGTGGCAGTGAGAAAACCTGGCTCTGTCCAGAGCAGTCTAATACAGGAACACTGTGTTTTACAAACACTGAATGATCTGGAGCGGCTGCTGTACACCGCTGTGGCCTTCACCCTGCCCCTGGTAGGAGGGCAGCCGGTTAGCCACCCCTGCTCCCATTCCAGCAGGGCTTGAGAACCCAGGAGCCCTGGATGGGTGGAGACAGAACCAACCTCAGCCAGGCCTCAGCCAGCCCTGCCAAGTCCTGGCCACACAAGGAAAGACAGCAGTAAAGGGTTAGTCAGGCATCCTATGAACCACCTGCCCAGCCCAGTCCCTAGTGGACTAACAGGTAGGTTGCTCTGGGCAGCTCTTAGAAGTCTCCTCTCTAGGGACAATGAGAGTACCATCCCCACCACCACTCCCACAACCAGATCAACTGCAGACATGCTGTCCAGGAAGCCTCCCATATACAAGGCCCTGTCTGGGCTGCCCCAGTGAGGATTGCTCTACAGCATGTCCATTGTAGAGATCAGTTAACTGAGATCCAAAAAGAGGCAGGGCCCTCCTCAAGACCTTGAAGCCAGGCAGCAATGAAGGCTGGACTTACACTGCTACAGGCCTACTCTGGTCCCACATTCTGAGAACTGAGTTGACTTTTCTCGGGAATAAACCCAACTCTAGTTTGCTGAACGCAAGAGACAGCAGACTCCAAGGAAAAGAGCAGAGCAGGGAGGGGTGTGCTTATTGCACTGGCAGAGAGACCTAGGGCCTGAGCTCAAGGCCAGAGGTTGTAAAAGTAAAAAGGTAGCCGGGTCCTGTTCCAAGAGGCTAGTGTAGTGCGTGTGTGGGGAGGACTTGAGAGGAGGGAATGCAAGGGCAGGCTTGGGCCCCTTGGGGAAGGGGCTATCGGAGTGAGGCCCTCAGAGTCCAGCTTATGCCCGCTGCACCCCACTGCACCTTCTCCTCTCCTCCAACATCTCCCTGGAGCTGGGAGAAGCACCTCCCAGGCTGCTGCAACCTCAGGTCCATCCTGCCTCTCTCACGGCCTCAGTTTCCTCATCTGTAAGCAGAAGCCTTGGTTAAAGGGGTCTATAAGGGCATCGCCCCCAAGAGGTTCTGAGACTTGGAAACTTATTGGGTGTCCCGCTAGGCACGTAGCGCTGGGCGCTGCCATCCCCAGCTCCGCGGCAGTCCAGCCCGCAGTCCACAGGTAGCCTCCTTGAGAGGGTGAGGGGCGGCAGCCCCCCCACACCCGCCCCCGCCCCCGCCCCACGGCCACAAAAGGCCTCCTGGGCAGTCTGGAGTCTCCGCTGACGCCTCAAATCCCACCGTCCACGAGACGCGCCTTCCCGCAGGACACTGCAGTCACCCCACACGCGCGAAGGCTGGGGGTCCCCCAGAGGCCGCGGCCGAACAAGGGCGGAGCCAAGGTCACGCTCACCTCCCCTCCCAGCCCCCCACCCGGCCCGGCTAAGGACCCTGGGTAGCGGCTCCCAGGACCCGAGAGCAGAGGCCGCCGCCGTGCCGGCAGGAGAGGGGTGCGTGGACCCGAGTGGCGAGGCCGCCGCGCTCACCGGGCCGCGGGTCCGCGCAGCAGCGCAGTCCGGGAGGCCGCAGGTCGGGGGCTGCGCGCAGGGGGAGCGCGGCTCGCCCGGCCAGGTACCCGGGTCACGTGACGCGGCGGCGGCGCCGGCCGCTGGGAGCGCGCGCCCCGGAGACCCCGCGCGTCGTGACGTGTCCGTGTACGCCCCGCCCCTCGGGCCGCCCCGCCCCGCCCCTCGGGCCGCCGGCGCTGTCCGCGGTGCTGACCGCGGTGCTGACCGCGGTGCCGACCGCGGTGCCGACCGCCCAGGCCGCCCAAGCCTCTGGGGCCCGCAGAGAGTGAAGATCCCAAGGACCGCCGGACCACACAACTGCGTCTGGCCGGGACACCTGCTATACTGCTGAGCCCCTGAATCCCAGTGTCCAAAAACGAACACTAAGGAAAACGTACCAGAAAATAACGAGCCATTTGTGTGCATGGGAGGATAGTGTCCGTTTTACTTCCTGTAAAACTGCACGCTACTAAAACGATCATTGTCTTAGAGTTGTTTTCAAAAGTCGAGATAATCCATAGAAAGTGCTTATCACAAAGCCTGATACACATTTTACCCTTCTCCCTATTGCCACAAACAATGCTTCCGTGAACATCTTCCTATATATTTTTTCACGAACCTATGTGAAAATTTCTCTGGAATATAACCAGAAGTTGAATGGCTCCGTCATGGGTATGTGTAACAACTCAGCAGTGTCACACTGGTGTTCAATTCTACATTCTCATTAACAGTGTAAGAGAACTTTTAAGTCCTTATATCCCCGCCAACACCAGGCAGCACACAGTTGTAAACAGATGTCATATAGTTGTTTTCACCCGCATGTCTCTGAATATCAATGATGTGCATCTCATGTTTTCTGTTAGTTTTGAGGGTTTCCTGCTATACTTTTCTTGGTTTTTGTTCTTGTTTATACAGAGGAAGTTTAAACCACCTCCTGTGTAGGTGGTTTAACCACCATCAACTCTTCCATGGATAATTGCCAATGCCCCCTAACTGGCATCCTTGCTTTTACACTTGCAACCCTGAATTTCATTCTCAACACAGCAGAGTTTTCCTTGTAAAACACCAATTCAAATAGTGTTTGAAGGAAACACCTCTGCTCCAAACCCTCAAATGACTTCCCATTTTACTAGAAATAAAAGTCAAAATAGATTTACTTGTAAGGTCCATTATGTCATCTCAAACACTATAGGCATGCTACCATACTTAATGAAGAAAATTGGAAAACTACAAAAATATATGACATAACATTCTTTGTGTTTATTAAAAGCACATGCTCGTAAAACTACACTATACTTTTCACAAGAATGCATTTAAATATAAATATGTGAATATACTTGCCTGTTGTGGGATATGTATATGAGGTAATTAATGGATTGCCCATACCAATACTGAAAAGATACCATGAACGGAGGAATATGATTAACTCTACCCTCCATATGTGAAGTCCCACAAAAGTTGTTTCTTTGGAGATATTTTAAGGTCTATGTGGCCAAAGACCATACCTGTTCAATTTACTATTATATCCCCAAATGGACACTTAATTTGGATCCTGAAGGATAAGGAAGAGTTTGCTGCAGAAGATCAGAGTTCATTGGGATTTCTTTGATTAAAGCCTTAGAAAATTACCTGGCTAGCTTATGCCAAAAAAGAAAAAGAGTTGATAGGAAGATTGCCAATTCATATAACCAAAGGTAAACTGAATAATTTGTCTCAAGAAGCAGGGCTGAACCAGGAATGGATGATCTTTTCAAGGCTGTTATGATTTTCAAAACTCAAAATCCAGGAACAGAGAATCTAAAAGATCTGGTGTGGCCTGAAATGAAGTCACTCATCTGAAATACATGTGGGTTAAGAAACAAAGCAGATAGTTCTTGGGATGCTAGTACAACAAGAAATAGGAGTGGATGCTGGGGAGGAAAAATCAATACATGTGCACTAATGACCTTTAGCAGGAAAGCATCTATGCAAAGGCAGAACTGTATGAAGAGTTAGGGGAATGGGAATTGCCTACATGCATGCAAGGACTGATGGCCTAAGCCAGTGGGATGGGTCTTTGTATATCATGTCAAGCATTTGAACTCTATCCAGTAGGCCATGGAACATCAGCAACATTTTAAGCTATAAAGGACATAGTCAGATTTTATTTTTACAAAGCTTTTCTGGCAACTGGAGAGAGGATAGAGTGGTAAAAGGTAAGAGTGAAAATATATCCAGGTGAGAGACAACAATGCGCTGGCAGCAGAAATAGAGAAAGCGGTATCAGTGTGAGAGACATTTAGGAATCAGCTCTGCAGGGATGCCTGGATGGCTTAGCGGTTGAGCGTCTGCCTTTGGCTCAGGGAATGATCCTGGAGTCCCAGGATCAAGTCCCATATCAAGCTTCCTGCATGAAGCCTGCTTTTCCCTCTGACTGTGTCTCCATCTCTCTCTGTGTGTCTCTCATGAATAAATAAATAAAATCTTTAAAAAAAAAGAATCAGCTCTGCAGCACTTAGTAGTTGATGAAGCTTGAGTGGTGGGGGCAATGATAACTCATAGATTTCTGGCTTTGGTGAGGTATGAGGGTGGGTGGGAATGGAACCTCTCAGTAAATTGGAAATCTGAAGGAGATGCAGGTTGGGGAGAATAACAGAAAAGTTTACAAGTTGGATCCATCAATGAGTCTCTTAAGAAAGATAGAGTGTGATGTGGATCAACAGGCAGGAACAAATCCCTAGCAAATCAAAGGTCTCCAGAGTCTCCCATTTGTCCACAGTGTTCTTTAGAGTTCATGAGAGGAAAATAAAGTCATGGATGGAAAGAGAACCACACTAGGGAGGGAAGCAGAGTCACCAAAGAGGCTGGGCAGGGCAGCCAAGAACAGAAGACACTGCTGTGGAAGACTGCAGGGCTGCCAGGTCTTCCAGCCTAATTGATGTTCTGCTAATTACACTGATTAAAGCAAACATTTGGGGCAATCAGGGCTCCCATGAGGATAACTGCCATTCTCAGAAGACTGAGAAGCTTTGAGGCATGGCCACAGTGTGGTAAACATTTTTACAAAACTGTCTGTGTATTACGACTACTATACAAATACACATTTATGAAAACATTAAACAGATCCATGAAAATATAGCTCTGCAATTTACTTCTTTTTCCTCCCTTGTCCTAAAGATCTTTTTAATCTCAGTATGCGTAGGCCTACTTCATTCATTTTAATGGATATGTTGTATTCATTGTAGGGGTGTATAAAGATTGTATTTAATTTCTCTTCCATTGAAAGGACATTTATATTGTTTTTTTATAAATATTGTATTCATTTATTTATTTGAGAGAGTGAGACAAGTGAGCACAAGCTGGGGGTGGAGGTGAAGGGGCAGAGGGAGAAGCAGACTCCCCACTGAGCAGGGAGCCCTATGTGGGGCCCAATTCCATGACCCTGAGATCATGACCTGAGCCAAAATCAAGAGTCAGGTGCTTAACCGACTGAGCCACCCAGGCGCCCCAACATTTACATTGTTTTTGACATTTACAGGAATAAAAGTCCTCCTACATGTATCCTTCAGCATATGTGCAATTTTTTTTATAACATTGATTCCTAGAAGTTTAACATTTGGGCTAAAATATATGCATGTTTTCCATTTTGATACATACCGTGTTCAGTAACACCACACCTATTTATGTTTCCCATCAACATTGGAGAGTTCCTACTTTATTACATCCTTGCCAAGACTTGCTATTATCTGGCATTTTCAATGTGTGCCAATCTAATAGATGAAAAAAACATCAGTTTGTTTAGTTTGCATAAAACTGACATCTTATATGTTGATAATCTTTTTTTTTTTTTTATGATAGTCACAGAGAGAGAGAGAGAGAGAGAGAGAGAGAGAGAGGCAGAGACACAGGCAGAGGGAGAAGCAGGCTCCATGCACCGGGAGCCCGATGTGGGACTCGATCCCGGGTCTCCAGGATCGCGCCCTGGGCCAAAGGCAGGCGCCAAACCGCTGCGCCACCCAGGGATCCCCTGTTGATAATCTTTTATTCCCTTCTCATGAATTTCCTATTTGTGTTCTTTGTCCATTATTCTATTGTATTGTTTACATTTTTTATTGATTCACATATACTCTATATTTTCTGAATAAGAACTTTTTGTAGGTTATAGATGTTGCAAATATTTATTTCTCCTCTGTCACTTGTCTTTTAACTTTGTTTACAGATGCTTTAGCAATATGGTAATTTGTGCTTGCCATGGGTTGAATTGCATCCCACCCCCCAAATTCATACTTTGGTATCCTAACCCTCAGTACTTCACAATGTAATCTTATTTGAAGATAAGGTCATCAAAGGTAATCAAGTTAAAAAGAGGTCTTTACATGAACAGACATTTCTCCAAAGAAAACCTACACATGGCCAACAAGCACATGAAAAAATGCTCCGCATCACTTGCTATCAGGGAAATACAAAGCAAATGAGATACTCCTGTACACCAGTAAGAATGGCTAAAATTAACAAGACAGAACAACAAATGTTTGCAAAGATGCAGAGAAAGGGGAACCCTCTTGCACTGTTGGTGGGAATGCAAGCTAGTGCAGCCACTATGGAAAACAGTGTGAAGGTTCCCCAAGAAGTTAAAAATAGAGCTACCCTACGACCCAGCGATTGCACTGCTCGATATTTACACAGCAGATGTAGTGAAATATCAGGACACCTGTACCCCAGTGTTCATAACAGCAATGTCCACAATAGCCAAACTGTGGAAAGAGCCACGATATCCTGCAACAGATGAATGGATAAAGAAGATGTGGTCTATATGTAGAATGCAATATCATCAGTAAGTTTGAATACCTACAATTTATAACTGCATGGGTGGAACTGGAATGTATTATGCTGAGTGGAATAAGTCAATTGGAGAAAGACAATCATCATTAGTTTGACTTGTATGTAGAATATAAGAAATAGTGAAAGAGACCATAAGGGAAGGGGGGAAACTGAGTGGGGGAAAAATTAGAGAGGAAGACAAACCATGAGAGACTTCTGACTCTGGAAAACAAAGGATTGCAGAAGGGGAGGTGAGTGAGGGGATAGGGTAACTGGGTGATGGGAATTAAGAAGGGCACATGATATGAGGAGCACTGAGTGCTATACTATATGTTGGCAAATCGAAGTTTAATTAATTAAGTAATTAAAATGAGGTCTTGGGGTACCTAGGTGGCTCAGTGGTTGAGCGTCTGTCTGCCTTTGGCTCGGGGCATGATCCTGGGATCTGGGATCGAGTCTCCCGTTGGGCTCCCCGAAGGGAGCCTGCTTCTCCCTCTGCCTGTGTCTCGGCCTCTCTCTGTGTGTCTCTCATGAATAAATAAATAAAATCTTTTCTAAAAATAAAAATAAAAATAAAAATAAAATAAAATAAAATGAGGCCTTAGTGTGGGTTCTAATTAAATATGACTGGTGTCCATGTAAGAAGAGAAAATGTGGACACAGATGTCTGCAAACATACGGGGAAGACTATGTGAAAACAGAGAGAGGAGGCAGCCATCTGCAAGCCAAGGAAAGAAGCCTCAGAAGAAACCAACTTGATATTGGTTTTCTGGCCTCCAGAACTGAGAAAATAAATAAATTTCTGTTGTTTAAGCCCTCTAGTCTGTGACACTTTGTTATGGTGGCCTGAGAAAATGAATACAGTGCTAATGTTGGTGGCCCCATTCCTTAATTTGAGAACCACTCAGAACTCCAGGGTTTACCCTTAATCCCATCTTCTCCTGGAGTAGAGTTCCTTCTATCCTCAGGCAGGATAGGGATAGTCCCATTTTACCCTCTCTGTTAGCTCCCCACTAAAGTCTGCTTATAGTTTATAAGTACATTTCTTTTGTTCTTTTCCTCTCCCATCTCATTATATTATTATTTTGAAGAGAGAGACAAAGGGAACAGGTCATCAGCAAGAGGCAAATACTATTAGCTTCTGGGCAGATTTTATACTCATTTAAAAAAAAATGTATCTTTTATACATACAGTTGAGATCATACTTCACTTATTTAGGATAACAAGCATTTCCTATGTGATTAAACATTTATAAACCTGATTTTAATTACTGCAAGCATATAATAATATATCATTTTTGGTGCTTCCTACAATACAATTTTTTTAAAATTTCAACATGAGTCATTCTCTGTGGCCTCTGGCCAGACTTCACACTCTTTGCTTTGTTACCACTGTGATTACTGCTCCCCACCAGAAAGCTGAGTTAGATGTCACAATGAATCTTTACATTTAAGAGATGAAGAAACTGCCATTTGCAGAGGTCATTTACAAACAACCACGTAGGTGGAGGCAGAGTGATGTTCTATGTATTAATGAAGAAATATCAGGTTGGAACTCTGAGACTTCCAGTTCTAGTCTCAACATCCATTTACTGAAGCGGGCAGCTGAGAACCCACTGAGGTTCTGTATTTGCATAGGATCACAGAACATGGCCAGGGGCAGAGGCCTGGCCTCCTGCCTCCTCATCCTGGCTCTTTCCATGAGACGGCCTGACTTTCACATGCTTCACACCCTCACCTAGAGAGGGCACAACCCAAGAGGCACCAGGCTGTTGAGGACTTCTCTGGACAAACCTCTGCCCCCAGAGGAGTCCAATTTCCTACTTCTCCAAACTCTCTCCTTTTAGTGCTTGGTGGATGGTGACCTATGCATGAAAGAAAGCTTCATTAATTCAGATCCCAGTAGCTCAGAACCAATCTATCATCCTTTAATTTCAAGATATGTTCAAATTAAGCTTAATCTATGCACATGGTTGTCTTAAAGCATATTTATTAAATTCAGAGATATGGATAGGGGAAACTAAACTTCTTATTTTGACTTGCAGAGTCACTTGTAGATGTAAGAAATAATACAGAGAAATCCCTGTACGCCAATAAATTAGGAAATCTAGAAGAAATGGATGCATTCCTGGAAAGCCACAAACTACCAAAACTGGAGCAGGAAGAAATAGAAAACCTGAACAGGCCAATAACCAGGGAGGAAATTGAAGCAGTCATCAAAAACCTCCCAAGACACAAGAGTCCACGGCCAGATGGCTTCCCAGGGGAATTCTATCAAACGTTTAAAGAAGAAATCATACCTATTCTACTAAAGCTGTTTGGAAAGATAGAAAGTGATGGAGTACTTCCAAATTCGTTCTATGAGGCCAGCATCACCTTAATTCCGAAACCAGACAAAGATCCCACCAAAAAGGAGAATTACAGACCAATATCCCTGATGAACATGGATGCAAAAATTCTCAACAAGATACTAGCCAATAGGATCCAACAACACATTAAGAAAATTATTCACCATGACCAAGTAGGATTTATCCCCGGGACACAAGGCTGGTTCAACACTCGTAAAACCATTAATGTGATTCATCATATCAGCAAGAGAAAAACCAAGAACCATATGATCCTCTCATTAGATGCAGAGAAAGCATTTGACAAAATACAGCATCCATTCCTGATCAAAACCCTTCAGAGTGTTGGGATAGAGGGAACTTTCCTCGACATCTTAAAAGCCATCTACGAAAAGCCCACAGCAAATATCAGTCTCAATGGGGAAGCACTGGGAGCCTTTCCCCTAAGATCAGGAACAAGACAGGGATGTCCACTCTCACCACTGCTGTTCAACATAGTTCTGGAAGTCCTCGCCTCAGCAATCAGACAACAAAAAGACATTAAAGGCATTCAAATTGGCAAAGAAGAAGTCAAACTTTCCCTCTTCGCCGATGACATGATACTCTACATAGAAAACCCAAAAGCCTCCACCCCAAGATTGCTAGAACTCATACAGCAATTTGGTAGCATGGCAGGATACAAAATCAATGCCCAGAAATCAATGGCATTTCTATACACTAACAATGAGACTGAAGAAAGAGAAATTAAGGAGTCAATCCCATTTACAATTGCACCCAAAAGCATAAGATACCTAGGAATAAACCTAACCAAAGAGGTAAAAGATCTATACCCTAAAAACTATAGACCACTTCTGAAAGAAATTGAGGAAGACACAAAGAGATGGAAAAATATTCCATGCTCATGGATTGGCAGAATTAATATTGCAAAAATGTCAATGTTACCCAGGGCAATTTACACGTTTAATGCAATCTCTATCAAAATACCATGGACTTTCTTCAGAGAGTTAGAACAAATTATTTTAAGATTTGTGTGGAATCAGAAAAGACCCCGAATAGCCAGGGGAATTTTTAAAAAGAAAACCATAGCTGGGGGCATCACAATGCCAGATTTCACGTTGTACTACAAAGCTGTGGTCATCAAGACAGTGTGGTACTGGCACAAAAACAGACACATAGATCAATGGAACAGAATAGAGAACCCAGAAGTGGACCCTGAAATGTATGGTCATCTAATATTCGATAAGGGGGAAAGACTATCCATTGGAAGAAAGACAGTCTCTTCAATAAATGGTGTTGGGAAAATTGGACATCCACATGCAGAAGAATGAAACTGGACCACTCTCTTTCACCATACACAAAGATAAACTCAAAATGGATGAGAGATCTAAATGTGAGACAAGAGTCCATCAAAATCATAGAAGAGAACACAGGCAACACCCTTTTTGAACTTGGCCACAGTAACTTCTTGCAAGATACATCCACAAAGGCAAAAGAAACAAAAGCAAAAATGAACTATTGGGACTTCATCAAGATAAGAAGCTTTTGCACAGCAAAGGATACAGTCAACAAAACTAAAAGACAACCTACAGAATGGGAGAAGATATTTGCAAATGACCTATCAGATAAAGGGCTAGTTTCCAAAATCTATAAAGAACTTATTAAACTCAACACCAAAGAAACAAACAATCCAATCATGAAATGGGCAAAAGACATGAAGAGAAATCCCACAGAGGAAGACATGGACATGGCCAACAAGCACATGAGAAAATGCTCTGCATCACTTGCCATCAGGGAAATACAAATCAAAACCACAATGAGATACCACCTCACGCCAGTGAGAATGGGGAAAATTAACAAGGCAGGAAACAACAAATGTTGGAGAGGATGCGGAGAAAAGGGAACCCTCTTACACTGTTGGTGGGGATGTGAACTGGTGCAGCCACTCTGGAAAACTGTGTGGAGGTTCCTCAAAGAGTTAAAAATACACCTGCCCTACAACCCAGCAATTGCACTGTTGGGGATTTACCCCAAAGATTCAGATGCAATGAAACGTCGGGACACCTGCACCCCAATGTTTCTAGCAGCAATGTCCACAATAGCCAAACTGTGGAAGGAGCCTCGGTGTCCATCGAAAGATGAATGGATAAAGAAGATGTGGTCTATGTATACAATGGAATATTACTCAGCAATTAGAAATGACAAATACCCACCATTTGCTTCAACGTGGATGGAACTGGAGGGTATTATGCTGAGTGAAATAAGTCAATCGGAGAAGGACAAACAGTGTATGTTCTCATTCATTTGGGGAATATAAATAATAGTGAAAGGGAATATAAAGGAAGGGAAAAGAAATGTTGGGAAATATCATGAAGGGAGACAGAACATAAAGACTCCTAACTCTGGGAAATGAACTAGGGGTGGTGGAAGGGGAGGAGGGCGGGTGTTGGAGGGGAATGGGTGACGGGCACTGAGGCGGACACTTGACGGGATGAGCACTGGGTGTTTTTCTGTATGTTGGTAAATTGAACACCAATAAAAATTAATTAAAAAATAAAAAAAATACAGAGAAATCCTGTGTACTCTTTACCCAGTTTCTCCAAGTGATAGTGTCTTGCAAACCTATGGTACAATATCACAAACAGGATACTGACATGGATACAGTCAAGACACAACACATTAACGGGAGAACCCCTCATGTTGCCTAAAACTACATTTGATGAGGTCACTATTTTTTTTTAATTTTAGCCTTTCCAATGACTATACAATAATATTATGACTTTACTTTGCATTTCCTTAGTGGCTAATGAACATCTTTTGGGAGCTTGTCATCTGTTTATCTTCTTCAGTGAATTGTGTCTTTTATCCCCTTTTCTAATTGGATGCTTTTTTTAATATATACTATTGAGTTTTGAGAGTTCTTTATACAGTCTAGATACTAGTCACTGGTCAGCTCTGTGATTTGCAAATATTTCCCCAGTCTACAGCTTGTCTTTTCATTCTCTTAACAGGGTCTTACATTGAACAAAAGTTTTCGATTCTGGTGGAGTCCCATTTTTTTTATTTTTAACTTTATGGTTCATATTTTTGGTTTCCAGTATAAGAATTTTTTTTGCCTACCCCTAGATCCTGAAGATTTTCTCATTCCCCCCCTCAAAGTTTTCTATTTTTACATTTATATTTAAACTCCTCATCCATTTTGAATTTTTGTATAAGGTGTGACACTTAGGTTGAGATTCTTTTTTGTTTGTTTGTTTTGCCAATGGACAGGCAATTGCTCCAGCACAATTGGTTGAAAAGACAATCCTTCTGATGTAGGCTGACCAGGTCTGAGGACCCAGAGGGGCTCCCAAAGGCCCAGTCAAGAGGGTCTGTGGCTTTGCACAGAGTAGGAATCAGACAAAAGCTGAGAGAAAGTGAGAGCCAAGGTTATTTAATAGTGATATAGTATAACAGATCGAGTGTCTGGGAGATTCAGAAAGGAAAGGAGAGAGAGTCTCATCTTTGCTTGGGTCCTGGGGTTTTTATTGAGGATGGTGGCTTGCTGTAGGTGTACTCTCAAGCATCCAAGAACTGGTCAGAACAAGGATGAGTGTTCAGGTGTCCTCCATAAGTCATTTATGCCTGGAGCCAGGGTCTTGGCATCAAGGTGTGTAGAGTTGGTGATCTGGACAAGACAACCTAGGCACTCTTATGGTGTATTAATGAAATATCATTAATTGCTTGACTTTTATAAGGAGGACATAGACTATCTGTGCTATAAGGCTGGTATAAGGTGAGGGAGCAGGTCCTAGCAAGAGTAAAGGCAGGAAAAGGAGCAAAAGCAGTCCTTCATGGGGTCCCTTTAGTTTCCCTATCTCACTTCCTCCATTGAATTACTTCTAACCCTTGTCAAAACTCAACTGGGCATATTTGTGTGGCTTTATTTCTGGGCTGAGCTTGATTGCTATATACCATACAATTCACCAGTTTAAAATGGTTTTTAGTATATTCCTACAGTTGCACAAAGCATCATCACAATCAGTTTTAGAATGTTTCATCACCCCAAAAAGGGAACTAAAAGGGCAACTTTTACCATCTTAAGAAAAACAAGTTGTTCCAAAACATAAAGCAGGGATGCCTGGGTGGCTCAGCGGTTGAGCATTTGCCTTTGGCTCAGGGCATGATCCTGGAGTCCTGGGATCAAGTCCCGCATGGGGCTCCCCATGGGGAGCCTGCTTCTCCTTCTGCCTGTGTCTCTGCCTCTTTCTCTGTGTCTCTCATGTATAAATAAATAACATATTTAAAAAACATGAAGCATATTAAAAATTATCTGCATGTGCCCCAAAGTGGAGAATAAGCTCTCTTTGATAAACCTGCAATGTAACATCAATCTGGGCACAAGCCTGGAGTGGTCAGCTCCACAGGAAGGCCCCAGAAGCACTTTGACTATTTCCCCACAGACAGCTGCCTCCCACAGGTTTCAACTGCCTCCAACATAGGGCCTTGGCCTCCAACCTCCCAGAATCTTCATCCCTGGAAGATGGAATCCCTGCTGCCAAGAATCTGCATCAAGTCTCTATCTCAAGTGCTAGCTCTCCCTGTATCATAAAGTGCTTTATACTCTGTGTCAGGGCAGAGGGAGCTGACACAAAGCCTGCAGTGACTGTGGGTACTGTTTTGAGCAGCAGAGTACAGATGCAAGGTTAGCCTCCAACCCTCTGCAGCCTCCTCCCCTGTAGCAGCTAAGGCCTCCCACCTCTCAGAGCAAGACCCCAGGGGAGGTCACAGCCAGGCACCGGAATGAAGGAAACAGCAATCCAGGCCTTTCTCTGCCTCCAGGCTCTGGCACCTGCCACAGTGCCCTCACAGGCAGCTACACCTCTTGGTCTGGTGGGCTTCTGCTCCTCTGTGTTGTCTTCAGCAAGTGAAGGATTTCTCTGAGGAGGCCTGTGGCAGTCCCCTCCTTGGGAGTCCAGAGGCAGGTAGAGAGCAGATGGCCAGCATCTGGGCTCCCAGCCAAATAGCTCATCATAACCACCACCAGCAGCGTCTTCCTTTTTTGCTATTCCGGGTGTGGACTCGCGTGGCAGGCATCCCGCCAGTGAACCAGCGTGGTCCCAGAGGAGCTCTTGGACGCCCCTGAGCGCTGACCTCGGGTGGGCTACGTGACATCAGGCGGTGGAATTAGGAGCTCAGGGAAGCCCTCCTAGGGTAGAGTGGGCAGGGATGGGGAAGTAGGAGGGCCTTTGGGCTGGAGCCCTGAGTCATGAGTCAGACTTTTACAGGCTGTATACTGGGCGACCGCGGGCAGAAGCAGCAGGAAGGAAAGCCCTAAGGAGGCCACCTTGCCTAGCTGTTGAAGGGATGCGGGGTCGTTTCCTAGAGTGTCGGTTCGGGAAGAGGTAGAGAAAGGAGGGGAGGCTGCAAACGCCGGCTGAGGCCAGACATCCTTCCCCCCCCCCCCCCCCCCCCCCCCCCCCCCCGCGCGTGTGAGCACGGGGACGCGATCCGGGGACACAGCACACGAGGCGAGCCGATCCGAGCCGAGCCAGCCTGGGTGGGAGCCCCCGCGACCCCTGGCGCTGACGCCTCCCAGTGCGCTCGGGCCCCCGGGACCTTGCACCCCGTAAAGACCTTTCCACTTTCCAGCGCCCGGTTCTTCCGCGACCGCGCTTCACTCCTGGGCGCTCGCCAGCCCTTCAGCCTCGCAGCTCGCCTGCCTGCGCCCTACTGCGCCCTACTGCGCCCTACTGCGCCCTACTGCGCCCTGCAGCCCTGCGCCGGAGCGGGCTACCCGTTGAGAGTGGGGGCAAGAGGCCGCGGACCGTTTGTGGAAATGGGCGCCCGGGAGGCAGACCCGCGCCCCGCTCTGATGACTTCCCCAGGGAGTACCTGGCAAGGTCCAGCGCAGGCTCCCGATGTGGGAAGACTGCCTGCGCGGTAAGAAAGCCACATCTCTCTGAAGAGGGGCCCGAGTTTCCTGTAAAATGGAGACAGGCAGCTCGAAATCCCACACACCACATGAGCCCTGGGTATGAGGACGCTCCCAGGCAGGGCCAGACAGCCTGACCCCTAAGCTTGCCCTCCTGGGGCCTGGGGAAGAGAACAGATGTATCAGAGGCAGCTTCCAAGACAAGAAGGAAAGAATGTTGGCATGAAGACAAGGGGGAGTGCTGTGGACAAAGGCCTGGAGAGCAAGCGAAGGCCAGAGGAGTCTGGGCAGGAGTGAGAGGAAGGGGCAAGGTGGCTCTCTGTGGCCCAGCATCCAGTGTTCTGGAGCAGGGCTGGCGGTTGGAATGGAGACATCAACCCGGCCCAACAAAGGGCCTCACTGGTTCCATCTGACATTCGGATCAAAAGTATAGCATAGGGAATATAGTTAATCATATTGTAATAACCTTGTGTGGTGACAGACGGTGACTACACTTACTATGGAGAGCACGGAGTAATGTATAGAATTGTCCATTCACTACCTTATACACCTGAAACTAATATAACATTGTATGCTAATCCTACTTCAATAAAAGGAAAGCAAAACACAAAGGTCTGTGGAGCTGCTTTAGGGTTTAAGTACGGGACATTGTCAGATTTTATTTTAAAAAGATTATTCTGAGGGATAGTGAAGGGCTGGCAGGAAACAAGCCAGAGGCACAGGGTGTGGGGGCCCTCAGTGGAGGCCTGTGTGAACTGAGTGTCCCAGCCGAGACCTCCTCAGAGGTCAACCTAGCACAGTAACACGCAGGTCGGACAGTTTGGCTCTGGGTCCTGAGGGAGAAAGAGCCAAGGGTCCAGGCCCCTGGTGGTTTAACCAAGACCTCTCATGCCTCTCAGGAAGAGGATTCTCATAGTTAGGGAGAGCCCTGCAAGGCTGGGCCTTATTACTTGTTTCCTCACTACCCTTGGAAAACTACTCTGAACTCAAGAGGAGAGACCCAAGCAATCCCAGCTTTCAGGGTGGTTCCAGGATATAGATCATTCTCAGGAGGTTCAGTAAGAGCCCACAGCCCTGAATATTCAGAGAAGGCAGGACAGAGACCTAAAGAATAAAATGAAAGGAAAAAACACTGAGGTGATTAACAAATCAGAAAGAAAGCAGACACTCTGAACTGAGTTGCTTTTTGGAGTTGAGATTTTTTTTAATTGCAATGCTAATACCTGCTCATTATAGAAACATTTAAAAGCATCAAAAAAATGTTAAGAGGAAAAATATTCATATCCTCCCACTCAAACTCTCCTACTAGTTGAGTTTATCATTTAATGTTTTCCTTCCTTTCTTCCTTAGTTTTCAAACTTTTAACACAGTTGTTACATTGCCTTCTCAATTTGCAGAGTCCCTCTTCACTTAAGGGTATCAAAAGTACTCTCGTTATGTAATACATTTTCCTGGGTCATCTTAAAAATTGCAGCATTGAAGAAATCACCTTAATACTGCTATGCCAGGTTCAAACTAATCCCTGATCCCCAAATTCCAATTAATTTACAAATTAGGAATGCAAGTACTATTGGTTTACTTGCCTTTTACATTATAACAGAAGTTAAGAATCCTAGCTTCCTGATTCTTTTATTTTTTTAGATTTTATTTTTTTAACTAATCTTAAAAACACCCAACATGGGGCTCGAACCCACAAGTCCAAGATCAAGAGTTGCATGCTTCACCAGCGGTTCCAGGCAACCCTCATTTCCTGATTCTTATTAACCCCCTTTTTTTGCTTTCCTGAAAAATATTTAGGCAACTCTAAGCACAGTGACTTAGAAATTATAGTGGTATAGTTAACTTCCAGTAGAAGCAAGGAGGAAGTGTGAGCTGAGGTTGGTTAATAAGATTGAGATAGTCTCCTGTATTATATGAAGCATGTGAGCTAGAGTAATAGCCTTAGGAAATAATCAATGCCATTTTTGTTGGGTTCAGATTGATTTCATAAGGAAGAACTGAGCTACTGAAACATAGCCACATAGAAACATTGCCTCATTATTTAAAGTCCACCACCCAAAAAAAGAGTTTGCAGCATCTTCTCAGTGGTTGACCTGGGAGCAGGAAGGAGATATTTGTCATTCTTCACACTGTGAATTACAGCTAGAAAGAGGGTCTCTGCTGACCTTAAAGGAAACCTTAGGGAATAGGCCTTATGTTTTGAGGTCAGAGACAAGGAACATGAGTACTCAGCATCTTATAGGAATTGGGCTCCATCATTGACATGCCCTTGCTCTTCAGGTTGGGGTCTGCAAACAAGAGGCATTAACCTCAGATCCCTGAATCAGGATCTATATTTAATGGCATCCCTTGGGGTGGGGGCGGGGGGCACGTGGGTGGCTCAGTCAGTTGAGTGTCAGACTCCTGATTCAGCTTGGGTTGTGATCTCAGGATCATGAGATTGGGCCCCACATTGGGTTTTAAGCTGGCTGTGGAGTCTGCTTGGGATTCTCTCCCTCTCCCTCTTCCTTCTCCCGGCTTGCATGTTCTCTCTCTCTCTCTGTCCCTCAAAAACAAATAAATGAATGACATCCCTGGGGCACCAGGGTGGCTCAGTCAGTTAAGCTTTGGACTCTTGATTTAAACTCAGATCATGGGGCAGCCCTGGTGGCGCAGCGGTTTAGCGCCGCCTGCAGCCCAGGGCGTGATCTTAGAGACCCTGGATCAAGTCCCACGTCAGGCTCTCTGCATGGAGCCTGCTTCTCCCTCTGCCTGTGTCTCTGCCTCTCATTCTCTCTGTGTGTTTCTATGAATAAATAAATAAAATCTTTAAATAAAATAAAATAAAATAAACTCAGATCATGGTCTCAGGTTCATGATATCAAGCCCTGAGGTGGGCTCTGTGCTCAGTGGGGAATCTACTTGAAATTCTCCCTCTCCCATAGCTCCTCCCCTCAACTTCATGCTCTCTCTCTAAGATAATAAATAAACAAATCTTAAAGAGCATCCCCAAGTGATATGCACATTACATTTGGGAAGCACTCCTCTTTGTAACATCGTGAATTCTTTTTTTTTTTTTAAGATTTATTTATTTATTCAGAGACAGAGGCAGAGACACAGGCAGAGGGAGAAGCAGGCTCCCTGCAGGAAGCCCGACATGGGACTCAATCCTGGGTCTCCAGGATCACACCCTGGGCTGCAGGCAGTGCTAAACTGCTGCGCCACCGGGGCTGCCCACATCATGAATTCTTTAGCCCTTTTCCTTCAGAAAAGGTATGACTACATGTTCAGGAATTCCAATCTTTGGGAATATTTTTCTTTTTCCTCTTTCCAGGAACCAATTATTTTTCTTCCAAGTGCCACTGGGTAGTGTTTTCTACTATGACAGTTATGCAAGATTCCACAGGAATATGAAATATAAGGACCTTGCCAGTGTATGATTCACAGATAGAGCATGTCTTCCCAAAAAGGTTTGCATTGTACTTTTAGTATACACATTTTGTAAAAAGATTTTATTTATTTATTTGAGAGAGAATCATGAGCAGATGGGAGTGACAGAGGGAGAGGGAAAAGTAGACTCCTCGCTAAGCAGGGAGCCCAATGTGGGGCTTGATCCCAGGACCCTGAGATCATGACCTGAGCCCAAGGCAGATCCCCAACAGACTGAGCCACCCAGGCACCGCTTTAGTAATTATGGCTGGCTCTGTTTCTTCTTTTTGGTTTATCATCTTTCCATGGTCACATCATGGACCAGGTCCCAACTCAGAGAAAGGGGCAGATTGCTGCTAGAGGTACACAATCCCCTTGTTGAGAGCATAGCTAAAGAAGCAAGTCTCTGGGAGACTGATGAACTGTGGTCTTTATTCCTTGGTAATTTAGGAGATGCTGAACTCATCACCTCCAACCTGCTAGAAGCCCCACTCCTTTGCCACAATTAATCAGTGTGTTATTGCTTTATCATAGAGGAAAACCCATGATACAGGGGGTGATTGGGGACTTAAATGTAAACTGTAGACCTGCCACCAAGTCATCTTGTCCAATCACAATCTCCAGTGTGTAAGTTATGTGATGAAACAACCCAATGTGACATATTGGGTGGGCCTAGGGAATGGAATAAACAGTCTGATAACATACTACTTTTAGTTACTAAGAGCTGAACATTTCTGAGGGTCTCTGGGTGTCACAGTTGGTTAAGTTCCGACTCTTGGCTTCAGCTCAGGTTGCAATCTCAGGGTTGTGATATGGAGCCCTGTGTTGGGCTTCATGCTCAATGGGGAGTTGGCTTGGGACTCTCTCTCTCTCTCTCTCTCCCTCTGCCCCTCCCCTCCCCATGCTCCCTTGGGCACTTGTACACACCCATTCTCTCTCTCTCTCTAAAGTAAATAAATAAATCTTTAAAAAAAAAAAAGACCCAAACACTTCTATTGTGAATGGATGGCAGATGTACAATGGCTTTTGCTTTGATGAATTATAGTTTTCTTTGCTGTTTCTGAGAATATTGTAGCTTAGCTGCTTCTGAACTCTAACACCAATTTACAAAATAACATGAGTCATGATGAAAGAGACCCGAAAAGGGAAAACAGGGCTTAATAAACTAGTCTCTGGGTCAGAGCACAATAACATCCTTCTCCAAAGAGCTGACCTAAGCCTGCAGCCAGACATTAGTCAATGAGTATCAAAGAGGTCTGCACAGAAAATGTGAGTGCCAACTGAATGTATTAAGGCTCTCCTTTTCTTGACAAGTAAATTCTCACTTTCCTGAGACTTCACTGTGTGCCAGATACTGTGCTGGGGACAGTGAACATGATATTATCCCTGCCCTCAAGAGGCTTACAGTCTGTGCTAAAGAAACAGATAAGTAAACAGGAAATTGTGAGCCAGCATAAGTCATGTCTGATGGCAAGTGCATGGCTGGGAGCCAGAGATGAGAAAACTTAAAGCTGGAGTTAAAACACATAATATGAAACACACACACACACACACACACAACATGAGTCAAGAGGAAGAACAACAGAAATCTTGAGTAGTGATGCATCTGGAACCTATAAAAGAAAAAAAAAGAAAAATTACTTTGCAGAGGCCAAAAGGGGCTCCAGAGTCCCCCATACACAGAAAGTGTATTGCAGGGAGCTGGCCCTTCATGTCAGGTTCAGGAGCAAGGGTTTCCACATGCAAAAGAGGAGTTATTGGGGGTCCTCATTTTTGGTCCTGGCTTGAATTCTTTCTCTGCCTGATTTTTCTGGGCTCAATTTCCCTATGTGAAAATAGGGTTAGACCAGATTATCTCTGCAAGTTTCTTTCCAGGTAGAATATCTTATGGCTGATTAATATTTTAAAGTTGTACCATCTCAAATGCTCACTGTAAGTCATCTCCATGTGTACATTGTATTGCTTTATTATATAATTTTGTTCCATTTGTTACAACCCATTAAGAAGACTAGAGAAGTGTAGATGTAAAAAACAAAACAAAACAAAAAAGACAATCCAGTGAGAGAAGGAAAAAGAGAATGGCTTAGAGAGGTGACCTTGTTGAAAAAATGAGACCCTTTTCACTCCTGAGTGCTCAGCCTGCAAAGAGAACCCCAGACTGTCCCAGGATGAGATTCATGGAGTCACTCATCCTTCACAAACTTTGTTCTTCTTCCACCATCCTCATACAACATGTAAAACTAGGATATTCATTAGATAACTGGAACCTAATGAGGATGAAATCCAAGCCCACCTTCATTGGATCTGAGCCACACTCAAAAAAGATATGAAGCACATGGAGTGAGATTGAGCACTGGAATCCTCAAGAAACTCAGCAAGATGCCAGACCCTTTATCTTAATGAAAGCTGCAGGACCACATGGTTTGTATCTTTCTTTTAAGAAACTGTTTCCTGAGTTAAAAAGCAATTAATAGCCCATGTATACCTTAAAAATAAAAACACCAAAATTGGGCAGCCCTGGTGGCGCAGCGGTTTGGCGCAGCGGTTTAGCGCCGCCTGCAGCCCGGGGTGTGGAGACCGGGGATCGAGTCCCACATCGGGCTTCCTGCATGGAGCCTGCTTCTCCCTCTGCCTGTGTCTCTGCCTCTCTCTCGTTCTCTTTGAATAAATAAAATAAAATAAACACCAAAATTAAGACCCCTGCAATAAAGAAGAAAAAAATAGGAGCATAAAAGTCTATATAATGGTTAAAAAGATGGGGAGGGGAAGCTAATGTTAGCAAGTGTGGTGGGGGAGGAGTCATCATCATTCAACAAATATTCAGGGTTTTGCTCGTGGCTCTATGTTCAGTCAGTGCTGGGCACTCAGAGATGAAACAGCCAGTCGCTGTTCTGCTCAAGCAGAAAGAGGAGACAGATAGATACACACAAATAAGAACAAAACCCTGTGCTAAGAATTCTACATTCTTACCACTCAAAAATGTTGCCCTGGATCAATCAACAGGGTCAGTGTCACCTGAGAGATTGCTAGAAACACTTAGTCTTTGGCTCCAGAGTCAGAATCTGCATGTCAACAGGAATACCCAAGTTTTAGTAGCACTGTTCTGTATAGTGAGGGCCCATGGGTTTCCATGCAGTTGGAAAGAGAAGGGCTGACTCTGCCTGAGAAAGTTTAGAGATGGCTTCCCCAAGAAACTCACTTTGGGGCTGGATCTGCAAAGATGAATAGGAACTTACTGGTTTGGAAGGAGAGGAAGGAAATTCCAGCAAAAAGAAGGGGTTAGGATGAACAGGTAGCCTACTAAGACAGATGAAGCCAAATTGGAAACACAGGCTGGAATCTGATTTTGAAGATAATTTATCCACCATATGAAGGAATTTATGGGGTTTTTTGTTTGTTTGTTTGTTTGTTTGTTTCTAAAGGATGGAAATCAAGTAAGAAAGGAGAACATTCTCCAGGCACCATACTGATGTTTAATCAGTGCCAAGGTGTTCAATGCACATTAGAGGCATTGATGACCTTGTTCACAGTGAGAATATATTTTCAGAAGGAAAAAAATCAGAACAGATTAGTGTCCTCCAGGTTTGCTCAGAGAGAATGAGTGTCCGTGAATTTGAAGGAAAACTGAAAAGAAAATTTCCATCTAAAGACTTTTTTTTTTCTGAAGGCAATAAAGGCAAGGAAATTATGAATTCCTCTAAATGGTATTAAACTGAAACACAGTGCCAAGAGACTTGGAAATTAATTATTCTTAGAGGGAAAGTAGCAGCTGTTTAATCTTTTAAACAACCTCATGAGGGCAGCCCGGGTGGCTCAGTGGTTTAGTGCCGCCTTCAGACCAGGGTGTGGTCCTGTAGACCTGGGATTGAGTCCCACATCAGGCTCCTTGCATGGAGCCTGCTTATCCCTCAGCCTGTGTCTGTGCCTCTCTCTCTGTGTGTGTGTTTCATGAATAAATAAATAAAATCTTTACGAAAAAAAACTTCATGAAAAGCTAAAGTATATAGAGAATACTTAACCTCACTTCAGCTGAAATTTAGTTCTAGCTCAGGACTCAAAAGTCTGGTGTTCTGATAAGTATGAGCCAGATCAATTGGATGTTGAATAGTTGCCCAGGATTCTGGCTCTGGGTGTGATTATCATCCCTATGTAGGACCAGGCTTTTCTTCATCTTCCAACTGGCTGGATCCTCTCAATGATGAGCCGGAGAAAGCCATAGGGCTTTTAAAAGTGGCAGAAGTCATTTGTCCTACTCACTATTATAATGATTATTGATTTCTTAACTGTCCTATATGTGTGGAATAAGATACTGTGTCAAGTCTAGCAGGGATAATTCAGACAGCTCCCACTTTTAGGGATAAATTTGTCCTGGTACCTGAAAGTGACTTATTGTAGCAAAAGTCCTTGGGCTATTGGGGCTGTTAATTGGAGGGTAAAGTGTGTGAGAAGTAAAAAGCAGAGCATTAGTAGGTAGGACAAAATCATGCTGCAATGTGTACAACTGGCAGAAAAGGTGAGCTTCTAGTACTAGCACCCACTAAATGCTGTCACTAAATGAATGCTTCACAGTGTTCACCTTTAATTAATTTCATAGCCCTACAAGATAGCTGTCATTAGCCCCAATTTCAAATGATGAACCTGCGGCTCAGTGAGGATGATTGTTAGGTCCCCACAGCCAGGCTGTGCAGAGCTGGGATTCAAATCTGGGTCAGACTTATTGTGACAATCGCTAACTACCCCTGTCTTCATGGAGTGCACTGCACTGCCACTCAGAATTCTGTCTCTGAAAGCCTGCAAGTTTGCTGCCCATTTGTCTAGTCTTCAGAAAATTCACCAAAACAGCAGAACAGACAAGAACCACAGGGATAAAAGAAGTTATTGAACAGTGACCATTAAATTATATAAAATATATAAAGCATATGTAATCATATATAATAATAATTGTTTTGCTTTTAAAACTTCCCTTTACAAAAGGCTTCAGCATAGATTTTACATATCCAGCTTCTAAATACACTTAAGATAATCTGTTTATAGATATTGAGTTTGTAGTTTCTGCAGAACACAGTTTTCATGTACAGATGAATGAATATTTCACATAAGTGCAAATTTACCCATCCATTTGGTTCCTTGAGATACTAGTAATAGTAAATCAATAAGCATTTATTTATCATTTATTCCTTGCCAAAGATGCTGTACTAAATCCTAGAAGAGAAACAATCAGGCACACAGTCCTGCTCTAAAGAAGTCTCTCACCAGCAGGAGAGATGAATCAGACAAATGCAGAATTAAGTCTAAGAAGTTTTTGTTTGTTTTTCGGTGTTAGTGACAATAGGGGAAAAATTATAAAGAGAGAAAGGTTTTACCAGACTGAAAAGTATTCAGATGATACTCCTTATAGAGACTCAGAACGAAGTAATACAATCAGGTTCAGGAGGGCTAGGGAAAGCTTTGCAGAGCCAATTCTTGTTACTGGGTTTAGAAAGGAGATAAATATGGAAAGGCAAAAAGCAAATGTACTTGTCAGGCCCAAACAAATGTATAGAGGAAGATGTTAGGGAAGAATAAGTGGACTGATTTGAATTTGAAGAAACATGTGCAGATGGACTCTGGACTATTAAAATAGAAAAGGCAAGCTGGAACCAAATTATGAAGAAAGCCTTGAAAGATACATGCAGTCATTTGGACGGCTCTTTTTAGGTATGGCAGCCACCAAAGATTTTCAATCCAATTAAAATTCTTCCTTCTTTTTCAATAATTGGTGCTGGACAACTGAATATCAACATGCAAAAAAATGAAGTTGACTCTCCGACCTGCACAAATTAACTCAAGATGGATCACAGACCTAAATGTAAAGGATAAAATTCTTAGAAGAATACATAGGAGTAAATCTTTGTGATCAGGGTTAAGCAATTCTTTCTTTCTTTTTTTTAAAGGTTTTATTTATTTATTTGGGAGAGAGAGAGAGAGCACAGAGGGAGAAGCAGACTCCCCCCTGAGCAGAAAGCCTGATGTAGGGCTCAATCCCTGGACCCTGAGATCATGACCTGAGCTGAAGGCAGATGCTTAATGGACTTAACCACCCAGGAAGCCCTAAGCAATTATTTCTTAGGTGCTACACCAAAAGTACAAATGATAAAAGAAAAAGCTGAATTTAATAAAAACAAAACAAAACAAAAAAACAAAAAAAAAACAATTTTAATTTTAAACTTCAAAGAACACTGTTAAGAAATGGAAAAGATGACCTAAAGTCTAGGAGAAAATATTTATATGTATGTCATATATCTAATGACAGACTTATACCTAAAATATTTTTTTAAAAAAACAATTTTTACAACTCAAAAATAAAAAAAAAATTTAAACACACAAAAGATTAAAGTTGAGTATTTTTTCAAAGAAGGAATAGGAATGGACAGTAAGCACCTAAATAGATGTTCGACATCACTGGTCATTAGAGAGCAGCAAATCAAAATCACAGCGAGATGCCATCACATCACACACACTGAGATGTCTATAATAAAAAGAAAATTGGGGCACCTGAATGGTTCAGTCAGTTAAGCATCAGACTCTTGATTTTGGATCAGGTCATGATCTCATGATTGTGAGAGAAAGCCATATGTGCGGCTCTTCTCTCAGTGCAGAGTCTGCTTGAGATGCTCTCTCCCTGTCTCTGCATCGCCTCCTGCTCACATGCACTCATTCTCCCTCTTTCATAAATAAATACAATATTTAAAAAAAGAAAAAGAAAAAATTTAAAAAGCCAATAACAAGTGTGGGTGAGCACGTAGAAAAACTGGAATTTCCATATGCTAGGAATATAAAATGGTGTGGTCACGATGGAAAACAGTTTGGCTGTTCCTCAAAATGTTAACCATAGATTTACCATTGACCCCGAAATTCCTTTTTTTAAAAAAATCTTCCAACAGAAAAAGAAAATGGTCCTACAATGACTTGAATGTGATTGTTCATAGCAGCGTTATTCACAATAGCCAAAATAGCGAAAATAACCCAAATGGCCACCAACTGGTGAAAAGATAAACAAAATCAAGTTGTATATACATACAATGGAATATTATTCAGCCACAAAAGGGAAATTAGTACTATGCATGCTACATCATAAATGAACCTCAAAAATATTATGCACAATAAAAGAAGCCGACATAAAAGATCATATATTGTATGATTCCATTTATATGAAATGTCCAGAAAAGGCACATATCTAGAGACAGAGGACTAGAGGTGGGTGTGAGGATTCATGAAATCATAACATTTCTTTTGAAGTTATGAAAATATTCTAAAAATTAGATTGCAGTTATGGTGCACACCTCTGTAAATATACTAAAAATCATTGAAATAAACTCTTAAAACTGAATTTTATGGTATGTCAATTATATCTCAATAAAGCTGTTTTATTTTTTTAAAAACCTATCCTTCATTCCTTCTTTTCTCCCTTCCCCTATCCTGCCTTTCTTTTCTTCCTTTCTCCTCCTTTCTATTTTGTTATTCCTTACTCTTTGTTCAAACTCTTAAACACAGATAAGCATTTAAAACATAAATGTTCAGAAAGCATCCATACTACCACTATTCTGGTAAATTAACTGAACATTTCTAGCTCAATCACCACTCCCTCCTTCACCTCTAAATACCATATTCTAGCTTTTAGGAAAACTGCTTTCTCATTTTTCTTTATAGTTTTTAACAGTAAGTATGGACCTCTAAAATATGTGATGTTAGTTTTGCTTGTTTTTGAAATTGAGAGAGAAATAGATAGAACCTTAACCCTTATTTCACCCGATTTATAAAATTAGCTTGAAATGGATTATAGACCTTTGTGTAAAACTAAAATTCCAAAACTTTTAGAAAGAAACATAAGAGAAAAATCTTTGTGAATGTTGGTCAGGCAAAATTTTCCTAGATAGGATACAAATAGCACAAACCATTAAAAAAAATTTTTTTTTGATATATTGGATTCTGTTACACTTTAAAACTTCTCTCTAAAAGCACTACTAAAAAAGTGAAAAAACAGGGTTACCCCGGTGGCTCAGCGGTTTAACGCCACCTACAGCTGGGGACATGATCCTGGAGACCCGGGATTGAGTCCCATGTTGGGCTCCCTGCATGGAGCCTGCTTCTCCCTCTGCCTGTGTCTCTACCTCTACCTCTCTCTTTCCTGTGTATTTTCATGAATAAATAAATAAAATCTTTAAAAAAAAAATGAAAATGAAAATGAAAAAACAAGCCACAGACTGGAAGGAAATGTTTTCAAAATACATATCTGATTTAAAAAACATAAATCCAAAAAATAAAAAAATAAAAAAAATAAAAAACATAAATCCAGAATTCATAAAGAATTCTCAAAATTCAATAATAATACCAAGTAGCATGGCTAAAATTAAGAATCCTGACAATACCAAGTGTTGGGGAGTATGCAGAGCAAATGTCACTCTCATATATTGCTGGTAGGAGGACAAACCAGCACAGATATTTTGGAAAATAGTATGGCAGTTTTTTATAGAGTTGAACATACATTTACCATGGAACCCAGTGATCACATTCACATATGCCCAAGAAAATTGAAAACACATAGCCACGCAAAATCCAAATGTTTATAGGAACCTTATTCATAATCACCCAAAACTAGAAACAACCCAGTGTTCATCGACTAGTGAATGAATACACAAATATGGTACCTCCATACAAGGGACTACTACTCATCAATAAGAAGGAATGAGCTATTGGTACACATGCTACAACATGGCTGAATCTGAAAAACATACTAAGTGGAAGATGTCAGATAAAAAAGGCTATACACCAAAGGATTACATCTCATTCTGGAAAAAGTAAAACTATAGGAGTAGAAGTCAGGCTAGGGTTTGCCAGGGGATTGACTTTTAAGGGGCGAGGGAGAATTTTTTGGGGGGGGTCACTAAAATATTCTATATATTCTAATATTCTCTTGATTATGGTGGCAATTGTTTACATTTGTCAAACATTCAACTATACACCTTTTTTAGGGTGAATTTTATACCTCCAGAAACTTAACTTTTAAAAAATATTCATTCATGTTGTTTTGTGTAGCTATCACTCCTAAATTATTGCTCTGGATTATTATTATTATTATTATTATTGCCTTTATATGAGTATACAATTTATTATGATGGGCACTGAAGCATTTGTCATTTTGGGGTATTACAAATAATCATGCAGTGGACATTCCTTTAGGTATATCTATCTCCCAGGTACACGTGCGTGAAATTCTGTTGAGTAAATACTTAGGAGTAGAGTGCTGGGTCATGAAGTGTGCTGGCTTCAACTTTATTAGATAATGCCAAACTCACTTTATGAAGTGATTGTAAAAATTTACACTCTCATCAGCAGTGAATGAGAGTATTCCTTGTTGTACATTGCCAGCAGTTCGTATTGTTAGTCTTTTTTCTCCTGAATAGCCAATGTAATGGATGTGTAATGATAGCTCATGGTGGTTTTATTTTGCATTTCCCAGATAACGAATGTTATTTAGCACCTTTTCTTGAGTTTATTGGCCATTTTTGTTTCACCTTTTGTAAATTGCCTGTAGGGGGTTTCTTGCTCATTTTTCTCCTGGGGTTTGTCAGTCTTTTCCTTACTGATTTGTAGTAGTCCTTTATAGTCTGTCTCTTTGTTGACTATATGTGCTACAAACATCTCAGGGGCTTGCTCTTTCACATGTAATAGGTGTCCTTTGATAAAGCTAAGTCTATAATTTTAATGTAATTCAATTTATCATTCTCTTTCATTATGTTTGCCGCTTTCTCAGAACTTAAAAAACTTTTTTAAAAAATTTATTTATTTATTCATGAGAGACACCGAGAGAGAAAGAGAGAGAGGCAGAAACATAGGCAGAGGGAGAAGCAGGCTCCATGCAGGGAGCCAGACATGGGACTCCATCATGGGTCTCCAGGATCAGGCCCTGGGCTTAAGGCGGCGCTAAATCGCTGAGCCACTGGGGCTGCCCTTAAAAAACTTTAAAAAAGGATTTTATTGATTTATTTGAGAGAGAGTGTGTGAGAGGAGTGGCGGGTGGGGGTGGGGGCGGCACGAGGGAGAGGAAGAGGCAGACTTCTGGCAGAGCAAAGAGCCCCTCTGGCAGGGCTCGATCCCAGGACCAGGATCATGATCTTAACCAACTGTGCCATCCAGGCGCCCATGTTTGCTGCTATTTATTTATTTATTTATTTATTTATTTATTTATTTAGCTGCTTTTTAAAGTTTTCTTCTAATCTGAAGTCAAAAAGTTACTCTCCTTTCCTGAATTCTAAATGCTTCATAATTTTCACTTTAACATTTGTGTTTAAAATCCACCTTAAATTGATTTTTTTTTTTCTGTATAATGTAAGGTATGGGTTAAGATTAGTTTTCATCTGTATGTCTATTCCAAGCACCACTTACTCAAAAAACATTTTCCCCTTTATTTATAAACCAAGTGCCCATGTGCATATAAGCCTAGGTTATTGCGTATTTAAAACTGTTTATCTATAGCATTAATTCTTGAAAGATAGATTGGCTAGATATAAAGATGGTTCTGCTTGTTTATTTACATTTAGGGTGTCCTACCTTTTTGGGACTTAGGTGAGCTCTGAGCTTATTTTTAATTACTGCTCCACTCACAACTTGCTTTGTATGTTTCTTTTGGAAAGTCTAATGTCAGTCTGATTCCCTTGCTCTTATAAGTTGTTTGTTCTTTCCAGACCTGGAGGCTCTAAAAAATATTTCATTTTAAAGTCTAATACTTTTACTAAAATTTATCTTAGAGAGGACCATTGTAAATCAATATTACATGCTGCCCAGTGGGCCTTTTCAACATGTTAATTCAAGCTTTAATTTATCTCTAGAAAGTTTTCTTGGATTATAGTTCAAATGTTAGTTCTGTTCTCTTTTTGTTGTTGTTGTTGTGGTTGTTTTCTCCTTCATGGATTCCTAATATAGGTATTTTGGCATTTTTTGGCCTGTCTTCAATTTAAAACATTTTCTCTCTGTTCTTTTTTTTTTATTCTCTTAACCTCATTTTAAATGTTCTTGGTTATAGTATGTCACTAAAGAAAACCAACAAACATGGGAAAGAAAGCAAGGGAAGAAAGAACAGAGCAGATCTATAAAAACAACCATAAAACAAATAAGAAAATGGCAATAAGTACATATCTATAATAATTACTTTGAATATAAATGTACTAAATGTTCCAATCAAAAGACACAGGGTGATGGAATGGATAAAAAAGCAAGATTTATCTATATGCTGCCTACAAGAAACTCATTTTAGACCTAAAGACACATGTAGATTGAAAGTGAAGGACAGAAAGGTATTTATCATGTATATGGAAGTGAAAAGAAAGCCAGGGTAGCAATACTTATATTGGACAAAGTAGACTTTAAAACAAAGACTGTAACAAGAGACAAAGAAGGACACTACATAATTATAAAGGGAGCAAGCCAACAAAAATATATAACAATGGTAAATATTTATGCACCCAACATAGGAGCACCCAAATACATAAAGCAGCTAATAATAAACATGAAGGAATTATTTGGTAGTAATACAATAATAGTAGGTGACATTACCACAGAACTTACATCAATAAATAGATCATCCAAACAAAATCAGAAGGGAAACGTGATTTTGAATGACACATTGGACCAGATGGATCTATCAGATGTATTCAGAACATCCCATCCTAAAGCAGCAGAATACACATTCTTTTCAAATGTACATGGAACATTCATGGAACAGAATAGATCATATGTTAGGCTACAAAATAAATCTCAGCAAATTCGAGAAGATTGAAGTCATACCATGCATCTTTTCCAACTACAACATTATGAAACTAGAAATCAACCACAAGAAAAAATTCTGGAAAGAACACAAATACATGGAGGTTAAATAACATGGCATTAAACAATGAGTGGGTTAACCAAGAAATCAAATAGGAAATACAAAGAAATTCATGGAGACAAATGAAAATGAAAATAAAATGGCCCCAAATCTTTGGGATGCAACAGAAGCTGTTCTAAGGGGGAAGTTTATAGCAATACAGGCCTACAAGAAGAAGCAAGAAAAATCTCAAATAAACAATCTAGACTTACATCTGAAGGAGAAAAAAAAAAAAAGAACAAATAAAGCCCAAAACCAGTAGAAGAAAAGAAATAATAAAGGCTAGAGAAGAAAAACAGTGAAATAGAAACTAAAAACAACAACAACAAACAATAGGACAGATCAATGAAACCAGGAGCTGGTTCTTTGAAAAGATCAACAAAATTGATAAACCGTTAGCCAGATTCATAAAAGAAAAGAGAGAGTCAGAGACAGGACTCAAATAAACAAAATCAGAAATGAAAGAGGAAAAGTAACTGACAACACAGAAATACAAAGGATTATAAGAGAATATTATGAAAATTTATATACCAACAAATTGAACAACCTAGAAGAAATAGACAAATTCCTAGAAACATAGGACCTCCAAAACCAGAATCAGAAATAAGTAGAACATTTGAACAGACCGATTGCCAGCAAAGAAATTGACTCAGTAATAAAAAAACTTCCAAACAAACAAAGGTTCAGAACCAGATGACTTCATAGGCAAATTCTATCAAACATTTAGAGAAGAATTAATATCTATCTTCTCAAACTATTCCAAAAACTAGAAAAGGAAGGAAAGTTTCTAATTTTGTTCTAGGAGGCCAGCATTACCCTGACACCAAAAATAAAGACACTACAAAAAAAGAGAAATACAGGCCAATATCTCTAATGAACTTAGATGCAAAAATCTTCAACAAAATATTAACAAACTGAATCCAACAATACATTAAAAAAATCATTCACCACAATCAAGTAGATTTATTCCCGGATACAAGCAAATGTGGTTCAGTATTCACAAATCAATCAATATGATGAAGCCTATCAATAAGAGAAAGAATAAAAACCATATGATCATTACAACAGATGCATAAAAAGCATTTGACAAAGTACAACATCCATTCATGACAAAAGCTCGCAACAAAGTAGGCTTAGAGGGAACAGACCTTAACATGATAAAGGCTATATATGAAAAACCCACAGTGAACATCATACTCAATGGGGAAAAACTGAGAGCTTTTCCCCTCAGGTCAGGAACAAGACAAAGATGTTCATTCTCACCACTTTAATTCAACATAGTACTGGAAGTCCTATCACAGCAATTGGACAACACTGAAAAAAATAAAAGGCATCCAAATTAGTAAGGAAGAAGTAAAACTTTCACTATTTGCAGATGACATGATACTATGTATAGAAAACCGGAAAGACTCCACCAAAAAACTACTAGAACTAATAAATGAATTCAGTAAAGTTACAGCATACAAAATCAATGTACAGAAATTGGTTCCATTTCTATACACTAATAGTGAAGTAGCAGAAAGAGAAATTAAGAAAACAATCCCACTTATAATGCATGAAAAATAATAAAATGCCAAGTTACAATTTAACCATGGTGTGGGTGGATATCCTTGTACTCTGAAAACTGTAAAACATTGATGAAAGAAATTGCAGACAACACAAACAAATGGAAAGATATTCCATGCTTATGAATTAGAAGAACAAATATCATTAAAATATCCATACCACCCAAAGCAATCTACAGATTTAATGCAACCCTTATCAAAATACCAACAGCATTTTTTACAGAACCATAACAAATAATCCTAAAATTTGTATGGGACCACAAAAGACCTTGAATATCCAAAGCAATCTTGAAAAAGAAGAACAAAACTGGAGGTGTCACAATCCCAGATATCAAGATATAGGTACTGGAATAAAAACAGACACTTAGGTCAACAGAACAGAGAGCCCAGAGATAAATCCATGACTATATATGGTCAATAATGTACAGCAAAGGAAGCAAGAATATGCAATGGGGTAAACAGTTTCTTCAACAAATGGCATTGGGAAAATGGGACAGCCGTGTGCAAAAGAATAAAACTGGGTCACTTTCTCACAAAATACACAAGAATAAACTCAAAATAAATTAAAGACCTAATGTGAGACATAAAACCATAAAAACCCAAGAAAAGAGAACAGGCAGTAATTTCTCTGACATTGATCATAGCAACATCTTTCTAGAAGTGTCTCCTGAGGCAAGAGAAATACCAAAAATAAACTATTGGGACTACATTAAAGTAAAAAAAGCTTCTGCACGGCAAAGGAAACAATTAACAAAACTAAAAGACAACATACTTATTGGGAGAAGATATTTGCAAGTGACATATCCAATAAAGGGTTAGTATCCAAGATATATAAAGAACTTTTACAACTCAACACCAAAAAATTAATAATAATAATCCAATTAAAAGTAGGCAGAAGACATGAACAGACATTTCTCCAAATAAGACATACAGATGGCCAACAGACACATGGAAAGATATCGAACATCACTCACCATAAAGAAAATGAAAATTAAAACCGTAATGAGACGTCACTTCACAGTTGTCTGAAAAGCAAAAATTAAAAACACAACAAACAACAAGTGTTGGTAAAAATGTGGAGAAAAAGGAACCTTTGTACATTGTTGGTGGGAATGGAAACTGGTGCAGCCACTCTGGAAAACAGTATGGAGGTGCCTTAAAAAGTTAAAAATAGAATTAACCCTATGATCCAGTCATTCCACTACTGGTTATTTACCCAAAGAATATGAAAACACTAATTCAGAGCAATATATACATATATGCACCCGTATGTTTATTGCAGGATTACTTCCAACAGCAAAAATATGGAAGCAACCCAAGGGGCCATCAATAGATGAATGTATAAAAAACATGTGGTATATATGCAATGGAGTATCTCTCAACCATAAAAAGAATAATGTTTCAACATTGGCAACAAGATGGTTGGATCTAGAGGATGTGATGCTAAGTGAAATAAGTCAATGAAAGACAAATACTCTATGATTTCCATATTTGGAATTTAAGAAACAAAGAAAAAAAAAGAGAGACAAGACAAAAAACAGACTTAACTGTAGAGAACAAACAGATGTTTACCAGAGGGGAGATGGGTGGGGGGATGGAAGAAATAGGTGAAGGGGATTAATGGTACACTTATCATGTTGAGCACTGAATAATGTATAGAATTGTTGAATCACTATATTGTACCCCAGAAACTAACATAACATTGTATGTTAGCTATACTGGAATTAAGATTTTTAAAAATTCTTTTTAAAAAAATATTTTACTTATTTATTTCAGAGAGAGAGAAACAGTGAGAGAGAGAGTGAGCAAGAGAGAGCATGAGCAGTGGGGAGGGGCAGAAGGAAAAGGAGAAGCAGACTCCCCACCAAGCAGGGAGCCTGATTCAAGGCTCAGTCCCAGGACTCTGGAACCATGACCTGAGCTGATGGCAGATGCTTAACCAACTGAGCCACCAGGTGCCCGTTTCATGGTTTTAGAGAGGTTTTCATCACTTGAAATATTCTGATTCTCCTTTTCTGTTTTCTTCTCATTGTAGCTTTGTATAGATGAAAACTATGTATATATATATATATATATGCATTCCACAAATAGGACTGGTAGGTGTGGGTGGATTCTTAACTCAAGAATCCCCTCCCTCTATTGTCAATGTTGCTAAGAGTATTTTTCTTAATAGATGGCTTGGGGGAAGGATATATGTGAGGGGGAATTTAATAAACTTTTGACTTTTTGGTTCTTTTGTCTTCCAAGATCCTAATTTCCCCTTCTGTTTATTTTTTTTCTTTTTACTATTCAGACTTCAAAAGTCATTCTTCCTCTTTTTTCTAGCATTTTTGTGAGGATGTTAAAATATACAGAAAAGTTTAAATAATTTTCCTGCCAACAATCATATATTTATCACTTAGATTCTACAATTAACATTTTATAATTCTTGCCTACTACATATTGATGAAATTATCCATCCATTAATCCATTTTATTTTTGATAAATTTCAAAGTAAATTGTCCACATTACTCCTTAAATATTTTATCATGTATCATGTACAACTATTTGGTATACATTTGCTAAATTTTAATAATTGGGGGATGCCTGGGTGGCTCAGCAGTTGAGCATCTGCATTCAGCTCAGGGCATGATCCCGTGGTCCTGGGATCGAGTCCCACATCAGGCTCCCTGCATGGAGCCTGCTTCTCCCTCTATCTCTGCCTCTCTCTGTGTGTCTCTCATGAATAAATAAATTATTTTTTAAAAATTGCATACATCTGTGCAACCCAAACTGCTATCTAGATATAGAACATCACCATCATCCTTTGACAGTTTTCTTATGCCCCTTTCCAGTAAATCCTCTACCCCTTTACTCACAGACAACATTGTCCTGATTTTTCACCAGGACTGGTTTTGCCTGTTCTAGAATTTTCTATAATGGAAACACATGGTATGTCCTCTTTTGTGTAGGTTTATTTCACTCAGCATGTTTTTGAGATTCATCCATGTTGTTTTTACCAGTAATTCATTCCTTTTTGTTTCTGAGTAGTATTCTGTTTATGAATACGACAGAGATTATATATTCTTCTGCTCATGAACTTTAGGGTTGTTTCCAATTTGAGGGCATTAGGGAAAAGTTGCTATGAATATTTTTGTGAAGATATTTTTGCATACATGTGGTTCTTTCAACTAGGTAAATATGAGGAGTGGAATTATTTGCTGCAGTATATAAAAATACAATTGATTTTTAGAAAATATTAACCTTATATACTATGACTGCAAAATTCACTTACTGGTTTTGTTAGGGTTTTTTTGTTGATTCCTTAGGATTTTCTCTGTAAATAATCATGCCATTTGAAAATTTACAGTTTTATTTTTTCCTTTCTTATCTTTATTTTTGAAAGATTTTATTTATTTATTTTATTTAGAGAGAGAAAGTACACACAAGGTGTTGAGGGGCAGAGTGAAAAGGAGAGAATCTCAAGCCCCCCAGGTGTAGGCCTCCATCTCACAACCTTGAGTTCATGACCCCAGCCAAAACCAAGAGTTTCACACTCAATCAAATGAGGCACTCCTCCTTTCTGATCTTCGTATCTTTCATTTCATTTTCTTGCCTTAGTAGAATAGCTAGGATTTCCAGTACAATGTTGAATAGAAGTAGAAGTAAGCATCTTTGCCTTGTTCCTGGTCTTAGGGGAAATATTAAATATTTCATCATTAATATTAGTTGTCAGTTATTCAGACATGTCTTTGATCACTTGGAATAAGTGCCATCTATTTCTATCTTGCTAAGAGTTTTTGTCAGAGAAGGATATTGTATTTCTTCTTAAAAAATATTTAATTTATTTATTCATGAGAGACATGGGGGGGGCGGCGAGGCAGAGACACAGGCAGAGAGAGAAGCTGGCTCCCTGTGGGGAGCCTAATGTAGGACTTGATCCAGCAATCCTGGGATCATGCCCTAAGACACTCAACCACTGAACCACCCAAGTGCTCCTCCTTTCTAAAATATAACCCTCCTCTCCTAGAAGCAATGCCCTTCAAAGCTGCCACCTAGAGTCCCATAAACTATAACGTCCCTTCCCTTTCTCTGACCTGATGAGAGTTTTTCAGAATTTAAAAAATTTAAATGGCCTCAATGACATGTAATTTACATAGCATACAATTCATCCATTTAAATTGTACAATTCAATGGTCATTAGGGTATTCACAGATAAATGCAACTATCACCTCAATTTTAGAACATTTTCAGCACTTCAAGAAGAAATCCAGTATTCCTTAACTATTATCCTGTTACTTTTCCATTCCTTGTCCTCAGCCCTAAACAACAACTAATTGATCTTCTATCTTTATAGATATTCCTATTCTGGATTTTCTCATAAATGGAACAGAATGTGGGCATTTGTGATTTCTTTCACTTGACATAATGTTTCTTTTTTTTGACATAATGTTTCTATATATCAGTATGCAACATATATGACCACTTCATTTCTTTTTATGGCCAATAATATTCAATTGTATGGAATATACTACATTTTGTTAATCCAATCATTCATTGATGGATGATGGAACTACTGTGAATAATGCTGCTATAAATATTCAAGTACAAGTTTCTGTGTGAACATGTGTTTTTATTTTTCTTGATTTATTCCTTAGAAGTAGAATCCTGTGTCATATAGTGACCTTCTGTTTAATTGTTTGAGGAACTGACTGTTTTCCAAAGTGGCTGGACTATTTTTACATTGCCAGCAGCAGAGTGTCAGGGTTCCAGTCTCTCCACAGGCTCATCAACCATTGCTATGTGACTTTTCAATTCTAGCCATCCTACAGGGTGTGAAATGGTTTCATTGTGGTTTTGATTTGCATTTTCTTGATGACTAATGATGTTGAGAATTGTTTCATGTTTGCCATTTTTGTATCTTCTTTGAGAAATGTCACTCAGATCCTTTGCCAATTTTTAACTGGGTCATTTTTCTTGTTATTATTGTGTTCTAAGAATTACTTGTATATTCTAGATACAATTCCCTTATCAGGTATGATTTGCAAAAATGTTCTTCCATTCTGTGAGTTGTCTTTTCACTTTCTTGAAACCCCCAAATTTTTAAATTTTGATGAGGTCGAGCCTATATTCTTCTCTTACTGTTTGTACTTTTGGTGTCATATTTAAAAATGCTTCATCAAATCCCAGGTCATGAGAAGAATTTTTTAATTTTACCTTTTTTATTGAGGTAAAATATATATAAGTTTAGCATCTCAACCTTTTAAAGTGTACATTTCAGTGGCATTAAGTACATTCACGTTATTGTGCAACCATCACCACTATCCACCTACAAAACTTTTCATCATTCCAAATTGAAACTGTCTGCATTAAACAATAACTCTCTAGTCCTTCCTCTCCTAGTCCCTGGTAAACACTTGTACTTTCTGTCTCTATGCATTTGACTACTCTAGGTACCTCATATAAGTAGAACCAGACAATATTTGTCCTTTTTATCTGGCTTATTTCACACAGCATTATCCATGCTGTAGCATATATTACAATTTCCTTATTTCTGAAAGCTAGACAATATTCCACTATAGGCATATACATTTTGTTGATTAATTCATCTATTGAACATTTGGGTTATTCCCACCTTTTGGGAATTTTGAATACTGTTACTATGAACATTATTGTAAAAATATATGTTCAAGTGCCTTTTTTCAACTCTTGTGTCTGAACACAAGTAGAATTTCTGGATCAAATGGCAAATCAATGTTTACTTTTTTGAGGAACTGTAAGATCATTATGGTTTACTCCTATATTTCTCTTTCAGAGTTTTTACAGCTTTTGCTTTTATGTTTAGGTCTTTGATCCACTGAGGTAAGGTTTCAACTTCATTCTTTCGCATGTGACTATCCAGTTGTCCCATCACCATTGTTGAAAAGGCTATCTTTCCCCACTGAGTGGTGTTAGCACCCTTGAAGATAATCAGTTGACCATAGATGTATGAAATTATTTCTGGACTCCCTATCCATTACACTGATCTATATATCTGTCTTGGTGCTAGTAAGTTTTAAAACTGGGAAGTGTGAATTCCTCTACTTTATTCAAGATTTTTCAGGATTGGCTATTCTGATTCCCTTGAAATTCCATGTGAATTAGAATCAGCTCATCAAAAAAAAAAAAAAAAAAATCAGCTCATCAATTTGTATGAAGTGAGCTGGGATTCTGATAGTGATTACACTGAATCTGTAGATCAGTTTGGTAAGTACTGTTGTTATCTTAACAATATTAAGTCTTTTGATCCATGAACAAGTGCTTATCTTTGTGGTTTTTATCTTAAGATTTAATTAAGTTATTTATGAGTGAGACAACAAGCAAGAAAGAGAGGATAATGCAAGTGAGGAGAGGAACAGAGGGAGAGGGACAAGCAGACTCTGAGCTGAGCTCATGAGATCATGACCTGAGCCAAAATCAAGAGTCGGACAAAACTGACTGAGCCATCCAGGTGCCCCAGTGGTTAGTTTTATAAAATTACTTAATCTTTTTGTTATAGGTCTATTCAGATAGTTGGTTTCTAGCTTGAGTCAGTTTTAGTAGGTTGTGTCTTTCTGTAGTTTGTGTGCCACCACATTCCGAAACACCCTTTACACTGTTTGTTGGCAAAAGATTGCTCATAGCATTCCTTTATAATCCTTTTTATATCTGTAAGATTGGTAGTAATGTCCCACTTTCATTTCTGATTCTAGTAATTTGAGGCTTCTCTTTTTCCTTTGTTCACTAAAGATTCATCAGTTACATTGTTTTTATTTTTTTTTAAAAATTATTTATTTGTTCATGAGAGAACATCGAGAGAGGCAGAGACATAGGCAGAGGGAGAAGCAGGCTCCCTGTGGAGAGCTTGATGTGGGACTCAATCCCAGGACCCCGGGATCATGACCTGAGCCAAAGGCAGACGCTCAAACACTGAGCTACCCAGGCGTCCAGGTATGCTGATCTTTACAAAAAGCCAGATTTTTGTTTCAGATTTTTATTGTTTTTCTACTCTTTATTTCGTTTTTTCCTGCTCTAATCTTTATTATTTCCTTCCTTCTGCTTATAGCTTTAGTTTGTTTTGCTTTCTCCCATGTCTTAAGGTTGAGGGTTAGATATTTGATTTGAGATCTTATCCCTCATCCCCTGCCCTGTAGTATAGGCATTTACAGATACAGATTTGTCTCTGAACACTGCTTTAGCTCATCTCATGTGTTTTGGTACATTGTGCCTTGATTTTTATTTAGTACCAAGTATTTTCTGATTTTCCATTTGATTTCTTCTTTGACCTCTGTTATTTAGGACCACTAAATCATTTAGAATATATATACTTATGTTTTCATTGCTATTTCCATACTTTGATTACTCCTGAAATATTAACATGCATATTAAACATTCGTGTGCAACAGTGTCTCATACTATCACTTGAAAAATATAAGAATATCAGAACATTATTCTTGACTATTTTTCTCCAAAATTCTATGCTATTGCTATCCAATATTTTTATTTTTCTATCTTATTTTTAATTTCACAAATTGGGCACTAATGTTCTTATTTTTTTTTAAGATTTTATTTATTATTTATTCATGATAGACATGGGGCGGGGGGTGGAGAGAGGCAGAGACACAGGCAGGAGGAGAAGCAGGCTCCATGCAGGGAGCCCGACGTGGGACTCCATCCCGAGACTCCAGGATTGCGCCCTGGGCCAAAGGCAGGCACCAAACTGCTGAGCCATCCAGGGATCCCCTGTTCTTATTATACCAACAACTTTTAGAACTATATTAACATTTATATTCCCTCTTTGCCTATGTCTCTGCTCCTCTGTGTGTGTCTCTCATGAATAAGTAAAATCTTTTAAAAAATGGTATTGCTTTAATTTCACATTCCAAATGTTTATTACTGGTATATAGCAAAGTAATTGATGTTTGTATATTTACTTTCTATCCTGCAACCTTATAATCGTTTATTAGATCCAGGAGGTTTTCTGTGTTTGTGTGTGTGTTTTGTTGGTTGGTTGGTCTGTCATTTCTTTGGGATTTTCTACATAGATAATCATGTTATTGGGAACAAAATGTTTTATATTTTTCCTTCCTGACATATATATGTACCTTTTACTGTCACACTGAATTAGCTAGGACTTACAGTATGATGTGGAATACAAGTGGTGAGAGAGATCCTTGCCTTGTTCTGATCTTAGCAAGAAAGTTCCTCAACATTACGTTACTAATTGTAGATTTTTTAAAAAAGATTTTATTTATTTATTCATGAGAAACAGAGAGAGAGAGAGAGGCAGGCAGAGGGAGAAGCAGGCTCCACGCAGGGAGCCTGACGTGGGACTCGATCCTGGGACTCCAGGATCACGCCCTGGGCCGAAGGCAGGTGCTCAACTGCTGAGCCACTAGGGCTGCCCTATAGGCATGGTGTTAATTCATCCTCAAACAGTTGGTAGAATTCTGTAGTTACACCATCTAGACTTTAAGATTGCTTTGTTAGAGATGTAAAATTAAACAATTCAATTCCCTTAATAGTTATATGGTTATTCAAATAATGTATTTCATATTGAGTGAGTTCTTATAATTTGCATTTTTTGAGGAACTGTTTCATTTAAGCTAAGTTGTCAAATATATGTGTAGATTGTTTGCAGTATTCTATTATTATCCTTTTTTAAAAATCTTTTATTTATTTATTTTTATTTATTTATGATAGTCACACAGAGAGAGAGAGAGAGAGAGGCAGAGACACAGGCAGAGGGAGAAGCAGGCTCCATGCACCGGGAGCCCGACGTGGGATTCGATCTCGGGTCCCCAGGATCGCGCCCTGGGCCAAAGGCAGGCGCCAAACAGCCGCACCACCCAGGGATCCCTATTAATGTCTGCTGGGTTTATAGTGATATCCCTTAATTCATTTTTTAAAAAGATTTTATTTATTCGTTTGAGAGAGAAAGAACAAGCAGTAGAGAGGGCTGACAGATAGAAGCAGATTCCTTGCTGAGCAGGAAGCCTGATGTAGGGCTGGATTCCAGGACCCTGGGATCATGACCTGAGCTGAATGAATGAAGGTAGATGCTCAATCAATTGAGCCACAGGTGTCCCATTTCTTTTTTCGTATTAGTAATTTGAGAATTCTCTATTTTTTCCTTTCAGTTTTGTGAGAGGATTGTCAATTTTATTGATCATTTCAAAGAATCAGCTTTTTGAGTTCCTCTATTGATTTTTCTCTTATTTCATTCAATTCTGCTTTATTAATTTTTTGCATTGTTTGAGTTTACTGGGTTTTCCCTTAATTCCTTCAAGCTTAGTTTGAGATCTTTCCCTTTTTCTAATATATACAATTAGTGACTTGAATTTTCCTATCAGTACTGCTTTAGTTGTGTCCCACAAATTTCAATGTTTTTGTTTTTTCCAGTTCAACATATTTTTCTTTTTAAATTTCCCTTGAGACCTGAACCCATGTATCATTTAGAAGTGTGTTTAGTTTCTAAGTATTGGGGAATTTTCCTTTTATCTTTGTTATTGATTTCTAGTCGATCCCATTGCATTAAGAGGACACATTTTATGTGATTTCAATTCTTTTAAATTCCTTGAGGTTTGATTTATGATCTAGGAATGTTCTTAGTTTATGTTCCATAGGTACTTGAAAAGATTTTGTATCTGTGGCATTTAGATGTTGATGGATGGGATAATGTAGTTCAGTTCTATATCTTTGGGGATTTTCTTTCAAATTGTTCTATGAATTGTGGAAGTCACTAAATTGTAGATTTGTCTATTTCCCTTCATTTCCTTTTTTAAAAAGATTTGAGAAAGAGAGCGAGCAAGTGAGGTGCAGGGAGGGGCGGAGGGAAAGGGAGAGAGAATCCCAAGCAGACTCCCCACTAAGTGCAGAGCCTGACATGAGGCTTGATCCCACAACCCTAAGATCATGACCTGAACTGAAATCAAGAATCAGATGCTTTAAAAAAAAAAAAAAAATCAGATGCTTAACTGACTGAGCTATCCATATGTCTCTATTTCCCTTCATTTATATGAGGATTTTTTTTTTTTACATATTTTGTGCATAAATGTTTAGGATTGCAGTCTTCTTGGATTGGCATTTTTATCATTATGTAATATCCCTCTATGTCCCTAATATTCTTTCCTCTAACGTCAACTTTATTTGCTATTAATATAGCCACATCTGCTTTGTTTGCAAGGTGTCTTGTATTCCATCCTTTTATCTTTCAACCTACCTATATCATAATATGTGAAGTGAGTTTCTTATAGACAGCACATCATTCATACTGTTGGGTCATACATTTTTAAATCCACTCTGCCAATCTTGTTTATATTTAATGTCTTTACAGTTAATGTAATCATAATGTATTAGTGTTTAAGTCTACCATTAAAAAAAAAATTTTCTGGTAGTTCTCTAAGTTTAACATTTCCCCCCCCTTTCCTGCCTATATGTAGGTTAATTGAACATTTTTTTAAAATTCCAGTTTGATTTATCTATAGTGTTTTTGAGTGTACTTCTTTAGTCTTTAGAGTAGTTGCTCTGCTATTACATTATAAATATGTAACTTATCCAAGTTTTTCATGTCAACATTTTACCAGTTTGAATTAACTATAAAAACTTTATACTCTTTTACCCTTCCATTTCTACCTACAGTGAACATCACAACAGGTAGGGTTTTTTGTTTTGCTTTAACAAACCTGAGAAATCTCAAGAAAATTGTGTTCTATTTATCCATATTTTTACTTTCTTTTCTTCCTTCCTGATGTTCCAAGATCATTCTTTTATCATTTCCTTTTTGTCTCAAGAACTTCCTTTAGTCATTCTTTGAGGGCAGGTCTGCTGGAGACCAATTCTTAGTTTGCCTTCATCTGAGAATATCTTGGTTTCTCCTTCATTACTGTAGCATATTTTGTTGGATATAGAATTCAGCATTGATAGTTTTCTTTCAGTACTTGAAAAGTGTGCACTTCCTTCTGGCTTTTGTTGCACCTCATGAGAAATTCATGGCCATTTGAATTGTGTATGTTATGTGTCATTTGTTGCTGCTTTCAAGACTGTTTTTCTTTGGTTTTCAGACGTTTCACTATGACGTTTTGGTGTGGGTTTGGAGGTTTTATCCTGTTTGGAATTCACTGAGCTTCTTGGATCTATTGCAAAATCTGGGATATACTTAGAGATTATTTCTCCAAATATTTTTTTCCAGCCCTCATCTTCTCTTTTTGAATTTATTTTTATTTTTAAATTTTTTTCAGCCCCCATCTTCTCCTTTTGGAACTCCAATGTCATGAATGTTAGATCATTTTTTTATAGTCTCAGTTGTCCCTGGGGCTCTATTTATTATTTTTCAGTAAACTTTCTGTTATTCAGATTGGCTAATTTCTATAGCTATATCATCAAATTCATTGATTCTTCCTTCTATTCTGCTGTTGAGCTCACCCATGGAGTGTTTTAATTTTAATTTGCGGGGGGGGGGGTGTTCTAAAATTTCCATTTAATTTTTCTTGTATCTTCTATTTCTTTGTTGTGACTATTTCCTTGCTGATTCTTTTTCATTTATATCAAAAGGGTTTATAATTATTTGTTAGAGCATTTTTATGAGAACTGCTTCAAATCCTTACCAGAATATTCTAAAGATTTATTTATTTTAGAAAGAAAGAGCATGAACAGGGGGAGGGGCAAAGGGAGAGGATCTTAAGCAGACTCTTCACTAAGCATGGAGCCTGATGTAGGGCTCAATCTCATGACCCTGAGATTATAACCTGAGCAAAAGTCAAGTATCAGATGCTTAACCAACTGAGCCACCCAGGTACCCCTTTACCAGAAAATTCTAACATCTGTATGATCTTAGTGCTGCAGTTGTCTTTTGCTATTCAAGTTGAGATCTTCCTAGTCTTTGGAATGGTTAAGTGATATTTCATTTAAAGCTGAACATTTTGGATATCAAGAGATTCTGGATCTGATTAAAAATCTTTTATTTCAGCACTCCTCCTCAGATACCTTTTGTAGCTAGCCTCCATTACCACTCCAGTTGAGGAGGGGTGCCTCATTAGAGCAAAGTGAAGATGGAAGTTCAGGGTCTTCTCTTTGTTTTGAATGACATACAAGAGCAGGGAGGCTCCTTCACACTGCTGGGTAGAAGTTGAAGTTGAGGCTCCACCTTGCTACTCTTCCCCATATATCCTCCATTGACAATGCAGGATGGTAGATGGAAGTTTGAGAGTGGCCTCAGTTCTGCTGAGCAGGAATGAAAAGTCCTGACTCCGTTACGCTCATTTGATCCACTTAATATGAAGGGGGAGGCCAGCTACAGCAAAGAGGAAAAAACCTCTGTACAACCCACATAACTGAGACACTTTGTTATAACCTAGAAAGGGTGGAAGTCTAGGCTCTACACATTATCACTGCTGGTGTTGGCTCTGTTTTTTTCTGTGGTGTTTGGCTAGAGTAAAGCAGATATTACATCAAAGTTTTCGGTCTTGTTAGGCTGCCTCTTTCCTGATCCTTTGGCTAGAGAGAGCAGGCTTTTCTCAGCATCCCCCCCCCCCCTTTTAAGACTTTATTTATTCATGAGAGACACACAGAGAGAGGCAGAGACATAAGAGGAGGGAGAAGCAGTCTCCATGTAGGAATCCTGATGTGGGACTTGATCCCAGGACTCTGGGATCTTGCCCTGTGCCAAAGGCAGACGCTCAACCGCTGAGCCACCCAGGTGTCCCAGCCCTTTCTTTACCTGCACTAAGAATTTCCAGATTGCTGTTTTCTCCAGTAATCAGTATGGGATGTATGAGACAATAAGACATTCCAGGGAATTCACCACTGTATTGTTTCTTGGTTCCAGGACTCCCCTAGCCAGTCTGCCTTCTCTTTCATGTTTCAGATTCTTCTTATGTCAGTTTTATGTATCACATTCAGGGTTTTTAGCTGTACTTAGTAGGAAGAATAGGGCAAAGTCTGTGATTCCATTTCTTGGAATAAGAAATCCTTTCTCTATTATTTGTGTGTGCGGTGATACTGTGGTAATGAGTTTTAAAAACAATGATTTGGGATCCCTGGGTGGCGCAGCGGTTTGGCGCCTGCCTTTAGCCCAGGGTGCGATCCTGGAGACCCAGGATCGAATCCCACATCGGGCTCCCGGTGCATGGAGCCTGCTTCTCCCTCTGCCTGTGTCTCTGCCTCTCTCTGTGACTATCATAAATAAATAAAAATTAAAAAAAATAAAATAAAATAAAAAATAAATAAAATAAAAACAATGATTTATAGATGGAACAATGTCTGGGATGAACTTTAAAATAATTTGGGGTGGGTAATGCATAGAAAGACAAAGCAAATGAGATTAGCTATTAATTGGTAATTGTTGAAGATGGATGATATATGTATGGTAATTCATTACTCTATTTTATTTTTGTGTACGTCTGAACTTCTTAAAAAGAACATCATTTCCTGATTACCCAGTCTAAGTCATATAACAGGCTGTCTGTATTCTCCAATACAGTATAAATTTGGCAACAAGGACTCAGTCTATCTTGGTCATAATTATAGCTCCAAAGCTTAAAAGTGACTGGCATGGAGTTGGCACTGAAACTACTATGTTTCCTCAAATATAAGATGCCACAGATTATAAAGTACCTTTATTTTATGTATTATTTAAAAAAAAATACCATAGGGGCACGGGGGTGGCTCAGTCAGTTGAGCATCAAACTCTTGATTTCAGCTCAGGTTATGATCTCAGGGTCATGAAATCGAGCCCCACATAGGGATCCACGCTCAGTGCAGAGTCTGCTTGAGATTCTCTCTCTTCTCCCAGTGCTCCTCACCACCCTCTCATGCTCTCTATTTCAAAAATAAATAAATAAAATCTTTTAAAAAACCAATTAAATTATGGAATAACATCAATTTTTAGAAGTACTTGAATTTCAGATGCTACAATGTGGGGGAAAATGTTCACTTTATAATTAATGAAATATGGTATTTGCAAACGATTTTAAAAACTTATGAGCAGCTATATGCCAATAAATTAGGCAATCTAGAAGAAATGGATGCATTTCTGGAAAACCACAAACTACAAAATCAGAACGGGAAGAAACAGAAATCTGAACAGGTCAATAACCAGGGAGGAAATTGAAGCAGTCATCAAAAACCTCCCAAGACACAAAAGTCCAGAGCCAGATGGCTTCCCAGGGAAATTCTATCAAACATTTATAGAAGAAACAATACCTAGTCTACTAAAGCTGTTCCAAAAGATAGAAAGGGATGGAATACTTCCAAACTTGTTCTATGAGGCCAGCATCACCTTAATTCCAAAACCAGACAAAGACCCCACCAAAAAGGAGAATTATAGACCAATATCCCTGAGAAACACAGATGCAAAAATTGTCAACAAGATACTAGCCAATAGGATCCAACAGTACATTATGAAGATTATTCACCATGACCAAGTGGGATTTATCCCCAGGATGCAAGGCAGGTTCAACACTCGTAAAGGAATCAACGTGATAGATCATATCCACAAGAGAAAAAACAAGAACATGTGATCCTCTCAATAGATGCAGAAAAAGCATTTGACAAAATACACCATCCATTCCTGATCAAAACTCTTCAGAGTGTAAGGATAGAGGGAATATTCCTCAGCATCTTAAAAGCCATCTACGAAAAGCCCACAGCAAATATCATTCTCAATGGGGAAACACTGGGAGCCTTTCCCCTAAGATCACGAACACGACAGGGATGTCCACTCTCACTGCTATTCAACATAGTACTAGAAGCCTTAGCCTCAGCAATCAGGCAACAAAAAGAAATAAAAGGCATTCAAACTGGCAACGAAGAAGTCAAACTCTCCCTCTTCGTAGATGACAGGATACTGCACGTAGAAAACCCAAAGTACTGCACCCCAAGATTGCTAGAAATCATGCAGCTATTCGGCAGTGTGGCAGGACACAAAATCAATGCCCAGAAATCAATGGCATTTCTATACTCTAACAATGAGACTGAAGAAAGAGAAATTAAGGTGTCAATCCCATTTACAATTGCACCCAAAAGCATAAGATACCTAGGAATAAACCTAACCAAAGAGGTAAAGGATCTATACCCTGAAAACTACAGAACACTTCTGAAAGAAATTGAGGAAGACACAAAGAGATGGAAAATATTCCATGCTCATGGATTGGCAGAATTAATATTGTGAAAATGTCAATGCTACCCAGGGAAATTTACACATTTAATGCAATCCCTATCAAAATACCATGGACTTTCTTCAGAGAGTTGGGACAAATCATCCTAAGATTTGTATGGAATCAGAAAAGACCCGGAATAGCCAGGGGAATATTAAAAAAGAAAACCATGGCTGGGGGCATCACAATGCCAGATTTCACGTTGTACTACAAAGCTGTGGTCATCAAGACAGTGTGGTACTGGCACAAAAACAGACACATAGATCAGTGGAACAGAACAGAGAATCCAGAAATGGACCCTCAACTCTATGGTCAACTAATATTCAACAAAGCAGGAAAGACTATCCACTGGAAAAAAGACAGTCTCTTCAATAAATGGTGCTGGGAAAATTGGACATCTACACGCAGAAGAATGAAACTAGTCCATTCTCTTACACCATACACAAAGATAAACTCAAAATGGATGAAAGATCTAAATGTGAGGTAAGAATCTATCAAAATCCTAGAGGAGAACACAGGCAACACCCTTTTTGAACTTGGCCACAGCAACTTCTTGTAAAATACATATACATCTATGAAGGCAAGGGAAACAAAAGCAAAAATGAATTATTGGGACTTCATCAAGATAAAAAGCTTCTGCACAGAAAAAGAAACAGTTAACAAAACTAAAAGACAACCTACAGAATGGGAGAAGAGATTTGCAAATGAAATATCAGAAAAAGGGCTAGTATCCAAGATCTATAAAGAACTTATTCAACTCAGCAGCAAAGAAACAAACAATCCAATCATGAAATGGGCAAAAGACATGAACAGAAATTTCACAGAGGAAGACATAGACATGGCCAACAAGCACATGAGAAAATGCTCCGCCTCACTAGCCATCAGGGAAATACACATCAAAACCACAATGAGATACCACCTCACACCAGTGAGGATGGTGAAAATGAACAAGACAGGAAACAACAAATGTTAGAGAGGATGTGGAGAAAGGGGAACCCTCTTGCACTGCTGGTGGGAATGGGAACTGGTACAGCCACTCTGGAAAACTGTGGAGGTTCTTCAAAGACTTAAAAATACAGCTACCCTATGACCCAGCAGTCATACTGCTGGGGATTTACCCCAAAGATACAGATGTAATGAAACGCTGAGACACCTGCACCCCGATGTTTCTAGCAGCAATGTCCACAATAGCCAAACTGTGGAAGGAGCCTCGGTGTCCATCGAAAGATGAATGGAGCTGAGTGAAGTAAGTCAATCGGAGAAGGACAAACATTATATGTTCTCATTCATTAGGGGAATATAAATAATAGTGAAAGGGAATATAAGGGAAGGGAGAAGAAATGTGTGGGAAATATCAGAAAGGGAGACAGAACATAAAGACTCTGGGAAACGAACTAGGGGTGGTAGAAGGGGAGGAGGGCGGGGGGTGGGAGTGAATGGGCGACGGGCACTGGGGATTATTCTGTATGTTGGTAAATTGAACACCAATAAAAAATAAATTAAAAAAAAAAGAAAGATGAATGGATAAAGAAGATGTGGTCTATGTATACAATGGAATATTACTCAGCCATTAGAAATGACAAATACCCACCATTTTCTTCGACGTGGATGGAACTGGAGGGTATTATGCTGAGTGAAAGAAGTCAATCGGAGAAGGACAAACATTCTATGTCTCATTCATTTAGGGAATATAAAAAATAGTGAAAGGGAATAAAGGGGAAAAGAGAGAAAATGAGTGAAAATATCAGTAAGGGTGACAGAAAATGAGAGACTCCTAACTCTGGGAAATGAATAAAGGGGTAGTGGAAGGGGGAGGTAGACAGGGGGTTGGCGTGACTGGGTGACGGGCACTGAGGGGGGCACTTGACAGGATGAGCACTGGGTGATATGCTATATGTTGGCAAATTGAACTCCAATAAAAAAAAAGAAATATGGTATTTGTAGAATAAATGAATACTCTATGAGGTCAAGATCATGATGAAAATGCTTCACACATGTTCAAGATCAGGGTTTAACCAATTTTACAGTGAATGTATTTCTTTCCAAATATAGAAAATTTATGTCCTTGTTTATAGGTTACTGTTACAAACCTTAACAGAAAATGCAAGATTATGTCTGACATGATGGTATCCACCTTTACTACCAAGGACTCCTTTTATTATTTTATCCCCAAGGTCACCATATTTGGAAATATTTCATTATTAAGTAAAATTCATTTTTACACTAATTTTTTTCATTTTTCATAGATTAAAATGCAGTATTAAATACGCAGTATCTAATTTCATAGATTAAATATATAGTATTTGAATATATAACTGACAATATAATGCCAGCTAAAATAAAACTTGACTTTTTACCTACTTTACCTGGACTCACTAAAAGTAAAAGTACATTTCCATTAGGAAATCTACCTTCTAGCTTCCAGTGCTACTCTCTCAGAATCTAGGAACCAGTGGAATCGAGATGGCAGGAATCAAGATGGCAGGCCCTGGATGCCAGCTCCAAATTAAGTCAAGAAAGGACATGAAGGTAGCCTATCTTAATGTTACATTATAAGTTAGCCCATTTGTTTACACAAATCTCCAACAGAGGAAATTGTGTAAGGGAGTTCGACATTATGGTGAACTGACATGGTGAAGGTGTGTCTATTCAAGTTTCTAAATTGACAGCACATAAATTCAATTGTTTTTTTTTTAGGTTTAACTGGAACAGAGTAGTGGAAAGAAAATACTATTTGTGGAGTTTTAGATCACTTACCCTGTGTGTCAGTTTAGATCTGAGTACAGAGGATAAATCATTCATCTTTGAATCCCTGATCAGAAAGTTTCAGTGCATACCCACAGAAGACACCTGTGTCTATGAAAATGTGAATGGATGGAAGGACAGTGGTCCTCAGAACTTCAAGACATCTTTCCTGTCCCTGATTTGAGATGTCTTGCCGATGGAAATTAGGAAAAGGGAATGAACACCACCAGGAAACATGACCTTAGGAACCCAGCTGAAATGAATAACTAATACAGCCAGAAATTCTCTTTACCTTTGGAAAGTTCCTCATGCCAGTGACCAGCATCTCTATATGCCTAACTCCTAACATGGAATAACAAATCTACATGTATAGACTTTCAGCAAATGCCTAGGACATACTCTAGTTTATGCACATGAACATCTCAAAAGTGGCATAATTATTTGAGAAAAAAGAGGGGGTGACAAGGAATCAATTTCTTTATTCTCATCCTACAAAAATCATGTAAACATTAGCATAGACTTTTCCTTAACCCTAAGTTCAAAATTGTCAGGAGATAGTGACCCTACATTTAAAATAAATAGTCAGGAAAAATAAAACCAGTCTTGTAGGGGAAACCTGCTCTGGAAGCTCAGTAGATCTGTGTGAAAATCTGATGAGGAGAGACAAAGGGCACTCTGTCACAGGTACAGAGAACAGCAGTGCGTCAGTGGATTTTAGCAGTTTGTTCCAATAAGTATCACACTGGGGCCTCCTTCCAGCCCCCAAACAAGAACAGGATTAAATATTTGAGCTCAAGGGCCAGCCAACAGCTGGTCTTTCCCTTACCTCCAAAAACGAAGGATTGAGGCTGATCCACAAAAATTAAAAAAAGGACAGACCTTAAAAATTTTACTTATTTTTAAAGCAGACATACTAGGATTCAGGTTTTCCTTACATCAGAAAAAAGCCATGAACATTAGCCACACAGATTGGAAAAGACAGAAAAAAAATCAGGTGAGAATCCATACACAATTGCTTCTCTTCCTGTTTAAGTTTTAAAGAATACAACCCAGCTACTTCTTTGTTCTATCATATTCTTGCATTGGGACAGCTTAATCAATATTTGGTTTCTAAAGCAATAAATATTGGTTAGCTACCTGGCATAGCAATCATGAAGACTCGTTAGATCCTTTTCAATCTCCCCATTAAGTATCAGTTTGGGTCTGCTTGCTCTTTTTTGGGGGGGGGGGGGGGGTCCTGCTTGCTCTTAATGTCACTTCAACCAGCAAGAAAGAAATAATTCTTTCAGAGACATTTTAATGAACCTCACTGATAACTAGTCATTCATTATGAAGAATAACTTATAGTAGGTACTTGGTAGAGAACAACAGTGTCACAGCCTTGGCTCTATCAGATCTCCTCCAGAGATGTTAGAGTATAAATCTCCTTTCACAATGAGCTTTTGGAGGTTCAGATGGTATTCCCTAACCTCTGGGCATCTGTTAGGCCATAGAAAAAATGGGCTAAGATATGCAAAGTACCTAATAAACAGTAGGTGTTCTATAAATGTTTCCTGGCCAACTATAATAGTTGACATTTATTGAGCACCAACTATGTGCCAGACCCTGTGAGCACTTCTTTATATATAGTATTTCCTAATAACTGTTAATAGTCCATTTTCTAGATGAGTTAAATAAGGCTTAGAAACTCAGTTTATTTAAGGGATTAGCAAGGGATGTGGCCAGCATTTGAGCCCAGTTTGTCTGATTTAAAATCTCATATCCTGTCCATTACTCCACATTGCTTCCTAAACTGTTTGTTATGGCATTTGAGTGAGCTAGACAGAAAGTATAAAGCAAGTGAGCTATATTAACCACATAAGAATTCTAAACTAAAAATATCATTTCATGCCTCAACAGATGAAAGGGAAAGGTAAACAACATGAAATGAAACAATAAACCCCTAATGGAAAAGAATAAAAAGATGCTATTAATTGTTTTAGAATAGACAAACGTTAAATAGATGTCTGATTTTTTCCCCCTCTTTTTACAGAGGGCATTCCTCCTGCCTCAAAAAATGGAGATCGGTTCTCTTTATGTTCCATCTGATTAAAATTGTCCCAATCCTGTAATGTACTGGGACAAAGCAGGCAGGTTTTATCCTTGGAAAAGCCTCAAAAGAGAGAGGCACTCAGGTAGATGGCCAGTCACTAAGCCTGTTCAGCACTAAGAGTTTAGTCTTAGATCCTATGTTCTGGAATATTAGGCTGGGTGCTCTTCTTACCTGGATTTAATGATTTTTCTATCACATAAACCATCCAATGTTCATGTAATGTTTTATAGAACTACTCACTTAGTTTTGAGGTTGGGTAAAAGGAAAAGCTATAAAGACAGAAAAAGAAATGAAATCTAACTATGAATGCATAACCAAAGCTCAGAAAGGGTTGAGATGGAAAAAGAAGGCTTTAGTATCACAGAAATAAAGCCAGGCACCTTGGATTTAGGGAGATGATTAAAAATCTTAGTTACTATGGTAAAAGACTTCGTTAACTTTGTTAATGGCAAGTAGCTGCCATTATTCTCTCAATCTCTATGCAAATAAAAATCTCAATCTTTATACAAATAAAAAGAGTTGCAGACATTGGCCATAGTCTCAGTTTTTCTTGCCACTACTGACAGCAGGAGTTTGGACCATCTACCAAAATTTCTTATTACTAGGATTTGACCTCCAACAGCATTTTCTGACTGCTGACCATAAACTAGAGCTTCAACAGTGTACTTGAGGATTATTTTAGAAATATGAATAGATGCTTTGCGATTAAACTCTACTCTCAATTAATGCAGAACTGGCTTTCATTTTAACCTCCAAAAGACATTATTATTTATATTTGCCACCAGTTTTAAATGGACACAATTTTAAATAAATGATTTTAAACAGAGCCTCCAATTAAGCCTAAACCTAATCATTTTCCATAACTCCAGTTTTATTTGGCTTATATATTTCTGCTTGCACACAGACACACTTAAAGTATATATTTATATATATATGTATATATATAATATAGATGATATAGGAGTTTCTGACAGATGATTTGTTAATGAAAATTTATTAACTAAAAAAAAAAATTTATTAACTATATAACCTTTGAATACCAGAGAAACTTCAGTATGTACAAATCAACATGAGTTCCCGGTTCCTAAACTTTGGTTATATGAAATATGCACCTCAAGCACCAGAGAACAAACAATAATTCTAATTTGAAAAGAAAAAAATCCCCAGAAATGATAAATCCTGCAACTCTCTTGCATCTTTTTTTAAAAACACATTTGGGGAAACTCTTTTATTGTACATTTCCTTCCATCTTGGTCAGTTTCCAAAAATAGTATTAATAAAAACTGATCAGGGAAGAAAGGACTGACAAACCATTACAGATCAAAGTGATGTCTCAAAAGAACTATACCCGGAAATAATTCTGTCTGAAATACAAAATCGTTTTAACCTAGGAGATTTGCATTATGTAACATGTATGAAAAAAATCCCCAACTCTTAATTTTCAAAATTCAAAAACTCCAACAACACAATCATAACAAGAGTTGGGGGTGAAGGCTTACGGGGAAATCTTTAGCAAATTCAGTGAAAAAGTTCTTGGTTTTCAACTTCTTCCCTGGCATCCTTGGCATCTGCTAACTGCAGAGGCAATGTGCATAATATACAGATATCAAAAGAGACCTGACAGGCTGAGCACAACCTCTCATGGATTTTCATTGGAAATCTGATGAGCAAAGGAAAGAAAAACCAAAGAATGAAGACTGAAATAGAAAAAAAAATGCAAACAAAATATATCTATCTAAGCCCATGTAAGTTGGGATGGAGAGGGCTTACATGTACAAACTGACAAATGCATGTATGTGGAAGGGATTGCATCCTTGCCCACAAATTGGATTATATACACATTTATATTAAGTCAGTTCGTATATTACACCTGACAATTCAAACAGGATGTTTCTGGTGAGAGGTGGAAGGAGGTTCTGGTTACTCAGCTCCTCAGGCCCCAGTCCTTTGACCTGGCTGGTTGCTGGTCTCTGCACAGGATTCAACAGCATGATATATGAATGGATAAAGCTTGATGTCTGGTCCAGGGGTGGAACAGTTTCTGCATTCTTCATTATAATACCGGAGCAACAGCTTATATATTTCTCCTGGAAGTAAAAGGCCAGACCAATACCCACATTAAGGCATGTACATGGATAGAACTACTAAAGAACACTGCAGTTTTACCTTAATCTAACATGTATTCACTTTTGACTTTTGAAAATAGAGCATGAATGCCATAACCCTGGAAGGCTTTCCTGATATAAAGTTAAAAAAATTTTTTAAGTACCTTAAAGAAACTACTTATAAGTTCATGATGACAACAGGCTATACACCGTACATCAGCCAAGTATCATTTTGGGAGTTTGTGGCAACTTTATTTCTACATTCAGCTTCCAAGGTGGCAAAGCCTTTCAGGTCAAGCTGAAATATAGCAAATGAGCAGGCTGTTATATCTGATAAATATGACTCACAATGAGGCCTCTTAGACTTGAACTTACCCTCCTATATCATCCCTCTTATAGTTTTCTGTATGCATACATGTAAAAATGGATATTAAACTCCAGCTTCTTAGCCTTACTTTAATAAGCTGACATACTCATTCAAGATAGATGAAACTTAGTCAGAAAAAAGATTCTGCAGATGTTCTTCAACTAAGATTTTGTCCACTATTCTTAAAGTCACACCTTCATTTTTTCTTATCCACTTGATCCATCCAGATTTGGCAAGTGTTTGTCCTGGATGGTGGACAATGTATCTAGATACCAAATGTCAAGACTATTTCCTACTCACCAACAGTTAGTTTCCTTTCAGTAAGAAAAGTGTGCACACTGTAAATGTCTCTCATCAATTCTGAGTCCCCAAAGGTGAAATAAACCACATCACGGTCAGCTACAGCAGCTGCCAGTATCTGTATTAAGGCTGTAGGCAAAGAAAAAAAACAAAACACAACATAGCTATATGATGACACTTCCATCAAGACACTTTTAGTTCTTGCAACCAGCTAAATTATAGCTGGTATGCCATAGCTTTATCCTGGATTAAAGATTTATAAACCTAACATATGTGTTATTAGAAACAGCAAATACAGATGGGTATAAATCATCTAGTCGTGTGACTTTATAGACATGCTCTGAGAAGATCATTAAGACACAGAATTCCCACACAAGGGAATTTTTTTCCTTTGTGGGAAAATAAAGGAAGCTACATCTGAGGTAGTGCAGTCAAGGCACTAAGGTGGTATTTTCTTTTACTTATATTAATTTGGAACTAAACTTTTTGTTTGCTTGCTGTATTAATTACTTTGTCTTATTATATAGTCCCTGGTCTTCTGTATCACAGGAGTCTTTGTGATGTTTCCTGAACAATGCACTTGGGAGACTCTAATGCTCTCATTAACCCTATAGCAAGCATTTTCAAAATGGGTTAGAGACTATACCTTCATCCCTCCTGTACTCCCACTTCCACCCAATCACTGTAGTATGGAGTGGGAAAATCATTGAGAATCAATTTCCCCAAGAATCAAAGTTACAAATCACTGAGCCTGAAATATGTTTCCAAAAATGAAGGTCCTTTATAACTTTAATCTCAAGACAATATTTATTTCATTTTTTAAATTTTTTGAGGATTTTAAAATTTTAATTACTTTGTATTTAATATATAGTGCACAATTAGTGATTCATTAGTTCCATATATTACTCAATGCTCATCAGGTGTACTCTATCCCCTTCACCTATTTCAACCATCCCCTCATCCACCTGCCCTCTGGTAACCATCTATTTATTCTCTATAGTTAAGAGTCTGTTGGTTTGCTTCTCCTTTTTATCCCTTTGTTTTGCTTCTTAAATTTCACACATGAATGAAATTGTACAGTATCTATCTTTCTTGACTGACTTATTTTGCCTAGCATTTATACCCTATAGCTCTAACCATGTGGTGGCAAATGGCAAAACTGTGTATTCTTTTATATGACTAATACTATACATGCACACACACACACACACACACACACACACGTGGAATATATATACCACATCTTCTTTAGCCATTCATCTTTGGATGGACACTTGGGCTGCTTCCATAGTTTGGCTACTGTAAATAATGCTACAGTAAACACAAGGGTGCACATATCCTTTTGAATTAGTGTTTTCATAGTGTTATTAGTGGATCATGGGTAATTCTATTTTTAATTTTTTGAGGAACCTCCATACTGTCTTCTACAGTGGCTGCACCAGTTTTCATTCCCACCAACAATACAGGAGTGTTTCTTTTACTCCACATCCTTGCCAACACTTGTTTCTTGAGTTTTTTATTTTAGCCATTCTGATAGGTGTAAGGTGATGTCTCATTATGGTTTTGATTTCCCCAATGATTAGTTTTTGTTGAGCAACTTTTATATGTCTGTTGGTCATTTGTAGGTCTTCTTTGGAGAAAGGTCAATAAATACAATTTATTTTAAATAACAACAACAAAACACCACAGGTATAAACTGAACAAAACAACATAGGTATAATTCTTTTCTAGTTACATATCTTTTCCTTTATAAAAAAAGGAGGTAGGAATTTAAAACATTATGGGAAATAAATAACTTCAATATAGTTTTGATTTTTAAAGCATGTTAAAACTCTACATACTATAAAAAATTAAAACAATAAGAATGGGAATGGAGAGGAAGCTATAATAGAAAGCAAACAAAAACAAATTAACCTAATTTGTTATCTAACTTTTACCAATTCTAAAGGAAATTTCGTCTTAAAGTGTCTTCTCACAAATGGCTTATTAGCTACAAGGGAGGAAAAAAACTCAGGATCTGTATGGTGGAGAAATCAGACCACACCTTGACTTAGTGATCAAAAGTAACATCATCAATGGGGCAGATGGCCATCAAGTGCCTCTAGATACTATCACCTCTAGATACTAAGAATGCATCACCTCAACCTAATTATGAGGAAACAGCTTACAAACTCAAGGAATACTGTATCCTTTAAACATGCCAATGTCATTAAAAAAAAAAAAAAAAAAAAGGCTATGGAAATACTCCAAATTCAAAAGGAGGCTAAAAGACAGGACAACTAGGGGCAATACCTGACCCTGAACCCTATATTGGAGGGCAAAATGGCTATAAACAGTTTTATTAGAGTACTTCACAAAATTGGAACATAGATGATAGAATAGATAAAAATATTCCATCAGGGATCCCTGGGTGGCGCAGTGGTTTGGCGCCTGCCTTTGGCCCAGGGCGCGATCCTGGAGACCTGGAGATCGAATCCCACATCGGGCTCCCGGTGCATGGAGCCTGCTTCTCCCTCTGCCTGCGTCTCAGCCCCATTCTCTCTCTCTCTCTCTCTCTCTCTCTCTGTGACTATCATAAATAAATAAAAAAATTTAAAAAAAAATATTCCATCAATGTACATTTATGAGTTTATTAGTAATCGTAATGTGTTTCTGTAGAATATTTTATTCTTGGGAAACACAGACTGAAGTATTAGGAAAAGGAGTAGAACGTATATAACTTAAGCTCAAATTGTATACACACACAGGTGTTTACTTTTTCTTTCGTAACTTTTTGTAAATTTGAAACTATATCCAATAAAAAGTTTTGTTTTTTAAAGATTTTATTTATTTATTCACCAGAGACACAGAGAGAGGCAGAGACATAGGCAAAGAGAGAAGCAGGCTCCCCACAGTGAGCCCAATGCAGGACTTGAGTGGAAGGCAGACAATCACTGAGCCACCCAGACATCCAAATAAAAAGTTTAAAAAAATTATGTAAGAAGGAAAAATATTTTTAGGTTCAACATTTGATATAGTTGAGAGTCCTCAAATTTCGGAAAGAATCTAAGACTATAAATTATAATACATGTGAGATTCTAAAATACCAAAGTATTTCTTAATTTCCAAACTAGTATTTATTGAGTATCCACAACATGTGAGGTACCATGACTAGGCCTCATTAATCTTAGAGTGTTGAAAGTAATTAATCTCAAAATAGAGGTAGGTTTTAATTAAAACTATTCAACCAACTTATACATACATGAAAGCTTCAGTACACTCAATTTTAAAAGGTTCCTAATTAACCTAAACTACAAATAAAAATGAAAAAATGAATTGTCATTTTCCTCTACTAAGAAGTATGATTTCTTACTTTTTAGTCTGAATAAAAATTTGGCTTTAAGTTTTTCTATTTAAAAAAGAGAAACTCGGGCAGCCCCGGTGGCGCAGGGCTTTAGCGCTAAATCCCTGCGCCACCTGCAGCCCAGGGCCTGATCCTGGAGACCCCGAATCGAGTCCCACGTCGGGCTCCTTGCATGGAGCCTGCTTCTCCCTCTGCCTGTGTCTCTGCCTCTGTGTGTGTGTGTGTGTGTCTCTCACAAATAAATGAATAAAATCATGAATAAAATCATGAATAAAATCTTTAAAAAAAATTTTTTTTAAATAAATAAATAAAAAAGAGAAACTCAAGGAAAAGTCCTTTCAGTCCTATCTCCTTATATACAGAAATACTAGATCACTGGTCATTTGCCACTTATGAAAATGAAATATGAATAAACATTCAGAATTTATCTCCTCATAGAATTTATTTTAAACTAAGCTTGACAAAGCTACCAAAAAGAGGCTGGATGATAATAAGCATGTATCAGACAGGTTGGGACTAGAAACAGCAGACCAGAGTTCAGTCCTCACCCATCTGCTGGCTCTTTAGATCTGTAACTTTGGCCAAGTTACTTAACTCTCTTTGCTACATTTTTCCCAGGGATGCTATGAAGGGAGTTAGATCAGATGATCCCTAAAGATTCTTTCAGAGTGTAGAATTCCATAATCCTTGATATGATTTTTCTCCTTGCATTGGATATTAGACTATAAATATACAAGCAAAATTTTCAGAAATAAAAATTAATCTTGACTCTCTATATGTTAGTAATCACAACAAAAATTCATTTTAAACAGAACTGTCTTCAGACCTCACTATCAACAACATCCTCAAGACCTTTGCAAATCTAAGGAATTAAGTCTCAGGATTTAGGTGAATTCTCTTGCATGAGAATAAATCACAAATCTAATAGGGTATGTGGACTGAGTCCAAGTATGACATAAAAGCATCAAATTCTAACTTCAAGCACAACTAGGTGCCAAAATAATCACTTAAATTAACCTGCAGGGAGCTTGGTTTTAATTTTCTTTTTGGCATCAATGTTAAGCTATAAAGCAAATTCAAATAAATATAAGTAATATCAAAAAACAATTCATAGTGTCCTCTTGCAACAAATATACCACACCAAATATGAGTAAGATTATGGCTACTCATACCACAGTATGGTTTGAGGCCATCAGCATGTAATATTAGTAACAACTGCTAACACCAAGTTCTCACAGCATGCTGAATGGTTCTAGCAGCTTTAAAAGCACAAACCCAAGATTTACATGAATTAACTCAGTTAATCCTTACAAAAACTGAATAATATAAGTATTATCTCCATTTTGAAACCAAGGCCCTATGGGAGCCAAAGTTTAAGTAATTTGTCTAGGGTCACAGGCCGGAAAGCAGTGGAGCTGAGGTTTGAACTCTGGCAGTCTGACTCAAGGACATGCTCCCTCCCTCACTATTCTGCAAAGGTGTCATGCCAAGTCATTCTGCTCTATTCAAAGCAAACATACCTTATGTCAGCCAGAAGAATTTCTTCAAGTAGTTTGTTTACATTATTTTAATGCATGCTGGCAAGAAGACCAAATAGTATAGATCTGAAGTACTACTGATGTCCTTCTAATGAAAACCAAGCTGTTTTGTGAGCTCCTACACCCTGGTTACCCTAAAAGCTCCAGCCTTTTTTGCTCACTCTTCTCAGCCAATTCTTATTCTATAACTGGTCTTGTCCTCTGGCTATTGTTTTTTTTTTTTAAGACTTTATTTATTTATTCATAGACAGAGAGAGAGAGAGGCAAGAGACACAGGCAGAGGGAGAAGCAGGCTCCACGCAGGGAGCCCAACATGGGACTTGATCCCAGGTCTGCAGGATCACACCCCAGGCTGCAGGCGGCGCCAAACCGCTGCGCCACCAGGGCTGCCCTGGCTACTGTTTTTAATCAATACCACCTGGAATTATTTCTCTCTCTCTCTCTCTCTCTCTCTCTCTCTCACACACACACACACACACACACACACACACACACACACACACACACAGAACACAAGCAGAGAGAGTGGCAGGCAGAGGGAGAAGGAGAAGCAGGCTCCCCACCGAGCAGGGAGCCCAACGTGGGGCTTGATCCCAGGACCCTCAGGTTATGACGTGAGCCAAAAGCAGGCTTAACCAACTGAGCCACCTAGGTACCCTCACCTGCCTTGTTTTTTTTTTTTTTTTTTTTTTAATTTTAATTTATTTATGATAGTCACAGAGAGAGAGAGAGAGAGAGAGAGAGGCAGAGACACAGGCAGAGGGAGGAGGCTCCATGCACCGGGAGCCCCACATGGGATTCAATCCCGGGTCTCCAGGAACGCGCCCTGGGCCAAAGGCAGGCGCTAAACCGCTGCGCCACCCAGGGATCCCTGTTTTTTGTTTTTTAAGATTTGTTTATTGATTTGAAAAAGAGAAAGAGAGTTGGGGATAAGGACAGAAGAAGAAAATCTTCAAGCAGACTCCCTGATAAGCACAGAGCCCTGCTACCTGGGACTTGAGCTTTCAACCCTGAGATCACAGCCTAAGTCAAAACCAAGAGTTGGATGTTTAAGTGACTGAGCCATCCAGGTGCCCTGATCCTTTCACTGGCTTTAGATGTACTCTCTCTTTAAGAACTCAGTCATCTCTAGAATGGCAAATCCCAAATCCAGATCCAGATCCAAAATCTGTGGCCAATAAAGATTAAACAGCAGGAGTACAGACACTGGGGCTCTTGGGCATCAATTCTAGTTTGTATCCTAACATGGCTGCATGCTATTCTTGTGACTTTGGGCTAGTTACTTACCTCTCTATGCCTTGGTTATTTCATCTATAAAGATAAAAATAAAACCTACCTAATACATTGTTCTAAACTAATACATGTAAGGAAAGCACCTATTACAATATTTGGAACACAGAATGCACTCAACATGCTCTCAACTAACAACAATAATAAAAACACTGGTTTTTGAGAAAGGCCAAATGTGAATTTTGGTTCTGACACTTACTAGCCCTCTCTCTTTGGGCAAGTTTATTAGCCTCTCTTCGAGAGAAACTTGGGTTCTTCATCTTAAAAATGTGGCTACAAATTGAAGGATAACTATTCAAACTAAAGGAGAAAATGAAATCTTTCTTAAAGCTGGCTGATCATTAGTAACCCGCAGAGAGTTAAAATTTCCCAAAGCCATTTCCCAGATTCACTAAGCGGCATCTCTGAGGTTCTGATAACAACCATTACACTCACTCTAGACACCTTGAATTATCATGTATAAGACCCCATTGTAGGCAGTGGGCCCACAGAAGAAAACAATGTGGAAGTGTTAAGGAAGGAATATTCTTACTTAAGTGTGTAACAGTAAGACTGGGAGAGAAATGGAGCCTGGTGTGTTCTGACAGAAGTAAACAAAGTGATAAGGAGCCTGTGGTAAGACAAACTGAACTCAACTGGCCCATATTTCTATTCTACCCTTCCATTTTTAATTGATTCACCCCTTCCCCACTTCCACAAATGGACCTCCCACAAACCCCAGCCAAAGGGATAGGTGAGGCCAATGATAGCATGGTAGAAAATGATTTATCAGAACTGTTCAGGTTTCCATTTTTTCTACATCAATGATTTTTTTGGAGTTTAGCTATCTTGATTCCAAAATAGCAAAACAACCAGTACAGACATTATTTAAGTTTGATGTCAATGGGATATATGGTATGAAGGAAGAAAATTTATAAAATGTTGCTATAATCTCAAAGAATTTTTCACTTAATATAAATATGCAATAAAAGTCAACTGAAAAGCTTTTTTTTTTTTTTTTTTTTTTTAAGATTTCATGTATTTATTCATGAGAGGGAGAGAGAGAGAGAGAGGCAGAGACAGAGGCAGAGGGAGAAGCAGGCTCCCTGCAGGGAGCCCACGGTGGGACTCAATCCTGGGACTCCAGGGTCACCCCGGGCCAAAGGCTGGCACCAAACTGCTGAGCCACCCAGAGATCCCCCTGAAAAGCTTCCTAATCTCACTGGAGATGTAGCCAGTTTAATGACTTCCTGGCTATAATGATTTGGCCCAAGAGATGGGAAAGTGATCTAAGTTGGTCCAAGGAGTATTTCCATAAAATTTTTATTTTTAAAAAATTTTTAAAAAGATTTTTTAGATTTATTTATTTGAGAGAGTGAGAAAGAGAGGGCATGAGCAGGGCGAGAGGGAGAGACAGAAGCAGACTCCCTGCTGAGCAGAGTGTCCCAAGCTGGGCTGAATCCCAGGACCCCAGGATCATGACCTGAGCCAAAGGCAGCCATTTAACCAACTAAGCCACCCACTCATTCTTCCATAAAATTTCTAAATTAAGGACTTCTCCTTCCCTCTAGGATTACCCAATTACAGTACTATAAGTCTGGAACTATTTGGTCCCCGGCTCCTGCCATGGAGAGATAACCAATGGAAGGAGAAGAGAACAAAGCCATCATCATGAGACAAGCAGATAGAGAGGGAACCAATTCACAAAAGGGAGCATCTGATCCTAGGATCCAGTCATCCCTGAGGCCAAACTTACTCTGCCTTTCTCATCCACATCAGCCAATAATCCTCTTTCAGACTTAAGTGATTAGGTAGATTAGTGTCACTTAAAAATAAAAATCCTACTACAAAACTTTGTTACAGTGTTGGTGAGTTGGAGATGGGTGGTGGGAGAGGAATAGGGATCTTTGTGCAACAGTTAACACTAGAGTGGAGTCTTAAGGGAACACAGGGAATTAGCCAGATACTAATAGGCAATTTCAGAAAAATGTGCAAAACCCTAGAATAGTGAAAGGCACACAGGGTTGTTGAATAAATTTGTTAAAGAGAAATTCATTGAGCATATTTTATTTGCAAATCGACTTTTAGGTAATGAAAGTAGGGAATGGATAGAAAATACATAAGACTACAACATCAAGATAGCTTTTAATTACAGTAAACTAGAAATGGCATAATATTCCCAAGTCAGGTAACACAGTATGGAGAGGTATAAAAAATAAACACTGAAGGACATGGAAAGAGGAACTGGCAAAAATATAATAGAACTTTAGAGTACCACTCAATCCCTTCGCAAAGCAAGTAGACAAAATAAGAGTGATACAGGGTCTGATCTAATAAGTATAGAATCTAACAGACAGAATAAGTTCTACACACACCCTTCTGAGACAACTTTTCACATGCCAATATAGTATCTACAACAATGGACTGTTAGGCCATCAAGAAGCTTAAAAAACTCCGAAAAGTAGAAATAATACTATCTACACTCTTTGATTATGATGTAATACAATTTAGAAATAAAAGATAAGGGCAGCCCAGGTGGCTCAGCGGTTTAGTGCCACCTTCAGCCCAGGGCCTGATCCTGGGGACCTGGGATCGAGTCCCACATCGAGCCTGCATGGAGCCTGCTTCTCTCTCTGCCTGTGTCTCTGCCTCTCTCTCCCTCTCTCTCTGCCTGTGTCTCTCATGAATAAATAAATTAAAAAAAAAAAAAAGAAATAAAAGATAAAAGAAACCATTTTATTTTTAAAACATTTTAAAAAGTTTAAAATTATATCCTAAAAATCTCATGGGTGTCTGGTGGTATTCTTAGGGCAGTAGCCTACAACACAGTCTCTGAGACAGGATGAATAAAGCTGCAAAAAGAAGTTGCTTCCATCCTAACAATGAAAAAAGGCCAAGTAATCTATAGAATCATAAATTCTTCCTGAGTCTACCAGAGAGTTGTGGTGTTGCAAGGCAACCAAAGTATGACAACCCCAAAAAGATATGAAACACATACACTATTATCTTTGAAAGAGTGTAAGAGACAGAGGTGACCATCATACAAATGGATAAGAATAAATCAGCTAAAACATAAATATAATTTTAAAAGCCAAGCATAGACTGGGGGTTTACTTTGGAATAACCAGGAGCCCCAGAAATAGAGTTCACACTCACTCAAAAGCTTTTCTTCATAGGCCCCCACAAGGTCTTCAGAAAGATAAGGGGCTAGGCAGAAGGATAGAGAGAGTCCATGTGATAGCACAGGCATGCAGGAAATGACTGGCTGCTGGTGGGGGACAGGCACCAAGTCCCTCCCTCTTCTCCATGTCACTTCTTTTCTACTCTCTGGCTCCTAAGGCCATTGGCAGAAAGTTGTTAGTAAATGTCTGTTGAATTAATGAATATATGAAAAATACTATCTTAACAGTTGTCAGCAGAATGCACAATAAAAACAGCTCAAAAATTATAAATTGCAACTCATGTACAGTTAGACAGCAAGCATACTAACAAACATTTAACCTTATTGCTAATAAAAGAAACACAATTTTAAGTTTAAATGCCCATGTTCTCTCTCCATGATTTTTTTTTTTTTATCCTTCCTTCCTTCTTTCTCTTGTAAGATAGGGATAGTATCTGATAGTTCAAAGAATCTTGCTAGTAGGTTTAGTAAGACTTAGGGACAGATAAAGATGGCCAATCGAGAAAAAGTTAATACTGGTCCTGTCTTTATCTGTTCTCAAAAAGTTTTAGTTTTCCAACCTTGTATTTCCATCTATTGATACTTTGAATTGGACCATAGTCTCTTGACTCTTTTCCATGCACCTGCTCTATCTCCCTAATATTGGATCATTAGCAAACATCTCTGTCTTGGTACTCTCTCCTCTTAGGGATTCACCAAGGATTTAAATGCCCCCTTCCTCATGTCTACCATGTGACTAATGAGAAGGCAAGTTTGTAAAAGAGAGGCTTATTCTCTCCTGATAACTGACTTTTTTAAAAATTGAGGTATAACTGACATATAAAACTATACTGTTTTTCACATATGCAATATAATGATTTGATATTTGTATATATTGAGAAATAATCACCACAGTAAGTACAGTTAACACTCATCATCATACATGGTTACAAATTTTTTTTTCTTGTGATGAGAACTTTTAAGATCTACTCTTTTAGCAACTTTCCAATACACTATACAGTTATTATTAACTATAGTCACCATGTTGTACATAACATCCCTATGACTTATTAATTTTATAATTCGAAGTTTGTACATTCTGATCCCTTTCACCAATTTCACCTACCTCCACACCCCATTTCTGGAAATATATTCTCTATATCTGAGCTTGGGTTGGTGTTTGTTTGTTTGTTTGTTTGTTTAACATTCCACACATAAGTGAGACATACAATATTTGCCTTTCTCTGTCTCACTCATTCAGTTAGCATAAAAATGCCCTTAAGGTCTATCCATATTATCAGAAAATTTTATGATACTTTCTCACAAAAACATTATATACTTACAACAGAAAAACACAAATTAAAAAAAAAATCATCTATATCACTCAGAAACAACCACAGTTAATCTTTGCATATAAACAGATAAACATAGAGAATCTCAAATTTGTGAGATACTTTATATTCATAATTCAACGTTTAAAATGGTTGATTATGCATATAGTATGCATTTCCCTTAATTTGGCAGTATTCCAAAACATCCTTCCATGTCAGGAGTTGTATTTCTGCAATAATTATAATGTCTACATAATATTTCATTACATAGATGTACCATAATATCTTTCTTTTCAAAATGAGTATTAGTAAGTAATTCCCCACTAAAGGATAAACAACTACTTCAATTTTCAAATGATTATTCAAGTGAATGAAGAGGAGGGAGTTGTCAAAAAGTCACTCTAAAATTTAAATCTCAGAGGATCCCTGGGTGGCTCAGCGGTTTAGAGCCTGCCTTTGGCCCAGGGTCCCCCGTAGGGCTCCTGGCATGTAGCCTGCTTCTCCCTCCTCCCGTGTCTCTGCCTCTCTCGCTCCTGTCTATCATAAATAAATAAATAAATCTTAAAAAAAATAATAAAATTTAAATCTCAATAATTGAGAAGATGAACTACATAATGAAAAGCTTTGAGTACTATGCTTGATACTCACCAGGGGAAACAAAACTATAATCTGAGAAAAAGATTTTTATGCAATAAGGAAAAGAAAGGAAATGAACACATATATAAAGCTTTTCAAATTGTCTATCACAAATGACCAAGGCTTAAGGCAGATGTGGTTTTCTGGATTGATGTTGTATAAATCTACTCATTCATCTTACATAAGAGAAAAACAGGAAAAAAAAATCTGTCATAAGATCAATGAGCCGAGTCAAAAATAGGCTTCCTCAAATAAATTGAGTATGATAAAGAATTTCATAAAATCCAGAAATTTCTTCTATAGATTTTCAAAACCCTGAAAATAATAACATGCAGTTATTGTTTCTGAATATGAAAAAAAAATATGGGTGAAAGTCTTTAGAATGAAAAGATTTTTCTAAGCATGCTGCAAATAAGTGAACACAAAAATTAACTCCACATGACAGTAGGCTGAAATAAATGAAAAAACTGAGAAAAATACATATGACAAATAATTAACATTTAATATACAAAGAGTTATTAATAGTCAATGAAAAGTCAAAACTATTCCCAAAGAGCTAAATGGGCAGAAGAGTGAAAAAGCAATTCACAAAGCAAATAAAAATGGGCAATAAACATGAGAAATGCTGAACCTCAGAGAAATGTTAAAAATTGACTAAAACCCATGTTGGTAAGGTTTCTTATGTAAGAAGACAATATAAATTAGCCTTTCAGAAGGACAGTCTGCAACAAGTATCAAAATATAAAGTATATATGGCCTTTGAGTCATTAATCTCACTTCTAGGAATTAACACTATGAAAATAATTATATAGAACATACATTTATATACTGCAGTTGTGGAAGCCGAGAAAATTAAGGCCATTCCACATTAAGTTCAGCTTTAGCACAAGTACAGCCATCCCAGGCCCCTGGGAATAAGAGCTGAAATTTACATTACTTCAGTTACAGGAAGAAAATAGTTTACAGCTTAACGTCCTAGAAAGCCCCATATTAGAATAAAAACAGAGCCCAAGCCAAGGGCAGGAAGCCCCTATTAGAATGAGAACAGAGCTCAATGCCCTCGAAGGCCCCATATCAAAATGTAAACAGAACTTGAGGAATTCTTCCATCCTTTCTGGAGGTCCCCTAGACCAGCCCTTAAAACTAAGCTAAAACCCATCTCGGGGTCCAAGTCCCTGCTCCGCTGTGTCGGGTATACTTGGACCCAAGCTCGAGCTTGTAAATAAACCCTTGTGTGTGTTTGCATTGGTGTCGGCTCCTTGGTGGTTTCTTGGATTCGCAATCTTGGGCACAACAGCAGTATTGTTTATAAGATATAAAAATAAACCAATGGTCTAAAAATGGGAGAACCAGTGAAATAAAGTATGGTACACAGAGGTATGTACAACAGAATGTTATGTGTAGCTATTAAAAATGTTGACAGTACATTTACATTTGTTGGTGTTGAAAGCCATCCATGAGAGGGTTTTCAAAAAGAAGAGGTTAGAGCATAGACAATATGGTGTCACGTTATTGTCAAGTTGTTACACAGATTGTTACGTAGGAATGTCTGAAAGGATGGTCACCAAAACACTATGACTTCTGATGATTTTTACATACTTCATAATACTTTCCTGGATTAAAAAAATAATAAATGTGTAACTTTTACAAAAATAACACTCATAAATTATGACAGACTCAACTGTTTCATTCCCAGCAAGACAGACTCTAGTATATCTAGTTTGGCTATCAAGGCCAGCTGGTTGTTTTATGTTTGCTTTGTTTTCTCGTTACTTTAATAACAAAGTTTCAAAAATCCTTGGAATTTCCTGAGCCATACTGTCATTGTTATGCTAAGGAGGGGACACCAGGTGGGCCCAGAGATAGCTACAATTTTCAGCCATTGACCTCCAGGAAGTGGAAGGAGGGCTGAAACTGAGTTCAGTGTGTGCCTACACAGTGAGGCCCCCATAAAAACCTTGGACAAAGGTGAGTGGAGCCTCCAGGTTGGCAAACACAGTGATGTGTGAGGAGAGTGATATGCCCTGACACCACAGAGAGAAGACATGGAAGCTCTGTATTCCCTCCCAGATCTCACTCACCTTATGTGTATCCTTTATGATAAAACTGTAGTAGCACCTTCATGAGTTCTCTGAGTCATTCCAGTGAATTATCAAAACTGAAGGGGGTTGTTAAGAACCTCCTAGATTGGCAGCCAGTTGGTCAGAGGTGTGGGGAGCCTGGGGATATCCCACCTCAGACTTTCAGCTAGCGTCCGAAGTAGGGGTGGTCTTATGGAGGACTCTGCCCTTAACCTGTGGGATTTGTACTAACTCCAGGTAGTTAATGGCAGGATTATATAGCAGCACACCTAGCTGGTGCCAGATCAGTCAGGCTGACACAGAACAATAACCTTCCTAAGTAATATATTATTTTCTATAATGGATACTTTTGAAAGTAAAGAAAATGTCGTAATTTGGTAAATGGCAATAGTTTTGTTGATCAGATTTTGTGATTTTTCTACCATAAACCATAAAATGCAAGAAATGTTTATCCTTCATGGATACCCAAATGGCTCCTCAAATAAGTTATTTATGCAGCTCTCCCAAGCTATACTCCCACATATGGGTACCCCTATTCACTACTATACTGCATTTGTCTATGCCTCTCATATGCTGGACTGTGAATTCCAAAGCAAGGAACACATCTTATTCACCTCTGCATTCTCAGAATCTACCCCAGTGCCTAAAATACGGCAGATGCCTCACAAGTTTGGTGAATACATGAGTCAACAAAATAGCTCTATCAAAATCACTTTTGCCAAGGAAGGTGCTTAGTGGGTGCTTTCGATTGAAAACTAAATACTGGGGATCCCTGGGTGGCGCAGCGGTTTGGCGCCTGCCTTTGGCCCAGGGCGCGATCCTGGAGACCCGGGATCGAATCCCACATCAGGCTCCCGGTGCATGGAGCCTGCTTCTCCTTCCGCCTGTGTCTCTGCCTCTCTCTCTCTATCTGTGACTATCAAAAAAAAAAAAAAAAAAAAAAAGAAAACTAAATACTGTGTATGGTAGATCAAAGAGGTAAGTAACCTCTGCAGGAAAATAGTAAGTAAAAATAAGAATTCCTTTCTTCTTCTCTTCTCTTCTCTTCTCTTCTCTTCTCTTCTCTTCTCTCTTTCTTTCTTTTCTTTCTTTTCTTTCTTTCTTCTTTCTTTCTTTCTTTCTTTCTTTCTTTCTTTCTTTCTTTCTTTCTTTCTTTCTTTCTTTCTTTCTTTCAGATTTATTTATTTATTCATTCAGAGAGAGAGAGACAGACAGAGACACAGGCAGAGGGAGAAGCGGGCTCCCTGCAGGGAGCCCGACGCGGACTGGATCCCAGGTCTCCAGGATCACGCCCTGGGCTGCAGGCGGCACTAAACCGCTGCGCCACCGGGGCTGCCCAAGATTTCCTTTAAATACAGCAAGGAAAAAAAAGAGGATGATGTTAAATATTGTTTTTCTCTTCTCTTTGACTTTTGTGGTCTCTTATTACAACAGAACATTAGAAATCCAAGTTTGAAGGACTTTTTTTTCCTAGTCAGAATGCTATTAGCCTTCTTACAACAATTTATTTACTCACCTTTTAATCTAGCATCACCACCAAAAGCACCACAGCCCCAGTTTCCTGTAGCCACTGCAGAAAGATTCTCTGAAGAAACTCCAGGACGGAGAAATCCACAGTAAGCCTGCAGGATGAAAGAAACATCACAATATGTGAGGGACTAGACACTACCAGCATTTCAGACTGATGTATTAGGATTAGGATCAGGAACTACTATCAAGCTTATGTCTTTTTTTTTTTTTCCATTCTTTTTTTTTCTTAGGGGCCAAAGTAGAGGGAAAAGCAGAAAATCCTCGGATTATACAAGAGGGGAATAAGAAACGATCAGTTATAATATTTGATTTGATGCTGGACAAATCAAAGCCGTTAAACCAATACAGGTCTCAGTTTCTTCATCTGATTCAAATATAAATTGAAAGATCAGAGATATTTCAAGAACTGATGGGATCCCAATTACAAACTACCAGGATTTAAAGGGAGGAAAGGCACTTAACACGTGGTTTTATTTGAACGCTTCTAATCACCATTTTTTCCATTTTGCTTCCTCAATACTCATTCTCTGAATTATTGGGACTAGATTAATAACTGTGATTTTGCTTTTAAATGTGCTTCCTGCCACTGAAATGCTTAATAATAAAAAAACTATCATTTATTTAAAAGGGATTCCTACACCTGGTTATCAAGTAACCTTTAAGATCCCCTCCAGCTCTAAAATTCTCTGGTTTCACAGCTCTGTTTACGCCAGAATATTTTAAAATTTGCTGGTCACCCGAAAAAAGTACAATATATCTTAAGGATGCTGGCTAAGTATTAATTAGAGGAATGGCTAATTTGGTATATGAGAAGACTGCCATTTAAGGTCCCAGAGTTTTTGTTTCCTATTCTTTGCTGTCAGCCCAGTTGGTCTTTCTGCCTCCTTAGGGTTCTTAGTTTTCTGGAACTATCAGACTATATTAAGAGGTTTAATTATAATAGCAAATCGAATCTCCCCTGGGTTCTCTCAAGTACCAAACAAAGCCTAAAATATAGCTTATGTATAATAGTAAATAAAATAAAAAGAATGATGTGTGACAAACGTTCCCAGAGAAAAACCAAGGATAAAGAAAGATGTTTCTATGAAACCCACACATAGAAATATAGTAAATTGTTCTCTGAAGTTTCCACAAAGGTATAAAAATTTATCTTACACACTGTCTGGATAGATTAACAAGGCTATTTCTTCCACCCCCTCCTAAACTGTAAATCCTGACAGATACTAATTATAAGTTGGTACCAGAGCATTATTCAATGCTGTGGTATAGAGCTTACACTAGAACTCACAAATTACCTGTATAATCAGATACATGGAGCTTCTGAAAATCTTTTTCAGATCAAAAATATCAGAGCTCAATTTTTTTTTTTTTTAAGTAGGTTCTTAAAAGATATAGAGTCTGGGGATCCCTGGGTGGCTCAGCAGTTTAACACCTGCCTTTGGCCCAGGGTGTGATCCTGGAGTCCCGGTATCAAGTCCCATATTGGGCTCTCTTGCATGGAGCCTGCTTCTCTCTCTGCCTTTCTCTGTGTATCTTATGAATAAATAAATAAAATCTTAAAAAAAAAAATAGAGTCTCTGTTTTATGGCAACAAGGGGTCAACAAACTGTCAGAATAGACATAACTGCCACTTGGTTTCCTGTCAAATTCTCCTTAACAAGCCTAGATGAAGAAGATGATTTCTTAGGTTCCTATTGGTGCCACCTCTCTTTTATCCTGTCAGAATGTCTTTAGCCTCTTCCTACACCAGTCTTTGGGGAGACTCATCTTTAATGAGCAAACATAGCTTGGTGAAACTAGAGCCTAACAATAGAGAATTTGAACCTATTATTTGTCCTATTATTAGGACAAAATCTAAGGTAAAGTGCTAATCAATTGTATGAAAAAACAAAACAAAAAAACTCCACAACTACCCTGAAAAATGGCCATAACAAAAACAAACTATAAAACTGACATTAATCTGCATTTAATATTTTGATCAAAACAAATCAAACTTTAAAAAGTTAATCAGAAATTAAATTATATAAAACAATTACAAAGTAATTAGGTATAAAGAATAACTTTATAATGATTAAATACAAAATTCTTTTATTCTGTTTAAACAAAGCATTTTTAAGGTCAGAAATAAGAGAGAGGCAGCAAGGTGCTCTGAGTTCCCTTTAGAGGGACAACTTATGCTTTTCCCTTCTGCAGTAAGGAGAGAGAGATCCCTTAAATGTTAGACCAGAGCAGGGTCACTAATCAGGGAATCACTTCCTTTTACAATGTAATGAGACCCTTTAATAACAAATAAAGATCAGATAAGGATAGAGACCTCAAAGGAGCTGCCAAGTTCTTACTTCATAGGGAAAGGTACTAGGAGTTCTCAAGAGCTTCCTGCTGGCAACAAATATATTTCATACCCACAGCTAGGGCACTTGAGGAGATTAATCAGAGCAGTAAGAATAAAAAGAAAGTCAGTTTGAACTCTATAGTCACATCCTGACCTAACATTCAACAGTGACAGAGCTATTTATTTTTACTAATAAACAACTTTAAAGAGAAAAAGAGGACACATTCATACCTCAGGACAATAAGTAGAGGATACCAATGAACACTCATTATCTCAGAATGAATTCTGATGGGAAGAGAAGAAGAGAGGAAGATAAAAGTAATTTTGGAGTCCTGAAAGTCACACAAAGGGGAGCTTTGAAAAGCAAGAGACAGGGAGAAAACACTGGTATCTACAGTTAAAAACTAGAGCCCAACTGGGAAGTGATGAGATAAAGACAGAAATGTAGGCTAGAAGCAAAGAAAGTGAAAAATAGGAAAACAGTTGTAAAAACCTATAGGCTCAGAACTAGACCCAGGAAATAGATGGTACTCACAAGAATAGTTGGTCACAAACACCCAGGCACAGGCATGCATGAACACACACACTGAATAGAACTCAGACTTCAAGTTTAGCAGGCCCAAGTAGATTTAACTAAACTGTCTTTCAGTATAATGTAAACACATTATATTGTTTGCTAGATTAATAAATTAACAATTATTGTTCCTAAAGGGTTGCTTATTTGAAGACAATCTTTTCAAATCTGCACTTGTTTAACTTAAATTAATACACAGCTGGTACCAATACTGATTTTCTGAGATCTTAAAATACTGCGATTTCTTAAAAACAAACATAATATAAAAAGATCCTTAAGAATCTTTTGGAAGAGGGGCACCTGGGTGGCTCAGTCAGTTGACTGGCTGGCTCTTGATTTCAGTTCAGGTCATGAGCTCAGGGTCCTGGGATTGAGCCCCAAGTCAGGCTCCATACTCAGTGCGGAGTCGGCTTGAGGATTTTTCTCCCTCTCCCTCTGTCCCTTCCCCCTGTGCTCTCTCTAAAATAAATTAATTAAAAAAAAATCTTTTGGAAGACAATAAAATAATATTAATCAAGAGTCTTAAAATATCCTTAGGGAGGGTGCCAGGAGGTTCAGTTGGTAAAGATATGACTCTTGATCTCAGGGTTGTGAGTTCAAGCCCTGTATTGGGCATGGAGCCTATATTAAAAAATATATATTATCCTTAGATAAAGTAATAACAATTTTGTAAATCTCTTTTATTATTTGGTTAAATAACAAAGAAGTTTATTACTCATTATGTATAATGAGAAACTTAGGATCACCTAATTGTTCAAAAATAGTACTTTACTCATAGTATGCATTTCAACCAGTTTTATGGACATTAAACATATTGTTATGAAAATATTAGAATGTGTGAAAAATATTTATAATATATTGTTAAATAGGTAAAATACAAAGTTATAGGTAACTTCTGAACACATTTTTATGACACTATTCATGTGGAAAGACCTATAAAAATGAAAACAATTATTTGAAAGGTAAGATCATGAATGACTTTTTTCTCTTTAAAATAATTGTAACATTAGTAAACTTATTTTGCTTTTGTTTAAAATGTTATGTAAAATGAAAGAATTATGAAGACCTTAGTTTCCTTGTATGTGAAACAAAGATTAGGTTAGGTATCTCTATTGTTATTAAGAGACTTGACGCTTGATGAGATGAGCACTGGGTGTTACACTATTGTTGGCAAATTGAATTTAAATAAAAGAAAAATAAATTAAAACAAAAATAAAGAGACCAAAGTAAAAATTCACTAAAAATGACACATTTTAGTCTAATATTCCTGAAAAGTAAAGTGACCCTTGAAAGAGATGAGTTTGAAGTGTGTAGTCCACTTACACGCAGATTTTTTTGGATTATAGTATAGTACTATAAATGTATTTTTCTCTTCCCAATGATATTTTTAGTAACATTTACTTTAGCTTACTTTAAGAATACAGTATATAGTACATATACAAACCACATGCTAATCAACTGTTTATGTTGTTAGTAAGGCTTCCATTCAATAGTAGGTTTCTAATAATTAAGTTTGGGGGAGTTCAAAAGTTATATGTAGATTTTTGACCATGTAGAGGGTTGGTATCTCTAATCTCCAAGTTGTTCGAGAGTCAACTGTACTTTAAGAAAGTATTATAGGGCAGCCCCGGTGGCGCAGCGGTTTAGTGCCACTTGCGGCTCAGGATGTGATCCTGGGGACCTGGGGTCGAGTCCCCCATCAGGCTCCTTGCAGGGAGCCTGCTTCGCCCTCTGCCTGTGTCTCTGCCTCTCTCTGTGTCTCTCATGAATAAATAAATAAAATCTTAAAAAAAAAAGTATTTTAAATGATTAGATGTTGAACTTCACCTTCATTCTGACACTTTTTCAACTAACTGAGCTATCTCAGCTACCCTAGATGTTGAACTCCTTAGAAATACCAGCAGCTAGTTTTGAATGGTTTTGTTATTCATGCTCTGGCTTAATAACAATCTCTTTCCAAATCTGTTGATGAGTAATATTAAAAAAATCAATAAACAAATCAATTTAAAAAGGGTAAATGGTTGTGATTTCCTATTGGGGTGGTCAGTTTGCTTTATTCAATTTCTTATCCAGAAGCCTCTATGAAATATTTTCATTACCTAATCTTACTTGAATGCATCTAACATGGTTAAATACAACTTTTCATAGATGATTTCTTTTTTCCCTTGCTGAGCTATTTGCCACTTTTGTAAGCCAGAGTCATAAATCTTTGCAACTACAAAGATAATTCTTCTCTAGAATGTCATCCAGCTTATCTCTCACAGGATTAAACATTGCTTCACAGTACCAGTTAGATAAAAGGAGACAGTCTTCCTTTTAAAAACCAACTCTGCAGGTCACAATGTGGGTCCAATAGGACAAGTGGAGCCTGGATGGAGTAAACTGTTTCCAGAGGGAATAAAGCACTTTGTGGGATTGTGCTTTCAATTATAATCTGATGACTAATACCTAAAAGTAGCAAACAAGCCCCTAGAGTTCAGAGATCCACATTGAATTCTGATGGTGAAAACATGTCTTATGCTCTATTATTCCCTAGCAATAGAGGAGTTTTTCTATTCCTGTCCACTTTCTCTCTGGTACAGAGAGAAGTAGAATTGCATAAGTCATCTCTAAAGTGTTTTAATATAGACTTCTGCTTTAAACCTAAGTTTACAAAACACAGTGAGATATAAAATATTTAATTTAAATTCTCTTCAACTTGTGCTGTCAGTTTATGTAAAACCCTCCATTGCTGTACTAAAGTTCATGACTATTTTAATAGGTAAATATAACCAATAAATGATGCAATGCTTTTATTTAGAAGGACAAAGTTATCTGGATTAGTTCTCTAAATTGTCAACATTTAACAAAATCATTTATTGCTTTCTTCTTTTTCAAGGAAAGAATTAGAAAACTAATCCTCAGCTAAAAAAGCAAATATTTTGGAATACAGCAGTGAATGAAAGAACATACATTCATCAAGTGCCTTTGCATGGTGCCAAACCCTGAACTAGGTGCTTCCTCACTGTTGGCCCATGCATTTGATGGGCTACTCTACATCTGTGGTATTTCCTTGTCTTACGGGAATTTAATAAGTGTGCTGGGGAGGAAAACCCTCAAATTTCTTAAAAAAGTATATCAAACACAAAAGGATATTGAGAAGGGCAATCAAATGGAAACTTGCTCACAGTTTAGGATTATGATTTAAAAAGAAGAGGTAACCAAAACATATATGCTCATAGGCGATGGTTAACAAAACGCAGGGATCGTTCTTCATGATATAAGACTGAACTAGGTAAGAAGTCTGGAAAGACAGATCTAGTAATAGTAATCTCTATGTGGGAGGAGTTACATTTTTATTTTATTTATTTTTAGATTTTATTTATTTATTAGATTTTATTTATTTATTCATGAGAGACAGACACACACATACACACACACACACACACACAGAGAGAGAGAGAGAGAGAGAGAGGCAGAGACACAGGCAGAGAGAGAAGCAGGCTCCATGCAGGGAGCCGGACTCGATCCCGGGTCTCCAGGATCACGCCCTGGGCTGAAGGCGGCTCTAAACCGCTGAGCCACTTGGGCTGCTCAGAATTACATTTTTAAAAAGTGATTTGAAGTCATGGGAACCTGGATTCAAGTCCTGACTTCATCACTGCCCATCTGTGTGATGTGGGGCAAGTTATCCAACTTCTTGAGGCTTGGTTTATGATCTCTAAATTGAAGACAAGACTATTTACGTCTCCCTGGGTGGTTCTGATTAAATCAGACATTGCATTTAAAGTGCTGAGTCCCTAGAGTATCATAAGCAATCATTTAACGTTCACTATTATTTTTACTATTGTTACCTATATAACTTAAGAAAACTTCTACCTGCATTTGACAGAAAAGAATCTTTTATGAACTATAAATTAGATTTAATTGCATATTAACACAAATAATGGCAGATTGAAACAGAGAAGTACAGAACTATCAACCTATCTGCTTCATATGGTTTCATCTATTCCATATTTGAATCAACACTGGATTTATGTGACTTTAGCACATAAAGAGTATTTGGGAAATATCTATAAATTTGTAACATTTTAAGTGATTTAAGATAATGTATTTATATCTAAAAAGTTTATCTCAAAAAAACTGTTAGTAATATCTAAGAAGTTTAATTAATTACCAATGCACTTAACAAATATTTTTGAGAAGTTTTCATAACCAAGATAGAGTGGTTGGCACTGACTGACTTGAATAAAACAAAACTTTGTCTGTTGCCAGGTTATTTAAAGACTCACTCTTTTTGCATAAGTTTGTTTCCTAAGGATTACATTCTACAAATAAATGTTTTCTAATACTTACAACTAACTTAACCTATTCACATACACCAAGGTTTCACAACTTTAAAATTTCTGGTGTCTTTGAGGATAGGTAAACTGTTAGTGCTCTATCAGTAAATATAGAGAACATCAATAGGCCATGGACAGTTTAAAAAAGAAAAGATTTATTTATGCCCAGGGTTAACATCCAAAAATATCACATTTGCTGATAATTTCCAAAACTGAACGATCTAGCTCCTATAGAAAAGTATTTATGGGAATATAAATTTTATCCATAAGAACAAGAACCTTTAAATTTGTGTTAATGTATGATTATGATTAAACACACTTGTTTCATATATTTCTCTCCAAATACCTACTGCTTACATAAATGTGTTCTAGTATCAATGACCATGAGCATGTGACAAATTCATGTAGTGTGTGTTTAATAAAGAAGGAACATCTAATGAAAATCTAAAAATAAATTTCATCCTATTTTATATGCTATATAATAAAAACATCATGTACTTGGAAATAGTTGCTTCAAGGTAAGAGTTTGGAACAGTGGAAGGCTTAAATTTAAAATGTACCTAGTATAATAAAGTATATTCTTTGTTATAGAATCCCTGGTTTTCAGCGTCAGGTATACCTGTTGATTTGCCAAAGAACAGTCTTTCTGCATAGCTTTTCTGAGGAATTGCTTAAAAAAAATTTATAAGTGATACCTGTTACCTAAGTTCAACTTTGGAAAATAGTGCATTTACTCTTCAAAAATTTTAAGAGATCTCTTTGAGAACTCTAAATATTAAAATCAGTAAAATAATCTAATAGATCTGTATAAGAAAACACATTCAACAATTAGATTCTCAAGTAGATCAGAATATAAGATAATATATGCAATTACACTCAAAATACATACGAAGTTGTCAGAGTAGTAAAAGCTTTCTGGATTATTTGGTTGTTTATTTTACTAACTATGTGAAAGGCAAGGTGTTTGTGCTAAGATCTGCAGAGCACCATAAGAGAGACCATTTCTGTGGTGAGACCAGGGGGAAGCTATGAGGATGATATACTTAATACCAGATGTGCCAATCCAAGGACACTCCCGACATCCTTGCAACGGTACACCTAGTCTGCTGTCATTAAAAGTCTACGTAGGCACTGGTACATGAGTAGCCATGTAATTATCTTAATAAACAATCTCACAATCAAATGTGACTCATGTGAGTTAAACAATGGTTTTCAGGATTGGGTCAGTTTTCATGGATATAAAAATAAGATCTAAAGAAATTATCAACTGTTTTGGTAAAGCTCTAAGTATAGAGAATAGAATCAGCATTCTACTATATTATAAGAGTTTATTATGATTAACAGTGAAAATCTGAATAGGTAGGTTCATTTTCATATTTCTGATACAATCAGAAAAATGATTATAGTAGTCGGCACTAAGCATCACAGAAAATCATAGAATACATCATAAATATGCCAAATTACCTAATCGATAAATAATTTACATATGATTCTTACCTATAATAGAACTTAACTTTTACTGTTTATCTGTATTAACTCTGATAGCATACCTTGTAGAGTCAACACTGAAAGGTATGAAAAAAAATTTAAGTGCTCATTCATTACTATATGGTTTTACAATAATGTTCCAAAGTAAGTAAAAGTACTTGATGAGCTAAATGCATATGTGGAGCTTAATATCAAGCAACAGTCTCTCTGGCATCAGTAACCAAGCAATTACGAAATGGAAAGTACATCTTGTACAAGCTGACAGACCCATTAAATCAGGAGAGCTGTGGGCAGACATACTGACACTGCAAGAATTACCAGAAAGCATTAATTTCAGCATTAATAAAATGGCAGTAAATAGATGACAGCTGCCAGATGAAGTAAGAAATGAGGTTACTGGCCTTGTTAAGCTCGCGTCTGATTTTCTCAGGCACAAACTGATCGAGGTAGCGTCTGAAGTGAAGGGCATCGATGGCGACAATTTCAGTGCCTCGCCGCTGCCAGGCATCCCTAGGGCAGGACAGAAAGGGTAGGATGATGACTAGGGAAAGACACTCACAAATTAGAATCCTTGTGAGGTGGGGTTTCTGAGACTTTGGCAGGGTTAAAATATTAAAAACAAACCAACAAACCAGTAGCTATAGGTCTTGGCAAAATAAGAGAGCAGAAAACACCATTTTATTTTTAGATTTCAAGGCATACATATTATGGACTACTAGACATTAAACAGTAAAATGAATAATTATCAAGTGATGACAAAAATGACATATTGTAAACAGGTACATCATTTACATTGAGTCTCAGAAATTAAAGGATTTGGGGGCAAACAAAAGGAACTTAGTTCTTTCTTGGTTCTCCTCTCATACTAAAGACATGGTATTTGTATCCTGACAAAAACCAAAAAGAGCTCACTCCTCCCTTGCTTTTGAAGACCTGCTCTTTGGGTCCTGGGCTTATAATATTGCCATCTATCATCCAAAACATAATCCCAAGAACTGTTACAAAAAATGTGTCATGATTCAGAAAACATTCTACCTACTGTGCTCAATTGCTGACAGTGTGAAACTATTTTTAAAAAGACTAAGACAGTAAAGCAGACAGTAACACATTGCCTGTGGAAATGGGAAAGACTGGGTAAGATGGTTTTGGAAATGTGAAATTCCAAATATTCCAATATTCCCTTTATAGACTTCGATAAATTCGATAAATTGACATGCCAAACAACTTTGCACACTGAAGAATAGCAACAGAAACCTCATGCTAGTCTGTAAATAATTATCAAGAATTAAATATTCACATAGGTAATTGTTGCAACCAAATATTTTAACCAAAACAAAGGGAAAGAGACCAGGGCTGGACTTGAGATATCACAAAAAATAAGTTTGCATGGGTAAATAGGCAATAGCTGATTCTAAAACAATGGCTCTTTTTCATTAATGCATGCACACACACATGCAAGTCTTTTCAGGGATCATTTCTTTTTGTATTTTTTCTCCAACTTTTAATTTAAATTCCAGTTACTTAAATATAGTATAATATTAGGTTTAAGATGTAGAATTTAGTGATTCATTACTCACATACTACACCCTATGCTCATCACCACAAGTGCACTCCTTAATCCTCAACACTTGTTTAACCTATCCCCCCTTCTCTCCCCTCCAGTAACCCTCCGTTTATTCTCCATAATTAAGAGTCTGTTTCCTAGGGTGCCTGGGTGGCTTAGTTGGTTAAGCATCTGCTTTTGCTCAGGTCTTGATCTCAGGGTCCTGCAACTGAGCCCCATTTGGGCTCCCTGCTCAGCAGGGAGTCTGTTTCTCCCTCTCCTGCCCCTCCTACTGCTTGTGCACTTGAGTTTTCTCTCTCTCTCATAAATAAATAAATAAATAATTTTTTTAAAAAAGAGTGTTTTCTTTTTTTCCCAAGATTTTTATTTATTTTTTTCATGATAGACAGAGAGGGAGGCAGAGATGCAGAGGGAGAAGCAGGCTCCCTGTGAGGAGCCCAATGTGGGACTTGATCCTAGGACCCCAGGATCACAACCTGAGCCAAAGGCAGACACTCAACCACTGAGCCACCCAGGTGCTCCAAAGAGTCTGTTTTCTGGTTTGCCTCTTTCTCATCTCCTCATGTTCATTTGTTTTGTTTCTTCAATTGTACCTATGAGTGAAATCATATGGTATCTGTCTTTCTCTGGCTGACTTATTTCACTTAGTATCATATTCTCTAGCTTTATCTATGTCATTGCAAATGTCAAGATTTCATTCTTTTTATATGTCACATCTTCTTTCTTCATCCTATGATTCAGCAATTGCACTACTAGGTATTTACCCAAAGGATACAAAAATACGGATTCAAAGGGATAAGTGCACCCTGATGTTTATAGCAGCATTATCAACAACAGCCAAATTATGGAAAGAGCCCAAGTGTCCAATGACTGATGAATGGATAAAGAAGAAGAATGGATAAACAATGGAATGTTACTCAGGCATCATTTCTATAAAAGTGTATCCCTGGCAAACCAATTTCATGAGGAAGCAAATAGGTCAAAGTATCAAAATATTTTTCAGAAAGAAATAGGGAGACAGGAACAGCAAAGTTTATTGCAGATCCTGCTGTTAATCATTCTATGGCACTAGGCAAACTGTCCTAATATGTTTCCCCACCTACTTAATCTCACAGAAAAATTAAGGATAAATAAGCTGGCTAAAGGCTTTCAGCTCTAATAAGAACCTATCTAAATAAGCTGGGCCTTGGAAGTTAACCTCCACTGACTGTTTATATTTGCTGACAGGTAAAGAGCAAGAGTTCTGCCCTTCTTCTTGTCTTAGACTTATGGCTTTTATTTTTCTGTTCTTCCCTTTTGTGTATGGAGATGGTATTACTAGTATTACCTATAGTATACTAATATATATACTATACTAGTATACTAATGAACCTGTTATACTGAATGATTAACAGCAGGATCTGAAATAATAAATGGGAGACAGAATGTACTAGGTCCCACATTCCTTAGCTTTTGGTCATGCAATACTCAAGTCAGAAACAAACTCACCTTTCACTCCCATCTTCATGACTTCGGGCCCAACGATACGTTTCAGCATACCCTGTGTATTCACTGTACTGTTCAGTACCTGAAACAAACAATCTGCCATTATTCTTCAGAGGGATTTCTCTTAAAAGCTGCATGTTCTAAATTAGGGTATTTTTAAAAGATTTTATTTAATTGAGAGAGAGAGAGAGGTAGCAAGAGAGAGCATGAATGGGGAGGAAAGGAAAGCAGGCTCCCAGGACTCTGGGATCATGACCTGAGCCAAAGGCCGACGTTTGGTCAACAATTCCTATGACCAACTGAGCCATCCAGGCACCCCTAAAGGGTCTTCTAAAAAAAAAAAAGAAAAAAGAAAAAGATATTACTATTTGAAGAGGGAGAGAGAGAGAGATGGGGGAGAAGGTGGAAGAACGGGAGCGGGGGGGGGGGGGAAGCGAGCGCAACAGAGTGCACACAAGAGGTGGGAAGGGCAGAAGCAGACTCCTCATTGAGCAGGGAGCCTTATGTGGCCCATCCCTGGGCCCCCAGATCATGACCTGAGTGGGAGGGAGATGCTTAACCAACTGATCCACCCAGGCGCTCCCTAAAGGGGCTTTGTTAATAAACATCTATCTGGAAATACCTATCGGCAAATGTCAGTTGAAAAAAAACCTCACCGGTCTTAATGACTTATTTTCCATAAAGAAAAAGATGACACCTATAAAAGCCACTGCAATATTTATCATAATAAGGGAATAAATGTCTCAATAGAATGAAATATGCTCTGTCATATTAATGTCTTTCATGAATAGTGCACAGATTGTTTTATAAAGGTCCAATGTCTTCAATATCAGTAATCTGATGGTAATATTTAGTTTGTATTGTTGAGAAAGCAATTTAACATAAAAACATTTACTGCTAAGAAAGGTATCATTAAAATTAAATCTAGGACTTGCCTATTAACATGCAAGTTACTTCAAGGGGCTTTGTAAAACCAGAATATTGTGACATGAGAAGGGGGGAAGGGGAAAAATCATAATTAAAATACATCTGATAAGAACATGTACCAAGCTTACCACATAACAAAGATTTCTACCTTTTTAAAAGGTTTTATTTATCTAAGTGATTTCTACACCCAATGTGGGGCTTGAACTCACAACTGGGGATCAAGAATCACATGCTCCTCAGACTGAGCCTGTCAGGTGCCCCCAGAGATTTCTACTTCATCAGACCTGGCCATACCAGGAGGGATGGTACCAGATGTGTTCCACTACTTAACTAAATAAAATCATTCCAATTCCTATGGTCAACTCAATAATCACTTAACTTTTCAAGAATCAACAAAACAGTAAAATGAAAACCTGAAAACCCTGAACAAGATAATACTTTTCACATATAAAAAGAAATTTAAAAAAAAGAATAAACATGATAACATTGACAACAAAGATTAGTGACTTTTTTTTTTTTCACTGCAATTGCTCTAATTCTGCCAGTAAATAAAATACAAGCAGACTCACTTTTTCAGACAGCTGGAACACTATTAAAATGACCACTCATGCAGTAAAGGTCCAATACTGAAGATATTTGTGACAAAGACTTAATATTTTGGGGGAAAATGATACTAGAATATATACAGTATTTAGAAAAAAATGTAAATTTAGAGAAACAGAAAACAGGAGCACCTGGCTGGGCTCAGTCTGAGAAGCATATGATTCTTGATCTCAGGGTTGTAAGTTCAAGCCCCACCTTGGGTGTAAAGATTACTTAAACTTAAAAAAAAAAAAAAGTAAAAAAAAAAAGTCTAATAAAAATAAAAAGAACACAAAATCAAATCATGACATGCTGAATATGAACAGTCAGTTCTTCATCCAAAAGCAAACTAATTTCGGTTTTAGGGTCAGAATAACTTCTTACATGTTACTTAAACAACTTGAAGCTATTATACACAAAGATACTAAATATAATGAACAAGACTGCAAATGGCCTCTACATTTTAACTATTAATTCACAGATGGACAACAAACAAACATGTCAAATACTACATGAAGTTATAATCAGCAACATTCACACTATGGGAAACTCTACAGGACCAACAGTCTGGGCTGCTTACAAAAAACCTTATAAGGAATGAAAAAGAGAGAGGAACCTATAAATTAAAAGAAACAAACATGAAAACACTAATAAGAAAGTAAAAATAGTTATATTAATACTGGATAAAATAGACTTTAAGTCGAGGAGTATTATGAAAGATAAAGAGGAACACTTCAAAATGATAAAAGGGGGAAAAACAAAAACAAAACAAAACAAAACAAAAAAAATGATAAAAGGGGCGCAGCCCCAGTGGCCCAGTGGTTTAGCGCTGCCTTCGGCCTGGGGTGTGATTCTGGAGACCCAAGATCGGGTTCCGCATTGGGCTCCCTGCATGGGGCCTGCTTCTCCCTCTGCCTATGTCTCTGCCTCTCTCTCTCTCTCTCTCTCTCTCTCTCTCTGTGTGTCTCTCATGAATAAATAAATAAAATCTTTAAAAAAATCAAAATGATAAAAGGGTCAATTCATCAGAAAGACAGTAATTATGCTTTTATTTTGATTTCACATTTGAAAAATTAAGTAGTGAAATCCATCACACTAACAGATTAAAGAACCCCATGTAATCATAATAAAAGTTGCAGAAAAGATAAAATTCAACCCACCATGATTAATACTCTCAGCAAAGCTGAGAATAAAAAAAGGAACTTTCACAATCTGATTAAGGACCACTACATAAAAACTTACAACTAACTTCATACTCAGTGATGAAAACATTCCACCTAATTCAACACTGTAGTGAAGTCCTTGCCACTGCAATAATGAGAAAGAAAAGAAAAGAAAAGAAAGAAAAGAAAAGAAAAGAAGAGAAAAGGAAAAGAAAAAAGAAAAGAAAAGAAAAGAAAAGAAAAGAAAGGGGAAAGACAGAAAAAGAAGAGAAGAGGCATAAAGAGTATAAACTTCGCAGATCCTACCTTAACCAGGTCATGATACTTAATATCACAAACACTGGGACAAAGTGGTATTACTATTCCCCTCAAAAGATAAACTAGAGCAGGACACATAGATTCGGTGGGATTCCTGCCAAAATGAATAAACTGTATCTAGTTACAAAGAAACATTCAGAAAAAAAAAGTCAGTTATATTTCTACATTGTAGCAATGAATGATCAGAAACTGGAATTTAAAGAATACATTTACAATTACAACAAAAAATATGAAATACTTAGGGATAGGGACGCCTGGGTGGCTTAGCGGTTGAGCCTCTGCCTTTGGTTTAGGGCATGATCCCAGGATCCAGGATTGAGGCTCACATCAGGCTCCCTGCATAGAGGCTGCTTCTCCCTCTACCTATGCTTCTGCTTCTCTCTGTGTGTCTCTCATGAATAAATAAATAAAATCTTAAAAGAAATATTTAGGGATAGACCTAAGCAAATATAAAAGAAATATACAGTGAAAAGTATAACATATTACTGTGAGAAATTAAAGATAACTTCCATAAACAGAGATCTCTCATTCATGTGTCAAAGACTAAATACTGTTAAGATGTTAATTCTCCCCAAATTGATCTATGGATTCAAAGCAGTCTTTTTTTTTTTTTTTTTTTTATGATAGTCACAGAGAGAGAGAGAGGCAGAGACACAGGCAGAAGGAGAAGCAGGCTCCATGCACCGGGAGCCCGATGTGGGACTCGATCCCGGGTATCCAGGATCGCGCCCTGGGCCAAAGGCAGGCGCCAAACCGCTGTGCCACCCAGGGATCCCTCAAAGCAGTCTTAATTAAAATTCCAGCAAGCTTTTTGGATTGACAAACTGATTCTAAAATTCACCAAAACAACTCTGAAGAACAAAGTTGGAGGGCTCACACTACCTGATTTCAAGAATCATTATAAAGCTACAACTAACAAAACAAAGAATAAAAACAAGTCACTGTTAAGATCATGAAAAGATGTACCACATATGATAAAAAGATACACCACATCTGATAAAAGACCTGTATCCAAAGTATATAAAACATTTTCAAAACTCAATAATAATAAAAAAATAACCCAATTAAAACATTGGCAAAAGATGGTTTCATGTATGTAGTCACATGTCAAAACTTACCTAACTATACACTTAAATATACAGTTTATGATGTCAATTAAATCTCAATAAAGCTGTTTTAAAAACACAACTATCTCACTAGACTGCCAGCTTCTCAAGAAAGGGATTATAAGTCATTAACATACGTGCCTACATCAGCATTTTCTAACACAAGAATACAGATGCAGGGGGTGCCTGGTGGCTCAGTTGGTAGAGCATGCAACTGTTGATCTCTGGGTCATAAGCTCGAGCCCCACATTGGATGTGGAGCCTACTGAAAACAAAAGACTGTAGAAGCAATTAAGTACTTGCTGCATAAACGTAATAATTAACAAGCGAAACAGGGAGAACATTGTATTAACTGAGGTTAAAATTATAATTCCAGAAAGACTTAATCTGAAAGTACTATATGGCTGACACATAAAAAAAATTCACATTTATAAAGACAGCCTGGCATGGTAAAAAGGAGCACCATACTGAGATTAGGAGACATGAGGGACCCAAAGTGAATCCTTAAATAACCAAATCTCTCAGTGGACTTTATTTCATCATCTGAAAATCAGGCTTGTTAATAATTCTTATCTTGTTAACTTCATAGAATTACTCGGAAAGCCACAGAAAAAGAATTTAAAAGTCTTCAAAACCATAAAGTGGTTAGTGTTGGTGTCATCAGACTTACCTTAAAGGGAGGTGGAGAAACCAAAGATACATGATTTCATTTATGTGAGGTTTAAAAGCAACCTGGTCTAGTGACCTGACTAGAAATAAAGATAGTCAGGAATAGTCCTGTTCCTTTCTATTTTCTGCCAGCAGTGGACAAGCTTCATTTTAATTATTTATAAAAAAGCAAAACAAAACAAAACTGCCTACTCTGATCTCTTAACTATGAAAACAAATACCTTTTCAGAGAAAAGTGGTTGAAAAATAAAAAATAGCAATGATCATGTTTCTATTTTAGCTTAGGATGGTTTTAGTCTTTCCTAAGAGAAATGAGATTAATTTCCTCAAGTATGGGAAATCTAAAATGCACACACAGATGCTTTTGCTCTAAACAAATTAAATCCTGGGTTTTCAGAGTAGATATCTTTCAAAAGTACGTCAAACTGGCTCTTCTGAAAAAGATATTCTTGTTTTAAATTAAAATATATTGGGATGCCTGGGTGGCTCAGCGGTTAAGTGTCTGCCTTCGGCTCAGGGCGTGATTCTGGGATCCAGGATCCAGTTCCACATAGGGCTCCTGCGGGAAGCCTGCTTCTCCCTCTGCCTGTGTCTCTACCTTTCTCTCTCTTTCTGTGTCTCTCATGAATAAATCAATAAAATCTTTATAAATAAATAAATAAATGAATTCAAATATATTGATAAACTATGATGAAAATACAAAGGTTAATAGTGGTAATAGCAAACAAGAGACAGAAGACTGAATGACCTTTGTGATACCTCTCTGTAAACACAGCCTATAAGATTTCATGCTCAAAGTCAAATCTTCCCTTAAGGGAAAAACTAGAAGGAACCCATTAAAATCTTTGCAAAAGTTTGTGACACATTAATGAGTTTTTAGATTTAGTGATAAGAAATGTTCCTATTTTCTCTTACTAGTAATGAAAGTTTATGATGAATTTAAGAAAAAATATTTGGGGATTAAAAAAATTCTATGTACAAAAAAAAAATTTCTATGTACCAATGGGTTGTACCCTTGGAAATAAGGTTTGTATAAAAGCAAAGCCATCTACTCTCCTTTTATTAGTAGCATTCATACTACTGATGATTATTCATAAGATAAAACACTCTTGACTTTCATTCCCATGATTAAGAAAAATGGAGAAAAGCTAAACTCCAATTGAATTTGGGTATTCCCCAGTGAGCTGGTATCTTTTAGTTGGCAATGGGTTGTTTTTTTGGAGTAATGAACCTTTAGTGTTTTTGCACTATAAAAATTATCAATACGATAAGCAGTGGTGTCTGTACACTTTTTAATTCTCTATCTAATCTGCTGACATTCACAAAAGATATAAGGATCTATGATGTCTGGGATGATCTGATTCACTGGAGGGCAGGTTTTATATTAAATGTACTAACATTTTGCTCAGTAAGTTTCATGTCTAGGCATCGCTTTAAGTGATCACCACACAGAAACAATAAAACTCCTAGAACCATGGTAACACCCCTTGGTATTAAAGTTTTTTCCTGGATGATATAGAAAAACATGAGAAAGGGGTGGGGGGGGGGGAGGAGATGAGGAAGACTGGAGTTTCTTTCTATCTATATATACCAAGAGGTTTTACCACATGGCTCTGCCTCCAGGGAGGATCACAACAAAGAGAGGGATGACACTATCTGGATAAAAGTATTTGCCTTTTCCATGACCTGTTTCATATTAATTTCAAAGTTTGATGCCAACCAGATGTCCCACAATGATGATAAATTTAATTTATTTCTAATTTCTCAAACTCTTCTACAGATTCAGGCAGCATAGTCACAGCCATTAGCTCATTGAGCCTGGATGAATCATTGAAGGAATGGAATTGATCAGGCAGATAGATTGCACTGCATGGTTAAGAGTCTCCTAAGAAGGGAGATGGCAGAAATCCAACAGCAAACAGATGATGAAATGGCCATTTCCATTAAGGGAACATCACATCACAGATATTAATTAGAAGGCACTATTACAGAGTTAAGTGGATGTGGGGAAAAATATAGAGTTAAAAGTCACCCCGGATGTCCCTAGCCTGAAGTAATTATAGAAGTGAAGGTGAGTCATGGATTTACAATTTTCCATTCATTTTACAATAACTTATAGGTAAGGTAGAGAACAGACATAACTCCATAGTGATCTTTTTTTTTTAGACTGGGGATAAGCTATCTTTAAAACAAGAAACAAATCCTCATGTTTTCCTTTCACTATTCCCAGGAAAATTACATCTTTTATTTACAAAAAAACTAATGGCACACAATAAGAGACCTGCTACTTTCCTAGTAAAAATGAAATGAAACAGATGAAACAAATTAGTTTTGAGTTTAAATGCTCAGCATTCTACCAAGTTTTTTATTTTAAGGATATAAACTCATCTTTAAAACTCATGAGATATTTTGTTCTGAGTTTTTAGTTCAAATCTAGCTTTAGCTACTAAAAATTAAAAATCTTCTGAAGTATTATTTGATAACACCCAAATGCTGGAAACAGTCACATTCCAGACCTTTAGAGCTCTCTAAAACATTATAAAACTCCTATTCAAAGTATCTATTGGCCCAATATATGACCGTTTAATTTCTTTTATTCTGCAATCCCTGGCACTTTCTTTTCCCCTAATATCTTCTAATGGCATCCTTCCTATCTGCACACATAACAAATAATAACTGCAAACAGAAGACCAATAAGTGAGTTGAGACAACAGTGAAAACAGAAGGGTTTTATCTTTATATTTTGGTATAATCTGGATCACAACCTCAGAATTCTGGATGAAATATTTCAGTTATTAACTTCAAATAGGTGAGGCTCTATCCAAGAGGAAATTCCTTTGCTGGGGTTCCATTCTTAATTTCCTACATAAACTTAGAAAATTAACAATTTGCCTTACATCACCAGAAGAGCAGAATCACAGGGATATTATAAGAAATAATAAGATATCCAAATAATGTGGAATGACTTGTTGAACGTCTTTTTTTTTAAACCAACAAGCAGGGCAGCCCCAGTGGCTCAGCGGTTTAGCGCTGCCTTTAGCCCAGGGTGTGATCCTGGAGACCTGGGATCGAGTCCCACATTGGGCTCCTTGCATGGAGCCTGCTTCTCCCTCTGCCTGTGTCTCTGCCTCTCTTTCTCTCTCTATCTCAGGAATAAATAAATAAAATCTTTAAAAAAAATAAAATTAAAAAAAATTAAAAAAAAATAAACCAACAAGCACTTACAAAAGATAAGGGTGCATTAGTAAAAATGATTAAGTAAAAACCTCTGAAAATTTTCTGTTCCATAAAAGCAATGAGAACACTGGCAAAAATTGTGAGAAACAACTTCTTCTGAACTGTGGGAATTAACCAAAGGCTTGAGCAGTCTGAGAAGAGTTCATTAAGGAAAAATTGACTGAATCTTGGTAAAAATAGAGTTTTGTAACATTTTAACTCTCCCTAATCTTATTCCACTCTCCTGAACTCTAGAGTTGCCTTAAAAACCAAGTTTGCAATCACAGTAAAAACCACAAAAGGGGTCAAAAGAGAAATGAAGCTCCTTCAAAGCCCCATTCTCTGAGAACTGTTATCATTTGACCTGCCTGGTGGCTCCCTAAAAGACCTCCCTTGTAAGGCTGTCTTTATTTGACCTGACTTGGAGCTTAACCCATGCAAAAAGCTTAATCCTCAGGGGTGTTTGTTGAAAACAATTGCAGGCAATTGCTTAGTATAGCTACCTAAGGCAGTTGACATCAATTAGGGCAAATGATAGGCTAACCAAAAAGTTTCTTTTCTTTTTTTTTTTTCTTTTCTTTTTTTTTTTTTTTAAAGATTTTTATTTTTATTTTTTTTAATTCATGAGAGACACAGAGAGAAGGAAGAGACATAGGCAGAGGGAGAAGCAAGGTCCCCACAAGGAGCCCGATGTGGAACTTGATCCTGGAACTCTGGGATCACATCCTGAGTTGAAGGCAGACCTCCAACTGCTGAGCAACCCAGGCATTCCAAACCAAAAGGTTTCAAAGGAAAAGGTGAGGAATGAGCTATCTATAAGGGGCTTTAAAAAGTTCTTAGTATCTCCAAGAATCCAAAAGACTACATGTGTGACCATGGCTGTATACATACTCACCAAAGACCTTTAGAATGTCTTAAGCTCACTCCTGACCTTGAGGCTCTGTGCAAGCAAGAAATAAAGTGTCAAGTGCAAGCAGAAAGCAAGTGTCAATGGCCTGGTAGAGTGCTGAAGGTGAGCCCCAATGTGTATATAGAGCTCTTCAGAAAAGACTGACTTGTTGGTTCCAAGCATTTAAAGTAATCACAGTTCAATCATTAGCTAACCACCAACCTAAACAAGCAGAGACTTTAATGGCTATATACGAAAAAGAATACAGACTTTACAGAATTAGTTTAGGAAAGTCATTAAATAACAATAGCAAACAGCAACAAAAACAAACTCTGGGGGAAGGGGAAAATCTGATTCTGAGAGTTGCTACATTATTAAAATACCCAGTTTTCAACAAAAAAATTGAGATATGCAAAGAAAAGAGAATGTAGGGCCATACTCAGGCAAAAAAAAGTAGTCAGCTATAACTGTACCTGAGGAGTCCAGGTGTTAGACTTACTAAATAAAGACATTATATTAGGTATTTTAAAGATGTTCAAAGAACTAAAGAAAATTATATCTAAAGAACTAAATTAAAGTATGCAAACAATGCCTCACGAATAGAAAATCTCAAAAAAGAGAAATTATCTGAGGATCCCTGGGTGGCGCAGCGGTTTAGCGCCTGCCTTTGGCCCAGGGCGCGATCCTGGAGACCCGGGATCGAATCTCACGTCGGGCTCCCAGTGCATGGAGCCTTCTTCTCCCTCAGCCTATGTCTCTGCCTCTCTCTCTCTCTCTCTGTGTGACTATCTGCTCATGTGTGTGCTTTCTCTCTCTCTCTCAAATGAATACATAAAATCTTAAAAAAAAAAAAAAAGAACCAAACAAATTCTGGAGTTGAAAAGTATAGTAACTGAAATAAAAATTTCAGTAGAGGGATTCAAAAGCAGATTAGAGCAAGCAGAAGAAAGAATCAGTACACTTGAAGATAGGTCAATTGAGATTATCCTGTCCAAAGAACAGAAAGAATAGAGAATGAAGAAAAATGAACAGAGCTTCAGAGGCCAATAGGACATCATCAAATGTATCAACATATGTATAATGGAATTCCCAGAAGAAGCAGAAAAAAAAGGGACAAAGAATACTTAAAGAAATACTGGTCAAAAATTTACCAAATTTATCTAAACATTCAAGTAGCTCAATGAACTCCAAATAGGATAAAATCAAAGAGATCCTAAACACATCATAATCAAACTATTCAAAGACAAAGAGAAAATCTTAAAAGTAAAACATAAGCAACAAAATTTAGATACTCTCCTGAAGGTTGCCTACAAATATAACTGAAGCAAAGACAGTAGCTTCAAGATTAGATCTCAGAGTCTTAGTCCTAGCATGTACTTCTTTGGAGGTTAAATTAGTATAAATTTGATACAACTTATAAGGGATGGTTTTTCTCTCATTGTAATTTTTTAGAATAACAATCAACCAAATTCTCCAACCGAGGTGAGGGTCTAGTCTCCTACACTAATCTCAAAGTAGCAACAGATTCAAAAAGGAAATAAATTGTCCTTTGGAGAAAGAAAAAAGTAGCAGCAGCAGATGACTGATTATGGCTTTTATGTGGGAATGTTACCTGAATAAAAGGATTAACTTTCCTATGGTGGCTGATTAAGAATTTCTTAAGAGCTATGAGTTAATTACTAGTTTTTGGTAGCTCATTCACAAAAAATACAGTGACAGAGCATTATCTCAAGCAACAAAAAAACTTAAATAAAAAAATTAAACCTCAAAAATAGACCTAAAATATAAATTTGACTATATTTCCCTCTCTCTTCATCCCATATTAATTTAAATCAAGAAAAGCCACTCAGATCATCATACTATTTCTCTTAGGATTAGAAATTAGGGTAAACATAAGGTTACTGATTTACTTCTCTTCTATAAAAGCTCTCTGTTATGCTGATGGACTACTGTAACTGTGCTTTTTTACTTATATAGGTCTTCATATTGAAGTATAATGAAGCACTATGGAAACATGATGGAAGAATAATAATAGAATACATGCTCAAAGACATATCACTATCCTCTTCTTATGGACATTATGTCATAAAATTTCAAACTGGGAGGTAAATAAATAGTTTTAACCCTTGTTCCTCAGATAAAGAAGCCAAGAAAGAAAAGGTGGGAATAAATAGAACTGTAATAATTTGAAAAAGCCAAGAATAAATTAATCACTAAAAATACCAGGACTATGGGCAGCCCAGGTGGCTCAGTGGTTTAGCGCCACCTTCAGCCCAGGGCGTGATCCTTGAGACCGGAGATCAAGTCCCACATCGGGCTCCCTGCATGGAGCCTGCTTCTCCCTCTGCCTGTGTCTCTGCCTTTCTCTGTCTCTGTGTCTCTCATGAATAAATGAAATCTTAAAAAAAAAAAAAAAAATACCAGGACTAATGCCCATGGTGGAAAATAGCTATATCTGGGTAGCCTGTAGTCTTCATGATAGATACTCATAGATGAGGAAAACTACTCTATCATACAGACTTCCAAAACTAACCTGTAATGATAAGACATTCATTGTGATCCAGCACCTCAGTGAAGAGCCGCGAAACAATTAACTCAGGGTTGATTAAAAAGCGGATTTCTTCTTGCACAAGTCCTGCACTGGTTACACCACCTCCAACAAAACGGTTTGCAAAATCCACCTGTTTGGGTTAAAATATGGCATGTCAAATGATGATCTAATACCCACATATGTGATAAAGAAGTGCTCTCCCTCTTCCTTTCATTTCCCATATAAATCAATCCCCAAATTAGTAATCTTCCCAGGAAGAAAAGATTGTGGTTGACTGCACTCTTTCCATCTCACTGTAATTAACAAACTTGTAGTTTACAAACCTTGTATGTAGTCCAAGGACCACAAATCAAAGGAAACTTTATTTGGAAAGGTTTCAAGATCATTTCTACACCATTCACTATTCAATTTCCATTTATGGATTTCTTACGACTTTAATATAATCTTATCTTTTGTATAGGATATGGCAACCAAACATTTATCCTAAAAGAACTGAAAAACTTAGTAACTGCTCTTTTTTGGGTAATCTTTTTCTTCTGTGAAAGACTACAGAGATGGAAATTTCACCCTAAATTCAGTTGCAAATCCCAAACTGCGTAAACATTAGACTATTTTTTAAATATATCTAAAGAAAAAAATGAAAACAGAAAACCTTTTTGAACAACAAAGATTCATAATTTGGCTATTGCTGATAATGCTGCTATATAAACATCAGAGCACATGTTTATGGAAAGAGCTCAAATGTCCATCAATTGATAAATGGATAAAGAAGAGTGGGGTGTGTATGTGTGTGTATATAAACAAACTGGAATACTACCCAGCCATAAAAAAGAATGAAATCTTGCCATTTGCAACAATGTAGATGGAACTAGACAGTATTATGCTAAGCAAAATAAGTCAGAAAAAGACCCATACCGTATGATTTCACTCATGTGGAATTTAAGAAACAAAACAATTAATCATAGGGGGTAAAAAGAAAGCAGTAAACCAAGAAACAGACTCTTAACTATAGAGAACAAACTGATGACTACCAGAGGGGAGGTGGTGGTGGTGGTGGTGGGGTAGGGTGGGGATAGGTTACATAGGTGATGGGGATTAAGGAGTGCACTTGTTAAAAAAAAAAAAGGAGTGCACTTGTGATGAGCATAGGGTGTTGTACTTAAGGGTTGAAACACTAAATTATACAGTTAAAAGTAACATTCCACTGTATGTTAACTGGAATTTTAATAAAAACTTAAAAACAAAGATTCAACTAATATTTCAAATTTAGTTAAAATTATGCATAAGCTTTCTGAGGAGTACTATATTATAATGGGATCCTCAAATTCCTATTAATGAAGATGAATCACACAATCCTCAAGAAAAAGCAAACTCAGCATCGTTTGTCTTAAACCTACTAAGCACTCCAATGTGTTCAACACTATGCTAAGCTCTATGGAACAATATGTAAGAAATAGATTCCAGCTTTGCCATAGATTTTTGTATTCAAGGAGTTAGGTTACACACATGCACAACACCTTGTATACATACATAGCCATATACACATAAAAAGAATTTAGCAAGTAATGTAAGAGAGGCTTATATACTGTATATAAAGAAATACTCTTGTGTCTCTCCTTTACTCTTACACTACCACACTCATAATACTTCTACACCAGACATGTGGGTTTCCACACATCAAGCAATTCTGAAACACCTGCTGGGGGTCCTATAATTCAATTCAGTTCTGACACTATCTACCAGGATTCGCATCAGATCCCACAGGCTAAGGATTCAGTCCCACAAGACTGTCCCACTTCAGTCAGCAACTGCAAGTCCCAAATTGTCAACTATACTTCTAGTTGACCAGCTATAAGTTGAAATTCCTATGACCTGCTCCTGTGGCTTGATAGATCAGCTCACAAAACTCAGGGTAACACTTAAGTTTATTGATTTCTTAAAAAGGATATAATAAAGGATATAGATGAACAAACAAATGAAGTGATATATAGGGCATGGTAAGTAGGAAGAGGTATAGAGCTTCCACACCTTTCTGGACAAGGTACTTTCCTAACACTTCCACATGCTCACTAACCTGGAAGCTCTGAATCCTGCACTTTTGAGGTTTTGTAGAAGCTTCATCACTTAAGGATGATCAATCATTAACACAGTTTTCAGTCCCTCTCCCTTTCTCAGAAGTTGGGGATTATGGTGGAAAGTTCCAAACCTCTAATCATGGCTTAATCCTTTTGGTGATTAGTCCCCATCCTGAAGCTATGCAGGAACTCCACCAAGAGTCATCTCATCAGAATAAAACATTCCTGTAACCTAGGAAATTCCAAAGAATTTAGGAGCTCTGTTTCAGGAATCAGGGTCAAAGACCAAATATTAGAACAAAAGATGCTCCCAGTACACTTATCAGTTAGGATATTACAAGGGTTTTAGGACCTCTGTGCAAAGAACCAGGGGCAGAGACTAATATATATTTTTTTCTATTATTTTACATATACTTTCAGACTATTGTCAAATACAAGATTCCTTAAAACTTGCGTTCTCTAAAGCAATTATGATACTAAATGGTAATTTGAGGCGTATTTTACAGAAGAGTAAAACAAGAATACGAATCTTTTGATATAGTCTTCTTTCATTAGAGAAGAACTTCAAAAACACTGAATATATGACTGGATAAGTTCTTGAAATGAGTTATCACAGAGAATCATATATATTTTATACTCTGGCATACTAAATCACATTTAAAAAGAGAGTAACTCGAGCAGCCCGAGTGGCTTAGCGCCGCCTTCAGCCCAGGGCCTGATCCTGGAGACCCGGGATCAAGTCCCACATCAGGCTTCCTGCATGGAGCCTGCTTCTCCCTCTGCCTGTGTCTCTGCCTCTTTCTCTCTCTCTGTGTCTCTCATGAATAGATAAATAAAATCTTTAAAAAAAAATAAAAAAAGAGTAACTCTTTAGTATATATAGAAAAATAATTTTAGGGATGCCTGGGGGTAGTTCAGTAGTTGAGCATCTGCCTTTGGCTCAGGGGCATGATCTCGGTCCGGGGATTGAGTCCCGTATCAGGCTCCCTGTGAGGAGCCTGTTTCTCTGTCTGTGTCTCTGCCTCTCTCTCTGTGTCTCTCATGAATAAATAAGTAAAATCTTAAAAAAAAAAGAAGAAAAGAAAAAGAATTTTGGCTAACCTAGTCCATTGATTAGAATTAGTTGCTTACAATATATAAGTTCATTATGCACTGGGTGATTCATGGCTTAAAATGTCCAACAAAGATCAACTGAATATTGTGCTGAGAACCATGTGATACAAAGATGAATATGAAGTGAGCCTTGACTTCACAGCATCTGTAATCTTGAGATCCCAGCACATAAGCAGAATAAGATGATTATTAAAGAACCCACTAGAATGTATTAGATCATTCCCAAATAATACAATTAACTAAAACTGGAGCAACGGGATATGGCATTCATTTTAGATTTTGCTGACATTCAGGCAGAGGAAATAACTGCACAAGGACATGGCAAAAAAACAACTGTGCAGAGCTATATGAAAGACAGTGGTAGGTAGATACCTCATGCCTGTCTGCAATGTAGAGTATGTAAAGGATTATAGTTGCTGATGAGGTATTCTGGGGTCAAGGAAAGTTTTACTTAATTTTGAAGGTTCTTGGAATTCTAAAAAGAAAAGGTACAACTAAAAAAAAAAAGAAAAAAAAAGAAAAAAAAAAAGAAAAGGTACAACTAGACCTGTGTTTTAGAACGATAATTTAGGCTAGAGTTGAAAGAATGAGTTGGAGAGGAGTAAAATTGAAAGCACAGAGTCTGGTTAGGTGACTATTGAATAGTTCAGACAAGAATTACTAGGGCCTCAAACAGGTCAGGGGGAAAAAAAGTGAAGGAATGAGAGACCTAGCAAAAAGTCAAAATGGACAGCACTTGAAAATCAAAAGATTAGCTAAGCATAACAGTATTGTGAATACAAATGAGAAACAAACAAGGTTTAAGATCAATGAAACTTAATTTTTACTGGAACATGGTACACAATTAAAATAAAAAGGTAAGTTCTATCCAACTTATGTACAACTTGGTAATGATAAATGAAATATATTCAATGTGCATACTATTATTCATTCTTTGAATAAAAGGCCAAAATTTATTATTTGAAAGGTATGCATAGAAATAAATACATTATACTAAACTCAATACGCCTCTGAAGGCAGGGATCTTTTAGAAAAAACTGTCTACTACTTTAAAAAGTTCTTAATAAAAGGCTCTCTATTACAGGTAAGAAATCTGTTCTAGCACATGAAAACAAGCATATGAGGGCTTCTATATTTTTAGCCATTTTCAACTTACTTTACTTTAAAGCTACTTGTTCAGATTGCTCAGTTTCTGAATTATAACTTTACGAAAAGGAGAAATGGTAACAATCCTTAGAGAGGTTTTGTTGTTGCCATTCAGCATAATGTAATTTATATGCTACACAAGGAGCTTTGTAATACTGCAATATAATATTCCCCGATCTCCTGGGGATATGTGGCATGTATAGGGAGAATAATTAATAGAAGCCTTTATGGTATTCTTTTAATCTACTGAAGTTTCACATTTCGTCTATAATATATTCCAGAAAAGTGGGAAGAATCTCAATCTTGAATGTTGCTAAATAATTACTTGCTGATTGTATTGTGATGAAAGGTCAGCATTCCTGTGGTGCTAACTAGCAGTAGCTTTGTTTATTTCATGTGTATTAAGACTCCCTCAGTTAATCTAAAACTTTATTGTAGAAAAGAACGTCATCAAGATAGAAATGTGGGGGAAAAAAGTAACATTCATTTAGAACAGATTTTAAGCATATTTCAAAATTACTGTTTATTTAAGAAAAAGTAATGATTAAATACAAATTAAAAAAAATTTAAGAAAAAAAAATTTAAGTACCACATGTTAATCCAGTATCTAAATGTTTATAATCTCAAAAAATTAGTGAGAGAGAAGGATTTAAAACAAAACATGGTTTGCCCCTTTGAAGATTTTAATTATTAATATGTCTTTTAAGAGGCCATTCTAAAAAGAATCTGTTTCATTAAGTACTGAGAGCATAAATATATAATAACTAGCCAAACGCAAGTCAGTCTAGTTATTTTACAGTATACATAGTTATTCAAACAGTTAGTCCGTTCTCAGGAAACTGATTTAGCTTCTGACCCAATATAAGCATCAAATAAGGATCTAAGAAGAAAAATCAGCAATTTCCAGTATAAGTGAAATGATGTACAACATCTTTCAAAGAAAACTGAGATTACAATGCTCTTATAAACTGGATAAGAACACAAATCACTACATTTTGTCTCTGATTAGTGATTTTTCAAAAAAATCAGTATAAAGAAAAAGAAAAGCATGTATTCAGGTTAAGTGACACAACAATTTAGCTAGATACATAGGGTGTTTTATTTGTTAACTCCTTTTTCCAAAAATATATATATTTAAAATAAAGGTAGTAACACAGATTAATAACAAAGATCAAGACATGGACAAAATTACCTGCTCTGAAACAGGTAAAGGACACCAAGCAGAGTTGGCTCATGTGCCTAAAGCTGTTACGTATGGGAGAGAGGACTTTCTTATCAATCTTTTAGACATCTGTCTCCTAAGACCTAAACAAGGTTGGTGGCAGAAAAACATTTCAAGCTGGTCATCATTTGGAGCAGAGAAAGAGCCTTTAAAGAAAAAGAACAAAACTGCTTGGTGATAGCTGTCAAGACCATACCCAGGGAACTTCCTCCACTGTCAATCTACAATCAATGTCTGAACTAAGAAACCTGATGTTGCCCAGATCTTAAAGTTTTCTGTCAAAGGCTTTTTAAAGAGGCGCACGTTAAGAAACAGCATACACTGGCAAATAACAGTATTACCAAGACTGTCAAAATGATCTGTTTGGCGTTTTTCTCCATTCTGCTATCATGCTTCTTTGCATTAAATCAGTTTAGGAGAGAAATAAACAGGTTTTCAAACTTCCTTTGCTGTCAGAAGCTTGACAAGAGTAAGTCCCAAACAGCACACTGTTGTGATTCACCTACCTGTAGCATGCCTTGACCATTTCCTTCTATGGTACCTTCATAAGTGACATGCAATCGAGTCAGGGGTTTTTCACATCTACAATTTAAAAGATAATCCTTTACTTTTAATGAACTTCACTAAGGAAAAATGTGAAAATATACATAACTACAGAAGAAATATTAAAACCATTACGAATCTTAAAAGCCAGAAACATATGCCTGGTTAACGTTTTTGGTATAGGTTCTCCCAAACTTTTTCTTATTCAAATACTAAACATACATATTTAAATTAAAATGAGATAACATGCTGTTTTGAAATCCATATTTTTTCCTATAAAATGTTTCTCTTCAAGAGTTGAAAAAGTCGGGAAGCCCCGGTGGCGCAGCGGTTTAGCGCCGCCTGCAGCCCAGGGCGTGATCTGGAGACCCTGCATCGAGTCCCACGTCAGGCTCTCTGCATGGAGCCTGCTTCTCCCTCTGCCTGTGTCTCTGCCTCTCTCTCTCTCTCTCTCTGCATCTCTATGAATAAATAAATAAAATCTTTAAAAAAAAAAGAGTTGAAAAAGTCTCAAAATATAAAAACAAAATTAAGATCTATGCAATTTTATTATCCTACAGTTGACACCTGAAGAAAAATAAAAAAAAACTTCGGCAATAAATCATATATGATATTGAGATCGGGTCTATTTTCAGTAGTTTGATAAACATGAGTGTATGAGTGTATGTGGTGGCAATATCTTGATGAAAATACAGGCCACAGAAATCTGATCTATGGTACTTTTATGTTAATAAAACTGATGAATTAATCTAGTACCTGTTAAGTCACAATTATTTTCTTTCGCTTTCATACACCATGGTCACTAACATGCTACCGCAAAATGTGGCACCATGGGATATCAAATACCTTAAGATTAATTAAGTTTGAGAAAACAGCAGAAGCAGCAGGGTCACTATGACCTCCTCCCCTCCGCACAGTTCTTCCCTACATGTAATAAGACCCTCATGTGCAAGGTGTCCACTCTGTATTTGGAGGAAAGGAATATTCCTATCTCTGAAGAAGAAAGGATGCCAAGAATTCTAACAAACAGGCCTTGCTAAGTTTTCCCCAGATAACTACAATTACCTCATACTTCTTAATCTGTCATATTCCACAAAGATGTCCACTCTTCACTGAATCTGACATAAAAGTACGTGGGTCTATTTCTTTGGGCCTTCATTTCCTTAAGAAGGCTCCTGTGACATGAAAAATTTACATCAAATAAATCTGTGTGCTGGGATGCCTGGGTGGCTCAGCGGTTAAGCGCATCTGCCTTCAGCTCAGGGTGTAATCCTGGAGTCCTAGGATTGAATCCCACATCGGCCTTCCTGCATGGAGCCAGCTTCTCCCTCTGCCTATGTCTATGCCTCTCTCTTTGTGTCTCTCATGAATAAATAAAATCTTAAAAAAATAATAAATTTCTGTTTGTCTCCTGTTAATCAGTCTTTGTCCTTTTAATTTTCAGATCCTGACTGGTTTGAGAAAAAAGTTTTTCCTCCCTTACAGTGTTTACCTGGCTTACATTATATTTAAAAACCAATTGCATTTTATTAACAGTATTTGGTGAGGGCATTTTTCAGTAATAGATTTTCCCCGATTACTTACTTAATAAAAAATATAAATAACAGATGAGATCCAAATACCTAACTTATATAAGGGTTGCATTCATTTTTGGGGAGGGAATGATATATTTTTTAAAACAATGATATATATATATGTGTGTGTGTGTATATATATATATATATATATATATATATATACACATTTTTAAAGATTTTATTTTTTCATTTGAAAGAGAGAGCGTGCACACAGAGTGAGAGAGGGAGAAGCAGATCCCCTGCTGAGCAGAGCCTGATGCAGGGCTAGATCCCAGCACATTTGAGATCATGACCTGAGGCTAAGGCAGATACTTAGCTGACTGAGCCACCCAGGCGCCCCAATTATATATTTTTTAAAACAATTTAACTGGGGAAGCGCTATTTACCTTATTGGGATTTACTTTCTTCCTAATTTCAGTAAGCTTCTCCTTTCTGGAGAAGCTCCTGTCCAATAGACTGACAGCCTTAAACAGAAGGCAATTCAGTATATGTTCTAAGAGCTTCATTTGCATTAAGTCATGTAATCCTCACAACAACCCTATTACTACTATCTCTTTTTAACAGACGGGAAAACAATGCACAGGAACCATCTAAGTAACCTGCCCAAGCAATAAAGCATCAAGAATTTGAAGCCAGGTAACCAGTATGCTTTACCTTTAGAAAAATTACTTTCAAAATCTCTTATAGAAAGTTATGACACTAGTTTGATTTTTTTTAACTTCTTTTTGTTTGTTTTTCGATCCTACTTTCCTAACCATTTTATGCTAAGGGAGACCACCCATGAGGATACTACTGAAAAGATAAAGAAGCATGATCCAGAAATCTCTAGTTTGTCATTCAGGACTTCAAAACAGAAATCTCATCTGTTCTTCAACTATTCTTCCTAACTAAAGCTGTCAACATAGAGTATAATACTCAATAAAATTATGAAATTGCTAGACAGCTTTCTTAAAGTATCCTCCACCTTCTTGATAGGCCTCCCCTTTTGGCTCCAGCAAATCTTTCATACCAGTCATAATCAAAGACACAGACGATAATGAATCTCTGTGATTAACTAAGCCTAGCTAAGATATTTGCTGATAATCACTGGGTTAACTGTAACATGGCAGAAACTTGGAAATCAGAAAAACCTCTAAGTTCCTGGCACCCATTTAGCCCCATACTCTTGGGAACACCAACAATTTTCATCTCTTCTTTATCCTCCCTCTTTAAGTGAATGCATGTTCTGGTTCTGTGGGTCTGAGAAATTGATTAATTACATTCTCCAACTTATGAAGCACTAAAACAGAACAGAACAGAAGTCAATGAAATAAAACAAGTTAGAAAAGTTACCAAGTTAAATTGTGCCTATCAAAGTTAAGGGGAATATCTTGAACTTATACATTGAGGTGAAATGGTGCATTTCCCATTACTGAAGCTGTCTGTCACCTATCACAGGTATTATAGAGTTGATTGATATTTTTAGGATACAGTTAGAGCAGATGATTTCCTGGGGTCCCTTTCATCTCTAATATGCCAAGACTCCAAACTGCTATACATGTTCCCTTCCTTTCTACTCAATTTTGTTTTTGTTTTTATATTCCAGTTGTTTAATCTTTTACCTACTTCCTTCTACTGATAATCATCTCAGCCATGCAGTTAGCCTCCTAAAGTAAGTTTTTCTTTCTCCTTGCGAACATCTTTGATGGATAAAAAAACACCACAGGAAAGCCACCTAAGTAGATGTGCTTCCTCAAGTTAACTCCCGTAAATAAAAATTAAGAGAAAGTAGAAATAAGACTTAACACGAATGTAAACACAAATATGCACAGTACATTTGATCATGTTCTCATATGCTATGAAAAAGTTGATCTATTCTTAAGTGCTTTGGGGATCTGCTCTGGATTAGGAAATGTATTAACTAGTTTAGGGCATGAAGGAATTTACAAATCTGCATGAACTCAGATTGGTTACTATTCTTCTCAGTTATTTGCAGATAAACAATAAGGAAAAAAAACCTCAGTAAATTAGCAACTTCCACGAAATCTGCCAATAGTACACATGAACAGTCAAACTTCAAAATTCTGGTCACTCAGACAAATTCTAGAAAATTACTATTAACACTTTATTTTATTTTATTTTTTTTTACTATTAACACTTTAGATTAACAAAAAAAAATTTCCTCCATCTTGTCCTCCAGAATGAAAAGCCATAAAATACAAATATGCTAACCAAGAGGAGTATAAGGATGAATATTAAATATTGGTGTTCCAGTTAATAGTGGTGTCTTCATACAAAACTCCTTAATTCTAAACAGGACTTTGTTTCAGAAGAAAAAAACTAAGGCAAAGAGTAGAAGTCAAAGGCTTGCAGACTTTGAATCATACAGCATGACCTTTCCAACAATGAGAGCTATCAAAATGAGAGCTATCAATTGATCATTTATAGGAAATTCCCTAGCAATTAAGAGTCTGGGAAACCATCTTTCCAGGAGTTGCAAAATAGAATCCTAGTACAGTAAAAGAGCCCTTCTAATTCTAAGATTCCCGATTATTTTTATTACTATTACCTTTCCCACTCTGGAAAATCTTCAAGACTCTGTCTTGTAAATGTCACCAAGCCAGTAGGTTCTACAAAAGCAATAGAAGAAAAAGAAACCCAAAGGAAGTTTTGATTTTGGAAAGATTATATACATTCGGTAAAATAATGGATCTAACAATGGTTATAAAACTAATTGGAAAATATCAAGTTTAGTGTTGGAATACAACAGAAAACCGATTTAAAACAGTATTATCCTTACAGTAGGAATTCTTTTTATAAAATAGTAAGCCCTCACTAAAACAAAACTATATAAACAACAGCACAATGGTACTTATTGGTTAAGTTTTCTAAACTGAATACATTTGTAAAAACTCAACCAAAAAAAGGGGTACATTAATGAGTGTAGCTTATACAATAAAGACGAATTTGAATTTGAATTTTAATGTTTACTCCTTCTCTGAGAAAAGCCTTAAACTTACATCTAAAGACTGGTGAATATATACACATTTATATGTTTTATAATAAAATAAAATGTCTGTCATTAAAAAAGAAAATTGTTGACAGGCCCTTTGGAGTTGACAAAGCTAAATCCAGGGCTTAGATGATATGCAATTGTTCTACTTACAAGTCATCTTAGCTGGAAGGAAGAATCACTGTGCTCTAAGAGGTTAGAAAAGAAAGATGACATAGTTTTTAAGGAGGAGTAGATATAAGGGGATCAAAATGCAGTATGTTTTAGAGGAATGTGATCCTTTTTTGTTAGATTTACTTTTTTTTTTTTTTCTAATTAGGGGCAAAAGCAACAAATAAATCAGCAGGCCAAAAGTAATTTGATTCAAATCAAAGAACAAACTAAAAAGGCCAGGCCACTTCTGTTTAAAAAAAAAAAGAAAGAAAGCAAAAAAGAAAGAAAGCAAAAAGCTCTTAAGCAAAGAGATATGTCAGAAACTATTAGTGATAATGCTGGTAGAGTCCCATTGAAAGCCTGACAATCATTTCATTTTTCTGGATGATTCCACATTTCTCCGCTCTCAGTCACAAATAGTAACAACTCAAAAAATCGTATGAAGGAGTTACAGTAGAACATTAATGGGTGGATTTTGTTAATATGGGTTATAAAATATTCTTAAGATTTCCTTAAGAAATTTCTCTAAGGCAAAAGGATAACATATATAAAACTCACAAGAGATCAAACAATTCAAACACCAGAGAAGCAATTCTATTAATAAGAAACTAATGTCAGTATCATCATTCAGCAAATTAACAGATTAGCAGGAATATTAAATGTCTTTCATATATACTAGGAGATCCCAAAAGAAATTCATAAATGAATATCACTAGCAAAGCTAGAAAAAAGACAGAACATGGCTCTTTAGATATAATTAAAACAAAAAGAACTTGAGGGCATTCTTATTGCCTTTCTTCCATAAAAAGGTAACTTTTATACTAGAATAGATTATTTTATTTTGGTTAATCAAATATTTCCCTTAATAAAATCACAATATGTGCTGCATATGAATTATCAATTTTTAAATACTCCATCTATAAGTATTTTATCTAAAACTATACTAAAAATAATTCAAAAAGCCCTTAAAAATCAACAAGATCCTCATTAAAAATACAAAATAAAGGGATCCCTGGGTGGCACAGCGGTTTGGCGCCTGCCTTTGGCCCAGGGCGCGATCCTGGAGACCCAGGATCGAATCCCACATCAGGCTCCCAGTGCATGGAGCCTGCTTCTCCCTCTGCCTATGTCTCTGCCTCTCTCTCTCTCTCTCTCTCTCTCTCTGTGACTATCATAAAAAAAAAAAAAAAAAAAAAAAAAGACATTTGACAACATCGAAAAGTTGGTCTTGACAGAATTACATTTTATCATTTTATCAATTCTAAAAGGCACATTTTTTTTCATGTGGTAATAAGCCTCTGAAACTGGGATACAACTTTCATAATGGAAGGTATCTAGCTATTGCCACTAGTCTAAATTAACGTTGAATTTTCCCAGAGATGTGCATCTGCTTCTGCAGTCATCTGGGAGCACCACCAACCTGAGATCATTGTGAATTAAATCCACTGTTGCAGGCTTTTGTGGATCACACTGGTAATAGGACTTTAGACTCTAAACTTGAGGCTAGTGGTTTAAATTCTCAGAGGAAATTTTTTGTATCTTCTCTAGCCAGTGCCAAGACTGACACTTGCAGTTTCTTTTTTGTCCCTTTTTTGCAGAGCCAGGTTAATTTCTCATCTATCCTTAGACTGAAGGTACAGACCTCTGGTATATCAACTATGTAAAAGAGGTCTCCTAAGATCCTTCAACATGAGTGTTTTTTCCTTCTTTGCAGTATATAACATAATGACACTTTTTACACTCTACAATGTCCTGGATTTGATGTAATATGGTTTAAATAGGTATCTGTAGTTTCTATTAAGTAGACTTTAGACTTTCTATATAAATTCATCATTAGCTTGTAAATGTCTTTTATTCCACTATTTCCTCTTTAAGCCTGTAACTTTACATCCTAAAAACTTATAACATGTGTCATTATATTTCATAAGGAACTAAATTACCAGGTACAATGAAAAAGCCAGAAAATAAAATGTCTAGTTATAATTTTTTTCAGCCTAATTCCTAGTATTTATGATGGTTTATAAAATTTTAGTTGAAAAAACAAAACATTAGCATTTTCCCTCAAAGTAAACAAAATCCTAAAACTTAAGCAAGTTAGCTCTTAGAGAACTAAGACTCCAAGGACAGAAAAGTAAGCTCTGAATTACTTAGTTATAATAACAGAATTCATCCTATTTAGCAAAGCAAATTTAAGGTAGAAAAAAAAATACTCATTTTTCCAACAAATTATAACAAATCCTAATTTGGCTTTATGTCTCATAAACTCAAATGAGACTTCATTTCCTTTATTATTTCATTCAGTATAGAAAACAAAACTAAAAATAAATAAGCTAACAAGTAAGTAGTCCTCTATCATAGAAGCATGGTTTTTCTGTTAAATATCAAAATTCTGATAACAGACTTCTTTCCAAAACTCTGAACAATGTTCAGTGCCAATAACTTCAAAAGGAAAAAATGCCAAGTGTAATGTGAGATTACACACTAAAGGAAGGCTATGAGAAAACTGACCTTAGAATGAACCAATGATGTACTTAAGACAATCTGACAACCTGAATGATCAGAATTGAAAGGAACTCATTTCACTTGACCAGAGTTGATCTGCTCTATTTAGCAAAAGCAAACTTTAAGAAGTTCTGGTTTCCCTTATAATTGACTTGGAGGAAAGGCCACTCATGTAACTTCTCACTTAACATTTACAACTATCCTATGAGGTAGTTGGTCATTATTCTCTTATTTTACTGATGAGGATACTGAGGCTTGAAAGTGTTAAGAAGCTTGTCTGTGGGCACTCAGCTCTTAGGGTAGGAGTAGCAGTACCGATCTATTATTATTATTAGCTGGTAATTTCTAGCCCTGGTTAGACCTCTACTACCACTGCCTCAGGTGTTACAATTAGTCTCTGGAAAAACAGTATGGTCAAGGTCCAAAAGAAAAAGACAAACTTGTAAACACTAAGTATAACACTATTTCATAAGAACTCTACAAAGTGTGTAAAGGGGCTACAAAAGAGAAGGATGGTAGGAAGGCAACAAACTGGCTGTCCTCCACAAATAAACTGTTAGTAGTCAATGCTTCTTAAAATAAAGAACACCCAAAACATATTTCCTGGACAATATACCTTCTTTTCAGAGTATTAATTTACTGTTTTTCACTCATGAAAACCTATTAAAGTAAGTTCTACTGATCTAATTTCAGAGTATATACAACTCATATGTATTTATAGCACACATTTAATGTATATAACATGCATAAAATCTAGATTATAATACTGAATTATTTGGTTTGGGCAGGAAGATGTACTTTGAACACAAAATGTTTCTGACCTGACACTTGATCTGAACCATCCCAATTAGTGATAAAAATTATATTAAGAATGAAAGGAATTTACTTTTCTCCGTGACTCTTCTAAAGTAGCAGAAGAGTGTTTTAAGCTTCTCTGGTTTTCTTGATGAACGACCTTCGAACAACCTGAAGAAAAACAAAATAAAGAAAATAAAAAAGGGGTTTAAAATGCCTTAATGACTGACATTAAGGCAATAAAATATATTTAGCAACGAAATATATTGCTATCAAGGGAAGGCAATTCTATAATAACAGAGACCTGGAAAACTGGATTCAAACGGCATCTGGAGAGGACTAAAACCAAATAGAACCAGGCTTCTTAGAAGTTGTTTGAGTCAGATGGCACTCTCTAACAACCACATTTCTCCCTCTATCTTCCTCCAGGGAAAATGCACCATCTGGTCCTCCAAAGTCAATTAGGCCGGCGAGTTAATGCTCAATCATTTTCCCAATGGAAAATACTAATAATTCATAATATTACTGGGTAGTTAAATGGCTGAACAAAAATAGTCCCTGAAAAAAATCCACACGATTATGTTGGGGGACGGAGGGTAGTGGGCAGTTATGACAATAACAAGCAGGTATGACAAAGTATTTGGGCACAGACCAATCTTTGATAGTTAAACAGATACACACTTTGCACAATAACCAAAACAGTGCCTTCATTTAGTTTCCAGAAACCTGGACTTGCACTACTTAGTCTTCTTCAAAATGACATAGCATTGTTAACGGTAACACATAATGCAATTTATCCTGAGGAAAGAAAAGCAGGGCTTTGGAAGCATATGACCTAAATAAGGAGTTTGCTAAAAGATTTCAAACATAAAAACATGCTTTGGGGATGAGATCTAGCTCTCCAAAGGCATTTGAAAATTATAAAGAAATTCTGCAGTTATAAATGATGAGGTATTATTTATCTGCCTCTAGTCATATGCTCTGGCATTACAACCAGAAACCATTCAAGTAAAAGTCCTTTTTAATAAGTGCCAAAATGGGTAAAAGTTTTCATGATTAGAAAAGCAAGCTTATGTAACTATGCAGAGAGGGAAGAGTTAATTCCATAAGAAAATCCTATTGGCAAATTGAAATGAATTAGGAAAAGGGAAGTAAATGTAGATATCAAATGATCCTGTTTTTGATGATCTGAAATTCTATATTCAGGGTCATTTTCTGAGAAAACGATTTGTGTGAATATTTATTTCCTGAGAAGAATACTAATGTCAGAAAAGTATTTTAAACAAATTTAAAACTGAACTGATTTTTAAAAAAAGGTAAAATTGAACTGATTTTTATTTATTTATTTATTTATTTATTTATTTATTTATTTATTTATTTATTTATTTATTTTTGAACTGATTTTTAAAAATAGTTTGAGTGTCTGTATGGTGGTGCCTGGGTGGCTCAGCTGGTTAAGCATCTGACTCTTGATTTTGGCTCAGGTCATGATCTCAGGGTTGTGAGACCAAGCTCTGAGTTGGCCCCACACTGGGCATAGAGTCTGCTTAAGATTTTCTCTCCCTTTGCCCACCCTGCCTCTTCGACCTCCTGAAAGAAAGAAAGAAAGAAAGAAAGAAAGAAAGAAAGAAAGAAAGAAAGAAAGAAAGAAAGAAAGAGAAAGAAGAAAGAAAAAAGAAAAAAAAAGAAGACTGTGTGATAATTTTTAGTCATCTAAAAGAACATACTTATCTAAAATGTTTATCACAAATACTCCTAAAATCCAGCTGCCTGCTAAAAGAAAGGATCTTTGAGAGTACAGGTTTCAGCTTGGTTTCTTCTATCTATCCTGTCAACCAGGATGGAGTTTATTTAAATCAAAATGATAGTCAAAATGAAGAAGCCACTTGGCAGTTTAATTAAACATCCAGTATCAAATAAATATAATTTACTAAATTAATGTCTTGGGAACCATTGCAAAATCCCTTTCCAGGTTTACTACTTGGTAGAGAGAAACAGTATGAATATAAAGGCAGCCACCATCTTTTCTTAGAGATGAACTGATGTACTACATAACACAATTAAAGTTCCTCTTCCACAGAACTGTTGTGTAGAAAGGGGAAAAAATGGCTGTTGTCCCTAAGAAATAATTCACCCAAACATAAAAAGTGTCCCTAGCTTCTACTTGTGGTCAGTCGTTTGTAAAATTGCACTTAAGTTCACATATTTCATAACCATGATGACAAATTAGTAAACCTAAGAGCCTCTTGGGACTACAGATTTTATTACCCTAGCAATATTGACTTTCTTGGAAGATTATATGGCAGTAACTATCACACACTACAAATGAGCACCCATTGTTTATCTTGTAGGTCCTAACCGTATAGGTACAAAGTCAAGCAAAATCGCAATGTATTGTTAATTTGTCACGCTAATTTCAAATCACTATGTAACCAAATATGCTTTCCCATTTTCCTGATGGAGCAGGAAGTGCCAAGTGAGGTGGAAGGAAGGAGAGACAAGGAGGTAGAAAGTCAAGGAAGATGAAGCAGGTTTGAAACCCTTGCATGAAATCTAAAATTCCACAACAGTGAAGTCTGAAAGTACTATGCATAGCCACCCAAATAAAATGAATTATCCTGATATTAAAACAAGTGAAAATAACATAAAAACACTGGCAAACCACATGAGTGAAAGTCACAAGAGAGACATAATATCTAAGAAGACAGTATCTAGGGGGAGGAGGGAGACAAAGAGACTGCGAAAGGAGTTCAAGAAAAGAGGAAGACAAAAAGATGAGTCTCAGAGGGCAGAGACAAAGGGACTAACAGAGATGGGGCTGGACAGAGGGAAGGAAGAGACAGAAATGCACCCAGAGAGACAGAGACTCAGAGAGAATGAGACCTTTTTATAATAATCAAGCACCATCTGATTTTTTAACTTCTCTACATCAATTTTTTTTAAATTTAGGTTTTCAACTATTGCCTGTGGTTTGTATTTGAAGGCCTTTTTGAGTCAGCAGGCATGTATATGTGCCTGCACTTAAACTAGACCACAGGGCAGCCCAGGTGGCTCAGCGGTTTAGCGACACCTTCAGCCCAGGGTGTGATCCTAGAGACCCGGGGTTGAGTCCCACATCAGGCTCCCTGCATGAAGCCTGCTTGTCCCTCTGCCTGTGTCTCTGCCTCTCTCTCTCTTTCTCTCTCTCTCTGTCTCTCATGGATAAATAAATAAAATCTTGAAAAAAAAAAAAAGACCACAAAAACCCCTCTGCATGTAGGATGGACTTTTTGGCATTTAACTGAATATTAGAGAGTATTGAGAAAAGCAAACAGAAAAAGCCATTCAGGCAACTTTACTTTCATTCTAAACAAAACTTTTTATTTTTAAGGAAATAAGGCAATCAAAGGTCAGATACTTATTAACTCGTGTTTTCCTTTCCATATATATAAATAAAATCACAGTTTAATAAAACCTTTCCCTGAATAGAATATTGGTAATATTACTGGAATTGAATTCTAGTCACACACACACATCCCCTCATGTGATTTCAAGTTAAGGACTAATCCCATTAGTACACAGTAAATCAAACTCAACGCAGTATAACCTCCACTTTAAAATGGATGCAAATGATAATCTGGAACCTAGCCACAAAGTCATTTTTGGCTTTTCTGTGAAGCAATCTGCCATATGGCCCCAACAGCACTTTCAATCCAGGGAAGAGGCAGATGTAAAAGCCTCCTGGGCTGACCACTGCTGCAACCCACAATTAATCTCTGACCATCAGTTTCTAAGCAATCTCAAAAGCATCAATGCTAATCACATTGGAAGCCTTTATATGGATGTTTAGGCCCTGAAAGGCAAGCAGGGGAAAAGGTCAAGGATATTTAACATAACTAAGCAGGGCTGCAAGAACACAACAATAAATAAAAACAGGAAGACTTATTCAATTTGTTGACGTCAGCCTCCCACCACGTACTCTGAACCATTTTTATTATTCAATCAACTAGCTAGCCATAGCCCCTTTGAGGCTAAATACACTCACACACACACACACACAACTCCCAACTGCCAGAAACTATAACCATAAATAGCAACTAGGCAAAAAAGAAAACACCACCACAACAAAATCCTCCATAATCAGCTTACCAAATGGCTCATCAAATTAGGTACTTGATCTTTCATAAGTCACATGAAAATGGGGAACTTTGGGTTGTTTTCCATTTCTGGAGCACGGTCAGAGCATTTTGCTCAAGTGGAAGTAAGATATAATGAAAGTGCACCAAGTATGAACAGAAGACAGTATGCAAGTCTCAGTTTTACTGACAAGTCACTTACTCTCACTGAACCTATTAGTACAGAAGCTTCCCTACCTAGAAACCTCTATAGACAGAATCAAAGTAAGCTGTCAACAGACAGCATCAATGATCTTGTACAGTCATAATTTCTGTTTTTCTTTTTTGCTAGTTTAGGCTTATTAAACACATACCATCTCAGTGCACCCAAATGCTGACATCCTGGCTGCTAGGATTCCCTAAATCAATTGTGGAGACTACCACACGCTTTACCTGCCCTTAATTAATTTTCAACATTCTGGTGATCAAAAGAACATCCATCAGCCAGAACATAAGAATATACCTAATTTCAAATCTTCAACAGATTAAACTCTCATTTGATGAAATGCTATTGAGATAGTATGAGTTTAAATCCCTTATGGTCATCCCTTATGATCACTCCGGGCTGATGAATGACTTTGGTTCATTTTACAGATAAAGAATTGTTTCCAAGGATAGTTCTAGTTTCTGATTAGCTATGATTAGTACTATGAAGTACTAATCTGGTTTACTCAAAGGGAGGGCAGATAGCAGAATGGTTAAGGGACACAGATTCTAGAAGCCAACTTTATTCTGAGTTTGAATCCGAATTATACCGCTGACTTGGTAAAGTAATCAATCCTCTCTAAGCCTTCATCTTCTCAACTGAAAAATGAAAAAAACAATACCTAATTTATAAATTTGAAATATTAGGTAAAAAATAACAGTATGGTGATTCATACATAGTAAGTATTTAATAAATATTAGGTATTATTATTATTATTATTATTAAGGATTATTCTTTTTTTTTTAATTTTTTTTTTTATTTACGATAGTCACAGAGAGAGAGAGAGAGAGAGGCAGAGACACAGGCGGAGGGAGAAGCAGTCTCCATGCACCGGGAGCCTGACGTGGGATTCGATCCCGGGTCTCCAGGATCGTGCCCTGGGCCAAAGGCAGGCGCCAAACCGCTGTGCCACCCAGGGATCCCCTATTAAGGATTATTCTTATGCAAAAAATTTCTCATGCCCAGCAAAGAAATCAACATTTATTTACATAAAATGCTTATATTCTTCAAATCCATATTAAGAAAAATAGCTCAGCCTCTTTTCCTGTCAAACCTAACATGCTGTCACTCAGAGCCAACCAGCTCAGACTTCAGGATAAATGACCAAGCACAATGAAAAAGACAAATGCGGGATCCCTGGGTGGCGCAGCGGTTTGGCGCCTGCCTTTGGCCCGGGGCGCGATCCTGGAGACCCGGGATCGAGTCCCACGTCGGGCTCCCGGTGCATGGAGCCTGCTTCTCCATCTGCCTGTGTCTCTGCCTCTCTCTCTCTCTCTCTATCATAAATAAATAAAAATTAAAAAAAAAAATATTAAAAAAAAAAAAAAGAAAAAGACAAATGCTCTTTCTTAAGATGTGCCAGCATTCCCCTGTCAGATGTTTAGCTGAAAAAAATGATGCTTTAAAATTAACACAGGTATTAAAATTAATGCAGGTTCTGGTAATTGTGGCAGGAAATGAGAAGTCACAAAAGCTAAGCCTTCTCAAGACTTCTTGACTATTACCTGTCAGCCACTCCAAACCTGAGGTCCATTTTACTATTGAGAAAAGAAGGCTGTTGGTGTAACAGGTGCCCAGTCCTTAGAGGACCCTGCGGACTTGTTTCTCTTACAGGCTGAATGGACAGTGAAGGGGAGGTTATGATACTGTGTCTATGGGGCTATAATTAGGAAGGAAGAAGCTACTACCCACACTAGTTGTTTGAAAAAGACTGAAAAAAATCTGTGGGATTCCAACCTCAAAATCAAATTACAAAAATCATCTACTCTTTTTATTAACTTTGTCTTCTGCTCCATTTCTGATGATTGACTTGTAACTACTTTTCTTCTGATTATAAAAGTAATATGTACTTATTATAAACAATTTCAAAAATACAGAAAAGGATGAAATAAAAGCATTAAATGTATTTATCTCACTACCCAATGGTAATCATACTTTTATTCATTTTTTTGTCCATTTTCCATGTTCATACATGTTCCGATGTGAACATAGACATGTATTAACAGATACAGATATTTTAACATAAATGAGATCATGTTCTACATATAACTATTTATTCCTTATTAAAGCCAACAATTGCTAATTCTATTTTTAAAGATTTTATTTATTTGAGAGAGAGAAAGAGCACGCTCCTGTGTGTGAGCAGGGGGAGGAGCAGAGGGAAAGATATAAGGAGACTACATGCTGAGCTTGAAGCTGGGTGCAGGGCTTGATCCCAGGACCACAACCTGAGCTGAAATCAAGAGTCCTCAACCGACTGAGCCACCCAGGCGCCCCTATAATTGCTAATTCTAATCATGCTTAATCGGCTCCCTTTCTGTGCTTTTTCTTGTTTTACGTGATGAGGAATGTATATGTGTAATTATCCACAGAGAGTTTTAATCTTTTCTGAGCAAAGGGCTATTAACATTTAACTAAGATATCAGACTGTTATTTGTGAAGAGTTTAAATACTGAATTCTTTTTCTTTTTCTCTTAAGTAAACTCTATGCCCAACACGGGGCTGAAACTCACGATCCAGAGAGCAAAAATGGCATGCTCTATAAATTGAGCCAGCCAGGAGTCCTGAAATACCGAATTTTTCTTGGGTGAAATTTAACATCTGAAATTTGTTTTAAAATAGTTTTTGTTTGTTTGTTTGTTTGTTTTAAAGAAAAGGTGGGGTTGGATAAGTGAAAAAAGAACAAAATAAAAGATTCTGGAAAAAAAAAAATAAAAGATTCTGGTAAGTACTGAAGCTGGCTAAATAAACATAGGTTCATAATATTGTTTCCTTTATTTTTTAGTATGTTTGAAAATATCCCTAACAATTTTGAAAATAACTTTTTTGGAGAAGAGGCTCTCTGCTACAACCTTAACTTAGTAAGAGAATGCAAAGTTTTTATCTAAAAAATAAATTTAAAATGTCTATAATCAAGTCAAAGAATTTAAGAAAGCTTGTAACTAAGACATCTGAGGGACTATCAAGATACATTCATTAGCTGACTACTCATCCCATGGAAACAAACTGTAAGTGGCCATGGAAACACTAATTTTAAAGCATTATTAATTAGAGCTACTGCTTACCAAATCCAAAACCAGGAAAACATAAAACCACTGGGACTATCTTGAGAATTCTGGATAGAGATTTTATAATTTATAGTATCCCTGGTGATCCTGGAGCTAATCAAACATTTATTCCAAAAACCAGAAAGACTACTACTCTATGGAGATCCTTATTATTAATATAACTAATACTCTTCATGGAAACAGATAATTACATTTCTACAAAATCAAATTTCCACTAGTTACTTACATACAAAATTTGACCATTTCCTTTACTATATTAAAAAGAAAACCTGCAAGAGATGCATTGTCCTTAACTACGAGTAGAAATAAATTCTTATTAATTTCTTAACTAAGCCAAAAATTATAGTTAATAAACAGGTTCTTACAATTATAATTGCAGATACCAATGCTCTGTTTTCTCTCAGTCTTACCCCAAATACTAAAGAAATCAAAGGCAAAAACTTTAATTATACATAGCTTAAAAATAAAACATCTCCTAAATGCTAAGGATAAGATGCAGTTTGAAAAATAAAAAGCAGTAGACTAAGAACAAAGGGTCTACGTTTTAGTCTTAGCACTCTGCCACTAATCAACTCTTTAAATGTTCCATCTGCAAAATTTATTTTCATTCACTCAATGAATTGGGTGGATTTATTGAATGCCTACAATGCATGAAATTTAATGAAAGATAAGATCCCTATCCACACTCCCCACTAATGGGGCACATGAGTGGCTCAGTCCGTTACGTGACTGACTCTTGAGTGATGACTCTTGATTTCGGCTCAGGTCATGATTTCAGTGCTGTAAGATCAAGCACTACATCAGGGTCTGTCCTCAGAGGGGGAGTTTGCTTGAGATTCTCTCTCTCTCCCTCTGCCTCTCCCCAGCTCTCTCTCTAACAAATAAATCTTAAAAAAAAAAAATCCCGGTCCCCACTGAAAGGATGAAACACACAATTTTAACAAAGTAGGGTAGGCGGTACAGCAGGAAAAGTAGAGAACACTAAAGGCACGTGCCTGGTTGTAAAAACCTAGGTAGTACCCTGGATACCTCTCTTTACCCACTCATTGATCCAATCTGTCTGACTTGCCCTTCAAATGTCACCATACCTCCACCCCCACTACTCACAATCCCAGCTATCATCCTCTCCTTCTTGGTGTGTTGATCGCCTCTCTAACTGGGTAAACTCATTGTACCATGGCCCCTTTCCACTCAGCACCCACACTGTAGTCAGAACAAACTTTTGAAAATGTAAATTTGATCAAGTGCATCAGCTTCCCCCTCTTCCCATACCAAATCCTTTAATGACTTTCTATTGCCTTAGGAAGGCCTAGTAGGCATAGTAGGATCGCCTACTGGTTGTCATCTCCTTCTGCAACTTGTCCTCTCTGCTGCAACTGTACTGGTCTTCTTTCAATCCCTGAGGATGTCATGCCATTTTTACCACAATGCCTTTTTATGTACTATACTCCCTGCCCAGAATATAATCATTTCTCCTTTTCTCCTGGGTAAAAACTCCTACTTACCCTTTCATACTTAGTTCAAACGTTATTTCCTCAAGAAAGGTTTCCTTTATTAAACTACACCCTTTTCTAATTAAGCATCATAATGCTGTATACCTCCTCTTCCACATAACAGAGGTTCGTACAGACCTTCCTAAGAACCCAGAGGAATAGCAAACCTATCCTGGCAGGATCAGAGCTATCAGAAGTGCACTGATACATAAACTGATGCTCAAAGAAGAAATAAAAGCCTTGTGGATGAGAGAAGGCACAGAAGTCAGAAACTGGTCTACCCCTTCTCTTGTGACCTGAAGGAACTTAAACTGTAGAGAATACTGGAATTGCTCCCTGTATATTTGAACTAAATGACTAATACTATTCTCTTAAACTTAGCTTAACATAATGACTCAAAATTAGGTTAACAACATGTTCCTCACAACTGGTATTTATACAAAGAGAATATGGTATAAAATGGATATCTCTTGTTGGGATTTTAAATAAATTATTTTATACAGATGACATTATTTTTCATTGTTTCCCCACTCCTTCTTAGTGTTGATAATGGAGAGAAACTGTACCATAACAAAAATTTTCACTGAACTTTATCTTGCTTGCAAAATAGCAAAAAAAAACCACTTAACTTACTGCATTGTAAAGGTTAAATTAGATAACTGGACATAAAATGTTTGGCCTATGGCAAATCACTGGACAAATATTAGTTCCTTCCACCCTTCTCTATTTCACTTTTAAAGAGGTGTTCTCTGAAAACATACCGATTGAAGTTAATATCTGGGTAGCTAGAATACTCAGATTTCATCTTAGCATTTCGCCGTGGAAATGTGCAGAAGAAAGCATTAGCTAAAAGACTGGCAATCTGTTCCTGTGACATTGTGATGGAATGATTCATCTTCTGTTTCAGGAGTGGTATTGGCTGAGAGAGGAAACAAAATATACAGACAAGAAGGGCAATAATTAGTTTAGCAATTTCAAAAGCAGAGGCAACAAATTGCATTTGCTAAATTAAGGCAGGAATAATTTCAGGCCACTCTTGAATCCTTAAATCAGCAGTACTGAAGTCAAGGGCAGTTCATCAAGGATGATTGGAAAAGTGTACTTGTTTGACAAACTGCAGATTTCTAATCAATAATAATGATAGTAAAGAGAACATAAACATTACTTATTAGGGGAAAACAAGATTGCTTTAGCAAGTAAGAAATAAAAACACATTATCCATGTAATGAAAAACTAAACAATAAAAGAGAAAAATGCATCACTGAGTTTAGCCATTACTACATATGCTAAATTTTATTCTCACTTATATTTAAGATTGCTGGATAGAGCAATTTTTCTATTAGTCCTAAATAAAATGACCTAAGGAAATTCAATAAATAAATCTTTTCCTTCTAATTCTGAACCAACCTTCACTTTGACAATTTCTTTGAGACCTAAATCTAATTTTATTACAGCAATTAATAGGACATGTATAGACAGACATATGTATAAACTGTAAGAAGACAGGCATTTCCCTACATCATCACTTTAAGCCAAGAAGATATAGGACATTTTTTCTTCAGATTTTTTATGATGGAAATGTCTTCTAGTTGTACCAAATCCAAATCCACTGACCTTTTCTTTTCAGGATAATCCACAGGACCTTATGTTCAGTAGGTTTTATTCTATTTTAAATGTTAAAACTACATGTTTTTAAAGACATGGTGGTAAAGCCAAAGACCAACTGCCAGTTTATAATATCAGTTGTAAAGTTTTAAAATGTTCCAACATAATATTTAAGATGCTTTTCCTTCTGCCTTTCAATAAGACCCAGAACTAGGAATCCTGGATATCTGCATTCATTTCAAACCAACTGTCCTGATCATATCTCACGAATCAACATCAAAAATGAAACCTAGGAGAGGTAGGCAAGGCAAATCAAAACTGCAATGATGTAACAATTAACTTTTTTCTAAGTATCAGAAAATGTACATCAGTGCTAGAATAAGAGTGTGCTAGGGAAAAAAAAAGGCTAAATTTGCAGTTTAACTGTTTCTCTTGGGAAAATACAAAGACAAACAGAGGAAATGGAAAGAATCACTACAGTATCCAAATGCTGTCCTTTTAGGCCTTAGCAATTACCATTCCTAAGAAAGACGGAACAGAGAGCTCATATTGATTTCCATTTTCCCATCCTATACATTTATTTACAACCCAGCAATAAGTTTAGAAAAGGTGACAATGGCAAACTGGTACTTAGTTTTAGTTAAAAATGAGCTTTTAACTACCATTTATCAAGTTATTCATAAAAATAACTTTAAAAATTAATGGGTGGCATTTTAGGCTTAATGAAAGATAAACACAAACATTTCTTAACCCCCAAATAACCAAATAGTAGGATTTTATTTTTATTTTAATAAAAATACGATTTAAATAGAATAATTGATTTGTTTTCTTGGAGGAGAAATGTCTGAAAGCTCATACTTGGGGAAAACGATAAGATGTAAATCTTATCAAGTGTTCAGCTAGATAAAAGAAGAGACTGGTTTAACATGAACCAAGATCTTTCAAGAAGCTCATGTCCAAAATTCGTTTCCTTCCTTGAAGTTCCTTTTTATAAATCTAAATTTACCTTTTGGATTTGGACTAGAGAATGTTAATGTAATAAATTGTGAAGTAACCACATATACAATTTAATTTGCCAAAAATATCTTGATATCAAAGTGAAATATTAACTTTCACAGCAGAGATTTACTTTTCAGTAGAGTAGAGAAAACAGACTTAAGATGTTCTCCCCATTAATGGAAGAACAGAATTTTTTTGTTTTTAGCCAGGCCAAAATATAGAGGAGCCACAAGTCTGATTTTGTTCTACCAAGTGCCTTGTTATAGCTTATAAATTTAGATGTTTTTGAATATATATCTCATTACATAAAATACAGAAATGCTCTTGCCTAAGTGCAAGGGGAAGAGAAGATGGTTAAGTGATTCATGTCTAAAGGCTATATACTTATCAAGTATAAGTTCAATTATTAACTACACATTGAATTAAAAAACCATTTAATTAAGCACATGAAACTTGGGGACACAAAGACGATTTCCCTTCAAAAAGAATATACTATAGTAGGGGTAGATATATAAAGAAAAATTACAAAATAATGTTCTAAGTGTGACTTGAGTGCTACAGGAGGGATTAACTTTGGCCAGGAGAGGTAGGGAAGGTTTTGCAGGGGGATGTAAAAGTTAAGCACAGAACCTAAGATGTAGTGAGACATTTTACTAGGTAAGGAAAAAAGGAAAGAAAAAAGAGTGAACATGACACAGAAGCAAGCAAAAAAACTTCAAAAAAGACAACAAAGAAGAATATTAATATATATTTTCTGTGCCCAACAGAAAAGCTTATTTTGCACACAATGCATTAATGATGTGAAATTAAAGTTACATAAAATTAGAAATGCCACAGTAAAAAGCTAACACCTATGGCACATCAAAAAACATAGAGTGGTTCTCAACTGAAGATAGAATGGCCCTCAGGTATTTGGTCATGTTTTTAGATTGTCTCAATGATTATGCTTGTGGTTTGGGGGATACCCCAAAGACAAACTGCAGTGTCACACACTACAGTGTGTGAAAACATCTCACACGTTTGTACACTGTTCCACCTAAAATGTCCCTAGGGCCTCTGTGAGGCAAAAGCATCAACAGAATCTTGGCTAGCATCCATGCAGCAAGGGGGTTGGCTCTAGAAACAAAAGACAGGCAAATTCAAGCCACTGTTTTCAGAAACATAGGAAGAAAACTAAAAAGAACAAACCAATAGCCTTTTATGGTAATTTGAAAATATGTCCACGAATTCTTTGATATTTCCTCCTTTTTAGAGATTTATTTATTTTTATTGATTTTATTTTAGAGAGAGGGAGAGAGAGTGAGCATGCACAAAAGCAGGAAGGGCAGAGGGAGAGTGAGGGAGAATCTCAAGCAGACTCTGCACTGAGTGAGGAGCAGATGCAGGGCTTGATCTCACAACCCTGAGATCACAACCTGAGCTGAAACCAAGAGTCAGGTGCTCAACCAACTGTGCCACCCAGGCATCTCCTCCTTTTGAGAGAGTCTAATTACCATCTCCTTGAGTGCAGGTTAGATTTAGTGACTAATTTGTAATCAACAGAAAGATAGCAGAAATGATGGTAGATGTCTTAAAAAACTAGGTCAAAAAAAGCATTGCCAATTTCTTGTTGTCTCCCTTAGGTGGCTTGTTCCCAGGAAGTTAGCAACCACATTGTGAGGACAACTCAATCAACCTATGAAGAGGGCTATTACAAGAAATTGAGGGCTTCTGCCAAAAGCCATGTGAGTAAATCAACTTAGAGGCAGCTCCTCCAGTCTCATTGAAACCTTGAGATGACTGCAGCCCTGACCAACACCCTGACTACAACCAGAAGAGAGATCCTGGGCCAGAACCACTCAGCAAAGCTGCTCCTAAATTCCTGACAGAGACTGTGAGATAATAAATGTTTGCTGCTTTAAGCCATGAAATTTTGAGGTAATTTCTTATGTAGCAATTAATTAATATACTCCCTCTAGAAAGAAATAATATCGGATTCTTTCATTTTTAAAAGCTAAAAAAGCACTATGAGCTCATTTGTTATATAACACATCACTGTGTGGGGAAAGGAGAGGGAGGTAGTAGGCCATTTTGAAGATAAAATATTCTAACTCCATTAGTGTGTTTTGGAATAATGGCTTTTTTAAGTTAGAGATTGTTTAAACAAAAACAGAATAGGAAGTCTCAGTAAGCAAACTTCAACAGTGTAAACTAAAGCTCAGAAATTGAATGCTGCATTTTTAATGTTCTTTTGCAGTATTCCCTCTAGCCTCTAACCTTTTCTTCAGTATAGCAAAATCCTTATTAAAAAAAAAAACTGTTTCTCATTTCTCTCTTCTTTCTCTTTGACCCTGGCCATTAGAGTTTAAAAGAAATTCAATTTGTGAATCTCAAGAAAGCTACTGAGGAAGAAGTTATTTCGACTAACCTGGGTGCAAATATTTGGCAGACACAGTGCAATTTTCACCATATCAGGCAAAATGGACTGATACAAATGTTGAGCTTCTGCTTCTTCAAGTACCTGAAAACCAGTAAAATATATTAGTGAATAATAACCAATGAATAAATGTTTGTAATGAAATTAAATTATATACCTGCTCTTCATAAAATCCCATAATATGTGAGACATTATCAGTCTCATCAAACACATATAAAAGTACACCAATACATGTACTTAAGGTGAACTCAAGTGAACTTAAAAATTCATTTTCAAACTTACCTGACTTACTTGAATACTCTGTGAAAACTAATTAATTATTTGGTATTCAAAATACCAAATATCTCTCATATATCACACTTCATAATTAAATAAAACATCTGCAAATAAAAAACAGCACATTCTGCCCTTGGTTACTGCTAGACCACTAGGGACTCTCTCAGAAACCTTCAAGAATCCATCCAGCTTCGATAGTCTAAAACGTAAAGAAATTGCCATAAAAGCCATACTAATTATTTCACAGCACAGTGTATTTTTCAAATCTAACCTATGGGTAGTAAACAACAAGGTTTCTGATGACCTTAGAATTTTTCTCTTCTAGGCACCCTAGGGAAGTTAAAACTACAATTCCCACATCATAATTTGAAGCACAACAAAGGCAACATTCATAGCCCATTTTTGTCTTTTATAATTTCCTACCTCTGCAGGCTTTAAAAATTACTTTAGGTCTTTTGATCTAATTTCTCTCTAAAAATAAGGGTATGTTTTTAAAAGTACTGAAAATGAAAACACTATTGATTTGGAAATTAACTCATTTGGAATTAACCAATTAACCATTTGGAAATTAATGTGTTAAGTCAGGGTTAAATAAAGACATTTATCAACTTAAAATTACACTTGAACTAAAGGAGCTCTCACTTATAATCCAGTCTGATTCTGTCATTATTACAAAGAAAAGAAAACTGAGGCCAAGGAGGTTACCTGATTATCCTAGCTTGAGAAAGTCAATTAGCAACTAAATTAAAACTAGAACCCAAGTGTTCCCAACTCTACTACATTGCTCTCCCCACTTCTCATGGGATTAATGGGGATGCAGATGCTTCACAAACCAACAGACTTTGTTCGCTATAAACTAGAATAAAGGAATATTCACTTGTCTATCTGCAACTGCACAAAGTATGTGTGTAAATAGAAAAAGTAACGATTTACATCCATTCTGGTTTTGCAGGGAATTTCTAACACTAAGAACTGTCTTTATACCAATGCTCTAAAATCCAACCTACGTTTACCTCCCTCTTTAAACTGGAACAGTGGGAAAACTAACATTGAGAATGAACAGAAAGGTAACTCAGGGAGTCTGGGATTCAATCACAGATATATAGAAAACTATGTAAGTGAACAACACAAGACAAATATTAATTCTGGGGAAAACAAAAAAGTTGGCAAGAGTGGAAAAGCAATATCTTAGATATGTATAGTGTTTTTACTATTCTGCTTTAAAAAACAGAATATTGATCTTAACTGAAACAAATTTGATAACTATGGTGGGAAAATGGGAAGTAGAAATAAGGTTTTCTAAAATTTTTTTTTTTAAATTTATTTATGATAGAGAGAGAGAGAGAGAGAGAGAGGCAGAGACACAGGCAGAGGGAGAAGCAGGCTCCATGCACCGGGAGCCCGACGTGGGATTCAATCCCGGGTCTCCAGGATCGCGCCCTGGGCCAAAGGCAGGCGCCAAACCGCTGCACCACCCAGGGATCCCAAGAAATAAGGTTTATGTTAGTGGTGAAGGGGGAAGTGAACAATAGCTAAATTCTAATCCTCTATAATGGGAAGTTAACACATTAAAAAAAAAAGGTATAGGAAGTTAAAACTGGTATACTGTTTATCGTTCTATGCTATTTTTATTACATATACATTTGTGTAACTAACACCAAAATTAAGATACGAAACTATTTCACTATAATCTCTCTCCTGCTATCCATTTAGTTACACTCTCCTTCCTCCAAGCGTTCCTAAGCTCTAGCAACCATGTATGTTTTCCATCTCTGTAATTTTGTCATGTTACATAAATGGAATCAAATAGTATATTTTACAATTGACTTTTTCCATCCAGTTTTAATACGTTTAAGATCAACTCAAGTTGATACAAGTACCAATAGTTATCCCCTGTTATTGCTGAGTAGTCGTCCATGGTATGAATATACTATAGTTTGGGTTTTTTTTTTTTAAAGATTTTATTTATTTATTCATGAGAGACAGAGACAAAGACAGAGACACAGGCAGAGGGAGAAGCAGGCTCCAGGCAGGGAGCCTGACCCAGTCTCCAGGATCATGCCATGGGCCGAAGGTGGCACTAAACTACTGAGCCACCAGGGCTGCCCTAGTTTGTTTAACCATTACCTTACTGAGGGGCATTTTGTTTGATTCCAGTTTTGGGCCACCACAAATAAATCTGTCTTTTACTTTCAACCTGCCTTTATCATTATGTCTGAAATGATTTCTTATAAACAAGCATCACTTTTTTATTCACTTTGTAAGTCTCTTTCAACTAGCAGATTTAGACCATTTACACTTAATCATGAATATGTTAGTGAATACTCATTTCATTTTTTATTTTCCATTTCTTTTATCAGTTATCTTTTTCCTTCCTTGTGGGTTATTTAAACATATTTTAGAATTCTAATTTTATTAATCTAAAATGTTTTTGAGTACATCTCTGAATAGATTTTATTGCCTGCTCTAGGCATTACATTATAGGTAAGTTACCACAGTTTACTGGTGTCAACAGCTTACCAGTTCCAGTAGAGAAATTTTACCTTTGTTCAAGACCCTTTACCCTATCTCATTTATAATCTAATTGTCTTCAATATTTCCCTACATATATTGAGAACCACAGTGTTATAATTATTGAAAAGCAGTTAAAGAGAAAATGTCAAACACAATTTAGAACACAATCTATTTTATTTACTACATTTCCTCTTTCTGTTCTTTCTTCCTTCATGATGTTCCATCTTTTATCATTTCCTTTCTGTTTCAAGAAATTCTTTTAGACATTTTTTAGGATAGGTGTAATAATGACTGTCTCTTCCTTTTCCTTCACCTGGGAATCATGGTTTCCCCTTTATTTCTGAGGAATATTTTCATTGAATATAGAATTCTGGGTTGATAGTTCTTTCCCTTTAGTCTTTTGAAAATACTGTATCATTTCCTTTGGTCTCTATGCTTCCTGATGAGAAATTCACTATCATTCGAATTGTTTTTCTCCTACAGGCTATGCATCACTTCTCTCCTAATACTTTCAAAATGTTTTCTTTGCCTTCTAAAAAGTTTGACTCTATGCCTTGGCATGGATTTTTGGGATATATTCTGTTTGGGGTTCACTTGGCTTCTTCAAGCTATAGGTTTATGTCTTTTGTAAAATTTGGGAAAATTTCAGCTATTATTTCTATATTTCAGCTACTATTTCTTCTATATTTTTCAGCCCTGACCTCTTTCCCATTTCCCTCTAGTACTAAAATGATGTTAGATCTTTTGTTATAGCGCCAAAGCTCCTTCTGTTGTTTTTTTTTTTTGCCAGTCTGTTTCCTTTGTGTTGTTCAAAATGAGTAATTCTTGTTCTTTTTTTTTGAAGTTTACCATTTCTTTCTTCTGTCATCCCATTTCTTCACTGAGCTCATCCATTGCATTTCTTTAAAAATTTCAGTTATTGTATTTTTCAGTTCTAAACTTTCTATTTGGTTTTTCTTTATGGCTACTATTTCTTTGCTGGAACTATTTTTTTCATTGTTTTAAGCCAGTTTGTAATTGTTCATTGAAGCCTTTTGTGATGGCTGCTTTAAATTTCTTGCCACATAATTCTAACATCTGTTTTAGGGTTGGGATCCACTGGTTGTCTTCTCATTTCAACTCAGAATTTCCTGATTCTTGGTGAGAAGTCATTTTTTTATTGAAATCTGGATATCTTGGGTATTATGCTATGAGATTCTAGATCTTATTTAAATCTTGTTTTAGGGACGCCTGGGTGGCTCAGCAGTTGAGCGTCTGCCTTTTGGCCTAGGGTGTGATCCCAGGATCTAGGATTGAGTCCCGCATCGGGCTCCTTGCAGGGAGCTGCTTCTCCCTCAGCCTGTGTCTCTCATGAATAAATAAATAAAATCTTTTTTTTAAATCTTGTTTTAAAGATTTTATTTATTTATTTGAGAGCTAGAGAGAGCAAGCAGGGGGGATGGGCAGAGAGAGAGGGAGAAGCAGACTTCCCAATGAGCAGGGAGCCGAATGCAGGATTCGATCCCAGGGCCCCGAGATCATGACCTGAGCTGAAGGCAGACACCCAAACAACTGAGCCACACAGGTGCCCCAAATCTTGTTTTAGCAGGACTTCTGTAACAGGGGAAGGCAAGAGCTGCATCATTACTGCCAATTTAGAGTAGAAACTCAAGTCCTCTATCTGTGAAGAGTGGGGGAGGCACCTTGTGCCCCTCGGGGGAGTGGCATGGGGACCATGAGAGTTTGAGCTTCCTTCTAGGACTTTATTGTATCTTTTCTAGGGCCCCACAAACCCTAGCTGGACAGTCTTTTCTCCACCTTTCAGATTTTTCTTATGTTTATATAGTGTCCAAGGTTTTTGGCTGCATTTAACAGGAGGGACAGGGAAAAATGTCTACCCAAACATTTTTAACCTAAAGACATTTAACCTTATGTGTCTAAATGGGCTGACAGCTTCTACTCCTTTGGGTACCTGTCCTTGTCTTTTAAAATTGACGTACAAGTAGTTGCTGCCATGCTTTGTTGACTGTCACAAGCTTTAAAATATCATTTATTTATCTGATAAAACATTACTACACTGGACTTCTTCAAACTGTCAACACTTCAGAGCTATGTCTAAATGTTGCATTGGAAACACAAATGAGAACATAAAAAAAAAGTCATTTGAGAACATAACCAACCCAACTACAGTTTGAGATAGAATGCATAATTTAAAAAGCTACCATGATCTTAAGCCTGCTCACAGATTATTAGTATTTTTATGCGAGTGTTACCTTTTATAAATTATTATTAACCTATACAACGCAAGCCAAGATATAAGTAATAAAAGATTTGCAAAATATAAACCATTTCTTTACTATAGAGCAAGAGCCTCAAACAATAGTAGACGTTTATTTATAATATATCATATATTCTGTTTATTTATAATAATGGCAATGATGATTATAAGGAAAATAAACATACGATGGTAAAAAGGAGAGCTTCATTAAATTTTCCACAAGCAAAGCCCTGCTTTCTATTGGACAGTCTGCATAGATAATTATATGTAGCAGGTGCTTCTGTGTTTATTGTATTTTTATTCTAGTCCCACAAATCCATCATGTGTATGTCTCATTTAGAACTGACACAGTGAGTTTCAAAACTATTATTATTATTATTTTTTGAGTTTCAAAATTATAATACTGTTTTGCTCTTCTCTTTAAACTATAAATCTGTTAATTTAACTGGTCAATAAACAAATATTTTGAGTATTTTTTTAATATTTTGAGTATTTATTATGTACCAGTCTCTTGCCAGGATGAAGACAGAACTGTAAACAATAACAGATATGATCGCTGACCTCAGGAGTCTCACAGCAGAAAGCCGTATGCTCTTTTTGTGACCTCCCTCAATAGGTCAGCCCTAACCCTGATGGATAATCATGGGTCATACTACAAGCTCACCACTGTGACTGAAGAAAGGCTTTCTTTCTTCCTTTAGCAGATAGAAACATGGACAAACTGTGAAGAAAGAGTAACTGATTTGCCAAATGTCAAAACACTATGAATGATTTAAATCTCTAGAAGCATGCACATGAAGAGATGTTTACTCATTTCTTCTTTCTTAGAATACTTGACCAATTAAAACTAAATCTGTGAACTGTGCTCTAATACTACAGACATATTCATACATGACTAAGTACAGTGTCTGTCACACAGAAAGTATTAAATAATTACTGAACTTTGAGAGAATAAATGAAATCTGTAGCTGATAAAATCAGAAAACTACCATTATTTTATTAAAAGAGTAAGTTTCCATAGATCTACTTCTTCAAACAGTTCATAGCAAGCAACTTTTAAAAAGTGACCATTCATGGGATGCCTGGGTGGTTCAGCGGTTTGGCACCTGCCTTCGGCCCAGGGCATAATCCTGGAGACCCAGGATCGAGTCCCAAGTCAGGTTTCCTGCATGGAGCCTGCTTCTCTCTCTCTGCCTCTCTCTCTCTCTGTGTCTCCACCTCTCTCTCATGAATAAATAAATAAAATCTTTAGAAAAAAAAGTGACCAATCACAAATCAATGAATATGATCAACATCTAAGTCATTCCATTTTATATCTATTGGTCTGTGCTTCATTAGATCCCTGTAAAAAACTTTGAAGTTACTAATAATCTCTTTTCATGAAAATTTTCAAAATAAACTTTATATACAAGGTCTAGACTACTAAATTTTATTAAATAATTTTTCCAAAAAAAGTATATCACACCCCAAAAACCGAAGATGAAAAAACTCATAATCCTATGATTCTGAAATTAAAATAACTCAACTTTGTTATGTTAATTTTTAACTAAATGGTATACTGTATTTTTCTGCGACTTTTTTTTTGCCAAAGAGAAAGCCATAGAAGTCTTTCCATATAATAGAATGATAAATCCTACACAGCAATCCATATTATATATATAGAATTCCCTATTGATAATTACTTTTCCCAATATTATATGAAACTTTCAAAACTACAACAAAGTTAAAATAACCATACAGTTAATACCTATATACTCAGTAGTTTCTATAATTAAATTACATTTCTATATTTACTTTTGTCACATATCTACCTGTCCATCAATCCATTTTCCAATGCATTTTGGAATAACTGAGGACATGAAATACACTCATCACTTCAGCCTGTATATCAATTAATATAGTTTAATATTTAATATTTATATATTTTTTCATTTAAGGTCAAGTTTAAATTCAATGAAATAAATTAATCTTAAGTGGTATACTTAAGTGGCATATTATCATCTAACAAATTTGTAACAAATGTATATAGCTGTATAACCTAGATCCTTCTCAAGATATAAGACATTATGAAAACCTTAAGTCTCTCATGCCCCTTCCCAGGAAACTCCTGCCCCCACACCTGAGGGACTACCATTATTCTAAATTTGTTCTATTACAGATTAGTTCTGCTTCTTGTAAAACTTTATGCATTGGAAACAAAGGACCTGCACTGCTTTATGTAAGGTGCTTTTTTTTTTAATGTAAGGTGCTTTTTATCTCAACACAATGTTTTTGAGACATATCTATGTTTAATTAGTGACTTTGTTTCTTTTTATTATTTTATTCCATTGTATGAATACATCACCATTTGTTTATTCATTCTCCTACTGATAGACAACTAGGTTGTTATAGATTTTGGCTATTAGATTAAAGATACTAAACATTCTTCTATAAATACAGGAGTTTTTTGTACACTTTCATTTTTTGTGGGTGTAGAAAGGAACAGAATTGTCGTCTCAGGGTTGTGTGGGATTGAGTCCACTTTGCTGGGCAATAAGCCTACTGAAGATTTTCTCTCTCCCTATGGCCTTTCCCAGTCCCTCCCTCTCTAAAAAAACAAAAACAGAATTAATTAATTAAAAAACAAAAACGGAATTAATTAATAAGAGTACATAAACGTTTAGTTTTCTTTTTTTTTTTAATGTTTAGTTTTCTAAAGAACTCCCAGACCCCTCCCCAATATAGTAGTACCATTGTACACTCCCAAAAACAAAGTATGCAAGTTCCACTTGCTCCATATCTCTACCTACACTTGGTCATATTAGCCTCAGCCTTTCCAGTGTTTGTGTACTAATATCTCATTCCAATTTTATTTTATTTTTTTTGAAAGATTTTATTTATTCATTAATGAGAGGCACACAGAGAGAGGCAGAGACATAGGCAGACGGAGAAGCAGGCTCCCTGCAGAGAGCCCTATGTGGAACTCGATCCCAGAACCCTGAGCCAAAGGCAGATGCTTAACCAGCGAGCCACCCCAGCTTCCCTCATTCCAATTTTTTTTTTCCTCATTCCAATTTTAATTGGCATTTCCCCAATGACAAATGATATTGAGCACTTTTTAATGTGCTAATCGGTCATTTGTATGCCTTTCTTTGTGATGTCTTATAAATCTTTTGCTCAATTTTTAATACTGTTTAATTTTGAATTGTAGTTATTTATATATTTTAAATACAAGTCCTTTGTTGGAAAAACTTTTTGCAAACATTTTCTCCCTATGTTTAGTTTGTCTACTCATTTTCTTAATGTCCTTAGATGACGAGTATTCATTAATTTTTTTTTTCTTTTATGGCTAATGCTTTCTGTGTCCTACGAAATTTTTGCCTAAGTGACAAAGAGGCTTTCTTCTAGAAGCTTTATGTTTTAGCTTTTGTTTTTAGAATTTATTTTCTATGTATGCTGTGTAGAAAGAGCTGAAGTTCATTTTCCCCCCGTATGTACATCCAGTTCTTCAAGCACTATTTGTTAAAAGGATGTTTCTTTTCTGCATTAGACTGCTTTTGTTGAAAATCAAATGATTGTATAATCATGGATCTATTTCTGGGTTTTCTTGGTTTACCAATAATCAACTTGAATCTTTGTTTCATTTTGTTTTTATTGAAGTATAATTAACATACAATGTTATATTAGTTTCAGATGTATAATATAATGATTCAACAATTCTGTATATTACTCAGTGCTCATCACAATTTGATTCTTATGCCACTACTATACCATATTATTTTCCTTAGGCTGCTATAATGAAGTACCACAAACCACGTGGCTTAAAACAACAAAAATTTATTCTCACACAGTTGTGAAGGCTAAAAGTCTGAAACCAAGGTCCTTGGCAGGGTTATCCTCCCTCTGAAGGTTCTAGGGAAGAATCCCTCCATGTCTCTTCCTAGTTTTGGTACCTACTAGCAATCCTTGGAGTTCGTTGGCTTTTAGAAGCTTTCAACAAATAGTAGTTACTATTATAATGATATATATTTTACCCTCTGCCTTGTTTAACATTTTACTACAGTTAAATGACTATGGGACAAGACTTGGTTCACATTTCCCTGACATTCTTAATTGCTCCCTCCCTCTGTGACTCTATAGCATACGCACACACCTGTAGTACAGCACTTATTACAGCTTATTATAAGTACTTATTTACATGTTTGCTTCCTCTCCTCTAATCTGTGAAACAGGGATCCCTGGGTGGCACAGCGGTTTGGCGCCTGCCTTTGGCCCAGGGCGCGATCCTGGAGACCCAGGATCGAATCCCACATCGGGCTCCCGGTGCATGGAGCCTGCTTCTCCCTCTGCCTGTGTCTCTGCCTCTCTCTCTCTCTCTCTCTCTGTGACTATCATAAATTTAAAAAAATAAGTAAATAAATAAATAATCTGTGAAACATTTCAACAGCAGGGATTATATCTCTTGTATCTTGTATTCTAGTATCAAGCATAGTATTTTGTACTCAGTATTATTTGCTGAATAAAGAGTTAGAGAAAATGAAAACATTACAATTTATCTTGAGAGTATCCCTAAAAAATAAAAAGCATAAAGACATCCAAAGAAACCACAGCTCAAAGGATAAAAGCAATTTCCCACACTCACACTTAGTGTAATAAATTAGGACTTGATGCGGGCGCTTTGCTTGTCAGGTTTTAGAGAATGCACTGGCCAAGAAACTGGAAGACTACAGTCAGAGGCATAGATCTGCATTTACTTTCCATATTAACAAAAAATTCCTGAATTCTTTATTTCCTTATTATTATTATAAGGATAATTGTAACTCTGTTTAACTTACAGAGTTATGAAGGCTCAGATGTAACTGTGTTTTATGAATTCTAAAGCCCCATATACAAATGCAAAGTAATAACAATAATAAAAATAATCTAATGGGCCAATAATTCACCACCTTTCTGGAGCCTCCCCCTTTCTTCACCCCCACATCAATTAACTGCCAAGTCCTACTGATTGATCCAGCAGGAACTTACATATTCATTACCTCCTCTTAATCACTGCTACAAAGCTACTCAGCCCCTTATCCAATTTCCCCAAGAGTGCTACAGTAATCCAACTGCTGCCCTACTGCTAGCCCACCTTTAGTTTCCGCACAAGTACATCCCAGTGCTTCCCTGCTCCACCTGAAAGCTTTCAATGGCTTTTCATTGCCTTTATGATACAGTACAACTGTTTGAACAAATAACTATCTGGCCTTAGATGCTTGTCTAGTCTTCTTTAGCACACATACACACCACCTTCTGTTCATTTTATATACTAGGCAACTCAGCAATTCACTCTTCTTTAGCACCTACCTGTGCTGCCACAGATAGAATTTGTGCTACACCTATCTTTCCTACTCAACTTTAAAACTCATGTAACCTTTTGATGTCTTGCTCAAACAACGTGTTGCTTCAATGTCTACCCAAATTGATTTGTCAGCTAGAAGGTAACTGTCCCTTTTGCAATTTATCTCTACATTTTTTCACAAGACACTTAAGATTTCCCGCTTTATATTGTAATTATTTATGGATACGCCAACTAGTGCTTACTAGAAGTTCCTTTAAGACAGGATTTATGCCTAGAACAGTGATATTCATACATAACATTCTCAATAAAAATATCTGTTCAATTAACTGACATTTTCTATCACAGGTAATTTTACAAGGACATCCTCCACCTCCTCTCCTCTCTACTGCCTATGAGAATCTCCACTGCTTAGGCCAAATACTAGGGTTTCTTTCCTTCGTTCTTTTTTTTTCCTTTTTAAGGAAAAGTAAATTAAATGCAAATGGAGTGAGCTTTCTTTTTTATTTTTTAAATATTTTATTTATTTATTCACTCATGAGAGAGAGAGAGAGAGAGAGAGAGAGAGAGAGAGGCAGAGACACAGGCAGAGGGAGAAGCAGGCTCCATGCAGTGAGCCCGACGTGGGACTCGACCCCAGGTCTCCAGGATCACATCCTGGGTCAAAGGGGGCGCTAAACTGCCGAGCCACCCAGGCTGCCCCTGGAGTGAGCTTTCTATACCTAAAACTTAATGGAATTACCTCTAGAAATCCGAAGTCTGAGAGGTTCATATTTTAAAAATTAAAAAGAGGGACACATAAATGGCACAGTCAGTTAAGCAACCAGCCAACTCTCAGTTTCAGCTCAGGTTGTGATCTCTGGATTCTGATATCGATGGGGATCCCTGGGTGGCGCAGCGGTTTGGCGCCTGCCTTTGGCCTAGGGCGCGATCCTGGAGACCTGGGATCGAATCCCACGTCGGGCTCCCGGTGCATGGAGCCTGCTTCTCCCTCTGCCTGTGCCTCTGCCTCTCTCTCTCTCTCTCTCTCTCTCTCTCTCTCTCTCTGTTACTATCATAAATAAATAAAAATTAAAAAAAAAATTTAAAAAATTAAAAAGACCTAAGTCAGAATTACCAAGATCTTTCAGATCCACCTATTCTCAAGCATGTTTTCAGACTACAAAATTAAACGTTAGAGAGGGAAAAAAAAAAAATAATTATAGCACTAAATTATGTAAGAGTAAAAAAATCAACTGGAGAAGGTAAATGTTTCTAACACTTATTTGTGCGTGACTCAGGCTGACACTTTGGAGAGAAGAATGTGACAGCTTACAAGAAAACAAACTCACTCACTCCCCCTTAATTTCTGAAGGCTCATGCAAGTCTGACAGGCCAACCACAGGGTGATCTCTCATGTGTATCATCCATGACAATTACAGCCTCAATAAAAATGTTCCCAAATTTTAATAAAGCCAATTGGTTTTCAGGAAATAGCTAGCTTAACATTTTCATATTTAAGAAAGCATATTTCAGAAATTAGTGAACTACTTTGTGCATCTAATTAAGACTGTCTAAATACTTATCTTAAGGCATCAAAAGAGGTACAAAATGAATGTTGTAGAGGATGACAACGTGAAATGAAAGGCTGGGTGCTAACAGTGGTTAGTGTTGGTGGCACAGGGAAAATGGCTGTGCTGAGCATCCTGCCTCTATCATCTTTGCTTTGGTTTGGTTTTCCTCTTCAAACAGCTATTAAGAATTCCTTATGAATTTTCAAAATGCTATGACTAAATCTGAGAAGGACTGATAAAAATCACAGCTCATTATAAGCATTTGAAATGATTTAAGGAAAATACAAGAGGCTTCAAAATATTTATCTTGCAACTTACACTGGAAATAATCTGTACCTGTCATTATATTAATTTGATAGTTGTCTAATATACGGTAAATCAGGCTACTATAGACACTTTCTCTTCTTCCCCATCATTGATTGTCACAAACAGAAGAAAAAAAAAGGAGAGTGCTAAGCAAAGAAATCTCTTTTTATTCTGAATCTCTAACCCCTAGCCAAGCTCACATAAGCCAGAGAAAGCAGGAGGGAGGTGAAAAAGGGCTCTCCTGGGGGCTCCTCACAATTCCATTTCTAGCCAGTCCCAATCACTGTTTTGTTGCTCATGACACAACCCTGTACTAGTTTCTCTCTTCATTCAGAAAACCAATCACAATTACCTTAAAATTCACAGGTTTTTGTAGATGGGTATGGATATTTCACTATCATGTACTCCTAAATTGAAATAATTAACAACTAATCTGGGATCACAACCAATTTAAGAAGAGTATCTTCATCCAGTTCTTAAAACAAACTGTGCCTCTAATCAACAACAGTCATCAACTCAATCAACTATCTCCTACATGAATTTCATTATATTAAACATGAATAGAATTGTGTAGGTTTATGAAATGCGAAGGAAGCTCTTCTCTAAACAGTATTTACTGATAATGACAATCTTTTTTCATGCTAATAATAAAACAGAGTATTCTTACCTTAGGACAAAGCATAATAACGCATCCTCATTATCCTCTGTCTCCAAAGAAGAATTTACTTCTCAATATTGTTATGGTAAATAATTATCCTTTAGGGAACAATCCCACACTAGCACAAGATGCTCTGATAGGTCTTTCTCATCTCTCACTGCTATTACCGTATGACTACATGGCCATATCCATCAATCATGTTAGCAAACACCACCAAACCACAACGCTATTACATACAGCCAACAGATATTCTCAGTACTTTATAGTCACACTATTATCCATCTTTTATAGCCAGGCAATCAAACTGAACATGACAAGATTTCAGAGAGACAGCTAATGATAATGTAAGTTTTCTAGTGCTAGAGGCAAGATGAACTTAATTCATTCAAGAAATGTTGGTAACTTCAATCTTTTACTATAGTTTATACGTTCAAATTCAATGAGAATATTTTTAAACTATAAGAAATACTTTTAAATTACTTATTTTTACTTTTAAAGTAACCTTTAAGTTAGTTTGATAGCTTCTCACACACCATTAGAAAAATAATTTGCCATATAAATCAAGTAATGTGCATACATACATATTATAGTGCTTAATTCTTATTTCTTAAATTATACAGCATGAATTAAAAATCAATATTCTTAGATCAAACTTCACTCAAATTAACAAGGCTGAAATACACATAATTTTCCCAAAGGTTTGAGGGCACCCCCTGGTGGCAGATTCTTTGGAGAAAAAAAAAAATGCATTAGTAGAAAACAAGTACTATTACAAGGAAAATATCTTTTTAAAAAATTGGCCAAGTTCTACTTCCTCAAAAACTCAGTTATTTCAAGCAATATCCAATGTAGAAAAAATTCAAAATGTGATCAAAGAATGTTGAGATATCTCTGAAGTTCCCTGTGAAAAGATCTGACCAGCAGCAGCTTCCAGGTAGTAGCAAGACCAGCCAACATGTCCATCGCAGAAGGAACCTGAGAGACGACCTTGTTCAGTAGAGAAGAAAACCTTCTAACCACCAGCACACATATTGACTAAGCATTTGAAATGTGGCCAGTGTGATTGAGCAACTGAATTTCATATTTTATTTTACTTTAAATAGCCATATATGGCTTTGGCTATGGTTTGGACAACACAGATCAAGTCCTACTTGCCTACTGCTACTCCACTGCAGAGAAAGTCACCAGAGCAATCTAAGGAAGATTCAAAAGTTTCCAGACATGTAGAACTGGATGGTATAAATATATATGACTAAATCTGTACCTTTTTGGGAATTTTTAGTGCAGCTAATTTAATTCAACTGCACTGAACTACTTTTGGTAACTGCAATTCATTTTACAATACAGATGAATTTGGAAATGGTCAGATATTCCTTTTGAAATAATTTTGACTTTATAGCGTATTATTTTAGGTTGTTAATATTCTTTATTCATCCCTTTCTTGTTATCTCAAAGGAAAAGCAGAAGATAGTAACAACTGCTATAGCATTTAGCCACACCAAATAAAATGGATTAAGAGTTCAGGCACAGTTATCACCTGGGGCATTCATTCTTCTCTTACATGTAGAAAATAAAAAGGTAAATGGGTCCCTGAACTGCAGATTAGCTGAGCTCAGGAATCCAAGAAAGAGAACAGCCCAGGAGGCCCCATCTCTACTTTATGCTTAACTTTAGTAGTATCTTGCTATTTAGTTCAAACACCTAATGAGCACTCAGTTTGTCTGGGACATCATATTGAGCACTGCAAGGAATAAAAAGACAGACAATGCAAAGTCTCTATCCTCTAGAAATTCACTACCTTTTGGGGTAAAAATGTCATATAAATAACTATAAGGGTTGTGTGTGCTGGCCTCACCTTTTCTAACACCAACTGCCAATCTCAAATGGTCAGGTATCATTTTACACATTAATTCCTATTCTGTTAAGAAATTGTGGCTTAAGACCTTACATTTGTGTGTTGATCTACTTTCCTTGAATATCTTTGAAGTTAGTTCAAGAAACATTTTTTGAGTGCCAGTCATAAGCTAGAAAACACTAAGATGCCCTGAAGAAGTTCGGCATCTGAAGAATGTAGACATTTTATAGACAGATCATGTGTTATGTGACAAGTACACGGAGGTACCACTGTGAGCACAGAGAGGAGTTTTTAGTAGATACTGTGAAGACAGGAAAGAGTTCCTGAAGGAGATAAAGATTGCTGAGTCTGGACAGGTGGATTAAGAGTAAGTTAACAGCGTGTCAGAGAATCATAACCAACAGTCATCAGAGTATCAGGTTTGGAGCAGGAAAGTGGCCAGAAATGATGCTGGAGAAGTGGCAGAGGCAAGGCCATGGAATACTATAAATATCACCCAAGAGAGCTGAGAATAGATGAGGTGCCACATAAGGTTTGAAGATATATGCTTCAGAGAGCTCAATGTGTGTGAGCACCGTGACGGATGGATTCAAAGGGAGCAACACTGAACACGGTGTCAGCTGGACGACTGGCAATAATATACTGTCTGGGCCATTAAGACAGCACGTATTAGACAAGTCTAGTAGAAATAGAGGCGAGGCTCAAGAAGTGTTTAGGAAGTAAATTATGGTATCTCAATATAAGACACTGACAGAGAAAAAGAGCTGAAGATTCAAGTGTACTCTGCATTAAGTGGTACTGAAAGCTCTTGGCACTAAGCTAAGTGATAGGGACATAACAAAGAACAAATCAAATCATGGCTGAGGGAGATGAACAAGGAAAAAGTCCGTAACAGAAGTGACAGCTAGGCTGGACACTAAAAGATGAACAAGTATTAATCAGGCCTTTGGGAGAAGGGTGAGACCAGAAAAGATAGAGTAACATCTGTATCCTAAAGTACAATTCTATTTTGGAATTTAAGGTACAGAATAAAACTAGCTTTGAGATAACAAGAAAGAGATGAATAAAGAATATTGAAAACCTAAAAATAAAGGAACTGAAAAAAATTTACCTTTTAGATGATCTTAAATCCCTCTGAGGTGTGAAGTAGGAATAGACAAACAGAGTACACGTGAAGATTAGAAAACACTGTGAAGGTTCAGAACCAAAGAGTAATGCAGAAATATATACAAGATGGCAAAAAGAACCAAAGCCAAGGTAAGATCCAATAACAGGCACTCTCAGTAAGGCCTATCAAAAAAATTTATGATTTATCTCCTGCTTTCCTTCCTCTTTCCCTCCCTTCCTTTTTTTTTTCTTTTTTCAGTTAAGAGCAAAGCAAACAGGTAGCCAGATGCTATCAGAGTTGGAAACTAGCAGATACTAAAGATCAAGGAGAATCAGATGAAAAAATAGACTATAGGTACCAGGCTGGGCAGGAAGAGAAAGGCAGGAGAGAGCCAACTGACTGCAACTGTTTTGCAAGGTGTGTTCCATGGAATACCAGCTACAAGGGAAATCCTAAGGGAAACAGAAAAAGATCTTGTTTATAAGTAAGTTTGGGGAAAATGTTTAATTAACCAAAAACTAAGCAGTTTCTTTCCTGTAAGACTCCTCAGAACTATTCCCAGTAGGAGGATATACTATGCAGCATAACAAGTTGACCAGTCAACCTTTTATTCACAAAGAATGTGAGCAACACAATCTGGGAAAACAGTGGCCTAGAAGAAAAGAGACAAGAGCAGCAGACTTAAACAGAGTACAGTAGGAATTCGTGAATAGAAATCCAGGAGGCTACGGTAAGAGAGAAGTTCTACTCAGAGAAGGCACTGGCCCTGGGGATAACCAGATCCAAACCGTGATCATACATGGTCATACAGGTTGACACAAGAGCGGGTCTCACATACAGACTTGAGTCAGACTAGTACTAGTTGATAACTAGTGTCATCAATGTGACTATCAACACCAAAGTTGCTCAAGTTGATGTCAGTAACAGTGCTGAGAGAAAAAGAGGTGTCAAAGATGGACAGATAACAAAGGAAGAGTGGACATAACCAGATGGCAAAGGATTCAAAGGAACAAAGGTTGTTAAACATTGTATGTGCCCTCATGAAGTCAGTGTGTTTAACTGATGCCAGATCTAAGGCCAGAGGCCACTAAAGGCATCTTTTTTCTGGAGAATTTTTCTTAGTTTCTCTTCTTTTTACCTAACTTCAAATCTTTGAACTTACTGAGCCTCCCTAGCTTTATTCAACTGGTTTGTATGATGATTCTGCCCCTTTCCCTAATCATTTCTAGCTAACCTTATGTCTGGGTGGTATGTTTGACTTGGTTCCTCTCTATGTACTTTTAAGTCAAGGCTGACTACAATGGCATGCACCACAGTGCACAGGTTAAAAATGAGACCCACTTCCGCCCAGGTCTACAAGTATCATCCTGGGTTTTCACAGATCTAGGACAGGGTTAAACAATTCAACAATGTAGTAAGGATAAGCACTGGGTGCTGGGGAGAAAACCAATTCCTTAACTTCAGAGGAGGAAAAACTACCACTCAGAAAAGCTCCTTCAGCTAAGATAAAAAGTTGAGGGCCAGCTACTATTCAAGATGTTTAAATAAAATGTTAGAGTAGAGCAGTCATTCTCAAACTTTCATATACATCAGAATTAACTGAGGGCTTGTAAAAACACAGACCCCTGGGCCTCACCCCAGCAGTTTCTAATTCAGTAGGTCTAGGATGGGGCAGGAGAATTTACATTTTTAACAAGTTCCAGGTGATGCTGTCTGCTGGCTGAATCAGGGACTGTACCTTGAGAACCACTGCAGTAGAGTAGGGTTTCTTGATCTTGGCAATACTGACCTTTTGGGGTAGATAATTCTGTTATGAGGAGTGTCATCCTATTCACTGTAGGATGTCTAGAGCCTCTACCTACCAGAGACCACTAGTACCTGCCTCTCAGTTGTGAGAACGAAAAATTGCCAAATGTCCCCTGGGAAGCAGAATCATTCTTGAATGAGAACTATTGCAACCCACTATAGTAGTTAAGAGCTAAAACTGGAATGAGAGGCACCTGGGTTGAAATCCTGTCTTTATCACTTGAGCAAGTTACTTAAACTCTTAATTCTTGGTTTTCAATTATTTGTAAAATGGAAATGCTGATGGTGTTTACCTAATAGGGTGATAATTAAATAAGATAGAACATACCACTTACACCTTACTTAGTACATAGTCCCAATTACAAGGACCACCACTGTCACTACCACAGATAACCAATAGGGTGTTACAGCAAACACTGAGGAGATCAAGTACCTGGGGGACCTTGGAGAAGAGGTTAAGTTTAAGAGGAGATAGGGCTAAGCCTGGAATGGGTAAGAGTTTGCAAGTGAACTGAAACTGAAACATCTGCAACTTAAGCTGTCTAAGCTATCGTCCAGAAGGAAAGGATTATAAAGGAAGAAGACAGACGTCAACTATGAGGAAAGAGGTTGAGTATTTGCTGCTCAACCAGTGAGCTGTGAGGTAAGTACTTTTAACAATCCATTCCCAAAGGAAGATGTCTTTGTGCCACAGACTGAATGAACTATGTCCTCCCTAAATTTGTATGTGTTAAAACTTTTTCTTATGTGATGGTATTTGGATGTGGAAACTTAGGAAGGTTATTCAGGTCATGAAGGTGAAGATGCCATGAATGGGATTAGTGCCTTAAAAAAGTTCTTTCTACTTTGTGAGGACATAGCAAAAAGCCATCTATGAATCAGCAAGCACAGTCTCACCAAACACCAAACCTGCCCACCCCTTGATCTTGGACTTGATAGCCTGCAGTTTTATGAGAAATACATTTCTGTTGCTTATAACCCACCCAATCTATTGTATTCTGTTCCTAGCAGCCTGAATGGACTGAACCACCTTGTTTATCTCTTAGCTGGGCTTCCCAGGGCTGAGGTGGATTAGACCGATATCATTACTTGGGACTTCATTTGAAAATATTCCATATTTCACTATACTAGAAATAGTTCTTGTTGCAGAACATGACTTTTTATAGTGCTTTTAAAGTAATCAAAGAGCATCTGAGGCAACAAGGTACTATGCCACTAAGCTTACTAAAAGCTTCTTTAACATTATAAAGAATAATTGCTCAGACAGCTTAGACCCTGACTGCTTCATGCAGTTAATCATTACCTGTCATTGCCATAGCAATAAGTTATGGGTATGTACTTTTCACAACTCGTACCAACAGTAAAATATGGAGAAGATTATTATTATTAGCTCAGTTCTCATTAGATGCAGCTACGATGCAACACTGGCACTAATGAAATACTCCCTGCATCAAGAGGACAATGAATCTATCTATCTATCTATCTATCTATCTATCTATCTATCTATCTAGCAATTTTAAAGATTTTTATTTATTTATTCATGAGAGGCACAGAGAGAGGCAGAGACATAGGCAGAGGAGAAACCGGCTCCCTGAAAGGAACCTGATGCGGAACTCAATCCTAGGATCCTGATCATGACCTGAGCCAACGGGCAGATACTCAACCACTGAGTCACCCAGGTGCCCCACAATGGACCTATTTAGCCCTCATTACCTAGTTTATTGCATTGATGATAAAGACTACACATTGAAAACAGTACATAAATTTGAAAAACAGATTTACATTCTATTTTATTTCCTCTTATTTTTATCTCAGATACTATATACCACAAAAATCCTTCTGGTTGTTAAATATGAGATCTTACATGTAAACAAAAGCGTGAGCAGATTCCTAAAAGAAATATAGTAGGAGCATAAGAAGAGTAAATGTAAATTAATTTAGCAGGAATTACAAATAAAGATATTTCGACCAACTGAATAAAAACAAAGCAAAATAAAAAACACTTCAAACTAGTTGATAGAAATTTAATCACAAAAGATTAAAACACGAAATTATTATCACCCCTCTAACAGAGTAAATTTCTGTATAAGAAAATCAATGCCACAGCAACATTTAAAAGTAATGGTTTCCATAGCTATTTGAACCAAATGATTAAGGTTGGAATTACAGGACACTAATGTATTAGCTTTATTTCATTATTGGAATAAAGAATTCTACTGAATGGATTTTCACTTTTGGCTATCTATATTTTCCATCCTCCTTGTCCTCTACATACATAAATACAACACATACAGTGTTTCACAAACACAAAATAACATCACTAACTTCGTCAATGACCCACTCCATGGAAGGCTCAATTAAGACGGATTAGTAAGTTTATAAATAAAGCAAGATGCCTAGTTCCAACTGGAGCAATTAGCCCTATGGAATATGAGCTATTTAAAATAAATCATGAATTTGATACTCTCAAGATATGCTCTAAACCAAAAGTGTATCTTAACCAAACTAGGAGGGAAAGTCCACATATTTCATATGAGTCTAAAATTTAATATTTTAGTGACTATGATTAGCTAGCTCTCTTTTGGCTCCTACAGTTCTCATGAATTAAATTTAGTCAAAAGCTGTAAAGTAATGCAGACTTTATTGTTTCTAGAGACTGTGAGTCTCTAAGTCCAAAAAGGCTAAATTTCCACTGAACTCCAGTTTGAAAGCTAGAGAGATAAAGACATTAGCTGTAGTCTTATGAAGCATTCAAGGCTGCTTTCATTTGATTAGGAATTTGCTACAGGCTCTTTGTGACAAATATAACAAGGACACTTTAAATCTTTTAAGCTTTGAAGAAAGATCCAGAAAACAGATTAGCTATGAAGAATTGCATTTAGAATCGGAACCTAATGAGTAATGTGTTTGTATACATTCAGAAACTTATTTCTGCATTATTAAAAAAAAAAAAAAGGCTATTGTGGTCGCAATCTTTTTTTTTTTTTTTTTTTAAGATTTTATTTATTTATTCATAGACACACAGAGAGAGAGGCAGAGACACAGGCAGAGGGAGAAGCAGGCTCCATGCAGGGAACCCGATGTGGGACTTGATCCCGGGTCTCCAGGATCACACTCCAGGCTGCAGGCGGCGTCAAACCGCTGCGCCACTGGGGCTGCCCTGTGGTCGCAATCATACTGGTTATTAGTTAAGGACATTTGCTCTTATTTGAAATGCGGATTGAAATGCTATGCCTTATATCACCATTTCCCAAACTCTTCTAGAAAACACTAATGTTCCATGAAGTGTTTATAGAGATGGGAGGTGGGCAGTGGGGGGGAGGAGGGAATGTTTAGAGAGAAAGAAGAAAAAAATCCTGTAATATTTTTGTCTTAAAATTTTTAACAGAGAAAAACATACTAAACACATGTGACATAGTTACTATTAGATAAGTTGCCCTTAAGAGTATGTCCTGCTCCAGAAAGCCAGGAGTCCACAAGATACCCCTTATACACAAATGTATTGATGTTCAAGTGATACACAAACATGCTGATATATTTTAGGCTATTTAATGAGAACTGATTTATGCTATGATTTTTGCCTAATAATTTTAACATACTTTAACTTTTTGTCACATAATAAACATATGAATCAAAACTTAACAATTTCTTCCAGCTAACAATTTTCTTATGTATACATGATATATGTAAGATGAACTTTTTCTATACTATAATCTATTCAAATAGAAGCTTATATTTGTTTTTCTACTAATGTTATATCAATCATTATAATTTTTAAAGTTCCGAATAATTAAATTTTAAGGTAGTGCTCACACGAGTTCAAAATATTATTTTCATTAAACTCAAGTATAACAGTATATCCTTCAATTTTTGAGGCAATAAATTCTGGTGTACTTATCTTTACATTTTTTAATTACTTATGAAGAACTGTGAAGGAAAAGACAACTTAGGCATAATTTGTTCCATTTAGTTTACATCCTTCAAAACTCAGTAAGACCCCCATTTATCTTTTAAAATTAAGTAGCACATAAGCAAAAATTCAAGTTCATTACCGATGGATGTAATTTTACACATCCACATTTATGGGGAAAAAGGCATCCAGCCTTTCTCTGACAAGTCATAGGATACCAGCTGATAGGATAAAACACATATATTTCAATAACTACAGCAAAAGTATAAGATGCACAATCTCTGAGATATAATAAATAATTTATTTCATATGTATGACTTGAGGTATATACTTCATGCTGTATTTACTTAAAACCAAAACAAATACAAAAACTGCGGTATCCAAAGAGGATTACTAGCCTAATCACAGCAACAAAACCTTTCTACTTTAAAATGTTTTTCCAGGGCAGCCCCGGTGGCGCAGCGGTTTAGCGCCGCCTGCAGCACAGGGCGTGATCCTGGAGACCCTGGATCAGTGTCCCACGTCAGGCTCTCTGCATGGAGCCTGCTTAACCCTCTGCCTGTGTCTCTGCCTCTCTTTCTCTCTGCATCTCTATGAATAAATAAATAAAATCTTTAAAAATAAATAAAATGTTTTTCCATGTTTTATTTGTAAATGTCTTCTTTCTTGTATCCTCTCATTCTCTTTTAGAAGTCACAGATGTAATAATAATAATAAAACTCTCATTTTGTTATTTATGGCAGCCTTTATAAACCAACAGAAGTGAGAAAATAAAAGGCCTAGTCATTCCTATCTTTTCTATTCCAGACATAAAACTAAACATGGAAATGAAAATAGAATGATCACTAAAAACTTTAGGTTTCCTTTCAACCAGCTAATCCATTTGCTGAAAAAGCCTGCTACACTAATCAGTTTTAGAATTTAAAATTTTTATACTGAATAAATTAACATTCACATTTATTGTGAAGTACATATTCAACAAATACTATGGTTTAATGAATATTTATAAAGCAAACATCCATTTTTTTTTAACTACCACCCAAGTCCAGACCCAGAAGTCAGGATCACAGAAACAGAAGTAATCTCTCTGAACATACCATCCCATCCCCACAGAAACTTTAATATGTCATGTGAATTACACAAGTTAACTCACTGATGATGAAAAGAAATAGTGCCATAGGTGTTGCAATATAGAAATATTTAAACCAGCTCTAAAATGCATTAACAGAGGACCTTTTTTTAATATATAAGATGTTTTTGTTAAACTTTCCTATGGAAAAAATCACTAGTAATAACAATCCATTTAGAATATAAATTATTGAAGTGCTTGAATTTAATTTTGTGGAACACTACACAGAAGGGCCATAAAACACAGATTATTTGTTCCTAGCACTTCCAACATCTGGCAACAAGGAAGATCAATATTAGCACTCAAGATGCAAAATATACTAAGTAAAGGCCATTTCAACTCACTAGCATCCAAATATTTAAGTACAAATTACAAAATAACAGATTGACCTCTGATCTTTACTGGGCTCTGACAAAAGTAAAAATTTACTTTCATCCAAAATAAGTATGTTCACATAGCAGGATTAGCAGGATTCTGGATCTCTTACCTCTTGTACTAGATACTAGTATATAAGTACTATATCATGGCACGACATTAAACAACTGTGGATATTAATACCTCCTGTTCTAAAAGTTCAGTTACAAAACTAATACGCATAGAACTAGCCAAAGCAAGGTTTTAAGGAGATAAATTTAAACAGCCCCAAAATAAATTTAACTTTTGCAGTTAAAAATTAAAATTAATATGATGTTAAATTTGAACTTCATTTTTTACCTTAGCAAAGCAAGGCATGCAGAGTTCAATGTGACATTTAAGTAAACAATTTCCAAATACTGCAAATAAGCAATATTTAAGAATCCCTTTTAAAGAACCACTCCTACTCTAAAATGTGAACACAGATAATGCAAAGCAAATAATTTATCATTTAAAACCTAGCCAAACAATTGTTTCCCTTGCAGTAAAGATCTCCATTTCCTCCTCCAATCCCACTAACACACACATTCTTAACCACTGTGAACCTGGCCAGTGTTATCTTTGTGGGCTGTGAAGTGGTAAAGATTTGTATTAATATCCTTGGAGATTTGATGGACAGAAAAACACACAACTGTATTAAACATCCAAGGACTTCCATTAAATACACTGATGACAATGGAATAACAGTCATAGGGAAGAATATCCTTGAGTCTCTAGATATGCTTTCCACGAACAGATGTCCTTAAATCTCTAACAAATGATTTATCAATTTGATGGAATATTATATAACTATTAATATTAAAGCTGATAAAGCTATGGAACAGTTTTATATCCTAAAACATCTTAAGTACACGTTTACATCTAGATATGACTATAAAATACTAAATATAAGTGCAAAGACTTGAAGAAAATAAGAAATGAATATTTGGTACAATATCACGGACTCCTCCAACCATCTGTATGTTTACAAAGTAAATAAAAATCAGAAGGTCAAAAATGCAATGCCTCCTCTCTCTAAAGAACTATAAAACTATCATCAGCACCTTGGTAATCACTTCATATTTATGGTCTATCCTAAACACACCAAAATTTGCTATATATTACCTTTCTGGGCAAGGTCACCTGATAAAGGGGAAACAAGGTCCTGTCTGAGTAGTTTGATTAAGAGAGAAAAAAATGACTGTTTTACCTCACAGCAAGGTGTCAGAGGTATTTTAACCAATAGCATGTCTTACTGCCATTGTCAAGCGTCAAATTTAACATTACTTTTTACCAAAATCAACAATTGTGTCCGATTTAAACCCAGAAAAATCATAAAATGCAAATAGACCATGTATAAATTACAATTTAAGTGACAAAGATGATACCAGTTTGGTCAACTTTGAATAAAAAATTTTATCTCTGTAAGAGGAAGAGATATAGATTGAAGGATATTCTGATACAGGCATAAGCCTTCTATTTCTTACTTTATGCCTGCCATTAAGCAATATATGGGTCAAAAGCTTGATAAGAGAACTCCAAAATTACTGGTCCTACCTCAAAATCCAAAACTGGTTTGGATTCTGTTAATATGATTATAAAAATTGCCCTTCACATTTAACTCCTTGCAGAAATTAATAAGCTGACCCTAAAATTCACAAGGAAATGCATAAGATCCAAAATGGGCAAAACAAACCAGAAAAAGAACAAACTTGGAGGACTCACACTTCCCAGGTTAAAAGTTACTTCAACGTTTAGTAATCAAGACTGTGTGATAGTGGCATAAAGATAAACATATAGATGAATGAAACAGAATTGAGAGGATAGATAAATGTTTATAGACAACAGGTTTTTCAAAGAATGCCAAAAAAAGTCAATAGGGATAGAAGAGTCTTTTCAACAAATGGTTCCAGGACAACCAGATATCCACATACAAAATAATGAAATCAGATCTCTACCTTGTACAATATATGAAAATTAACACAAAATGGGTACTCATTTGCAAAACAATACAAGTGGACCCCTAATTCATACCATATACATAAATTAATTCGAAATGGGTCATGGACCTACATATAAGAGCTAAAACCATAAAATTCTTAGAAGTAAGCAACAGAGTGCATCCTTGTGACCTCAGATTAGCTTCTTAGATATGACAAAAATAGAATAAACAAATTAGAATTTATCAAAATTAAAAATTTATTTGCTTCAAAGGACCTTCAAGAAAATGAAGAGACAACTATATATAAATCAGGAGAAAATATCTGCAAAAACATATATCTGACAAGGAACTTATGACTTAAAGGACACACAACTCAATTAAAAAAACCCAATTTTTAAAAAGATGTGAATGACTATTTCTCAAAAGAAGATGCATAGATGGCCAATAACCATATGAAAAGATGTTCAACATCATTAGTCATTAGAGAAATGCAAATCAAATCACAATGAGATACTTCTTCACACCAACTAGAATGGCTAAAATCAAAAGGAGACACATTAAAATAAAATAAAATAAAATTTAAAAAAAGGAGACACATTAACAAGAAGGGTGTGGAAAAAAGTGGAATCCTTGTGTAATTCTGGGAAGATGGTAAAATAAGCCAGGCACTTTAATAAACAGTTTGACGGTTCCTTAAGATATGAAGTTACCACATAACCAAGCAATTCCTAGGTATATATTCAAGGGAAGTGAAAAAATATGCCTTTATAAAAACCTATAAATAAATGTTCACATCAACATTAATGGTAATAGCCAAAAGGTGGAAACAACACAAATATCCATCAACTGATGAACAGATAAACAATATGTTGCATACTCATACAATGGATTATTATTCAGCAATAAAAAGGTATAAAGTATTGACACATGCTGCAACACAGATGAACCTTACAACATTGTGCTAAGTGAAAGTAGTGCATTTATTATGTATGTGCATATTTCCTTTAACTATTTCTCCTCTATACATTTTACACTCAACCACCCAAATACTATGTCCTCTGTAATATCTGCCCCATGACTGAAAATAAAAATCTTTTCCCCTTCCATGACACACTAGACTCTATCAGACCATTTCTTCCACTCTGCCTAATTATTACAGTCATCTATGGACATGTTCAGGGTTCCCTGCTTTCTGATGATAAGACTGTTGATCAATTCTGCATCTTTAATAAAAAGATGGCTTAATATATAAGGGTGTTCAGTGTTCTTTAAGGAATAAACATCATTACAATAAAAAGAACACAGACTTTACATCCATCCAACTCTTGATCTTAGCTCAGGTCTTGATCTCGGGGTTGTGGGTTTAAGCCCCATACTGGGCATGGAGCCTACTTAAAACACACACACACACACACACACACAAAATTTAAAGTCTAAGAGTACTTCATGTATTCAATGAATGGTTACTGGTCACCTATTTTGTGCTGGAACTCAACTAAGCTCAAATCTAGATCTCCCAACACTTCACTGGTAAATTCATTCAATATCTGTATAATATCGATCAAGTTACTTAAGCTCTAAATCTACTTCCCTTTCTAAATTGAATGTGCTATCTACACAAGTGTTTGAGGACTAAATTCAATATTATATTCCTTTTCATACATATCTTCAATAAATGCAATTTCCTTTTTTACTCCTTTCCTCAAAAAAATAGCTGAACACATTGCTTTTGGTCTATGAAAAAATGTAGTAGAGGATATATCCAGGAAAAAAAATGATCTCAAACTTTAAAGCAAATTAATTTCAAATTTATAACATATTATAAACCTCATGTTTTATTAGTAAAATTACCTAGAGTCTGAAAAGTAATGTTACTTAAATTGCAGGGCTCTCATTCTCACACTACAGTTGCTAGAAAATTACTTTATCCTAACCAAATCTGTTTTTCCAAGAGGCTTAAATATCTTACAGGAACACTTTCTTAGGCAACAAATTTAGCAAACATAGTAAGTCCTTATTCTCTGCAGAAGATACCGTACAGAAGATAATGCTTTATGTGTTAATTAGAGTTTCCAAATGAGATGTCCTCTATTTTTGAATTTCCATGCAAATTTTTATTTATTTATTTATTTTATTTTATTTTTTAAATTTTTATTCATTTATGATAGGCACACAGTGAGAGAGAGAGAGAGAGAGAGAGAGAGGCAGAGACACAGGCAGAGGGAGAAGCAGGCTCCATGCACCAGGAGCCCGACGTGGGATTCGATCCCGGGTCTCCAGGATTGCACCCTGGGCCAAAGGCAGGCGCCAAACCGCTGCACCACCCAGGGATCCCCCCCACTTTTTTAATTTTTATTTATTTATTTATTTATTTATTTATTTATTTATTTATTTATTTAAAGGTTTTATTTATTTATTCTAGAGAAAGAGGGAGAGCATGGAGATGGAACAGAGGGAGAGGGACAAGCAGACTCCACGCTGAGGATGGGGCCCAAAGCAGGTTTTATCTCTGGATCCTGAGACCATGATCTGAGCTGAAACCAAGAACCTGAGACTTAAACAACTGAGCCACCCAGGCGCCTCTCCATGCAAATTTTTAAATTTATCTTGTGGCACTCCCTCTTTGCCTTGCTTTATTCTTCTAAAACTACTATGAATGTGGAATTCTTGCCCATAGAAAATGGTATACTAAATGACTACAATCCTGAGGAAAATGATTTTACAGCATAAACCCAGGGCTATAATTTTGTGCCCACTGACCTAACCATCTGATTTCTGGGAATCACTTAAAGAAACAGTATCAAATTTGGGAAAACACACATACACACACACACACACACACACGTATATGTGTATATGTATGTGTGTGTATATGTATACATACATAAACATACATAAAGATGTTACTACAGTATAAATGAGAATAGAGTAAAACTGGATGTGACCTAGATTTTTTTTAATATATATATTTTTAAAGATTTTTTTTATTTATTCATGAGAGATACAGAGAGAGAGAGAGAGAGAGGCAGAGACACAGGCAGAGGGAGAAGCAGGCTCCACGCAGGGAGCCCGACATGGGACCCGGGATCACACCCCAGGCTGCAGGCAGCACTAAACCGCTGCGCCACCAGGGCTGCCTGACCTAGATGTTTCTAGTCATAAAATATCATATAGCTATTAATAATGCTGACGATGGTACAAAAATTTAACAAGGTATTATGAGAGATTAAAGCCAAATCAAAATTAGTTCCTAAAACATAAATATAAGAGGAAATATTTTTTGCAAAGTAGAAGGTAATAATCATGTTAGTGTAACAGATTCATGGGTATTTTTCTTTCAATTTTTATACACATATTATTTTCATAGTTAAAGAAATAAGCATACTTTTACCTTATCCCAGAAATCAACCAAAGCTGTAAAGTCCCATTTCTTAGAATATGCCACATTGTATTTCAGAATAGCATCCTATGGAAAAAGCATAAACAAAACTTCATGATATAATCAAGTAAATTATCTGTGAATAGCCTTTCTCCTTTATGAACTACTTCCAGTAAACTTCTTAATCAGCATTAAGCTTCCTCCTGCCATTGGCTACTCCACATCAGTAGCGATGAACAAACAGAATACACACTAATTTATTATTCACTTAAGAAAAATGAGATTAGGAAGGTCAAGCAATAGGAAAAAAATATCCTAACTCTTAACAGTTGCATTATAAACAGAGGTGATACACTCTCAAAACTGGATCTTGGAGATAAAAAAATTTAAATATCATAATGATTATTGGCTATCAATAGGTTCATATTATACATGCAAATATATAGTGTTTTTGCAGTATTAAAATTTCATGAGAAGAGTAAATTAGGAAAAATGTCTAAAAGGCTTCCCAGGAGAGATGGAAATAATGAAAAAGAGATTGATAAACACTGCCCTAGGGCATAAAATGGTCTTTTTCCCCTTATTTTCAGCTATTGTTATAAGCTACATATAAAAAGTTGTCTTCCCCCAGCAGTTCACATAAATTAAACATTTATGAAGGCAAGAAAAGTCAAAATAGCACGCCATCTACTGGTATAATATTTAACTTACTAGGCAGTACCGTATTCTTGGTTAACAGTGATAAAAACAAAACAGGCCCCAAATGGAGTCACTTATGCTAAGCCGTACTTCACCAGAGACTTATTTTAATTACAATTCCAGCCTATCTCAAAAATGGAATCTTAAACCAGTCAATGAGGTATCACTTGGTCAGCACTAGTTAGTTCATCAGCCTGATAGAACTCTCCCATCCCCTAAAGGAAAATGACTGCCACAACCAATCTATTTTTTCCTAGTGTAACTTAGTTGCTTCCACTCCCTTCTGCCTATTAAAGTCTTTTGTTTTGTATAGCAGCTTAGAATGTCTTTCCTTCTGCTAGATAAGACCCTGCCTAATTCATAAATTGTTGAATAGAGCCAGTAAGATCTTTAAAATTTACTCAGATGAATTTTATTTAATACCTGAGTGGGGGTATGCATAAGACAATCTATTAGATATGCAGAAAGAACTATTACAGTTGACCCAGGAACAACACAAGGAATGAAAATCTGCGTTTAACTTTTGATTCCCAAAAAACTTACCTAGAATAGCCTCCTACTGACCAGAGCCTGATAACATAGTCGATTAACACATATTTTGTATGTTAAATGTATTATATACTGTATTCTTACAATCAAGTAAGCTAGGTAAAAGAAAATATTAATAAAATTATAAAGAAAATACATTTATAGTACTGTATTATCTTAAAAAGTCTGCATAGGAGACTGGCTCAGTTCAAACTGGTGTTGTTCAAGGGTCAATTGTACTTAAATTTTATTTCATCCTTTTAAATTTCTATTTTGGTTATATTTTATGATGTATATGTTATATTACTAAAGCAATAAATATAGAATTCACAAGCAACTATCTATATTTATAATATACATCTTCAATTTTTTTTACTCAAGGTGTAAGTTGAAAAAACACTGTTAAATTACTATAAACCTTCCAAATTTCCTCATAATTGAATAATTTTTTTTTAATTGAATAAGTTTTTAAAAATTAACTCTGAAAAATCCTTTGTGCCATATAACAATCACCAAGCACCTAGATTAAAAAGTAAACCAACAATGTATACTATTTACTTGGATATCCAAGTTTCTTCAAAAATGAAAAGCATCAATCATAAAATAATATGGTAAAAAAGAAAACTGTTATTTTTCTCACAGCCACAATATAAAATTTTCCATTAAGAGAGAAATTATATTAAGGATTTTTTTTCCTAATTACTGGTATGTGATTTCAGAACCTCATATGAAGTATTAAATAGCAACATCAATAGGTAAGAGAACAATGCATACACTGCAACATACTGCTGATACACTCAACAACATTGATGAATCTCAAAAATGTTCATTCTGAGCAAAAGAACCCAGATACACTAACATACATACTACGTGATTCCATTCATGTAAAATGTAAACTAATCTACAGTTAAAAAACAAAGAAAAACAAGAAGAAAGAAAAAGAAAAAAGCAAGTCAATAGTTAGTTGCCTGGGGACAGTGCAGAAAAGAGGAATCAGTCAATTGTAAAGGAGTTAAGAGGAAGCTCTGAAGGTGACAGAAATGTGCTGTACCTTGATTGTAGGGAGGCTTCATGGGTATATGGAGATGTTGAATTTCATTAAATTATATACTTTAAAAGCCTGCGTTTTATTTTTTTACATGTAAATCATTCCTCAAAGTTGGTAAGGAAGAACATTTTACAGTCTAACCTTTACACTCTAATTCTTTAAGTGGATTTTACAATTAGCATTAATTCCTAACTAACATTCACTTTTACTTTATCTTCAAATCTGAAAAGTAGCCTACCACAAGGTCTCCTATCATTAGAAAAACTGGATGCTATTCTGTATTCTCAGCTATCAACTTTAATTCATTATTCACAGTAAGCACAATTAGTTAAAGCACAAAGAAGTACATTCTTTGCAAATTACCAGACACATCAATTATAGAAATATTACTGTATAAATGGACATTAGGGGACACTATTCCTTTTTTAAACTTTTAACATCTCTAATCCCACTTAACTCAATATCAAATAAAAGCACCAAAGGATTATATTCAGTAAGAGGGACTTAATGTTCCCCCCCATAGTGTCCTTTCAGCAAAAGAAATAATTACCAAAAGCAGAAAGAAAATCTCTGATGGATTATCCTGTTCTGTTGAACCTACCATAAATTAAACAAGAAAAGGAAATTCAGAGTAAAACAATTACCCCTTCTTAGTCACTGGCTCACTAACGAATTGCTAAAACGGTGAGTAGACAAGGTAATTTATTTTTATTTATTTTTTTTTTGACAAGGTAATTTAGAACACTGATTATTCTGTGTTTATGTTTAAGAAAAAATATGAAAAATTTCAATAATCCTGCTTATAAGGCCATAGAACCTTAGACAGTGTTTCTCAAAAGGAGTATAGATAGTATTCTTGGGTGTCCTGCTTCCGTTTTTTTAAGTTTTAATTGTGGTTTTGGATACAAAGGACAAAAGACAACACAGTGTAGGAATGAAGCCTGGTGCTTTAAACAGATAAAAATGGTGAAAATTTTGAGCCACCACAAGATATACTGCAGTACAAGGCTGTCAAATTCTGCAGAACCTGAATCAAAGTGCTCATTATCATATTTATTTGCAAGCTGATGTTCTCCATACAGATTCCATCTTTGCATCCACCAACATCCACCATATGTGATTAATAAATAGTAAAAATAAAATGAAGAATTTTTTTTCTTTATATTCTTTAAAGTTTTTCAGCATACTACCTTGAGGGTCAGATCAGTGATTAAAAAACTTTTATGCAAAAAAGGGATACTGAATGTAAATTGTTTCCATGGTAAAAATGAACACAATTCAAATGATGGTTCATAATGCTTAAAATGGAAAAAAATCAAATTGATATAGCTATAAATATGAAGAGTTTAGTTTTGTTTGTACATATACTACTATACTAAAAATAAGCAAATTCTAGCAGACCCTGAGAATTTCTTCCATTTAAAAGGAGTACATTACAAGATTGAGAAATACTGTCTCTAAAGAATGAAATTTCAAAATACATTACGGCACAACATACTAATGTTTTTCATATAGAGGAAAAAAAAGACAAATGGGAGCTATAGAAATATATAGAGCTTAAGAATAACTTAAGTATAAATAGAAAAATAGTATAAAACCTGAGACACTAACACAACAACTTAAGTCTCTCAAAGCAAATGAAACTCATTTTCACACAAATATAGAAAAATCTGTTATTGTTATAAAAGTTCACACGGCTATAATGCCAAAAATAAACATATACTCACCCATATTTTAGATATTAGAAAAAAAAAATCTAATGATTGCTCGTATATTCTTAAGTGAAATATTCTTTTAAAAAATCAAAAAATAAATTGCCAAAATGTAAGATTAATAAATAATTAGACTGCTAGAAGCTATATTAACAGCAATACAAAACAGCATGTTTAATGTATATTTTAATCATTAGGAAACTGTTCCCTTTGGGCAAATATTGCTAGTCATAATTCTTTCCTCATTTACTTTTAAAGACATTTCAGAAACATGATAATTCTAAAAAATAAAGGAGAAGCTTGCTCTGAAGGAAATTGGATGGGGAAATCAAGAAACAAAGGTTTTATTCCAGGTTCTCCAAATTATTCTGTGTGGCTCCAGGCAAGTCATTTACAACTCTCAATTCTTCTACTCTTTTGCTAGTGATGGAGTAGAAACCAGGAACGTCTCTTAAGAAAGTTCCTCAGGAAGCAAGCACTTTGCATGCAAATAATGCTGTTAACCTGTGTCTATTAAAGATCAAAAAATGCCTTTAAGGGAGACACAAGGCCCCCATCTAAGAACTACAAACCAGAAGCAACAATAGCAAAATCAACTACCTTCAGGTTTTGGGGCCTTGTAAATTTGTTGAGAAGTGCAGTCTGAATGAGCTCCCACCGGCTCCCTGCAGTTCGCTCACCATTCTTTAAGGGAAAGGAAAAACAAATGAAATTATGCTAAGCTTTTTTGGATCACAGAATCAGAAGTCAAACAAGCACATACTAAATTTTCAGAGACTAAAAGAAATCTATTTTATGCTTACCTCATCTTCCACAGGGTACAAGTTTTGTTCTGAACAAGGCATCTTAACATGCTTGTTGTCCCACAAATCTTTGAAATGTGTTGGAAAAGGTTTAGGAACTTCTCCTGCTCGCAAAAGGTCTACCTGAAAGAGAGGGAAACAAGGAAACTGTAAGTGCATAAACCCTAAGCACACCTTCTACAAAATAATACAAAGAAAGCAGCCAAAACAAATGGCATTAAAATGCAGACCAGCTCTTCCATAAGAAATCTCAGAAGTCTTCTCCAGCTGTTCCTGCTCCTTATCTCCAGTTGATCAGTTTCCAAGGATTCATGTTTGCTCATTCCACCTTCATCACATCTAAGTCCACCTTACTGCTTGCCTTCTATTCCTCCCATAACTCCCGCGGTCTCCAGACACAATCATCCTCCATAAAGCCCTTATCCCCACTTGGGAACAATCTTAATCTTTCTAATGTATTCCCAGGCTCCTAATCCTATAATGGCTCCCCTCTGCCTATAGTCATCCCCAATGATGTTCCCAGTTTTTAACATCCTCTCTTACCCAAACACTATCTGGTTAAACATCTATTCCGACCTTCAACACTTGGCTTAATTTTCATTTCCTCTAAGAAGTCTTCGAAAACTTTAGGGTAGTTTATTCCCTTGTTTTATTAAATCATTATCACATCAGAGCTCACCTGTTTTTCCTTCTCCCACTAGACTCTAAATTTCTTGAGAATAAAAACCATATTAATTGTGGATTTTCAATATTTATGACAGAGCCTGGCTTATATTTTTGAATGTTTATATGTACTTATACATAAATAAAAATATATACATATACTGCTTACAATAGACATTAAATAAATGAGGAAGAGGATATTTAAAACATGGAAGTTTTACCTTTTGCCTATTCCGGACATTTTCTAGAAATGGAATCATACAACATATCAAACTCAACACCCAAAAAACAATCCAGTACGGAAATGTATAGAAGACCTGATCAGACACTTCTCCAAAGAAGACCTACACAGAGCCAACAAGCACATGAAAAAATGCTCCATATCACTTCTCATCAGGGAAATACAAATCAAAACAACAATGAAATATCCCTCTACACCAGTAAGAATGGCTACAATTAACAAGACAGGAAACAAAAAATGCTGGCAAGGATGTGGAGAAAGGGGAACCCCCTTGTACTATTGGTGGGAATGTGAACTGGTGCAGCCACTCTGGAAAACAGTGTGGAGGTTCCTCAAGAAGTTAAAAATAGAGCTACCCTATGACCCAGCAATTGAACTGTTGGGTATTTACCCCAAAGATACAGAAGTAGTGAAATGGCAGGACACCTGTACTCCAATGTTCATAGCAGCAATGTCCACAATAGCCAAACTGTGGAAGGAGCCAAGATGTCCTTCAACAAATGAATGGATTAAGAAGATGTGGTCTAACATATACAATGGAATATTACTCAGCCATCAGAAAGGATGAATACCTACCATTTACAACGACGTGGATAGAACTAAGGGGTATTATGCTGAGTGAAATAAGTCAATTGGAGAAAGACAATTATCCTTTGGTTTTACTCATATGTGAAATATAAGAAATAGTGAAAGGGACTATAGGGAAGGGACTATAGGGAAGCTGGGTGGGGAAAAATTAGAGAGGAAGACAAACCATAAGAGACTCCTGACTCTGGAAAACAAAGGGTTGCAGACGAGGAGTTGGGAAGGGGGATGGGTGACGGGCATTAAGGAGAGCATGAGATGTGATGAGCATAGGGTGTTATACTGTATGTTGGCAAACTGAATATAAATAAATAAATAAATAAATAAATAAATAAATAAATAAATAAATAAATAGGTCTTTAGGTGGGTTCTAATCCAGTATGACTGGTGTGCATGTAAGAAGAGAAAATGTGGACATAGGTATCTGCACCAATTTAAAGTTTCAAAAAAAGAAAGAAAAAGTTTTCTCTCTATGCTCATGAGTGAAAAAATTTTTTTAAATAAATTAATTGGACAGGCCGGGTGGCTCAGCGGTGTAAGTTTTACTTATTCTAACATCAATAAATGACAATGAGATTATGAAATACAAAATCTGAAACTGGGAATTAAGAATGACAGCTAAAGCTTATACAACCTTCTACTTAATCTACATTTATAGCTCTTACACAGTATTAAGAAAATCCTACTCTGACACCTAAATACTTGCAAATGATGATGTTTTTTGTTTTTATTAGTTTCAGAGGTAGAAGTTAGTGATCCATCAATTGCATATAACACCCAGTGCTCATTACATCAAGTGCCTTCCTTAATGGCCATCCCCCAATTATCCCTTCCCCCAACCCACCTCCCCTCCAGTAATCTTCAGTTTATTTCCTAGAGTCTAGTGTCTCTTATGATTTGAGCCTCTCGCAATTTTCATCTTATTTTTCCTTCCCTTCCCTTTTGTTCATCTGTTTTGTTTCTTAAATTTCACGAGTGAAATCGTATGGTATTTGTCCTTCTCTGACTTATTTTGCTTATCATAATACCCTCTAGTTCCATCCATGTGGTTGCAAATGGCAAGATTTTGCTCTTTTTGGTGATTGAGTAATATTCCTGTGTGTTTTCATGTGTGTGTGTGTGTGTGTGTGTGTGTGTAGCACATCTTCTTTATCCATTAACTGTTGATGGACAATAATGTTTTTAAACTGTTATTTTGAAGTTTAAGAATATTCTTCAGTGTTTTTAAACAGCAGTGGCGAGAGAACCTTAGTGCTATGGTCTGCACTAAAATGAGTTCTGTTGGTAAAATCTGCTGGTTAAAATATATTAAGCATTTTCATATTTGTGTGTGTTAGTTCTTTTATTACAGGCTTTTCACAGTTGAAAATATACTTTAGAAAAACAAGATGAGTCAAATTTCCTAAGAACCCTGAACCACTTCCACATAGCACAATTTGATCATTACTGTGTCCTTTTTTTCATCTCTTATCTGAGCTCTTACATTACTTTTCTCTGTTGTCAGTGGATCCTCACTTCCACAAGGCTGTCTGATTAATCCGGCTACAGCATAACCATTGTGTAGACAGACATTTTAACAATTTCTAATCCTATAGACTTAAGTCCAATTCCAAACACCTGAAGTCCTCTATGATATAGCTCCAATTCACTTGTCAAGTCTTCTCTTCCACCATTCCCCATCCAAATTCTAAGCAAACTATTTTCCATATTAACTCCCCCTTAGAGTGAGCTCATCTTTTTTTCTTTTTAAGATTTATTTATTTATTTATTTATTTATTTATTTATTTGAGAGATAAAGAGAGAGTAAGCATGGGGGTGGGAGAGCAGAGGGAGAGGAAGAGAGAGAATCTCAAACATATTCCCTCCTGAGCACAGAGCCCAATTGAGGGCTCAATCTCACAACTCTGAGATCATGATCTGAGCCAAAATCAAGAGTTGGATAGTTAAGTGACTGAGCCATCCAGGCACCTCTGTGCTCATCTTTTAGAGCTCAGCTCAAACCCCACCCTGTTCCATGTTGCTTCTACCTCTAACTATGATAAAGAATTCTATACTTAGGGTAGCCCGGGTGGCTCAGCGGTTTAGCGCTGCCTTCAGCCCAGGCCTGATCCTGGAGACCTGGGATCGAGTCCCACGTCGGGCTCCTCAGTGTGGAGCCAGTTTCTCCCTCTACCTGTGTCTCTGCCTCTCTCTCTCTCTCTCTCTCTCTGTCTCTCATGAATAAATAAAATCTTTAAAAAATAAATAAACAGAATTCTATAGTTAAAAAAATAATCACATCTAGACTAAGTTGTACAATAAAAGATTTTAAGTAATTCCTGTGAAATCTAATACAGAGACTAAAAAATGAGATGATTATTTAAAGCTACTACCCAATGAGGGAAAGAAATCTAAAATTGGATTATGAGGGGTGCCTGGCTGGGTTAGTTGGTGGAAAATGGGACTCTTGATCTCAGGGTCATGAGTTCAAGCTCCATGTTGGGTATAGAGATTATCTTTAAAAAAAATCTTTAAAACTGGATTATGGTGGGGTACTGGGTGGCTCAGTCAGTTAAGCATCTGCCTTTGGCTCAAGTCATGATTCCACAGTCCTGGGATCGAACTCCGCATCAGACTGCCTGCTCAATGGGGAGCTGGTTTCTTCTCTCTCTGCCCATGTCTCTGCCTGTCTCTCTGTGTCTCTCATGAAAAAATAAATAAAATCTTAAGTAAAAAATAAAAAAGAATTTAAAAAAAATTGGATTATGGTGATAGTTGCCTAACTCAGTAAATTAATTAAATATCACTGAATTAGGTGAGCACTTAAAATGGGTAAACCTTATACACTTCAATAAAGTTGTTTCTGCAAAAAAGAAGCTACAGAAAGTATAAAATGATTACCAGGGGCTATTAAGAAATGGAGAGTTATAGTTTCTGTGTGAGATGATGGAAATTTTCTGGAAATGAACAGTGGTAATAATTGTACAATATTGTGACCGTACTTACTGCAATTGAAATGTATGCTGAAAAATGGTTATACAATAGCAAACTTTATATTTTGTATATTTAACCACAATTTTTAAAAATGAGGTTTAGAGATGTTAAGCTTGAGACACCTTTGGGACAGTAATGGTGATGTCTAAAGAATCTGAAAAGCTCAGAAAAGAGGGCAAAATTGGAGAACAATTTCAGGATATCGAACTATACACAACTTTGAACTTTAGGGACTAATCACTACCTAATATGTAGTGGATACTCAACAAACACTATTAATTGACTATAAAACAACAACAAAAAAAACTAGTAAGTTTTTAGAAAAATGCTAAAAAAAAGTCAATTTCTGGGATCCCTGGGTGGTGCAGCAGTTTGGCGCCTGCCTTTGGCCCAGGGCGCAATCCTGGAGACCCAGGATCGAATCCCACATCGGGCTCCCGGTGCATGGAGCCTGCTTCTCCCTCTGCCTATGTCTCTGCCTCTCTCTCTCTCTCTCTCTCTCTCTGTGACTATCATAAATAAATAAAGATTAAAAAAAAATGTTTAAAAAAAAAAGTCAATTTCCTTATCAGCTGACAACGACTCATCTTACGGATATATTAAGTAAGCTATCATTATTTTTCTCCAACCTATAGACTTCTTAGTACTTTATATATCCAGAAAAGAGAAGGAGTTTCTATATCTTGGTGTGTTTTTCATGTTAATAAGTATCATAATAAATCAAGACATAAGAGTCTTCTCTCTTTATAGGTAAGAAGTAATAACTACCCGAATAGTTACTGTGTGATTGGCAGATGGTCTCAGGAGAGGGAGCCGAATCCCACACCTAGGCATTCTTCTCATCTCCTCAATAGGAGTTCCAAGCCATTTCTTATCTGGAGAAAGGTGAGGTGGAATGTATTTAAGTATCTTCCTTTCTGTCCTTTGATGCTTGAATTCACATTGTTCTTTTCTAAGATTAAAACAAATGTTTAAGTCACAAATCACTTACTACTTAAGTTTCATTAGATATACAAGTACAAAACTTACCCAGAATATTATTGTTTAAAATGTGCTAAGGGACATTTTACCTGGGTGGCTCAGTCTGTTAAGCATCTGCTTTTGGCTCAGGTCAAGATCCTGGGATCAAGCCCGGTTTTGGGCTCCCTACTCAGTGGGGAGTCTGCTTCTCCTCTCCCTCTGCCCCTCACCCCACTCTAGTGTGTGTGCATGCTCTCTCTCACTCTCAAATAAACAAATAAAATCTTTAAAAACAGATATCACCTTCCAAAAAACAGGCCACGTAAGAATATGAGCAGTGAGTGCCCAGTTAAGTCATGATTCATAGTATCAGCTACTTCCCAGGTTTCTAGACAATAATTTTTGACAAAGTGAACTTGTTATGGCACACATGATAGAAATTATGGAGAGTAAGCTTTAAGATTCCACATGGGATAACTGCAAAAATGTAAGCTTTATAATCAGACAGACTGGGGTTTAAATCCCAGCATTACCACCCACAAGTTATATTTTCAGTGAATTCTTACTCAAACTTCAGTTTTCTCATTTTTAAAGTGAGTACAGTAACGCCTGCCTGTGCATCAGAGCATTAGAGAAAATGCAGTATACAAAGGCCTAGAAAAATGGATAAACAGAAGCCACTGTCAACCTAGTATTTTTATATTCTGATAATCCCCGCAAACTTCAGAAGGAAGATCATAAAACTAAAAAAAAAAAGGCCAATTAACAATATTTATTTAATCCTTGTTTTCTGTTTCTGGTCTTTTTGAACCTAGGTTTAAATTCACCATAAACAATTAACAGGCAATACAACTATTTCTTTGCTTCAGTATAAACCATAACTTTGTTAAACTCTTACAAAATTATGAAAGATGCATCACACTATTGGAGATATTCTTGTTGAAAAACATTACCTTTTGTCCTCTGCTTTGGGCATTCTCATGAAATGATCTGTGATTTTAGAATCCTTTTTCCCATGTTGCTTGGAATTCCTGCATTCTACATTCAGGCTAGAAGTACTTCCAGATGGTTTGGCATTTAAATCATTCATTCCACTGTGAGTCTCTCCTCCTTCAAATTGAAAATGTAATCGAATTTCACCTCCTTTAGAAGACCGTCTCCTCAACTCAGTGTCGGCTTCTCTTGCTTGGAACCTTGAAGGTTTACTTGCTGTTTGAGAGGAATTGCTATCTTCTTGCTCATCAAAACCTGGGCTTGTCTCTTCATCTGCTTCTGAGTCCTGACAACTATTTTTGGAATTATCTACATCCATTGGTGATTCAGGTTCACTTTCTTTCTCAAATGGAGGAGAATTTCCTAAAGTACTTTCTTGTCTACTCAATTTGTTGGCATTTTTCAGTTCAGTAGCAACATCCTCAGAGCCGATGTCTGACAAGGGACTCTCTGGCACCACATCTATATCTTCCTGCTGACAACCTGCACAGTCCTCTACTGGATGGCAAGACTTGCTGCACTTCTGGTGGCTTCTGGTTTCTCTGGCCTGTTCACCTTCTGTGGTCTGCTTTGCATTTTTAAAATTTACAGGTGTCAAAAATTTTTGGTTATCTCTACTTTCCTCACTATCTGTATCACTGCAATCATCATTTTGGGGTGACTGAGCAACGTTAGCATTACTGAACCGCTCTGGTACCAGAGTTACTGTCGAAGGTTCACTTTCTAAAAGCAGCTCTGTATGTTTCCCTTCATTTTGCCACTTACACATAGCTGCAGTCTGATGCTGGCTCAAATATTGTGTACTTTTTTCAACAGGTGATTTATCAAGACTTAGCTGAGAAACATTTTCTAATTTTTCCACACTATGTTGATAAAAGTTATCTTTTTGTACAGAACTCATCATGGATTCTACTCTTGTATTGTTGTTTTCTTTACTATGTAAACTACAACAGAATAGAAAGAACTAATGAGACAATAGAATTTACGATACAATAGAAAGAACTTATGGTATAAAAAATATCACTTATTCAACCCCTTTCCCACAGTGTTAGAGCAATAATTAAACTACTTGCAATTACCTAAACACAGTCTTTCATGACTCCATGACTTTGCACATATGCCTATTATCCCCTTTTCCCAACTCTATGCCTGGGAAACACCTGCCCTTCCTTTAAATGTTAAACTTCACTCACCTCCTGGCAGGCCTTCCTGCAATGGTAAAGCTAATTCTTTGTTCTATATGCTAACCACCACTGTTCTCTGTTTATACCTTTATTGTCCTATTTATCACACTATGTAATAATCATGTGTTCTTGCATCTGCCATCAGTATACTATAAGCATCTTAGAGACTCTGTAGGTCTCTTTCATCTCTGTAGGTCAAGTATATAGAACAGACTCTAGCATTTGAGAGACTAAAAACTTATTATTTACAAACTGAAAGAATAAATAAAGAAAAATGAGAAAGCAAGGAGAAAAAGTAGCATGAAGCAAGATAAAACATTCATATATCATGTTACTCATTTTTCTATATAGGCATGTATACCTCTATACCTTTCTGATTCAGTTGTCTTGATTCCTTTAATGTCCATCCAACTGGTAATAGTCTTTTGTTTGAAAACTGTAAAAAAAAAAAAAAAAAGACACATACCAAAACAATTATGTTTATGCATACCTGCCTTCAAAGAAAAAAATACCTATAGCAGCATTTATACATGTAAGGCATTGTGCTAGGTTTTATGAATTAAAGAGATTAATCAATCATTCCTTCCACACTCAAGCATTAAGAGATTAAACAGAAATACAAATATAAATGCATTTGGCACACAGTGGAAAGTGACAGGCCCCTGAAAGAGCTGGTACGACCTAATGGATACAGGCTCTGAAATCAAATCACCTAGTTTCTAATCCTAGTTCTCCCAATGGATTCCTATGTGTCTTTGTGAGGGATCATTTTTCTGTTTCTCAGATTCCTTATTTGTAAACCTGCAAGTTAACAGTATCTATCCTGGGGTTATTATGAGGTGTTTAAGGCCCAATCTGGTATATACTAAGTAAATGTTGATTCATAACTACGTTTAGTGTTAAAAAGGATCCTGATAAGGAATTAGGTATTTCCAAGAAAATACTATTTTAGGGAATTGGAGTAAGTGGGACAATCTGATAAACAGATTGAACTGTTCCTTGAAAATAAACATGTAGTCACATAAAGGGAAAATTGTAAGGCACCAATGGCAGGGAAATATAAAGAACTTAAAAAGAAAGCAATAGGGGACGCCTGGGTGGCTCAGTGGTTGAGCAACTGCCTTCGGCTCAGGTTGTGACCCCAGAGTCCTAGGATTGAGTCCCACACTGGACTCCCCACAGGGAGCCTGCTTCTCCCTCTGTCTATGTCTCTGCCTCTCTGTCTGTGCCTCTCATGAATAAATAAATAAAATCTTAAAAAAAAAAAAAAAAGCAACTGAAAATATGATTGAAAAGTCAGCTAGGACCATATCACAGAGGTTCTTGAATAACCCACAAAAAGAGGTACAAAAAAAAGTCTCAGGTCACACTCAGAGCTGCATCCCAGAACAAAAATCTAGGAGGGTCCCAGTCATACATGATACATACCCTGGAGGGCAAATCTGAAGGGGCAAGAAGGAAGATTCTAATGGTAGAAACTAGAAAGGAAGTTACTGGTCTAGGTCAGTGTTTTCCAAACCATCTGAATCATTAGGGGGCTGGTAATTAATGGATCCTAGGGCCAGGCCCCAGACCCACTGAATCAATGTATGTGTGATGATGGGAGTCACTAGGGAAGCTGGAATCTATATTTTTTCAAAAAGTTATTTTGATGATCATCAACCAGGTTGGAGAACTAATAGCCAAGGACCAAAACTAGTCATTGTAAGAACAGAAAATAAAAGTTGAGAAATGAGTCATTACAGACTTAACAATGATAGAAGTTAAGGGTGACACTAGGCTTTAAGTCTGAGACTTGAAAGATGGTCACAGCATTAACTAAAAATGTAGACTATATATAAGACAACTGGATTTAGGGGAAAATATGATTAGATCAATTGTGAACATACCAAATTTGAGAAGCCAAAGAGATAATTCTATCTATCTATCTAATTAGGTAGATAATTTGTATCTAAAATTAGATACAAATAGCAAGACAATAGAAAAAGTAGAGTTGATGGCTCAGTAAAGATGCAATATAAATAAATGCAATCCACAATTTACAAAATCATTAAAAACAAGCATGCTTTCAAAATTAACTGTACTGCCTATGGATTAAATGTATATAATATCTTAGTATAAAAATATAAAATTTTAAAGATTCTCTACTATTCTCCAAGCTGCAATGTAAAAATCTATGCACCTTAAGTCACAGACTTACTCTACTCTTATTTATGTCTCCTCAAACACCATAACATGAGCAAAACGGATGCTGTTCCAAATACACGAAAATCAACAGCTTTATCACTGTATTTGAGCGCCATATCATTCCTTACATTCCTTACATAAAATGCAAAGAATTGCATTTTAAAAAACATTCCAACTAGTAAAAATCTTTGATCAGCATTTTCAAAATAGTTTCTATCACAAAAAAAGTAATTATATTTGATATTTCTTGTTAAATACCACTATTTCAGTGACTTCATTAAGTTAATAGAAAATCAGGCTTGAGAAAAAATTAGCTTCGATCAGAAGAGGGTGAACCACTTAATTTCAAGGCTTTTCAGTAGTTCTTTCTCTAATTTCATTACATCAAACACAAGAGAAAATCCTCAAATTACCCAGCAAGGAACCAAAAATTCACTTTTTGAGTCAGTGTGGAGTTCAAAACACCTTTCTCCATAAATATAAGGATTAGTGGTATGCAATTCAATAATTGCACATGAAGCATAGCACTACAAGGGCAAGTGTACAGAATCAAAAGACTGCATACAACATTATTTCATAAGAAATTATGTAGCGTTCTCCTGCAGTTCTGACACTGAGAATGTGTTCTCTCGCCAGTTTCAAGTTTCCTACTATAATTCCTGAAGCCTCTGAAAAGGATAAAAAATGAGGAACCTCATAAAAAATGAGGAATAAGGAACTGGTATTTCCTGATAACAAGACATTCTTCTGAGAGACCTATTTTTCTTTTCAATACCACTACTTCTGGCTTTCAAAGGTTTCTTTTGCAACACGCCACAAGACTGCTTTAGAACTTTACCCCCTTATTCCCGAAATGAACATAAAACTATGCTTCCCATGTTACCTGGTAACTTCTTTCTTTTTTACTAGAAATAATCACAGCAAACAAAAAGAAGAGCAATAAGAGGTGATAAAAATGATACAAGATCTGGAGTCAAACCAAATCTTGGACCAAAATCTTCACTCGGTCGCTTACTAGTATTTTTATTCTTTGAGCTTCTATTTCCTCACATATAAAATAGGTTTAACAATAAATATCTCCTGCAAGACTTATGTAGATCAATGAGAAAAAATAGTAGTGTTCAGTCTCACAAAGCAGAAACTCAACAAATGTATTCTCTCCAACACTTCCATCCAATCTCTTTTTCACTGAGATTAGTTCTCCAATTTTATTTTAATTTCACATCATTTACACGTAATCTCATTAGTAATATCACTCAGTAACCAGGGCATCTCAATGTTCAATGAGCAAATCAATTAGGGCTACTGATACATGCAAATGACACAAAAAGCTTTGAAATTCACCTGCATTACAAAGGAAAACCTAAATTTCACAAAAAGTACCCCCCCCCCCCCCGCCCCCAGCAAGATAAGGTATGGGAAGAGTATGGTGAGATCAAAGAGTGATGGACAGTGGGAGTTTTGAGATGAAGAAAGAGGTCTGAAAATGCTTTTGACAGCTTTGAGGCTGAAGGAAAGATATGGAGGAAGGAGGACAAACTGTAATCACCACCACCCATCCTACACTTGGACCATGCCTGGAGCAGGGAGAGAAACTCTAGGTAGTTATAAAAAGCAGAGCTCCCATCAGAATGTGAATAGCACCTTGAATTTTGCCTGTATGCAGATTTGCAGATTTCAACCAATATAAGAAATATACCCAGGAAGGCAAATAACACAAAATTTGAAGATCTTGAATGAATGAATGAATGCCCATTTCCTTTTCTCACCTACTCTAACTATACATGAAAAATTTAAGTACAAAGTTCCTAATTTTTACCTGAGTAGTACTAATTACAAGAATTCCAATTTTTTTAAATTTTTTTAAAATTTATTTATTTATGATAGTCACAGAGAGAGAGAGAGAGAGAGAGAGAGAGAGCGAGAGCCAGAGACACAGGCACAGGGAGAAGCAGGCTCCATGCACCAGGAGCCCGATGTGGGATTCGATCCCGGGTCTCCAGGATTGCGCCCTGGGCCAAAGGCAGGCGCCAAACTGCTGCGCCACCCAGGGATCCCACGAATTCCAAATTTGAAACAGTAGTTTTTGTTTAGACTTGAACATTCTAATTGATGTCCTGTTCCCAGTATACAAAAACATTTACACATGTAAAGTACAGCCCAAGTACTGATTTTGTTCCTCTTCTGCAAAAATCTGCAGAAAATAAAAAGATCCAACCATGAGGATTGACTACTCTCCTCCAATAGAAACGAATTCTTCCACCTTTATATGCAAATAAAGTGAATGGGCCCACAAATTAGCCTCTCGCATAAGTCAGATACAGGACTTGGAGGTCACCCTCAGCTGCCCCTCTCCTCCACTCTCCCTCGCCAAGTTCTCTGAAATCTATGGCCTAAATCTTAAATCCATTCCTTCTTTTCCATCTTCAAAAGAGCACCAATATCAAAAGAACAGGTACATCACTTTTTAAACAACGGCATTCGTTTCCTGCAACTTGGTCTCCTTGTCCAGTCTTGACTTTCTCTAACCTAATGTTAAACAAAGGACTTTCTTAAGTGAGATACAGACAACATAAGAAAGTCTCCTACATTATAGGTATTTCATGAAACATGTTTGTAATGAAAATGGCATATTTCCCCAGTTTATAGATTTCTTATTCTGTGTACCAAGTGAAATTTACACGGTGGACTGCAGTCAGAGATGTCCAAAGGCCACCTAAGCCATCTTTTCTAAAATATTAACTGAATGTTATTTCCATTTTTAGAAGCTTTCAGTGGCTCCCCATTAACACAGAATAAAGTCTAAACTCTTTGAAATGGAACTAGTTTGTCCATAAGAAGTTCCGCCCTTCTTCCTGGCCTCATGTCCTGGCACTCCTGTCAGTCCTGTCATTGTATGCTCCAGTCCTACCACCTTTGCACATGCCATCCCTCTGCATATTTTTTCCTCTCCTTGATCTATACAGCAAATCCTGCTCATCCTTCAATATTTAGTTGAGATCTACTCCCCACTGCCTCTAAGGCCTGAGAGAACTAAGTTCACACCATTCACCCAAAGACTGACCTCTGTGCAGCCTCTTACACTGTTGACCAAAGCATCCTTTTGGAAATGCTCTCTTCCCTGTGTGACACAATAAAAGCCAGGCTTTCATCCTACTCTTCTGGCTGCTCCTCTTCAGTCTACTCTTAGATGATGATGTTCCTAAAGTTTCTGTCCTAGGTCACCTTTATTTTCTCTACGTGCTTTAAATAATCTAATTTACTTCTATAGCATCAATTATCACATTTATGCCAAGGATCCTCAAATCTATTTCCAGCACAAACATATTTATGAGGTACAAACCCATATATTCCGTTCTCTCTGAAACCATCCACTTCTTTCCTACCGCCCACAACCAGGTATAAACCATCATTATCTCCCACCTACACTAACTCCTTTAGCCTTGGACCTACACTTCTGCTCCCTTTCAATCCATTCTTCATTTTCTACACACTAGCCAGAGGTCTTGGGGGGGGGGGGGGGGGACGTGTCTGTGCGTGTGTGTGCATGTACATGAAGTCACTTCCCTATAGAAAACACATCAAAAGCTTCTCATTGTCCTTAAAGTTCAAAACCCTCAGCATTGCCCGTTATTTTCCAGTATGATCTGATCTTTGCCTACCTCCCTGCAGCCCCACCTCTCCTTACACTCTCCTGTTGACAGTATGCACCAGCTGCATTTTAGGAACACTTCCTTACTTCCTCTTTTCTAGGTAATTCTTCATCCTTTCTCAGTCCTCAAAATAAACTCTCTCATCTTCTGGGAGATTATCTTTAACCCCACAGATTGGATTAAGACTCCTGACTCCTACCGTAATGATGTATGTCCCTCACCTGTCAGCATATCCATTACCCTTTATTATGTGGACTTGTAATTGTTTCATCTCTCCTGATAGATTTTAGGATCTGAAAACAGAGGCCAAATTACTCTTATTCAACACTGTATGCCCAAAAAAGTACAATGCCAGCCAGCACTAACAGCTCTGCACCCCCAGGACAAAGAATCTGAATCAAGAGAAGTTGTGACCTTTGTAGCTTTCCTTCCATCTAGAGGCCGAAGTTTCACATACACAATTAGACTTCCTTAACAACTAAGGCAACTTCTCAGCAAACCCGAGGAAACCAAACAGGTGGCGTCTACTGCCACTTTCCTTCTTGTGAGTGACTACTCATCGGGGTTTCTCACACCACCAATCCCAACGGGGAAAATGCGGCCGCATTCCCCTACTAGTGGCCTTAGTGGCTTAGCAAGAGGACCTCAGACTGGTAGACACAAGACCAGAAAGGGATGGAGTCCCTGTGCCCCCTACAAAGACCAAGATGAGGTTTGGGCCGAAGCGAAGGACAAAGTTCTTTATTTCCCCACGTACCAAGCGAGGTGGAGCTGCCTCTGTGCGGTCCCGCCCGCCCCGGGACGCAGCCTGAGGAGGACGGTGGGACCCTGAACTGCACGGGGGCGTCCTTGGGATCGAGGACGCGTCTCTGCCTGCTGGGGAAGCTCCGGGCGTCCGAGGCGGCCGGCGGAGAAGTTGCAGCGGCGCCCCAGCGGGGTCGCTTGGTGCAGGGCTCACAGCCGGGGCCCGCACTCATGCTTGGGACCCGCAGCGCACAGTCCCCGGGCCGGCCGCGGGGAGAGCCTCATTCACTAACCCTGAGAGGGACGGACTGCGCCTCCTCCTCGGCGCCTCCAGGCACCATTCCCTCTCTGCCGCTGCCTGCTTCTGCAGTTGCTACTCCGCCGGCCTCCCGAGCCAAGCCCTAGCCAGTCGCCTGCCTTCCCTCTTCCACAGGCACCCCCACCTGCCTCAGGATGCGCCGCTTTGACTCTGGCTCGGCTCACTTGCCCACCACCGGAAGGCTGCCACAGGCGCTTCCGGTTTCCGGGACGTACAGTGTCGCAAAGCGGAACTGCAAGGATTAGCGGGTACCGGCTCCCGGAAGGTCACCGTGTGAAGGAGGAGGGGGTAACCCGGGTCTCCCTGCTGTTTCAGGGGCGCAACGGCCGAGCAGACGAACCCGGCCTAAGGCGGTGGTGATAAGCGGACGGGCAGTTTCCTGCGACACCATGGAGAGCGGCGGGGGAAGCGGGAACAAAACCACCGGGGGCTTGGCCGGCTTTTTCGGAGCCGGCGGGGCAAGTTACTCGCACGCGGATTTGGCCGGAGTCCCGCGTAAGTATCGGGCCTAGCTTGGGAACATTTCTTACTGGTTCTTGCGACCCTTCCAGACGAATAGCGTCCTCTGTCCTTTTTTTGGCTGGCGTTCACTCCTTTCGGTACCAGTGATGGAGTTGGTGTGTTCGCGCTGCCGCCCTTTCAACATCGAGCGAGTGTTTGCAGCCGTGGATCCCCGAGCAGTTCTGTCCGACCTGGACTCGGGAGACGTTGCCTCTTTTCTTCCTTTCATGTCCCAGCCTGGTGCCTTCTCTTTCCTCTCACACATTCCTTGTGCTTTGGGCTGTGTGCTTGACTCTAGATTAAGAGGTGGGCCCCGCTCTGCAAGTAAGTACATTCCAGATAGCTTGGAAGTAACTTTTAAGCACAAAGTCTCGTGTTTCGAAACTGAAAGGTAGCCGTCAGGTCAAAGCATTTAATATTGAATATAGGCAAGAAAGAAATTTGAATCGTGCCATCTGGGGGAGCTGAGAAGTGAGCTGCACTTTAAAGGTCATTTATGGACTTGAAAAAAGAAGCCAGGTAAGAAAGGAAAAATACGAGATCAAAAGTGCAGAAGCATGAATACCCTGCCTGTACCCTCGATCCTGTGAATACATCTTCCAGTATTAAGTTGAACGTGTTCAACTTATCCAGGTCTTTTATGCTCAAGAACAAAAGAGCCCTAGTGTCATCTCTGTCAAAACTGAATCTGGAACACATTTTTCATATAATAAGTCTCCTGAGGTCTGGGTTTTGGAGCGCAAAGGGCACTCACTTCCTTAATGTGATAAGCATTGTTACATTAATTTGATTACGATTTTAAGGTAAATTAAGAGGTCGAGGGTGAACACCATTCATTGAGCACCTGGAATGGGCCAATGACTTTTCTGGGTGCCGGACTACCGATGGTTAAAGGAGAGATGATTGCTGCTTTCATGGAGTTTACATCGTATTGAAGTGAGCCAAGTAACACAAACACTTCAGTTAGTGATAAGTTTATGTAAAGGCATCAAAACAAAATCGAGAAATGATGAAAGCAGCACACCATTTTAGAATGGGTCAGGGAAAGCAGCTAGAGGATGTTGACGTTTGAACTATGACCTGAATACAATACAAATGCTAGGAATGGGGGGCAGGTGTACAAGGGAAAGAGGTTAGTCCAAATGCCCTGAGGAAAAAAAACACTTGACACGTTTAAAGGACAACTGATAGGCCTGTGCATCTACAAAGTTGCAAGGAAATTGGAGCCGTAGGAGGTCATGAGATCAGGAGGACAAGGAATGGCCATTAATGCAGTGTTTTATAAGCCATGGTAAGGATTTTGGATTTGATCACAAGTGTGAATGGAAGTCATTCGCGCTGTTTTCTTTTCTTTTAAAAAAAATCACTTTAGTTGTTATATACGAAATGAATCAAAGGGACTAGAGCAAGTTAAGGAGTCTGTTTAAGTAGATTCTTACTGTAGCCTAGGTGAGATTTAGTGATTGGACTAAAACGATAGCAGTAAGGGTGGTGGTAAGGAACAGTTCAGGATGAATATTGAATATAGAATTAGTAGGGCTTTCAGTTGATGAAAAGACTAGAGTCATGGGTATTTCACAAATTTGTGAACAATCAACAGATGCGCAAGAATTCAAGAGTTAAATCTAGAATGTGAGAAAGTTATTTTCCCGGATAGATTTTTCCATTTTCAAAGTTAGTGGGGTTCAAATCTGGCTCTCTGAGAGTTTCCATTTTCTTTTGTCCTTACCCACATTCCTTTGGGGATAACCCAAGAATGCTCTACACTGCCACAGTAAATGACCTTTGTCAGCAGCCGTCCATACTAAGATTTGAAGGAAGTACCTTAAAATATTTATGTATAATACATAACCTGAACACTGTTTTTCCCATGGAATTGATTGGTCTCTTATCAGTCTTATTTTGCAGTTTGTATAGATGTCAAGCATCCTTGTGACAGAGTAGAGGAAATTAGCTTTATAATTAACTTGAGCTATGCTTCCTGCTACTTTATTTGATCCACATTATTGCCAGTATCTCTTTGGTATGAGAGCCTGAGCCACTCATGAAAGACCTGGTTTGAGGACCTCAGGAGGAGACACCCCTAAAACTGCCACACAAGACAGGAGAAGCATAGAAAAGCAGAGAATTTCATATTCAGTGACCCTGAAAATCAAAATTGCAAAACACAAGAAACAGCATAATTAACACTGAATGAAATAGCTTTTTAAAATTTCATTGCAATGTGATGTTTTCTTTCTAGTGACTGGTATGAACCCTCTGTCTCCTTATTTAAATGTGGATCCACGATACCTGGTGCAGGTAAGATTAAGGCTAGTCCTTTTATGAATTTACTAGTTTGGTCATGTATCTTACTGTTAAACAAACAAAAAAAAAAAGCCAGGTTCTTAGACTGACCAGATCTATGATACATATTTCTGGAGGCATTAACTCTGGTCTCCATTCACCCTTTTTTATTTCCTTGGAAACTCTGGAGATTTGACTTGCGTCTCCCTGATACTAATTAATTAATTCCCTTTAAAGGTTTTTTGGGGGTCTCAGGTGGGGTTTTTTTCTTTCCCATTTAAAGATATTAAATATTTTCCCGTTAAAAATTAAAATATACTAACAAAATTTACCATCTTATCTATTTTTCAGTGTACTGTTCAGCTTTATTAACTACATTTATAATATTATGGAAGAATTACCACCTCCCATATCCAAAACTCATTTCATGATGTAAAACAAACTGTACCTATTAAAAAATAACTTCATTCTACCATTCCATTCACCTATCCCATGGCAACCACCCTTCTGTTTCCTCTAATTTGGATAACTAAATACCTCAAATAGGTGGAATCATACAGTATTTGTCCTTTGTGATTGGCTTATTTCATTTAGCATGCTGTTCTCAAGTTTCATCTATGTTATAGCATGTGTCAGAATTTCCTTCTTTTTAAGGCTGGATAAAATTAATTGAATAATATTCCATTTTGCTTATCCATTCCTCAGTCCCTGGATTGCTTCCATATTTTAGCTTTATGAATACTGTTATGAACATTAGTGTACAAATGTCTCTTCCTGATCCTCCTTTTGATTCTTTTAATTATATATCCAGAAGTGAAATTACTGGATCGTAGGGAAATTTTATATTATATATTAATTGAGGAACTACCATTCTGTATTCCATAGCACTGTACCATTTTACATTCCCAAGAACTGCACAAAGGTTGCAATCCTCACCAACGCTTGTTATTTTCTGTTTTTTTTTTTTTTTTTTTTTTAATCATAGCTATGCTAATGGGTAATGAGGGTGGTGGTCATTGTGATGTTGAGCATCTTTTTATAAACCTATTGCCCGTTTTATACTTCGGAGAAATGTTTATATAAATCCATTATCCATTTTTTAATTGAGTCTTTATTGTTGTTGAATCTAAGTTTTCCATATGTTCTGAATGTTAACTCCTTATCCATGATTTGCAAATATTTTCTCCCATCCTGTGGGTTACCTTTTTACTATTCTGATACTGTCTTTTGAGGCACAAAATTCTTTAAATTTTACAGAGGTCAGTTTTTCTATTTTTTTCTTTTGTTGCCTTTGCCTTTATGGTCAGATCCAAGAAGTCATTGCCAAATCCAGTGTCACAAAACTTTTCCCCTATGTTATCTTCTAAGAGTTTTATGGTCTTAGATGTTACATTTAGTTCAGATCCATTTAATTTTTGTATTAGGTTTTAGGTAATCATCTAAATTCATTTGATTACATAGATATCCAATTTTTAAAGCACTATTTGTTAAAAAGAGTGTCTTTTCTCTTGGAATGGTCTTAGCCCTCTTGTTCAAAATCATTGGATCAGGGACGCCTGGGTGACTCAGCAGTTGAGCATCTGCCTTTGGCTTAGGGCATCATCCTGGAGTCTCACATCAGGCTTCCTGCATGGAGCCTGCTTCTCCCTCTGCCTATGTCTCTGCATCTCTTTCTGTGTCTCTCATGAATAAATAAATAAAATCTTTAAAAACAAAACAAAATCATTGGACCATATATGTGAGGGTTTATTTCCAGGTTCTGTAATTTGTTTCATTGGTCTATATGTCTGTCTTTGTGTCAGCATCACACTTTTGATTACAGTAACCTTATGGTGAGTTTTGAAATCAGGAGCATGATGATTGTTCTTTTTCTTTTTCTTTCTTTCTTTCTTTCTTTCTTTCTTTCTTTCTTTCTTTCTTTCTTTCTTTTTTTTTTTTTTTTTGTTCTTTTTCAAGATTGTTTTGGCTATTAGGGATTCATTGAGATTCTGTATTTATTATAGGATGGGTTTTTCTATTTGCAGAAATATCATTGGTATTTTGATAGGGATTGCATTGAATCTATAGATTCTTTTGAATAGTATTGACATCTTAACAGAATAAAAGTCTTCCAACCCACAGACATGGGATATGTTTCCATATATTCAAGTCTTTAATTTCTTTTAAGAGGTTTTATGGTTTTCATTGTGTAAGACTTTCACCTCCTTGGTTAAGTTCATTCCTAAGTATTATTCCTTTTGGTGCTATTATAAAAGGAATTGCTTTTGTAATTTCTTTTTCAGATTGTTCGTTATTAGCACATGGAAATCCTTTTAATTTTTTGTGTTGATTTTTTTGTATCCTGCTACTTTGCTAAATTTATTAGATCTAATATATTTTCTTAGTGCCGTGTGTAGGATTTTCTATGTATAAGATCATTTTATCCACAAAAATAAGAAATTTTGCTTCTTCCTTTCTGATTTGGATACCGTTTATTTCTTCTTGCCTAATTGCTGTGGCTAGAACATTTAGTACAAGTATCCTTCACTTTTTGAAATTCACATCGTTCCACTTTTATGAGAGACCTACATTATGTAGATCTGAATCTAGTACCTGTTTACGCTGGCCAAAAGAAATCAGAAGAGGATTTTTGCTTTTACCAAAAAAGTGAAAAGCAAAAATAGCATTCAGCATTTGCTCTGCAGTGAACTCTTCTAATGGCACCTTTCAAGCTCCTTCCTGGGGGTCTACACTCAGCATTTCAGCATTAAGAGATCGCAGCTTTGAACTATGTGAGCCTCTGTGCTTTATCTTTGTTCATCTGATAGCAAGCTGTGTCCTAAAGTATGAGAAAAGCCTGAGAGGTTATCTTTTGGGTCTGGGAATACTCCATTTTCCATGTAAGTTGATGAGAATTGCTTCTTCACATTATGCCATTTTGACTTACAGAAGGTTTCATGGGAATGCTCTACTCATAGATAATCAGGGGAGGCTTGTACTATCTCAAACACAAGAGACAGAAATGGTCGTCCTTGCCTTTTCCTGATTTTGGATGGAAAGTTTTTATCTTTTACCTTGGAATAAGATGTTCATTCTGGGCTTTCCTTATATGGCTTTTATTATGTTGCAGTAGTTTTCTTCCTAGTCCTAGTTTGTTGAATTTTTTTAGTCATAAAAGTGTGTTGGATTTTGTTAGATGCTTTTTTTTTTTTTTTTTTTTTTTTGCAGTAGTTGAGGTGATCATATGCTTTTTTTTTTTTTCCTTCTTTCAGAGTGGTGTATTATGTTGATCAGTTTTCATGTATTGGACCATCCTGCATAACATGAATAAATCCCACATGGTCATAGTTTATAATCCTTTTAGTATGCTACTGAATTTGGTTTCCTAGTATTTTATTGAGAATTTTGTATCAGTGTTGATAGGAGATATTGGTCTGTAGTTTTCTTGTAGTGTCCTTGTCTGGCTTTGGTGTAAGAGTAATGCTGGCCTTAAACAAAGTATTGCCTCCACTTTAATTTTTGGAAAAGTTTTAAAAGAATTAGTGTTTTTTCAATGTCTGGTAGACTTCACTAGTGAAGTCATTAGGTCCAGGGCTTTTCTTTGTTTCTTTTTGAGAGAGAGAGAGAGAACACAGGGTGGAGGTGGGGCAGAGGGAAAGGAGAGAAAATCTAAAGCAGGCTCCAAACCCCCGCACAGAGTCTATGTGGGATTTAATCTCAACCCTAAAGTCATGATGAGCCAAAATCAAAAGTTGGACCCTTAACCAACTAAGCCACCCAAGTGCCTCTGTTGTGACAGTTTTTATTCCTGATTTCAGTCTTCTTACTGGTTAGTTATAGGTGTATTTGGATATTCTGTGTCTTGGTGAGTTTTGTATCTCTAGGAATTTATGTATTTCATCAAGGTTATCTAATTTGTTGGCATGCAGTCTTTCATAGTATTTTTAATTCTATAGAATCAATAGTGACTTTCATGTCTGATGTTAATATTTTGAGGGTTTTTTTTTCTTGTTCATTTAGCTAAAGGTTTTTCAATTTTGTTTCTCTTCAAAGAACCAACTTTTGGGTTCATTGATTTTTTTTTCTCTACTGTTTACTTTTTTATTTTTATCTTCTCTAATCTTTATTATGCCCTTCTGCTAGCTTTGGGTTTAGTTTCCTCTTTTTCTAGGTCCTTATGTTGCAAAGTTAGGTGTTTTGTTTTTTTTTTAAAGTTAGGTGGTTTATTTGAGATTTCTGATTTTTTTTTAAAGATTTTATTTATTTATTCATAAAAGACACAGGAGAGAGGCAGAGACACAGATAGAGGGAGAAGCAGGCTCCCTGTGGGGGGCCCAATGCAGGACTCGATCCCAGGACCCGGGATCATGACCTAAGCTGAAGGCAGACGCTAAACCACTGAGCAACCCAAGCGTCCCTCTCTGATTTTCTTTTTTTAATAAGCATTTATAGCTCTGAATTTTCCCCTTAACACTGCTTTGACTGGATCTTATAAGTTTTGATGTATTTTCTTTTTTATTCACAATTATTTTCTAATATCTCTTATGATTTCTTTGATCTTTTAGTGGTGTATAGTTGTATTTAATTTCCATGAATTTGTGAATTTTTCATTTTATTTCTGTTACTGATTTCTAACTCATACTGTTGTGGTTGGAGAAGATACTTTGTATGGTATCTTTTAAAATGTATTGAGACTTAATTTGTGTCTTAACATATAATCTGTCCTGGAAAACGTCCCACATGAATTTGAGAATAAGGTCTATGCTATTATTGTTAGGTAGAGTGTCTTGTATATGTCTCTTAGATCCGTTTGTTCTTTTTTTTTATTGTGTTAAGTCCTCGTTTTTATTATCTTTGGTCTGGTTATGATAGTTATTCATTATTGAGAAGAGAATATTGAAGTTTCTAATTCTTACTGTAGAAATTTCGATTTCTGCCTTTAATTCTACTATTTTATACTTAATATATATTAACGATCTATTACTAGGTATGTAAATGTTTATGATTGAATCTTTCTGTTGTATTAAACCTTTTATTAATATTCTCTGTCTTTTTTGACTTATTGATTTAAAATCTATATTTTCTGATATTAGTATGGCCACGCTACTGTCTTTGGTTATTATTTGCATGGAATATCTTTTGCTGTCATTTCACTTTGAATCTTTTTGTATCTTTGGGATTAAAGTAAACCTCAGTGTAGTTGGATCCTGGTATTTTATCTATTGTGCCAGTCTTATATCTTTAGTTAGAGAGTTTGATCAATTTATATTTCAAGTGATTGTCTATAAGGAAGGATTTCTATCATTTTGCTGTTTGTTTTCTAGCTTTTTTGTCCCTCATTTCTTGCATTACTATCTTTTGTGTTTGCTTGATTTTTTTTTTCCAGTGCAATGTTTAAATTTCTTAATTTCCTTTTGTATATATTCTATAGCTATATTCTTTGTAGTTACCAAAGGGATTACACTTGGTATCCTGAAATTTTAAATCTAATTTAAAATCTAATTAAATCTAATTTGATCTAATCTTAAATTTGAATTTTTACTAGTTTAGCTTTAATTACATACAAAAACACTACTTCTATAACAAGTGTGTACCCCTTCTCTCAGTTGTTAATGTCATAGATTTACATCTCTATACATTGTGTGCCCCAAGACATAAACTATTCTTTTTTGTTTTTTTTTTTAAGATTTTATTTGTCCCTCCATGAGAGACACAGAGAGATAGGCAGAGAAGGAAGTAGGCTCCCTGCAGGGAGCCCAATGTGGAACTCAGTCCTAGGACCCCGATATCATGCCTGAGCCAAAGGCAGATGCTCAGCCACTGAACCACCCAGGTTTTCCCTAATGATTCTTTTATATATTTTAACATCCAAAATTTTGTGGAAAAGAAAATGTAGAGTTTGAAACCAAAATTACAATAATGCTCTTTTTATAATTGCCCATGTATTTGCCTTTATTGAAATCTTTCTCTCTCCATAAGGATTTGAATTGTGATCATATCTTGCAGGACAGGTCTAGTAGTCAAACTTCCTCAGCATCTGCTAATGTTGGAATATTTCCTTCACTTTTGAAGGGCAGTTTTGATGGATGTAGCATTCTTGGTTGACAGGTTTTTTTCTTTTAGCATTTTAAATGTATTGGCGCCTTGCCTTGTGGCCTCCAAACTGTCTCTCTCAAGAAATCTGATAGTCTTATTGAGGATCTCTTATATGTGACAAATTGCTTCTTTCTTACTGCTTTCAAGATTCTTTCTTTTTCTTAGGCTTTTAAATTTTTACTTTTAATGTGTCTCAATGTGAGTATCTGATTTTATCTTGAATGTTCATTGAACTTCTTGGATGTTCATATTCATCTCTTTCATCAAATTCCAGAAGTTTTCAGCCATTATTTCTTCAAACATTCTCTCCTTCTTCTGGGACTCTCACAGTCTGTGTTACTCAAGTTTGTGGTATTTCACCAGTACCTTAGGTGTTTGCCATTTTTCAATCATTTTCTTCCTGTTGCTAAGACTCAATAGTTTATATTGTCCTGTCTTGAAGTTTGGTAATTCTTTCTGCCTACCTAAATCTGCCTATGAATCCCTCTAGTGAATCTTTCAGTTACTGTACTTCTCACCTCCAGAATTTCTTTTTGTTTTTTTTTTGTTTGTTTGTTTGCTTGGTTTTGTTTTTTTAGATTTTCTTTTTCTTTATTAATATTTCCTTTCCATTCCATTCATACATTGTTTTGACATTCTCTATATCTTCTTTAGTTCTTCAACCATCTTTAAGACAGTTGTTTTAAAGTCTTTGCCTAGTAGATCCACCATCCGGACATGCACGTGGTACGTTTTTGTTGATTTTTTTGTTTTTCCTTTGGATGTCACCCTTTTCTATTTTTCGGTATGCCTAGTGGTTTTTGTTGTTGAAAATTGACATTTGAATCTAATAATGTGCTTCTGGAAATAAGATGTTCTACCTTCCCCAGGATTTGCTCTTTGATTATTACTTTTGTTTACTCTTTTGAGGTTTTTTTATTAATGTGGTATGTCTTTGTGCCAAGGACCAGCCTACAGTATAAATTTAGGTATTTCTTAGTTCTTTTCTGAGCCTGCACTTTTCCAGGTCATGTGTTATTACTTTCTTATTTTACCCTTATGCACAGTTGCTTTTGAATGTCCAGTCTTTAATATCTGGCTCCCAACAATGGGGAAAAGAGAGCTTGAAAGGGAAACAAAAAGGGGAGTAGCTTCTTATTTAAATTCCCTGGAAGTCTGTGGGGGTTGGGGGACATGCAACAATAGCTTTGTATCTCTGTGATCAGAGCACAAATTAAAGGTTTATTTTTTAAAACAACAGGAACTAGTTTTTAAAGCACACCAATAGGGCAGCCCTGGTGGCTTAGTGGCTTAGCGCCGCCTTCCGCCCAGGGCATGATCCTGGAGACCCGGGATCAAGTTCCATGTCGGGCTCCCTGCATGGAGCCTGCTTCTCCCTCTGCCTGTGTCTCTGCCTCTCTCTCTCTCTCTCTCTCTCTCTCTCTTTGTCTCTAATAAATAAAATCTTTTTTTTTTTTTTTAAAAAGCACCCCAATAAAAATATTGAAGTGTATAGTTGCAAAGTTGTAAAAAATTGTTAATGGTAAATTATTTAAGTGGGAAATAGTAACATAAATAGTAATTAAATTCTATAAATGAGAATGTAAAATCTGGGAATCTTAACGAAATCTTGAACCAGATATTTACGTTAAAAAACACATGTGTTGGGGCAGCCTGAGTGGCTCTTTGGTTTAGTGCCGCCTTCGGCCCGGGGTGTGATCCTGGAGCCCTGGGATCGAGTCCCTCATCGGGCACCCTGCATGGAGCCTGCTTCTCCCTCTGCCTGTTTCTCTGCCTCTCTGTGTGTGTCTCTCATGAATAAATAAATAAATAAATAAATAAATAACCTTTTAAAAATGTATATTTCTACTTGAATTCATTTTACTTTATATTAGATTATTAATCTAATATATTAATATTATTAACTAATAATATGTTATAATATGATGTATAATATATATAATAATATATTAAACTATTAATCTTTTTATTAGATTATGAATTTATTTATTTGAGATATAAGGGAGAGGGGCAGAAGGAGAGAGAACCTCAGACTCCTCACTGAGTGCAGAGCCTGACAAGGGGCTCCATCCCAGGATCCTGAGATCATGTCCTATGCCAAAACCAAGAGTCGGGGATCCATGGGTAGCTTAGTGGTTTAGCGCCTGCCTTTGGACTAGGGCATGGTCCTGGAGTCCCGGGATCGAGTCCCGCATCGGGCTCCGGCATGGAGCCTGCTTCTTCCTTTGCCTGTGTCTCTGCCTCTCTCTCTCTCTCTCTCATGAATAAATAAATAAAATCTTAAAACAAAACAAAACCAAGAGTCAGAAGCTTAACTGACTATACCACCCAGATGCTCCCTATATTTTAAGGTTTACATTTGCTTCAGCCTCTCTTTTTTGTTATTTGGAGAAGATGGTAATTCACAGGTTAAGTTGCAAATTGCAGTGTTTTTTTAAAGCTCAATTTACAACAACAGGATATTAGACTAAACTGATCAAGACACTGCAAAGAATATTGGATATCTCGGGAATGCAAGATTAATTTAACATCTGAAGATCAACATGCTAAGTTATATCAGGAAAGAATAAAAGAAGAAACTCAGTAGACATAGAAAAACATCTGACAAAATTCAGTGTTCCTTTGTGATAAAAACGTTCATTAAGCTAAGAATAGGGACATCTGGGTGGCTCAGCAGTTTAGCGCCTTGGCTTCAGCCCAGGGCATGGTCCCAGAGTCCCAGGATCTAGACTTGCATCAGGCTTCCTACATGGAACCTGCTTCTCCCTCTGCCTATGTCTCTGCCTCTATATATGTCTCATGAATAAATAAATAAAATTTAAAAAAAAAAAAAGCTAGGAATAGAGGGAAACTTCTTCAAACTGACAAGTGGCATTTGTAAAGTAACCAAAGCTAACATCAAATGTAATGATGAAAGACTGAATACCAGTAATTAGGAACAAGACTCTTATCTACTATCTTCATTTCTGTTCAGTATTTTTTACCCAGGGCAGTTAGGCAAGAAAATGAAGCAGCATTCAGATTGATAAAAGTAGAAGTAAAACCAGATAGATATTTGCAGATGGCATGGTCTTATCTATAGAAAATCCTCAGTGTGCTCAGTTAAGCCTCCGACTCTTGACTTTGGCTCAAGTCATGATCTTCAGGGTCCTGAGTTGAGCCCTGTGTCAGGCTCCATAATCAGTGTGGAGTCTGCTTATCCCTCTCCCTCTGCTCTTCCTACATGTGTTCATGTGTGCACTCTCTCAAATAAATAAATAAAATCTTTAGGAAAAAAAGGAAGAAAGAAAATTTTTACAGAAACCACAAAATACTATTAGAAATAATAACTTCAACAAAGCTTCAAGTTAGAAGATCAATGTACATACTCAAGTTATTTTTTAACCAGTAATAATAGACGCTACAAAAATGAAAGTACAAAAACAATTTGATTTACAACATCATCAAAAAGAATAAAAAATTTAGGAATAAATTCAAGGAAATACAAAAGTTATACTCTGAAAAATATGAAACTTTGAAAAAACCTGAAAGAAGACTTAAATAGAAAAATCAGAAGGTTGCATTTTTTGGGTAGAGAATATTATTAAAATTACAATAATCTACAAATTTCTATGCAGGTTCAGCACAGTTCCTTTAGAAATCTCAGCTGACTTTCTAGAAAAGTCAGTCAATTTCCTTTCCAGAAATTGACTGGCTGACCCTAAAATTCATATGGAAATTCAAGGAATGCAGAATAACCACTGATCTTGAAAATAATTCCACACTTCTCCCTTATAATCTACAAAAATTAAGACATTATTGTACTAGTATGAGGATAGCTCCACTGATCAACAATATAAAATTAGGGGCCCAGAAATAAGCTCTCACATTTATAGTCCGTTTTCAAGGAAAGTGCTAAGACTGTTAAGTAGGGGGAAAATGGTCTTTTCAACAAACTGTGTTGAGACAACTGAATCTGTACACAAAAGAATGAACTGAGACCCCTGCCTCATATCATATTCAAATATTAATTCAGAATGGGTCAAAGACATAAATATGAGTTACAAAACTGTGAACTCTTAGAAAAAATTATAGGTATAAATATTTGTGACTTTAATTTAGGTGCTGATTTCTTAGATATGACACCAAAAGCACAAGTGATTAAAAATAATTAGTAATTGGATTTAATAAAAACTTAGAACTTTTCTGCTGCAGACTACAAAGTCAAGGAAAGGAAAAGACAGTCCACAAATTGGGAGAACATAATTATAAATCATATTTGATAAGGACTTACATCAATAATATTTAATTTGGGCAGCCCGGTGGCTCAGCGGTTTAGCGCCGCCTTGGGCCCAGGGCCTGATCCTGGAGACTCAGGATCGAGTCCCACGTCAGGCTCCCTGCATGGAGCCTCCTTCTCCCTCTGCCTGTGTCTCTGCCTCTCTCTCTGTGTGTCTCTCTTGAATAAATAAAGTCTTTTTAAAAAGAATATTTAATTTTGGGGATACCTGGGTGACTCAGTGGTTGATCATCTGCCTTTGGGTCAGGACATGACCCCAGGATTCTGAGATCGAGTCCCACATCAGTTTCCCCATGGGGAGCCTGCTTCTCCCTCTGTCTTATCTTTAAAAAAAAAGAATATTTAATTTTTTAGGGAACTCTTAAAACTCAATTTAAAAATGGATAAGGGATCCCTGGGTGGCGCAGCGGTTTGACGCCTGCCTTTGGCCCAGGGCGCGATCCTGGAGATCCGGGATCCAATCCCACGTCAGGCTCCCGGTGCATGGAGCCTGCTTCTCCCTCTGCCTGTGTCTCTGCCTCTCTCTCTCACTGTGTTCCTATCATAAATAAATAAAAATTTAAAAAAAAAAAAAAGGACTAGCTTTAAAAAAAAATAAAATAAAAAATAAAAATGGATAAAATATTTGAATAGACATCTCTCCAAAAAGATACAGTAATGTTCAATAATCACATAAAAGACATTCAACATCACTTACTAGGGAGATGCAAATTACAAAATCAAAGTGAGATACCACGTCACCCTTGCTACAGCAATAATCAGAAACACGCACTAACTGGTTTTGGTGAGGACATGTGGAAATTGGACCTTCATGCACTGCTGCTGGAAATGTAAATTGAAACAGCTGCTTTGGAAATAGTCTGACAGTTTCTCAAAATATTAAAAATAGAGTTACCATATGACCCAGTAATTCTACTCAGAGATATACCCAAGAGAATTAGAAACATATGTCCACAAAACAAATTGTACATGAATGTTCATATCAGGTTTATTCTAACGAGCCAAAAAGTAGACACAACCCAAATGTCTTACCAACTTAAGAATAAACAAAATGTGGCTTCTCGTGCAGTGAGATATTTAGCAATAAAAAAAGGATGAAGTAATGATACATGCTGCATCATGGGTGAACCTTGTAAACTTAATACATAAAAGAAACCAAATCATAAAAGACTCTATATTATATTATTCTACTTATATGAAATGTCCAGAATTGACAAATGAATGAGACAGCAGATTGATTAGTAGCTGCCAAGGGTAAGGGATAAATGGAGAACTGACTATTGCTCATAGGGACCAGGTTCTTTTTGTGGGATAAAGATGCTCTAAAATTGATTATAGTCTTTATTGTAGAATTCTGAATATACTAAAAACTATTGAATTGTGCACTTTAAATAGGTGAATTATATGATGTGTGAATTATATATCAGTAAATTGAGTGGGGTTTTGGTTTGTTTGTTGTTGTTGTTGTTTTTTTTTAAGAGTGATGGTTAGAACTTTTTGTTTCAAGTTGAATCACTAACAATATTTGACTACCTGCATTTCTTGAGTGTGTTTCAATAAAGGCAAGTTGTTTAGGACTTGTATAAAACTTGTTTTTGCAGGAAATGTTTGTCAAATGTTTATCAAATGTCAGTGTTATCTACACTGTATGTTTATTGATTTATTTCAAAAGTACCTCGTTAGTATTTTACTCAAAAATTTGAAACTATGTTTGCTTAAATGTTGATCTTAAGCTTAAAGGTTGTACTGTAGCTCCATTAAAAATACATTTTGAAAAAAAAAAATAAGTAAAAAAATAAAAATACATTTTGAGGGATCTCTGGATGGCTCAGCTGTTTTGGTCCCTGCCTTTGGCCCAGGGCGTGATCCTGGAGTCCCGGGACTCCATCAGGCTCCCTGCATGAAGCCTGTTTCTCCCTCTGCCTAGGTCTCTCTCTGTGTCTCTCATGAATAAATAAATAAAATTTAAAAAAACTAAAAATTAAAAAATAAATAAAGATACATTTTGACCCTACATTGCTAGGTGAGGCTTGGTATGGTTAGATATCAATAAAACTCTGTGTTTTTTAAAAAATTAGGATTCCTTAAAAAAAAATTAGGATTCCTGCTTAAGCACAAACATTTGTAGTAATCTTTTCCATTCAAATGCAAAAGGGACTTCAGAATTAAAAAGTTTTTCTCATCTCATTGTTAAAAAAACCATGGGAAGTCTGAATTTAAAGACTACCTTAATCAGAGTTGTACTTTGTGGAACAATTTTCTGTACTTTTGAAGGGCAAAGACATCTTAAATACTACCTGTGAGCTCACTGTATACTGATTTTTGGCAACAACTTTTATCCAAGGTACTATTTGTGGTTTCTCTCTCTCTCTCTCTCATTTATTTTTAAGAGAGAGAGAGAGGGCATAAGCAGGAGGGGCTGAGGGAGAAAGAGAATCTCAAGCAGACTTCATACTGAGTGCAGAACCAGACACAGGGCTCAGTCTCAGGACTCTTGAGATCGTGAGCTGAGCCAAAACCAAGAGTTAGACGTTTAACTGCACTGCCCAGACACCCCTTTGGTTTCTCTTACTGTTGTTTTGTGTTGTCACCATATTTGCATCCTCACTGATCTAAAAATTATATTAAGTAAATAATCTTCCACTTTTTAGGCCAGATGAACATCCAATATAAACAACAGTATGAATTTGAATATTTCTAACATCCAGTGTCATCCAGTTGAAATATAAATATTTAACATAATTTCAGCCTTCATACTATTTTATCAAGTACAATGGTGCCCATCCTTGGATGCATTTCTCTTCTATAGTAGCAAACAATGGTATTGGTGGTCTTCTAGTGACACTAGTGTCCTACAGTGTCAGCACATAAGAATTTTTCATTGTACAGTGTTTGTTAACGTGAGCTTTACAGTGTATCTTCCCTAGATGTATGTGTAAAGATACTTCAAGATCAACCTTGCTAAGTGTTTATTTCTTGGAATTCAAATTTGGTTAATAAGCTGTTAATCATATTTTTGTTAGAAACCAAAAGCTCTAGTGTTATGAAGGTTTTCTCCCCAGGATTAATTTAGCCAGTGTCTGCTCCCTCAAAAATCTTTGCAAATTTTTGTTATATGAAACAGTACAGGGGATCCCTGGGTGGCGCAGCGGTTTGGCACCTGCCTTTGGCCCAGGGCGCGATCCTGGAGACCCGGGATCGAGTCCCACGTCGGGCTCCTGGTGCATGGAGCCTGCTTCTCCCTCTGCCTGTGTCTTTGCCTCTCTCTCTCTCTCTCTGTGTGCGACTGTCATAAATAAATTTTTTTTAAAAATTAAAAAAAAAAAAAGAAAGTACATTTTAGGGGCACCTGGGTGGCTCAGTTTTAAAGCATCTGTCTTTAGCTCAGGTCATGGTCCCAGGATCCTGGAATTGAGCCCCCTGTCAGGCTCCCTGCTCAATGAGGGTCTGCTTCTCCCCTCTCTCCGTTCATGCTGTCACTCCCTCTATCTCTGTCTCAAATACATAAGTAAAATCTTAGGAAAAAAAATTAAAAATGAGGGTACATTTTAATTGCATTTAAGATTAAGCCCACGCCAAAGAAATATAAATAAAGAATTAAGCCCTAATGACAGCTAACCATGAAATTGTTTTCTTTTCTTTTTTTAATGAAATTGTTTTCAATTGATGTACATTTGCCTTCAGTCCTCGTAGTGCTTTTATTATGGTTGACCCTAGCAAAGAGTAAGTACATGCACTTGTGTTTATTAATATTCATCTTAATCATTTTTAAAAATGTCCTATTTGTGAGCCCTGGGTGGCTCAGTTGATTAAGCATCTGCCTTCGGCTTAGGTCATGATCCTGAGGTTCTGGGATTGAGTCCCACATTGGTATCCCTGCTCTGGGGAGCTTGCTTCTCCCTCTCCCTCTCCCTGACACTCCCCTTGCTTGTTCTCTCTCTCTCTCTCTCTCTCTCTCTCTCTCTCTCTCTGTCAAATAAATAAAATCTTTTTAAAAAAGAAATAAATTTCCTTTTGAAGTCAGTGATCCATTTCTAGTTTGAAAAACTATACACCTCATTAATTCAAATACAACATTTCTAAAATCCTCAAGCCAGAAGCACAATTTAAAACTAAGCCATTAATTTAAAAGTCAGGAAGCAGGGTGCCTGGGTGGCTCAGTTCATTGAGCCTTTGATTCTTGGTTCTTTGATTCTTGGTTTTGGCTCAGGTCATGATTTCATGGGATCAACCGACTCCGTGCTCAGCTGGGAGTCTCCTGAAGATTTTCTCTCTCTCTCTCCTCCCTCTGCCCATCCCCCCACTTTCTCCTTTCTCTCTAAAATAAAATCTTTAAAAAAAAAAAAAGTTAGGAAGCATCCAAAATTTGCAAAACTATATATAATATAATATGGGATCTTTTCAGAATTTGCTTATTATTGCCCAATAGACCATTTCTGAGTGATGAGAGTAAATGTGCTTGCTTTGAGTAAATTTGTGACTTTTTGGTGAGAAAGTATGCAAAAGCTAGGAATCAAGAACCAATGCAGAGCTACAGTTTTCCTAATCAGGAATGCATTTACCAAAGTTCTATATTTGGTGAAGGGATGTTTATTAGTTAGCAAATTGCCAGCCATGTGTGCTTCTGGCTTATTTTAACCAGTTTTTATGGAAAGCTTGGCAAATGTGTACTGAATGTGTTCTTTGTAAGAGTGTATTGTATTATAGAACAATCATTGTGCTCTTACAGTAGCATTTTCAACTAAGGATTTTTGGGTGACCTTCATGGCCATATTTACTGATATATATAGTTCACATACCATATTTACTGTTTCCAGTAAATATCAAATTTACTGGAAAGAGAGACTATATAGCTTTCTAAGATTATCAAAAGTATATATGCGCCCCCAAACAGTTGAGAATTAAGAAGGTAATTTTGCTTTTGCATAATTAATCCAAACTGTTGTACTTCTGTAGTTTCTGCTTTTTTTTAATTGAGCGGACTGATAAATAAATAGCTACAGAATGAAAGTTCTCTTTTTCCACAGTTATGTTTCAGTTGAGTAAACTATTACTTCTTATGCTTTTCCATTTACCTTTTTCTTTAGCTGTCCTTCCTAAACATTCTTGCACTGTTGCTTCATATTTAACATTAAGTAAGGCAAATTACATACACGTAGAATCTATCAAACTTAATATTGAGAAGCAAAGTTGTGATGAGAATGCCTCCTAAGAACTAGTGAGTATAACTACATATGTAGCACATTTTATTTCACTTTGATTTAGGTGTTAGTATTGTTGTAGAAACTTAATTTTATTTGACTAAGTGTAATTGAGTTTTAGTTGACTTAAGGTTTTACTTTTTGTGAAAAACTAGTTTGACAAATTAAAAAACACTTTGCAACTCCTGGATCTTGAGGGGAGCTCAGCTTGGATTTTGTTATTACCCTTTTAGGATACTGATGAGTTTATTTTACCCACTGGAGCTAATAAAACCCGGGGCAGATTTGAACTGGCCTTCTTTACCATTGGAGGATGTTGTATGACAGGTGGGTATGATCACTTTTTTCACTGTCCTCAATCCAAGTAATCAAAAGTGTGTAAAATCAAAAGTAATTCAGATATTGGTTCCAGAGTTTTAAAAAATCATTTAGGGGTACCTGGCTGACTCAGTCCATTGAGCATGTGACAGTTGATCTTGGGGTTGTAGGTTTGAGCCCCACGTTGGGTGTAGAGATTACTTAAAAATAAAATCTTTTTAAAAAATTATAAATAATTATTATATACATTTTTCATTTTCTCCTACTAAAATTAAAAAGAATTCAAAGTGCAGTTTTTTAATGGAAAGCTGTATTATTTGGTTGAATCATTACTGTGAATCACTAGGGGCTGCATTTGGAGCAATGAACGGTCTACGGCTAGGATTGAAGGAAACCCAGAACATGTCCTGGTCCAAACCAAGAAATGTACAGTAAGTCTTATAATCATCTGATGTAGTGATGTTTCAATATTAACCTCTACTTTGTTGGCTTGATGAGCACAACCTTGAGATTACAAATGTTTAGGGTATTGACATACATTTTGATTGATTTTTTTTCTTAAAATAAAAGTAATTAAGGAGTCAGGTTACTGAGGCTTAGATTTTAAAAGGAGTGATTTGGGATCCCTGGGTGGCGCAGCGGTTTGGTGCCTGCCTTTGGCCCGGGGCGCGATCCTGGAGACCCGGGATCGAATCCCACATCGGGCTCCCGGTGCATGGAGCCTGCTTCTCCCTCTGCCTGTGTCTCTACCTCTCTCTCTCTCTCTCTCTCTCTCTCTGTGACTATCATAAATAAATAAAAATTAAAAAAAAATAAAAGGAGTGATTTTTGAGTCAGTGTCCCTCAATTAGCTGTTGCTTCCCCGACCTAACTTCTCTACTTTTTCATTCTGTAGGCCTCTGTGACTTGCTTTTCTAGTGGTTGAATTGCTAATACGTTGGATTGTTCAAGGGTGTGCAAAACCATAGGACATGATAGTAAAGAAAGAAGCATGTAAGAGTGATTGCTGGATCTGCTGTCATTTGAATTGAACTACTTAACTGACTTTGCTCACTGTTTCTGAAAGGAGAAGGCTAAAAAAAAGTTTATCACGGAGTCCCTAGAACTTAGGGATAGTTCCCTGAGTCTTCTCTTAGGAAATTGAAGTTTGTGGAGAAGGAAAGTACAGACATCTTCACCCTGCCCAAGAAATAAACATGACTGGTCCATGTAGATATTCTCTAAATAATATGATGTTTAGTTTTGGATGTTTTTACACTTTATATGGGTTAAGTCACACAGTATATATTTATACAATGGCTCATCATCATTTTTTTTTTAAGATTTTATTTATTCATTAGAGACACACACAGAGAGAGAGGCAGACATAGGCAGAAAGAGAAACAGGCTCCATGTAGGGATCCCAATGTGGGACTCCATCCCGGGACTCCAGGATCACGCCCTGGGCGGAACGCAGGAGCCCAACCGCCGAGCCACCCAGGCATCCCTGTCGTCATCTTTATATGTTGTTTAGCCAGCAGGTGGCAGCAGATTTGCTAAATTAGACCTTGGGAATCCTGACTGTCAAGTTTTTCATATTCTTGTTACTATGTGGATCTTGCTTTACTAGGCCAGATCCTTGCATATTTTTACATTTTTATTAATGCTTGTCCCTTACTCTAGAGCATCTGCATGGGGATACTTAGCCGAAGTATCTGCCTTCTGCTCAGGTCATGATCCCAGCGTCCTGGGATCGAAATACCTTCCTTCCATCCCCCTGTCAGGCTCCCTGCTCTTCCCTCTCCCTCTGCTTGCCATTCCCCCTGCTTGTGCTCTCAAGTGCACTCATGTTGTCTCTCTCTCTCTCTCAAATAAAATCTTTTCAAAAAATTTGTCCTTTACTCCAGTACTTTTTTTTACTTTTTTGGGTTATGCAGAATTTTGAAAATGTACAAAAGTAGACAGAATAGTACAGTGAAGACCCATGAACCATAACCCATCCTCAGCAGTCGGCCAAGATTGCAACCAAATGTGCCCCATCTCATTCTCTGCTCGCATATTACTTTAAAGCAAATCCCTAACATCACATCATTTAATACCAATTTTAAAGTGGAGGATATGCTAGAAAAGACAACCTTTGTTGCTTAAAAGTGATAGTTATTAGTGTTTTAGAGAGAGTAAAATTGATTTATATTTTTTTAGGTAAGATTCTAAAATATATATTCTTAAAATATGTATATAATTTTTTATATGACCATTCTAATCTTATTGGATAGGAAGCATTTAAAACAGGAGACAACCGAGGTAATAGGTGGCTCAGTTGGTTAAGGTCCTCCTTTGGCTCAGTTTATAATCCCAGCTTCCTGGGATTGAGCCCTGTGTCAAGCTCCCTGTTCAATGAGGAGTCTGCTTCTCCCTCTCTCTTTGCCTGCCCCTCACCCTACCCCTCTTATGCTCTCTCAAATAAATAAATAAAATCTTTGAAAAATAAAATGAATAAAGTAGGAGGCAGCCTCCTACTATGGAAAGAAGGTAAGGTTTGGGACCAGTCAGATGTATGTAGCTTCAAAGCCTAGTTTCTTACTTACTGTTTTGTGATTTTAGGTAAGTTTTTTTCTACACTGAAGGGTTGTTGAGAGGTGATTAAGGTAGCTAAATAGGGGCTCAGTAAGTGGAGATTATTGCCCAATCATATCCCAGACAATTTCACTAACTTGCAGTGCTTCCAGCGGTATAATAACACTAATAGTTTTAAAAACTTGTTACAAATGACAGTATACTGAACCTAAAATAAGTTAGTAAATATGTAACAATTAGTTAGAAACAATATACTTCATTACTAATTTTTAAACAGCTTTTTAGAGATAAATAGAAATTTTTGTTATTTGGACATTATATGAGTTTTTTAATTGCATTAAATGAGTTTTTTCACTTTGTTACTGGAATTACATAATTTCCAGCAGTAGTCAGCTGTCCGGATAGACCCATTCCTGTGATGGTGTTACACTGCTGGGAGAGGAACGTCTTCTTCCTCCAGTTGCCTCTGTCACTGTTTTGGTGGCGCCTGGCACTGGTACAAGGCAGAACTATGCTTCCTTGAGAGTATGCTGAGCGTTCACTCTGGCCGCTTGGTTCTAGTCAGGGAGCAGACATAGTATGTTTTCTGTGTGTATTCTACTGAGACAGCTTTTTCCTTTTCTTTGAGTATTTCCCCTTATTTCTGTTTTTTTTTTTTTTTTTTTTTTTAAGATTTTATTTATTTGACAGCACAAGCAGGGGGAACAGCAGTGGGAAACGGAGAAGCAGGCTCCCCACTGAGCAGGGAACCCAATGTGGGGCTCAATCTCAGGACACTGGGACCATGACTTGATACTTTGACTAAGCCACCCATGCACCCCTATGTTACTTCTTTTATGTAGATCAATTACTATAAACTTTTTTAGTAAAATACATTCTAGGCTGTCAAATCCTTTGTGTATTTGATTTATATTTAATAATAACTTTCCTTACTGCCCAAAAATGTTAGAGGTTTAACCTTCATTTATATTTATATACAGTAAAAGTCATCCTTACTAAATTCTGAGGAGATACTAAGGTAAGTCTTAAAATTAAGAAAACTTCGGGGGGTGCCTGGGTTGCTCATTCGGTTGGACATCTGACTCTTGATTTTAGTTCAGGTCATGATCTGGGGGTCCTTGATACCAAGTCCTGCCTCAGGCTGTGCACTCAGCGGGGTGTCTGCTCTCCATCGGGTCTCTGCTCGTGTTCTCTTTCTCTCTAAAATAAATCAATAAATCTTTTTAAAAATAAATAAATTTTAAAAATAAAAATAAATTAAGAAAACTTCGGGTATTGGCTTTATACATTATAAATAGCTACAGTAATGGTTTTTCAAATTATTAGAGAAATGGTAATTCTAAGTACAAATTCTTTCTCTCTCTGCCCTGGTAGGATTTTGAACATGGTGACTAGGCAAGGGGCACTTTGGGCTAATACTCTAGGTTCTCTAGGTAAGTAGAGATCTCACTTAATAAATCATTAATGCAACAAAAGAATGTGTATGTATCATGAACAATTTGGTCAACCAAAGTTCTGGCCCTAGGATATTAAACATTTTATTTAAATCTACTCTGATGAGTAGTGTAGGCAATACTTAGGAAAAGACCATGAACAACATAAAGTAATTCCAGATGTTAAAGCCTTTTCTCAATGTTTTAAGTCTTTTTAAATATTATATACTCCCCTGTCCAAGCAAGATACCAAATCATGTTTTAAGTAGATATGAAATCCAGGTAACTTAGATCTAAGTCAAGTGCCTCTTTCTGTTAAGAAAGGTTCAGGGTCCTGTAGTAAGGTACGGTAGATTAATTCATCCCTCTTGCTCTAGTTTCCTAATAGCCCATTCAGCATTCTATTTACTTCAGTAGATTTCCCAGACCCAATTTCCAGAGTTATAATAGGACCTTTGTAGATAATGAAAACATTTGTTGTTCTAAGCAAAGGGTAAGTGAGTAGGACTTAGGACCAAATTCTTTCATATTATGTTGTTTATAAATGATTGACTCTTTTGGTTACTCATAGCTTATAATAAATGTACCAGTGGTATTTATACTGTAACAGCCAAGAATGTCTTTGTAACTTAGTTGAAAGTCTGAAAATCTTTTAATTGTGGCAGATTAACTAAAGGAAAATGTAAGCATCTCATTGAAAAAAATAGAAAAGGCATCTGTTGTGAAAGAATAATACCCTAGCTTTGTCATGGGATTTGGAAGCAGTACATTTTCACACCATGAAGTCAAATTGACATTTGAGATTCTAGGAAATGACTGCTTCAATGTGCTGCTCGTATACAGTCACCCTTCTTTGTTTCTGTTTGGTTGCTTATGTAACTAGAGTAATCTGCCATCCTGGTGTGCCCAGGGGACTGTCTTTGTTTTAGCATTGCAAATCTCATGTTCCAGGAACCTCTCTTCCTGAGTGAACTGGGATGCTGACCAATTACCTTGTGTGTTCCTAGCATCATTGAATCAATCACAGTGTTTTACTCAAGTTCAGTTTCAGTTAAAGAAGTTGAAATGGCAAGAAGAGCCTTTACAGAAGTATAAGAATATCACAACAGAGGTGTTGTAAGGCAGAGTTTGGTGTAATATTGAAGGGTCAAATAACGGCATAATTTTGAGAAATGATAAAAGGATTAATAGGAATCTTTACAGGTATAGGAGAAAGGTAGTTTGGGGGATGATTTTGTTACAATTATATCGTGCTAGTGTTAATAGTTTTTTACATGTGAGGGAACCAAACCTCAAATTTTTTTAAGTTAACATCTTTGTTACAATAGAAATGCGTGTGTCTTCATTTCTAAATCCAAAGTATATAGCTGTTAAGAATAAGATATAAGTGAACATTAAAAATATTTTTCCTGGGAGTCCCCAGCGGGACTTTTTATTAGTAGCTACTATTCTTGTTGCTTCTGAAGCTTTCCACAGAATTTCTTTGCATATCCCCAGTTGTACACACATGTGCCTGCTTTTACATGCTAGTGATACGGTTTTTCCTGCTTTTTCTTTGGAGTGTGTAGTATTCCAGTATATGGAAAGTCCATTTCTTGGTCTATACCCTTTGATGGGCATTTGATTTGGTGCCAGGCTTTTGCAATTACAAATAGTGTTCCAGTAGTCATTCTTTATATATCTTTGAATGCTTGTAGAATGTCTATAAGATATGTTTATCTAAACATAATCGCTATACTGACTTTTAATAACTTTTTTATTACTGATCAGTTCCATTTCCCCTTTAGCTTTGCTCTATAGTGCATTTGGTGTCATCATTGAGAAAACACGAGGTGCAGAAGATGACCTTAACACAGTAGCAGCTGGAACCATGACAGGCATGTTGTATAAATGTACAGGTAGGTACTACTGAGTGAAGAGGAGCTCTCAGTAGTTTTAAAACTAAGTAGCCACAGTTTTCAAAGGATACTTGACACATTTTTTGCAGTATAATGGAGAGCTGAACAAAACTCCTGGTTGTTTTGTGTTTTTTTTTTTGTTTGTTTGTTTTTTTAAGATTTTATTTATTCATGAGAGGCAGAGACACAGGCAGAGGAAGAAGCAGGCTCCATGCAGGGAGCCCGATGTGGGGCTAGATCCTGGGACTCTAGGATCACACCCTGGGCCAAAGGCAAGTGCTAAACTGCTGAACCACCTAGAGATCCCCTGGGTTTGGGTTTTTATTTGGTTTTTTATTAAGTGTACATTCAGTAATGTTAAGTGTATTTACATTATTGTGGAATATCACCACCATCTAACTCCAGAACATCTCTTCATCTTGAAAACTAAAACTGTGTATCCATTAAACAATTTTCCCCTTCCTTTTTATTTTCTAACTATGAATTTAAACTCTTAGGTACTTTAGGGTACCTCATATAGGCAGAATCATACAATATTTGTCTTCTTATGACTGGCCTGTTTCATTTAGCATACTATTCTCAAGTTCATGTTGTAGCATGTTTCAGAATTTCCTTTTCAAGGCTGAATAAAAACTCCCTTGTACATATCTACATTTTATTTATCCATTCATCTGTCAGTGGATATTTGGATTGCTTCCACCTTTGACTACTTTGAATAATGCTCCTGTGAACATGAGTGAACTAAATACCTTTCAACTTTGAAAAAATAAACAGAACCTTAAGAGTTGAACCAAAATGACCTGACTGGAGATCAAATACCAAATTCTCCTCTAAGATGGAAAAGAAATTAACATTCACTGCATTATGATTATGCCCTCAGCTATAAGCACTTAATGGAACTTACTTAAAACTGTGAAGTCTTCATCATCACACCCCAATCTTATAGATGAATGCAGTATTAAGAGGACTTTTCAAAAGGTCACATAACTGGTGATAGGCCCAAATTTTTCATCACATTTCTGCTTGAAATAGCTTAAACTACATACGTACTCTACTTATACCTCTGAAAATTACTTCTGTTTCATTGTTTTACTATGCATTAGAAATGATTAATGGAGTAATTTTGTTTTTTGGAAATTCCTCCACCACAAATATCAGGTAGCACTTTTGCTTCATTTTTAATAGAAGAAAGAAAAGCTTCAGTGGGATCATGAAATCCAAGATCAGGAAATCTGATATATCACTTCCTGAAATATCTGAGAGTGAGAGGGGGTTTTTTCCTATATTGAAAATGGATTAGGGGTTCCTGGGTATTCAGTTGGTTGAGCATCCTACTCTTGGTTTTGGCTCAGGTCGTGATTTCAGTGTTATGTGATCAAGCCCACCACCCCTCTCTCTTCCTTCAAAATAAATAAATTTGTAAATCTTTTTAAAAAAGAGAAGAAAATGGATCATATTTGGAATTTTATTCCTAAGAGTTCACAGTATTTCTTGCACCACATGCACATGTATGTACTCACATAAACAGAGCTCCAGGTAGATTGAGACGATAAATGCCTTTTATGTCTATGAAGATGTTACCTTAGCTAGAAAAACTTTCTTAAAAAATCTAAAAATACTTCAAGTTGAAGATCTTTAGGATCAGACAAAAGAATTTAAAACTTTAATTGGCAGCACAAGGGTGCATTCAGCAAGAGTTTACTTGGCCCAACCTGTGTTTACAAAAGATCAAATTAATATTTAAAAAACAAGAGATTTCACATAGAAATCTGGAATTCCAGCTTCTTTTGAATAAATGGAAGACAAAAAGCTTACATTATTCAAGTTGACATATGGCTAGGGCTGAGTGGGAGCTGTTTCTGTACCAGTACATGGGCACTAAAGCTCCAGTTCAAAGAATACATTGGGGGTTGGAAAGTCCCGGTCTTCTTATTCAGGCAGGGTAAGCCACTGTGGCATTTCCCAACCTGAGGGCAGGCTTGAATATAAGAATGTACTGAATTATTCATCTTAGAACATATTATACATATTTAAAAAGGAAAGGAAAAGGCTGAATTCTTGATTTTGGAGGAAATGGGAGCCTAGCTTTCTGTGTCAAGGACTTCCTTGCAGTAATAGCATTTATGACACAGGCTGAGACACCTCCTGCATAAATTATAAAAGAGAAAGGTCTTGGTTCAGAAGAGAAGAAGCAAAAAAAGAATATCCATAATTCTATGTCAGGTGACTGCAGATTTCATTTTCCATTACAGTGTGAAACATAGAGGAAGTTAATCTGCTGACCAAGAATTCCAACGTTGGCTCATAGTTTCTGGCTGAACAATTTAAATTTAGCTCAACACATTGAAATCAGTCTACAGAGGAGTCTTCTTGATTTCTGGTTTAGAATGAATTTAGTAAGTACAGAATTACAAATTTTGTGTGATAGGAATACAAATACAACTTCTAGATTCAGGGATTTGGAAAAGAGTTAAGGCACTCTTGGTCTAGAGCCAGCATAGACTCTTAAGGACAGAAGTTTACATTTAGGGAATAGCTGATTCTTGCTGACATAAAACATTTCCAACCCCCAATGTATTCTTCGACAACAGAAATGAAAATTAGAAAGGTTAAAGTAGTATAACTCAACTTAGGTATGGAGCTCCTTTAGTGGAAAGAAAACTCATGAGGAAAAACACATGAGAAAATGGGTAGTTATCAAACTAAAAGCTTAGAGGCTAATTTAAATGAATAATTCTCTTGAGTGATTTTAGTTCACATCTGTTTAATGAATTTATGTAAATATTTTTCAAAGGGTATGAAATGTCATTATTAGATTTTCTATGGCATATGAAAATCTGTTTAATAGTGATCCATATTGGGGCGCCTGGATGGCTCAGTCCATTAGATGTCTGCCTTAGGCTCAGTCGTGATCTCAGGGTCTTGGGATTGAGCTTCCTGTTAGACTCCTTGCTCAGCAAGGATCTGCTTCTCCCTCTGCCCTTCCCCCTTGCTCGTGCTCTCTCTCTCTCTCAAATAAGTAAATAAAACCTTGGAAAAAAAATATTGACCAGTATTCTACCAGAACAGGAACAGCTGTAGTTTTGCTATTGTTCATAAGCTTAGGACTAATGTTTAAAAGGCTTGGTCACTTATCTGAAATCAGGAACAAGGCATCAGAGACTAAAAGATATGGGCACCCCTTTTTCCCCTCACAAAAAATCCCTGACCTGTTCATTCTGTGCCTTCCATAAGATTGTATTAGAGAGGCAGACTAAATAAAATTAAAGGATATTCAAATACATTTCTTCATATTAAGCAAATATTATCAGGGTTATTGTTAAAAGAAGTACTTTTATCAATGAGTGCCAGGCCTAACAAAATTAAACAAAGACTTTCTTGATGACTTTCTATTAGTGGCAGCAATATTCTTCCAGTAAATTAAAATACACATATATAATAGGCAGAGGGTTAGCTGCTGTAATATACAGAACATTTTGACAGATCACTTAAACCAACAGTCCAATAAAAAAACAGAGTAAGGATTGACAGCGCTTCAGGGAAAAATACAAACCACTAACCAATAGAAGCTATTCAGTGTCCCAAGCAACCAGGGCAAAGCAAAATAAAACATTAATATTTTTCACCAGCTGCCTTTAAAAAAAGTGATGACAGGTAACTAACTGATGGTCACCATAGGGGAGTTGGGTGGGCGGATGCGTTGAAATAGGAGTAAGGAGTGCACTTGTGATGAGCATCAGGTGACTAAAATAAAAACTTAAAGTGATGGTAGGTGATACTTAATATTGGCAAAGGGAAGCAAACAACTGGCATTAGTTATTAGTAATTTGAATATGTAGATCCTTTGCTGAAGTAATCTTTCAGCAATTTATCCTCCAGCAAACTAAGGCATACACACAAAACTATATGCACCAAGGTTTAAGACTGGCTTCAAGGAGAGGGCATATTTGAACAAAGATGAGGGAGCATGTGAGATGGCTGTCTGGAAGGAGTGATTTAGGTAAAGGCTTTGTCCCAAAGTCCCATGGGGATTAAAAGGGGGGCGGGGGAGCGGGGTGGAGAGCAGTAGACTCTGGAGTTATCTATCGTAAAAGTGGCAAGGGACTAAATCATATAGAAAATAGAGCAGCTTCTCAGGCCACACTGAAAGAATCTGACTTCACTGGACTTTGATTCTTATATTCTAAATATTAGCATTTCCATTTACTTACAAGCCTTAAATTGTTGATCATAATTATCAGGTAAACTTTCACTGTTCTGGGTCCAGAGTTTTCAAGGGAGATGTTAAGTCAGTGTTGATAAACCCTCTAAAACTTGCCTAAGATTCTCAAAGGGGACTGGGCTCCCATACCACCACAGGAAAGCAACCTCCAAAATGACTAAGAATCTGATGAGAAGAAAAAAAAAAAAAGTCCTAAAAAGATAGTAGTGTGGGGAGTCAAAAACTACTGAGAAAATTTAATAAGTGTAGTCTTGCACAAGAGAACTGGGATTGCTGGGGAGGGACTGGTGGTGCTTGGGAGGGACTCCCTCACCATGGGAAGCCCTAAAGGCAGCTGCTCTGCTGCTAAGAATCACACATATTGCTTCCACTCTGTAAGAGAGAAAGTGAAGGGGGGGGGGGGGGGGCAGGAAACAGCATCTTGTATGTTCCAGTTGCTATTGATAACCCACCTTTTCTCTCACCATCCCCTCATGTCATCATCCATGAACTTCTATACCTACTTCTATACTATAAAGTATTTTTCATTGACCATTTTGACTTTAGACTTCTACCTTCAATCTGTCTTATCACTATTTCTGGCTTAATCTTCAAGTATGGTACTAATTCTAATACTCCCTGTCCAAAAACTTTTGATGATGACATATTGCTTTTCAACTTACATTTCTCATCCTAGCCTTCCATGCTCTAATCCTAGCCTACATTTTCAGACTTTTCCCACACCTTCCTTGCATATATCATATGACCAAACACATAAATTTGAAATCCAGTCCTTCTATAAGGCCTAGATCAACTGTTATTACCCCTTTCAATAGATCTATTTATTTATCTATCTATCCTGGAGGCAGTTAAATGTGGTGTAAAAAACAAAGGGCTTTGGAGTCAGACTGGGTTTGACTTGACTAGCATTAGATCCCTAAACAGCTACATGTACAGAGAAGAACTTGTCTCAATTTGTTACACAAGGGTATATTCCCTTCACAGACTTGTAAATAAGATAACTTATATAAAGTAAGTTACTTACATCCCACCATAAGCACATTTTATGTAATTTTTACAAGGCTTAACAGTTTTCTTGGTAGGAAGTCAGTAGATAAAAAGATTGAAAAATCGAGAACTAGCAAAGTAGTTGTGTTATTTAGAAACATGAAGGTAAAAAGCAAAGAATGAAATGGTTGCCTTTGGGAACTAGGAATTAAGGTGAAGATTGTGTACTACATTGTTCATCACTAAAATCTTGGTACTATTTTGACTTGAAATTTTTCATATGGACTACTTAAAATTTAAAGTGAGCAAAAACCTATGTATCAATTAGGCATTAGAAGAGAGGAGTGAGGAGTTACTATTTAATGGGTACATAGTTTCAGTTTGCAAGATGAAAAATGTTCTCTGGAGATGGATGGAGGTGATAGTAGCATGATGCCTTTATACTTAATGCTACTATACTGTATTGTCAAAAATGATAAAAAAAAATTTTATAGTATTTAGTAGTAGCCATGTCAGTGTTGTAGGTAAGGCTGGAGGGGCCAGCATCATCTGCTGGCCAGATGCCTATCCACTATCCGGAGGCTGAGAATGTTTTATATTTTTAAAAATGGTTGACCCTTGAACAACATGAAGTTTAACTGCATGGGTCAACTTATATATAATTTTTCTTCAATCAGTACAGTACTGATTTTGTATTTTCTCTTACGATTTTCTTAGTGATCCTTTCTGCTTCATTCTAAGAATACAATATAGAATACAATACATACAAGGTACGAAATATGTGTTTATCAACTGTATGTTTTCAGTAAGGCTTCCGGTCAACAGTAGGCTATTAGTAAACTTTTTGGAGAGTCAGAAGTTGTACATGGATTTTTGACTGTGCAGGGGGTGGGGTGGCATCCTGTAAGTAACCCCACTCACTGTTCAAGGGTCAACTGTAATTACATTTCAAGTGGTTATGTAAATACCTATATAATAGCTTTTGGGACCTGAAAGTCTAAAATATTTACTTCTGGCCATTCTAAGAAAAATTTGCTGGTTCCCCAGCTCTAAAGTAATTGTCAGTTCAGTGTATTAGCTCTGCCACTGTCCAGCTCTATACCCCACAAACAAGGTACTTTAATATTCTGGGCCTCATCATCCTATGATCAAAAGATTTGCCCTTTCTGGCAAATGTTGTGTAAGGACCAAAAGATAGAAGGTAAAACTGAAACACATGTCTGGTGTTTGTTTTCCTTTATAGAGATTGACCATTGACCTTATTTGGTTACTGTGTTCAAAGCAAGAATATTTGCTATCAACTTCCTGTGTTTAGTTGGGCAGAAGTTCTTTACAGAAAGTCTAAAGCCAAGGCCTTCAAACGTTTAATAGAATCAGTTAGAAAATGCTGGAATTAATGGAAAGTTACAACTAAAACCTGGCTTGGTATGTGATAAGAGGCTACCCTTAAATCAGGATTAGCTGTGCTTAGTAAATCAAGCACTGCCAATGTTTAGTGTCTCCTTGCTGCAAATAACTGTTGTCCAACCTTCAAAGAAGTGACTTGTTTGAATTGTTTGTTTCATTTTGGTCAGAAAGTAGAAAGCTTTCTAGGAGACAAATTGTTGTTAAGGGACACTTAAAATGCCACTGGTGTCCCAAAAATCTGAGTCTTGCAATTCTGTTTCATTGTTACCCCTAGTGCACCTGCCCAAGGAGGCTTGTTATTTGATAGCTGAGAACTAATAGGAAGGAGTCTTTGAAAAAAGTGGCTAAGGAGAAACCATGTTCTTAGGCACACTCAAAGCAAAGGGCCTAGTGTAAGGAACAGTTTGCCGGCATTTCCAGACCAGTGTGCAGAGTTCAGAGCTCTGTAGATCCAGGGGAGTTCATCTGAAGTTGAATGTTTGGTCCCAGGAAAACATCTGCAAATGTAGTGTGTTTCCAGGTACCTGCCCTCCATCATTTTTCTGCTAATAAACAGGAGTGAGGCCACCTTTCTTTTGTTTTTTGTTGAGTCAGAATGGAGTACTGTATGTTTGTAACCTGCTTGAAAGAGCCCTCATTATACTCCGTTTAGATCTAAAGCAGCATGTTGATGCTGTTGCAAGTAGTAGTTATTCTCCTGTACTTCATAGTTTGTTTTTTTCCTCTTAGTAATTTGGTCCAATTATAATTCACCTTTAGTCCCTAGAACTTTTTGTTGATTTACTAAAGACATGATAGGTTAACTTATTATTGGGCAGACTGTTTTAACTAAGGTTGAATTTTTCAACCGCATTGGATACAGTTGCAAAGTCAACTGCTATACTTAGTCTAAATGTAGCAAGATGATACAGAGATGATATGGGCTTCAAGGAGAAATCTTCCATTGAATTTTTTTCTGATTCCTGCTTCCCACATATTTGATGATGTTTATAAGTGATGCCTGCAGTTTCTGTTTCAGTCTGTTTGAGAGAGATAATTAGGGCACTTCATGGTGAAAACCTATGCAGGTCGGCTATCAGACCTCTTCAGACCAGAGAGGCTCCTGAAGGGGGTGGCTTTTTAATCAGCTGAAGCCATCTGGCAGGACAGGACATTCATTGCAGAAATGGTAGTCTGAAGTGTTCTAACTTGGCAGTGTTACTGAATTTCACAGAATTTCCTGGTTTGTAGCCAAAGGACCTCTGGTAAGGTAATCACTGGACCACAGCTCCATTCCAACTTTGCCTTCCTAACAAATACGTAACTTGGAATGACTATTCCATAGGTATAGACTCCCTGAGGTTTATGGTATCTACTCGTTTGTGAAACCATAAGAAGATTGAGTTATTTCCTAAAAGCTTATTTGGGTACCCCTTAGTCCTCTTGGTAGACTCCGGGGATGATTTTCAGGTAACTGATTAAAACATTTTTGTTTTTACGTTTCAGGTGAAATATATATTGCTACTTGTTTTTCACATGAAAAACTTGTTCAAGGTTTAATCTTTCAGTGTTTTTCAGTGAGGATGATGAAGCTGTGTGCCTTGTTTCTCATTAGTTATACTAGATTGGCAGATGTGTCAGTGTAGGAATGGACAGGGAGGAGGGTGGGGACAGGTGGTCCTTTATCAGCACTTAACACAAAAATTTGATTATAGCTATCTTATCACCACTACTTCTTGAGTCTTCAGAGTTAATAGAGGACCTGTCCAGAGTCCAAAGGTTAATATTGTTTCCAAAGAGGGTGTCACCTTGTTTATATTATAGCCTTGAATCAATTTGCAGTGCCTCTGAGGTCCTAAACAGTAGGACTGGCAGGAAATTATTCATCTGTTTGGGACTTCAATAACATGCATAAGATCTTGTCTGAAGCATTGTAGGAACAAGTGAGATGGAGAAAAATCAAGAAATTATTCATGCTCATGATCTTAGCTATAGATTATGAAATTAAAGGCGAAAAGATTGTGACTGAGAATACAATATATGTATTAAACAAGTGATTTAAGGGAATCTCTTGAACCTCTCTTGGTTTCTTGTATTATTTTTAGGACTTAATCTATTTGAGGTGGAATATTGATAAACATGAATTATGTCTCAATTTCATGATAATGTTACTTAATCCTTTGATGCTAGGACACTATTCAATACGAGGCTGTTTCTCCCCCTCCTCCTCTTTTCCAGGTGGTCTACGAGGGGTAGCACGAGGTGGGCTAGCAGGACTAACGCTTACCAGCCTCTATGCGCTATATAACAACTGGGAGCACATGAAAGGCTCCTTACTCCAACAGTCACTCTGAAGATTTCGCCAACTTATGAGTGGAGGACACTTTAGTAGTCATCCAGATCAATTTATATGTCAGTCTGGAGTTGCTCTCTCTTCCTACAATTAGTTTGAAAAATTGGAGATTCCAGTTTGCTGTGGTAAAGATCATGTATGGTTGACCAGGACTGGCATCCTGCTAGCCAGAGTGGAAGCCCAAACTCCTCTGCTGGCTGAGTAATGTGGTTCTTCCCTACCCTCTGAACTGAAAAACTACTTACAGGATTCAGGTCATGATTGTTGCCTATACCGTATCCCCACATTTATTTAATGATCTGAAACTGTAATGTTGCCTTGTATTTCCAATAAAGGGTGAAATTAGAACCGAAGTGTAAACACAGTGTCTCTATTTAAAAGCATTTTTCTGGATATAAAGTGAAAATTACTCTTAGCATTTTTGTCTGCCCCAACTAGGCCAACTCATTTTCTTGGTTGTGTTGAAATAAAGGGTTACTTGGCATCATTAACATCTAGGTTACAAATTTTCTTCAATAGAATTGACACTAAACCTCAGGATACTTGATATAAACCATCATGCTAAATTCTCTGCTCACTAAGTCACCTCCCTATGGAGGATAATTACAGGATAGAAACAAGCTACAGGGTTTAAGGAAGCCTTGGGAAAGCTAAAGGTGAGGGCAAGTTATTTGTTTTCTCACCTATGAAATGAAATTAAATAAAACTGCACTGCAGGTCACACATATACATAATACATACTAAAACAACTGGTGTTTATTATGAAGGGAAAGGGTAAAGTAGGGCCTTCCTGCATGCACCCAGAGAGAGAGGAAAGCACTGAACCTTAGCTGAAGGCCTCTAGTTTTTTTAAAAAGAGAGTTTAATATATTTCATAAAAATTAAAAGAGCAGATCTGAAGTCTGCAGGAAAAGACTCAAAGTGAAACTGGTAATATACCTAGCTTTTGCTATATTAAGATTCATAAGATACACTTGGTATTTAAGTGAATATAAAAGTTCTCAGCTGTACTCCTACCCAAAGGTCACTGTGGTAGAACAGTCTGTGATAAGGCAGTTTTACAGATACACACAACTATGCCTGTTTGTGCTTTTAATGAAGGGAGGTACAAAATGCTTCCACACAAAAGAATGTTTTACATACTTATTAGCATGATGATGAATGTAAAATTAGGAACACATCGTTAAACCTCAAAACTACAAAGTTTCCTGCAACATAAGATAATGGAAAAGGCTCCTTAAATTTTTACCTGCCACCTTTATTATTAAAGTTCTAAGTGGTATTGGGGGAGGAGCGACGACCAAAAAACAGGTTCTTTTCAGCTGTGTTCAAGAAGTCAAATGAAGCTGTATGGCAAGGACTGTGGGACTGTGAAGTTTCTCCAAAAGGGCTTTTAGATGACCACATCACAAACTTCAAAAGTATTAATAACATACAGGAAAGCTGAATTTAAAACTTGTCTGAAAGCCCAGAAAGCAGCTAAGATATCTCACCTTTGAGAATTTAAAAACATTATAAATTGCATTTCCTACAGAGATACTTTTTAAAGCATGGACGGGACTTTTAAGGATACTGGGAAAACATCAAAGTTTTCATAAAGCTTCAGTAAACACCCCAAGGCACAAGTGTTCAAAACAGCCTATTCACTAAAATGTCACTGCATTCTACTTCCAAAGGTGTAGGTACGTTATGCTTGCAGTGAGAACATTTCATTTATTCCTAATTAAAAGCACCAGGTGTCAGGCTCAGCTTCCCTTTACACAGGATGCACCAATAACCCTTAGGATAGCTAACAGTTCAAATACTACATTTCCAACATGTCTTGCCTTTCGTTCTTTGATTGATTACTCAGCAGGAGGGCTCTTTTACCTGTGTTCAGAATATTATGAAAGTGGCTAAGACTACCCTGGATATAATATTGAAACAATATGGAGCTCTTCTAAAAGCTCATTAGATACTTTAATAACATTTAGATAACAGACCAAATTTGCAGTAGCTGAATCTCTTTCAAAAGAAGAAAAATAACGTAGAATCTAACATGTAAGTTAAAATGTTTTGTTATAATCAATGTCAAAAATTGCCAAGATTGTTAATACATGTTGTGGTAAGAAAAAAAAATCACTATGTTGGCAAGGTTAACTATTTGTGTGAAATACACTATAGATTAATTAAACAGAAGAATCATTATTTCCACCACCAATGGAAGAAAACCCACAGCACGGGGAGCATCTAAAGGAGGACAATCAAAAGATTAGAGAAGCTTACTAGCTTTCAAATATATCAACACACTTTGATTACAGAACTATTTCATTTTTAAAACTACAGTGTTTTAATGTACTTCTAGTAACAATTCAATCTAAGGAGCTGTAGAGGCTTATGAAAAAGACCTATCCACCAAGATGCTGTGTTTGTTTCTAGTGTAGGGCTGAGTTAATACTTTTGTAAGAAGGAACTGAAATCACCTCAGCATCAACAGTCTTTTTCTCTTATGCAGTAACTTATAATTCGATGACTTATTTCTCTTCACTAGCTCAACTAGGCAGGAAAGGAACTAAGCTGACTGGTCAGACCCAGAAACAATGATTTGGCAAGCTGCACAGTCACTCGGCCCATGGATATGGGATAATTTGCAGAAAAGTTGCTTGACTTGAGTTCCATTCCTTCACATCTGTAAAGAAACATCCACAGATTAGAGTCCCTTCACTATAGGATAAAAGCAAATCTCCCCCGCCTTAAAGCTCATACTTGTTTCTCAAGCTAATAGAATCCACAACAGACTCTGAAAATTCCCGACAGTTATATCATCTTAAAAGGTCACTTTCAAGTATGTCCTAGTTATTTTATAAAGCAAGTTCAAGTGAAAATACCTGAAACTGTTACAATCCCCCAGCCATCATCACTTGCCTAGCACACACACCATTAACAGGACTATAGTTCAGTGAGCCAAGTGTGAATTCATATAGAAGACAAAACATAAAAAATTAAAAAAAAAAAAAAAAAAAACCACATCGACAAGCTGGAAATCTAATTTTTTTTTTCTTTTTTTTTTTTTACACTAGAGACATGTACACACCTGTAGAGGAGTTCGATACAACCACTTTTCTTTGTCTACTTTAAGCTGCATACAGGCAAAGAGGTCACAAACTGCTGGGAGGCCATAACGGTCTTGGGGAAAGTTACATTCCTCCTGTAGCGGTGAGTTAAGTAATACTTCCTGCAAGAAGACAAAAGCGGTGGGTTGCTACATGACAACTGGGAGGCAAGACACCAACTTAACTCATCTGCCCAACAGTGTAGTGTCTCTAAAGAATGCGTACATGTTGGCCATTCTCTCAAATAAGCAAGAGAAAAGGTAAAATTGTTTATTAATCTTTCCCAAAAACAACCACTAAAACTGAGGTGGTGTTGTTTTTCTTTCCTGCAGGATGGGGCCTGAAAGCCTGGAAAATGTACAAAAATTTCAGTCTGAATCAGATGTTCCAGCAAGATTAATATGCCAAATAACATTTAACATATTTCAGGATCTGGCCCATCTGCAAGATTTGGGATTAAGAAAGTATAAATCTACTAAGTATAGTTCAGATGTCTGTGCTCACCTTGGCCTTCTTTCGAAGGAGCCACTTGTCTTCTCCTGAGGATAACTGGCTGAGGTTTCCCATCTGCTTTCCTGGCAAGACCCAGTCAGCTGTATTAAAAGGATGGCAGAAAGTGGCCACTGGGTTCATAGGCTTTTGCTTGCTAGCTCTGTCTTCAGTACCAGGCATTTCCTTGGGACAACCTTCTTTGCATGAGGGTGTGATGAGCCACTCTGACAAAGGGCTGTTCCTTATGACTTGGAAGGAATCAGCAATTCTAGAAGGAGCCACTGCCTTTGACATCTTAGCTTGTTGTGCTGCCTCTTTTCTAGAAGGACAGAGCCACACACTCAGGGAATCTATACACTTCTCAGACTCAGGATTTGGTTCCACAGGCATACCATTTTTGTCTTTTCCTTCTTTCTTCAGAAGCCATTTACACAGAGCTTCCTTCTCACAGTTCTCATCACACACACACTCTGCAAAGCTCGTACAGGGCTCATTGGCTTTGCACACCTCCTCCACTTTATATGGGTCCTGATGATTCTGGACAAGCCAATCCTCATTAATCATGCTGGGAATGGACAAGGGTTTCTTGGCCTCTAAGTGGTCGTTCAGGCACTTCAGATTGCCCAGGTTTTCAATCTCCACACCCTTGGGCTGGTTGCCCCGACAATTGGTACAGGAATCGGGCTTGACAAGCCAATCATTCACACTGTATGGCTCCTGGAACACCTGCAACAGGAGCTTAAACTTCCCACTGGTTTCAAAGCTGCCATTCCCAGGCTTCTCCAGCTTATGGGATTCCTGAGGAGTCACCAGCCAATCAGAAAGGTCCATCTCGTCCTGCTCAAGAAGGTCCAGATCTCCAATCTTTTCAATTTCAACAGAGTACGAACTGGTAGTAGAATGGCTATTACACTTCTGGTAAGTTGGTTTTTCAGGAACCTCTTGTTGCTGACTCTGGTGGAGCCAGTTTTCTAAGCCCTTTAGGTTGCCCCAGACTTTACCGAAGAAATTGCAGGCTCTGGCAGAAGTCTACACAAGAAGTATACAGTATTAGTCCACAGAACATTATGGCTGCTTTGGGGTTCAATGATAAGAATTCATTTATTTACACTCCCTAGAGTTTCTAAATTTAAGTATATAAGGCCAAGGAAAGGATTTTCTGTTGGGATATTAAAATATGTATTGAATAACCAACAATTTTCTGCAGTTTTAAAAAAACTTAAAAATACTAAAGACAAGCTTTTGTAGCCTAATTGATAGAAAAGAGGCTGGTAGTTCTACATTCAGCCTTCATAAATAAAGACAAAAATGAACAAAGGATATGATTAGGCAAGTCATCCAAGAAGGCTAATTAACCTAAAAAATATTCAACCTCCATAATCAAACTTCAAAACAAAAGTAAAATTGTTCTTTGTATCAAATTCAGAGGAAAAAAAACTTATAAATGATTGCCACTATTTGAGAAGTTTCAGGGAAAGATACACCCTCAATATTCTGCCAAATATTCTGAATATAAATTGGTATCAACTTCCTAGAAAGCCAAACTGACGATATGTATCAAAAGTCTTAAAGGGTATGCAGAATTATAATCTAGAAATCAATTTCTAGGATTTTACTGCTAAGGAATTAACGTGCACACACTAACTCCTGGCTGTTTAGGGGAACTGTGTTCATACCCAGAAAAACTGGAATTTCAATTATAGCCAATCAATGAAATATTATATAGTATTACAGATTCTATGGAAGAAATTAAATGAAAGAGAAATATATTTATGCTCTACTTAGAAAAAAAATGCTAGTCAAAACAGGATTTACAGAATCATGTTTCTGAAGTGTATGTATGCATACAAAAATGGAAGTATGTAAGTAAGAACGTTAGTTAGCTCTGCATGTTGGGGTTCTAGGTTTGTATTTCTTTATAGTTCTCTGTTTTCTAAACTATCTAGAATAAAGAGGCATCACTGGTGTAATAAAGTTGCAAAAATATTTTCAGCCTAATAGCAAAAACTAATGACATAAACTAAAACCATCTACTACTCCATCTACCTCAGAAACAATAAGGCAGCAACATACCTGACTATTCTCCAAGGTCTGCTTTTGGGTGAGCCAGTCCTGGAGGTTGGTGCTGGGTATGTAAGGAGCCTGTCGAACACTGGCAGGTTTGCTTCCAAGGAGCCATTCGCTGAGAGAGACAGCGGTAGTGCTGGATGCTGACTTCTGCTAATTACATAATATTCTGCTGCTTAACAAGGCAATGCCAAATACCATAGAAAGTTCACCCGTAAAGCAAGAGACCCAAGCTTTCTAATTTCACTGACCCTGCACAATTCACATGACTTCCCTAAGCCTCCATCTTCACAATTATAAAATAAGAAGTATAGCTCATCTCCAGGGTTGCTTTCAACTCAAAACATCTAGCACTCTATATTCACATTGCCTTAAGAATTATGAGAAGGTTGCCAAAGAGCTACCCCCAGAGAGCTAATGATAATGTCCTATGAGCTAATTGGTAACAATCACTTTCTCTCTTAATACCCATAAAATCTCTAAATTTCTGACATTCAGTCTCAAAGGGAGTGTTTAATTGCATAAATTAACTCATTCCACTGCTGCCATTTTGCAAAAAAAATAGTAGCAAACAAAACCAAACAAACAAACAAACAAAAACCAAAGTGATTTAGTCAAAACCCAAAAGAGGGAAGCCTGGGTGGCTCAGCGGTTTAGCGCTTGCCTTCGGCCAAGGGCATGATCCTGGAGTCCCGGGATTGAGTCCCACGTCAGGCTTCCTGCATGGAGCCTGCTTCTCCCTCTGCCTGTGTCTCTGCCCCTCTCTGTCGCTCATGAATAAATAAATAAAATATTTTTTTTAAAAAAACATATAAACCAAGTAATAATTTAGTTACCAAAAACAAAATGACATTTACCTGTTCTGGCAATGGGATATAACCTCTTTTCTCCAGGAAAGACCCAATATTTGATGAATTAGCATGAGCAATAAGATGCTCAGGAATTTGCTATAAAATGAAAGCAAATTAATCATGTTTATTAATGTTATGCTTTCATTCCAAAAAAGTAAAATTGTAATTCCTAAATTTCAAAAATAGCAATACATTACTATTTTACTAGAATATTCTTTACACTAAATTCGATGCCTACACAAGTAGTTATGAAATCTGAGAATTCTCTACTATATAAATATCATCATAAAAGAGAATTTTTTACCATAACTGGTAGTACTACTGTTTTTAACAAGGCCCAAATCAGATCATGTTTAATTTTTTATCTTAAATACCATTCAACCCATAGACTTTATAAGAACTATGTCAAGGTATCAAGAGAGACAAGATGAATTCAGAAATTATCAGTGAGTCAATACCACATTCCAAGAACTACCAGCCTAATGCTCTATCAGCTTAATCAGAACATGAAATTCTGTAGTTTACCAAATTTTCAAGAAAGCCACTATTCACAGTAAAATATTTTAAGACCATTTGTGAGTCCACAGGTCTGAGAAGTGCACTATGAATTATCTGAGATCAACACTACTCACGATGGTCTTAAGGGATCCAAACGTGGTGATGGCCTGGCGCAGAGCAGTTGTGTCTGCTTCAAACAGTAGGACAGTCGAATCTTCAGGTTTGAGGGTCAAATTGCCCAGTCTGGAGAAAAAATAAATATCAGACTACTTTTTTTTTTTTTTTTTTTTAATTTTTATTTATTTATGATAGTCACAGAGAGAGAGAGAGAGAGAGAGAGGCAGAGACACAGGCAGAGGGAGAAGCAGGCTCCATGCACCAGGAGCCCGACGTGGGATTCGATCCCGGGTCTCCAGGATCGCGCCCCGGGCCAAAGGCAGGCGCCAAACCGCTGCGCCACCCAGGGATCCCTATCTGACTACTTTTAAGGAATAACTGTTTTAATCTAAAACAAAAGCCAAATTGTGAATAATCTGAAATGACTGTACTTTTCTAAGGAACTCATCAAAGGTAGAGGACTTCATTATGAACCACCAGGTATAATATTAAGCATATACATAGAGTTAGTATGATCTTATTACTGGAAAACTCAAGTTAAATCCAAGACATACAAGGAGTTACAAAATTGACTTGTTTTTGGTTTTTTTTTTAAAGAATTTTTATTTATTTATTCATAGAGACAGAGAGAGATAGGCAGAGACACAGGCAGAGGGAGAAGCAGGCTCCACGCAGGGAGCCCGATATGGGACTCGATCCCAAAATTGACTTGTTTTTAAAAATACATCAAAAGTCAAAACAAGTAAAAATATCTTTACCTCTCCAGGCACACAGACACTTGATTAGCTAGATCTTTGTTTTGGGTGCACTCCAGTTGATGAATAAGACAATTGAACTGGCCCAGTAACTGTAAGAAAAAATGAAACTATCTAGCCACAAGGTTACTAAAAGCACCAAATATATCCAAGTGTAAACAAACAATACTTGGTACTAAGCTTTTACCTGATCTATATTAATGGTACATTATAGGAAAGACATTCTCTGGAAAACCATACTCAAACCAATTATAGCCTTACAGCCACCTTACCCAGTAGAGCTGTTGGGCCTGCTGCTGAAGTGTCTCCTCTTTAAGCTGATAGATGAGATCTACCTGTTCATACAGCCACACCTCACGGCTTCGGAGGCATTCCAGATGACGGCTTATGCAGCTGTGAATCTGGGCTTTGACCTAGTAAACACATACCTATTAGCTTCACTACTGTTATAAGCCTAAAGAATGGTGAGTTTCTTTTTTTATTTATTTATTTATTCATGAGAGACAAGAAGAGAGAGAGAGGCAGAGACATAGGCAGAGGGAGAAGCAGGCTCCATGTAGGGAGCCCGACGTGGGACTCGATCCGGGGTCTCCAGAATCACACACCCTGGGCTGCAGGCGGCACCAAACCGCTGAGCCACCTGGGCTGTCCTAGAATGGTGAGTTTCTTAAACTTCTGAGGGTCACAAATCCTTTTGATTATCCAATCACATATACGGAACCTCTCTCCAGAAAAATACGTATCATATACTCAAAATTTTGCCTGTAATTTCGGGGTTGTGGGTCCCGGTAGCACACCCATGGAACCACCAAAGGCCCACAGACCCAGTTTAAGAATTTCAGCCACAAAAGCTCTAAATTCTCCTTCCATACCCCATCCATCCAAAGAGGAGCTGGTTTATTTGGGTGGCCTGAAATAATCAAGAAAAAATAAAAGGATATGTAATACTGATCCCCTAAGTTTTTCATATAATTTGAAAACCTATATATAGTCTTACAAATTTGTCAGCGGAGTAAGATAGAAGTATTAACTTAATGGCTAGCTAGCCCTTGTCTCTTTTCTCACTCTATGAATGAGCAAGCCAGTTCCATTAGGCCAATTAAATAAAGAGATGTGCCACTACATGTCAACAGCCAGAAGACCAGTGGGGCAGAGTTTAAGTAAACCTGTAAACTAAATGTTTCTGAAACCAGAAGTAGTGATTCAAAAAAGAACAAATAAAAAAATCCAAAGGAGAGTGCTCATTTCAGCAGCATATATACTAAAAATCCAAAGGACAGAAGTCAAAACACCTATAATTATCCATGAGAATCCGCATGAGAAACTATTTTAAAACAAAATTTTTCTATAATAAAGTTGTATTTCAAAATCATGTAATACTTGGTCTTCCCACTCACCAACAGAATATTAGGCCAAGGGAACAAAGAGATTTCATTTTGACTTGACTCAACAGCTAAAGTGATTTACATTACATGCCACCAACAAAGCCATGCCACAACCAAGTTAAAAGCTGGTAGGGGCCATGATGCAGCACCATCCTTTATGCATCAAGGACACAGCTGAGCAGTAGAATACTCATTCATTTTGTTATTTTTTTATTGATGGCAGTGCTTGGCATAGGGACCACAAAGAGGAGCAATTAAAAAATGCATGCTGAACTGAAATCTTTGAGGTGGCACAAGGTTTTCCAGACTCTTCTACCATCTGTTTAATTTCCTTTGGGAATCAAAGGCACCAACATTTCAGGCATACCAAACAAGACATGGGGTGAAACCTGGTTAGCACAGAGAAGCAAAGTCCTTAGCCATGCTCTAACCAGCCCTGTGCTAAAAACCCAGACAAGAGAAGAAAAAAGCGCACATCACACCTCTTGCAAGTTATCTTTAATTTGCTGTTCAGCCCGGAGAACTCCACCAATAGCAAGCTCCAAGTCCCTCCGTGCATCACAACACCTCAAAAGGGGTTCTCTATTACTGGAGCGGCCACTCTGGTCCTGTGAGGTACTCATTCTGCTCACTGTTCCTGTGAGAGGAAAAAAAGAAAAATCTAAATTGCACTGTAATTTCAACCAAAAACCACCTTTCAAACATGCCCCAAATGGTCATTCCAATGAGCTCCCAATTACTAACTTACTTAGATCACTTCCAAAACAGGACCCGGCACATAGTGTACTCTTAATAAATACTGCTTCTTCTTCCCTGCCCACCACTACTGCATTCCTCCATACAATACTGTGCATCTACTTTAGTGATGCTTTACATGTAAACAGATTATTCCTAAAAAACAAACAAAAAACCCACTAATTTTCCAGAACTGATAGGGCATATAGCCTCCAGAAAGTTAAAACAACACTACAGTGTAAGTTTCTGTTTATGAAACACATAAAGTCATAGGGGGCATATGTTCTTGTTTTACAGATTGAGAGGTGAAGACTTAAAAGGTCTAGAAGGATCCATAATCACTCTGAAAAGCAGCTACAAACCGGTAACTTGGTAAACAGTTTAGAACACTGTTTAGATCTAACATTTACCTGGACTGGGCAATGGAAATTTTAAATTATTTTCTCTTTTAGATAGAACTTTGTTTTTTTAAACTTAGGAAGAATTTAGGAATGGTTTCAGAGCTACGAAGCTCTCAAGAATGTAAATCTAACAAAATAATTTCATAGTATTCTAATATAAGGGAGATGCTCACAGACATTGGTGTGGGAAACTACAAAGTTTTCTAATAATCTTGGGCTTAAAAGAGATAAGAAATAGAAGTGGAAAGAACAGCACACAACCAATGATATACTGAGACTGAGAAGAATGTAAGAAAAACCATGAAACCAAGCTTGATAATAACTGTTGGAAGAGGGACACCTGGGTGGCTCAGTGGTGGAGCATCTGCTTTTGGCTCAGGTCATGATCCCGGAGTCGGAGTCGTGGGATCAAGTTCCATACGGGGCTCCCTGCAGAGAGCCTGCTTCTCCCTCGGCCTGTGTCTCTGTCTCTGTGTATCTCTCATGAATAAATAAAATATTTTAAAAAACACTGGAAGAAGTCTGGTGTCTATCTTGGATAGATCTAGAATCAGAGATGGTTTCTCAACATTTAGAAAAAAACAGCAATCAGTGTAGCTCAGCATGTGTTCACATAGCCCTATGACACCAGAGTTATTTCCTTCTTGGACAGTTTTACTAAACCGGCCATTCAATGCAATCCTGCGGCCACAGTCTATCTGGATGCTCAACACATGATCTGTGACAAGGATATATCCTATCTTTGGGGATAAAGTGAAAATGAGCTAAAAAGAAGTACAACTAAATGGAATCCTAAGATTAGTTTTTACAAACAACTCAAAAAAGTCACAGACTGAAGCCAGTCTGTAAAGTTTTGAGGCATGTTTTCCCTAATTACTCACCTGTTTTCCCTAATTACATGGATAAGAACAGAAAGCAGGTATGACAGTCACAGTTATCAAAGGACTTTGATAAAAACGGATTCTACATACCTGTAAAATGAAAATGTAAATGTTTAAAACCTGAATGGGGGATGACAAAGTGGAAGAGAATAAAGTGTATTTTAAAAGGATGAAGACTTAGTTGAAAGTAACCTCTATATGAGTTAGCACTGTGCTGGGTCTGAGAGAAAAATAACACCATTTGCATTTACAACAGTATAGCATTTGTCATAGGACTAACCTGTTCCATGTCTATTAAACTAAATTTGAAATTTCTTTCTGAATAACACACTTTAGAATACACATTTAGAAAAGGAAAAGGGACTTTAAAACCATGAAAAATTACTCCAGAAGGGAAGCTGTTTAGCCTAGATAAGAGAAGTCTCTGGGAGGACATGATTACGACAAGTAACCTATCAAAAGATTTGTTCAGGATCACCCAAAGAGGGTAGAGGAGGATTAACAGGAAACATCTGAGGCAGTATGTGAAAGAACTTCCTATCCGTTCTGGAGGCAACGACCTCCTCTGAGGAGCCAGCTTTTGGCTAAACAGCAGCCTAGCCAGTGTAGTGTGTAGAGTCCCCCAAATGGCTGACTCCTCCTCTGAGAGGACACGAACTCTGGCCTAGACTGCATCTTCAAGCCTAGGTTTACGACTAGACAGCTAGCTAGAAGCTGGAAAGGAATAAAGGCGGTATGATCCTCACCCTCAGAAATAAAATGATGGGAGGAAGAAGCCTAACAGGCTCCACAGTGAGGAACTAGAGATCCTCTAGGAAACTTAAAGATTTGGGAAACTGTAATTTCTGTTATTTTGTTACATCAGTCTGTTTCCCCATAATGACCTCTGGAAAGGAAAGGCCTCCTTAACTAAATTTGATAGGAATCCCCGTGGAAATTTTTCCTAACACATATGTTAACACTTGGTGCACTCTGTAGGGACTTTGAAAAATACCTGTACAACACAAGTGAAGCGTTGCCTTACACTTGAGAGCTGGAGTGTCACCTCATTACCACAAGTTGCTTCACTTTGCACTTAAAAGTTATACGTAAGGCATATTTAGCTGTCTAATTATTAACCAACTTTCACCTATGCCAAGTTTCCCATTTTTAAGTCCTCACCATTTGTGTGGCATTCCACAATATCTGGCACAGTGTAAAATGTAATCAATAAAATTAAATTAAAATGCACTTCACAATGTCAAACCCCAGAGCTCTAGATCACACAGGTGGCAAATTCAAATGCATATAAGTGCTGACTGTTATTACTAAATCCCTAAAGTAGGTCTTCTAAACTCAATCACAAGTACTATACAAACTGTCTAACAAGAACAATGGGCAGCCAGGGTGGCTCAGCGGTTTAGTGCCGGCCTTCAGCCCAGGGCGTGATCCTGGAGACCCAGGATGAGTTAGTTCCGTGTGGGGCTTCCTGCATGGAGCCTGTTCCTCCCTCTGCCTGTATCTCTGCCTCTATCTCTCTCTCTGTGTCTCTCATGAATAAATAAAATCTTTAAAAAAAAAAAAACAACCTGTCTAACAAGAACAAAATATGGCAAAACTATACAAACTGGGTTTGCTCCTTATCAGCTATGGACAGAAGCAGGATGAGATTTAAGTTACAAAACTCATTTCCCCCCATATTTATCACATTTTCAAATTAAAATAAGTGTTATCCTTCAAAACAGTAATCTTGTTAAGAATAAGGGTCTTTAGAGCCCATCTGTTCAGCCACTAAGAAATCCTTTTTTTTTTTTTTTTTAAAGACTTTATTTATTCATGAGAGACACACAGAGAGAGGCAGAGACACAGGCAGAGGGAGAAGCAGGCTCCATGCAGGGAGGCTGACGCGGGACTCGATCCCAGGACTCCAGGACCATGCCCTGAGCCAAAGGCAGACGCTTAACCGCTAAGCTACCCTCAACTGCTGAGCTACCCAGGCGTCCCAGAAATCCTGTTTCATTTCTTTATGATCAGTCCCCGGATGCTTGTCTCTGCTGCCTTTGGCTGTGCCCCTTTGCCTCCCAGTGGGGCAGTGGAGGGGCAGTCAGCTTCTCTAGCCTAGATCCCAAGAAAGTAGTTATGCAAATGCTTGCCTTTTTGTACTGCAGTGAGGAGGAAGCCCTCAGAACTAGAATTAAGAATCCACTATAGGAGTGAACTCAAATCACAATGAGGTGAAGCCTGACCTACCTTTATGAAATACCACATCTAAAGAGACTTGTGGGAGGTAAATAGTTCACACAGCCATTTTCAACAATTTACCATTTATTTCAGGTTCCAGAGCCAGTGCAGCAAGCATGACAGTTAAGAGGTTACCCTGGAAGCGGGGGTGGGGCGGGGGGGGGGGGGGTGAGCAGTGGGGAGGCGTTTAACAAATGGGAGTTCTTCATCTGCCAACATAAAACCCATGGGCTGGTTGCTTACTTCTCTAAGCCTCCACTTCCTCTGGAAAAACGGAGACAATGACAGTAGCTACAAATGGCCACAGAGAAGCTGAAGTGAGACATTATCAGCCTGCCGGCACTTAATCCAACCCCTGCACTCTGCACTTTTTAACACTATTGTTAGGTTTAGTTGAGTTATTGGGACTTTAGGAACCATCACCCCTGGATTAGAGAGAGCAGCACTGAAGCTAGAAAAGGCTTTGAAGTGAAGAGGCCTTGACTCAGAATCATTAGGCCATTTATCAATGCTATGACCTTGGCCCATTTGCCCTTTTAGAACCTAAACCCTAATTCCTAAATCAAGATAATACCCACCTTGCAGATTTAGGGGTAAGGATGTGGTACTTGTTTAACAGATAGTAGTTCCCTATCGAATCTTTCACTATACAATATAGCAAAAGGCAAACCGTTTTTATGGCAAAAACTCAATAGTCTAAACCCTGTACTTACCAAGTATGCACACTATTGTCTGGTTTCTTACCTGTAAAAGTACTGGACCAAATCGGCTCTAATTCCAAAATTCAAATCAATGAAAGACTATTTAAAAATGTCTTTTCCTCTTCATCTTTGTAATCCAAACCACTGCCCCCACCTTCAAAAGAAGACTGCTTAAATGTGCATCTTTTGAGACAAAGTCAAAAGTTTAAATGCTTCTGAAACTTCCCTACCTCTAGGATTCCTGTCCTAAATTTAGGGCAGGAGGAAGAAAGAGGGAGAGATGCATGCACTCCTCAAATAAAGCTCCAGGAAAACCTAGAGCTTTCCCCAAAGAGAAGTTCTATAAACTATATATGCAATCTTTGCATAGTGGTTTACACAAATCTAGTTATGAAATCCAAAGATCATGAAACCAGAATTAAGTAACTAACCACAAATGAAGCTCTATCGTTATCATGTGCTTTAACCATAAAATTTCAAAAAAGCTTTAACCCTCGTGACCCACATAAAACCACAACTTAAAGTACAAAAATTTAGCCATCTCTTTAGTAGACTTTTCTCATTTTATAGATGAAGCCACTAAGGCCCAGACAGTTTAAACCACTCATTTAAAGGGCCACAGCCATAACAGGTTTGAGTTTAGAACTAAGGTTTCTAAGGTCTAGTCCTGGATGCTCTCTGACCAGCTTGTTCTTCCTTTTTTTTAGTGTATTATCACCCACAAATTACTTGTATTTGCCAAGACTACAGTTTGAAATTAACATTCAAAAAAAAAAAATTCCAATGGAGTACTATTGGAATAATTTCCATTAAGATTCTGTGCATTTTCATAGTCCTCGATAAATTAAGACAATTTCTTAGAATTTTCTTCCTTGGATAATGCTAACAAAAGTTGGCATAGTACCCGTGCATGTCAAGACAGTTTCAGAATAATCTAAACACTGCCAAATGCCAGTGCCAAGTATGAAGGACAAGAGCAAGAGTCCTGGATTCTGACCCCACATCCGTATCATAATCACTCAAAGTTCCATTTGTCTGTCTGAATGAAAGCTTAAACCATGTCACCTCTAACTGGGCCTTTCAGGTTTCACTGTTTTGCCACCTTTCCCACCTGCCCCTTTCCAAAAAAAAAAAAAAAAAAGTTTTCCACTTCTCAGTTATTTTCCTGGCTTCCAAGTCACTGCCAGAAGCCGATGTTCTAAAAGCAACCCAAAGCATACATCTACGTTCTCTGGATTACTAAATTTGAAATATTGCCAATGTGGTTATCTTTGATGAGACATCTACTAGACTGCACAAATTTTCAGGAAAAAAAATGATAAAGTAATTAATATTCCACATCACCTTGAGACATTCCTTCACACGTTCTTTATTGTCAAAAAAAAAAAAAAAAGTTTATTTCACAATTCATTAACTCAAACGCTATATATATCTTACCCTAGCCCCAAAACACTTTTAATTCTTCATCAACACAAGTATCTTTGGAATTCAGGACGATTCTCCATAGTTTCCTTCACACCTCGCAATAAAGGCCGATACCTGACGAGCCTCCAACAAGCTACGGGGACAATGAAATCGCGGTGTCGCACCCCAAGACGAGCACTTCAGAGTCTACACGTACCTACCAGCACATCAACTTCCCGAAGCAGTAACTGCGAACCGACCACAAAATTCCCCACCTAATGCCAAATAAGACTTTTGTAGCTCAAAAGCACCACGATTCGCGCGACCTCCCAGCTTCCCCCGCACCGCGGAAGAGCACCGCCGCCCCGCGGGGCCGCGGACCGCAGGGCGCCCGCTCAGCACGCATGCGCCAGCCCGGCCGCAGCGCCCCCTCCCGGCCCAGCGTGGCCCGCCGACCGCAGGCGCCCCTGCTGCGGCCCGGGCTGCCCACTACCTGCAGGCTGGGTCTCCGCCGCACGACCTCCTAGGCGAGCCGAAGGCCGCTTGATCCCCAACTGGGCTGGCGAAGGTCCCCGAGCCCACGCGCCGCGCGGCCCCGGCGGCCGGGAGCGCGCACGTCGGCGGCGGGCGCCCGGGAGGTTCCGCCCACTCGGGCCCTCCCCGCAGGAGCGCCTGCCCCGCCCGGCCGCCTGCCGACGCCAGCGCAGCCCGCAGGAGCTAGGGCGCCCCTCCAGCCTCGCCTCGGCCCTTCTCCAGCTCTCAGCCTGTATCCACCCTGTTCCGCGCCCCAAGTCGTCAAGGCGTCTACGCCTTCAGGGTTTTGCTGCCTGTCACTGCAGAGAAACGACAACGTGGTCTTCTGAAGGCTTACCGCGCCACTCCGGGACGTCCCTGCCGGGTACTTTATGCCTCCTGAGGTCACCAGTCAGCCCCGCGGGCGTTCAGCCCTCGCCTCTTGTTCCAAGTGTCCGTTATTACTGTCTCCAACTCAATGAGAATCACATGACTTCTATGTGAAATGTTTAGGGCAGTACCTGCCATATACAGTATTCCTATCTGATTATCGTGCTCATCGTACAGTACATTTAGTTTGGTGCCCTTTTCTGCAAAATCACCCTTATTGCCTGCATATCCAATCAGGCCAGCAGACAAAATTTAGACAGCACTAGTCATTGCCTTTCAATCAATTTTATTAATGTAAAATACTTGCTCTTGTCTATTCACAAACTATTTTTGTAAATAGTAAGAGTAAAGCAAAACCACACAACAAAAAGCAAAAGACACTCCAGGCCATCACCTCCAATTAAGCATCCCTCAGATTTCAGATGAATAGTCTGATCTATGCTGCACAAGGTTTCTGGGATCCCATTTCAGATAGTCATTACCAAACATTTCAGACAGTCACTACCAAAAGTTATGAGAAAACAATTTCTTCTCTATTGGATAACACATTTTGTAAAGATTAAAAAAAAAAAACAAAAAACACAGGACAGCCCGGGTGGCTCAGTGGTTTAGCGCCGCCTTTGGCCCAGGGCATCATCCTGGAGTCCTGGGATCCAGTCCCTGCATGGAGTCTGCTTCTCCTTCTGCCTGTATCTCTGCCTCTCTCTGTGTCTCTCATGAATAACAAAATATATATATTAAAAAACCAACCAACAAACAAACAGGGGCTCCTGGGTGGCTTAGTCAGTTAAGCCTGCCTTCTGCTCATGCCATGATCTCAGGGTCCTGGGATGGAGTCCCTCATTGGGCTCCCTGCTAGGCAGAAAGCCTGCTTCTCCCTCTCCACCCTGACCGTGCTCTCTCTTGCTATCTCTGTCTCTCTCAAATAAATAAAATCTAAAAAAAAAAAAAACAAAAAAAAAGACATACTTCTAAATGATGGAAGTTTAAATTTTGTGGACTTTTGTACTTTAAATGGCTAGAAAAGAGGAATTTTCAGTCTAGTAAAACATAACTGATGTCAAGAAGAACTTTCATCTTTAGGTGCCCCTACAAAATACCCACAATGTAAATAAATACAATAGAAACTGTGTTGACCATCACCTACATAACCAATTGTCTCTACGCCCTCTCTAAAAGATCCTGACCAACACCTCCACACACTAAATAATCCAGCTCTCCCTCACTTGAATTCCTGAGTTACTGAGAGTCAGTGTTTGTTCTATCAGCTTATTCCAGCTGTAGTTGTCACTACAATGATGTGATTTATTCCAAATTACATAAAGACTGGAGGAAAAAATAATAAAAATCTAGAAGAATTCTACATTCAAACCACTTTGCAGGCTCCTCTTTTCTCCCTTAGGTTTCATTATTTGCCCTTATATCTCTATGTTTACATTCTAAGGGTGATTTTACCTCTCTTCTGCTTCAAGATTTCTATGCTGTCTCAGAACGAGAACCATCCACTCCTAGTAGGTCATCTCATCTAAAGAGGATGTAAACTCCCCACTTGCCTATAGGATAAAGTCCAAATTTCTTATAAAAGGAATAAAGTTCTCTATTTTCTCACTCCAACATGATTTTCCTGCCATCTCCTCAGAGCAGCCCCCACACTGTAACCTGCTACACAGCTCTTCCATTCACAGCCTAGGCTGGTTTACCTGTCCAGCTTGGCTCTCCCAGTTCTCGCCGTCAGCAATACCAGTTCCCTTCTCCTTACCTGTCCACTTTTCTAACTATGCTCAAGTCACCACCACTATGAAGACTTTCTGGCCAAGCACCTTTCTCCTCAATAGTTTTGGCCAACAGAGTTTGCTGCTCCTTCCTCTGGACCCACTCTAATCTATACAGGTTTCCAGCGTGAGACCTGTAACATGTTACTCTAATTACACAGTACATGTCTGCCTCCTTAGCTTGAGATTCTCAAGAGAAGGTACAATGACTTATTTGGCTTTGTACACTCTAATGCTGAACAGAGTCTGGTAAGGGTATTTTGGCTTACCAAACCCCTTCACACTCTACGTGGTCTATTGAATTGACAAAGAATGGTGTCCCTAAAGTTGTGCAATGCTGTAACCTTAAATTCAACAGAGACTTAATGTGTATGTTTGAGAAATGAATAAATGATAAACAGACGTTCAAGTTCAGACTAGCCACGATAAGAATAGTATAGTTCTTCTTTAAACATAGATAATCAACTTGATGTCACAGTAAGGCCTGCATTCAGGATGGTTTTTCAGAGGTGGAAATGTTTCTAGTGTTACTATTTTTAGTTTTCTTTCAAACAAGACAAAACTGGCAAGGGTACTGCCACTGAAACCATGATCCCAGGACAGGCACTGAGACAAAGCATCTTTCCTCAGGCAGACCCGTCAAAGTTTAGCTATGCAGATTCACAAACATCAGGAAGTCTGTAAGTTAAAGAGGAAATATTAACTTATCTACAGCCAACTCAGGATTTTTTTTACTTCAGATTTGCAGTACCACAGAAATTCTAGCTGACATCACAAAAGATTGGTAGGCTTTCAGAACTGGGACTCTGTCCTATTTTCAACTTGAAACTTCTGGTCATAAAACAGTAAATGATAGGAAAACATACTACTTATCTACCATCCCAGTGATAATACTATTTTAGAGGATCCCTGGGTGGCTTAGTGGTTTAGCGCCTGCCTTCGGCCCAGGGCGTGATCCTGGAGTCCCAGGATCGAGTCCCACATTGGGCTCCCTGCATGGAACCTGCTTCTCCCTCTGCCTGTGTCTCTGCCTCTCTCTCTCTCTCTCTCTCTGTGCCTCTCATGAATAAATAAATAAAATCTTTTTAAAAAAATACTATTTTATCTCTGATTTTATAGTAAGTATCTTACGGTTTTTCCCATAGGAAGTGAACAAGTCATATATTATCCCTTCTCTAAAGCCTGGGGTACTAGCAATAATGCTAAAATTAAAATCAAATATACCTTAAGATTATGTTCTTATGAAATCAGTAATTGTCTTAGTATTAAAAGACTTAACTTCTTATCTATGATCAAACTGACAATCAAAAACTTTTTAACCTATTATTCATTCCTACACTGAACCAAATTGTCACATTTGTAGAGCACTATAGGAAAGACTGGATAAGAGGAATAGTGAGGCTCAAAAGGGTTCCCAAACAGTTTTCCAGCACCAGAGGAACATCTTGATTCCACTGAATAATTAAGCCAGGTAAAATCAGGGAGGATGACTTGGGATAAGTATGGTTAACAGAATTAGACTGAATCATTCACATCAGGAGCAAAAAGAGCACCCTCAAAATGACTATTTTATGGGTGCCTGGGTGGCTCAGTCAGTTAAGCATCTGCCTTCAGGTCAGGTCATGATCCCAGGGTCCTGGGATGGAGCCCCATGTCTTTGGGCTCAGCAGGAAACCTGCTTCTTCCTCTCCCTCTGCCCCTCCCCCGCTGCTTGTGCTCCTATTCTCTCTGTCAAATAAATAAATAAAATCTTTTTTTAAAAAAAAAGGTGAAACATTGTTCAAAAAAATAACTATTTTATTCACTTGCCCGTGAATCTACCTAATTCAAAGAGGGTGAATACCATGTCGGGCCCTGAGGTATTGTAGGCTAGGTGGGATATTTATAAGTTATGATTGAATGTTATAATTTAATAAGCAAAGACAAGCTGAGAACTATATGGCAGCTCCTCCGACAAGCATACTATTTAAAAACACTATTTAAAGCTACTCACCAGAAGAAAAGTACTCAACTTTGCCCCCATATGAGCCTAGGCCACTCAACTTGTCTGTGTGCTATATGTTGAAACAAAGTATCAAGACATATCCATAATGAAAACAAAGCCAAAAGGAAAGTTGTGGACAAGTCTTTATTCTCTGAGGCTCAATATACTTCTTTTGAAAAAGTCCAAGATTGATAGTCTTTTAATTTATTATTTTAATTCTAGTATAGTTAACATATGGTGTTATGTTAGTTTCCAGTGTACAATATGATTTAACAATTCCATATATTACCTAGTGCTCATTGTGATAAGTATACTCTTAGTCTCCCAAAGATTAATATATGTAAAGCACTGAGAATAATTCCTGACACATAGTAAGAGCTATATCCCCCATTATCCAAAAGTAGAGCACTTCTATGAGGATTTCTGATTACCTGACGATCTATCTTTCTAACAGATGCACAAAATACATTAAGATAAAGCACTAATCCTCAGAAACACAGTTCAAAGCTATGGTGGCTTGATGTTGAGATGCTAAGTGTAGCTTCCAGGGAAGGAGCTTGGTGGAGCCACTCTAGCTGCTGGGGTGCATAATGCCTCTAATAATGACTCACTGCAAAACAAATGCTGAACACCACTTTTGCTTTTTGCCCTTTTTTGTAAAAGTAAAAATCCTCTTTGGAAACAGATACAAATGCAGGTCTTTCATAAAAGTAAAGTGACGTAACAAAAGCTTTAAAAAAGCAGGAGAGGGGGTGTTTGGGTGGCTCAGTTGGTTAAGCATCTGCCTTTGGCTCAGGTCATGATCCCAGGGTCCTGGGATGGAGCCTCATGTCAGGCTCCCTCCTCAGTGGGGAGCCTCCTTCTTCCTCTCCCTCTGCTGCTCCCCCTGCTGGTGCTCACTCTCTCTCTCTCTCAAAGAAATAAATTAAATCTTAAAAAAAAAAAAAAAAAAAAAGCAGTGGATATGTGTAGCTATTTTTAATAAAATCTTAAAAAAAAAAGCAGTGGATACATGTAGCTATTTTTACTACTTTTGGTCAGAGAATGGGTACAATAATAAAGGAAGACATTTTATTACGTAGCTCATCAATTTAATAAGTCACCATTATCTCTCCCAGTTTCATGACTGCTGCCCACTCCTCCCTCCTCACCTACTCTTTCTTCTCTTTGCTTGCTCAGTTCAGTCACAATTGTCTTCTTGTGGCTCCTACAGCATTCCAAGGATGCTTCTACCTCAGGGCCCTTGCACTCTCCTCCAGATATGCTTATGCCCACTTGTTCACTTGCTTAGAGTGTCTTTTCAGTGAAGCCATTCCTCACAATCCTATACAAAATAAATCTTCCTTCCACAAACTCCCCCTTAATATATTTTATTTTTCTCCATAGCACTTATCACCATCTGACATGTAGAAACCATTTATTTTCTGAACCCACTTCAGAAAACACACTAGAAGGTAAGTTCCCCAGAGGAAGGAACTTTGTCATTTTGTTCACTGTTATATAGTAGATGTTCCATAAATATTTGTTGAATGAATTCAACAAATATTTAATGTATCTATCTATGTGCCAAGGGCTTTTTTTTTTACACATTATTTCATTTTCGTCTCCCAAAAATTTAAAGATTTTATTTATTTGTTCATGAGAGACACACAGAGAGAGGTAGAGACATAGGCAGACGAAGAAGCAGGCTCCCCATGGGGAGCCTGATATGATACTTGATCCCAGGACCCCAGGATCACCACCTGAGCCAAAGGCAGATGCTCAACCACTGAGCCACCCAGGTGCCCCCAAACACTGATTTTTTTTTAAAGATTTTATTTATTGGGCAGCCCTGGTGGCACAGCAGTTTAGCGCCGCCTGCAGCCCGGGGTGTGATCCTGGAGACCTGGGATCGAGTCCCACATCGGGCTTCCTGCATGGAGCCTGCTTCTTCCTCTGCCTGTGTCTCTGCCTCTCTCTCTCTCTCTGAATAAATAAATAAATAAATAAATAAATAAATAAATAAATAAATAAATAAATCTTAAAAAAAAAAAAAAGATTTTATTTATTTATGAGAGTGCGTGCACACAGAGGGAGAGGAAGAAGCAGACTCCTTGCTAAGCAGGGAGCCCAATGCAGGGCTAGATCCCAGGACCCTGAGATGATGAGTCGAAAGATAACCTGAGCTGAAGGCAGATGCTTAACCAACTGAGCCACCCAGGCGTTCGAGCCACCCAGGCGTTCCCCCCGCCCACCCCACCTCAAACATTTAAAGTACATATTATCACCACAATTTAAAAAATAAAGAACCTAACGCCTGATGAAGTTAAATATATATTACCTATAATCACAGGCTTCCAAGTAGCGGGGTCAAGATTTAATCCCAGGTCTGAGTCTAAAGTCCTTAGCCACATAATGTGTGTTAAAGGGATCACTTGGGTACTAAGATTTTACGTATTCATTCAACAAATATTTATACAGTTCCTATGCTGACACATACTTATGATAGTCCCTGAGGGCACAACAATGAATTGCTACCTAGAGAATCTGTGCCATTGATTCACCAAAAATTTAGCAGAAAATAGTAATTCTTTGAAATACGACATTGAGAGTCAAAAATCCATCAGCAGCAATGACTGGCTCTCAATGTTTTCCAGTGTGCTAACCCTTACTCTAGAAGGGAAATTATTATGAAACAGTAGCCAAGAGGCTTTCAGATGGGTGTAGGGATGTATAAGAATATCCTGCAGTTTTCTAAAGCCCCCCCCCCTCCCCTGGGTTCCTGAAATTCTGGCACAGCTAAGCTGATCTAAAAAAAATGGGGTGAGGGGGGCAGGTCCTATGTAATTCTAAAATAAGATATTTTCTCCCCCTCTGAGAATCACATTTTCCTCCCCTTACATAGCTCACCATGCTTTGCCACTTCTGAAATGCCTGTTTGGCCAACACTAAGAATGTAGAGGTTTATTTAGACACAAAATATCATGAAACTTTAGACCCTGTAGGATTTTCCCTAGAGACCCAAGGCTAAAAGTCCCATAGAAAAGGGGGAAGGAGAAATAAAATGCAAGGAATATTACTGGGCTAGAGCTTACATGTATTATCTCACTTATCTTAACAAACAGGCAAGCTAGCAAACATTTCAAAGAGCAAACCAAGTAACTTCCCTGAGCCTCACGGTACATTCACCACACCCACCTCCACGGTAGCATCTGGGTAAGTTCCTCAAAGGTCCGATAGTCTTTACAGCTCAGAAATGTCACGCTAGGACCCCAGTACAGAGACGAGCCAATTATGGTTACCGGTCTCATCCTCACCCCAGATGAGGTAATCCAAGAGTCCTTACAACCACATTTCCAAATTAACAAATGGGCGGTGGAAAACTAAATCTGTCCAAGAGAGTTACCCTGATTAGAAAACACTGGAAAATGGTATGGGGGGGGGGGGCTGCTTTTTCAATCCGACAGACTGCGGCTCGGAGCGCTGTCATTCTCGACCGCATCGTCCCATGTTGTAAGACTGTTTATTACTGTTGCCCCCTCACGGGAATTTACCTTCACAAGAGTAAGGGCTGTGCCCACTGTTTCTCATCGCCGTAGCCTCAACACCCGAACACACGGGCACTGAGTAAATAACCGATCGTGGTATGGATGAACGAGGAACGAGCAACCCTCGCTCTTGCGGGTAAAGGGAGAGATGGAGCCAGATCAAGGATCGCGGGGAGCACGGCCGCACACGGCAGGTGACGCTGGGTTGGCATACGGGGGCCGAAAACACGATTTTCCTCGCGTTTTCACCCAACAGCTGGGAACAGATACACGCTGGGCCCGTTCTGGGAAAGGAAGCCTCCTCGCCCCCCGAGGCCCTGGCGACAAGCAAGACCCTGCAGCTGTCACTCCCGGCGTCGGGAGGAGGCGGAGCGCCGAGGGCCGCGGACAGGACCGGCCCAGGCGGCCAGCAGCCAAGTAGGGTCACCCCGGGCCGGACAGGTCGAGGCAGAGGCCGGCGGGAAGGGCAGACCTAGGCTGGGCGGGCCAGCGGCCACGGCGCCCCGGGCCAGCCCGCGACCCGCAGGCAGGAGGGGGCGCGCTGGCAGAGCGAGCCCCGGCGGTTCTTACCAGCTCCGAGGGCCGCGCCTGGCGATGCGAGCGGGAGCTTCCTCGGGGAGAGGCCCGCCGGTCGAGCAAAGGGCCGAAAGGAAGAGTTCTCGCGAGAGCACCGCCTTCCTCCCACGCCTCACGCCGCACATCTGACAGTCTCGCGAGATCTCGGCTCGGGTCGCCCGAAGCCCTTGCCCGCCCCCCGGAGAGCGCAGAGCGCAGGCGTCCGCTCCTCCGGCGCCCTGGGGCCACGTGCCGCTCACCTTTCCCGAGTACTCACGGTGAGTAAAGCAAACTTGTTGAGGGCAAACTCTGTGCCCAGGATTCTCTCTGTGCTACGTGATTGTCTCACAAATGTCCTCGTAAATAGATTTTAGCTTTAATGTACGCATGCAAAAATAAACGTCAATACACGCGAAAGGGCAAATCCTGTGTGAATCCAATTACATAAGGTAGCGAGAATACGTCAGATTTATAGAACCAGAAGACACAACAGTGGGGCGCCGGGGTGGCTCAGCTGGTTAGGCGTCTGCCTCGGGCTGCGGTCACGATCCCGGAGTCCCAGGGTGCAGCCCCCAGTCGGGCCCCTTGCTCGGGGCAGTCGGCTTCTCCCTTTGCCCTTCATCCAGCTCTTGCTCTCTCTCTCTCTCTCTCTCTCTCTCTCTCAAATATATAAATAAAATATTTTTTTAAAAAGAAATAAAAAGAGAACACAAGGTGCTTTCCACAGGCTGGGGGGAGGAGTAATTGTATGATTACGGACTTTGAGGTTAAGATGATGGAAAGTTATGGAGATGGATGTAGTGATGACTGTACAACAGTGTGAATATTTGTAATTCCACTCAAGTGTAAACTTAAAAAAATGGTTAAAGTGGTAGCTTTTACAACCTGGATATTTTGCTACAGTTTTTTAAATTTTAGCAAATGTATAGAGGTCAGAGTCCAGATTCCAAGCCACATCATGATTCCAAAGCATGTGTTCATTTGCACCACATCATACCACTTGCCACATCCCACAACTCTGTACTTCTTCTCAAAATTTGCCCAGTGTGGCATTACCCACATTAGAACATTGTTGTTTATTTGTGATCAGATATTAATATAGGAATCTTAATGTCTCAGTTTTGACAGAGGTCCCCAGTACTCAGCTATCTGCTCTCCATATTTCCCAGCAAGGTGAAAGACCATCTAAGTAGGTCCCACCAAAGAGTGACAAGGAACAAGGCAATCTCAGGAAAAAGCAATGGGAAATGTGAGTTCAAATGCAGAAGCTAAAAGGCAGTCATAGCCTGTATTGGAAGGTGAGCTGTGGAGAAGGAGGAGCAGCAGGGCATGTTGGAGAAGCCCACAAAAGCCCGAAGGGGAAGAAAAATCACTCTAAACACTGCCACTGGCCAAGGAAGCCAACCAAGCCTGTATCTGACTCTTAATTATCTTGTCCTCCACTGCAATTCAGTTGTAGACTCTGGATTGACACTTTTTTTTGTAACTAAAGGTGACCAAAACACTTTTTAATTATCTTCAGACCAAAAACACCAAAAGACTTGCCTAGATTGCTCAACTAGTCCACATAGTATGTTTAAACAGGTAGAGTTCAAGGGCAGAGGAAAAATAAAGCTCTTCACTGCCCACAAATCGTTCAAAAAAGGACTATTTGCTTGTGATCTGTCACGTACACACGCAAGTCTAAACTGGTCAGGACTGCCAGACCTTACTTCTCTGGTTCATGGCTTAGCCCCAGGCCCAGAACATTACCTAGTCCAGGCACTCAGTAGAGACCTGGAGTGAACAAATGTTCTCTAACACAGAAACAGCAAGAGGTAATCAACATTGTTATTGTTTAAGTTTTGAGGTGGTCTGTATGCTGCAAAAGATATTAGAGTCCTGCACCCAAGCCACTTCCATCTACCAGACAGAGTCCATGGCCTTTTAATACCCCCCATCAGGTTGTGTGTGATCTTGGAGGCGCTTTTCCCAGGCTGTCCTGCTCTAAACTGCCCTAACCTTAGGGTGCCTAGTAGGCTCAGTTGATAGAACATGGGACTCTTGATCTTGGGGTCATAATTTCAAGCCTCACATTGGGCCTAGAGCTTACTTTAAAAACAAATAACAACAACAACAACAACAACAACAAAAAACCCTGCCCTAACCTCAAGAAAACACAAAGGTGTATGTGGGACACAGTGCTCTCTAAAGAAGACGAAGGAAGAGTAAACATCGAAACCTCAAAGAATTGGGATCCCTGGGTGGCTCAGCAATTGAGCAACTGCCTTCAGCCCAGGACATGATCCCGGAGTCCCAGGATCAAGTCCCACATTGGGCTCCCTGCATGGAGCCTGCTTCTCCCTCTGCCTGTGTCTCCGCCTCTCTCTCTCTCATTCTATCATGAATAAATAAAATCCTTAAAAAAAAAAAAAAAAGAAAAAGAAAAAGAAAACCTCAAAGAAAAAGAGGGATCTGATTTCATCTCGAAGACACATGTATTTTTTTGGATTGTTCACCAGATAGCTGGACAGCAGGGCACCAGACTGCAGACATATCAAAAGTGACATAAGCAGCAGTGGTCCCTAAGTAGGAGACATATAATGATCTCTTGTAGTATATACTATAAAAACATTATAACTTTTATTCATATTTATTTTTTGTCTCCTTTCAGTGTTTGCATGCTTTGTAATACACACATAATTTATAAACTAATGTATAATAATTGATAAACTAAAAGCATACAGAGATTCAAGTGTTTGCTCAAAAACTTTTTTACTGTTAGGTAGGGTTTCACAATCATAGATTGTCAGAGGCCAAAGAAAAACAAGACCTGGCCTGGGGCAAACTGGGCCCTCTCAGGCTGGGAGCCCTAGGCCCACTACCAGCACATTACATTATCCATTCAACTGACAATACAGGTCTTTTCTGGGTCACTCTGCCACCACTTTATAGCTGCAGGTCTCCTTGTTGAGGATTGTCTGGCACTTGGTTTTTGTCATAATATAGGGGTATAGCAGGGCTGTCACTGAGACAAGAACAAGGCCTATTCAAAGGGATAGGATGCCCATCCTCTCCAGGACTAGCTCTATGATGGAAGCAGCCCATCCTCCAACTCTCTAGGATGCCCCTCACCAACTTAAGGCCATTCTTTGGCAACACCGAAGTGCCACCTTCAGGAACATGGACCTGAACACATGGAACCTGAACTATCAGCATGTAGGCCATCCCTGGCATCATTCCTAAATTCCATCCTACCCTGCATGCACAGAAAGATAACAGTAGGTTCTGACAGGCCCAGAAGCAGATCTGGGCTCCTGTCAGGCCAGGCAACTTGTTCCAGCCTGATTCTTCTTGCTCTCCCTACTTGGGATGTGCCATCAGTACTGCTGCTTGAAGACAGGAAAGGAACTGTTGTTCCATCCCTGGCGTGGAGGCTAGTTAGATAGGGGATGGCTTGGCCAAAGATAAAAAGACTCACTCCAGGTGGGGATCATGGAGCTCAGAAAGAATCTCTGTGTTACCAGATAGAGAACCAGTTCCAAACTCAGGTTCGACTGCTTGCTGCTCTAAAATCAACATTTAAGAAACAAGTGATGGTGGGAAAGGAAAGGTTGCTTTATTCAGGAAACTGGCAACCTGGGAAGATGGTGGACTGACGTCCCAAAGACCATCTTCCCCATTGAGATGACACCAGAGGGAACCCTGGAAGAGGGTTGTATGGCATAGCTACAGTGATGTGGCACTGACCAGGGTGGGAGAGTGCCAAATCTGGGGGACATGGATGTCTTCATCTCTTTGGAGATGCACTCTTATGTCAGAAGAGAAACACTTTACTAGCCCTTAATCTGGTCTACTCCAGAGCCACACTGACATTTTATACAAAGACAGTGTCAAATTTCTAGAACCCCAAAATCAAGGTTCAACTCTAACATGTGGTGGCCCAACCAAGGCAATGCCTGGAAACCTGCTTCAGCCAGCCAGCCAGCCAGTCTCCCAATCCAATATCCCTCTTGTTCCATTAAGCACTTAGCATGGGGAACACTCAATAAATATATTTGGAATTTTCCAGACACTTAAAATCTGTAGCACTTGGGTGTTTAAGTCAAGTGCTCATTCCTCTAAGTCACTGATAGTGTCTTAAGTCTCTCTGAGGCACTTGTTAAAACTCAGATTCCTTTGCCCCTGTAGATTCTGATTTAGTAGGTTCTGGGATAGGCCCCAGAAATTTGTATTTCATCAAAATTCCCAGCTGAAAAAAAAAAATTCCCAGCTGAGTCTGTGATCAGGCAAATTTGGGAAACACTATGTATGCCAAGGCAGCTCCTGTTCTTGCAAATGCTATATGGGCCAAGGCTGCCTTGAAGACATCAGATGGACTGTGGGGGAGGGGTGCACAGAGTGGCTCTTATGGACATAGTTGCTAAACAGGACAATTAGGGCCATAGTTTGGGTACTCTCTGTTTTATCACCCCAACCACTAGACTTCTGGCATCCGCAGTAATCAGCAGAATACACCTACACAACCTTTGTGCTAACTTGAGTTAAACTGAGCAGTGAAGCAACGTGGAGTTTAGAGTGTAAAGCACACTACAGATCATCCTCTGCACCTTCACATCCAATCCCTTTGCTATGCTCACAGCCACTCCTGTTCTCGCAAATGGCTACAAGCCAAGGCTGAAGTGACACTGGCTAACTTATACAATACCTTCAGATGATTGGTTATTATTTCCTACACTGAGCAACTCATGTGGGTGTAGGTATTTAGTAATAAAATATTTATCAAGTTCCAAAACCTACTTAAAGGAAATAAGCCTGGGGTGGAAGTAACCTAAATGTATGGAACATAATTCAGCCTTAAAAAGGAAGGAAATTCTGAGACATGCTACAACACGGATGATCCTTGAAGACATTATATTGAAATAAGTCAGTCACAAAAGGACAAATACTGTGCAATAGCACCTATAGGATGTGCCTAAGGTTGTCAAATTCATAGACACAGAGTAGAATGGGGGTTGCCAGGGATGGGGTGGAGAAAAGAACAGATAGTTGTTTAATGAGTATGGAGTTTCAGTTTGGGAAGATGAAAAAGTTCTGGAGATGGTTACACAGAAATGTGAATGTACTTTAATGCCACTGAATTTCACACCTAAAAATGGTTAAAATAATAAATTTTATGTTTTATATATTTTACAGTAAAAGCAAGCAAGCAAGCAATCTTTGAAAAACTAAATCCCCTTTGGGATGGAAATTTCAAAGAAGGGAGTAGCTATTCCTCAGAGAGCAGCCCAACAGAACTGAATCCCCCATTTGCCCTACTGGCTCGAGACTTCCTTGTTGCAACAGTTAATTCCATCTTGGTCACAAAAATGCTCCTCACCAATCTTGGTTTTCCACTTTGAGTTTAGCAAGTGTGTGACTCCATCAAGATCCTTGCCTTCTAAAATAATACATGTAGCATTGTGACAACGTCATTGGAGTCCCCAAGGCATGCAACATGGGCCAGCCATTGCCTTCTGCACCTCTCTCAGAGAGGGACAATCTCACCAATATTAAGGGCGTCTAAGAAAAGTGCTTCTGAGTCCATGCACAGCTAAATTCCAGTACTATCCAGTACATCCCAACTGATCATATTTTCTTACAGCAAGCTTAAATCCTTCCAAATTTTATTTAACAGATGTTTCAAGAAAAAATAAGGCCTTCCTCTTTAATCAGATAGCTGTTGTGAGCCTAAGGGTACCTGAGGCCAAGGAGTTTTTTTTGTTTGTTTGTTTGTTTGTTTGTTTTCTGTTGGATTATCTCCAGGTAAATGCTCCATTTCTCTTTTTTGGTTCTGAACCCCAAATGTACGTGTAAAACATCTCAAGTATTTTTTAATTTACACCTAGGTCCCACCTCAGAACAATGCAATCAGAATCTCTGAACACAGGGTCGAGCTTGCCATAGTTTTAGAAAACTCTGCAAGTGATTCAAATGTTCAACTAAGGTTGAGAGCCACTGCTTTAGATCCTTGGTGATCCAAGCGTGCTTGAAGAACTAGCAGCATCAGTACTACCTGAGGCCGTATTAGGCAGGGAGACTCTTACTCCCATTCCAGGCCCACAGAATCAGACCTGTATTTTATTTTATTTTTTTTAAGATTTATTTATTTATTCATGAGAGAGACAGAGAGAGGCAGAGACACAGGCAGTCCCACTGCAGGGAGCCTGCTGTGGGACTCAATCCCAGAACTCTGGGATCACGCCCTGAGCTGAAGGCAGACGCTTAACCGCTGAGCCACCCAGGCATCCCAGAACCTGTATCTTAATAAGATTCCCAGAGGGTCTGCATGCACATTAAAGTTTGTGAAGTACTGCTTTGGAACAATTGATGGTTTTCAACCCTGGCTGTATGTAGGAGTTGTTCAAGAAACTATTAAGTTGTGTAGTTCCTACCCTGGAGATTCTGATTTACCTGGTCTAGGATGGGACCTAAGCATTGCTAAGTTTCAAAAACCCTCCACGAAATTCTCAAATAGCTAGGGTTGAGAACTACTGCCTTATATAAATGGCATATTAAAGTTCCTCACTTTACTCCATTTCTATATTTGCCCTAGCCCTCCTTCTCATCTAGATTCAAAGGCCTTCATCCACCAATAGGCTGCAATAGTATAATACATTGAGAAGCCAGGACCTACCATTAGATAAATCACATGGAGTGTTCTTATTAGGTATAGCATTGAGCATTGCATAAAGACACAAAGGTGGTCAAAACCCTGAGGCTGCCCAGAACATTATGTAATGTAAAGCAGGATCCAGAAGGAGAACCAATGAATTCAGATGTAATTACTGAGTAAAAGTCCTATAGCAGGATCTCTGCTGGCTTCTGGTAGATAGTTTAAAGATGGAGCTTTGGGGCGTGTGGGTGGCTCAGTCAGTTAAGCATCTGCCTTCAGCTGGGGTCATGATCCCAGGGTCCTGGGATCGAGCCCCATGTTGAGCTCCCTGCTCAGTAGGGAGCCTGGTTCTCCCTCTCTTCCCCACTCCTGTTCCCTCTCGCTATCTCTGTCTCTCTCTCTCAAATAAATAAATACAATCTTTTAAAAAAATAAAATAAAGATGGGGCTTCTACCATCAGGTAATCTAGCAAAGTAGCAAGACATACACATAATACTTAGTAAATTGCAAAGAGTGGGCAGCCCTGGTGGCCCAGTGGTTTAGTGCCGCCTTCGGCCCAGGGTGTGATCCTGGAGACCCGGGATCCAGACCCGGGATCCAGACCCGGGATCAAGACTCATGTTGGGCTCCCGCAGGGAGTCTGCTTCTCCCTCTGCCTGTGTCTCTGCCCCCCTCTCTCTCTCTGTGTCTCTCATGAATGAATAAATAAAATCTTTAAAAAATAAAAGTTGCAGAGAGAGCTAAATGTGAGTCCCAAGTCATAGAGCAATGAGTGTGCTATTTTATTACAAAGGAAGTTCAAGAAACCCTTGTGGATAGGTGATTTTTAGCTGCTTTTTCAGAGCATGTATAATTCAAAGGACAGAAATGAGGCAGTAAAGGGACTTTCAGGAAGATAATAAAACACTGATAAAGATACAGACACACAAAAAAACACAATAGGAGACTTGATGAGGCAACTGGGTTAGTCCAAATTCTCAGACCACAAGGCTAAGAACCTTGTTTCCAGATGACTATGGCATTTGAGTGCTACATGAATATATCAGTTCATCTAGGCTAATACTAGATCTGTAGGACAAAGAAAAGTATCAAGTTGGGTTTTTTTTAAAGGATTTTATTTATTTATTTTGAGAGAGAGAGAAAGAGAGCATGAGACTGGGGCGAGGGGCAGAGGGAGATGTGGACTCCCTGCTCAGCAGGGCTCCATCCTGGGACTCCCGGATCATGACCTGAGCTGAAGGCAGACGCTCAACCAAATGAGTCACCCAGGTGCCCTATTATCAAGTTGTTTTGTCAACGTTTTGAGATAACCAAGCTAGAAAAATAAACTTTAACATAAAAATTTATAGGAACCTTTTAAAAAGGAAGATGGGCTGAGGGTTCTTGTTCTGTAAGATGTCTAAAATTAATCACAAATGGATGCTTCTTGGAGTAGTGTGTTATTGATATAATAAAAAAAAAAGACAAAGGTGACAAAAATAGAAAACCCAGAAAATATATATAAAAATTTATATAAAATAAGCTTAGCCTTTGAAATCTGTAAAGAATGATCATTCAATAAAAGGTATTAGAACAAGTGGTAGACTATTTGGGAAAAAACAAAACTATTTTCTTTAGTTCCCACAACGAAATAAATTCTAAAAGGATTCAAAGGCTAAATTTTTACAATAATATCACAAATTCATCATGGGAAATATAGATAAATATTTATCTTATTCTAAGCAGAAAGGAAAAATAAAAGAAAGAGGTTTGAATGTGCAAAAGCTGTGAGTCCATCAACAAAACTAAAAAACAGGGCAGCCCCGGTGGCACAGTAGTTTGGCGCTGCCTGCAGCCCAGGGTGTGATCCTGGAGAACCTGGAGACCCTGGATCGAGTCCCACGTCAGGCTCTCTGTATGATGCTTGCTTCTTCCTCTGCCTATGTCTCTGCCTCTCTCTCTCTGTCTGTCTTTCATGAATAAATAAAATAAAATCTTAAAAAAAAAAAGTTCTGTGGTTGTACTGTGCAAAGACAGCTAATGTGAGCATCTTGAAGGATTTCCATGAAGAGCTTCCTAGGTATATTTTCATATAGGAGAGGCAAAAATCATATGCATGTTTCCCCAGGCTGAGACATCACATATAATGTTATACATAGACTAGAGCATATTGTTATAGAACATGCTTTTCTCATTGAGCTATGCTATGGCTCTCTTTGCATATCAATAAATAGAGGTCTGATTACCATTTCAGTGGATACATTTTATTTCCATGGAATGGCTGAGCCCACATTTATTAGGTCAATGTACTGTTGAACACTCAGGTTGTTTCTGACATTTGAAAAAGTTTTGGAACATTAAATTAGGAATTTTCTCCCCCTAGATTTTATCCTTTAAATGAAAATTTCCCCCACACTTATGCTAATTTCCTTAGGACAAATTCATAGAGGTAGAATTTCTGGGTTAAAGGTATTATTATTTCATTATTTGCTAATCAAATAGGTAGAAATGTTATTTAGTTTTATTTTTCCTTGATGATTGACAAGACTAGACATTTTTTGGTATACTTATTGGCCAACTGTATTTCTTCTTTTGTGTATAGCCTATTCACGTGGGCATTTTACTTACTTTTCTGTTCTAAGGTGCTTATTTTCTTTTTCTGGATTTTAACTAAATAGGCTCTTAATGTTTTAAAGATATTTAATTTTCAACTGTTACAAATATTATCAATAATGTTCTCAGTTATTCATAGTCAGAACACTGACTCCCGAGTTAAACCTAAGGAATGAGAAATTTTCCTTGCTTTTATTTTTACCTTTAAAATGATATATTTTGGGAGTCTGGGTGGCTCAATTGCTTAAGCATCTGCCTTTGGCTCAGGTCATGATCCTGAGTTTTGGGATCAAGCCCCATGTTGGGCTCTCTGCTCAATGGGGAGTCTACTTCTCTTTCTGTCCCCTGCTCTTGCTCTCTCTATGTCTTTCTCTCAAATAAGTAAATAAAATCTTCTAAGAAAAAAAAAGATATGTTTTGACATATGGAAATTTTAAATCTTTATTTAGATTTGTAAAATATCAGGGCACCTGGGTGGCTCAGTGGTTGAGTGTCTGCCTTTAGCTCAGGTCGTGATTCTGGGGTCCTGGAATTGAGTCCTGCATCAGGCTCCCTGCAGGGAGTCTGCTTCTCCCTCTGCCTATGTCTCTGCCTCTCCATGTGTCTCTTATGAATAAATAAGTAAAATCTTTAAAAAAAAAAAAAAAAGGATTTGTAGAATATCTAGTATGGTTCCTGTCTTTATTTACATATAGTTAATAGAAGGTCTTAAGGCCTCTTTTGGGGGTTCATCACATTTTGAAACATTTTAATTCTAAATAAGTAATTCATGCACATGATAAAAACATTTTTTAAAAAGCCTCTTTTCCACCTGTCTCCCAGTCTCTCAGTTCCTCTATATAGAGCTATTACTGATTCAGCCTTACTAGAGATGGTCTGCACATACATGGTTTTCCTAACATTCCTAACAACTCGAAAAGTGCCAGGTACATAGTAGGGGCTTAACATATATTTGTTGAATGAATGAATGAATGACCAAAAAAGTGCTTAACACAGTTCCTGACACCCAATAAGTGCACTGTAAATGGGAGCCACAGCTGCACGGCTGCTATTGCATAAATTGAGCAGAATAACAACCCCCAGGCCTTCAGTGAGATTTAAATTAAGCCACATATGTGGAAGGGGCTGTTGAAACTGTAATGGGCCATGCAAATAGGGGCTGAGAAGTATTACTGCAAGGCTGTTTATTGATAACCTTTGTATTCACTACAGACTTGGCTCATTATTTGGACCAGTCCCGGGGACTCAACCGAGCTTGTGGCCTATCACAGAGTAACTATAAGCTTGCCCCTGACAGGATGCAAAGCTTGTGCTTCATGTTCTGCCCTAGCTCACTGCTTCAAATGCTCATGAAGGAGCACACACTCTCTGCACTTGCCCCAGGATGTTCTCTCTAAGCCAGCATCTTCCTTAGTCACTGCTGGCCGTGGGGCATTTGCCATGCCACCCTAGGCTCCAGCTGTCAGGAGAGAAAACATTCTGTTACTCTCTTTTGCAATGGATTTTCAAGGCTGCTGTTGGTGTTGTGCCAATATATTTAATATCGCTGTAGTTAAAAAAAATAAAGTAGGGCCACCAGATCCTCCCCACACCCCTACCTCCCCGAGTCTGGTGGCCCAAGCCTCCTCTATTCTGGGAAATGTTGGCAATGCTCTGCTGGATCTTGTCTCTGTGATATGACATCTGCTTTCACACTGAGGACAGTGCCACAAGCCACAAGAATGAGGCCACACTTCACTAGAGCACACCCTTTCCGTCACGAGGTCTGTCTGCACTGGTGCTTCTGGGGAAGAGGGAAGGTGGGGAAAGCTACCTTCGGTAAGTGGATGATCTTGGTACATGTAGGTTTTTACTTGCTAATTTCCTCTCAGTAGCTTCAAATCCACATTTTGTAAGATACCTTGTAATATCTTTCATATCTACTGAGTAAATTACTTTCCTGATGATCCCTAAACATTGCTTCCCTGCAGTTTGGTCCTTTTCTGTTAAGTTCACAGATACGCCGTTGAGATAAAGGTGGGCAAAGTATTGGCACATGCAAGAGTTTTGATGCATTGGTTTGATAAATATTCGAGTGCCCATTCAGTGCCTTCTTAATCACACAAGCAAATTCTTCCTTTCAAGGACCAATCCAGGATTATTTTATTTTCAGAACTTTCCTTACTGTAACCCAGGGGGACTCATGTTTGCTAAATTGATAGGTTCCTGGTCTTTTAATTTAATTAACATAGATTCCTCCCTCCCATGGGAGATAGACTATACGAAAACAAACAAACAAACAAAACAAAAAAACAAAAAACATTGCTTGGCCCTTTATATGTATCTGTTCTTTTTGCCAACTCCATTTTACAAGTGAGCCTTTAAATTGTTTATTGGAACAAACTGTATTACAGCTTTTAAGCAGCAATGATTGTAAAGTAGCACCTCAGCTGGAGCAGCTCTAGGATTCTGTGCTCTGGCTCTACAGACAAGGAGTGAGGCTGGTGGGGGCGGGGGGGGAATCCAGTGACGAGTTTAGTAAATTGTAGACTGTCAGAGGGAAATGACTACAGTCTCAGGGAGCAGGGCAAAGAAGGAAGACTGAGGGTGGATGCACCTCACATCATCTGAAGTATAGAAATAGTGGGACCAGCCTGCTTACCCCCTAGGGCTATTGTGAAGACTCAGGGAAGTAACGGATGGTAAAGAGTGAACATAAAACACCCTATAAACTAGGCTTTCCTTTTCTTGCTATAATTATAACAATGAATGTTCAGGAGTTTTCTAGTGGACAATTATTGGTCTAATTTTTAATCTCCTGGGATAAGCTGTCTTTGGAATAGGAATTACTGTTTTGCCAGCAGAGGCTCAATCCTGTTGACATCTGATTGATCAGGTGGCAATGGGAGAGAACATGCTGTTCTCTATTACCACCTAAAACCTAAAAGCTGTTTACAAGCCAGGTTTTGAAATGTAATCTTTTCTTTTTTTTTTAAGATTTTATCATTCATGAGAGAGAGAGAGAGAGAGAGAGAGGTAGAGACATAGGCAGAGGGAGAAGCAGGCTCCCTGCAGGAGCCCAACATAGGACTCGATCCCGGGTCTCCAGGATCACGCCCTGGGCAGAAGGAGGCACCAAACCGCTGAGCCACCTGGGCTGCCCTGAAATGTAATCTTCATAATGGACATTGTTTCTGGACAATTTTTTTCCAGGACAATTTCTTATGGAGCCTATAAAGCCAGACAAGAATGGTCAAGACCTATTTCCCCCCTTTGTCTCAGGTATACTCATATCTTTTCAGTTGCTGTTTCTGGGAATCCAGGTGACTGCAGTTTGCCATACAAAGGAGGGTGGACTACAATAGGATGTGAGCTAGAGTGCGAGCACCATTTCCCACTGCACCATTTCCCACTGTGCCCACACTATCCCTACCTGTCCATCAGCCTCCAAGCCCCCTGCCCTAGCTCTGCCCCACAGAGTAGCTCAGCATCTAGACAGCCATACAGCCAGCCGGCCCTCCCTGGATTAGAGTTGAGTTCCTAGGATTAGTAGAACAAGGTTCCACCCCAACCAGTCTTCAAATCGAGTACTTGTTTCCTGTCCGTCACTCTCTCACCCTTTTCTAGAGCCTTCCCAGACTGATATCACTTCTCTTAAACTTCCCCTCCACTCGTGCTTCCTTTACACTAGCAGATAACCTCACTTATCTCACAGAGACCAGACATGAGAACCGCCCCACCCATCTATTCCTTCAGCTTTCCCTCCAGGTCCCTTGCTCTACCAGATGTGCTATTTGGATCCCATTCACTCCTACATATCTTCCTTTTTTTTTTTAAGATTTTATTTATTTATTCATGAAAGACACACAGAGAGAGGCAGAGACAGAGGCAGAGGGAGAAACAGGCTCCATGCAGGGAGCTTGATGGTGGAACTTGATCCCGGGACTACGGGATCACACCCTGAGCCAAAGGCAGATGCTCAACCACTGAGCCACCCAGGCATCCTACTCCTACACATCTTCCAAGGGACTTTCTCTAGCCTCCCTTGTGACAAGTGGGCTTGAAGGGGCAGATGGAAAAATATCCAGTATGTGAGAATTGTGGAGTTCCCAGCCAGGAAATAATAATCTCTGAAGGTCCACCTGACCCTGTCAGTTTTTCATTTTGGAGTCTGTGGCGATATCCCATGGCAAGACCAATTTCTGCATTAGTTAATATCTTGTCAGCTGTGTTAGAAAAATGAACTCATATGAGTACCAGCAAAAGGAAATGTTGTGGTTTCAAGTGTTCAGTCCAGAGGTGAAGAGGCTTCTGGATTTAGAACACTGAGATTGTGTTCAGGCCTTATAGCTTTCACTCTCCAGAAATCAGAAAGATGGAGGCCAACCCTATTCCATGGAGTAATTTATGCAAAATGAATACTTCCATTTACTTCTATAAGATAATAAGGCAAATTCATTTCTTTGTGCCCAAAGATGCAACAGAGGACGTTTTATAGTATCAGGAATACTGTAGGGTGAACCCCTCTCTACACTGAGCAAGCGTAGCAGTGGGACGGAGATTCTGCAGTTCCACGGGAAACTTCACAGTATGAGTGTGAATCCACTGGAAGAACAGTGAAAACTGTCACTAGTGTGGGTTTCTGGGGGACACTAAATGCCCTGAGCCATGTCTACTGTGGGTAACTGTCAGAAGAACTGTGTGAAGCTAACAAGCCTGAAACCAAAAAGACTGATGGGAAATGATCCTCCCCCGCGCCCCTCCCCCCCCCCAAGGCAATTAGAAAGCTTACCAGAGGAGTGTGAAAACAACAGATAAAACTCTGAAGCAAAGAGGTGGAGCTAAAGCAAAAAAGTCTGAGAAACCAGACTTTGTTCCAGACAAGAGGGTGCCCCAGGCATTCCCTGGGAGCCTCAGGAGTCTTGTTTGTCAAGTGCATTAAAGGCTATTTAGTCAAGGATCATGTGTTTACAGTTTAGAGCAACTACACAAAGACCCTAGGAGCCACAGCCTCCCTGACTTCTGATTGGTGTTGTCCCAAACACAGCACCCTTTGTGAAGTTGGTGCTTGCCTTCTTCTGAAGATAAGGTGGTGACAATAAGGCTTTGGTGACAGAGAAGTTTGTTCCTTCTTTCTGGGGTGCTATTCAAAATGTTGAACAACCAGCATTACTCAACCAGTAACCTATCAGTGCAGTTGCCAGTAGTCTGTGTGGGGGACCCCTGCTGTGCCAGGTGTTACCTCTTCCTTTTCTGTGTCTGGTGAGGTGTGGAGGGACCAAGATACTGTGTCTGGTGAGAGGAGCCCCTCCAGGGTCTTAGGGAAGTGGCCTTTTATCCACCAGTACATCTGAAGGGACGCATGCCAGGATCACCAGCCCTGATCCTCTTTTGTCAAAGAGCACCTACCTGCAAAGCATATGTGGCCACTAGCACACAGAGAGAATAAAGTCACCAGTAGCTTTCACAATTTCCCTGTGAGTAGTGCTGTCCATAGAGGGCTGGGAGGTAGGTGTAGAGCAGAACCAACACATCAGGCCTCTGACAACCACCAGCATGCATCACCTCTCTGAGTTTTCATTGCAACACAGTAAAACAGGCATTTTCACTTCCATTTTGTTGTTGGGATGATTGAGGTTTAGAAGGATGAAATCTCTCTAGGTTTTTCAGGTGGTAAAAAAGAGGCAGAATTTGACCCCAGGCCTGTTGACTCAAAACCTCTCCTCCTTCTATAACCTGGCACTGCATCCTGCACACACCTACTTGGAGGGCTTGCAACAGCTGGAATCAAGTGAAAAGAATGAAAGTACCTGGTGCTTGAGCTGGAACTCCAGGATGGCACTGCCACCCGGATGGGGCCTTCAGGCCAGGCTGTCCATCCACCACCCTCCTTCTCTCCCATCGTCCTTCCTTGACAATGTGTGTGAACCTCCCATGACCTTTGGCATTAGGGAATTCCAACAGATGCTAACCAGCCTAATAACTTAGGACACAGCTCACCTGTTTTTCTTTCTTTTTTTTTTTTTTTTTAAAGATTTATTTATTTATTCATTCAGAGAGCGCGCGAGAGAGGCAGAGACACAGGCAGAGGGAGAAGCAGGCTCCACGCAGGGAGCCCGACGCGGGACTCGATCCTGAGTCTCCAGGATCACACCCCAGGCCGGAGGCGGCGCCAAACCGCTGCGCCACCGGGGCTGCCCTCACCTGTTTTGCAAACCACCCTCCTTTAATAGGTGTTCACTGGGGAAATAAATGCCTGTTACACAGTTACTGATCTTTGCCATGGTGGACAAGGTAAAAAAAGGAGAGTATTGCTATATCCGTGTGAGACCTAGCCAAGGTGCCTGCCCTCCCCACGTCTTGTTACCAGGCAGAGAACGGGTTCTGAACTCAGGCTCTGCTGTTTGTCATTTGAAAATCAATACTCAAGAGATATATGATATTGGGAAAGGAAATACTGCTTTATTCAGGAAGCTGGCAACCTGGGAAGATAGTGGACTGACATCTCCAAGACCATCTTCCCCATCTGAGGTTCTTAAAGGGGAAGGTACAGGAAATGGGGAAGAGGGGTGATGGCCTCCATGCAGGACAAACAGTGCCCCGGCAGTTCGTCCTATGTGGACATGACCTGAACAGGCCCGCCAGCATCAGTGGCAGCTGTTTTCCAAGGTGGTCAGGCTTTACCTTCTGGGAAGGGCCTTTACTCCTCAAGGACAGTGGCCTGAAAATCTCAAGGACAGTAGGTTAGTTTTGCTATAGACCAAGAGACTTAGGTCAGTAAGCGGGGCACGCAGAAGCTTGAACTCCAGGTTGGAGTGCTATTTTACTTTTTTTTTTTTTAAGATTTTATTTATTTATTCATGAGATACACAGAGAGAGAGGCAAAGACACAGGCAGAGGGAGAAGCAGGCTCCATGTGGGGAGCCCAACGTGGGACTTAGTCCCAGGTTTCCAGGATCAGGCCCCGGGGCTGAAGGCAGTGCTAAACCGCTGAGCCATCCGGGCTGCCCTGGAGCGCTATTTTACTTTCAGATTTCTCTTTGGCAAATGAGGGAATCAGCTCTCTATTGAGGCAGCAAGCTCAAATGCTTACAGGAGCCAGACAGGCAACATAACAAGTGAAGAAGAGACCACTTCCCCAGGCAAATTTGTATCTTTCTCTCATTTTTCTTGAAATGCATATCATCTCTAGTCTATTTCACTTTATCTCAATTTTGACAGAGCCATATGTATAGCAAATACATTTTTGATGACCTTAAAAATAAAGTTATTTTACCAGCAAAGACAGGTTTATTAAAATTGCAACTGGGGACAAGCAAGCTTTGGCAAAAACCATACGCTAGTCCAACAAAGGAAAGGAATGTTATTTTATGGAGAAGGAAGAGGAGTTGGGAGGGGTTGTTTTAAAGGAAAGTCCATTGAAGAAAAGCAAAAGGGACACCCAGGTGGCTCAGCAGTTAAGCATCTGCCTTTGGCTCAGGGCATGGTCCTGGAGTCCTGGGATCAAGTCCCACATCGGGCTTCCTGCATGGAGCCTGCTTCTCCCTCTGCCTGTGTCTCTGTCTCTCTCTCTCTGTGTTTCTCATGAATAAATAGATAAAATCTTAAAAAAGAAGAAGAAGAAGAAGAAGAAGAAGAAGAAGAAGAAGAAGAAGAAGAGGAGGAGGAGGAGCAGCAGCAGCAAGAGTACAGGGTGATGATGGTTTCTCATTGGCTTTCTTGCTGAAGTAGAAGATGTGAGGTATGTTTGTTCCATTGGTGCTTGTAACTGATAATTCTTTCTTGTTGACAATTTTGCTGGGGTCTGGATTGGCAATATTTTCCAGTAATTGATGCAGAGTGGTAGGGCTGGAGAGCTCCCCCTTCTGGTCTCCTGGCTCCATTATAGTGAGGTTTTCCTTTATTAATTTTCAGTTTTTACCATACGAAGGAACTGGGTGAATGTGATGATAAATGCCTGCTGTCACTCAGCACAGTTTCCAAAGATAATAGGGATGGTGGACACTGTGCTAGTCCAGGAAGAGAACTTCCACCCCTAGATTGCGTTCTTATGCTCTCTCTAGAATGCTCTTCCCCCAGATATTCAAAGGCTCGCACCATCACTGCAGATCATAGTTCAGAATGGTCCTCTGCTTGGAACGCTCTCCTTTCTTCCACACTGCTTTTTAGTCACAATATTTACCACTACCTGATACTATTTTATGTATTTGTCTATTGCCTACTTTGTTCACTGAAGTGCAAGTGCCATGAAGTAAAAACTTGACATATCTTGCTCACCACTGTAATCCCAGCACCCAGAACAGTACTCAGCACAAAGCAGGTCCTCAACAATTATTTTTTAAAAAATACTGAGCCCAAGTAGGGATCCCCACTTGGTGGGGAGCCTGCTTCTCCCTCTGCCCCTCCCCTTGCTTATGCTTGCTCTTCCTCATGAATAAATAAAATATATTTTTTAAAGATTTTATTCATTTATTCATGAGAGACACACACAGAGAAAGAGAGAGAGAGAGGTAGAGACATAGGCAGAGGGAGAAGCAGGCTCCATGCAGGGAGCCCGACATGGGACTCGATCCCGTCTCCAGGATCAGGCCCTGGACTGAAGGAGGCGCTAAACCGCTGAGCCACCAGGGCTGCCCAAGAGAGAGAATCTTAAACTGAGTGTGGAGCCTGACTTGGGGCTCCATCCCACGACTCTGAGATCACGACCCCAGCTGAAATCAAGAATCTGACACTTAACTGACTGAGCCACCCAGGCGCCCCTCAACAAGCATTTTATTTATTTATTGATTTATTCATTCATTTAAATTTTTTAAAAAAATATTTTATTTATTTATTTATTCATGAGAGACACACACACAGAGAGGTAGAAACATAGGCAGAGGGAGAAACAGGCTTCCTGTGGGGATTCTGATGCAGCATTTGATCCCAGGACCCTGGGGATCACAACCTGAGCCAAAGGCAGCCGATCAACCAAGGAGCCATCCAGGTGCCCCTCAACAAGTATTTTAAATCAATCAATCAGTGAATATTAATAAGTTACTGTTGGGGTGAAGGATTGGAACAGTGAGGGATGAAGGGTTTACTTTTCATTGTATACTTTCTGTACTATCTAAAATTTTTGAGTATCTTATATATATTACTTTTTAAAAATACCAAAATTGGGGACACCTGGCTGGCTCAGTCAGTAGAGCATGTGACTTTTGATCTCAGGGTCATCAGTTTGAGCCCCATGGTGGGTGTAGAGATTATTTTTAAAAAATATATATAGGGATGCCTGGGTGGCTCAGCGGTTTAGTGCCTGCCTTCGGGCCCAGGGCATGATCCTGGAGTCCCGGGATCGAGTCCCACATCTGGCTCCCTGCGTGGAGCTGCTTCTCCCTCTGCCTATGTATCCGACTCTCTCTCTCTCCCTCTCTGTGCATCTCTCATGAATAAATAAAAATAAAATCTTTAAATGAATATACAGATAGATAGACTATTGGAAAGTGGGATTTGGGACTAAATACTTTTGTGTATTTCTATGCTTTTAAGATTGTTAATAAACAGTATTTTTTAAAATGGGATAATAGGACTTGTAGTTTAAATGCTGCCTTCTGGGGGGCATAGCTCAGTCAAGTAGAGCATATGACTCTTGACCTTAGGATCATGAGTTTGAGCCCCACACTGGACATGGAGCCTACTTTAAAAGAAAATAAATAAATGCTGTCTTCTGTCTTTCCAACAAAGTTCCTTATGCAGAACTTTTTTGGAGAATACTGGTATCTATGGAAGGGTCTAGGGCACTAGATATGAGAGGGAGAAAACTGTGTCAAGATATAACTAAAGCTTCTTCCCACTGTCTTTTGCTATTGAGATGCCCAAAAAGCAGTTTAGATTTTTTAAAGCTTTTTGTAAACTCCAATAGAAGGAGGGCTACACATGGCCACACCTTTTTGCAAACACTGGGAAATCATAGCTGGGGGAGCGTATCCTATTGGAAAACAAAAAGGACTCGTTTTAGACAAGTGCTATGAATTGAATGTGCCTCCTCTTCCCCTCCAATATATACTAAACTCCTATCCCTAAATGTAATTATATTTGGAGATAGGGCCTTTATGGAAGTAATTAAGATTAAATTAAGTCATGAGGATGGGAATTCCAAGATGGGATTGATGTCTTTAGAGAAACACCAGAGAGTTCCCCTCTCTTCGAAAAAGCTCACAAAGAGGTCGTGTGAGCACACATCAAAAAGGCTGCTATCTGCAAGCTGAAGGAAGAGGCTTTGGAATTGTGGGGGCCAAGGGCAGGCTTCCCCAAGATGGGACATTTTGGCACTTGGATTATTTTGAGCTGAAGGCATTTGAGACCTTGTGGGCTCACGAGAAAATTTTGCTCCTCCCTTAATCATGTAGAAGAATCTAAATTGGATCTTTCCTTCCTATTAGAATAGGGGTTATTAGCAAAGATAAATTTTATCAAGTGATCCTTCTGTATAGCAGACCAAACAACTAATTATCAAACATCTGCTCTTCTTCTTACTGTCCTGTAAATTGTGTTCTTTTTCTCTTAAGCCCTAGACCCCTACCCCATTCTCCTTAGGTCAGATTGATATATATATACCTCATTTTGCCTATCTTTGGAATTTCCATGTCTATGTAGATTTGCTACACATATGCTGTTAAATTTTGTTTTCTCTTGTTAATCTGCTTTGCATCAATTTGATTCTTAGTCCAACTAGAAGGACCCTTGAAGAGCACAGGAATTCTTGCTCCCTTACAGAAATAGCATCCACCCTGCCAGCACCTTGATCTTGAACTTCTTAGCCTCCAGAACTGTGAGAAATGAAGTTTCATTGTTTAAGCCACCAGTTTATGGTATTTTTTTTAATGGCAGCCCACGCAGACTAACATAACAGAAAAGAAAACAGTAAGTTCATTAAGTTCCACTCATGGTTGAAGTAATTAGCAATAAGTACACTATCCATAAAATTCTAGGGGAAGTGAAAATGGTATTAGATCTATCATGTATTTATAAACATATTTATTGCACAGTAAACACACTTAGGTTGAGATGATATTTGAGGACATGGTCCCCTTTCCTCCTCAGTTAACTGTGCACACTGGTTGGTCAGCACATGTGCTATCTTCCCAACTGCTTGGCAAGGTACCTCTCCCTTCAGGCTCATGTTCTCTGTTCCACAAAGTCCATGCTCACATCCCATTACAGAATCTAATCCCTATTGCTGGGCAGCCCGGGTGGCTCAGTGGTTTAGCGTTGCCTTCAGCACAGGGCCTGATCCTGGAGACCCGGGATCGAGTCCCACGTCGGGCTCCCTGCATGGAGCCTGTGTCTCTCCCGAATAAATAAATAAAATCTTTAAAAAAGAATAATCCTTATTGCTTTCCCCAGTCATCTTCACTTACCTTTATCTCCCTTCCCACCTGCTATACTACCAGAAAAGAAAAATAAATAGTAAATAAAGAGATTTCCTGGGGCACCTGGGTGGCTCAGTGGTTGAGCATCTGCCTTTGGCTCAGGGCGTGATCCCAGGGTTCCAGGATCGAGTCCCACATTGGGCTTCCTGCATGGAGCCTGCTTCTCCCTCTGCCTATGTTTCTGCCTCTCTCTCTGTGTCTCTCATGAATAAATAAATAAAGCCTTTAAAAAAAAAGTCTTAAAAAATTCCCTTACTCGGTTTGTCCTGAAGTTAAAAGGAGGAGGGATTAATGTAGATAAAAATGAAAATATTTAAGGTAGATAAACAGGAAGTCCTGTGCCTATTTCCCTCAAATCAACTGCACAATAATGGGATGGTATGGACAAATCCTAGCCGATGAGGCTTGACCCTTCCTCCCACCCTACTCTACTCCCTGGTACACCAAGGCTGAGTGTAGGGTACTTCCTACAGTAATTCAGAAAGAAGTGACTCAACGCTCAACTGTTAATTTCAAAATGGACTTTCACAGCCTATGGCAGAGATGATAGCTTTAGGAGAAAAAGGCTTTGGTGGCATTAACAAATCCAATTCTTAGCCTGAACACTAGGCATAGAAAAATACCTAAACCAGGCAGAGTAGATGAAGATCTCTTAGGCCTAAGAAAAGAGAGAGTTGGAGAAGGGAGCAATTGATTGAGTCACTGATGGGCATCCCTGAAAGGGAGCTCTTGTTCTACCCATTATCCTACCCAGAATAGGCAGCCTTAGGAAAGGGTGTGGGCCATAGAGCCTCAAGGTAAGTGGGACAGGTCTTTGAGCAGGAAAGGAAAGTTGTACTCAATTCTTGTGGGGCCCAAGGAGAGCAAGCCAGGTCTTCAAGCATCCCCACACCACTGTACATGGTGACAGTGGCATTTTGGAGCAACAACAGCTCTGTCTCCTGGGCTCTCAGGGCAGTGAGGTAACACATCTAAAAGTGCCTCTGTGGCCTCTGAGAGGACATCGGGCCTGCAAGAGCCTTGCAATGAAGACAAACAAAACTCCTACTGAATGGAGGGATATTTTTGGAAACATTTCCAATATGTTTTCATGCTCTGTATGATCTGCTGCCTTGTAGCTTCCCACCTATAATGTTAAGGACAAAGTGTTTTGAGTTCCTACCAAGACGATGATCTTGAGGGTCAGGCCTGGTTCAGAAAAGAAATTCAAGGTTCTTTAAGATCAGGACAGAACACATCTGGGTTTATATCTATTGTCTCATAGTATTAAGAAGAGTCCCTTTGACATTCATGTTCTAAATTTTTATTGTAGTGGCTATATGACTACTCATTTGTCATCCAACTGACCACTCAAAATAGGTGAATTTTACTGTATATAAATTATATCTCTGAACTTATTTTTTTAAAGATTTATTTATTTATTTTGGAGAGAGAGAGAGAGAGAGAGAGAGTATACAAGAGGAGAGACGGAAAGCAGTGGGAGAGAGAGAGAAGCAAACTCCCCGCTGAACACAAAGCCCTATTCTGTCCTTCATCTAATGACCCTGAGATCATGACCTGAGCCTAAATCAAGAGTCAGATGCTTAACTAACTGAGCCACTGAGGTGCCCCTCAGAACTGATTTTTTTAATACAGACACAGGATGTTGAAACTAGTGAATGGAAATTTGATGAGCAACAGAATATTATATTAACTCAAAGTAATTAAGTCCTCCAGATTGCTTATTAATCACAGAAGAAAAAAGAGCAATTTCTATTGAGACTAAGTGATACTACCTAACCATAGAATCAAATCTAATTGCCAACATCAGGGTTAAAATGAGCCTCCTCCTATGATGCCTTGAGGACATTCTTTTGTGGAATTCCTGCCAAAACTGCATATCTTTATCTCATCACAAGGAAACCTCATGTGAACATGTTCTACACAATAGCTGGCCCATACTCTTCAAAATATCAAGGCCATGAAAGATGAAGAAAGGTGGAGGAGCTGTTCCAGATTAAAGGTAACTACATAAATATGATCCTGGATTGGATCCTGGACTCAAATCTAGAATATCTGGACAATTGGTGAAGTTCAAATATAGAGTGGACCAGATAATTATTTTATCTATGTTAAGTTTTCAGGATTTTGGGGTACCTAGCTAGCTCAGTTGGTGTAGCCTGTGACTCTTGATCTCAGCGTAGTAAATCTGAGCCCCATGTAGGGTGTAGAGATTACTTTAAAATAAAATCTTTAAAAAAAAAAAAGTTTCAGGGGCAGCCCAAGTAGCTCAGCGGTTTAGTGCCGCCTTTGGCCCAGGGCATGATCCTGGAGACCCGGGACAAGTCCCGCATCAGGCTCCCTGCATGGAGCCTGCTTCTCCCTCTGCCTGTGTCTCTGCCTCTCTCTGTGTGTCTCTATTAATAAATAAGAAAAATCTTTAAAAAAAAAAAAAAGGTCAAAGACAGAGTTACTATTTAACTTAGCAATTCCACTCGTAGGTATATACCCAAGAGCACTGAAAACAGGTACTCAAATATGTACTTATACATTAATGTTTATAGTAGCATTATTCACAACAGCCAATAGGGAAAAAAAGATAGGTAAAAACAAGCCAAATATACATAAACAGATGAATGGATAAACAAAGTATGGTCTATCCATACAATGGAATATTATTCAGCTGTAAAAATAATGAAGTATTAAAAGAGGACTCCAGCTAACTTCATTTTGACCTCAGTCAGTACTTTCTAATTCATTGAGTTCTCTTCAGCTTATCTCTTAGCTCAGACAAAAAAATCCTGTGGGCAAAGCATCCCCGATGCTAAATGAAACCACTCACACATGCAATAAGGACTGCCCCTAGCCAGCAAGACCCTGCTTGATTGACTCCAAGGCAACCTGATCAGCTTGAACTCAGATGGGCCAGCTGCATGTACCCACCAACCTTTGTCCCATATTTCCCTTATATAAACCTGGAAGTATACTCGGCACTGTGGAGATAGTCTTAGAGACACTAGTCTGCTGTCTTCCTGGTGTTGGCCTCGCTGAAATAAACTTGTTTCTTGTTTCACCATTGTTCATCTCTGCCTGTGGATTTTATCAGTGGCAGTTGGCCGAACTTGGTCTGTTTGGGACCCCTGGAACCAGGGGCTTTTGTACCCCATGGACCAGCTATAGATCCAAAGAGACCACATGACCAGAGACAACGAATGTCTCCCCAGGAACATGAGGAGACAGGAGACTGAAGACCACATGGGCACCCCCTCCAAAATCTTGATTCTGTGTAATCTGAGCAGGAGAAAATTCCCCCAAAAAAGCTGAGATGAAATTGTCTGCCATCCCAGTGGGATGGGGGCTTGAAATCAAAATTAAGTTGATGTGTGCAAAGTAACAAGATGCAGTTTCTTTTGCTCCTCATTTGGGGCACTGTAATATTGTGATTTATAAGAAATATATATGTGGTCTTTATCCTCATTCCTAGCACAGAGTTCCTAAAACCCTTGGGATTTCCTAAATGATAGGAGCAATGAAGGTGTCTTTTGTTATTCATAACAAGCCCCTTTCCACTACTTCTATATTTATGTTAATGACAGGAATTTGAAAGCCTCTAAATGTGGGGATTAATCGCTAGGGGAACCATCCCTGTTATTAGAGGTTATTGGAGGCTTCATCTCAGCAGAAGGGAAGGGGTGGAGGTTGATCAATCACTAATGGCCATGACTTAATCAACTATGCCTATGTAATAATGAAGCTTCCATAAAAGCCCAGGAGGGTGGGGTTCTGAAGCTTCTGGGTTGGTGAACAATGGGAGGTGCTAGGAGAGTGGCACCCAGAGAGGAGGGTACGAAAACTCCACGCCCTTCCCCACATACCTGCCATATGCATCTCTTCTATCTGGCAGATTCTGAATTATATCCTTTTATAATAAATCAGTAATCCAGTAGGTTAAATACTTGCCTGTGTTCTGGCAGTGCTCTAGCAAATTAATCAAACCTGAAGAGAGGGTGGTGGGAACCTCCAATTTATACCCAGTAATCAAAAGCACAGATAACAATCTAGATTTGAGATTGACATTTGAATTGGGTGGGGGGGAGTCTTGTGGGCCTAACCCCCTAACCTATAGGATCAGATGCTATCTCCAGGTGGAAACTATCAGAGTCGAGTTAAACTGTAGGACACCTAGCTGGTATCTGGAATCAGGTAATTGCTTGGTGAGTGGAAACTCCTACCCAAACATGCACACATTTGGTGACCAGAAGGGAAATTACAAGATCAAGGGCTCTGTTAGCCCTGGAAAAAATCTATTAAGGAAGTATCTGTTCTTCCTAGTTACCTATATCTTCCTAGTTTTACTATGCTTTTTAAAAATAAAAAATAGATTTTGTGAATTTTTAAAAATTATTTATTTATTTATGATAGTCACACACACACACACACACAGAGAGAGGCAGAGACATAGGCAGAGGGAGAAGCAGGCTCCATGCACCGGGAGCCCAACATGGGATTCGATCCCGGGTCTCCAGGATCGTGCCCTGGGCCAAAGGCAGGCGCTAAACCGCTGCGCCACCCAGGGATCCCGATTTTGTAATTTTTATACATCCTTTCCGGCAGCTATTGAGATGATCATATCGTTTTTCTTTTTTGACTTTCTTTTTTTTTTAATCCTCTTTTACACATTTTGCCCACCCACACCACTCTCCATCTCTGGCTACTGGCAATCTAATCTGTTTTCTGTACCTATGAGCTCATTGTTTTTTTGATTGCACATACAAGTGAGATCATATGGTATTTGTCTTTTCCTGTTTGCCTTATTTCATTTAGCATAATGCCCTCAGGATTCATCCACATTGTTGCATAGTAAAATCCCATTTCTTTATCCATTCATCCATCAATGGACACTTAGGTTGTTTCCATATCTTGGCTATTATAAATAATGCTACAATTATAACCAAATCAACATGACTTTGTCCCTTGACAGAAACTATACCAGGTAAGCTGTTGGACAAAGGAAACTATTTGCAGCAAATAAGGAATATCTTCCAAAGTCCTGTCTCCTGGACAAGGGTAAATGGGCTTTTATATAAGGTTAGGATGAATATTTAGATAGGGAAGCTTTGTCATGGTAGAGATAGAGGCAGGCATAAAGTTGTGCATGCGCCTTTAGGAAACATGCCTCAGGAAAGTCACTAAACACTGTATGTTCTAACACAGTCCTAACACTGTATGTTAGGTAAATGAGGCTTGTGTTCCGCCTTGGGTGGAAATTTTAATATTAGAATGAGGTAAAGGTAGTTGTGGGTCATTCTGTACTTGAGGTCATTCCCTGGTCTGCCTCTGCAGGTATGAGTCAGGGGTTATGCTCAAACTGGTCTGGGTGATTTGGGCAGTCTGGGCCAGCAGGAAGTCTTGTCTGGGTAGTCACTATTGCTTGAAGGGGTGCTTTGGTTTTCATTTGTCTGAATTAAAAGATAAGTGGGAAAGAAGAGCTTAAGGAAAAATGTGGACAAACGTCAGTGAGTATAATAAGCAGGTGGGCAGTAAAGGTCAGGTCTTGGGATCTAGCTGGTGACACAATGCATGTCAGGGTGGATATATCTTTATCAATTAGGGTTCACATTTTCTTCAGATAAATACTGAGATGTGGAATTGCTGGATATGGTGGCTCTATTTTTAGTTTTTGAGGAAACTCCATACTGTTTTCCATAGTGGCTGCACCAGTTTATAGTCCAACCAATAGTGAACAAGAGTTCCCATTTCTCTACATACTCACCAACACTTTTCTCTTGTTTTTTTTTTTTTAAAGGTATTTATTCATGAGAGACACAGAGAGAGAGAGAGGCAGAGACACAGGCAGAGGGAGAAGCAGGCTCTATGCAGGGAGCCTGATATGGGACTTGATCCCAGGTCTCCAGGATCAGGCTCTGGGCTGAAGGTGGCGCTAAACCGCTGAGCCACCAGGGCTGGCCTCTTTTTTTTTTTTTTTTTTTAAATAGGTGAGGTGATATCTCGTAGTTTTGATTTGAATTTTTCTGATGATTAGTGATGTTGAGCACCTTGTCATGTACCCCATTGCCTATAAGTATGTTCCTGGAAAAATGTCAATTTAGATCTGCCCATTTTTTAATTGGATTGTTTGGGTTGTTTTTGTTGTTTTTTTACTATTGAGTTGTGTGAGTTCTTTATATATTTTGAATATTCACCTCTTATCAGATATGTCAGTTTTGCAAATTTTTCCCATCCTGTAGGTTGCCTTTTCATTTCATCAATATTTTCCTTCCTGTGCAGATCCTTTTTAGTTTGATATAGTCCCACTTGTTTACTTTTGCTTTTGGTGCCTTTGTTTTCGTGTCTTTAATCTATTTTGAGTTAATTTTTGTGTATGGTATAAGACAGTGGATCACTTTCTTTGGCCTTTTAATATGGCAACTTATTTATCAAATTCCTTTTTATTGGAAGACTGTTGCATACTTGGGAAAAAAAAACCTGTTACGGCCTATTGTTCCTGTAATGAGTTTCTGGATTCTGCTGGCTAATAGTAATTTAAGATATTTGCTTTAATATTCTCAAAGGCTGCCCTCTGATAATTTGTTGCTGCTGTTGTCATCTCTGTGCTGCATTCCTCTGGGGGATATTCCTCCAGAGGATGAAATCTTGGTTGCTCTCCTCCAGGAGGAGATATGGAAGAATGTGACTAGAAGGAATCCAGTCTAGGAAGGGTTGGCATAGATTTGCCTTGAAATGAAGTCATGATGGAAGAGCAGCCAGGCAGAGAGCATAGGTCATCGCATGTATTTAAAAACTATGAAGATCATTGAAAAAAGGCAGCAGCAAGCTTCATGGTAAAAAAAAAAAAAAAAAAAGAAAGAATATCCACTTAAGTCAGGAACAATACAAGAATGCTATTTCTTACTACTTAAAATGGCTTTGGAGGCATTTAAATAAGAAGAGGTTTAACATTGGTTAATTAGTTATTAGTTAATAGTTTGTTGCAGTTGTTGTTGTTTTGAAATTGTTTAGTGACTTTCCTCTACTAATTTTGTAGTCTGTCTTTGTCATGTATGGCCACTGAAGTCTCTGCTCACTTAACTTAGTGGTCCAGCCAATGACTGGAAAGAGATTCCTTAAATGTCTAGCATCAATAAGTCTCCCGGCCTTTGCCAAGAGATATGTGTCTATGTGTTAGGGCATACCTTAAATTTGGCAATTTACAGCTCAGGCTTAGCCTTCACTTCTTGCTTATACAGAGCCTCAACACTAACTGGAGGGGAGAGATTAGGGCCTTCTCAAGTCTTAACTGGGCACATGTACTGGCTTCTACATCAACTGGCCTCTAGTTCTCCAGGAATATGTTGGAACTTTTCAAAGTCTTCTATGGACATCTCATTCCCCAAACTTCCTTTTCAGTTTTTGGGCAGTCTCTTTTTCGTTCTACAACTGTTACCCTTTTTCATGTACCTGCTATGTTAAACAGTCACTACAGATTTTTTCTTTCTTTTTCTTTTTTCCCTTTCTTTCTTTTCTTTCTTTCTTTCTTTTTTCTTTTTTTTCTAAGGATTTTTATTTACTTCTTTGACAGAGAGAGATAGAGAGCAGAGAGAGAGCAAGCAAGCATACAAACAGGGAGAGCAGCAGGCAGAGGGAGAGAGGGAGCCTGACTGGGGGGGGCTCAATCCCAGGACCCTGGGATCATGACCTGAGCTGAAGGCAGACACTTAACTGACTGGGCCACCCAGGTGCCCCTGATTTTCTTTTTTTAAACAAATGTTCCAAGAGAAGGTTGTTCACAGTGAGTAAGCTCTGAATGAGGTCAAATAAAGGTAAGCCTTGTGAGTGGGAATTTCCAGGAGACTCTAAACAGGTCAGCCTATATAATTCTCTGGGAATAGGGCTCTTTCAGGAGCCCCAAACTTGTCTGGTCTCTCCAGTGGTTGTTGCTGATTGGGTTCTACAGCTACCATGTTGTGCCGCTACCATGTTGTGCAGCTGTTGGTTTCCAAATAAGGAAACCAGAATAGGGCAAGCATAATTCTGAAAAGCTCCCTGTTCTTACCGGGATTCAGCTATTTTTCTTGAATAAATGTTCCTTGGATTGTTGTAAGTCTTTGGTTCATCTTCATAGTTCTAAGAAAGTTGATTTTGAATTTTTTTTGCCAGAGTTTTCATTGCTTTTATGGAGGAATGGATTTTTGGATTCTTAGTCTGCCATTCCATTCTCTAGTGGAATTTTGATGTTCCCTTTCTTACATTTCTGAAGTTTATTCCTAGGGTATTTTTGTTGCTATTTTAAATATAACATTTTCTTTTTTAAAAAGATTTATTTATTCATGAGAGATACAGAGAGAGAGGCAGAGACAAAGGCAGAGGGAGAGGCAGGCTCCCTTAATGGACCTGATATAGAATTTAATCCTAGGACCCCAGGATCACAACCTGAGCCAAAGGCAGATGCTCAACCACTGAGCCACCCAGACCTCCCTATAACATTTTCTTCCACTATATTTTCTAATTGGCTTTTGTTTTTATTTAAGAAACCTCTTTTAAAAAAATTTCAGTATAATTGATATACAGTGTTATATTAGTTTCAGATATACAATATAGCGATTCAACAATTCCATACATTACTCAGTGTCATCATAAGTGTCCTCTTAATCCCCTTCACTTATTTTACCCATCCCCCCACCCACATCCTTTTGGTAACCATCCGTCTATTCTCTATTATTAAGAGTTTGATTTGGGGGTGCCTGGGTGGCTCAGTGGTTGAGCGTCTGCTTTTGGCTCAAGGTGTGATCCCAGGGTCCTGGGATCAAAGTCCTGCATCAGGCTCCCCATGGGGAGCCTGTGTGTGTCTCTCATGAATAAATAAATAAAATCTTGGGCAGCCTGGGTGGTTCAGAGGTTTAGCGCTGCCTTCAGTTCAGAACCTGATCCTGGAGACCCGGGATCGAGTCCCACCTCAGGCTCCCTGCATGGAGCCTGCTTCTCCCTGTGCCTCTGCCTCTCTCTCTCTCTCTCTCTCTCTCTCTGTGTCTCTCATGAATAAATAAATAAAATCTTAAAAAAAAAATAAAATCTTTTTTTAAAAAAGAGTCTGTTTTTTTGGTTCATCTTTTTATTTTCCTTTGTTTCTTAAATTCCACATATAAGTGAAATCATACAGTATTTATCTTTCTCTGACTTATTTCACTTAGCATTATACTCTCTAGATCCATCCATGTTATTGCAGATGGGAAAATTACATTCTTTTTTTATGGCTGAGTAACCTTCCATTATATATACATGCCACATATTTTTTATCCATTCATCTATCAATGGACACTTGAGTTGCTTCCATATCTTAACTATTATAAATTATGCTGCAATAAACATAGGGTGCGCATGTCCCTTTGAATTAGTGTTTTCAATTCTTCAGGTATCTAGCACTGGAATTACTGGATTATATGGTAATACTATTTTTAATTTTTTGAGGAATCTCCATATTGTTTTTAATGATAGTTGCACCAGTTTACATTCCCACCAACAGTGTAGGAGGCTGCTTTCTTCCCACATACTCACCTTGTGTTTTTTAATTTTAGCCATTCTGACAGGTGTGAGGTGGTACCTTGCTGTGTTTTTGATTTGCATCTTCCTGATGATGAGTGATGTTGAGCATCTTCTCATGTGTCTGCTGGCATTCTGAACGTATTCTTTGGGGGAAATGTCTGTATGTATCTTCTGCCCATTTTAAAATCAGATTATTTGGTTTTCTGCGTGCTGAGTTTTATCAGTTCTTTACTTTGGATACCAACCCCTTATCAGCTACAACATTTGCAAATATCTTCTCCTATCCAGTAGATTATCTTTTAGTTTTGTTTGTTGTTGCCTTTGCTATGCAGAAGCTTTTTATTTTTGATGTAGTTTTAATAGTTTATTTTGGCTTTTGTCTCCCTTGCCTCAGGAGGCAGATCTAGAAGGATGCTGCTACAACAATGTCAGAGAAATTACTGCCTGTGCTATTCTAGGATTTTCATGGTTTCAGGCCTCACATTTTGAGGTTTTGTGTGTGTGTGTGTGTGTGTGTGTGTGTGTGGTGTAAGAAAGTGGTCCAGCTTCATTCTTTTGCATATAGCTGTCCAATTTCCCCAATACCATTTGTTGAAGAGACTGTTTCTGATGGCATATTCTTGCCTCTTTTGTCAAAGATTAGTTGGCTATATAATTGTGGGTTTATTTCTAGGTTTTCTATTCTGTTCCATTGATCTATGTGTCTATTTTTATGCCAGTGGTATACTGGCTTGAATAATACAGCTTTATGACATAATTTGAAGGCTGGAATTGTGATACCTCTAGTATTGTTTTTCTTTCTCATTGTTTTAGCTATTTGGGGCCTTTTGAGGTTCCAAACAAATTTTAGTATTTTTCTAGTGCTGTGAAAATTGCTGTTGGTATTTTGATAGGCGTTGCCTTAAGTCTGTAGGTTGCTTTGGGTAGTACAGATGTTTTAACAATATTTTTTCTTCCAGCCCATAACCATGGACTGTCCATTTTTTAAGATTTTATTTATGTACAGATGTTTTAACAGTATTTGTTCTTCCAACCCATAACCATGGACTGTCTTTCCATTTCTTTTTTTTTAAAGAATTAATTTATTTATTTATTTATTTATTGGAGAGAGAGAATGAGAGAGCACACAAGCAAGGATAGCAACAGAGGGAGAGGGAGAAGCAGGCTCCCTGCTCATCAGGGAGCCTGATGCAAGGCTTGGTCCTAGGACCCTGGGATCATGACACGAGCCAAAGGCTCAACCAACTGAGTCACCCAGGAGCCTCCGTCTTTCCATTTTTTTGTGTTGTCTTCAATTTCTTTCATCAGTATCTTATAGTTTTCAGAATACAGGGCTTTTACTACTTTAAGTTTATTCCTAGGCATTTTATTATTTTTAGTGTAATTGTAAATGGGACTGTTTTCTTAATTTTTTTCTCCTGCTTCATTATTAGTGAATAAAAATGAAAGAGCTTTTTGTACATTGATTTTGTATCCTGTAACTTTACTGAATTCATTTATCAGTTCTAGTAGTAGTCTCTCAGATTTTCTATATATAGTAGCATGTCATTTGCAAATAGTGAAAGTTTTACTTTTTCATTACTAATTTGGATGCCTTTTCTTTCTTTTTGTTGTCGATAGCTGTGGCTAGGACTTCCAGGACTATGCTGAAGTAAAGTGGTGAAAGTGGGCATGCCTGTCTTGTTCCTGATCTTCAGGGAAAAGCTCTCAGTTTTTCCCCACTGAGTATGATGTTTGCTGTGGGTTTTTCATATATGGCCTTTATTATGCTGAGGCATATTCCCTCTAGAACTACCTTGTTGAGGGCTTTTTATCATGAATGGATCTTGTACTCTGTCAACATTTTTTATGCATTTATTGAGATGATCATTTGGGTTGTATCTTTTCTCTTATTGATATGATGTAACATGTTGATTGATTTGTGAATATTAAAACACCCTTATATTCTGGGAACACATCCCACTTGACTGTGATGAATGATTTTTTTATTGTATTGTTGGATTTGGTTTGTTAAATATTCTGTTGAGGAAACTGGCAGTTGATTCTCCTTTTTTTTGTGGTGTCTTGCCATTTAATTTTTAAGAGTTCTTTAATATCTTCCTAGTGTATTAGAGATATTAGCTATTTGTCTGTTATATACATTGCAAATATTTTCTTTTGGTTTGCCAATTGTCATTTGACTTTATGATGGCTTTGACCACGAGAAATGTTTTATTTTTACGCAAATTTATCATTTTTTTAATTATTACAGATTTCAAGTCATAGACTCTACTTATACTGAGGCTAAAGAGGAAGTCATTTGTCATGTCACTTGCATGATTTCAGTTTTGGCATTTAGATCTCTAATCCAGTTGGAATTTATTTTTACGTGAAATGATAGCTATGGTTCTACTTTTATCTTATCCCAAATAGCTACTCAGTTGTTTCAGCACTATTTTTTTTAAGTCCATTTTTTGGGGTGCCTGGGTAGCTCACTGGTTGAATGTCTGCCTCTGGCTCAGGTCATGATCCCAGGGTCCTGGGATCGAGTCCCACATCAGGTTCCCCAAAGGGATCCTGCTTCTCCCTCTGCCTCTGTCTCTGCCTCTCTGTGTCTCTCATGAATAAATTAAAAAAATCTTTTAAAAGAAGTCTATTTTTGCCCCAGGAGCTTGAGATGACCCTTTACCAATATTCTAAGTTCCAAATGTTCTTTAGTCTATTTTGAGGATTTCTATTCTATTGGTCTGTTTGTCTCCTTGTGCACAGATACTACACAGTTTTGTTATAGATGTTTTATAGTATGTTCTCTTGTCTGATAAGGCTAGGCCTCCTCAGGTTTTCCTTTTCATTGATTGCCAAAATATATTTTTGCATATTTGCCTTTTTCCCATATTGTATTCTTGCTGAAAATGCATAACCTGCATTTAATCATGAGGAAACTGAGGGAAATTTTATACAAGAATTGGCTAATATTCTTCAAAAAAACATTAAGGTCATGAACAAAAAAGAAAAATGAAGGAGTTTTCCAGAATTAAAGGAGACTAAGGAGACATAACAAATATACTATGTGGTCCTAGATAGATAAAAGGACATGGGACAAGTGCATTGATATTAAGTTACTGGTTGACTGTATTATGTTTATGTAGGTTATAAACATTTGAAGAAATTGGGTAAAGTATATATGGGAATTCTTTGTAATATTTTGGCAATCTTTTTATTTATTTTTTTTGGCAATCTTTTTATAAACCTGAAATGATTTCAAATTAAAAAGTGAAAACATTAAAATATGAGAAAAATTAATTCTGTATAATAAAATATAATTTATTTATAAAATATTCAAATATTATACATAATCAATCTATTTGTCAAATGTTAAGAGTTGCTGACTTGCTACTGGCAAGAGTGAAGCAAATGGGGCCATCTGGGTAGCTTGGTGGTTGAGCATCTGCCTTTGGCTCAGAGAATGATCCTGGAGTCCTGGGATTGAGTCCCACATTGGGCTCCCCATGGGGAGCTGCTTCTCCCTCTGCCTATGTCTTTGCCTCTCTCTCTCTGTGTCTCTCATGAATAAACAAATAAAATCTTTTTTTAAAAAAAGAGTGAAGCAAATGGGTGAGCAAAATTATCATGATGCAGGAGAATTTCTTAGTGGTTTAGCTTTCATTAAACAGTCAGTGTAGGAACTGGATTCCTAGGAGGGTTACAAAGTCTCCTGGTAAGACTTGCCAACCACTTCTGGGAATGATGATGGCATTACTTGAGGCTGCCTTCTGATGTATGTGGGCAATTAGCAGAGCTAAGGGGAGGTTGGATAAACACGGGGAAGGGTTATTTAATGTCATATAGTATCAAAGCTCTAAAGACTTGCAGCTGATTTAAAATTCCAACTCTTGAATCTTTATCAGGCCACCCTAGAGTTAAAGCCTTGACTCACTCTCAAATTCAGAAAAAGAGAGATTGATTAACAGATCAATGATTAACAGAGGCAGGGAGAAGGGCTGTGGGAGAAATGCATTCCTGACAGCCCAAAAAGTGCTGCTGGTTGACATATAAAGTCAGAGTTTGGTATCAGTAAGTAAAGCTGCTTGATTCCCATAACTCATCAGACTCTACTACTCTGTATATGGATCAGCTTTTCTACCAAGGTCAGAGAGCAGAGATCTGTTAGAGGAGCATGTTGTACTTACTGTGGGGTGCCTGGTTTCTGGGTTGTTTTATTGGGAAGCATTTCTGACTCACCTCATGTGGAGCCTCTGAATTGCCCATTCTTGTAGAAAATCTTCTCTTAGGCACTTTAAATGACTCTTAGAAGAACTATGGCTTACCCACATTGGAGCTTCTGTAAAATAAAGCAGGGTGGCTAGACTTATTTTCAAGAAAGTAGAGTTAGAAAAATCAGTCCTTACGTTACATATAATACGTGTGATAGTCAACCACAAACATTGATATTTTAGATCTTAGGTATTTCAGTGCAACATCTGAGAGCTATGCATTATAAAAGCATAAAATGTATTATTCCCCAGTTTTCTCAGCCTGTGATGCTGTAAAGATGTAAAATTAATCCTACTGAACAGAAAAAACATTACAAGTTGTTTAATACCTTTGACTTGAATTCTACCTTTATTGAAAAGGCAAGCAGCTAGTGGTCTACATTATTGTGTGTACCTTTTCTTTTTTAAATATTTTTATTAATTTATTAATGAGAGACTTATAGAGAGAGGCAGAGACACAGGCAGAGGGAGAAGCAGTCTCCATGCAGGGAGCCTGATGTGGGACTCGATCCCGGGTCTCAAGCCCCCGGCTGAAGGCGGCGCTAAACCGCTGAGCCACCTGGGCTGCCCTATTGTGTGTACCTTTAGTTAGAAACTGTTATAAAATGGAAGGAGATTTTTGTGATCATCAGTATTTCAAAAACACTTCAGATAAAGGTCACCCAGAATAATGACATTTTAAGAGTTGTAAACCCACCTTGCGGGTAGTAGTTTGTTGAACTAAGGGTTTTACCAGAAAGGAGGAACAATGTCATAAATAAATTTGTGAGTCTTATTAAAAAGAATTTGGTGGTCTGGGTGAAGTCAGTTAAGCATCTAACTCTTGGTTTCAGCTCATGTTGTGATCTCGGGGTCCTGGGACTGGGCCTGTCCATCAGTCTCTGTGCTCAGCGCAGTCTGAGATTCTCCCTCTCCCTCTGCGCCTCCTGCTTATGCTCTCTCTCTCAAGTAAACCACCAAATCTTAAAAAAAAAATTTGGTGAGCAGGGTGATTGGCAAACTCTATCTTGTAGTTAAGAAATCTAACTTGAAGAGCTGTAGAGCTTGACACTTTTGGGATATAGTTGCACACATTTGCTGCTCATGCTTCATATACTAGTGCAAAATGGTAACTGGTAGTAATTTTGAGGCCGTCCATTTGGCCAAACTACCAGATACATAATTAATAAAGTACTATAATAATATTTTAAAAACAACTGCCATTTTTTTTTTAAAAAAAGCACATAACTTACAGTTAGTAGACTTATTAAAATGGGTCAGAACTATATTATTGGATTTTTAGGTTTGTGGGTTCTCATAAAACAAAATGCACAAGTCCTATAATCAGAACCACAGAGGGCTAGCAATACATACAAAGGAACTAGCTAGCAATACATGCAAATCAACTACCTCTAACCAAATTGGGGGTTTGGTTAGAGATGGTTGGTTACAATTCTAAACCGTAATGCTATAATCACACCATTTGGACCACATAATTACTTAGAAAATCAGCTGGATTTGAGCACTCTTAGTCATGGGTCCAAATTCATTTGCATATGTTAATACTAAGGCTATAGCATTGGTCATTTTATAAATACTGTGCTTCACACTGTAATGTAAAATGTGTATATTTAACACTGCTTGTATAAATTATATAAATGATAGCAAATTTGGATAAATTAAAGCTTTTAAAATTATTATTATTGTTACTTTTCCATTAGTACCTGTAGCTTCAGCAATGACTTTGTAAAACCCTGTCTTAACAGTGACCAATTTTGTAGCTTTTAACATTCTGGATTTTCATTTGTTTTTGAGAGAGAGAGAGAGAGAGAGAGAGAAAGCACATGCAGGCTAGTGCAGGAAGGGGCAGCGAGAGAGAGAGAGAGAAAATCTTAAGCAGACTCCAAGCCAGCATGGAGCTGAGGCAGGGCTGGATCTCTTGATTCTATCATGACCTGAGCTGACATCAAGTTAACTGACTGAGCTACCCAGGCGCCCCTGGATTTTCAGTTGTAAGGCAGATTTTGGCAGTGGCTTTTCTCTTATTAAATATTAATGAACAATGAAACATCCATTAAACTATTAAGAAATACTACATATTATATCGGATTGTGTAATGCTGAGAAGTTTATATCTTCAACAAAATTGTTAGACCTGTCCCTGACTTTGAGCAATAGCCACATTATAGTCATAAGTGAAAATAGAGAAAAGAATATGCCATTGTTTCCACGATGTGAAAATTAAAATCCTGTAAATCATAAAACATCCCAATTCCTATTATAACTATTTAAAAGATTGTGAACTTACCAAAATGCACATGAAGTAAGTTTTTTGTTTTTTTCTAAAGTAGGCTCCACATCCAATGTGGGGTATAACTAATGACCCTGAGACCATGAGTCGCATGCTCCACTGAGCGAGTCAGCCAGGCACCTCCAAACAATATTACATATTTGATACCAGGTCCCTGCAAGATACGTTTCTTCCCTTTTCTGAGGAGGAAAGCTAACAGGTTAGATAACTTGCCCTTGGGCACAAAGGAACGAAAAGAAACTGGGATATTTAATTAGAGAAGTAAATTGGTCTGGCACAGGAGGGATTAAAATCTGGATCACTGAGTGCTAGTAGCGAGCGGGGAGAGTTGAAGATATATTCGCAGCAGGGACCAGATTACCAAGGATTTTTGCTTGTCTTATGATAAGTCTGAACTTGCGTCTGCGGACTCACTGCCGAGTGAATCCGAGGGAGGATTTTAAGCAGGCCCTGCCTACACTGAGTTGAAAGCGAGCGAACTGATGCTCAGCCTGCTCCGTCCTTCGCCACGTACTGAGCACCGGGGGGAAGACCCAGCGAAAGGCCGCAGAGCGCACCAGCCGGGCCAGCTTTCCCGCCGCCCGCGTGACTCGATGGCGAAGCCCCCAGCCGGGTCGTCCCGCAGGCGACTTCCCCGCTCCCTTCCGGAGACCGCTCCGCAGCCACCGCCTCCCGCCCCACGCTCCGCTCTAGGGCAACCTTGCGGAGCGCGCCCCACCGGCGCCCCCTAGCGTCGTCACCCTTCCCCCAGCTCCCACCTTAGCCCAGCCGCAAGCCTTCGGGCTCGACTCCCTAGCTGGTGGCCGCCTCTTTTTTCCGGCGCCATGCACGTCCGGTCACGTGTGAGCCCAGTCACGTGAGAGCCGGTCACGTGCCGCGTTCCGCAGGGCTCGGGACTCGGCGCTCGGCTTCCGCAGACCTGCGGGCCTCGGCGGGTGGGGTCGTGGCTGCCTGCCTCGGAGCCTGCCGGACTGCACGACCGGGATGGTGAGGGCGGCGGGCGGCGGGCGGCGGGGTAGGGGCAGGGGCAGGGGCAGGGGCAGGGGCAGGCAGGAGCTGGCCGGGCCGGGCCGCGGCCGTCGCCTCTCCGAAGCTCAGCCTCTCTGGTCTTGCCCGCTGCAGATGAACCGGACGACCCCGGACCAGGAGCGGGCGCCGGCGTCCGAGCCCGTGTGGGAGCGACCCTGGTCGGTGGAGGAGATCCGTAGGAGCAGCCAGAGCTGGTCGCTGGCGGCTGATGCGGGCGTGAGAGGCGGGCCCCAGGAACGGGAGGGGAAGGCGGGGCCGCCTGGGGTGACGCGCGGCCTGCGGGCAGAACAGGAGCCCCCATTCCTTCTCCACCCGATCTATCCCACTGCCATTTTTTAAAAAAAGATTTTATTTAATTATTCATGAGACACACACACACAGGCAGAGACACGGGCAGGGACCATGCAGGGAGCCCGATAGGGACTCGATCCCAGGACTCCAGGACCACGTCCTGGGCCGAAGGCAGGCGCTAAACAGCTGCGCCACCCAGGGATCCCCGTCTCTGCTATTAGTAACATATCCCACTCGCCTTCAAAGACACCGGCTGCAGTTTAGGCCCCTGGGCAGGGGAGGGCGGGTCGTCCTTAGCCGGCTGAGTGCCCCCACTGGGCCTACAGCCCACACGCGGGGTTCTCTTCCTGGTTTGAGTTTTGTAGCAGCGCACCCATATCCATCCTGAGGGAGGCAGATAGGTTTTCTCTGCGCTGCTGGATTGCTAGGTCCCTAGTGAGGCCCTTCCACGTTGAGACCCAGACCGTATGGGGAGGTAGACAAGCCTGTAAATGGATATCCTGGAGTGGGACTTTGAAAGCGGGGGCGGGGGGGCTAGAAGCCCAGAGCTGTGATTCCAAAGTCCCATATGAATGCCATTTTTTTTTTTTTATAAGAGTAGTGGTTTGTTATTTTGCCCTCCTTCTGGGATTTCTGAAGAGTGATAACCAAACAGGACTTTCAAATTTCACCAAAAATGAGATAGCAAGTGTCCACCGACTCCTTGGCACTGTTTTGATGAACTTCTTTAATGTTTTTCAGGGCTACTTGGTCCTGGGTACTGTCAAAAGCAGCATCCCTTACATTCCAGCACACACACACTCACACAAAGGTGAAAAGAAATGGGTTCTTTTATCTTTTGATACATAGAGTAGTCGTATGTGATATTGATACCACTTTATGTTTATTTTTAATATAGCTACTACAGTTTCTACAGGAATTCTCACAGCAGACTATCTCTAGAACCCATGAGATCAAGAAACAAGTGGATGGTCTAATCCGGGAAACTAAAGCAACAGATTGTCGCCTGCATAATGTCTTCAATGATTTCCTTATGCTGTCTAATACCCAGTTCATTGAGAATGTGAGTTATTTAGTTGTATCAGACTTATAAATAATGCTTTTTAGAGAAATAAGAATCTGTTGTGATATTAAGTGCTTCATTATTAGGTACTCTCCTCAATTTTGATGAATGTAGAGGTTCTTGGTAATTGAAGCTTCTTTCTTTAGGATTAATGGCTTTTTTTAATTAGTAAAGTTTATTTTTTCAAGCCTTTAAAAAACATGACACAAGTTTCTTACATTCTAGTCTTTCCATCCATTTTTAGTTTTAGTTGTGCTGACTTGGATGGCATTCCAACGAACTTTATTGTGGACATGTTCTGTAAGGAGAACTGTACACTTCGTCTTGATCCTCTAGGCTCGAGAATGTGGCTGCAGTATTGACTGTGCCCACCATGTTCTGATAAATTATTTTAAAGGCATGTGTGCCTACTTGGAATAAGTAGGAATAATATTTTTTTCAATATTCTTAATATTTTGTTACGATGGCTGAACCTGTGATATGGAATCAACTCTAAACAGTACTGAGCTTTGACCCATGTGTGATTTTTACCTATGTATGTATTGACTTTCTTTTTTTTTAGTATTTATTTATTTATTTATTATTTATGATAGACATAGAGAGAGAGAGAGGCAGAGACACAGGAGGAGGGAGAAGCAGCTCCATGTCAGGAGCCTGACGCGGGACTCGATCCCGGGACTCCAGGATCGCACCCTGGGCCAAAGGCAGGCGCTAAACCACTGAGCCACCCAGAGATCCCCTGTATTGACTTTCTTAGTGTACTTTTACCACATGGTACTGGCTGGATTGGTACCTGATTGAATTTTCAGGGGTGGGTGGGCATCATAAACTATTTTTTCTGAACCACAGTCTTCTTGTCTTATTTATCTTTTATTCAGCTGTTACTTTCTGGCCAAGGTTTTTTGCATTTGAGTTTTCCTTGATCTAGTGGGGTTTTTGTTCTTTTTGATTTTTTTTTTTTATTTCTTTATTTCTGTTCTCTTCTTGAATTCCCTGTTTTCCATCCATCTTTCCATCCCCTTACTCTTTATGCCTCTTCACCTCCCATTCTGCAGCCAGAATCCCCTCTCTTGAAAGGGACTGTTGGCCACTTTCAAGTTTTACTGCTGCTCACACCTCCCTGTAATGGCACATGTTACATAGGCTTCTCATTCGTGGCAGAACATGATGATGTTAAGAGTACAGCTGATGCTTAATAAAACTCTGGAAAGTTCTACATGCTGTTAATACATTTGGCAGTGATTTGGCTTTTTAGTTTTTTTTCTTCTTCAAATCCTAGTCTTGGTACTCCTATATTACAATGCTGGCTTGAAGGATGGTGCTATTTGGTTTCATGATAGATTATTGGAAAGGTATCCAAAGTCATATGGGTTTCTTGGTGTTAGTAATTAACTTCAGAAACAATCCCCAAGTTGAAAAATGTATTATAGACTTAGTGAAATTAAAGAGCAATCGGAACTTTCTGGGGCAAGAGAAATCAGTACCTTTAGTAAAGGCTCAAGAGGGGACTCTGAAGGAGGAGAAATACCAGTTAACAGTGGCCTGTGCCTCAGTGTGTCCTCAGAAGGGAACAGAATTCTTAAAGTTTCATGAATCTATTAATTTAGGAATTTTTGTCCTGAAACATTAAGTGACCTAGAAATGATTTATTTTTTTTTCTAAAGTTTATTTTTTTAGTATCTCTACCCACAAAGTGGAGCTTGAACTCATGACCCCAAGGTTGAGTTGCATGCACTTCTGACTGAGCCAGCCAGGCACCCCAGCAATGACTTTCATAGCATTTCTCATGATTGTAATTTCACATTTACTAATATGATTTGATTTGCCAAACTACTAAATCAAGCCCTACATTTTTTTCTAAATATTGTATTCCTTGGGCCCAGCACACTCCTGGTTTGTAGGATCCTAGTGAATATTTGCATGAATAAACAAGAGAACACATAAATGAAAGGGATCAGAGCTGTGTATAATCTGTTAAGAGGTCCTCAGCCTCTGGTCCCTTTTCTCTACCTCATTTCTTTCCTTGTTTCCTCACGTGAAGAAAATATCCTTTGAGGGAAAATACTAAAGATATTTGACAATTCTAGGAATGGCTACCTGATTTTAAAATTATCAAAAAACACATGAAGCTGTGAGGTTAGCCTGGTAAGAGTGAAGGTAGTTAGCATTGGTTATCTGCTGTGTGCTGAGTACTTGAGATACAGAATTCTCATCACTCAAAAGATATATGGGTTTTATGTATTTGCCGAATGGTTTCATAGAGGTCATGTTTGGCTTCTCAGGCATAGTCTGCTGATACCTTATGAGGCGGGTTTTTTTGTTTTTGTTAAGATTTTATTAATTTGAGTGAGGTAATTTTTAATGTCAAGCAGGAGAAAAAGCAGGATGTTGGTGTTTTTCAGACTTGAGTGTGAAGCTCAACCTTTTAGGTTAAATGATCTTAGTATTTAAAATCTGAAGTGACCTTGGTAGCTGCCATGCCTGAAAGCCTTAATTTTAAGATTTATTTACTTTTCTGTTCCTGTCTTTGAAAATTACCCTCCAAGTTTCTGATCTTTGTAGAATTTTTCATTAAGATATTATTTATTTGAGAGAGAGAGAACATGAGCAGGGGGGAGGACCAGAGAGAGAGGGAGAAGCAGACACCCCACTGAGCAAGGAGCCTGATACAGGTCTGGATCCTAGTACTCTGAGATCACAACCTGAGCTGAATGCAGATGCTTAACTGAGCCATGCAGGTGCCCCAGAACAATTATTTTTTAAAATTATTGAAGAAGAGAGGAAGTATCTGAAATTTCAGATAGTAGAGAGTGCCTTTCAGCATTCTGGTATATGTATTCTAAGTCCATTTCTCATGCAGACCTTGGCCTTTAAGCTTTTTCTTTCTTGTTGTAAAGATAATGAACACTTGTAGAAGAGATCAACATAGATAAATGATATTGAGGTGTAAAAATATTAAAGCCACAAAAAATGAAATATAACTCTACCTCCCCAAATTAACTAGGCATTGAACACTTTGCCACATTTCTTTCTAGTCTTTTTTTAACTTTAACTTTTTCTGCATGTATATATTTGCATGCTGTATTTTTCTTAGTACTAGTTTATTATTTTATAAGTCCTTTAACAGTATTTCAATATAAAACTTTTTAATGAAGTCTTTTAACTGTCTAGAAAAGAACGGATAGTAACCACAAATGCTAATAATATGTACCACTCTGCATTAACAGACTAGTATTTTTCCATATTTGCTTCAAAGCCATCAACTTCCCGGTTTTTACTTTAACTCTAAATGTTTTGGGTAAAGGCCTCTTTGTGTATCTACATTTTTATTCTTATCTGGAGAGTATATACTTGCATGAATGTGTATGAGTGTTTATATGTGTGGTGTGAGATAGGAGTGTTACTTTTTTTCTCACATGGGTAAGCTTTATTGTAAGTTCTTTTCCTCACTTCTGTATGAAAGTATGTATATATACATTTGTGATTTTGTGAAAATAAAATTAGGTTTACAGGAATTATGGATCATTTTCTTATGTTTGTATTTTATTTTGATTATCTGTATGCCAGTATCCCAATCTTAAATACTGCAAATTTCTAATAAGTCTTACCAGACTATGTTTTCATGTCTTCTTTTTAATAATTAAATAGTTAAAAAGTAAAAGGCATCACAATGAGTTATTGGAGCCAAAACTCTGTTTTGGAACAGAGATGCCTGCCTGCCTATGCTGTACAGGTCAGTCAGATGCCTGGCCTTCTGGCAAATCTTTGGTGGGCTTGGCTTACCTGCTTTCACATAAATGAGATAATAAAAGTTTATCAACTGTTTGGTAATGAAAAGGACTTCTACCATTTCCATTGCTTACAATGTTAAAGCTCTTGTTACCTAGTAGGTAAGTTCTTCCAGTTGACATATTCAGTAGTGTCACATTTAAGTACTTGTAGCATTGCCCTGCCAGCATCAAGTATTAGGTTAAACCAAAGGTCTGAAAATGGTATTTTAATTGTTTTTGTGATTCTTTGGTCAACAGTGAGATTGAACTTTTTTTCACATTTCCTAGTCATTTCTATCTTTTTAAATTTAAGTTTTGGTGAATTAACTACTGCTTTTTGCTTTTTGTTCTCGACCAATGACCTCAACCATTTTTTGAATAATAATTTCTTCTCTTTTTAAAAATTATGTGTTGAATTTGTATATTACAGTGTATTCCAAATGATATTTTGACCGTTTAAAAATGAATTTGCTTCCATATGTAGCGTGTATATGATGAAGAGGTGGAGGAGCCGGTGCTCAAGGCTGAGACAGAAAAAGCAGAACAGGTACTTGCATTAAATTACTCTTCTGTTGAGTGTTGACTTAGAGAAGGAAGGTGGGGAAGTTTGTAATGTGGCTGGTGGGGGCTTGTGGGCAGGAAGATGGTTACTGGGGGAAATAGGAAAGACTGCTTCTGATAGTCCAAGAATCGAACTCTTTGGTTTGTTTCTGAAATGTAGTATAGTAAAAAACATATAAAGTTTCTGAATTCTGGCTTCAGAGTAGAGTACTGGAGAATTTCTGTAAAAGGCCAAATAGTAAATGTTTTAGGTTTGGTTGTTGGCTACATTGATCTCTGTCTCTTTTTCCTTCTTTTTGCTCTTTCTCGTCCTTCCCTTTATCCCCTTAAAAACTGTAAAAACCATTCTTACCTTGAGGGTTATGCAAAAGCTGGTCACAGACTGGGCTGTAAGTGTGAGTTCTTTGAACTTTCCCTATTCTTTCATGACAGCTTTGATTTCCGCCAGTTGGAAATTACAGTCCGCACACATTTGAGTGCCTCCTGCAGGCCACAGGATGTTAGTACAGAGGACATGAAATGTGCAGTTAGCACTTATTGACTCTACTAAGATTGCAGGGAGGTGGTGACTTAAAGACTTTACCCTCAGGAGCTTATGGTCTTGGTTTGCCAGTAGAGCATAACATGTCAGAACTGCTAATTGTTCTGGAAGTTCAGATGAGAAGAGCTGAGTGATGTAAGCAGGGAACACCTACAAGGGTAAGATGTTAAGTGAAGGGCCAGATTTTAAGGCCATTTCAGTGGGAGAGAATGCCAGCCCCTGAGGTTTAATGTTGGGGGATGTGCCTGGTATCTTATAGACTATGTTAGTGGAAGATACTTGTGGCTAGGCAGGAAGAACGGAAAGAGAATGAGAAGTGGGTGCTGGAGGGCTTCATAAGCGAGGCTAAGGAGTCTAGGGGTAGTAGTTTCTATCTTTTTACCCTTCTGTGGCTTCACATGTTCTAGATGCATAAACATTCTTCCATGTTGTCACATCATGGGGCGAAGCATAGATAAGACATTTTGGACTTATTGACCTTCTGGCAGAAGTTGTACCCTTTTTCTCCCACTCGGGAGCACTAGAATATAAGTTTATAATAGGAGTAGCCTTGGCTCAGCTCTAACTTACTGAGAAAATATAAATCACTTGCAAATTTGGTACTTTATCAGTAGCTGTTGCTTAGATGAAGCTGTTAGGATAGGATATTAGAAACCAGCTCCAGTTCTACCTATTCCTAGCTAAAAAAAAAAAAAAAAAAAAAAAAAAGTTGTTTTTAATGATCCTCAAAAGATTTGCCAGCAGTGTATGGTTACACCACATCAGGGTTCAATTTGAAGTGATGAGTGTGAGGTGAACTATTTTTTTTCAAAAGCTACTATGTATTTATTATTTATTTCACAAACATATTTTCATACACCTAGTGCATATTAACTATTTGACTAGAACCAAGCATTCCAGCTTGGAAAAAAGATGCAGCCAGAACAAAAAATCCACATTAGAAAGACATCCATACTTAAGGTAAAAGTATAAGACACTCATAGGGCTTTTCCTTTGACCCTCACAATAGCACTGTGTGATTTAGTTCTTTATATAATTATGTATTAGTTTCTAGAATATTTCTGAAGAGGGGGAAATGACACTAAGTTTTTTTTTCAATATTTCTCACAACTGATGACACAGTTGAATGAGTGAGGGGACTGTCATTGAGAGCTGCTGTTGTAGGAAATGGAGGCCTGTGGAGTATTTTCAGCAGGTTGGTGATAAGTACAGACTTGGGGGGCATTGTTCTAAGATGATGTACAGGATAAGTCATAATGGAACTGATCCTCTCTTGGTTTGAAACAATGTATCAAATACCCATAATTACTAGGCTTTTGTTTTTGTATTTTAACTAATTGAAAAATGACATCTCTGGCTGGAGTATTTCTTCTAAGTCTTAACTTCTGAAATTGTCCAAAGACCCATTAACCAAGGTTTAGTGGTATCCAGTCATGATGAACTTCAAAGTCTAAGCCCTTCATTCTTCCAGTGGCAGGGAAGTGAAGTGCTGCTTGAGGGCTTGTGATTGTGGACAGGGGATTTTTACATAGGTTATCTGGCTGAACCATTACACCATAATTGTACTTTTGTTTCTGTAAATGGTGAACTGGGAACTCTGGGACCTTAGGTAGTTTGATCCACATCTGGAATGTGACCAACCTGAAGTTCAAAACTTACTCCAAAGTCTGTTGAGCAGTCAGCAGAATCTGACTTTTGTTAACATTTTTAACTGATTTCTTTTTGTTTTATTAGGGTGGTATCAATATTTTGGACATCCATACTGAATGTCATTTTCTCTGTAGGAGAAGACCCGGGAACAGAAAGAAGTAGATCTGATTCCTAAAGTTCAGGAGGCTGTGAACTATGGTTTACAAGTACTGGACAGTGCATTTGAGCAACTAGATATAAAAGCAGGAAACTCAGACTCCGAAGAAGAAGATGCCAATGAACGAGTGGAACTGATCCTTGAACCAAAGGTAAAGACAGTTCATATATTTATTATTAGACTTGTTGTGTTTGGGGTACTTTACTTGGGCACAAAATTAGTAAGACATGGGCTTTACTTTTAGAAAGTGAGCATGGCACTTAATCTCATATTGACTCTGTTGGAAAGACCTCCTTTACCTGAACATTGGTAGAAGGCAGCACACCAGGGTAGGTAGGGGAGCACAAAGGTGCAGGGCATGGTTCCTACTCTCACAGCGCTTATTACAGCATTACTAGCTGGTGGGAGAGAGGAGACGTTCATATGAGTCCCCATCATAAGTGCTCTGAGAGAGAGCTGACTTCTACCCAGGGCAATGAGGGTACAGATGAGACTTGAATTGGGTTCCGAAGTATGAGGAGGCTTGTGTGAGAGAGATTGTTGGGAACCTGAAGTTCTGTAGTTTATGTTAAGGGAGACTGCAGAAGTGTTGAAAGAATTAAAAAAAAAAAAAGTGTTGAAAGACATTTGGGTTGATTTCAGGTTTTGACTGGGATGAGTAAGGCTGTTAGGAGTGTTCATGAATTAGACTATCAGCCTCAGAAGTAGTTATTGCTTTACTATTACTTTCTCTCAGATCTGCAGAGGATACGTTTGGGGCAGCACAGCCACGCAGAAGTAAGCAACAAAAGGTTGCTGTATTGATTTTGAGAGAGAGTCCTTGTGACACGCAAGTGCTTTATGAATTGAAACATGCCACAGAGCTGAGCTCTTCTGGTCATTCGTTTTGCTGCACACTTCTTCCAGTTTGACCTTCCAGTGTTGTACCATGTTGGGGCTCTTCCTTTTGCATTGGTACACTTGTTAGCCTGCCTTCCCCCGTAGGGATTTGCAGTTGGCAGTGGATCCCAGGCAAGTATATTGCCTGGCCCACACTTGTTAGTTGGAGGTCCTACACTGCTTTCTCTTCTGCTGGAGGATGTAGGAATACTTTCTAAATCCTGATTAGCCCCATTCACACTTTCTTTTGTTCGTACTGAATTGGTTGCTTTGTATCTTTTTTTTTTTTTTTTTTAAGTTAAACAAGTAAGTTTATGTAATCTCCACACTCAACATCGAACTCAAATTCACAACCTTGAGATCAAGAGTTGCACATTCTACTGACTAAACCTGCCAGGCATCTGGGTTGCTGTGGTCTTTAACTTTTTAACTTTAACTTCTTTAACTTTCTTTCTTTCTTTTCTTTTCTTTCTTTCTTTCTTTCCTTCTTTCTTTCTTTCTTTTTTCTTTCTTTCTTTCTTTCTTTCTTTCTTTCTTTCTTTCTTTCTTTCTTTCTTTCTCTTTTTCTTTCTTAAGATTTTTTTCTTTTATTTGAGAGAGAGAGCAAGCAGAGTAAACAAGAACATGAGTAGGGAAGGGAGGGGCAGAGAGAGAGGAGGAATCAGACTCCCTGCTGAGCAGGGAGCCCAGTACCCTGGCTCAAGCCTGGGACCATGGGATCATGACCTGAGCTGACAGCAGATAGATAGATGCTTAACTGGCTGAACCACCCAGGCACCCTTGTGGTGTCTTTAACCTTTACATTAACCTTCTCAAATTCTCTCTTGTGTTAAGCATCAGAATTATTTTCTCCTGCACCTCTAGGGTCTTTCCAATACAGAAAAGAGATTATGGCCAAACGTCCTACCTTGCAAAGGACAAATCCGCTTTTGCTGTGGATATAGGAAGTTGTCCTGGGGTGGAGTGCTTTCTTGAACTTAAATTTTTAATACATGTGTGTTGAGTGGGACTCAGAAGTAGAGGACTGGGATGGAAGGATGTCCAATAGGTATTCTCTTATATATGGTGTCCTTTTTTCCATTTTGTTATTTTATAATCTTAGTCTTATTTTACCAACTTCATTTTTCTAAATTATCCAGTGGGTGCTGCTGGGGGATATTATTCTTTTCTTCTTTGGGTCATTTTTTTCTCCCAGACAAGTTCTCATCAGTCTTTTGGATGTGTATCTTTGGTTCATTATGTTGACTATAGATACTTCCATCATTGCCCTCTGTTTCTTCTCATCTAGCCCTTGCTTTGGGTGCCCTGCCCAGCCTTCTCATTGCTCCAATGCAGTGTGAAGGAATCCCCTGTTGGTTCCCACCTGTTCTCACACCCGAACCTGGACACACCCACCTGCCTCCCAGAGTCCTACAAAACCATTTGAGTTATTTCCTCAGTGTGCTTCTTTCAAAATTTTAGAACTATTATTGATGATTCTCAAAGTAGATTGCTTGAGTGGCTGATTTTTGCTTACCAGTGCTGCTTTTTGGGGAGGAAATCAGGGCTAGGACTCATCAAAGCTGGCCAGAACTTCAGTTTCTTACCTTGGCCCTCCTTTTGAACATGTTACTGTGAAGTTGTGATCCTTATTTGGTTACTTCTGGTAAACTTAGTGCATGCCTTTGCCATTTTTAGTAAATGTAGGCACTTGGGAAGGAAGATTGTGTGATTTAGTTTTTCTTTGCTATTTTTTACATAGGATTTGACTTTTTAAAAAGTCAGTGATTTTATTATTATTATTTTTTTGTACTTTGAATCCTGCTGTGTTTGTTATTGTTCACTCTCATTATGTAACTTGTTTGGGGTAGTCAGATGGAACAAGATGTCAAATGGAAAACTTATTTTTCAGCTTGAATATTTAATGGCTGTTATCTTTCATTATTTACAGGATCTATACATTGATCGTCCTTTACCTTATTTAATTGGGTCAAAGCTATTCATGGAGCAGGAAGATGTAGGTCTCGGAGAGCTGTCTAGTGAAGGTATTCTTTTGTGCCAAATATTTTTGTTACTTTTAATGTTTATATCTTTTTATTTTTAAATAATTTCAAACTTCACCTTAATGTTATCAGAGTGGTACAAAGAAAGAACTCTATACCCTTCGCTCTGGTTTACCGGTTGTTAATATTCTATCACATTTGTTTGATTTTTTCTCCCTGTATACACATATTTTTTTCTGAATCTGTTTGAGAGAAGCAGACATGCCTTATTACTCCAAAATATTTGTTTGTGTTTTCTAAGATCAAGGACAGTCTCATATGTAGCTACAATATGTTATCAAAGTAAGGAAATTATACTGGATGCAATTCTATTAGCTAATCCTGTCATATTTCAGATTTTGCCAGTTGTCCCATTTATGTCCTTTATAGGTTCTTTTTCCCTCTGGTCTAGGCTCCAGTTCGGGATTACTCACTACATTTAGTTGTCAAATCTCTGGTCTTCTTTTAGTCTGATATAATTTCTCAGGCTTTCTTTGCTTTTCACAGCTTTAACATTTTTGAAGAGTATAGGCCAGTTTTTTCCCTTGGTAATTAACTTTTTTTGTAGTTAGTAAGTATCTTGTGGGGAGATCCTATAAGGCTATGTAAATCTTGTATTCCTCACTATAGTGAAGATACTCTTAGTTCTAATTAATGTATGTAGATAATTTTATCAAAATCTCTGTGATGCTGGTATATGGTGGTTTGTGATTTTGAGAAGGAACTAAGGATGTTTTATTGTGAATGTTGGCAATAATGCTTTATCTTTCTTCTAACCAGAGGGGTCAGTAGGCAGTGACCGTGGCAGTATTGCAGACAGTGAAGAGAATGAAGAAGGGGTAAGAGCTGTTTGTATCTCCAGGTCGTGGTGGGCAGGAACCTGAGGGTGTATTTAACAGGCTAAGTAAATATTTGTGAATTAGCACTTTTCCTAAATCTCTCTGTAACTGATGGTCATTAACTGAGTCCTGTGCCTTTAGTATTTGGTACAGCTCTTCACCTAATTGCTGGTAGCAAACACTGATGTTCCCCTCTCTTGGGCCTGATGTAGTAGTTGTCCTACTTAGAGAGTGGAGTTCAAGAGGTAAAATCACACAAACCAACATTTGATAATTAATTAAATGTGCAACTCTTAACTTTAAATTCAGAGGTTAGCAATGATAGTGCATATAGGTATGAACAAATTATTAGAGTTGTCTAAATTAACCACAAAAATTACATGTTAGCATGAACAACTTTTGGTGATACTGCCAACTGTCCACCTTATCTGCATCTTGACACTCCAGGTAACCAGTAGTCAATACAAAGAGTCTGAGTATAGATGTGCTCCAAGAGACTTAGACCTGAAATCATTTTTGTGCTTGTGAGTAAATCCTGTTTTAACAACAAAGCCTTTTTTTCCCCTAAAGGAGTCGGATGAAGATTTTGCTAATCATAGTGACAATGATCAAAACCGGGTGAGTCTTATGTACTAAAGTGACTTTGCTTTTAAATTTTAATTGAGGGATCCCTGGGTGGCACAGTGGTTTAGCGCCTGCCTTTGGCCCAGGGCGCGATCCTGGAGACCTGGGATCGAATCCCACGTCGGGCTCCCGGTGCATGGAGCCTGCTTCTCCCTCTGCCTATGTCTCTGTCTCTCTCTCTCTCTCACTGTGTGCCTATCATAAATTAATAAAATAAAATAAAATAAATTAAAAAAAAATAAAACTCTAAAAAAAAATAAAATAAATTTTAATTGAAGTATAGCATATATACTAAATATATGCAGAAATTACTTTTGAGGGGTGCTGGCCTGGGGGATGGGTGAAATAGATAAAGTGGATTGCACTAAGTAACATAGAATTGTTGAATTAGTATATTGTATACCTGAAACTAGTATAACACTGTATGTTAGTAATATTGGAATTAAGAAAATATAAGTTAAAAAAAAATTACTTTAGAATGACTTATGAGAAAGTAAGGATTTACTCATTTTTATAGCTAATTTTCCTTCAATCATTTCATGTTTTTAAGTTAACGGACTTGGTTTTTTGTTTGTTTGTTTGTTTTTCCAGTCTTGCCTTATATTTTATCTTAATTTTTTTAGAAAACAAAGAAGTAAAAAACAAAATTGGGAAACAGAGCATCTAAATGAAGGCCTTGTTACTCAAGCTGAACTATTTCACATTAAATCCCCCTCCCCTATTTTAAAATTTGAGACAATATAGCAGTAGGGTTAACTGACAGAGAGGTTCGCTCAAAAGGTACAAATCTAATTCTACTGTCTTAGTATAGCAGTCTTAATTTTTGTATACCTTTCTAAGGATGTGTTCTTTTCCTAATATGCATAGTATATTTTCTGCTCTTTTATGTTAACAGATTATTTTAAAAATTATTTTGAATCGTTTTAGTAATTCACTTTGGGCACTCTGTATTTTAAGCATAGTGATACAATGATACTTTCATAGTCTCTAAATTTATATGGGAAATAGTTTATTTCCAGAATTTTATTTTTGAGATAATGCTGCATTTAATATTTCCATGCACAAAACTCCTTTGCTTATGTGAGCTATTTCTTTAGGAATGAGATGGTGTAGAGTTAGAGCAAAGGCTCTTGATATTATGGTCTCATTACAGATCATGCCTGATGATATTCTTATAATCTTTTTGGCATTGGAATTATGATTTTTGCTACCATAATATATATAGTGGTATATTGAGATAGTCCCATTTTGCATTTCAGTTTCCTAATTGGGAAATCTTTTTTTTTCACAAAAATTTTCAACTGCCAAATGAAGGATTTAAGTACTTTGTGGTTGGTCCTTGTATTTTCCCAGTTGTATTCACAGAGGCAATTTAATAATCAGTCTTTAGAGGATATATATTTCTATGGAACTTACTAGTAAGATTAATAAATTCAGACTTTTAAATCATACAATACAGTGATTAAAAGCATTGGCCTAACCATTTATTTGTATTGTTAAAGAGCCTCAGGGTTCTAAAGATTAAAGTAGCTAATAAAGTGCTTTTAGCATAGTGCCTCGCATAGTTTATATAAATGATATCTACCAGTAGCCCCTTTTATAAAAATTAGAATTTCACAGATAAAGCTTAGTTTGAGTCCTCCACCCCTCATTATCCCACACTCTTTCAGAGGTAATTGGTGTTGTGATCTGGGAGTGTAAAAGTACTTTTTTTTGCTTTTTTCAAATATCTTTGTGTTCCTAGAAACGAAGTAGGTGTTTGGGTGGGGGTAGGCAAGGTATCATACTGGGTTTCTCATTCAGTATTTTTTTCACTTGATGCCTTGGACAGCCTCTGCAATTGTTATAGCTTATTCCTTTTAATTATTAGTATTATCAAGATAAGGCTGTGCTTATTTATCATTTTTCCAGTGATGGACGTCTTACATAATGCAGTGACTGCTATTCTGTGCATAGTATTTGCACTGGAAAGAAATCTTGTATGTTATTTTTTCTAGCACATTTATTGCTTTGGGACTTTCCCTGCATCACCATCGTCATCCTCCCTGTTTGACAAGCTATCTCCATTTTGCCTAAAGTCTAAGTGGCAGTATCACTTTTTCAGCTTGTTGACCTTACTTCCTAGTTCTAATCTCAAGGTTTATATTCTTAGCCTACTGCACAAATGAGTGATGAAGAAGAGGATGATGATGGCTGTGACATTTTTGCTGATTCTGAGAAGGAGGAGGAAGATATTGAGGACACTGAAGAAAATACTAGACCTGTAAGAAAGACTACAGTGACTCTCTTGACAAAGTTTTAGAAATAGCACCAAGAACTCATTACTTTGATTGTCGTTTATATTTGTAACCATCTCATTTTGCATCATATTTGTACATTTACACTTTTGAAAGTAATGGTTGAGCATCACTAGTTGCCTTACAAATACGACTTTCTCTTGTTCCAGTCAGAGCATTCAAAATCTATTCAGTTCCAAAGTTTCAGGACTTTAATATTCCTCTCCTTTTCCCACACTCAGTGCCTCATGGTGGTTTTCTTATTTGGATTTTTCAGGATTAAAGTGAAGTATTTAAACAAAATAAGCAAATAAGGAACATCTCCCTATGAAGGGAGTCCTGTTTCTCAAGTGATCTGTATATAGGGTGCATATGTTTAAGTTCATTTAGTTAAATTTTTAATCAGTTCAGTTCCTTTACCTTTGGTTACGTAATTTTGTCGGGTATCAAAAGTAAACTGTGCCAGTTTGTCATAAAAAAAAGTGATACTTTTGATCTTTTCTGCTTATAGAAAAAAAGTAGACCTACATCATTTGCTGATGAGCTGGCAGCTCGAATCAAAGGGGAAGCTACAAGCCAGGTGGAAGAGGAGCGAACAAGTAAGCATTGAGATGAGTTAACAGGGGGGGAAGTGCAGGACCCTCTGCTGGGCTTCACTGAGAGCATATTTCCCTGTTAATTTCACTAAGGCATTGAGAGGCTTTTTCTTTTTTTTTTTGGTTTATAGACTCTTTATTAATTGAACATTGTGGAACCCCCAAGAAAAATTCACATCTGTATAATATAATATGCAGTTTCAGAGGATTCCCCAGAGAATCACAGGCCTCAGATTAGAAATCTCTTGATTAATATTTACTCCTATATTGTGACTAAACACAAATGTATTGTATAGTATATTCTAGTGATTTAACAGGATGGAATAATTCTTTCAGTTTGAGTGAGGTACTGAGTGAAGTACTAAGGTAGGGCTAAGACCCAAAGTTGAATGTCTTGCTCTTAGCTTAGGAGCCTCAAGGATGACAGTCATAAGGGTAAAAATGAAAAGTCAGTATATAAATACTGTGTAGCATAGACTGTGTATGGTGAAAAATTGTAAAATACTCTTCAAGCCTTGTCCCCAGGAGAAGCAAAACCTTGGAAGACATTGAAGGAGAAGAAGGAAAGGAGAACTCCCTCAGATGGTAGGCCTTTCCCCTCAATTCTTTTATTTTAAGATGCTCTTGGTTCAGGAGTAGCATTTTCGTAATTCACAGAACTCCACTTTAAATGCTGACAAATGGGGTCTGTCTCTATCTTATTTCCAAAGCATTTAAAAATACTTTGGAATGCTGAGATGCTGGGAGAAGAGTTGGGTGTGCAGTCACAATGCTGTAAAGATTTGAATTATTAAGTTTTATAAGTGATCATTAGCTGTCTTTCTAGAATTCTCTAGAGGTATACAAACTAGGGACTCTAGCATTTATTTTCAATAAAGAATATATCAGACCCTTTCATATATAACAGTAACATCCATTATATTCCTACTTGTGACTGTGTCAATTTCCAGATCTTTTTCAGTCTGTTCTTCCTTCCCCCAAATTCTTGATGGGATAGGTCTTAAAGATAATTGAGAAGAAACAAATCTAGATGAGAGGGATCGCCTAGAAAATCCACCTTGCTTCAGACATACACAGTTAATGGTGGGAACCCAGAGAGCCTTCTAAGGGATTCAGTGGACAGTTTAATGAATTTTATTTGAAATTCCTCAGACTGTCGGCACTCAAGTATTCCTTACATATAGTTAGATACTCTCCATGCCAGTCTTGGATATGTTGTAAAGGCTAACTCTAGAAATTTGATTTTTAAGCTCCTCTTTAACTCTCCCTACAAAACATTCCCTTTCTGTTTGTTAGATGAAGAGGACAACTTATTTGCACCCCCCAAGCTGACAGATGAAGATTTCTCCCCATTTGGCTCTCGAGGTGGCTTGTTCAGTGGAGGAAAAGGACTTTTTGATGATGAGGATGAGGAGGTGAGTTCTGTGGTAGTTAGCGAAACTCTCTATAGTTGTGTCATGGGCCCACAGTTAGTAGGGAAAAATGGCTTCTTACTTGCAAGTTGCTTCTACTTTCTCATATTTTGGGAGATTTTGAAGTAAGACTCACAAAATGAGAAAATACTGTATCCTGACACCCTTTGTTAGGTGGAGAGAGGATGTGAGTGTTTACAGTGAATAATTTGGTCAGGCAGTCATTTCTTACCTTACCTGTTGTCTTCTTCCATGTTGGTATTTAATAGACCTAAACTATTTAAGGGTCTGGTTTTGCCATAGTTTTCACTTTGGAACTTTTTGGCAGAAAAGTAAATCTGTATTTTTAAACTTACAAGGTACTTTTTTTTAGAAATTATCAAATGCAGCTACATTTTCCTCTGCTTTTTTGAAATGTCATGTCCTGTACTTTATTACAAGCAGAGTGACCTCTTCACAGAAGCCCCTCAAGATCGGGAAGCTCAAGCCTCAGTTACTGCAGGTAAGTTTGAGACTGACTCCTCTTGTTCCTGAACACATTTCCGAAACTGTTTACTTCTCAGTAGGAGATGGAAGCCCTAACATTGTCTCCACACACCTTGCTTTTTGTTAGGCAGGAAGCTGTTTAGCTCACCTTGATCTAGTTAAGAGCAGCTCATTTTTCACTCATTCACGGCTTGGAAAAGGCAAAAGTACCATTGTAAACCTACATCTCAGCTTTGTCGCTTTCTTAGGTTATAGGAACAGGAATAGTACTCTGTAGCCGTGTTGAGAATATTCTAATTTAATCATGTTTAATTCAAAGAAACACTTGTAGAATTCTGCATTTAAATTGGAGGTCAGTAATTCCATAGTCTGGTGTGTGTGCATCAGAGTCATATGTGGAGTACACACAAAAAAGAAAAAAAATCTTAACAAATTTTATTCCATGAGGTGTCTGGTAGCTCTTGGGAATTGGGGATTAGTTATTTGAAGTGAGTGGTGTCCGTGGGCCATCAGTTATCAGAACTTGGCTTGCAGTGATATTGGCTGGCTTGCTGCCCTGCTGTCTCCACTCTCTTGCTTTTTGGTATTAGCGGATGCTGGTTTCCCTCCTTAACTATGACTCTTCATTTTTGTTGTCATTGATAATCTCACTTTTTTTTTTTGCTCTTCTTTACTACTTGTTTGTTCTCCAATTGGAATACATAGAGCCAGAACTGTTACGGAGCCCTGCTTGCTCTGCCTCTGGTTTTGCTTTTGTGCTTTACCCCTTCCTTGGCCTCTTCAGTCAATCCCACTGTTGTTTGACCAGACCCAGAGTCATCGGCCATCAGAACTGCAGCTTAGATTATATTAGTACCAAGAAAAAAGTGCTATGGGTAGAGAAGACTGAGCTAAAGCGAAGGTGTTTTGAAATGGCTCTTTTAGGAAAAATATGTTGCTTTTTTAAAAAAAACCTTATTTGTTGATTTGAGAGAGAGAAAGCACAAGCAGTGGGAGGAGGAAGAAGGAGAGGGAGGAGCAGGATTCCTGCTGAGCAGGAAGCCTAGTGTGGGACTGGATCCCAGGACCTGGGAATCATGATCTGAGCTGAAGATGGACGCTTGACTGACTGAGCCACCCAGGTGCCCTGGAAAAATTAGTTTTAAAAGGTTTCCAAGTAGCTATGTATTGTGTTATACATATTTCAGTAAGGTCATTTTTTTCTGATGTGTTTATTCTTTCTCATTTTTAGTGTCTTCATCCTCCAAACCTGGAAAGAAAATCCCAGCAGGAGCTGTTTCTTTGTTTTTAGGTATCATGACTTAGGGTTTGTTTTTTAAAGACCAAATAAGTACTGTTTTGTCATTTTTTCAGTTGTCATCTAAGTGCTGGCTGGAGAGTAGGAGGAGCTTCAAAGGGCAAGAATAGCTCATTTACTGCTGTTAGCTCATATTCTCTTAGAAATCGATGGCTGTGGACTTCTTTGTCTTCCTTCCTTCCTTCCTTGTGGGATGTTCTGTAGCAGTGAATGATGGAGATTATTGGGTCCCGTTAATGTGACTGTGGGTGAACTGAAACTAAATGTTCTTGGTGGGTGGTCCTTTTTTTTTTTTTTTTTTTAATTCTGTAGAGTCAGGAAACCTATCCACACTGGCTCACAGCTGTGATTGTCCTGTCTGTCCACCCACAGGAGACACTGATGTGTTTGGCACCACCCCTGTTCCATCATTGAAGGAGCCCCAGAAGCCCAAGGAGCCCCAGAAGCCTGAGCAGCCCACTCTAGGGAAAAGCTCTTACCCTCCAGCACCCTCTGGCCTCTTTGATGATGATGATGATGATGATGATGACTTTTTTGCAGCATCTTGCAGCAAACCTTCCAAAACAGGTACCTGTTTCAGCTTTTCCTGGGAATTGAGCCAGGGAGAGAATGTTGACCTGTGAAGGACCTAAATTTTGTCAGGTTCTGTCTTCCAGTAACAGATCCCTCCTCAAGCATTCCTGTCAAGTGTTATCTCCGCTTCAGTAGTTGTGGTGTCTTAGAGGTCTGTTTTCTGAACCAACCTTTCCTGCTTTGGAAACTACTAGGATTATTTGTCCTATGGAGATCTGAAATCTTCCCCTCCAATACCTGCTGAAGATTTCTGGTTGTGACCTTTGGAGTTACAGAGGAAGTTTTAATTACTTTCTTCTGGCAGAGCTTAGTAAATTATATGAGCAGAATGCCATGTTAGCTATTCAATTCCCAGTTTCTCTTCTCTCTGCCAGAAAGCCCACATAACCCTTTTTTTTTTTTTTTAAAGATTTTATTTATTTATTTATGAGAGACACACACACAGAGAGAGGCAGAGACAGAAGGCAGAGGGAGAAGCAGGCTCCATGCAAGGAGCCCGACGTGGGACTTGATCCCAGGTCTCCAGTATCACACCCCGGGCCTATGGCGACACTAAGCCACTGGGGCTGCCCAAGCCCCACATAACCTTGACCTTTTTTTTTATATGGTGGGGATTTTTGGCCCCTTGGCCACGTGGGTACTCCCCTTTCTTCTCCTCTTAAATTTAAGCGCATATGTTCATGAAGTTACTTTTCTTAAATTAGTTGTTTGTTTATATGCAGATGACTCTACTGGGACTCTTGTCAGGTGGGGCTTGTGATTCTGCATTTCTAACAGGCTCCGTGGTGGGCAGAGATTGCTGGTCTGTGGAAAACTTGGTGTTTTTCCACAAAAGAAGAGTAGACTACTAGGTGAACAGTTTCCAGCAACATGAGACAAGGACCCATTCTCCTAAATAGTAAATGGACCAGGATCCAGTGAGAAGCACATTCTGTGAACTTAGCTCCTCTTCCTGTGATAGATGTGGAAGTAAGGATAGAGGCAGAAACCTGAGGGAAGTTATCACCTGGGTACTTTAGAAAGTGTGCAAATGTGGGTGGTTCAGCGGTTTCGCACTGCCTTTGGCCCAGGTCGTGATCCTGGAGTCCCGGGATCGAGTCCCATGTCGGGCTCCCTGTATGGAGCCTGCTTCTCCCTCTGCCTGTGTCTCTGCCTGTCTCTCTGTCTCTCATGAATGAATAAATAAAATCTTTAAAAAAAAAAAACAAAAACAAAAACAAGAAAGTGTGCAAATGGATGCATAAAACACTCAGATCTGGGCTGACTAAAATGACAGTAAATAAAGGTGGTGGTGCCTCTCTTGGCCTGGTAGGCCTCTTACCTAGTGGGTATTGTTGAGAACTGGTATAGAATCACAAATGAGTTGACAGCTGCTGCTCTTCTGGGTCATTCACAAGTCAGTGTTCTTATTTCGTGACACACACCTCATTCTGCACAGCAGTGCATGTAGTAGTGAAAGGCTGGAAACCACCTTGGTACTCATCAGTAGGGTCAATTATTGCTCTCTTGTTCAGTGGAATTTGATGAAGTGTTACAAAGAATGAGGTCTATGTTGACATGAGAAAGATTCTCTAGGTACATTGGGTGAAAAACATAAATACAAGAAACATTATTAGAATTATATTATCATTCATAGCCTTATTTGTGAATCACCAAAGTGAGTATGGGAGTATATCCTTTGAGGTAATTAGATACATGTGTATTAAACTATTCCAAATGGCTGTCTCTTTTGGGTGGGCAGGTGGAGTTATGGGAGAGATTTCAGTATTTCCATTTATTTATTTATTTATTTATTTATTTATTTATTTATTTATTTATTTATTTGTCAGTCAGTCAGTCAGTCAGTCACACAGAGAGAGAGAGGCAGAGACACAGGCAGAGGGAGAAGCAGGCTCCATGCACCGGGAGCCAGACGTGGGACTCGATCCCGGGCCTCCAGGATCACGCCCCGGGCCAAAGGCAGGCGCTAAACCGCTGCGCCACCCAGGGATCCCAGTATTTCCTCTTATATGCCTCTGTTGATTGACTTTTAATTTTTACTTATTTATTACTTTTTTTAAAAAAAGATTTTTATTTATTTATTTACGAGAGATACAGAGGCAGAAACACAGGTAGAGGGAGAAGCAGGCTCCCTGTAGGGAACCTGATCTGGGACTTGATCCCAGGACCCTGGGATCACAGCCTGAGCAAAAGGCAGACACTCAATCGCCGAGCCACCCAGATGCCTCTCTTTATTACTTTTTGAAAAATATTTTATTTTATTTATTTATTTTTTTTTAAATTTTTTTAATTTTTTATTTTTTTAAATATTTTATTTCTAAGTAATCTCTACACTTAACGTGGAGCTTGAACTCAAGAGTCACATGTTCTACTAACTGAACCAGCCAGGTACCCCAGTAGTTTGACTTTTTAAAAGGAAGAGCCAACCCTCACTTCTCAGATTCCTAGGGTGGTTGCTTCTTAAATAATCTTTTTTCTTTAGGTCTCTATTTACCTTTGATGCCAGTCCAAGCTAGTCTAAAGCACAGGACTCTGCTGCTTGGATGAATGTGTAAGCCAGGTAGTTAATCCACTGGTCCTGTGTTTCATTTGAGCTACTCTTGTGTTCTTTAACAAATACCAATGTAGTCCACTTAATAATGCTTCATAACTAATCAAAAAATAGTATTGTTTTTCTATTTATTCCTCAGGGGGGAAGAATTTTTAATCTATGAATTTAGTGGTGGGAGTTTTGACTTTAGTATAATTTTGTCCTGTGGTATCTTTTCTAAAGACAAAGTCAAATCTACTGCCAATATCTTTGATGATGAGGAAGGAGATCTGTTCAAACAAAAAGCAGCAACTTTGCCAGAAGCCACAGTGAATCAAACAGATGAAAATAAAGCAAAAGCAGAGAAAAAGGTGAGCAGGAAGGAAACAACATAGTTAAGCCTTGTTATGTATTGATTTGGGGCGTCTTGTTAACTCCTCTGGAACCCAGAGGAAAGTGATGATTCCTTTCAAGCGTACAGCAAAGTGAAAGAAGAATACAGTAAACACCCAAATACCTACCACCTAGATTGAGCAATTGTTGAATTTTGCCTTGCTTAGTGGTTTTTACCTCCATTGATGACCTGTTCCTGAACCAGTTATTGTGTTAAGGGGTACAAAGAATGTTTTCCCAATTCTCCTGTTTATTCTGTTAGCTCACATTCTTCTAATCGGAACAGAAGAGCTTTCTCTTCTCTTTTCTGCTCTTTAAGCTATCAGTATAGGATTCTCTGTTCTACCTATTTAAAACCATTAGCATTATTGTTTTTGTTTGAAATGAACCTGTATTTGGCCAGCAGGATGCATCCCGATCAGCCTTTAAGCTTTTCTGGCTGTTGTCCCTTTCCTTGGTATCCTACATAGCTTGATCCATCTTCTTTCTCTCTTTTTAAAAGTTTATTTATTTAAAGATTATTTTATAAAATGTGTGTATACACACATGATTGCATGTGGGGATGGGGTAGAGGGAGAGAGAGGATCTCAAGCAGAGTCCCACTAGGCATGGAGACCGATGTTGGGCTTGATCCCAGGACCCTGAGCTCATGACCCGAGCCAAAATCAAGTTGGATGCTTAACTGATTGAGCCACCCAGGAGCCCCTATTTATTTAAGTAATTTCTACACCTACTATGGGGTTTGAAAAGACCCTGAGATCAAGAGTTGCATGCTCTTCCAATGAGCCAGCTAGGGGCCCTGATCCATCCTCTTTTCTTTTTTTTTTTCTAATCTTTTTTTATTTTTATTTATTTTTTTATTTATTTACTTATGATAGTCACACAGAGAGATAGAGAGGCAGAGACATAGGCAGAGGGAGAAGCAGGCTCCATGCACCGGGAGCCCGACGTGGGATTCGATCCCGGGTCTTCCGGATCGCGCCCTGGGCCAAAGGCAGGCGCTAAACCGCTGCGCCACCCAGGGATCCCTCCATCCTCTTTTCTAAAGCACATACTTTCTGTGAAACCCTGACCATCCCACTGCCGACCCTACAGGGAGCTGGTCTTCCTGTGTTGGCTCCAACTGTGCATATCTCATTTGTGTACTGAATACTCTGATCCACCAGATGTGCCCTCTGGCTGAACTTGTTTTTCTTTTCTCATGAGGTTCCCTCTGCCTGGAGAGTCCTTGCTTCTATTCTACCATCTCCTGTGTCCAGGCTCCAGGCTTTGTCCTGAGAAATTTACTTTATCAAAGAATTGTTTCTTTTTTCCTAACATGCCAGTTTTAAAATTCTTTCTCATGATTCTTTTTTAAGATTTTATTTATTTGACAGAGGGAGAGAGCACACAAGTAGGGGGAGCAGCAGGCAGAAGGAGAGGGAGAAACAGATTCCGCACTGAGCAGGGAGCCTGATGCAGGGCTCAGTCCCAGGACTCTGAGATCATGACCTGAGCAGAAAGCAGATACTTAACTGACTGAGCTGCCTAGGTGCCCTCTCATGATTCTTCTTTTGCATTAATTCTCTTTACATGTTTAAGGTCCACAGCATCTTTATTTCCCTGGCACATGGCTTAGTGGCTTATCCTAGCAGAGACTCCATGTATTTTCTAAATGAATGTTTGAATGAGCACTGGGTGTTATGTAATACTGATAAATCACTGACCTCCACCTCTGAAACCAACAATACATATAATTGTTGGTTATATAATTAATTAATTGAATTCAAGTAAAATTAAAAAATTTTATAAACCCCCTCATTTATAGTTATCTTATTTGTTAAATTCTCAGTTTTTTGTTTTTATTTTTTTCCAACGAAGGTTACCCTTCCTTCCAGCAAAAATTCCAAACTCTTGCCAGAAACAAAGACTCAAAAAGGTTTATTTTCGGACGAAGATGACTCTGAGGTAAGGAATTCTCTTTATTAGTTCTGGGAGTTAGTCTTTGGATATGACAGAAACTATTCCTTTCTTTTTATTTTCTTTCTTTCTTTTTTTTTTTTTTTAAGATTTTATTCACGAGAGAGACAGAGAGAGGCAGAGACGTAGGCAGAGGGAGAAGCAGGCTCCCCGCTGGAAGTTGATCCCCGGACCCTGGGATCACGACCCAAGCCAAAGGCAGACACTCAACCACTGAGCCACCCAGGCATCCCAACAGAAAGTATTTCTAAATCAAGGTTTTATTAGTAGAGGTAGAAGACCTTTTATTAAATATTTCTTTCTTTGAAATTAATGTGTTGGGAACACCTGGTGTTTAGAAAGCAGTATGCATAGTAATATTTCTCACTGTTGGTTTTTAATCTGGTGCATCTCTTGGGAAGAAAATACCCTCTTCAGGATGCTCAAGTTTAAGGCTCTTTGTTGATCCACAATGCAGTGAGGTACTTGTACCAGAACAGAAATCAACACAGTTTCCTTTTTCAGTAGTCTCATTGGATAGTAGGCTTAGTGCCAGAGTGATAAGTATTCTGGTATAGCCATTTATCTTGTGACCAGTAACAGTTTGTGGGCTGGCAGTGCTTGCAGACAGCCTCAGTCCTTGAAGGCTCCTGTCTGGAAACCTCTTTCCATTGTGCTTTCCAAAGCACCTGTCTCAGAACTGTCATTGCTTTATCTCTCACAGGCCTAGGTCCTTTTAGAACTTATTTCAGTCTGGGCCTTTAGGGGATCAGAGACCTGTCTGAGAATAATGGGCAATTATAAATCCCCTTCACAGAAAAATATATGAACATGGCAGAAATTTACTTGTAACTTCAAGAAATTGTGAACTCTGGATTAAGCTTTTGTGGTTTCTTTGCACTAACAGCCAGGATGGACATATAACTCTTTGGAAGTGGAGTGATTGCTCCTGATGTAAATAAAACCTGTGAGGCTTATATTTCATTGACGGCTAGTGTACAGAAGATAGGAATTAGCCAAACTCCAGTTAAGCCAAACTCCTGACAATATGAGCACAGCATGGTGGGGCCTCGCACTCTGGTCTCATCCCATGCTCCCAGCTTCCTTATCATCAAGCACACCTGCACGGACTCCAGCCTTCTAGGAGTGCTCTTCCCAGAATCTGGATACCTTGCTTCCTTACTTTTTTACGGTTTTTTTGACGCCTCCCCTGATGATCCTTTGCATGATTGCGAACCCGCTAGCACACACCACACTGCACTCCTTGCCTTCTCTTCTGCTCTTTTCTCTACTGTGTATGTTGCCATGTGACATATCATATGTACTTGTTCATTATCTCAATCCCAACTAGTGTAAGTTCCATGAGGACAGGATGTTTTATTTTCTCCTCATATCTTTCACACTTAGGCTAGTGCGTGGCACTTGATAAGCCAATAATAGTTGTCGACTACCCGCAAAAACCAAATGTGAACAATTTTAATGACTTAAAAGGTGTTTCAGTTCCTTATTACTATGAAATAAATCCCTCTCAAACTCAGTAACTTCAAACACCAGTAGGATTTCTTATTTCTTTTATGGTTCTATAAATGGACTGGGTTCAGCCAGGGACTTGTCAGTTAGGGTCTCTTGTATCGTTCCAGTCTGAAGGTGGCTGGGTGGGAAAGACTGAAACAACTGGGGCTCTAGGGGCACCCCTCCATCTTTATGTGGTCTCCCAGCACCTGCAGGGAAGGAGGGTTCTTAATATGGTGGCGCAGGGCTTCAAAGTGAGATTCCCCAGAGAGCTGTGCAGAGGCTATCTTGCCCTTTGTAATCCAGCCTTCGAAGTCAGTGTTGTTGAGGCAGTCACAAAGGCCTGCATTCCAGGGTGGGGATGCAGACTCTACTTCTTGATGATAGGAGTGTATAAGAATTTGCTGACAGGTTTCACAGCTACTACAAAAGGCTTTGTCCGGTGTGCATTGTCGTAGAGTGTTTTTATCAGATAATTGTTGGGGTGCTTAGACAAGGAAAAGTATAATAGTGAAATCTTGGCAATGTGTAAAATTCAGGAGAGTCATGGGAGCCTGTGGTTCCCCCTTTGTGGCCTCTTTATCTCAGAAGACCTGTGGGACTCCATGGAGCCCAGGCGAATCCACTGGGCGGAGGAAACCTCTTCGCAGTTAAGGAATTCATTAGGTCTATGTTTGAGAGTAGGCATTGATGCCATAATAAAAAATACTCTAGAGAGGTCTCAGAAGCTATGTTCTTGTCCTATTCAATTGTCTGGCCCTTGGCTATTGATGTTTCTGTCCTAAGGGGATAGGTGTCCAATTTTATGTTTCTGGTTCATGTAGCTCAATTTGCATCATAGGCTGACACTGTCAAATTTTGAGTTTCTTCAGAGTCTACCAGATTTTTTGCTAACAACTCTTAGCTATAGTTCAAGTAGATAAATATAGTTAAAGTAGTAAATAAAACATAGTGCAGTAATTGGGAATCTAGTGTCCTCTTCCATTTTTGGATCTTCTTTTTGAAATTTTATTTATTGGGATCCCTGGGTGGCGCAGCGGTTTAGCGCCTGCCTTTGGCCCAGGGCGCGATCCTGGAGACCCGGGATCGAATCCCACGTCGGGCTCCCAGTGCATGGAGCCTGCTTCTCCCTCTGCCTATGTCTCTGCCTCTCTCTCTCTCTCTGTGACTATCATAAATAAATAAAAGTTAACAAAAAAAAAATTAAAAAAATAAAATAAAAAAATAAAAGTTTATTTATTAATGAGAGATACAGAGAGAGAGAAGGAGGCAGAGACACAGGCAGAGGGAGAAGCAGGCTCCATGTAGGGAGCCCAACGTGGGACTCGATCCTGGGTCTCCAGGATCAGGCCCTGGGCTGAAGGCGGCGCTAAACCACTGAGCCACCGGGGCTGGCCATTATTTGATCTTTTTAATCTCTGATTCTTTGGACAAAGTAGTCATTTTACTTTTCTAGCACAATTAGAGATTGATTGGAAATTGTTTTCCACTTGGGAGTTTAGAAACCTCAGAGTTCCAGTGAAGCCTCTTGGAGTTCCACGTGGGCCTCTTCTTACATGTGGGCATCCATACTGCACCCACTAGGACAAACTGACACATGTTCTCAGCCAGCTTCCCTCTCACAGAGAGACCCAGACTCATGCAACCATCATGTCATAGTCTTCAATGTTTTATATTTAATTGGCACTTTAAAAGCTGATCTGTCTTGTTAACCAGGAACTTTAATCTTGATCCAACAGGATTTGTTTTCTTCTCAAAATGTGAGTAAGTCAAAAGATGCATCTCTGCTGCCTAGCAAACTCCCCACGTCGGTCTCGCTTTTTGATGATGATGATGAAGAGGTAAACACTTATTGCAATGTAAGATAAATAAGTTTTTGAAGAGTTGAAAACCATTGCTGGTGTAGCTTTATAGTTGGAGGCTCATACAGTAGTACAAGGTCATAGGGAGGCAGTCCAACTATCTGAGGTTTACATAACAAAAATATTTTAGTTTTTCTCTCTCAGTGACTCCTTTGATTCCTAGCTGTACAATAGGCAGGACATTAGATTATTATTATTTTAAATATTTTCTTTATTTGAGAGAAGATGAGAGAGAGGGAGAGACAGAGTGAGTGTACACGAGCTGGGGGTTGTGCAGAAAGAGAGGGAGAAACAGACTCCCTCCTGAGCAGGGAGCCCGATGTGGGGTCGATCCCAGGACCCCGGGATCATGACCTGAGCCAAAGGCAGATGCTTAACCGACTGAGTCACCCAGGCACCCCAGGGACATTAAATTCTTGACCCAGCTGTTATGGAAGGCTTTGCAGATTTCATTTTAAAAATCTGCCTTTAAGAAACACTTTTCAGGGGATGGATCATTGTTATACCCAATGACTGACGAGAATGTCTTGGATAAAGTGTAAATAAAGAGACAAGAACAGCCATGTCCTTACCTTGTTTTTCTTTTCTACCAAGGATCAGAGAGCAAGGTGGGGGAAGGAAATAAGAGGAAAGACAAACTAAACCTTCCTTCTTGTGTACTACTCTGCCGTGGCCAACCTCATGGGCTTTGGCACCAGACCCTGCATTCACTTGCAGATCAGGACCTTGGGCAAATAACTTAAACTTTCAAATTTTTTTTTTAATTATTTTTTTTATTAGAGTTCAATTTGCTAACATATAGCATAACACCCAGTGCTCATCCCATCAAGTGCCCCCTTCAGTGCATGTCACCCAGTCACCCCAACTCCCCGCCCACCTCCCCTTCCACTACCCCTTGTTCATTTCCCAGAGTTAGGTGTCTCTCATGTTCTGTCATCCTCTCTGATATTTCCCACTCATTTTCTCTTTTTCTCTCCTTTCCCTTTTATTCCCTTTCACTATTTTTTATATTCCCCAAATGAATGAGACCATATAATGTTTGTCCTTCTCCAATTGACTTATTTCACTCAGCATAATACCCTCCAGTTCCATCCACATCAAAGCAAATGGTGGGTATTTGTCATTTCTAATGGCTGAAGAATATCCCATTGTATACATAAACCACATCTTCTTTATCCATTCATCTTTTGATGGACACCAAGGCTCCTTCCACAGTTTGGCTATTGTGGACATTGCTGCTAGAAACATCGGGGTGCAGGTGTTCTGGATTGGGGTGCAGGTGTTCCAGCGTTTCACTGCATCTGTATCTTTGGGGTAAATCCCCAGCAGTGCAATTGCTGGGTTGTAGGACAGTTCTATTTTTAGATAAAGGGCTAAGATCTATAAAGTATCCAAGATCTATAAGAACTTCTTAAACTCAACAGCAAAGAAACAAACAATCCAATCATGAAATGGGCTGAAGACATGAACAGAAATCGCACAGAGAAAGACATAGACATGGCCAACTAGCACGAGAAAATGCTCCGCATCACTGGCCATCAGGGAAATACAAATCAAAACCACAATGAGATACCACCTCACACCAGTGAGAATGGGGAAAATTAACAAGACAGGAAACAACAAATGTTGGAGAGGATGTGGAGAAAGGGGAACCCTCTTGCACTGTTGGTGGGAATGTGAACTGGTACAGCCATTCTGGAAAACTGTGTGGAGTTAAAAAGAGTTAAAAAATTTCAAATCTTATATGGCTTAATAGTATATAGAGTCATTTTGGCAGCTGAAACAACTCATGTACAGCTCTTGGCACTGTGTCTGGCACATAGTAAGTGCAAAGGAAATGTTTATTCTTGTCATTAGAGTCTTTATAAATGCCAGTTCATTTTTCTCATGGCCTTTCCTACCTTCCCACACTCTGCTTGAGGGCTCCCTTTATCGAATTTTACATTTCTATTCATCTGCTGTAGTACATTGTTAAGAGTGTTTTTCTGTCTAACTCAGGTTCAGGCTTTCTGATAAGTTTGTTTCTATTACCTTAAAGAAAATACTTTAATAGTAACTTTCGGAATGCTTGACTATATAAAAATCAACAGATGTCTTTGAACCTATGAGAATCGGCTTTTTAGGAGACCATTGATTTTATTTTATAAACTGTTTTTTATGTTCATATTATCTTTCTAAAATTAACCAGAAACATGCCTTTGCTCTATCCCAGTGTGTGTCTTTTTAAGTGTGAAAGAGTGGAGAAAGCTCCCAATTTCTGTTAAACCAGTCCTCTGGTTTCTAATTTATAGAAAGGTGTGTGAATTGTTGGCTGCCACACAAGCTGGACTGCTCTCTGTGATGAACACAAGGGTCCACCCACAGCAGGCCTGAGTGGGGCCAGGTTTCCTCCTTTTCTGTGACTTGGTCCTTAAGTTACCCTCCTCCTACTCACTCCCAGGACTTTGACTTTGAGTTCCATGTGGTCTGTTTACCTTCTGTGAGTGGAGAATACAGTTAGAGAAGATTACAGACTGTTGCTTTGGGATTATACATAAGAGAGAAGTGGGATTACTGGCATTTTGTGATTTTTTTTCCCTCTTGTATATATTCTGTCCTTGACCAGAGACTTACTCTTTAACAGTTTGACATGGAAAATTGTCTTGTTTTTTGTTTTATGTGTATGAAGTTGTCATACTCTTCTGCCATTTGTTTTCCCAGGATAATCTTTTTGGGACAACAGCTGCTAAGAAGCAGTCATCATTTCTTCTAACTCAGAGCCAAGAGAAAGCTAAACCATCTGAGCCTTCCAGGAAGAAAGCATCTGCCTTGCTGTTCAGCAGTGATGAGGAGGTGGGTTGAAAGTCTCTCCTAGAGAAGAGCAGGAGGTGGTTTGATGGGATTGAGGAGTTATGGCTATCCCAAACATTTTCTTTACCTACCTGTTTTCTCTGTCCACTGTTTAGTCACAAAAGACTGTTTTCATGAAACTTTTTTCTCTGGAAGAAAGATATTTAGTATAGTATATTAACTTACAGATTAATGTTTTCAGAACAGTTGAGAACAAACTAAGTATGCCCCTCAAATTATATGCTAATACAAATGAGTTAGGTCTTATATTATTAAATGATCATTACATTTAATTAATAAAGAAGTATAGCTATACATGGTAGGAATAGCCTATGCAAGTTTAACTCCCCCCCCCCCCCTTTTTAAATCATTTTATTTATTTATTCATGAGAAATACAGAGAGAGAGAGAGAGAGGCAGAGACATAGCCAGAGGGAAAAGCAGGTTCCATTCAGGGAGCCTGACATGGGACTCGATCCCGGGTCTCCAAGATCATGCCCTGGACTGAAGACGGCGCTAAACCACTGGGCCCCCGGGGCTGCCCCTTAACTCCCTTTCTAATGAGTCTTTTTTCTTTTTTAAAAGAGAAAGAGAGGGCAGCCCAGGTGGCTCAGCAGTTTAGCGCCTGCCTTCGGCCCAGGGCATGATCCTGGAGTCCTGGGATCGAGTTCTGCATCAGGCTCCCTGCATAGAGCCTGCTTCTCCCTCTGCCTGTGTCTCTGCCCCCCCCCCCCTCTCTCTGTGTCTCTCATGAATAAATAAAATACAAAAAAAAATAAAAGAGAAAGAGAGCACGCATGTGCACATGCACAATCATGAGCAGGGAGATGTGTAGGGGGAGAGATAATGACTCACTACTGAGCAGGGAGCCCAGTCCAGGGCTTGATGAGATTATGACCTGAGCCAAAGGCAGATACTTAATTGACTAAGCCACCCAGGTGCCCCCTGTTTGTTTGTTTGTTTTTAAATGAGTTTTAATAATATTTCTGTTTGCTATCTAGATACAAATTAGCAAAGCCAGTAGTGAATATGGCTTAGCTGCTGATTTAGCTGTACAGAAAAAGACCTTAAATATAACATTACAAACCCTGAGCATTAAAAATCTTCCTGCATTGTAGTAATTGCTTTTCTTTATTTTAACATTGTAGGCAAGTTATGAAGGTATGATATGGATAGAGAAGTTATAGACATATTAATTTTTTTTGTTGGAAGCAACTTATAATGATACAATACAATTTGCTTTTTTCTACTCAAACATATGAGTTAATGATGGATTGTCCTTTTTTTTTCATTCTAGCATTGTTAGTGGTTGTTCTTGCTGTAATAATGGCCAACTATCTGTGGAATATTTCCTGCACAGTATTATAGTGGTTCAGGGAAAATAAAAATACAGTTGACTTTTTTGACAGTGTGGGAATTAGAGGCACTGACATCCTGTGTAGTTGAAAATTTTAAAGATTTTACTTTAATTTATTTATTCATAAGAGACGCAGAGAGAGAGAGAGACAGAGACATAGGCAGAGGGAGAAGCAGGCTCCCTGTGAGAACCTGATACGGGACTTGATCCCAGGACTCTGGGATCATGACCTGAGCCTAAGGCAGGTGCTCAATTACTGAGCCACCCAGGAGTCCCTGTAGTTGAAAATTGACGTATAACTTCAGAATCTCCAAAAACTATCAATAGCCTACTGTTGACTGGAAGCCTTACCAATAACATAAACAGTTTTTTTTTTTAATTTTTTTTTAAATTTTTATTTATTTATGATAGTCACACAGAGAGAGAGAGGCAGAGACACAGGCAGAGGGAGAAGCAGGCTCCATGCACCGGGAGCCAGACGTGGGATTCGATCCGGGGTCTCCAGGATCGCTCCCTGGACCAAAGGCAGGCGCCAAACTGCTGCGCCACCCAGGGATCCCCCCATAAACAGTTTTTAACACGTATTTTATAGGTTATATGTATTATGCACTGTATTCTTATACGTTACCTGTGTTATGCACTGTATTCTTAAAACAAGTTAAAGAAAAGAAAATGTTAAGATCATAAGGAAGGAAAAAAAAAAAAAAAAAAAGATCATAAGGAAGGGATAATACCTTTATATTACTGTACATATATTTATTGAAAAAATCCATATGCAGTTCAAAGTCTTGTTGTTCAAGGGTCAATCGTATTAGCTAAAGTTGGGAACAACAGCACAGGCTGAATAAAGATAACCAGGATTCTAGACCAGTGACTCTCAACCTTGGCTACCCATTGGAATCACCTGGAAAACTTTAAAGAGTACTTTTACTTAATTCTGCTGTAAATTTTCCACTAAGTGGTTTGGTGTATGGCTTGTCCCTGGAATTTCCTAAAGGTTTCCTGGGAGAGTCTCACTACACTAGAGGAGCACTTCCCAAACCACGACATGTGAAGAAATCACCTGGGCATCCTGTTATGAATGTAGGCTCTGATTTAGAAAGTCTGGGGTAGAACCAGAATTCTGTATCATAATATGTACTGCTTATGGACCTCACTGTGATTTGTGAAACTAGTCTCTAGAGACCAAAGGACCACTTAAGGAAGTGTAACTATAAATTACACTTCTAGTGTATAAGTGTATGAGGAATTCCTGTATTTGAAGAAGTGAGAGTATAGCCAGGTGGGGTTCCCTTAAATGCTTTCCAAAGGTCAGATTCAGACTTTTGTGGTAAAAGGGTCACTAGCAGCTTTCATTGTGTTTTGTTTATATGTACATTGCTTGAGCTTTTTATACGTTTTTCCAGCCTGTTTTAGGATCTTTAAAGTATCATTTTCCTCCAAAGTTGAGTGTTACTGATTTTCTTTTTTGACATTCCTTTTTCTTCTCATTCTCCTCCATAAATAAGTTTGAATCTGCTAAGCTAGACAATTTCCCTTGTCCTAACCCAAAACAGAACCATAGAGGGGAGAGAAACATAATGTGATGGAGGAGGGCAGAAGGTCTGTGAGGTCAAAGAACTCAGCTGTCTAAATTTGAGTTCAAAGAAAAGTCCCAGAAATGAACTTTATTTTCAAGAATGATGCACTTAGTTTAATAATATAAATAATAGTGAAAGAGAATAGAAGGGAAGGGAGAAGAAATGGGTAGGAAATATCAGAAAGGGAGACAGAACATGAAGACTCCTAACTCTGGGAAACAAACTAGGGGTGGTGGAAGGGGAGGAGGGTGGGGGGTGGGAGTGAATGAGTGACGGGCACTGAGGGGAGCACTTGATGGGATGAGCACTGGGTGTTATTCTATATGTTGGCAAATTGAACACCAATAAAAAATAAATTTATTATTAAAAAAATACTTAGTTTAAATATATTTTAATGAGTATAAATTTCATTTTACTTCCAGGTTCCTTGGTCTGAATTGCCACTGGATTTTAATGTGTGTTTTATATTTTAAGGACCAGTGGAATATTACTGATTCACAGAAGAACTCAGCGTCTGATAACAGGTCTAAACATAAGGACTCTGGCACTACTCAGGAACAGGACGCCAAGGCTGTCAAAAAGACCAGCCTCTTTGAGGAGGATGATGAAGATGATCTGTTTGCTGTTGCAAAGGATAGGTGAGATAGTCATTGTAAGAAATCCTTTAACCAGTGTCTGTGTTAACAAGTAAATATATTTGATTTGCAGGATGTCAGTTACTTGGGGTGACATAATATTCATTATAGTCATACAAGGGAGAACATCTTTGATTTTCACTTGTAAGATATTTTTCCCCCCCGATACTGGTTAATGTTTTTCTTAGTGGATTTACCTAATTTCTTCTACTTATTATTTTTTTAACCCCTAAATATTATTTTTGTTTGCTAGGGATTTAAGTGCAGTTTGTTGTCTTTTGTTTTTGTTTTTCTTCTGGGATACCCTATAGAATATAAAGTTTGGTCTGAGTTAAGTTTTGCATTTGAATGGAAATATACTCAGCATTGAAAATATCCTATATCCTATTTGAAGGATGGTTCTCTGCAGGGTAGTGCTGTGTCACACTTGCTGATCTGGGTGGTCCTCCACATGAATACTTGGACTAAAGTTGAGGACATTTTGTAGACTGAACATGAGCGGTGTTAGTGGTGTAAACATGCTGCTTTTACAGACAATAGCAAGTGTAGGAGAGCATGTGGAAGAATTGGAGCCCTTACACAGTGGTGGCAATGTAAAATAGTGCCACTTTGGAAATCAGCAGTTCCTTAAAAAGTTAAATGTGGAGTTACTATATGATTTAATTTCACTCTGAGGTAGATGCTCAAGAGGAATGAAAAATAGGTCTACCCCAAAACTTGTGTATGAATGTTCTTTGCAGCATTATTCATAGTAGCCAAAAATGGAAACAAGCCAAACATCCCATCAACTGATGACAGGATAAAAAAAAATGTGTTATCTCCATACGATGGACTCTTAACAATAAGAAGGAATAAAATATTGATGCATGCTACAACATGGATGAACCTTAAGTATTTTGTTAATTGAAAGCAGCCAGTCGGGATCCCTGGGTGGCGCAGCGGTTTGGCGCCTGCCTTTGGCCCAGGGCGCGATCCTGGAGACTCAGGATCGAATCCCACGTCGGGCTCCCGGTGCATGGAGCCTGCTTCTCCCTCTGCCTGTGTCTCTGCCTCTCTCTCTCTCTCTCTCTGTGTGACTATCATAAATAAATAAAAAATTAAAAAAAAAAAAAAGAAAGCAGCCAGTCACAGAGGACCACATGTATGGTTCCATTTGTATATAATGTCCAGAACAGATAAATCTGTAGAGACAGAAAGTAAATTAGTGTTTGCCTGGGGCTGAGGAGCCAGGAAAATTGGGAGAGACTTTTAACAGGCATGGGGGTTCGTTCTGGGTTGATGGAAATAGTGAGAAATTATTATTATTATTTTTAAAGATTTTCTTTATTTATTCATGAGAGAGACACAGGCAGAGGGAGAAGCAGGCTCCATTCAGGGAGCCAGACATGGGACTGGATCCGGGGTCCCCAGGATCAGGCCCCGGGCTGAAGGTGGCGCTAAACTGCTGAGCCACTGGGGCTGCCCAATACTGGGAAATTAGATCATAGTGATAGTTGCACAACTCCAGCTATACTAAAAACCAGTGATTTGTGTATTATATTGTAAAGAGCAAATTTTATGGTGTGTAAATTGTATCTCAAAACCATTCTAAAGAAAGAAGCTTTATGACTCTAACAAAGTTGTGAAATGCTGCCTTGTGAGCAGGGCACTCAAGTGTCCTGACATACCTGCACAGTCTTGCTTTGTACCTATCATTCCATCATGACTATTAATTTCTCTGTCACTCTCAGAAGTGTCCTGGTTTTGGGACACCTGGGTGGCTCAGTGGGTGGGCGTCTGCCTTCAGCTCAGGGCATGATTCTGGGGTCCCGGGATCAAGTCCTGCATGAGTGAGGCTCCCTGCATGGAGCCTGCTTATCCTTTTGCCTATGTCTCTGCCTCTATGTGTCTCTCACGAATAAATAAATAAAATCTTTAAAAAAAAATGAAGTGTTCTGGTTTAGGCCATAGGCTCTGTGTTTATCTTTATGCTTGCTGATGTCTGTACCTTTCAAGTCAAAAAATGTAACTTGTTTATGGTGAGAAATACCTTAGTTGACTGAGCAGCATTTTTCTTCTGAGGACAGAGCTCCACAAGGAAACCCAAATTAATTAGTTAATTAGTTAATTTTAAGATTTTGTTTATTCATGAGAGACACAGAGAGACAGAGACATAGGCAGAGGGAGAAAGAAGCAGGCTCCCTGCAGGGAGCCCGATGCGGGACTTGATTCGAGGACCCGGAATCACGCCCTGAAATGAAGACAGATGCTCAACCACTGAGCCACCCAGGTGCCCCAGGAGGCCTAAATTTAACCAGCAGTTGCTCAGTGTGTGAAATGAGGGCCAAGGTTAGGACCCTTTTGTTTTCTGTTGTAGTCCTGTTCAGAGAGCTAACTCGTTTTCTGTAGCTTACCTTCAGAATCTGTCATCACATATTTTTTGTGGGTTGGTTTGGTGTTTTGTTTTGTTTTTAGAAATAACTTGTTCAGAAAATCATGCATAAGATGTTCTGCTGTAGCTATTTAATGAGGTTTCTGGTATTCTTCTGGCGTCTGTAGAGTTGTTCTTTTTTTTTTTTTTAATTGGAGTTCATTTTGTCAACATATAACATAACACCCAGTGCTCTTCCCGCCAAGTGCCCCCCTCAGTGCCGTCACCCAGTCACCCCAACCCCCCGCCCACCTCCCTTTCCACTCACTACCCCTCGTTCATTTCCCAGAGTTAGGTGTCTCTTGTGTTCTGTCACCCTCACTGATATTTTCACTCATTTTCTCTCCTTTCCCCTTTATTCCCTTTCACTAATTTTTATGTTCCCCAAATGAATGAGACCATAGAATGTTTGTCCTTCTCCGATTGGCTTATTTCATTCAGGATAATACCCTCCAGGTCCCTCCATGTCGAAGCAAATGGTGGGTATTTGTCATTTCTAATGGCTGAGTAATATTCCATTGTATACATAGACCACAGCTTCTTTATCCATTCATCTTTCGATGGGCACTGAGGCTCCGTACATGGTTTGGCTATTGTGGACATTGCTGCTATAAACATTGGGGTGCAGGTGTTCCAGTGTTTCACTACATCTGTATCTTTGGGGTAAATCCCCAGCAGTGCAATTGCTGGCTTGTAGGGCAGGTCTATTTTTAACTCTTTGAGGAACCTCCACACAGTTTTCCAGAGTGGCTGCACCAGTTCACATTCCCACCAACAGTGCAAGAGGGTTCTCCTTTCTCCACATCCTCTTCAACATTTGTGGTTTGCTGCCTTGTTAATTTTCCCCATTCTCACTGGTGTGAGGTGTATCTCATTGTGGTTTTGATTTGTATTTCCCTGACTGGGCAGCGCTGGAAAGCTCCAGGGGAAGTCGAGGGACTTACAGAGAGTTAGAATCATAGAGTTGTTCGTTCTTTATGATTACTCATCACTTGGTAGTCAAGTATTTTGGTTATAATTTGTATAAATTTTATTAAAAAATTTTTAAATTTTATTTGAGAGAGAGCACACTGGCAAGGAGGAGGGGCAGAGAGAGAGGGAGACATAGACTCCCTGCTGAGTGGGGAGTCTGACATAGGACTTGATTCTAGGACCCTGAAATCATGACCTGAACTGAAGACAGATGCTTAACCAACTGAGCCACCTTGGGACTCTATAATTTGTGTAAATTTTAATTAGGTATATATGCATAAAGGCATATTAGATACCACCTTACTATGTCATTACAAATTGCCTTTTTGCTTTTGTAACTTCTTTAAGGTATAGTCTTTTTTTAAATTTTTTTTATTTTTTATTTATTTTTTAAGGTATAGTCTTAATGTATAACCATTCTTTAGTGTATATGTCTAATTAAGTACACTCAACCATTTGGTCAGTTCTGTAGTCTGTGATCCTTAGGTTTGGTTTTCTTTTTTTTTTTTTAAGAGATAAGCAGGAGTCAGTTTTAAACTAATGAATAAGCTACATATATTGTGTCTTGCTAGTAATTAATTTTACGAAAAGATTATGATACATGTACTTGTGTATGTATTATGTTCTAATGTAAGTAGTTATATATGGTGAACAATTTATTGAAATGACGTGTTACTCTGATTTTTACCTAGCTAAGATTGAATTTAAAGTTTTTGTTACTTTTGTAATTCTGTAGTGTGCTACTTGGATGACTCCTTATCATATAGTAAAAACTGGAACTTGACCTTTCAGTAGTTAAAACGCTTTCTGTTCTGGCTTCCCCATGTGTGGTGCTAAGCCTCCATGTGGCTCTCCACTTTCATATTCCTGTCCCTTAAAAGTCCTGATCAGTATTTGTTCCGGCAGATGTTTATTGGCCACCTTCTCTGCAGGTGCCAGGGCAGAATCCTAGGTGAGGAGGAAGGTGAAGATAGGCTAGAGGAAAGTGGCGAGGAGACCTGTGGTTGAAAGCACCTAGTATATTCTCTCTCTCTTTATATTTTAACTTCACACTGTTTTTTTTGTTTTTTTTTCCCCCTGAGTTGGCTCTACATGCAACATGGGACTTGAACTCATGACCCTGGGATCAAGAGTTGTATTCTCTATCAACTTAGCCAGCCAGGCACCCCCCAGTATATTCTTTTTTTTTTTTTTTAATAATTTTTATTTATTTATGATAGTCACACAGAGAGAGAGAGAGAGGCAGAGACATAGGCAGAGGGAGAAGCAGGCTCCATGCACCAGGAGCCCGACGTGGGATTCGATCCCGGGTCTCCAGGATCGCGCCCTGGGCCAAAGGCAGGCGCCAAACCACTGCGCCACCCAGGGATCCCCCCCCAGTATATTCTTTATTGAAAACAAATGCTAGAGATCCTTAGTTTCTGTACTTTTGGAGAATTCTAGATACTAACAGTTGCTATAAAAATCTAGTAACTCAGATCTTTATAGCATTTTTACCCAAACCCACCTCTCCTCCAAGCATCCCAAAACATGCTTTTAAATCCTTCACAAAGCTAACATAGTGCACCTACAGCGAGTCAAAGGAACAAGATGAGAAGGCCCCCAAACTCTCCTATATGAGGATGGAGGGACAAAGGCTGATGATTTGCTTGGCACAAATTGCACCTATTTCATTTCTGGTTTGCTTTTAACTATATAAGGTCAGCAGATGGCTTGGCTGTTTGGTGGTAGGTGGGTTCTTTGAAGTATAGCCTAGAGGGAATATTGTATATATTTTTAAGTCACATTTACCTTTAATTTGATCTTTTGTTTGATTGTATAGCCAAAAGAAGACCCAGAGAGTGTCACTTCTCTTTGAAGACGATGCTGATAGCGGAAGCTCTCTCTTTGGCTCTCCTGCATCTCTTCCTCCTACAACGGTATTCTTAAGCTTCTAACCCCAGGAAATATCCTTGAGGTGATGTTACATGCATAGTGATACTTCCCTGAATCAGCTCTTAAAACCTGACCTTGGAGGCTGAGTCAATGGAAAAACCCATTTGTCTAGTTTTAGAGATCTTCTGGTTAGTGGTATTTTACAGATGAAGCACAAGTACAAAGTGTGGAGGAAAGGATTCCTCCATGTCATGTATCCTATTAGCATCAGGAGTAGGACTCTAGAGTCTTAGGGGAGACTGCTGCTACAGTTCCAGTGGAGGTTGGCAGGCTCAGCGATGGCAGCATGGAATTGTACTAACATTAGATCAGGTCTGTAAGGCACATGTTATTCCTTTTAGGAGCACGTTTCAAGTATTAATACTTTGGTCCTGGTTTATGTGAGTAGCCAGTCAGTAAAAGGGAAGGAAATTCTACACATGTTACAACACATGCTACAACATGGATGGACCTGGAAGACCTCACATTGAGTGAAATAAGCCAGTCAGAAGAGGGCAGATAGTATAGGATTCTACTTAACATGAGGTACCTGGAGGAATCAACTTGATACAAACTGAGAGTAGAATCATGGTTGCCAGGGGCCAGGGGGAGAGAGAAATGGGGAGTCTTTTAATGAATACAGAGTTTCAGTTTTACAAGATGGAAAAATTCTGGAGATTGGTTTTATAACAATATGAATATTCTTAACACTATGGAACTCTGTCCGTTAGTTAAGATGGTAAATTTTATGTTTTTTACCATAGTTAAATTTTCTAAAAATTAAAGGATGTGATTTAAAAAAAAGACCAATCAGTGGCTTTCTGGTGTAAATGATTCCAGTGATTACATCTAAATGACATCACTACCACAATCACCTAAGCCAAAATATTTAGCCAATTTTGATGTTAGTTATATCAAAAAGGAGTATTAAAGAATGAAAGGCAGATGGGATTATGATATTTGTCCAGGGAACCCAAGCATACTAGAATCCTGCTCTGGCCTGTCATTCATCCCTTGCCAAATCCTCCCCTTAGTGGGCATATGTGTGTGTGCACATAGAAAAAAGTAAGGCCAAGCAATACTTTGTTGCCAGCTGGTAGTTGCTGATAGCCCTGAAGGGAAATGTAGAACTTTTTAGGCTAGACCCCACAGAAACATCCGTTATCTGACCTGAGTTAGCCTAAAAGGCCAACTCACAGCCTGTTGTCAGGCCTTCAGCTTAAGCTTCAGGCCATTTGAATTTGGCATCTAATAGAGGCAAAAAGACATACGAGACAGAGAAGAAGGGATGAGCCCCTGGGATTCCTCCCATATGGGAGCAGCCACATGGCAGCTCCTCCACTGATGCTTGATGTGGGAGATCCTCCTTCCATCATGGTGAGGGGTGACCAAGTCCCTGATACCTGTACAGGTATAGTGAAAGAGAGGGATGGCTCTAGAGGAGCCAGGGATCTCCTGTTTTCTAGAAGCTGATCCATGGTTCTTCCATACTTCCTATATATTTTTTGTTTAGAGTTTACTTTAAATTATGCAGTAATATATGGGTGCCTTCTTTAAAAACATTTAGAAAGTGCATAAAGAATATGAAGTCCTGGGATCCCTGGGTGGCGCAGCGGTTTGGCGCCTGCCTTTGGCCCAGGGCGCGATCCTGGAGACCCGGGATCGAATCCCACATCAGGCTCCCGGCGCATGGAGCCTGCTTCTCCCTCTGCCTGTGTCTCAGCCTCTCTCTTTCTCTCTGTATGACTATCATAAATAAATAAAATTTAAAAAAAAAAAATAAATAAAAAAAAAAAATAAAAAGATTTATAAAAAAAAAAAAAAAAAAAAAAAGAATATGAAGTCCTTATGTTCTTCCCAGAGGAATCACCAGTAACACTATGTTGTCAGCCGTTTAGGCCTGCTTCCATGCGCCCTGTGTCTGTATACTTTCATTTAAATGAAATCATGTTATGTTTTTATGCATCTTTTTTCTTGTTCTGTAGCATGTTTTTCATTTTCATGAGTTTCAGTTTGTTCTTTTTCGCCATTCTTGGTATTCCCTGTAACTGTACCAGGACTGACTTCACCTTAGATGGAGTAATCGTCAGTATTTCCTGCTAGATTATTAGAGATGTTTCTTCCCATCCCTACTGCCTTGTCATTTTTAGCCTTGATTATTGAGATAATTTTTTATCTGGCCTCTCTGCAAATGTTCCTTCCTTTGATCTGCTCTCCTTGCTGTTGTCCTGGTTCTCTTCCTAAAGGGAACCTGGTCCTATCTTGTCCTTGTCACAAATGCCTTAGTTGAGCCTACTGTGCCACTGGTACGGTAATCTCGTTCAAACTGGACTCCTCTTTTCCAGCCTCACTCACCATGGGATCTAGGTGACTCATCCTGTCCCACAGTACTCCAGAAGATGTTGTTGTCTTTCTGATCTAGAAATAGTCTTCATGTTTTCAGACATAGTACAAATGTTAACTTGTCCTGTGAAAGCTTCCCAGACCAGGCACATGTCAGACTTTTTTTTTTTCCCCACCACATTCCCAGTAAGTGGGTTTGCATGGCTTATACCAGAAGCTTTTAGCATTGGGAGGAGTGTATGCTGCCTTCCCTACTGCTGCTTCTGAGGTGCTCATAATCTTTTCCTGAATCACTCATACTTAGATCTCTCTAAAAAAGAAATCAAGTGGAAAAAAAAAAAAAAAGGCATCAAGTGGCTCCATGGTTAAAAGAGTCAGGAGATCTGAGTGGTTTTTCTTTTTAGATTATAAATAAATAATAACTTCTACCCTGGATAACTGAACAATAATTTAATAAATTTTAAAGGTTCCTGAAATGGAAAACAACTTCTGCCTATAGTAATTATGGATGTTAAATGAGACAAAAGATCAAAGATCTACATCTTAAGTAGCTGAACAAACTGCACACAGAATTTTGCCATTTGTGTAAATACCTTTAGACAATAGTATACAAGATATTTTTTGTTTAGATATCCTAGACTATTTTAAAGTATGATGTGACTCAGTTATAAACCTACCAGTGAAATTAATTTCATGATAAAGTCAGCTTATTATTAGAAACATTTACAACCAGTAGTTTGGGTGGCATTTTCTTTGGTTTAAGGGACCATGTTTAAGTCTCCTTTTTCACCCTAACCAGCTTGCATCGATGTTACATGTACATCGATGCAGTGTACATGTTTGCAGTGAGACCAGCACATTCCACAAAAATTTTTTCTTTTAATCACTTCAGTATTGCCTTATCACTTCTGAAACTGTTTTTTGGATTTCCAGTCTTTTATTTAAGCTTCAAATGATTATGCATTTTAAGGGACCTTGTCCTAACAATAACTAGACATCTTACCCTACTTTTTACTTCATTTGTAATTTTTTCTCTCGTACTTAGTAGGAATCTTGATTTCACAAATTTGTCTTCCTAACTTGATTTAGATATTGCTCCAGAGCTTACTTCCTCATAACATCTAGTCTAGTTGGTATGATAGAGTTACAGTTTTTTCTCAAGATGTTTTGATTAATCATTTGCTCCAAGGATGCTGATAACTCTACACAAGACACATAACCTCAGTTTTTCTAATCTCTGAAATCCCTGCCTCCCATGTAAGGAGCAGATGAGAGATGGGGCAAAGTGCTTGCAAACTTGCTTTGGCCACCTGCTTGGTATAAAGCACTGTGGTTGGCTGTGGTAATATATGATCCTTTCAAGAGAATGGACAAACAGATAGCTAGTAATGTAAATTAGGGAGCAAGTGAAGAAACGCTAGGTAGGGGAAAAAAGAATTTTATCAATGTAGCAACTGGTACTTGCAGAAGAGGACAGGGGAACCTTTTTGGGTGACCTTGAGCTGGACCATGCTTGAAAGGTGAGGAGGATTTGCTTCTACAGACAGGAACAAACAAGGAAGTGTGAAAGTTTACAGTAGGTTTGAGAAATAATGAGGATGGATAAGATGCAGATGAGTAAAGGGAGATGAAGTGTCAGTTGATTTTCATGCATAGCATTTGCTTAATGCAAACAGTGCAGGTGTGGGGTGAGAGAGGAAGTCATCTGGTGGGTATTTTATTTTAGCAAGGCAGCTCTGGCTGACATCACTGAGCTGAAAAGTGAGAGGAGGGAGGCAGAGGGGAGAGACTAGTAGTTGTCTGGATGACGGAGGTAAGGGTCTAAGTAATGACAGTATCTGTGAAGTGAACATGTACAGAGACAGGTGCAGGTATTGTAGTGGCAGAAGTCGTAAAGTGCTGTGTAAGTCTGAGGTGGTGGCGTTTATTCCTTCTCCCTCTTTGCCCCCCCCCCATTCAGTGTCCCCCACTTGCTCGCCTCCCATATTTCACTAACTCAGGAGGACTGTGGTTCCGCCTTGTTCCATACATTGCCATGCTAGTCAGGCACACTTGTGTTTTTAAGAATGTCATCTGCTCTTCTTTTGGTAGAAAAAGGAGACTCTCCCTGAGGTGCCTTCTTTGCTGTTCAACAATGAAGAAGAGAAGGGGGCACCATTTGGAGTGAAACCTGTGGATAAGAAGGTTGGGGGTGCCGTAGAATCGTCAGAATTGGGGAGCACTCCTGTGGTTGAGGAGTCAGAAAAGGTAGACATTTTTTTGGCCTGTATATTCTGATATGTTTGTTTCTTGTGTCTTGTAAAACACACAGACACACACACAGACACACACAAATACACCTTTTTCTTCCATAGAAAATAAGTGCTTAATTTGTTGAAAATTTTGAAGACACTGAAAAACGTGAAGAAGAAGATCTGATGTCACCATTGAGGGAAATCTTCAACACTGTTCATGCTGTTCAGTCTCCTTTCTAGGCATATGTGCCCCCAGCGATGTGCATCTCTCCCATTTTACACTTTTGGTCATCTCGTGTCCATGTCTCACCAGGGTGTTCTTCCACATCTTGTTTTTCATTTAGGTTTCTCTCTCTCTCTCTCTCTTTCTCTTTTCTTTTCTTTTTTTTTTTAATTGGAGTTCAATTTGCCAACATACAGTATAACCCCCAGTGCTCATCTTGCCAAGTTGCCCCCCGCCCCAGTGCCTGTCACCCAGTCACCCCAACCCCCCACCCACCTCCCCTTCCACTACCCCTTGTTCATTTCCCAGAGTTAGGTGTCTCTCATGTTCTGTCACCCTCACTGATATTTTCACTCATTTTCTCTCCTTTCCCCTATGATCCTTTCTCTCTCAACGTCTACTCTTTCTGACTTGCTCTCTTTGTAGTGTTTCTGCTACCCCTGGTTCTCATCTCCTTCCACCAGTCCTTGAATTAAAAGGACTGTTTTAAGAAGATCTTAATTTCCTATTCTTTTACATTTCGTTGATGTTGTTGGCTCTTAATTAGAGATTAAAGGGAAATTTCTCTCTGTTCTAAAATGTTTGCTGTCTTCTCCAGGGTGGTCTGTCATCTGCAGGAGCCTGTGGCTGCTGGCTGCTCCTGGGGTCAGTTATGGCCTTCAGTATCTGTATACTTTTTCTTTTTTTCTGACTTTTCTTGATCTCTCTGTGTTCCACTATTCACATTTAATTTCTTTTTCAGGGCCTATGTGAAGACTATCACATATACTTTTCCTGGCTCCTTGGAGCTATAGCAATAGAAATATTTTGTTTTTACTTGTAACATTGTGTGCCATTCTCTACTTTTAGTTTCTATGTCGTCCTTTACTGAATTAACAAGGAGTTTGAGAAGCCCCACAGTGTAATTTTGTATTTCTGGATGTCACTTATTTTTTTGTTGTTTCCATTTTCAGGGAGGACCTTTGATTGTATCTACTCAAGAAGTAGTCAGGCATTCTGGTTTATTTTCTTCATCATCTCCTTTGGACAAAGGAACCAAAAGTAGAACCAAAACTGTTCTTAGTTTATTTGATGAGGAAGAGAGTAAAACAGAGGATAAAAACAGCATCCAAGCTCCGAAGAAAGAAGTAGGAAAGGTAAGCAAAAAGCAATGAAGTTAGCTTCAGGTTTTTGAAAGGATGAAAGAATCTTACGGTGTCAGTTCTGTCATGTGAGTTAACTGAAGAATTGAGAGCTTTAGTTTCTCTACATCTTCACCAACACTTGTTGACTTTTTCTATAATAGCCTAGTGGTGGTGTTGTAGGGAAACTGGAACCCTCCTTGCGTGGCTGTTGGGAATGTAAATTTGGGCAGCTGCTTCAGAAAACAATTGAGTAGTTCCTGAAATCGTTAAACATGAGTCATCACCAAGGCCTAGCAGTTCCACCCCTAGGTTTATATCCAAGAGTAATGAAAACATATATTTATTCACACAAACTAGAATGTAATCTTCTCAACAGCATTATTTATTATACTCAAAAGATGGAAATTGCTGAGTCCATTAACTGACGAATGGGTAAACAATGTACTGGAATATTATTTGACAATAAAAAGAATGAGTTACTCATATATGCTACAACATGGATGAACCTTGAAAGCATTCTGAAAGAAAGAAGCCAGTGATTTCCTTGGGTAAATCTTTAGAACTTCCCTCCTTTTTTTCCAGAGTCCCGATCCTGGTGCTCGCCCAAAGAGCACAGGCGTCTTTCAGGATGAAGAGCTCCTTTTCAGTCACAAGCTCCAGAAGGACAATGACCCAGATGTTGACCTTTTTTCTGGCACCAAGAAAACCAGGGTCAGTTTCAAAAGGTTTTTCACATCATGACTTTGTTATCGTATTAGATGTTATGTCAGCAGCTCACCTAGTTCTCTTTTTAATTGGCTTTTGTTTTGAATATTGAATTTGAGTTTTGTCTATTCCAGTTATTAGAGCCAAGTGTTGGGAGCCTGTTTGGGGATGATGAAGATGATGATCTTTTCAGCCCTGCCAAGTCACAGCCTTTGGTACCGGCCTTTTGTTTTCAATATTGGGGTGTGGGGGAAGGCATCTGGGAAGGAAATTAACATCTAGTTAAAAGAGTAAGGAAAATACAGGACTGCTTGGGTGGCTTAGTCAGTTAAGCATCTCCCTTCAGCTCAGGTTATGATCCCCTGCTTGGGCTCCCTGCTCAGAGGGGAATCTGTTTCTCTCTCTCCCTCTGCCCTTTCCCCGTACCCCTCTCCCTGCTTCCTGCCCTACACACATTTTCTCTCTCTCTCAAATAAATAAATAAAATCTTAACAAAAAAAGAGTAAGGAAAATACACAGAGAATTGTGCTTACTAGTAAAGGAATGGCAAATGGTGTGCTGATGAAGTGTGTATGGTGTCCCCATCTTATATTCCCTAACATGAGAGCATTAACCAACCTAGACTCTTACTGTGTTACAGGTTTTTTTAAAAAATTTATTTCTTGGGATCCCTGGGTGGCGCAGCAGTTTGGCGCCTGCCTTTGGCCCAGGGCGCGATCCTGGAGACCCGGGATCGAATCCCACGTCAGGCTCCCGGTGCATGGAGCCTGCTTCTTCCTCTGCCTGTGTCTCTGCCTCTCTCTCTCTCTCTCTCTCTCTCTCTCTCTCTGTGACTATCATAAAAAAAAAAAAAAAAAAATTATTTCTTCACACAGAGAGAAAGGCAGAGACACAGACAGAGGGAGAAGCAGGGTCTGTGCAGGGAGCCCAATCATGACATGAGCAGAAGGCAGACGCTCAACCACTGAGTCAGCCAGGTGTCCCTGTTTGTTTGTTTTAAGACTTTTTTTTTTTTTTGGAGAGAGAGCGAGTGCACAGAGGGGAGGGGCAGAGGCAAAAGGAGAGAATCTTAAGCAGGCTCCATGCTTAGCAAGGAGCCTAACATAGAGTGAGCCAACATTAAGAGTCAGACATAGCCTACAGCCTCCAGAAACCCCCAGATTTGTTTGATTTTTCTTTTTTTTAACGTTCATGGTTTGACCCTAGGAATTCTTTTTTTATTTTTTTTATTTTTTTATTTTTTTTATTTATGATAGTCACAGAGAGAGAGAGAGAGGCAGAGACACAGGCAGAGGGAGAAGCAGGCTCCATGCACCGGGAGCCCGACATGGGATTCGATCCCGGGTCTCCAGGATCGCGCCCTGGGCCAAAGGCAGGCGCCAAACCGCTGCGCCACCCAGGGATCCGGATTTGTTTGATTTTTAAGTTGTTTGTTGAAAGACCCATGCATGCAACATGGTGACTAGGTATTTGTGCCTTTCAGGTGCACAGCCTTAAATCTGAGTATTAGCCTGTTTGTGTTATTTTTCCCCCACTCCAGTAGATTTGTTAGGTACTCTCTGTTTTCTGTTTAGCATAGTGAAGACTCCTGAGAAGGTCAGTCTTTAGAATGCCATTTTTGAAAATGCTGCCTTCATATTAGTTCAATGCTCATTTGAGAAATGACTCAAAACTCAAGCCAGATTATTTTTATGAGTTATGACTTTTATTTAAAATTTCTAAGATACATAACAGGTGTTTGGTATTCTTTTTCTTTTGAAGATATCAGAAAAGAAGAGGTTAGTGAAAAAAGACCACTCTGTATCCTCTTTCAAGAACCAGAAACATCCTGAATCCGCTCAGGGTATCAAAGAAAAAAGCACATTGAAACCGGAAACACCTCAGGTTAGAACTGCTTAAGGACTTTCAGCTCTTGTTTGCATCCCAGACAGAGGGACTCCATCACACAGACCCAAGAGTATTCAGAGTTCTCTTGATTAGGGAGGAAACAGCAACTAGGACAACCTCTCTTTACTGTGTGGTGTGTGTGTGTTTTTAGTTTTTAAAAAATTTAAAATTTCACAATTAAAAATATTTTTTAAAGTAAAGGTCTATGTCCAGTGTGGGGATTGAACTCACAACCTGCAGATCAAGAATCATGTGCTCTTTTGACTGAGCCAGCTAGGTGCCCTTCTCGTGTATTTTTTTTTTTTTTTTAAACACATCTCCCTGCTGCCTCATCTCTTCTCACTCTACAGTCCAGTTCCATGAAGCTATACTTATGATTACTGTTTTTGGACGACCTTCAAATTCAATTCCAAGATAGAGTTAATATAGGGTGAAGAATCTTTTTCCCATTAGAGCCCCCTCCCCCATTTCTCCCTTTGGGCTACATTGGAGTAGAATTACATTAGAATTAAATATAGATTCTGTCCCATTCCCTGGTTCCCGCATTTTCTTGGCTACCTCTCCTGAGGTTACTGCTGATAGGTCTTTGTCCTCAGCAGTCTTTTCCCTGGAGCTCGTTCTGGAAACAGGCTAGAACTGGAGAGTGAGATATAGTTCTGGCTTACAGCTGTCTCTGGATGTCTCCCTGAGGTTCAGTGACCTGAGCTATGAAAACAAACCATTAGGGATAGCACATCTCCAATGACTTGCCCCATGTTTCAGCTTCCCTTGCTTCTAGAACCTCAGTGCATTAGGTTGTGGGTGAATTTCTGTGTGCTTTGTGATAATTTGCTGTGTGGGATAACCAGCATGGTAATTTTTCCAACTGGTTAGGTTTTGGTGCTCTGATAGAGTATGATTCTTATAAATCTAACTCATGATCTTTGTGTGCCTTTATTCCATATATGATCTGACAGCATTCCACCTACATGTTGGATGAGGAGGCATAAGTGAAGTAATGTTAGTGCAAGGTTTCGAGGCCCAGAAGAGATTTGAATGCCTTTCCCATTATAGAATTACAGAAAGTGACAGCTTTGCTCCATCAATTTAATGGGCATAAGTGTAATCCAAGAGACACTTTTCTATTTCCCCAATGGATTTTTAACTGAATGTAATTTCACACAGGACTCACCAGGTCCCGCTCCATTTAAAACCAAAGAGCCATCCCCTCGGATCTGGAAAATACAAGTAATTATAACATGTCTGGAATCTTCATTGCCTGCCTTGTGGCATCTATAAACTTTTTTGGATATTTACTTTTGTCAGCTGCTGCCAGGCATTTTCTTACCTCTTCCCCACCCTCTAGTTGTTGCTTCTTGTGTGCTGCATCTGTAACATCTTTTCTTTGGTCCCAATGGTGGGCACAGGTATATCATCCTCTGTTTTAATTCTAAGACTAGATCAGGAGACCTCCCTGCATTTTTCTTTCTCTTGTCGTATTATACATTATATATACTATGTCTCTTGTCATGTGTCAAGTAGTGATAATAGATTGCTGTGTTTAAGAAAACATGCAAAGTTAAGTTTCATTTTTCTTTTTTAGGCAAATTTAGCGATTAATCCAGCAGCCTTGCTGCCTGCAGTGGCTCCCCAGATCTCTGGAATAAAGCCTGTTTTGCCAGAATTGGCTTTTCCTTCTTCTGAACCTGAGAGGATCCACAGTCTGGAAAGTATGCCCACTCTTCCCAGTAGTGGGGAGGCCGGTGTGAGTTTTGATCTTCCAGCTCAGGCAGACACGTTACACAGTGCAAACAAGGTGATGAAACCACCTTTACTTACTTGCTTTTTTTTTTTTTTTTGTCCAGAATAACTTGTGCATTTCTTCCTCTTCCATCAGTTACACATCATAGGCTGCCTGCCATTCCCCATTTGAAGGAGGCAGCTCCTCCTTCCTTCAGTCTCTCCACCCCTCTTTACACCTTCCTAATTCTGCCTTCCACTGCCTCTGTTTGTTACATTTGTATTCTGCTCAGTAGCCACAGTAAAGTCCCAGTTCCTCTAGGCTCTCCTGCATTGCCATCCAAAGGTCTTCTAAACACAGAGCAGATCGCTTCCCTCCTCTGCTGGCCTCCTTACTGCCCATCGGAGGACATTAAAGCTCCTTGGTTTGGTGTTTTAAAGCCTTTTATAAACCATGCTAACCAAAGCTTCCAGCTTGCCCACCAACCACACTATCAGCCTAAACTCGTCATATCATGCACCATTCCTTGAACATACACACTCTGACCCTCTGCTGCCAACAGCTTGTGCTGCTTCCTCTGTCAGTAATGTTCCTCATCACTGACAGTCTACTCAGACTTTACTGCTTCTGTGATATTTCCCGTCCTGCCCCCTTGTCCTGCTCCCTCCGCTGAGACCCAATGGCAGTTACTTCCTGGCTGGTATGAATCTGTCACACCATTCCACAGGACTGTGGGTCTATGCTGGATGGACTGAACTCTGAGGTTTTGCTTTCATTTTAGTTGGTTCTCTTTTCTGTGCAGTCTTCCTTCTCTAGAAAATCTTAGCTGATCTCTGAGTAAGCAACCTACCTAGGATAACCCTGGTAAATACATTCATTTTAACTACTTCCAAACCTATCTTCCTAATGAAAAATAAAATATCCTTCTTTTTGTTCTTTTTTTTTTTTTTTTTGTTAGCCTTTGGTGAGGTGGGGAGGGCAAATACCTTGGCTACTTCTTAAAATTATTTGTGAAATTTCTTTGAAATAAGCACACACAGCCAAGTACTTTGGCCAAGGTAGCTTGTACCTTCTTTTTTTTCTTTTTTTTTTTTTAGCTTGTACCTTCTTAAAACTACTTGATTGTGTGTTTTGGAAAATATCACAAATACTGCTTTATTACTAATAAGTAACTCATATTTTGTGGTTATATTAAAAGTCTGCTCTCTAAGCCATATTTTTTATGTGAAATATTTAGCATTTGAATTTAGAGTTTGTTGGCTTGAAGAAAAGAGCCCTTTAGATTACTTCTCTTTCTTTATTGTCTTTCATCTTCCTGGTCTTGGAGCCTGATTTAAGGCTAGTCTCTGGCAAAGATTAGCACTAGAATTCCCTGATTTTTTGTTTTGAAAGGTACGCATACATAAACTGAGGACAGAGTAAAGGCCAAGGAGGTTGTGGAACACAAGAGTACCAACATGCCTACTTTGCAGGGTTCCAGCAGCAGATGAAGCCTTTTGTATGAAATTGAACAGATATTGCCCTCCAAAGAATCAAAAATGGGGAATATTAAAAGATTAAGAGTAATGCAGTCTTGGAGCAGCTACCATATGTCTTTGGAAATCTTTAGGAAATAATCTCTTCTCTGTCTTATATAATATCTTGATTAAGATAGACCAGACAGCCTTAAAATATTTTGAGTCACTGATTATTTGCTATGTTAGCTTTGAACACTTTTTTTTTTTTCTGATCATTAGATCAACACGTGTTTTTTTGCTATTACAGAGCCGCGTCAAAGTGAGAGGGAAGCGGAGACCGCAGACACGTGCGGCTCGGAGATTGGCTGCCCAGGAGTCCAGTGAGGCTGAAGATGTGAGTGTGTCCAGAAGATCCATTGCATACTTGGCAGATGGCGACGTTTCACCAGGTGATCTTCAGCCACAGCCCAGGGCAGCTGGCAGACAAGACATCTCTGAGGCAATTCCCACTCCAACTTGGGCAGGTGGTCCTTTGTCTGTAGTGGACAGAAGCCCCTTTGCAAAATCTCTGGGTCAGCCTCTTGAGGATGACCTTTTTGATTCTGGAGATATCTTCTCCAAGGGTACTGGATCTCAGTCTACGGGGAGAAGAAAAGCCAAGGCAAAGGCAGCAGAGAGCCTGGCCAACACACCAGGGGGAAGTAAAGAAAAAAGCCTCATGTTTCCTGCCTTAGATGAGGCAGGCAGTGATGATGATCTGTTCCAGTCTATTAAAGCAAAACCAGCAAAGAAAACGAATCCTTTTCCCCTCCTGGAAGATGAAGATGATCTCTTTACAAATCAGAAAGGCAAGAAGAATGAGTCAAAATCCAACAGTCAACAGGATGTCCTCTCAAAAGCACAAGATATTTTTGAGGTAATAGGACATAGTGGTACTTTTTTGGGCCTGGTTCTTTGTTAAGACAAATACTGAATTGCCATATTTGAGCCATACACTATAGTAAGTTTGTTTCATTGCTGCTTGTTATCTACTTGTGTAGTACTTATAATTAGGTTCTTTTATTAGTTATTTTGAAATTTACTCAGAAGTAGTTTTTTGTTTTGTTACATGGTGGGGTGTTTCTTGGCTGGCCATAATTACTGATAAAAATCTTGATTTTTATAATTTTTATCAGCATGTGGTTATAGTCCGTTTCCTTGGCATGTCACTCTGTGACATACACAAAGCCCCACCAGTACAGCTTAAGTGTTCAGCCTCTGGTTCTTGGGGAAAAAGTCCCTGGCTGGAACTGACAACTTAGTGCAGGCAGGAAGGCCTTCAGTGCCATTCTTTGAGCATATGTTTCTTGAGCATCTGGTACTGGATGCCCAAAGTGAACTAGGACCAGTATGTTAGGGGAATTGGATACAGATGGGGCAACAGATAAATCACTTGTTTTCAGATAATGTTAAGTACCGTAAAGAAAACACCTCAGGGCAGTCGGACAGAGTGATGGAGGGGGTGGGAGACACTGCATCTAGGACTGGTAGAGAAAACCTCTCTGCAGAGCTGGTACTTGAGCTGGGACCAGAAGAAAGACAAGGACTGGGCCAGGCAGAGATCCAGAGCAGGGCATTGCAGGCAGAGAGCAGGTCACGTGGCTGTCCCAGGGTATGGTGGCAGTTTGCGTTTCTACAACTTGATTTAAAATTGTTTTAACTTTTTTTTTGTTGGCTCAACAAGGATGATATATTTGCTACAGAAGCAATTAAACCTTCACAGAAAATAAGAGACAAGGAAAGAACATTTGAATCCAACCTATTTGATGATAGAATTGATATCTTTGCTGACCTAACTGTAAAACCAAAAGGAAAGTCCAAAAAGAAAGTGGAAGCTAAGTCTATATTTGATGATGATATGGGTAAGTTTGATTTTCTATGTATGGCACAGAGAGTGATTACCGTTCAGTGACTATGATTTCTCTGGCCAGCTTTGTTTTGGCCCTTTCCTGACAAATGCTTCCTGGTGGGTTGCCTTTGGCTTTCTATGTAATCCTGAGTTAGGCTGAGGATGGATGAGTAAATAGACTGGTTATTTTGGTGAGACAAGTTTTTTTGCTCTGATGGTCATCAAGGAATTTGAAGGAGCCCAGAATTTGACCTTTAAATATAATTTAGTGACGTGCTGAGTGAAATAAGTCAATCGGAGAAGGACAAACATTATATGGTCTCATTCATTTGGGGAATATAAATAATAGTGAAAGGGAATAAAGGGGAAAGGAGAAAAAATGAGTGGGAGATATCAGAAAGGGAGACAGAACATGAAAGACTCCTAACTCTGGGAAACGAACTAGGGGTGGTGGAAAGGGATGTGGGCGGGGGGGGGGGGGGGACTGGGTGACAGGCACTTAGGGGGCCACTTGATGGGATGAGCACTGGGTATTATTCTATAGGTTGGCAAATTGAACACCAATAAAAAATAAATTTATAAAAATAAAAAATGAATATAATCTAACTTGTATTTTAGAATTTGACCTTTAAGTATAATTTAACTTGTATTTTTGTATTGACAACCCCTACCAATCATCTGTGATAACTCCGAACATTCTCCTCTTCTGAAGGGAAGATCAGAAACTGGCCCACAGGCTCCAGTAGGCTGAGGTGGCTGCCTCAGGTGGGGTGCAGTCATTTGAGTCCATTCTGACTGAAGAATGAGTGTCAGTAGTTCAGAGAACGTAGAGGGAGTGCAGGAGGAGAGCAGGATTATATATGAAAGCAGATTATAACTCAGACTTACTGTCTCATCAGAGATCCTGTGTGTTTATAAACATGGTCATTTTTCCCCTGGGTATAACATCTGCTTTATTAATGGTCAAGCCGAATGCCTGATCTTAATGTTAAATGTTATGTCCTGTGAATGTCAGTGGATGGGACTTGAGCTGAGGCCAAAAACACTTTCTCCTCCCTCCCTTTCCCCTCTACTCCCCCTCCTAGGCCTAGGCTTTGGGGTTAACTGGGAGAAAGCAGCTGCTGCAGTGCCACACGGGGGCTATTCCAGGAGTAAGCTATGTGCTTTGTCTCCACCAGCTTCCCACCACAGGGGATGCAGAAGAGACCTCATTTTGTTTTGTTTTTAATTCAACAAAAATAACGCGTAGCTGTTGTAATAGGTTATTACTATTTGGAAAGTGTAAACTGTGAAAAACAATTCCTAGAAGTAAACTTTATTGAGAGTTTGATGTGTATTCTTTCAGCCATGGTGGTGTTCGTAGAGCTTCATATACATAGAAATGTATACTTATTTTTTCCAAAAAAGGAGTATATTTTCCCTTTTCTCCTGTTCCTTTTAGTCACTTAATGTCTTCTTATGTCAGTACATAGAGATCTAGGTACTTTCTTGTTTTTGGTGGTTGAATAGTATTCCTTTGTATTCAGCCAGTGGCATATTGAAGGTTATTTAGATTGTGACCAAGTTTTCTTTATTAAAATTAACACCATGGTCTTTAACATTTGTGTATACATATCTTTATGTACACATGCTAAAATGTAGGATAGAATCCCAGCAGTAACATTACAGGTGAATAGGATGAGTCATGAAACACTAGAGTCCGTTGAGTCAAACATGAATGTGGTCATAAAGACTTTTATCTTTAGCGTTGACATGCCTCAGATAGGTACATTTATTCTGAAAGGGGGTGACTCCTATGTTGGATTTCCCCTTACTTTTTGTATTTCCCTTTCCTTTTAAAATCCAGTGGAACTGGAGGGTATTATGCTGAGTGAAATAAGTCAGTCGGAGAAGGACAAACATTATATGGTCTCATTCATTTGGGGAATATAAATAATAGTGAAAGGGAATAAAGGGGAAAGGAGAAAAAACGAGTGGGAGATATCAGAAAGGGAGACAGAACATGAGAGACTCGTAACTCTGGGAAACGAACTAGGGGGGTGGAAGGGAAGGTGGGCAGGGGGTGGGGGTGACTAGGTGATGGGCACTGAGGGGGGCACTTGATGGGATGAGCACTAGGTGTCTAGGTGTTATTCTATATGTTTGTTGGCAAATGGAACACCAATAAAAAATAAATTTCTAAAAAAATAAAACAGATAATAAAATCCAGTGGGAAGAGAACATAGAAGTAGGTATAATGTCACAGATAGTAAAGTCAGGGGCAGAATTAGTGTTGCTATCCTTCCCTTTTTTCTCTTGTCCTTGTGTACACATGTACCTGTGTAGCTAAGAAAACTGGTCAGAGAGAACCTGTGACTTGTATGTGATCATAAAACTTAATTAGTAGCAAAGCCAGAACCACAATCTTAAGAGGCTTGGCTCTTAGTGTTCTTCTTGTCCCATACTGTTACCAGACTTGACTGGTGATTTAATGTAGATGTCTCTCAAAAGCACCTATTTTCTTGCCTAATCAGTGAATCTTTTTCTTTTTTTTTTCTTTTTAAAGATGATATTTTCTCCTCTGGTATCCAGGCTAAGACAACCAAAGCAAAAAGTCGATCTACACAGGCAATGCCTGAACCAAGATCTGAACAGAAGGTGTCCGACATATTTGATGATCCCCTGAACGCCTTTGGGGGCCAGTAGAGCATACAGGGTATCACATCTCACCCTTTAGTTACATCCTTGAGTTAATGATGCTGTCTTACGTACTCATTGTCTTAATTGGGTTAGAAAAAGCAAATACTGAAACAACCTCACCTCTTTCTCACCCAACATGCTTAATTTTTTTCTGCCTTGGTTTTAATCATGCTTAGTACTGCAAAACAAAAATAAATATTTCACAATGTTTTTTTTTTTTTTAACTATATTTTTATTTAATTAGCCCTGATGGGGCCACAGTATGATTTAGGGCATGTTGGAGGAGAAACCTCTGTGTGCCTTTAATGGATGGGCAAGGAATTCCAGAGGAAGCAATGCTAGACAGATGACCAGGAGTATTCCTTTCATGGATATCATCCCTAGCTTAGAGCCTAGGGAGGTGATAAAGGAAGAGGATGAGAGATTATATACTTCTCATGACTCTTTACAGTAGGTAAGGAGGTTTCCTTGGGTTCCACTGAATTCTGAAAATGCTTCTATAGGTCAATTAATGTAAGGTTTGGCAAACTGTGGCCCTCTGGTCTGTTTTTGTAAATAAAGTTTTATTGGAACACAACCATACCCATTCATTTACATATTGTCTATGGCTGATTTCACCCTACCTACAATGCCAGATTTCAGTAGCTGTGACAGAAACTGGATGGTCTACAAAGCCTAAGATACTTCCTTCTGTCTGAAAACAGTTTTTTGATCCTTGTTCTAAGGCATCTGTTTCCATTCATATGGAGCTTTGCATTTTGTGAATGAGGCAGAATGAATCTAGATAAATGGAAGGAAAAGTGCTGAGGTTGGAAATGTCCTTCTGTAGAGCAGCACTGTTGCATAGAACTCTGCACTGATGGGAATATTCTATAACTATGTTGTGCAACGTGGTAGCCACTAGCCACATGGATAGCTGACCCCTCCTCCAGTCCATGTGTTCTTGTGCTGTGCCCTGTTGGTGCTAACTATTCAAACTGTAACTATGGCACAGTCTTATAGGCAGGTTCAGTTTGTTTCCTCAGTCCTGAAACCACTAACTTCTTCCTTGGGCACTTTTAAGATTGAACTTGGAATTGCTGATACCAAATCAGAGATTTTGTACAGTTCTCACAGATCAGCTGTGTTTGCTCCTCTGCTCTGAGAGTGACTTGATGGCAAAAGAGGGTGCTTATACCTTCTGTTCCTTAGGTTGTATGTGTTTATAATTACCTGCTCCTGTGCCTGACTCAGTAAGCATTTGTTAAACATGTTGTTTTCCTTTGGGAATGATAACAACTGATCCATCATTAGGATTGATCCAAGGAATTTCATGAGAAATTAGATTTAGAAAATATGCAAATTGCTGTTTTGAGAGGCTTGAAAAGGGGAAGGAATTTATACTTCTTGGTCCTATGGTAGGCACTTTCCATGTTCTTTTTTTTCAGTCTCCATAAGTCTACTAGATAGTAATGTCCTTATTTTATAGATGAGGCTAAAATCTGGAAGCAGAGTACAATAGTTGGAAAAAAAAAGCCAAAATTTGGCTTTTTGTAGTGAGACCTAGACTTAAATCTGGTTCTAGAATGGCTTGAGTGTAGGCAAATTGTTTTACCTCTCTTAGCTTCTGTCTCCTTCCTTGTCAACTTTGTCAAGTGTTCAGTACCAACTGTGTAGGATTGTGATGAGAGAGAATATACAAAGACACTTGTTGACTACATAGCACTTGAAAAATGGTAGATAAGAAAGACTGATTTTGGCCAATAAAAGAGAGCTTCTGTGTTGGAACTCAAGGCTACAAGCTCATCTACCTGATTCCACAAAGCCTGTGATCTTAGTTCTTCCTGACTGAAGTGAGGAGGCAGATTGAAAAAACTGAATTTTTGGGATCCCTGGGTGGCGCCGCGGTTTAGCGCCTGCCTTTGGCCCAGGGCGCGATCCTGGAGACCCAGGATTGAATCCCACGTCGGGCTCCCAGTGCATGGAGCCTGCTTCTCCCTCTGCCTGTGTCTCTGCCTCTCTCTCTCTCTCTCTCTGTGTGACTATCATAAATAAATACAAAAAAAATTAAAAAAAAAAAAAAAAAAAAAAGAAAAAACTGAATTTTTGATTCAGTACGATTCACTCCATCCCAGTCACTATTTTAGAATTGGTTTACAAAGATAATATCTCTGTCCCTAAGGGGCTCCAGTGTATTCAGTATTGAAGTTTAAGAAGGAACCAGGGTTGAGAGCCTGAAGATGAAGATCTTTAATCTCATCATAAACCCCAGTGTATGCAGAATGTTGGATTGTGGAAAATGGTGGGTGGGGTCTCAGGGGAGATACGAGAAAGGATAGAGATTAGATGTTGGGGTTCATCTTAGATTCATTTCTCGGACTCAAGATGAGGATGCTACTGCTGCATTTGGAGTGGGATTACTATTCATTATCATTTTGGTAATCCACCTAGTGTAATAGGCCAGTTCAGTTGGAAAATCTTATAAGGGTTGGATGTAGAACATGTGTGGGGAATGGAGGGAAACAGTAGTGGGGGCCCATTTCAGGTTGGAGGGTTTATGTTGTCATCGTGTACACTTGAGTTCACTTTGAGAATGAGAGTAGAAAAAAAGTGTGGCTGTGTTTACCCAAGCCTAAGATTTAACAACTCAAGGTGCTCCCGCTAATACCTGGCATACATCTATCGGTAAATTGGATAAGGAATAAATGGATGAGACCAACAGAGACAATTGACTTTTGCCCTTGTTTTCAACCAAGAACAGCAGTAGCCCCATACTTCGGATGAGACCGTTGAGGCCGGAACGTTAGGAAACAGTGAAGCACGGGAATGGGGATCTGTTAAAGACAGGACGGCCCTGAAAGCGCCAGCAATGCAGGAGGTCCGAATGGGCCCGCTGGAGGGCGGCTGCACGGTACCCTCCGCACTCCAGCGCGCAGGGGGGGGCTCCGCTAAGCTGCAGTCCACAGCCTCGTCGGGCCAGAGGCCGATGCGGCCGCTCCGACCAGGGCGCGCGGCAAGTCTCCCGCCTGCCCAACAGTGCCAGGCAGGTGCCTGGTTAGTAATAAAGGGCCAACGTCCGGGCCGCTGCTGACTGCCCCCAGCCTCGAGCGCAGAGGAAGCTCCGGCGTCCCAGCAACCGCCGGCGTCGGGCGGCCAGGCCCCGCCCACCCCCTCGCTGATTGGAGGGCGACGTGAGCGCCGGCCGGCGATTGGTACGCGGCGTCACAAAGGGGCGGGGCCGCGGGGGTCGCCGAGGCTGGCTCGTCAGTGCCTGCCTGGCGTTGCCCGCGGGGCCGTCCCCCTCGGTAGGCCTGAGGCCCGGCCAGCGAGTGGACGAGACTGCAGGAGGCCGCGGCGAGGGCGCCCGGGGCTGCGGGCCGCTGAGCCGGGCCGCGCGGCCGCCGCGGTCCTCCGCGGCCGGGAGAGGAGCGCCGGGCCCCGCCCCTCCGCCGCGGCGGTCCGGAGACGCCGCGGCGCGACGCCCTTCTCGAGGACGCAGCGCCTCCGGCCGTCCCTCCGCCGGCGCGCCGCGGCTGCCTCGCGCCCCCCCGCGGCTGCCCCGCCCCGCCCCCCCCCGCGGCTGCCTCGCGCCCCCCCGCGGGAGCCCCGCCCCGCCCCCCGCGGCTGCCCCGCCCCCCCGCGGGAGCCCCGCCCGGGCCGGCGGGCGTTGAGCTGCCCGTCGCCGACTCTGACGCGGAGGCTGAGCGCTGCTGCCTTCCCTTCGCCGTCGGGCCCGAGCGTGTGGGCGCCGGAGCTTATCCCGGAGGAGCACGGGCTGCGCAGGTGACTCTGGGCTTCGAGTGTGCGGTGAAGGCCCGCGTAGACGTTGGCTTGGAGGGATTTCCCAGAGCTGCTGGAAAATTGGGGCCAGGCGCCAGGGGTGGGTAGTATTCTGTGGCTCGCGTTGACAACAGGAATGTTTCCAGTCAGTAAAAGCAGCTCATTAAAAGCTAGTGTTCCGTGTTTCTAATGGTCGCGCAGCATTCCGGATCTTTTCATATTGGGGGAAACGTTAAAGAAAAAGAAAACGACCCTTATATGGCTGATAGTCTTTGCAACAGGATAAAGCTGGTTCCTGGTGAAGTGACTTATTCAGCGGTGTTCTCGCCCTTCCTGTCTTTAACTTCTCTTTCATCTTTGTGTGTTGTAGAACTTCATCAGAAGAAAGTAATGTTTCTGGGTATGGATTTAGGAACGTGTTTTGATGCCACTACTCGTAATCTAAGTATGTTTTTTAAGATTATTGGTAAAAATTCTGGAAGTGTTTTTTTTTCTCTCTCTCTCTCTACCTGCCTCTTTCTTTGCACTTGGTCTTGTATAATTTAGCTGTTGATGTTCTTGCAACATTTCCCATCCCGCCTTTGAGTCTTCACTGCATCAGCATCAGGGGTTCCATAATATGCTTCCTGGAGGTCGGAGGTCTTTGGCCTGCTGGAACTTTGATTGGCTCCTCTGCCATCATCTAGTCTACCAGCCTGGCTTAACCAGATTTCACAGCCTCATTTCATCCTCTCTTACTGTGTATTTTACTGAGGAGCAGTGTAACGATTTTTTTTTTCAGAGGCTTACATTTCAGTTTTGAATTTGGTTACAAACCTCAACTTTTTGAATTTGGGAGATTACACCATTTATTAGGTGCCAAACCTTTGTTGGGTGTTCCAGTGCAATTTAGTTCTGCACTGGGTTGCTATTTTTCTTTTAGCCCATAGTGGTTTTATCCTTTCTTGATATGGATGAAGGACTTCCAAATCTGCTACCTTCTCCCACCCCCGCTTGTTTATTGATATTTCAGGTATTGTTGTAGAGAATACTGTGGTGAAGGAAATGCTCCTTATGTCTTCTGTTAGCAGTCATTTATGCCTTTACTTTCAGCATTCCTGACCTCTGTTGCTAGAGCTGCTACTATATTGGTAGGAGTGCTGTTGGCTTTGGGGAAACAGACATAATTCTTTAGTATATTCTTACTTGATGTGGCATGATAAGTATTTTATAAGAATCCACATGTTAGCCAGAATCATGTTCTAAAAGCAGTTACTTCAGTGATGGGGATAACAGGGGTTAGGGAGGGCAGCCCAGGTGGCTCAGCGGTTTAACACCACCTTTGACCCAGGACATGATCCTGGAGACCCGGGATCGAGTCCCACGTCGGGCTCCCTGCATGGAGCCTGCTTCTCCCTCTGCCTGTGTCTCTGCCTCTCTCTCTCTCTCTCTCTCTCTCTCTCTTTCTCCTCTCTCTCTCTGTGTGTGTCTCATGAATAAATAAATAAAATCTTAAAAAACAAGAGGGTTAGGGATTAGCTGCATTAAAAAGTCATTTTTCCTACAGGCATTTCAATATATTAAACCTATAAAATACAAAACCTGAGCAAGACACTACTGTATTGTTATTATATTTGTTACTCATTGTTTTTGATAAATATAAAATAGCATTTTTTTAAAAAGATTTTATTCATGAGAGAGAGAGAGAGAGAGGCAGAGACACAGGCAGAGGGAGAAGCAGACTCCATGTGGGGAGCCCGACATTGGACTCGATCCCTTGTCTCCAAAATCACGCCCTGGGCTGAAGGTGGCACTAAACTGCTGAGCCACCCGGGCTGCCCAAAATAGCATTGTTTTGATAAAAGTAAAATACCACTCAAAGCAGCTGTGCTGCCAGCAACAGCTTTTCTTCCTGTGATGCCATCTCTGTAGGGCCATAAGCAATTTTTACAGTGCAGTTCGGCTTCCCTGGTTAATTCTATGTCCCATTAGTGTTTTGAAAATTCAGACTTATAGCAGAAACCCATGTGTGTGCATGTATGTTATGAGTTGGACAAACTTTGGTGGACTTAGTTTGGAGTGAATCATAACATGATTCTCTTGGGAAAGCAGTATTCCTACAAACTTCTAGAGCATAACCAAATATTTATTTCCAAGACAAAGTAATACAATATGTATGTTTATCACAGGTTTATTCCAAGCATCAATTGAGTGAATATTTGTTTACTCTTTCTTTGAAGAAACCTTTAATGAGTACCAGTATACACAGAACACTGTGGTAGGTGATAAAGCAGAAAATCAGATGTGGTTTCCCTCTTAAGTAGCTCACAGTTTATTTAGGAGAATGAGAAAGACACATAAAAAGTGAAATTGGGGGCAGCCCTGGTGGCGCAGCGGTTTGGCGCTGCCTGCAGCCTGGGGTGTGATCCTGGAGACTCAGGATCGATTCCCACATCGGGCTCCCTGCATGGAGCCTGCTTCTCCCTCTGCCTGTGTCTCTGCCTCTCTCTGTCTCTGTGTCTATGAATGAATGAATGAATGAATGAATAAATAAAATCTTTTTTAAAAAAGTGAAATTGGTTGTAAGGGGTGCAATATATGATGGAGGTCAGGATATGAAGGAGAGGCACCATAAAGGCCTTTGTGGAATAGTTGCTATTTGAACTGAGTCTTGAAAGATAACTAAGTGTCAGGTAGCCCACTGTGGGGATGGCAGTGAGTAGAGTCAAGTAGGAGCAATGAGCTAGAGGCCGATGTAGTCTGAAGCTACAGGTGTAAGCAATGAGAAGACAGATATACCAGAGGTGTTGCAGGGTGGGATGATGTATGTGTATAAATAAAATGGGGGCTGGAAGATGAGATGTATGACCTCAGAGCCTTTTTTTTTTTTTTTTTTGGATTCTGAATTTTATTCTACAGGCAGTGAATTTAATTCTGTGATTTTATTCTATAGGCATTCTCTTCTGTGGAAGCCATTATAGGGCCTGGAGTTAAGAAATAACATGAGCAGTTTTACCTTTTAAAAAGATCTGTGCTTCACACTGTATGTCATAGAGCAAACTAAAACACGGAGTTACCACTACACACCTACTAGAATGGCCAAAATCCAGAACACTGATAACATCAAATGCTGACAATGATGTGGAGTAGTAAGAACTCTTATTCATTGTTGATGGCCTACATGTAAGGCTAAAACTATACAATTCTGGGCAGCCTGGGTGGCTCAGCGGTTTACTGCCTGCCTTCAGTCCAGGGTGTGATCCTGGAGACTTAGGATCAAGTCCCTCGTCGGGCTCCCTGCATGGAGCCTGCTTGTCCCTCTGCCTGTGTCTCTGCCTCTCTCTCTCTCTCTCTCTGTGTCTCTCATGAATAAATAAAATTAAAAAAAATAAACTATACAATTCTTAGAAAAATATATGTAAATACTACTTTGGATGAGGTCAAGTTTTTGGAACATTGACAAAAGCACAAGCAACAAAAGAAAAATAGCCAAATTGGAGGTCATTAAAATACACTCTTATGCTTTGAAGGACACTGTCAAGAAAGCTAAATGACAACCCATGGAGGAAATATTTGAGAATCCTAGATCTTTAAGAGGCTTGTATCTAAAAAACATTTAAAAAATCCCTTTTACAACTAGTAATGAGACAACTAGTAAAAATTGACAAAGGGTATGAATATATTTTCTGAATCAACATTTCTGTAAAGAAGATATACAAATAGCCAATAAGCACCTAAAGATATGCTCAATGTCATTAGTCTATAGAGAAAGAAAATTGCAACCGCAGTAAAATACTACTTCACACCCACTAGGATGTGGGTGTGATCACCAAGATTATAAAACGTATTGGGAAGGGTGTGGAGCAATCAGCACTCTCTTTCATTGTTGGTGGGAATGTAAGATGGTTCTGACCACTTCTGAAAACAGTTGGTAATAACACAAGTTGCTGAATGTGTTACCACCTAACTGAAAATTCCAATCCTAGGTATATGTGGGAGAGAAAGGAAAACATATGTACACACAAACACTTGTAATCAAATGTTCTTGTAGCATTATTCATAATAACCCCAAATTGGAAACAACTCAACATGCCCATCAACTGATGACTGCATAAACAATGTGTATTAATACAATGGACTATTATTCAGCAATAAAAAAGAATGAAATACTGATACACCTAAGAATCATGAATGAACTTTGAGAATGTTATGCTAAGTGAAAGAAGCCATTTATAAAAGATTACATATTGTATGATTATGGGAAATGACAAGAATAGGCAAAATGGCAAAGTAGATTGGGGGTGCCTAGGGCTGAGAGGGGAAGGGAGAATTTGGGAGTGATATTTAAAGAGTATGGGATTCCTTTTTTGGGGGTGATGAAAATGTTCTAAAGATGATTGTGATGGTTGTACAATTCTGTAAACATAATAAAAACCAGTCAATTTTAGATTTTAAATAGGTGAATTTTATGGTATGTAAATAACATTTCACTAAAGCTATAATAAAGATTTACTTATGCCTCCAGGAAGATGTGTATCACCTGTCCTACTTTAAGTTCAAGACATTCCCTTTACAAAGTTTTCACTGATTAGAGGATCTTTGGGTGGCTCAGCAGTTTGGCGCCTACCTTTGGTCCTGGGTGCGATCCTGGAGTCCCGCATCGGGCTCCCGGCATGAAGACTGCTTCTCCCTCCTCCTGTGTCTCTGCCTCTCTCCTCTCTCTGTGTATGTTTATCATAAATAAACAAATCTTTAAAAACAAAGTTTTCATTGATTAGCAATTTATCAGTTGTTCCTATTGTAATCATATGCTTGTAATTTATCTTAGGACTTTTGTCTGTTGTGTTTGCCTGTCATAAGTCATTGCGTGTTTGTGTGTAGAGATTATGTCTAATGTCTGTTACCAATATAAGTGTTATCTTAGTGCGGTAATGATAGATAACTTCTGGAATGCTAATTATTATTTAGTGAGTCTTATTTATTTATTTTTTTAGTGAGTCTTATTTTTTTTTTTTTTTTTAGTGAGTCTTATTTTTAAGGGACCTATTAACCTATCAAAAAACCCTATTTTTTTATTCAGTGTGATTTAAATGTACAATGGCTATAACATTTTGTGTGGGTTAGAAAACGTAATTTACATTGTTTAGTAAAGGATATGCATAAAGTTTTCAAAATCTTGCAAATCTCTGTTGAGTTTATTGGGTTAAATGACGTTAACAAAAATATATTTGAGTATTTACTGTAAGTAAATAAATAAATGTGTTGAGCTCTAGTAAGATATAGAAAAGTATTGTAAATACAGCTGTTCTTAATCTTTTTTTAAGAAAATATTTATTTGAGAGAGACAGCATGCATGAACATGAGCAGGGAAAGGGGTAGAGGGAGAAGGAGATAGACTCTCCGCTGAGCAGGGAGCCTGATGTGGGGCTTGATCCCAGGACCCTGGGATCATGACCTGAGCCAAAGGTAGATGTTTAACCGACTGAGCCATCCTGTTCTTAATAATAATCTTATGGTCTAATTGGGAGAGTGGTTTCTGAAACAAATGTGAAAGATTAAGGATTAGACCAGTTAAGTACTGGAAAGAATTCTAGGGCTGTCTGGAAGATTGATGTAGGCCAGAGTGATTGAGAAAGTCTTTATAGCAGAATGAGACATTCAGATAGGCTTGTTAAAAAAAAAAAATTATTCTTGTTTTTTAGGTATAAAACTCAAAACATGAACAACGATATATATTACCAATGTTCAAAAGTGATTTGGCTAGAACTGGAATACAGTTGCCTACAACATATTCCAGAGGAATTAGAAAAGTCAAAGTAATGGATAACAGAAAAGATCCTCCATTCTTCAATGAAGATAACGTGGGACCGTTTTACTACAAACTTCCTTTCTATGATACCATGGAGCTCTTCATTGAAACATTGACTGGAACATGTTTTGAGCTGAGAGTTTCACCCTTTGAAGCTGTTATTTCTGTGAAAGCAAAAATTCAAAGATTGGAAGGTACTAGTTTTTCTTTGCTTTTAGGGTACGAAGATTACATTTGTTCATCCGGAGGGTGTAATAATTCTAACTTTTCTTATGGATAAAGTGTCAAACCTATATAGAAGTAGGAAGAATAGAGTAATGCACTCTTTAGACCCCTTCCTCAGCTTCAACAGTTATTAATTCATGAACTGTCATGTTTCTATTTCTGCATTCCTCCCACCCCTTTCCACTTCTACTAGGTTCTTTTGAAGGAAATCTCTGACATCGTGGTAATAGTATGTGAAATAATATTTTAAAATAATTTTTCAACAGGTTATGATGACATGCAAAATCTTCCATTAAGTACCTTACAGTTATTTTCAATGGGAAATCATGATTAAGTTCCGTTTTAGTGACCTTCTTTACCTATTTATACTACTTTGCAGATATTTTTATTTTTTTATTACGTATGTATGTATTTAAAATATAGAATGCTTCATGAATTTGCTTGTCATCCCTGCATGCAGGGCCAGGTGAATCTTCTCTATATCATTTCAGTTTTAATTTTTAAATTTTTAAAAATTTTTAAATTTTTGTATGTTTTTTTATTGGAGTTTGATTTGCCAACATAGAGTATAACACCCAGTGCTCATCCCACTCATTCCAGTTTTAGTATACATGCTGCTGAAGCGAGCACTACTTTTCTTTTTTTTAATGTGGAGATTTTCTAAGAGTTTTGGCTTACATTTATATATATTTGAAGTTTCCTCGGTACAGCAGGAATGCTGAATATTGAACAGTATTGAACAAGTTCAGTGTCTTTGTGGCTTACATGTGTGTAAAAGGGGTCATAAATTATTTTGTGTTAAAATTAGAATCTTTTTCTTTGTACTTTACAACTTTCTGAAATAAGTGGTATTTGCCATTATAGTTGTTAGAACCCAGTATGTACTTAAAAATTAAATTGTTCTATATAACACTAAATGGATTTTGCTGTAATTTAGTGGTAATAACGAGCATTGCCCTCTAGTTTAAGTTCAGAGTTGTAGAAGGATGATTAGTGTTGGAATCTTTTGTCTATTAAAGTTGAGAATCCTGGTGTCTGAACTAAATAGTTGCTGTTTCTCTACTAACTATTCTGTTAAGTTAGTGGCCAGCTGAGTCCAGTGGCCATATTAGTACATCCAGTAATGGCACATGAAACATCTTTCCCCCAAGTGATTTGCTGAGACACAGAGGCAGAGGCAATGTATTTTGACATTGTTCTGCTTTTTTATTAATATGATGATATAATTATATCTTTTTAGGAGCAGGAACATAAAACCATCTTGTGTTCTAAATAATCTCTGTATTTTTCCCCCTTTCATGCATTTTGAATAATCTTCATGCAGCAAAAACATTTTAGAGAGTATCTTGCTTAGGTATCTTAATGTCAGAAGATTAAAATTGGCTTACAGAAGATTAGGGACTCATCTTAGGAAAATGTCATTCCCCCCTTTTTTTTAAATTGGAGTTCAATTTGCCAACATATAGCATAATACCCAGTGCTCATCCCATCAAGTGCCCCACTCAGTGCCCGTCACCCAGTCACCCCCCCCCCCCCGCCCACCTCCCTTTCCACCACCCCTTGTTCGTTTCCGAGAGTTAGGAGTCTCTCATGTTCTGTCTCCCTTTCTGATATTTCCCACTCATTTTTCTCCTTTCCCCTTTAAAGGAAAATGTCATTACTGACAGAATTGGTTTCACAGCCAAGATGTAGACTTCTTGAAAGTCCGAGATCAGTGTACTAGCATGGTCACATTCTACTAAGGGCTTTTTTCTTTTTCTTTTTTTTTTAAAGATAGATTTATTTATTTGTTTGTTTGTTTATTTATTTATTTATGATAGACACAGAGAGAGAGAGGCAGAGACACAGGAGGAGGGAGAAGCAGGCTCCACGCAGGAGCCCGATGTGGGACTCGATCCCGGGACTCCAGGATCGCACCCTGGGCCAAAGGCAGGCGCTAAACCGCTGAGCCACCCAGGGACCCCCTAAGGGCTTTCTTCTTGACATAAAGACTGCCTTTTCTTGCCGTATCCTCATCTGGCAGTCAGGAAGAGAGTGGGCCCTCTGGCATCTCTTCTTATAAGGTGCCGATGCCACCATGAGGGCCTCACTCTGATGACCTTTTTAAACCTAATCCCTTAAAGGTCATGTCTCCAAATACCATCACATTGGAGTTTGGGCTTCAAGATACAAATTGAGGGTAGGGATACAGTTCAGTCCATAGCATTCCTTTTCCCATTGCTGATCCTCATATCCCTCATCTTTTCTTTTATCCTGTTCCATACTTTCTTATAATTTCTTCCAGCCACGGGCACTGACATTCTGTTTTTCAGGAGGCTTCAAGAAGGCATCTTTCCTGAAAAATGAATTTTGACTTTTTTCTGTGGTGATCTTTTTATTTTCTTTTCCTTTCTGCCTTTTCTTTCCTGTCTTATCTTTTCTTTTGAGAGAGAGAGAGCATGCAAGCAGGGAGGCATAGAGGCAGAGGGAAAGAATCCCAAGCAGGCTCCACACCTAGGTTGGAACCGGGAGCAGGACTTGATCTCACAACCCTGAGATCATGACTCAAGCTGAAATCAAGAATCGGATCCTTACTTGATTGAGCTACTCAGGCACTCCTGATCTTTGTATTTCTACCTAGGAAGACATTTGGGGCTAAATCTCCAAGATAGATAATGTAGCAGGGAGGATAGGAAGGCAGAGGTGACACTGCTCAGTTAATCCTTCAGGGAAGTGCTTGCTCTGCCAGACTGCGTTTCCTTTTCCAGTAAATTCAAAACTGGAGCCTAGTAAGAGATAGGGGGGTAGATGGAGGGAACTGTGGACAAAGAGTTGAAGAAATGTGTTGGTTAGTAATGATAAGGCTGTAGCATTAAAGGAGCAGAACCTACAAGGGAACTTTAAATGGGTGTTGAAGGCACAGTAGCACTAGAGCCAGACAGTCTGATTGCATATTTCTAGCCAAGCAGATTACTTAATCTCTATTTACCTCAGGTGTGCTCATTTAAAATAGGAATAATAATAGTTCCAATCTCAAAAAAGTGATTCTTAGGATTCTTAGTTAATAAATGTAGAACATTTAGCAGAGCATCTGTGTTCTTTATCAGGGGAAAATGGTTACTCTGTGGAAAGACTACAGCATGTACCCATGGATATAAGAATGATGACCTTGGGAAGAGATGTAATTTAGCTCTCTGAGTTTTCCAGAGAAGGCAAATTTTTTGGAGTTTATCATTACCTAGAACATTGGTCTGTAAAGGAGAGTACATACTATGCAGAGGTTATGAAAAGTAATCCAGTGGAAATTGGAAAGAAAAAATATGCCAAGAAATGTAAGGGATTATTATCATTTGGTTCATGATTGCCATGGACAGTGGATTTCCTAAAACATCCAGTCCTTGGGATTACTGCTGCCTGTAAAGATTTCTCTTCTATGCATGGTATAGGACTTTTTTCTTGCCCTTTTTATGAGTAGATGGAACCATGTTATTAGCTCTGGTCAATGAACTATGAATAGAAGTTTCTATTAGCCCGTGTCCCCAACCTCCCCCATCTCCACTGACATGCAGTGAACGTGTAACATGAGCAATAAATCAATTTTTGTCTTAAGCCATTAACGTCTTCGGGGTCATTTGAGGAAGATTCAGCATAACCTACTTAATTCTAACTAATACAGTATGAAATGGGGATCCTTTTTTTCCCCATTACATAGATAACTGGTCTTTTAAATACCATTTATTGAAATACTCTAACCTTTTCTCACCAAATTAATTTCATACCTGTCATGTATGGTATTTATGATATTCATGTATGATATACAACTCTTGATCACCTCATTTATGTCTGTGTCTTCATAAGCCAATATTTATTATACATTCTTATTTATCGTGATATAACTTAACAAGTTTTTTTTTTTAAGATTTTATTTGTGTATTCATGAGAGATAGAGAGAGAGAGAGAGAGAGAGAGAGAGAGAGAGGCAGAGACACATGCAGAAGGAGAAGCAGGCTCCTGCAGGGAGCCTGATGTGGGACTTGATCCCGAGACTCCAGAATCACACCCTGAGCTGAAGGCAGACGCTTAACCACTGAGCCGCCCAGGAGTTCCTAACTTAACAAGTTTTGATAGTTGATGATGTGCATTCACATTAAGGATTGTTATGTTTTCTTAGAGAATTAACCAATTTATCATTATGTAATGCCTTCTCTATCCCCGATAACTTTCCTTATCCTGAGATCTGTGCTGTCTGCAATTAATATAGCTACTCCAGCTTCCTTTTGATTAGTATTGGCATGATGTATCTTTCTCCATCCCTTTACTTTCCCCCCCAGCTTTCTTAATTAACAAATAAAATTGTATATATCCCTATACTTTTAATCTCTAACTTTATGTTTAAAGTGGATTTTTTAGAGACTACATATAGTTGGGTCTTGGTTTTTGATCAAGTCTGATGATCTCTGTCTTTTATTTTTTATTTTTATTTTTTAAAATAATAAATTAATCTCTGTCCTTTTTAATTGATAATTTAGGCAATCATTTAAAATTATCTATATTGTTGAATTAATAACTATTGTATTTGTTACTTTTTTCTATTCATCCTCCTTGTTATTTGTTCCTTTGTTTCTTTTCTGCATTTTGTGGTTTTAATTAAAAACTCTCTTCTTGCTTACAGGATTTGTAATAAAAAGTTCCCTATAATTATTGTCTAGTTTTTTCCTCTGCCTTCTTTAAAGATTTTTCTCTTTGTTTTTGCTCTCCTGCAGTTTGATAAGATATGCCTAGGTATAAATTTTAAAATTTTAATCCTCTTTGGTGGTCTCTGAGCTTCCTGATGTATGCTTTGGTATATCTTGTTAATTTTGGAAAATTCTGGGCCATTATTACTTAAAATATTTCATCTGTACTATTTGTTCTGTTTCTTCTAGTATTCCAGTTACACCTTTTGAAAATTTTCCACGGTTCGTGAAGTACTGTTTTTTTTTTTTTTTTTTTCATTGTTTTTTTTCTCTTAATGTTTCAATTTGGGAAGTTTCTGTCAACATTTCTTTAAGCTTTAAGCTCACTGATTCTTTCCTTGCAATTTCCAGTCTACTAATAAGCAGGCTGATCAAAGTCTTTTTAAATTTCTGTTATTGTTTTTTACTTCCAACATTTACTTTTAATTCCTTTGTATACTTTCATTCTGTCTGTTTTTTTCTTTTTCTTTTTTTTAAATTTTTTTATTGGACTTCAATTTGCCAACATATAGCATAACACCCAGTGCTTATCCCAACAAGTGCCTCCCTCAGTGCCCATCACACAGTCACCCAAACCCCCCCGGCCCACCTCTCCTTCCACCACGCCTTGTTCATTTCCCAGAGTTAGGTGTCTCTCATGTTTTGTCACCCTCACTGATATTTTCACTCATTTTCTCACCTTTCCCTTTATTCCCTTTCACTAATTTTTATATTCCCTAAATGAATGAGACCATATAATGTTTGTCCTTCTCTGATTGACTTATATTTCACTCAGCATAATATCCTCGATGGACATCGAGGCTCCTTCCACAGTTTGGCTATTGTGGACATTGCTGCTAGAAACACCGGGGTGTAGGTCTCCCGGCGTTTCACTACATCTGTATCTTTGGGGTCAATCCCCAGCAGTACAATTGCTGGGTCGTAGGGCAGGTCTATTTTTAACTCTTTGAGGAACCTCCACACAGTTTTCCAGAGTGGCTGCACCAGTTCACATTCCCACAAACAGTGAAGGAGGGTTCCCCTTTCTCCACATCCTCTCCCACATTTGTTGTTTCCTGCCTTGTTAATTTTCCCCATTCTCACTGGTGTGAGGTGGTATCTCATTGATGTGTATTTCCCTGATGGCAAGTGATGCGGAGCATTTTCTCACGTGCTTGTTGGCCATGTCTAGGTCTTCCTCTGTGAGATTTCTGTTCATGTCTTTTTCCCATTTCATGATTGAATTGTTTGTTTCTTTGCTGTTGAGTTGAATAAGTTCTTTATAGATCTTGGACACTAGCCCTTTATCTGATAGGTCATTTGCAAATATCTTCTCCCATTCTGTAGGTTGTCTTTTAGTTTTGTTGACTGTATCGTTTGCTGTGCAAAAGCTTCTTATCTTGATGAAGTCCCAATAGTTCATTTTTTCTTTTGTTTCTTTTGCCTTCATGGATGTATCTTGCAAGAAGTTACTGTGGCCGAGTTCAAAAAGGGTGTTGCCTGTGTTCTCCTCTAGGATTTTGATGGAATCTTGTCTCACATGATTAAACTTATTTGTAGGTATTTCATTCCTTTTGATGCAATTGTAAATTGGGCTTTTAAAATTTCTCTTTTTGGTAGTTCATTATTAGTGTATGGAAACATACATTAGTATTTTGTATTGATCTTGTATCCTGCAACTTTACTGACTTTGTTTTATTCGTTCTAACAGGGTTTTGTTTTGTTTTGTTTTGGTGGAATTTTTAGAGTTTTTTAATATATGTCATCTGCAAATAGAAATAGTTATACTTGTTTCATTCTGCATTGGATACCTTTTCATTTTCTTGCCTAATTTCTCTTTCTAGGACTTTCAGTACTATGTTGAATAAATGTGGCAAGAATGGGCATCTTTATTTTGTTACTAACCTTAGAGGAAAAGCCTTCCATTTTTCCCCATTCAGTATGATGGTTATCGTGAGCTTGTCGTATATGGCCTTTATTATGTTGAGGTATGTTTTCTCTATACCCAGTTTTTTGACAGTTTGTACCATGAATGGATGTTGAATTTTGTTAAATGCTTTCTCTGCATCTGTTGAAATGATCCTATTTTTATCCTTCATTTTTAAAAAAGATTTTATTTATTAGAAAGAGGGAGAGCAAGCATGGGCAGTGCAGATGGAGAGGGACAGGCGACAGGCAGACTTCCAGCTGAGCAGGGAACCCAACTTGGGGCTTGATTACAGGACTCTGGGATCATGACCTAAACTGAAGGCAGATGCTTAACTGCCTGAGTCACCCAGGCACCCTATCCTTAATTTTTTAATGTGGTATATCATATTGATCTGTGGATGTTGAACCATCTTTGGATTTCTGGAATAGTTCATGGTATATGATCCTTTTAATGTTCTGTTCTGTTCTATTCTATTCTATTCTATTCTATTCTACTGTTTTATGTGTTTTATTGTTGAATGTAGTTTGCTAATATTTTATGAGGATATTTGCATCTTTGTTTATCAGGAATATTGTCTTGTAATTTTCTTTTCTTGTAGTATCTTTGTCTAGTTTTGGTGTTAGGGTAATGGTGGACTTGTAACATGAGTTATGGAAATGTTCCCTCTTCTCTTTTTGAAAGAATTTGAGAAAGATTGGTATTCACTGTTCTTTACATGTTTCATAGAATTCACAAGTGAAGCCAGCTGGTCCTGCACTGTTGTTTCTTGGCAGATTTTTGACTGCTGATTTATTTCCTTACTAATTGGTCTGTTTTGAATTTTTTCTTTTTTCATGATTCAGTCTTGGTAGGTTGTGTGTTTATAGGAATTTATCTATTTCTTCTAGGTTTTCCAATTTGTTGGCTTGTAATTGTTCATAGTAGTCTCTAATCTTTTATATTTCTGTGGTATCAATTGCAACTTACCCTTTTTGATTTCTGATTTTATTTATTTGGAGTCCTCTCTTCTTGATGAGTCTGACTAAAGGTTTTCTCATCTCTTAAAAGTAATTGGCTCTTAGTTTCTTTGATCTTTTCTATTGCCCTTTTAGTCTCTATTTCACTTATTTCTGCTCTGGATCTTTGTTATTTCATTGATTCTGCTAACTTTAGGTTTAGTTTATCCTTATTTTTTTCCATATTCCTTGAGTTGTAAAGTTAGGTTGTGTGAAATACCATTGTGTCTTAATGTAATTGTTTATTGCTATGAATGTCTCTCTTAGAACTAATTTTGCTGTACCTCCTGAGTTTTGGTATGTTGTATTTCCATTTTCATTTGTCTCCAGGTATTATTAATTTTCTTTTTTGATCTTTATCTCATTATTTATTAATAGCATGTTGTTTAATCTTTACATATTTGTGAATTTTGCAGTTTTCTTTTTGAATTAATTTCTAGTTTTATAACATTATGTTTGGAAAAGAGACTTGATAAGATTTCAGTCTTCTTACATTTATTAAGACTTATTTTGTGACCTGACATATGATCTATTCTAGAATACATTCTATTTTTACTTGAGAAGAGTGTATATCCTGCTTTTGGATGGAATGTTCTGTAAATGTTAAAGCCAATTGGTCTAATGTGTCATTTAAATCTAATGTTTCTTTATAGATTTTCTATGTGGATGATTTGTTGGTGAAGATGGGATATTGAAGTACTCTACTATTATTGTATTGCAGATTCTTTCTACCTTTAGGTCTATTAATATTTGTTTTATGTATTTAGGTGCATAGATATTTATAAATGTAATATCCTCTTGTGGGATTAACACTTTTATCATTCTATAATGACGTTTTTTTGTCTCCTGTTATAGTCTTTGTCTTGAAGTTCCTTTTGTCTGATAGAAGTATAGTTGCTCCCTACTTTTTTTGGTTTCTTTTGGCATGGAATGCTTTTTTCCATCCCTTTCTGTCTGAGTGTGTCCTTAAAGCAGAAGTGAGTCTTTTCTAAGCAGAATATAGTTAGGTCTTATGATTACTATTATCATTTGCTCATTCAGCCACTCTCTTGATTGGAGAATTTTGTCCATTTACATTAAGGTAATTACAGATAAGGTATAGGCATTATTTCCATTTTGTTAGTTGTTTTCTTGCTGCTCTATAATTCATTTGTTTTCCGTTTCTCTTGCCCTCTTCCTTTGTGATTTGATGATTTTTTGTAGTGGTATGCTTAGATTTTTTTTTTCTATTTATATTTTACAGATCTACTATAGGTTTTTGCTTTGTGGTTAAAACCAGGAAACTTACATAAAACATCTTGTTTATAAGTTTATTTTAAGCACATAACAACTTAATTTCAAATTCACTCTAAAGCTCTGTATTATCACTCTTTCTCCTACATCTTACATTTTTAATGCCGCAATTTATCTTGTATTCATTAACAAATTATTGTAGTTATATTTCTTTTTCCTACTTTTGTGCTTTAGTCTTCACACTTGATTTATAAGTGATTAACGCACTGTCATTACTTTAGATTACTCTGAATTTAGCTATGTATTTTTAACAGTGAGATTTATACTTTCAGATGTTTTCCTGTTACTAGTTATAGTATTTTATTGCAGTTTAAAGATGTTCTTTTCACATTTCTTGTAATTCTGGTCTATTGTTGCTGAACTCCTTCAGCTTTTGCTTTTTTTGGAAAACTTTGTCTTATCTGTAATTCTGAAAGACCACTTTGCTAGGTAAAGTATTCTTAGCAGTGTTTTCTTTTAGCACTTTGATATATGTTGTACCACTCTTTTTGGGCCTGGAAAGTTTCTGCTGAAATATCTTCTTATAGTCTTATGTGAGATTTCTTGTTCTTAAGAAGCTGTTTTTCTCTTGCTGCTTTAGATGGATGCTCTCCTTATCTTTAACTTATGACAGTTAAATTATGTGTCTTAGCTTCGGTCTCTGTGGATTAATCTAAGTTTTATGTCTGTTTTTCTCTGTCTTTACCTTTTGGGACCTCTATAATGCAAATATTGGTCTTTTTAATATTGTTTCATAAATCCATTAATCTGACTTTTCTCTTTTATCTTTTTGCTCCTTTGACTGGATGAATTCCACTGCCCTTTCAGTTTGCTGACCTTTTCTTCTGCTTTGTATGGTTGGCTGTTTTACATTACCCCTGTGTTTAATTTTTCAATTCAGTTATTTTATTCTTCAGCTCTGTGATTTATTTGATACTTTCATACATTTTCTCTTTGTTGAAATTCTCACTTTGTTCATGCATTATCCTTCTGACATTGGCAAATATCTTCATGATCATTATTTTGAACACTTTATCAGGTAGATCACTTATCTCCATTTCATCAAGAGTTTTTATCTTGTTCTTTTGTTTGGAACGTATTTGTCTCTTTACTTTTCTTGACTCTCCGTGATGGTTTCTGTGCTTTAGTTAAAACAGCGATTTCTTCCAATCTTGATGTAGTGGTTTTATATTTGATATGAACCTTCTCATTCAACCCTGCCCTTGGTTATCTCTCAGATCTTTGTGATTATCCAAACAGTGCATTTTTGTGGCTTGCAGTAGTTGTCCCAGTGGGAAGGATCTTGGCATGTAGGTACAGGCTGTTTGGAAGCTGTCCCCTAGGCTACCGTCTTTAAAGTATGCAAATATATCTCTTTTAGGGAAAGGCTGCTAGATGATTGTTTCTGTTTGCCTCTTCTGCGCTGTACCGTAGTTAGCCAGTTAAGAATTGTTTCTCTGTTTTTCAATTTTTCCTCTCCTCCAAAGATTGTATTTATTTATTTATTTGACAGAGAGAGAGAGAGAGAGAGAGAGAGAGAGATAACAAGCAGGGGGAGCAACAGAGGGAGAAGGAGAAGCAAATTCCCCACTGAGCAGGGAGCCTAATGCAAGGATGGATCTCTCATGACTTGAGCCAAAGTAAAGCAGATGCTTAAGCAACTGAACCACCCAGGCACCCTTCTTTTCTTTCTTTTTTTAAAAGAATATTTATTTTGACACATGAGGCGGGGCAAGATGGCCGAAGAGTAGGGTCCCCAAGTCACGTGTCCCCACCAACTTACATAGATAACTTTCAAATCATCCTGAAAACCTACAAATTCGGCTTGATTTAAAGAGAGAAGAGCTGGAATGCTACAGTGAGAAGAGTTTGCGCTTCTATCAAGGTAGGAAGAATGAAAAATAAAAAAGCATTCAAGGGGGAGGGGCCCCCGTGAGAGGCTGGGCTAAGGCCCGGCGGGGAGAGCCTCCAGGACAGGAAAGCCCAAGCCTGGAGAAGCAGGAGCTTTACCAATCTTACCGGACGGAAAGGCACTCGCAGGGAGCTTGGGCAAGATCCCAGGAGGGGCAGTGATGCCCCCCAGGTTCCCAGGGTCACTAACAGAAGAGGTGCACCCCGGAGAGAGCACACCACACACCACAGGCCGAGCTACCTAAAGGGCTGGAGGGCACGCCCAGCGGGGCCTCGGGAGCAGCTCTGTGGCGGCTCCGCGGGGAGGGGGCTGCACGGCCAGGGAGTATGATTCCAGCAGCACAGGCCCCAGAGGCCAAGGAGCGGGGGGACACAACCAAGATCCGGCACTCCCCCCAGGACAGGCAGGGGCCGAGAAGGCACAGGACACCAGGGACACTCCTGCCGCTGGGTGGCCCTGGGCTGTGCAGATCAGCACCCCCCACCCTCAGAGCATCCAGGCCCCTGCAGACTGGGAGATGTGGTAGTTACTGAGGGAGCTGACTCCAGGGCTGGAGAGCTGGCCTCCGCCACTGTTGCTGTTCCTCCTGGTGTCACCTGGTACATGGGGTTGAGGAGGGCTGCCAGGGAGCAGGGTCCTCACAGGATAAACAGCTCCTACTGAGCCGTGCACCTGGCAGGGGTGGTACAGCTCCCCCAGATGCATACAACTGAGAATCAGCAGAGCAGGCCCCTCCCCCAGAACACCAGCTGGCAGGACAGGGGAAGGGCAAGTTCTTGACCAAGCAGTGCTGGAAAGTTCCAGGGGAAGTTGAGGGACTTACAGTATATAGAATCAGAGGATACCCCTCCTTGTTTTTTGTTTTTTGTTTGTCCCCCTCCCCCTTTTTTTCTCTTTTTCTCCATTTTTCAGTACAACTGGTTTTTAGCCACTCTGTACGGAGCAAAATGACTAGAAGGAAGAAATCACAAAAGAATCAGAAACAGTACTCTCTCTCCCACATAATTACAGAATTTGGATTACAATTAGATGTCAGAAAGCCAATTTAGAAGCATGATTATAAACCTACTGGTGGCTCTGGAAAAAGCATAAAGGATTCAAGAGACTTCATGACTGCAGAATATAGATCCAAGCAGGCCGAAATTAAAAATAAATTCAATGAGATGCAATCCAAACTGGAGGTCCTAACGACAAGGGTTAATGAGATAGAAAAACGAGTGACAGAGAAGACAAGTTGGTGGCAAGGAGGGAAGCTGAGGAAAAAAGAGAAAAACAAAAGATCATGAGGTTAGGTTAAGGGAAATAAATGACAGCCTAAGAAGGAAAAATCTACTTTTAATTGGGGTTCCAGAGGGCGCCGAAAGGGACAGAGGACCAGAAGGTGTATTTGAACAAATCATAGCTGAGAACTTCCCTAACTTGGGAAGGGAAGAGGCATTCAGATCCAGGAGATAGAGAGGTCCCTCCCTAAAATCAGTAAAAACCGTTCAACACCCTCACATTTCATAGTGAAACTTGCAAATTGCAAAGATAAAGAGAAGATCCTTAAAGCAGCAAGAGATAAGAAATCCCTAACCTTTATGGGGAGAAGTATTAGGTTAACAGCAGACCTCTCCACAGAGACCTGGCAAACCAGAAAGGGCTGGCAAGATATATTCAAGGTCCTAAATGAGAAAAACATGCAGCCAAGAATACTCTATCCAGAATGACTCTCATTCAGAATAGAGGGAGAGATAAAGACCTTCCAAGATAGGCAGAAACTGAAAGAATATGGGACCACCAAACCAGCTCTGCAAGAAATATTAAGGGGGACTCCGTAAAAGAAAGAGGAGGTCCAAGGAAACAATCCACAAAAACAGGGACTGAATAGGTATCAATGATGACACTAAATTCTTATCTTTCCATAAGATAAGAATTCTGAACATGAATGGGCTTAATGATCCCATTAAAAGGCACAGGGTTTCAGACTGGAGAAAAAAGCAAGAGCCATCTATTTGCTGTCTACAGGGATTCGTTTTAGACCTAAGGACACCTACAGCCTGAAAATGAAAGAATGGAGAACCATTTACCATTCAAATGGTCCTCAAAAGAAAGCAGGGGTAGCCATCCTCATATCAGATAAGTTAAAGTTTATCCCAAAGACTGTAGTAAGAGATGAAGAGGGACACTATATCATACTTAAAGGATCTATCCAACAAGAGGACCTAACGGTCATGAATATTTATGCCCCGAATGTGGGAGCTGCCAAGTCTATCAATCAATTAATAACCAAACTTAAGACATACTTAGATAATAATACACTAATACTGGGAGACCTCAACATGACGCTTTCTGTAAATGACAGATCTTCTAGGCACAACATCTCCAAAGAAACAAGAGCTTTAAATGATACACTGGACCAGATCGATTTCACAAATATTTACAGAAATTTACATCCAAATGCAACTGAATACACATTCTTCTCAAGTGCACATGGAACTTTCTCCAGAATAGACCACATACTGGGTCACAAATCAGGTCTTAACCGATACCAAAAGATTGGGATCGTGCCCTGCATATTTTCAGACCATAATGCTTTGAAACTAGAACTAAATCACAAGAAGAAGTTTGGAAGGATTTAAAAAACGTGGAGGTTAAAGACCATCCTTCTAAAAGATGAAAGTGTCAACCAGGAAATTAGAGAAGAATTAAAAAGACTCATGGAAACTAATGAGAATGAAGATACAACCATTCAAAATCTTTGGGATACAACAAAAGCAGTCCTGAGGGGGAAATACATCACAATACTAGCATCCCTCAAAAAACTGGAAAGAACTCCAATACAAAAGCTAACCTTGCACCTAAAGGAGCTGGAGAAGCAACAGCAAATGAAACCTTCACCCAGCAGAAGAAGATTCGAGCAGAACTCCATGAAATCGAGACCAGAAGAACTGTGGAACAGACCAACAAAACCAGGAGTTGGTTCTTTGAAAGAATTCATAAGATAGATAAACCATTAGCCAGCCTTATTAAAAGGAAGAGAGAAAAGACTCAACTTAATAAAATCATGAATGAGAAAGGAAAGATCACGACCAACACCAAGGAAATACAAACGATTTTAAAAACTTATTATGAGCAGCTATATAGCAATAATTTAGGCAACCTAGAAGAAATGGACACATTTTTGGAAAACCACAAACTACCAAAACTGGAACAGGAAGAAATAGAAAACCTGAACAGGCCGATAACCAGGGAGGAAATGGAAGCAGTCATCAAAAACCTCCCAAGACACAAAAGTCCAGGGCCAGATGGCTTCCCCGGGGAATTCTATCAAATATTTAAAGAAGAAACAATATCTATTCTACTACAGTTGTTCCAAAAGATAGCAAGGGATGGAATACCTCCACCAAACTCGTTCTATGAGGCCATCATCACCTTAATTCCAAAACCAGACAAAGACCCCACCAAAAAGGAGAATTATAGACACAATATTCCTGATGAACACAGACGCAAAAATTCTCAACAAGATACTAGCCAATAGGATCCAACAATACATTAAGAAGATTTTTCACCATGACCAAGTGGGATTTATCCCCAGGATGCAAGGCTGGTTCAACACTCGTAAAGCAATCAATGTGGTGGATCATATCAACAAGAGAAAAAACAAGAACCACATGATTCTCTCCATAGCTACAGAGAAAGCATTTGACAAAATACAGCACCCATTCCTCATCAAAACTCTTCAGAGTGTAGGGATAGAAGGGAACATTCCTCAGCATCTTCAAAGCCATCTATGAAAAGCCCACAGCAAATATCATTCTTAATGGGGAAACACTGGGAGCCTTTCTCTTAAGATCAGGAACAAGACAGGGATGTCCACTCTCACCACTGCTATTCAACGTAGTACTAGAAGGCCTAGCTTCAGCAAGCAGACAACAAAAAGAAATAAAAGGCATTCAGTTTGGCAAAGAAGAAGTCAAACTATCCCTCTCTGCAGATGACATGACACTGTACATAGAAAACCCAAAAGACTCCACCCCAAGATTGCTAGAACTCATACAGCAATTCAGCAGTGTGGCAGGATACAAAATCAATGCCCAGAAACCAGTGGCATTTCCTTTTTTTTTTCTAACAATAAATTTATTTTTTATTGGTGTTCAATTTGCCAACATACAGAATAACACCCAGTGCTCATCCCATCAAGTGCCCCCCTTAGTGCCCGCTACCCAGTCACACCCCCCCCCGCCCTCCTCGCCTTCCACCACTCCTAGTTCCTTTCCCAGAGTTAGGAGTCTTCCATGTTCTGTCTCCCTTTCTGATATTTCCTACCCATTTCTTCTCCCTTCCCCTCTATTCCCTTTCACTATCATTTATATTCCCCAAATGAATGAGAACATATAATGTTTGTCCTTCTCCAATTGACTTATTTCACTCAGCATAATACCCTCCAGTTCCATCCACGTTGAAGCAAATGGTGGGTATTTGTCATTTCTAATGGCTGAGGAATATTCCATTGTATACATAGACCACATCTTCTTTATCCATTCATCTTTCGATGGACACCGAGGCTCCCTCCACAGTTTGGCTATTGTGGACATTGCTGCTAGAAACATCAGGGTGCAGGTGTCCTGGGGTTTCATTGCATCTGTATCTTTGGGGTAAATCCCCAGCAGTACAATTGCTGGGTCGTAGGGCAGGTCTATTTTTAACTCTTTGAGGAACCTCCACACAGTTTTCCAGAGTGGCTGCACCAGTTCACATTCCCACAAACAGTGTAAGAGGTTCCCTTTTCTCCGCATCCTCTCCAACATTTGTGGCTTCCTGCCCTGTTAATTTTTCCCATTCTCACTGGTGTGAGGTGAGAATCTCATTGTGGTTTTGATGTGTATTTCCCTGATGGCCAGTGATGCGGAGCATTTTCTCATGTGCGTGTTGGCCATGTCTATGTCTTCCTCTGTGAGATTTCTGTTCATGTCTTTTGCTCATTTCATGATTGGATTGTTTGTTTCTTTGCTGTTGAGTTTAATAAGTTCTTTATAGATCTTGGAAACTAGCCGTTTATCTGATACGTCATTTGCAAATATCTTCTCCCATTCTGTAGGTTGTCTTTTAGTTTTGTTGACTGTATCGTTTGCTGTGCAAAAGCTTCTTATCTTGATGAAGTCCCAAAAGTTCATTTTTGCTTTTGTTTCTTTTGCCTTCGTGGATGTATCTTGCAAGAAGTTACTGTGGCCGAGTTGAAAAAGGGTGTTGCCTGTGTTCTCCTCTAGGATTTTGATGGAATCTTGTCTCACATTTAAATCTTTCATCCATTTTGTGTTTATCCTTGTGTATGGTGCAAGAGAGTGGTCTAGTTTCATTCTTCTGCATGTGGATGGCCAATTTTCCCAGCACCATTTATTTATTTATTTATTTATTTATTTATTTATTTTTAAGATTTTATTCATTCATTAATTTGAGACACAGGCAGAGGGAGAAGCAGGCTCCATGCAGGGAGCCTGACTCGGGACTCGATCCCAGGTCTCCAGGATCAGGTCCTGGCCTGAAGGCGGCGCTAAACTGCTGAGCCACTCGGGCTGCCCCCCAGCACCATTTATTGAAGAGACTGTCTTTCTTCCAGTGGATAGTCTTTCCTCCTTTATCGAATATTAGTTGACCATAAAGTTGAGAGTCCCTTCTGGATTCTCTATTCTGTTCCATTGATCTATGTGTCTGTTTCTGTGCCAGTACCACACTGTCTTGATGACCACAGCTTTGTAGTACAACCTGAAATCTGGCATTGTGATGCCCCCAGCTATGGTTTTCTTTTTTAAAATTCCCCTGGCTATTTGGGGTCTTTTCTGATTCCACACAAATCTTAAGATGATCTGCTCCAACTCTCTGAAGAAAGTCCATGGTATTTTGATAGGGATTGCATTAAACGTGTAAATTGCCCTGGGTAACATTGACATTTTCACAGTATTAATTCTTCCAATCCACGTGCATGGAATATTTTTCCATCTCTTTGTGTCTTCCTCAATTTCCTTCAGAAGTCTTCTGTAGGGGGTGAGGGAGAGGTAGAAGGAGAATCTCAAGTAGACTCCCTGCTGAGCCCAGAGTCTGATAGGGCTTGATGCCACAATCCTGAGATGATAATCTGAGCCAAAACTAAGAGTTGGATGCTGAACTGATTGAGCCACCCAAGTGCCTCAAGTATTGTTTCTCTGTTTTTCATAGTCCCTTCGTACTCATTAACATAAACTCTGCAGACCACTAGAGCCAGGTAATCAAGAGGTTCCCCTGAGCAGCACCCACAAAAACCAGAGTGCCAAATGTGTAAGCTTTTTTCTAAAGATAATGGAGGTCTGGAACAAAGCAGAGGGATAATACAAAGATGGCACTTGTTGGTTTCCCTGGTCCCTGGAGAGTATTTTAGTCAGTCCCTTGAGGTGTGTTAAATTAGAAGTGTGCCTCTCAGGCTCTAGGTTAAGCAGACAGATTTCTTTCACAGAAAGAAATTCTGTTTCTGTTTGGGCAAAGAAGTTCACTTTGAAATGGGCATTTCTGTTTGCTGCTTTTGTGCTTGGTCTGAGGTGGTGGTTAGCCCACCCCAGTTAGTGAGTCTGCATTAACCCTTTAAGAACTATCACAGCCTTGTCAGTCTTGTGTGTCAAAAAGCCTCATGTTTTGAGTGCCTGTCTCACAGGTGGAAGCCTTAAAAGTTGGAGTGCTAGATGTGGGGATCAAACCCTTTGATCCTCAGGGAGAAGCTGGGAGTTGTGAGTTTCCTCTCAGTTGTGTGTTGCTATGCCAGAGGTGGGATTTATGGTGAGATTGTTCCTTAGCTTCTCCTACATATTTGTTTGTTTATTTATTTATTTATTTATTTATTTATTTATTTTCCTACCTATTTAAATATGAATTTGTTTCTTATTTATTTGATGGGTAGAATTTGCTCAACTAGTTTCTGAATTTCTTTTAGAGGGAATTATTCCGTATACAGCTGTAGATTTGCAGTGTTCATAAGGAGATATGAGCCTCCTGCATCATCATCTTGAACCTGAACCCAAAGTGAACTTCTTTGTTAGTATGGGTCAGAAAGTGGGATAGCCACAGGACATGAAATACGAAGAGGATCTAGAAAAGTCAAGAGAAGCTGTTTTTTTTTTTTTTTTTTTTTTTTTTTATTTATTCCTGAGAGACACAAATAGAGAGAGACAAAGACACAGGCAGAGGGAGAAGCAGGGTCCCTGTAGGGATTTATTCTGTTATGAATAAATCTGTTATGAACGTATGTGTACAAGTTTTTGAGTGCCTGTTTTCAATTCTTTGGTTATATACCTACGAATGGAATTGCTGGGTCATATGATGATTTTATGTTTAACTTTTTCAGCCGCTGCCCAACTTTTCCCTGGCCCATTTTGCATCTGGTATTAGGGGTCCAAAGTCAATCTTTTCCATGTGACTATCCATTTGTTCCAGCACAACTTGTTAAAAAGACCTCTTTTTCCATTGAATTGTCTCAGAATCCTTGCCAAAAATTGATTGAACACAAACATATGAGTTTATTTCTGGCTTCTTAGTTCCACTGATTTATAGATGAATCCTTATGTCAGGCCTATACTGTCTTGATTATTGTACCTGTTTGGTAGTTTTGAAATTAGGGAATATAAGTCTTCCAACTCTCTTTCAGGATTGTTTTGGCTTTTGGGTTCTTTTCCAAGTGAACTTCAGGATAAGCTTGTTCATTTCTGCAAAAAATGCAGAAATTTTGATAGGGATCGTATTGAATCTTTAAGATCAATTAGGAGAGTAGTACCACCTTAATAGTAGTAAGTCTTCCAATCCATGAACAAAGCCGTAAGTCTTCTTAGTTTCAACCATTTTAGAATGGTTTTTAGTGTGTAAGTCTTGCCTTTGTTTTGTTAAATTTATTTTAAAAGAATATTTATTTTATTGTAAATGTATTTGTTTTAAATTTATTTTCAAGTTATTATTAGTATATAGGACATGACTGATTTTTTTTGTTGTTGATATCATTTCACTGCAACTTGGTGGACTCATTTATTTCATGCAGAAGTTTGTTTGTTGGCTTCTTTAAGGTTTTCCATACACTAGATCATATCATCTACAAATACAGTTTATTTCTGCCTTTCCAATCTCAATGCTTTTAATTTCTGTTTCTTGACTGATTGCCCTGACTGGAAAGAAACTTCAGTAAATTATTAAATGGAAATGGTGACAGTGGACATCCTTACCTTATTTCTGATTCTTGGGGGAAAGCTTTCATTCTTTTATTGTTAAATATTTTGGTAATCTGTTGGTTTTTCATAAATGCCCTATTCCCGGTTGAGTAAATTGCTTTCTAATCCTAGTTTGTTGAGTGTTTTCTCATGAAAGAGCATTAAATTTTGTCAAATATACTTTCTGCATCTGTTGAGGTGATCATATGGGTTTTGTCCCTTATTCTTTTAATATTGTGTATTACATTGATTTTTGCATATTTTTTAAAGATTTATTTATTTGAGGGGGAGACAGATTATGAGCAGGGGGAGGGGCAGAGGAAGGAGAGAGTCTCAAACTGTCCACTGAGTGTCGATCTCCCAATCCTGAGATCATCACTTGAGCCAAAGTCAGGAGTCAGATGCTTAACCAGGTGAGCCACATGGGAACCCCAATTTTTGCATATTAGCAACTGTGCACCCCTGGTCATAGTATATACTCTTTTTAATATGCAGCTGAATTGTTTCCTAGCATTTTGTTGAGGATATCTATAACTATATGCCTAAGGGATATTAGTCTGCAGTTTTATTTTCCTATAATGTCTTAGTCTGGTTTTAGTATTTCAGTTATACTGGCTTGGTAGAATGGGTTGGTAAGTGTTCCATCCTCTTTTATTTTTTGGAAGTGCTTTGAAGGATTGTGTTAATCCTTCCTTTGAAGGATTGTGTAGATTAGCAGTGATATCATCATTCCTGAGCTATTTTGTTGGAAGTTTTTTGATTACTGACTCAGTCTTTTCTCTTTATAGGTTTCTTTGGCTACCATGTTTCCTTCTTGATTTAGTTTTCATAGTTTGTGAGTTTCTAGAAATTTTTCCATTTCACCTAAGTTAATTTGTTGGTATATGTTTATTAATAGTATTACTTTATAATTTTTATTTCTGTAAGTTCATTAGTGATGCTTTCATCTTCATTCCTAATTTTTTAAATTTCAATCTTCCTTCTTTTTGCCTGAAGTTTTATCAGTATTGTTGCTGTTTTCAAGGAAACATCTCTGGTTTCTTTTTTTTTTTTTTTTTTTTAAGATTTTATATACTTATTCATGAGAGACACAGAAAGAGAGGCAGAGACACAGACAGAGGGAGGAGAAGCAGGCTCCATGCAAGGAGCCCAATGTGGGACTCAATCCTGGGAATCTGGGTCCAGGCCCTGTGCCAAAAGCTAGACGCTCAACTGCTGAGCCACCCAAGCATCCCTTTGTCTCTGATTTCATTAGCTTTCTTTCTTTATGTTGTTGTCTCCACTTTGTTATTTCTTTAGTCCTTCTTGCTTCAAGTTTATTTTGGTCTTGTGTTTTATTTTCTTAACATGAATGTTTAAGTTGTGATTTGAGATCTTATTTTTTAATGGAGGCATTTACAGCTATAAGTGTCTTTTTAAACACTGTTTGCTCAATCCTATAGTTTTAGTATGTTGTATTTTTCATTTTAATTCATCTGAAAATATTTTCTAATTTCTCTTGTGCTTTCCACCTTGAACCATTGGGTTTTTAGAAGTGTGTTTTCAAATGTTTGTTAATTTTCTTAAATTGCTTCTACTATGGATTTTCAGTTTTGTTCCATTTGATTGGAGGGCATACTTTGTATTATTGCATTCATTTTTAATTGTTGAGACTTGTGGACTGACAACAATATTGTGTATTCTGGAGAAGGTCATGTGCATTTGAAAAGAATTTGAATTCTACCTTTGCTGGGTAGTGTACTCAATAGATGTTTGTTAGATATAATTGGTTTGCAGTGCTGTTCTAGTCTTCTCTTTTCTTGGTGATCTTCTATTGACTTCTATCCATTTTTTTTTTTTTAACTTTGTATTTTTATTTATTTTTTTTATTTATTTATGATAGTCACACAGAGAGAGAGAGAGAGAGGCAGAGACACAGGCAGAGGGAGAAGCAGGCTCCATGCACCGGGAGCCCGACATGGGATTCGATCCCGGGTCTCCAGGATCGCGCCCTGGGCCAAAGGCAGGCGCCAAACCGCTGCGCCACCCAGGGATCCCGACTTCTATCCATTATTAAAGTGGGATATTGAAGTCTCCATCTATTATTGTTCATCTGTTTCTTTGTTTTGTTTTATGAATTTTGGGGCTTGTTTGGTAGGTGCATATGTGTTTATAAAGGTTATATTTTCCTGATGGAGTAGTCCTCTTATCATACATCATGTCCTTTGTCTTTTTTAACAATTTCTTAACGTCTATTTTTGTGATATTCATATGGTCAACCTAGTTCTCTTTTGGTTACTATTTTTATGATACGTCTTTTTCCGTTTACTTATTTGTCTATCTTGCTCACCTCTGTATTTTAATTTGAGTGTTTAATCCATGTACATTTAGTATAGTAACCCATCAAAGGGCTTCTGTCATTTTGCTATTTGTTTTCTGTATTTGTTATATATATTTTTGTTCCTTTCTCCACTGTTGCCTTTTGTGTTAATTGGACATTTTCTAGTTTATGCCTTTAATTCTCTTATCTTTTTTCCCTTAGTTATATATTTTTGAATTGTTTTCTTGGTGTTTGTCCTGGAGAGTACAAAAAGCATCTTAATTTATAAGATTACAGTTCAGATTACTATCCACTTAATTAATAGCATGTAAGAACTTTGCTGCTAAAAAACTTTATTCTCCTTTGTGTGTTGGATGGATATATGTTCAGTATTATATTACATTTTATGCATCTTTTTTTAAAAGATTTTATTTATTCATTTATTTATGAGAGACAGAGAGAGAGAGAGAGAGAGAGAGAGAGAATGGCAGAGACACAGGCAGAGGAAGAAGCAGGCTCCTTGCAGGGAGCCTGACATGGGACTCGATCCCAGGTCTCCAGGATCATGCCCTGGGCTGAAGGCAGCACTAAACCGCTGAGCCACCTGGGCTGCCCCATTTTATGCATCTTAAGTAAAATTAAAGCTTCATGAGGGCAGTGTCTATTTTTATTGTTTACTGTTACAATTTAGCTCAGAGAATAATGTCTGATATAGAATAGGCATTCAAATATTTGATGAATGAATGAGTGAGGGAGATCCAGAGTCATGCTAAATAGTTCTTAACTGTATCTAACTGAAATATGGTCTTCTGGTAGATTATTTTCCTGTTTATGAAATTAAATATATAATCCTTTTTATGTCATACCACTCTTCCTATAGTTCATTCTCATAATCTTTCTACTACATTTTTTTTCTTTTTCTGAAGTGACTACATTTCCTACAGCGTTTTCAAAATTGCTTTCAAGACCTTTGTTTGAAATTTTGCATGTAGTGGTGCATGGGTGGCTGTAGGTTAATCATCTGCCTTTGGCTTAGGTCATGACTGTAGGGTCCTGAAATTGAGCCCTGTGTTGGGCTCCCAGCTCAGCAGGGAGCCTGCTTGTCCCTCTCCCTCTGCTCTTTACCCCTGCTCATGCTCTCTCTCCAGTAAGTACGTAAAATCTTAAAAAATAAAGTTTGCATGTAATGTGTGTACTTATCACATGTAACCTTAATTAAAGTAGTAGTTCTCAATGTTGAGTAGACATACACATTCAATATTAGCAAGAAACTAGGAATAGAAATAAATTTCAGCATATTGATTTTCTCATTTTTAAAAACTAAGCTTTTTAAAAATTAATAAACTTTGTTAGAGCAATATTAAGTTCATAATAAAGCTGGGCAAAAAGTAGATAGTTTCTAAATATAACCATACCTCTGCTGACCTCTTATCATCAGTCCACACCAGAGTATTGCATTTGTTACAGTTGATGAACCCCTACATTGACACATCATTTTCACATACATGCATAAAGCATGTAGTTTATATTATATCATTTTCACATACATGCATAAAGCATGTAGTTTATATTATGTTTCATTCTTGGATGTGTTACATTCTTTGGGTTTTCACAAATGTGTAATACCATGTGTCCACCATAATATTATTATATAGAATCATTTCTTTGCCCTAAAAATCTTCAGTGCTCTACCTATTCACTCTTTCCTCCCCATAACAACTGGCAACCAGTCTTTTTACTGTCTACTCCATAGTTTTGCTTTTTCTAACATTTTATGGTTGGATTCATATAGTATGTAAGCTTTTCAGATTGGATTCTTCCCCTTAAAGATAGGCATTAAAGTTTCCTCTGTGTCTTTTCATGGCTTGGTAGTTCATTTCTTTATAGCACTGAATAATATTCCATTGTTTGCACGTACCACAGTTCACCTACTGGAGGACATTTTGGTTACTTCCAGGTTTGGATGATTATGAATAAAGATGCTATAAACATTCATGTGAAAGTTTTTATATGGGCACAAGTTTTTAACTTTTCTGGGCAGACACCAAGGAATGTGATTACTGGATCATATGGTAAATGTATATTTAATTTTATAAGAAACTACCAAAGTGGATGTACCATTTTGTATTCCCCAGTAGCAGTGAATGAGGGTTTCTGTTGCTGCACATCCTTGCCAACATTTGATGATGTCAGTGTTTTGGATTTTGGCCATTCTAATACATGTGTTAGTATCTTGTTTTACTTTGTATGAAATATGAATTTAATTTGTATTTCCCTAGTGACATATGATGTTGAAAATTTTTTCAGATGCTTCCTATCTATATCTTCTTTGGGAAAAAAGCCTACATACTGCATGATTCCAACCATATTGTTTCCTTATTGTTGAGTTTTAAGAGTTCTCTGTATAATTTGGATAATAGTCCTCTATCAGCTATGTCTCTTACAAGTTCCCAGTCTGTGGTTTATCTTCTCATTCTTTGACATGGTCTTTCACAGAGCACAAGTTTTTGACTTTAGTGAAGTCTTTGTATCTAAAAAGTCATTATTAGGGGCCTCTGTGTGGCTCAGTTGGTTAAATGGTTTTGGCTCTTGGTTTTGGCTCTGGTCATGATTTCAGGAGTATGGATTGAGCCCTGCATCAGGCTCCATGCTCAGTAGGGAGTCTGCTTGAGATTTTCTCCCTTTCCTTCTTTGCCACCTCCCCCAACTCATGCTCCTTTTTCTCTCTCTAAAATAAATAAAATCTTATAAAAAAGGAAAATACTAACTTAAATAAGTAAGTCATCATTCTACCCAAAGCCAGCTAGGTTTTTTAGCAGGTTATTATCTAAGAGTTTTATAGTTGGCATTTTACATTTAGGTCTCTGATGTATTTTGAATTAATTTTTGTGAGGAATGTAAGACATGTGTCTAGATTCATTTTTTTTTTTTTACATGTGGATATTCAGTTAACAGCACCATTTGTGGAAAAGACTGCTCCATTATATTCTCTTTGCTCTGTCAAAGATCAATTGACTATATTTATGTAGTCAGAAGGGTTCTGTATTCTATTCTCTTGGTCTCTTTGTCTATTCTTTCATTATTACCACACTGTATTGATTACTGCTGCTTTATAGTAAGTCTTAAAGTCCAGTAGTATCAGTCCTCCAACTCTGTTCTTCCATACTAGGTTGGCTATCCTGGGCATTTTGCATTGCCATATAAACCTTACAGTTTATTGATAGCCGCAAAATAATTTGCGGAAATTGTAATTGGATTGTGTTGAATCTACAGATCAAGTTGTAAAGAATGGACAGTCTGACAATATTGAATCCTCCTATCCATGACAATAGAATCTCTCTCCATTTATTTAGTTCTTCTTTTTAGTTCTTCTTTGAAATCTTTCCTCAGAATTTTATGGTTTTCCACATATAGATCTTATACATATTTTGTTAGATACCTGTTTTTCATTAGGTGTTAATGTAGATGGTAATATATATATATTTTAAGATACAGGTATTTTTATCGAATGGTAATATATTTTTAATTTCAAATTCTACTTGGTAATTGCTAGTACATAAAAAAGTAATTGACTTTAGTATATTTACCTTGTGTCCTGCAATTTTGCTTTAGATGCTTATTAGTTCCAGTAGTTTTTATTGTTGAATGGGATTTTTCTTCTTTAGCCTGGTGAAGTGGTAGACTACATTCTTTTTTTTGTTTTTTGTTTTTTTTAATTTATGATAGTCACACACACAGAGAGAGAGAGAGAGAGAGAGGCAGAGACACAGCACAGGCAGAGGGAGAAGCAGGCTCCATGCACCAGGAGCCCGACGTGGAACTCGATCCCGGGTCTCCAGGATTGCTCCCTGGGCCAAAGGCAGGCGCCAAACCGCTGCGCCACCCAGGGATCCCAACTACATTGTTTTTTAAATGATCAACAAGCCTTGCGTAATTCCTTTTATATGCTGTTGAATTTGACTGCTAATATTTTGTTGAGGATTTTTTCTTTTTTTTTTTTTTAATTTTTATTTATTTATGATAGTCACAGAGAGAGAGAGAGAGAGGCAGAGACCCAGGCAGAGGGAGAAGCAGGCTCCATGCACCGGGAGCCCGACGTGGGATTCGATCCCGGGTCACCAGGATCAAGCCCTGGGCCAAAGGCAGGCGCTAAACCGCTGTGCCACCCAGGGATCCCTGTTGAGGATTTTTTCATCTGTGTTCATGAGAGATATGGATCTGTAGTTTTCTTGTAATGTCTTTGTCTGATTTTGGTATTGGGGGTAATGTTGGCCTCATAGAATGAATTAGGAAATATTCCATCTGCTTCTGGAATCAACTGTACAGAATTGGATAATGTCTTTCTTAAATATCACTGGTAGAATTCACCAGTGAAACAATCTGACCTTAGCACTTCTTGTTTTTGAAGGTTATTAATTATTAACTCTAATAGATAAAGGTATACTCATATTGTCTATTTTTTGTATGTTTTGAGTGGATAGAATTGGTCCATCTTACCTAGATCATCTAATTTGTGGGCATGGAGTTGTTCATAGTACTCCTTTGTTATTCTCAAGCTCAGATATTTTCCTTAGCTGTGTCCAGTCTACTGATGAGCCCATCAAAGGTTTTCTTCCTTTCTCTTAACAGTGTTATTGATCTCTCTAGCATTTCCTTTTCTCTCTTAGAATTTTCATCTTTCTGCTTACATTGCCAAACTGTTCTTGCATGCTCTCTCCTTTATCTGTTAGAGCTTTTAGCATAACAATCATGGTTTTAACATTTAAGTTTGATAATTCCACCTTCCTTGCTGTATCTGAGATTGGTTCTGATTTTTGCTCTGTCTCTTCAAACTGTTTTTTGCCTTTTAGCAGGCTTTGTTATTCTTCCTTGGTAGCCAGACCTGATGTACTTGGTAATAAGATGGGAGGCATGGGGAAACTCTCTCTAGTCTTATGGTTAGGTCTCAGTCTTTTTATTGAACCTGTGCCTCTGCACTAGAACTTCACTTTGCCTTCTTCTTTCTCCTTCTCCCCTGCCTTAGGTGGCACAGGATGGCTAGAGTGAGCTCGAAGTTGGGTATTTCCTTTCCTCCACTTGGAATGTTAGAGCAGGCTGGAGTCAGGTGTTTCCCTTACCCTCACATGCAAGGCTAGAATGTACTGAGCTTACAAATTTTCTTTCCCTCAAATCAGTTAGGGTCTGATAAGACCCCAGCAGATTAGGCTGTGGTAAAATAGTTTCTCCTGAGGGCAAAGCCTTGTTAAGAACAGAATGTTCTGGCATATTTCAAACTGGTACGTTTTCCCTCCTTTTGCTGGAAGCAGTAGGGTATTTTTATCTGATAATCACTGTAAGAACCTGATCAACTCTTGGAGGTAAAACTCACAAAATATGGGCACTCTTCATGACTGGGTCTCTTGGAGTTTTGAACTTTCATAATTATCCACACTGAGCCTCTAGCAGTTCATCAATTATAGTTAAGGTTTTTCTTACTTACTAGTTCTGCTGGTTTGTTATAATTTTCTAATATTCACCTACCTCTCCAGTTTTGGGAGTAGTGGTTTCTTATTGACCTGTGACCTTATTTCTTTGAGACAGATTCAGTAGGAATCATTGATTTTTTAGTTTATTTACTTTTTACTTAAGATGGAGGGATGACTTCCAATCTCATTACATGGTGGACTAGAAACCACAAGTCTGACTTATTAGTGTAGGATTTGCCTAATGATTTTTTTATTTTATTTTTTATTTATTTTTATTTTTTAAAAAAGATTTTATTTATTTATTCATGAGAGACACACACACACAGAAATAGAGGCAGAGACACAGGCAGAGGGAGAAGAAGGCTCCATTTAGGGAGCCCGACGTGGGACTCGATCCTGGGTCTCTAGGATCATGCCCTGGGCTGCAGGTGGTGCTAAACCGCTGTGCCACCAGGGCTGCCCCCTAATGATTTTTAATTTTTTTTATTGGAGTTCAATTTGCCAACATATAGCATATCACCCAGTGCTCATCCCATCATGTGCCCCCTCAGTGCCCATTACCCAGTCACCCCAACACCCCGCCCACCTCCCCTTCCACTACCCCTTGTTCATTTCCCAGAGTTAGGTGTCTCTCATGTTTTGCTACCCTCACTGATATTTTCACTCATTTTCTCTCCTTTCCCTTTATTCCCTTTCACTAATTTTTATATTCCCAAAATGAATGAGACCATATAATGTTTGTCCTTTTCCAATTGACTTGTTTCACTCAGCATAATACCCTCCAGGTCCATCCATGTAGAAGCAAATGGTGGGTATTTGCTAATGATGATTTTTCTGTTTCCCTTATTGCTTCAGGATTTATTGGCATTCTACTGTAAGGAAATGTTACCTATTTATCCAATTATCTAGCAATCAGCATGGACTCATGGATATTTATTTTATTCTGTAGGTTATAACCTCTTACTGTTGTTAATCTTGTTGCTGAAATTATTCCAAGTTTAACTATTGGGAGTACATCCAAATTAATCTTTATGCCCTTTTGAAATGTCCCCATCATTTTTTAGGCATATCCTTGCCTTGCCTGGCACCATGAGATATTCCAGGTTCATTTTGTATTTTCCCTCCCTCAACCCTGGCATAAGCCATTTGTCCATGGTTACTTTCATATGATTGGTATTTAGAAACCAAGATTCAAGTGCCAAGTGCTCATTACTATTGGTATGTCATTGCTTTTGGGTCATCATAACAGACAGATAGAAATATGTATTTAGTACACATGTATACACATACTTGGGTCCAGACTTATGTGTTAAAAACTGTGAATTCATACAGATAACTCCAGTTTAACACCGTAGTGTTTATTCTGGCTGATTCTTATTCCATTTGTAATTCTTTCTGTCACAGTAAGAAACTTGGTTTATATTATTCATAATGTATCTACTTATTCTCTTAAACTTGCTGTATTTAAAGATTAGTTTAGAATCAGAACTCATATCTTAGAAACAAGCTTACTAACTTAGGGTATAAATTTGTATGCAGTTCTTTTTGTCCTTAGCCTACATAATATATGATCAAAATACTGTTTTCTAAAGTTATTGAAGTTAAGTTTTTTTCTTCCCACACCTTCACTTTTAGTAGTTATATTCATTTGTTATTCTTTGTGTTATTTTGATGTTCGTGTACAACCTGAATGATTTTAATTATTAATTCGGGAGGGGAGTGAGTTGATGTGAATCATCAACATGGTTCTAAGAGTCAGAACTATCTAAAAATTTTAGAAGTGTTGTTGCTACTTTTCATCCCCACTACCTGTTTTCTTTTGCACATTTTTCCATCCCATCGCCTCATCCACTGGATAAGCAGTCTTACTAGTTTCTGATTTATCCTGTTTTCATTTTAAAACATGTATATTTCACGTATTCTTTCTAACTTGAATGGTAACATTCTATAGACAGTCTTTTGTATTTTGCTTTTTATGCTTAATAATATATACTGGATATCATTCCAAATCAGTTTATAAAAGTGTTTCTCATTTACTTTTCCTTTTCTTTTTTTTAAAGATTTTATTTATTTGTCACACATGCACACACACACACACACACACAGGCAGAGGCAGAGGCAGAGGCAGAGGGAGAAGCAGGCTCCCCTCAGAGAGCCCAATGTGGGACTTGATCCCTGAACTCCAGGATCACGCCCTGAGCCAAAAGCAGAGCTTAACTGCTGAGCCATCCAGGCATCCCATTTACTTTTCTTTATAGTATTTTTTCCTTTACAGTTTTATAGTGCTGCATTGTGTGGATATATGCTATTTTATTGAATCACTTTTCTCTGCATGACATTTAGGTTATTTCCAATGATTTGCTATTTTTAATGGCTCTACAATGGATAACCTGTGCATATGTATTTTTGTATGTTGAGGTATATCTTTAGGGTAGATTACTAAAATTGTGATTGCTGGGTCAAAAAGTAAGTGAATACGTAGTTTTGTTAGGTATTGTCAAATCCTTTCCAGAATGGTTGTACCAGTTTGTATTCCACAGTAACTTATTTTACCTGTTTACCCAAGCCTTGCCCGACAGAAAGTGTTGTCATACTTTAAAATTTTTGCCAGTTGAATGTGTTCTTTTAGTTTGTTCTTCTCTAATTAGGAATGAATTGGAACATTTAATTCATATGTTTAAGGGCTATTTTTACATCTTCCACGGTAAATTCCTTGTTCATGTCTTTTGCCTATTTTTCTACTGGGTTTTGAACCTCATCCCACAATTTTAAAAGTTCATTATATATTAGGGTTATTAGTTTTGTGTCTGTGGTGTATGTCACACATATTTTCTCCTAATTTCTCAGTTGTTTTTTGACTTTTTAAAAAAGATTTATTTATTTTAGAAAGACAGAGAGGAGCATGAGTGGGAGGAGAGCATAGAGAATCTTCAAGTAGACTCCCCACTGAGTGCAGAGTCAGACACAGGGCTCAGTCTTATAACCCATGAGATGATAACCTGAACCTGAAACCAAGAATTGGATGCATAACTAACTGACCAAGCTACCTGGTGCCTCTGACTTTTTTTATACTGGCTTCTTTCTCATGCAATTAAAAAATTTTTTGCATCTGAAAGAAAAGTTTAAGCAAATTTATCAATCTTTTACTATTTCTGCATTTTAAGTTGTAATTAGAATAGACCTTTCTTTCCATAACAGTTAAAGAGCAATTAGGCCATGTTTTCTTTTAGTATTTATATAGCTTCATTTTTAACATTTAGATCTTAAATCTGTTTGGAGTTTATTCTTTGTTCTTGTTATTTATTCTTATATATAGCATTAGGTATGAATCTAATTTTCTTTTTCCAAATGATTACACAGTTATTCCAGCACCATATATTATAAAAGTCCATTTTTGGCTCAGTAATTTGAAATACCACCTTTCTCATCTATAGTTGGGTCTGTTTCTGGGCTTTCTATGTGTCAGTATCACACTTTTAATTATAGAGATTTTATAGTATGTTTTCATGTCAGGTGGAAGTGTACTGCTCTTGGATTTTCTTTTTTAATATTTTTTTTCCCTAGCTATTGCATGTTTGTTTTGCTTTTAACTTTAGTGTTGCCTTGTCTTACTCTTTTTTAAAAGAGTTTGGTAGTTTTAGAGTGATTGCATTTAATTTATAAATTAAGTAGAACTGACATCTTTATGGTGTTAAATTATTCTATCTAAAAACAACCTTCTTTTTGTGTTTTGTTCAAGTCTACTTTTTTTTTCAACAAGCACTTACACAATGTTTATTGTATTTCAGGCGCTGTTTGAAATCCTATACAATATTGATCTATTTCATCATTTTATGATTTTTAATCATCATGTTACAAATGAGAAAACACAGGGGGGATTTAACACTCACCCCAAATCATACAATTAGTTGCAGGGACAGGATCTGATGTGTGTCTTGGTAATAATCTCAGGGGTCATAAGACTGACTCTGGTGTTTGCCTACTCAGTGGGGAGTCAGCTTAAAGATTCTCTCTTTATGCCCCTCCTCCCACTCACACTCTCTCTCCAGCTACAGTTCAAATCTACTTTTATGTTTTCAGTAGTGCTTCAAAATTTTCTCAGTAGCAAGAGTTTCACTTTTCTTATTAAGCTTATTCTAAGTACTTCATAATCTTTAAATCTTTATTGTTATTGTAAATGGAATTTTCTTTGCCCTGTGTCCCTTAATGGTTTAGTGTTTATTTGAAGGCTGTTGATATTGTATGTTAATTGTATATACTGGTATTGAATTATCTTTTTTGTGTGGTTTTCTCATAAATTTCTGGGTTTTTCAGATATGTTATGTCATATTATCTGCAGTAGATACTTTATTTTTTTATTATTTTTTTTATTGGGGTTCAATTTGCCGACATATAACCTATCACCCAGTGCTCATCCCATCAAGTGCCCCTTCAGTGCCCGTCACCCAGTCACCCCAACCCTCACCCACCTCCCTTTCCACCACCCCTTGTTTGTTTTCCAGACTTAGGAGTCTCTCATGTTCTGTCACCCTCACTGGTATTTTCACTCATTTTTTCTCCTTTCCCTGTTATTACCTTTCACTCTTTTTTATTCATCCCAAATGAATGAGACCATATAATGTTTGTCCTTCTCTGATTGACTTACTTCACTCAGCATAATACCCTCCAGTTCCATCCACGGCGAAGCAAATGGTGGGTATTTGTCATTTCTAATGGCTAATATTCCACTGTATACATAGACCACAGCTTCTGTATCCATTCATCTTTCAATGGACACTGAGGCTCCTTCCATAGTTTGGCTATTGTGGACATTGCTGCTATAAACATTGGGGTGCAGGTATTCCGGCGTTTCACTGCATCTGTATCTTTGGGGTAAATCCCCAGCAGTGCAATGGTGGGTTGTAGGGCAGTTCTGTTTTTAACTCTTTGAGGAACCTCCACACAGTTTCCCAGAGTGGCTGTAAGTCCACATTCCCACCAACAGTGCAAGAGGGTAGGGTTCCCCTCAACATTTGTTGTTTCCTGTGTTGTTAATTTTCACCATTCTCACTGGTGGTTTTTTTTTTTTTAAGCATAATCAGTCATTTATTTAATTTTAAGTAAATTCCACACCACCTGTGGGGCTTAACCTTAGGATCCCAAATCAAGAGTCGCATATTCCACCAACCAAGCCATGATCACTCTTTTAAATTTGGTTGAAAACTACCCTTTATTTTTAAATAACATTCTCCCAGATAACCATTCTCTCCAATATCCCAGATGTCTTATTATTACTAGCATATTGAGGGAAATTGAAAAAGATCACATCATCTTTCTGTGCTACCAGCACTACTCTGGGTATGTTTTCTGAATAAACACACAAAAGGAACAGGTGTGCCTTCTATGCCCTGTCCCCAAAATGTGCTTGCTAGAGACAGTGAGACATGGTCCTTTATCCTCAATACTGAGAGTAGAGAAATACACACTTTCACTGTAATATGGACAAGCTGTAATAGGGGATATTTATAAGCAAAGTAGTGGAAGGCATGTTGGGGGAAATCAGGGGTCGCTATGTGGAGAGAAAGGTACATTGTAGTTTTGATTTGTATTTCCCTGATGGCAAGTGATGCGGAGCATTTTCTCATGTGCTTGTTGGCCCTGTCTGTGTCTTCTGTAAGGTTTCTGTTTGTGACTTTTGCCCATTTCATGATTGGATTGTGTTTCTTTGCTGTTGAATTTAAGAAGTTCTTTATAGATCTTGGATACTAGCCCTTTATCTGATAGGCCATTTGCAAGTATCTTCTCCCACTCTGTAGGTTGTCTTTTAGTTTTGTTGACTGTTTCTTTTGCTTTGCAGAGGCTTTTTATCTCAATGAAGTCACAATAGTACATTTTTGCTTTTGTTTCTCTTGCCTTCATGGATGTATCTTACAAGAAATTGCTGTGGCCAAGTTCAAAACGGGTGTTGCCTGTGTTCTCTAGGATTTTGATCTAGATTTAGATCTTTCAAACATTTTGAGTTTATCTTTGTGTCTGGTGTAAGATAATGGTCTCGTTTCATTCTACTGCACGTGGATGTCCAATTTTCCCAGCACCATTTATTCAAGAGACTGTTTTTTTTTTCCAGTGGATAGTCTTTCCTGCTTTGTCAAATATTAGTTGACCATAAAGTTGAGGGTCCACTTCTGGATTCTCTATTCTGTTCCATTGATCTGTGTGTCTGTTTTTGTGCCAGTACCACACTGTCTTGATGACCACAGCTTTGTAGTACAACCTGAAATCTGACGTTGTGATGTCCCCAGCTCTGGTTTTCTTTTTTAATATTCCCCTGGCTATTTGGGGTCTTTTCTGATTCCACACAAATCTTAAGATGATTCGTTCCAACTCTCTGAAGAAAGTCCATGGTATTTTGATAGGGATTGCATTAAACACGTAAATTGCTCTGGGTAACATTGACATTTTTACAATATTAATTCTCCTGATCCATGAGCATGGAATATTTTTCCATCTCTTTGTGTCTTCCTCAATTTCTTTCAGAGGTCTTCTGTAGTTTTCAAGATATAGACCCTTTACCTCTTTGGTTAGCTTTATTCCTAGGTATCTTATGCTTTTGGGTGCAATTGTAAATGGGATTGACTCCTTAATTTCTCTTTTTCAGTCTCATTGTTAGTGTATAGAAATGCCACTGACTTCTGGGCATTGATTTTGTATCCTGCCACACTGCTGAATTGCTGTATGAGTTCTAGCAATCTTGGGGTGGAGTCTTTTGGGTTTTCTATGTACAGTGTCATGTCATCTGCAGAGAGGGAGAGTTTGACTTCTTCTTTGCCAAACTGAATGCCTTTTATTTCTTTTTGTTGTCTGCTTGCTGAAGCTAGGCCTTCTAGTACTACGTTGAATAGCAGTGGTGAGAGTGGACATCCCTGTCTTGTTCCTGATCTTAAGAGAAAGGCTCCCAGTGTTTCCCCATTAAGAATGATATTTGCTGTGGGCTTTTCATAGATGGCTTTGAAGATGCTGAGGAATGTTCCCTTCTATCCCTACACTCTGAAGAGTTTTGATGAGGAATGGGTGCTGTATTTTGTCAAATGCTTTCTCTGTAGCTATGGAGAGAATCATGTGGTTCTTGTTTTTTCTCTTGTTGATATGATCCACCACATTGATTGCTTTACGAGTGTTGAACCAGCCTTGCATCCTGGGGATAAATCCCACTTGGTCATGGTGAAAAATCTTCTTAATGTATTGTTGGATCCTATTGGCTAGTATCTTGTTGAGAATTTTTGCGTCTGTGTTCATCAGGAATATTGTGTCTATAATTCTCCTTTTTGGTGGGGTCTTTGTCTGGTTTTGGAATTAAGGTGATGATGGCCTCATAGAACGAGTTTGGTGGAGGTATTCCATCCCTTGCTATCTTTTGGAACAACTGTAGTAGAATAGATATTGTTTCTTCTTTAAATATTTGATAGAATTCCCCGGGGAAGCCATCTGGCCCTGGACTTTTGTGTCTTGGGAGGTTTTTGATGACTGCTTCCATTTCCTCCCTGGTTATCGGCCTGTTCAGGTTTTCTATTTCTTCCTGTTCCAGTTTTGGTAGTTTGTGGTTTTCCAAAAATGTGTCCATTTCTTCTAGGTTGCCTAAATTATTGCTATATAGCTGCTCATAATAAGTTTTTAAAATCGTTTGTATTTCCTTGGTGTTGGTCGTGATCTTTCCTTTCTCATTCATGATTTTATTAAGTTGAGTCTTTTCTCTCTTCCTTTTAATAAGGCTGGCTAATGGTTTATCTATCTTATGAATTCTTTCAAAGAACCAACTCCTGGTTTTGTTGGTCTGTTCCACAGTTCTTCTGGTCTCGATTTCATGGAGTTCTGCTCGAATCTTCTTCTGCTGGGTGAAGGTTTCATTTGCTGTTGCTTCTCCAGCTCCTTTAGGTGCAAGGTTAGCTTTTGTATTGGAGTTCTTTCCAGTTTTTTGAGGGATGCTAGTATTGTGATGTATTTCCCCCTCAGGACTGCTTTTGTTGTATCCCAAAGATTTTGAATGGTTGTATCTTCATTCTCATTAGTTTCCATGAGTCTTTTTAGTTCTTCTCTAATTTCCTGGTTGACACTTTCATCTTTTAGAAGGATGGTCTTTAACCTCCACGTTTTTGAAATCCTTCCAAACTTCTTCTTGTGATTTAGTTCTAGTTTCAAAGCATTATGGTCTGAAAATATGCAGGGCACGATCCCAATCTTTTGGTATCGGTTAAGACCTGATTTGTGACCCAGTATGTGGTCTATTCTGGAGAAAGTTCCATGTGCACTTGAGAAGAATGTGTATTCAGTTGCATTTGGATGTAAATTTCTGTAAATATTTGTGAAATCGATCTGGTCCAGTGTATCATTTAAAGCTCTTGTTTCTTTGGAGATGTTGTGCCTAGAAGATCTGTCATTTACAGAAAGCGTCATGTTGAGGTCTCCCAGTATTAGTGTATTATTATCTAAGTATGTCTTAAGTTTGGTTATTAATTGATTGATAGACTTGGCAGCTCCCGCATTCAGGGCATAAATATTCATGACCGTTAGGTCCTCTTGTTGGATAGATCCTTTAAGTATGATATAGTGTCCCTCTTCATCTCTTACTACAGTCTTTGGGATAAACTTTAACTTATCTGATATGAGGATGGCTACCCCTGCTTTCTTTTGAGGACCATTTGAATGGTAAATGGTTCTCCATTCTTTCATTTTCAGGCTGTAGGTGTCCTTAGGTCTAAAATGAGTCTCTTGTAGACAGCAAATAGATGGCTCTTGCTTTTTTCTCCAGTCTGAAACCCTGTGCCTTTTAATGGGATCATTAAGCCCATTCATGTTCAGAATTCTTATCTTATGGAAAGATAAGAATTTAGTGTCATCATTGATACCTATTCAGTCCCTGTTTTTGTGGATTGTTTCCTTGGACCTCCTCTTTCTTTTACGGAGTCCCCCTTAATATTTCTTGCAGAGCTGGTTTGGTGGTCCCATATTCTTTCAGTTTCTGCCTATCTTGGAAAGTCTTTATCTCTCCCTCTATTCTGAATGAGAGTCATTCTGGATAGAGTATTCTTGGCTGCATGTTCTTCTCATTTAGGACCTTGAATATATCTTGCCAGCCCTTTCTGGTTTGCCAGGTCTCTGTGGAGAGGTCTGCTGTTAACCTAATACTTCTCCCCATAAAGGTTAGGGATCTCTTGTCTCTTGCTGCTTTAAGAATCTTCTCTTTTTCTTTGCAATTTACAAGTTTCACTGTTAAATGTCGGGGTGTTGAATGGTTTTTATTGATTTTAGGGAGGGACCTCTGTCCTCGATCTGAATGCCTGTTTCCTTTCCCAAGTTAGGTAAGTTCTCAGCTATGATTTGTTCAAATACACTTTCTGGTCCTCTGTCCCTTTTGGCGCCCTCTGGAACCCTAATTAAAAGTAGAATTTTCCTTCTTAGGCTGGCATTTATTTCCCTTAATCTTTCCTCATGATCTATTAATTGTTTTTCTCTTTTTCCTTAGCTTCCTTCCTTTTCATTAACTTGTCTTCTGTGTCACTCACTCATTATTCTACCGCATTAACTCTCATTGTTAGGACCTCCAGTTTGGATTGCATCTCATTTAATTGATTTTTAATTTTGGCCTGATTGGATCTAAATTCTGTAGTCATGAAGTCTCTTGAATCCTTTATGCTTTTTCCAGAGTCACCAGTAGCTTTATAATTCTGCTTCTGAATTGACTTTCTAACATTTAATTGTAATCCAAATTCTGTAACTCTGTGGGAGGGAGTACTATTTCTGATTCTTTCTTTTGTGGTGAGTTTTTTTTTCCTAGTCATTTTGCTCAGTGCAGAGTGGCTAAAAACAAGTTGTAATGGAAAAGGAAGGAAAAAGAAGAGAAAAAAAAAGAAAAGGAAAAAAACCACAAAGAATCACAACAACAAAACAATAATAAAAAAACAAGGAGGAGTATACTCTGATTCTATAAACTGTGAGTCCCTCGCTTACCCTGATACTTTCCAGCACTGCTTTGTCAAGAACTTACTCTTCCCCTGTCCTTCCAGCTGCTCTTCTGGGGGAGCAGTCTGCTGTGCTGATTCTCAGGTGTGTGCACCTGGGGGAGCTGCTCAGCCCCCTGCCAGGTGCACAGCTCATTTGGAGCTATTTATCTTGTGAGGCCCTTGCTCCCTTGTGCTTCGCCCAGTCCCAGGCACAAGGTGACAGCAGGAGGAATGACAACAGTGGCAGGGGCCAGCTCTCCAACCCTAGAGTCAGCTCCCACAGTAACCACCACAGTCTTCCAGTCTGCACTGGCCTGGACGCTCTTGGGGCAGGGGGCGCTGATCTGCACAGCTCAGGCCGCCCAGCGGCAGGAGCATTCTTTCTGTCCTGTGCCATCCCCGCCTTTGCCTGTACCAAGGGGAGTGCAGAATCCTGGGCTGTGTCCCCAGCCACCCTAGGCTCAGGGGCCTGCGCTGCTGGAATTGCATTCCCCGGGCGGCGCAGCCCCCTCCCCGCGGAGCCACCACCTGAGCTGCTCTGGAGGCCCCGCCGAGCAGGTGCTCTAGCCCTTTCGGGAGCTTAGCCCGCGGTGTGTGGCACACTCCCCCCCAACCCCCCGCCCCGCCCCCCACGCACCTGTTAGTGACCCTGGGAACCTGGGATCTCCACTGCCCCTCTTGGGATCCTGCCTGAGCTCCCTGTGAGCGCCTTTCCGTCCAGTAAGATTGGTAAACTCCTTCTTCTCTGGGACTGGGCCTTCCTGTCCTGGAGGCACTAGCCTCAGGGCCTTAGCCTGGCTCCTTGCGGGGTCCCGTCCCCCTTGGATGCTTTTTTATTTATTTATTTTTGTCTTCCTACCTTGATAGAAGTGCGAACTCTTCTCACTGTAGCATTCCAGCTGTTCTCTCTTTAAATCTCAGGCCAAATTTGTAGGTTTTCAGGATGATTTGAAAGTTATCTAGGTAAGTTGGTGGGGACACGTGACTTGGGGACCCTACTCCTATGCCATCTTGCCCCGCTCTCTAGTTATTCGCTTATAATAATAAACAGTAGCATACATACCACTGTTATTATTTTTTTAAGATTTTATTTATTTACTTGAAAGAGAGACAAACAGAGGGATGAGCAGGAGGAGAGGGACGAGTAGATTCCATCCTGAGCTTAGAGCTGGATGCAGGACTTGATCTCATGATGCTGAGATCATGACCTGATCCAAAATCAAAAGTTGAACACTTAACCAACAGAGCCACCTAGGCAGCCCACCACTATTATTATTCTAGGCAGCTTTAGTATCCTAAGAAAAGTAATTTGAGAGGGCTAAGTATATGAGATATTCAAGAAAGATTTTCATCAATATCGGTATTCATTAAATGTTCTATAGTGTAGATAATACTCTCAGGCGAGTATAGTCCAAATATTCTTTGGGCATTTTTTTTAAAGATTTTATTTATTCATGAGATACACACACACACACACACACACACACAGAAAGAGAGAGGCAGAGACATAGGCAGAGGGAGAAGCAGGCTCCATGCAGGGAGCCTGACGTGGGACTCGATCCGGGATCTCCAGGATCAGGCCCTGGGCTGAAGGTGGCGCTAAACCACTGAGCCACCTGGGCTGCTTCTTTGGGCATTCTAATGTACACTTTGGAAAAAACAAACAAATGCACAAAAAAGATTAATTATATTAGTCTGTAGAGTCTTCCTTAATGTTTCTTTAATATCACAGGAATGCAAATAACTGTATTGTAGAGTATAATCTTCAGCGTTGAAAATAATGCACAACATACTTTTTTTTTGCGCCAAATATTGAATTATTCTGTGATTAGTGTTTAGGGTCTACAAAAGAATGTGTTAATATACGATCACATATAAATACTAAGTTGGAAAGAATTTTCTAGTACATTAATGTTTATATTCAAAATGATATTTTCTACCGTTTTTCAAGATTTCTGACTTTTCCATTCAAAAGAGTTATGAAAGATGCCATGTTAATCATTAGATAATACTACTCTAGGAAGACATTTTAGGAATAACCACCTCCCCACAAAAACAGTAAAACAAGTGAAATGTTCTATATATTTGAACTTAGATATAATTGGACATACTTGTTTTGAGTGTACAATATAATGATTCAATATTTGTATTTATTGCGAAGTAGTTACTGTAATGGGTCTTTTTAACATCCATCACCATTCAGAGTTATAAACTTGTTTTCTTGTGATGAAGAAATTTTCTTCTACTCTCTTAGCAACTTTCAGGTATACAATATTATTATTATTATTATTATTTTAATAATAAATTTATTTTTTATTGGTGTTCAAGTTGCCTACATACAGAATAACACCCAGTGTGCATCCTGTCAAGTGCCCCCCTCAGTGCCCGCTTCCCAGTCACCCCCACCCCCGCCCTCCTCCCCTTCCACCACCCCTAGTTCATTTCCCAGAGTTAGGAGTCTTCCATGTTCTGTCTCCCCTTTCTGATATTTCCTCCCCCTTTCTTCTCTCTTCCCCTCTATTCCCTTTCACTATTATTTATATTCCTCAAATGAATGAGACCATATAATGTTTGTCCTTCTCCGATTGACTTATTTCACTCAGTATAATACCCTCCAGTTCCATCCATGTTGAAGCAAATGGTGGGTATTTGTCATTTCTGTTGGCTGAGTAATGTTCCATTGGGTATACAATATTTTTAACTATATAGTCCCCATGTTCTACTTTATTTTATATATTTTATTACATAATTATTTTATAGCTGAGATTTGTATATTCTAACCCCCTTCACCCATTTCACACCTCCCCTACCCCCAACAATATACTTTTAACAATCTGCAAATAACTGAATGAAGACTGTACTTCATAGCACTGAGAACTGCCTTTTAGGCCTTAAATCTTAAATTCTTCAGGGATGATTTCATGATATTTGTCTTTAAAGGGCTCCTAATGTCGGGGATCCCTGGGTGGCGCAGCGGTTTGGCACCTGCCTTTGGCCCGGGGCGCAATCCCGGAGACCCGGGATTGAATCCCACGTCGGGCTCCCAGTGCATGGAGCCTGCTTTTCCCTCTGCCTGTGTCTCTGCCTCTCTCTCTCTCTCTCTCTCTATCATAAATAAATAAAAAAATAAAAAAATAAAAAAAAATAAAGGGCTCCTAATGTCATACTTCACTTCTCGTATAGAGAGTTACTAAAATTACTGTTCTAAAAAAATAAATAAATAAAAAATAAATAAATAAATAAAATAAAATAAAATTACTGTTCTAAAGTGTCTGGATTGGACTCCATCTACTTTTAACCATACCTTTTACCTATGATTCTGGTAATTTTACCTAAGCACCTAGCATTCAATTTAGAAATGTGTTTATTATTAATAGTAATTCTTTAATAGCTTTCTATCCTACTCTTTTGAATATTCTATTAAATTTGTAACCATATTTTTATAACATTTCCCTAAGGTATTTCCATCTGTCAGCAGCACTTAATTTGGAATAACATGGAACTTGAAGATGAATTTTGCTTGAATGATTACAAGTGAGTTTAATTACATATTGGCTGTTTTATAGATGCTCAGCATTACGACTCGATATATCAGTGTTTTCCTTCTGAATCCTTGGATCATGTCTTCTGAATAGTTGTGACACCTAGATTTAAGGGTAAATCCTGAACCGTAAGATATGTTGGTTCAGTACTCCATACTGCCTGATCCTTATCCTTTGATTCTTTATCTTTTCATTTTTCACACCAATTACGTATCCCCTGCCTTTTTATTTTTTAATCTTTCTCTTTTGACCTTGCCTTGTGCTCTTTTTAATATTGACCTGTTCCCACTTGGCTACTTTCTTTTTCTTTCCATTTTTACAAGAGTATTGGGTAAGAATAAAAATCCTAGAAGAGAGCACATGTAGTAATTTCTCTGACACCAGCTATAGCAACATTTTTCTAATGTATATCTCCTGAGGCAAGGGAAATAAAGGCAAAAATAAACTATTGGGACTACATCAAAATGAAAAGCTTCTGCACAGCAAAGGACACAACTAAAAGCAATCTACTGAATGGGAGATGTTTGCAAATGACATATCCAAGAAAGGGTTAGGGTTAGTATCCAAAAAAATGAAAAACAATACAACTCAACACCCCAAAACCAAATGATCCAATTAAAAAACAGGCATTTCTGCAAAGAAAACATCTAGATGGCCAACAAACATATGAAAAGATGCTCAGTATCACTAATCATCAGGGAAATGCAAATCAAAACTACAGTGATATGTTACCTCACACCCGTTGGAATGGCTAAAAGTAACAATACAAGATACAACAGGTGTTGATGAGATTGCTGGGGGCGGGGTTGGGGGGGGGGAAGGAATCCTCTTGTAGTGGTGGTGGGAATGCAAATTGTTGCAGCCACTGTAGAAGATAGTGTGGAGGTTCATCAAAAAATTTAAAATAGAAGTACCGTACAATCTAATAATTGCACTATTGGGTATTTACCCAACACTAATTCAAAGGGATACATGCAACCCTCTGTTTATAGAGGCATTATTTACAATAGCCAAATTATGGAAGCAGCCCAATGTCCACTGGTAGATGAATGAATGAAATATTTTTCAGCCATAAAAAAATGAAATCTTGCATTTGCAATGACATGGAAGGAGCTAGAGAGTATAATGCTAAGTGGAGTAAGTCAGAACAAGGTAAATACCATCGAGTTTCACTCATATGTGGAATTTAAAAACAAAACATATAATCAAAGGAAAAACATAGACAAACCAAGAAACACTCTTAACTATAGAGAACAAAGTGATGGTTACCAGAGGCGGGGAGGTGGGTGGAGGATGGGTGAACTAGGTGAAGGAGATTAAGAGGACACTAATCATGATAAGCACTGAGTAATGCATAGAATTGTTGAATCACTATATTGTACACCTGGAACTAATATAATAACACTGTTTACTATAATTAAAATAAAAAACTTAATAAAAAAATAAAAAATAGGGGTGTTTGGGTGGCACAATCAGGCAGCTGCCTTTGGTTCAGATCATGATTTTGAGGTCCCGAGATTGAGCTCATCAAACTCCTTGCTCAGTGGGGAGTCTGCTGCTCCCCCTACTTGTGTTCTCCCACTTGCACTCTGTCTCTCTCAAATAAATAAATAAGATCTTTAAAAAAATAAAAAAGTAAAACAAATACACTTGATAGAGACAAAAAAAGAGTATTGGGTAAGAGAGTTTTGCTCTTCACCAAGTCTTTCATTTTTTCATCAAGCCTTTCTTCTGTTACTAAGTGACACTGTGTGCACCAGTGATTGCAGATACACTATTTGGCTTTCGTCTTTTTTTCTCCCTTCTCTCATTCATACACTTCTTCACTCTTTTCGTAATAAAAAAAAGAGACAGAGGTGATGTGAAATATCTGGAAGAGCACAGGGATTCAGGAGATCTTGTAGATCTTATAAATTTGCTATTTTTCTATTTTCTATTTTACTAACTGGATCTATTTTCTAACATTTTGAACCTTGGACAAACTTATTTTCTTCTTAGAGCCTCTTTTTCTTTGTGTGAAATGAAGAGACTAAATTGAGATGACATGTCATATTTAAAGCCTATGAGAACTTACTTTTCCCTTTTTATACAAGTAATTAAGTTAACATTTTATATTAACGTATATTGCTGTATCTTTTTTTATTATAGAGGGTAAGTACTATACCTGATAAACTAGCACTTAATTGTGTATATGTCTAACACCAGTACACTTTAATTATGGTGGTTTATTTTTGTGTTCACAGTATATCAGAAGGTTGTACCTTGAAGCTGGTATTGGCTATGCGTGGGGGACCTATAAATACTAGAAGAGGTAGGCATTTGTGAAAATTCTGTATATTAAAGCAATTAAATAATTTTCAAGCCAGTTGGTATTTTTATAGTCTCAAGTTTTAGTCAGATTTTCTTCCTTAGAAAAATGATGATTGTTTTTCTAAGCATTGTTCTTTAAAGCCCAAATACACAGAAGGAACTCATGTTTCAGGAAAATCTCCTGATTCTTGATTTAATACTAGGATATTTAAAAGTAAACCTCACCAGTAGAGGGAAAGGAAATGATAGCATTGTATAAATATATGGTTATCACTGTGTTTAGGTTCATACCAGTTTGTTGCTTTCTTTTACCCAGAATCTTCAACTCTGGGTATAATGATTTTTACAGAGAATTCTAAAGTTGCCCTTTAGCCTGGTTCGTGATGCATTTGGGTTTCATGGGTATTATTTTGGCACTGTTGAATCCTTTTTCAGAATGTGGGCAATCTCTGGAAGTCATTCATTTAACGAGTATATTTTATGCATCTACTAGATGTTCAATACACTGTTCCATGGAAGAAAAAAGTTTCTGCTTACTGACATTGCCCATAATAAAGGTGTAAAGATTTGATGTCAGGCAGTTGCAAGTGCAGTGGAGGAATTTGGGGAGTGTGTCAGTATGGAAATAGGATTCTAGGAGGATGATTGTGGAAGGGCCCTTGGAAGTTGATGTGAGCAATTTCTGTTTGATTAAGAAGAGAGTTCTAAGCATGGGGAAATTTGGAAATGTTCTCATTGGTTCCTGATTCAGGTGTGTCACATGATTCCCCACCAAGAAGAGGGATCCTTAGACTCCTCAGAGCAGTTCTGTTTTGTGGGTCTTATTTGAAAGGGAAGACCTTCATACTTGTTTGATCCTTTACTGACCAGAAGACTAAGGTTAAGTATTGATTCCAGTGCTAGTTTATTTCTTCCACAAGTCAAATCTTTTCTCTCTGTTTCATAATTTTAGTTAGAAAATGGGGGTTATTATAATCTTTTTCCTAGCTACTTCAGGAGGATTTTGTAAGATATGTTGAACTGTTTTGGATAGGTTAGAAAAATGTAAAGGTAGTAATGTTAGAGTTGGCTACTAGCACTCCTAGTATTAAGAATTCTATAAACTGGGCTTATAAAATTGTCCTTTGTGACATAAGATGTTTATAGTACCAAGTCTGAGAATAGTGTAAGAACTCTAACGTGTTTATGGAGCCATTGTAAGATAGAATTATATAGTGTTTAATGACATGTGAATTCCACTGTTAGAAAATTTTGAAACTTGGTTTATCTGTGTATAGTATTGTCTTTAAACCAGTGTGTTTTTGATGATTGATCTGACCAATTTGGAAAATACAGGAAATAGATGTGTGAAGTGAAAATAGTCATAGGTAATTATGTCATGGAATCAGCAGACTCTAGTGGCACAGAAAAATACTGATGTATTTGGTTAAGCCCTGTCTTTGTATGTAACAACATAATAATGCATTTCATTTCTTTCATGTTAGTACAACATATGGAATGCTATATGAAACTATAAAAAGATCAGAAACTTATTTAAAGACTATCACGTATATGTTGTATGCACAGTGTTATTTGAATTTAGCACATTATATCCTGTCACTGTACCAACATGCATAAAACTTGATATAAATTGAAAGCTTGTTTATCAATTTTTCCATTTGTAGTTCCTGTGGAAGATCCACTTAGGGAGATGGCTGAGTACATGGATTCCATTCGAGATGAGGTCTGGGAGAAGACCTCCTGCAACAAACAAGTTACATTTTTGGTATACCGAGAAGGAGATCAACTGAATTTCTTTCGTGTAGTAGATAGGGGAGATGGCACTTTAACACCATTATCTGAATCTTTAAGGTAAAGATGTTTTCATTTGCATGTCTCACTTAGAAGAGGAGGACCCTGTGTGGTATACTCCATAAACCTTAATGTTTACTATGTGTTGTCAAAACAATCTCATATTCACAAGACTAAATTTCATGCATTCTCTCCACCCCACTGCCCTAGGTATATAATTCTAAAATTGTCCTTTATGTGTTTGATACTTAGTAATTTATAAAACTGAAATTTATTTATTGAGAAAGGTTTTCTTATAAAAGATTTATTTAAAAAAAAACTTTATTTCTGTCCTTTATGAAACTCTAAGATACTGACTATAGTCTTTTTATAATAGTCTATTATATTATTTTACAGCCTTAGCATTATAGGGTTAAACCTAGAGTTGCTGGGTTTTTTTCAAAATTTAACTCTACTGCATAAAGGTAAATAAATCTCTTTACTTCTCTGGTGTTTGTCTACTCTGTAAAAGGGGGAGGAATTGTTATATTGATTCTAAACTCAGAAGGAAACAACTTAAAGGTATTTAGCTAGGCAGTAGAACAAGTAGGAAATCAGACAAGGTAAGCTGTAAGTTTCTGTGAACTCTGTCTTACTTTGATTCTTACTGCCTTTTACTTTAAGTCACTAAACATTTAATGAATTTTTTAAAAGCCAGTCTGTACACTAGTACTGACTTACAAAGATGATTGTCCCTCCCTTCATGGAGCTTGCAGTCTGCTCTAACTAGTGTCTATAGTATATTCTTGCCAGTTGTTACAAAAAGATACCAAAATCTCTGGAAAACCAGATAAGAGGGCCTTCATTTTACCTGAAAGGTGGGGAGTTAGGGACAAACTCTGGGAAGGGATCTTAAAAAAGGAGTAGGAGTTTCCCAAGCAAACCAAGGAAGGAAAGGTATTACAGATAACTAAATTTAATCAACTAAATTTAATCAGATTAGTTGTGGTTGTTTTTTTTTTTTTTTTTTTTTTTTTTTTGGTGTTGAATGTTATAAGTTCTTTATATATTTTGGATACTAATCCCTTATTGGTTATATCTTTTGCAAATACCTTCTCTCATTCAGTAGGTTGCCTTTTCATTTTGCTGTGTAAAAGCTTTTTATTTTAGTATAGTCCCAATAGTTTATTTTTGCCTTTGTTTCCCTTATTAGAGGAGAGATATTTAGAAAAATTTTGCTAACGGGTGGTGTCAAAGAAATTACTGCCTGTGTGTTCTAGGAGTTTTATGATTTCAGTCTCACATTTAGGTCTTTAACCCATTTTGAGTTTTTGTGTGCAGTATTAAAAAAGTGGTCTAGTTTCTTTTATTTTTTCTTTTTTTTTTTTTTTTTGGCATATAGCTGTCCAGTTTTCCTAGTATCACCTATTGAAGAGACTATGTTTTCCTCCATTGTATATTTTTCTCTCATTTGTTGTAGATTAACGGACCATAAAAGCATGGGTTTATTTCTGGGCTCTCTATTCTATTTCATTGATCTGTATGTCTTTGTGTCAGGACTATTCTGTTTTGATTATTATAGTTTTGTAGTATATCTTGAAATCTGAGATTGTGTTACCTCCTGCTTTGTTGTTCTTTCTCAAGATTGCTTTGGCTTTTTGGGTTTTTTTTTTTTTTTTTTTTTTTTGGTGGGACAAGTACTTAAATTCAATCCCAAAATAAAAAAACTAGAAGACAAAATTGTAGAAAAAAATAACTTGTAGTCTGGAAACACAGATTCTATGACTCAGGAGCCTAGGCACAGTTTAGCTGGGTGTTCTGCTCTGGGTCTCCCAAAGCTGCAGTCGAAATGTTGGCAAAGATGCACTCTTAACTAGAGGCTTGATAGAATCTACTTCCAAGTTCATTCGTGTTGTTGGCAAAATTTATTTTCTGGCAAGTTGTCTGACTTAGGGCCCTGGGGTTTTTTGTTTGTTTGTTTTTTTCTGGTTTTGGGTAGCGGCTGCCCTCAGCTCCCTTTGGATTAACTCAAAGTTAACTGATTTGGAGTCTAAATTATACGTGGAAAATCGCTTTTGCCATATTGTGTTGACTAGAAACAAGTCCTAGGTCATTTTCACACTCAAGTTTAGGGCAGTATACAGGGTATGAGAACCAGGGATTGGGAATAATGGGGATTCCTTTAGATTCTTCTCACTACAAGTTATGTGGAAGAAGGATTAGACTCTGATTTTGTTTTTGTTATTTATTTTTTATTGGAGTTCGATTTGCCAACATACATTATAATACCCAGTGCTCATCCCATCAAGTGCCCCTGACAGTGTCCATCCCCTCGCCCACCTTCCCTTCCACTACCCCTTGTTCGTTTCCCAGAGTCTCTCTTGCTTTGTCACCCGCTCTGATTTTTCCCACTCATTTTCTCTCCTTTCCCCTTTAATCCCTTTCACTATTTCTTATATTCCCTGTATGAGTGAAACCAAATGATGATTGTCCTTCTCTGACTGACTTAGTTCACTCAGCATAATACCCTCCAGTTCCATCCACGTTGAAGCAAATGGTGGGTATTCATCTCTTCTGATGTCTGAATAATATTCCATTGTACATATAGACCACATCTTCTTTATCCATTCATCTGTCGCAGGACATCGTAGCTCTTTCCACAGTATGGCTATTGTGGACATTGCTGCTATGAACATTGGGGTGCAGGTGTCTCGGTTTTTCACTGCATCTGTATCTTTGGGGTAAATCCCCAGCAGTGCAATTGCTGGTTCATAGGGTAGCTCTATTTTTAACTCTTTGAGGAACCTCCACACAGTTTTCCAGAGGGGCTGTACCGGTTCACATTCCCACCAACAGTGCAAGAGGGTTCCCCTTTCTCCACATCCTCTCTAACATTTGTTGTTTCACATCTTGTTAATTTTCCCCATTCTCACTGGTGTGAGGTGGTATCTCATTGTGGTTTTGATTTGTACTTCCCTGATGGCAAGTGTTGCGGAGCATTTTCTCATGTGCTTGTTGGCCATGTGTGTTCTTCTTTGGTGAAATGTCTGTTCGTGTCTTCTGCCCATTTCATGAATTGATTTTTTGTTTCTTGGGTATTAAGTTTAATAAGTTCTTTATAGATCTTGGACACTAGCCCTTTATCTGATATGTCATTTGCAAATATCTTTTCCCATTGTAGGTTGTCTTTTAGTTTTGTTGATAGACTCTGATTTTGAGAGCTGACAGACAAACGGGTGTTGACTGTTGACTCTAACTTGTTAGAATCTGGTTACTACAAAATATAGTAGTAACCATGTAGTAACCACAACCATCTAGAGCAGAAGTAGAGAAGAGGGAGTAATGAGCACTACAGCCTTAATCCAGTGCCTCTTATTTGGGCCAGGAATAGAATTTTTTCATACCAGTCTTTCCATGTGCTAGCTCACTGTTGTTTTGACCTCTTTCAAACATCCTCTTTTGGTTCTCTTTTCCTAAAGGAGAAAAATCTAAGTTCCTTAGCTTAGCATATAAGGCTCTTTACAACTGTCATTTATTTTTCAGCTCTCCTTCATTATGCCATGTTTTTGTACATTTTTACCCTTTGCTTGAAATGTCATTTTCTCCTCTTACCTCAGTTTCTTCTCAGCCAGCTTCTTTGTGTTTAAGATATAGCCCAAATGTTGCTGAGGATTTTAATTAAAATTGTATTATTTTTCCTCTGAGGATATTTTTAGAATTTCTTTTCCTTTCTATTCACCTACCAGAATTGGACAAGCGATAGAGGTGGGTGAAAAAGAAGGGTAGAAAACTTTCTGGTCATACCTTGTAAGACATTTATCTTGACTGTAGAAGGAGAAGCTTTCTTACTCTATAATAGGGGAGAGCAAAATTTTTTTTGTGAAAGGCCAAATAGTTATTATTTTAGGATTTTCAGGCTAAGAGATAAAATCAAGGGTACTTTGTAGGTACTTACATAACAAAAGAGAAGAATTTCCGCAAAATTTTTACTGACAAAGTTCAAATTACAATAATAATAATTGAGGGGAGCCTGGGTGGCTCAGTTGGTTAAGTGTCTAACTCTTAATTTGGGCTCAGGTCATGATCTCAGGATTGTGAGATCAAGTCCAGTGTTAGGTCCAGGCTGGTGTGGAGGCTGCTTGAGATTCATTCTCTTCCTTTCCCTTTGCCCTTCCCACCATCTTGTATGCATGTGTACTCTCTCTCTCTCTTAAAAAAATTAAAAAATAATTGAGTAGTTGGGTGTGTGTATATTTTGGGTCCATGAAAGAGAACAACTTGAATGCTTTTCAGAAGGGTAGGTTATATTTTACTTAATTGAGGTTGCAAGCTAATGTTGCCTATCAAATTTGCAAAATGAGTTGCAAAAGTTACTCTGTTAATATGGATCTGTAATGAGATTTTATGTATTTTATCTTTGAAAAAAATTTTTTATACAGATATTGCCAAGTACTGTTATCAGTCCATAAGCATGATTTTGATATTGAGCATATTCATTGCTTGGAAGGCATTTATAGAATTCTCTTATAATGTTCTTGTGCTGTTTGCATTTAGCATGGCATTACACTGCATATTAATCATATCAAGATAGGTGGAGCTCCTCAATTGCACATTTAAATAGATTTTGAAGTATGGAAATTTCCTTTAACTTGCAACAAGGTATGAAAACACTGCTGGGAATTTAGAAAGCATGTCCCCTGTAAATTTGTGTGGGAAAGTTCTTACTTCTGAAAGCATGCTGTTATGTGTGATTCAGAGTAATACTGGTATTGTCAGAATGACATTACTGCAGTATAAGTTTTGTATAGAGCGTTGTTTTGGCTTGTAATTTTAGGTGGAATTCAGTAAGAAACATTATTAAGTCCACAGCAAAAACAAATTTTCAAAGGCATTCAGTGTTTTATCTTAGCAGGTGAAGGTGATTCTTCTTGTCAGAAAAATTCAGTGTTAGCCCTGAGCTTAAAAGAATCCTAATAAAATTACTACAGTTAAGACATTGAACTGATGGCTAAGTCTATGAACCAAAAAAGTTTACTGTTGATACTACTAGTTCAAGAATAGATAACAGATTCAAATACTTACTTCTGAATACCTGCTGGTGAATAATACAGTGAGTAACATAGCCTTCAAACACCTTAGGTTTTCATTAGCTTTGTAAATTTGTACAACTTATTTTTTTTCTGTTCCACACATATTTTTACTCCATCAATTGTAGCAGATTTGACTTCAAGTTGTACTGAATTACCGTTATAGCAGATTCTTTGAAAATCTTCTTACCTGCAGTTGTTTCATGCATACTATTCATAGGGACTTCTTTCTTCAGTAACTTTAAAGTTGATATTGATGCCTTATAAGCAAAAACAACTGAACAGTACTTATACCTTATATCAACTCATCAAAAGCAAAGGAACAGAACTCCAAATCATTGCCTTATTGTTTAGTTGACTGTTGCTTCCATCGTTGTCAATTCTTTAAGAACTTGTTCTTGCCAAAGCGATAGTCTTTATTTAAACAAGTTTATTGTCTCTGGACACATTTCTTCAATTGCTGTGATCAAGCATAGTTTAATTAATTCACTGTTGGCAAACAGCTTTTTTTGCTTAGCTAGTTAACAAGTTACATTCTGTCCAGTTCTGTGTCAGTTTCTTTTTTCATTATGGTTAAATGGAATTCTGATCAGCCTGTGTTCTAGGTTTCACAATTACCAGCCTTGGCTGATAAAATGAAATCAGTGTATTTCTGTGAAGATGGATTTTGCTTTTGTGGGAATGAGGTAGTAGGTGCCAAAAGACCTTCACCTGTTGTATACTGACTTCAGAAAAGCTTAGCTGTGCTAGATTGTCGGTAATGCTGGATCATGGTGTTTCTCCTTATTTTTTAAATTTCTTCTAAGAAATACATTTTTTGAAATACATTTGCCTTGAATTTACATTGATTAGACTTATTCTCTTATCATTAGCAGCATATGTATAGTTTCTATTGCATATAAAGTATTTTTAGTCATTGAGCAGGCATCAGAAACATCTCAGTAGTAATTATTGCTTTCTTTACAGTGGTGGTTCTGTGTATAATTTGTATACGGATGAGGATGAAGAAATTGAGCCTTCTCCTTCTGGGCAACAGATAATTGAAAATTCAATAACTATGAATAAGATGAAGCTGCTGAAGGCTAAGTTGGAGAACATGAATCTCAGCAAAAAGGTGAAGCTGTCGGCATTTGGCCAGGCTTTTCTCTAGTTTATCCCTGCAAGACTCACAGCGTTGAGATCTGTTGGTAATTGTGAAAACAAATTATTTATAAAATATTATTCATTTCAAGTTTCTGGCCTCAGTTACTTATTGAGATATTGAAAGTGATTAATTATTTTTTTAGGCCACCAGTACATCTACTATGATATAGTGTACTTAAAATAATTCATTATTTTTAAAAATTTTGTAGCACTAGTGCTAAGAAGGATAATAAAAAATAGCCTAATCTTAATCTTGCAATAATAATTTTTTAAGTGCTCTGTTAATATTTGCTTATATGGATGTCTCCTCTATTTGGGCTTTGATAAGGAATATACCTACATTTAGCTTTACTAGATGCTGTCAGTTTTCCAAAGTGATTCCAAAGTAATTAAACCAGTTTACATTCTGTCCAGTAGTGAATGAGAGTTGCAGTTTTCATGTATTCTTACTAGCATTTGGTATTTTTGTCATGCTGGTTGATGCGTAGTGGCCTCACAGTGTGGTTTTAATTTAAATTCCTCTGACTGATGAAGTTGAGCATCTTTCACGTGTTTATTGGGTATTTGGATATCCCTTTTTGTAAAATGCGTATTCATCTTGGGCATTTTTCTGTTGAGTGATACGTTTTTTCTTATTGATTTTTTTTTTATCTTTATATATTCTGGGTATAAGTCCTTTATGATATACACACACACACATGCACACACACATATCACTACTCTGTTACTTCTCACTGTATTAATAGTTAATCCCTTTTGCTTTCTTGAAATATAATATATACATAAAATAAGGTTCACAGATCTTTAATGTATGGCTTGATGACTTTTTACATTTCTATACACTCATATAGGTTCAACCCAGATTAAAATAGGATCCATCTTTCTCTCCAGGTTTAATTATAACCTTTCCCTACTCCCAGAAATAACTACTGTTCTTACACTTGTCACCATAAATTAGGTTTGCCAGTTGTTGAACTTTGTATAAATGAATATACTTTTTTTGGGGGGGGGGTGTCTGGTTTCTTTTGCCCAACATATACTTTTGTAAATTGTCCATGTTGCAGGTGTCAGTTCATTCTTTTTTACTGCTATGGTACTTTTCTATTGTATCACTATACTTCAGTTTTGTTTCTCTCCTTTTGATAGGTTGGGTTGTTTGTAGTGTTGGACTTTCATCGGTAAAGATGCTTTCAACATCCTTATACACGTTTTTGGTGGACATATGCACTCTTTTCTTTGGGGCATAAGCCTAGGAATAGACTTGTCATAGGGTAGGTGTATGTGCAGCTTTAGTCACTATGCCAAACAATTCTGCAAAAGCTCTGTAATTGTTCCTTTCTCATCTAGATGTACAATCCATCTGAAAAAAAAAAAACTGAAAAAAAGGTGTAATGTGAAGTAGGGTAAAGATAATTTCTTCCAGGTGGAGAACAGTTGACCTTGCTCTCCTGGAAAAAATTTCTTTCTCCACAATCTAAATGTTTATGCACCTAGTAACACAACTTCAAAGTATACTAAGCAAAAGCTACAAAGAGAAAGAGACAAATCCGTCGTTATTTTAGAAGAATTCTACACTCAGCCTCTCAAAAAATTGATATAAAAGCTAACGAATCAGAAAAGATGTAAGAAGACTTGAATAACACTATCAAACTACTTGTTCCAGGTGACATTTACAGAATGCTCCATGTGAAAACAGCAGAAATATACATTGTTGTTAAGTGCACTCAGAACATTTAGTAAGATAAACTGTGTTGTTTGCTATCAAACAAGTCCCAATAAATTTTAAAAGATTCAAATCCTACAAAAAGGCTCTCTTATTATAATGTGATAAAGTTAGTAATTAATAACAGATATCTGGAAAGTCTAATATTTTGGAAATAACACACTTCTAATCTATGAGTCAAAGAAATCCAAAGAGAAATTAAAAACCATTTTGCACTGAATATAAATATTCTGATAATGTGGTAAGTTACTATTTTTAATATAAAATCATTCTTAAATTCTTAGGATGAACCATTATTGGTTGTGATGAATTTTCCTTTTTGTACCTTTATATTTCATTTGCTAATATTGTATTTAGTACTTTTGTTTATCAGAGAAATTGGTCTGCAATTTTTTTTAACATCAAAATTGAATTTTACAGTTAACACCCATTTATCTACCACCTAGATTTTACAGTTAACATTTTAAAAATTGTTTTTAATTGTGATAAAATATACATAAAGTTTACTATCTTAATCATTTTTTAAAAGATTTTATTCATTTATTCATGAGAGACAGAGAGGCAGAGACATAGGCAGAGGGAGAAGCAGGTTCCTTGTAGGGAGCCCGATGTGCAATACTCTATTCTGGGCCCGATAGTACTCTATCACACCCTGAGCTGAAGGCAGACGCTCAACTACTGAGCCACCCAGGTGTCCTATCTTAATCATTTTTAAGTTACATACTGTTCAGTAGTGTTAAAGTATATTCATACTATTGCACAATCTATCTTTAGAACTTCATCATGCAAACTGAAACTCTATATTCGTTAAACAATTCCCTATTTCCCTGCTCCCCCTACAGTCCTTGGCAAACACAATTCTACTCTGTTTCTATAAGTTTGACTCTCTAGATACCTTGTATAAGTAGAGTCATAACAATTTTTTGTTTTTGTTTTATTTGTGAATGACTTATTTAGTAATGTCCTCAAAGTTCATCCAGGTTGAATAGCATGTCACAATTTCCATACTTTTTAAGGTTGAGTAATATTCCATTATATGTATATACAACATTTTATTTACCTATGCATCTGTTGATGGAGACTTGTGTTGCTTCCATCTTTTGGCTGATGTGAAGAATGCTGCTATGAACATGGGCATACAAATACCTCTTTTGAGAACAGCCTTTTGGATATATATATCCAAGATTTCAAGATCATATGGTAATTCTATTTTTAATTTTTTTGAGGAGTTGCCATATTTTCTACAGCAGTTGTACCATTTTACGATCTACTGGTTGGTACACAGAATTTCCAGTTTTTCCACATCCTCACCAATACTTGCTGTTTTGTTATTTTTTAAAGAGTAGTCACCTGATTGGTGTGAGGTAATATTTCAATATAGGTTTGATTTGAATTTTTCTAAAGATGTTGAGCATCTTTTCATGTGCTAGTTGGCCATTTTTGTATTTTCTTTGGAGAAATGTCTAGTTAAGTCTTTGGCCCGTTTTTTAATTGGGTTATTATTATTATTTTTTTTTATGATAGTCACACAGAGAGAGAGAGAGAGAGGCAGAGACATAGGCAGAGGGAGAAGCAGGCTCCATGCACTGGGAGCCCGACGTGGGATTCGATCCCGGGTCTCCAGGATCACGCCCTGGGCCGAAGGCAGGCGCCAAACCACTGCGCCACCCAGGGATCCCCTAATTGGGTTATTTTTGTTGTTGTTTATTTATTTTTTTTTTAATTTTTTATTTATTTATGATAGTCACAGAGAGAGAGAGAGAGGCAGAGACACAGGCGGAGGGAGAAGCAGGCTCCATGCACCGGGAGCCTGATGTGGGACTCGATCCCGGGTCTCCAGGATCGCGCCCTGGGCCAAAGGCAGGCGCCAAACCGCTGTGCCACCCAGGGATCCCTTTGTTGTTGTTTAGACTTAAGAGTTCTTTAGAAATATATTCTGGATATTAACTTCTTATGAGATATAATTTTCAAATATTTTCTCCTATAGGTTGCCTTTTTACTCTGATGGTGGTGTCTGATGGTGATGTTCAAATTTTGATGTAGTCCAGTTTATCTATTTTTACTTTTGTTGCCCATACTTTTGGCATCAAATCTAAAAAATCATTGCCAAATCCAATGTCACGAAGCTTTTCCTCCTGTTTCTTCTGAGAGTTTTATAATTTTAGGCCTTACATTAGATCTTTGGTGCATTTTAGGTTAAATTTTGTATAGGCTATAAGACTCCAACTTCATTCTTTCATATGTGTCCAATTTTCCCTGTTCGTTTGTTGAAGAAACTGTCTTTTCCCCACTGGGTGGTCTTGACACTTTGTTGAAAGTCATTTGACCCCTACATGTGTTGGTGTATTTCTGGGCTGTTTGCTCTGTTCCATTGGTTGATATGTCTGTCTTTATGCCAGTACCATGTCTTTATTATCTTCTTAAAATATGATTGACATAATATCCTATTAATTTTAGGTATACATCATAGTGACTCAATATTTTTATGTATTATTAATTGATGCTCACAGTAAGTCTAGTTACCATGTCACCACACAGTTATTACAATATTACTAACTGTATTTCCTGTGCTGTACATTACATCACCATTACTTCTTTTATAAATGGAAGTTTGTACCTCTTAATCCTCTTCACCTGCTTTGTCCTGCCTCAGTCCCTCCCCATTATGGTAACCAGCAGTTTGTTTCCAGTATCAAGGAGTTTGTTTCTATTTTGTTTTGTTTGATTGTTTTGTTTTTTAGAGTATATGTATGTGTGAAATCATATGGTATTTGTCTTTCTCTGACTTATTCCACTTAGCGTAATACCCTCAGAGTCTAAAAATGTTGTCACAAATGGCAAGATTCTATTTATTTATTTATTTATTTTTGGCTAATATTCCATTGTTTATATATACCACATCTCTATCCATCCATCAACGGACACTTAGGTAGCTCCATTCTTAGCTATTGTAAATAATGTGACACTGAAAATACGGACGTACATATCTCTTTCAATTGGTCTTTAAATTTTCTTCAGGTCAATACCCAGAAGTGCAATTGATGGATTTTTTTAAATTTATTTTTTATTGGTGTTCAACTTGCCAACATATAGAATAACACCCAGTGCTCATCCCATCAAGTGCCCCCCTCAGTGCCCGTCACCCAGTCACCCCCAGAGTTAGGAGTCTCTCATGTTCTGTCTCCCTCCCTGATATTTCCCACTCACATTTCTCCTTTCTCCTTTATTCCCTTTTACTATGTTTTATATTCCCCAAATGAATGAGACCATAAAATGTTTGTCCTTCTCCGATTGACTTATTTCACTCAGCATAATACCCTCCAGTTCACATTCCCACCAACAATGCAAGAGGGTTCCCCTTTCTCCACATCCTCTCCCACATTTGTTGTTTCCTGCCTTCTTAATTTTCCCCATTCTCACTGGTGTGAGGTGGTATCTCATTGTGGTTTTGATGTGTATTTCCCTGATGGCAAGTGATGCAGAGCATTTTCTCATGTGCTTGTTGGCCATGTCTAGGTCTTCCTCTGTGAGATTTCCGTTCATGTCTTTTGCCCATTTCATAATTGGATTGTTTCTTTGCTGTTGAGTTGAATAAGTTCTTTATAGATCTTGGATACTAGCCCTTTATCTGATATGTCATTTGCAAGGAATTGCTGGATTGTATGGTAGTTCTTTATTTACTTGAGAGAGAATGTGAGTGGAGCGTGGGGCAAAGGAAGAGGGAGAGAGAGGATCTTCAAGCAACCCCTCCATGCCTCCACTGAGGGCAGAGCCGAATAGGGCTCAATTCCATCTCTGAGATAATGACCTGAGCCAAAATCAAGAGTCAGGCACTTAACTGAGTTACCCAGGTGCTCCTATTTTTAAATTTCTGAGGAACTTCTATACTGTTTTCTAGAGTGGCTGTACCAGCTGACATTCCCACCAAATGTATGAGGGTTCCTTTTTCTCTACATCCTTGCCAATACTTGTTATTTTTAATTTTTCTGGTAATAGCCAATCTGACAGAAGTGTGGTGATATCTCACTGTAGTTTGGATTTGCGTTTCCCTGATGATTAATGATATCGAGCCTTTTCTTATGTCCCTGTTGGCCATCTGTATATCTTTTTGGAAGAATGTCTATTCAGGCCCATGTTTTTATCTGATTGGTTGGTTGGTTGTTCAATATTAAGTTGTGTAAGTTCTTTATATTACAAACCCCTTATCAGATATATGATTGGCAAATATCTTTTCCCATTCAGTAGGTTGCTATCTTGTTTGTTTGTTTGTTTTTTGACCAAATTCTCCTTTTCCTTTATTCAGCACACCAGTCTCATTTCTTTTTTTTTTTTAAATTGGAGTCAAAATTGCCAACATACAGCATAACACCCAATGCTCATCCCGTCAAGTGCCGTGATCAGTGCGTGGAAACCCATCACCCCAACCCCCCGCCCACCTCTCTTTCTACCACCCCTTATTCGTTTCCCAGAGTCAGGAGTCTCTCATGTTCTGTCATCCTCATGGATATTTCCCACTCATTTTCTCTCCTTTCCCCTTTATTCCCTTTCACTATTTTGTATATTCTGAGATGAATGAGACCATATATAATGTTTATCCTCCAATTGACTTACTTTACTCAGCATAATACCCTCCAGTTCCATCCACGTCGAAGCAAATGGTGGGTATTTGTCATTTCTAGCAGCTGAGTAATATTCCATTGTGTATATAAACCACATCTTCTTTATCCATTCATCTTTCGATGGACACCGAGGCTCCTTCCACAGTTTGGCTATTGTGGACATTGCTGCTAGAAACATCGGGGTGCAGGTGTCCTGGCGTTTCATTGCATCTGAATCTTTGGGGTAAATCCCCAACAGTGCAATTGCTGGGTCATAGGGCAGGTCTATTTTTAACTCTTTGAGGACCCTCCACACAGTTTTCCAGAGTGGCTGCACCAGTTCACATTCCCACCAGCAGTGTAAGAGGGTTCCCTTTTCTCCACATCCTCTCCAACATTTGTTGTTTCCTGCCTTGTTAATTTTTCTTGGGAGGTTTTTGATGACTGCTTCCATTTCCTTCCTGGTTAGTGGCCTGTTTAGGTTTTCTATTTCTTCCTGTTCCAGTTTTGGCAGTTTGTGTTTTTCCATAAATGTGTCTATTTCTTCTAGATTGTCTAACTTATTGGCATATACCTGCTCATAATAAGTTTTTAAAATTGTTTTTATTTCCTTGGTTATTGGTTGTGATCTCTCCTTATTCATTTGTGATTTTATTATTTGAGTCTTTTTAGTTTTTAATAAGGCTGGCTAATGTTTTATCTATTTTATTAATTATTTCAAAGAACCAATTCCTGGTTTTGTTGATCTGTTCTACAGTTCTTCTGGTCTCTATTTCATTGAGTTCTGCTCAAATTTTTATTAACTCTCTTCTTCTGCTGGGTGTATGTTGTATATGCTGTTCTTTCTCCAGTTGCTTTAGGTGCAAGATTAGCTTGTGTATTTGAGTTTATTCCAATTTTTTGAGGGATGCTTGTATTGTAATGTATTTCCCTAATAGAACTGTTTTTGCTGTATCCCAAAGATTTTGAATCTTGTATCTTCATTCTCATTAGTTTCCATGAGTCTTTTTAAATCTTCTCTAATTTCCTGGTTGACCCTTTCATCTTTTAGCAGGATGCTGTTTAATCTCCACGTGTTTGAGTTTCTTCCAAATTTCTTCTTGTGATTTAAGTTCAAGTTTCAAAGCATTATGGTCTGAAAATATGCAGGCACAATCCCAATCTTTTGTTATCGGTTGAGACCTGATTTGTGACTCAGTATGTGCTCTGTTCTGGAGAAAGTTCCTTGTGTATTTGAGAAAAATGTGTATTCAGTTGCATTTGGATGTAAAGTTCTGTAAATATCTCTGAAATCCATCTGGTCCAGTGTATCATCTAAAGCTCTTGTTTGTTTGGAGATGTTGTGCTTAGAAGATCTGTCATTTACAGAAAGCATCATGTTGAAGTCTCCCAGTATTAATGTATTATTATCTAAGTATGTCTTAAGTTTGGTTATTAATTGATTGATAGACTTGGCAGCTCCCGCATTCGGGGCATAAATATTCATGACTGTTAGGTCCTCTTGTTGGATAGATCCTTTAAGTATGATATAGTGTCCCTCTTCATCTCTTACTACAGTCTTTGGGATAAACTTTAATTTATCTGAAATGAAGATTGCTACCCCTGCTTTCTTTTGAGGACCATTTGAATGATAAATGGTTCTCCAACCTTTCATTTTCAGGCTGTAGGTGTCCTTAGGTCTAAAATGAGTCTCTTGTAGACAGCAAATAGATGGGTCTTGCTTTTCATCCAGTTTTGAAACCCTGTGTCTTTTGATGGGATCATTAAGCCCACTCACGTTCAGAGTACAATTGAAAGATATGAATTTAGTGTCATCATAATACCTATTCAGTCCCTGTTTCTGTGGATTATTTCCTTGGGCTTCTTTTTTCTTTAACAGAGTTCCCCTTAATATTTTTTGCAGAGCTGGTTTGGTGGTCACATATTCTTTCATTTTCTGCCTATGTTTGAAGCTCTTTATCTCTCCTTCTATTCTGAATGAGAGTCTTGCTGGGTAAAGTATTCTTGGCTGCATGTTCTTCTTATTTAGGGCCCTGAATATATCCTGCCAGCCCTTTCTGGCCTGCCAGGTCTCTGTGGAGAGGTCTGCTGTTAATCTAATAGTTCTCCCCATTTAATTTAGGGATCTTTTGTCTCTTGCTGCTTTTAGGATTTTCTCTTTATCTTTGGAATTTGCAAGTTTCACTATTAAATGTCCAGGTGTTGAGAGGTTTTTATTGATTTGGGGGGGGGAGGAGGCTTTCTATCTCCTGGATCTGAATGCATGTTTCCCTCTCCAGATAAGGGAAGTTCTCAGCTATGATTTGTTTCAATACACTTTCTCGTCCTCTGTCCCTTTTGGCGCCCTCTGGAGCCCCAATTAAAAGTAGGATTTCCTTCTTAGGCTGTCATTTATTTCCCTTAGCCTTTTCTCATGATCTTTTAATTGTTTTCTCTTTTTTCCTCAGCTTCCTTCCTTGCCATCAACTTGTCTTCTATATCACTCACTCGTTCTTCTGCCTCATTAACCCTCCAGTTCAGATTGCATCTCATTTAATTGATTTTTAATTTCGACCTGACTGGATCTAAATTTTGCAGTCATGAAGTCTCTTGAATCCTTTATGCTTTTTTCTAGAGCCACCAGTAGCTTTGTAATTGTGCTTCTGAATTGACTTTATGACACTGTATAGTAATCTAAATTCTGTAACTCTGGGAGAGAGTACTGTTTCTGATTCTTTTGTGGTGAGTTCTTTTTTTAGTCATTTTGCTCAGTGCAGCGTGGTTAAAATGAGTTGTACTGGAAAAAGGAATAAAAGAAAAATAGAAAATATGGATATCCTCTGGTTCTATATACTGTAAATACCTTGGCTTCCCCTGGATCTTTCCACTGCTGCTCGGTGAAGAACTTTCTCTTCCGGTGTCCTTCCAGCTGGTCTTCGGGGGGAGGGGCCTGCTGTGCTGATTCTCAGGTGTGTGCACCTAGGGGAGCTGCCCGCTCCCTGTCAGGTTCATGGCTCAGTGGTAGCTGTTTATCCTGTGAGGCCCCTATTCCCTGGTGGCCCCACTGTGTCCCAGGCACAGGGTGACATAAGGAGGAACAGCAACACTGGCGTCGGCCAGCTTCCAGCTCTGGAGTCAGCTGCTGCAGTAACTGCTGCAGTCTCCCAGACCACACAGTCCAGATGCTCTGGGGGTGGGGGTGCTGACCTGCACAGCTTGAGGGTGTTGGCGGCAGGAGAGTCTTTGTCCTCTGTCCTCCTTGCCTCTGCCTGTTCTGGAGGGAGTGTAGGATCCTGGGGTGTGTCTGCTCGGCGCCCTGGGATTCGCGCCCTGCAATGCTGGAATCGCACTCCCAGGTCTGTGGCTCCCGAAGGCAGCAGGGCACAGGCCCTCCATTTGGAGCCGCTGCCTGAGCTTCTCCCAAGGCCCTGCTCGGTGCATGCTCCAGCCCTTTACCGAGCTTGGCCACGGTCTGTGTTGTGCTCTCCCTTGGGTGCACTTCCTCTGTTAGTGACTCCGGGAACCTGGAGGCTCCACTGCCCCTCCTGTGGTTCTGACCAGTTTTCTTGTGTTGTGCCCAAGATTGCGTATCCGAGAAACCACCAAGGTGCCAATACGAATGCAAGTACATGAGGGTTTATTAACAAGCTCGAGCTTGGGTCCAAGTATACCCAACACAGCAGAGCAGGGACTTGGACCCTGAGGTTAAGAGGTGTAGCAGTTTTATAGAGGCCACTTTATGAGATTGTAACACACACAGAAATTTGCATAGTCATGTCGTCCACACACAGGTGGCCAATTGAATTACAATTTACCCTATAGTGACCGTTTGAACTAGCCTATCACTCTGGTCAGAATTGGTGTGCAGGTTTGGTGGGCACAAGGCGAGGTTTATTTACATTCTTTGGTGGTTAAGGATTCCGCATTCCTATATGAGCCGGTTTCGGTAAGGGTGTGCTCGGGCTTGACGAGGGTGGGGGGGAGTGCCTTAAGCAATAAGCAGGTCATGTGGGGTTATACATGAGATGGTGGGTATAGCACAAAATGGAGTTAGCCCTGCTCTGCTTGTCCAGGGGTAGGGGATTTTTGTTAAATTCCTTGGGTCCCACACCCTGCTAAGTGCTTTTCCGTCTGGGAAGAATCTGGTGGCCTGGGTGGCTCAGCGGTTTAGGGCCGCCTTCAGCCCAGGTTGTCAATTTGGAGTCCTGGAATCGAGTCTCGCATTGGGTTCCCTGCATGGAGCCTGCTTCTCCCTCTGCCTGTGTCTCTGCCTCTCTCTGTGTGTCTCTCACAAATAAATAAATAAAAAATCTTAAAAATATATTTTGTGTACCAGGGAATTAGGGAGGCCCAAGGAGAGGGAGAGAGTCAGGGGAGTGGTCTGTTTTTGGAGCAGTCAGAACACAGAACATTTATCAGTGAAGTTCAGCATCTTATATAGGTGGAATTCATGCACCCTAAAACAATTATGGTAAAAGATCATTGATCACAGATCACCATAATAAATATAATAATGACAAAAAACAAAAAAATAAAAAATAAATATAATAATGAAAAAGTTTAAAATATTCTGAGAATTATCAAAATGTGACACAGAGACACAAAATAAGCAAATGCTGTTGGAAAAATGGCTTTGGTAGACTTCCTTGATGCGGGGTTGCCACAAAACCTCCAATTTGTAAAGAATGTAATTATCTGTGAAGTGCCTTAGAGAAAAGTATAATAAAATGAGGTATACCTGTAATTTTTATTTACCCAAAGGAATATTAAGAGTTACATGTAGACAAAAGTGAGGATTTCGTTTGGCAAAGTAAGTTTCTTATTTTAAGAACATCTTCTTGGTATAGTGAAATGCAGTTTTTAAAATCCATAGTACCCTTTCAGTGGAGGGTTGAATTGTTGTGTCTTCTGATTTTGTGACTCCCTTTTGTGTCTATGGGTCCTTACTTTAACTTTATTGCTGCCTTCTTTATTTTTTTACTTTTTATTTTATTGAAATTCAGTTAGCCAACATATAGTACATCATTAATTTCAGATGTAGTTTTTAATAATTCATCGGTTCATATAACACCCATCACTGCCTTCTTTACCTTCACTATCAGGTTCTCAGTAGAGAACTTTCAATTTACTCCTCCTTCCCCCAGAAGCCATGTCTTCTTGAAGCTATTTCCTTACATCTTGAACAGTTTCAAGTCACTTGCTTTTGGTTTCCTATTGGCTTGTCAGTATCCTAGATCTTAAATCTCTTTTCAGCATTTTCATAATCAAGTGAGATTTTCTCTTTTAAGGGTTTATTTTATCTTTGTTCCATCAGCCCTAGATTATCCACACCTCTCTTTCTTCCTTTCTTCTTTCCCTCCCTCTTGCCCTCTCTCTCCCTCCTCCTTCCCCACCTTCCTCCCTCTTTGCCTGCCTGCCTTCCTTCCATCCTTCCTTCCTCTCTAGCTTAACACTTTTGCTTATCTCTCACCACAGGCTTTGCAAATGAATCCCCTAGATTTGGGTATTTTTCTCCTTAAGAGGTAATTTGAAGTTAATTTTATCCATCCCCTAGTTTTGAAGGTATGAGTTACGGGTTATTTTGCTTATGTTGTTAATGTGTATGGTGTTTTGGAGGATGCATGGAGAAACTTAGATTTAGGCAACCACTGTGAATCTCTACAGCCCAGAAGTCAAACCTTCATTTTCAAAGAATAGTTTTATTGATTAGAGAATTGAAGTTTGACAAGACAGTGGCCCCAGCAGCTACACTAGCCAGCATATCTTTCCAAGGTTCTTCTTTCTTCACAGCTTTAGCTCCTCTACTTCTTGCCTCTACTAGTGTCCACTAAGTTATCTGGCTCTTCTAATATATCTAGGTTGGAAGTGTTGTTTAGATCATCAGATGTTCTCTTCCATCCTGTTGCATGTTTCAGCTGTTACCTTGAAGGAGCTGAGGCTTCATATTCTTAATTTTTAAGTTTATCCAAAATATCATGAAATCAAAGATCATGAAATAAAAAAATCATGATCTTTCATGATTTCATGAAATCAAAGATCATGAAACCAAAAATCAAATCACTTTTATTAAAACTTACAATATTGAGGACACCTATATCACTCCCCAGTTTGCTAGGAAGACTCACAGTACTAGCACATAGTTGCAACCATGTCTAAGATTTATTGCAGCAAAAGAGTATGAAGTAAATTATCAAAGGAAAAGTCTCATGGTTCAAATCAAGGGGAAACTAAGGACAAGCTTCCCAGCATTCTTCCCCAGTAGAGTCTCATAGGACATGCTTTATTCCTCTATCAATGAATTGTGTCAATACAACTGTGAGATATTGTCTACTGAGGAAGTGTATTAGAGACTCTTTGCTCGGGAATTTTATGAGAGGCTGTTCTTGTAGACAGCATGTACCAAAATTCCAAACTCCCAGAAGGAAAGCTGGTATTTAGCATAAACCATATTGCTTGCACAAACAGGGTAGGTACTTTTCAGTTAGAGTGATAGGAACTCTTGAAATACAAGTTCCCAGAAGCTAGCCAAGGGCCAACCTCACAAGCAGGCCTTTGCAAAGGATGGCAGTTTGGGCCTGTTCACTATTTTCTGTAGTACATACATAGCCAACACTTACTCATCTATCTTACTAGGGAAAATTGTTGGGGACCTAGAATAGGTCAGCAGTATCGTATCTACTATAATGTTTTCTTTTCAGCAAAACTGACAAATAATCAGTAGGGAGGAAAATAAGTAAAATAAAATTCATGTTCTTTAACATTCTCAGGAAATCATCCTCAATGGAGAAAGCAAAATAAGCAGAATTCTTCTCAGTTGTAAGCTTAAGATTTTAATCTTCTAAGACATTTTTAATTGAAATTATCAAAATGCCAGTGTTATGTTAAATAACATTTTCTTCCTTCATTAATTTGTGTTAATGGGTAGACAGAATGACTGTGAGAAATTATATATTCACTTTTTTTTTTTTTTTTAGCCAAAGAAAGCTGTCAAGGTAAAACCTCATCCACCTATAGCTCCTCGACCTTCTAGTAGTTCCATGGCAGCTGCTCGCCACAGATTGTTAAAGGCTCTCCCCCACATTGGGCAGTCTTGTTTACCTTCTCCTGGGAATGCCTGTCTACCTGAAACTTCCAGCAATGGGGTTTCAAGTTTGGCAACTCTGCCCTCTGCTGATAGACCAATATCATCTATCACTAGCGATTTTCTTAAGGAAGATGATAACTGGGAGAGTAACACACCGTCTCATTCCAATAGTAGTATCAAACTACCACCTCAGATACCCCATATGGAATTAGAAAATGACAAAGAGCTTGCTGATTCTGTTCTCCATCTTGGATCATCCTTGCCTAGGCAGAAAAAACATCTTTCAGGAAATTTGTTGTCTAATAATGAAGATGACACTGTTTTATTTTCAACTTCAAAAGAATGCATAACTGAGGAATCACTTCTACCTGAAGTGGGCTCATTTGCTACATTTACAGAAGGAAACACTGATGAACAGAGCAGTGGCTTAGAAATCACACAGAAGGTAAATCCAGAGTTCTTACTCACTAATGATGATAAAGGGTTGAAAGCTGCAGAGCAGCATCTTAAACATGTTGCAAGAATGTTGAGTGGTGAATCAGTAGAAACTACAGTTCTCAACCACCGTGAATTAAGTCCTCACAAGAACAGACTCTTGTCACCTCTTCACTGTTCTACACCAATGTCACTCCATAATTCTCTGGTGAAATCACAAAGACAGCCCAAATGTTTTGAATCTGGGAATCTTCAATCTTCTGCATCACAGAATGTGCTTCAGTCATTGGATGTTCGAAATATAATGGATTCTTCTTTCTCTAGGACTACTCGCTTTCGAGCTGTTAAAGTCGATTCACCCGGGAAAAGATCTGATATTATTTCTAAAGTTGAGGCTCGAGATATCACAAAAATGGCTAACAAGGCTTCCAAAGAGCCTGTTGGTTGTGTAAATAATATAGGTTTTCTTACTTCGCTGGCCCGGAGTGCAAGCAGAGATAGCTTACAGAGCACACGTGGAGCAGGCAGGCTTCGGACCTCTGGAATCGGGCTGTCTACAAGCCAGCATTTTAAGGAGGAAAATCTTAGGAAAAATTCTCCCCAGTTAGAACCTACAGATTTTTTTCTAGTAAGTATTTACCTTTCAGTATGTTCTAATAGTTATCCTTAGAGTCATTCAACATATTTAAAGTTTGTTTTTTGTTTATCTAAGTAAGGAGGCCTAAGGTTGAATTCTTTACATAAGATTCTCTTAAAATGTTTATCTAGTTTGTAGAAAATATTTTTGACAGTTGAATTTTATTTTTTTTATTTTTATTTTTTTACTTTGACAGTTGAATTTTAAATAATGTTTTAGTCCTAAGTTGAGAACTGTAATTTGAAAGTAATTTTGTGTAAACAATTTATGATATATGCTATTTTTATTATTTTTTCCTAAATAAGAACTTTTATTTGCACTATCAAATTTTATTCTCTTAATGAAAAATATTAAGTACAATACTACTGAATGTGAGAATCAGATTCTAAGTTAGTTTGGTTAAAAATTTGATTAAATGAAAGCCCTACAGCATTTCCATAATAAAATACAACCATAAGAGATTCTTAACTATAGGAAGCAAACTAAGGGTTGCTGGAAAGGGGATGGGTGGGGGGATGGGGTAACTGGTGATGGGCATTAAGGAGAGCACTTGATGTAAATAAGCACTGGGTATTATATGCAACTAAATTCTACCCCTGAAACTAATAATACACTGTATGTTAACTAACTTGAATTTAAATAAAATCTTAAAAAAATACAAGTATCATGCTTAGTGATCTTTTCCTCTTCATTAGCTTACCTCTCTAGATGTTTTGTGTTTTTATTATAGTCTGCCCGTGGTATTGGAATGAATGGAAATAACACAGCAGCAGGGAAGAGAGTAGGTAAGCTGGCAGTAATTTTGAAAATATAAGCCTAACAATCATTTCATTATGCATATTGTTGTATTTTCAGAGAGAAATAAGAACACTCTTTGTGGTATGTATGGAGTAAACTCTCCCTAAACTTTGTTCCACTTAAGAAAATTTTTATGAGAAAATTTGTAGGACATATTTGAAGAATAAAACAAAAATTGAAATTGAGGTCTCTGTTGCCTGGGAAAAGATATGGTCTATGTGAAAAGACGAGAAGAATGAAGAATTAACATGTAGTTCCCAACCCTCTCAGTCACTGGCCACTCTGGAACCATGCTGGGCTGCTGGATGGGTTTGGTGAAAGTATCTAAAGAGGTATTTCTCAATATGATCCATTATCAAGGATGAACTCCTTCTGATGAACTGATTATTTCTGGATAAAAAAAAGGACAATCCTTGAATTAGCCCTTTCCAAAGCATAGTAGCAGAAGTGGCTATGACTTTAGCACTCCCTTCTACCAATAACGCCTTAAAAGTGCACTGGCTAATCCCTATTTCAAGGGAAGTAGTTGTTATCTTTTATGGTTTAATACCCAGACTAGGGATGAGAACTCATTACCAAAGATGTACCGTGTTTATAGCCCCGGGGTTCTCAAGAATACTTTATAGAAGTTATAAAATGGATGTGACAACCAATATAGTATATATTATGGTTATCCCATGATTTTTATCCTTTGAAGAGTTATTTAGGGTTTATTTTACACTGCTGCTATCTATATAAGGCCCAAAGTTTTAAAGTCTTACTATATCTACTTTTTTTTCAATTTTTTATTGTGGTAAATAGCCATAACAGAAAATTTACTGTCTTAACCATTTTTAAACATATAACTCCGTGGCATTAAGTACATTCGCATTATTGGGCAACCATCACCACCATTCATCTTTAGAACTCTTTTTATCTTGAAGAACTTGAAACTCTATACCCATTAACACTAACTCCTCAACCCCCCTCACCCCAGCCTCTAGCAGCCACCATTCTACTCTCTGTCTCAGTGATTTTAATTACTCTAAGTATCTTATATAAGTGGAATCATACAGCATTGTCTTTTTGTGTCTGGCTTACTTCACTTACCATAGTGTCCTCAAGGCTCATCTATGTTGTAGCGTGTGTTAGAATTTTCCATACTTTTTTAAGGCTAAATAATACTCCATTGTGTGTATATAAGCAGTTTGCTCATTCATGTATCTCTGAATGGAGATCTGTGTTTCTTCCACATTTTAGCTCTTGTGAATAATGCTGTTATGAACATGGGGCCCAAATATGTCTTTGAGACCTACCTTTTAATTCTTTTGAGTATGTACTCAAAAGTGAAATTGCTGGCTCATATTGGTAATTCTATTTTTAATTTTTTGAGGAACTGCCATGCAGTTTTCCATAGTGGCTGCACTATTTTTACATTACTACTAGCAATGTGCAAAATTTCCAGTTTCTCCACATTCTTACCAACACTTGTTATCTTCTGGGCTTTTCTTTGTTTTTGGTAATGGATATCCTAACATGTATGAGGTAGTATCTCGTGGTTTTGGTTTGTATTTCCCTGGTGATTAGTGATATTGGGTATATTTTTATGTGCTTAGTTATTTATACATCCTTGGAGAAATGTCTATTCAAATATTTTACCCATTTTTAGAAATTTTTTTTATTTATTTATGATAGTCACAGAGAGAGAGAGAGAAGAGAGGCAGAGACATAGGCAGAGGGAGAAGTAGGCTCCATGCACTGGGAGCCCGATGTGGGATTCAATGCCGGGTCTCCAGGATCGTGCCCTGGGCCAAAGGCAGGCGCCAATTCGCTGCGCCACCCAGGGATCCCTATTTTACCCATTTTTAAATTGGGTTATTTTGAGTTTTTGAGGTTAAGTTTTAGATATTTTACATATATTATGGATACTGATCCTTTATCAGATATATGATTGGCAAATATTTTCTTCCATTCTGTAGGTTGCCATTTCACTCTACTGACAGTCTTTATGGGCAGTAGTTTTTAATTTTCATGAAGTGCACTTTGTCTATTTTTTCCTTTGTTTGTGCATTTGATGTTGTGTCTAATAAGTTATTGCCAAATCCAATGTCATGAAGCTTTCCCACTATATTCTAGGAATTTTATAGTTTTAGGTCTTACAGGTTGGTCTTTGATACATTTTGAGTTAATTTTTTTAATGTATATACTTTTGTATGTGGTGTAATGTAAGGGTCCAACTTTATTCTTTCTCATGTGTTTATCCAGTTTTCCCAGTGCCATGGGCACCCTTATCAAAAACCTTTTGGAATATTACTCAGCCATTAGAAATGACAGATACCCACCATTTGCTTCGACGTGGATGGAACTGGAGGGTATTTCCTGAGTGAAATAAGTCAGTCGGAGAAGGACAAACATTATATGGTCTCATTCATTTGGAGAATATAAAAAATAGTGAAAGGGAATAAAGGGGAAAGGAGAAAAAATGAGTGGGAAATATCAGGGAGGGAGACAGAACATGAGAGACTCCTAACTCTGGGAAACGAACTAGGGGTGGTGGAAGGGGAGGTGGACGGGGGGTGAGGGTGAATGGGTGATGGGCACTGAGGGGGGCACTTGATGGGACGAGCACTGGGTGTTATTCTATATGTTGGCAAATTGAACAAATTGAATAAACAAATTGAATAAAAAATAAATTTATTAAAAAAACAAACAAAAAAACCTTTTGGCCCATTTATGTGGAGGTTTATTTCTGGGTTCTTTGTTGCCTGTCTTTATGCCAGTACCTCACTTTTTCTGTAATATATTTAACCCTAACTTGGGCTTTGGTGCTTTTTCACTTCTCTTCTCATTCTTTATCTGAAATTGCTGTTACTGAGGTCACCAAAGATGTCCACAGTTTCAAATCCAGTGGATGCTTCTGTATTCTTATCTTGTTTGGTTGTTGTTGCCCTCCTTCTTGAAATAGTTTCTTTTCCTTTGTTTCTCATCTTTTCATTTCTTCTTTTTTTCTTATTCTGGACTATTACATTGTTTTATTTTTTATTTTTTATTTTTTTCGATTTTATTTAGCTATTCATTTTTTAAATTTTTTTATTGGAGTTCAATTTGCCAACATATAGCGTAACACCCAGTGCTTATCCCGCCAAGTGCCCCCTTTGGTGCTCATCACCCAGTCACCCCAACCCCCTGCCCACTTCCCCTTCCACTACCCCTGTTCATTTCCCAGAGTTAGGTATCTCTCATATTTTGTCACCCTCACTGATATTTTCACTCATTGTCTCTCCTTTCCCTTTATTCCTTTTCATTAATTTTTATATTCCCCAAATGAATGAAACCATATAATGTTTCTCCTTTTCCAATTGACTTATTACACTCAGCATAATACCCTCCAGGTCCATCCACGTAGAAGCAAATGGTGGGTATTTGTAATTTCTAATGGCTGAATAATATTCCATTGTATACATAGACCACAGCTTCTTTATCCATTCATCTTTCGATGGACACCAAGGCTCCTTCCACAGTTTGGCTATTGTGGACATTGCTGCTATAAACATTGGGGTGCTGTGGACATTGCTGCTATAAACATCGGGGTACAGGTGTCCCGGTGTTTCACTGCATCTGTATCTTTGGGGTAAATCCCCAGCAGTGCAATTGCTGGGTCATAGGGCAGATCTATTTTTAACTCTGAGGAACCTCCACACGGTTTTCCAGAGTGGCTGTACCAGTTCACATTCCCACCAGCAGTGCAAGAGGGTTCCCCTTTCTCCGCATCCTCTCCAACATTAGTTGTTTCCTGTCTTGTTAATTTCCCCATTCTCACTGGTGTGAAGTGGTATCTCATTGTGGTTTTGCTAATACGTTGTTTTAGATTTTTGCTTTTTTTTTTTAAACCTGAGTTTTCTTCTTTTCACTTGTTTTACCCTTTACTTGTCCCCAGGTGTATACACTTTTTTGGTTGATTTCATTTAAGTCAAGGCATCAACTGCTACCTGCAGTGATCATCACCTGAACTAGAGTTGTGTAACTTGCTGCCATTTCCTTTCAGTAATAACTATATCATACTGAATTTGCTAAGTTCTTCCATGGTCTTCTTTGCTTTTAACTTACAGGGTCTCCCTTGAAATCTTATCCATCTTCATAGTTTAGTCATCATTTTTAGGCAAATGATTACCAAACTTGCATCTAGCATACTACTCTTTGCTTTGTTGGCTGTCTTCTGTTGGGTAATTATAGATCATTGTCTTAGATCAATTATTGGACTAGGAAATGCCAAACAAATGAGTTAATCCACATATCTTTAATCTTGTTTGGAAAAGCAACTTTTCACATTGGAATTATTTTGTTGACTTTTTCTTTGTTCATATGTCCAATGCACATTTGAGAGAAGGCTTCAGGGAGGAACTGATGATTGATGATATGGTCTTACAAGATGAGTAGAATTTTACTAGGTTGACAAGCTGGAATAGAGCATTTTAAAAGAGATTTCACCTGTAATGGGTCTGGTGCTTTATTGAGAGTGGGTATGATGTGGTAAATGACAGAAAATGGCTTTAGAAGTTAAAAAGGTATCATATTAGATGTATAAGACCCTGAATGCCAGTCTAGAGAAGAGTAGGAAACCTATATGCTAATGATGGGTCCTATCCTGGAGTGAGTAACTAATAAATGTTTTTTTCTGGTGGATAGAAGTGTATATGGGAGCCATTCTCATAGGCGAAGACTGCATTTGTATTTCTGTGCCAAATCATTCTTGTCACTACTGTGTTGTATGTTTCTGCACATTCACAAGAGTTCTTGAATGAAAAATGAAAAAAACATTAAGCAATTCCAAGGAAAGAAAAAAAATGAAAATATAACTACTGAACTAGGTTATTATTAACAGATTATTCCATTGGGGAAGAATATCCTAAATCTGAATTTCAAAGATAATAGCAATTAGATGAGTTTCCAGGGGATATCTGGTACTGTATGCCTTTCGTATGTGTCCTTTCAAATGCTTATCTAATTTTCATTTTTTAAGAAGTGGAAAGTACCTTATTATCTTGTTCTTGATAACTTGAAGAAAGTGCTTATTAACACAGTTGGTGCCCAGGCAACACTGGAAGTCATTCACTTAGTTGTTTTCAGTTTTGTTTCTACCATTAGGAGTCATTCAGTTAGTTTCCAATTTGGTTTACAGTTTTGGGCAAGATCTAGGAGAGTATTTGAGACTGGTAATGAAGCAGACTTAATGTTACTGAGTTTGTATATCCAGCACCCAATCTGGGTGGCAAAAGGTATAGCACCGCTTCACTGTAATTCCAATTTTTTGAACCACTGAAGGATTTTCAGAGACTTTTAGCTGCCAGGTAAACATTAAGCCCAGGCCTCCCAAACCTTTTTCGGTAGTGGGGTACCAGTACTGTTCCGACTCTACCACTTTTCTTCTCATTCCTTCATAAAAATGATTTTGATCCAGACATTTTTCTTGATTCTCTGTCAAAGATTTGTGTACTTTACAATTACTGATTGCTCTTGGACACAACCAGAAAAGTGCCAGTGTGTACAAAAGTCCTAAAAATATAAAAGTCTTAGTCATTAGAAGGCTACAGAATCTTTAAAAACAGAACAGTTTTGCATCTGTAGTTTATGTAAATAATTTCGGATATAAAAATAGCACAGATTGGTTTTTTATAGCAAGGAAGTTTCCTGGGACAGGCATTTGTTTTTTGTTTTGCTTAATACTATTTCACATTTAAAATATTGTGCCAGTTATTAATCAACATATGCTTTCTTTAAAACAGGAGAATGTACTCACCACCTCCCACCTGTGAAAGCCCCTATTCAAACAAAGAAGAAAGCAGCAAAGCATTGTTTCCTTTGTGGGAAGAAAACTGGACTGGCTACTAGCTACGAATGCAGGCAGGTTGGCTGGATGGAAGAGCTGAGATGCTCTCTTTGTGGTGACCCAGCATAGGGATACAACATAAAACATTCTTTAAATTGGCTATTCATCACATAATTAAGATGATCTTCAAATAGCAGCCCTCACTTGAGCTCCTAATTGGTTAAAGTAAAGAGAAAGTAGACAGCTCCTGAGTTTATAAATCATGAGATCTTGCCATTCAAGTTAGGAGACTACTTGGGAGAATGTACTTTCTTTGTCTTTTTTTTTCTTTCTTTGTCTTATGATAGATTTGCTTACTGGTTTTTGTTTGAATACAACTTGGAAGAACTCTTCCTCCAAGATTGTTTTAAATTGAACCAATTTTAACTATTCAAAACAGATGAATAGGGCAGCCCTGGTGGCTCAGCAGTTTGGCACCACCTTCAGCCCAGGGCCTGATCCTGGAGACATGGGATCGATTCCCCACATCGAGCTCCCTGCATGGAGACTGCTTCTCCCTCTGCCTGTGTCTCTGCCTCTCTCTCTCCTCTCTGTGTATTCTCATGAATAAATAAATAAAATTAAAAAAAAAAACCAGATGAATAATACATTCACAAAAAATAATGAACTTTCTCATAATTATTTCTTTTGTTAGCATTGATTAATATGCTCTGAGGACAGTGTCTACCCTTTGAGTCCAGGCATTAAAAGTAACTGCTGCTTTTTAGAGTACTTTCTATTCAAATAGAAACAGCTCATCTTGTTTGATAGAGATATATATATATATATATTTTTTTAAGATTATTTATTTATTTATTTATTTATTTATTTATTTATTTATTTATTTATTTAGAGAGGCAGAGACACAGGCAGAGGGAGAAGCAGGTTCCATGCAGGAAGCCCGATGTGGGACTCGATCCCGGGTCTCCAGGATCACGCTCCGGGCTGCAGGCAGCGCTAAACCGCTGCTGCTCTGATAGAGATATTTTTGAAATCCTTTCATGGCATAGTTAGGTTTATGTGCTTTTCTTTCCAGACTGAATATCTCACAAATTGAGTTCACCCAGGTTTACTAAATATGAGAGAAGCGATAAAAACATTTTTCAGTTTTTGCAATTTTACTACTTTATAAAGATCTGTATCTTTTTTCATTCGAAATAGAGTCTCTATTATAAACTCTCATATTCATGGACAGTTAACTTTTTCTTTTTGGGAATGCGTGTACTGGTTTATGAGCACCAGGAAAATGTAGCGCTGAAAATTGCTAAGAGAACCAGAGGGCTCCTGTTGGATACCTGAAGTCAAGCTCTAATTCTCCCAAAGAGATGAGCCTTTGTAGAAATGTGACTATTCACATGAACTTTTTTTGTGCTTTAGATGTGGAAACAACTTCTGTGCATCTCATCGCTATGCAGAAACTCACGGCTGCACCTATGATTACAAGAGTGCAGGGAGGAGATATTTACAGGAGGCAAATCCTGTGGTTAACGCACCCAAACTTCCAAAAATCTAGCTCCTGCTCTGCGCCTAGGAATCGTATTACAATGACAGAAGAAATATTGTTTAGACTGCATTATTTTTGTTCGACTCCCAAAAGATTTGCCAAATGACAAAAACATACAATGCATACTGTTGGAGAAAGAATGCTACTGTATTTGACATCTTTATCCTTTGGGGAATCAAAAGTTTTAAAAGTAGTTTTAAAAACTTTATAATGATTTAGCTTTGTTATTGCATGTCTTGTGTTAACTATTTTCTATTTGATACTGCAATTTAATAGACAAGTCTTCAAAAGATGCACTTTAGGAAGTTATCACTGACTATGTAACCAGCTTCCACATTGTACAGAAATGTGTTGTCCTGAAACGGCTCTACTCAAATCCACCACTTCTTTGAGGGGTGAGGGTTGGGAGGTGGGGATTTGTTTTTGTATTTTTTTTTAAATCCCATGTGTGAAAATTTATTGAATTTACTAGAAAGTTCCTTTTTATTTCAAGCTACTTTTTATAAAAAAGAACATTTCATGTCCCCCCTGTGGTTTTAACACATATATATTTCTTCCATATTCAGATTGGCATTCAGATACGTTCCATTCTATAAAACACATCATGTTAATCATACTATATATATTTCTTAAAATACTACTTTTTGAATGGTAGTTTGCAATAGAAAGGGTCTCAGTTGCCATTAAATACAGAATTCTAACTTTTCACTTTTTGAAAAATGGCTACATTTAAAACAAAATCTCACAGCTTGGTTTGTTTTTCTTTTGAGTGCTATTATTACCAGGAGAAATTCAAATAAATATTCAATTTCATTATAAGTTTGATTATTTACAATAATTTTATAAATAATTTAAAATTTTTAATTCAATTCAATTAATATATACTGTATTATTAGTTTCAGAGGTAGAATTCAGTGATTTATGAATTGTATATAATACCCAATGCTCATCACTTCCAAGTGTCCTCCTTAATGCCCATCACCCAGTTTGGTAAACTAAAAACTGAACTACTTGACACAAATATAAATATTTTCCTTAGTCTGTATAGCTCCCCTTAGAAAGTATACCATTAAATGTATCACTCTTCCACTAATATCTTTCCCACTTGTAAATATATAGTTCAGTACCCCCCTCTTTTATCAAGACAACATGTGCTTTAGACATTTAAAAATCCAAGAACTCTATTACATGGATAGGCTGCTGGAAAATGGACCAAAACATATTTATTCTATAATAAATATGAATGGTTAGGGTATTGATATGTGCTTAGCGCATGATGCTTTTTAAACCAAGACCATATGGGATCCCTGGGTGGCGCAGCGGTTTGGCGCCTGCCTTTGGCCCAGGGCGCGATCCTGGAGACCCGGGATCGAATCCCACGTCGGGCTCCCGGTGCATGGAGCCTGCTTCTCCCTCTGCCTGTGTCTCTGCCTCTCTCTCTATCTCTCTGTGACTATCATAAATAAATAAAAATTAAAAAATAAATAAATAAACCAAGACCATGTAGAAATAACTCTTGTTTTAAGTTTACCAAAGATTTTGGTCAAAGTTGAGTTTTTTATTGTTATTGTTTTACTAGTTCCTAAGTTACTGAGAGAGAAACCAGTTGAATTCAAGAAATATTATTACTGGAAAGCATTTCTTTATGCTTTAAATTCTTATAGGGATGGATCCTAATTTTAAAGATCTCAGATATATCTCTTCATCCCCAGTAATTATCAGAGTGCTTTGATGTAGACACTGGACACATTAGTTAATTAAATTACTTATACTGTACATCTTAACTGTGATGAAAAATGAAGGTGTTTATGTCGTTTCATATGCTAAACTAATTTTATGTGATAAAATTCAGTTTCTGGAATTTATTTTATTTTATTTTTTGTTGGGGGGAAGGAGAAAGAATCTTAACCAGGCTCCACACGGGGCCTAGAGCCCTACACAGGACTCGATCTCACAACTCTGAGATCATGACCTGAGGTAAAGTCAAGAGTTGGACGCTTAACCAACTGAGCCATCCAGGCACCCTCCGGATTTTATTTTTAAACAGTAAATATTTGGTTTTAGCAACATTAGAAGTTAAAATGTTTAACTTTTAGCTTTGTGAAATATTTTTCAAGTTAAGTTTAGTATATTTTAGTCATTCTAACGAGAATTTAAAATATATACTCAGATGTTTTAAAATTTTACCCATGTTGTTACTTGTGGAGGGATTTAATCATAATAGAGAATACAGGAATTAATTTCCTGGCATATGTTTAATGTGGTTTTAAGCCATCAGGATAAGTAATCCAATCTTCTTTCTAGTGGGGTTTTCCAAAATATGACCCCTAACCTATCTAGAAACATAAGATTTTAAGTGATGCATGGATAAACATTTAAAAATAATTACATATGTTTAATGTTTATCAGAAAATAACTCAAGTAGCTTAAGTTGAAAATAAACTGATGTAGATGAAAAAGTTGATTGAAAATTGACAAAGGAATATATAACAAATCAAAAAAGTACATGTGAATGACTGAAATTTAGGAATAAAGGCATGTCGTGTTTCTTTGAAAATTATGTTAAACTTTAAAAATGGTTGATGAAAGTGAATACATGATTTTAGAAAAACTGCATAAGGATAAAAAATGAAAGTAATAATTTCATCATGGTTCCCTTCTCCTGTCCCCCAATCTCTTGTACAAATTTCTATTTTAGTTTTTCTGGTAATTACTATCATAACACTAGGTAATATATTTAGACATTATTTTTTGACACTCCCTCATTACAGATAAGGAATTTAGTATGATAACATCATACCTCCATACTCCCCAGTTTTTATTAGTGTGTTAGTCTGATGAGGCTGCCATTATAAAATATCATTGACTAAGTGGCTTAAAAAACAGAAATTAATTTTCTCACCATTCGGCAGGCTAGCAGTCCGAGGTCAAGGTCCAGCAGGGTGGTGGTTTTCTGGTAAGATATCTCTTCCAGGCATTCTTCTCAGTGTGTCTTCATGGCCTTCCCTCATGTGTGCATACATGGAGCTCTCTAGTGTCTCTTCTTAGAAGGACACTAATCCTCTAGGACCAGGGTCCCACTCTTTTGACCTCACTTTTTTTTTTAAGATTTTATTTATTCATGAGACACACACACACACACACACACACACACACACACACACACACAGAGGCAGAGGGAGAAGCAGGCTCCATGCAGGGAGCCCGACTTGGGACTCGATCCGGGGTCTCCAGGATCACACCCTGGGCCTAAGGTGGCACTAAACCACTGAGCCACTCAGGCTGCCTTCTTTTGACCTCACTTAATCTCAATTACTTCCTTAATCCAGAAATAGCCACACTGGGGGTTAGAGTTTAACATAGGAGTTTGAAGAACACATATATTTAGTCCATACCAATCAGTTCTTTATAGTTATAGTGTTTATTTCAAATTCACCCATTTCTCTGCAGTTACCCTTGTCCATATCACCATAGCTTTCACCTGAGCGATTGTAACTGCTTCAGCTTCCTAACTGGGCTTCTTGAATTAACTCTGTGTCCTGTATATAACTCCATTTTCTACACTTCAGTTGTAGTGAGCTTGAGAACCAAGAAATTGAGCATATCGATGCCTGAAATATATCAGTGACTTCTTGTGTTCTTCGAATAAAGACCCAAGACCTTAATACTTCTTCCTAAAAAGGGCCCTGTGATCTGGTCCCCACCAATTTCTCCAGCCTCAAATTGCACTGTTTCCCCCTGCTGTCTGGAATTTGCTTATGTTGACTTTCTTTTAGTTTTCCCAGCCTATTTCTTTCTCCTTGATACCCACCAGTTTTTCAGATGCTTACTCCATCATTACTTCCTGAAGGAAGCCTTCCCTGATGAATACTTGTCTAAGCCATCACTCTTCCATTTCCTTCCATATACTTTTCCTTCATGGGCTCTACTGCAGTGTTATATTGATATTTCTGTGATCCTTTGAATTGCACAAGATGGCAGGTCCATCAGAGTAGGAATTGCCTTTCTGTCCATCTATCCAACCTTATTCCCAAGCATTACAAAAACTTGTAAGAATGTATTAAATCTTTTTAGTGATCGATCAACTTTAAGTGGTATTATTGCCTTTTCTGCTTGTTTTCAGATTGATTTAAAAATTGAAAGCAGAGACTCCTGGTGGCACAATCGTTCAAGCATCCAACTCTTGGTTTCAGCTCAGGTCATGCTCTCAGGGTTGTAAAATCAAATCTCAGATTGCACTCTGCACTCAAGATGGAGTCTGCGTATGACTCTGTCTCCCTCATCTTTTTCCCCTCCCTGTGAACTTTCTCTCTTAAAAAAAAATAAATCTTTTTTTTAAATGAAAGCAATAAGAAGTTAAAATATTACATTTAGAAATACTGTTCATTGAAGATTCAAATTGTATGATAGTATATTTTCTAGAGTCACTATAGAGAGAAAATGAATTTTCCTTTAATTCCTTCATTTGCTTAAAATTATACCATATTATTTCTTATTCCCTTTTTGTATGGCTTATGCTTTTGTTTCCAAATGCTTTTTTTTCTTAATGTCATTAAGAAAATGTACTTGTATTTTACCATCAGATTAAGACTGTTCAGATAGTTAATTATATAGTTTATTTGTTGGGGATCATTCTTCTTGCAGACATTTTTAACATAATCATTTGCCTTTTATTGTAATTAAATAATTTTTTAAAAAAGATTTGTTCATGAGAGGGAGGCAGAGACATAGGCAGTGGAAGAAGCAGGCTCCCTGAGAGGAACCTGATGCAGAACTTGATCCCAGGACCCAGGGATCATGACCTGAGGCAAAGGCAGACACTCAACCACTGAGCCACCCAGGTGCCCTTATAATTAAATCGTTTTATTTTTTATTTATTTATTTACTTATTTATTTATTTATTTATTTATTTACTTATTTATGTATGATAGTCACACAGAGAGAGAGAGGCAGAGACATAGGCAGAGGGAGAAGCAGGCTCCATGCACCGGGAGCCCAAGGTGGGATTTGATCCCGGGTCTCCAGGATCGCGCCCTGGGCCAAAGGCAGGCGCCATACTGCTGTGCCACCCAGGGGCCCCTTAATTTGTTTTAATAATCATATTATTTTGAAATGTTTTCAAATTTATAGAAAAGTTATAAGCACAGAAAAAAGAACTCCCACAGTCTTTTTGTCTCAGATTCCTTAGCTATTGATATTTTGTCATATTTATTCTCTCTCTGTGGGTGTCTATAACCATTATCATTAGTCTTTTCCTGAACCATTTGACTAAAATTCAGGCATGATGCCCATCCATCCATAAATATTCTAATAATGAGTCTGAACAAGGGCACTCCTCTATACAATTTCCATCTAACTCTTCAAAAGAGAAAATCAGTATTGTTGATATGACGTCCAATCTATGGAACCCCACTCAAATTTTGCCAACTTTCACAAAAATGTTTTCTCTTTCCTCTCTGGCTCAGGATCCTTCAGCAGAATTTCTTGGAGGGCCGTGGATATAGAAACTTTGCCATTCCTGACATGTATAAAATTGTCCTTTTTATGAGTTCACACTTAATTAATGGTTTGGCTGGGTTTAGAAGTCTTTCCTCAAAAGTTTGAAGGCATTAAAACAGTGACTTCTAAAAATAAAATAAAATAAAAAAATAAAACAGTGACTTCTATATAGAATGTTACTGATGGAATCCTAAAGCCAATCTAATATTTACATCTTTGTTAGTAAGATGGTTGCCTTTTTTGTTTTTTGTTTTTTCCAGGCACTAAAGCATTTTCTCTTAGTTTTTGGACATTTGAAACTTCATTCATTTTCATCCATTTTTCTTGATATTGTTGTATTTATTCTTTCTGAAGTCTCTATTTTCTATAGCCCAGGGATTTTTTTTTTTTAATGAAAAATTGATCTCCTCCTCCATTGCCTCTGTTTTCTTATGGAAATTCTCTTAGATGGTTGGTTCCCTAGACAGATACTTAATTTATTTTAAAATATTTTTATTTAAAATTAAAGAAACTTTAAATGCATATACAGAAAAGTGAATATACACAAATTATATAAAGCTCCATAACTTATCACAAAACAAATCTCTGTTTAACTACTGCCCAGGTTAAGAAATAGGAAACATTGCCAGTACTCCAGAACCCATTCTTGCCTTCTGCCCTTTCCCAATCACTACCCCCTCGTCTATAAAGGTAACCAACCATTTTTCCTGCATTAGTCATTTTCTTGTATTTCTTTATGGTTTTACCACCTAAGCATCTATCCCTGCAGTTTTGCCTTACAAAACCAAAAACCTTTGCCTCGGGAATTGTATAGTATGTGTTAGTCTTTATCTGGCTTTTTTTCACTCAGTATTCACTGGGAGATTTGTGTTAAATGTAGTTGTACTTAATTTTTATTGTGGTATTCTTTTGTATGAGTGTGCTACAATGTATTCTTCATCCATGTTGATGGACATTTAGGTTGTTTCTAGCTTTGAGTATTCTATATAATGCTGTTATGAACATTTGTACACATATCTCTTAAGAGCAAATGTATACACATTTCTTTTGAGTCTATACCTAAGAGTAGAATTGCTGGATTGTAGGCTTATCATTGTGTTTAATCTACTACTAGCAAATTTTCCAAAGTGGTTTTTACTAATTTATCTCTACCCATAACAGTTTGAGAGTCCTCCTCTGTTTCATATCCTTACCAGTATTTATCTCTTTTAGTCATTCCAGTGACTGGCTTTTGTTTACAACTTCTCACATGTTCCTGCCCTCCTCAGCCTTATTTCTTAGCAACTCCAAGGTACTTTTCTTTGCAGCTTTAGGAATTGGGGGGATGGAGTATGGTCCCAGCTTTGGGGAGGAGGTGGTCTCCTTTGAATGATGTGTATAGTGTGTGTGTGTGTGTGTGTGTGTGTGTGTGTGTGTGTGTGTATTTTTTCCTCATAAAGACTTTTTCCTTAGTTATGCTTTACTTTTTTATTCAGGAAGGGATGACCTGCTCAGAGACTTTAGCCTGTATTTCATTATCCAGTACCCTATCACAGGGGTAGCTGGGAGATCAAAGTTTTAGTTTTTTCATTAAAGTAGTTTCAAGCAAGGAAGAAAGAGGTTGGAAATGGAGATTGGGTCAGCAACCTACAGTGTCTGCTACAAAAAGAATTATTAGATTTCAAAAAGGATGAGAATTTAGGGTTTGTTGGAGTGGAAGGAAAATATAAAGGACAAAATCCTAATGAAAGGAATTTAGGGACACTAGGTTAACCCAAGAGCTCATATCCAGAGTCTGCCCAGAGAAAGATTATATACATAGGAGAGGAAAAAAATAAATAATAAATTCCAGATTTTAGTCTATATAGTATTTTTTTGTTATCGCATCCTCAATATTTAAATATATGCACTCCTATTTTACCAAAAGCAATGTTGACCAATAAAAATACCTGTAGAAGACATTAAGGGAAGAAAAATTGATAAAGGATGGAATAAATGCTAATAGGCTTAAGTCATAAAAATAAAAAGTTACAAGTAGAATAAAAAAATCCAGTACCTTGCTGTATAGGAAACATCTGAAGGAGAAACATATAGGCCAATATTAGGCCAGTCTTTTTGCTCATTTCTTTTTGGTGGTTAGCAATATTTAATTATATGAGTATATATCATGAGTGTGTCAGCAGAGAGGACCTAGAAGCAACAGCATCCTAATAGTAACAAGCACATCTAAGCACCCATACTCCAATACATGCTCTAATACCATACCCCAATAAAAGGTTTCTGATACCATACCCCAATAAAAGGACAATACCATACCTGTTTGGAGAAATATCTGATTCTAGGACTGGGACAGGAAATATATGGCTTCTTGTAGTTCCAGAAGGAAATGATTTTTTAAAAATCCACGACAAAAAAAATGTACAATCATAAGGGGGGTATGTCAGAGGAACACAGTAGCCACTAACAGAGCTCCCAGTGGCCAAACCTGATACAATGTGAGCAGTAAAGTAGTATGGATTATAATTCAAAGTACAAAATAAGTATCGATAAGTCTATAGTTATATAAACAAATGATTAAATAAAATTTGAAATTATAGAAAAAGGCATGTCTCCTGTACAGAATAATTCCGTACATAGTCCTCTCTTGAGTGTATAACTAACTCCCCATCCTTTAACTGTGCTCTGTGCTTAGTAACCTCTTTCCAATGGAAAGAAGGAAAAGAGTAACTTTACAGTGGAGAAATTTGGCAAACACTACCTTAGTCAGGTGATCAACATCAACAATGATACGTCATGTTGATAGTATGAGTAGTAAGAATGGCACTTACTCTCAAAACTCTGCAACCCCACTCTCCCCATGAGAAAACATTAGCAATACTCAGCTGAGGTATATTTGACAAAACACCTGACTTGTACTTCTTGAAACTGTCAAAGTTATCAAAAACAAATTCTGAGAAGCTGTCACAGATAAGACAAGCCTAAGAAGATGTGATGAGTAAAAGTAATGTGGGATCCTGGATGGGATCCTGGAAAAAGAAAGGGATATTAGGTAAAAACTAAGGAAAGCTGAATAAAGCATGGACTTTAATATACTATACTAATTAATATATTAAAAGGAGAAACTATGTGGGATATAGAGGAAATCTTTATACTATGTTTGCAAATTTTATGTAAATCAAAAACTATTCTAAAAAATAGTTTAAAAAAAAGATGTGCGAACAGAATTGGAATAGACTAGGTAGTATGTACCTTAATATCTATTGTAGACATAGCAGGACAAGTTTATAGTGAAAAACAAGATGGATTTAACATTTTGGTAGAGAGTAAAATGGGACAAATAGTAGGGATATATTTTCTCAAGTATTTTATTCCTTTATAAAAATTCCACTTTGAGGGCAGCCCGGGTGGCTCAATGGTTTAGCGCCGCCTTCAGACCGGGGTGTGATCCTGGAGACCCAGGATCAGGTCCCTCATCGGGCTCCCTGCATGGAGCCTGCTTCTTCTGCCTGTGTCTCTGCCTCTCTTTCTGTGTTTCTCTCATGAATGAATAAATGAAATCTTTTTTAAAAAAATTCCACTTTGAGCACAGCCATATTGTGGGAGGGAAGAGCTGAAGTAGGTGCTCTTGGCTCCCCGCTGCATGCCTCAGTCTGTGAAGGAACTCACCGCCCAGCCACCATCATGCCTGGGCACTCACAGGAAGACTTCAGCTGCATGGTCACCAACCGATGTGACCAGTTATTTGATGACAAATCAGACCCCTTTGAGTTGTTGAAGTCAGCAGAGAAGAAGAAAAAAAGCTGGCGGAGCCAGCATTGGGGTCCCTGGGGCCAAGAGCACAGTTCAGGCTGCAGTCCAGACCAACTCCAATGTAGCAGGCAAACAGCTACATAAAGAGTCCCAAGAACCAGGTGACCCCTCATGTTGGGGTGGTGTGCAAGAAAGAGGAGACGTAGCTGCCAATGTCGCTTAAGAATAAGATGTGTTGGAAGAAGACCAACCATTGAAGATGAGTTAATAGAGTCTCCAAAATACATTCAGAAACAAATATAACAGTAGTGACTTGGATCAGTCAAATGTGACTGAGGAAACACCTGAAGGTGAAGAACATCCCGTTGCAGACACTGAATATAAGGGGAATGAAGTTGAAGAAGTAAAGAAAGAGGGTCCAGAAGAAATGACTTTGGATGAGTGGAAAGCTATTCAAAATTAAGGACCGGGGAAAAGTAGGATTTAATATATGTTCTCATTCATTTGGGGAATATAAAAAAATAGTGAAAGGGAATAGAAGGGAAGGGAGAGGAAATGGGTAGGAAATATCAGAAAGGGAAACAGAACATAAAGACTCCTAACTCTGGGAAACGAACTAGGGGTGGTGGAAGGGGAGGAGGGCGGGAGGTGGGGGTGAATGGGTGACAGGGCACTGAGGGGGGCACTTGACGGGATGAGCATGGGTGTTATTCTGTATGTTGGCAAATTGAACATCAATAAAAAATAAATTTATTATTAAATAAAAAATAAAAATAAAGAAGATTGATATATAAAGAAAAAAAAGGAAAACCAAATGAAGGTGCCAATGGGCAGTAGAAGAAGGGATTTTTTCTTCATAGTCAAAGAGTGAAGATGCTCATGCTGCAGATTTGGTTATAGACCATCATATCTGAAAGCCAGCAAATGATATTCTTAGCTGGAGATCAATTTTGGAGACCTTGTTTGCCCATGATGTGTTGCTAAGGGTGGATGAGGTGGTGGGCATGGTGGGTATCCAAACTGAGGCAGAACTGACAAGTACTTCTGATGTAGATGACCCTGAGGCATTCCCAGCTCTGCCTTAACTAGATGCCATAAGACAACCCTGGTTCCTTTGTGGGCCCTCTCATCTGAAATCTTGCATTCTTACCAATCCCAAAAGAATTAAGAATTAAAAGAAAAAAGACTGTCATACATACTGTTCTCATCTAAAGACTGAATTTTGGGGGATCCCTGGGTGGCGCAGCAGTTCGGCGCCTGCCTTTGGCTCAGGGCGCGATCCTGGAGACCCGGGATCGAGTTCCACATCAGGCTCCCGGTGCATGGAGCCTGCTTCTCCCTCTGCCTGTGTCTCTGCCTCTCTCTCTCTCTCTCTCTCTCTCTCTCTCTGTGTGTGTGTGTGACTATCATAAATAAATAAAAATTAAACAAAATATATCATGGTCATTTAAAAAAAAAAAGACTGAATTTTGTTTTGAAAATGAATTTCTCTCCCTACATAGAAGTATCAAGAGTAGTAATTTATTCATTTAGATTTTATTTATTTATTCATGAGAGACACACAGAAGGAGAGAGAGAGAGAGGCAGAGACATTGGCAGAGGGAGAAGTAGGCTCCTTCAGGGGAGCCTGATGTGAGACTCGATCCCAAGACTCCAGGATCACAACCTGAGCCGAAGGCAGATGCTCAACTGCTGAGTCACCCAGGTGCCCCCAGTTTTGTAGAGTGGCAGCAGGGATGTTTTAATAATATTCAGAGATTATGCATTCTTCATGAATACTTTTGTATTGCTGCTTGCAAATATGTATTTCCAAACTTGAAATACAGGTGTCAACAATCTGTACCAGTTTAAAGCTTTCACTTCATTTGTGTTTTTAAATTAAGGATTTAGATGTTCTGCCAATTACAAACTGGCTTTAAGTATTGAAATATTTAATATCACTTTTAATACCCACTTTGTATTTTCACACATAGCTGGGTCATGTAAACTTTCAAATTTTACACTGTGTGGAATACTAATACTACTTTATTTTAACTTAGTTTTAATATTTTAATTTCTGAGGAAATTTCTCCACTTTTCATAATAGCTGTTATATATGCTAAATCTTTGTATACAGAAATATCAGTGCTTGAACAAATTCAAGCCATATTGGTTTATTAACCCTTGCTCCTGTGTCATTCATTATGTTCAAACTTAAAATTGATTCACAATTTCAACTATATTTGCTTTTATTTATTTTTATTTAAAATTAAAATTTTTTTTTTAATTTTTTAAAAGATTTTATTTATTCATGAGAGACAGAGAGGGGGAGCGGCAGAGACACAGGCAGAAGGAGAAGCAGGCTCCATGCAGGGAGCCTGACGTGGGACTTGACCTGGGGTCGCCAGGATCATGCCCTGGGCTAAGGCAGCGCTAAACCGCTGAGCCACCCGGGCTGCCCTATATTTGCTTTTAAAATGTGTGACTTTACCATTTTAAAAATCAAACTAGACACCTTGCTGGTTAAAATTTAAGGCATTTATTGTTGATACGCATCCTATCAAGTGGAATAGTTTTATGAGTGTTGGATTATTTTCCCCTCAAAGGGCTGGTAGAACAAGTTGATTTGGCTCCCGTGTATGTTTTAAACTGTTCTGTAAAATAAATGTCTGGCCACTCAGTATGATTTATGTGTATGGAAGGTCCCAAATCAAAATTGTTCTTCCATAATCAACAACCCTTTAACCTTTCCTTTTCCTAAAGAAACCAAAGGACACTGGTTTGGATGGTAAGATGGGGAGACTGTATTAATTTTTAGAATTTGGAAAGCAGACCGCTTTATTTATTTTTTTAATTTTTAAAAATTTTTTATTTATTTATGATAGTCACAGAGAGAGAGAGAGAGAGAGAGAGGCAGAGACATAGGCAGAGGGAGAAGCCGGCTCCATGCACCGGGAGCCCGACGTGGGATTCGATCCCGGGTCTCCAGGATCGCACCCTGGGCCAAAGGCAGGCGCTAAACCGCTGCGCCACCCAGGGATCCCCAGACTGCTTTATTTTATAAGGTTGGAACAGCAGCACCGTCCATGAAATATAATTGGTTTATATTATATTTGGATATATTTGGTATATCTGTTTCTGAATTTCCTATGTTGCTGTTAATTTTGGTCTTAAATTGATAGATAACTGTTCCACAGAAAATGGTAAGTATATTTTATTCTTCCTCCATTAGAAAATTAGAGTAATGGATCTGGTGAATGAGAGCATCACCATTTACTAAAATATACATGGACAGAAGTATCAACAAAGAGATTCTCTAGGATATTTTTAAAAAATCTTATGCCACATTTATTGGTAAACAGGAAAGGAATTTCATGTACAGTTTTAAACATCTTTTGTCACTCAATATTTTCTACCCGTGTATGGTAACGTGCAGTTTTAAAAATATTGAAGATTTTAAATCATAAAATAATTAACTTTGGGGGCATGAAAATCTCTGTAAAATATAAAAAGAATTTTTAAGCACTATATTCTTAGAATTACTGTGTTGTAAAATGCTGTCAATACAAAGTGCAGCAATAACTGAAGCTAAAAAATTCTTCACACTTAAAAAATTCTAGAATACAGTATTTTATACCAACATTTATAAATAGTACTTATTAAAATGTGCACAACATAGTCAAAGCTGTAGCTTACAGGAAAATGGTGCTATATTGTTTTTTTTTAAATATTTTATTTATTTGATAGAGTAGGAGCTGAGGGAGGGGCAGAGGGAGAGGCAGACTCCCCACTGAGCAGGGACCCTTCTGTGGGGCTTGATCCCAGGACCCTGGGATCATGACCTGAGCCAAAGGCAGATGCTTAACTGACTGAGCTACCCAGGCACCCCAAAATGATTTTCTTGAAAAACATTTCCTTTAAGGTGCACCTGGTTGACTCAGTTGGGTGCCTGACTCTTGGTTTCAGCTCAGGTCATGATCTCAATGTTGTGGGATCGAGTTCCATGTTGGGCTTTACACTCAGTAGGGAGTCTACTTGAGGTTCTGTCTTTCTCTCTGCCCCTCCCCCTTCTTTTGCTCTCTCAAGTAAATCTTTCTTAAACATTTCATTTAGGGATCCCTGGGTGGCGCAGCGGTTTGGCGCCTGCCTTTGGCCTAGGGCGTGATCCTGGAGACCCAGGATCGAATCCCACGTCGGGCTCCTGGTGCATGGAGCCTGCTTCTCCCTCTGCCTGTGTCTTTGCCTCTCTCTCTCTCTCTCTCTGTGTGTGACTATCATAAATAAATACAAATTTAAAAAAAATTTCATTTAAATACAGTATTCAGTTATTCAATAAATATTAATTGAGCATCTATTAGGTGTCATGCACTATTGTAAGTGATGCAGATGTAGTGTTTAACTAAACCAAAATTCCTGCTTTCATTGCATGCTTACATTCTAGAAGAAAAACAAATAAAAAGTAAATATGCCAGATGGAGTATCGGTGTGTTCGGTTGCTGTGTTTAGTTACTAGGGCTACTATAACAAAGTACCATAAAGTGGGCAGTTTACACAACAGATTTATTTTCTCACAAATCGGAAAGCTAGAAGTCAGAGATCCAGGAGTTGGCAGAGTTGGTTTCTTCTGAGAAGAATGCCATTGATTTGCAGATAGTCCCCATCTCCTCGTGTCTTCACGTGGTCTTTCCTCCAATGCATGGAGGAAATGTGTGCTCTAATCTCCTCTTCCTTTGTGGACACCAATCTTAATGTATCAGGGCCCACCCTAATGACCATATTTTGCCTTAATCACCTCTTCAAATGCCCTATTGTTGTGGAGTGAACTGCGGAGACTCTGTGCCCTGGGGCCTCAACCCATCCAGACCTGAAAAAGTCACCAAAAGCTCTTGGTCTCATCAGGAGAAGGAATTCAAGGACAGACACGCAGCATAGCAGATAAGTAATGGAAGTGGGAAAGTTTATTAAAGCGAAAAGTACACTCTCAAGATGTGAGAGGAGAGAGAGAGAGAGAGAGAAAGACCTGTGTGCCCTGGGGGTTGGGTTTGGTTTCTATCTTTAATAGATAGTTGTTAACTAGGGGGTGGAATAGTTATTACTTGGGACAGGAAGCTGGTTTCTCACTTTTTCTTTCTAATTCGGTCAGAGGTTTCCTGTCATGGCATCCTCCATCCTGGGTCTCAGGGTTTTTTGTTTGTTTGTTTGTTTGTTTTTGTTTTTGTCAGGTTTGAGCTGGCTTTTTGTGAGTGCTGCCAGGACAAGTCTCTGACTTTCCCTGATAGCTGGCCAGACCTCCTCCTTGTTGTCCTCCAGGTATCCTATTAGAACCTAACTAACTGCTGACTCTGTCTCCAATGAGATTCTGGGGGTTAGGGGTTCAACATATTTGGGGAGACATAATTCAGACCATAACAATCTATATATTGCTGTGGTAACAAATTAACCCCCAAAGCTTATTGGTTTAACACAACATAGTTTATTCTTCACCCATGCAAAATCCACTGAGCCAGGCAACTTCCCAGGATAGCTGCCTGATGAGGCAATTCAGGCTGATTCAGGTTATTTCCATTGCATGGTTTTGCCAAGGCAACATTTGTTCTCTAAGATTGTTGCAGCAGGGGAGAGAGGGCTTTTGAATGACTTTGTCTAGAAGTGCATATACATTCTGTTTATAGTCTGTTGGTTAGAGCTAGTCAAATGGCTTTACCCAGTTGAGTTATGGGGGTGAGAATAGATATTTAATGAGCTCTAAATGTCTCTGCCACAGATGCTATTAAGTGCTAAGAACAAAAACCAGGCACAATAGGGTGTTTATAAAACAACTATTTTAGAAAGGGTGGTCAAAGAGCTTCACTATGAGAAAGTGACATTTAAGTAAAGTCACAAAGGAATTGAGGAAATGGGAGAAAGCATTTTATGCCTGAGGAAACCAAGAAATAGCAAGGAAGCCTGGTAACGAGCAAAGCAAGTAAGAGGACAACAGAAAATGAGGGAGGACTTCATAGGCATGAAATTTGGATTTTATTCTGAACTGGAATAATATTGGAGGCATACATAATTTGACTTAAGTTTTAAAAAAAATCACTCTGGTGATTGTATGGAGAAAAGATTGTAGGGGACATGGATGGAAGTCAGGAGACAGATACAGTAACCATCCATGTAGGAAATCACAGGCTGGACTAGGATGTAGCACTCTCCTGGATGGTTTTTACCCTTCTCTCCTGAAACCACCAGCACCCCTCTCCCTGTCTTCACTCTCAACTTCTTATTTTACTAAACTAGGAACAATTGGAAAAGAGATTCTTTTTTTAAAGATTATTTATTTTTCTTTTTTTAATTTATTTTTTATTGGTGTTCTATTTGCCAACATATAGAATAACACCCAGTGCTCATCCCATCAAGTGCCCCCCTCAGTGCCCACCACCCATTCACCCCCACCCCCCCGCCCTTCTCCCTTTCCACCACCCCTAGTTCGTTTCCCAGAGTTAGGAGTCTCTCATGTTCTGTCTCCCTTTCTGATATTTCCCACTCGTTTTTTCTCCTTTCCCCTTTATTCCTTTTCACTATATTTTATATTCCCCAAATGAATGAGACCATATAATGTTTGTCCTTCTCCGATTGACTTATTTCACTCAGCATAATACCTTATTGAGAGAGAGAGAGCTTGTGTGAGTAGGGGGAAGGACAAAGGGAGAGGGAGAATCTTCTGCAGACTCCACACTGAGCAAAGCCCCACGTGGAGCCTGATCCCAGGACCCTGAGATCATGACTAGGGTTGAAATCAAGAGTCAGATGTTTAACTGACTGAGCCACCCAGGCGCCCCTGGAAAAGAGATTCTATATGCATCTAACAACAAATATAACCAAGCTATCTGTATCTGTGCCTTCCCACTCCCCTTGCTCATCTATCTATGGATGACCCTTCCAGCCAACTCCAGAATTTCCTTCCTACAGTTGTCATTCTTCTGCATTGGTATTTTCTTATCACTGGACCATTTTTATTAGTGTATAAATATTTAAACAGAAAACCTTAACCCTCCCCCCCATCTCTTGCCTGCTGTTGTCCCATTCCCATGCTTGTCTTTGCAGCAAAAGGAAATTTGCTTCCTGTCACAATTTACTATCTCTGAAATAAGGCTTGTATCCCTGCCACTTTATCTTAGTTGCTCTGTTCTCAAGTTCTCCACTCCTAAATGCAAAGGTCAGTTCTCATTTTACTCAACTTCTCAGCAAATGAAATGACACACTGAGGCACTTTTTCCTTCTTCCTAAACATTTTTCTTCACTTAGCTTTTAGGATTCCTCTATTTCATTTCTCTTACCTCTGGCTGCTCCTGCTATGTTTCCTTTGCTAATCTTCCTATCCCCAAAGTGCTATATGAGCAGGCTTTGGATCTTTTTTCTCCCTTGTAGTTACACAATTAATATCCTTGGTCAGCAACTTTCAGTGATTTTCAAACTGTAGGACCATACTGTTACTTGGTTAAAAAATCAGTTGAGTTGGGAGAAGTTTTAAAAATGCAACAGAATAAAGTGGAAAAGAATGGAGATAGTGAATTATAGGGAAGTTAGGTTTGCTGCTTGAAACTTTTAAGTTATCTATGTGTATTTGGTCAGTATGGAAAATGTATTTTGTATCCTGGGTTGAGATAAGAAGGTATGAAAGTTACTGCTTCGTGTGATGTCAGTCTTGTGGCTTTAAATACCATCGACCAATCAATTTATATCTCCCTATGTCTCTCCAGAATTCCAGTGTCTTCTGTGCAGTTGCTAACTGTGCATCTCTATTTGGATGACTAATAGGCATGTCAAATTTAGCATGTCCAAAATCAAATTCTTGTTTTTTTTCTCCCAGGATGCACATATCCTTTGTTGACTTTCCAAATAAAAGTCAGTTATTTTACCAGCAAAAATTATTTTATTCGTGAATAGCAGAGAATTGCAACCTTAGGGTAGTCTAACACAAGAGAGGAACGTTATGTTATGGAGATGAAGGAAGAAGTTGGGAGGGGTTGTTTTGAACAAAAGTCCATTAGAGAAAAGCAAGAATTTGGGTGTGATGAGGGTTTCTCATTGGCCGAATTGCTGGGATAGTCAATTTCTTACAGGAGAGGCACTCATTGTACATCTTTTCCTATTGGGACCTGAAATTGATAATTCTTCCAGTACCTGATGACAAGTGGTATGGCACAAGAGCTCCCCCTGCTGGTCTCCCAACTCCATTTTCGTGAGGTTTCTCTATTTTCACACGTTTTTCCATCTAAGTAAATGACAGTTCCATCCTTTTGGTTGTACAGGCCAAAAACCTTGGAGTCATCCTGCACTCTGTTCTTTTACATATACCTCTAATCAATCTGGATATTCTATTGGCTCTACTTTTGAGATATACCAAACACTATGTGAAGCAAAACTGTCATTTAGGATAGCTCAAGAAGGCCAAAAGCAAGATAGAATAAACAGATACGGTGAAACCACATTTTTTTTGTTGTTGTTGTTAATAAAAAGGAAAAGTCATTTAGACTTGGAATCAGGAGACATAAATTCAAGGCTGGCTCTACCACATCATAGCTTTGTAGCCTTAGCAGGTTATCATTCACCTCTTTCTCTCTTTGCAAGTCATCACTCTAGTTCGAGATCCCTGGTATACACCCACTGCGTTAGATAATATGCTGTTTGGAGTCATATATGAGGATAGTACATCTTATCCTGCCTACCAGTGCATTTTGTTTGCAATGAAACCCTAACTGACAAACTAGATACGTTCAGCCATTTGGTGGTGACTTCTTTCCCACAAACTCTAGGAGAGGGTAGGCAATTTTTCTATGTGGGCTGAAGCAGTGGACAGATAGTATATGAGGAGTCCCCATCACCACAAATAGGATGTGGAATTTGACTTGCTGCCATAAGGCCCATGTTCCCTTTGAAGTGAAGACCAGGTCACCCATTAGCAATTCTCTTATTGGTAGTCTTCCATTCTAAATGCAAAATTTCTTTGTTTCCTTGCTGGCAATGCTCAACTCCAGTCCAGGTGGCTGATAATCCAGGCCCAGGACCTGAACACTTTGAAATTGTCGGTTGCCTTTTCCTCAGGACTCTGACCTTCTATATCAGTACTCTCTTGCCAAAGGTCAAATATGGTTAACATTGAGCACTTAAAGTGCTAGCATTATTTCACTTCATAACTATTCAGTAGATACTTTCTTTTAGGTAGATGAAGAGGTTCAGAAAGGTTTAAGTAAACTGCCTACATAAAAATGGCCTACAGAGAAATGATTCATCCTAGCATTGTCTCCATGAGTACTCCCTAACTTACAGATCCCTCTGGATGTGTGAGGGGTCTTTGCCACGTCTTAGGGATTCATAAGCCACAGATTAGCCAACTGTTTTTGCTTCTCAGGCATGGCGTAGGCATAAGGTATATCAGTGAAAGATATTATTTCTCCTTTCATGGAACTTCTGCTGCCAGAAGCAGCAGAAAAAGTCAAGCAGGTTGTGGCAACTGGCCTTGTAACCTATTTTCCGTAGGAAAAGATGAGTATGGAGAAAATTCATGACTGTGTTTTCTCCTTTTTGTAATGTTGCATTTTAGATGTGTTAATGTAGAGGATGCTTGACCTTGCACTGACCTGAAGGGTATTTTGAGCACACTCTTGACCCTGTCAATTTGCTCTTAGCCATGTATGCAAAGTGATCAGGATTGTGTGGAGGAATTAATTATGCAGTAGATCACTTCTGGGCAACAGAACAATTCTGTACTATTTGAAGGTAGTTGCTCACAATTCACTCATGAATTTACTAAGAAATAGTACAAATTATTAGTCTTTTATGAAATCTGTCATGAATATTATGGGAGAAATTGGCAGTGGCTGAAACTTCTGTAAAGTCTGATGTAGGAAAAAGATTTGGTAGAAATTGCTAAAAACAAGTATCAGCTATAATCATGAAAGTTTGGTGTGGACAAAAGGTGAATGCTGAATCACACACTTATTTAGATGTATCTGTATTTACATATACAAGGACTAGTTCTTATGAAAATTATAAAAAAAAATATGATTTAAAAGTTGGAAGTTGGGATCCCTGGGTGGCGCAGCGGTTCGGCGCCTGCCTTTGGCCCAGGTTGCGATCCTGGAGACCCGGGATCGAATCCCACATCGGGCTCCCGGTGCATGGAGCCTGCTTCTCCCTCTGCCTGTGTCTCTGCCTCTCTCTCTCTCTCTCTCTGTGACTATCATAAATAAATAAAAATTAAAAAAAAAGTTGGAAGCTCCTTAAGCCTTCCTCACATCATTCTATAATAGGATAGGCTGTAGAATAGCCTTGGGCTCCTGAGAGCGAAAGCAAACACAGGGTCCTTAAGGTAAACAAACGCTTTGCCTTTGCCAGCGTTAGGTAAGGAATTCTTTCCATTTTTTCCTCCAAGTTTAACGTCAGAATACTTGACCGAATTCCCTCGTCCTTGCAAAGCGCTAACAATACAAGCAGTCAAGGCCCGGGGGTCACAAAGGGATGAGAGGGGAGCGGTGGGAGGCGCCCGCTTCCGCTCGCAGACCCGCAGGGCGCGCCGGCTCTCGCTCCGACCGCCGCGGCCCGCCCCTCGCGCCGTCGTTGCCAGGCAACAGCACAACGCCCCTCGCCCGCCCCCGGGCGGACACGTGACGCACGTGTCACGTGAGGAGACGGCGCGTCCTCCCGCCCAGGGGTGTAAACAGGCCCGGTGGCGGCGGAGCTCCGGCCCTGCGGCATCCTGGTGTCCGGCATGCTTCGGGCGGGCCGGGTCGGCCCATCCGGGAGCTCAGCGCCCACCTGAGGTAACTCCTGCGGCCTCGGGACCGGCGTAGGTCGCGCCGCGTGCGGTCGCCGCTGCCCGCGGCAGACTAGGCCGGCTGAGCCCCCGGCCCCGGCAGGGGGTGTGGCTGCCGCTGTGCAGTCCGCGACAGGTGGGTTGGGCGGGGCGGCCGCCGAGGCCAGGGCTGTGTAGCGCCCTGGGTCCCCGCCCCGGAGTGGAGCCGGCCGGTAGGCGGCGGCGACCCTGGGCCGTGGGCTCTTCCGCCTCGGCTGCTCGAGGCTGCCCCTGGGGCCCGGCCAAGCCAGGGGCCGCACGACCCGTCGGGAGCTGAAGGCCTCGGGCTGCCAGCCCGGAGTCCCGGTGAAGTCCGGCCTCTGAGGGCTGTGAGACCTTGAGCAAGTCAGCCTCGCGCCAGCCTGAGTTTCCACATCTGTACTGAACGTCTGGACTAGGGGATCTCTGAGGACCTTCCACCCCTGACGTGTGTGATCTCGAGGGAAACCTGCTTAACCTGCGTACTTTGGAAGCTGCCACAGGGAAAGCTTAGGTAGATATTTGTCTTTTAATTGCTAAGTTCCTGCTTGTCTTTAGATTTTTCATCTGACACGGTTTGGATTCATGTTCACCTGGGTAAAGTTTTTAGTAGAAAACGTATTATATGCTAGGTCGTTACGGTTTATGGTTTATGTTGCTGCCTTTTTCCCCAGGCTTTTCTGACGCAACACAACCTTTCTTAGAACCTCTCTGGAAGCCTCAGTTAAGGAAAGGAGGGCGGGGGGGGGGGGGGTCGTGTGCCCGTGTGGCTCAGTGGGTTAAGTGCCTGCCTTCGGCTCAGTTATGATCCCAGGATCCGAGGATGGAGCTCCCACATCGACTCCCTGCTCAGCGGGGAGGCCGCGGCTCCCTCTCTCTGCCCCTCCCCCTGCTTGTGCTCTCTCGCTTGCTCTCAAATAAAGAAATAAAATCTTAAAAAAAAAAAAAGATAAAATCGAAACCTTTGTCTGCTTTACTGTCTTCCTGTTCCACTGCAATACTTCTGAAGGCCTCCAGGGATCACAGGTTGAGAAGCACTGGTATGCTGCTGAGGAAGGGTTCTGTGTTTGTTAATTTGACAGGGTCTGGAAGAGGAGTCTTTTGCCTATATGGAGTTTTCCATTATTTTTCCTTCAATTTTGTTTGACCGTGTGTCATGCAATTAGAGAGACAATTAGTATATTCTGCACATAGACTTGGAAAAGGCCCCAAATTTCCAATGGACCTTTCTCTTTCCATCTTTTCATTTCTTGCAGTCCAGGCCCAGGGAAAGTAAGTGTATATTTATAATAGTTGGACCTGATGCTCATTGCTGGCCTAGTTGCTCAAGTATAGAATGGGAGTGGAAGACTTTTTGCAGGACTTTTATTTAGACCCAACTGAATGGACTAGGACATTTCTTCGGAAAAATATAAAAGTTGAGAGAATACATGACCTAAAGTCTTTACTTACAGTCATGGAATGATTTGAACAAATTACAAATTTTGAAACCCTGGATTTTGAGAGAACTGGGTTTTAGGAGAAAAAGAGGTCCTGTTTCATATAGTGAGTGAACGTATAAACAATATGAAGTAGTAGTCTGTAGACCAAAAATTATCAGGATGATTTTTTAAGTGAAGAGAAATGCTTAGTTTTCTGGTTAGTTCTCGAAGAAAGGATTTACTGAAATCTGAAGTTTGATATTGAAAGAGAAAAACTGTAGCCTTTTAAAGCTTGTCCACTTTGGTGCTTCTGTGAGAGGACTCAGAATTGGAGGTTGAATGGACTATGAATGGAACCCAAGGAGACCTAGTGAAATATGTTTTTTGTTTTCAAAGTAAACTCACTTCCTTAATCTTTGATGTGGGTTTAGGTAAGTCACTTCTTTCTTTAGGTCTTAGTTTCGGCTACAAAGTGAGGAAATTGAATTGATTACTGCTCCTTTTTTTTTTTTTTTTTTTTTTGGCTTTAGTTACGGTTGCAAGATAAAATACAGATAACCTAGTTGAAATTTGAATTTCAGATTAACCGTGAAAAAGGTTTTAGTATAAATATTGCATAAGGCATGCATTACTAAAAAAAAATTCATTGTTTATCTGAAATTTAAGTTTAACTGGGCTTACTGTATTTTTATTTGCTAAATCTGGCAAACCTTCAACATTTTTGTCTCCTTTATTTTATTTGTTTATTTGTTTGTTTATTTATTTATTTATTTATTGGAGTTCAATTTGCCAACATATAGCATAACACCCAGTGCTCATCCCATCAAGTGCCCCCCTCAGTGTCCGTCACTCAGTCACCCACCCCCCCGCCCCCCGCCCACCTCCATTTCCACCCCCCCTTGTTTGTTTGCCAGAGTTAGGAGTCTCTCATGTTTGTCTCCCTTTCTGATATTTCTCACTCATTTTTTCTCCTTTCCTCTTTGTTCCCTTTCACTGTTTTTGTCTCCTTTAAATTAGCTCCAGGAAGAAATTACAGATGCATACACAGGAATGGATTGGTTCAACCAGTTATGACTCCCTGTTTATTATCAGCCATAATGGCTAGCTCTTGAACAGCTCTGTTTCACTTGTCCCCCCATGAAGCAGTTCTTTTTCTGCCATAAGCACATAATGTTTAGGTTCATACTCTTGGTGGTAAACAATTTATATTTTTGATAAAAAAAATTTTAAAAATATTTATTTATTTATTTTAGAGAGGGAGAGAGCTTGAGCAAGCACAGGGGTAAGGAGTAGCAGAGGAGAGGGAGAGAAAGAGATTTAAGCAGACTCCAGTTGAGCATGGAGCCTGACTTGGGGCTTCATCTCATGATCCTGAGATCAGAACCTGAGCTGAGACCAAAAGTTGGATGCTCAACAATCTGTGCCACCAAAGTGCCCTGGTAAACAGTTTAAATATCTGAAAGCAAAAAAAAAAAAAAAAAAAAAAAAAAAGTTGCTAAAATTTCTAAAGGTAACAAGTTTGGGACATGAAATGGCATGTACTATTTTTTTTTTCTATGAAAGATACAACTCTACCTGTCCTCCAGTTATATGACTGACTTCAAGACATGTTCTAAGGCAGTGGACTGTACTGGTGGTGAATAATCTTTCTGGAAGTTATTTTGCCTTTGATTTGGCCGCCTGTGGACATGGAAAATAATCAGTATATGCTCTATAAACATTATATATATATGCGCACATATATATATATATTTAAGATTTTATTTATTTATTCATGAGAGACACTGAGAGAGGCAGAGACACAGGCAGAGGGAGAAGCAGGCTCCTCACAGGGAGCCCGATGTGAGACTTGATCCCCAGACCCTGGATCACACCCTGAGCCGAAGGCAGATGCTCAACTGCTGAGCCACCCAGGCATCCCAACATTTTACATTTTATATTTTAACCAACTATTGTTAATCTTGTATTTGCTATGTCTTGAAGAGTTTCAATGTTGAAATTCTTTTTCAAGGTGTATAATTATTTAATTCCTCAGTTTTTGAGAGTTTTAAAGAAAACCCAGGCCAAATCTTTACTCACTTCTCTCTGAAACTCCTGAATTTTCAAATTCATTTATTCAATAGTCAACAAAAACTGAGAGCCTTCTATGAGTCAGGCTGATAGAATCAGTATTCTAGACCTTCAGGTACTTATCTTTGACAGAGGAGTTAAATCACATGCATTCTAGGCATAATGTGATGAGGGCCTTGAGGTAATACAAATACAGTGGAAATTGAGAGGAGGATAAGAGCCCATCAAGTTGATAGCTTGAGTGGCAGAACCTCCTAGAGGAGGTAGTAGTTAAACCAGATCATGGGGATCCCTGGGTGGTGCAACGGTTTAGCGCCTGACTTTGGGCCAGGGCGCGATCCTGGAGACCCCAGATTCGAGTCCCACGTCAGGCTCCCGGTGCATGGAGCCTGCTTCTCCCTCTGCCTATGTCACTGCCTCTCTCTCTCTCTCTCTCTCTCTCTCTGTGTGTGTGTGTGTGTGTGTGTGTGTGTGTGACTATCATAAATAAATAAAAAAAAAATTAAAAAAAAATAAAAATAAACCATGGTTGAGAAGACAGGCTTATAGAAAGAGAGAAGCAGGAAAAGGCAGGGAATCCATCTTCTCAGTTTTACAAAGCATACACTTTGTTGGGTTAAAAATAATGGATAATATTGTTTATATGTAGTTTTTGGTTCACTATGATACTCATTTGCATTAAGTATATTGGGATTACAGAGATCTTTATATATCAGTGTAGCTCCCTGAAAAATTTGTTTATGAAATATATCACACACGCAAAAATGTATTATTTGCATATATAAAGCTCAAAAACCAGAATATTATCACACCATTGAAATCTTTGTGCCCCTTCCTGACTAGACACCCCCTTCCTTCCCTTCAGAAGTAACCACCTTACTGAATTCTATCATTTCTTTGCTTTTCTTCATGAACTTATTTTAGTGTGTACACTCCCCCCACCCCAAACAGTTTACTTTTGTATGTTTTTGAACTTTCTGTAAATGGCATGATACTATGCAGATTTTTTTTCTATGACTTTTCCACTTAGGTTACTACATTTCATTCATGTTTTCCCTCCCCCAACAAGGTCCACCCACGTTAGTTTTTACCAAGTGTAAGGATTTCTCTGAGGTAAACACCTAGGATTGGAGTTGGTGCTTGTAGGTTATGGGCATCTGTAATTTTCTAAATATTGCAAGTTACCTTACATTGTAGTGCTGTTTTGGTTGCCTCCCCTCAGAGTTTAAGAGTTTCTGTTGATATCCTGTCTACATGCTCTCTTTGTTGTTTGATATGAGCAAATCATATCTACTAATGAAAGTCAAGTATCCAGAGTATGTAAAGAAGTCTTACACCTCAACAAAAAAAACCCTTATTTTAAAAACAAAGGATTTGAATAGACATTTCTTCAGACAAGACATATGAGTGGCCAGTAAACACCTGAAAAGAAGCTTGATCTCATTAGCCACCAGGGAAATGTAAATCAGTACTGCAGTGAAATACCATGTCATACCCACAGGGATGGCTATAATCAAAAGACAGATAATCACAACTGTTGCAGATAGTGGAGAAATTGGAATCTTCATACACTATTATTGAGAATGTAAAGTGATGCAGCTGCTTTGGGAAACAGTCTGGTACTTCCTCAAATAGCTGAACATAAGGATAGCAAATGACACAGCAATTCCCAGGTTTATACCCAAAGAAAAATTAAAATATATATTCACAACAACTTATATGCAGATGTTCACAGCATCAGTATTCATAATAGCCCAAAGGTAAAAACAACTTAAATGTATACAGGTTGGCAAATGGATATAAATAAAATGTGGTTTATATATATACAGTAGAATATTACTCAGCCATAAAGTATGAAGTACAGATTCATGCTACAACATAGATGAACCTTTAAAGGGTGATACTAAATGATAAAAGTCACAGAAGGCCATGTATTATATGGTTATGTTTACACAGAATGTCTAGAATATACAAATCTATAGAGTCAGAAAATAGATCAAGTGATTGCCTAGTGCTGGGAATTGGGCTGTGGGTAGACGGGAGAATTGATAATGAGTAATGGGTTTTTGTTTTTTTTTTTAGGATGATGAACGTCCTAAAATTGATTGTGTGGTGGTTGCACAATTCTGTGAATTGTACACTTGAAAAAGTCATTGGTGGAAGGGAGGATATTTGATTTTAAAAATGAAGACATGTTTAAAAAAGTCTTAAAGATTCTCTCTGTCCTTTATTTTTCTTATCTTTTAAAAAATGTAAAAGATGTATATTTATTAATATACAAAGTTATTGGAAATATTGTTATATCAAGGAAATCAGGCCATAGAAGTTTCCTTCTATTTTTTTTTTAGAAGTTTCCTTCTAAATGTCTTATATTTAGGTCTATGACCTATTTTTAGGGGTTAATAGCATATGTTGTAGGAGGTAGGAATCTAGGTTCCTTTATGAATACATGGTTGCTTTGTTATCATTTGTTGAAAAGATTATCCTTTTCCTATTAAATTTCTTGTCTTTTATGTGTGCTTTTTGCCCATTGTATTATCTTGCCATTTTATGTTGGAAATCAACTGGTGATATATATGTGGATCTGTTTCTGGACTCACTATTCTATTAAGTTCTGTCCTTTTATCAGTACTCTACTGCCTTTCTTACTGTAGCTTTATGTGTGGTTTGAAATCAGTTAGTATAAATCCTCTACCTTTGTTCTTTATTTTCAAAGATTTGTTTCAAAGAACTATTTTTAATTTTGTAGCGTACATGTCATATACATATTTTGTCAAGTTTGTATCTTAATGTTTTATATTTTTTGATGTTATGGGATTGTAATGTAAATGGGATTAAAAATAATTTTCCACTTGTTCATTGCTAATATACAGAAGTACAGTTGGTTTTGTTGGTATATTACCTTTGTATTTGGCAGCCTTTATAAATTCACATACTATTCCTAGTAGTCTTTTGGTTATTTTTTAAGAATTTTCTATATATGCAGTCACTGAATAAAGACAGTTTTACTTCTTCCTTTCCAATCCGTATGCCATTTCTTTGTCCCTTCTTGCCTGCCTTCTTTCTTTCCTTTTTCATTTCTTTTCTTTGGCTTATTACATTTGCTAGGACCTCAAATCCAACATTATGATAGAAGTGGTAAGCAGACTCTCATGTTTTATTCCCAGTCTGAGGGAGAAAACATTGAGTCTTATGAATGATACAAAAAGCAGTAATTATAAAAATTTTTATTTTATTATTTTTAAAGATTTTATTTGTTTATTCATTAGAGACACACAGAGAGAGGCAGAGACATAGGCAGAGGGAGAAGGAGCTTGATGTGGGACTCGATCCCAGGATCACGACCTGAGCCAAAGGCAGATGCTCAACCACTGAGCCACCCAAGTGCCCCTATAAAAATTTTTAAATGTTAAATCAGACCTAATAAAAGTTAAAAACTTCTGCACTTTAAAAGACACTGCTAAGGGGGATCCCTGGGTGGCTCAGCAGTTTGGCACCTGCCTTTGGCCCAGGGCGCGATCCTGGAGTCCCAGGATCGAGTCCCGCGTCGGGTTCCCGGCATGGAGCCTGCTTCTCCCTCCTCCTGTGTCTCCGCCCCTCTCTCTCTCTCTTTCTCTCTATGTCTATCATAAGTAAATAAAAAAATCTTTAAAAGACATTGCTAAGGAAAATAAAAGATATGCTAGAGAATGGGAGCAAATATTTGCAATTCATATATCTGGCATAGGACTTTTATCCAGTATATATGAAGAACCTCTATAAACCATTCATAAGGCAGACAATCCAAATTATAAAATTGGTAAAAGATTTGGGCAGAGGGCAGCCCAGGTGGCTCAGCGGTTTAGCACCGCCTTCAGCCCAGGACGTGCTCCTGGAGACCCAGGATCAAGTCCCACGTCGGGCTCCCAGCATGGAGCCTGCTTCTCCCTCTGCCTGTGTCTCTGCCTCTCTCTCTCTCTCTGTCTCTCTCTCTCTCTCTGTGTCTCTCATGAATAAATAAAATCTTAAAAAGATATGGGCAGAGATGTCACAAAAGAAGATACTTAAATTCACAATAGGCATATTTAAAGTTCTCAATATGTTCAGTCATTTAGGGAAATGCAAATCAAAATTATAAACAACTTTTTGCTTATGAGAATGGTTACAATTGAAGAGATTGATGATACCAAGGGTTGGTGAAGGTATAGAGTGACCAGAACATACATGAATTACTAGTAAGAGTGTATAAAGATACAGGCACTTTGGAAAACAGTGTGGCAGTTTCCTGTTAACTTATACATTTATGGGATGACCTAGCAATTCTTCTCCTGGTTATAAAATAAAATGTGACATCACAAATGACTTAGACCCCAATGTTCAGAGATCAAAACTGGAATAGTCCAAATGTTTATCAATAATTACACAAGGAACAGTATTCCATAGTAAAGGGAACTACTATAATATCATGGCATGAAATTGAAAAACATTTTGCTGAGCAAAAGAAAACAGACACAGAAGAGTACATACTGTATAATTCCATTCGATTTATCTTAGAACCAACAAAACTAATCTATAATAAAGCAGATTAGTAATTACCTAAGTGGGAGTGGGAGGAATTGACTGCAGAGGAGCAAGAGGAAATTATTTGCAGTGATAGAAATGTTCTGTCTGAATTTTAAGTGGTTAGTGGTTATACTGCATATACTTTTGTCAAAACTTTTCCAATATTACACTTAAAATGAGTGTATTTTATGTAAATTGTGGACTCAGTACAGCTAATTATAAAAAGCAAGTGTGTAAATAGCATTTATACAATAAGCGCATATGTGTTGTAATTTTATGTAAAAATTTTAAATGTATGTATACTAACATGAATAACGTCCAGAAGGATAGTCAGTAAATTGTTACTGATTGTGTCTAGATGGTGGGATTTTAGGTGATTTTTTTTTTTAAATGATTGGACTTTCATATATTATTTGAATTATTTTTCTCATGAACATGTCTTGACAAAAGGAAAAAAAATTTGTTACCTGGAAGTTTTATTTCTAGATGTTTTCATATTTTAGATATTGAATAAGCATTATAATAATTATGAAATATGTCTAGAACTTAAATGCTATTAGTCTGTAATCACCACGAATTGGGAACAAAACCTTACATTATCTTTAGTGCCCCTGGTCCCCATCTCACCCCATCTTTTTACCTCCCCACAGACATAACTAATGCCCTAAATTTATGTTTGTTATTTCCTTGTTATTTTTCATAGTTTTATCATATTTGCCTCTTTAAGCTATGTTCTTTCAGTCTTCACAATGTTGAACTTAGTAACTAGAATCACAGTGTGTGGATACTTTGATCACTTGCTTTTGTATCCCACATAATATGAGACTTGAGACTGACCCATATTTCTGTAGGTGGCTGTAGTTCATGGATACATTACTGTTGTGTTGTATTACATTATATGAATATTCCATAATTTGATCTTTGTACTCTTGGTGAATGATTGGATTGTTAATTTTTTTCTGTTATTAGCAGTGGTTATGTGAACTTTTTTTGAAGTTTATTTATTATTTTTGGTAATCTCTGCATCCAATATGGGGCTTGAACTCATGACCCTGAGATCAAGATCTGAGCTGAGATCAAGAATTGGATGCTTAACCGACTAAGCTACCCAGGCACCCTTGATTTTTCTCATTTATAACAGTGTTGAAGTGCCTGTTATCATATGTATGTTTCTGAACATTCGTGAAGTACTAGTACAGTATAGAGTCCTAAAAGTGGAATTGTCTGGTCAGATGAGATTTAAATTGTATAGTGGCAATTGTTGCCCAAATGTTTATTTCAATCTATACTTCCCCTAATGTGTAGATACCATTTTTTTCCATTCCCTTGCCCATATTATGTTACCAGTCTCTATATTTTTCTGTATTTTAAAATTAATGTTTAAGTTTTCATCAAAATATTTGGATAGTGTTTAAAAATAATGAACACAAAGGGTTTATAATGAACACAGAGGCAACTTCTGTTTTCTTCTTTCTATGGTAGTTTACCTCCATAGTTCTAAACTTAATGCTTATACATATTATTGATTTACCAGTTTTAGATTATGCATTCCTTTCGTGTTATGTGGATTTGGGCATCTTAAATTCCTCACTTACCTTTACTTCATTCCAGCTGTGATTATAGCTCTATTTTAACTGAAATAGTAGTCAGTGACCACTTGAACTTAATTGTTCTACAGAGCCAAGTAGTAGTGTGTGACTACTTTTTTCTAATGTTTTTTTTAATAATAAATTTATTTTTTATTGGTGTTCATTTTGCCAACATACAGAATAACACCCAGTGCTCATCCCATCAAGTGCCCCCCTCAGTGCCCGCCACTCAGTCACCCCCACCCCCGCCCTCCTCCCCTTCCACCACCCCTAGTTCGTTTCCCAGAGTTAGGAGTCTTCCATGTTCTGTCTCCCTTTCTGATATTTCCTACCCATTTCTTCTCCCTTCCCCTCTACTCCCTTTCACTATTATTTATATTCCCCAAATGAATGAGACCATATAATGTTTGTCCTTCTCCGATTGACTTATTTCACTCAGCATAATACCCTCCAGTTCCATCCATGTCGAAGCAATTGGTGGGTATTTGTCATTTCTAATGGCTGAGTAATATTCCATTGTATACATAAACCACATCTTCTTTATCCATTCATCTTTTGATGGTCTAATGTATATTTTTAAAGTTACCTTGTGTTTTTTTTTTTAAAGATTTTATTTATTTATTCATGACAGAGAGAGAATGGCAGAGATACAGGCAGAGGGAGAAGCAGGCTCCATGCAGGGAGCCCGACGTGGGACTCGATCCTGGGTCTCCAGGATCACACCCCAGGCTGAAGGCGGCGCTAAACCGCTGGGCCACGGGGCTGCCCAGTTACCTCATTTTTTTAAGTGACGTAACTTTTCATACACATATTCTTAAAATTTTTTTACTAGATGCTCTCTTATATCATCTATAGTATCTTTTCTATCAATCTCTATAATTTTCTGGAGGTCTTTCTTCCTAGAGCCTTCCATCATCCTGCTTTAATGTGAGCCTGAATTCTCTAGGCTCACTGCTCAGTCACTATGTGGCAGACCTTTATCCTGGCTAGTTTCCCCAGAGAATCGTCTATTCTCTCCTTGCGTATTATTCTTGGTAATTTAAGCTCTTGCTCCTCAAAGTGTATTCCATAAACCAGCCACATTAGTATTATCTTGGAGCTTGTTAGAAAAGTAGAATCTCAGGCTGCATCCCAGATCTGCTACATCAGAACAAGATGATTTGTATGCACCAAAAATTTTGAGAGCCTGGTGCTGTGTTATACCGTGGTAACGGCAAAAACAAAATATTGTCATGCGTAATCTAACACAAAGTGAATGTAACTCCTTTATCTATAACTATGCCATCTGCCTCCAAGATGAAGGTTGAAGAGACTGCTGGATGGAGGATCTCAGTGAATGTTTTTTTTTTTTTTTCAGTGAATGTTTTTAAGGGCCTAGAAGTGGACAAATATTACTGTCCTTATATTGGCTGGGAATCTGTCAACAGGCCTCTCAAATAATTGCAAGAGACTGGAAATGTAGTCTCTGGCTTGCCTGGGAACAAGAAACTATGTAAGTAGATGAATAGGGTTGGCTCTGTTTCAGTTAGTCATTCTGGTCCCCAAACTGTTTAATTTTTTTTTCCCCACACATAGAGCACACTAATCCCCTATCCAGCCAGTCATTGCCTTCAGTTCAAAGTACAGGATCTTTAAGTGATGCCTGTCAGGTCCATATCAGCCTTTCTTGTTCAAGTGAGTGAAGAAGACATATTTCTCCCTATCCCCCCTCCCCCCAAAAAAGTATTATAGTAAGAATACAACATGATTAGTAAACAATTCCACTGGAAGGTGAAACATATAGAGACAGTTGTCACTCTTCTGTAACAGTTCTTTGTTTATGGGCAGACATTATAAAGGAAGGTTTCCATCCCTGGAAGGAAAGGATGTTTCTTAATTAGACTCTAATTTTTGTTCCTTGAGACAAACTCTCATGTTCTTTTTTGCTTCATTGCCCCAGGGACCATCCTTTATGAGGTTCCCCCCTCCCCCATTCTCTTATTTGGCCACATCCCACATCCACATTTTATGTTCTGAGCATGGCCTCCTTGGGTATGGTGAAGTTGGTCTTTTTGTAGAAGGTTGGACTCCCAGAGATGGCTTTTAGGTCTTGAACAGTCAGACCTTCTAAATCTGGCCTTGTAGTTTTTCTGCCAGTATATTTCCCTTAGAAACTTAGCGGACTTATTACCCATTGGCTTCCAATCAATCACAGTGCCAATAACTAAGTTAATTTTGGGGACATAGTTCTCAAATCTACTTTATTTTTCTGCTTTTTTGCTTCCACTCTTCTATCTTGTTTCAGTGGAAGCCATCTATATAACACTGCAATCTGATTTTCTCTGAGCTCATTTTTTCCTGTAATACCCTGCTAGAAATAACCAGTAGTAACCAACACACACTATAGTTTTAAAGTTTTCTACTTTTCCCCCCATAGGGCTTAAAGTTTATCAGGTGTGTGGTTTGTATTCTGAGTTAGAGCCATCAGCAGAGTTTCTAAATATTTTCCTTTGTATAACATGGATCATCATCTTTTCATTCTCTAATATGAAGTTCCTCATTGCCGACAAAGTGATGACTAAATAAATACAACTTATTTAGGTTTTTGTTATGACAGCACCCTGCTTTTGGTAGCAGTTTTGGTTGGGGAGGTGGCCAGGGAACCAATTGTTTTATTTTTAGACTTTTATTATATCTGTTTTTTAGCCTGTAGCTTGTTCCCACTTATAACTTGAAGCCTGAGCCCATTAGTGTTTTATAGGGAAATTAATTCCTTTTGTATCTTTATCCATCATTTCATGTATTTTACATTGTGGCCCTATTTACCTTGCTAAATTTTTATTTCCATATTTTCCTGTCTTCAAAAAATATGTTGAAAAAATTTTTTTGTCTGCTTGGTTACCATCTCTCATTTGTAGCCTTCTTATTTATACCTTTTTTCTTTAAATTTTCCATTTTGAGATAACTGTAGGTTTATATGCAGTTGTCAGGAATCCTCTTTAACTTGCAGAGGGATCCTGTTTAACCTTTATTCAATATCCCTCAGAATTAACATCTTGAAACTCTACAGTAAAATATCAAGACCAGGACACTGACATTGTTATAGTCAAGATGCAGAATATTTCTGTCTCCCCAAGAATTCCTCATGTTGTGCTTTTTATAGCTATACCCACTTCTCCCCACACTCACCTCCTTCTTCACCCCTGGCAATCATTAATCTGTTTTCCCATTGCTAAACTGTTGTCTTTTTAAGAATGTTATATAAATGGAATCACATTTTATGACCTTTTTGGATTGGCTTTTCAAATTCAACATTTTCTGGATATTCATTCTGATTATCCCATGTCCAAATAGTTCTTTTTATTCCCTTTTTGTTGCTGAATAGTATTCTGTGGTATATGCCATAGATGTACTGTAATTCTGTACATCCAGATGTACCATAATTTGTTTAATCATTTGCCTATTGAAGGACATCTGGTTGAATAAAGCTATTACAAGCATTTGTGCACAGGCTTTTGTGTGACCATATTACTTCATTTCTCTGAGATAACTGTCCTGGAGTGCATTTAATGGGTTGTATGATATTAACATGTTTAGTTTTTTGTTTTTTTAATATTAAGCAAGCTCCATGCCCAACGTGGGGATCAAACTCATGACCTGAGATCAAGAGTTGCATGCTCTACCAACTGAGCCAGCCAGGTGCCTCTCACAGGTATATCAATTAGGGAAGAATAGACAGCTTTACTTTGTTGAGCTCTAGTCCAGGTACACAGTATTTCTTTCTTTCTTTCTTTCTTTCTTTCTTTCTTTCTTTCTTTCTTTCTTTCTTTCTTCAGTGATTCATTCATTCATTCTCTGGTTTCTTTCACCAGTATCTTGTGGTTTTCAGCATAAAAGAGCTTTGTTTTATCTTAAGTATGCCATTTTTAAATGATTATAAATGTTTTATTTTTAAGTTGTGTCCTTGTTTTCATTGCTAGTATATATAAGTAAACTAATGTTAGTATGCTTATCTCATATCCTGCACATTGCTGAACTCACTTATCCTGGGAGTGTTTTGGTAGATTCCTTGGGATTTTTTTATATAGACAACTATGCCAACTGCAAATAGGTCAATTTTATTTCTTACTTTCCAAACTGCATGCCTCTTATTTCCTTTTCTTGCCTTATTGCATTGGTTAGAACTACCAGCAACATATTAAACAAGAGTTGCCTTTTTCCTAGTCTTGGGAGGAGGAGGGGAAATGGTTGATCTCATCATTATGTGTCATGTTAGGTGTAGGTGTTTTTTTTTTTTTTTTTGTAGATGCTTTTTATCAAATTAAGGAAATTCTTTTTTCATATTTTTTCTGAGAGTTTTTATCATGAACAGGTGTTGAATTTGGGTATTATTTGCATTAATTGATATGAACATGTGATTTCATTCATTAGCCTCTTAACATTGTAGATCAACATTATAGATTTCAAAATATAGATCAGATCTTACATCCTTTGAATAAGCCTCATTTGGTCATGGTTTATAATTCTATTTATATTTGCTGAATTCTATTTGTAAATACTTTGTTAACTTTCTCTTTTTCTTTTCTGTTTAGAGAACATACGTAGCCATTCAATTCTTTTAGAGTACATGTGTTAGTGACACATTCTCTTAGTTTACTTTTATCTCAGCTGTCTTGACTTCCCTCTCTGAAGGATATTTTTGTTGGATATGGGTTCGGAGGTCATAGTTCTTTTCTTTCAGTCGTTGAAAGGTGTTGTGTCTCTTCTTACTGGCTTCTCTGGTTTCTGATGAAGTATTTGCTGTCATTGAAATGATTTTCCCCTTGTAGGTAAGGTGTTGTTGCTTTCTCACTATTTTCAAGATGTTTTCTTTGTAGTGTTCAGAAGTTTGACTATGACAGTGTCTTGGAGGGTGTTCTTTAAGTTTATCCTGTTTGGAGTTGGCTCAGAATCTTGAGTCTGTGAGTGCATACATCTGCGAACTTTGGGAATTTTTAGCCATTATTTCAAGTGCTTTTTCAGCTCAGATCTCTGGGATGACATCAATATTAGCTCTTTAGTTATAATCCCACAGGTCCCTGAGACGCTATTTATTTTTTCCCACAGTCTGCTTTCTCTCTGTCATTCAGATTGAGTAGTTTCTGTTGTTCTTTCTTCTGGTTCACTGACTCTTTTCTCTGTTCCCACCATTCTGATATTAAGCCCATCTATTGATTTTTGTATTTTGATAATTATATTTTTCAGTTCTGAAGTTGCCTTTTGGTTCTTCTTTGTATCCTATATTTCTTTGCTGAGGCTTTGTTTTTTTTTTTTTTTTTTCCAAACACAGCAGTGGTGGGGATGAAAGTCCTCACTAGTTACTCAGCCTTCTCTAATACCATCCTGATGGGGATATTGGGATGCCTTGTTGCATCTTGGTAGGAGTAGAATTCCGATTTATCCTCTGTCTTTGCTGGACTGAGTAGGGGTGTAGCTGCAGTTTTTTCTGTGGTTTATGGCTAGAGTAGGATGTCTAAAAGTTTCACTGTCTTAAAGTTTTTTGTCTTTCTGGGCTGACCCTTTTCTACTTGTTGGGTTAGAAAGAGTTGGCTTTCTGTGGGGCTTTTTTTTTTTTTTTTGGTCCATACTCCTTGGTGTTTTTGAATTGCCAGTTCTTCAGCTATAAGTTTGAATTATATAAAGCAAAAAGAAAACCCTGGGAACTCAACATCATGTTGTTTCTTGAATCCTGAGGTCCCTAGCTGGTCTGCCTTCTTTTCTGCCTTTCAGAGCTTTTGTTTATTTAATATATAATGTCCACAGTTTTTAGTTGTATTTAGTGGGACAAATAGGGAAATGTATATTTACTCCATCTTCCCAGAAATGTAACCTTTTTTTAAAAGTCATTTTACTGTCATTTTATAGAGTTTTGGTGGAACAAAAACTAAACTTAAGTGTTTAATCCATACTTTTAATATTTATTAATGTTTTAGTACATTTGTATGAATTAGGCAGATTATGTATTTTATTTGCTTGGAGCTTATTTTATTTTGTTCATGGCACACAATATGTGAAAGGCCTTTGAGAAATTATTAAGGGTATAAAACTCTGCTTGGCTAAGATTTCTTAAAAAGCTCCATTCTGTAAATGAATTCTTTCTGTATTATTCCTAGAAAGATTAGATTGCTTTTAGGTGAATTTCTTCTGGGTATTTGATATAGAAAATCATACATTGGGATCCCTGGGTGGCGCAGCGGTTTGGCGCCTGCCTTTGGCCCAGGGCGCGATCCTGGAGACCCGGGATCGAATCCCACATCGGGCTCCCGGTGCATGGAGCCTGCTTCTCCCTCTGCCTGTGTCTCTGCCTCTCTCTCTCTCTCTGTGACTATCATAAGTAAATAAAAATTAAAAAAAAAAAAAAAAAAAAAAAGAAAATCATACATTAATACCATAACCTGATTTTTAAAAAAGATTTTATTTATTTATTCATGAGAGACACACAGAAAGAGGCAGAGACACAGGCAGAGGGAGAAGCAGTCTCCATGCAGGGAGCCAGATGTGGTACTCGATCCTGGGTCTCCAGGATCACGCCCTGGGCTGGAGGTGGCGCTTACCCACTGAGCCACTCAAGCTGTCCCCGTAACGTCATTTTTAAGTTAAAATGACATTTTATGCCAGGAATACTGGCATAATATATCCTTTAAGTTTATAGTTTATAAATTATAATTCTTATGCAATTATCTTTTACATTTATCTTGATTTGTTAAAAATAATTTTACTATATTCTCAGGAAGGATAGCTTTTATATTAGATTCTATCAAAGCATTAAAATTGTCAAAAATTACTGGAAGTCTTAAGTTTGTTAATTCAGTTGAGATAATGTTAGGAATGTTCTAGTACTTACCTAGGTAGCATTGTGGTTAAGGATATGGGCCCTGGAGCCAGCTTCAGTGCTTACTGTATGAACTTGAGCCTGGGTTTACCATCCATTTAGTGGGGATGATAGCAATTCTATTACTTCATAGGGTGGTTGTGACAATGTGAAGTGTTTTTTTTTTAACTTGCTAAAACTAAAAATTATTTTTTAAATTATAAAACTTTAAATAAATTATGTAAATTCTGTTACTTACATAGCATACTCTACAATTCGTATAGTTCTGAGGGCATTAGGCTTAAGAGGTAGGAAACCTGAGTTCCACTTCTGGTTTTCCTGAGCAAGTACCTCTGGCAAGCAACCTTGACCTCTGGCAAGTGGCAACCTTGCTTTCTCTCTCTTTGCCTTATTTTACTCATTTATAAAAGTGGGCTTAGATTTGAACTAGTTGATCTCTAAGATTCCTTCTGATTCTTCCATTCTGTTTTTTTGTCTCCCACTGAATCATAATTGAGCTAGCCCTAACACAGTTCATGAGGAGAGCATATTTTACAGCCTGGAGAAGAAAGAAGAAAAAGACTTGGGTAGGGAAAGCATGGTAATCTTATAGAAACACCAAGAGCTGATACATTGATAATTAAATTTGTTTCACTGATTCTAACCTAGGGCCAAACTAACACCTGTAGATCATAGGGAAGAGCTCTTGACTTAGCATGATGGACATGTGCTAACAGATTCTTCTGCACCAACATTGAAATGGGCCACTTTAAGTCCTTCCTAACACTGCAAGGACAAAGGCCAAGGTCAGACTGGTAGTGGTGCTTCAGAGTCAGATCAAAGTTATTTCTGCCTCAGCCAGGGATGGTGCTGGATAACTTCTGTAAACCCTCTAGCCTCCCATAGGTGGAAATCATGACATGATACAGTTGTTAAAATAATCGAGAAAAACCATATTGTCATGTGGCAAAGTGCTCACAGACTTTAACTGATTTATAACAATGACATTCATATTCTAAATTGTTTTCTGTTGTTTTTTTCTTTGGGTAGAAGTGTGAGACTAAGTATTATTTGTTCTTAGTTTTGAAAATGTTGCTCCTCCTAAGTCTTATGTAGTTTTGGATGATTCATCTGGGAAGAACAGCACTCTTACTTTCTTTGTTTTGGCTGATCTGTGAATGTTTGCCCCTTTTCTTTTAAGCTAAGCTAGGAACTGTGAATTTGGTTCTTTGGTCTTGTTGACATACCAGGTAAATTTGTCATTGATGGTGGAGTGCATTGCCAACTTCTTTGGAGATGTTTACCAGTCTGTGGCGACAATTTTGATAGTATTATCATCTTACAGTTTCTGCTAGGAAGCAGTCTTTGAAGAAGAATATGTAAGGGAGCAAGCCCTTGGGGGAAGAAGGTGTTCTTATTAAATAACTTATTGAATTATTCTCTTTTTCCTACTTCCTAAGGTAGAGTTTGGTCACTAAAGGAACAGTTGTTTCACATTCTGACTTAGCATCTGGTTGAGGAGGTTGTGTGTGTGTATGTACATTTCCTAAACTACTTCAGGTCTCCTTTACCCACTGGGTATCCTACTTCTGAGTTGGGATTAGTGGATAAATCATTTTACAGCAAGTTTTTAAGTGTTAGCACTATTGAGATTTGGGGCCAGATAATTCTTTGTTGTGAGGGGCTATCTTTTACATTATAGGATATTTAATAGCATCCCTGGTGTCTTCATACTAGATGCCAGTAGTACCCCCACAGTGAACGGCAATCAGAAATATCTCCAAAAGTCCCTGGGTGGCAAAATTGCTCTGGTTGAGAACCACTGACTTGTGGATTCTTCTCCAGCAGCCCTCTGCCACAGTTGTGGTCATCCTACTTCCATCTGGTTTCTCCATGTTGTTCGTCTTGCTCATGGCTTCCTCCCTGTGACTGTGCTCTGCTCAGCTAATTAGGTGGAATGTTGCCAAGTGGAAGGTGGGGAATAGGGCAGAGTAGTGGAATCAATGGGGAATAGGGCAGAGCTGGAATAAGGTGTGGCCCTGGGTAATGGCTAATCAGTGTAACACACAGATGGGTGTATTTTTTGGTGGCAGCTAATGATTAGACTTAAAAATATTTTTTTTTTTGACATGAAAGTGAGCTGATAGTGACAGTGGTATCATGCTCATCAGGTATGTGATGTCTTAATGCTGTCTGAAGCCTGCCTTGGGAGTCTGGGGTTTTGAAACAAAGCTCTAGGGATGTTCTCTCTTTAATGTTTTTATTTGAAAGAAAAAAAGAGAGAGACTGCTTCTTGATGCACTTCCATGTTTAATTTTCATTTCATTTTCAAGGTGACTTTTAAAAAAAATATTTTATTTATTTATTTATTTGAGAGAGAGGGCATGCGCGAGTGTACAAGCGGGAGCAGGATGGGGAGTGTACATTGGGGAGCAGGATGGGGAGAAGCAGGCTCCCTGCTTAGCATGATGCAGGGCTCTATCCCAGGACCCTAGCCAAAGGCAGATGCTCAATTGAATGAGCCACCCAGGCACTCTTTGATGTGACCTTAATAGCTAGATAGTTAAAAGTTTTTTTTTTTTTAACATACATGAAGCAGAGTAGGAGAATTTGTAAATATGAAGCAGCAAATGTTTGTTGAGTCCAACTAGGGATGGTGTCATGCCTTCAAGAAAGGCTGAGTCCTTTCTTCTGAAGAGTGAGGCAGGTAACTTGGAATGATGCCACCATGTAAGGAGTAGTAGCTCTGTCTCGGGTGGTAAAGGGTGGACAAGAAGAGATCTCATAGATAACTTGAGACTTGGACCAGGTGTCCACACTCCTTGTCTATATTCAAACAATCAGTGTTTGTTATTAGTATTTTTATTCTGTGTTTCATTAATTTTTTTTTTTTTTTTTTACCTAGACTGGGTCATCCATGAATGCTTGTTTTTATAAACTTTATTTTCTTAACATTTATTGTTTAACAGTCCCCATTTTTCTTTCAGTGACTGCATATTGTATTTGTGGTTATATTCTAATTTACTTAGCCATTTGCCTACTGTTGAGCATACAGCTTGTTTTAAAGAATTTTGCTACTGTAAATATCCTTTGATGAATATCTTTGGGCATACATTTTAAATCCACAGTTCAGATGATTTCTTTTGGGGACAGTATTATGTACTAGAATCACTGGGTGAGATGGTGTGGATATTTTTAAGGCTTTTGATTTGTATTTATGAACTGCTTTAGTGAAAGATTTTTTTTTAAGGTTCGAATTAACACTCTCACTAATAGGGTTTTGAGTGGCCATTTTCAGGCATACTTACCAAACTGATTTAAGAGGTAGAAAACATCTTTCTTTGCCTATTTAAATTATTAGTGAGTTTGATATTTTGTTGTTTTTCCTTTAAAAGTTTATTAGTTTTTCTTGTAAATAAGCTATAGATACCTTTTCCCATTAATTTTTTGGGGTATTACTTTTTTCTGAATGTTTTATACAGTTTCTTTATATATTAAAGGAAGTAACCTTTTATCTGTCATATTTGTCAAAAAGTTTTCCAGTTTTTCAATTATGTCTTTTGTTAGGTGTTACTTTTTATTTTGATATGGTTTCAGACTTACAGAGTATAAGGAGAATACAAAGAATTACCACATATCTTTTACCAAGATTCACCAGTTATTTATATTTTACCCATTAGCTGTATCATGCTCTCTCTATGGATATATATAAATGCAAGCTTTTCTGATTAATTTGAGTCTAATTTGTATGTTTCCCAAGAACCATGACATTCTCTTACAGAAATACAGTAAAATATTTGTCAGGAAATTAAATAATCAGGTACACGAGTGTAACCTAATTCATACATCATATTGTATTTTTAACAATTGTCCCTATAATGTCCTTTATTCTTTTGTTTTTCCTGTCTACTATGCAATCCAGAATCACACTGAATTTTTTTTCTATCTTCATACATCATTTTATTGCCTTTTCCAAAAATTATCTGACCATGTGCCAAAACTAACACAACCATTTGGAATGGGCAGAGATTGCAAACTCTTGTCCTTACTGCGTGGCCACAGTTTCCTTGTTTAGATGATATAAAAATGCCAAGTTGGTGTAGCCATAAAATGAGTTGTGATGTAAATGATGGTTAATAAGTCAAGCTGCCTAAATGAAACACTGTGAGACAGTTGAGTTACTGACACTGCTGGAAAATGGGATGGTGGAAAACAGCCAGGGTGAGTTCAGGTTTCTTCAGTCTCCTTTAATCTGGAGTAGTTCCTCAACCTGTCTTTGTCATTCTTGATATTGATGTTTAAAAAAATGTTTTAAAAAATTGATTGGAGAGAGAGCACAAGTAGGGAGGAGAGGCAGAGGGAGAGTGAAAAGCCAGCTCCCCGTTGAGCAGGGAGCCTGACACAGGGCTCTATCCCAGGACCCTCTGAGATCAGGATCTGAGCCCAAGGCAGATACTTAATCGACTCAGCCATCCAGGTGCCCCAGATACTGACATTTTTGAGGAGTACAGCCTAATTATTTTCTAGACTGTTCCTCAGTTTGTGCTTATCTGAATTTTCCTCATGATTAGATTCAGATTGTATATTTTAGACAGGGAGAAAACAAAAGTGATTTTTATTTTTCTCAGTGCAGCATATTAGGAGCCATTAGATGATAGGTAGTTCCAATATTGCTGGTAAAATCGAACACTTGGTTAAGTTGCTTTCTGTTAGATTTCTCTGTTGTCAAGATATAATTTTTTCTTTTGAAGTTGGTAATTCTTGAAACTATATAAATACTGTGTTCCAAACAGATGGAAAAATATTCCATGCTCATGGATTGGAAGAATTAATATTGTGAAAATGTCAATGTTACTCTGGGCAATTTACACGTTTAATGCAGTCCCTATCAAAAAACCATGGATTTCTTCAGAGTTGGAACAAATCATGTCAAGATTTGTGTGGATAGCCAGGGGAATGTTAAAAATAGCCAAATAGCCAGGGGAATGTTAAAAAGTTAGAACAAATTATTTTAAGATTTGTGTGGAATCAGAAAAGACCCCGAATAGCCAGCGGAATTTTAAAAAAGAAAACCATATCTGGGGGCATCACAATGCCAGATTTCAGGTTGTACTACAAAGCTGTGGTCATCAAGACAGTGTGGTACTGACACAAAAACAGACACATAGATCAATGGAACAGAATAGAGAATCCTGAAGTGGACCTTCAACTTTATGGTCAACTAATATTCGACAAAGGAGGAAAGACTATCCACTGGAAAAAAGACAGTCTCTTCAATAAATGGTGCTGGGAAAATTGGACATCCACATGCAGAAGAATGAAACTAGACCACTCTCTTGCACCATACACAAAGATAAACTCTAAATGGATGAAAGATCTTAATGTGAGATAAGATTCCATCAAATCCTAGAGGAGAACACAGGCAACACCTTTTTAAATTGGCTACAGCAACTTCTTGCAAGATTCATCCATGAAGGCAAGAGAAACAAAAGCAAAAATGAACTATTGGGACTTCATCAAGATAAGAAGCTTTTGCACAGCAAAAGAAACCATCAACAAAACTCAAAGACAACCTATAGAATGGGAGAAGATATTTTGCAAATATCCTATTCAGTTCCACATAAATTTTAGAATTAAATGGCCAATTTCTATAGAAATGCCTGGTAGAAATGTGAATGTAATTCTGATTTGGGCAGAATCAGTATCTTTGCAGTATTGAATTTTCCAAATTACAAACAAGGTGTATGTCTTTATTAGGTATTTAGATATTTAAATTCATTCAGTAGTGTTTTTTTTTTAACTTCTCACTATATAGGGAATGCATGGCTTTTGTAAAAATGTTTTATAATTATTCAACATTTGACATTATTTTAAGATAAATTTTTCACATTTTTTTCTTTTTGTTGCTAATTTGAGTACTTTTGAATTTTGTATTTTGACCTTGCATCCTGCAATGTTGCTAAGGTGACCTCGATAAATCTTGCTAAACTGCCTTAGATTTCTTTTTTTTTTAATTTTTTAATTTATTTTTTAAATATTTTATTTGTTTATTTAAGAGAGTGTGCAAGTACGAGCAGGGAGAAGGGCAAAGAGAGAGGGAGAAGCAGACTCCCTGCTGAGCAAGGAACCCTTCTGGTTGCATCCCAGTGTCCAGAGATCATGACTTGAGCCAAATCAGGTGCTTAACTGACTGAGCCAGTCAGGTGCCCCCTGACTTAGATTTCTTAGGAATTTGTTAACAGTATGTTATCTATGAAAAGAGGCAGTTTTACATCACTCTTCCTAATTTTTATACCTGTAATTCTTTTTCTTGCCAGGTTAGGACTAGGACATTCTCTATATTGTTGAATAGAAGCAATGACAGTAGGCATACTTGCCTTGTTGCCACCATAGAGGGAAAATTCTGAGAGAATCTGGGGGGTGGGGGTGGTGGAGAGGTGTCTCAATCTCACAACCCTATGTACGCATTGAAGAATCCCCTAGTTAAATCATTTGCATTTGCAATTACAACATGCATCCTTAACTTATCCTGGTCTATCCTAGTCTTAGAGTTAATATTATAGCACAACCTATAAAATATAAGAACCTTGTAAATATGTAATTCTATTGCTGCCCCATTCATTGTGCTATTACTGTAATGTATCTACATATACCTCCATTATTAGCTCCAATATTATACTTCTTGTATTAAGCAGCCAATGTCTTCTAAAGAAATTAAGAGGAGAAAATGAAAGGCAGTTTTTAATGTTTACCATTTCCGATGAATTCTTGTTTGTATACCCTAGTTTTTATAAGGTGTCATTTGCTGGGGCTTATTTCCTTAGTTTTTGCTTATCTGGATATCTTTGTCTTTTTTTTTTAATTTTATTTTTAAGTAATCTTTATACCCATCATAGGGCCTGAACTCACAATCCTGAGATGAAGAGTCACATACTCCACTGACTAGCCAGCCAGATGCCCTGTCTTTCATTTTTGAAGGATATTTTTGCTGCATATGGAATTATGGGCTGACGGTTTTTCCTTTTCAGCATTATAGATGTTTTTTAATGATACAGTTAACTGTCATTTGTATTGTTGTTAGTATTATTATTGTTATTTATTTCTAGGTGCTTTTAAGATTTTTCTCTTTATTTTTGGTTTGCAGTAGTTTATGATATGCCTTGGTATAATTCTGTTTGTACTTATCTTACTTAGTATCCACTGAGTTTCTTGGATTTACAGATCAGTGTTTTTCATCAAATTTGGGAAGTTTTTGGCTATCACGTCTTCATATATTTTTTTCTGCTGCAGGTTGACACGCTTCCTCATCTGTGTCTCCAATTATATGTATGTTATACTTTTTGATATTATCTCACAGATTTGTAAGAGTTTGTTCTTGTGTGTGTGTGTGTGTGTGTGTGTGTGTGTGTGTATGTGCAATTTTCCTCCCATTTTTAAGCTTGGATAATTTCCAGTTCACTGACTCTCTTCCAGTTCACTGACTCTTCTATCCTCTCCAATCTACTGTTAAGATCATCCAGTGAGTTTTTAAAAATTTTAATTTTCTTCACTTCTAGGATTTCTCTCTGGCTTCATTTCTTAATTTTCATTCTCAGTTGAGATTTCTACTCATTTAGACCACATTATCTTATTTTTCTTACTTGTAGTGGGTAACGTTGAGATAAGTCTATTTTTTTCTGATATTATACCTGTCTTTGTTTTCTTTTAATACTTAACATTTTTAATCCTTTTACTTTCAACTTTTAGTTATTATTATTATGCCTTGTGTAAATAATATATAACATATAAAATATATAAGTTATTTATATTTTATAAAATCTTATAATCTGACAATTTTAATTCATTTATGTATATCATGATTGTTGATATATTCATGATACCTGCTATTTTACTTTGCACTTTTTATTTGCACTTTTCTATACCTTTTTCTTATTTGTTCTCCTTTGGGAAAAAAAATAAGATTTTTGCTCTTGTTTTTCTCTTACGGTGTTTTCCCTCTCTATTGTTTTAGGTGTTTTTTCCTGGTTTATTCTTGAGATAGTACTCTCTTCCCATACATATGCCTTAATTTAAACACTTTGGTTTTTCAGATTTTTTTCTCTCTTCTGTTTAAACCCACAATTAATTACAAACTATTACTACTTTTAGCATGGGAAATGTTTCTTTACATTTTCTTGGATGTTTACCATTATTGCTTTTGATATCTCAGATCTGTTTTCTCAGATAATTTTCTATTTTTCTGCACTATATTCTTTTAGAATTATTTTTCTTTTAGATTTTTTTTGATGAAGATCTGCTGGTTATAAACTCTCTGTTATTATATATTTGGAAGTATCTTTATGTCATCTTTATTCTTGAAGGATAGTTTTGCTGAGAATACAGTGTTTGATGATACTACGTTTTCTCTGTAGTTCGAAAATAATCTGCTATTTTTGGTTTTTGTTGTTGCTGGTAAGAATTCTTTAGTCAGATTTAATTATAGTAATTGGTTTTTTGTTTGGCTGTTTTAAAATATTTCATTTTATAGTTTCCTACAATGTTTCTAGGTGTTGAGTTCTTATTTATACTTGGTGTATATTATTTTTCTTGAATCTTGATCCAAGTCTTTTATGTTTTTGAAAATTCTCCCCTCTTATCATTTCAAATATTGTTTCTGGTGTTTTTCTTTCTGCTGTCTTATTCATAGAGACATATTCATGTGTGGCAAAATTTGATTTTGACTTTATATATATTTTTTCAGAGTATGAATTATGCCAGGAAGGTAGGGAGCTGTGCTAAATGAGGAAACTAAGTGATTCAGAGCACACACTCTGAGACTAGGCTTGCTGCTGGCCATCTGGGCTACCCCTCACCAGATGAGGGACCCTCAGCATGCCAGTACAGTTCTCTGTGTCTTAGTTTACCCATGGGTAAAGTGGACATAATAGTAGGATCTGACTCATAAGGTTGTGAGGATTGATTGATTTAGTATATATAAAGTATATGGAACTGGCCTATTATGCAGTGAGCTCTCTATCAGTATTTGTTCTGGTGTAGGCTCACTAGCAGTGGTGGCAGACCCAGGTTCCCTGACTCTAAATCTTGTACTTTTATAATTGTGTTTCTTCTGATGGCCTATTAAGTTTATGATCTGTCTACCAACTTTTAATTTACATATGATTAGAACAAGGCTAAAATTAATTGTTCCTTTCCTAAAATTTATGTTTTTCCTGAATAATTGAAATTGCCAGAAAATTACTACTTTTTAAACCACACTTTTCCTTTTTAAAGATACATTCACTTGGAATATTTGATTTAAAAAGGTAAGGGGTGGGGATCCCTGGGTGGCTCAGTGGTTGAGCGTCTGCCTTTGGCCCAGGGCATGATCCTGGAGACCTGGGATTGAGTTCCGCATCAGGCTCCCTGCATGGAGCCTGCTTCTCCCTCTGTCTGTCTCTCTGCCTCTCTCTCTCTCTATCTCAGAAATAAATAAAATCTTAAAAAGAAAAAAAAAAGGTAAGGGGTGCCTGGATGTCTCAGTCAAGCGTCTCCATTCAGATTAGGTCATGATCACAGGGTCCTGGGATCAAGCCCTGCAGCATTGGACTCTGCTCAGCGGGGAGCCTGCTTCTCCCTGTCCTTCTCTCTCTGCACCCCACCCCTGCCCTCTGCTTGTGTTCTCTCTCTCTCTCTTTCTCAAATAAAATGAATAACATCTTTAAAAAAGGGCAAGAATTGTCAAAGTATGAATGAGGCTTTCCCACAAATTCTATATTATATTTTGCTGATTTTACTACATATTTTTTTCTCTTTAGGCTTTGAAATGTTCTGCTTTATGTAGACATTATTTCTTCAAAATGTAAGTTTTATTTGTGGTACAATATAATTGTAAAAAAAGAGAAAGCAGCATAGCAAAAGTGAAAGTTCCCTTGTGAGTCTACTCCCATTCTCTCTGGATACTTTGCAGTTACAGTGTTAATAGTTGGATGTCACAAGCACCTATACATGCACCTATACTTCTGTGTTTGTGCATACACACATACCCACACATATAACCTGCTGGTGCTGGAGGCAGAACTGAGAGCTCTCACCCCTGTGCCCAATACTGGCAGTGTGGGCACTGTTACTAGTGCAAATGTTGTTAGTTGGCAGGGCTACCATTGTGGCTGGGGCACCAGGATGGTCATTATCACCCACACTGCTATCATTTTCTGGCTAACAGATAATGTTTCCTGTGCTGCAACTCCTTGAAATTTTATTGTTCTACAGAGCCTTTTTGAGATATATCTTTACCTCTATTTACAGTTCCCCTGTTTTATGCAACATAGTATGAGTGATGCACACCATGTGGTCCTCCAAGCCATGTCTAGGTTCTAATGTTCCATGGCTTTATTTGGATTAAACCTGGGCTCTTGCTTTACAATGAATGGTTGTGCCTCCCTCCCCTCCCTGCAACCCACCCATAGAGATTTCTTGGTCCTCTTGGTCCTTTTTGTAAACAGGCCTTTGGCATGTCTGGCCCTGCCAGTGACCTCAATCATGTGCAAAATCTCTCTGTCTTTCCTAGAGTAATCCTAGTGTAGGCTCAGCTGGGAGTTGTGCTTCAGAGGAATAAAATTGTATAGAAGTGATTTTTTTTAAAGATTTATTTATTTATTCATGAGAGAAACACACAGAGAGAGGCAGAGACATAGGAGGCAGAGGGAGAAGAAGCAGGCTCCATGCCCGGAACCTGATGCAGGACTCGATCCCGGATACCGGGATCACATCCTGAGCCGAAGGCAGACACTCCACCACTGAGCCACCTAGGCATCCCAAAAGTGATTTTTTAATTTAATTTTATTTTTTTATTTTTTTTAAATTATTTTTTCCCAAAAGTGATTTTTTAAAAAAAAGATTTTATTTATTTGAGAAAGAGAAAGAACATGAGTGTGCACAAGTGGGGAGAGGGGCAGAGGAGAGAGAGAAGCAGATTCCCCGCTGAGCAGGGAGCCTGATTTTGGGCTTAGTCCCAGGACCCCAAGATCATGACCTGAGCTGAAGGCAAACACTTAACCCACTGAGCCATTCAGGCACCCCAGAGTTCACCTTTGTAAGATAGAAATACCAAAGTTAATTAGAACTATAATAGAAAAGTATCAGTGATCCTTTTTTTTACATATTTGTTAGAAACTTACACTGTAGTATATTATTGCTAAATTTATAGCTGCCAGGCAGCCCGGGTGGCTCAGCGGTTTAGCGCTGCCTTTGGTCCAGGGCATGATCCTGGAGACCCGGGATCGAATCCCAAGTCGGGCTTCCAGCATGGAGCCTGCTTCTCCCTTTGCCTGTGTCTCTGCCCTCCTCTCTCTCTGTCTCCATGAATAAACAAATAAATAAATCTTAAAAAAAATACATTTAAATTTATAGCTGCCATTGTATTATGGTAGCCCTGAATGAGCACACACTCCTAAAAATGTTGAGTGAGTCTTGGCACAGTGTTTTTCTAAGGTACCTGATCCAAGGCATCTGTTAGCTTGGTGCTGTGTACTTGTTAGCTCTCTTGCTATCGATGCTGTGGGATAGCTGGGGGAGTGGCAAGCCCCTATTGAGTGCACCTGCGAAAGGACTACTGCTTCTGCAGTGGTGCTGCCTCATTTGACTTCTCTTAGTGTTGGGCATGCTGCTTCTGACCCCTCATGCTCCTTTAGAGTAACTCTGAATCTACTTTCCAGCCCTGTCCTCTTCTCTGCCACAGGAGTTCTTATGGATCTTCTGTTAATAGTCATACTCCTGACCTCTCTCCCATTTCCTTTAAGTACTAGGGTGTTTTATTTTTTTCTTTTTAAAAAATCTGCTATTGTGCTAGTGGTCCATGAAGTTTATTTTTAGAAGAATTATACATTAAAGGCTGTTGTAGGGATGCCTGGGTGGCTCAGCGGTTGAGCGTCTGCCTTTGGCTCAGGGTGTGATCCTGGAGTCCTGGGACCGAGTCCCACATTGGGCTCCCTGCATGGTCTCCCTCTGCCTGTGTCTCTGCCTCTCTCTGTGTGTCTCTCATGAATAAATGAGTAAATATCTTTAAAAAAATAAAGGCTGTTGTAGTTAGAGGCATGTATACAATAAAATAGACAATGGGTTGGAAGTGTTAAGGATTAGCACATTTTGTTTAATGGGTATGGAGTTTTAGTTTTGCAAGTTTGAAAAAGTTCTAGAGATCTTTTCAAAACATTGTGAATATATTTAACACTATTGAACTGTACACCTAAAAATGGTTAATTGATAAATTTTGTACATGTTTTTATCACAATAAAAGAAGAATGAGCGGTGCCTGGGTGGCTCAGTTAGTTGGGCATCTGCCTTCGACTCAAGTCATGATCCCAGCGTCCTGGGACCAAGCCCCACATCGGGCTCCCTGCTCAGTGGGGAGCCTGCTTCTCCCTCTGCCTCTGCTGCTCCCCTGCTTCTGTTCTCTCTCTCACTCACTCTCTCTGTCAAGTAAATAAATAAAATCTTAAAAAAAAGAAGAATGAGTATCTTGTGGAGTGTAAATTTAAAAAGTTAAATATAGGGTTTGGGATTTTAAAACTTTTTATTTTGTACTTAGTTCTATTTATTCAACCTTTATCACAAATTGAATAGACAAATTAGAATTATTGGAAGGGAAGATGTATAACAAACAGAATTTATTCATTTAACGTTTATTGGCCACCTCCAGTGTAGCAGGCTCGGTCCCTTTAGTTCATAATCTAGAGATATAAGAGGCATGTGCCCCCAGAGGACAGGTAGGTGACAGAATACAAGCATTGCCACTTAAACTGAACTACAGAAGAGAAAAATGGTGTATACTCTGAACATTTTATTATTAACTTAAAGTTTATATTTGTGCAAGCATTCATCAAATTTTCAAAACTTAATTATGGAAAATTTCAGATATACACAAAAGAGGAATAATAGTACAATGCACTGCTGTGTGTTCGGATCCCAGCTGGCATCACCTTCCAGCCTCTTTTGTCTCCTTATATCCCACTCCCGGCATCTTTGAAGAAAGTTCTAGTTAGTATATTTCATATAAATATTTCAGTACTTTTACTGAGAGAAGAGCCATTTTCTTAGAATTAACAACAATACCACAATTGCCCCCAAATTATTTTATACTTTTTAGAAAAAAAAGATTTTATTTATTTGAGAGAGACAGACAGCATGTTAGCCAAGTAGGGGGAGGGAGAGGAATTAGCCGACTCCACACTGAGCAGGGAGTCTGGCTCTGGGTTCCATCAGGGACCCTGAGGTCATGACCTGAGCCTAAAGCAGATGCCTAACTCAGTGAGCTACCCAGATGCCCTATTTCTTCATACTGTTTTTTGCATTTGATTTATTTGAATCTAAACCTGGTTCATCTACATGTTACATTTAGTTGATACGTTTTCTTTAACATCTCTTAACATACAGGTTCCCCTTCTTATTTATTTACTTTGTTCTTGAAACATATTTGCTGAAGAAATCCTGTCATTTATCTTAGCGTTTGCTGAATGCATCTCAGTGGTGTCATTTAACATGTTTTTTCCCCATCCCTTACTTCCTATAAACTGAATGTTAATTTTAGAGATTGTATTTGATTTAGGTTCATTTTTGTTGCAAGAATATTTCATAGAGGGTGGTTTCCAATAGCATTTCATGTCTGATTGTTTTTTCTTTGTGATGTTGATGGCCACTTTCAATTTGCATAATCAGGGTTTTGCAAGATGTTGCTGTTTTTTTTTTTTTTTTTAATTTTTATTTATTTATGATAGTCACACAGAGAGAGAGAGGCAGAGACACAGGCAGAGGGAGAAGCAGGCTCCATGCACTGGGAGCCCGACGTGGGATTCGATCCCGGGTCTCCAGGATCGCGCCCTGGGCCAAAGGCAGGCGCCAAACCGCTGTGCCACCCAGGGATCCCCAGATGTTGCTATTCTAATTTCATTATTTCTTCTTCATTTATTAGCTGTAATACATCTATAGAGAAGTTTTTCTTAAGTTTTGGTTATTCAGAGGTAACAGTTCATGTAGGGGAAACAAGTTAAATGAACGTTTCTTTCCCTTTACTTATAACTCTTGGAGGGTTCTTAATATCTTCAAAGATGGTAAATGATGTTTTTTTCTTCATTTTTAACAAATAGCATTATGAACACATGAATTTTAGCATATTTGATTGTTTTGGAAGTCTATCAGAGTTATTCTTAGCATATTGTTTCGTCTTTGGCCAGTGTGAATGAATACCTTCAGACTGGTTCCTGGATCCTTTTGACATGAACTCCTTTGATGTTTACATTTGTAAATATTATTACTAACAATATGGTTACTAAAAATGGTTTAAGAATTAAAAATCATTTTTCTCTAATTCTTTTTTCTATTCTTAGGATAGTATCCTCAAGGGATCAAGGGTGAAATTGTGTTTGAAGTTATTTGAAATAATTCCTTTTTATATGGTTACACCACTGATTGTATAAATATTTAGGTTTATTTCATTTTGCTTTTGAATTTTAGGAATTAGAAACTTTTGTCTCTTGGGTTTTTTTTTTTTTTTTTTTTGTTAATTGATATGGAAAACATATACATGGTCCCAGAGCCAAGTCTATGGAACAAGACAGGATGAGGAAAGCCTAGCTCTGATCCTCATCCTCTCTGTTCTGGTCTTCTCTCCCTATCATTTCATTTAAAACATGTAAGCAAGTGGGCGTGCATGCAGTGCACTCACATGTACATAGTTATTTCTGCCTCTCAACGCCATCTTAGATGAATGGTAGCATGCTATATATCATTTCCTCTCCTTGCTTTTTACTCTTCTTGTTGTTTCCTGGAAATCATGCAATGCAAGTATATAGAGACATTATTTATATCTTTTTTGCAGCTATATCATATTCCATTGTGTGAACATAATGTCGAATATTCACCCAGTCCTGTGTTAATGGACATTTTGTCTTTAGTTTTTTGCTGTTTCAAATAGTACTATAGTGAATAATTGCTGTATCTTTTTAAAATTTTTTTAAATAACTGGTATATCTATATAGTTTTTGAATCTTTGCCACCCTAAAGGGAAATTTAAGTAGAAACTGTGGGGAAGCATTCACATGCAAAGTTTCTGATATTAGTGGACAGTGCAGGAGGACAATCTCTTGACCTAGGGTAGGAGTTTTTTTTAGTATGCTTCCAGTGATTGGAGTTCTAGATCATTATTCTTGTATAAACTCCATCTATATGGTAACTTGTACTTTCTAGTTTCAGTTTCTTTAAAGTAGATTTGAGATTTTAGAAATTTCTGAAGCAATCTGAGCACAGAATTTTGGTACTTAGAGTATTTTTTCCAAGTCTCTTGTAGTTGTCTTACCTATAACCCATTTGTCAGAAAATTTTAAGGGAAATAATGTACTTTTATGGGTAATTTCCAAAGTAGTCAACTGTGTTTTTATGGGAATCGTAGTTTCTTATTTTTGTAGCCACATTTTTGCTCATTTGTGATTAGTTTATATAGTATTAAATTATATAATTGTGATCATGAGGGACGCCTGAGTGACTCAGTCAGTTAGGTGTCAGCCTTTGGCTCAGGTCATGATCCTAGGGTCCTGGGATTGAGCCTCGCATCCAGCATCTTATTTGGTGGGGAGCCCTCTTCTACCTCTCTCTCTCCCAGTTCCCCTGTTTGTGTTTGCTTTCTTCTCTCTCTGTCAAATAAGTAAGTAAGTAAAATCTTAAAAAACAAAACAGAAAAACAATTGTGATCATGAATACAACTGACATAAATAGCTTTGGGTATGTTAGAAGAAAATTTTCCACAGGCAGTTTACTGATCTGGTTGGCTTTTATGCAGTGGTTTATGAATTGGCAGCATCTAACTAGCAGATCAAAAGAGCTATACAAGGAGGTTTTTTATAGATCAAGGGGAGTAGGAACAAGGAGGTTATACTGGTCATTTGCTGACTGGTTAGAGCAGAGTTACTTTCCTTATGTGAAGCAAAGGGAAGTCTTGGAGCCAAGTCAAGTAACTTGTGCTGAGCAGACAGTTGCTGATGGTTAACCTAAACCTTCCTTTTCTGGGAGAAATGAACATAAAAATTTAGTTAAGCTTTGATTTGTTGACATAGCGATTCCATCTTGGGTCTAATCTGATATTTTTAACAAGTATAAACTGTAGAGTTTTGATATGTATATAACTGGTGGGAACAGAAATGTGCACCTTACTGAGATTTGCTTTCTACATGTGATAGTGTCTATGTTCTGGGTATTAGCCAGTATATTTTAGGGAAGGACTGGCTAGCATCAGTCCCCTTCTAATATTTCACAGTTCCCTGTAGGACCCTGACACTTAGAAGGTGCTCAGAAAATGTTGATGAGCCATTTTAGTGTTTGGGTCATACTAGCCTTCTTGTTCCTATTAAAATATATGTCTGTCTATTTGTTTGGTTAATTTAATTGATTCAGATATTTTATGTCTTCCCAAAGAGAAGGCATTTATAATGAGATAAAAATCTCTGAGAATTGATAGTTGACTTTATTTATTTTTTTTAAATTTTTTTATTTATTTATGATAGTTACAGAGAGAGAGAGAGAGAGGCAGAGACACAGGCAGAGGGAGAAGCAGGCTCCATGCACCGGGAGCCCGATGTGGGATTCGATCCCGGGTCTCCAGGATCGCGCCCCGGGCCAAAGGCAAGCGCCAAACCACTGCGCCACCCAGGGATCCCTGATAGTTGACTTTAAAAACAAATAACTATTTCCCAATTTACATTTATATTACTTCTATATAGAACACTGTAGGGAATACTAAAGAAATATGTAATGATCCAGAGAGAATTCAGCCTTTTAAATAGGCTAAGCTTTATATGCTTGGGAATAATCTAAAAGTATATAGTATATTATATTGGGGTTCTCCAAAGAAACAGAATCAATAGGAGACACACAAACACAAACACACACATATATACACACACATATATACATATGACAGAGAGAGAGAGAGAGGCAGGCAGAAACAGAGACACTAAGAGATTGAGATTGAGATTTTTATTGATTTTGACCAGTTGGTTCATGTGCTGTGGAAGCTGACAGGCTGGGAATCCAGAGAAGAATTAATTCTGGAATTCGAGTCTGAAGGCAGTCTATTGGCAGAATTCTCTCTTCCTCCAGGGTAGGTTGGCCTTTTCTTAAATTAAGGCCTTCAAGTGATTAGGTCAGACCTACCCATAAAGGAAAGTAATCTCCTTTACACAAATTCTGCTGACTTATATGTTAATCACATATGAAAATATACCTTCACAGAAACATCTAGAATAATGTTTGACCAAGTATTTGGGTACTATTGCACAGTCAAGTTGACATAAAATTAGCCATTGCGTATATTGAAGGACCATTTTGTTCAAACTGTAAGGAGTATTGGGTAAGTGCTATGGGTGGTAATAAAGGGAAAGGGAAACTTGTTTTGCTGTTTATTTCTTGCAGAGGAGATAAGCTTTGAAACGTGTTCTGAAGGCCAGGGAGTTTACGCCCCAGTGTACACAGTATGGAGAGCATCTCAAGGGGGTAGATCAGAATGAACAAGGGTAGAGTTGACTGTGGCATATACAGGGTTCTTGAGAAGATTTGTCCTGGCCGGACAGACTTATTTTAGAAGGTGAGGGAGGTTAAGACTGAAGAGGTGAGGCAAGCCCCACTGTGGTTTCCAACTTCACTACAGGGAGTAGAGAAAGTGCTTGCTCCAGCCTGAGTTGACAGCTGGCTGGTGCAGGGCTGTCTGCACAACCAACATTCTATGCTAAATTATATGCTATGAAAAGAATTCCTTTTGCTGGAAGCACTTCAAATGAAATATAGTTGCTTTAGATTTTTTGTTATAAAGTATTATCAACTTAATAAAAATGCTTCAAAAGATCTGTGAAGAAATGTGGCAACTCCTATGTGACTTGCTGCTAGAAGTAATTCTAGTCTCTAAGCCTTGAAATATTTTTGGATCCATTATTCTGAAATAGAAATAGAGCTCAGTAACTGTTTTCTCCCACACAAATTAAATAATTTATTTTTTAGAATGTAATAGGTTTAAAAACACTTTATGATATAGGAAAAAACCCTCTACCAATACAAATAATTAGTATCACAGAGAAAAATAGCACAAATAGTGTGTGGTGGTTTGGTGCAAAATGGCCTGTAATGTCTCTTCCTCTTTGCAATATGAATCTGCTTGTTTCTTCCATCAAGTGTTAAGAGTCTGTTTCTCCACCCTTGATGCTGGACTTTGACATGTGACTGATCTGGCCAGGGGGACATGAGCAGGCATGATGCAGCCAGAGGTACCATGTGCAGTAAGCCATTCCTCTTGAGTTCTCCCCCCTTGGAGTGCTGCTTGCTACTACATAGAGAAGCTCGGGAGGAAGTCCACATGGGAAGGGAGGCCCAGCCTTCCCCATTGAACCCAGTCCTTAACTGACCTGGATCCAGTGCAGCAGCATGGAAGTTGGGTAAGGGCAGCAGGAGAGCTGCCCTTGGAATGTGAATTGTGAGAAATGGAATTGTGACATGTTGTGCCCAAGATTGCGAATCTGAGAAACCACCAAGGAGCCGACACTGATGCAAGTACATGAGGGTTTATTTACAAGCTCGAGCTTGTATACTCCAAGTATACTCCATACAGCAGAGCAGGGACTTGGACCCTGAGATTAAGAAGCACAGCAGTGTTATAGGGGCCAGTGGCCAATGAGATTGTAACACACATAGAAAGTTGCACAGTCATGTCGATCCACACGCATGGGCAAATTGAATCACAATTTACCCTATAGCAACCATTTGTTTTTGTTTTTTTTGTTTTGTTTTGTTTTTTTAATTTTTATTTATTTATGATAGTCATCACAGAGAGAGAGAGAGGCAGAGACACAGGCAGAGGGAGAAGCAGGCTCCATGCCCCAGGAGCCTGACGTGGGATTCGATCCCGGGTCTCCAGGATCGCGCCCTGGGCCAAAGGCAGGCGCCAAACCGCTGCGCCACCCAGGGATCCCTATAGCAACCATTTGAACTAGCTTATCATTCTGGTTAGAATTGGCGTGCAGGTTTGGCCGACAAAAGACGGGGTTTACATTTTATGGGCGGTTAGAGGTTCCGCATTCCTATGCGGGCTGGTTTCTGATAAGAGTGTGCTTAATAGTTAGACTACCGTGGGGTAGTGCCTTAAGCAATAGGCAGGTCGTGTGGGGGGTTTTACATGAGATGGCGGGTGTAGCACAGAATGGAGTTAGTCCTGCTCTGCTTATCCAGGGGTAGGGGATTTTTGTTAGATTTCCTGGGTCCCACAGAGAAAGAAGAAATCATTGCCGTTTAAGCAACTAAGTTTTGGGTAGTTTGTTACCCAGCAATAACAAATGGAAACATTGTATGGTAAATGGGTGGAATCTATTTCTGTTTTCTAGTCATGGCTCCACAGTCCAGTAAGGGAGGCAGAAATAGAAGCAGGTCACTTAGTGTGATGAATTCCAAGGAAGGGCTCTGGGCTTCTGTGATCTTGATCTCTCCTCTGCCTCCGTTCCTCATCTCTAAGGATCAGATACTGCCTTCTGTAGGACAGACATTGAAGAGCATTTGGAGGAACTAGAGAAAGTAGACTATTTCTGGTCTTCACTGGAAGTGTTTCCTATTACTAAAGTCAGACTCATACTTCAGTTTCTTAGAAGTGAAATGCTGAAAGAGCCCCAATATATTTCTTTTCCTTTTGTTAATTGAGTGTTCTTAGTATTCTGATATTTGTCCTGTGAGCAAGGGAATGCCCGTGAATATTCCTCCTTAACTTTCCTCATGTTCAGAATCTTTTGGAAAATCTGGCTGTTGGTTCAGGCCCTTCACCCAGTAATCATCCTTGGTTCACCTTATTCACACACATAGTGGAGTGTTTCTGCTGAGGTCTCCCAGGGTCATTGGATAAGATGGCATGCACTGTTTTGAGCTGAGTCCCATCTGCCCCACATTATTTTCTCCCTTACTTGCTCTGTTGCTCTGCTCCTTGGGATCCTAAATTACATATACTGGCCTTTAAGTCTGCAGCATGTCTCCTTTCTTTTGCTTTTTTTTTTTTTTTAAGTTTATTTATTCAAGTAATTTCTTCATCCAACATGGGGCTCAGACTCATGACCCTGAGATCAAGAACTGCATGTTCCACTGACTGAGCCAACCAGTTGCCTGCTCCTCCCACCATTTGCTTTTGGCTAAGAACTTAGTACCAGGTTCCATCAGTTTCCTTCTGGGGGCCCATTCTCCTCCCATGAGGCAGCATTGGTGGGCATACCTGGAGTCTACTCTTATATAATCTACTGGAATAGTTTAAAGAGGGAACAGCTGGAATGCGACAGTGAGAAGAGTTCGCGCTTCTATCAAGGTAGGAAGACGGGGAAAAAGAAATAAAGAAACAAAAGGCCTCCAAGGGGGAGGGGCCCGCAAGGAGCCAGGCTGAGGCCGGGGCGGGTGTCCCCAGGACAGGAGAGCCCCGTCCCGGAGAAGCAGGAGCTGCACCAACCTTCCCGGGCGGAAAGGGGCTCACAGGGAGTTAGAGCAGGACCCCGGGAGGGAGGGCAGGGATGCCCTTGGGCTCCCTGGGACACTAACAGGCACCTGCGCCCCGGGGAGAGTGCGCGGAGCTCCCTAAGGGCTGCAGCGCGCGGGGGACCCGGAGCAGCTCGGAGGGGCTCGGGCGGCGGCTCCGTGGAGGGGGCTGCGGGGCGGGAGCGCGAATCCAACAGCGCAGGCCCGGCAGCACAGGGTGCTGGGACACAGCCCAGGATCCGGCCTCCCCCGGGACAGGCAGAGGCCGGGAGGGCCCAGGACAGCAAGGATGCTCCTGCCCCGAGCTGAGCGGATCAGCGGCCCCGCCCCAGAGCCTCCAGGCCCTGCAGACGGAGAGCCCCGGAGTTTTTGTGGGGGCTGACTCCAGGGCTGCAGAGCTGGCCCCGCCACTGTGGTTGTTCCTCCTGGGGCCTCACGGGGTAAACAACCCCCACTGAGCCTCACAGTGGCCTCACAGGATAAACAGCTTAAATATCTTTCTGTGAGCAGCTCCCCCAAGTGCTAATACCTGAAAATCAGCACAGCAGGCCCCTCCCCCAGAAGACGGACAGTGGAAAAACAAATTATTGACCAAGCAGTCCTGGAAGGTTCCAGGGAAGTCAAGAGACTTACAGTATACAGAATCAGAGGATACTCCCCCTTGTTTTTTTGTTTGTTTGTTTGTTTTTGCTTTTTGATTTCCGTTTGCTTCCCCCCTTTTTTTCTTTTTCTTTTTCTTTTTTACCCTTTTTCTTCTCTTCTTTTTTTCTTTTTCTTTTTTCTTTTTCTTTCCTTCTTTCTCCTCTTTCTTTTTCTCCTTTTCCCAATACAACTTGTTTTTCGCCACTCTGCACTGAGCAAAATGACTAGAATGAAAACCTCACCTCAAAAGAAAGAATCAGAAACAGTCCTCTCTCCCACAGAGTTACAAAATCTGGATTACAATTCAATGTCAGAAAGCCAATTCAGAAGCACTATTATAAAGCTACTGGTGGCTCTAGAAAAAAGCATAAAGGACTCAAGAGACTTCATGACTGCAGAATTTAGATCCAATCAGGCAGAAATTAAAAATCAATTGAATGAGATGCAATCCAAACTAGAAGTCCTGATGACAAGGGTTAGCGACGTGGAAGAACGAGTGAGTGACATAGAAGATAAGTTGATAGCAAAGAGGGAAACTGAGGAAAAAAGAGACAAAAGATCATGAGGATAGATTAAGGGAAATAAATGACAGCCTGAGGAAGAAAAACTTACGTTTAATTGGGGTTCCCGAGGGCACCGAAAGGGCCAGAGGGCCAGAATATGTATTTGAACAAATGATAGCTGAAAACTTTCCTAATCTAGGAAGGGAAACAGGCATTCAGATCCAGGAAATAGAGAGATCCCCCCCTAAAATCAATAAAAACCGTTCAACACCTCGACATTTAATAGTTATGCTTGCAAATTCCAAAGATAAAGAGGAGATCCTTAAAGCAACAAGAGACAAGAAATCCCTGACTTTTATGGGGAGGAGTATTAGGGTAACAGCAGACCTCTCCACAGAGACCTGGCAGGCCAGAAAGGGCTGGCAGGATATATTCAGGGTCCTAAATGAGAAAAACATGCAACGAAGAATACTCTATCCAGCAAGGCTCTCATTTCAGAATGGAAGGAGAGAGAAAGAGCTTCCAAGACAAGCAGGAACTGAAAGAATATGTGACCTCCAAACCAGCTCTGCAAGTAATTTTAAGGGGGACTCTCAAAATTCCCCTTTAAGAAGAAGTCCAATGGAACAATCCACAAAAACAGGGACTGAATAGGTATCATGATGACACTAAACTCATATCTTTCAATAGTAACTCTGAACGGGAACGGGCCTAAAGACCCCATCAAAAGGCGCAGGGTTTCAGACTGGTTAAAAAAGCAGGACCCATCTATTTGCTGTCTACAAGAGACTCATTTTAGACCGAAGGATACCTACAGCCTGGAAATAAAAGGTTGGAGAACCATTTGCCATTCAAATGGTCCTCAAAAGAAAGCAGGGGTAGCCATCCTCATATCAGATAAACTAAAATTTACCCGGAAGACTGTAGTGAGATATGAAAAGGGACACTATATCATACTTAAAGGACTTAACAATCCTCAATATATATGCCCCGAATGTGGGAGCTGCCAAATATATCAATCAATTAATAACCAAAGTTAAGACATACTTAGATAATAATACACTTATACTTGGTGACTTCAATCTAGTGCTTTCTACACTCGATAGGTCTTCTAAGCACAACATCTCCAAAGAAACGCGAGCTTAAATGATACACTGGACCAGATGGATTTCACAGATATCTATAGAACTTTACATCCAAACTCAACTGAATACACATTCTTCTCAAGTGCACATGGAACCTTCTCCAGAATAGACCACATACAGGGTCACAAATCAGGTCTGAACTGATACCAAAAGATTGGGATTGTCCCCTGCATATCCTCAGACCATAATGCCTTGATAATTAGAACTAAATCACAGCAAGAAGTTTGGAAGGACTTCAAACATGTGGAGGTTAAGGACCATCCTGCTAAAGATGAAAGGGTCAACCCGGAAATTAAGGAAGAATTAAAAAGATTCATGGAAACTAATGAGAATGAAGATACAACCGTTCAAAATCTTTGGGATGTGGCAAAAGCAGTCCGGAGGGGGAAATATATCGCAATACAAGCATCCATTCAAAAATTGGAAAGAACTCAAATACAAATGCTAGCCTTACACCTAAAGGAGCTACAGAACAACAACAACAAAAAAAGCAAATAGACCCTACACCCAGCAGAAGAAGAGAGTTAATAAAGATTCGAGCAGAAGTCAACGAAATCGAGACCAGAAGAACTGTGGAACAGATCAACAAAGCCAGGAGTTGGTTCTTTGAAAGAATTAATAAGATAGATAAACCATTAGCCAGCCTTATTAAGAAGAAGAGAGAGAAGACTCACATTAATAAAATCATGAATGAGAAAGGAGAGATCACTACCAACACCAAGGAAATACAAATGATTTTAAAAACATATTATGAACAGCTATATGCCAATAAATTAGGCAATCTAGAAGAAATGGACGCATTTCTGGAAAGCCACAAACTAACAAAACTGGAACAGGAAGAAATAGAAAACCTGAAGAGGCCGATAACCAGGGAGGAAATTGAAGCAGTCATCAAAAACCTCCCAAGACACAAAAGTCCAGGGCCAGATGGCTTCCCTGGGGAATTCTATCAAACATTTAAAGAAGAAACCATACCTATTCTACTAAAGCTGTTTGGAAAGATAGAAAGAGATGGAGTACTTCCAAATTCGTTCTATGAGGCCAGCAGCACCTTAATTCCAAAACCAAAGACCCCACCAAAGAGAATTATAGACCAATATCCCGATGAACATGTATGCAAAAATTCTCAACAAGATACTAGTCAATAGGATTCAAGAGTACATTAAGAAGATTATTCACCATGACCAAGTAGGATTTATCCCCGGCATGAAAGGCTGGTTCAACACTTGTAAAACAATCAATGTGATTCAACATATCAGCAATAGAAAAACCAAGAACCATATGATCCTCTCATTAGATGCAGAGAAAGCATTTGACAAAATACAGCATCCATTCCTGATCAAAACTCTTCAGAGTGTAGGGATAGAGGGAACATTCCTCAACATCTTAAAAGCCATCTACGAAACGCCCACAGCAAGTATCATTCTCAATGGGGAAGCACTGGGAGCCTTTCCCCTAAGATCAGGAACAAGACAGGGATGTCCACTGTCACCACTGCTATTCAACATAGTACTAGAAGTCCTAGCCTCAGCAATCAGACAACAAAAAGACATTAAAGGCATTCAAATTGGCAAAGAAGAAGTCAAACTCTTCCTCTTTGCTGATGACATGATACTCTACATAGAAAACCCAAAAGACTCTACCCCAAGATTGCTAGAACTCATACAGCAATTTGGCAGCGTGGCAGGATACAAAATCAATGCCCAGAAGTCAGTGGCATTTCTATACACTAACAATGAGACTGAAGAAAGAGAAATTAAGGAGTCAATCTCACTTACAATTGCCCCAAAAAGTATAAGATACCTAGGAATAAACCTAACCAAAGAGGTAAAGGATCTATACCCTAAAAACTACAGACCACTTCTGAAAGAAATTGAGTAAGACACAAAGAGATGGAAAAATATTCCATGCTCATGGATTGGAAGAATTAATATTGTGAAAATGTCAATGTTACCCAGGGCAATTTACACGTTTAATGCAATCTCTATCAAAATACCATGGACTTTCTTCAGAATTGGAACAAATCATCTTAAGATTTGTGTGGAATCAGAAAAGACCCCGAATAGCCAGGGGCATTTTACAAAAGAAAACCAGAGCAGGGGGCCTCACAATGCCGGGTTCAGGTTGTCCTGCAAAGCTGAGGTCCTCAAGACGGCGGAGGGCGCCCTCCCCACCCTGGCGCGCGTCCTGCCTGCGCGCTTCTCTGGCCTCCTGCACTGCAGCCCCGCCGCCCCCTGGCGCCGCCGACGTGCGAGGCTTAGCCGGCCTCCCGCCCGCGGACCGCAGATGCCCAGCGTGCTCGTGCGGGCCGTGGTGGCCTTCTGGGGGTCCCCGAGCGGCGCCACCGCAGCCCAATCGCGGGCCCAACCGTCGGGCGCGCAGACCGAGGCGAGGCCCGCCCCCGGGGAGAGGAGCTGCCCCCGGGCCGCTGAGGCCTCAGGAGGGACTTCGGCCTGTGTGCAGCGGGGCGCCGAGGAGCCTGAGCCGGAGCGCGAGCGCCTTCGCCGAGACCTGCTGCGCCGACAGGTGCTGTCCTAACGGACTGGGACGTGGACCTTTCCCTCTCCTTCTGGGACAGGGAGCAGGGAGGCTTGGTTCTTTCAACTCCTCGGGTCGGACTTTAATTTGTACTGGGAGCTGTGCTGCCCTTTCAAGGTTTTTCAATAGTTAGTGTTTGCATTTCCAACCTCAGAGAATTCCAGGCAGGCGCTCCCCATCCCCCACCAGGGACATACTTGTGCAAGTGGTCAACGTTGCGTCATGGGGCAGATGTGGGAGCTTCCTGTTTAAAAAAAGAAAAAAATTACAAAAGATTACAAAAATGTCGATTACCTCTCTAATTTTTTGGAAGGTTCTTTTCCTCATAAAAACATTATCACACAATGGGTTTATTATCTTTAAATAAAACAATTATTCTTAAATCTCTCAAATTTCTAAACATGGGAAGTATCAGTAGATAAAACCCATGTAAACAAAAAGTATCTTTGGGTCCTCGATAATGATTAAGAATATACAGGTGTCCTGAGACTAAAAAGGTTGAGAACTACTGGCCTAGAGAGAGACAAGAGTTAAAATCGATAAAACATGTAGCCAGCAATACTGGCACAAAAACAGACACATAGATCAATGGAACAGAATAGAGAATCCTGAAGTGGACCCTCAACTTTATGGTCAACTAATATTCCATAAAGGAGGAAAGATCATCCACTGGAAGAAAGACAGTCTCTTCAATAAATGGTGCTGGGAAAATTGGACATCCACATGCAGAAGAATGAAACTGGACCACTCTCTTTCACCATACACAAAGATAAACTCAAAATGGATGAAAGATCTAAATGTGAGACAAGATTCCATCAAAATCCTAGAGGAGAACACAGGCAACACCCTTTTTGAACTCGGCTACAGCAACTTCTTGCAAGGTACATCCACGAAGGCAAAAGAAACAAAAGCAAAAATGAACTATTGGGACTTCATCAAGATAAGAAGCTTTTGCACAGCAAAGGATACAGTCAACAAAACTAAAAGACAACCTACAGAATGGGAGAAGATATTTGCAAATGGCCTATCAGATAAGGGGCTAGTTTCCAAGATCTATAAAAAACTTATTAAACTCAACAGCAAAGAAACAAACAATACAGTCATGAAATGGGAAAAAGACATGAAGAGAAATCTCACAGAGGAAGACATAGTCATGGCCAACACGCACATGAGAAAATGCTCTGCATCACTTGCCATCAGGGAAATATAAATGAAAACCACAATGAGATCCCACCTCACACCAGTGAGAATGGGGACAATTAACAAGGCAGGAAACCACAAATGTTGGAGAGGATGTGGAGAAAAGGGAACCCTCTTACACTGTTGGTGGGAATGTGAACTGGTGCAGCCACTCTGGAAAACTGTGTGGAGGTTCCTCAAAGAGTTAAAAAGACCTGCCCTATGACCCAGCAATTGCACTGTTGGGGATTTACCCCAAAGACTCAGATGCAATGAAATGCCAGGACACCTGCACCCCGATGTTTCTAGCAGCAATGTCCACAATAGCCAAACTGTGGAAGGAGCCTCGGTACCCATTGAAAGATGAATGGATAAAGAAGATGTGGTTTATGTGTACAATGGAATATTACTCAGGCATTAGAAATGACAAATATTTGTCATTCACCATTTGCTTCACCGTGGATGGAACTGGAGGGTATTATGCTGAGTGAAATAAGTCAATCAGAGAAGGGCAAACATTATATGGTCTCATTCATTTGGGGAATATAAATAATAGTGAAAGGGAATAGAAGGGAAGGGAGAAGAAATGGGTAGGAAATATCAGAAAGGGAGACAAAACATAAAGACTCCTAACTCTGGGAAACGAGCTGGGGGTTGTGGAAGGGGAGGAGGGCGGGGGGTGGGAAAAACTAAGAGCTTTTCCCGTAAGGTTGGGAACAAGATAAGGATGTGCACTCTTACCACTTTTTTAAAAAAGATTTTATGTATTTATTCATGGGAAACACAGAGAGAGGGAGGCAGAGAAATATGAAGAGGGAGAAGCAGGCTCCCTGCAAGGAGTCCTATGTGGGACTCGATCCTGCACCCTGGGGTCAAGCCCTGAGCTGAAGGCAGACACTCCACTCCTGAGACACCCAGGCGTCCCCACTCTTACCACCCTTATTCAACATAGTTCTGGAAGTCCTAGCTACAGCAGTCAACAAAAATAAAGAAAAGGCATCCGCATTGGTAAGGAAGAAGTAAGACTTTCAGTATTTGCAGATGACATGATACTATATATAGAAAACCTAAAATACTCCACCAAAAAAAAAAAAAAACTACTAGAACTGATAAATGAATTCAGTAAAGTTGCAGGATACAAAAATCAATGTGCAGAAATTTGTTGCATTTATATTCACTAATAATGAAGCAACAAAAAGAAATTAAAATAATCCCATTTATAGTTGCACCAAAAATAATAAAATACCTTAGGAATAGATCTAACCAAAGAGGTGAAAGACCTGTACTCTGAAAACTATAAAACATGTGATTAAAGAAATTGAAGATGACACAAGGAAATGGAAAGACAGTCTGTACTCATAGATCAGAAGAACAAATATTGTTAAAATGTCTGTACTATCCAAAGGAGTCTACACATTTAATGCAATCTCTTATCAAAATGCTACCAGCATTTTTCACAGAGCTAGAACAAACAATCCTAAAATTTGTTAGGAACCACAAGAAACCCTAAAGAGCCAAAGCAATCTTGAAAAAGAAAAGCTGGAGGCATCACAATTCCAGACTTCAAGTTATATTTCAAAGCTGTGGTAATCAAAAGAGTATGGTAGTACAAAAATAGACATATTTGGAGCAGAATAGAAAATCCCAAAACAAACCCACAATTGTATGGTCAGGTAATCTTTGACAAAGCAGAAAAGAATATCCAATAGGAAAGGACAGTGTCTTCAGTAAGTGATGTTGATACAACTGGACAGCAACATGCAAAAGAATGAAACTGAACCGCTTTCTTATACAATCCACAAATATAAATTCAAAATGGATGAAATACCTAAATGTGAAACCTGAAACCATGAAAATTATAGAACACAGGCAGTAACTTCCTTTATTTATATTATTATTGTTCTCTCTTCACATTTATTTGATAGTTTCGCTGGATAGTAAATTCAGTGTGGAAATATTCCCTCAGAAGTTTGAAGGCATTATGCCTCTGTCATCTGGCTTCATTGGTGCTGGTGCTACTGAGAAGAAGCCTTATTCCATTTTGATGTATTTATCTCTTTGGGATGTAATAGCTGCAATCCTTGTTCCTCACTCCCCCCACTTCCCGAGGACATTTTCTTTTTCAGATTTTTCTTTGCCCTTGGTGTCCTAGGGTTTTATGATAATATGTGCTCATGTGGACCTTTAAAAAATTTTTTTTAATTCGGTTCATTATGCTAGGTTCATACCAGGCTGTTTCAGTCTGGGGACTTGCATCTTTCAGATTTGGAGAATTCTTGTATTATTTCTCTGATTATTTCCTTCCCTGTTTTCTCTGCTTCTTCTTTCTGGAACTCCTTTTGGGTCAGATGTTGGAATTTCTAAACTGATCTGCATATATTACCTTATATCCTCAGATCTTGTCTTCTCCCTCTTATTTCCTGTTGCATACTTTTGTACTTTTTTTTAGCAAGTTCTGTGACTTTTATTTTCTAACCCTTCTGTTGAATTTCTAATTTGGCTTATAATTTTTAATTCTCAAGTACTCAGCCATCAGAAATGACAAATACCCACCATTTGCTTCAACGTGGATGGAACTGGAGGGTATTATGCTGAGATAAATACGTCAATCGGAGAAGGACAAACATTATATGTTCTCATTGATTTGGGGAATATAAACAATAGTGAAAGGGAATAGAAGGGAAGGGAGAAGAAATGTGTGGGAAATATCAGAAAGGGAGACAGAACATAAAGACTCCTAACTCTGGGAAACGAACTAGGGGTGGTGGAAGGGGAGGAGGAGAATGGGGGTGGGGCTGAATGGGTGACGGGCACTGAGGGGGGCACTTGACGGGATGAGCACTGGGTGTTATTCTGTATGTTGGCAAATTGAACACCAATAAAAAATAAATTTATTATTTAAAAAATTCTCAAGTACTTTTTTCTTTTTCATATTATCACATTTTAGCTTTATGAATGGTATATCATCTGTATATCTAAGAGGACATTGACTGACTTATTTAAAACAGTTTTAAAAACTTGAGAAAATTGGGACACCTGGATGGCTCAGCGGTTGAGCACCTGCCTTTGGCCCAGGGTGAGATCCTGGAGTTCCAGGATCAAGTCCCACATCGGGCTCCCTGCAGGGAGCCTGTTTCTCCCTCTGCCTGTGTCTCTGCCTCTCTCTCTCTGTGTGTGCAGGGTCCTGGGATCAAGTCCCAAATTTGGCTCTACAGGGAGCCTGCTTTTCCCTCTGCCTGTGTCTCTGCCTATCTCTCTCTGTGTCTCTCATTAATAAATAAATAAAAGAACTTAAAAAAAACTTAAGAAAATTATTTTTATCTCTCTTAGTTGTTGTTTTGTGTGTCTTCTTTTGGTTACTTTCATTTGGAGCTCTTCTCCCAAGTTTGATTAGTAAATAAGAAAGGCCAAGAATATTTTCTGTGAAGTGGGGGAACAGAGGTTGGATTGCATTGAATTGAGTTGTGAAAGGCAAGCAAGAGAAGACCATTGTACATAGAAAGTTTTCTCATAGAGTGAAAGAGGATAGACAAATTGGAAGCATTTTCCTTTTGTTTTTAAAAATCAGAGATCCACAAAGTATTTTAAAATTCTTAATTGATGTGGAATTTAATAAATCTTAAGTAGCATCTACGGATATAAACTACTTACTCTGTGTATTTTCCTTGGAAAGCTCTTACTTAGTTGATGCAAAGGAGCCTTTGCAAAGAGAGGATGAAAGAATCAGGTGGATGGATGGTTGGTAAGTGAGGCATATGAAGAGGAGGGCAGAGAGCCCAGGTACCTTCCCAGCGCTGGGGTCTCCTTTTCCTTTGAGCTACATGATATAATTTACATAATTCATGAAAGGGAAAGGGTTGGGGACCGTAAGCAAGTTTTTGCAATTAGTGGTAGGAAATTGAGGAACTTTTTTTTTTTAAATAGTAAATACCGTTTGAACAATAAAAGTACCTAATCTCATGGTCAAACTCTGGGCATGTCGGCTTCCTTCACACACAGATATCTCTTGCTAAGAGAGAAGTCAATTCTCCTGGTGGAAAGAAGGCATCCATTTTTTTGGAACAAGATACAGCCATGATTAAAAGGAAAAAATATTAATAGTCCATGTTTATTGTTCTTTTCTGTGTTCTGTAAGGATGATGGTTTCTGCTACAGTAACAGGGATAAACATATACTAAAAAAAACCAAAGACAGTGCTTTCCAAGTGCTGGGCAGATGCTCAGATTTATTGACAGTGGATGAGTAGTGACCTACGCAGTCTGCCATATTCGAATACGAGACTCCTGTTTGCTACATGTTCATGTTCTGAGTCTCCATTTCTGCTGGTGTGTAATAGCCATTACATTTTGTGAGAAATATACAAACTAGAAATAGTATGACATGAAAATATTAATGAGTCTTACGATGTGTAGGATATGAAATGCAGTCTCCAAAGTCAGTAACTTTAGAATGAAAATCAAACATAATAAAACATTGTAAAAAAGGTAAACTGTTACCATGATGCACTATGCTGTTTTTAAAGAGAGAGCACTGTGCAAAAATATTAAAGGAGATGCTGAGAAAATTGAGAATGAACATAATACAAGCACTATAATGCTTGAAGACAGCTGTGTCCTGAGAATGCATCTTCTACTTTATTCATGTAGGAAGATGAGGCTTGAATTCTTTGAGGCCTTCAGAAGTGTACTGCCTTTCATGGTTGTATATGTTCATTGATATCTGAAATTCTGACTATTGCCAAGCTATGTGGAATCACTTGAGCTTTTAATTTTAGCTGTTTAAATATTTAAACTGTAAAAGTAATAGATCATCACTAAGGGTTTAAAAAATAGAGAAATGAAAAGTCATATTGCTACATCATTAAATTGCTGTTAGCATTTTAAAAAAGATTTATTTATTTTAGAGAGAATGTGAATGCACAGGAGTAGGGTGAAGGGGCAGAGGCAGAGGGAGAGAGAAACTCAAGCAGACTCTATGCTGAGTGTGGAGCCCAACGTGGGGCTTGATCTCAAGACCCTGAGATCACCATGAGTCAGACGCTTACAATGTGCCTGCCACCCAAGCTCCCCACTGCTTTTAGTGTTTTTAATGAGTTTCCCTCCTAGGGTTTTAGCTTGTGTATGTACCAATGTATTTGTAATTATAATGTATATATAATTTATATACTCTTTTTTTTTAAAGATTTATTTATTTATTCATGAGAGATACACAGAGAGGCAGAGACCCAGGCAGAGGGAGAAACAGGCTCCCTGCAGGGAGCCCAATGTGGGTCTCGATCCTGGATCCCAGGATCACTCCCCGAGCCTAAGGCACACGCTCAATTGCTGAAGCCACCCAGGTGTCCCTATCATCTGCTTTTTATCAAATCCATGTTTTTCTTGCTTCTAATAGTATTTCTTTGATTACATAATATTCCTTTGATTGTATTAGCACCGCAATTTACTTTAGCTTTCCCCCCGTTTGGGAAATTTAAGGGAACTGTGTGTTTTTCTTTGTTGTAAATAATGTTATTGTGAAAATCTTGGGACTTGTAGATTTTTTTTGTATTTTCTCAGGCTAAGCTTCTCAAAGATAAGCTCTTCCTAGCTCTGTTGCTCAGCATTTTTCCTGATAGGCATTCTGAGTTTGTGATACTACGGAGGATCATAAGAACATAGGCCAATGGTAGGTTTCATCATATTTTTTGGTAGAAGTTTATGAAGGGAAAATATCGTTCTCTGAGCTGTTGTTTTTCCCTGATTATTGAAATATTAAGTGAGCAATGTCCTCATTCGTAAAGTGCTGTTTACATCCATTTTATGTGGGGATTTTAATATTTTTGAAAAGTTATTTGTATTAAGTTCTTTTCAGTTTTCTGTATCTTGCTGTTTTAATAATTATTATTACTTTGTTTTGTCTGTATTTCAAGAGGATTCATCTTTCTATTCTTTCTCATCATTTTTATTTGATCATTTGATTAATTCTTATGCAGAATTTTAGAATCACTTTGTAAAATAGAAAAATCTTGCTTAGACCTTGGAATTACCAGATATATATATATATATATATATATATACACTTTATCGGGGAAGAACACAAATTATTATTATAACAAACTATTATTGCTTTAAAGTTTTCAAATATACTCCAAAATTACTGAATCATTGAATCATTAAAAGTTCTTAAGTAACTTTTATATCATCCATCTCTATGTCAGGTTTTTGTTATGTTTATGTAAAGGAATGTTAGTAACATTATGTATTTATATACTTTTTTCTTATACTAGAATACATTACTGATTTTATACAAATGTTTATATTTTTAACTGATTCTAGTAGTTCTTAGAAAATTCCTTTGGACTTTAGCTCTTTCATTGTATTACAAACTTCTCTCTCTCTTTTAAGTAGGCTCCATGCGCAGTGTGGAGCCCAGCTCAGGTCTTGAACTCATGACTCTGAGACCAAGACCTGAGCTGAGATCAAGAGTCAGACACAACCTACTGAGCCACCCAGGTGCCCTTATAAAGTTCTCTTTTTAAGTCTTATCCCATTAGCAGAAAAAAAAATCTAGCTGTATATTAAACAATAGAAGTGGTAATGTGCTTATTTTGCTTCTTGGTTTAATTAGTATGCCTCTAGGAGTTTTGTTGTGTGAGTGTGAAGTTAAATTTTGATTGAGATACATGTTTTTTAAAGTTAGGGATTCTTCATTGCTGTTTAAAAATTCTGTATTGATGTTGGGTTTTATCATTTGTTTATAGCACCTAATGATGTAAACTACTGATTCTGCGGGTTTTCCTTGGAAAATGGATTCTGTTCTTGTGTGTTCAGGTGTTGTGGTGTGTGCATGATTCCCAGTGTACACCATGTGTATATCTTGGGTTTCCCACAGGCATGTCAAGCTCAGCGTGTCCCTGGTGAGCTTCCCTTTATCCCCCACTCCTCTGTGCATCCCAGTCTTTTGAATGCACAGCCAGAAACCAGAGTATGATTTAGTCCTCTCACTAGATGTCAATCCTCCTTTTCAAAATGGTCTCTCTCCTTCCTACATCACATTCACTTCTTTAAGTGTGGCTTTGATCATTCATTGCTCTGTATTACAGCTGGCCTCCTCTCTCTTCTTACTGCTTTTTTTTTCTTTTTGAATCTGCTAGCTGCTGTACACAAGCTTCTCATTTTTTTAAAATATGAAATATGTTTCTGATAAAAACAGGCTTAACTTAAAGTTGTTTATTCTGAGTGCCATTTAGGATGTTATGATTCAACACTGCATAATGGAGAGGAGCAGGGTGCTGCTGGAGCCTGGCACCCTATTAGCAGGGGTGCAGGGAGGCATGCAGACCTGTGGTGACCATCCCTCAAGGAAGTTGTGACTGGCATATTTGTCTTCTCCTGGCTGCCTCTTTGTTGTCTATATTTGTCCCAAGCACCATTGTTGGAATGGAGAGAACCCTTCATTTATCTGGACCATTTGGAAAGCACATGGAACAGCTTCACTCTTGTGCCACACTGATCATCTTTAGGATCAGGCCTTCCTACCTCTTTCCTTGTAGGGATAGCATTGTCAGCCTTGCTTCCCCTCAGAGTCATGCTACTAGAGGTCCTAAATAAGTGTTGGAAGGATTTGAAGTTCTCATTTGTGTAAATCTATCAGAATGAGGTGTAGGAAGACAGAAAATAGTATTGGAAAGACAATGCAAACAAATTGCGCTTTGTAAGGCAGTGAGAGGATTCATTGCAGATGCCTGAAAAAGCAGGCTGGAAAATGTGCTGATGTTAAGAACCCTGACATTTGTGCACACGGACACAATCTTCTTTGGTCTTCACAATAACCCTGTGAATAGAGTAGAGATTATTATCCTTCTGTTTTGTGGGTGAAGAAACAGAGCCTTTGAAATTCCACAATTTGTCCAACATCACACAGTATTCTAGAGTCAAGGCTTCACTTCGATTTCTGATTGCTGATTTTGTATGCTTCCTGTTATCTTTCTCAAAACCAGAAGAGTAGTAGGATAACAGTGACTGTCCCCATGTCATTTGGATAAATTACATAGGACAAGCACAAATGAAAAACAGTTTTTATCTATCTTAATACATAATAATTGTATGTATATTCTTTTTAACAGAAGCTTTTTTGAGATATAATTCACATTAATTACAATATACTCATTTACAGTATATAATTCTATGGCTTTTAGTATGCTTAAGTGTTATGCAGCATGACTGTAATAAATTTTAGAACATATTTATTTCTCTAAAAAGAAACCCTTCTAGCCATCAGCCCTCATCCCCGATCCCTATCTCAGTCCTTGGTAACCAGTAATCCACTTTCTGCTTCTATAGTTTGCCTACTCTAGACATTTTATACAAATGTAATCATACAATATTTGGTCCTTTTACTTTGTACCATGCTTTCGGGCTTCATCCATGTTGTAGCAACTATATATTCCATTATATAGATAACGCATTTTATTTATCCATTCATTAATTTGTGGACATTTGTGTTATTCCCACATTTTAAGGAAGATCCAGACTGTTTTCCAAAGCAGCTACGTATAGTTCCACCAGCGCTGTATGAGGGTTTCAGTTTCTCCACATCCTTGCCAACACTTACCTATGTTTAAGTATAGCAGTGATTAAAGTATATCTTATGGTTTTAGTTTGCATTCTCCTCTTAACTAGTCAGGTTGAACAACTCATTTTTCCTTTTTAAAAAATAAAAACTTTTTGTTTTAATTTCAGTATAGTCAACAAACTGTTATATTAGTTTCAGGTGTACAGTATAGTGATTCAACACTTCCTTGTATCACCCTGCTCATCTCCACAAGTGCACTCCTTAATCCCTGTCACCTATTTGACCCATTCTCATACCTTCTTCTCCTCTAGTAATTTGTATAATTAAGAGTCTCTTGAACAACTTATTTTTCATTGGGTTGTTTCTTTATTACTGAGTTGTGACAGCCCTTTATATATTCAACACACAAATCTCTTATTGTATGCTTTGCAAAAATATTTATTGTGTTCTATGGTTGTCTTTTCACTTTCTTGATGGTATCTGTTGTAGTACAAATGTTTTATTTTGGTTATGTTTATTTTTTACTTGTGTGAGGTAAGGGTCTAAATTTATGCTTTGGCATGTTGAAAAGGCTTTTGTTTTTCCTTTGAATAGTCTTGGAACCCTTGTTGAAAAACCAATTGACCACAGATAAATGGGTTTATTTCTGGACTCAATTCTATTCTGTTAATCTGTGTATCTGTCCTTATTTCAATTGCACACTGTCTTGATTACTATTCCTTTTTAGCAAGTTTTGAAATCGTGAAGTTGGAGTTCTCCAGCTTTGTTCTTTTTCAAGATCATTTTGATATCACAGGCCCCTTGAATTTCCATATGAATTCTAGGATCAGCTCGTCTAATTTCTGCTTAGAAGTCAGCTGGGTTTTTGATAGGGATTGCTTTATGTGTATATCAATTTTGGGAGAATTACCATCTTCACAATAGTAACTCTTTCGATCAATTGGCATGGCATTACCATTTCCATAGTTCCTTTTTTGTTGTTTTTTAATATTTTATTTTTTAAACTAAGATCTGCATGCAGTGTGGGGCTCGAACTCATGACAGTGAGACCAAGAGTTGCATACTCCACTGAATGAGCCAGCCAGGTGCCTCTGCTTCCATACTCTTTTTTTTTTTTTAATAATTTTTTTTTTATTTATGATAGTCACACAGAGAGAGAGAGAGAGGCAGAGACATAGGCAGAGGGAGAAGCAGGCTCTATGCACCGGGAGCCCGACGTGGGATTCGATCCCGGGTCTCCAGGATTGCGCCCTGGGCCAAAGGCAGGCGCCAAACCGCTGCGCCACCCAGGGATCCCTGCTTCCATACTCTTAAACACCCAGTTTGTCCATTTCTAGATATGGATGTTCATATTAGGTGTGCTGTATTTTTAGCAGTAGTGGAATTGAAGTCCTCATGCCTGGGTTGTCAGGCATAGTGCAGAGGTTTAATTGTTGCTCTTTATTGTAAATTGATATAGGTATTTGGAAATCACGCAAAGAAAATAGTATGAGTAATACCTGCTTTATGCTTTTCACATGAAAAGTGGCATGGTCTATTTTGCAGTTTGTTTTTGAAGATTATCATTTTTATCCTAAATATGGCATAGGGGAGGGTTTACTTCAGGCAGACTTTCAAATCTGGAGATAGGGGTTCATATCAGAAGAGTAACTTAAACGGCTGTAAGAAGGGAAGGTCCTTCAAAATTCCACACAATATTTAAAACCCTTTCTTACGTTTGTGTTTCTCTGGCGTAAATAGTCCTCTTCAGGCTTGTCATGATCATGTACCAATGATGTGATAATGATTATTATACTAGAAGCACCAAAAGCAGCTATTGGTATAATATGTGGTAGGGGCTTTGGACATGATTAGTTTGCCTTTTTTTTTTTTTTTTTTTTGATAGAGAGAGAGAGAGAGAGAGAAGCAGAGACACAGGCAGAGGGAGAAGCAGGCTCCATGCACCGGGAGCCCGACGTGGGATTCGATCCCGGGTCCCCAGGATCGCGCCCTGGGCCAAAGGCAGGCGCCAAGCCGCTGCGCCACCCAGGGATCCCTATTTTTTTTTGCCTTTTTTTTTTTTTTTTGATTAGTTTGAATAAGTAATCCACATGGACTTTGTCATTTCTAACAAAGGACTTTGAGGCATGAGTGATGAAAAAAACTGCTCACAAGTGACTTTTGTGATCTTCCAGATGGTATAAGACAACTAAGCAGTAAGTGCCTCTTGTCTTGTGTAATGTGAACATAAATATTCAGGCCATTTGTTGGACATAGTGCTCCATCTCGTGTCAGCCTCATCAAAGGCTTAAGATAGAGTAGGTAATGTATAGTATGTAGACACTCATACTTAATTAATTAGTGATTATAATATCTAGACATTAATATCAACTATATTTTCCTCTTTTATTGGTTATCAATGATCACCCACCTATTATAACAGTAGACTTTTATTTTTATTTATTATTTATTTAACAGTAGACTTTTAAAAACAATATTCTTTTAGTTCATTTTCTCATAGTGTTGATCCCTTCCAGTTTCTTATTCATTCTTGTTGCTTCTTGATCAGAGAATCTGGTGAAAGAAATTAATTTTGTGAGTTCTGTTGCTCGTTGGTTTGGTTAGTAACACAGTCAGAAATGAGACCAGCCACACAAACACCTACTTTTGGTTCAGAGCAGAGTTTGGGGAGAGGTGGAATGGCTGGTTGCCCTTTAGATAGGACCTTAGGGCTGGGCGGAATAAATAGCTACTCATCAAATATGACCTCAGAGTTTCCAGGCCCTGTTGTTTACGCTCCTTCCTTGTTCCACCCTCCAGTACATGGTTAATAAGTGAAAATCCCCAAATTAGAGATTCATGCTTTGGTTTATTGCTCCCATTCTTTGTTAAAGTTCTAATAGCATCAAATATTATTATATTAAACTTTCTGGATAATTCGTGTATATAATTGGTTTTATATATACAGTTTGATAGATTGCAGTGGGGACAGGGTGGAGGGGATGGGGAACACACAATTCAATTACCAGGTACTTTGAAGGAATGCCTTGAATCACAGAATATAGCTTATTTAGAAACTCTTATTTTACCTAGGGGCAACCTTTGGAAAATCCCGGGATATCCATGATGACCCTCATCATCCATGGAAAATTCCTTAGAACAGGGTTAGCACATATAATCCTCTCAATAGATGCAGAGAAAGCATTTGACAAAATACAGCACCCATTTCTGATCAATACTCTTCAGAGTGTAGGGATAGAGGGAACATTCCCCTACATCTTAAAAGCCATCTACGAAAAGCCCACAGCAAATATCATCCTCAATGGGGAAGCACTGGGAGCCTTTCCCCTAAGATCAGGAGCAAGACAGGGATGTCCACTCTAACCACAGCTATTCAACATAGTACTGGAAGTCCTACCCTCAGCAATCAGACAACAAAAAGACATTAAAGGCATTCAAATTGGCAAAGAAGAAGTCAAATTCTCCCTCTTCGCTGATGACATGATACTCTACATAGAAAACCCAAAAGACTCCACCCCAAGATTGCTAGAACTCATACAGCAATTTGGCAGTGTGGCTGGATACAAAATCAATGCCCAGAAGTCAGTGGCATTTCTATACACTAACAATGAGACTGAAGAAAGAGAAATTAAGGAGTCAATCCCATTTACAATTGCACCCAAAAGCATAAGACACCTAGGAATAAACCTAACCAAAGAGGTAAAGGGTCTATACCCTAAAAACTACAGACCACTTCTGAAAGAAATTGAGGAAGACACAAAGAGATGGAAAACTATTCCATGCTCATGGATTGGAAGAATTAATATTGTGAAAATGTCAATGTTACACAGGGCAATTTGCACATTTAATGCAATCCCTATCAAAATACCATGGACTTTCTTCAGAGTTGGAACAAATTATCTTAAGATTTGTGTGAAATCAGAAAAGACCCCGAATAGCTAGGGGCATTTTACAAAAGAAAACCATAGCTGTGGGCATCACAATGCCAGATTTCAGGTTGTACTACAAAGCTGTGGTCATCAAGACAGTGTGGTACTGGCACAAAAACAGACACATAGATCAATGGAACAGAATAGAGAACCCAGAAGTGGACCCTCAACTTTATGGTCAGCTAATATTCGATAAAGGAGGAAAGACTATCCACTGGGAGAAAGACAGTCTCTTCAATAAATGGTGCTGGGAAAATGGGACATCCACATGCAGAAGAATGAAACTAGACCACTCTCTTTCACCATACACAAAGATAAACTCAAAATGGGTGAAAGATCTAAATGTGAGACAAGAATCCATCAAAATCCTAGAGGAGAACACAGGCAACACCCTTTTTTAAATTGGCTACAGCAACTTCTTGCAAGATACATCCATGATGGCAAAAGAAACAAAAGCAAAAATGAACTTTTGGGACTTCATCAAGATAAGAAGCTTTTGCACAGCAAAGGATACAGTCAACAAAACTGAAAGACAACCTACAGAATGGGAGCGATATTTGCAAATGACATATCAGATAAAGGGCTAGCGTCTAAGACCTATACAGAACTTATTAAACTCAACAGCTAAGAAACAATCCAATCATGAAATGAGCAAAAGATATGAACAGAAATCTCACAGAGGAAGACATAGTCATGGCCAACACGCACATGAGAAAATGCTCCGCATCACTTGCCATCAGGGAAATACAAATGAAAACCACAATGAGATCCCACCTCACACCAGTGAGAATGGGGAAAATTAACAAGGCAGGAAACCACAAATGTTGGAGGGGATGTGGAGAAAAGGGAACCCTTTTACACTGTTGGTGGGAATGTGAACTGGTGCAGCCACTCTGGAAAACTGTGTGGAGGTTCCTCAAAGAGTTAAAAAGACCTGCCCTATGACCCAGCAATTGCACTGTTGGGGATTTACCCCAAAGATACAGATGCAATGAAATGCCGGGACACCTGCACCCTGATGTTTCTAGCAGCAATGTCCACAATAGCCAAACTGTAGAAGGAGCCTCGGTGTCCATGGAAAGATGAATGGATAAAGAAGATGTGGTCTATGTATACAATGGAATATTACTCAGCCATTAGAAATGACAAATACTGACCATTTGCTTCGACGCGGATGGAACTGGAGGGTGTTATGCTGAGTGAAATAAGTCAATCGGAGAAGGACAAACGTTATATGTTCTCATTCATTTGGGGAATAAAAATAATAGTGAAAAGGAATAGAGGGGAAGGGAGAAGAAATGGGTAGGAAATATCAGAAAGGGAGACAGAATATGGAAGACTCCTAACTCTGGGAAATGAACAGGGGTGGTGGAAGGGGAGGGGGGGAGGTGGGGGTGACTGGGTGATGGGCACTGAGGGGGGCACTTGATGGGATGAGCAGTGGGTGTTATTCTGTATGTTGGCAGATTGAACACCAATAAAAAAATAAATTTATTATTAAAAAAAAAAAGACCAGGGTTAGCAAACTATAAGCTGTGGGCAAAATCTAGCTAGCCATCTATTTTTGTAAGTAAAGCTTTATTGGAACATAATGATTCTTGTTCATTTACACACTTATAGTGCCTTCTTTCATGGGACAACAGCAGAATTGAGTAATTTAAAAAATATATGCGCCACAGTGCCTAAAATATTTACTCCCTGGCCCTTTATAGGAAAAGTTTTCCAACAACTGGTCTAGAGTGTCTAGACTTTCAGAACGTTAAGCAGAGATCATAGATACCTTAAATTTATGTGGTTTCAAGGGCAATAGTTTTAAGGCAAGATCACTACTTTTATCAGAATGAGTGCTTTTTTTCAAGGAAAAAAAATTAACTTCAGAAATATTCTTAAAATAAAGGATGACACTACTGTTTAAAACCTAATAGCCAATGGAAAATTAACATCTGATTATACATGTAGCTGATCCACAGCCTCTTTCAGGTGTTTCTGTCTTATTACATGAGAAAAAGTGTTAAAATTTTCCCCATAAAAAAAAAATAAAAAAAAAATTTTCCCCATAAGACATTTACCTTCTATTGTTTTTGAAGATCAAGTATTTATGTCAGTCATTGTAACTGATTCAAATATGAATATAAGAATATAAATATATGAATAAATATAAAATGCTAATCTCACTGTTGGACATTTGAAGTGTTTTATCTCAGTTATGTCTTGTCTTTTTTCTCTCAGCTTGAAGTCCATGGCCCAAAATGACTCTACCACTGGAGAGTCTCTTCAGTAAAGAAGACAACCAGACAGGAGGCTGGGATGAGCATGCCACTGCATCAGATCTCTGCCATTCCAACCCAGGATGCTACCTCTGCTAGAATCTACAGAAGTAAGACCAAAGAAAAGGAGAGGGAAGAGCAGGTATTAGGAGAATAATTTAGTTTCATTATTTTTGTTGTTTTCATTATAGATGGCCTAGAATGATAGGCTCTGACGACCAAGGTTTTCTCCAGTAATATACTAAAATACACATGGTATAAATAGTTGGGCTTGGAATTTTTCTCTGCAGGTTTCTAGGTTTTCAGATTTGGTATCAACTTATTCTGCCATGGTTATACATGATTGTTTATCTTCATTGCCTAAAATGGTATGTTTATTTATGATAAATTTCTGAGGAAAAGTTCCTTGAATTCTCAAAACATGATACAAAGGATAAATTAATTTGAACCAAGGTTTTATGAAGACCTCATACATACTAGTCTCTGTTTGCTGCAAGGGTATCATAGTTAACAGCATAGAGCCTGTCTCTGCCCTTATACGGCTCTTGATCTGGCCTGACAGTTAAAATGCATTGGAATCCAATAGTAAAACTAGCAATGGAGGAATGCAGAAGTACCGAATTCCAGTTCAGGAGGTCAGGAATGGCTTCCTGGAGAAAATGACCTTTATATGACCTGGAGTTAGCTAGAGAAAGGTAGAGTATCCCAATTGGAAGAAATATCATATGCTGAAAGCCCAAATTTAAAGCAATGTGAGTTTGAAGAGATTAAAACAGAATAACTGGAATATAAAGGGTAGTGGCAAGATAGGAGGTTGGAAAAGTTATAGGAGTTACCATAAGAAATTTGGGTTTATGTTTGCAGAAGAATGAATGATCAAATTTGTGTTCTTAAAGCATTTCACTCAGACTGCAGTTTGGAGAGTGAATTCAATGAGTGGTAGAGAGTCTAGTTAGAGGATTATTTATTTATTTATTTATTTATTTATAAATTTTTTTTTTAATTTTTTTTTTTAATTTATTTATGATAGTCACAGAGAGAGAGAGAGAGGCAGAGACACAGGCGGAGGGAGAAGCAGGCTCCATGCACCGGGAGCCTGATGTGGGATTCGATCCCGGGTCTCCAGGATCGCGCCCTGGGCCAAAGGCAGGCGCCAAACCGCTGCGCCACCCAGGTATCCCTAGAGGATTATTTAATAGCCTACCTAGGCCAAGTTTGGTAAACTTTTTCTAAAAAGGGCCAGATAATGCATGTTTTAGACTTGGTGGGCCAGATAGTCATATTTCCTCAATTCTGCCATTGCAGCATGAAAATAGCCAAAGACTAAATGAATGGTCATGACTGTGTTCCAATAAATCTTTTCTTGCAAAAAAACAGGTGACAGGCCAATTTTGGCTTATAGGCTGTAGTTTGCCAATCTCTGACCTATAAGGAAAAGGTGATAGTGACTTCGTCTAGGATAGAGTAGTGGGAATATAGAGATAATTAGCTTATTAACACACTGGGCTTGATAATTTTGTGTGGGGTGAGATAGGGAGGAGTCAGAGATGACTCCTACTTTCTCCTTGCCTTGCCATGTGCTGTGTAGACATGTGCTCAGTAGTTCTCACAGCATTCCTCTTTTGTAGTAAATTTTTACTGAAGACTCTAAAGAATCCATGTTAAATCAAAAACTGATGTCTTGTTTAAAATTGAGTCATTATAGTTGACAGGATACCACTCTTTGCCTTATTATTAAAATAATGAAAAAAAAAACCCAAACTTATCGTATCATAGCTCTTGAGGTAGATTGACTATGGAAGATAAAAAGGTACCATATAACTTAAGAAAGGTCTCCATATTCTTAGTTTGTGTTTTCCTTTTTTCAGTTGTTTGTGTCATCAGTCTGCACCCTTTCTGTTTCTTAGCTCTTAGGATGCATTTTCAGCATTGGCTGAAAGCCTGACCAGGGGTGGTGGTGGTATAGATGGGCTTGGGATATACTATTTTCAAAATTTTAGTTTTTCCTCAATTTACTGGAGCTGAAAGAATACCCCATATCCCCATATTCTTTCAGTTTTCATTTAAGTTAATAGTCTTCATTTAAGATTCATTTAAATTAATGGTCTTTTTTTGTAACCCTTTAGCCCAAATGGATTTTTAAATACTACTACTTAGAACATTTTTTAGGCTAAGGTGCTTGCCTATACCAGGTTGCTCGGTCTCTATTCATTGCTGTGTTCCATTTGGACACCAGATGGCAGGAATTTCTTGATATGTGTATATATATTGTAATATATGTATGTATAGACAGGATATGTATGTCTGTACATATACACATATGTGTATATACATATACATGTGTATATACATATGTACATGTATGTATACACCTATACATACATACTTACTGAATCGATCTATTTGATGGGGTTTTTAAGGTTTAAATAAGTAGCATTAATGACCATATTCATGGAATTGGGATTTTAATTGGTATTGGGAAGAGGCACCATTCTGTCCCATTTTAGTGTGGGGAATACTTTGAACCTGATGACAGTGTGATCGTTTTGGGAATCATGGTGCCAAGGTGCGGCTGCAGGTAGTGGAGTTGCAGCTGACACAGGAGTTTGAAAGGGTTCCATAACAGTTTTGGCAGCAGTTGGAATGTTGCTAAAAATGATTTTTGTAGAAGTCTAGGTTCTGAAATGTATCAGAATTGATTTGGAAGGCAAATTTTTGTCCATTGGAGTTTGTTTTTCTTTATCTAGTTTCTCTGGCACAATAAGTTCAAAACAGAGTTCTTTGGTATAATTTATGATCTTCTGTATTTGGGAGAGGAGAAGAGGAAGGAAGAGAAGCACTGCAGAAAGAGGCACTCCTTTCCTGCTCATCATCCACTGTTCTCAGAGGTGCAAAGATTTAACTTTATCTCACAATCTCTTGGTTAACAGGAGATGGTTCATTACATCAGTAACAGTTTTATTCCTTCTGAATCTTGTGAGAAGAGAGGGCCTTGCAGTTTACCCAGAATCAAATAATCCAATCATTAACATTGACAGTTTTACCTATGTTTATCAGATACATGATTCTATAGCTCCATTGCATGAGCCCGTATCTATACAGTTCAAAGAAGAGTTAATGACTTTTACACAGTAGTCAATACAGTTGTTGAATGAATGAGTGAATTTAATTTTAATGGTATGGGGACCACTGTGGAATTAAGAGGAATTTTTTATAATAAACGGATTTCTGCTGCTATTGCTTATGAACTGGGTAGATGTTTCTTGAGTATTTTTTTTCCTTAGTGTTTTGCAAGTATTGATCCATTGCCTTCCAGAGTCTGCTCTGCATTTAGAAACCTGACGTGGAGATTGTTTGCATTCCTTCAATTAGGAATATATTCTACATAGGGGTTTTTTTTTAGAATATTTTTTTCCTTATAGTTTACAGAGTTATTTCTCTTTCTTAAAAAAAATTGATTTATTTGCTCATGAGAGACACAGAAGGAGAGAGGCGAAAACTTAGGCAGAGGGAAAAGCATGCAGGGAATCTGGTGTGGGACTCCATCCTGGAACTTCATCCACGATCATGCCCTGAGCCAAAGGCAGTCGCTCAACCACTGAGCCCCCCAGGCATCCCTATCAATTTCTTATCTAGACTTAACTCTGTCTTGTGGTTCAATAGGTCCCTTTACATTTTTCAGGATTATTTCCTATTATGATTTATTTCATTTTTATTTTTATTTATTTATTTATTTTTTAAAGATTTTATTTATTTATGCATGAGAGATACACACACACAGAGAGAGGCAGAGACATAGGTAGAGGGAGAAGCAGACTCCATGCAGGGAGCCCCCATGGGACTTGATCCCAGGTCTCCAGGATCACACTCTAGGCTGAAGGTGGCGCTAAACCACTGAGCCACCTGGGCTGCCCTTATTGCATTTTAAACAGCTTTATTAGAGTATAATTGACATCCAATAAACAATACATATTTAAAGCATACAGTATAAAAAAAAAGCATACAATATCTTCTCAAGCAAGATTGTAAACATATCCATCACTCCCAAAAGTTTCCTCATACCTCTTCCTTAAGCAGTCATTGATCTGCTTTCTTTCACTGTAGATGTTTGCATTTTCTAAGGTTTTATATAGATGGAATAATATGTACTCTTTGTAATATAGCATTTTTCAAAGATTAATTCTTTTGCAATTCATCCACACTGTGCATTATAGTTATGTCCTTATTTATTTTTTAAAAAATTCAATTTAACATATAGTATATTATTAGTTTCAGAGACAATTTAGTGATTCATCAGTTACATAGCATCCAGTACTCATGACATCTCGTGCCCTCCTTTTTTTAGATAACCAATTTCTTTTTTTGGGGGGGGGGGTTCACTTCAATTTTTAATTTTTTTTTTACATATATTTTTTTAATTGGAGTTCAGTTTGCCAACATATAGCATAACACCCAGTGTTCATCCATCAAGTGCCCCCCCTCAGTGCCCATCACCCAGTGACCCCCAGCCCCCGCCCACCTCCCTTTCCACCACCTTTTGTTCGTTTCCCAGAGTTAGGAGTCTCTCATGGTCTGTCTCCCTTTCTGATGTTTCCCACTTATTTTTTCCTCCTTTCCCCTTAATTCCCTTTCACTATTTTTTATACTGACCAGATGAACGAGACCATATAATTTTTGTCCTTCTCCAATTGACTTCTTTCACTCAGCATAATAACCTCAAGGTCCATCCACATCAGAGCATATTTGTCGTTTCTAATGGCTGAGTAATCTTCCATTGTATACATAGACCACATCTTCCTTATCCATTCATCTTTCGATGGGCACCTAGGCTCCTTCCACAGTTTGGCTATTGTGGACATTGCTGCTAGAAACATCGGGGTGCAGGTGTCCTGGCGTTTCATTGCATCTGTATCTTTGGGAATTTTGTCGTAGGGCAGATCTATTTTTAACTCTTTGAGGACCCTCCACACAGTTTCCCAGAGTGGCTACACCAGTTCACATTCCCACCAACAGTGCAAGAAGGTTCGTTCCCCTTTCTCCACATCCTCTCCAACATTTGTTGTTTCCTGCCTTGTTAATTTTCCCCATTCTCACTGGTGTGAGGTGGTATTGTGGTTTTGATGTGTATTTCCCTGATGGCCAGTGATGTGGAGCATTTTCTCATGTGCTTGTTGGCCATGTCTGTGTCTTCCTCTGTGAAATTTCTATTCATGTCTTTTGCCCATTTCATGATTGGATTGTTTGTTTCTTTGCTGTTGAAAACTCAACATACAAGTTCTTTATAGATCTTAGATACTAGTCCTTTATCTGATACGTCATTTGCACATATCTTCTCCCATTCTGTAGGTTGTCTTTTAGTTTTGTTGACTGTTTCTTTTGCTGTGCAAAGCTTCTTATCTTGATGAAGTCCCAGTAGTTCATTTTTGCTTTGTTTCTCTTGCCTTCATGGATATATCTTGCAAGAAGTTACTGTGGCCAAGTTCAAAAAGGGTGTTGCCTGAGTTCTCCTCTAGGATTTTGATGGAATCTTGTCTCACATTTAGATCTGTCATGCATTTTGAGTTTATCTTGTGTATGGTGTAAGAGAATGGTCCAGTTTCATTCTTCTGCATGTGGCTGTCCAATTTTCCCAGCACCATTTATTGAAGAGACCGTCTTTTGGCTAGTGGATAGTCTTTCCTGCTATGTCGAATATTAGTTGACCATAAAGTTGAGGGTCCACCTCTGGATTCTCTATTCTGTTCCATTGATCTATGTGTCTGTTTTTGTGTCAGTACCACACTGTCTTGATGACCACAGCTTTGTAGTACAACCTGAAATCTGGCATTGTGATGCCCCCAGTTATGGTTTTCTTTTTTAAAATTCCCCTGGCTATTCGGGGTCTTTTCTGATTCCACACAAATCTTTTTTTTTTTATTTGCGCTCATTTTATTTAATATATATTTTTTAATAAATTAATTTTTATTGGTGTTCAATTTACCAACATACAGAAAAACAACCAGTGCTCATCCCGTCAAGTGGCCCCCTCAGTGCCCGTCACCCACTCCCCACCACCCCCCGCCCACCTCCCCTTCCACCACCCCTAGTTCGTTTCCCAGAGTTAGAGGTCTTTATGTTCTGTCTCCCTTCCTGATATTTCCTACCCATTTCTTCTCCCTTCCCTTATATTCCCTTTCACTATTATTTATATTCCCCAAATGAATGAGAACATACACTGTTTGTCCTTCTCCGATTGACTTACTGCACTCAGCATAATACCCTCCAGTTCTATCCACGTCGAAGCAAATGGTGGGTATTTGTCGTTTCTAATGGCTGAGTAATATCCATTGTATACATAGACCACATCTTCTTTATCCATTCATCTTTCGATGGACACCGAGGCTCCTTCCACAGTTTGGCTATTGTGGACATTGCTGCTAGAAACATCGGGGTGCAGATGTCCCGGCGTTTCATTGCATCTGAGTCTTTGGGGTAAATCCCCAACAGTGCAACTGCTGGGTCGTAGGGCAGGTCTATTTTTAACTCTTTGAGGAACCTCCACACAGTTTTCCAGAGTGGTTGCACCAGTTCACATTCCCACAAACAGTGTAAGAGGGTTCCCTTTTCTCCGCATCCTCTCCAACATTTGTTGTTTCCTGCCTTGTTAATTTTCCCCATTCTCACTGGTGTGAGGTGGTATCTCATTGTAGTTTTGATTTGTATTTCCCTGATGGCAAGTGATGCAGAGCATTTTCTCATGTGCATGTTGGCCATGTCCATGTCTTCCTCTGTGAGATTTCTGTTCATGTCTTTTGCCCATTTCATGATTGGATTGTTTCTTTGGTGTTGAGTTTAATAAGTTCTTTATACATTTTGGAAACTAGCCCTTTATCTGATATGTCATTTGCAAATATCTTCTCCCATTCTGTAGGTTGTCTTTGAGTTTTGTTGACTGTATCCTATGTGTGCAAAAGCTTCTTATCTTGATGAAGTTACTGTGGCCAAGTTCAAAAAGGGTGTTGCCTGTGTTCTCCTCTCGGATTTTCATGGAATCTTGTCTCACATTTAGATCTCTCATCCATTTTGAGTTTATCTTTGTGTATGGTGAAAGAGAGTGGTCTAGTTTCATTCTTCTGCATGTGGATGTCCAATTTTCCCAGCACCATTTATTGAAGAGACTGTCTTTCTTCCAATGGATAGTCTTTCCTCCTTTATCGAATATTAGTTGTCAGGGTCCACTTCTGGATTCTCTATTCTGTTCCATTGATCTATGTGTCTGTTTTTGTGCCAGTACCACACTGTCTTGATGACCACAGCTTTGTAGTGCAACCTGAAATCTGGCATTGTGATGCCCCCAGCTATGGTTTTCTTTTTAAATATTAACTTGACTATTCGGGGTCTTTTCTGACTCCACACAAATCTTAAAAGAATTTGCTCTAACTCTCTGAAGAAAGTCCATGGTATTTTATAGGGATTGCATTAAACGTGTAAATTGCCCTGGGTAACATTGACATTTTCACAATATTAATTCTTCCAATCCATGAGCATGGAATATTTTTCCATCTCTTTGTGTCTTACTCAATTTCTTTCAGAAGTGTTCTGTAGTTTTTAGGGTATAGTTCCTTTACCTCTTTGGTTAGGTTTATTCCTAGGTATCTTATGCTTTTGGGTGCAATTGTAAATGGGATTGACTCCTTAATTTCTCTTTCTTCAGTCTCATTGTTAGTGTATAGAAATGCCACTGACTTCTGGGCATTGATTTTGTATCCAGCCACACTGCCAAATTGCTGTATGAGTTCTAGCAATCTTGGGGTGGAGTCTTTTGGGTTTTCTATGTAGAGTATCATGTCATCGGCGAAAAAGAAGAGTTTAACTTCTTTTTTACCAATTTGAATGCCTTTAATGTCTTTTTGTTGTCTGATTGCTGAGGCTAGGACTTCTAGTACTATGTTGAATAGCAGTGGTGAGAGTGGACATCCCTGCCTGTTCCTGATCTTAGGGGAAGGGCTCCCAGTGATTCCCCATTGAGAATGATATTTGCTGTGGGTTTTTCGTAGATGGCTTTTAAGATGTTAAGGAATGTTCCCTCTATCCTTACACTCTGAAGAGTATTGATCAGGAATGGGTGCTGTATTTTGTCAAATGCTTTCTCTGCATCTATTGAAAGGATCATAAGGTTCTTGTTTTTTCTCTTGCTGATATGGTGAATCACATTGATTGTTTTACGAGTGTTGAACCAGCCTTTCATCCCGGGGATAAATCCTACTTGGTCGTGGTGAATAATCTTCTTAATGTACTGTTGGATCTTATTGGCCAGTATCTTGTTGATAATTTTTGCATCTATGTTTATCAGGGATATTGGTCTATAATTCTCCTTTTTGGTGGGGTCTCTGTCTGGTTTTGGAATTAAGGTGATGATGGCCTCATAGAACGAATTTGGAAGTACTCCATCTCTTTCTATCTTTCCAAACAGGTTTAGTAGAATAGGTATGGTTTCTTCTTTATACGTTTGATAGAATTCCCCAGGGAAGCGATCTGGCCCTGGACTTTTGTGTCTTGGGAGGTTTTTGATGACTGCTTCAATTTCCTCCCTGGTTATTGGCCTATTCAGGTTTTCTATTTCTTCCTGTTCCAGTTTTGGTAGTTGGTGGTTTTCCAGACGTCCATTTCTTCTAGATTGCCTAATTTATTGGCGTATAGGTGTTCATAATATGTTTTTAAAATTGTTTGTATTTCCTTGGTGTTGGTAGTAATCTCTTTCTCATTTATGATTTTATTAATTTGAGTCTTCTCTCTTCTTTTTAATAAGGCCGGCTAATGGTTTATCTATCTTATTAATTCTTTCAAAGAACCAACTCCTGGTTTTGTTGATATGTTCCTCAGTTCTTCTGGTCTCGATTTCGTTGAGTTTGCTCGAATCTTTATTTACTCTCTTCTTCTGCTGGGTGTAGCATCTGTTTGCTGTTTTTTTCTCTAGCTCCTTTAGGTGTAAGGTTGGCTTTGTATTTGCGTTCTAACAAGTTTTTGAATGGATGCTTGTATTGCGATGTATTTCCCCCTCAGGGCTGCTTTAACTGTATCCCAAAGATTTTGAATGGTTGTATCTTCATTCTCATTAGTTTCCATGAATCTTTTTTAATTCTTCCTTAATTTCTTGGTTGACCCTTCCCTCTTTTAGCCGGATGGTCCTTATCCTCCACATGTTTGAAGTCCTTCCAAACTTCTTGTTGTGATTTAGTTCTAATTTCAAGGCATTATGGTCTGAGAATACGCAGGGGACGATCCCAGTCTTTTGGTATCGGTTCAGACCTGATTTGTGACCCAGTGTATCGTCTATTCTGGAGAAAGTTCCATGTGCACTTGAGAAGAATGTGTATTCAGTTGCATTTGGATGTAAAGTTTTGTAGATATCTGTGAAATCCATCTGGTCCAGTGTATCATTTAAAGCTCTCGTTTCTTTGGAGATGTTGTGCTTAGAAGACCTATCGAGTGTAGAAAGTGCTAGATTGAAGTCACCAAGTATAAGTGTATTATTATCTAAGTATGTCTTAACTTTGGTTATTAATTGATTGATACATTTGGCAACTCCCACATTCAGGGCATATATATTGAGGATTGTTAAGTCCTCTTGTTGGATAGATCCTTTAAGTATGATATAGTGTCCCTATTCATCTCTCACTACAGTCTTCGGGGTAAATTTTAGGTTATCTGATATAAGGATGGCTACCCCTGCTTTCTTTTGAGGACCATTTGAATGGTAAATAGTTCTCCAACCTTTTATTTTCAGGCTGTAGGTGTCCTTCTGTCTAAAATGAGTCTCTTGGAGACAGCAAATAGATGGGTCCTGCTTTTTTATCCAGTCTGACACCCTGTGCCCTTTGATGGGGTCATTAAGCCCATTCCCGTTCAGAATTATTATTGAAAGATATGAGTTTAGTGTCATCATGATACCTATTCAGTCCCTGTTTTTGTGGATTGTTCCATTGGATTTCTTAAAGGGGATTTTTAAGAGTTCCCCTTAAAATTTCTTGCAGAGCTGGTTTGGAGGTCACCTATTCTTTCAGTTCCTGCCTGTCTTGGAAGCTCTTTCTCTCTCCTTCCATTCTGAATGAGAGCCTTGCTGGATAAAGTAGTCTCGGTTGCATGTTTTTTCATTTAGGACCCTGAATATATCCTGCCAGCCCTTTCTGGCCTGCCAGGTCTCTGTGAAGAGGTCTGCTGTTAATCTGATATTTCTCCCCCTATAAGTTAGGGATTTCTTGTCTCTTGTTGCTTTAAGGATCTTCTCTTTATCTTTGGAATTTGCAAGCATAACTATTAAATGTCGAGGTGCTGAACGGTTTTTATTGATTTTAGGGGGGGATCTCTCTACTTCCTGGATCTGAATGCCTGTTTCCCTTCTCAGATTAGTAAAGTTTTCAGTTATGATTTGTTCAAATATATATTCTGGACCTCTGTCCCTTTTGGCGTCCTCGGGAACCCCAATTAAACGTAAGTTTTTCTTCCTCAGGCTGTCATTTATTTCCCTTAATCTATCCTCATGCTCTTTTGTTTGTCTCTTTTTTCCTCAGTTTCGCTCTTTGCCATCAACCTTTCTTCTATGTCACTCAGTCGTTCTTCCTCGTCGTTTGGACCTCTAGTTTGGATTGCATCTCATTTAATTGATTTTTAATTTCTGCCTGATTAGATCTAAATTCTGCAGTCATGAAGTCTCTTGAGTCCTTTATGCTTTTTTCTAGAGCCACCAGTAGCTGTATAATAGTGCTTCTGAATTGGCTTTCTGACATTGAATTGTAATGCAAATTTTGTAACTCCGTGGGAGTGAGGACTGTTTCTGATTCTTTTGAGATGAGGTTTTCCTTCTAGTCATTTTGCTCAGTGCAGAGTGGTCAAAACAAGTTGTATTGGGAAAAGGAGAAAAAGAGAGAAGAGATAGAAGAAAAGAAAAAGATAAAAACAGAGAAGAAAAGAAAAAAAAGAAAGGAGGTGGGAAGCAAATAGAAATAAAAAAAACAACAAAACAAAAGGGAGTATCCTCTGATTCTGTATACTGTAAATCCCTCGACTTCCCCTGGAATTTTCCAGAGGTGCTTGGTCAGTAATTTCTTTTTCCCGTCCGTCTAGCTGGTCTTCTGGGGGAGGGGCCTGCTGTGCTGATTTTCAGGTGTTAGCACTTGGGGGAGCTCCTCTGCCCCCTGCCTGGTGCAGGGCTTAGTGAGTGATGTTTAAGCTGCTTATCCAGGGAGGCCACTGTGAGGCTCAGTGGGGGTTGTTTACCCTGTGAAGCCCCAGGAGGAACAACCACAGTGGTGGAGGCCAGCTCTGGAGCCTTGGATTCAGCTCCTTCAGTAGCTGGAGCTATGGAGCTCTCAGTCTGCAGGTGCCTGGATGCTCCGGGGGTGGGGCTGCTGATCTGTTCAGCTGAGGGCAGGAGTGTCCTTGCTGTCCTGTGCCCTCCTGGGTTCTGCCTGTCTCACAGGGAGCGCCGGATCCTGGTCTGTGTCCCCGGTGCCCTGTGCTCCTGGGCGCGCAGCCGCTTCCGCGTGGAGCGCAGAGCCTCTGCCAGAGCCGTCTCCGAGCTGCTCCCGGGCGGTGCAGCCCCCTCCGCGGAGCCGCCGCCCGAGCCCCTCCGAGCTGCTCCGGGTCCCGCCGAGCGCTGCAGCCCTTAGGGAGCTCGGCGCACTCTCCCGGGGCGCAGGTGCCTGTTACTGTCCCAGGGAGCCCGAGGGCATCCCCGCCCTCCTGGGTCCTGCTCTAACTCCCTGCGGGCCCCTTTCCACCCGGGAAGGTTGGTGCAGCTCCTGCTCCTCTGGGACGGGGCTCTCCTGTCCTGGGGACACTCGCCCCGGCCTCAGCCCGGCTCCTCGCGGGGCCCCTCCCCCTTGGAGGCCTTTTGTTTCTTTATTTCTTTTTTCCCGTCTTCCTACCTGATAGAAGCGCGAACTCTTCTCACTGTAGCGTTCCTGCTGGTCTCTCTTTAAATCTCAGGCCAAATTCGTAGACTTTCAGGATGATTTGAAGGTTATCTAGGTAATTTGGTGGGGACAGGTGACCTGGGGACCCTACTCTTCTGCCATCTGGCCCCGAGCCCCTGATCTTATATCTTGTTTGCAGTTTTGGCAAACTGACTTACGAGTTCTAGTAGCTTTGCTTACATTAAATTTTCCACATAGGCAGTTGTGTTATCTGTGAATAGTGTTTTATGCTGCCCCTTTCTCTCTCTCCTACTCTCTCTCTCTTCCGTTCTTTCTTTTCTTGATTTCTTCGTTATTTTATTTATTTATTCAAGAGAGACACTGAGAGAGAGGCAGGGACATAGGCAGAGGGAGAAGCAGGCTCCATGCAGGGAGCCTGATGTCCATCCCAGGACCCCAGGATCACTCCGTGAGCCAAAGACAGACAGATGTCATTGTCCCTTAGGCTGCCCTTTTCTATATGCATGTGTCCCTCGTCCCTTTTTGTCCTAGCGAACATCTCTAGTACTCATGTTGTTCCTGATCTTAGGGGGAAAGCATTTATTCTTTCAACATTAAGCATAGTGTTAGCTCTATGTTTTTTGTAGATACACTGTATCAGGTTAAGCTTCCTTTTATCTCTAGTTTGCTGAGAGTTTTGGTCAAGAATGGATCATAGGTTTTGTCAAATTCTATTTCTGTGAAAGCTGTATTCTAGTTAAAGCAATAGGGTAGATTTTATTTAGTAATAACTATTACAGTAGGGAGGAGAATCCAGTGTGAATTGAACTCAGCTTCTTTTTGTGTGGAGGTGACTAGGATATTTTAAAAGGAGAATGAGGGAGCAGAGAAGAGGGACAAATGGGAAATGAGTGGGGGCTTGAGCAGATTCAGGGACGTAGAGATTTTTAAATAGTTGAAAAGGAGTTTGTCAGTGTGATTAAGCCATCTGGGTTTGCTGTCTTGTGCTGTTTCAAGTTAGACTTGTACTCTCCTACAGAGATTGGATACAGGGGCTCTATCTTTAGGTATTGGCTGGAATAAATAACAAATGCATTTAGCAACCTTGAGTTTTTCTCGGCAGGAACTTAAGAGGGACATGGCCATGAAAAGTTACAAATTATGCTAGTGTTTTTTCAAGTCTCTTAATGCAGGGGTTTGGATGGAATAATATGTACCAAAGAATTCTTGGAGTGCTGTCTACTGAGGTGATCATACAGTTTTTTATTTTATTTTGTATAGTTGTCTTCAGAGGATCTTCAGAGAGACAGAACCAATAAGATATCTTTACCTATAGATGTGTAGATACAGATTTAGATATGAGATTTATTATAGGAATTGACTCACATGATTATAGAGGCTGAGAAATCCAACCACCTGCTATTTGCAAACTGGAGAACCAGATGTTTGATGGTATAATTTAGTCCAAATCCAAAGGCCTCAAAACCAGGGAAGCAAATGTTATAAGTCTCAGTTTGATTCCGAAGGCTGGAGTCTGAGGGCCTGAGAACCAGGAATACTGATATCCAAGGGCAATATAACATTGATGTTCTAGCTCAAGCAAACAGAGCACATCCACCCTTCCTCTGCTTTTTTGTTTTATTCAGGCCCTCAGTGGATTGGAAAATGCCTCCCTGCTTTGAGCGGGAGGGGCATTCAAATGCTAATATCTTCTGGAATCCCTCTCATAGATGCACCCCAAAATAATGTTTTAGCAGCCATTTGGGTATCCGTTAGCCCAGTCATGTGGACACATAAAAGTAACCATCATAGTTTGTTAATATGGCAAAATACACTGGTTGGGTTTTGTTTTTTTTTAATGTTAAACCAACCCTATATTTCTGGTATAAACCGGCTATACTGTATTAACTTTTTAATATATGGTATTTGAATTGCTAAAATTCTTGTCTAGAATTTTTGCATCTATGTTCCGAAGGGATATTGGTGTGTAGTTTTCTTTGATTGTGATATCTTCATCTGATTTTGTCATAAGGACAATCCTGGCCTCATTCAATGATTAGGGATTGTTTCCTCCTTTTGAGTATTTTAAAAGTTTAAATGGAATTGGAATTATTATTTCTTTCTAATTTGAGGTTTAGTAGAATTAACAAGTGAAGCCATCTGGGTCTGGAAATTTTTTTAAAAATGTATTTTAGAGAGAGCACACATGTGCAAAAGGCGGGGAGGAGCAGAGGGAGAGAATATCAAGCAGACTCCCCACTGAGTGTGGAGCCCAGTGTGGGCCTTGATCTCATGACTCTGAGATTATGACCTGAGCTGAAATCAAGAGTCAGACACTCAACTGACTGAGCCAATTAGGTGCCCTTGGGAATTTTTTGTGAGCAAGTTTTAAACTAAAGTCGCAATGTCTTCAGTGTAAGATTACTTAGATTATCTGTTTCTTTCCCAATGTGCTTTGATAACTTGTGTCTTTTATGGAATTGGTTGGTTTCATTATTGAATTTATTGGCATAAAATTGTTTATAATGTTATTATCGTAGTTCATTCTGGGCTGTTATAACAAAATACTTCAGACTTGATGGTTTATAAACAATAGAAATTCATTTCTTAGAGTTCTGTAGTCCCAGGTGAAGGTCCCAGCATGATCCAGGGTGAGGGCCTTCTTCTGTGTTGCAGACATCTCCTTATAGCCTCACATGGCAGAAGGGCCAAGGGATATCTCTAAGACCTCTTTAAGGACATTCATTCATTCATGAGAGCTCTGCCCTAATCACATGCAAAGTCCCCACTTCCTAATACACATTGCAAAGTCCCCACTTCCTAATTCAAGCACATGGGCATTAGGATTTCAACATATGAATATGAATTTTGGGAGAGACACAGACATTCATCTTATAGCACTGATTATCCTTTTTCTTTGATCATCTGGTCACAGGTTTATCAATTTAATTGATCTCAAAGAAATCTTTCAGTTTCATAGATTTTCTCTGTTGTCATTTTTCTATTTTTTGTGTGTTTTGCTTTGAAATTCATCATTTTCTTTCCTCTGTTTCCTTTCAGTTTAATTTGCTCTTTTTCTAGCTTCTTAAGGTAGAAGCAAAAGTTATTTGAGAGCTTTCTTTTTTTTTTTTTTTAAGATTTTGTTTATTTGACAGAGAATGCAAGCAGGGGGAGAGGCAGGCAGAGGAAGAAGTAGACTTCCTACTAAGCAGGGAGTCTGTGTGGGGCTTGATCCCAGAACCCTGGGATTGTGACCTGGGTCAAAGGCAGTCACTTAATTGACTAAGCCACCTAGGTGCCCCAAAACTTATTTTTTAATGTAGGTATTTAGAGGTTGGAAATTTTCCAATTTATTTTCCCAGTGAATTTTCCTGTTGAGTTTCATTTTTATTCAGTTCAGAATACTTTCTAATTTCCCTTTGATTTCGTATTTGATCCATGAGTGTTTTTAAGTATGTTATCTAATTTTCAAAATTTCTGGACTTTCCAGAGATCTTGCTCTCATTTATTTCTAATTTGATTCCGTTTTGGTCTGTAAACATAGTTTGAATAAGTTAAGTCCTTTAAAATTTATTGAGCTTGTTTCATGGCACAGAAACCTGGCATGGTGTCTTTTGGTAAATATGTGGTGTACACTTTAGAAAAATAGTATTTCTCTATTCTTGGATGTTGTATTCTATGACTGTCAATAAAGTCAAGTTGATTGGTAGTGTTTTCCAAGTCTACTATATCCTTGAATGTCCTTGTTCTGTTAGTTTTAAGAGTAGTCGTGAAATTGCTGACTATAGTTGTGGATTTGTCTTATTTTTACCAATTTTGCTACTGTATTTGATGCTCTGTTATTAGGTGCATTAACATTTAGGGTGGTTTGATCTTCCTGAAAAATTAACCCCTTATTATTATGAAACGATTATCACAGTGATATTTTTTGCTCTGAAATCTACTTTGATACTAATATAGGCACTGCAACTTTCTTTTGGTAAGTGTTAGTATGGCATCATCTTTTCTGTATTTCCACTTTTAACCTATTTGTGTTACATTTAAAGTGCTCTTATATAAGCAGCATCTGATTGGGTCTTTTTTTTTTTTTTTTTTTTTTATAAAATCTGACAATTGCTGCCCTTTATTTAGATGTTTGGACCAAACATTATTGATACAGTTAGGTTAAATCTTCCTATTTGTTTTCTGTTGGCCCAACTGCCTGTGTTCCCCTTTTCATCCGTCTTGGCCTTTAAAAACTCTTTGTTGGCATATAAGCTATAACTCTTTATTTTAGTGGTTTTTTTTTTTAATTTAAAAATTTTTTGGAGTTTATAATAGCATACATTTTTAACTTGTCACAGTCTACCTTCAAGTGACAGTATATTACTTCAAGTATACTATAGAAAATTGGGGGCAAGATGGCGGAAGAGTAGGGTCCCCATGTCACCTGTCCCCACCAACGTACCTAGATAACTTTCTAATCATCCTGAAAACCTACAAATTTGGCCTGAGATTTAAAGAGAGAACAGCTGGAATGCTACAGTGAGAAGAGTTTGTGCTTCTATCAAGGTAGGAAGATGGAAAAAAAATAAAGAAATAAAAAAGCATCCAAGGGGGAGGGACCACCACAAGGAGCTGGGCTAAGGCCCGGGGGTGAGAGGCTCCAAGTCAGGAAAGTCCAGTCCCGGAAAAGCAGGAGCTTTACCAATCTTCCCGGATGGAAAGGCGCTGGCAGGGAGCTCGGGCAGGATCCCAGGAGGGGCAAGGATGCCCTCAGGTTCCCGGGGTCACCTACAGAGGAGGTGCGCGAGGGCGTGTAGGGAAGAGCGCGCCACACACCACAGGCCGAGCTCCCTAAAGGGCTGGAGCGCCTGCCCGGCGGGGCCCCAGGAGCAGCTCAGGCTGCCGCTCAGGCGGCGGCTCCATGCGGAGGGGCTGCGCGGTACCAGGAGCGAGATTCCAGCAGCTAAGGCCCCAGAGGACAAGGCGTAGGGGGACACAGACAGCCCAGAATCTGGTACTCCCCCCCGCCCCCCACAGGCGGAGGCCTGGAGGACACAGGGCAGCGAGGACGCTCCTGCCGCGGGCGGCCCGAGGTGTGCAGATCAGCGCCCCCGCCCCCAGAGCGTCCAGGCCCCTGCGGACTGGGGGCTGCGGTAGTCACTGCGGGAGCTGACTCTAGGGCTGGAGAGCTGGCTGCTGCCACTGTTGTTGTTCCTCCTGGTGTCACCTTGTGCTTGGGACTGAGCAGGACTACCATGGAGCAGGGGCCTCACAGGAAAAATGGCATCCACTGAACTGTGCACTTGGCAGGGGGTGGGGCAGCTCCCCCAGGTGCACACACATAAGAATCAGCACAGCAGCCCCTCCTCCAGAAGAACAGCTGGAAGGACAGGGGAAGAGCAAGTTCTTTCCAGCAGAGCTGGAAAGCTCCAGGGGAAGTCGAGGGACTTACAGTATATAGAATCAGAGGATACCCCTCCTTGTTTTTTGTTTGTTTCCCCCCTTTTTTATTTTTTTGTTCTTTTTGTTCTTTTACCTTACTTTTTCCAGTAAAGCTTGTTTTTAACTACTCTGCACTGAGCAAAATGACTACAAGGAAGAACTCACCACAAAAGAAAGAATAGAAACAGTACTCTCTCCCACAGAATTACAGAATTTGGATTGCAATTCAATGTCAGAAAGCCAATTCAGAAGCACGATTATAAAGCAACTGGTGGTTCTGGAAAAAAGCATAAAGGACTCAAAACTTCATGACTGCAGAATTTAGATCTAATCAGGCAGAAATTAAAAATCAATTATATGAGATGCAATCCAAACTAGAGGTCCTAATGACAAGGGTTAACAAGGTAGAAGAATGAGTGAGTGATATAGAAGACAAGTAGAAGGAAGGAAGCTGAGGAAAAAAGAGAAAAACAATTAAAAGATCATGAGGATAGGTTAAGGGAAATAAATGACAGCCTCAGAAGGAAAAATCTACGTTTAATTGGGGTTTCAGAGGGCGCCAAAAGGGACAGAGGACCAGGAAGTGTGTTTGAACAAATCATAGCTGGGAACTTCCCTAACTTGGGAAGGGAAGCACGCATTCAGATCTGGGAGATAGAGAGATTCCCCCTAAAATCAATAAAAACCCTTCAACACCCTGACATTTCAGTGAAACTTGCAAATTCCAAAGATAAAGTGAAGATCCTTAAAGCAGCAAGAGACAAGAAATCCCTAACCTTTATGGGGAGAAGTATTAGGTTAACAGCAGACCTCTCCACAGAGACCTGGCAGGCCAGAAAGAGCTGGCAGGATATATTCAGGGTCCTAAATGAGAAGAACATGCAGCCAAGAATACTCTATCCAGCAAAGCTCACATTCAGAATAGAAAGAGAAAGAGCTTCCAAGATAGGCAGAAACTGAAAGAATATGTGACCACCAAACCATTTCTCCAAGAAATATTAAGGGAGACTCTGTAAAAGAATGAGGAAGTCCAAGGGAACAATCCACCAAAACAGGGACTGAATAGGTATCATGATGACACTAAATTCATATCTTTCAATAGTAACTCTGAACATAAATGGGCTTAATGATCCCATCAAAAGGTACAGGGTTTCAGACTGGAGAAAAAAGCAAGAGCCATCTATTTGCTGTCTACAATAGACTCATTTAAGACATAAGGACACCTACAGCCTGAAAATGAAAGGTTGGAGAACCATTTACCATTTTAATGGTCTTCAAAAGAAAGTAGGGGTAGGCATCCTCACATCAGATAAATTAAAGTTTATCCCAAAGACTGTAGTAAGAGATGAAGAGGGACACTATATCATACTTAAAGGATCTATCCAACAAGAGGACCTAACAGTCATGAATATTTATGCCCCGAATGAGGGAGCTGCCAAGTATATCAAATAATTAATAACCAAAGTTAAGACATACTTAGATAATAATATACTTATACTGGGAGACTTGAACAGAGCACTTTCTGTAATTGATAGATATTCTAAGCACAACATCTCCAAAGAAACAAGAGCTTTAAATGATACACTGGACCAGATGGATTTCACAGATATTTACAGAACTTTACATCCAAACGCAATTGAGTACACATTCTTCTCAAGTGCACATGGAACTTTCTCCAGAATAGACCACATACTGGGTCACAAATCAAGTTGTAACTGATACCAAAAGATTGGGACAGTCCCCTGCATATTTTCAGACCATAATGCTTTGAAACTAGAACTAAATCACAAGGAGAACTTTGGAAGGATTTCAAAAACATGGAGGTTAAAGACCATCCTGCTAAAAGATGAAAGGGTCAACTAGGAAATAAGAGAATTAAAAAGATTCATGGAAACTAATGAGAATGAAGATACAACTGTTCAAAATCTTTGGGATACACTAAAAACAGTCCTGAGGGGGAAATACATTGCAATACAAGCATCCATCAAAAAACTGGAAAGAATTCAAATACAAAAGCTAACCTTGCACCTAAAGGAGCTAGAGAAGGAACGGCAAATAAAACCTTCACCCAGCAGAAAACAGAGTTAATAAAGATTTCAGCAGAACTCAATGAGATAGAGACCAGAAGAACTGTGGAAGAGGTTAACAAAACCAGGAGTTGGTTCTTTGAAAGAATTAATAAGATAGATACACTATTAGCCAGCCTTACTATAAAGAAGAGAGAAAACACTCAAATTAATAAAATCACAAATGGAAAAGGAGAGATCACCACCAATACCAAGGAAGTACAAACGATTTTAAAAATTTATTATGAGCAGCTATATGCCAGTAAATTAGGCAATCTAGAAGAAATGGACACATTTCTGGAAAACCACAAACTAGCAAAACTGGATGGAACAGGAAGAAATAGAAAACCTGAACAGGCCAATAACCAGGGAGGAAATTGAAGCAGTCATCCAAATCCTCCCAAGACACAAAAGTCCAGGGCAGATGGTTTCCCAGGGCAATTCTACCAAACGTTTAAAGAAGAAACCATACCTATTCTACTAACGCTGTTCCAAAAGATAGAAAGAGATAGAATACTTCCAAACTCATTATGTGAGGCCAGCAGCACCTTAATTCCAAAACCAGACAAAGACCCCACTAAAAAGATTTATAGACCAATATCCCTGATCAACACAGATGCAAAAATTCTCAACAAGATATTAGTCAGTAGGATCCAACAGCACATTAAGAAGATTATTCACAATGACCAAGTGGTATTTATCCCTGGGATACAAGGCTGGTTCAACACTTGTAAAGCAATCAGTGTGATAGATCATATCAAGAAGAGAAAGAACAAGAACCATATGATCCTCTCAATAGATGCAGAGAAAGCATTTGACAAAATACAGCATCCATTTCTGATCAAAACTCTTCAGAGTGTAAGGATAGAGGGAACATTCCTCAACATCTTAAAAGCCATCTACAAAGAGCCCACAGCAAATATCATTCTCAATGGGTAAACACTGGGAGCCTTTCCCCTAAGATCAGGAACAAGACAGGGATGGATGTCCACTCTCACCACTGCTTTTCAATGTAGTATTAGAAGTGCTTGCCTCAGCAATGAGGCAACAAAATAAATAAATAAATAAAAGATATTCAAATTGGCAAAGAAGATGTCAAACTCCCCCTCTTCGCAGATGACATGATAGTATACATAGAACTCTGAGGGGGGCACTTGGCGGGATGAGCACTGGGTGTTATGCTATATGTTGGCAAATTGAACTCCAATAAAAATAATTAAAAAAAAACCCAACAGACTCCACCCCAAAATTGCTAGAACTCATACAGCAGTTTGGCAGTGTGGTAGGATACAAAATCAGTGCCCAGAAATCAGTGCCATTTCTATACACTAACAATGAGACTGAAGAAAGAGAAATTAAGGAGTCAGTCCCATTTACAATTGCCCCCAAAAGCATAAGATACCTTGGAATAAACCTAACCAAAGAGGTAAAGGGTCTATACCCTAAAAACTACAGACCACTTCTGAAAGAAATTGAGGAAGACACAAAGAGATGCAAAAATATTCCATCATGGATTGGAAGAATTAATATTGTGAAAATGTCAGTATTACACAGGACAATTTATGCATTTAATGCAATCCGTATCATAATACCATGCACTTTCTTCAGACAGTTGGAACAAACCGTCTTAAGATTTGTGTGGAATCAGAAAAGACCCCAAATAGCCAGGGGAATTTTAAAAAAGAAAACCATAGCTGGGAGCATCACAATGCCAGATTTGAGGTTGTCTTACAAAGCTGTGATCATCAAGACAGTGTGGTACTGGCACAGAAACAGACACATAGATCAATGGAACAGAATAGAGAATCCAGAAGTGGACCATCAACCTTATGGTCAACTAATATTTGACAAAACAGGAAAGACTATCCATTGGAAGAAAGACAGTCTCTTCAATAAATGGTGCTGGCAAAATTGGACATCCACATGCAGAAGAATGAAACTAGACCACTCTCTTTCACCATACACAAAGATAAACTCAAAATGGATGAAAGATCTAAATGTGAGACAAGATTCCATCAAAATCCTAGAGGAGAACACAGGCAACGCACTCGTTGAACTTGGCCACAGCACCTTCTTGCAAGATACATCCATGAAGGCAAGGGAAACAAAAGCAATAATGAATTATTGGGACTTCATCAAGATAAGAAGCTTCTGCACAGCAAAAGAAAAAGTCAACAAAACTAAAACACAACCTACAGAATGGGAGAAGATATTTGCAAATGGCCTATCAGATAAAGGGCTAGTATCCAAGAACTTATTCAACTCAACAGCAAAGAAACAAACAATTCAGTCATGAAATGGGCAAAAATCATGAACAGAAATTTTACAGAATAAGACCTAGACATGGCCATCAAGCACATGAGAAAATGCTCCGCATCACTTGCCATCAGGGAAATACACATCAAAACCACAATGAGATACCACCTCACACCAGTGAGAATGGGGAAAATTAACAAAACAGGAAACAACAAATGATGGAGAGGATGTGGAGAAAGGGGAACCCTCTTGCACTGTTGGTGGGAATGTGAACTGGTGCAGCCACTCTGGAAAACTGTGTGGAGGGTCCTCAAAGAGTTAAAAATAGATCTGCCCTATGACCCAGCAATTGCACTGCTGGGATTTACCCCAAAGATACAGATGCAGTGAAACGCCGGGACACCTGCACGCCGATGTTTCTAGCAGCAATGTCCACAGTATCCAAACTGTGCAAGGAGCCTCAGTGTCCATTGAAAGATGAATGGATAAAGAAGCTGTGGTCTCAGAGGAAGACACGGACATGGCCAACATGCACATGAGAAAATGCTCTGCATCACTTGCCATCAGGGAAATACAAATCAAAACCACAATGAGATACCACTTCACACCAGTGAGAATGGGGAAAATTAACAAGGCAGGAAACCACAAATGTTGGAGGGGATGTGGAGAAAAGGGAACCCTCTTACACTGTTGGTGGGAATGTGAACTGGTGCAGCCACTCTGGAAAACTGTGTGGAGGTTCCTCAAAGAGTTAAAAATAGACCTGCCCTACGACCCAGCAATTGCACTGTTGCGGATTTACCCCAAAGACTCAGATGCAATGAAACGCCGGGACACCTGCACCCCGATGTTTCTAGCAGCAGTGTCCACAATAGCCAAACTGTGGAAGGAGCCTCGGTGTCCATCGAAAGATGAATGGATAAAGAAGATGTGGTTTATGTATACAATGGAATCTTACTCAGCCATTAGAAACGACAAATACCCACCATTTGCTTCAACATGGATGGAACTGGAGGGTATTATGCTGAGTGCAGTAAGTCAGTTGGAGAAGGACAAACATTATATGGTCTCATTCATTTGGGGAATATAAATAATAGTGAAAGGGAATATAAGGGAAGGGAGAAGAAATGTGTGGGAAATATCAGGAAGGGAGGCAGAACATAAAGACTCCTAACTCTGGGAAACGAACTAGGGTTGGTGGAAGGGGAGGAGGGCGGGGGGTTGGGGGGAATTGGTGACGGGCACTGAGGGGGACACTTGACGGGATGAGCACTGGGTGTTTTTCTGTATGTTGGTAAATTGAACACCAATAAAAATTAATTTATTAAAAAAAAAGAAGATGTGGTCTATGTATACAATGGAATATTACTCAGCCATTTGAAACGACAAATACCCACCTTTTGCTTTGATATGGATGGACCTGGAGGGTATTATGCTGAGTGAAATAAGTCAATCGGAGAAGGACAAACATTATATGGTCTCATTCATTTGGGGAATATAAAAATTAGTGAAAAGGAATAAAGGGGATAGGATAAAAAATGAGTGAAAATATCAGTGATGTTGGCAAAACATGAGAGACACCTAACTCTGGGAAACGACAAGCGGTAGAGGAAAGGGAGGTGGATGGGTGGGGGTTGTGGTGACTGGGTGATGGGCACTGAGGGGGCACTTGGTGGGATGAGCACTAGGTGTTATGCTGTATGTTGGCAAATTAAACTCCAATAAAATTTTTTTTAAAAGTATACTATAAAAACTTTAGAGTATTATATTTTTATTTCTTTCCTGGTTTTTGTGGTGTTGTCATAAATTTTTCATATATATATGTTATAAATCCCAGAATTACAGTTCATTATTTAAAATACTTTTAAAAAGATTAATTAATCAAAATATCTATGTACTCTCATAAATACCATTTCTTTTGTACCTTGTCTCTTTGTGAAGGACTTAACATTTCTTGTAGTGTGAGTGGCTGGTAATTAATTTTTCATCTTTCTTTGTGTTCTTTTTTTGTTTTTCTCATTTCTTTTTAAGGTTTGTTTATTTATTTTAGAGAAGGAGGGAGTGGCAGAAGGAGACAGTCTTCAACCAGACTCCCTCCTGAGTGTGCAGCCTGATGTGGAGCTTGATCTCAAAACCCATGAGATCATGACCTGAGCTGAAACCAAGAGTCAGGTGCTCAACTGACAGAACTGCCCAGGCACCTGTGTTTTCTTCATTTCTTGTGACTGGGGCTTTTTGAGCTTTGTGGATGTGAGTTTAGGGTTTCTATTGAATTTGAAATATTTTTAAAATATTCTTCTATTCCCTCCCTTCTTTGGAGACTCCTCCAAGTTACTCAGTGGCAACTTTGCAATAACACTGCTTTTGATTTTTTAAATTTTTATGTTTTCTTTCTGCGTTTTATTTTGCATCATTTTAATTTCTCTGTTTGAGTTTATTAATCTTTTCTTTTTCCATGTTTAATCTGATGTTAATCTTTTTAGTGTATTTTTCATCTCAGGTGCTGTATAGTTTTTGTTTCTAGAAGTTCAGTTTGGATCCTTTCTTTATATCTTCCATGTCTGTGTTCAACTTTTTGATCATAAGATCCAAATTGAACTTTAAATATTTATTTAAAAATAAAACTGATGTAAGATACCAAGTATTGGATATTTGTAGATTTTTTTCTTTCTCTAATTTCAGAATAGTTGTAGTATCTTGAATACATTTCCACTTGATTAAATGAGATTTTTCCTCTTTTCTTTTCACACAAATAATTTCACCATTAAAAAAAAATCCATGTTTTTCCTCATTCTTTTGTCTCCTTTCCCCATTATTTGATGTTTTTCCTATCTTCAGGCCTATTTCATTTTGGTTCTCTATTGTATTTTTTACTTTTTAAAAATATTTAATTATTCATGAAAGACACACACACACACACACACACAGACAGAGACACAGGCAGAGGGAGAAGCAGGCCCAATGCAGGGAGCCAGATGTGGGACTTGATCCTGGGTTTCCAGAATCAGGGCCTGGGCTGAAGGTGGTGCTAAACTGCTGAGGCACCCAGGCTGCCCCCCCCCCCCCCCCCCGTTTTTTTTTTTTTTTAATATTTCATTCATTTCTTCATGAGAGAGAGACAGAGACAGAGGCAGAGACAGAGACACGGGCAGAGGGAGAAGCACTCAGGCCTATTTTAAAATATCCTTCTGGGCATTTAAGTAGGATTCTTAACATGTATTTTTAATAGTCTAAAAGACTGTTTTGTATTTGGTCATCAAATCAATGTTTAGAAGTCCACATTTTGGGATGTCTGGATGGCTCAGTGGTTGAGTGTCTGCCTTTGGCTCAGGTCGTGATCCTGGGGTCCTCGGATTGAGTTCTGCATCAGGCTCCCTACAGGGGACCTGCTTCGTCCTCTGCCTATGCCTTGGCCTCTCTCTCTGTGTCTCTCATGAATAAATAAGTAAAATCTTAAAAAAAAAAAAAAAAAGAAATACACATTTCATTTTACAGTATTTATAAATTATTTTCCAGAATGATGATCATTTTACTCTGGTATTGACAAGGTCCATTGTAAACAGCAGCATTATTTCCAGTTAATTTAAGGAGAGGGATTTAATATAGGGAAGTAGTAGATGCTTACGAAGTAATTGAAGGGCTGCAGGAGCAGGCTGGGTTTCCAGGAAGAACTAATCCCCACACTTTTGGACTGCTCTGCTGACATCAGCTGACAAATCAGAAAGTTGCTATTGCCACTTCTGGTGTAAAAAATCACTATTTTTACCATAGTTGGAAAAGCTGCCACACTGCTACAGACTTTGCTGAAGTGAGAAGCTGCTGGCTCCAGAACCACTTCCTTTTGCAATGATCTGGTTGGGCTAAGTGGATGCTCTGCCCTCTGCTTTTCTCCCCCATTTATCATCTCCAAATCAATACTTTGTGAGTGCATTGAATAAGCACAACCTAATTGTTCCTAGAACAATATTATAAGATTGTTCAGAAAATACATTATTAAATTTTCTGCTGTATATACATATATATAGATATAGATATATATATAGATATAGATATAGATATACTGAATACTGAATGAACTGGCCCACATTATGGTATTTCTTGAAAAGGATAAACAGAAAGGTAATTCTGTGAATAGCTTACATTGAAACAATAAAAAGAAAGTGATAGTTTCTCTTCTTTATAAACAATTCTTTTGCTGGCCCCATTGGCCTCCCCATCTTGCTTCTGATTTTACCATAAAGCATCAAGATATGATCATTGTTCTATGCTTCTACACATATGTTTATAAGCACTTGTATCTTAATGAAGTAAGGTGTTACTGGAAAGACAGTTTATATGTCCTATAGTTTCAATGAGTTAAGCAAAGCACATAGCTATTCTGTTTGCTTTTACACATAAGTTCACATGCACTTATAGGATGATGGTCATCTAACAACATTTATATTTGCTATGTAAATATATGAATGCTGACAGCTAATACTGTACTCATTTTTACCTGATATCTTCTGAAAAGATAGCCTCTCAATTGATAACAGTATTTTGAGGCATAATCACTATACTTTAACATCTTATTATTTGTTTTTTTTTCTGTTCCATAAATCATTCCTTCTTAAATCATAAAAGCCTAATAATATAGGGAACGTGGAGAAAACAGTCTGTTTTTTAACATCTCAGAATCTTCAGATTCTAGCCCAACTCCTAGTTTAACCTGCTTGAATCTGCTCTGTATCATTGTATTGTGGCTGGCTTATTCTTGGGGCACCATTAGGGCATCTCCCACTACTTCCAAAGGTAGTTCTATTCTTTTTTGGGGGGTGACAAGAGATTTGAGATCCAGTATAAGAACAAACTCTCTGTAGCTTTCTTTTATTGGCTATCTTCTTTTTTTCTTCCAGGAACCATCAGTCTTACTCCACAACATAAAAATCCATTGTTTCACGTATTACAGAATTGAATCTCTCAACATTCTGATTGTTCTCTTTTGGACCATTCCTAGCTTCTTCATAGAGGTGTGTTTAAATGAAAAAATGAATATACATCTTTAAAATATACCTGTCCAGGGGTAGCCTGGGTGACTCAGGTGATGAAGTGTCTGCCAGGCCATGATCCTAGAGTCCTTGGAACTAGTCCCACGGGCTCCCTGCTCAGCGGGGAGTCGGCTTCTCCTCCTCCCTCTGCCCCTCCCTGCTTGTGTTCTCTCTCTCTCTCTCTCTTAAATAAATAAAAATAATTAATTAAAAAATAAATTTAAAAAATTTTTAAAATCTTAAAAAAATATACCTGTCTCAAATTACTGTCTCTGGTTCGGTGTTACCTTCTGTGAGATCATGTGCATGACTTCTTGAATCATCTACCTACTTTACCTGCAAGAGCCCAAGAGATTAATATTCTCACACCTAGAAACAAGGATTTCTTTTGTCATCTATTTACCTTTCCTTTGCCCCTGGAGTGGTTTTTAAAAACCTGCTTCCTAGAATGTGTTTCCTGTCTGGTAATCAAATATGTCACTGTAACTCCTAGTTTGCTCAAGCACACAGAAAGTTATAGCACCTTGACTGTTTAAGAAACAAATTCTGATTACTTCTTTTCTAAATGGTTGTTTTCTGCCTTGTTAGGCTTGCTTTCTTTAAGAATGAAGAAATAAACTTAGATTTTTAAAATTTGGATGTTTTTCTAGATGTAAGACAGCATGCCATTATCAAACATTAAATACAAGTTGATCAGTTTAAACTATTACATTTTCTTTTGCATACATAGATTTTGAAGCTTGAATGCAGATAAAATTACTTACAACTTTGAGGTCCTGCCATTTTAAATATTCTTAAAAGCCAACAGTATTAGCTGTAGTTATTTTATATATTAATGGCTTACTTTCCCCAGACAATTCTCATATAGTCTTAGACTGGTTAATGGTTTGCTCTTTATTTATTTAGGCATGGAGATGGAAGAATGTCTGTAACTTACTTCTGTGATACTGATGTCATGAGAGTTTGTTAGATAAGAGTCCATGTCATGTAGGTAAAACCAAGAATCTAGTTTGATTGTGAAATGAAACATTTGCATTTGGCTTTAGTGTGTTGCATGGAAATTGACCAAAAGTGGAATGTAAATATATTAGTGTAGGTCCTACTTCAAGATTCAATGATTATGGTTTGTTGGTTGTCACTATTCTCTTACAGCTGTCCTACCTGCATTAGACAACTAACTAGGAGGCAGGTAATTTTTCAGATTTTCTGTCAGTAACTCTGTTGACAATAAGATAACAACTTCAATAATATTATAGTATTCTATAGTGGTTTTATATCTGACATCATTGAGATATATGATTCCTTTATCTTAAACAAATGAAGAAGTGGGTCCCAACAGAAATGCCTTACACTTGAATTTGTATGGTATTTCTTCTATATTATTTTGTTACCTCTTAAAAATGCTTTCACATGAATATAACACGAATATGAACTTACTGCACACATTTATACTTTCATTCATGTGTCAAGCAGATATTAACAGTGTATTATGTACTGGAAAGCCTCCTGTCCTGGGGGAGCCTCTAATGTGACAGGGAGATAAGAAGAGCCGTGTTAGAGGATGCAGTTAATACTGATAGCAGCTTCCCCATTGTATTGTAACTGGAGATCCTTTGATGTGTGATGTGGCTAGTTTTGCTTTTGTTTTGTTTATCCCATTTCTACTTGGAATTTAGGTGTGCTCTTTCAGTTTTTGAAGGTGAGGACTGGGGCCTTTCTTCACTTTTGGAAAACACTGACTTGTTATTTCTTCAAATATTGCCTCTCCCCCAATCTCTTCATTCTCTCTCTCTGGGAATAAAGCTCACTGTCTTCTGCCCTGCTTTCTCTGTGTGCTGCTCTCTGGGTGATTTCTTCAGCATTCTCTTTCTATTCGCTAACCCTCGCCTCAGCCAGGTCTAGTTTTACCATGAGATCATAATTTCAGTGTCTACACGTTTTGTTTTGTTTTTTAAATATTTTATTTATTTATTTATTTTTAAAATTTTATTTATTTATTCATGAGAGACACAGATAGAGAGAGGCAGAGACGCAGGCAGAGGGAGAAGCAAGCTCCATTCAGGGAGCCCGACGTGGGGCTTGATCCCGGGACTCCAGGCTCATGCCCTGGGCTGAAGGCAGGCACCAAACTGCTGAGCCACCCAGGGATCCCCTTTATTTATTTATTTATTTATTTGAGAGAGAGAGAGAGAGCATGAGGGAGAGGGAGAAACAGAGGGAACGAGAGAAGCAGATTCCCCACTGAGCAGGGAGCCTGACATGGGACTCCATTCCAGGACCCTGAGATCATGACCTGAGCTGAAGGCAGATGTCCAACCAACTGAGCCACCCAGGCACACCTATGTGTTTTTATTTCATAAATTTTTAAAATAATTCCCTGTCTTTGAATTATGTTCTTAAATATTTTTCTTTATCTCTGTGAACATATAATTCAAGTTTCTTTCCTTTAGCTTTAGCCTCTTGTTTATTTTTTTAAAATATTTTATTTATTTATTCATGAGAGACACACAGAGAGAGGCAGAGACACAGGCAGAGGGAGAAGCAGGCTCAATGCATAGAGCCGGATGCGGGACTCAATCCCAGGACCCTAGAATCACGCTCTGAGCTGAAGGCAGATGCTCAACTGCTGAGCCACCGAGGTATCCCTAGGCTCTTGTTTAATGCTTGGAGTTTAAATTTTTTCCTTGCTCTTAGCCCCTGGGAGTTTTTTCTTCTTGCTTTTGAAACTGGCTGTATATTAAAAATTATTTTGCTGTATTTTTTCCAGGATTTGTATGTAATTGGAGATGGGAATAGGTGTTGTGTTTTTTGTATAGCTCAGACATTCTAGTTTCCCCAGTGTACCATGAATTGTGTATATATGTGTGGAAACGATTCTGCCGTGTTACCTAAAACTGAGAAAATTCTTCACATTTTCTAGTAAATATGGTTGATACATCTCCTTCCAGTAAGTGGAAGTATGCAGTCTACCATTAATTAATTATTCACTTCACATGTGGCCATTTTTACTGCATCTGAGTAGGTCAAGCTACTACTAAGTTTTGTTTTATTTAATATATCATGATTATTCTGTACAAGACACTGTTTTTCTAATGTACAAACATTAACCCAGTGAATTCATTTGACCCTCATCCAAGCACTGTTAGGTAGGTATTATCATTGTCATCCTTTGTCACCCTCATCTTATAGATGAGGCACAGAACAGTTAGAGGAGTTGCCCAAGGTTCCCTCATTGGCAGTTGGCAAATATCAGAATTGATATTCAGACCCAACCTCCATACTCATGTTCTTCATTCACTTTCTTTTTGCATGCTGCTCTGCCAGCCACTGACCTTTATCTCTGCAAACCACACATCCCTCCTAATGAAATGCGCCCAGCTCTGCTTATTCTATGACTTCATTCCCGCAGCACTCAGTGAGTCTACACTGGGTTCAATTCAGATGTTTTTCTCTTTGTCTTTCTCTTCTGTCTTCATTAATCTGTTCATATTTTTGAACAAATATATATTAAGCACCCATTACATGGTGCATGCCATCAGACATTGAGCATAAATGCTGTGTAACACAGAGGGCGTCTCTTCCAGGCCTTATGCTTCTGTAAGCCACGCCTCAACTGTAGTCGGGTCCTGGTCTGCTCTCCTGCTGTAGCAGCCTGCACTTTGGTTCTCCATATTCTCCCTCTTCTGCTCTGCATACTGCTGGCCGGGAAAATAGTCAGTTACCCAGTTCGGTGTGGTAAGTGCCATGGTTAGAATATGGGGCAGAAATTCCTAGAGAAGAGTACATGGTGTGTTTGAGATACTGAGAAAAGCTCATTATGCTGGAGGTTGAAGTATCAGGTGTGGCAAGAGTAGCCACCGTGGTGCTAAGGGAACTGAAACAGTGGAGGGTAGAGCTCTATTTTAGTAAAGTGACCATAGTTTGGTGAAGGGGATCAGGGAGGAGAGCATTCAGAAAGCTGAGGCTACAGGATACCTGGGTGGCTCAGTGGTTTACAGCCTGCCTTCAGCCCAGGGCATGATGTGATCCTGGAGTCTTGGGATCAAGTCCCATATCGGGCTACCTGCATGGAGCCTGCTTCTCCCTCTGCCTGTGTCTCTGCCTCTCTCTCTCTCTCTTTCTCTCATGAATAAATAAATAAAAAATCTTAAAAAAAAAAAAAAAGAAAGCTGATGCTACGCTCCATGTGATGATGGCCTGAACCAGGGAGGTGTAGTATCCGGGATGAAAGAAGTGAGTGGATCACAAGGAGATGGATAGGAGTTGGGATCAATAACAGTGCTTATTGCTGATGGCTTGTGGTGGTCATGGAGAGGTGATGTCTGGTCCATGTACACTTGAGCCTGAGACTGCTTGCCTGCACCTCCTCTTCCCAGCAGCTCTTCCCTCCTCGGAAGGAGGACACACCCGTTTATATTACTCTGCTACCAGTCCTAGGAAATAAACATCTCAGACTGTTGGAGGGACAAGTGGAATTACTGGTTTGGGGAAATCTTTAAATAAGTAATCAAATTATTTCATTATACCTGCCTAGGTCATTTATCTTTTCCTGTATTATACAAACTGTATTTCTGAACCCTCAGAACTAGGTTATATTGGCCTGTGATTGTGTATTTTGAACTCATAGATAAATTGACAAAAGTGATTTCATTTCTTCCACCCTCAATTACTGTTTTTCAATTAAGAGCTTTTGAGGGAGAAACCTTTGAGAGCAGAGCTAAGTAAGTTTCATGTGATAAAAGTGTTTTGTTTGTTTTTAAAAATAACATATTTAAAGATAAGCTGATTTTTCAGGTATTCTCAGTTCTCAGTTGTTATGATGGATCATAGACATAGAGTAATGTTGTATTTGAGCAGCTGAAGTAGGTACTTACTGGTGAAGCCAATTGTTTTAAAAATCTTCTTGGACTATACAGTTTTTCAGGGTATTTCAGGTAAAATATGAGGACAAAAATATTTTGTGATTTCTTTCAGATAAAATGTGTATCATTCAACAAAGTTAATACCTCTTAACTGAATCTTATCATGAAATATTTGATCTAGTTATAGTTCATTCTCAAAATTTTTTATATTTTCTACCTCCTATTAATAAAAAATGAAATTATATTCTTACTGCCAGACTGATTTGCTTTTAGTAGTATAGTAATTGTATTAGGTTTTAGTAATCTTACCTTAGTATTTGCTCCACATCCTCTCTTGTGTGGTAGAAAGGACTTCATAGCCTATATCAGTCTTTAGAACAAAACAAAAGCATGCAATTGAGTACCCTTGGAAACCTGAAGACTGGCCCAGATCTGAATCCTACTTGACACCTATTTTAGACCCTAGTCCCATTCTTTATCCTAAGTCTGATTTTGCTTTACCCAAACTGTACAAATCTTCATTTGTACTTTTTATCTTGGCCTACATACTACTTTAGCATTAATTTTTCTGTTATTGAAGAACTTAATCTGATATAGTTTGCTAAATTATAAGTTTAATAATATATTGTGTTTTATGTCAAGTATTCAAGCATTAGTGTTTAAGAATGTTATTATTGTGAATACTCTGATTTTTTTCTGTATTTAAGTAGGTCTATGGAAGGTATTTATAAATTCTCTAATTCATAAGCCCATTAAAGACTCTGTTCTTCCTCTTCATTCTCCATTCTCTTCCTCCATGAATGAGTTGTAGTAGGTAAAAGAGAGAAAGAAAAAATAGTATCTTTATCTCTGATGTGGCATTTTAAAAATTCTACCACATGGTTGTTACCTGTAGTTATTTGTTTATATCCCATAACAGAGTACATACAGGTTCCTTACTGGTAGAGATGATTTTCTTTTCCCCAGGACAGAACTTTAATTGAGGAGAGGGGGAAAATACAGAGGGGACCACAGAGGAAGGAGATACCTGGAACCCATGAAGCACCCAGCCTTGATGGGGGAGTGCAAATGGAGGGGACCTCTATCTTTAAAGGCAGTACTAGAACTGAGGACATGTGGATGCTGGGAACTCCTGGGGAGCCAAGCTGCATTCTAGCACCAGGGTGCAAGGGTCCTGGGAATGAATGAAATTTTATTCATCAACAGACGTCCCTTGTAGCATATAGCTATCCAAGTTTGAATGAAGACATACTCAACCTTTTGTAAGTGGTAGTTGTGATTCTACTCAAATATTTGTATTTGAGTAGGTCAAAAAAGTATGCAGTGGCATTTGGAGAAATATTGGAAAGATTTTCTTGTGTAGACTTCCTCTCAGCACACCTGTTAGAATTTCTGTAGTAGTGGGATTCTCAATGCTTCTGTTATAAAACCGGCAAGGTCCCCAGGTCCTCTGACAAATACAGTGGTTTGATGAAAGCTAAGTTGTTTTAATTTGTGTATGATGCATGCTATATTAGAAAAATTGTGGTGTAGAGCAATGATATGATACTGGTAACTTTGAGAATGCTCTTGTATGTGGCAGATAAGTGGGAAGAAGGCTCCAGGTAGAAAATTGTACCAGTATCTAAGGGCACAGTTTGCTGCTGAGCTGTTATCAGCAGGCCAGGCTAGGCCTGGCATTCTAGAGATAATGTAGAACAGTCTACTAGGTTCCCATGTTGGGTGCTGTCTTGAGTAACTATTTAGTAACCGAGCAAGACCAGTCCTTCTCAGAGACCCAAACAAGCATATAGTAGAGAAGCAGAGCAAACCAGATAGCTTATCCAGAGTATTGGGCAACATTTGAAGGAGCAGGTTTTAAGAATGTTCAAGAGCTGGCAAGCCAAGAATTCATCATCAGGGTCTTCAGGATAGTGGCACTGACAGAGAAAAGCCATGAATGACTGTTAACTAAAGGCAGGCAGAGTTATGAGTACTTTCCTTTTATATTTTCTGCTGCTTCAGGGACATGTCATTGTAATGGTCTTAAGAATTTGAAGGTCTTGGTTGGAATGTCATCAGTGGGGAGAGTACATGTATACTGTAATCAAGCCACAAGCTCTGTGTTCTATCTCACCTAGGGCTTGCTATCCTGCATTTCATGTGGCACTGTAGCATAAATGTAAAAGTATTCTGGGGCAGTCCAGCTATGATGCATAGTTTTTATAAAAGTTGGAGGGGCTTGTCTGACAACCACCATCTTGGCCTATTTCATATTTTTTCTGAAAGCCAGGTCCTCCATAATCAGAACTTTTACCTCAGATACGCAAAAGCAATAAAAATTTTTTGAAATACTTGGAATATGCTGTGAGTTCATCATCTGTTGTTTCAGCTGCCAGAGGAAAGAACCTTTGGAGAAATAAACTTTACCAGAAAATATATATGTTTTAAAGTTTTCAAGGGTGTTTCATTCTTTCAGTGAGAATTTTTAAACCCAGAGCATACAGATACTTGAAAAGAGGAAGTTAAGTTAATGAATAGATGACAATAGTTCAAAGACAGTAAGAAACTCCAAAAGTTTTTTATATTTTAAAATTATAAAAACAGTCTACTGTATTGATGACTAAAATGATTGTCTTAAAATTGGAGAATAGGTTTATCATGTAGAATTAATATTTTTTAAAAGATTTTCATTTATTTATTCATGAGAGACAGAGAGAGAGAGAGAGGGAGAGAGGCGGAGACACAGGCAGAGGGAGAAGCAGGCTCCATGCAGGGAGCCCGATGTGGGACTTGATCCCGGGTCTCTAGGATCAGGCCCCGGGCCAAAGGCGGAGCTAAACCACTGAGCCACCCAGGCTTCCCGAATTAATATTTTACCCAGCAGTCTTTTATGCTTTTCTGATGGTTCATCATGGAAAAAAATGTTGAAAACCCTTACTTACTGTATATTTAGCATGTTTATCCAAACTTCAGACTGCTGAAGAGAGCATGGGAAATATAAGAAAATTTGAATGACTCTGTTACAAAATCTTCTCTTTAGCTTTAGTTTCTTACAACAGTTATAGGCCCTTAAAAAAAAAAAAAAGATTTACTTATTTTAGAGACAGAGTATGTGTACATGTGCAGGAGTCAGGGGAGGGGCAGAGAGGGAGGGAGAGAGTTCTAGAATCCTTAAGCAGACTCTATTCTGAGCCCCCGAGATCAAATAGATCTTATTAGAGAGAGAGAGAGAGAGAGCGCGTGAGCGAGAGAGAGCACGCAAACAGGGTGGAGAGGGAAAAGCAGGCTCCCCACTGAGCAGGGAGCCAGACATGCGGCTCTATCTCAATCAAAGTTCTAGGATCATGACCTGAGCCGAAGGCAGACACTTAACTGACTGAGCTACCCAGGCATCCCTCACATTGTCACTCTTACAGTGGGGAGTGGAAGGAGGCCCTAAAACTTTAACAGGGTAGAATTGTACATGTGTACAGTCCATGAAAAAAAGAGTTTTAATAATCTGGTTAAATGCTAGTGGATTCACAATTCTGCCAACTTACTGATACTCTAGGGAAAATTGGTGTCCCAGTGTACCTTGTTACTGTTGCTGCCAGCATTGTGCCAAACTGCTTGCCCTCTCTTTAATTTGCTTTTAAATCCAGTATTACAATAGACACTTCAGGCCAAGGATGACAGTAAATAAGGATTCATTTATCAGTGGAGTGAAGTGAATTGTTTGCCTTAGGACGTGGTTGGAGAACTCTGTTCCTGGCAGTATTCAGAAGAAACAGCCAGTGCTGCAATATTATGCAAGGATTCAGCTTTCTGTTGGGTTAGAATAGATGATCTTTGTCTCTCTTAATTCTGAGAATCATTGATATTTTTTGGAGCATCTTTAGCCATACTTGATTCTTAATAATCAGCTTGAAGTTCTTTGTTAATTTTAAAAATATACAGCCAACAATAGCCAAACTGTGGAAGGAGCCTTGGTGTCCATCGAAAAATGAATGGATAAAGAAGATGTGGTTTATGTATACAATGGAATATTACTCAGCCATTAGAAATGACAAATACCCACCATTTGCTTCCACGTGGATGGAACTGGAGGGTATTATGCTGAGTGCAGTAAGTCAATCGGAGAAGGACAAACATTATATGTTCTCATTCATTTGGGGAATATAAATAATAGTGAAAGGGAATATAAGGGAAGGGAGAAGAAATGTGTGGGAAATATCAGAAAGGGAGACAGAACATAAAGACTCCTAACTCTGGGAAACAAACAGGGGTGGTGGAAAGGGAGGTGGGCTGGCGGTGGGGGTGAATGGGTGGCGGGCACTGAGGGGGCACTTGACGGGATGAGCACTGGGTGTTATTCTGCATGTTGGCAAATTGAACACCAATAAAAAATAAATTTATTATAAAATAAATAAATAAATAAATAAATAAATAAATAAATAAATAAAATAATAATATACAGCCAGACAAAAGAGGGTTTGATAATGTAAACAGATAATCCAAATGCTATCTGTAAGGATGTTTTCAGCTACAAGTAACAGAACAACCATGCAACCTGTCTTAAACAATGAAAATTTTGCTAGCTCGTATAAAAGGAAGTCTATATTAAAGGAAAGATGGGTCTCAGAGTGGTTGATACAAATCAGAGACATTCTCAAGGACCCAGGTTCTGTCTGTTTGCTCTACCATTCATGGAATATACTTCATTATAAGGCAGATTTCCCTGAATGTTGTAGCTGTTGTCAGTAGCATTCAGGACTGTACATAGCTTTGTACATGGGAGGAAGAAAGGAAGAAAAACTAGTTACTCTCTCTAAGCATGAGAAGGTATTCCTGAATGTCTCCAGCAGATCTCACCTCCTGAGCCATAAGTGGGCTCTTGCCAGTCAACCCCTCTCTCTCTTTCTCTATCTGCCCCTCTCTCTCTTTTTCTATCATAAATAAATAAAGAAAATCTTTAAAAAAATAAAGATTTTCTTTATTTATTCATGAAAGACACAGAGACAGAGGCAGAGACATAGGCAGAGGGAGAAGCAGGCTCCCTGCGTGGAGCCTGATGCAGGACTCTATCCCTGAACCCTGGGATCATGACCTGAGCCAAAGGCAGACGCTCAACCACTGAACCACTCAGGCATCCTGAGAATTGGGGGTTCTGCTGCTGAAAAGGAAGAAGGGACAGCAACCTGTCATATCCACTGTAGTCATTTTGTTATGATCTACTGATATAATGTCTGTTGTGCCACAAGTCTTTGCATTAGAACTATTTTTGATGCGGCCATATCAGATTATTATTTTTTAAAGTAGTGTGGTTTCCATCTTAAGATGGCAGAATAAAGCCAAATTTCTAAATATTCACTTTTTTAGATTTAGTGATATGAATAGCAAATTGGATAAAAACTGGCAGAAACATACCTACAGTTAATTTTTAAAAATGGTCATTGAGAGAAATGGAAGTTTCGGAGAATTCAGAGTATTTGGCTCAGAGTCATCCTTAAACTCAGCCTGTGCAGAAGTTCTATGAGAGAAAAGGATAGTGATCAAAGTACTGCAAAATCCCTAATGTCTGTGAGGAGCATGAGTCAGTGTAGGCAATGCTGTAGGAACACTGGGAATTCCAGGTGACTGGAAGCCTTTGCCTGAGTATTTCTTTCATGTGATAAAAGCACACGGGAGATTATGAGTTTGGTATGTTTAGGCTGGGAGAGAAGTAGAGAAGGAAGATAGACTAGCCCTAAACCCTAGAGCTGATTATCATCATCAGCACAGTGGGAGGTAGCAGAACACTTGGCAGAAGGGAACGTAGATCAGGCAAATCTGTTTGGAGAACAGTAAGTGGAAAAAAAGGCATAGAGTGAACTGCAGGTGACAGGACTGGGTAGGAGTGGAGAGTGGGTAGTCAGGATTTGGGGGAGAGGATTGACTGCAAAGGAAGAAGAGAACAACCTGGGCCAGACTCTTTCTGGTGGGGATGAACTTCCTCAAGGATTGAGGGAATTAATGTTTGGAGGAAAAGAATATATCCCTGGGAGAGAAACTCAGAGTTAGGGCTGCTTATAGCCCTAGTCGCAGCGGAGCTGGTTCCCTTCTCCTTCTTTCACACTCAGTGAACAGCAGTTAGAATGCAGCTGGAAGGGGAGGAGCTCCCCTAGACTACACAGTAACACAGGCAGAGGTGCTCTGAAGAACGACCCAGTGAAGCTTGAACCAACAAGAGGACATTGCAAGCCTGCTGCACATGTGGCAGGATGGAGGGAAAGGCACAGTACAGGCAGAAGAAGGATGCAGGATCTATTCTGGAAGAAATACTAATTTCCCTTCAAAATGAAGAGAATTCTTGAGTAAGCTATTAAGGAGTAGGCTATTAAGAACCTGAGTTTCATAAAACAACAGGCTCAGAAATGATATAATAAAATAATAGAATGAAAAAAATAAAATAACAGAATGAGGTGAAAAGGGAAGAATACAGAGCCAAGGAGTCACATGGAGAACCAATTTGCAGAACAAATAAATCAGAAATAGCTAGGAACAGAATAGTCATGGCTGGAAAATGAACTTACTAACACAGCACAAGCTTGAGATATTCCCAGTGAGTGCAGAAGAAAAGGAAAGAAAGATTGAAACAGGTAAAAGTGATGGGTGTAAGATTGGACTTCCTGGAGGTGGAACTGAGCTAGAAGGGGTATGGGTCTTCTGTTTTCTTTTCAAGTTCCTCTTGGCATCATCATGTGTCCGGCTGCAGAGAATTCTACTTTAGATATCACTCCTTTGGAAATATGTAACCACTGACAAATTGGTGAAAATGAATGTTCATGTTCTTCCTAGAAGAATACCAATGAGATGAAAATTATATTTATAGCCTGAGAGACCAGGAAAATTCCCCTTTGAAGCAATTTGTTTCCTGGCATTGATACTGAAACTCCTCTCCCCGACCATGTGATAATTTCCTGTGCTCTGCTGGAACTGGTCTTTTGCTAAATGTTAAGTACTGACCTGCTGATCTTAGAGCAAGCACTTTGCTGCTTTTCCTACCACCAGAAACCACTGTGTAAGAGAGGTTTTATGGAGAAAAAATTTTGTGTGTGTATGTGTCAGATACCTGTGGTTAATCATTAACCTTTCCCACATTAAAAAAAATCTCTTAAGGAAGTCTGGGTGACAGGTTAGCATGAAAGAAGAGCAAACAGATCTACTAACATTTACTGTAATTGACTAGAAAAGTGAACTTTCATTCTTTGCCTGCTAGCAGGTATATGCTTTAGAATCTTTACATTGCAAATTGCTGTGGGAAGTAGACCATAGAGCAGAAATGGGTTGCTGGAACGGACTTGTCATGAATTATTCATTCACTATCTTGTTCCTTGGAAATCAGCTGGAGGAAGTAGTCCAATTTGATCACAGGAGTGGTATGCCAAGGGCTCCAGCAAGCCCTTACAAGTCCAGCTGTGGTGATGTGCTTCTGCTGGCTGCTGTAGGGCGGCAGCTGCTGTGCAGACGAACCCAGGAACATGCTGCTGGGGAGAGCTGCACTGAGGGCTCCCCAATGCGTCTTGCTGGAAAATGAAGCTTCAGGTAGGAGAAGTGTTCTGTCAGCAGTGGCCAGATTCTCACTGATTTTAGGGATGCCATTAGGTCTTAATGGAATTAATATATAAAAATAGAATTGTTCAAAGATACCTCACCATTGAGGTTCTCAACCAGAGAAGCTTAGCAGTTTAATTCCATTTTCAAGTATGTACTTTGTAACAAAACTGTTCCTTGAAATTGTGAAAAATATTCTTAAGCCAAATAAACATTTAAGTATATAAAGTATAAAGGAGTTTATATTATATCCTCCTGCTAGTATAAAAAGTGTCTTTTATTGATGTGATATTGCCCACTTAAATTTAAATCATGGAATTATGGCTTTGGAAAATCTTGGAGAAGGCAGGTTAGTTTATAATTCAAATGAGTACAGCTGCAGGCTCCACTTGCATTTTTGGGGGGAAGTATTGTTTTCAAAAGCTTCCTTGCTTAGTTCTTCTTGCTGGGAAGATTTTTTAGTTTCTTATAGGATGGAAAATGCATAAAGATGGAACAGTAACAAAGGCTCTTAGTTCTGTTTCTTGGTATTTTTGTGTGTGGTGTGTGTGTGTGTCTAAGCCAAGCATGTAATTCATTTGACAGGGACATTCTAATGTTTCCATTTGCATGTCTGCTTGATTTCATCTCTCTCTCGCTCTCTCTCTTAACTTTGCTGAGGCTATGAGATGCCCTTGAGCTATAAGGGACAAAGATAGTGAAGATGAAAGGAAATTAGAACCTCAAGGCATCTGGACCAAATTGGATGTATGTATTTCACCATGAAATATCATTTATAGTTTTGAAACTCTTCACTGAACAAACATGTTGTGAACAGATATACTCTAAGCTGAGACCATCCAAGAAGACCAGTAGTCTCCTGCACCATTTTCTCAAGCTACATGAGAGTAGGATTTTTTTTTTTTTTTTTTTAAGATTTTACCTACTTAGTGTATAAGCAGAGGGAAGAGCAGAGGGGGGAGGGAGAGGGAGAGATCATCTCCAGTAGACTTTTAGCTGAGCACAAAGCCTGTTGTGGGGCTCCACCCCAAGACCCTGAGATCATGACCTGAACCAAAACCAAGAGTCAGACACCCAATGACTGAGCCACCCAGGCACTCCAAGAGTAAGTAATGAACAAAATCTTTGTTTTGTTCATTGATCATTCCCAAGGGCTTAGAATGGTACCGGGCACACAGTATGTGGTCAATAAATATGTTCCCTGACTGAATACATTCTATATTAAAGAAATTGAAAAGTCTTTCTATAAAGGTTACTTGCTTATACAGCACTGTAGGAAGTGTTTACAGTGCTACAATTTCTATAATAACTTTTATAGCTAATGTATTCTGATTTGTATTGATAAAGATTTTTCAGCTATATACCCCTTAAGGGTGTATGGATTTATTGGATATATAGTTTTTAAATAGCAGAAATTAAAATCTGTTTATTTTACTGTTTGTATAGTTAAAGTTTTATTTTATTATTTTTTTAGTTAAAGTTTTAAAAATATTAATGATGAATAAAAAGACCTTTAATGTTTTTTAGCATAATTTTATTTCATGTTCAAAAAACAAAAATGAAAATTGATGGAAAATTCATTTGGAAAAGATGGTATTCACTAATATATTTCTAGGAAAATAATCCCTCTACTCATGTCATGTTACATTTAACTATTTACTTATTTATTTTTATAAATTTATTTTTTATTGGTGTTCAATTTGCCAACATATAGAATAACACCCAGTGCTCATCTCATCAAGTGCCCCCCTCAGTGCCCATCACCCAGTCACCCCCACCCCCCGCCCAACTCCTTTCCACCACCCCTTGTTCGTTTCCAGAGTTAGGAGTGTCTCATGGTCTGTCTCCCTTTCTGATATTTCCCACTTATTTTTTCTCCTTTCCCCTTTATTCCCTTTCACTATTTTTTATATTACCCAAATGAATGAGACCATGTAATGATTGTCCTTCTCCAATTGACTTATTTCACTCAGCATAATACCCTCCAGGTCCATCCACATGGAAGCAAATGGTGGGTATTTGTCATTTCTAATGGCTAAGTAATATTCCATTGTATACATATACCACATCTTCTTTATCCATTCTTCTTTTGATGGACACCGAGGCTCCTTCCACAGTTTGGCTACTGTGGACATTGCTGCTATAAACATCGAGGGGGCAGGTGTCCCGGTGTTTCACTGCATCTATATCTTTGGGGTGAATTCCCAGCAGTGCAATTGCTGGGTCATAGGGCAGATCTATTTTTAACTCTTTGAGGAACCTCCACACGGTTTTCCAGAGTGGCTGCACCAGTTCACATTCCCACCAACAGTGCAAGAGGGTTCCCCTTTTTCCACATCCTCTCCAACATTTGTTGTTTCCTGCCTTGTTAATTTTCCCCATTCTCACTGGTGTGAGGTGGGATCTCATTGTGGTCTTGATGTGTATTTCTCTGATGGCCAGTGATGTGGAGCATTTTCTCATGTGCTTGTTGGCCATGTCTATGTCTTCCTCTGTGAGATTTCTGTTCATGTCTTTTGCCCATTTCATGATTGGATTCTTTGTTTCTTTGGTATTGAGTTTAATAAGTTCTTTATAGATCTTGGACACTAGCCCTTTATCTGATACGTCATTTGCAAATATCTTCTCCCATTCTATAGGGTGTCTTTTAGTTTTGTTGACTGTTTCTTTTGCTGTGCTATTTATTTATTTATAGAGGTTTTATTTATTTATTCATGAGAGACACAGAGAGAGAGAGGCAGAGACACAGGCAGAGGGAGAAGCAGGCTCCCCACAAGGAGCCCGATGTGGAACTCGATCCTGGACCCTGGGATCACACCCTGAATGGAAGGCAGATGCTCAACCGCTGAGCCAGGCTTCCCTACATTAAACATTTTAAAAAGTATTAGTCTATGTCAGAAGGGTTTTTGAACTATAAACCTATTTATTCATATCTTTGGGGTAAGTTTAAAACTGCAGTATGTGTGGTGCTGAGTAGAACTAAAGAGGGCAGCATATTCCCCACAGATATACCACATTTAGAGCTCAGAGTTACCAGCTCTGTTAACTTCTCTGCCCTGCCCACTTCCATACAAGCCCGTATTATAAAGGACAAAATTGAAGTCCAGAGAATATAGATGAATGGCCAAGAAAAAATGGATAGCTGTTATGGTCTTATGCTTTATAGTTTCTTGTTAGTTTGTTATTGTCATGTTAAAGCTAAAATAAATAAATAAATAAATAAAGCTTAAAAAATGAAACAGGTAATCACATTATTATAAATTTGAACTGTATTGTTTTACTGAAGACAACTATTGGTGCATTTTGCATAACTTTAAATAAATTGCCTAGTCCATGTGTTGAAATACAGTTTTATAAGCTTTCCCCCCTAAAATTTTGTGATGTAATTGTTTTTTTCCTGACTTATAATTGCAATGACTGTGCTCTAAGTTTTATATATTAATTATATGTAATAATTATATTAATTATATATTAATCATTACGTATATTATTACATATAATTAATATATAATAAATATATAATACAAATTATATTTATAATATATAATATGTATATAATATATATAAATTTTATGTTATAAAATATGTGCTGTATTTATTATTCCTTAAAACTACCTGAGTTTTATTTTTGAGATAAATATAGATTACTTAATAATTTTTTCTGAATTTTTCTGAATCCTTTTTCTGAATTGTATTAGTTTGCTTGGGCAGCCATAACAAAACAGTTCATGTGTGTGGAAACAGTATCTCTCTCTCTCTCTCTCTCTCTCTCTCTCTCTTTCTCGCTCCCCCTCCCTCTCCTTTCCTTTCCCTTCCCCTTCCTCCCTCATTCCTTTTACCCCTTTCTCCCTCTTCTCATAAGGTCCCCAGGCCTATTGGATGAGGGTCACTTATGACCTCTTTTGACCTTACCTACCTCCTAAAGCTCCATTTCCAAATACAGTCACATTATGGGTTAGGGCTTCAACATAGGAACTTTGGGGTGGGGGCACAGTTCAGTCCAGAGCACTGACCCAGGCAATATTTTTTATTTTTTTATTTTTTTATTTTATTTTTTTTTTCAGGCAATATTTTTTAAATCAAGATTTCTAATAAATTTTTTTTGTTCTATCCTGTTTCGAGTTCACTCAGCTTCTTTAATCTGTAGGTTTTTTGTCTTTCTATGCACTTGGGAACATTTATTTTAGCTCAACTTGGGAACATTTTAACAAGCTTTTCTTCAGGTATTTTTCAGCACTGTACTTCTCCTTTTTAGATTCCAGTGACATGACTGTTAAACCGTTTGGTTTTGCTTCACAGGTTCCTGAGGTTTTGCCCTTTTTTTTTTTTGTGCCCATTTTTAAAAATCTTTTTTTCCCTCTCTGTTATTTAAGATTGAATACTTTGTATTTTTCTGCTTTCTTTTTAAAAAATACTTTCTGTTTTTCTATCAACTTCTTGATTCTTTTCTTTTGTCATTACTATTGAGTCCATTTTCTTTTCTTTTTTTAAAGATTTTATTTCTTTATTCATGAGAGACACAGACAGAGAGGCAGAGACATAGGCAGAGGGAGAAGCAGGCTCCCTGTGGGTGAGCTCTTTGTGGGACTTGATTCCAGGACCCTGGGGTCATACCCTGAGTGGAAGGCAGATACTCAACCTCTAAGCCACCCAGGTGTCCTGAGTCTATTTTCTATTTTAAGAGTTGTGAATGGTCATTTGAGCTGCCTCTAGTCTTTGCTAGATAATTTCAGCATCTCTGTCATCTTGTTATTACTATCATTTTGTTATTGATGTCCCATACTTTATTTTTAACCTGTTTGTATTTATATATGTAAAGTGTTTTTCTTATATGTGACATGTAGTTATATCTTGCTTTTATATCTAATTTTAAAATCTCTGCATTTTAGTGATGGTTTTTCATTCATATATATCCCAAACACATATACACATACATATATAAATATATACACATTGGTTCTGGTACTGATTCCAGTATGGGGAGTGTGGCTTCCCACATAGCACCAAGCAATTCTCAGGACACCAGCAGAATGTCTGAGAATTCAGCTCAATTCTACCACCTGTTGATAAGCATCAGATTCCACAGGTTAAGGGTTCAGTTCTAGCAAACTGCCCCTCTCACCTCCACCATTACCTTCCAACACCAGTCACAAGCCTAGGCTGTTACCTATGCTTCTGACCAACAGGATACAGATTGAGGTTCTCGTGACCCTTTTTGGACTTCAGGCAGTAGTCACAACTCTATGTTGTTATCTGTACTTCTCATCTATTGGCTATAAATCAGAGTTTCTCACAAACCCCTATTTGGATCTGATTAATTTGCTAGAGTGGCTCACAAATCTCAGAGAAACATTTTACTTACTAGATCACCAGTTTATTGTAAAAGGATATATAATTCAGGAGCAGCCTGATAGATGGAAATGTTGCATAGGGCAAGTCATGGGGAAAGGGCATAGATCTCCCATGTCCTTTGCAGAAGCACCACTTTCCCTACTCCTCTACATGTTCACCCACCTGGAAGCTCTTCAAACTCTGTCCTTTTGGGTTTCTATGGAGGCTTTCTACATAAGATATGATTGACTGACTGATTAAATCATTAGCCATTGACGGTTCATTCAGCCTCCACTGTTCTCCCTTAAAAGTGCCACCTCTGTAATCACATGGCCCCATCTTTAAGTGCATTCAAACTCCCCTCATTAACATAACAGAAGACACCCCTACCACTCTCAGGCCTAGGAAATTCTAAGGGTTTTGGGAACTGTGAGCCAGGAACTATATTTAATTATGCTGAGTGAAATAAGTCAATCGGAGAAGGACAAACATTATATGGTCTCATTCATTTGGGGAATATAAAAAATAGTGAAAGGGAATAGAAGGGAAGGGAGAAGAAATGGGAGGGAAATATCAGAAAGGGAGACAGAACATGAAGACTCCTAACTCTGGGAAACCAACTAGGGGTGGTGGAAGGGGAGGAGGGCGGGTGGTGGGGGTGAATGGGTGATGGGCACTGAGGGGGGCACTTGGCGGTATGAGCACTGGGTGTTATTCTGTATGTTGGCAAATTGAACACCAATAAAAAATAAATTTATTATTAAAAAAAAAGAACCTAAAAAAATAAAAACCAAATAGATAGGAGAAATGTATATTTCTCATTTAGATGACAAATATACATTTCTTATAAATCACAATATCACACATACACAGTTGTAAAAAATGATACTGAGAGATCTCACGTACCTTTACCTACTATCACCCAATGGTAACAGCTTACAAAGCTCTAGTAAAATATCACAATCAGGATACTGACATTGATATAGTCAATATACATAGTAATTCTGTCACCACAAGGATCTTTCAGTTGTCCTGTATAGCCACACCTACTTACCTCCTTAACCACAGACAACCATTAGTCTATTCTCTTTTCTATAATTTTGTCAATTAAAGAATGTTCTATAAATGGAATCATACAATTTGTAAGCTTTTGGGACTGACTTTTTAAATTAGGTATAATTCTCTTGAGATTTCCTTTTTGCTGAATAGTGTTACATGGTGCAGATATAGCACAGTGTTTAATTAAGTATTCACCTGTTTGAAAGACATTTGTTTCAACTAAGCTATTATAAGCACCTACATACTTTTAAAAAAATTATCTATTTATTTTAGAAAGAGAGTGTACATGTGTGTAGACAGTAAGAGTGGGAGGGGGAGAGGAAGAGGGACAAGCAGAGCTCAGCGCTGAACCCTACCCAGGGCTCAATCCCACAACCCCAAGATCATGATTGGAGCTGAAATAAAAAATCGGATGCACAATTACTGAGCCACCCAGGCGGTCCTCCCCATCGTGAACATATGTTTTCATTTCTCTGGGATAAATGCCCAGAAGAACAATGGCTATTTTGTATGGTAATTGCCTGTTTAATTTTTAAAGAAACTTCCATTGTTTTTCACAGTGAATAACAGTTTACATTCCTGCAAGCAACATACCCATGATCCAACTTCTCTGTATCCTCAACCAGAATTTGGTGATATCATTATTTTCTATTTTAGTCATTCTAATAGATGTGTAGTGATATTTCATTACGGTTTAATTTCTGTTTCCCTAATGGCTAATAATGTTGAACATCTTTTCATATGCTTATTTGCCACCTGTGTATTTTCTTCATTCAAATATCTGTGCATGTCTTTTGCCCATTTTCTACTTGAGTTTTTTTTTTTGCTGTTGAGTTTTTATAAGTTTTATATATTCTAGATACTATCTTTAGTTAGATATGTGATTTACAAATATTTTCTCCCAGTTTATAGCTTTTATTTTTATCCTCTTAATGGAGCAAAAGTTTTAAATTTTAGTTTATCATTTTTTTCTCTTATTCATCAATCATATTTTAGATGCCAAGTATACGAACTCTAAAGATTTTCTTCTATTTTTTTAAAGTTTCACAGATTTTTGTTTTGTTTTGTTGCTTATTGTCCAATGGCTCCAGCACCATTTGTTGAAGATTCTTTCTCCAAAATCAGTTGAGCACATTGTATGGGTCTGTTTCTGAACTCTCTGTCCTATTCCATTGATCTTTGTGTCTGTTTCTCTGCCAACACCACACAGTCTTGATTACTATAGTTATTTAATAGGTCTTGAAATCATGTAGACTTATTATTCCCACTTTAATCTCTTATGAAATTATTTTAGGTATTCTAATTTCTTTACCTATCCTTGTAAATTTAGAATAACTTCTCTATATCTACAAAATAATTGCTGTGGTTTTGATAGGAATTGGATTAAAACTGTATATCAGTTTGGGGGAGAGTTAATAACTTTCCTATGTTGAGTCTTCTAATCCATGAACACAGTGTGTTTCTCTGTTTATTATCTTCTGTGATTTCTTTTATCAGCATTTTAGTTAACATTCATATCTTGCTTTGTTAGATTTGCACTGTAAGTATTAATTTTCATGTCCTTTTGTTCATTGATATATAGAGAAATGCAATTAATTTTTTGTGTTTATTTTGTATCCTGTGATTTTGCTGAACTCACTTGTTCTAGGAGTTTTTTTGTTGATTAACCAAGGAGATGAAAGACATGTACTCAGAAAATTGTAAAGCACTGCTGAAAGAAAAGAAAGCAGATATAGATAAATATAAAGATGTCCTGTGTTCATGGGTTGGAAGACTTAATATTGTTCATGGGTTGTAAGACTTAATATTGTTTACCCAAAGTAAAACTTTCATCTTAAAATTCATATGGAATCTCAGGTGACCCAGAATAGCCAAAACAAGTTTGAAAAAAATCCTGTATTCATGGATTGGAAGGAAGACTTAATATTGTTAAAAGGTCAGTAGTACCCAAAGTAAACTTTCATCTTAAAATTCATATGGAATCTCAGGTGACCCAGAATAGCCAAAACAAGTTTGAAAAAAAGGACAGACATTAATGGACTAAAAAAAGGACAGCTAGGAAATGTTACACTTCCTAATTTCAGAATTTATTAAGAAGTTACGGTAATCAAAACATTGTAGTATTGGCATAAAGACATTTATACCAATGGAATAGAATAGAAAGCCTAGAAATAAGCTTTCACATATGTGCTCAAATGGTTTTTGAGTGCTAAATGATTTAAGAGTGCTAAGATGATCAGTGGGGAAAGGACAGCCTTTTCAACAAATAGTGCTGGGAAAAACTAAATATCCACATGCAAAAGAATGAAGTGGGATTCTTACCTTACACTGCATACAAAAATTAACTCAAAATGTGTCAAGAGTCCTAACTAAACCAAGCGTAAAACTCTTGGAAAAAGAAAATAGAAGATTCATGACATTGGATTTGGCAAAGATTTATTGAGACTAAAAGCACAGGTAATGAAAGTGAAAATAAATACACTGGCCTACATCAAAATTAAAAGCTTCTGTGCATCAACAGAGTGAAAAAATCTGTGGAATAGGAGACACATTTGCAAATCATATATCTGATAAGGAGTTAATATTCAGAATATGTATAGAACTCCTACAACATAACAACAACAAGTAACCTAAGGAAAAGGGGCAAAGGACTTGAATAGGCTAAACATTTCTCCAAAGATATATAAATGGTCAATATGCATATGAAAAATATTTACCGTTGCTAGGGTGAACTGCATTAGGGAAATGCAGCTCCAAACCACAATGAGATAGCAGCTTACACACCAAGTACCTACTAACCCTTGTGCCCTGTTGCTGGGAATGTAGATCGATACAGCCACTATGGAAAGCAGTATGATGGTTCCTCAAAAAATTAATAGAATTATCATATGATCCAGCAATTCCACTTTTGGGTATATATCCAAAAGAATTGAAAGCAGGGTCCTGAAGAGATATTTGGAAATCTGTATTCATAACAGTATTATTCACAATGATCAAAAGATGGAAGCAACATAGTCGACCATTGATGGATGAATGAGTAAACAAAATATGGTATATACATACAATGGGATTCTCTTTAGCCCCTAGTGTTATGATCAGCTCGTTAGTTGCTAAAAAGTCAACTGGATGTTTATAGGGATTGCCTTTACAAAGGAATGAAATTCAGGCGTATGCTACAACATCGATGAACCTTGAGGACATTATGCTAGGTAAAATTAGCCAGTCACAAAAAGACAAATATTGTATGATTCTACTTCCATGAGGTATCTTTAGGTAGTCATTGGAACAGAAAGTAGAATGGTGGTTGCTAGGCAAGGAGAGACAGGGAAATGGGGATTGTTATTTAATGTGTTTAGAGTTTCAATTTTGCAAGGTGAAAAAATTCTAGAGATTGGTTGCTCAATAATGTAAATATTCTTAACAATACTGAACTGTACACTTAAGAATGGTTAAGATGATAAATTTTATGCTACATGTATTTTACTCCAATGAAAATTTAAAAAAAGAAGAATGATGAGAAGAGACATCATTGCCCTGTTCTTAATCAGGGAAGAAGGATTCAGTCTTTCTTTCATCATTAGATATAATGTTACCTGTAGTTTTTTTTAATAGACACTCTTTATCAAATTGAAGAATTTCCTTTCTGTATTTTCATGTATTTATTGGCTATTTATCTTCTCTGGAGGAATGTCTCTTGAGATCCTTTGCTTATTTTATAAACATTATTTTTTATTGTTTTTATTTATTTTTTTTATTTTTTATTGTTATAAACAGTTTATTCTCGACATAAGTCCCTTATTAAATATATAATTTGCAAATATTTCCTCCAATTCTGTGGGTTTTCTTTTCATTATTTGATTGTTGTACTTAAATCACATAAGTTTTTAATTTTGATGAAGTCTGATTTACTTTTTTTTTTTTTTTTTTTTTTGCCACTATGGTTTTGGTCATGTCTAAGAAGGCTTTGCTTAACCGAAGGTCATTAAGATTTACTCCTATATTATATTGTAAGAACTGTGTAGTTTTAGGTCTTATATTTGCTTTGTGATCCATTTTGAGTTAATTTTGTGTATAGTGTAGGGAAGGGGGGATCCACCTTCATTTTTTTGCATTTGTCCCAGGCTTGTGTTGAAAAAACTATTATTTTTCCAGGCTTACTTTTGGACTTCAAGTATTATTCCATTGTTTGGGCTATTCTTATATCACTAATTGCAATGGGTTGTGGTATCAATATAGCTTTGTTCTTCCTTTTCAAGGTTATTCTGGCTATTGTTGGTTCCATGTAATGAGTGTTATGATCAGCTCGTTAGTTGCTAAAAAGTCAACTGGATGTTTATAGGGATTGCCTTGAGTCTGTAGGTCAAACAGAAAGTTTTGCCATCCTAAAAATTTTAAGTCATCTCAATCATTAACAAAGGATGTTGTTCCATTTATTTAGGTCTTTCAACATCTTTCAAAAATATTTTGTAGTTTCACAGTATAAACTTTGCACTTACCTTGTTGAAGTTATTCCTAAGTATTTTATCTTTCTTGAGAATATTGTAAATGAGTTTTCTAAATTTTATTTTTGAGTTGTTCATTTAGAGTGTGTAGAAATGCAAGTTATTTTTGTATATTGTTTTTGTTCTCAGAATTTTCTGTATACGAGATCATGTCATTTGCAAAGATACTTTTACTTCTTTACCCAGCTAAATGTCTTTATCCTCTTTTTTTCCCCTAATTACCCTGCCTAGAATCCTCACTACAATGTTGAATAGAAGGTGAAAGAGTGAACAGCTTGTCTTGTTCCTAGTCTTACTGTAAAATCATTCTTTGATCATTGAGTGTGATATTAACTACTGTGGATTTATTGTAGATGTACTTTATCAGGTTGAGGAAGTTCTATCCCTAGTTTGTTGAGTGTTTTTTTTTTTTTTTTTTTTTTTTGTTGAGTGTTTTTATCAGGAAAGTTGTTTGATTTTGTCAAATGTTTATTATATATATATTTAAAAATTCTTTTGATCTTGTGTCCTATATTGAATTTTGGCTATTTTAGTGTTACATTCCTAGTATAAATTCCACTTAGTACATATCCTTTTTATCTGTTGCTGGATTTTTAAAAATATTTTATCTATTTATTCATGAGAGAAGGAGGGGGAGCAGAGACACAGGCAGAGGGAGAAGCAGACTCCCTACAAGGAGACCAATGTGGGACTCCATTGCAGGACCCCCAGGTCACAACCTGAGCCAAAGGCACACTCAACCAACCCAGGCACCCTCTGTTGCTGGATTTGATTTGGTAGTATTTTGTTGAGAAATCTTGAGTCTATACTCATAAGTAATACCGGTATGCAGTTTTCTAAGGATGTCTTTGGTCTTTTTTTTTTTTTTTTTTTTAATATTTATTTATTTGAGAGAGAATGAGCAGGGGGGAGGGGAGGAGGGCAGAGTGAGAGGGAGAGAATCTCAAGCAGATTCCCTGCTGAGAGCAGAGCCCAACACAGGGCCTGACATCAGGACCCTGAGATCATGACCTGAACCAAAATCAAGAGTTGGCCACTCAACCAACTTAGCCACCCAGGTGCCCTTTTGTGGGAAGTTTTTGAATAGCTAATTGAATCTGGTTTATTCAGATTTTTTATCTCTTTTCTTTCTTTCTTTTTAAAAATTTTTATGTTTAGGTAGGCTTCATGCCCATTTTGGGACTTGAACTCATGACCCCAAAATCAAGAATCACACACTATCTACCACCAACTGAATCAGCCAGGCACCTCCTAGATTTCTTATTTCTTTTTGAGTCACTTTTGGTAGTTTGTGTCTGTCTCTGTAGGGTTTCCTCTTTACTTGTTTATTTTTTTGGTATAAAATAGTTCACAATATTCCTTTATAACCCTTTATATTTCTGAAAGCTTGGCAATACAAGCTCTTTTATTCCTAATTTTAGTGATTAGAGTTGTATTTTATTTTTTTACTTGGTGAAGCTACAGAAAGGTTTTTTGATTTAAAAAAAAAATCTTGTCAAAGAGCCAACTTTTGGTTTTGTTGGTTTTTCTCCATCAATTTTCTAGTCCTTACTAATATCTCCTTGTAATTTTTTCCTCTTTTGCTAATTTATGTAGGCTTTGCTCTTTTCTTACCAGTGTCTTATTTTGGAAGTGATTTATTTGAGTTTATTCTTTATATTTATCAGCATTTACAGTTGTAAATATTTCTCTAAGCACTATATTGGCTGCATTGAATAAGTTCGGTATTTTATGTTTTCATTTTTATTAATCTCACATTTTCTAATTTCCCTTGTGAGTTCCTTGACCCAATTGATTATTTTAGATTTTATTGTTTAATTTCCATGTGTCTGTGATTTTCTCTTATTTCTTTCTGTTATTGATATCTAATTTAACTCCATTGTGAGAAATCATATTTTGTATTATTTCAATTCTTTTTGAATTTACTGAGGCTTGTTTTATGGTCTGCCATGTATTGCTGCCCTGGAGAATGTTCCATGTACACTTGAGAAGAATGTGTATTCTGTTTTTGGGTCTAGTGTTCTGTAGAGGTCTGTTCAAGGTCTAGTTGGTTTATGGTGCTGTTCAGTTCTTACCTTTTGTTAGCCTTCTATCTAGTTGTTCTGTCCATTGTTGAATATAGGGTATTGAGGTCTGCCAGTATTATTGAATTGTCTGGTTTTCACTCTGTTCTATCAGTTTTTGCTTTGTGTAATTTGGGGCTCTTTTATGAGGCATATATATGTTAGATTTTTGTGATTCATTGATTTCTTAAAATAAGCATTCATTCCTCTTTCTGGTATAATTTTCTTAAGTCTGTTTTGTCTGATATTGGTATAGTCTTTTCAACTTTCTTACGGTTACTGTTTTTGTAATTTTATCTTTTTCCTTAACTATCATCCTGTTTGCAATTTTCAGTGTACAGTGTGTCTTCTCTAGACAGTGTACCCTTGCATTTTGTGTTTTTATCCACGGTGACACACCTTTTGATTGGATTAATATTTATTGCTGTTAATATAGTTTGATGTGTCAGCCATTTCACTTTTTGTTTTTTTTATGTATCTTATGCCTTTTTTCTCTGTTTATCCTTTACTGCTTTGTTTTGTATTACATGATTTTTAAAAATTATCATGTGGAGTGTTTGCTCCCGGGTTTAGAGTATACTTTAAAAAAAAAAACAAAATCTATCATCATATTCATTTAATTCCATAAGATATAAAATCATGCCTACGTGTCTCTGTTCTCTTTCCCCTTCTTGCTAATGTTGCTATACATGTTACATCTGTATATGTTACAAACCTAATAATACATTGTTGCAGTTATTAATTTGTCACTTAAATAAGAGAAATGATGGGATCCCTGGGTGGCTCAGTGGTTTAGCGTCTGCCTTTGGCCCAGGGTGTGATCCTGTAGTCCGAGGATCGAGCCCTATGTCAGGCTCCCTGCATGGAGCCTGCTTCTCCCTCTGCCTGTGTCTCTGCCTCTCTCTCTCTCTTATGAATAAATAATAATAAAATAAATAAAATCTTAAAAAATATAATAAAAGAAAGGAAAGCATTTACAGAGTTTGTTCTTTTAAAGTTTTTACCATTTCTTGTTCTCCTTTATTTCCATGGATTTGAGTTGCTATTTGGTGTCACTTCTTTTGCCAATACAGTCTTGTACCCAACCTACTTCTTTTGTTATTGTCAAATATATTGACATTTCTTTATGTAATAGGTCCAACAATTCAAAATATATGTTTTTGTATAATTCTTTTTACAATCTCTTAAGAAATGAAAGAACAAGAAAAACACACACACACACACATATATATACATACACACACACACACACACACACACTGTCTTTTATTTTTACATAATTAGCTTTTCTGGTGTTCTTTGTGATTTTTTTTCATGTAGTTTCAATTAATTATTATTTGATGTTAAGTTGTTTTCTGCCTGAAGAACTTCTCTTTAACATTCCTTTTAAGATGTATCAGCTAGTGTTACATTCTCTGTTTTTCTTACTTGTGATATCTTAATTTCACCTTCATTACCAAAGGTAGGTTTGCTGGAATAGCATTCTTGGTTAAGATTCTTTTTCTTTCAGTTCCCTAAAATTGCCACCCCCCTCAGTCTTCTGGCCTCCATTGTTTCTGATGAGAAATCTGCTATTAATTTTGTGAGGGTTAGTTGTACACAACTAGTTATTTTTCCCTTGCTGCCTTCAAGATCTTCTCTTTGTCTTTCAGCATGTTAATTTGATGTGTTTGGATGCAGATCCCTCTGCTTTTATCCTACTACAATTTAATTTAGCTTCTTAGATGTGGAGATTAATGTTTTTATCAGATTTTAGGAATTTTCAGCTATTATTTCTTCGAATATTTTTTCTTCTCCTCTCTCTTCTTTCTCCCTAGTACTCACATTATGGATATGTGGGTGTACTTAATCATGTTCCATGTTTCTCTAGGGCTCTGTTTATCTTTTTTATTCTTTTTGATCCCTGTTCTTCAAATTGCATAATCTCTTAGGATCCATCTTTGTATTTACTGATTCTTTCCTCTGCCAGGTCAAATCTGCTGTTGAATGCTTGTAATGGATTTTTCATTTCAATTATTTTACTTTTCACGTCCACATTTTCCATGTTGTTCATTTTTTATAGTTTTTATCTCTTTATTGCTTTCATCAGTTGGGTAGGGTATTGTCATGCGAAGGAACTTCACCTCTTTAAGTATGGCTTCCTTTAGTTCTGTGAACATATTTATATTAGCTATTTTGAAGGCTTTGTGTACCAAAGACAGTAACTGGACCCCAAAACAGTAACTGTACCAAAGACCCCCAAACAGTAACTGTGCAGATTTTTTAGTGCTTATCTTTGGAACTGTACCTAACATTCTGGGCCTTATGGAGGGCCTTTTTTTATTACCTCTTGTTTTCACTGTTTGGGTCATACTTTCCCCTTTCTCTGAATGTCTTGTAATTTCTGTACTCAATGCTGTATATTTTAGATAATACTTTTTATTATCTTTGAATTAAAATTCTTTGACCCTCCACCTCCTGTGGGTTGTTCTTTTGACCCTCCACCTCCTGTGGGTTGTTCTTTGTAACTTGGCTGGATTTATAGTAAAATCTGTTTTCTTCACAATATATAGTTTCTGATTTTGCTTCTCAGTGGGTAAGCCTTGGGCATGCACTCTCTCAAGTTGGGATGACTACGTTTATGGCAGTAACTGTCTCTCTTCCTGACCTGTTAAGTTTTCTTATCTCTGTTGATTTCACACTCAGGTTTTAGTTCCATTAACTGTTGGCTGATTTCTCTGATATTTTGGACAGTTCCGTAGGACATTGTTCCATGGTCTGATCCAAGTAAATGCAGATCCCTTTGTTGCAGTTGTTTTTGAGGCCAGTCTTTGAGGTTTCTTCCATCCTCAGGAGGACTTTCTTAGTTGTCTGTCTCTGGTTTTCTGTGGTACGCTTTTAGTTGTTTTATGGTTTCTCTTGTTGATCTCTTAGAGCTACCAGCCTCCTAAAATGCCACCATTTTTGCTAGTACCATTAGGCTGGAATTTCTACATATTCTATTCCAGATAATGTTTGTTTTCTTGGAGATAGCTTAGGAGCTCTCTATTCTTTTGGCTTGACTTTCCACCTTTGCAAAATCTAAGCTTGTGCTCTGGAGGTGGGGGTAGGTACAGTGGCCCACATCTTTTGGAGTCATGCACCTGCTTTATGTAGGGCAAAGAAATTGGCTTGCCTGTCTTGGTGTAGAACTTCCACCCTTTCAATCTGTTGAGTTAAGCAAAGTTGGGCCCCATTACACCCAGACTGCCATGCCTGGAGTAGAGCTTCTGCTCTGTTAGTGGGCACTGTGCGGAAAGGAGCCCAGACATACTTCTAAATCACTTTTGCCTGGAACATGGCTTCCAGAACATGGTGTTGATAGAGTAGTATGTAATACTTAGGACCTGCCCCTCTCTCTGGAGATACCATTCTATTCTTTTGGGAGCTTGGGGGGAGGGGATGGAAGCCATTTTTTTTTTTTCATGGCTGCACCCTTCCAGAGTGGAGCTTCTGTCATCCTGTCAACCTGAGGATAGACTGGGTTGTAGCTCAAATGCCAGATTCCTACTATTCATACCAAGGTATAATAAATTTTCTTGAATAAATGTTTCTCTATTTGCTGTATGACCTTAGGATAGATTCTGAGATCTTAGGGATTAAGGATGCCATTTTACTTTTTATTTTCTGTTTGCCCCCTCCATACTTTCTCCCCATCTCTCTTTCTTATTCTCATTTTCTTACTGTCTTGAGAGCTTGTTCGGAGGTTCTAGCAGGGGAGCGCAGCTACTCGTATACCCTTGATGGAAGAACAGTCCTCCTCTATCGGGGATGGTCCTCCTCTTTGACCGAGCGCACAGCTTTGGGAGGGACGCACTGTCATGTGGGCTACTTGAACACTTTTAAGAATTTATTTTTGTTTTATGTGTGGTGCTAATGAGTGTATCTCTTGGTGCAGATTTTTTAGTGCTTATCTTTGGAAGCTTGATATATTTCTTGTATCTTATATCTTTAACTTTGGGAACATTTTGAAGACAATTATACTTTGATTTCATTTTCTGCAAATTTTAATATGTGTGTCGGTTTTAATGTACTCTTCTCGTTAAATATTATGTACTTTATTCCATTTTTGCATATCTAGTATAGATCATTTCTACTGAATACCAAAGTGCAGTGGTTGCTTCAGAGCAAAGCATTTCTGTGATTGAGTTGCTAAATTAACTAGTCATTTTTAATGGAATACAATTTTTATTGAAAGAATTATTGGCAGTCAAACTCTAGTTTATTCTGACTTGGATATTTGGCAGACATTTCTCTAAATTGAATGAATTGAATCAATCATTCCTTTCAAGGAACAGTTTTAGTTGCCAGTGAAAAAATTTGAAGTCTGTAAGCAAAAATTAGGATTTTGGAAAACTTGTATCCACCACTGTGAGGTTGGTAGCTTTTCAATAATTAAGGACTCTGATGATTATTTTAATGAGTGTGATATTTTTTCATATTGAAAAATGAAATGTGTCAGGCTTGGAAGATTTGCATAACCTAGTGAACCAGTAATTTCTAAATGACCAATTTAGTGTGATGTTATAAAGTCGTGCATGATTAAGAGACCAATTCGAAGTAAAAGATGGACCAGTTGATTTTAGTGGAGTATTAAAAGTTTATTAATATTAGAGTGTACATCACAGCTGATTACTTGAGTTTTTGTGTAGTACAAAGAATATCCACAGTTATCTCAAATGGTTCTTAAATACATATACACTTATAAAAGTCTGAGGTCAAATTTTCTTCATTTATTTCAGTCAAAACAACAGAGGAGATTGAATGTACAAGCAGATATAAGAATCCAGCTATCAGGGATCCCTGGGTGGCGCAGCAGTTTGGCGCCTGCCTTTGGCCCAGGGCGCAATCCTGGAGACCCAGGATCGAATCCCACGTCGGGCTCCCGGTGCATGGAGCCTGCTTCTCCCTCTGCCTGTGTCTCTGCCCCCCTCTCTCTCTCTCTGTGTGACTATCATAAATAATAAATAAAAAATTAAAAAAAAAAAAAAAAAAAAGAATCCAGCTATCAGGCAGCCTGGGTGGCTCAGCAGTTTAGCGCCACCTTCAGCCCAGGGTTGGATCCTGGAGACACGGGATCAAGTCCCACATCAGGCTCCCTGCATGGAGCCTGTTTCTCCCTCTGCCTGTGTCTCTGCCTCTCTCTCTCTCTCTCTGTCATAAATAAAATAAAATAAAAAAAAGAATCGAGCTACCTTCTATTATTTGGACAATAACAAGATTTATAAAAATATAAAAATATGTTATTCTGTCACTTTTTTTCAGAAGAATAGTTATTTTTCATAGAAATGTTATTTATATAATGGGGTTTATTCTAATTGAATTAAGAAATCCATATTTTAAGAATTGTTTTAATTTCTAATGTGGTAAATATATATAATCCACATAAGCAAAAGGCTTTGGGGAGTCCTCAGTGCTTCACATTGTAAAGGAGTCTTGAGACCAAAAAGTTGGAGACCTCTGTGTATACCTTTTCTCCTCATGGTCTTAAGGTGACTAATGTATCTCCTGGCACGACATCTTTATTCCAGGGTGACTGAGAAAGGAAGGTGTGCTGGACAAAGAAGCAATAGCTATATCAAGAAAGCAAAATGTTCTCCCAGAAAACCTCAAGTTTAATGTCTTTAGGGAGAACTTTCTTACATATTTACCCTTAAGTGCAAAATAGAGTGAGAAAGTGAGGACTTTTAGTTGGGTCCATTGCTGCCCAGCACAAATTTATTCTGTGGGCAGCCCAGGTGGCTCAGTGGTTTAGCGCCGCGTTCAGCCCAGGGCGTGATCCTGGACATCCAGGATCGAGTCCCACGTCGGGCTCCCTGCATGGAGCTTGCTTCTCCCTCTGCCTGTGTCTCTGCCTTTCTCTCTCTCTCTCTCTCTCTCTGTCTCTCATGAATAAATAAATAAAATTTAAAAAACAAATTTATTCTGTTGGTAAGGGTGGATATTGAGTAGATACATAGTATGTCTGTTTAAACAGAGTTTTGTTTTTGTTTTTGTTTTGTTTTTTGCTTGCTTGCTTGTGTGTTTTGTTTTGTTTTAATGAGTGGTCCTTGTCAGAGTTTCTGGGAAACTCCCACATGAAGTTTTATTGTTTGACTCCTTCATACAAAATCCTCAAAACTTGCTTAGACATCTCACCTCGTTGTCTTCTTGTTAATTCTTGGCTTCTGCTTTCCAGGGCGTGTTCGGTCTCTGTGGGCTCTGCATCTCCGTTCTATCTGCAAGGTACATTCTGTTTGAGCCACACATGGACTTGCAAAACACCATTGACAGGACTGATTAAATTGTGAAATGTCCCTTATTCTTCAACAGAGCTTCTCTTTATCTTTGTGATTTGGTAACTTCTTACATTAAGAAAACTTTTCTTTCTCACACCCTCAGACTCATTCTTTCCCAGTGTATGTATCAGTTTGCTTCCTGATTGATTTATTTGTTTTAACTCAATTATGAGCTCAGTGCCATCTTTTATACAGAAATTTATTTTTACAGTAGTCATGATTTGCTCTTTAAAAAATGAGTCATATTCAGTTATTCCTCAATTAGAAAAAAGAATCATAGCCTTATATATTATTCTGGCCTAGGATTTGAGATGAAACTTACATCTTAAAGTGTAGTCTGGGGACGAGCAGCATGGGAGCCACCTGGAAGCTTCCTAGAAATGCAGAATCTCAACCCACCTCAGACCTAACAGATCACAGTCTGCATTTTACAAAGGTCTTTAAATATACAAGTGCACAGTTTCAGAAGCACTGATCTAAGGGAGACAACAAATGAGAAGAGGGCATGGAGCTGTGATTTGAGGAGTTCTTATGTTTAATGTAGACAATAAGAGCCCACCAAAGACACATGGAGATGAGAGCAAGCTAGGGGAGCATGGGCTATCACAGCGTGGCATCTCCTGATGCCTTCTCTGAGGAAAGAAAGGAACAGTTTTTGCTACCAGCAGTGAGGCTTTTCTCTCTCCCAGGGTTAGTGGACCCATTAAGCAGTGACTAACCATATTAAAGATTTATGAAAATAATTTGCTAAGGTTTGTATTACTTGGGCATTGAAGCTTAGTTTTGGCTTGAACTGGAATGAAACTCTTTTTTTCTCTTTGGAATGCCTAATTCCAGATCTAGACATTAATGTTTGGTTAAACTTTACTTCTTTTCATTCAGAAACATTCCCATGTGACTGTAGGAAAGAAGAGTGTCACCCACTGTACCCTGATATAATTCATGTTTGTGTTTTTTAATGTTTTTAAATTTTTAAAAATTCATTTTCTTCCCTGGTTGTATATTTGTCATTGAAACAGTATTTCAAAGCAGTTCTTTGGTAACATCATCATTAGGAGTCAGATTTATTTTTGTCCATGTTTTGTATCTATACAGTTGTTTGCATGTCTTAGTCACATAGTAAATAAGTATGGAATGACTAAGTCACTGGTTTGAATGAATCCTGGGATTTGCTTCCTGAAAAATAGATCTGTTATGGTCCTGAACTTCTTAGGTTTTTTTCAGTAAGTCTGAATAAATGTAGCGGTATTTAAGGGGAAAAAATGGTCTGTTAGAACTGAATTGTTAATTTCTTGCCAAGAAATGGAGAAGCAATTCTAAATATTTTTTCATTTAAAAAAATTAAATTACCCAACATCAAAAAATGGTCAGTTAGAACTGAATTGTTAATTTCTTGCCAAGAAATGGAGAAGCAATTCTAAATATTTTTTCATTTAAAAAAATTAAATTACCCAACATCATTAGTCTCAGATGTAGTGCTCAGAACTTATCAGTTGCGTATAACACCCAGTGCTCAACTTATCAGTTGCGTATAACACCCAGTGCTCATCACATCATGTGCCCTTCTTAATGCCTGTCACCCAATACTAAATATTGATAAGTTTCAAGCTTTAAAACATCTGTACGTTCTGGGGCTGGATAATTTGTTTGATTTTTACCAATGTAAAATATTGAATTGTTCTAACAAGGAAAACAGGATACAGACTTTACATCATTAAATTTATTTCTCAAGTTCATAAGGTAAAGAGCAACTTTTAGATTTCAGTCTGGATTTATAATGTTACCTACCTTAACAGCTAGGCCTCTCTCCACCCCAATAACCCTTCTCTATGAATAATAAATGTCAAAAAAGTCAGATATAGGAATTATTGCTTCACTTAGTACCTCAGAACTTCTCTGTAGATTTCCAGGTGGTGTTAAATTGGCCATTTCTTTTAAAGTAGTGGGTAATATCATAGTGGTTATAGTGGTTTTCTGTGCAGATAATCCAGGGCATATGGTATTTATTTTAGTTTAGTAGAATAAATTAAAATTTAGTAATAAATTGCCACTAGATGACCCTTTAAGCCTGGATTCACAGCAGTGCCCTATGTTTGTCCATACTACTCATGAATGAGACTTAAATGGTTACAGATTTACCTGTTCTGCGGAAGGAAATACTCTCCACTCCCAGTGAGTGAATGAATGAATAAGATGAAGGAATGAAATTTCTGAATCTTCTGGTCTTTTAGAAATAGTCTTTGGTGACATTGCCAACACTTTGAACATACTTTACAATTTTGTTCTTATCCTGTAACAAATTTGGGGAGACACAATGCAGTCCAAAGCAATTATGTATTAGGGAGGTCACTTCTTTCAAAGCAGGAAGATTAGGTAGGAAGTTATTTAAGAATTCCAAGTGAGAAATGAAGAGAACATAAACCTAAGGCATTGACAGTAGACATATAAACGAGATTGAAGATTAGCATGATAAATGGTTCTCCACCCCCTCACTTTCAATCTGGAGGTGTCTTCGGGTCTAAAATGAGTCTCTTGTAAGCAGCATATCTATGGGTCTTGTGTGTGTGTGTGTGTGTGTGTGTGTGTGTGTGTGTTTTATCCTTCCTGATACCCTGTGTTTTTTTATTGGAGCATTTAGTCCATTTACATTCAGAGTAATTATTGATAGATACGAATTTAGTACCATTGTTTAACCTGTAAAGTCACTGGTCCTATAGATTGTCTCTGTTCTTTTCTAGTGTTTGTTGTTTCTGAACTCTCTTTCCTGCTCAAAGGGTTGCCTTTAATATTTCTTGCAGAGCTGATTTAGTGTTCAGGAACTCCTTTAGTTTCTGCTTGTCCTGGAAACTGTTTAACTCTCCTATTCTGAAAGACAACCTTGCTGGATAAAGCATATTTTTCCCATTTAGCATGTTGAATATATCATGCCACTTTCTTCTGGCATTTCAAGTTTCTTTGGACAGGTCTGCTGCTAACCTTATGTGTCTGCCCTTCTTGTTTAAGAACCTTTTGTCCCTAGCTGCTTTTCAGAATTCTCTATTTTTGTATTTTGCAAGTTTCACTCTGATATATCTTGATGTTGACCTGTTTTTGTTGAATTTGAGGGGAGTTTTCTGTGCCTCTTGGATTTGAATGCCTGTTTCCTTCCCCACATTAGGGAAGTTCTCAGCTATTTGTTCAAGTAAACTTACTGCCCCTTTTACCCATTCTTTTTCTGGGACTCCTATGATGCAGATATTTTTGTACTTTAATGGAATGACTGAATTCCCTAAATCTGTATTTGTGACCTGATAGTTTTCTTTCCCTCTTCTTCTCAGCTTATTTCCCGTAATTTAATTTTCTGTATCATTGACTCATTCCTCTGCTTCTTCCATCCTCATTGTAATTATATCCAATCAGTTTTGCATCTTACTTACAGCATTTTTTATTTCAGTCTGACTAGTTTTTAGGTCTTTTATCTCTTCAGGGTCAGGGTTTCTCAGGTGTCTTCTCTGCCTTTTTTTCAAGCCCAGCTAGTATTCTTATGATTGTTGTTTTAAATTCTTGTTCAGATACATTGCTTATATTTGTTTTGAGCAAATCTCAGGCTGTGATTTCTTCTTGATATTTATTTTGGGGAAAACTCTTCTGTCTTGTCATTTTGTATAGGTTTCTGTTATGAAATCTTGTATTTTCTGCTTCTGAGAGTAGTGCTATATTAAGGGATCATACACTGTCCAGGGCCTGGTGCTTCAGGAAGCGTTTCTGGTGTATGCTGTGTGCATTCTTCTATGCTGTTTTGGCTGCTCTTTCCCACAGTCCTCTGCAGAGTTCCTCCTTGCTTGCAATGGTGGGGAGTGTTTGGACTTTAAGTGTGCTTTGATTTGTTTGTTAAAATAAGCCTGATTTTTTAAAAAAGTGTGATCCAAAAAAAGAGAAAAGGAAAAAGAATTTAAAAAGCAAACAAACAAAAAATTGTAGGCCTGATTCTGAAGAAAAAAGAAAGAAAGCCTGGTCCTTTTTCCACCAGAACTGAAGCTGATGATTTGGAGCGCTGTATGAGTACACTTGATACAAGCAGGGGGGCTGTGTTGGTCCTCTAGGGGGGAGGCCTACTGCACTGGTGGCTCACAGTCAGAAATGCTCTAGTAAAGATGCCCTTGCTGGTACAGGGGATGGGGGTGGTGTAAGTGGCTCCAGCCTCCCTTGGGGATACTGTGTTGCTTGCTGAAGTCCAACCATGTTAGGGGGTGGGGGTGAGGAGTGGAGATTGGAGATTGAGAGATATTAAAGTGGAAGAATTTGATATAAGACTTTGTGACTAAAGAAACAGGCTTGAGGGAATTTGATATAAGACTTTGTGACTTGGGGATCCCTGGGTGGCGCAGCAGATTGGCGCCTGCCTTTGGCCCAGGGCACGATCCTGGAGACCCGGGATCGAATCCCACGTCAGGCTCCCGGTGCATGGAGCCTGCTTCTCCCTCTGCCTGTGTCTCTGCCTCTCTCTCTCTCTATCTCTTTCATAAATAAATAAAAATTAAAAAAAAAAAAGACTTTGTGACTAAAGAAACAGGCTTGAGGTAATAGATGTGAGCTATGGGATGTCCCTGTTGAGTACCTAACACTTTGATAGCCAAATGACCTGGGTGGGATCAGCTATCCCACTTTCTGCTCCTTGATCCTACCATGGCTCCTCACATTACGGAGTGATAAAGCTGAACATGGAGTTTTTTGCCTCTGAACCTCCATTTGAATGTGTCTTAAGATATTTATAGCCCTTTCATTTTTAGTTAATTCCAAATTCCTGTTCTTATTATGTTCTTTTAAGGCAAGGACTACTATTTTATTCATTTTTGCTAGTACATAGTAGTTTGCACTTAGCAAATTCTAGTAGGATTGTTACAATTAATTAATTGTTCTCTGCACAATTTAATCACCTGTTTGATTTTCTTGATACTTAACACTTTGATTTTCTTGCAGAATGAGAAGACTTTGGGACATTCCATGAGTCATTCAAGTAACATTTCTAAGGTAGAGTGCCAGTGAAGTATGTTATATTCATAGTTTGGGGTTTGGTTTCTTCTATCTTCCATGTTTTATCCACTTTTCTTTTTAGGATGCAAAGTTATTGATACAGTTCTTTAATCTGCTCTAGGACTATATAACAAGGTGCATGGCAGCTATGTTTTTCTAGTGAGGCAGTTTTGAATGTATATTGAGGTTAATGACTAATGGGAGAAAACCCTATTTCTTCCAGTAGAAATCATTTACTCTCAGGTTAAAAAAATTTCAGTCACTAGAGCATCTCTCCCCTCAGGAATGCATTTGACTGACTAACAAAAAGCCAACTCTGGTGGCCTAAATAATTATGGATTTATGTGGTTCTGATGACAAAGTATGTCTGGAGGTAGATGGTTCAAGGCTGATGCAGTTACTCAGGTGTTGTCAGGGACTCAGGCACTTTCTGTCCTCTCTCTGCCACCATCCTTAGCACATTGTTATCCTCATGCTTTAGTACCTCATGGTTTCAATATGGGAGCTGGACCTCTAGGTACCGTGGCTGTGGCCTTGGCAGGAATAAGAAGAATGATGAACAGTGGAGGGGTCTGTCAGCTGTGAGTGACCCTTTTCAGCATGAAGGCAAAAAGCTTTCCCAGAATCGCCACTCAGCTGCCTGACTTTTGCTTACACTTCACTGACCAGAACTGGATCACAGAGCTACCTCTAGCTGGAAGATGGCTAGGAAAATGAGGGCTGAGAGAGTGAATTGGCCATGCAACAGCACCTGACACTCCTGTGGTGTAGTCACTCGACTAGCCTGTCAGGAGCATAATAGCTGCTATGGGTGACCCGGGAGGCAGCAGACAAACATATTTGCATGCACTGCTCATTTCTCAGCCTGGACATGGGCTCCAGCCAACCTGTTGTCCATCATGCAGTATGTCCCTGTAGGTTCCTTGCAGAGATGGGCCTTCTCTCCATGTCTATGTCAGCTGGCCAAACATTGACACAGATCCCAATAGGAAGATCTGAACAGTGTGACATAACCTGCTCTGCTGTCTCAGGCCTCCTAAGTACTCAGAAATAAATAGCTATATGATGTGATGTGCCATTTTAATTTATAAACTATGCAGATACTCTCATCTGTATCACCTTTTTTTTTTTTTTTCCTAACTAAAGGAGAATCTATCAAATCCTTTGAGACAATCAGTCTGTTCCTGGACATATTTCTGATCTCACCATATCATCCATCCACTTAATCTTGCATAAAAAGAAAAGTCCATAGTGCTCAGTATGACTTTGAAGGTCATTTAGGTTGCTCCTTGGTACATTCCTGATCTGACCCTTCTACCCCCCTACCCTCCTCCGAACAGTCTTTCAAAACCTAGGCTTTGATCGTCTCAAATAAATACCTTTCAACAAATAATCCCTCCTGTTTCAACCTCCATTTCTTTCCTTTTGCTGTTCATTCAGCTAGGGGTTAATAGAACTGTGTAGTGGTATACATCATTACTGTCTGAGTTAAATGGCCAGTTTGCCCTACCCCCATTTGAAGAGCAGTCCAACATTTAAGAATTGAGAAAAATGAGAAGATGCAGATCCGTATGGCATTGTCTGGTTAAGTTGAATTAATCATTTTAAAAGCATGTAGTAACACTCATTGCCTTGCCCTAATGGTGGCAGTTCTGAAGGACGGCATCACCCTGTGCCTCAGATGTATATTTGTTTATGATTTTAGTAAGATTTTACTTGAAGGGAAGTTTCTTCCTCTAGTTTTTTTTTTTTTTTAAAGCTTGTAAATTACTGGCTTACAGTATCTATAGGAAACATTGTATGGACTTGGTGCGGGTTGGGCTGTGACATTCTGAATTGCTCTGTGATAGTTTTGGGGTTAAATGGACAATGTTTTACTAACCATGTAACTTTGAGGAAGGATGCTTCTTTGAACTTTAATTTCCTGATGAATAAAATTAGAGAATAACAACATTTAGGGTTGTTGTGAATCTTGGGGATAATGTTTGCAAGGAACCCTAAGGCTGTTCCCTCATTTTGCAGTTAATCAGTGAACTAACTGTAGTCAAAATTTGTTGAACCCTGCTGATCTTAGATTGATTGGGGCATGGTAGTCCTTGATGATAGCTATTATTATTACTGATAAAAGACAGGGCTATATACATTAAATATCACCTGGGGTGGAAATTAAGACATCTACTAAAACCCCTGCCCTTTCCTTTCTTCCTTCTTGCATACATATTTATTGTGTGTTCTTTGTACCAGGCATGGAGCTGGGTACCAGCATAAAATGATGAGGGAAACAAACGTGGCCAATGATGGGGTGCTTTCCTGTGGGCAAGGTTGGAGTTTTCTAAAAAAGCAATTTTAGCTTCACACTTTTAACACTTTTAGAAATAGGGTAACCATGAAAGCCTCAAAGCTTCCTGCCACAGAGTTGTGCCAAGAAGATTTGGGTGTCTTCCATTTTCAAACCAGGAATTCCTGCTCCCTGAACTGGGCCTAGAGGGAAATCTCAGGAGTGGGGTGTTGTGTTGTGTTGTGTTGTACACACATTACTTCCAGTGAACCGGCAACATGAAATTTTGTTGCAGAATGTACCCCTCTTTAATAAGAAAGTTGTGTTATGTAGAGTTAGTTGTTAGGCATGAACGGTTCTGTGGGCCTCTGGGAGGGGAGGACTGCTGTGAAAGATAATTTTGTTTTTGAGAATGCAGTTCTTTCTTGCAACATTTATAAAATGAGCCTGTCGTTTGAGGCCACTTTAGGCCATGGCACATAAAGCTGTGTCTTCTGTGTCGTAGACATAATTAAGCAGATGCTTTGTACCTTTGAGATAGAAGATGCAAAAAAAGGTTAGAGCACAGACATGTTTTACACTCCCTGAAATCACCATTGTCTCTCTCGGGAGACTTTCTGCTTACTCAGCTGCCAACTGGGTTCAGTGTGTTGGTTTGTGGCCAGTGTGCATTATGCTCCTGCAGCTTACCACTTCCTGGTAACTGACGTTCCATGAAGTTAGAGGTTGAGAATAGGTAAAAATGAACCTTCCATCTGTCTTTTAGTGTTCCATCTAGATTTTGTTACAGAGGGATGGGGTGTTTCATTCAATATTTGTTGGAGGCTCCCCATGTTTTGTTGTGGCCTAAAAAACCACACTCCCCTTTCAAAGAAATAAGCAGGCAGGTTAGATGGGATGTGTGAAAGGCTGCTAGATGGCTCATCTGTCTTTAAAATGGGCATCCAGGTGCTATCCTCTTGGACAGTTAAATTAAGGAAGAATAGAACATTTAAGCAGTTTTGATTGCAAAATCTTCAGCCAGTACTTTGTTTTGTATTAATGGTAATGACATTAAGAGGGTATCATTTATTGAGAGTCTATTAGAAGTGCAAGTTTTCATGAAATTTGTCACCTCATTTTAGTGATCCATCCTAATCACCTAAGTGGTCACCTTTTCCTGTTGTATTTCAACAGAGCACCTATCACTCCTTGAGTTTTTATTAATTTTTTTCTGGTGCCCCTTCACCCCACAAATAAGTTCCATGAAGTTAGGGCTGTGTTTTGTTTACTCATAAATATTCAGAGCCAAGGATAGACTGTAGCTCTGGAGCAGCTCAGTACATGACTGTGGAGTGAATGTTTGCATTGTGTTGTATTAGACACTTTGTATCTATCCCATTGTTCCTCTCCATCATCACAGCCATGTCCTGGGCCCAAGCCTCCTAGACTACTGCAGTAGCTTTCCAAGAATCTGCCTACATTCTTGCAACCTCCCAAATCAGCCTCCACCCCAGCAACCAGGTAAATAGTATCCTGATGTTTCTCTTTTTAAGCCTTCAGTGGCTTCTTATTGCATTTAGAATAAGATTCAAACTTCTACTTTGATGTTTCAAATCTGAGGTGTTCTGGTCCTAGCTGCAGGAACACTCATCATTTAAAACACTTACCATGGTTTATGATGATATTGTAGCAATATGTGGCCAATCCTTTATTATTTTTTTAAAGAAGTAGCAGAATTGCCCTCTGGAAAAGACCTGTTCTGGTGACTGATTGCCTAGAGAAGCTGAGGTGTGATGAGACCTCACAAAGACGGCATTTGCAACTCCGTGTAGCCCCACCTTGACCTTTGTCCTGCTGAGGGGTCCTTGATCCTGTGAGCCAGCAGTGTTCCCCCGACAGCAGCCATATATACCCAACCCTTAACCCACGCACTACCCATGCTGCTCTTGCATCATTTTCTTTCAACTGACTGACTCTACTTAATTAAATTTGTTTGCAGTGAGAATTTTGTATCCCTGTATGACATCTGAAATCACATTTTCAATTTGCTAGTTTTTTGATGTGAAATCAAAACATAGCTGTCAGAAATAATGTTCTTTGTTATGTCACCTGAACTCTGACTCTGTCACCCACCATGGCTCCTGATTTTGCTCTTTGTGAACTAGCACTCTGACAGACAAGGGGATTTGGGAGGCTATGTGGTGGAGACAAGAGAGGGAGAGGAACGTGTCTCTGCAGCAGGCGTATGATGTGCCACATCTGGCTGTCAGGTGGCTGTCACTCCCAGGATAATTTGGAGCTTGGGCTGATGAAAGGAATGCAGTGAGGTACTGTGCACAGCCTCAGCGTGAACTCAGGTGATCAGAGTGAGGTGGTATGCTCCCCAGTTCAGGGGAACCATATCACAGTTGCCTCCACCTAAAGGCTCTCTCATTGCTTGGCACAAGATATTCTTGGCATGATTTATCCTCATCTGTAACATAGACAAGGGGGTCCAGTGCAGCATATACCAGGATTACATGAGTTCAGATTTCACTGTGCTCTGAAAGCTGAACCAGGGAAGAGATGGGTAAGCAGACCTCCAGAAAACACGGGCAGATGGAGAGAATTATTATGAAGGTAGAAGATCATGGGGCTGAGGTGGAGCATGACAAGGAACCAGATTTTAGAAGGGCTTCTTGGGGAAGTTGTGGCAGAGGAGGGGCTACTTAAAGCAGGACATAAACAGTGAAAAGGAGCCAACCAGGATGGAATTAAATTGTAGAAAACTGGGGCACCTGGGTGGCTCAGTGTTTGAGTGTTTACCTTCGGCTCAGGTGGTGATCCCAGGGTCCTGGGATCAAGTCCCTTATTGGGCTCCCTGCAGAGAGCCTGCTTCTCTCTCTGCCGATGTCTCTGCCTCTCTGTCTGTGCCTCTCATGAATAAATAAATGAAATGTTTTTTTAAAAAAAATTGTATGAAACCAGTTGTCACATCTCTGAGAAATCCAAAATAGTAGGTAGAAATGAAAGGCAGATGTACTGAGAATGATGACCCATCATAGCTGCCCAATTCCTGGGTGCCAGGGGCATTGTAGTGAGGATTACTGTATATTAGCTTGAAATTCCTTAGAGGAAGGTTGCCATTCCCTGGGGATACTTGAACTCACTCAGTCCCACTGGAATTTTCTTAGGCACCAGGAATATGTTTAGGCCAGGCTCATTGTAGGGGCTGGACTTTTCTAGAGCCTCTGCTCAAGCCTCTCATAGCACACAGACATGGTTATTAGTTTACCTCAAGGGAAGTTTTTTCTTGGATCCTGAGAATTAGTCTTGGTCCAGGTGATGCAATTTCTCGAGCAAGTTCATGATTGGTAGCACTTAGAAGGAGATGGTAGTGGTGAGCTAGACATACATCATGAAAACTGCTGCATGGGTACCGTCCTTTTTATAGCCAGGCAGTTAGTCTTACTAGACTCTGACATTTGCTAAGACTGGTACCTAGTAGAATATATTAGAGTATTTTAGAATAGCTTAGAATAGAAATAATTTTATTTAGATACCATGAGTATATGTGCCTCTGGTTAATCAGGTATTTCCAGGGACAAGTCAGACTAGACCTGTTTAACAAGCCCTTAAAATTATTGCTATGCTAGTTTGGCAAGCAAATCTGAGTGAATTTAAGCTTTGGCTCTCCTAGATCTCTTGAATATTTTCTAGTGATTGCTGCCATTAGATAGGAATGACTTATAGTAGAATGTCATGTGTAGATGTAAATACAGCCTTAGGAGGGGGGTTCACAGGCTGTGGTATGGTTGTCAAGACCAATGTCTGCTTCTCTGTGTTTCTGGAATAAAAAGTTGACCGGTGACAGACTTAAGTTGCTCAGACTTATAGATAAAGTATGAGCCAAAATATGCCTTTCTTAATTTGAAGAAAACATCTATCCCAAAGATAAGATACTTTCCTGTGGCAGAAACAGGGGAATGACTTGGAGAAGTTGAGTGGCATCATGAACATGGTGTAGCCTCACTTTGGATCCTGATGGAGTGCCACGGGTGCTGTTGTACTGTTTGGCTCACCTTTTGCAGAGATTGACCATATTTTCATATATTTTTTTCTTCTGACTGCTTACAATTTAGTTTTTGGCTAAAGCTTTAGGCCAGTGGTTTTCAAAATTTGGTTTTGCATAGTCTTGAGGGGGAAGGGGCAAGGTTAAAACCAGTTGCATAATAATACTAGCAGATGATTTAATTGCCTTTTTTCACTCTTACTCTGAGTGTACAATGGGGCTTCCAGGGGCTGTGTAGCATGTGAGATGGCATCTTTTCTCCAACACTAGTGGAATATGTGCTGGTAACATTGTGTTTTAACCTTTCTTTTCTAGAGAGAGAGAGAGAGGAAAACAAAACAAAACAAAACAAAAAAAACAAGTATGGGAGGAGGAGGGAGGGAGGGAGAGGGAAAGAGAGAATCTTTTTTTTTTTTTTAATTAATTTTTATTGGTGTTCAATTTAACAACATACAGAAAAACACCCAGTGCTCATCCCGTCAAGTGTCCACCTCAGTGCCCGTCACCCATTCCCCTCCAACACCCGCCCTCCTCCCCTTCCACCACCCCTAGTTCGTTTCCCCGAGTTAGGAGTGGAAAGAGAGAATCTTAAGCAAGCTTCACACCCAGTGTGAAGCCAGATTCGGGGCTCAATCTAATGACCCTGAGATCATTACCTGAACTGAAATCAGGAGTTGGACACTTAACTGAGTCACCTAGGTGCCCCTTTTAAAGTTTTCTAATATAGTAAAGATTGGTTGATGTAACCCACATAAACACAAGCTCTTTGGGGGCCTCAGTAATTTTTTAGAGCATATAGGGGTCCTGAGATCAACAAGTTTGAGAACCTGTTTTGCACCTATGAATAGGCAGTCACTCCAGAGTGCACTTGCTTTTTATTCATTAAACAACTCTTCCTTTAATACCTACTGTGTACCAGGCTAGGCTAAACAGCAGCAGATTCCAAGTTAGCATATTATTCCAGAAACCTGGAAACATTTTTTTATAAACCTTGATAAGTGCTATGAAAGAAAAGAACAGGGTTACAAGGATAGTGAAATGCCCCTTTTGAGGAGAAATCTGAGGAGGGGTTGGTCATGCTGGATGGAGTATGGAGGCATTACCCAGAAGGAACAAGGGAGTATGGAGTGCTGGGTGACCCAACACCATGATTTTGGGTCTTTTTATGTTTACACTTGTACTTTCTGGGAATGTGAAGCTATCTTTGCTCAGAAATCATTGCCTTCAATGTAATTTCTTGAAAACCAGCTATATTTGTAAGGTTTCCAGCAATAGCTAAAAGCCTGCTTTGGAAAATGAGCTATGAAAAGGTCCCTTCAGTTACTGCTTTGTCTCTAACAGTGCTGTGATATATGCCCCTCATTGTGCTGGGGATATATTATTATTCACATAATTCTAATTCTCTCTAAAAGGCCGCCATAGAAAAGAATTCAGTGTTAGCACTATTTGCTAGGCAATGCTGGGAGTCATTTATAATGGACCTCATTTGAGAATTCAGTAGTTTTTATTGTACACTCTCCTCCATGAATCCTATATTGTATATATCCTATATTTACTTTCTTAATGGTCAGTTTTAATTAATTGCCATTGTGAAAGCATGTTCTTGGCACAGCCCTTCATCAAGAGTCTACATGTATTTATCAGAGCAGCCACAGAACTGGCCTCTCCTTCACTTGCAGCTCATTATTGAAGTTGAATATAACTGGTTATTTATAGAAATCAGAGTCTCTCATAAGGAAGCATTTTTTTTTGCACAGAGCAACTTCTGTACTAAGCAGAAAGTTTGCTGAAATGCAATCTCAGTCTGTATTGCAGCATCTAAACACCAAGTTAGACTTTATTTGGCTTTATTTCTGTGAAGTCAGGCCTGCTGAGCTGGCAGTAAGGAGCAGATTATTATCTCTTGGTTTGGGATAGTAGTAGCATTACGTAATGTACTGAGCAGTAAGTAAATGCCAGGTGGTCTGGTAAGCACCATTTCTAAAGTACCCCACTGTGATGCCCAGAACCTGTGTATATGATGAGGCATTGTTCCCATCATATTATGTTGTATGAATGTAATCACATGAGCTTTTAAAAGCAGAGCACTTTCTCTAACTGGTGGCAGAAGAAGACATGAGAGAAATAAGAGTGGGCTTGAGAATGGGGAGGGATTGATGGGGAATGCAGGTGGCCCCTGCCTCACAGCCTGCAAGGAACTGCACCTGCCAACCACCTGTGTGAATGTGGAAGTATATTCTTCCCTGGAGCTTTTGGAAAGAAGAGAGACCCTGAGCAGAGGACCTCATCACACAGTGTGTCAGATTAAAAATTTGTGTAGTTTTAAGCCACTAAGCTTGTGGTACTTTATTACACAGTAGTAGAAATCTAATATAGGTGGAAACACTGTCCTTAGAGAGAAAAGCCCTTCTGGCTTGGGCACTGTCAGACTGTTACCTCTGAAATCTCTGCTGATGATGTCAAATGCTCTCTTAAGCCATCTTCTTATTATTATTTTGATATTTTGTATTCATTAGAAATACAATACTGTAATGACTTTTGAATTATTTTGACTGATTGTTGGTAAGAAATAGTTTTTACATTGAAAGTTTATTCACAAACACAACTGAAAAAAAAAAATACCTCCAAAAGACTTAATCCATAGGATGTCAGATGCTTTCTGACATCTTCTATTTTATTTCATTTTTTAAAAATGTAGATAATGACTCAGTAAATTAGTTTCTTCACTGATTTTTCCCAGAGTTGGAAAATCAAAACAGTTGGTTGTGCTTCTGTAGTTTTATTTTATTTCTTAAACTTTTAATCACATGTTATTTTAAAAATGAATTTGTCATTAGGAAATAAGTGTTCATGGTAAAAGTGGTATAATGGTTGGGAAGGGTCTCCACTGAAGTACTTGTTTCTCCTGCCCAGGGTCCCTGATCTCTTTCCATGTTTCAGAGGAAACAGATCACTATTAGGAGCCTTGAAGTGTGCACCCTTCCATGTGGGCCAGCACACATAGCATGGCTCTCCCCTCTGCCTGTTCCCTCCATGTCCCCAGTTTGGAGCATAACAGTACCTTTCCCTTCTTTTAATGACTACCCAGTATTGACTCAGTCAACCCCAGGCCCATGGGCACTGAAGTTATGCCAAGCAATTTCTCCCACAAACAGTGCTGAACAAACCTATTTGTGCATAGGTGTGAGGATGAATTCCTGAAAGAATTCCTGGAACAAAGTGAATGTGCATTGTAATTTAGAGAGCAATTGCCAAATTGCCATCTTATGGAGTTAAGCAATTTGCTTTTCCACCAGCAGTGTATAAGCATGGCTGTTTTCCCACACTTTTGCCGACACGGGTATTAGGTAATTAAAAAAACAACAACAGGTATATTGCAATGTAGTTTTAATTTGTATTTTTCATTGTAAGAGAGGTTAAGCATCTTTTCATGTTTTAAGAGCCATCTGTACTTCCTTTCCCCATTTTTTTCTATCAAGTTTGAGGTTGCTTGTCTCTTCCCCTCCTTATCCAGTCCATCTTCAAATTGCTTCTGGCTTAAAAGCAAACCATTTCTTGTGGCCCTGTTGATGTAAATCAGATGGGTGTATTCACTTTTGTTAGGGACACGAGACCCCAGATGTTTAAAAGTAACATTGTCCATAATGAAAAGAAGACCCACTGAGGATTTACAGCAGAGAAGGAGGGATGGGAAGAGGGTGGTAGTAGAGAATGTGGTTGAGAAGTAACATCCTCCTCAACCCACCTCCGCCTCAGACTGGGATGCCCCCACCCCAAGCTTCCCTCCACCACCTCCAGCCACCAGGGGCTCCAGCATTGTTGCCACCACACCAGGGCCTGGGGCAACCCCAGCTGGGGCGCCCCCTCCTGCACCCACCACCTGCCCGGTCCTGGCCTACACAGCTTCCCCCGAGAGCTCCGCTGCCAGGTCAGATGCTGCTGAGCGGGGGTCCCCCGGGGCCCGGATCCCCAGCCGGGCCTGCAGCCCAGCGTCATGAAGGACAACATCCTCATGGATCTCATCTGAGCCCCCGACACCCAATAAAGTTCCTTCTAACACACACACACACACACACACACACACACACACACAAGTTAGAAAGACAAGGGAAGGAATTGAAGCAAAAGGAGAGTTGAGGAAGGTACGGCTGGTGTCCTGTAGTGAGTAAGTCCCTCTGATGTGAAATTGGTAAGTTCCTGGCATGGACTGAGAAATGGACTTGATGAGCCTGTTATGATAGCCCTTTCAATGGCAGTAAGTTCTCACAAAAGGAAATGTCAGCTTCTACAGAGTAGATGGAAAGTTTTCATTTGGTTGTTTTTGGCAGCCTTGATAAAATAATTGAAAACAGTAAATCTGATAGGAAAAACAACCACTAAGTGACTTGAGTACTGCAAGACAAATTCTCTAAAATTGTCATTCCTAAGAAATAAAATCAGCTAGGATTTAGGCCTAGATGGAATCCAGAGGTTTGTTTGCATAATTGATTACGACATCTTAAGAAGAGGGGATTTTTACAAAAATTTTTTTGTAGTGAGATTACTTTTCATTCCTTTTCATGACCAGGAAGTCTCTTGTTTGAGAACCAACAAAGAACTTCAGGAACACAGGACTTTAGTTTTTTCAACACACATGAATTTTCTCATTGTGGACATTTACACATCCTTTTATCAGCAACAGTCCTGTGTGGCCTCATATCGTAGAGGAGGGAGGGCACTCTCCTTTTCCCCTAAGGCTGGTACTGCTGGCCCGTAGCCTGCCCTGCGCCACCTGCCCTCTGCCCTCAGGATGAATGGGAGAGCTGTCCAGTGTGCCAGGCCTCTGAGAGGGGACTGCTGGCTCCTGACTTAGCTTGACTTCCCCAATTGGACCCTGGCACTGTATTTGAACTATATTTGTAGGCTTCGTTTTGTCCTTGCTGTGGATGATCAGTCCAGTTCTTTCAATCCTCATTGGTAGGTTGACAGATTTTATCCTGATTGATGCCAGCAACAAGTTAAGCTCTTTAAAATTATTGATGCTATGCTTTGGTGATCATTTTACATGTGGACTGGTCCTGAATTTCAACATGGGCTCCCCTTTAGCTGGAAACAGCAGGAGCCTCTTATGAGATCTGTGATGGCCTCACAAATCATGTTCGTTTCTCATTCTTACTGGAGAAGGAGTCAGCCAGGATAAGGCATTTGTTGGTTTGTATTTATATAAAACAACAGAAAGTAGATTTTAAAAATATCCTTGAAACCTCATGATTTAATACGAAGAGAAAATTGCGAGGCTTGTTGAAGCTTGGATGTTACCTGCTGCAAGTGTCTCATGATATTTTTGTGGGATTGGAGAGGATGACATGAGCCCAGGGACACAGACTGAGGATGCTGAGACTATTCCTTTTTTTCTGAATAAGCAGATCAGAGGCTTGGGACTGCTGCCACCAGCTCACAGGCATGATGCTTTACTGCAAGTACACACATGACAGTATGAGTTCCCAGGGGTCCACCTGAGACATGAAATTCATGGGAAAATGATTCCCCGTCCTGTTGTATGTGTGGACTGCGGCTCCTTCCTTGGTGCAGGGCTTGTTCTGCCCTGAGGCTCTTCCCTCCTGCCTCCCAAGTACTCCCCTGTTCTGGGCGAATGATGATGTGATCATTACCCCAGACTTCCCCCCTCCCTTTTTTTTTTTTAAGGTTTTTATTTATTTATTCATCAGAGAGAGAGAAAGAGGCAGAGACAGGGAGAGGGAGAAGCAGGCTCCCTGCAAGGAGCCGGATCCAGGGATCACACCCTCAGCGGAAGGCAGAACTCAACCACTGAGCCACCCAGGCATCCCTAGACTTCCCTTTTTGATGTGGGACACTTGAATTCAGGACAGGAGTGAGAAGCCATTTTCTTTTTATTTCAACTTCCTGACCTCATGAGACTTACCTCCTCCCAGGACACTGAATATTTTCCACATTCAGTTAGAATATGTGGATTCTTCGGTGACTTAGAAGATGCGCTAGTTGAGTACTACTGTGTGATTTTAGCATACACATGCAATGTGATAGCGTGTAACTTCTTGGACCAGGTTTCAGGTTGAGCTAGATTTAAAGTGATGTTGAGTTCTCCTGCTGGGGAGCAGGAAGAGTGGTCCATTGAAGCCCTCAGTCAGACTGCCAGGCCTAGCTCTCCCCAGATGGATGTGTTTGCTGGAGAGGGCAGATGGGGAGAGCTTCTGGACAGTGGTGCTGCTGGTCTTGGTGGCTGGCCCATGGCAGGGGTCCTGTAGCTTGAATGCCAGGATGAGAGCATGCCCCTGGGGATGACACTTAGGAAGAGTGGGGGCTAGGCCTCATCCAGGAATTGTGGGGCTCCCTCAAATCCAGGAGCAGAGCTGAAGGCCACTTGTGTGGGCCTGGGGAAGGAAGGGAGGTAATGTAGCCTTGCTCTTGATAACAGCCTCTGGTGCTGTTTTCATGTGACTGTTTAGGTTGTGTGGGACAGATGCTTAATCAGGCTGACTGCCTCAGGAGGGGGGAATACATTTATATGAATATGCATGGTGCTTCTAGGCCCATGGGAACTCAGGAATCTGAGTCTAGAGAAGGCTTAGCAAGCACCCCACAGAGGATGGAGTGGGAGGCTGGGGGACCCCCTAGCAATGGTTCTGCTTCCTCAGCTCAGGTACACTCCTTGTTCCTGTTTCTCCTTCCACTTCTTTGTCCACTGTGGTACTTCCTCACCCTCCAAGAGCTCTTTTCTCATTTTGGCTTGTTTATAACCTCTCAGACCCTCTGTGTCATGACCTTTGACTTCACATTCTTTCAAATTTAAATTTTCTTGATTATTTTTCTTAATTCACAATCCCATGATTAGAACTCTTGGGAATATAATGTGCCTCTCCGGGGCCCCAGGTTGAGCTATGGATTGGTGACCCTGTGGTCAGCTAGTCTCCCTTTTGTGTGTAGAGTTCTGGCAGGGTAGCAAGGTTTCATGGGCCCAGTGTGAGGTGAGTAGGAGAAACATCCAGCCACCCTGATTAGGATTACCTCTGGGACCAGGTTAAAGACGGCCGGCCAGGTGAGGAAGGTAAGCACTGGCAGGGACAGCAGCTCACATTTCTTTGGCATTTGCATATACCATCTGGTACTTGGTTTCTTTTTCTTTATTTTTTTTAAAGATTTTATTTATTTATTCATGAGAGACACACAGAGAGAGAGGCAGAGACACAGGCAGAGGGAGAAGCAGGCTGCATGCAGGGAGCCCGATGTGGGACTCGATCCTGGGACTCCAGGATCATGCCCTGGGCTGAAGGCAGTGCTAAAACCCTGAGCCACCCGGGTTGCCCCTCTTTCTTTTTTTTTTTAAGTAGGCTCCACGTCCAATGTGGGGCTTGAACTTAATGAGCCTGAGATCAAGAGTTGCAGCTCTACCAACTGAGCCAAGCAGGTGCCTCCTGTGTAGTATTTGATTTTTGACTTACATATGAACTTTTAATTAGATGCTCAGGAAATAAAGGATCAGTGAATCTGCAGGAGATTGGTATTGCTGCTCTAGAGTCTCAAATATTTCTTGACTACACTTTTACCCACATAGAAGCAAAGAGTGCTGTTTGATTTGTTTTGCCTCTGTGCATCAGGACTTTAAATATGTGTTATTCAGTGAGCAGTGGGACATAGCAGGCATTCTAGCTTCTTTGCCCATAGTCATTTGGAAGGAGATGGCATTCACCATCCCCTTTGCTCATTCCCCTGAAACTGACTGGAGGTGTGTCGTTGCAGGCTGGGGGTTCTTCATTGGCGTCGGCTCCGGCATCCGCCTTCTCTCGCGCTTCTGTCACGCCGTCCAATCAGGACATCTGCAGGTAACGCTCTGTTTCACCTGCGGTGCTGGGTCATGTGACATCCGGGAAGTAAGCGCTAGTTTGTGCAGGTTCTGGGTTTTCCATCCGCTTACTTACAGTATGCCTCAGCTGTCAACAGCTGGCTCAGTTTCACGTGCTGTGCGCTCACCCGGTCACCCACATGGGTCTCACCACTTCACTTCGGTGTCCGTTCTCTTTTAAGATCATTTGACTTTCTGTGCTTTTCTCCCACTGTTCTCTGCGTGCAGTGCCAGTACGGTGTGTTCTGAGTGTTGTCACCAAAGTCCCGTGCAGTCTGCTGTTGTCTTGAAAGCTCCTCAGTGCCAGAGTTCTCTGACACAAGGGCTCACTGTGACAGTTATCTGTAAAGACACATTGTCCAAGAGAAATTCCCGAGGTTCAGAACGGGCCCCAGCCTTGAAGTCTGCTGACAGCACCAAAGCCAGAAGAACACTAAAGTACTCGAAATCCCTAAACGATGTGGGTGAGAAGGCCCAGGATACTGTGGGAAGTTTTTACTATGTGGAAAGAACTTGGTCCGAAGGGAAACTGATACTTCCTCAAGATCCAGGTCTAAGAGTTAACAGGTTCCATCAGAAGGAAAAAAGAGAACTGCATTGCAAAACTCTTGGCAGATCCAAACAGTCTTGTGTTTCATTCCTTTCTGCCAATTGTTCAACTGCCTCAGAGATGGAAGCTGGCAAGGGGGGCACGCACATCCCTCTTTTGGAAGAGAAAACAGATGGTGAAACCATGTCTAGGAGCCGGCGCCTGCTCCAGTGCCTGTTCTTGCTCTCGCGCAGCTCCAGCGCCAGTGGCCCACATGGGCTCCCCGAGCTGGAGAGCTGTGCCACCCACCTGCACACCGCTGAGTCCTCCAGTGGGCTGGCAGGGAGCACAGGCTTCTGCTCTGATGAAATGGGAGATGATGATGTCTTTGAGGAGAGCACGTCTGCAAAGTGGAGGAGCAAGGTCCTGCGGGCGCCCCTCTGCTCAGTAGAGAAGGACAGTGACCTGGATTGTCCTTCTCCCCCCTCTGAAAAATGCCCCCCTGTCTCTCCTGTGTCCACGTCAGGGGATGCCTGCAGGTTGGTTTGCCAAGAACCACCATTCTGGCCAGCTCTGCTCCCCACACCTCAGTGGCCTCATCTTGCTTTAATATGTGAAGTTTCAGGAAAATGAACTAATGGGTGATTGGTAGACAATTGTGGGCTAATAGTTTTCTCCAGAAGAATGGAGTATTGATATCATTAGAAAAACCAATTTTTATGAGATGGGTCCCAAATAGTTTTACAGATGATAAAAGAGGAAGAAGCTACACATATTAAAGGCAAAGCTGACTCTTCTCAACCAAAAATAAGTAGGCCTTGCATAAGGAAATTGGAAGAAAGAAAATACTATCTCCAGTTTTCCAGCTTGATGATCTAGATTTTAAGCATCAGCTGCCCCTTCCAGCCTCATTTTTAAACCTTTGTTCCAATTGCAACACAGTATGCACGGGAAGAGGCCGGCCTTCAGCAGCATCTTTCTTCCTTCTTTTTAACTTGGATGTGGCCACCTCTGTCTAGGTCCTGACTCCACTTCCCACCTTTGTCTTCCCGTGTGCAGCATCCTTGTCTAGTCTCCAGAATCTTTCAGCATTCACTTTTTGTCACCACGCTCAAGCTTTTCCTATTCTTGCCTTTCTCTGGGCACCTCTCCTCTGGGCCAGCTGTTACCATTTCTAACAGTTGGATCAGAAACCCTCTCACAGAAACAAAGAGCTATGAGCCTGGCCAGGATCTGCCTAGGGCCCGGGGCCAGCTCCTTTCAGGCCAGGTGTCCCTACCTGTTGTCCAGCTGCTGGAAAAGACCCTCCATTTCTCAAAAAATCTGTTGAGTTCCTTGAGGTTAGTAGCTATATCCCTTGCATACACCCTTAGAAATCATGAATGATTTAAAATTCTTACTCCCTCAAAAAAGAAGGTCATAGCACCTTATAATGGGGATTTTAGATCCAGGAGAAGTCCTGTATTTTCTCTGTTTACCCTCTGAGGGAGGACAGAAATGTGTAGCTGTAGTGTGCGAAGGTAAAGTGAGTGATTATAGCTAAAAAGCAAATTCATCATCTTTTTAAGGGACTGGTATCTTTGGAAGGTAGAGTGCTGGCTTTGTTTTACACAGAATTTTTTCTTCTAATTATTTTAACATGTTCTGAAAGATGCTTCCATGTTGCCTTAGATTCAGCTTTCAGTGAAGTTCTTAAATCTTACCAAAAATGACTGCTTTGTGATTTCTTACATCATATTTTCCTTTCTGATGCCAAATGCCATCCAGACTTTCCAATTTGGTGTGGTAAGCTAGAAGTTTTTAGTTTTAGTAGTAATTGTTCGCATCCGTGTTTGTGTGTTTCTGTGCTTGTAGTAATTTCTGTGATGTTTGTTGCTGAAAGTTTCCACTGGAGGGACTGACCCTCCCCTGTCATGTGGCTCTCCTGGTAATGACTGGCTCTCCTTTCACTGCAGGATCTGCCACTGTGAAGGGGATGAAGAGAGCCCCTTGATCACCCCCTGCCGCTGCACAGGGAGCCTCCACTTTGTGCACCAGACCTGCCTGCAGCAGTGGATCAAGAGCTCTGACACACGCTGCTGTGAGCTCTGCAAGTACGAGTTCATCATGGAGATCAAGCTGAAGCCTTTGAGAAAAGTATGTGCAAGGATGCATTCGGAAGTGCTCTCACCTCTTTGAAATGAGAGCCCCCGGTAGAGTTAACTCATTGGCCTGGGATGAAGCCATAGCTCATTTCCACTCCTGTCTATGAGAAGTGGGGACGGGTGCACATTCGTGCTACAAAAGTCACCATTTCCGCTTCTTATTTCCTGCTTCTTCCTCTCAGGAAGAAGCTCTTACTGACCCTTCAGTCCTAATGTGTTTTTCCATCAGACTAAGACTGCTTGCTTGTCCGGGTCAGTCATTTGGCCCTTGACCACAGACCATTTTGTGATGTCTTAGTCAGCATTTAACTTTATACGTTTAACTGTTCATGTCTTGCCTTTGATGAGGAATGTATGTTATTAGACATTAATATCTCTCCCCAGCACAAAGCACAGAGTAACATAGTAAATTTATTTGGTCGATACTTGTGTTAAGTATTTGCTAGTCAGTAAGGGGAGGGTGCACCACAGGCCTTATGTGAAATGCTCCTGTCTTCAGGCCCCATGTCACTGCCCACTCTGAGCAGAGCTTCATCTGGTAAGTGCCTCCTGTGTAAATGGCTTAATGTGTTTCTGTGTATGCCAAGCACATAAGGTTTTGTTGGGAAGAATAAGACTTGTTCTTATCTCGAGAATTACGATATGTATATCCAAGGAGAGTCACATGATCAAACCACTGTTTGACATGTTGACATGTCAAATGACATGACAATGCCAAGTTGATGCTAGATTAAGTGGTGGCAGAGCATTTCAGATATTCAGAGGAGGAAGCATCGGCTGTGGGCTGTAGCACTGGGGAGGTGAAGTGGTGGTAGTGTCACAGAATATTTGGGTGTTAAAGCCGTTCTTGAAGGACCAGTAGGATTTGGCGTAAAGTGAATTTAGAGAGATCAGATTGTATAGAAAAGTATACACCAAAAAGGTGAGGGTGAGCCTTTCAGGGCAGTGTGAAAGGCGTGGACTGAGTATATCTTAGGAAATAGATCAGGGAGCAGGGGGGCATTTTAGGAGGGAAGCTAAAAGAAGGTATACTATATAAAACCATAGCAGAAAGCATTCTGGGTGTTGGAGAAGGCAGATGCAAACTACTTACAAATGTTTTGCTCCATAAAGACCATGTAATTTATCAGATACCTACTCTGTGCTGATCTGTCAAGTGAGACTTTGACCAGTGTAGATAATTCACGAGGCTCTACTTTCAGCTTGTTTTGCATAGAACCATCTGGAAAGAGGCTATGACTAGGGCTGTCCAAGGACATGCAGAGTGTTTGCACTTTGTTCTTTTTCTCTACCCTTATATTTTTTCTTCTGACTTGGAAAACAGTAAGTGAAAAAGATAATCTGGCTATTTGGAGTAAATTAATGAGCTCCTAGGAGGAGATGGGACTGGCACAGCTTGCTTACACCAGGAACTCTTAGCATCAATTTCAAGCTGGTGCTGCCAAAGTAGCAAAGGACCAAAGAGCGCCTTCTGTCATCACCTTCACGATGTAGTGTGACCCATCTGCTGTGTGTTGTGGCGTCATCAACCCTCTTTTCCCTGCCCATGCCAGTCCACAAGGCAGGAAGTTCTCGTGTGCCTCCTGGGTCGAGACCAACATGCTTTTTTCATCAGGACTGAAACTATAGAGTCCTTTAGCTAGCCATTGGATGTCTGCCTGCAAGAATAAGCAGACTAGAGGATTGATTTCTGTTTGTGGTTCATAGCTTGTCTTGATCCCAGCTTCTTTGCATTGCATAAAAAGTTTGGCTGTTGACAGAGTACCAGTGGCTGGTACTTGCTTGAAACCAAATGGCTTAAGGAAAATGACTTCTGGTGTTTGGGAAAATTCATGTAGTTTAGGAAAAGGAGAAGGGAGAAAAAGACAATCTTACCTATCTATAATGCTCTCACCCCCATTATAGCCCTTTACATCTGGGTTCTGCACCTCATGCTCTGCATGTTGTCTTTCCAGTGGGAGAAGTTGCAGATGACGGCTAGTGAGCGCAGGAAGATAATGTGCTCAGTGACATTCCATGTCATCGCCATCACCTGTGTGGTCTGGTCCTTGTATGTGCTCATTGACCGAACCACTGAGGAGATCAAACATGGACAGGCAACAGGTACGTGCTTATTATGAAAGATGACCTCAGTGTAGAGATCCTGGATAACACACTGGGGTCATAGGATTGGGGTATTATTGCTGATTGGTTTTTATTTTTATTTTTTTATTTTTTAATTTTTATTTATTTATGATAGTCACAGAGAGAGAGAGAGAGAGAGGCAGAGACATAGGCAGAGGGAGAAGCAGGCTCCATGCACCGGAAGCCCGACGTGGGATTCGATCCCGGGTCTCCAGGATCACGCCCTGGGCCAAAGGCAGGCGCCAAACCGCTGCGCCACCCAGGGATCCCCTGATTGGTTTTTAAGTCAGATTTCAAACGTCTGAGTTTCTGGGACAGGGGCATCAATTAAGAGGTACCAAGCATCCTTTTTGATGAGCAAAGAATCCATTGGTTGTGGGAAGGTCAAAAGTTGTGTTTTATTTACTTCAGATCTTAAATTAGGTCTACTGATAGGCTAACCAGGTTTTTACCCTTCCAGGAATCCTAGAGTGGCCCTTTTGGACTAAACTGGTGGTTGTGGCCATTGGCTTTACTGGCGGACTTCTTTTTATGTACGTTCAGTGCAAAGTGTACATACAATTATGGAAGAGACTCAAGGCTTATAACAGAGTAATCTATGTTCAGAACTGTCCAGAAACAAGCAAAAAGAGTATTTTTGAAAACTCTGCACTAACAGAACCCAACTTTGAAAATAAAGATGGACATGGAATCTGCCATTCCGACACAAACTCTTCTTGTTGGACAGAACCTGAAGACACTGGAACAGAAATCGTTCATGTCTGATTTTGTGGAGAGTGTAGTTTTCCTGGACATCAAAGAAAAGCTGAAGGAAATTGTTTACTGCCAATTGTGTACCTTTTCTTATGTCCTTTAATAGCATAGACTGGGCAGGTGACTGTTTTAATGGCTTCTCTTTTTCTAAACCCTCCTTAGTGAATCTCCTGGAAAGCCCTCACATTGGCTGTACACGGCTGGGTTCCACTTCTGCCAGCATTTCCATGGGAAGGGAAGTCTCCATGACACCATGATGGGTTGCTGGCTCGGTTCTGGCCCATGAAACCTTGAGCAGAACGAAAGAATAAAATGCCAAACCTGAGGGAAGAGCAGGAGCAGGGTGGCACCCAGGCTTCAATGCCCGGTCTCTCCTAGTTGGCAGCGGTCCTCATCCTGGAGCTGAGTGTTTGGGAATGTCTAGCCATGATGAGAGGATTTCTGTCCTTACTGATTATAGCCTGGGGAGATGAGCTCCCTGCCGATGCCGCCATAGACAGTTCTCCTGAGCAGACGAGGCTGTGGTGCTCTGTGTGTGGTGGTGAGTGATTCACTAAGCAAACAGCACTTTACAAAAAGAAAATCTTTATTTTGTAATATGTGTGTCCAGTAGGATTGACATTTAAAAGAATGTCTCATTTAGAAGCCTTTCTTCCATTATCTCTTTTACATTACAATAGATCTAAAACCCTTTTTGCCTTATATATTCTAAGAAACCTGACATTTACTCTGTGTCCATAAAAAAGGACTCTTGGCTATAAAGCAGGACAAACAGGTGTGAGGCTTTTTCCTAACATTTCATGGGAATCAGTGGATGCCAGATGGTAATTTGAGTATAATGCCTGTGGTTTCAAGCCTATTTTATGACAAGTCTTTATGTCATGGGTCTGCCCCAAACATTTCTTTTTGGTCAACACTGAAAAAGAAGATTTTGTGAGATCTAAATGAAAGGAAGGAAGTGAGTAATTAGAACAAAAATGAATATTTAAAACTGATTTCTTTATGGACAAACCTCTCCAGTTTGTGCTGGCTTCATCAAAAGAGTAAACATGTGCTGCCCTGGTCTGGAGCATGTACGCTGTGGGTGCTCCTGGCACCAGCCACACTGGACAACTTCTGCTCCTGAGGAGGTTCTGTAGATCACTGGCCAGGGCACAGAGATATACAGGCTGGCTCTGGGACAGAGGCCAGGAGTGAGCAGCAAACTGCCATGGCCCACTGTGTCACTGCTCCCTAGCCACAGGTCTACCCATTTATCGCCTTAACTGGACCAGACAGAGAGGATGCTTGTGATCAGTTTGTTCTGACATCAGGGATTATCTCCTGTACCATTTTCATAAAACAAACAAAAAAAAAAACCAAAGTCACTACCATCAAATGGCCTTTGTCCCTTTAAAAAGTCTGATTTTTAAAAAAATCAGTTTCATTTCGCCAGGTAAATAGGAATCAACTCCAGGAAGATAGGCCAGGAAGGTCTGTGGTGTGACATAAGTATGCCCAGATACTTACTCCCCAGGCAACTCTGCATCTGTAGAGCCTCCTCTAAGGGGAAGGATGCCTGGGGGTCCTGCCCTCAGTCCTCTGAGCCTTCGGTGCCTCACCTCTCCTGTTAAGAGGATGAAGCAAACACAAGATGATCCCTTTGGCCTTTTAGAGTGGAAGTGCTATGGTTTGTTTTGAAAGCCAGGAGGGCTGAGGTGTGTCTGAGCTCTGGGAGAGGGCACGTGATAGCAGGCCTGGCCCTGCCAGCTCTTCCCATCCAGGGTCTGGTTCATTGGCATCACAGATCCTGGTCTAAGATGCTGCTCCACTGTGGCCTTCTTCACGCTGGGCAGGCACTGTCCAGCCATGGCCAGCCCCTGAAAATAGGTCAGCCTGCTCTCTCTCTCCATCTCCCAGGCTGCATCCAGTCTGTGCCTGTGTCCACTGTGCCCCAAAGTGCGATTACCCACACCCCTTCTCAGGCTGGTGATGCCAAGCAACTACACACTGTCCCTCAGGGGAGCCGAGTCCTGGAGCCGGCCTGTCTGTGCCCCTTGGGAGCTGCCCAGCCAAGGGCCCTTGTCCCTGCCACCTTAGAGCAGATGAGTAGTCCTCTGAGGAGCGGGATAGATTTTTAAGTCAGATTTCTTCTCCTCTCCCTGATGGAACCCTTCATACTGGACTTGAAAGTCACTGAGACTTTCTGCTCAGAGAGGAAAGTGTGCTTAGGTAGGAATAGCCTCTGGGCAGCCCACCTGTCATGGCTGGCACCCCCTAATGGTAAAGGTGCCTTTATAGCCATGACTGCTGTGTTGCTTCTGTGCCTGACCAAATTCTCACATGAAATCCTCATTTTTTTTCCAGGAAGGCCTAATGCCATCTCATCACTTACACCAAGCTCCTAAAAAAAAGCCTTCTGTCCCAGGACAGTCCATCCCACATCCTTTTTTCCTCTCTTGTGATGGCACATAGATTCCCCCTTGCCTTCCTCTTCTCTCACAGATTCTAGTTGAGCACCTCTGACCCCATTCTTAGTTCTAGCTCTAACCTCTACCACCCAGAGACTGACCTGGGAAGCCAGAAGCTCTGGAAAGGTGGTGCTGTGCTGCCATCTAGTGAGGGCAGCGGATTTGCCCAGTGTTCCTTTAGTCTGCAGCAGCTTGCCTTCTAGTTCTTTAGGGGCTATTTATTCCTGTTTCCCCTCATTCTGCATGTGGCTTTGGTGGGAGGACAACACTTGGCTGAACCAGAAATGTGGGATAACCTGGGGGTCTCAGGGACGGGAGGGCTGGTACTTGGGGACTAGCAAGGGGGAGAGGGAAGTGGCATCAGGGGTGTGGCCAGCCAGCCCTCTCTGATTTGGCCCCTACTCGCTCAAATTTAGTTTGGCTCTATCGCTTTTGACTTTGGCTGTCAGCAGGAATTTGACTTTTATGTCTGAGTTGATTTTAGGAAAGCCTGAAAACTATCAAAGATCTCATCCGGTTCTGGGCCTCTACTGTCTCCTCCTTTTCTGCCTCATTCCCACTCTTTTCAGTCTTCTGGGTCTAGTTTTCAGCCTTTCTGGCGTGCCCTACCTGGTTCCAGACACGCAGGCCCCAGGCGGTGGGCCAGTTTAAGAGTCTCAGGTCGAGCCTGCCCAATTGGAGCTGCTTCTGCTGCCTGGTGGGTTGGCTGCAGGGCATGAGGAGGCCTGGGAACAGCAGGGGTAAGATCCACAATGCTGTGTGTTTGGCCTAATGCAGAGACACTTTCTGAATATTTTCCCTTTTGAATCTGATTTGAAATCTGTATCTTCCCTCTCTAGCCCAAGGAAAGACAGGAACATAGGGAAATAAAAGCATTTATCTTTGTTTTGGAAGTAATTACGTTGTGCAGCTATTCACCTATTTAGATACAATGTTTATAGAAAGCTGATTGTTAATAAAAACCAAATTTACACTGGCATGTGTGGTGTAGTTTCTAAAAGGCACTTCACATTTGAAGATTTGCTTAACTTGGAAAGTTTCTAGTTATCTGAATGTTTATCTGGTTTTGTATCCTTTTGTGTGTGTTCACTGTTTCTCAGTATTAACACTTGAATAATTCTCTCGAGGGGTTGTTTGTGTTATACATGGGGTATCTAGTTGCAGCAATAAAGCATCTCTTTAAAAAGAGATTGTGCCATGAAAGTGTTTTCCTGCAAGAAGGCTGGGAACCTTGGCAGGCATTCATTCCAATGGTTCTGATCCCCTTTCCACATTCCTCTGGCTCACATGTTGAAGAAGAAAACTATGCAACCTCTGGAGGTATCTTTTCCTCAGCCTGTCCCTGCAGAGCGGGTGGTTGGTGGGGAGGGGGTGGGTTCAGGAGAGAAAACTAAAGTAGCTCACATAGGTGTGCTTATTTCAAATATCCAGGCTCTACTTGGACTTCGTGCCCTGCGAGAAGCCAGATTCAAGTTCAGAGTGTGTTTGGCAATGTGACTGTGGAACAGTTGATTATTGCCCCACTTGCCCTATCTGTTGAAAACACTTACTCAGCCTAGCTGAGTAGGAGGACCAGGGAAGATCAGCAGGATCTCTGGCGATAGCTTAGCCTGGCTGCATCTCCCAGCTTCTGCTGGGTCCTCCCTGAGTCATGGTGATGTAGCTGATCTTCCTGTCTCAAGACTGCAAACTGTGAGTGCTGAGGGCTGGCACCTGCCTTTACCTGTATGCATAAGGTGAAAACAGAGAGGCCAGCGTTGCCCCAGACATACTGTACCCTCGGTGAGCTCAGAGAATTCATCCACCAGTTAAGGGTACCACAGTAGCTACCAGGAGACTTTGGAGCTAAGCAGGAGGATACTTTGCCAAGTATCCTTGCCGGGCTTCTGGAGCTGTCGAGGCCTCACGAGGAGGAGGTGACCACAGAACAGCTGAACAGGTATATGCCTGTGAGAGGGAGGGAGTGCTCAAGTGTTCAGCTATTGGTTGGAGGGGTGAGGAGGGTGTAGCTGAAAGAGGATTCTGTTTCTGTCAGAATGTGAGGTGGGGGTGCTGCCTGAGGGGGGAGCCTCTGTGCTTTGGGAATCCACCAAATTTGATGAGTTTGGCTGAAGAGATGCCTGGTAGGGGGGATGGGGTGTCTTGTTGCACACAGCCTTGACAAGGCCTTTCTGTCCTTTATAACTCCAGCCACAAAGTAATGGGGCAAGGGCTGCTGCATGGCACACTTCCAGGGGTCGCTTTCAATCCTCTCAGGGAAAACTACTCACAGGGCCAGCCTCCTGTTTTGTAAATAAACTTAACAAACTTACAGCCCTGTGCCCATTAATTTACATGTTGACATACTTCCTGCTCCTCATTACTTGGGGTGTCAGGGTGGTGGGAGGAGGATGACCCCTGATGCTGAAGTAGAACCACTTAGATGACCAGGAATGGCTGGTCTCTCTGGAAAAAATGAAATGTCTGATTTAAACATTCAGAGGGGAGGGGCAGCCATACAGCAATCAAACTGTCAGCATGGTTAAAAAACAAAAACAAAAAACAAAATCAAACTCAGGCCCTTGACACTGCTATGGATTTAAAGTATGTATCTTGTATACTGCATACAGTTGGGTATTGGTTTTTTTAATTATTCTGATAATTTCTGCCTTTTATTTGGAGTTTTTAGTCCTTATAGACATTTGATGTAATTACTGAAATGGTTGGTTCTGTGTCTACCATTTGGTTTGTCCTCTTTGTTTTCATTCCCCTGTTCCCATTTTTTTTTTTTTGCTTTCTTTTAAATTATTTATATATTTTTAGAATTCCATTTTAAGTCCTCTTGGTTTTTAGCTATAAACTTCTTTACATTATTTCAGTGGTTGCAATAGAGATTATAACCTACTTAAAATTTTACAAACTACTTAGAATTAATATTGTACCACTTGATAGAAGATGTAGAAAGCATATGACTGAAATAGTCCATCAGTTCCCATTGTCTATTATGCTGTCTTCATGTAATGGTTACATGTATTATAAATGCCACATGACAATGTTATAATATTTGCTTCAAATAATCTTATATATTTTAAAGGAAGGAGGAGGGAAGAAAGTCTCTTACATCTGCCAAATGTTTGCCGTATCTGATACTCTCCTATCCCTCCTGAGGACCTGTTTCCAGTGGAGCATTTCTTGGTGTGTAGATCTGCTGGTCATACCTTCTCCTCATTTCATTTTACCTGAAAATTTCTTTAATTCATTTTCATATTTGAGAAGTATTTTTGCTGGTTACAGAATTCTGTGTTGGTGACTGTTTTCTTTCAGCGCTTTAAAAATGTCATCTCATTGTCAACTGGTCCCCACAGTTTCTGATGACAAGTCCTTTGCACTTCAAATCATTGTTCCATTGTATTCTATCTGTTACTGCTTCCCGGGTCATCTTTTTCACTCTCTTTTGGAGGAGTTTGACTCTAAGGTATGGTTTTCTTTGCATTTATTCTGCTTGGGTTTGGCTGAACTTCTTGGAGCTATAAATTTGTCTCTCTCCAAACTTGGGGAATTGTTGGCCTTTATTTCTCCAGATATTCTTCCCCATTGTCTTGTACCTTCTCTCTCCTTCTGGGACTCCAATTATATGCATGTTGATGTCATTGCATAGATCTCTGAGGCCCTGTTAGGTTAAAAAAAAAAAAAAACTCTCTTTCCTTCAGATTGGATCATTTATATTGATCTGCCTTAAGTTCACTGTCTCTTTGCTCTCATCTATATTTTGCTCTATTACTTATTTTTCCAGATATTTTTAGTTCTAGAATTTCCATCTGATGATGATTCTCTATCCTCCTCCTCCCTCTCTTCTCCTTCTTCCTCTCTTTTCCTTTTTTTAAATAAATTTATTTTTTATTGTTGTTCAATTTGCCAACATACAGAATAACACCCAGTGCTCATCCTGTCAAGTGCCCACCTCAGTGCCCGCCACCCAGTCACCCCCACCCCCCACCCACCTCCCCTTCCACCACCCCTAGTTCATTTCCCAGAGTTAGGAGTCTTTCATGTTCTGTCTCCCTTTCTGATATTTCCCACTTATTTTTTTCTCCTTTCCCCTTTATTCCCTTTCACTATTTTTTATATTCCCCAAATGTATGAGACCATATAATTTTGTCCTTCTCCGATTGACTTATTTCACTCAGCATAATACCCTCCAGTTCCATCCACATCAAAGCAAATGGTGGGTATTTGTCATTTCTAATGGCTGAGGAATATGCCATTGTATACATATACCACATCTTCTTTATCCATTCATCTTTCGATGGACACCGAGGCTCCTTCCACAGTTTGGCTATTGTGGACATTGCTGCTAGAAACATCGGGGTGCAGGTGTCCCAGCGTTTCACTGCATCTGTATCTTGGGGTAAATCCCCAGCAGTGCAATTGCTGGGTCGTAGGGCAGGTCTATTTTTAATTCTTTGAGGAACCTCCACACAGTTTTCCAGAGTGGCTGCACCAGTTCACATTCCCTCCAACAGTGTAAGAGGGTTCCCTTTTCTCCACATCCTCTCCAACATTTGTGGTTTCCTGCCTTGTTAATTTTCCCCATTCTCACTGGTGTGAGGTGGTATCTCATTGTGGTTTGGATGTGTATTTTCCTGATGGCAAGTGATGTGGAGCATTTTCTCATGTGCTTGTTGGCCATGTCTAGGTCTTCCTCTCTTCCTCTCTTTTCCAATGTATAATTCTCTGTTGAGATTTCCTATCCTTTCATGAATTGGTAATATATTTGATCCACAGAGCACAGGTATAAAATCTTCACTGAAATCATTATCTGTTGATTGCAACATCTGTGCCATTGTACAGTTCCTCTTGGTTTCCCTTGAGAGTAGGTCACATTTTCCTTGTATATTGCATAATTTTGGATTGTGCCTTGGATATTGTGAATGTTATTATATAGAAATTCTGAGTTCTTTTATATTCCTCTGAAAAGGAATTTTTTTTTTTTAAGCAAGCAGTTAACTTGGCTGCGCTAAACTGAAACCTGTTTAAAAGTTCAAATCTTACTCTAGTTGTTTCACCCTCAGTTGAACTATTTGCAGTTTGCTCCATACATGCTTGGCTTAGGGGCCAACCAGAGGCCAGAGGTTTAGACAAGTTTATGCAATGTAGTGGGGGTTTTCCCTCTCCTGTGGTGCTACTAAATACGCAGGGAGCTGGTAGGGCCAGCTGCAGAGAACATTAACTGCGAGCTCCCTCTGCCACACTTTTGGATCTCTTGTGACATTCATGCCAAGACCATTTTTGTCATTCCTGCCTGATGCAAGATTTTTATAATGGATCACTTTTGTTTGAGGACTCCACATTAGCTGGAGTGAGGGTTTTGTAGAGGTGCAGGTGGTCTGGGGTCCATCTTGCCCCGACCTTCCTTTCTGGTCTGCTTGCACCCACAGGCTCAGGCCTGCACCATCATTTATGCCTGCTCCTCTCCCTTCCTCTGCTCATATGGCCTTGCCAGTTCTAAAGGTTGGTACCTTGGCCCTCACAAGGACATGGGGTTGAGTGAGGGCCTCTCCCATGACCATAGGATAATGAAGTCCACCCCTAAAGCCACTCATAAGTGTGGGCACATCTCAAAGGGATGGTAGGGAGTCTGGGCCAGTAAATGTCCAGACTTCTTTCTGGTACTTACCTAATGGTCAGGCTTCCTCAGAGGGACTTAACGCTTTCAGGGGCACATGCGTGCCTTCTCTCCCTTTCTATATCATCCCCTGTGGAAACCTTTTATGCAGACTTTGAGCTTCTGGCCTATCACATTGGGTACACCTTCCAGAAATTCTGGAGACCCTGCTGATTCAATTCTGAAGCCAGAGACAGGGAGTATAGTTTGGGCAAGTGTGTAGGAGGACACAATGAATCACCATGCCCAAGCTCAGGGCTGGCTCTGTTTTTTGGGTGTGGGTAAAGAAATGCATTTTAAAAGTCATTTTGAGGGACACCTGGGTGGCTCAGTGGTTAAGAGTCTTCCTTTGGCTCAGGACATGATCCTGGAATTGAGTCCCACATCAGGCTCCCTGCATGAAGCCTGCTTCTCCCTCTCCCTATATCCCTGCCTCTTTCTCTCTGTGTCTCTCATGAATAAATAAATAAATAAATAAAATCTTTTAAAAAATCATTTTGAGTCTTCTCTTATTAGAGAAAACAGCCCCCAGCTCCCAAGGTAGTGCCTAGAACCTGTCAGGTGCCTTGCAGGAGAAAAATGGGGGAGCAGCAGGCTGGGGCCTTGTGCCAGCCCTGGGCACACATAGAAGGTGAGTTCTTTGTCCTGCAGGGGCCCTAGGTCCAAGGGAGAGGCTACATGGGAGGATTACAATAGTTATCCTGGGGGGACAAAGCCCTGGGGGGAGAGATGAGAATCAAAGACGCCTCCCCAGGGTGGATGACATTTGGGAGGTGTTCTGAAGAAAAAGTGGAGCTTTCTGAGCAACGAGTTGGGAAAACCACCTTCTATCTAGACTGGGTTTTTTGGCAGGGGGCACTTTTGCCTAGGGAATCACAGTGATTATGGCGCCCTTTTTTTTTTTTTTTTTGTGGGAAGAGGGGATGTGAGCTGTTTGGGGTGATTGGAATATAGCATGTTTAAGGAGACTTGTTTTGAATGCACTTCTTTATTTTTATGACAACAATTCCTAATTTATTCAACAAGGATGTATTTGGGCATCTAGTATATGCAAGAAATTGGACTAAGCATAAATAGAACAGAAAATAATCATGCCTCCCAATGAGAACAAATGTCTATCAGTTGTCTTCTTGTTGCTGCCTGGTGTGGAAGCACTGAGCTGGGTGCAGGGCAGGAGGCCACACAGTCCTGCTCTGCGTCAGACGGATTTGTGCAGTGTACTCACTCTGATCAGAGTATGGGATTCACTAAAGATTGAGGGAAAAACTTTTAGAATGCACTGAAGCTTAGGCATAACATGGCCCAACTTGGACATCCTTTGGTTTGAAGCCAGTAAGCCTGGGCCTGAGGAATCGTGGCAGCCACAGAAAAGCAAGCTGCAAGGTCTGCCCCAGGGCCACCTGGGTGCCTGCCCACCTGGGCAGGCTGGAGTCTGGGACCTGAGCTTAGCCTCGAGCTAAGCCGTAGCTTAGCCATATCCAAGTGAGACTGGCTCAGGTGGCTTCTTAGATGGCTACACTATTGGGAATCCGGTCTGGGGACAAGTAGTAATATGGCAGCTTCTTGTTCTTGTTGCGCTCAGCAATCATGCTGACGATGGTGTCAAGGTTCTTGCGGAACCGGGCAATGGCCTCTTTTACAGGCTTCTCGATGAAATGCTCTTCTGGGTACATGCCCAGGAACAGCTAAGGGCCCAGATACAGACAGGTTAATCTTTGCTGAGGTGATGTCAAATGACAGGCCTTGTCTCACCCCCAGAGACCATCTCTTGGGAAGTGAGCGAGGGAGCATGTGCTCATTTCCCTCCCTCCATCCACTGCCACCTGCTGAGAGCACCCCAAGAATGCTGCTGGTCTGGGGTCTCAGATAACTGGGAAAGATAACTGCCCTGCTGTGGGGTGGCTACCAGGGTGTGTAATGACATGAGTGAACGGGGGACTGTGGTGGGCACGCGGCTGTACGGTCCTGCCTTCCCATCTGGGCTCCAGGCAGCAGGGGCACAGGAGCCAGCGCTTGCCTCTCCGGCCCAGGACGGCCATGGCCAGGCCCTGCTGGGGTACTGTGCTTGTTTGTACACTCACACAGATGTCTGCAAATTCAAACTAGATAGAGCTTTATGAAAGTTATTGGGTTATTAAAACTGGAAAGTTTCATACCCAGGGCTGGAAAGGGTGAGATTTTGGATTAGTTTGTGGAGGACAGATCGTCTCAACATTCTTTGGCCCAGAAATTCCTCTACTAGGAACACGTCATCTGGCGCTACTGAACACATGTGCAAAGACATGTACACACGTGCAAAGATGTTAGTGGAGGACTAACACATTAGCAAAGTCCCCAAAGCAACCTCAGTGCCCCCTAAAATGGCACATGGGTCTGGGGCTGGTAGAACTGGTCATCATTCTGTGCAACACAGAGCTAATGCCACAGGGTTGTGCCTGAGATCCTGAGATACCCAGCTTTGACATTAGGTTCAGTAAAGGGTGTGTGCATGGAAATGTCTGGAAAGATTCCCAGGAAACTCTTGGTTGTTCCCTCGGGGTAGTCACCGGGGAGCAGAGTCCCTTGCTCCCCTGCTCCAAGCTCCATCCAGGCGCAGGCCTGAGGACCTCTTGGGCACCCCCAGCCTTGGAAGTCAGGATTTCTGGAGAGCAGGAGTCCAGCTTAAGCCCTGAGACGGAGGAATGGGTTACATGCGAGCGACCTGCCCTTTAGAAGGGGCAGAATGTCTCCCGCGCTTACCTCATTTTCTTGGAACTGGCTCAGTGCCCATACTGCGCCCAGATGCCAGCAGGAGCGGCCACGGTCTGGCAGCGTGCCCACAATCTGCTCGATGGTGACGACACCCTTGGCCGTCGGTGGCGGGGCCCGCATGGTTGGGGGAGCATTGGGGATCCAGGAGCACCAGTCGTACTGCAGGGACAGACACAGACACAGGCGTGCCTCCCCGGCTGGTCCCACTGCCTGCAGTGGCCCACGTCCCTCCCTGCACCACTGAGAGCGCCGGCCACACGCCTGCCCTCCTTGTACTAGGCTTCCTGCTCCCGCAAGGCCGCCTACCGTCCCCTCTCTGGCTGCTGCCCTCAGCTTAGTGGGCGGAACACGTCCCTGACGCTGCCTGAGACCAGCCCCAGAAGACCAGAAAGAGGGGTGGCTCTGGCCGGGCCCCTCAGCAGCAGTCAAGGTGACCCTGGCCATGTCCCGCCCAGCCTTTGCCCACCTGGCCGAAGTTCACTGCTGCATGCTGGGCCGAGGCCGTGAAGATCACTACTGTTAGGTACTCCGACAGCTTCTCTCTGGTCTTGATGGACTTGGGGAAACCTAGTGAAGAGCCAGGGGCTGGCTGAGGCCCTGGGGTTGGGGGGGTGGACTGATGACCCTTGGGCACCCTCCCCCACCCCACCCCAGGCCCTGAGCTCCCCCACACAGGGACTCGGGGGGCCCAGCCATGGGCAAGACACTGGGAGAGACAGCAGCTTGGCCAGGGCTCTGATGTTTCTCATCCTGGTTCTCAGTGGCTGCAGAAAGTCCCTGAGATGTTCCCATGAGACCTCCTGATGGCCAGGGGTCCCCTTACGGGGCTCTGGCCCCAGCACCAGGTGCTAAGGTGGATGCTGGGGCCAGAACTGCCCAAGGGCAGTCAGAGGGGCAGGGAAGAGCAGAAGGGAGAGCCAGAGGGAGAGCTGGGGGCAGTGTGTACCTGAGGTCTTCTTGCCCCGCATGCCGTACACATAAACATCCTTCACAAAGTCCTGCAGCTCCTGGTCCTCTACCACCATCTGGTCACTCTTGTAGTAGATGCCTACCACCTCGGCCGTGAACCTGGCTCAGGAGGAGGGGCCCAGCTAGGAGTGGATGACCTGGCCTGGGTTTGCAGCTGGGCCCCAGGGCGGGGCTCCAGTGGTGACCCCCGGATTTATTCCTTAATGTCCAGACTCAGGTCACTCACCCACACTCACACATCCACCCTCCTTCCTCCATCAGTGCCCTGACAATGGAGCCATCTCTGGCCCACTGAGTCAGACGTCCAGACCCTGGGCCTCTCCTCCTCCAGGACCTCCCCTCGCTCTGCACAGAGCAGGCCCCACAGCCCCAGCGTGCACTCACGTCTTGATGGCCTCCCACACCAGGAGCCCGTCATCCCGGTAGAAGTAGTAGGGAATGTCCTCTGTGCTGTCCATTCCCCGAGCTTTGATGGCCTCGGGGAAGCACAGGGAGATGTAGGTCAGGTCCTGCATGGCCCTCTGCACCATCTGCACGTGTCCACCGCCCCCTGTGGCGTTGGCCTTGAGTGGGAGGAGAAAGAGTACCATGAGCTGAGCCTGGGCAGACCTCCTCAGCCTTCTTGCCCAGAGCTCTCCACAAGAAACTGAAAGGACACTGGGGTGGCCAGGCATGTGGAGGGGCGAGCCCATGTCCTGTGAGTTTGGGAGGTGGGATGTTTAATTCAGGGAATACCAAGGGCAGCCCAATGAGGAGGTTACGGAGAGGCACCTGTGCCCCATCCAGTGCCAGAGGTTGCAGTGGAAGGGGTGTGTGCAGAGACGGGGTGGGGGGGGGGGAAGCTGCAGGAGGGCGGGGCCTGCTCTCATGCTGAGCACAGGCTGCCCAGAGTCCAAGCACTGCTCTCAGTGACCTCATCTCTGGGCTAAAGGGGCAGATACCAGCCCCCAGGACCATACAGCTCTCCTGAGGGCAGTGTTTGCTTAGGTGAGGGCTGGAGAGATACATAAGAAGGGATCCTGGTCCTCATCCCAGCTGTTGAGACGTAGGCTTACATGGTGGCTGGGCAGTCAGGCCACAGAACCTTCAAAGGAGGACTTGCATCCTGGGGTGCCACACATTGGTCCACAGCGTCATTTAACCCAAGCCAGAGTGATTGGAGATGCTCCTTGGACCTTCTAATTGGATGGGATATGGCAGTCGCCATGTGGGAACGTGAGCCCAGAGCTCCCTGTGGTGAGGTCCCAGTCCCTCACCCTCGGGGGAAAGCCTGTCTGCAGGGCCTGACTGGGAGGATGGCACCAACACAGTGGAAAGAGAGGCAGAGTACCAGCTGGTGTGGTTGTCCCCTGGGGCCATTATTCGAGTCCCTGGGTCCATTTTGGGAGGGTCAGAGGCGCTCTCACCTCTGTTATGTCCAGGGTTTTGAGAGAATACACTTCTTTTCCAGCTTCAGCTAGTTTGACTCGGGTTTTGTCATTTTCAACCCAAACGGTGGTTCGGCCTCACTGATGATGTGACTGCCTCACTAATGGGTGATCGAAGAGGAAAGGGGGCAGGAGTGAGGGATACTGGGAGGGTCCAGGCGTGGTAAGGCCACAGGGGGTCCGAATGGGCAAGGTGCTGCCTGGGAGGATGTGAGGGTCAGGCAGGTGGTAGGCCCAGCTGAGGGAGGGAGGAGTGGGTGCCAGGAGGCAGGATCTCTACCCACAGGCCAGAGGATGGGGAAGAGCAGGAGAAGTCTACAGGGTGACACAGGCCAGGAGAAGAAGTGAGAAGCAAGCAGCGCATTTGGAAGGGAAGAGGTGACTGGTATGGAAGGTGCCACAAATTGGCCAGAGGATGTGGGGAGCTGTCACTGTGAGTGCCTCCGGCCTCCAACCCTTCCGAGGCACCCACTACCACCACAGAGCCTAGAGGTCTGTCTCCTGAGAGGAAATCTGGCATGGGGGTGGAGGTTTGGAGAAGTGGGGCCCGCACAGAGGTGCCCACCTTGTCAAAGAGTCCATACTCGCAGATGAGCTGTTCACGGGCCTTGGTGTTGATGGCAATGGTGAACCGCACGTGTGCCACCAGAAGCTGCAGGGAAGAGCAGGAGAAGGCCTCAAAGCAGGCCTGGCCAGGCCTCATCCTGACCAGGTCTGCACCCCCAGGGGCCCCCAGAGACCCCAAGCACCCTGCACCCCAGTCCGATGCAGAGGGGCTGCTGGAGGCCTGGGGAATGCAGCTTCGATGCTGAGTGACATGATAATGATAAAAATGATAATAGCCAACATTTGTCAAGTGCTTAACTAGGTGCTAGGTATGGGTTTACGCTCTCTGAATTCGTGAACTATTTTGGTTCTGACAATAATCCTATGAGGCAAGTGCTCTCTGCTTTACAGATGAGGAAACAGGCCCAGAGAGCTATTTTGAGCCTGCATCACCCCAGCAGTCGGTGTCAGTAGGATTCAGGAAGACAGAAGGGTGGTGATGGTGGGGACTACCACCGCGGATCACACGAGGCTCACACTGACCTCATCGGCCTCTCCAAACTTTCTTCCCAGGCCAGCCAGGGCTTGTGTTGGGCCCAGGCCTTGTGTCCTCAGGAACCCGGAGGCTCAGAGCTGTACCACTGCCTCCTGAGCATCTCTCCAAGGGCCCCTCTCTGCTGGCTCCTCCCAGCGCCAGCCCCGTGGGGTGGTCCGTGCCCCAGCTCCCTCTGTCCCCCCACCGTGCCCACACCCTGCTCTGCTGGGCAAGGCAGGAGCTTGCCCTACCTTGAAAATGGGGTGCACTGCGGGCAGGTGGCGGTACATGGCGATGCCAAAGACTTCAGACACCAGATGTGTGCGCAGAAGGTGAGTGATGGTCTGGTGGATGTGGAAGTCACTGGAGCGCACCCAGATTTTGGCCAGAAGCCAGTCATATTTTGCATCCGAAGGGAGAAAAATTGGGTTTTCATCTCCTGGGACTTGGTTGAGCTGATACATTGGAAAAAGAAAATGAATGGCAATGTTTGGTTCTATATATCTGTAGGAGAGCCTGGCCTCTCAGGAAATTCCAGAAGAATCCATCCACATGTCTTAAACAGGGGCCTCTTAGTCATGAGAGGATCACCAAGGAGTGCAGGGAGCCCAAGGTTTGCATTTCCCACCCCAGTGACATCACTTACGACATCATCTACATCATCTGTGGGACGCTGGACACCTTCCTGAGCCTCTCTGAGCCTCAGTCCCGCCATCTGCAGCACTATTTACTTACTCCCCGAGTGATGGCTAGTGACTAAGATGGCAAGAAAATCCCAGCAAGGAGCACGCCGGGTGCTTTGAGTGCATCGCTCGGCTCCTCTACCCAGGCCCCCAGCTTTCCTCCCTCCTGGTTTCTGCCGACTGCTCTGATGGCTGCTTTTCCGTGTCCCACACTTGCCCTTCCTCTGTTCTTCCCTTAAACATTGCTGTTCCGCAGCCTCCAGCTGCCACACCTGCTTCCCTTTCTGCCCTGGATGAGGTCCCCGGCTCCCCAGGTGCTAGGGTCCTGGGGATGCAGTGGCCAAGGGTACGGTCACCTGAGCCCAGACCTGCAGCCAGGGGCCTCCTGTAGGTGAGACCAGGCCTGCCCGCACCCTTTCCAGTTTGGACTCCACACCGCGGCCAAGGTGACTTTTTTCTAAAATGCCAAACAGGAGGTAATATCAACCTCTTCTTTAAAAAAGATCACCTCTTAATGCCAGAAAATAAAGCCCCCAAAGTCCATGATCTGGCAGCTGACGCCTCTGTGGAAGTCACCCTATGTTCGGCCCTCCCTGCCCTCCAGTTCCTTGGTTCCAGCTCTGCCCATGACAACAGCCACTAGCCTGCACGGGTTCAGGACTCAGCAGGATGAGGTCACGCGAGTGCTGTCCTGACCTCTTTCAGGGGAGCACACGGAGCCTTGGAGGGGTGAACATTTATGATGAGAAGGAACTACCCGAGTGGAAGGAGCAGGATACGGCTCGGGGAGCTGCGGGCCAGGCCGGCTCCTGGGACACCAGCGGGCTAGCCGACTGACAGACCAAGGGGGACGGTCGCCCGGGACTGGGCGGAGGGGCCAAACTCAGTGGACTCCTTAAGGTAACGGGACTGTTCTGGGAGGTGATTTCCCTGTCTCTCGCTGGCAAACTTGTCCAGTAGAAACAGTGCAAGCCGTATCAGGTGGTCACAGTAATACAAGTAAAAAGAAACAGGTGAACTTTCTGCTAATGATCTAACTTTATTTTACCCAATATATCCCCCTCATTCTAACCCTTTGAAATCAGGTGTGTACCAGAACACCTGGGCTGTGACTCACCATGTTTCAAGTGCTCTATGACAGCCAGCTCCACTCTGCTCGCCTGGGATAGGAAGGTTTGACTTTCCCAATATATTTTTTTTAAGAATTTTTTAAATGTTTATTTATTTATGATAGTCACAGAGAGAGAGAGAGAGAGAGAGAGAGGCAGAGACACAGGCAGAGGGAGAAGCAGGCTCCATGCAGGGAGCCCGACGTGGGATTCGATCCTGGGTCTCCAGGATCGCGCCCTGGGCCAAAGGCAGGCGCTAAACTGCTGTGCCACCCAGGGGTCCCATGACTTTCCCAATATTCATGTCTATTTATTAATGCAATTTAGTTGCTAACTTTTAATATCAGATAATTTCATGTAAAAATCCGAATTATCAGGTCTTCTTCAAAAATGAGGTCTGTGAACTCTGAATGCACATTTTTATAGAACAGCACTCATCCTTTTTGAATGGTGCCACCTCTGCCATTGGCCCCTGCTCTCCCTGTTTGCACCCTTCCTACCCCCCTCACCCCACTTCTCCCTTCCCTGCCACTGCCTCCACCTCCCCGCTGCTCCCCCACACCCACTGTCCTGCCCCTCCCCCAGCCGGCACCCCTCCCGAGTTTCCTTCATTTTGTCCTAATTGCCTGGCCCCACAGACACCTGACTCGGCACCTGGTCTCCCAGAACACATGGGCGGCCTGCCACGCTCTGGAACTTGGCTCTGCAGCTGAGGACACCCTCTGCCACCAGGTGCTCTGCTGTACTATCTCATTTAATCCCCACTAGCAGGGAGAAACTGAGGCTCAGAGTGGTTGTGTAGGTCTCCCAAGTCACACGTTGGGCAAACAGCTGAGCTGGGATGGGACCCACACTGTTCATTCCTGGGCACTGCCTTCAGCCCGTCTCTTCACTCAGTGCCTCGTCCAGACTCCCCCTTGCTTCCGCTTTGAACTTGTACACTGGCCTCTAAGGCCATGTTGACTTGGGCTGTCCCCTGCTACCCATCATGCTGTCCCCCCAACTCCTGTCCAGGCTCAGTGGTACCGTGGGACTCTAGAATGTGCCATGAAATACCTTGCTGTTTTTGATTTTTAAATTTGTGTTTTTATTAACAAAGTAGTTTTTTGCTTCTGATTAGAAATCTTATCGTAAAAAAAAAAAATTCTAGTCACTTCAGAAGAGCATAATAAAAAATAACCTGATAATCCAGCTTCTTTTGAGCAGATGTGTTTACCTGTTCAATTTCCCATAAATTGTTGAACACTGTGATAAGGAAGGTCTCTTTTTTCTTTGGCTCACTTTGTGCCCTAACCAGTCCATCCCAGTGTTCATTACCGGTGCACCTGTGTCCTGGGGCACCTCTCCATACCCACACAGGTGCCGGCCCTGCCCCGTCTGCACTGTGCATTCAGTTTGCATGGATGACATGAGATCTCTGCTCTGTGTCTTACTTTCCGCTTTGTTAACTCACTGTGGAAACCCCTCAGGTCGGCTGTGATACCTCAAGTTCATTCTTACTAATGGTGGTGCAACAATTCATCATCTGGACATAAAAGATTTCATTCAGTCAATCCTCTACTGCCTTCGGATTGTCTCCAAGTTTGTGTTCCTGCCACCAGCCATGCTTGGGATGTCCTCGCATGTGCATGCTCACTGTGAGCACTTTCATCCTACTGCCCGGGCACCAGAGGAGAGGCTGCAGGGCTGGGAAGGCTGCTCTCTGGGGCAGGCAGTGTCCTCCCCCGCCTCCCCCCATCCCGTGGGCTCATGCAGCTGGGACACACCCGCTCAGTGGCGCTGGTACCCTGTGCCCCTCCCATCAGCCTGGCCATGCCACCCCGCCCTGGGGACCCTCTGACCACCCACCGCAATCCAGAACCTCAGAGGCACACCTTAGCCGCACAGGTGCACGGTAAGGCATGTGAGCTGCCCCGGCCCAGGTGTCACAGTGTGCGCTCGCGCTCGCCCAGGCCTGCAGCAGCTCACAGCCAGGGCTGGGGAGGCCGTCCTTGCTAGAGGTTGGGTGTTCCCACTTTTTTTTTTTTTCTGCCTCCAACTTAATGAGTCAGAAGTGATATCTCATTGTAACTAATTTGCATTTCCTTAACTATTAGTGACCTGGAGAATTTTTCCCTGTGCTGATTTTTCCATATGTTTCCTCTTCTATCAACTGCCTCTCATTCTCTGCCCATTTTAGTATTGGGATATTTGTCTTTTCCTTATCAGTTTGAAGCAACTATGTGTATATTGTGGATATTCATCCTTTATCTCTCCCTGTAGAGCATTTATTTCCTCCTATTATTTGCCTTTTGCCTTTGTTTATGGTGTATTTTATCATTTACTTTTTAAAACGTGACAATCCAATATACCTATCTTTCCCTTTATTACTTCTTGGTTTCCTGTTTTACTTTAAGAACCTCCTTGGGATCCCTGGGTGGCGCAGCGGTTTGGCGCCTGCCTTTGGCCCAGGGCGCGATCCTGGAGACCCGGGATCGAATCCCATGTCGGGCTCCCGGTGCATGGAGCCTGCTTCTCCCTCTGCCTATGTCTCTGCCTCTCTCTCTCTCTCTGTGTGACTATCATAAATTAAAAAAAAAAAAAAAAAATTAAAAAAAAAAGATTAAAAAAAAAAAGAACCTCCTTAGTGGGCATATTATACATCCTTCTCCTAAATTCTTTTTACTTTTTTTTTATTTTAATCTTTCCTTCATCTGAAATTTATTTTTGTTAATAGTATGACATACGGATCCAATTTAATCTTTTCCTTCTGTGAAGGCAGCTGTGATTGCATCATCGAAATTCACCCCTTTGCACTGAGTTGAGAAACCACCACTATCTACATTCAATTCTTATGTACTGGGCTTATTTCTGGCCTCTTTACACTTACCCCACCCTCACCCCCGGTCTGTGATGCGTAGCACCTGTGTTGAACAGAGACCTTAAGGTATTCCTTAATAAGAGCAAGGAAGTCCTCATTTTTTTCTTTTCCAAAAAACCTTTTGGCTTTCCTTGAATACATCTTTTTCCACATGACTCTTTAAATTCTTTTATTTGATTTTCTCACCTTCAACTTTTCTCCACCCCTTACCAAAGAGAGGGGGGGGGGAGAAACTGACTGAAATTTTAGTTGGAAATGCATTAAATTCATAGGTTTAACTTTGATAGAACTGACCCTATTATGATATAAACTTTTCTTGATCAATATGAAAAGGGCACTTGTTAAGATTTGAATATAAATAATAGTGAAAGGGAATAGAAGGGAAGGGAGAAGAAATGCGTGGGAAATATCAGAAAGGGAGACAGAACATGAAGACTCCTAACTCTGGGAAACGAACTAGGGGTGGTGGAAGGGGAGGAGGGCGGGGAGTGGGGGTGAATGAGTGACGGGCACTGAGGGGGGCACTTGACGGGACGAGCACTGGGTGTTATTCTGTATGTTGGCAAATTGAACACCAATAAAAATAAATTAAAAAAAAAGATTTGATTTTACAGCATTTAAAATGACTTTACAGCTTATATGGTTTGATATCGTGTTGTTAGTATGGAGAGCAACAACTGGTGCTTTCAGGGAGTCTATTTATCCAGACACATCGCTAAACCTATGTATTGATTCTAATAACTTTTTGAAAAATGAGAATCTCTTAGGTTTTCTAGATCCATCATCATATCATCACCAAAAGATAGTCTTCTGTTTTTTTTTTTTCCACATGCTTATTGATTATGTTCTTATTTGTCACTGGTGTCGGGACCTCCAGGATGGTGTTGAGTGAAATAGTGACATCAGCATTCTTATTTATGATTTTAACAGAAATGGCTTTAGGGTTGCCATTTAAAAAAAAAGATTTATTGATTTATCCATGAGAGACACACACAGAGAGTCAGAGACATAGGCAGAGGGAGATCTGATCCCAGATCCTGGGATCACACCCTCAGCCAGAGGCAGATGCTCAACCACTGAGCCACTCTACAGGTGTCCATAGGGTTGCCATTTTTTGGGTGATGTTTCCTGTCTCTATCACAGGGACATAGATTCATTTCATTGGTATTTTAATATTTGTTAGTTGTGGCTCCTAAATGGTTTTTTTTTTTGGGGGGGGGTGATGTTTCCTGTCTCTATCACAGGGACATAGATTCCTTTCATTGGTATTTTAATATTTGTTAGTTGTGGCTCCTAAATGTTATCAAGTTCCCTGTTGGTGTCAATTGATAGAATCAAAAGATTGTTCCTTACAGGTGTCATGAATTACACCAGAAGTTTTCTTGCTATTGAAACATCTTGGAAGAAACCCTGCTTGGTTATGACCTATTAGTCCTTCATGACACTGCTGTATTCACTCTGTTAATATCATCTTTGGATTTCCTTTAAAAATCTGTATTTGTAACTTGGATTGGTCTTTAACTTTCTTTGGAGACCTGCCTGTTCAGGGTTTCAGCATGAAGGTTATGCCAGCTTCACAAAATGAGTTCTGGAGCTGGGACTTCTGGGTGGCTCAGTAGTTGAGCGTCTGCCTTTGGCTCAAGTCGTGATCCCGAGGTCCGGGGGTCGAGTCCCACACCAGGTTCCCCATGGGGAGTCTGCTTCTCCCTCTGCCTGTATCTCTGCCTCTCTCTCTGTGTCTCTCATAATAAATAAAATCTTTAAAAAAATGATTTCTGGAGCTGAAACACCTGAAGGAGTCCTGGAAGTGTCTGCTGGGTAAAGGCTGGCTGGAATTTGGCTGGCTGATCAGCACCTGGTCCCCTTATCAGGCTAGACATTCAGCTTCTCTGGAGTGGTGTCAGGTTTTTACTCATTGCTTCCAGCTTTTCAAATTTGTTGCCATGCTATTACCATTAAAGAGGACAAACACCCTTGTGATTATGTCTTCTTATTCCTACTCTTGTGTATTTTTGCTCTTTTTTTCTTTCATTAGCTTCATAATGGGGTTATTGATTTTCTTGGCCTTTCTAAGAACGAATGTTTGGTTTATTATCCTCTGGCTTTCATTTTCATGGTTCTTTATAGTTTGCAAAGGTTGCATTTTCAGTAGAGAGAAGAGATTCAGGAACATTGTGACTTGTCCAAGGTCCCACGCCTGTTAGCAAGTGGCCAAGCTGGGACTGCAGCCAGGCCCCTGACTCTAGGCCACATGAAGACTCTGGAGGACCGGAGGCTTCAGGGAGCCTACCAGTGGTAAATGGCTCCTCTCCTCAGGTCTCTTAGTTCTGTTTGCTTCCCTTCCATCGTCTGTCCCTTTATCTTTTGCTTCAGTTTCTTAAGCATAAGGCTTCTCTCTGATAGGCTGGGAATTCTTCTGGGGGAAGATGTGCCCCTGTGACCAGGAGATGTGTGGGGGTTTGGGGCGAGTATGGACTGGACTCTGGAGCTGGACGGCCTGGCACCCATCCCCACTATGCTGTGTGCACCTGTGTCTGTTTTCTCACCTGCTGGAAATGACCCACAGCAGTAGTCCCCAACCTTGGAGGGTTGTAATGACGATTACATAAATAAAGGCAGGTCGTGGTCTGAAACCCTGATGACCAGGTGTCTCAGAATCCAGAAGTTTTAGGATTTTTAGCAGCATATATACTTCATTATGTGACACCTCTCTCCCCTGCTCTGAGTCTTGGACAACAGAATATTTTACAATCAAACACAGCAGTATTTCTGTAGTGACAGACATGCATACCACATTGGATGGGGCAAAGCTTCTATATAGTCTTTCCTTTTGGTTCACAGCAAGTTTTGTTGCCAATGAATTTGGTGCAAACTTTTGAAAAACCTAGCAGTTTTAGGACTTTTTAGATTTCAGAATTGCAGGTAAGGGACTATGGACTGTGCAGGCTAACTCTTGGGACAATCTTGTCATGGGGTTAGTGCCAGGCAAGCCAGCTGCTATTATGCCCGTAGCACTCAATGCCCAGTTTGTAGCTGGCTCAAAGTCAAGTCTGCTGGATGCTTGCCCACCTGTCCCCAGAAGGAGCCCCGGGGCAGCAGCCCCCAACACAGAACTACATCTAGTCCTGTCTTACGTGTTCTTTCTTCCTGTCTGCATACCAGCTGTCACAATGTGCTGGGTGCTCTGAGGAAGCAGAGGGCAGCCAGGAATTGGAGAGATGAAGCTCTGCCCCTGCCTCCTGTCACCCAAACTGGTCCTTTTTCTCCTTCTCCATCATCATTAGTAAAAACAAGAATCCACGGGTATTAGGGCACTAGAAGGGAGCATTGCAGGACTGGCCTGCTTCCTGACCTCCATGATGTACCCTGGTGGCCATGGTCTCCAGCTCCTCTCCCAGCTTCACCTGCCAGGCCCCCTTTTGCTGTTTTGACCTGGGGCCCCTGGTCAGGATGCTGGGCAGGTGGGAGGGATGTAGTATGTTACCCCAGGGCAGGTCCTTAGCAGAGCACCTGGCCCTGCCAGCAATCTGTCGAGTGTACCTTGGGGAGGGGAGCCCTTTCTGCTTCTCATGGCCAGCCCTCCCCACAGCTGCCAGGAAGCCTTAAGATCTTGTTTTCCTGGTCCATCTGGCAGAGTCTCAGCGTTCAGTACCCTCCTTAGAAGATGTGAGAAGAGTGGCCTCCTCCTCCTGGAGGTTAAGGTGGAGACACCCAGGGAACTCCTGCCTAGGCCCTGGCTGCCCCAGAGCTGTCTAGGAAAGGAGCAAGGTAGGCAGCCTACCTGGATGGCAATGGGGACAATCTTGTTGGCCAGATTCTTGTACAGCAAGCAGATGGGCGCTGCCAGGAACTGCAGAGTGCAGGGGTCTGTTTTGTTGGCATCGATACCATCCAGCAGGTCAAAGTCCACGATGAAGATATTCCCTTGCTGCAGGAGGCAAGAGGAAATGTGTCCACATCACTCCCAGCTGGAGATGGACCTGAAGCTTAGGCCCAGAGAGAGGGAGAGGTGGCTCTAGAGGCCCCTAGTGTCTGATTAGGGTCAGAATTTACAGTTTTGTTCTCTGACTCTAGGCCAGTTGACATCCAGAATGTTCAGAGGTTGTGGTGGTTTTCTGGTAATGGGAAGGATGTATTGTCACTGGAAGCTGCTTGACCCTCAGGGAAGATGCTAGCAGTGGCAGGGTGGCAGTGTAATAAGGAAGCAGATAGAGTGCAGACAAAACAGACAAGAGAACGCAAATACAGAAGAGCACCGCGCCCGGCCTCCGTTACGTAGTGTCACAACCTGGTCACCTTTGGGAGGAGAAGTGGGGGTGGCTCTTTGGTGGTGGAAGCTTCTGCAGGGGGTATCTGCAGGGGCAGGATCTAGAGACGCAGGGTTCGGGGAGGGGGTCTTTAGGGCTTGGGGGAGGGTAGGCTCTTCAGGGGCAGGAGGGGTCTGTATCCCTGGATGGTGTGTCCTGTGTCCTGGTCTGAGGCTGGTGGCATGGTGGGGCCATTTGGTGAAAATTCACTGAGCTTGCTGACACTCCTGATTTGGGTTCTTTTCTGTGGTTATTATACTTCAAAAAAATTAACTTGCTAATGGGATTTGAGGAAGGGAGAAAGCTACTCTTTGCAGAATATTGTCCAGTCTTCTACAGGGAGCCCACCCTGAGTGCTGTGAGGGTTCCTTTCATAAACTTGGGGTCTACTCAGGCCAGAACTTGAAGAATTTGGGTAGAGGACAGGTGGCGCTTCTTCTAAAGCCCTTCTTATTTTAAGCAAGTAATGGATGCAGCTGGGGAGGGGGGTGGGCTCTGCGCTGCTGCAGGGTTGCCGAGTTTCCACAGGTGCTCAGGTGAGATGTGTGTCCACAACTCTGCCTGTAGAGGGCGTGCTGGGCCACCGAGCACAGGCTTCAGGAATCCCTCTAAGGGGGACCAAAGACCAAAGATGGGACAGGAGCCAAGGGCCTGGCCACCAGCTTCCTCCTTTTTTGACCCAAAGGACCATGGATGGCAGTCATCTGACACCAGTGATGAGCTCTGAGCAGTCTGTCTGCAGTGTGTGTGGGGCAGGGGTGAGGAGGATGGGGTTTGTGCCCATTGCTCACGAGGGCAGGAGCATGGGGAGAAGCTGGTTTCAGGAGACTGTATGATGGGGCCCCTCGGAATCACCTTGTCAAGGAGGTAGAGACACATGGGTTGCTGGGTCACAGGGATGGGTGGGCTTCTGTGATAGGCTGGACAACTGGATTTTCAGAGTGGACATGACCATCATGAGTACTGCACAGGAGTGGCTGCCGATCACATCTCGAGAAGACCCAGGTTAGTTACGGTGATGAGGGCAGGCTAACAATGGGCCCTGGGATTTGGACCTGTGCCTGGGCCACTTCTCTGTTATCCCAAGCCACTTCCTCTCTCTGGGTCTCAGTTTCGTCCTTCCGAAAAGTGAGGGGGGAAACCTATCTCTTAGTTCTGACATTTGGGGATTCTGCAGTGGACACTGCTATTCTTGCCTGTCTGGTGTCCCTGTCCTCTCTTTTTGGCCCACGTGCTCCATTTTCCTGGCCCTAACAACTAATTCAGGGAATTAAGACTTGTGTTGTAGGAGATGAGAGGTCTGCAAAAGATGGCTGGTATGTGTGTAAGGGATGGTATGTGAAAGATGGTGTGTAAGACTCTAGTCAGTGGCAGCTATTAGCTTATTGCTTTGAGACTCAAGTCCATCACTCAGAGGAAAGGTGACTATTGTGACAAAGACGGCCAGCCGTGGAAGTGGCAAGGACTCCCAAGCAGACGCTGTGTAGCCCCCTGCCAGAGGGCTACACAGTCCCTTCCAATTCTAGGATTCTGTGGCTTTCAAGGTTCTGATTCTCTGACTTGAAGTGTGAAACATATAGCCACTGAATCAATGTTAATCCATCCAGAAATTAAATCTACAAGGGAATACTGCTGTGTGTGCATGCATGTGTGAGTATGTGCCCGTGTAGGGGTGTGTGTTGTCCTGGTTAGCTGTCCATGTGAGTAGGTAGTGTCTGGGGCCTGGGCTGGTCCAGGGTGAGGGCGTTGGGACTGCTGCCCTGGGGCAGGGGACTGTGAGCTGGGCAGGTGGCCCTCTAGAGTCCGGTGGGCAGGGTGTCGAGCTGGGAGGGTTGTCCACAGATGCACAGACCATCCATCTCTAGCTGGGGCCCCAAGGCAAGCTGAGCAAATCAGACATGATGACCAGAAACAGAAGGCCACCTAGACACCTGCGGCGCAGGGGGCAGGAGGCCCCCTTGTCCTGGCTCTGGGGGAAGATACTAACCGCCTGGAGAGCAAGCACTATTCTGGGCCCTCAAATGCCTGCAGGTGAGCCAGAGGAAGAGCAGGGGAGAGGGTAGGGCAGAAGCAGAAGACACCAACATTTCTAATTAGAAAGTTAAAAATTCCATCCATTTTCTCCCTTTTTTCCTCTTCTGCTGCAAGGCTTGCTTCTTTCTCCCATTTCCTTACCTTTGCAAGGCTGGTGACAATTTTGCAGCCTTGTGTGTAAAGCCTCTATCATGAAGCCTGGCTCACAACCAGCCTCTACTGAGAGGGACCCCTCTTTTAATTAATGATACTGCTATTGAAAATACTGACATGTTCCTAGCTCCAAGCACTGAGAAATGTCACCCTCAATTCCTCCTCCTACATTGGAAATTTTCCATCAGTACCCAGGGAAGGGAAGAGACCACTTTACCGAGGGCAGCTCATCTCGTCAGCCTGGCCGATGAGCCTGGACATAGCAGCCTGCAGGCTGGTGAGCACCGGCTGGCAGAAAGTGGTCTCCGCCTGACAGAGTGTGACCTGGCCATCTGAGCTGGCCTGGCCGAAGTCACCAGACAACCAGGTCCTACCTCGACCTCTTGCTCCAAGGTGAGCTGCCGCTCCAGACTGCACTCCACCATCTCTGTGGTCACAGGGAGCTTCTCGGGTAGCTTCTTGCAGCGCTGGATCAACACTGGGTTGCAGCCATTCAGGAACTGGTAGCCAAACATGAGGTCTTCCTGCCAGTGGTTCATGACACGCTCTGTAGGGGAGAAAATTGTGGCCCTGCCCGAACTCTGAGTGGGGGCAACCCAGGTTGCAGCCCTTCTGACCCTGGCTGAGGGTCAGTGTCCCTGCTGGGTACCTTCTCACAGGGGTTTGCTAGGCAGCTGGTCAACCACAGATTCCCCTGGCTATGCCCTATTGCTTGACCACGGGGTCAGGCCACGCCACTATGTTGTCCTCCCTGAACCACCCTTGGTGCCTCAGAAGGTTCCTGAAGAATTCCTTTCTTAAGAACAACACCAAAAAAAAAAAAAAAAAAAAAAAAGAACAACACCAAAAAATGGACAAATGGGATTGCATCAAACTAAAAAAGCTCTGCACAGCAAAGGGAACAGTTAACAGGGTAAAAAGACAACTTAGAGAATAGAGGACATTTGCAAACCAAGGGTTAATCTCCAAAATATGTAAAGACTCCCACAACTCAACAAAAAAACTAATAACCTGATTAACAAGTGGGCAAAGGACTTGAACAGACATTTCTCCAAAGAAGACATACAAATGGCCAGCAGGTATATGAAAAAATGCTCAGTATCACTAATCATCAGGGAAATGCAAATCAGAACCACAATGACATATCACCTCATACCTGTCAGGATGGCTATTATAAAACCAAAAGACAACAGGTGATGGAGAGGATGCAAAGAAACGGGAACCCTTGTGCACTGTTGGGGGGAATGCAAAATGTGTGGCCACTATGGAAAACAGTAGAGTGAGTTCCCAAAAAATTAAAACTAGAAGTCCTATGTGATCTAGTGATCCCACTTCTGAGTATTTATCCAAAAGAATTTAAATCAGGATCTGGAAGAGATATCTGCACTCCCGTGGTCACTGCAGCTCACTTCATAACAGCTGAGATGTGGAAACAATCTTAAAAAAGGAAGGATGTCCTGCAGTGTGTGACAGTGTGGATGAACGTGGAGGCCATCATGCTACGGGAAGCCAGCCCGCCACAGAAAGACAGATACTGCAGGATTCCACTTACACGTGGTATTTAACACAGTCACGCTCATAAAATCAAAGAGTGGAATGGTGGTTGCCAGGGGCTGTGGGAGGGGAAACACGGAGTCACCAATCAGTGAGCATGAAGTTTCAGTTGAGCAAGATGAATTCATTCTAGAGATCTGCAGTACGACACTGTGCCTGTAGAGGAAAGAGGGACTTGGGTCCTTCTGTCCAGGATGGAAGGAGAAGGAGGGAGAAGGAGGGGAGCAGAGAGCCCTCCTGGGGAGGAGTCTGCAAAGGCAGTTTTCCCCAGGTGCTTCTTTCTTTCTTTTTTTAAAGATTTTATTTATTTATTTATTTATTTATTTATTTATTTATTTATTTATTTATTTATTTATTAATTAGAGAGAGAGAGAGAGAGAGAGAGAGAGAGAGATTGAGAGGCAGAGACACAGGCAGAAGGAGAAGCAGGCTCTATGCAGGGAGCCTGATGTGGGACTCGATCCCAGGTCTCCAGGATCAGGCCCTGGACTGAAGACAGTGCTAAAGCACTGAGCCACCGGGGCTGCCCCCCAGGTGCTTATTTCAATGCCTGTTCTTCATCATCCTTCCTGTTTCCTTATCTTTCTGTTGCTGTTTTTCCCTTCCTGGGCCAACCCCGGCAATTACGATGCTATTGCGAGCCAACACCTACTCAACACCTCCGAGTCTGAGGGAACCTAAAGTTGCTATTAGGTAAATGCTTTAAAAACACACTTAAGTTCTGCCTTTGCTCTGCTCAGAAGTATCATAAATGAGCGATTCATGTAAACACAACGTTCTGACCGTGTTGAGACCTCTGATGATGAAGTGAGGTGGAGGGAGCTCAGTCCCGAATGTCAAGGAGGAGAAGCCTCTGGGCGGGAGGGTGATCAGCAGGGTGCTGTGGGCGCTGGGGAGGCCAGGGTGGCCCGGCCTGCTGAGCCTGCTGCCACACTGGAGTGGGGGGGTGGAGGGGTGGACTAGTTCCCAGGCCAGTCTCCCCAGCACCACGAGAGAACCCCAAGGCACACTCACCAGAAATAGTGTTGCTGATCTTGACGAAGATCTTCTCAAAATCAGCGAAGTCACTCCAAGAAGACTGGAACATGTGCATGAAGCGGTTGATGAACAGGTTCTCCATCCTGCAGGCCAGGAGACCACATCCCCACTTGCATTCATCCTGGCTTTGCCTCCCTCTCCAAAGCCCCTTCACCCTGTATCTCCTGAGGCCTCTGAATACTCCCTGGGCAACAGGTAGCTGAATCCAGGACAGCTGTGAGGGCGCAGCTGATGGGCCTTGAAGAACCAGGACACAGACAGGCACCTGTGCTTATCTTCCTACTGCGTCTCCCCGTGAAGGAATCTGACTACTGCCCTCGAGAACAGTCTATAGGGCCTCCAATCCCATCCATGCCTGCTTTCATCCACACCTTCATTCATTCATCAAACTTTTGCAGCCCCCACTTGGTGCAAGCTTCCAGGCACAGAGTGCCCTAGCTGCTATGCAGCTACCCTAGCTAGTCTCCTGGAGTTTTAGAAGATTTGCAGTTTGATTGACTTTATCCCTTATCTACTTTCTGCCTAATCCTGGCTCTGTGCCTGGTGCCGAGGGAGATAGTTTTCCCAATGCTCATTATGCGGGGTAGCAAAATAAGCCAGGACAGAAGCATGATAAATTCAAAATGCAGGCTGCAGGCACTAGAGAGTGAGATCTGAGTGGTCTGAGCAATCCTGGGGGCCTGCTGGAGGAGGTAACTGTGGGATGGGCCTGGGAAAGGTAGGGAATCGTGAAAGAGGTATCCCAGACTTCCCTCCTAACTCGAGCAAGGTACAGGACAGAGGTTAGGAAATTCCAGCCAGTGCTCATGTGACACCCTCTGCCTCAGTCTGGCACACCCACAGCTGAGGGTACCAGGCAGTTATCCTATTTCATCCCCACCGCCCACTCCAGAGTTCAATCCCCCTACTTGTGCTGCCTTTCGTACGTGCTCACTTGGGGCCTTTGCGTGTACTGTTCCCTCTGCCTGGAATGCCCTGTGCTCCTTTCTTCTCCTCCTGAGCCTCGGGGTTGAGTGTATATGCAGGGCTTGCCTAGAGTGCCCCCAGTCCTCCCCTGACCTCAGGGAAGTTGCTCCTTCCCTGCCCAGACCAGGCTGCCCCATGACACTGTCTCAGCAGCGCCAATGGCAGATTCTGTACAAAGGCATGTATGTGGCTCTCGGCCTCTGCCTGAAGCACCAGGAGGGCGGGCTGAGTCCACATGCTCAGCGCTGAGCCTCGGCCTCCAGGTTCCCGGTGGCTCGGGCAGCCTGGATCGCTGGGAGGGACAGCAGGTACCTGGGGCAGGAGACCCCCCTCCCCATCCAGCTACCTCCCCAGCAGGGCCAGCAGACCTAACCCTGCCCAGAGGAAGCAGCCCTAACCTGTGCAGGTCCAGGGCTGTCCTGGGACCCGCTCCTTGGGGGGGTGGGGTGGCGGTTGGGGGACAGGGGAGGTGCTGGCTGGGGCCTGAGTGTTGTTGCAGGAAGGTGTGCGAGTTCCAAAGCCACCTCAGGCCTTTCCCATCAGAATCAAAGGATGGAGGTTTGGGTGTTTTGTCCCAAGCGGACCTGGCTGATGGGGACATGTGGCTGCCTCATCCCAGGGAAGTGACAAGGGAGCAGGCATGAGGGCAGCGAGTCTGAGTGGCTGAATGCAGGGACTTAGCAGGCAAGCAGGAAATGCAGGGGCCCCTCCCAGCCCTGCCAGACACAGGAAAGGCACGTGAGGCAGAACATGACACCTATGACTCCCCTTTTGCTAGATGGTTCCCCCTCCATCTAGCAAATGTTTCTCCTCTGCACCAGCCCTCCCCCACCTCCCAGGAGCCGGAGGAGCCCATGCTGGGAATCCCTAGGGGCCTCGACTTCTCTTCTGTGAGTGGGATGAAGTGGCTGCCTGCAGGCTATGGAGAGGCAGTAGTGCCTGGAAGGTGCTGGAGTGCAGCCTGGACAGTGTGGTGCACTCAGCAGGTGCCCAGCACCTCGGGGCTGGAGAATGATGCTGGACTGGTTCTCCAGGCCCCGCTGGTACCGTCAACACTTTTACCCTAGCCCCTCCTCAGGAAGGAGGAGCTTTGACACACACGTTTGGGTTTTTTTTTTTGTTTTTTTCATGACTGCTTATTTTCCACACATGCTTTTGGGCCTCACCACAGTGAGGCAGGCCCCTGGCTAAGCCTTTCAGGACTGTCACCCCTTCCTCTGCCAGCATCCACTGTCCTCCTCCACCTCCCTTGTCAGCTGAGCCTCCTGGGACAGAAACCACTGGTAAACCAGAGGAGTAAGCCTCACTGTGACATCCACTTCAGACTGGGTGTGGAAAAACACTCATTTCTGAGAGAGGAGAGGCCTTCCCAGGTCTCAGCGGTCTTGGCAGTCCCCCGCCCTCCCCACCCCAAGCCCAGTGCCAGATGGTGCCCAGGAAAGAGATCCCGAACATGGAGGGATCTTGTGGGGAACCGAGAGTGAGTCATAGTCCTTGGCTCATCGTCTCCCCAGCTGGGTCTCTCTGACCTCGAAAGGTTGGCATGAAAACAGGGTGGGGTATAGCCGTACTCAGAGGAAGCCACCAATTCAGGAAGAAGTGGAGTTAGGAGGAAAATATTTGCATGTCATCTGGAGGCAAAATATTTCTACATGCTTATAGACAACTAGAATATTGGGACCAAGGATCTGTTATTGCATGAAGAGGATCCTGCAGCCTCAAGAGTGCACCTGGCTCATTCAGGGTCACACAGCCAGGCGGGGACGTGCACTGGGCTGCTTGCTGTGCCAGGAGAGGGCTGAGCCCTTGCCTCCTCTGCTTCCCCTGCTCCTTTCCTTCTAGCAGCTTCTCCATTTTCCACCTCACAGTTTTGTTGTTTGGAGTGGGAGGCAAAGCTTACTGAGGAGGGCTGGCCTCATCCCAGCCAGAGCAGGCAGCTGAGACGAGACAAGTTACCAGATTTACCCAGAAGTGGCATGGAAACTGAACTGCCCAAACCTGGGGGTTCGATGGGGAAGGTCTCTCTGCTGACCTCAGCCACAAGTCTGTTTTCCTCAGGCAGGACTAGGTTTAGCCATGGGCAGAGTGGCACGCTATGGAGTGGGCTACAGGGGCACAGGCTAGCGAGGCCCTGGGGCTGAGCGTCCTCTCTCTCTGGAACTGTCCGCCCAGAGCCAGGGGCTGGGCACTTGGGTGTCTTTTCCCCATCAGACCACTAGGGGGCTGGACCCGGGGTCTTGGACTCTCCCTCCTCCCCCACCCAAGTGCTGGCGTCTGGCCCAAGACTGGATGGGTCTGGGAGTCCCTGAAAGATGGCAGCTGAGATGGTGCTGGGAGCACAAGGTGTCAAGGGCCTGGCCTAAGAACCCAGCCCCATTGCTTCCCAGACACGTGGCCTTGGGTAAGTCCCTGATCTTGCTGTGTCTCCGTTTTCTCACCTGTGAAATGGGCACAATGACAGTCCCTGCCTCACGGAGTCGACATAATGCACAGAAAACTCTATACATAAGAAGAGTTCAACAAACATTAGCAAGTAGTGCCATAATGGTCACTCACTGTTAATATTAGTCTGCAGCCTTCGGCACTGGCATTCTGGGGAACCAGCAGACAGGCTCAAAATCTTGTCTGCAGCACAGCACTTTACCCCCCTCCTTTCCCTGGGGCTTCTTGTTCTATTCCTCTTTCCTCCTTCACACCCAATTCATGGAAGAATCTTCACCTACTCACTCCTTTTTACTTCCTGTCCCCTTTGCCTCCAAAAGTGCTCTCATCCAGGGCACCAGTGACTTCTTAGTGGCTGCATCCAAAGGGCCCTATAGTCAACTCTAAAGTCCCCTGATTTCTCTAGTGCATCTGACAACCAACTCCTTTCTTCTTGACATTAAAATGCTGAGCCTCTTGGACCACCATGGTCCTACTCCCCTCCACCCCCCTGCCAGGTAGAGGCTGAGCTCTTTGCCCCATTCCTGTCTTGATAGCCTCAGCCCCTCTTCCCCACATAGGTTTCTACTCTGGTCCCCTGGCTCACCAGAATTCTCACTGCCTAAAATGCCATCCCCTCCACTCCTCCAATCAGTGTAAGTTCCTACGTATCCTTCAAAACTCAGGTTGGGCATCTTCTCTCTTGGAAAGCATTTTTCTGATGCTGTCCCCCCCAGAGTTACTTCCTCCCTGCCTCAAGTTCTCCCAGCACCTCTTCCCTAGGGAAGAGCTACTACATGCCATTGTATGTAGTATCCATTGTATGCAGCTATCTACAACTTGGTCTCCACTAGACTCTGAGCTTCTTGGAGTTGTGACCAGAGGGCCACTTTTGATTCATCTTGGACCTCACCCCCAGGAGCTCCATAAACATTTGTTAAAGGAGGAGCAGCAGTAGCTCCCCCAGCCCTGCTTGCACAGGCATAGAGGAAGCCCAGAAGAGCTTGCCAGTGGGCAGTGACAGTGTCTGAGGAGGCAGCTCCCAGCTGGGCTCCTTCCTTGGGCTCAGGAATGAGGAAAGAGTCCTCCCAAGCACCCAGAATGGATACACTAGAGGGAACTCGCCTATGGCATATCAGACATCACCATGGGGGCATCACATAGGTGAGTTCATGGAAATCTCATAACAATTCCAGCAGTTAGGCATCATCAGCCTCATATCGTAGGGAGGAAACTCAGGGTCAGGATACTGAAAAGACTCTCCCAAGATGACACAGCTAGAATTTTTAGCAACCCTAGCTGCTGGGCTCTAAATAGGCAGCCTTTAGTTTTTGAAGGGTGATGAATCATGGGTTGATACTTATTGCTATAATTCTAAGAGATCAATAGATTTTTTTTCCCAAGAAAGCAAAATACAACCTCACTATTCTGAGTCTGGTCCAGGAACCAGCAGCACCAGCATCACATGGGGGCTTGCTGGGAATACACACTCGATCCCCATTCAGACCCAATGATCAGAACTTGTGTCTACCAATGTCTCATGCGGACCCACATGCACATGAATGTCTGAGAGATGCTGTCTGGACCCACACTCCCTCACCAGGCAGCCTGGCTGCTTGTCCTTACTGTCTTAAGCAAGGAGGCTTGGAGCGGCTGCCCGGTGTCCTGGAGGAGCCCAGCTGCCCTAGAATAAACCTTGCCAAAAGAGCCACATTCAGTTAAAATTGCACCTTCCTTTATTGAGTTTGTTTCATAGTAGAAATCAGTATTTTCTTTTTCTACTCCCAGGACAGGCTTGAGGTAAGTGTGGGGGAGGGGCACAGGAGAAGAAAAGGCAAGGGTTGCTGGTACCTACAAGAGTTCTAGGGTCCAGACATCCAGCAGGCGCTACATAAATGGCAGGTGAGCTAAAGTAAAGAGCAGAGAAGGACACAGGGAAGCCAAGAAAAGGGAAAGGTTCTGCCTCCTGTCCCCTGAGGGCCACCTGCTCTGGGAGGCCTCCAGCCCACAAAGGAAAGCCAGTCTGAGGAGATGGGAGAACACAGGGATATTAAGCAGGTTTTTTTTTTTTTTTATGCCAGGGTTTCTCAAGGCCTTACAATCCTGGGGGGCAGGGGTTCACAGTATGCTCCCCAGACCAGCAGCATCAGCAACCCCTGGAGTTAAAATGCAGATTATCAGGTCCTGCCTCAGCCCTCCTGCATCAGAAACTATAGAAATGGGTCGAGAAATCCTGATTTTTAACAAGCTCTCCAGGGGATTCTGATGAGGTTGCAATGTTTTCCAAAGTAATTTGACCACAGAACAAGCTCTTTTATAGGGAAACCATATTTTATGCTTTGTGTTATGTCTTCTTTTATGACCCATTTTTAACCACACACGCAAAAATGCTACTTTAGCAAATATAACTAAAATGTCTCAGGTCTAACTTAGGTGGGAATATCTCCTCTACATTTCCCAACATATTTATCTTCCAATGGGATGCATCTCTGACTGTCTAACAAAATTCGATAGAGGCAAACAGGGTTAATATACAGACAGACATGCAGACATCAGTTGGAAGAAGCAGGAGATAGTTTTTAAAACTTCCAATATTAGGGGATTTTGGGTGGCGTTTGTTAGGTTAAGGGGGAGGACACTATTATCTACGAGTATTCTGGTGATGTGCAGCCAACTTGCAGCCAACTTGTTTCTGAGCTGGGGTGGTAGTAGGAGGGCATGGGGTCTTCTTTCTGCACAGAACTCATGGCTTTAGTTTCTGGAGAAATGAAAGGCCCCACCGTGGGCCTCACTATGCTGCTTCCCTGCTTTCCTCCTCCTCCTCTGCTGGAACTGCCCCCAGCCAGTGTCATCCCTTCCGTCCCTTCTACGCTCCTGCTCTTCAGCATCTCAGGCGCCTGAGCCTTCTCTTCACCACCAACTCCTTTCAAGGAGCCACACATGTGATTTTGTCTGGCCTTCAACTAGCAGCAGTGACCTGTGTAGGGGGCTGGGAGCAGGCAGTGATCGGGGCTATGGCCAAGGGGCTGTGGTCCTACCCCTCCTGGCCCTCCCCAGTACACGACCTCTGGCCCTCGGCCTGAGCCTGCAAGACATCACCAGAGGCTACACGGGGCTCTTGACCTCAACGAGACCCCCACGCTGGGCTCGTCTACCCCACTCCTTCCCCAGCTGCCCTATGTAATGACCACTTTGTTTCCCCGATCAGCCAGATGCATAGGTCAAGGATGCCTCAGTGTCTCCTAATTTTGACCTGAATCCCAGGTCCATCCACACCACAACCTGCATTCTTTCCTCACTCCCCTAGTCCCTCTTTGGTCACTCCCTTCACCACCTCTGGGTCCTCTCATCTGACCCTTGGAGGCTGCCAAGCCAAGCTCTCACATCTCCCCGAACTCTGCAAATGCAGGTCTGGAGGAGTCCGGGCAGACTGTGGCAGCGCTTCTGATGCTGCCTACCTAGGGAGCCATCTGTGGTTACAGTGAGGTGTCCCTGGTGACCTCACGGAGAAGGGTGCTCCTTCAAGGAGCAGCCTCCACCTGATTCCATCTGATGGGAAATGCACAGGAGGTGAAGGTTTGAGCACCTTGGTCTTGGTGCGAGGCTGGCCACCTCCTCTGGAGCTCAGTCACATTTCTGCACTGTTCTACCTTACTAGGAAGGAAGCTCTCTTTCTCAATTTCCTTTAAAGGGACATTCCCTTATCAGACCACCAACTTCCTGCAATCAAGTTCTAGTCTGTAAACACAAGTGGTGAGTAAACACACAAGCTGTTCCTCCTTCAATACCACCAGGAAATGTTACAAGCCACTTGATTCTGTGAAAAGGCCCAGCCACAGCTGACCTTTGCATAAGGTACCCCCTCTGCCAGAGCATCATTGTCCCATTCTTATAGGCCCCTGCCTCTGTCTGCCTGGTTGGCTGCAAGGCCAGGCCAGATGCCTTTCTGCTGTGAAGACTTCCTGGGTTCCATAACAAGATAACACCAGACAAAGTGAAGGATCCTCTGTGAGTCCTTGAGGGCAGAGGCCAATCTGAGGGAGCAAGTGTGTGATGATGGAGACCTGGGTCCTGGCTGGCCTGACCCAATTACTAAGAATGGATGGAAACTAATGCTGTTTTGAGGGAGAACCTTCTCTGTGTGGGGTTGACCTATGTGGCCTCATTATATTTTCACAACAACCCTGGGTAGGATCTGTGGTCTCATTCTTCAGATGAGACACTGAGGCTCTGAGAAGTTAGCTTCCCTAAGATTACCTTCCACTGGCCCAGAGGCCTCTCCCATCCTCCCCTCATCTCCTCAGGGTATGGGGTACATTGAGCTACCTCGCTGAGGTCCAGTCCCCTTGACTCAGGATGTGCCCTCCTCAAATGCAGAGAGCACATCTCTAATTTCCTTCTTAGAACCTCATTGTCCTCAGCCAGCAGAGGTAGGGCTTAGCTGGCCTGCTCAGCTGTGCAGTACCAGGAGGGGCTGAGGGCCCATCTCACGATTCCTTTGCTATGTTCCTTTGCCAAACATTCCATAACTCAAGGGGCCAAGTTACGTGGCAGATGTAGAGAAGGATGGGCTATGGTATCATTGGAGAAATGGTGGCCTGTGTGGCCAGTACTGGGGAGCATAAGGGAGGAGACATCACTCAGGTCCAGGGGCTTCTAGGAGCTTCTGGGAGAAGGGCCACCTCATCTAGGTCCTGAAAAATGATGAGTTTTTCATCATTGCAGATGTTGGTGTGAGAACTCCCTGAAGTGTCAAGATACAGCTCAAAGTCTCCTCTACTGGCCCTGGGATGGTGCTGGGGCTCCATATGTTTTAACGAGCACCCAAAGAGTTTCAGTAAAAGCGCTGCAGTAATTCAATCACAAAGAAGGAGCACAGAACTCAAATCTCTGTTGTTTATCAGCCAGGGCTATTGGACAAGTTCTGTGACTTCCTTATTCCTCAGATTCTTCAACTGCAAAGTGATAATAATAACCATGCCTGCCTCACTGGGTTGCTGTGACAGCCAGCCTGGGGATGGGTGTCAGTGGTCAGCGCAGGCATGGTGGCCATTTTTCCTGCAGAGCTTTGCTATCTAGGTACAGCCTGGGCCCTGTCCACCCTTGAATTGGCCATGGGAGGATGAGATATGGGCGGGGATGGGACACTTCAAGTAAAGACCTCTACTTTGGGCTGACAACAGAGCTATGTTTGGTGTCTGGAGTCATCCAGGTTTTAATTTTGTTTAGATACAGGCCACCCTGTGGTTGTACACTGAGGATCCAGTATGGCCAAGATACAGTCAGATGATTTGGAAAGAGATGCCCAGCTGAGCTGCTTCCCTATCCAAAGCACCCCCGCCCCCCGAGAAAGGAGTGAGGATCTCACTCGCAGCCCCAGCCCCTGGAGGAGCTGCCCAGCATCCTTAGATTCTTGGAAACTCACGCTTTAGAGTAGTTCAGAACGAAGTCCACACCCTTCTCGCTATCAAACTGGATGTCTCGGGGTAAATCCTTGTGACATTTGGCATCAATACTCAAAGGGAAGCCAGGGTTCCACTCCATCCACCTGAGCATGAATAAAAAGAAGAAAACTGCATCAAATGCTTGGCCTTTGGGTTAGCCCTCTCAGACTAAAGGCTGCTCAACTGGTCTGAGGATGTGTCTTCTATCAGGTCAACGCATTCTAGCTGAGTGTGTATCCTGGGGAGTACGGACCCCTCCCAGGGGCTGGCAGTAGCCTGCTTTGCTGTGCCCAGAGCATCACAGTAGGAGGTCTGAGGTCCCCTGAACCTGAGACTGGGCTCACGGCAGAGGAGTAGTGAATGGTCGATGTTTACCAGTGTACAAAAAGAAGCCAAAAGGAAGCATCAGAAGACCTCACCCAACTGCAATCTCTCCCCTGGCATAGAGAAGCCTTGATGATCACTGGAGGCAGAAGTGGTTGATGCTACCCCACTTCTGGGCTGACCTGGACAGCTAGTATGCCCCCTGCTCAGTCAACACACCGCTCACTGCACTGTGTTTGGTATCTGGGGAATGGGGGCAGGGTCATGTCCAGGGCAGCAGGGTGGTTCGATGAGGAGCTTCAGGCACAGACCACTGCTAGTGGTAGGCTTAGTCACTGTTATAACCAAAATAGCTTCCCCCAAAGACAGGCCATGCCAAAAATTTCAGGTCCTGGTGTCCTTGAAACTTATCCCACAGCATTGATCACTTACATCTTTTTTAAATTTTACTTTTCTTAAATAAATACTTTATTTTAGAGGTGCATATGTGCCTGTGAGCATGGGGTGGGGAGGGCATAGGGAGAGGAAGAGAGAGACTCTCAAGCAGACTCCCCACTGAGCACAGAGCCTGACACGGGGCTGGATCCCACAACCCTGAGATCATGGCCTGAGCTGAAATCATGCTTAACCAACTGAGCCACCCAGGTGCTCCTTAAATTTTACTTAAAGATTTTTTTCTTAAACTTTTCTTTCTTTGCTTATGCAAAACCCAAACTAACCAAAACTGTCTCTTTAGCATAGGGAGAATGATCTCATATTTCTTTAAAAAGCAAAATTTACAATCTGGTTAACAGCTTTTCCCTTTGTATTCCTAATTTCCTTTTATTAAAATCTCCCTTGGGATGCCTAGGTGGCTCAGTGATTGAGCACCTGCCTTCAGCTTAGGTCATGATCCTGGGGTCCGGGAATCAAGTCCCACATCGGGCTCCCTGCCTATGTCTCTACTTCTCTCTCTGTGTCTCTCGTGAAACAATAAATAAAAGCTTTAAAAAAATCTCTCTTATGTAAGGAAAGTAAAACACCAAGAGTTGAGGTCATAAAAAAGTCTGGAGTCCGTTTTTTTTTTTTAAGATTTTTTATTTATTTATTCATAGAGCGGGGGCAGGCAGAGACACAGGCAGAGACACAGGTAGAGAGAGAAGCAGGCTCCATGCAGGGGGCCCGACGCAAGACTGGATCCTGGGTCTCCAGGATCACACACCAGGCTGCAGGCAGTGCTGAAACGCTGAGCCACCGGTGCTGCCCTGGAGTCCCTTTAATATCATCTTGCCTTTTATTTATTTATTTTTGAATTATTATTATTTTTTAATGGAGTTCAGTTTGCCAACATATAGCATAAAACCCAGTGCTCATCCCGCCAAGTGTCCCCCTCAGTGCCCATGACCCAGTCACCCCAACCCCCACCCACCTCCCCTTCCACTACTACTTGTTCATTTCCCAGAGTTAGGAGTCTCTCATGTTTTGTCACCCTCACTAATATTTTCACTCATTTTCTCTCCTTTCCCTTTATTCCCTTTCACTAATTTTTATATTCCCCAAATGAATGAGACCTTATAATGTTTGTCCTTCTCCGATTGACTTACTGCACTCAGCATAATACCCTCCAGTTCCATCCACGTCGAAGCAAATGGTGGGTATTTGTCGTTTCTAATGGCTGAGGAATATTCCATTGTATACATAGACCACATCTTCTTTATCCATTCATCTTTCCATGAACACCGAGGCTCCTTCCACAGTTTGGCTATTGTGGACATTGCTGCTAGAAACATCGGGGTGCAGGGGTCCCAGCGTTTCATTGCATCTGCATCTTTGGGGTAAATCCCCAGCAGTGCAATTGCTGGGTCGTAGGGCAGGTCTATTTTTAACTCTTTGAGGAACCTCCACACAGTTTTCCAGAGTGGCTGCACCAGTTCACATTCCCACCAACAGTGTAAGAGGGTTCCCTTTTCTCCGCATCCTCTCCAACATTTGTGGTTTCCTGCCTTGTTAATTGTCCCCATTCTCACTGGTGTGAGGTGTATCTCATTGTGGTTTTGATTTGTATTTCCCTGATGGCAAGTGATGCAGAGCATTTTCTCATGTGCTTGTTGGCCATGTCTAGGTCTTCCTCTGTGAGATTTCTGTTCATGTCTTTTGCCCATTTCATGATTGGATTGTTTGTTTCTTTGCTGTTGAGTTTAATAAGTTCTTTATAGATCTTGGAAACTAGCCCTTTATCTGATACGTCATTTGCAAATCTCTTCTCCCATTCTGTAGGTTGTCTTTTAGTTTTGTTGACTGTTTATTTTGCTGTGCAGAAGCTTCTTATCTTGATGAAGACCCAATAATTCATTTTTGCTTTTGTTTCTCTTGCCTTCATGGATGTATCTTGCAAGAAGTTGCTGTGGCCAAGTTCAACGAGTGCGTTGCCTGTGTTCTCCTGAGGATTTTGATGGACTCTTGTCTCACATTTAGATCTTTCATCCGTTTCGAATTTATCTTTGTGTATGGTGTAAGAGAGTGGTCTAGTTTCATTCTTCTGCATGTGGATGTCCAATTTTCCCAGCACCATTTATTGAAGAGACTGTCTTTCTTCCAGTGGATGGTCTTTTCTCCTTTATGGAATATTAGTTGAACATAGAGTTGAGGGCCCATTTATGGGTTCTCTATTCTGTTCCATTGATCTATGTGTCTGTTTTTGTGCCAGTATCACACTGTCTTGATGACCACAGCTTTGTAGGACAACCTGAAATCTGGTGTTGTGATGCCCCCAGCTATGGTTTTCTTTTTCAATATTTCCCTGGCTATTTGGGGTCTTTTCTGATTCCACACAAATCTTAAGATGATTCGTTCCAACTCTCTGAGGAAAGTCCATAGTATTTTGATAGGGATTGCATTAAATGTGTAAATTGCCCTGGGTAACAGTGACATTTTCACAGTATTAATTCTGCTAATCCATGAGCATGGAATATTTTTCCATCTCTTTGTGTCTTCCTCAATTTCTTTCAGAAGTGTTCTATAGTTTTTAGGGTATAAACTCTTTACCTCTTTGGTTAGGTTTCTTCCTAGGTATCTTATGCTTTTGGGTGCAATTGAAAATGGGATTGACTCCCTAATTTCTCATTCTTGAGTCTCATTGTTAGTGTATAGAAATGCCACTGATTTCTGGGCATTGATTTTGTATCCTGCCACACTGCCAAACTGCTGTATGAGTTCTCGGAATCTTGGGGTGGAGTCTTTTGGGTTTTCTATGTACAGTATCATGTCATCTGCAAAGAGGGAGACTTTGACTTCGTCCTTGGATTTCCTCTTTCTTTTAAAGAGTCCCCCTTAATATTTCTTGCAGAGCTGGTTTTGTGGTCACATATTCTTTCAGTTTCTGCCTATCTTGGAAGCTCTTTATCTCTCCTTGTATTCTGAATGAGAGCCTGCCCCTGCTCAGCTCGGGGCAGGAGCGTCCTTGCTGTCCTTTGCCCTCCCGGCCTCTGCCTGTCCTTGGGTGAGCGCCGGATCCTGGGCTGTGGCCAGCGCCCTGGGTTCCGGGGCCTGCACTGCTGGAATCGCGCTCCCGGGGCCGCAGCCCTCTCGGTGGAGCCGCCGCGGGAGCTGCTCCCAGGCCCAGCCGGGCGCGCCCTCCAGCCCTTTAGGGAGCTTGGCCCACAGCGTGTGGCCGCTCTCCCCAGGGCGCAGGTGCCTGTTAGTGTCCCAGGGAGCCCGAGGGCACCCCCGCCCTCCTGGGTCCTGCTCTAACTCCCTGCCGGCCCCTTTCCGCCCGGGAAGGTTGGTGCAGCTCCTGCTCCTCCAGGACGGGGCTCTCCTGTCCTGGGGGCTCACACCCCGCGGCCTTAGCCCAGCTCGTCGGGCCCCCCCCATGCCTTTTTTATTTTTTAATTTTTTTTCATCTTCCTACCTTGATAGAAGCTGAACTCTTCTCACTGTAGCGTTCCAGCTGTTCTCTCTTTAAATCTCAGACTGAATTCATCGGTTTTCAGGATGATTTGAAATTTATCTAGGTAAGTTGGTGGGGACAGGTGACTTGGGGACCCTACTTTTCCTCCATCTTGCCCCGCCTTCATCTTGCCTTTTACTGTCACAAAAATCCCTATGGCTTTTTTGTGCAGTCCTAATGGTCCAGTAGGACTCCATTAGGACCACAAGAGCCAAATAGGAACTGGATATGATCCATCAGAGCAAATGCATTTTGAAAAGCATTTTCTGTCTCGCAGCACTGCCATTTCTCATTGATGGTTTACCTATAAGATTCCATTTTCCTGGACTCTAAGAAAATCTTCTATATTTGTTATATTTGATTTAACACCACCTTAACAGAATACAATGGAGACAAGTGTACAAGTGTACAACATCCTAATCTACTGATGTTTCCCCCTCTTATTTTAGAAAATTCATTTCCTGGGAACTCCTGTCTCTCACTGCTGTCACCCCACCTCCTGAGTGGGCAGCACTGATGGATGAAAGTGCCCGGCCAGGGTGGTCAGGAGACTATGGCCTCTGAGTGCATGGAGACAGCACAGTTGTGAGCTTGCCACCAACATCTGTGTCCCTCCCACTGTAGGCCACTGCTACCTGAAACACCTGACCGGCTAACCTGCATGGGGGCCAAAGGCCTTCATGTCCTCCGATAAACAGGCAAATTAAAAAAAATCACACTCCACTGAGGAGGACCAAGTTGAAAAACCAGGCAGAAGGAAGAAGAAGCAAAAAAGACATTTAATTTCTTTGAAAAAAGGAGAAATGTTAAAGAGATGTGAGTAAAGGAAGTAGTTAAAAGACTTTCTCCAACAACAAAACATGATTTCTGAATTGAAAATTCAATAGAGAAATGGGAAAAGAGAATAGTTCCTGTGAGATCTAATTTTGTCTCCTGGACAAAATGTATTCATTCAATAACTAGTTACTGAGAACCTGTCAGGTGTCAGGCACTGATCTGTGCAAAATGGAAGAAAATGTAACACAAATACAGAACAAAACCACAAAGAAATGGAAACTACGATGGGGATTAAGGAGTGTACTCTGTTGTGATGAGCACTCGGTGTTATATGGAAGCAGAAGCACTGAATATTGTACATCTGAAACTAATATGACACTGTATGTTGACTACTTGGGATTAAAATTAAAAAAAAAAAAAAGAAAACACAGGAGACATGAAAGGCAGGTATAGAAGATTTAACATGCAGAGACTAAGATCCAAAAGGAGGGAGAGGAATATATGGAGAACCAAAAATCCAGAAATAAGAGAAAAACTTTCTTAAATTGAAAACACTTCAACTTTCTGAGTAAGTCCCAGGTGGAAAAGAAAAGGGAAAAAGGGCATGTATAGTTATATACTGATGAAGTGTTAAAATGCCAGAGAGAGGGAAGATGTGTGTTTGTGTGTGTGTGTGTGTGTGTTGGTGGGGAGCGTGGAGTGGGGCAGAAAGACAAAAGGAGGTGAGGGTGGAGAGAAGGGAGAAGGGGAGGGGGAGAGAAGGGGAGCAGGAGAGAGAAGCTCTCACAAGCTCACAAGTTTCTGGGAGAAGAAAATAATCGACTTATCATTAGGTTTCTCATTTTATACTGAAAATGAGGAGACAGTGTGAAGTATTTACAGACTTCTTTTTAGGTAGTCATCTAAGCCTCTTATATCGTCAAGTAATTGGTGAGGGCAGGAGAATTTTTGGGAGGTAGAGACAAGCATCCATTCAGGTATTATATTACCCCCAAACCTCTTCTGAGGAAATTAACTGAACAAATTCAGTCTAAACCATTAGAATGAACCATAAAATTCTGAAATATAGTAAAAAGTGTTCATCAGAAAACAATAGCAAGTATAATATTAAATTAACAGAAATATCAAAGACTTTTCTCAAAAATCAAAACCATCATTACTACTATTACTTGTTTTGGGAATTCCAGTTATGAAATAAGGAAAAAAATACAGTGATGTAAATAATGGAAAATAACAGATAAAATTATCGTCATTTAGATAATCTGACCGAATGACTAGGTAACTAAAAAGACCCACTAACAAAAAAGATTAGTGCCAGGCAGCCCGGGTGGCTCAGCGATTTAGCGCCGCCTGCAGTCCAGGGCGTGATCCTGGAGACCTGGGATGGAGTCCCACATCGGGCTCCCTGCATGGAATCTGCTTCTCCCTCTGCCTGTGTCTCTGCCTCTCATTCTCTCTCTCTGTGTCTCTCATGAATAAATAAAATCTTTAAAAAAATGATTAGTGCCAATATAAGAGTTTAGTAAGTTGTCAATACAAAATATTTAAAAATGAATAATATATCTTTATCCCAGCAATATTTATTTACAACTAGAAGAATATCCTGCTCAGAATGGTACAAGCTATAATTTCCCTTGTAATAAAGGTCCCAGGGAGAAGAAAAGTCTGCAAGAAGAAAATTAGAAACTCTACAGAAGGTCATTCCACAAGACCTAGATGGGAGGGAAAGACACACTGTGTTCTCAGGCAGGGGCGGGGAGGGCTGAATGTCATTCAGTACATAACACATTTATATGTAATTCAAAGCAATGCTCATCATGAAAATTTTAAAAGAGAATGACAGAGCTATTAACATATATTAGAAAGATAAAATATTCAAAAGATGGCACTGAGTTGCAGAAAGAAAAACAGACTAACACGAAAAGTCCAGAAACAGCTCCAAGAAAATATGTAAATATGATATGAAACTAGCTAACGCTTATCAAGTGCTTTCTATGTGCCCCAAACTATTTCTATGAATTTTCATGGTTTAATCTATTTAATTCTCTCAAAACCCTGGGTGGTAGTTCTTATTTATTTATTTATTTATTTATTTATTTATTTATTTATTATTTTTAATAATAAATTTATTTTTTATTGGTGTTCAATTTGCCAACATATAGAATACCACCCAGTGCTCATCCCGTCAAGTGCCCACCTCAGTGCTCGCCACCCAGTCACACCCACCCCCCACTCTCCTCCCCTTCTACCACCCCTAGTTCGTTTCCCAGAGTTAGGAGTCTTCCATGTTCTGTCTCCCTTCCTGATATTTCCCACTTATTTTTTTCTCCTTCCCCTTTATTCCCTTTCACTATTATTTATATTCCACAAGCGAATGAGACCATATAATGTTTGTCCTTCTCCAATTGACTTACTGCACTCAGCATAATACCCTCCAGTTCCATCCACATGGAAGCAAATGGTGGGTATTTGTCATTTCTAATGGCGGAGTAATATTCCATTGTATATGTAGACCACATCTTCTTTATCCATTCATCTTTCGATGGACACCGAGGCTCCTTCCACAGTTTGGCTATTATGGACATTGCTGCTATAAAGTAGTTCTATTCTTTCACTCATCTTTTTTTTTATTTTTATAAATTTATTTTTTATTGGTGTTCAATTTGCCAACATATAGAATAACACCCAGTGCTCATCCCGTCAAGTGCATTTCACTCATCTTATAGCTTGAGGGGGTGAGGCACACAGAGCCTAAACAACTTGCACAGGACATGGGGTGAGTGGCAGTAAACGGGAGCTGAGTCAGAAACTGGCTTCAGAGCCCTTGCCCATAACCACCACCCTGGGCTGGCTCTGCGTGTGGTGGGTGTCCTCCCTAGGTAGTAGGGACGAATGTAGTATGTAATAAGTAATAAGTGATACTGAGGATGCTTGACCCCTACTTCACATAATGTATAAAAATACATGGCAGGTGAATTGTGGGTGTATAACATGGCATGTTAAAGACTAAATTGCAAAAGTAGAAGACAAAAATATAGGTGTACGAATGTGACACTGGGTTGGGGAGGGCCTTCTTATGCAAAGCAGGAAACCCAAAAGCAGTAAAGAAAAGTCAATATATGTAGTTAAGAAAATAACTAAAATCTTCTGTGACAGAAGACAAATGACATATTCTATACTTATAACAAAATGATATTATCTTAATATACAAAGAACTTCTTTAGATTAATAAGAAAGACAGAAAAATAAAGCATAAACATAGGCAATTCAAAGAAGAGGCAATGCACAGGGGCATAACTCCTAGTGGTCAGGGGAATGCACATTAAAACAACAATGGAGTCCAACTTAGAGATTTTTAGATTGTTAAAAATACAAAAGATCAGCATGATTGGGTATGTTGTATATATACACATGAAACTGGAAAATTGCACTGAAGATTGCTATAAAGTTGTGGGGAAGGAGTTTTGTTAGTATTTCTTAAAATGAAACTGCTAATTTGACCCAGCAATATGAGTTATGGAAATCAATCTGGCACCAGTCCATCAAGCTGCTTGCACAAGGCTGCTTCTTGCACCACTTTGAGTAATGCCACATACAGACAAACATACAGGTGGGAAACAAGCTGAATGTCCATCAATAGGGGAATGGCTGAATTCACACACAGCTAGAAATATGCGGCAATTCAAGAATGAGGAAATCAAGGAGATACGATTGCAGGACATTAGACTGACCTGAATGAAAATGTCTCAAGATGCAAAGCATGTCTCAGAAACAGTTGCTCTGGGTGATAACTGAAAGAACCTCTTTGGAAAACAATTGGCAATATCTAGAAAACTTAAAATGTGGTCTGCAATCCTGCAAGTCTACTTTGAGGAATATTCCCTGGAGAAACTATTCCATGATGGCACCGGGAGACATATGAGGAAGCTCACTGTGGTGCAGTCCACATGCCCATCAGCAGGAGAGTGAGTGAGCCTGATGGTTTATTCATACAATGATGTGCTGCAAATGAATGGATAACACCTGACTGTGTCAACTGGCTCCTCTTTAAAACAGAATAATGAGTGAACAAAGCAAGTTGTGAAGTGATTAAATTGTTGATTGCAAACCACTCCACTGCACACTGTTCTGTGTGCATGCGCCCTCTGGAAATATGCAGTCACGGTAAGAACGGGGCATTGCATTACCACCTATGTGGGTTTCTCCATTGCCCTTCCTGGCTGACTGAGGGGTGAGAGCCAGCTGGACCTGCAGCTTTCTAACAGATTGGAGGCTATTCTTAGTTACTTTACTTCCAAACTCTTATCTGGAACCCCAAGAGTTTATGTGAAAGAGGAACCCTAGATTATGCAGATAGTGCAGATTTGGTACAGTGTTTCCTGAACGGAAGCAGAGGAGGGTATCTGAAAAGGACAGATGAGTGGAAGGAGGAAGAAGAAATAATGATTAGATCTAAGAGAGGGGAAAACTGCTTCAACGGAAAGGCTCTTGGCTCCATCTCCCTAGGCCCTGCCAAAGCCCTATCCCTGTGAAACAAACACATCACAGAATCCACAGCTCCCTAGTAAAGTAGCATTTTCCAAAGGGTGCCTCATAGAGTACTTGTTCTGTAGATGTTTAGAATCATGTGTCAGATTCTCTTGGAAAACACTGGGCTTAAAAAAGAATTAGCACAGCCCACCAGCACAGAACTTCTCAGAATTCTCAATGTTTATGTGTACTGGGAACCTCCAGGAGGGGGATGTAATAAACAGTTTCCTGAGCTTGTCTTATCATGGGGACCAAGTTTTTGGACCACTGCTCCAGGACACACTTTGGAAAATACCGAGTTAAGACAACATACCTGTAAGACTAATTTAATTTGTCAGCCATTAACATCTTAGTCTGAATTATAGTGTAATGGGTATAACTTGCTGTCTGTTCACCTAACAGAACACAAACCAGGTTAATTCTCTGAAAGCTGTTTATCATCACCACAATCTAGCATTTCCTTCTTCCCACAGGGCCAAATGTCCATGGAGTGCTCACTGTAGGGGCTCTGACAGGTGTGGCTGAAGTGGGGAGGAAGGCTGAGGAAGGAGCATAGAAATAATAATCCTTTAAAATGGGAATGGTGGTATAGAGCTCTCAGACAATGCCTTGTGCTCTGTGCCAAATACAAAAGTCTCAAAACACATCATATGGTGTCTGAGCTGAGAGGCTCAAACACAAACGTCTTAAAACATATCACAAATTCATAAATCTTTAACATTACTCAGATTACCTTCCTTCACCTGGTATAAAGACATTAAAGTTTTATTTAAACATTTTACTATGAAATCAAATATATGAATACATGTATGTTTGTATCTGTATATAATCTGTATATATATAATATATATAAGCACACACACATGCAAAAAAAATGTACAAAACAGCTCTATAACCAACATCCAGATGGAGAATCAGAACATTACCAGTACCCCGACACCACACCTGCTTTCCATCTCTATCCTTCCTTTTATGGGAATGATTTCCATGCTATTGTCTATTGTTGCACTGCTATATAACTTTCCCCAAACAATACAACTCCAAAGTCCATGGATTGGCCAGATATCTTGTGTATGGCTTCCACTGGTCAACACTGTATTTGTGAGGCTGCCCATGTTGCTCTGTATAGCAGCAGTTCACTGACTCCTCTTCTCTTGCTTTATTGGACTAAAAAAAACCTGACATACTACACATACCTTGTAAGGAGTTACACTATAGAGGAATACGTGGAAATATGTAATGGTCATCACTTCCCAAAAGCTCCTCCACAGCCCAGGTAATCATACTGATTGTTCAGCATGATTCCTTCCATTCCTCATCCTTGGAAGGAGTCACAAACTCAGATGTCTCCACAGCCAAAGAAGGACGTGAAATATGCCTTGATGATAGACAGGTGTTGGACTGAGAAGGCCTGGGGGATGAGAGCCCTGTTTACTCAGAGCTCCACAATGATCATGATACAAATTTACAGGCTGGATACAGCACACTGACCATCATTTTCCAGATGAGCACTCTAGATCATGTATTATTTCAAAACCAGCTATTTGAAATATAATTTACATATAATGAAGTTCACCCCTTAAAAATATCCAATTAAAGGATTTTTAGTATACTTACAGACTTGTGCAACCTTCACCAAAATCTAATTTTGGAATATTTTCACCCCAAAAAGAAACCCTGTGCCCATTGATAGTCCCCATCCCCCATCCCCAACTTCCTGCCCTGGGAGACCAATAATCTACTAATCTGTGCTCACAGACTTACCTGTTCTAGACATTTCATATAAATAGAATCTTACAGCATGTAGTCTTTTATAAATGACTTTTCTATTTAGCATAATGTTTTTGAGGTTCATCTATGGTTTAGCATGGATCCATAATTCATACCTTTTCAATGCCAAGGAGTACTCCATTATATGGATATACCACATTTTGTTTATCCATTTATCAGTTAGTGGAATTTAGGTTGTTCCTACCTTTGGGCTATTATAAATGTTGCTATGAATATTGTATACAAATTCGTGTGTGTGTGTGTGTGTGTGTGTGTGTGTGGTGTGTGTGTGTGTGTGTGTGTAGAGATCCCTATTCTCACTACTCTTGTGTAAATACCACACACAAAAGAAAAAAAGGGGCAGAATTGCTAGTAGTCTAAGATTGGAGAAACTGCTAAATTGTTATTCAAGTTGGCTGCACCATTTTACCTTCTACCAGCAACATCTGAGGGCTCGTTTCCCCATATCCTCTCCAGTACTTGCTACTGTCTGTGTTTTTGATTCTAGTTCCTGGTGGGTGTGAGGTAGTTTCTCATTGTGATTTTGATTTGCATTTTCCTGATGATTAATGGTATTGAGCATCTTTTCAAGTGCTTATTTCATATATTTTCTCTGGAGAAGTATTTATTCATTCTTCTTTATGGCCAAAATATATTCCATGGTACAGACATACCACATTTTATTTATACTATACATTCATCAGTTAACAGACATTTGGGTTATGCTCACCTTTGGTTATTATGGATAATTTAAACATTCATATACAAGTTTTTGTGTGGACATATGTTTTCACTTCTTTTAGGTATATTCCTAGGTGTGGAATTGGTGGGTAATACAGAAACTCTTTATTTAATAATTTGAGTACCTTGGGATGCCTGGGTGGTACAGTCGGTTAAGTATACAACTCTTGGTTTCTGTTTGGCTCAATCTCATGATCTGAGGGTCATGAGATTGAGCCCCCTATTGGGCTCTGTGCTCAGTGTGGGATCTGCTTGAGATTCTCTTTCCCTCTCCCTCTGCCCCTCCACTCATGCTCTCTCTCTCTAAGTCAATAAATCTTTAAATAAAGATAAATTGAGGGATGCCAGGGTGGTTCAGTGGTTGAGCGTCTGCCTTCGTTTCAAGGCATGATCCCCAGGTCTCAGAATAGAGTCCCTCATCGGGCTCCCCTCAGGGAGCCTGCTTCTCCCTCTGCCTATGTCTCTGTGTGTCTCTCATAAATAAATAAATTAAAAAATATTTAAAAACGAAAAGATAATTTAACTACTAGACTGTTTTCCAAAGCAGCTGCACCATTTTACATTCCTACCAGTAGTGTTTGAGAGGTTTGATTTCTCCACACCCTCACAACTCTTGTAATTATCTAACTTTTTTTATTTCAGCCATCACAGCAAGCATGAAGTGGTAATGATTTGCATTTCCCTGATGAACAATGATGTCAAGCATCTTTTCATGTGCTTACTGATAATTTGCATATCTTCCTCAGAAAAATGTCTATTCAGATGCTTCTCAATTTTTAAATTGGGTTGTCTTTTATTTTTGATTTGTAAATATTGTGGCTACAAGTCCCTTACCAGATACATGATTTGTACATATTTTATCAATTCAATTCTGTGGGTTGTCTTTCACTTTTTAAAAAAGGATTTTATTCATTTATTTGAGAAAGAGCTAGAGAGAGAAAGAGAGCACAAGAGAGGTAGAGGAAGAGACTCTCCAAGGAGACTTCTGCTCAGCATAGAGCTTTGATGTGGGGCTCAATCCCATGACCCATGAGATCATGACCTGAGCCAAAACCAAGAATCAGATGCTCAACTGATTAAGCTACCCAGGTACCCCATTTTTTCACTTTCTTTTTGTTATCCTTTGCAGCACAAAAGTTTTTTAAAACTTTTCGATGACATCAGTTTATCTTTCTCCTTTATTGCTTATGCTCCTGTTGTCATTTCTAAAAATCATTTACCAAATCGAAGGTTATGAAATTTCACTCCTGTATTTTCAATGTTTTATAGTTTTAGCTCTCACATTTACATATTTTATCTACTTTAAGTTAATTTTTGTATGTGGTATAAGTGTCCAATTTCATTCTTTTGTCTGTGGCTAGTCAGTTGTCCTAACATTGTTTGTTGAAAAGGCTATTTTTTTCTCCATTGAATTGCCTTGCTGCCTTTGTTGAAAATTAATTGACCACAAATGTAATGGCTTATTTCTGAACTCTCAATTTAATTTAGTTGCTCTATATATCTGACCTTTTGCTTATGGCACATTGTCTTGATTACTGCAGCAGGGTAGTATTTCTGATACTGGAAATGTGAGTTCCACAACTTTTTTTTTCCAAGATTGTTTTAACTATTCTGAGTTCCTCCCATTTCCACATGAACTTTAGGATCCGTTTGTCAATTTCTGCAAAAAAGTAACCTTTTTTGATAGGGTTTGTGTTAAATTTGTACATTGCTTTGGAGAGTATTGCCATTTTAATAATATTAAGTCTTCTGGTCCATTAACATAAGATGTCTTTCACCTTATTTAGGTCTTCTTTAATTACTTTCAACAATGTTTTGTATTTTTCATTGTATAGGTCTTGGACTTCTTTTTTTAAGCTTATTTATAAATATTTTATTCTTTTTGATGCTATTGTACATGCAACTGTATTGATCTTGTACCATGCAACTTTGCTGGCTTAGTAGTTCCAGGATGTTTTTTTAAAGATTTTATTTATTTATTTATTTATTTATTTATTTATTTATTTATTTATTTGAGAGAGAGAGAGAGATTGAGAGAGAGGGAGAAATAGCAAGAGAGAGCATGAGCGGGGTCCACAGGGCAGAGGGTGAGGGATAAGCAGGCTCTCCGCTGAGCAGGGAGTCCAAACCCAGGACCCCAGTACTAAGACCTCAGCCTAAGGTAGATGCTTAACTGACTGAGCCACCCAAGACCCTGTTCCAAAAGTTTTTTGGTGAATTCCTTCATATTTTCTACATGAAAGATTGTGTCATCTGTGAATAACAATGGTTTTATTTATTTTTCTTTAATGTGGGTGCTCTTTGTTCCCTTCTTGTCTAATAGCCATGGCTAGAACCTCCAGTACAAAGCTAATACAAGTGGCAAAGCTGACATCTTTATCTTGCTCCTGGACCTTAGGAGAAAAGCATTCAGTTTTTTCCCATTAAGTATGATGCTAACTAAATTTTTTTACATATGCCCCTTATCGGTTGAGAAATTTCCCTTTAATTCTTATTTTTCTAGTGTTCTTTTTAATTATGAAAGGGTATGGGATTTTGTCACATGCACTCTTGTGTGTCTTTTGAGATAATCATGGGTTTTGTTGTTCTTTACAGATACGGTAAGTGATTTACTTTCTTTGTTCTTTACAGATACGGTAAGTGATTTACTCTACAGATACATTAAGTGATTTTTTGGATGTTAAGCCAAACTTGCATACTTAGGATAAATCTCACCTGGTCATATTGTATAATGCCTTTTACATGCTGCTGGATCCTGTTTGCTAGTATTTGATTGAAAATTTTGCATCTATACCCATAAAAGACATTGGTATATAGTTTTCTTATAATGTCTTTGATTTTGGTATAATAGTGATCTTATCCAATGAGTTGGGACATGTTCTCTCCTCTTCTATTTTCTGGAAGAACTTAAGCAAGATTGGTATTAATTCTTTAAATGTTTGGCAGAATTAATCAGTTAGGCCATCTTGGGCTGGGCTTTTCTTTGTGGGAAGTTTCAAAATTACCGATTCGATCTTTTTGCTTGTGATTGTTCTATTCAGATTATTGATTCCTCAGGAAAGAATCCGAATAGCCGGAGAATATCAAAAAAGAAAACCAGAGCCGGGGGCATCACAATGCCAGATTTCAGGTTGTCCTACAAAGCTGTGATCATCAAGACAGTGTGGTACTAGCACAAAAACAGACACATAGATCAAGGGAACAGAATAGAGAATCCAGAAGCGGACCCTCAACTTTATGGTCAACTAATATTTGACAAAGCAGGAAAGAGGATCCACTGGAAAAAAGACAGTCTCTTCAATAAATGGTGCTGGGAAAATAGGACATCCACATGAAGAAGAATGAAACTAGACCATTCTCTTAGACCAGACACAAAGATAAACTCAAAATGGATTAAAGATCTAAATATGAGACAAGATTCCATCAAAATCCTAGAGGAGAACACAGGCAACACTCTTTTTGAACTTGGCCACAGCAGCTTCTTGCAAGATACATCCATGAAGGCAAGAGAAACAAAAGCAAAAATGAACTATTGGGACTTCATCAAGATAAGAAGCTTCTGTACAGCAAAAGAAACAGTCAACAAAACTAAAAGACAACTTATAGAATAGGAGAAAACATTTGCAAATGACCTATCAGATAAAGAGCTAGTATCCAAGATCTATAAAGAACTTCTTACAATCGGAGAAGGACAAACATTATATGGTCTCATTCATTTTGGGAATATAAATAATAGTGAAAGGTAATAAAGGGGGAAGGAGAACAAATGAGTGGGAAATATCAGAAAGGGAGACAGAACATGAAAGACTCCTAACTCTGGGAAACGAACTAGAGGTGGTCGAAGGGGAGGTAGGCGGGGGATGGGGGTGACTGGTTGACGGGCACTGAGGTGGGCACTTGACGGGATGAGCACTGGGTGTTATTCTTTATTTTGGCAAATTGAATATCAATAAAAAATAAATTTATAAAAAAAGAACTTCTTATACTCAACAGAAAGGAAACAAACAATCCAATCATGAAATGGGCAAAAGACAGGAACAGAAATCTCACAGAGGAAGACCTAGACATGGCCAACAAGCACAGAGAAAATGCTCCGCATCACTTGCCATCAGGGAAATACACATCAAAACCACAATGAGATCCCACCTCACACCAGTGAGAATGGGGACAATTAACAAGACAGGAAACAACAAATGTTGGAGAGGATGTGGAGAAAGGGGAACCCTCTTGCACTGTTGGTGGGAATGTGAAATGGTGCAGCCACTCTGGAAAACTGTGTGGAGGTTCCTCAAAGAGTTAAAAATAGATCTGCCCTATGACCCAGCAATTGCACTGCTGGGGATTTACCTCAAAGATACAAATGCAGTGAAACGCCGGGACACCTGCACCCCGATGTTTCTAGCAGCAATGTCCACAATAGCCAAACTGTGGAAGGAGCCTCGGTGTCCATCGAAAGATGAATCGATAAAGAAGATGTGGTCTATGTATACAATGGAATATTACTCAGCCATTGGAAATGACAAATACCCACCATTTGCTTCAATGTGGATGGAACTGGAGGGTATTATGCTGAGTGAAGTAAGTCAATCAGAGAAGGACAAACATTATATGGTCTCATTCATTTGGGAAATATAAAAATTAGTGAAAGGGAATAAAGGGAAAGGAGAGAAAATGAGTGAAAATATCAGTGAGGGTGATAAAACGTGAGGGACAGCTAACTCTGGGAAATGACAAGGGGTAGTGGAAAGGGAGGTGGGTGAGGGGTTGGGGTGACTGGATGATGGGCACTGAGGGGGGCACTTGGCGGGATGAGCACTGGGTATTATGCTATATGTTGGCAAATTGAACTCCAATAAAAAAAAAGATTATTGATTCCTGCCTCAGTTTTGGTTATTTCTGCCTCTTTGGAAATTTGCCCATTTCACCCAAGTTATCTAATGTGTTATACAATGTGTTATACAACTGTGCATGCAATTGTTTATAGCATTCCCTTTGATTCATTTTAATTTGTGCAAGGTGGGTACTATACTTCCTCTCTTATTTCTAATTTTAATAATTTGAGTTCTCTCACTCTTTTTCCTTGGTCTGGTAGCTAAATATTTGTCAATTTTGTTGCAGATTATATATCACTTTATAATTGAATTCTTATCAGAAGACATAAAAAAAAATGAGAGGTAATCTCTACAATGGGAGGCTAAAGAACATTAATGTAAATCTAAGCTTTTGCTGTCCCATTCTTCCTAAATGCTGATATGGTTGACCTCAAGTTTTTTCCATAATGCTGTTTACCATCTCTGCCTGTAGTGGTGGTCAGGTGGAGGTTGGGGATTGAGGAGCACTACAGCAAACTGGAGGCTTGGTCATCTTAGCAGCAGTGGTCGGCCATAACCTGTGGGCACAGTTTATTTATGGCCATTTGGTCTGATGTCTTAACTCACCGATACTGTTTTTGCCGTGTTTCCAGCTCTTTACGTCTGTGCTGCTTGAGGATGTGAATTTGGTCATCGCAGGCCAACTTTGCTGTGAGGAAAGGACAGATGTGAGAAGAGCCATGGGAAAAAGGGGTAACAATGTTCAATATTCGGGTTTCCCTCACACAAACCCTGCCCCCATCTTTACATGCCTCAGAATATTGCCCTGTTCATATTGAGGACACTGGGGCTTGGGGAGGTTGAACAGCTTTGCCTTTGAACTTTGCTGAAGGTCACACAGCTAATTAGTGGAGTTTCAACACAAGATTAGGCACTCCCACTATAAAAGACAAATCCAGTTCCCCCTCTTTCTGCCTGTTCACTCAGCAAGCTGAGGACCTTGTACTTTGGGGCCCTGAGAATCACATCCAGATACGTGAGCCAGGCTTGGTTCTCATCAGGCATTATGGAGGCAGGCCAATGATTCTCTACCTCTCTCCGGCAGGCATATAGTGTATACAGCAAGCTGCCTTATTTTGCTCACATGTAAAATGGAGGTAATAATGCCTGTTTTTAGGGTCATAGTGGGGATTTAGTGAGCACTTCACATAGTGCTTGACAGTAAGTAGGAACAATAATTAACACGACTGTCCTTATAATCATGATGGACTTGTGCTGCCTCTTCCTCCCTCTTAGCCCAGATTCAAAGGCATCTTGGTTCTCATTTCAGAAGTGGGGCAAGTAGCTAAGGGCAGGGTCAATCTGCTCAGGGAATTTCAAGCAGGAGAAGCTGGTTCATGACTACCTTTTATACTGTTATTTAAGGTAGAGCCAGTGAACACAATTAGTAGGAGCCCAGATAGTAGGATTCCAGAAAAGGGGGTCTATAATAGCGCTTCTCCAGCTCTCTGGTTCTGAAAATTTCCATTCCACCACAGTCTGATATTTTTTGTAAAACACAATAAAAATTAACTACTAGAAAAATGAAATAAAAAACAAACCAAGGACATTCAGAACACAAGGCCTGTTTTTATTATAAGATGCAACAATAATAGAATAATTCTTGCAAGTTGCTATAAGCATTGGTAAATGCCTACTCTCAGGCTGCAGTTGACTCATTGCAGACCAGCACCCAATAGTTCTTAGCCTGCACTCAGAGCTCCTTCTGGTAGAGGCAGCTCCAGTCCAGGGCTGGGAACTGGGGCCCTGAGAAGAAGATCAATGGGGCATCTCTTTATTCTACTGTGAGGATGGAAAGCCATCCAGTGGGGGCAGCCTGAACCCATGGAAGGCAGGATGAGTCACTGTAATGGTAGCTGTCACTAGCTGTAGGAGACATGGGTGTAGGCATTCAACATTCATCATCTCTATTCTATCTCAAAGAACCAGCCTGTTTCTCAGGTACCTGGCTCTAAAAAATTGGGTCTCTTCACTTTCAGTGGTATGAATATGTCAGAACATGTGGAACTGCACATACCAAGTTTCAAAAGGCATCAGTTCCATTTCTCCTGGCCCTGAAGATATTGGACATTCCACTCTGGTGACCGATGGAACTTTTGGGAGCACAGCAGGTGACAAGACCTAGACTGAATGCCCCAAGGCTCAGGAGTGGGAGCTGGTTCCAGAACATGGATATGAGTGCCTTAATGAAGCTATATTTTCACACAGGTGCTCTGGATCCCTGGGGCCACAGTGATGGTCCTCTGACTATTGTGTTCACCCCAAGTGCCGTGGGAAGTATTAGATCGCAGAGGTTACCATGTCATTTGTGGGCTGGGCCCCTTCGTTTCCAGGTTGTCCCAAGGATTGCTTGTTATGCTATGTGGTGGATTAAAGATGGCCATACATTCTTTGACATTCTTTCCATTGAGAGGTGGGCTTTGAGTCTGGGTGGACTTGGACCAATAGAATATGGTGGAATTCACCCTCCGTAAGTTTCTAGGCCCAGACAGGAAGAGACGGGCAGCTTCCACTTTCTATCTCTTGGAATACTTGCTCTTGGAGGCCAGCTGCTGCATAAGAAGTGCAATTATCCTGTGACTGCCAAGCTGTGGGAAGCCCAACTCCAGAGAGAAGGCTCCAGGAATGAGAGATTCCATGTGGGGAGAGAGGGTAAGGAGCCCCAAGGCACTAGACATGTGAGAGAAGAACCATCTTAGGAGTGAGCCTGCTAGTCCTTCCCCCTCTGCTGATGCTCCATGGCTCACAGATGACTGCCCGGCTGAGTCTTTCCCACATTTCTGATCCATAAGATTATGAACAAAATAAAATGGCTATTTAAAGCCACTAAGATTGTTTCACAGCAATCGATGGATAGCTTCTATGTGCCACTCCAGATCTAGCCTTCACCTTGTCCTGTCCCTGAAGGCCCTGATCTTATTCTTCATTGGAATGAACTTCATCATTGGGCTTCACATGGGGTTCAGCTGCTGGGGACCCTGACCAGACAGAGAAGGGCATGGGAAAATGAGGAGAGGACATTTACTCCCTAGGTCCTCTCTTCATGCTTCCCCACGCTGTATATATCCCTACTGGTGGCTACAGCTACTCCTATTGGAGCTCTGTCTCCAGGACACCCCCCTTCTGGGATTATTCTGGCATTCTTTCCCTCCCCCCACCCCGCCAGAACTAGCAGTGCTAATGGCCTGCACACTGGTGTGCTCCCCTGCATACTGGCCTACACCTTTCTAAATATCTGCATTTGAATGTGCCATATGTTTTTTGCCAGAAAAGGATTCAGGGTCTGTGGGAAAAAGGACTGCACAACCAAGAATCCTGGGTTGGAGGGGTATGAGGGAGACCTGGAGCTAGTTGTTTTTCTAATTCTAGAGAAAGAGAAGTATCCTGTCCACAACTACTCACATTTTGGCCACCACAAGACAGAGTGAATTTTGTGACTTTTTTTTTCCCTGTCAGATCGGGAGACAAAAATCCTCCTAGCTCCAGTCATTCAGCTCAAAAATGTTTTTGGAATTTGGTTTCTTAAATTTCATGTGAGAAACCATGGGGTGCAGCCTGAATACTGGGTAGAAAAGAAGTTTTTCCTGTTTTGTCTTGGTGTTCTTAGCTAAAAAATGGGGGTAGTAATCATTTCCATTTTACCTACCCCACTGAACCTCTGTGAAGAATGAATGATCTACTAGGATAGGAATGCACTGCCAACTAGGAAGTATTAAACATCTTACTGACAAAAGCATCTGTCTTCTTCCTCATTATTTTAGTGACTCACAGCTTTGAAGACTTCTTGTCCTGGGTTTAGAGTGTGAGCAAACTGAAGGACCATCATTTGGAGTCAGAATTTTGCCAAGGCATGGGTTTGACACTCACACACTAAGAGGCTAGCATGCAAGGGGGACTCATCCAGAGAGACAGTGGCTTTAGCTGACCTTTGCCATCCATTCTTCTCTCTGCTCCTCCATACCAGGCCAGCTGTCTGTCTCTTATGAGGAATAAGAAAGGAAGTGCCAGGTTGGGGTCTGCACATTGGAGGGTCTTGCTGAAGAGGGCAGATTTTAAGTTCTTTTCTCTTTAAGTGAAATGTAGGACTTCAGATTTAACAATTGGTGCCCATGACCACCAGGCATGACCATGGCTCCTCTAGGCTGTGCTTGGGGCACTCCTAATCAACTTTTCCCCTTCCCAGTCCTGTGTGGGATACCCTGGAGCCTAAGCCCCGCTATGACCTCACAGAGAGAAGAAATGAAAATTCACCTGGACAACTGCCCATCTAGGGAGATATTCCACAGGTATTTGCTGTTAGGTGCCCTCTGACAAAAAGGGAATCATAAGCCTGCCCCTGAAGGACTGCAGCACAGAGGGATGACAGCTGAGCATGTGGCTGGGGGCCTCTCACTCCGCCCTCTGAGTGCGGGACTTATTAGTACCCTTAGGAACATCATACCACCTACAAGTGCATCGAGGCACAGAGCAGCAGTGTTATTATTCCCAAGAATACAGTTCTTTGAGGAAGGAGGGCCTGCAAACCCCTTGGGTTCCTGGGAAGCTCAGGGAGTGGAAGGAGCTTGAAATACTCACCACGTCCATCTCTCAGGACAATCTCGCCCTCACCAGTGATCCAGCGGTAGCAAGGGAACTCGATGTAATCTCCACAGGGCGTCTTCAGCGTGATATACTTTAGGTACCAGTCATCATGGAGCCAATACTTACGCTTCTCGATTTTGACCAGCTGGATATCGCCCAGTTCTTCATCTACGGTCACATCATAAGAATCAACCTGAGATAAAAAAAAAAGGGCATATCAGATTGTCTGGAGGGGGGGTGGTTCCTGAGCCTCTGCATCACCCCTTAGTTTATTTAGCCAAGATGTTTGCAGAATGCCTGCCCTCGGCAAGGCTCTGTGCTGTACCTAGGAGACAGGTGGACAAGTCCTGGGCTCTGCCTTTATGGAGATGGAGGTCTAATGAGTAAGAGATGGATAGTGCTGCTCAGAGAGGGACATCCTGCTGTCTGCACATGATTCAGGCTGGAGGAGAGGAGACTCCAGGACGGGATGCCCTCTGGTAGACTGTGCTTGGTGAGGGCTGAGATGCCCATGATGAGGGCAGGGGAGCTGCTGGCCTTTCCACCCTACAGGCTGGAGGGGCAAACTGGCCTTTGCATTCTGGGTAGCCCTTTCCATCTTGCAAAGGGCTTGCTGCTGATAGCTATAGATCCTCACAATGATGTGAGGGTGAGGGGCAGTCATGACTGTGTCACAGATGAAGATACTGAGGCTTACTAAGTCCCATTTCAGCTATTTCTTTGCAGAGATGGAATTTTAATTCAGACCATTCCAGCACAGCTGCTCCATGTCTCTCTTATTCTCTGGGGAGCAGATAACTGAGTGAAATGGGGAGGCTCAGACGCAAGTGAAATTGCATAGATATTTGTCATCCTAGGGCAGGTGCTGTTCACTGAGCCACAGCAAGGTCAAGAAAATCAGATAAGCAGTTCCCACTACATCTGTGGCACAGTGGTGGGTTGAGGCTGGTCTTGCTGCTAAAAGGTGCCACTGCAGGCCATGCGCAGACTGCCCACCAGGTCTCTGGCACTGAGCTGCTCAGTGCCTCAGTGCTCCAGGCTGCCAGGCTCCTGACTCTAGGAGATGGGCAGGCATGGTAGGGTGCTGGGCAGCTCTTCCATGGCTTTGGGGTGATCTGTGTGTCTGCAGCTCTTGATGGCAGACAGAAAGAAAGGAGAGCTTGAGCACTGTACTGGGTGTTCTATACACCAGCAGGTTTGGGGAGCCCTGGCCTCAGTGCTCCCCCAAGGTACCTTTCTTTTAAAAAGATTTTATTTATTTATTCATGAGAGACGGAGAGAGAGAGAGAGAAAGAGAGAGAGAGAGAGAGACAGAGACAGAGACAGAGAGACAGAGACAGAGACAAAGACAGAGACACAGGCAGAGGGAGAAGCAGGCTCCATGTACTGAGCCTGATGTGGGACACAATCTCGGGTCTCCAGGATCATGCCCTGGGCTAAAGGCGGCGCTAAACCACTGAGCCACGCGGACTGCCCCTCAAGGTACTTTCTAAGCCAGATTTCACCAACCCTTGAACTTCTTCCTTGATGGCAGAACCTAGAGGAACACTATCAGCATGATAGTGAAGTAAATGGAGGGGAGGGGTGTTCATTCTGCGTGTGACCCCATATGTCTCTATTTCCAACCTTCTCTCACCAAGCTTCCAGAGGAGCCCCAGGGAGGACTTCCTAAGACGAATGGGAAGTTGGGTATTTTCAGCAAACCTCTTGGCTCAGAGCAAAGTGCAGCTCGCATGTTGTGGTTACTGAAGACGCCAGACACTTGTGGTTAGAAAGAGGAAGCCTCCTCCCTGTGCCCTGTGGTCTGAGCCTGGGTCCTCATAGAGTTTCTGAGGACCAAGGAGCCAGGCCTCTGTACTGAGATGACACTTCTTGGTCCCTAACAGGTGTGCAGGCACATCTGTGCTGCCAGAATGCAGAATCCTGCAGGGTGAAAGAACTATTTTACCCCACAGTGTGTCCTGTGGGAGAGCAGAATCCACAGGTGAGGTCTCAGAGAGCACTGACCCCCAGGCTTGTGGGACCTCAGCTGGGGAGCCTGTCTGTACTGCAGGGTGCTGATGCCTGGGAAGAAGCCAGCAGGTCCCAGGATGCAGGGGCGGGAGAGGAGTCCCAGGGTGAGGGGCTGAATGACCTGAGGAGCTGGGAGGAAAAGAAGAAAGGAAGGACACAGCTCTTGTGGGATGGCTTCTGGGGTTGGGAGAGAATGGAGGCCCCCTGAGCTGAGGCAACAGCAGGCCATGTCCATTTGGAGAAGGAGAATAGGCACTGGACATTTGCAGGGCCTCTCCCCACTCCAGACTCCACCTGCCAGCCAGGCAGATGGGCAGAGACCTCAGCTCTCCCATGGGGCCACGACAGAGAATCCAACCAAGGACTGGGGGTGGCAGTATGGGGCAGAGGGCAAGGTGAGCCATGCAACAGGGCATCTCAGCCAGCCTCATTCTGAAGTCATACTGCAGATCCAAAGTGACTGGTCATGGGCCTCAGCAAATTGCTTTACTCCCTGAAGCTCTGTTTCTTCATCTAATGAGGGGAAAGAATGCCTAGCTTGCTGGACCATTGAGAAATCCAAGTGATATGATATCTAAGTAGGCTTCTTTCTCCAAGGCCACAGGTAACCAGCTGCTGTGTGCATCAGAATCAACAGGTCCTTCTTCCTGGACTCCTGAGGTCACTGCCTATGAACAGCTATGAGCTAGTATGGGCCTCTGTGCTGTGATCCATCCCTGACTACACACAGCAAATTGAGTAGCCAGAAGTAGATGTGGGAGGAAGAAATTGAGCCTGTGAGCTCAAACCTCTTGGCTCAAAATCTGGAGAGAATTCCTGAGAGTGGAGAAGCGGCCATGTGCATTTTTGTTGCTGGCAGTGCAGGCAGGCAAAGGGAAGTTAGCATGTGGTAAGGCCTGGGCCTGGACAGCTGCTCCAGGGAAGTGGCTTTCCTGTGGCTCCAAGGAGCTAGGTGGGTTGACAGTGTCTGTGGTTTTGATGCCAGGGTAAGTGATGAGAGGACAGCCATTCTAAAGTAAAAAGTGCCTTGAGTGTGGACACTGTCTTGGGAAAGGTGAGTCCAGGACCTTGTAATAAAAAGGGAAGGGAGTTGGGACCAAAGAAGACTCTGCAGGACTGGGTGATTCTCAGATGGAGGGCTAGGTGTCCAGCTGGCAGTGGTAACTGACCAGGAAGAAATGCAGCAGCTTCTCTGAGGACAGTGGGGTCTCCATTCAGCATACCTGTGATGCAGTCACAGGAGAATGGAACTCTTCAGGTCCCCTTCCCCCACCACCCCCATAGATGCCTGGCAGAGGGCCCTGGAGTTTCACCTAGAATGAACAGGCCAGACAGACTAACAGGGACTCAACATGCCATCTAATGGGGTCTTTGGCAGGGGGAGAGTGACAGGCCTGTCTGTCTGGCTTGTATCTGGCTGGTCCTGGCTTCAGACCTGGTACTATAGGAGGTAAACCAGGGCCAGAGGAATTCAGTCTCACCCAACTCAGAAAGTCTTAGGGACAGTCTAGTCTGTGGCTCTGGCACCTAAGGGAGCCACTATTGGGGAGTCCTAGAGGAGAGAGTAAGGCCTCCAGGAAGATCTCAGGGCTCTGTATATCAGACAGCAAAGTCAGGTCTTAGGAACTGCGAGATGTCTCTTCCTGTCTCTTCTCTGTAGGCCAGTACACTGGGCGAATGCTGTGTCTATCATCTGTTTGCCATGAAATGTCGAATTCTCATGTCCATTCTGTACACTGTATGCTATCAACAGTGGATTACCCATAACAGGCCCTCAATAAATATAGTATATGAACATGGCCAAGAAGATGATTATCTCATTTTACAGATGGAAACTAAGGTAGCTACCATGCTAGTAACTGGTGGCTCTGCATTTAGAATCCATATCTGTGGATGGCCAAGCCCAAGTTCCTCCCACTGTTCCCCTGATCATATCATGTGTAAAGCCCTGGACTGGGAGACACCTGACCTTGCTTTTAGCCCTGGTTCAACCTCTTGATATAAAGTATGAAGGGCCAACATGGAGTGGAGTGGAAGGATATGGTAAAGTCTAACAGACGGCATTTGTGGCAGCTCTTGGGGGGTGAGGTGAATGGGGAGGGGAAGAGATGGGCAAGGCATTTCGATGTAGGGAACTGAGAGAGCAAGACCCCTGAGGTGGGGAATGCATGTGTAGAAGGAGGAGGTTAGAGCTTAGAGTTCCTTGGGTTAGAGGTAGCAGGTGCAATGGTCAGATGCTGGAGAGGGATGCACAGGCAGGGAAACATGCAATTTCCCAGTCTCATCTCACAGAAGGGCCAGTTTTCTAGTTTTACTCATTGCTTTCAACTCTTTATTACATATATGGTTTTAAGGCTTTTGAATATTTCATCAATGTGTTAGCTGGTCACTTTTCATTTGATCTTTATATCAGCATTTTTATAAAGGTTTCTTTGTTTCCGTCCCAGATCCCTGCTGTTGCTGGGACAGGGAGAGGGATCTCTCTGCTGGAGCAAGGACAGAGCAGAGTCCTGAGGCCCAGCCTGGGATGCTCATATTGATGGAGGTTAAGGGGCTGGGCAAGGAAATGAGGAGGTTATGGAGCAGGGAAGAGGGAACTAGGGGACACTGGAAAACAGAGCAAGAGGGAGAAAATGGAGCAGAAAAGAAGAGAGAAATGGGGGACATTGGGTGGTGATGGGAACTAGGGGGACAGGAAGGAAGAAAAGGAGAAACAGGAGCCAGAATGTAGGGAAGAGAGGATAGAGAGGGAAGACTAGGGGATAGAGATTGAAGCTTACAGGGAAATGTTTATTTTTCATTAATATATTATTACTGAGGAGGTATTCTAGAGTATTCGCTTCATAGGGAGATTAATAAGATTAACATACCCTGAATATACTTGAGAAGTATATATAGTTGTAAGACTTGTCTACACTCACTGAATACATTTAAGGACAATATACTAAACACTTCTGTATTGTCCCTAGCTTTCCTAAAAGTGCTGTCTTGGAATGAAAATGGATCAAGTAATATTTCCCAGAGACCTTCAGATCTGTAAAAGTTGTCCCATTTGACTTGAACTGCTTTCAACTGACAGAAGTTAGGAGACAAATCAATTTGGCCAGACTTGGGCCAGTCTCTGGGCTGTGTGGGTTCATGGTATGGGCTTTCCCAAGCAGGCAGTAGGGAAGCCACTGAGGGTGTGACCGTTCACAGGAGAATCTCACCTTTGAAGGGCTTCAATTCCCAGTCCTGACCCGAATCAGTATGTGGAACTCTGATGAGAATAACTAGGAATCTGTAACTCAATTTATGGAGAAGAAATCAGTTCTATCATTTGATTGAATTGTGCCCAGAGGAATGTGCATGTTGACCTGCCAAAGACCTAGGGATGACTGGACAGGCTGCCTGGTAACAGCCTTTATTGTTGTGACTGTGACTGTTGTTGACCATAATGATTAGAACCCTTTCCCAAGTAAGAGGGGATGGCCAGTTCTTCTCAGCAAATATTTCCTCTTCTAAGGTTTCTTTTTCACCTTTACCCAACAGGAACAGACTGTCCTTAAAGAGACAGCAGCTGGAGAATGAGGAAGTAGCTCTGGGCTGTGCAAGACAAAGTGTGGAGTAGCTTTGCATCAACAGGAACTTTCTCAAAAGTGGATTTTTTTTTCAGAGTCTTTAGGAACTAACCAATTCCCCTGCAGCCCAGCAGCTCTCCTGACTTGCCCTCTCCCACCTCAATGGAAATGTGACATGCAAACCTCTCCTGAAATTTGCTTCTGGGACTTTCACTGAGATGTTTTGTCACAGTGTCATTTGAATGAATTCTCAAGGTGGGGAAGTAATGAACAGAACAGTGCTTTTACCCCTCCTCTAATGATCCTGTTATTGTCACACTACAGTGTCTCCTCCTGGTAGAGGCCACATGTGGGGTGCCCTGTCCTATACAGCATGAGCACACAGATGTGTGTGTGTGTGTGTGTGTGTGTGTAAAGGAAAATGGGGCCCATTGCAGTCCCCTTATTAAGGGGAAATAATCTGTATCCTATCCTCCTTCCTGAGATGTTGGGGGAACCACGAATGAATGGAATTAAATGAAAGTCCTACAGAAATGGCAGAAGGTGTCATCTTCCCAGATGGATGTCTTATTGGCCTTCCTGCACCACGGTCCTCTGGGCCAGTTCCCTAATGGGCACACCAAACAACAGACCATTGTTTTTATACTTAACACCTCACTCTTCCTCAAGGGAGCTTGGACCAGGCTAACGTCCTGAACTTGGCTAAGTGCCAAGTCCTCTAATAACAAGGTTTTGAAGCTCCTGGGGATGAATCAAGCCCACTTTGAGTTTGAATTTGGGAAATGCAGTAGACTATTATTTACTTACTGCAGCCTCTACAGACTTAAAACCTAATTCATGAATTTTATCCGAGAAATATTCAGTTGAACCAAATGAAATTCCCAGTTTTGCTTATCAAAAATTGTCAACTATGAGCAATTTTGACATATGGTTCAACCTAACAATCAACTAAGGGGTGAAAAGACCACTTTGTAAAGTCTGAATCTTTTTGGTCCAGTTCAGGAGCTGGGGGGCAATGGAAGTGTGTTGGGCATGCAGTGTGTTGAGACTGTCACAATAATCATACAAGGAACATTTCCTATGCACTTGGCAGTGGACTGGGCAAGTCATTAAAAGCTCAGTAAGGATCATGACCTGCCATGCTCACAGAGAAAGCCACAGGGCTGGAATTCATGCCCAGATCAGCATCAGGAGTTCACTTCTAAATGGTGCCACCTGTACGTGGCACCACAGAGTAGAGGTACAGTAAATACTGGCTCTTTTTTGCTCTCTGGATTCCCACAGCTCCAGGATATCTAGTAAGAAGGGGAGAGGAGAAGCCCTCCTTCCTCTTCTTGATCCACTGTGCCCTCATGTCTGGGGTGGAAGTGTTCCCTAGTGTATACCCTGCTGGGAGACAGACAATCTCCAGGCTTTGCAAAAGGCTTTTTGCTTGAGTTCTCTTGTTCTTCCCTCTAAATTCCTTTGGGGACCTGTCCTGAGAATGTGCGCTATACAGTTGTGAAGACATCTGCTAACTCCACTCTGGGCCAGTAGCTGGGCTTAGGCTCAACCAGATTCCTGGACCAGCCTGAAATCATCCTTTCCATTTTACATTTGAGGGAATGGAGTCCCAGTGAGGGGACAGAGTGTGCTAGCAGTCAGGCCCAGATTCAACCCAGAGCTCTGAACTCCCAGACTTGTGCTTTCTTTCTCCCCACAGCTTGAGGCTGCTTCGAGGTGCCATCTGGCTTCACAGTAGGGCAAGGACCTGCACGCCCCCACACCCCACCCCACGACCCACATGTGGAAGGGGCCCTACAAAATGGGGCACAAGTAGCGCTGCCCACAGCCCTTGCCCAACGAGGAACCTTTCAGAGCCTTCGGGTCCCAGCTGCGAAACGGTAAGCGGACCTCGGGGCTTCTCCTGCTCCCGGGGCAGAAGCGCGGCGCCCTGCAGGTCTCACCCTGCAAGCCTCCCGCCCCTGCACTTGGGTCCCAGGCGCCCCGACGGAGTCCTGGACACTCCCCTAGCCCAGTCCCTACCACCTCAACAGGTCCCGGGCGCCCCCGCCCCGACTCGGTCTGGGTCGCCCCGACGGGACCCTGGGGGTGCCCAGCCCGGTCCTAGCCCCGCGCCCTCACCGCGCCGCGCTCAAAGTCGTTGTAGAAGGGCTTGTCCAGCAGGTGCTTCTCGCTGCAGCCGGCGGAGCCCACGAGGCTGAGGTAGATGTAGTCGTCGGTGCCAGCGAACCACTGGCTGCCGGTGGCCACGGTGACCGTGTAGGAGGGCATGGCGGGGGGCTGCGAGCTCCACGAGCCTGGCACGGCGGGTTCGCGCGCGTCCGCAGGTCGCGGCACCAGGGCCGCAGCCTCCCGCCCCGCCCCGCCCCCAGCCCCAGCCCCAGCCCCAGCCCCAGCCCCAGCCCCGCCCCGCCCCCAGCTCCAGCCCCGCCCCCCGCCCCGCCCCCGCTCCAGCCCCGCCCCCGCCCCGCCCCCAGCTCCAGCCCCCGCCCCGCCCCCGCCCCCCGCCCCGCCCCCGCCCCAGTCCGCCCCGCCCCCGCCCCAGCCCCGCCCCCGCCCCCGCCCCCCGCCCGCCCCGACGCTCAGGCTGCTGGCTACCCGCGGCGGGCAGGCGAGGGCTGGCGCGGCTCTGCTCTCGCGGCTTTCACTTGGTGTCTGTTTTAGGCGTCTTGGGGCTGGGACCCCCTAAGCTGCCATCCCCTTACCGAGCGTCCGTTCATTGTCTCGCTCCGCGCCTAGGCATTGTTCCCGCTCTCCACCTTCCTTCTGCCTCTGCTCGCCTGGGCGCGGGGCTCCGAGAAGGCGGAGGGCTGGGCTCCCGGGGACCTCCAGAAGGGAGGCGTAGTCCCTACACTCACAAGTTCCCGGTGTGACTGGGGACCGCCCATGCCACGGTCTCTTAGACCAGCGGTGCTCTGGGAGTTTGCAGGGAAAAGGGAGACTCACCTGGGGATTCCGGGAAGACTCCCCGGAGGAAGCCACACCAGAGCCGACGCGGAGAGTGGTCTCTGCAGGCCAGAGACTTGGGTGAGCTCCGGCTTCACCCAAAGGCTTGGCTGAGTGTCACTCTCGGCAGGGTGCGAGTGGGCACCGAAGGGAGCAGACGCCAGGCGCCCTCAGGACAGGACATCCTCCGAGTAGAGCCGGGAGCAGGGCAGCCAGAGGGGGGCCGCGGCAGCAGAACACAAATCTGAACACTTAGGTGTTGTCCGGAGAGGCCTGCGGGCTTGGGCAGGTGGGGGGCGGGGTGGCCGAAGAGACTTGGGGCGGGAGACGCCTATGGTGGGGAAGGACTTAGGCTTGCTTGGGGATGGCTCCTGGGGGCGGGGGACCACTCACTGAAGTTCTGGGAAAGAAGATGTGGTGGACTCCACAGCAAACATGTTCCAGGAATTAGGACCGGGGCTGGGGAGCGCGCTGCCTGGCGGAGTCATGGGTCAGCTTTCTAATTTTCAGGCTGAACCCTGAAAGGGCTGTCAGTAGAAGATGCTGCTCCCTAGGAGGAAGCTTCCATGGGTGGTCAGCGTTCCCACTGCTGCGACATGATTTTATAAGTCTTCTGTATTGGCCTGCGCCCCCCACACTTCATTCCCACTTACTAGGCTCAGGCTCACAGCCCTTCCCCTCCCCAGCGCCAGCTGAAGAACTGGTGCACATTCAGTAATGAGCTGAACTAAATTAAAATACAAGTTCATTCCATGTGTGTTTGGGAGGTGGGTGTGTCAAGTCCCCGGCCTTCTTGTACACTCACTGTTGGGGAGGAGCAGAGGCAGGCCTGAGGCAGGCTCCCTATTTCTGGGAACCCGGGCTCCACCTGGTGGCAAATCCCGCTTCCTTCTCTGCCTGGCAGGACCAACCACTGAGCAGTGAGTACCTGCCAGTCCACTTTCGGCAAGTGGGAGATAAGGGCAGATTTCAATGGGACTAGCCTTATTCATGGAAAGACAGGCACTGAAGGGATTCTCTGGGAGTCAAGACATGAAAGAATGGGCACAGCTGAGATGCACAGGTGAAGCTAACACAAAATTGGGACCCAACCCCTGCCAGGCCAAGAGACAGGCTTCAGGAGCCCCTGCGGGTGGTGTGAAGAATGGCTATGGAGTTGCACTTGACATCTAGGAATGAAATGACTATTGTTTTTCTTTAAAAAGTACATATAACATTTTTTTGGATAAAAGTAATAAATTATTGTAGAAATTAAAGAAACGTTTGATATAGAAACAAAATTCGTGGATAGAAAAGTAGTAAATATTTATTATTAGACATTTTTACACCATCAGGACCACACCATAGTGTGTAATTTGTCAGATTTGCATTTTCCTTAGTATTATAACATGCATTTTCCTACATAATTTTACCTTCAAAATATTTTGACAACTGCATAATATTCAGTTATATGGGTATACCACTATTTCTTTTCATTAGTCCGCTATTATTGGGCATTTAGCTTTCTTTCCCTCATTTATTGCTGTAGTACATATGTGGTGCTTAAAACATTTAAAAAAGTTTTTCTAAGTCTTCTGAACCAGGAACATGGGACATCTTTCGATTCATTTAGATCTTCTCTAATTTATTTCAATAATGTTTTGTAGTTTTCAGTGCATTTTTTGTTATTAAATTTATTCCTGAATATTTTACCTTTTTTTTTGAAGGAAAGCTATTTATTTATTTTTATGCCTCCCTCTCCTCAGCTTTATTACAGTATAACTGACAAATAAAATTGTATATATTTAATGTGCACAATGTGAGGTTTTGAAAAATGGATACACTGTGACATGATTACTGCAATCATCCATCATCTTACATGATTTCCTTTTTTTATTTTTCTTTCTTTTTTTTGTGTGTGTGATGAGAACACTTAAGATCTATTAGCAAATTTCAACTATACAGTATAATGTTATGGACTACAGTCACCATGCTGTACATTAGATATCCAGAACTTATTTATCTTATAACTGGAAGTTTGTACCCCTTGACCAACATCTCTACATCCCTGATCCTGGTGACCACTGCTCTACTCTTTGGTTCTGAGTTCAACTTTTTAAGATTCTACATGTGAGATCATATAGTATTTGCTTTCTTAGCATGATGTCTTCCTGGGTCATCCATGTTGCATCCATGTTGCAAATGCTACAACATTTTATGGATGCATAGTATTCCATTGTATATAGATGCACATTTTCCTCATACATTCATCCATCGATGGGCACTTAGGTCGTTTCCATATCTTAGCCATTGTGAATAATGCTGCAATAAACATGGGCATGCAGATACCTCTTTGAGACCCTCGTTTCATTTCCTTTGGATCTATACCCAAAAGTGGGATTGCTGGATCATATGGTAGTTCTATTTTTAATTTTTTGAGGAAACCCCATGCTGTTTTCCATAGTTACTGCACCAATTTACATTCGCATCAACAGTGCACAAAGGTTCCCTTTTCTTCACACTGTAGCCAACACTTGTTACCTCTTGTCTTTCTGATAATAGCCATCCTGACAGTGTGAGGTTATCTCATTGTAGTTTTGATTTGCATTTATCTGATTAATAATGTTGAGTACCTTTTCATGCACCTGGTGGCCATTTGTATGTCTTTGAAAATATGTTTATTCAAGTCACTTGCCCAGTTTTGATTCGGTTTTTTGTTTCTTTGCGATTCAGTTGTAGGAGTTCCTTATATATTTTGGAGATTAAATTCTTATTAGATGTATGGTTTGCAAATATTTTCTCCCATTGAATGGTTGTTTTTTTTTTTCATTTTGTTCATTGCTTCCTTTGCTATGCAAAAGAGTTTCAGTTTGATGTAGTCTCATTTATTTATTTTTGCTTTTACTTCCCTGTGCTTTTGGTGTCATATCCAAATATAATTGCCAAGGCCAATGTCAGAGAGCTTTTTCCCTATGTTTTCTTGTAGGAGTGTTACCATTTCAGGCTTTATGTTTAAGCCTTTAATCCATCTTGAGTTGATTTTATATATGGTGTAAGATAAGGGCTCAGTTTCATTCATTTGCCTGTGAATATCCAGTTTTCCCAACATCATTTATTGAAGAGCCTATTCTTTCCCCATTGTATACCCTTGGCACACTTGTTATAGTTTAGTTGACCATATTTATGGGTTTCTTTCTAGACTCTATTCTGTTCAGTTGGTCTATGCATCTGTTGCTGTCCTTTGATTATTTTTTTTTTTTGACTCTACTCACCAATACAGTGAAGTCTGTTTCCTCTGTAGTGCAGGAGGTTCTTCTGTCACTCCTCAGAATGCCACCTTGGGCACATGCATTCCCCAAGGGGGGATGACAAGGTTTTTAGCTGTTCTCTCTTTGCCTCTTTCTCTGTCTGCTTTTCTGACTCTTGGTACCACATCCTACTATTAGCCTTCACTAATTGCTGGCTGATTGCTGTTGTTTTTGACAATGCCCTGGGATATAAATTGCTTTATAGTCAGATCCAAATAAATCTGGACCTTTTATAGCAGTAGTCTTTGAAAACTCTTTGAAGTTTGTTTTAGCCTAGGAAGGTTTTTTGGCAGTTTCCTTTCTTGGTTTCTATTGCATACCTCCAGTTGGTTTATACCTTGGATTGTTGCTCTCATTAAGCGCCATTCTCTTCTTAATTGCTTGCCACCAAAAATCTCCACTGTTTTTGATAGCACTCTTAGGTTGAACCTCCCCATGCTCTCTTCCAAATAAAGTCAGTCCTCTTAGGGGGACCTATGGAGCTCTTTTCTTATGGCCTGCCTCTTTCTCTGGGCAGGTCCACCATGCCACTGCTCTGGAGGCGGGTTGGAAACAGTGGCATACTTCTTTCAGATGACTTTCCTTCTTTATGAGTGGGGTAATGAATGGAGCAATAGTCCCCAATAGTTTTTCTGCTTCTCATGGCGTGGAAACTTCTCTTTTGGCATGGCATTCCCACATTATGGGTGACCTGGGGTGAGGGCATTCATACCAAAGTATTCTTGGCTTGCTGTGCCTCATGCTGTGTTTCAACTACTATGCTCTTTCTTGAACTCTACTTCTTATCTCCTTGAAGTCTTGGCATGTTTCCTTCCCTTGTCTGGAGTACTCTTACCTTCTTTCTCTGTCTCCTGATTTTATCCTCCGAGAAACTACACCAGTGTTGCTTCTTCCATGGAGCCTTCCTTGGCAGAGTTAGTTGCGCTTCTTCTGAGCTCCTACAACTTTTGCTCATACTTATATTTTTGCACATTGCCCCTCTGTCCCATGAGTACTTGCTTCTGTCTCTTATTTCCCCCAACATATTCTGGAGTACATGAGGGCAGGGACTGTCTCCTGCATGATGTCAGGCACAGAGAAGCTGTAAGTAGATCCTAGGTAGGTTGAGTTACTGGAGAGGTAGGAAAGCCTGGTTTTTGTGGCAGGCAAAGCAGACAGGGACCCTGAGCCTAAGCTCAAGAGAGCAGCTCTGACTTCCCTTCTAGCTGGTCTCATGATTCCCTTGTGGCATGTCTACAGGGAGCCCTTTTGAGCCATGGCATTAGTAACTGCTTCAAGGCAAGGGTGCCCCTCCACCAGGACAACATGGTCCTGGTGCCATGGATGGCCAGGGAAATGACTGGTGACAGATCCTTTTGAGTAGTCATTTTCCTCTGGAGGGTGTTTTGTAGACCCACACCTTTTCTCCTCATTAAACATTTTAAATGGAAGTACAGCTGACATACAGTATGATATTAGTTTCAGGTATACAATATAGTGATTTGATATTTATATACATTATGAAATGCTCACGACCATAAGTACAGTTACAATTTGTCACCTGGACCACATCTTCTTTTGGTGACCTCCAAACATAGCTAATCAGAATTAAGCACTGACTATCACTGAGCACTTAAAAGAAATGTTCATTCACCAGGCATTAAGAAAAGGAAAGAAAAAAAAATTGCCCCAAATCCTATCTCCCCACCCTGCCTTTGGACAGATGACCTCATAGTCCTTGAGCACTTCCCCTCAGGTGGATGTCAGGTGGAGGAGCAGGTGACATCCTCCCAGCCCCATTGTTTGTTTGTTTGCCATTTTTCCTTTCCCAGGAAGAATAAGAAGAATAAGACTAAGTTGTAAAGAGTGCACTTTGTAAGGATCTTGCTGAAAGAATAATGATGAAAGCCTGTTACACCTTCAGTCTATGGCCAGAGCTCAGACATTTTTGAATGAATACCTCACCTCTCTCCACTTTCTCCCACTTTGTGCATTTCAGAACAAGACCAGGCTTTTGCTGGTCCATCCCTCTCCCATCCCACAAGGCTGGTATATAAGAAGTAGGTCAGGGCACTCCATACTACCTTACCTTGTTTTATACTCTCCTAAGGCCCAGAAAGGTTTACCATCTGCAGTCCAATTCAACTTTTTACTTAGGAAGACAAAGCTAATGATCATTCTTCTCTTTGGTACTTTACCACTGAGTACAGAGGTACTTTTCTTTTTTAAGATTTTATCCATTTATTCATGAGAGACACACACAGAGAGAGGGGCAAGACACAGGCAGAGGGAGAAGCAGGCTCTTTGCAGGGAGCCCGACGTGGGACTCGATCCCAGGTCTCCAGGATCAGGCCCACTGTGCTTTACGTGATAGCTTTGAGAGATGCAGAAGAGGTGTTAGTGGTTACTCTCAGCTGACAGTTGGGAAAGAGAAGCTCAGAACGGTGAAGTGACTTACCTGGTAAGTCTGTTTCTTAACGTGGCCACAGTGGCTCTTGTTTACCTTCTCACCTGTCCAGGACTGGAGACTGGTGGGATTCACACCAGATGCCAGCTCCCTGAGGCAAAGCTTAACAGTTCCCCTTGGGAGAGGAAGAAGGAAGCCTCATGTAGGAGGAAAAGGAGGGGCATATCATTTTCCTCACCCAGCTTTAAGAACAAGCACTTTACATCTTTGGTATTGGAAGGGCCCTATAGAGCTGGGCTGGTGGCAAAGTTAAGCTGTTCCAGAGTGAGTTTGGGGGAATAGGCATGATTCGGGTGACTAATCATCCTGGCTTTCATCTCAACAGTATGCCCCAAAGTGGTGGTAGCAAAAGGGACAGAGTATGGTGCATGCATTTAGGATGTAGTGGGCCACAGGGTTTCTTCCCTAAGCCAGATTCCTCTTGGAGGTGTCAGAAGTGTCTTTGAGGCATCCTGCCCTTTGAGAAGAAGCTGACTCTATCACCAACCACTTAGTGCTCAGCACTGGGATTTGCACTTAGTAGGTACATTTTCCTCTCCCCACAGAACTTGGTAACCACAATTTTCCTTTATATCTTTGTAGCTTTGTTTACTGTAGATACCTCAACATAAGTGGAATCATAGAATATTTGTCCTTTTGTGACTGGTGTATTTCACTTTGCATAGTGTAAAGTCCATCCATGTTGTAATAGGTGCCAGAATTTTCTTTCCTTTTTAAAACCGAATAATATTGCATTGTATGTATACATCAAATGTTTATCCATTAATCTATTAATGGACAGTTGGGATGCTTTCATCTTTTGGCTCCTGTGAATAATACTGCTGTGAACATGTGTGTGCAAATGTCTGTTTGAATGCCTGCTTTGATTCTTTTAAGTGTATACTCAGAAGTAGAATTGCTGAATGATATAATAATTCTATGTTAAATTTTTGAGGAACTGCTGATTCATAGTTTTAGGTATAAAATGTTAGGCCTTAAAATCACCAAGTAAAAATACTAAATATTTTTAATACACTACAGTAAAGAAAGCTTTTCTTAGCAAGGCAGAAAAGCCAAAATGCACAACAGGAAACACTTACTGATTTGACTACATAAAACATTCAAAATGTATGCACCCACAGACACTCATATAGATACACACAGTAAACAAAAGTTATTTGTAATGTGTGGTGGATGAAGAAGTAATTTCTTAATATATCAAGAACCCATGCAAATAACTGAGAAAAAGAATGACCATATACATTTAATATATATGAAAAGCTGTTCAACCTCTTTAATTAAAGTAACAAAATATAGAACAAGAATGTATTTCTCACTTAGCAAAGATGAAATACCAAAATAGTATGGGGATAGTTGTGAAAATATTTCCTTGGTTGGCAATTTAGGCAATATCAATCAAAATCCCTTGTGTTTATTGTTTATTCTGTCCTGTAACCATAAATTCTGCAGTTGCTTAGTGTGGGGTCCCTATTTAAATGGGTTTGATGCTTACCACCAGTAATTTCTTTTTAAACCACAGCTTCTCCATTCTGAGTCCTTTAATTAATCTCTCAAAGGACTAAGTTTGCTGTCAGTGACATACAACAAACTTTACCTATTTAAAGTGTACAATATGAAAAATTTGGGCACATGTGAAATCACCATGATAAAGAAAATTAAGAAATATTCATCACTCTGAAGAATTTCCTCATGCTTTCTTGTAATCATTACCCATGCCTTCCCCAGGCAACCACTGATCCACTTAGTGTCCCAACAGATTGGTATATGTTTTATAGAATTTTTACATAAGTAGAATCCTATAGTATGTACCCTTTTTTGTCTGGGTTTTTTTCTTCACTCAGTATGGTTACTTTGAGATTCATCTATGTTACTGTATTGTATTAGTCTTTCATTTAAAAAAATTGTTGATAACTGGTCAATTATATAAATATGTTGCTATTAGTTTATCCATTCACCTGTTGATGAACAATTCGATTTTTTCCCACTTGGTTATTGAAATAAAGCTGTATCAACATTTACATACACATCTTTATAAGAACATACATTTTTTTTCTCTTGGCTAAATAAATACCCAGGAGTAGAAGGGCTGGATAAGATGGGTAAGTGTCTGTTTAAGAAACCAACAAGCTAGTGGTGGGGCAAGATGGCAGAGTAGTAGGGTCCTCAGCTTACCGGGTTCCACCAACTTACTTGGATAACTTTCAAACCATTCTGAAAACCAATGAATTCGACCTCAGATTTAAAGAGAGAACAGCGGGAACACTACAGAAAGAAAGGTTTTTGCTTCTAACAAAGTAGGAAGGCAGAAAAATAAAACATAAAAAAGATCAAGGTGGGGGGGCATGAGGAGCCAGGCTAAGGTCCAGGGGCGAGAGCCTCCAGGACAGGAAAGCCCAGCACCAGAGCAGCAGTAACTTTAGAAAATTTGCACTGGATTCTTCCCAGCTGGAAAGGTGCTTAGCAGGGAAAATTGGGCAGAACTGCAGGAGGGGCAGGGAAGCCTCCAGATTCCTGGGGTCACTAAAAGAGGAAGTGTGCCCCGGGGTAAAGTGCACCTCACACTCTGGGCCAATCTTGGTAAAGGGCTGGAGTGCACAGCCAGCCGGGCCTCAGGGAGAAGCCGGTAGGTCAGGTGGGGGCTCCGAATGGAGGGGGCTGTGCTCTGCTGCCTTTGGGTGCTGTGGACCTGGGAGCGCAATTCCAGCAGCGCAGGCCCCAGATCCTAGTGCCCTGAGTGGACACAGCCCAGGATATTATGCTCCCCCCGAGACAGGTGGAGGTGGGGAGGGCACAGGACAGCCAGGACTCTCCTGCCGCCGGGCACCCCCAGCTGTGCAGGTCAGCGCACCTGCCCCAGGAGCACATGATATATAGGTCAGTGCGGACTGGGAGACTGCAGTAGTTACTGTGGGAGCTGACTCCAGGGCTGGAGAGCTGGCTGCCATCAGTGTGGTTATTCCTCCTGGTGTTACTCTGTGCCTGAAGGGGTGGGGCCAACAGGGAACAGGGGCCTCACGGGATAAACAGCACCCACTGAACCGTGCACCTGGCAGGGGGCAGGGCAGCTCCCCCAGGTGCATGCATCTGAGAATCAGAACAGCAGGCCCCTCCTCCAGAAGACCAACTGTAAGGACAGAGGAAGAGCAAGTTCTGGACCGAGCAAGCTGGAAAGCTCCAGGGGAAGTCTAGGGATTTACAGTATATAGAACCAGAGGATACTCTTCCTACTTTGTTTTTCTTCCTTTTTCCAGTACAATGAATTTTTATAGCAGACTATAAATTTCCATTTTTTTCTATTTTTCCACCTTAACTACAATATTTTACCACCTCTTCATTTTTAAGTTTCTTCCTTTTTGACATTCATATTTCTACAATTATAGGTCCTACATATATTTCCCACTTCTAGATTCACTTTAACATACTCAACTTAATTTTGAGAGATATACAAGATATGATTTTTGGTTTTGTGTTTTTTTGTTTTCTCTGCCTCATTTTGTTCTACAATGGCAGAAGTTAATACCTTCTAAAACATGACCAGCATGCACTCAGAACCAAGTGGTATACCGTGCTGGTTCATTCTGTGAGATTCCTCATTCCCATTATGCCCCCCTCTTTTATCTCATTTATGTTTAGGTGGTCAATGTTGGGGCCTTCTACAAGTATTTCTGGTTTATATAAATTTGGGACTGAGCATCTTCTAACATACAGAATTTAATATACTCAGAACCAAGAGGACCACCCTCTAGGACCCCTCAGGTAGACTACATTCTCCCTCCCCTACAACTTTGCCACCACCAACATCTCCCAGTCCCCCCTTTCTTTTCTTCTCTTTTTCCTCTTTACCTTTGCTTTTTTCTCTTCTTTTTGTTTTCTTCTTCTTTGGTATTATTGGCCTTTTATTTTTTACTATTTTGTTTTAAAATTTGTTTTTAACTTGAGTGGTACTTTTGTTATATTTTGTTCTGATTTTTGTTTTCAATTCTGGTCTCTGACCTCGGCATAATCATCTAGGCTGAAATTTACTTAGGGCATGGTTTATATTCTTGACTCAGCCTGCTCATACAGCCACTCTGCACTGAGCAAACTGATTAGAAGGAAGAACTCACAACAAAAGAAACAGAAACAGTACTCTCTCCCACAGAGTTACAGAATTTGGATTACAATTCGATGTCAGAAAGCCAATTCAGAAGCACAATTATAAAGCTACTGGTGGCTCTGGAAAAAAGCATAAAGGAATCAAGAGACTTCATGACTGCAGAATTTAGAACTAATCAGGCTGAAATTAAAAATCAATTAAATGAAAGACATGAACAGAAATCTCACAGAGGAAGACATAGACATGGCCAACAAGCACATGAGAAAATGGTCTGCATCACTGGCCATCAGGGAAATACAAATCAAAACCACAATGAGATACCGAGATCTATAAAGAAACTTAGAAACTTTCTAGAAAGAAATATCTATAAAGAACTTAAGAAACTCAACAGCAAAGAAACAATCCAATCATGAAATGGGCAAAAGACATGAACAGAAATTTCACAGAGGAGACGTAGACATGGCAAACAAGCACATGAGAAAATGCTCCACATCACTTGCCATCAAGAAAATACAAATCAAAACTACAATGAGATACCACTCCACACCAGTGAGAATGGGGAAAATTAACAAGACAGGAAGCAACAAATGTTGGAGAGGATGTGGAGAAAGGGGGACCCTCTTGCACTGTTGGTGGGAATGTGAACTGGTGCAGCCACTCTGGAAAACTGTGTCATTGTTCCTCAAAGTTTAAAAATGGAACTGCTCTATGACCTAGCAATTGCACTGCTGGAGATTTACTGCAAAGATAAAGATGCAATGAAACACCGGGACACCTGCACCCTGATGTTTCTAGCAGCAATGTCCACAATAGCCAAACTATGGAAGGAGCCTCGGTGTCCATTGAAAGATGAATGGATAAAGAAGCTGTGGTCTATGTATACAATGGAATATTACTGAGCCATTAGAAATTACAAATACCCACCATTTGCTTCGATGTGAATGGAACTGGAGGGTATTGTGCTGAGTGAAGTAAGTCAATCGGAGAAGGGCAAACATTATATGGTCTCATTCATTTGGGGAATATAGAAAATAGTGGAAGGGAATAAAGGGGAAAGGAAAAAAAATGAGTGGGAAATATCAGAAAGAGACAGAACTAACTCCTAACTCTGGGAAATGAACAAGGGGTGGTGGAAAGGTAGGTGGGTGGGGGGTGGTGGTGACTGGGTGATGGGCACTGATGGGGGCACTTGATGGGATGAGCACTGGGTGTTATGCTATATGTTGGCAAATTGAACTCTAATAAAACAAATTAAAAAATCAATTAAATGAGATGCAATCCAAACTAGAGGTTCTAAAGACGAGGGTTGATGAGGTAGAAGAAACAGTGAGTGGCATAGAAGACAAGTTGATGGCAAGGAAGGAAGCTGAGGAAGAAAGAGAAAAACAATTGAAAGATCATGAGGATAAGTTAAGGGAAATTTTAGAAGGAAAAATTAATTGGGGTTCCTGAGGGTGCCAAAAGGGACAGAGGACCAGAAAGCATATTTGAATAATCATAGCTAGAACTTCCCTAACTTGGGGAGGGAAACAGGCATTCAGATCCTGAGATAGAGAGGTTCCCTGCTGCAAATCAATAAAAATCATTCAACACCTTGACATTTAAATAGTGAAACTTGCAAATTCCAGAGATAAAGAGAAAATCCTTAAGGCACCAAGAGACAAGAAATCCCTAACTTATATGGGGAGAAAAATTAGATTAACAGAAGACCTCTCCACAGAGACCTGGCAGGCCAGAAAGAGCTGGCAGGATATATTCAGGGTCCTAAATGAGAAGAACATGAAGCCAAGAATACTCTATCCAGCAAGGCTCCCATTCAGAATAGAAGGAGAGATAAAGAGCTTTCAAGATAGGCAGAAACTGAAAGAATATGTGACCACCAAACCACCTCTGCATTAAATATTAAGGGGGACTCTTTAAAACAAAGAAGAAGTCCAAAGAAATAATCCACAAAACCAGGTACTGATAGGTATTACGATGACACTCAATTTGTATCTTTCAATAGTAACTCTGAATGTTAATGGGCTAAATGATCCCATCAAAAGACACAGGGTTTCACTGGAGAAAAAAGCAAGACCCATCTATTTGATGTCAACAAGAGACTCATTTGAGACCTACAGCCTGAAAATGAAAGGTTGGAGAACTATTTACCATGCAAATGGTCTTCAAAAGGAAGCTGGGGTAGCAATCCTCATATCATATAAATTAAAGTTTATCCCAAAGATTGTAGTAAGAGATGAAGAGGGACACTATATCATACTTAAAGAGTCTATCCAACAAGAAGGCCTAACAATCATGCATATTTATGCCCCTAATGCAGGAGCTGCCAAGTATATCAATCAATTAATAACCAAGAAAATGCATACTTATATAATAATACACTAATAGTAGGAGACTTCAACACAGTGCTTTCTGCAAATACCAGTATTCTAAACACATCACCAAAGAAACAAGAGCATTAAATGACACACTGGACCGGATGGATTTCAAAGATATATACAGAACAATGCATCCGAATGCAACTGAATATATATTCTTCTCAAGTGCACATGGAACTTTCTCCAGAATAGACCACATACTGGGTCACAAATCAGGTACAACTGATACGAAAAGATTGGGATTGTGCCTTCATATTTTCAGACCACAATGCTTTGAAACTAGTACTCTATAACAAGAAGAAATTAGGAAGAAACTAAAACATGTGGAGGTTAAAGACCATCCTGCTAAAAGACGAAAGGGTCAACTAGGAAATTAGAGTAGAATTTAAAAAGTTCATGGAAACTAATGAAAATGAAGACACAACTGGTCAAAACCTTTAGGATACAGCAAAAGCAGTCCTTAGAGGGAAATACATCGCAATACAAGTATCTCTCAAAAAATTGGAAAAAACTCAAATACACAAGCTAACCTCGCACCGAAAGGAACTGGAGAAAGAACAGCAAATAAGACCTACACCCAGCAGAAGAAGAGAGTTTATAAAGATTTGAGCAGAACTCAATGAAATAGAGACCAGAAGAACTGTAGAACAGGTCAACAAAACCAGGAGTTGGTTCTTGGAAAAAATTCGTAAGATAGATAAACCATTAGCCAGCCTTATTAAAACAAAAGAGAAAAGACTCAAATTAATAAAATCATGAATGAAAAAGGAGAGATCACAACCAATACCGAGGAAATACAATTTTAAAAACTTATTATGAGCAGCTATACGCCAATAAATTAGGCAATCTAGAAGAAATGGACTCATTTCTGGCAAACCACAAACTACCAAAATTGGAACAGGGAGAAATAGAAAACCTGAACAGGCCACTAACCAGAGAGGAATTTGAAGCATTCATCAAAAACTGCCCAAGACACAAAAGTCTGGGGCCAGATGGTTTCCGGGGGGAATTCTATAAAACATTTAAAAAAGAAACAATACCTATTCTACTAAAGCTGTTCCAAAAGATAAAATGGGATGGAATACTTCCAAACTCATTTTATGAGGCCAGCATCAGCTTAAGTCCAAAACCAGACAAAGACTACACCAAAAAAGAGAATTATAGACCAATATCCCTGATGAACACAAATGCAAAAATTCTCACCAAGATACTAGCCAATAGGATCCAATAGTACATTAAGAAGATTATTCACCATGACCAAGTAGGATTTATCCCCAGGATGCAAGGTTGGTTCAATACTCATAAAACAATCAATATGATAGATCATATCTACAAGAGGAAACCAAGAACCATATGATCCTCTCAATAGATGCAGAGAAAGCATTTGACAAAATACAGCATCCATTCCTGATCAAAACTCTTCAGAGCGTAGGGTTAGAGGGAACATTCCTCAGCATCTTAAAAGCCATCTACAAAAAGCCCACAGCGGGGATCCCTGGGTGGCTCAGCAGTTTAGCGCCTGACTTTGGCCCAGGGCGCCATCCTGGAGACTCGGGATCGAATCCCACATCGGGCTCCCAGTGCATGGAGCCTGCTTCTCCCTCTGCCTATGTCTCTGCGTCTCTCTCTCTCTCTGTGTGTGTGACTATAATAAATAAATAAAAAATTTTAAAAAAGCCCACAGCAAATATCATTCTCAATGAGGGAAACACTGGGAGCCTTTTGCCTAAGATCAGGAACACAACAAGGATGTCCACTCTCACCACTGCTATTCAACATAGTACTAGAAGTCCTAGCCTCAGCAATCAGGCAACAAACAGAAATAAAAGGCATTCAATTGGCAAAGAAGAAGTCAAACTCTCCCTCTTCGCCAATGACATGACACTGTACATAGAAAACTGAAAAGACTCCACCCCAAGATTGCTAGAACTCATACAGCAATTCGGTAGTGTGGCAGGATACAAAATCAATGCCCAGAAATCAGTGGCATTTCTATACACTAACAATAAGACTGAAGAAAGAGAAATTAAGGAGTCAATCCCATTTACAATTGCATCCAAAAGCATATGATACCTAGGAATAAACCTAACCAAAGAGGTAAAGGATCTATACTCTAAAAACTACAGAGCACTTTTGAAAGAAATTGAGGAAGATACAAAGAGAAGGAAAATTATTCCATGCTCATGGATTGGAAGAATTAATACTGTGGAAATGTCAATGTTACCCAGGGCAATTCACACATTTAATGCAATCCCTATCAAAATACCATGGACTTTCTTCAGGGAGTTGGATACAGATCATGTTAAGATTTGTGTGGAATCAGAAAAGACCCTGAATAGCCAGGGGAATATTGAAAAAGAAAACCAGAGCCCGGGGCATCACAATGCCAGATTTCAGGTTGTACTACAAAGCCATGGTCATCAAGACAGTGTGGTACTGGCACCAAAACAGACACATAGATCAATGGAACAGAATAGAGAACCCAGAAATTGGCCCTTAACGCTATGGTCAACTTATATTCAACAAAGCAGGAAAGACTAACCACTGCAAAAAGGACAGTCTCTTTAATAAATGGTGTTGGGAAAATTGGACATCCACATGCAGAAGAATGAAACTAACCATTCTCTTACACGAGACACAAAGATAAACTCAAAATGGATGAAAGATCTACATGTGAGACAAGAATCCATCAAAATCCTAGAGAACACAGGCAACAGCGTTTTTAAACTTGGCCACAGCAACTTCTTACAAAATACATCTATGAAGACAAAGGAAACAAAAGCAAAAATGATATTGGGACTTCATCAAGACAAAAGCTTCTGCACAGCAAAACAAACAGTCAACAAAACTAAAAGACAACCTACAGAATGAGAGAAGATATTTTCAAATGACCCATCAGATAAAAGGCTAGTATCCAGGATCTATAAAGAACTTTTTCAACTCAACACCCAAGAAACAAACAATCCAATCATAAAATGGGCAGAAAACATGTACAGAAATTTCACAGAGGAAGACATAGACATGGCGAACAAGCACATGAGAAAATGCTCCGCATCACTTGCCATCAGGAAAATACAAACAGAACCAGAATGAGTTACCACCTTATACCAGTGAGAATGGTGAAAATTAACAATACAGGAAACAACAAATGTTGGAGAGGATGTGGATAAAGGGGAACCCTCTTGCACTGTTGGTGAGAATGTGAACTGGTGCAGCCACTCTGGAAAAAGTGTGTGGAGGTTCCTCAAAGAGTTAAAAATAGAGCTACTCCATGACCAAGTAATTGCACTACTGAGGGTTTACCCCAAATATCCAAATGCAGGGAAAAGCCGAAACACCTGCACTCCAATGTTTATAGCAGCAATGTCCACAATAGCCAAACTGTGGAAGGAACCTCGGTGTCCATTGAAAGATGAATGGATAAATACTATGTGGTCTATTTATACAATGGAATATTACTCAGCCATTAGAAATGATGAATACCTGCCATTTTCTTCGATGTGGATGGAACTGGGGGGCATTATGCTGAGTGAAGTAAGTCCATTGGAGAAGGACAAACATTATTGTCATTCATTCATTCAGGGAATATAAAAAATAGTGAAAGGAATTAAAGGGGAAAGGAAAGAAAATGAGTGGGAAATATCAGAGAGGTGGACAAACCATGAGAGACTCCGAACTCTGGGAAACAACAGGTAGTAGTGGAAGGGGAGGTGGGAGGAGAGATGGGCTGACTGGGTGATGGTCACTGAGGGAGGTGTTTGATCGGATGAGCGCTGGGTGTTATACTATATGATGGCAAATGGAACTCCAATAAAAAAAATCTAAACAGTGTATGTTCTCATTCATTTGGGGAATATAAATAATAGGGAAAGGGAATATAAAGGAAGGGAAAAGAAATGTTGGGAAATATCAGGAAGGGAGACAGAACATAAAGACTCCTAACTCTGGGAAACGAACTAGGGGTGGTGGAAGGGGAGGAGGGTGGGGGGTGGAGGGGAATGGGTGACGGGCACTGAGGCGGACACTTGACGGGATGAGCACTGGGTGTTTTTCTGTATGTTGGTAAATTGAACACCAATAAAAATTAATTAAAAAAATATATTTGCTTTGGACAAAAAAAAAAAAAAAAAAAACAGAAATTTTCAGCCAGGAAATAAAGAAGAATCAAATGGATGTTTGGAACTTAAAAAAATCATGACTATTTTTTTTTTATTCTATGGAAAGTTTCGGCAGCAGAATGCAGGAGACAAAGGAAAAATCAATGAACTGAAGACAGAATAATAATTACCCAGTCTGAACAACAGAAAGAAAATAGGCTAAAAAAAGTAGGTACATCCTTATGGTCTTATGGAACTATAACAAAAGATCTAACATTTGTGTCATTAGAATCTGTGAAGGAGCAGAAATAGAGTAGGGCTGGAAAAGGACTTGGACGAACAAACACGGAAAACTTCTCAAATTTGGCAAACAATATAACTTACAAATCCAAGAAGCTGAATAAATCCTAAGTATGATAAATTCAAAGAAATCCACATCAAGACACATCATATTCAAACTTGTGGTAATTGAAGAGAAAGAAAAATTTGAAAGCAGCAAGAGAGAAACAACACATTACTCATAGGAAAGAACAATGCAAGTGACAGTAAATTTCTCATCAGAAACCATGGAAGCCAGAAAGACGTAGCGCAATATTTTTTTTAAGTGCTGAAATAAAAGTATTGCCAATATACAGAGTCCTACATCCAGTGGAAATATCCTTCAGGAATCAAGGGATATAAAGACACTTTCAGATGAAGGAAAACTGAAAGAATTTCTCACTAGTATACCTGTCCTAAAAGAATGACCAAAGGAAATTCTCTGAATATAAAGGAAATCATATATAGAGCAACCACTAAAAATGCTATACAAAGACATACAGTCAAAAGCATTATAGATAAATCAAAATTGAATTATTATAAAATGTTCAAGTAACCTACATGAAGGCAGGGAAAAGAAAACATGGAAATTAGGAACAACCAGAAAACAAAATGTAAAATGGTGGACTTAAGCCCTAAGACATCAAAATGTGAATGGCCTAGATACACCAATTCAAGGAATTATTGATAAAATAGATTTAAAAACATAACCCAATGATATGATGTCTATAAACACTCATTTTGAATGCAACAATATAGACAGTTTGAAAGTGAGAGGATAGAGAAAGATTTTCATGCAAATATTTATCAAATGAAGGCAGGAGTGGCTATTTTAATATCAGACAAGTTAGATTTCAGAGAAATGAAAATTACCAAAGTTCAAGAGGGACATTCCACAATTATTAGAGCATCAATCCACCCAGAAGACATAGCAATCCTAAATGTGTGCACCAAATAAGAAAGCTGCAAAATATGTTAAGTAAAAACTGATAGAACTGAAAGGTAAAAAAGACAACCAATGATTATATTTGGATACTTCACCATCCTTCTCCCAAAAATTGATAGAACAAGTAGCCAAAAAAAATCAGTAAGGATGTATAAGAACTCAAGACCATCAACCATTGGGTTCTAACCAACAACTATAGAACACTTCACCCAACAACAAAGAAATAACATTACTTTCAAGTGCCTATAAAACCGATCACATTGACCTTGGTCAGATTCTGGTGAGAGCACTCTTCTTGACTTGCAGACAACCACCTTCTCACAGTGTCCTCATATGGCAGAGAAAGATAATGCTGGTGTCTCTACCTCTTATTATAAGAGCACAGTTCTAGTGAATCAAGGCTCTACCATTATGATCTCATTCAACCTTAACCAACTCCTTAAATTCCCTATATCCAATATAATTACATAAGGGGTTAGGGCTTCAACATATAAATTTGAGGGAGACACAATTTAGTCCATATCATACCCTGATATGAAAACAAGAAAAACAGTATATAAAGAAAATTTCAGGCCAAATCTCCTCATAAATATAGATGCAGAAATCTTAAACGCAAAATTAGCAAAAAAGAATCAGCAATATATACAAAGAATTCTGTACCATGACAAAGGGAGGTTTATTTCAGGGAATATTGCTCAGCTAGGTGGTTCCCATTCAGGGTGTTTCATGCAGTTGCAGTCAGATAATAACTGGAGCTAGAGTCAAAGGTCTCCTCACTCATATGACTGACAACTGAGATAGGATTCAAAGAGCTGAGGGCTGCTCCAGTATCTCTCTCTGTTTCTATACAGTTCCTTTAGATGATCTCTTACCACGATGGCTTCAGGGTAGATATCTTACATGATGACTTAAAAGTGAATATTCCAGAAACAGAACCAGAAAGAAGCTACCTTGCCTATTTTGATGTACACTTGGATATTATGTCACATCATTTCCACCATATTCTATTATTCCCCTTTCTCTGTCTCTGATTATCTTTATTTTTCATATGCATTTTTTCACCCCCCTCAAAATATCCCCTTCCCTTCCCAACCAAACTACCAAATTCCTCTTATATTCTTTTTTTTTATAAATTTATTTTTAATTGGTGTTCAATTTGCCAACATATAGAATAACACACAGTGCTCATCCCGTCAAGTGCCCAACTCAGTGCCCCTCACCCAGTCACCCCCAACTCCCGGCCCACCTCCCCTTCCACCACCCCTAGTTCGTTTCCCAGAGTTAGGAGTCTTTCAAGTTCTGTCTCTCTTTCTGATATTTCCCACTTATTTTTTCTCCTTTCCCCTTTATTCCCATCCACTATTTTTTATATTCCCCAAATGAATGAGAACATATAATATTTGTCCTTCTCCGATTGACTTATTTCACTCAGCATAATAACCTACAGTTCCATCCACATCGAAGCAAATGGTGGGTATTTGTCGTTTCTAATGCCTGAGTAATATCCCATTGTATACATAGACCACATCTTCTTTATCCATTCATCTTTCTATGGACACCGAGGCTCCGTCCACAGTTTGGCTATTGTGGACATTGCTGCTAGAAACATCGGGGTGCAGGTGTCCTGGTGTTTCATTGCATCTGTATCTTTGGGGTAAATCCCCAACATTATAATTGCTGAGTCGAAGGCAGGTCTATTTTTAGCTCTTTGAGGAACCTCCACACAGTTTTCCAGAGTGGCAGCACCAGTTCACATTCCCACCAACAGTGTAAGAGGGTTCCCTTTTCCCACGTCCTCTCCAACATCTGTGGTTTCCTGCCTTGTTAATTTTCCCCATTCTCACTGGTGTGAGGTGGGATCTCATTGTGGTTTTGATTTGTATTTCCCTGATGGCAAGTGATGCGGAGCATTTTCTCATGTGCATGTTGGCCATGTCTAGGTCTTCCTCTGTGAGGTTTCAGTTCATGTGTTTTGCTCATTTCATGATTGCATTGTTTGTTTCTTTGGTGTTAAGTTTAATAAGTTCTTTATAGATCTTGGAAACTAGCCGTTTATCTGATACGTCATTTGCAAATATCTTCTCCCATTCTGTAGGTTGTCTTTTAGTTTTGGTGACTGTATCCTTTGCTGTGCAAAAGCTTCTTATCTTGATGAAGTCCCAATAGTTCATTTTTGCTTTTGTTTCTTTTGCCTTCATGGATGAATCTTGCAGGAAGTTACTGTGGCCAAGTTCAAAAAGGGTGTTGCCTGTATTCTCCTGAGGATTTTGATGGAATCATGTCTCACATTTAGATCGTTCATCCATTTTGAGTTTATCTTTGTGTATGGTGCAAGAGAGTGGACTAGTTTCAATCTTCTGCATGTGGATGTCCAATTTTCCCAGCACCATTTATTGAAGAGACTGTCTTTCTTCCAGTGGATAGTCTTTTCTGCTCTGTCAAATATTAGTTGACCATAAAGTTGAGGGTCCACTTCTGGGTTCTCTATTCTGTTCCATTGATCTATGTGTTTGTTTTTGTGCCAGTACCACACTGTCTTGATGACCACAGCTTTGTAGTACAACCTGAAATCTGGCATTGTGATGCCCCCAGCTATGGTTTTCTTTTTTAAAATTCCCCTGGCTATTCAGGGTCTTTTCTGATTCCACACAAATCTTAAAATAATTTGTTCTAACTCTATGAAGAAAGTCCATGGTATTTTGATAGGGATTGCATTAAACGTGTAAATTGCCCTGGGTAACATTGACATTTTCATAATATTAATTTTGCCAATCCATGAGCATGGAATATGTTTCCATCTCTTTGTGTCTTCCTCAATTTCTTTCAGAAGAGTTCTATAGTTTTTAGGGTATAGATCATTTAGGTCTTTGGTTAGGTTTATCCCTAGGTATCTTATGCTTTTGAGTGCAACTGTAAATGGGATTACTCCTTAATTTCTCATTCTTCAGTCTCATTGTTAGTGTATAGAAATGCCATTGATTTCTGGGCATTGATTTTGTATCCTGCCACACTGCCAAATTGCTGTATGAGTTCTAGCAATCTTGGGGTGGAGGCTTTTGGGTTTTCTATGTAGAATATAATGTCATCTGCAAAGAGGGAGAGTTTGCCTTCTTCTTTGCCAATTTGAATGCCTTTAATGTCTTTCTGTTGTCTGATTGCTGAGGCTAGGACTTCCAGTACTATGTTGAGTAGCAGTGGTAGGAGTGGACATCCCTCTCTTGTTCCTGATCTTAGGGGAAAGGCTCCCAGTGCTTCCCCATTGAGAATGATATTTGCTGTGGGCTTTTTGTAGATGGCTTTTAAGATGTTGAGCAATGTTCCCTCTATCTCTACACTCTGAAGAATTTTGATCAGGAATGGATGCTGTATTTTGTCAAATGCTTTCTCTGCATCTAATGAGAGGATCATATTGTTCTTGGTTTTTCTCTTGCTGATATGATGAATCACATTGATTGTTTTACGAGTGTTGAACCAGCCTTGTGTCCCGGGGATAAATCCTACTTGGTCATGGTGAATAATCTTCTTTATATACTGTTGGATCCTATTGGGTGGTATCTTGTTGAGAATTTTTGCATCCATGTTCATCAGGGATATTGGTCTATAATTCTCCTTTTTGGTCTTTGTCTGGTTTTGGAATTAAGGTGATGCTGGCCTCATAGAACGAATTTGGAAGTACTCCATCTCTTTCTATCTTTCCAAACAGCTTTAGTAGAATAGGTATGGTTTCTTCTTTAAACGTTTGATAGAATTCCCCAAGGAAGCCATCTGGCCCTGGACTTTTGTGTCTTGGGAGGTTTTTGATGACTGCTTCAATTTCCTCCCTGGTTTTTGGCCTCTTCAGGTTTTCTATTTCTTCCTGTTCCAGTTTTGGTAGTTGGTGGCTTTCCAGAAATGCGTCCATTTCTTCTAGATTGCCTAATTCATTGGCGTATAGCTGTTCATAATATGTTTTTAAAATCATTTGTATTTCCTTGGTGTTGGTAGTGCTCTCTCCTTTCTCATTCATGATTTTATTAATCTGAGTCTTCTCTCTCTTCTTTTTAATAAGGCTGGCTGATGGTTTATCTATCTTATTAATTCCTTCAAAAAACCAACTTCTGGTTTTGTTGACCTGTTCCACAGTTCTTCTGGTCTGATTTCGTTGAGTTCTGCTCGAATCTTTATTAACTCTCTTCTTCTGCTGGGTGTAGGATCTATTTTCTGTTTTTTCTCTAGCTCCTTTAGGTGTGAGGTTAGCTTGTGTATTTGAGTTCTTTCCAATTTTTGAATGGATGCTTGTATTGCAATGTATTTCCCCCTCAGGACTGCTTTTGCCGCATCCCAAAGATTAATTGATGGATATATTTGGCAGTTCCCACATTTGGGGCATATATATTGAGGATTGTTAAGTCCTCTTGTTGGATAGATCCTTTAAGTATGATATAGTGTCCCTCTTCATATCTCACTACAGTCCCGGGGTAAATTTTAGTTTATCTGATATAAGGATGGCTACCCCTGCTTTCTTTTGAGGACCATTTGAATGGTAAATGGTTCTCCAACCTTTTATTCTCAGGCCGTAGGTGTCCTTCTGTCTAAAATGAGTCTCTTGTAGACAGCAAATAGATGGGTCCTGCTTTTTTTATCCAGTCTGAAACCCTGTGCCTGTTGATGGGGTCTTTAAGCCCGTTCAGTTCAGAGTTACTATTGACAGATATGAGTTTAGTGTCATCATGATACCTATTCAGTCCCTGTTTTTTGGATTGTTTCATTGGACTTCTTCTTAAAGGGGAATTTTAAGAGTCCCCCTTAAAATTTCTTGCAGAGCTGGTTTGGAGGGCACCTATTATTTCCGTTCCTGCCTGTCTTGAAGCTCTTTATCTCTCCTTCCATTCTGAATGAGAGTCTTGCTGGATAAAGTATTCTTGGTTGCATGTTTTTCTCATTTAGGACCCTGAATATATCCTGCCAGCCCTTTCTGGCCTGCCAGGTCTCTGTGGAGAGGTCTGCTGTTACCCTAATACTTCTCCCCGGAAAAGTCTGGGATTTCTTGTCTCTTGCTGCTTTAAGGATCTTCTCTCTATCTTTGGAATTTGCAAGCTTAACTATTAAATATCTGGGTGTTGAACGGTTTTTATTGATTTTAGGGGGATCTCTCTATTTCCTGGATCTGAATGCCTGTTTCCCTTCCCAGATTAGGAAAGTTTTCAGCTATTATTTGTTCAAATACATATTCTGGCCCTCTGTCCCTTTCAGCGCCCTCGGGAACCCCAATTAAACGTAGGTTTTTCTTCCTCAAGCTGTCATTTATCTCCCTTAACCTGTCCTCATGGTCTTTTGTATGTCTCTTTTTTTCTCAGTTTCCCTCCTTGCCATCAACTTGTCTTCTATGTCACTCACTCGTTCTTCCACCTCGTTAACCCTCATCGTTAAGACTTCTAGTTTGGATTGCATCTCATTCAACTGATTTTTAATTTCTGCTTGATTAGATCTCAATTCTGCAGTCATGAAGTCTCTTGAGTCCTTTATGCTTTTTTTCTAGAGCCACCAGTAGCTTTATAATAGTGCTTCGGAATTGGCTTTCTGACATTGAATTGTAATCCAAATTTTGTAACTGTGGGAGAGAGGACTGTTTCTGATTCTTTCTTTTGAGGTGAGGTTTCCTTCTAGTCATTTTGCTCAGTGCAGAGTGGCCAAAAACAAGTTGTATTGGGGAAAAGGAGAAAAAGAGAGGAGAGAAAGAAGGAAAGAAAAGAGAAAAAGAAAAAAGAAAAAAGGAAGAAAAAAGAAAAAAAGAGAAGAAAAAGAAAGAAAAAAAGAAAGGAAAAAGAAAAGGGGGGGGGCGGGAAGCAAACAGAAATCAAAACGCAAAAAAAAAAAAAAAAAAAAACCCACCACAGGGGAGTATCTTCTGATTCTGTACACTTTAAGTCCCTTGACTTCCCCTGGAACTGGTCTGTCTAGCTGGTCTTCTGGGGGAGGGGCCTGCTGTGCTGATTCTCAGGTGTTAGCACTTGGGGGAGCTGCTCTGCCCCTGGCTGGTGCAGGGCTCAGTGGGGTTGTTTACCCCGTGAGGCCCCAGGAGGAACAACCCCAGTGGCGGCGGCAGCTCTGGAGCCCTGGAGTCAGCTCCCGCAGTAACTCCGGGGCTCTGGTCTGCAGGGCCTGGAGGCTCCGGGGCGGGGCCGCTGATCTGCTCAGCTCCAGGCAGGAGCGTCCTTGCTGTCCTGGGCCCTCCCGGCCTCTGCCTGTCCCGGGGGAGGCCGGATCCTGGGCTGTGTCCCGGCGCCCTGTGCTCCGGGGCCTGCGCTGTTGGATTCGCGCTCCCGCCTCGCAGCCCCCTCCGTGGAGCCGCCGCCCGAGCCCCTCCGAGCTGCTCCGGGTCCCGCCGTGCGCGCTGCAGCTCTTAGGGAGCTCGGCGCACTCTCCTACGCGCGTCGCAGGTGTCTGTTAGTGTCCCAGGGAGCCCGAGGGCATCCCCGCCCTCCTGGGTCCTGCTCTAACTCCCTGCGGGCCCCTTTCGGCCCGGGAAGGTTGGTGCAGCTCCTGCTTCTCCGGGACGGGGCTCTCCTGTCCTGGGGACACTCGCCCAGGCCTCAGCCCGGCTTCTCGCGGGGCCCCTCCCCCTTGGAGGCCTTTTGTTTCTTTATTTCTTTTTTCCCCCGTCTTCTTACCTTGATAGAAGCGCGAACTCTTCTCACTGTTGCATTCCAGCTGTTCCCTCTTTAAATATCAGGCCGAATTCGTAGATTTTCAGGATGATTTGAAGGTTATGTAGGTAATTTGGTGGGGACAGGTGACTTGGGGACCCTACTCTTCCGCCATCTGGCCCCTCCTCCTCATTGTGGTTTTGATTTGTATTTCTCTGATGGCAAGTGGTGTGGAGCATTTTCTCATGTGCTTGTTGGCCATGTCTATGTCTTCCTCTGTGAAATCTCTTATATTCTTATACAAATAATTATCTTTTTTCCAGTTATGCTTCGTGGGTTTCATTTGGGGCAAAGTGAGAGGAAATACAAGGTAGCATTCACCTTTCAAAACCAAAAGAGGGTTGTGAAGTGTGATCAGTATACTGTTCTCAATTCTTGACTTCTTTCCAGTAATAATTACATATCCATGCCCTTTGCCATGTGACATTGCAGTACTTGTCTCTAGAGTAGGCTGAGTATGTTTACTAATCTCACCGATACTGGACTCCACTAGTAGAATCTTAGTAAACATGATACAAGCCAAGGCTTTAAATGGATTTGTTTGGTTTGGCTTAGTTTCTTGTACTACATCAAGTTGCTATAATCAGATCATCAACCAATTGGCCACATATTCCTGAATGAGAAGACATGTGCAGCACATCTAGAGCTAATCTTCAGCCAGAGCCATGGCCATCATATCCCATCAAATCCCAGCTAATCTACAAACCTGTGCATTAGTAAAAGATATATTTGTCCTTGCAAGCTGCTGAAGTGGGGTGTTAGTAAACAACATTGCCACGGGTGGAAATTACCATTGCCATGGTAATTGTGAGGCTTTAATTCCTCTAAATGTAAAAGAGGATGAGAGCAATTTGTGTTTAAATTAGCAAATACTTCCCTGTTTGTGGGTAAAGGATTATCAAAGTCCTTGCCTCTTCTGCATGTTAATTTGACTTTGTGTTTACTTTCTAGTTCTGTTCCCCTGGATCTCATAAATATGAAAAGCCAATTGTGATCCATAAACAGTTGACTTCTATTACATATGAAGAACTAATACCTGATGAGATGCCATAATTTGAGGCTTCCCTTACCTTAGAAGTCAACTCTACTAGTTTGCAAGGAATGACAACAAATTGCCATTAACTGGGGGCTTAAAGCAACAGTAGTTTATTTTCTCATAGTCCTAGGTGCTAGAAGTTTGAAATCAAGCTGTTGTCATTAGAGACATGTTTTCTCTGAAAGCTCAAAGATCCTTCCTTCCCTTTTAGAGCTTGTGGTGGTAGATGGCAGTCTTTGGCACACTCCAATGTCTTTCTCTCTCTCTTGGTCTGGTCTATTCTACATGTCTCAATGTCTGCATGTCTGGTCTTCTTCTTAGAAGGACACCAAGAATTTTGGAGTAAGGACCCACCTTACTCATCTTAACTAATTACATCTGTAACAACCCTATTCCTAAGTAGGGTAAATTTAAAGTTCCAGGTTGCACTTTGAAAAGACACTAAAGAGATATTGGCCTTTGTGGGACATGGGGCTTTTAAGCCAAGTATATTCCAACATATAGATCTTGTCTCCTTCTACCTGAGATGTCATCGTATGGAGCCAAAGATAATAGCTCCTGGGTGACTATGTAGACTACTGTAAGGAGAACTCCCACTGAAGAAGGATACCTGACACTACCCTTCAAATAAGCTGTGATTCATGTTATAGCCTTTTAGGTGAATTCAGCCACTTATCTAAAGACTTATTAAGTCTTAGTTGATGGCTTAGCTGGGAAATGTTATAACTTTAACAATGTCAGGAAATTATCTCTGTTATACATTTTACATTCTGCGGATATATAGAACCAATATCTAAATTAATTACAGGACAATTTAGGTATGTATATGTTAATATTGCATCAGTGGGAGGTTGAATGAGGACTTCAGTCATATAGAAAACCAAATTCTGTTTACATAGTAGTAATAACTCAAATTGTGTGCCCCCCCAAAGATACATATGCAGTGAAACACCAGGACATCTGCACCCCAATGTTTATAGCAGCAATGTTCACAATAGCCAAACTGTGAAGGAGCCATGATGTCCTTTGACAGATGAATGGATAAAGAAGATGTAATGTATATAGAATGTTACTCATCTGTCAGAAAGGACAAATACCCATCATTTGCTTCAACATGGATGGAATTGGAGAATATTATGCTGAGTGAAGTAAGTCAGTTGGAGAAGGACAATCATCATATGGTTTCACTTATACAGGGAATATAAGAAATAGTGAAAGTGATTATAAGGGAAAGGAGGGGAATTGAATGGGAAAAATTAGAGAGGGAGACAAACCATGAGAGACTCCTAACTCTGGGAAATGAACAAAGGGTTGGAAGGGGAGGTGGGCAGGGGTTTGGGGTGACTGGGTGACAGACACTGTAGAGGGCACTTAATGGGATGAGCACTGGATGTTATACTATAATTTGGAAAATTGAACTTCAATAAAAACAAATTGTGTGCTTTTATCATAAGAAAACATATTTCCATATATAAAACAAAACAAAACAAAAAGACTGGAAGATTGGCCTTTTTGTCTGTTTCATCTGCACTGGGACCTAGGGGAATAGCCACAGCAACTGCTTATATGCTGTTAAGAACTGCTTCTTTTTTTGTTATAGTGTTATAAGTCTCATGGACGCAAGCTTCACTGGCTCTCAGAGATAGGTTTTGGATCTCATTCCTTGGGTGCAAGTCTTATAAATTGGGCTATTAAATGTTGTCCAAATCCTTTATTCCTCAGAAATAAACTGGAAGTTGGAGGTTCCCTCCTACATGTAATGGTGCTGTGCTGGAGACAGGGAATGTTTATGGTGAGAGTATATCTTAGCTTTTTTACCCATTTTGCTGTGGGTACTTTCTCATTTGTTTGATATGTAGGAGTTCCTAAACTAGTTTCTGGATTTCTTTCAGAGAATATTGTACTATGTGTGGCTGAACTTTCAGTGCATCTGAGGGAGGAAGGAAGTTCAGGAGCCTCCTATGTTATCATCTTGGTCAACTCTGACCATTTTTTTTATTTTAAAGATTTTATTTATTTATTTATGAGAGAGAGAGAGAGAGGGAGAGAGGCACAGGCAGAGGGAGAAACAGACTCCATTCAAAGGAGCCCGATGTGGGACTCGATCCTGGGTCTTCAGGATCAGGCCCTGGGCTGAAGGCAGTGCTAAACTGCTGAGACACCCAGGCTACCCCACCATTGGTCCAGATTAGGACCAATACTTCTTTTTTTCAAAAATATTTATTTTAATTTAAATTTTAGGTATTTGATATATCTAGCACTTTCTACACTCAATAGGTCTTCTAAGCACAACATCTCCAAAGAAACAAGAGCTTTAAATGATACACTGGACCAGATAGATTTCACAGATATTTACAGAACTTTACATCCAAACGCAACTGAATACACATTCTTCTCAAGTGCACATGGAACTTTCTCCAGAATAGACCACATACTGGATCACAAATCAGGTCTGAACCAATACCAAATAAATGGGATTGTTCCCTGCATATTCTCAGACCATAATGCCTTAAAATTAGAACTAAATCACAAGAAGTTTGGAAGGATTTCAAACAAGTGGAGGTTAAGGACCATCCTGCTAAAAGATGAAAGGGTCAACCAGGAAATTAAAAAGATTCATGGAAACTAATGAGAATGAAGATACAACTGTTCAAAATCTTTGGGATGCAGCAAAAGCAGTCCTGAGGGGGAAATACATCGCAATACAAGCATCCATCCAAAAACTGGAAAGAACTCAAATACACAAGCTAACCTCACACCCAAAGGAGCTAGAGAAGAAACAGCAAATAGATCCTACACCCAGCAGAAGAAGAGAGTTAATAAAGATTCGAGCAGAACTCAACGAAATCGAGACCAGAAGAACTGTGGAACAGATCAACAAAACCAGGAGTTGGTTCTTTGAAGGAATTAATAAGATAGATAAACCATCAGCCAGCCTTATTAAAAAGAAGAGAGAGAAGACTCAGATTAATAAAATCATGAATGAGAAAGGAGAGAGCACTACCAACACCAAGGAAATACAAATGATTTTAAAAACATATTATGAACAGCTATACGCCAATGAATTAGGCAATCTAGAAGAAATGGACGCATTTCTGGAAAACCACAAACTACCAAAACTGGAACAGGAAGAAATAGAAAACCTGAAGAGGCCAATAACCAGGGAGGAAATTGAAGCAGTCATCAAAAACCTCCCAAGACACAAAAGTCCAGGGCCAGATGGCTTCCTTGGGGAATTCTATCAAACGTTTAAAGAAGAAACCATACCTATTCTACTAAAGCTGTTTGGAAAGATAGAAAGAGATGGAGTACTTCCAAATTCGTTCTATGAGGCCAGCATCACCTTAATTCCAAAACCAGACAAAGACCCCACAAAAAGGAGAATTATAGGTATTTGATATATAGTACAATATTGGTTTCTGGAGTAGATAGATGAATCAACCATTCTTATGTGCCACAAACACTCTTGCTCCATACTTTTGCCAGAATCTAAGCCAAGAATAGTCTCTCCTTTCTCCATTCTCACTCAAAAGTAGCCCTTCTAGTTCCTGCTTATCCTTTAGATCTCAGCTTAAATGGCACTTGTTATAGGAGGCCTATAGATGAAGCTCCCTTGCTGTGTTTATGCTTCACCCCTGATGACATTTTGTTTTCATTATTTATTAAACTACCTTCCTGGCTACATGGTAAGACAATATTTACCCATCTTGCTCATTGCTGTATCCTCAGGAGGTATTGCAGAAATTGATAAGGACAGTATAATTTGTGATAAGAGGGTAGGAAGGAATGGAAGTCTATAAGAAGATAGTTAAAACTGAGATAATGATATGGTTGTTCCTAGCCAAATAGTCATACCAGCAGAAAAAAATATATTTGAAGAGTAAATTATGTATGTTTTATAACATATACTGATCCAATTAATAGCCTAAAAGCTGATCTTATTTTCATTTTGTTTATACACATTGCATTATAATCTCTAAATCCTTTCAAATCTATAACTAGCCTCCAGCAATATGATAACAGTGGCCCTCAGTCTTTAGCCAAAGAACTAAGGTCATTGACATGTAATCATGTAACTGGATCCCAAGATCTAAGAAAGACCTCCAGAAAGGATGAGGAGGAGACTTGAATGCACAAAGGACTTCTAAAAATGCACATAGCAAGACACCAAAATAATTACCTCTGATTGAAGAAGAGATAAAGGCCTTTTCCCTACCCCCTGTGGTAAGTGTACCAAAAAAAGCAAGGACATGCATCCCCAGATGAGATAATAAAGATAAAAGCACTGCTCTGAGACCACGAATCGGGTCAGGAGAAAAAGTTCTCTAGAGCATTCAGAGAGATTCTTTTCCAGCCCAGTTGTGCAATGAGGAACATGTTGACCTCTTTTTTTTTTTAATTTTTTATTTATTTATGATAGTCACAGAGAGAGAGAGAGAGGCAGAGACACAGGCGGAGGGAGAAGCAGGCTCCATGCACTGGGAGCCTGATGTGGGATTCGATCCCGGGTCTCCAGGATTGCGCCCTGGGCCAAAGGCAGGCGCCAAACCGCTGCGCCACCCAGGGATCCCTGTTGACCTCTTTTTAAAAAGGATCCTGAGATCTGGAAGAAGAAGCCTGAAAGAACTCTTAACTTTTATAATAAATATCACCTTGTTCCTTGCTCCTGGACCAGAATGTGTTCTGGCCCTTGACCTGCTGTCAAGTGTCTGAGACAGAGATTGATGTACTTGAGTAGGGCTTAGATTTATCAGAGCCTGAAGCACTCCTGCTGGAGACCATAACAACAGCAGCAGCAACATTAACACCCACTGAAGGGAGGCCTACATCAACCAATGTCTAAGTGGGAAACAGAAACCATATTACACAACTTCACAGAGAAGATTTAATATAGGAACTGGTGAAACAAGTTTTGGAGGGCCATAAGGGCATAAAGCAAACACTGAGGTGATACAGAAACAGCATATTCAGAAGGAAGCTTCACCTCCTAGGACTAGGGGAACCAAGACAGAGCTTAATGCTGCTGTAACTGAGAACCCCAGAGAAGGAGGTCCACTGAGCTGGATGAGAGACCTCTGATGGGAGTGTGCTTTCTGGGTAGCTTGGTCTTCCTGTAGTGTGGAGAGACTCCACAGAGCTAGGACTCAGGACTTTGAGGAATAGGCACTGCTCAGTGAGTGCTGCTTCCTTGGAACCTTGGAGGAGAGAGCTCCTACTGAGCTGGGATTCAAGCCTCTGAGTAGGCAACATTTGTTGACACATGCCAGTGTCTCTATGGAGCTAATGAGGCTGCTCCTGCAAGTGTGAGAACTGCAGCCAGCTGCTGTCATTGGACCGAATCACTGCTGCAAAGTTAATGACACAGCATTAGGGCAATGCTGACAGAAGCAGGAAGCAAGTGAAACAGAACAAGTCTCTTCTGCCTCTAGTGTTTCTATCTTTCTCTAGGGTCTCGTCTGAGCAGAGACTAACAGAAATCCATCTGCAAAGATTAATTTATGATTCGCAGAACTCCAGGCCCAGAATTCCAGAGCTGGGGTTGGAGCTGAGAGACAATAGATTAATAATGAGCTAGTTTCTGTCCAAACAACTCAAAACCTCCCCATCTAGACTAGCTCAAGCAGCTATCCAAGCACAGAGGGAAGCAGGAGAATGTGGTGTATTTCCTGGCATGTAGACCCACACAGAAGTTATGCTAGGTAGATTAATTGGCATCACAAGGAATCTGAGTGGAGGTTGGATTATAATTTGGACTTTGAGTTTTTCCACTTCAATACAGGAAACAGAGATGACAGTTTTGTTTTAGTAAGCACACATTTATGGTGCTACATAATCACCATGATTAGTTTATAATTCAGAAAAATGAAGTATTCTAATGGGTCTCATTCTTCTCATAAGTCTATTATAGCATGAGTACAAGTGTTGAAGGTGGAAAAGGCAGCATGTGGGAGTACACAACAGCAGATCAACTCAGTATCATACCACCAATAGATTCAGACTCAGATGTAAGAAATCCCAGCCCACAAAAGGCCTGAGGCTTGCTTACTGCCCTCCCAAAGGACAAAGCAAAAACTAATCATGAATTGGTCCTCAAATCTGGCATTGGGTCAATGTAAGGAAACACTGTCCTCAAAACTCAAAAGCTCAGACCCTCTCTTCATCTCATGTTTTCCTAGAGAATGCCAGGTACACTCTCTCGCTGAGCTGCCAACATGACCCAGCTATGGTGCCTAGCTAATGGGTAGAGCTCTCATCTAAGAAGGCTAACTGGGCTCATTCTAATTGGTGGTGAAGAACTAAGGACTAGTCCTGCCTCTGGACTCTGTTCCTACCAGATGAGACAGGCCAAATTTTGATGGCTTTTGATGAAAAGTAACCCCTCCAATCTCCTTTCTTCAAGAAAGGAGGCTCTTCAATTAAATTTAAGAGATAAGAATCTGCTTCATGCAGTGGAAAATTAAATGTGATGGGCTTCTGCAATCTTATGAATCCCTTTCTTTGTAATAAATGGCTTCCCCTGCCAGATGGACCTCTAAGAACTCCACGTCTGGAGAAATGGCTCAAGTCTCTCATCTCTGTTAAGTAAGTGACAGATATCACTGTACCAGTTTAGTAGCTCTGAAAGAAGTTATTAGTATGTAAATTTGTGTTCTGCTGAGGCCAGTTGCTACCTTTCAAAACGCTTTCAAACAGATTGCTCTTCCAGACCCACTGGTCAGGTTGGATAGGAGCTGCAGCAGCTTGTTAACAAAGCCCTTTGTCTCAATCATGGACAGTGCCAGAAGGTGGAGTCCATGACAGGCTCTAATATACTTTGGTGGGTAAGTGCATAAGCTCTGGATTCATGGAGCTTTAGTTGAAATCATAAATCCCACTCATTGTGTAACTTGGATATATCACCTAGCCTTTTATAGAGTTACTGGAAAACCAGAGATGAATTGTGGCAGTACTTAGTCCTAGACCTGACATACAAAAGCTTTCATGTTAGCTGGAGGCAGTAGTCAGTGGTGAAAGTGGCATAGCAGTGCACAAATTCCAAAAGTGAGAGATGCTGGTTGGCTGTAGCTCAGTGGTTCTCATCCAGAGATGATTTTGCTCTTTCTTCAGTCCCAAGGATATTTGGTAATGTCTAGAGACATTCTTGTCTGGAGTGATTCTACTGGCACCTAGTTGTTAGAGGCCTAGTTGTTAGAGACTGCTAAATTTACTATGATGCACAGGAAAGCTCCTGCAATAATCTAGCCCAAATGTTAACAATGTCAACGTTGATAAACTCTGGTGTAGTCACACCCAAGGATCAATTCCTAAACTGAAGAAAAAGGAAAGTCAATATAAAATACAAGAATACAACCACCTCATTGGAGCCAAAGGACAGGAATGTGGCTAAGACTTCCGTTCATAAAGCAACCTTCATGGAGGACAAGCTGGATGCACTACAGGCCCATATCTTATCTCCATCATCCAGACCCCTTATTATCTGCCTGTTGGTGCTGGTGTACTCATCTGGTGGAACACTTACAGAAGATCTGCTTGAGTCAGGGAGGCCAAAAGGGTAAGAGCTTGTGGTTGGGGAAACATTTGAAGAAAGTATGAACCTTCCTTGACTAATAGACATAAACAAAAACAAAAAGCAGAGAAATGGGTAAATTGGGATTTCTAGCAGTTCCTCTCTGTGGCTCTTCAAAGAATTGATAATGTGAAGTTATAGTCAGCCAGTCATAGAAAATGCTGCCTACTGGATGCCTGTGGAGTCATGAGTTTGTCTGCACTAAATCACAAGGACTAATTTTAACAGATAACATATAGGGAAGCAAGAGCATGTCATCTCTGTCTCAACTAAGAAAGGCAAATTGATGCTTGTTCCTGCAAACAGAGCCACAAAAAAAGTCTCAAGTGTCAAGTCTGCTGAAGGAAATGAATGCATCTGTTATAGAGAAGACAAACTCCAAGCAAGATGGCACTCTGTCAGGGAGGGATGCTCCACTTGGACCTAGAGATCACAGAGAGAAAGATGGGATACTCACATAGATCTCACAGGAATAGAACCTGACAAGGGCTCCACTGAATAGGGAAGTGATCTAAAAACTAAAATGGACCTGTTTGCATTTGAAGAGCAGGAAAAAAGTTTGGGGACTGAAAAATGACAGGCTCTTGGAAACAGAGAGAATCCACTAAGGAAAGGTAAATGATCCATCTATTAGGAACTCCATTTGGCCTTTCCTGAGCAGGGCTAATCTCACTCATGAGCCTGAGGCTTCCTGAGACAAGCAGGTTCTACTCTATATCAGAAATCACCAGAATGGCTTCTCATTTACCCATCCCAGTGCGGCTCCTCACTAGGTCATTTTTAGAGAGTTGAATCTACCTCTCCCCAGCAGCCCCTTTCTGTGTGGTCTCATCATCTTAACCTCCATCTATCCTTTCCAGCTAGCCACCACAAACACTACCCTGAGCCAGGCCAGGGTGAGGAGCTGTGACATCCAGATTTTCTTGGCTGCTCCTGTCCTCAATGATCACTCACCAACAGTAATATCTTAAATTTATACAGCACTTGGTATCATTGTCTTCAGTTCTCTTGTTCAATCTTGACAGTACCTCTAAGTTGATTTATTTTCCTCATTACATTCAGAAGGAAACTACAGCTGAAGTAGGTTGAGTGCTCTGGAAGAGTCTGAATTTGAACCCAGATCTTCTCCCTGACCAGTGCAGGGCTTTTTTCACACTACACATGTATTCTCTGTACATCTACACCACACCCTGAAATGCAACGCTCCTTATGCTTTTTCTTTTTATATTCACCATCATGGGTACTGGTATATCCTTAACTGAATTACTAATTTTCTAAGAATATAGATCAAATGAGTTTTGTTTTGTCAAATGAGTAATACACTATTAATCACTCAATACTCATTTAAGTATTTTTTTCAAATCCATTACAAAACATAGAAAATATAAACATTACAAGAAACCAAAGTGAATAACAATAATTGCTTTTCAGGTCACATTGAAAATCTATTAATAATCACACTTAATTATTAGTGGTAGTTTTCAAAGCCTTATTCACTGGAGAATCTCTGAAACCGCTATGGATTTCCACATGCAATCTCTAGCAAAAGCTTCAGCAGATAGAAGTTAATTTCTGGAGAAGGAGAAAAGCTTCCTGAGGGCTGCCTTGACCTCCTTGTTTCTCAAAGTATAGATGAGGGGGTTGAGTGTAGGGCTCAATATGGTGTACAGTACACCAGCCAACTTGCTCTTCCCTGGACTATAGCTGGAGACAGGGCTTATGTAGGCATAGAAGACAGCAGTATAATACATACACACGACAATGAGGTGAGAAGAGCAAGTGGAAAAAGCTTTTTTCTTCCCCTCTGCAGTCCGCATTTTTAGGATGCTAGAGATAATAAAGCCATATGACACAATGGTCATCAGGAAGTTCAATATGCCATAAAAGGCATCAGCCAGGACAATCATGATGCTGTTCACATAGGTGGAGCTACAGGAGAGAAGCAACAGAGGAGGGACCTCACAGAAAAAATGGGTAATGACGTTGGGGCCACAGAAATTTAACCGCAGCATCAGCCCAGTGTGGATGGCTGTGTTGAAGGCACAAAGCACCCATACACCTGTGGCCAGCTTACTGCAGAATGCCATGCTCATTGTCGTGCTGTAGTGCAGAGGGTGGCAGATGGCTGCATACCGGTCATAGGCCATGACCGTGAGGAGGAGCAGCTCGGAGGATGCAGCCCATGTGAGAAAATAGAGCTGGGCCATGCAGGCCCCATAAGAGATAGAGCTCTCCTCTGATATCAGACCCTCCAGTGCTTTGGGCATGATGGAAGAGGTGCAGATAATATCCATAGTAGCCAAGTTGAAGAGAAAAAAGTACATGGGGGTATGGAGCCCAGGGTTGAAGGTGATGGCCAAAATGATGAGGATATTACCTGTGAGGGCCACAGAGTAGAGGGAGAGGAAACAGCTGAATAAGAGCACATGGTATTCTGGGTGCTCCGAAAAGCCCTGCAGGATAAACTCTGTTACTAGTGTCTCGTTACTCATGGTCCTTGGGCTGAGAGGGGTTTCCAGGGCTATCAAGTGAATCTCTACCCACAGATTCATGTGATTTCAGGGCTAAAAAGAGAGATAAGATGTATCCTAAGGTAGGCTGCTACCATTTTTCATTCATACTTTACATCATAGCATGAGCAATATTATACAGATATACTGTACTGGGACTTATTAATCAAGAGAAACATATCAATATGACATTAGGCAAAGGGCAAGAACATTAGCTCATAAAAAGTACAAATGGCCAATTAAATTATAAAGCATCATTCAACCTCAAAGAAACAAAAGTTAAATCAATCCATTCTTTATGAGCCATGATTTAGCAAAGTTTGAAAAACCTGGTTTTGACTAACATTAGCATGGGTGCCAAGATGCAGGTATTTTAAAATTTATATTCCATTTGAGCCAGAACTTGCACTTTTAGGAATTTATCCTAAGGAAATAATTAAGAACATCTTCAAGGTGTCATCACAGCACTATTTATAATACTGAAAATGTAAAAGCAACCTATACTTTTTAAAGTCAGTATATTATGATGTATTGATATAGTATAATGTTCTACCTATTAAATGATGCATTAGAAATGTTTTACTTGTGCTTATAAAAATAGAATGAAGAAAATTCAAAAATAGTGTGTACAATAGGATCTTATTTTGAGTTTAAGAAAAAAATCCTGTTTGCATATATACCTGTAGAAAAAACAACTGGCAAATGATAGAACAGAATTTGAACAGTGAGGATAAATTATACTTTATTTCATTTCTTTGCCTTTGCTTCTCTATATTTTCTGATTTTTCCATGTAATATCCCTTCTAAAAGGCAAGTCTGACAGAATAAAGGCCCCCAGCGGGCACTCCTGGATCCACCTCCTGTCCAGACCATGTCTTCCCTCTTATCTCACTCCTCAAAGCCAAAGCTCCAGCCACACCCAGAACTCCCAGTCTGGCCAACATACCAGCCATGACAGACTTTTGTGGCTTTGTTTTTGCAGCTCTCTCAGCCAGGATGCTCTCCTTCTCATGAATCAGGTCTATCATCATCTCCCTCCTTTTCTAACATCCCTTCCCTATAAAGGACCATTCTTTCTTTTGTGGCCTTTCAGGATTCTGTACATATTTCTATGCTAGAACCCATTACACATCACTTCACAATATGGTCCTCTAAGATCGGGGCATTTGCTTCAGTCATCTCTGGCCACCACTTCCTGGTCTTCAGACCTGTGCCTGGAATGGAGCAGGTGAGCCCTCAAATACATTTGTTGGAATAATAGTAAAGAACAGTTCAGTACCAATAAAAGCAGAGTGATTTCATTCTCAACACAGTACACATTCTATATTGTTTAAGCTTGGTACTACATTTGCTTTTCCCTTGTTTTCAACTCTTTATTCATTAAAAGAGTTGATTTAAGGAGGATGTTCACTTTCAATTAATAATTCTGCTTTTTGTCAAACTTCAATGGATGTATTTATGACTGAAGTATTAAAAGGTCTATACAAGATGAGTAAACACCCATGATCAAGTCATATCACCACTTTGTAAGGTGAAGACTAATCTTTGAATAGAAGAGCATAACATTTCTCTGAATTAGAGCAATAGGCTGTGTCAGTGTAAAGTTTGTTCAAAGCTGATGCAAATGACAGAGCTACATCTGTGTCTTCCCAGAAGTAAGGAACTAGGTCATCTCCATCACTTTGCTGAAGATAATAAATGCAATATGCTTTAACCTCTTTCACATTTGTTTCAAACAAATGTAAATATTTCTTCTGTATGGTTTGAGTTGTGGGTCTGGATATTTTATTTGCTCCTCTGGAATTTTGCTGGCTCCTCAACATAGTCTGGTGGGTGACTCCTGTTTAACTCCAGGGACCACTGTGAGACTGAAAAGCTGACTCAGGCTGAAAAGGAACAGAGTTGGATTTGCCCCATGGATGTCTCCATGAAAGGTTTCTGCACTTCCCACTAATTTCTTCCCTGGGATTCTAACCATCTGACACTCCCAGTCATCACTCACAGTCCACTTCACCATACAGATTTTAAAGCCAGAGATTCATAATGCTGTGGCCACACCTAGAAGGAGACAGACACCTCCATCACCAAACATTGAGCAGTCATGTGTGGATCTATCACATAGCATTACTGGAGTACCAAAAGAATCTATTATGAAGAAAACTTTATACCCATTCTCTTAACTTCAGACTGAGGATAGAAAAATAAATAAGTAACATAAATGGAATTTTTGAGCAGGTGTTCAGGACAAGGAAGTATCAACAAACTGATTCACATTCAGGGAACAAATTACCCCTCAGATAATTACCTTCTCACTATAATTTCCAGGGCAGGTGGACAGTCTCCTCATCCAATTGGTCAACAGGGAGATCAAAGCATCCAGGATCGAATATTCTTTCATTTGAGAATGATCATAAAATCTCTGTTGGACCTCAGCCAATCACTTCCTCTTCCGAAAATAACAAAAACCTTTCTCTCCTGAGGTTCATAGGGCATTGGCTTTTATCCTCATCAAGCATCACAAAATTGTTGCCAAAAATGTGAGGGAAAAGAAAAAGATTTCAGGTACCAATTGCCAATTAAACACATACTGCAGATGGTGGGCACTGAGGGGGGCACTTGACAGGATGAGCACTGGGTGTTATTCTGTATGTTGGCAAATTGAACACCAATAAAAAATAAATTTATTATTAAAAAAATAAACACATACTACATGTCGACTATATGACTCTCCACGTGAGAGGTGATAGTACATTTTAAAAGGGATTATTTTCCACACTTACCAGACCCTTCAGTGCAGTTTCAAAGAAAATGAAAATGCATCTTGGATGATTTGATCACTTTAAAGAAACAGCACAAAGTGTTCTCAAATTCTTGAAATTAAAAAGTTCATTTCACTTAGTTTTTCATAAAGATAGATTAGATTTCACGTGGAAGACAATTTATTTTTAGTGAAATTTTATCTTAGTTCCAATTTGTTGTTCATAATTTCAGAAGTGGAGAAGTATTGCTATCATAAGGTATTCAACCATTTCTATTATTTTTATCTCTAAAGATGTTTAAGGTTTTTCAGTCACCATATAATTAATCCAATGTCCATCTGTAACACATGAAGGTAAATTATTCCTATCATAAACAAGATTCAATAACAGAAAGATAAAAATCAGAAAATGCCAAAATCTCATATGTTCGGTTTTAAATCTGAAAGATACTTTCAAGACAACCTAATCCAACCATTTATTGTAAAATCACAAAGGCATCCAAATGACTTACCCTAGTCACACAGAGTACTAGTGACAAAGCTAGTATCTAGTCCCAAGTCTTTGGGATTCCACCCTAGAATTCTTGGAAAATTATACAAATTTGTTATATGTCCCACTAAATCTAACCTCATTGAATGTCAAAAAAAGTCAGGAAAACGAAAAATCAATGAAGAATTTATATGATTATAATGGGGATTGAGGTGTAAATGAAAACCTTAAACTCTCAGCCAGCTTTTGCATCCTATTTGCTCTATTCATTTACTGATCAAACAGTAATAATACAGAGTGAGAAATCTATAAATGTTACTAATGTCAGCCAAACAAAAAATACCAGGTCTTATATACAGTTAATGATCAAATTTAGGCAGACTAAGAGTTATGAGTGGAATTTTTCTCATCCTTTTATATCACCCAATAGAATGAGCCATCTTCAGAATACTCCTAATTACCTTGAAAAAGTTCTTCACCTTGTGGAGCTAATAAATTTTATGTATAGACATCCTTTCCCCATCGATCATGATTGAGATTGGAAATATGGTAACACTGAAGCAATATACAAATCTAGGACAATCAGTCTAGATAAAGGCTTTCTTCTCCTATTTAAGCTAATCCTGCCAAGAATTTGTGACTCATCTTCAGCAAAGTTTGTCACTGCCAATGGGAGACACCTGGGACACCTGTTCTCTATTATTCTAAGTGGACCCTGAAGGAGCAATTAAGTATCACTTTTGCTGGGTGCCTGGCTGTCACTGGTGTTCAGACAAAGGCCAGTTCAGACTTCTGATCCAAATGTATGTAAAAGGGTGTGAGCTTGAGCAGAGGGCAGGACCAAACCTTTCTCCCAGCTCACATAATCTGGGCCAGTACAGACTCAGGTTCAGGTGCTCAGAATAATGTGCTCACACATGTGGACTGGGTGGCAGTTGGGGGCACGGCGGCGTCAGAAAGGCAGGTAGCATTTCTAGACTGCCTTTTGTGGAAGTCTAGAGCCATGGAGCAAATGTTCCCAGGCTTCCCAGCATGAACTATCTCTACCGATAGCGCTTGCCCCCTCACCATCTTTCACCCACACATCTTGGCTCCCTTACCAAGCTCTCTTCCCTTCCCCGTCCTCCCATGTTTTCTCCCAGATCTAATTCTACCACCTCTACAAGGCTTCTTTGACTTCCTGGAGGGAAATGATTACCCTCTGCTAAATTTCAGTCACACCCAGGGGCTCTCCAACCATGCTTCAGTGATAATGGCATGGGCTTTGGAGTCTTTACAGAGCTGGAGTCAAATCCCAAGCCTGAATGCTACTGGTTGTGTGACTTGGAGCAAGTCTCTTAACCTCTACAGGACTTAATTATAATAATGATAAGACTTCCCTCATTATCGCAGTACCTAATATATGAAAAGGGTTTGGTAATATTTTACTTCCTCTTCCCCCCATGTGGCACCTATTTACATATATATGTTTTTCTGTATGAGCAGAGAACAGACTAGATATGTCTATTACCTTCTTCCCTATGAAAATGTCCTGACTATATCTGACACTTAATGCATAATTGTTGATTAAGTGACTGATCCATTTGGTTAAGTGGGTTTGTTATTAAAAGGCACTTCAACCACTTCTAATTTCACTAAGCAGTGTGATGTACTTAGAACAAGCACTAAAGTAAATAGTTCACAAAAGGCTTTGAGACCTGTTATTTGAGCAGTTGTGTGAATTGTCTTTTTTAAATATTATTTATTTATTTGTTTGAGAGAGAGAGCACACTCACACACACAAGTGAGGGGGAGAGGTAGAGGGAGAGGGAAAAGCAGATTTCCTGCTAAGCAGGGAGCCCTATGTGGGGCTCAATCATCAGACCCTGAGATCATGACCTGGGCAGAAGGCAGAAACTTAACCAAATGAGCCACCAAGATGCCCCAAATTATTGTAACTTTTATAATTTCTCTGAATACAATAATTTTTTAAGTCTATATAATGTGAATACTAATATCTACCTTCAGGATTTTCAGGACTTCATTTTGGAAACCACATGAGTTATTATTATGGATTATTAATTAATTAATTAAATTTATTATTTATTATTAATTTGGAAACCATTACACAAAAGATTGTGTGCTGGCAGCACTATGCCCGAGCAGGTTATCTTTTTTTCAATGAAACAAAAGATACATAAACAAAAAATTTCCTTCCTGAGATGTTACTGATATGTCACCATTCATGAATAAATGTGTATGAGTTAAGTTAAAGGCTAAACTACTATAACGAAGAAACCCAAATATATGGTGGCTTAATATTTTCTCTTTCACTCAATAATCTGAAATGTGTATGAGTAATGGGGTTGTTTCCAGACTGATGGGATAGCCTTGCCCCATCTTATTAAGAGATCCAGGTTTCTCCCAAGTCAATGATTCTTGATCTCCTAGGCCATTATTGTCTTCACCTTCATGAAATATTCCACAACCTCCACACTTCATCTCGTAAGAAGAAAAGTGACAGGAAGCCTTGGGAAAGCAATTTATTTCAAGCAAGTGAAGCATTTACACACATAACTTCTACTTACAGTCTATGGGCTAAAACTTAATTATGTTGCCTATTTAGCTACAAGGGAAGCTGGGAAATGTGGCCAAGCTGGAAAGTCATACAGGAAAAAGGGAGAGTAAATTTTTAGAAAAAAATTAGCTATTTCCCTAGCTATACAAGAAGAAACTGAAGATAGGAGAATTTACAAAAAAAAAGACTTGCTGTCAGAATGAAATTTATGTTACTCCTTAAAACAGATTCAAAAAAAGGAAAGGAGAATGATCAGATAGTTAAACAGGAAGAAAGGGAAATGTGAAAGGAAGATAAAAGAAGTAGAGAGGCATATGACCTACCCTGAATGCTAAAAGAGGAAAGTAAGAAAGTGAATTTAAGAGTTCTAACATACTGATGGGGCGGGGCAGAATGGCAAAAGAGTAGGGTCCCCAAGTCACTGTCCCCACCAACCTACCTAGATAACTTTCAAATCATCCTGAAAATCTACTAATTTGGCCTGAGATTTAAAGACAGAACAGCTGGAAAGCTACAGAAAGAAAAGTTCGCACTTCTAACAAGGTAGAAAGACAGAAAAAAAGAATAAAAAATAATCCAGTTGGGAAGGGGCCCCCACAAGGAGCTGGGATAAGGCTGGGTGGCCAGAGCATTCAGGACAGGAAAGTTCAGCCCTGGAAAAGCAGGAACTTTAACAATCTTCCCAGACAGAAAAGCGCTCACAGGGAGCTCAGGCAGGATCCCAGGAGGGGCAGTGGAGCCTCCAGGTTCCGGGGTCACTAACAGAGAAGGTGTGCCCCAGGTGGAGCCCGAACCCTGCGGGGCCTTGGGAGAAGTTCAGGCCACGGCTCTGCACAGACCCGGCTGTGCAGCCCCAAGCGTGATTCCAGCGGCAAAGGCCCCAGAGCCCAGGGCACTGGGGGACACAGACCAGGATCCTGCACTCCCCGGGGGACAGGCAGAGGCTGGGAGGGCACAGGACAGGGAGGATGCTTCTGCCACTGGGCTGCCCGAGCTGTGAGGACCAGCGCCTCCCATCCCTGGAGAATCCAGGCCAATGCGGACTGGAAGACTGTGGTAGTTACTGCGGGAGCTGACTCCAGGGCTGGAAGGCTGGCTGAGGACAGTCTTGTTATTCCTCCTGGTGTCACCCTGTGCCTGGGAGGGGCGGGGCGCCCAGGGAACAGGGGCCTCACAGGATAAACAGCTCCCACTGAGCCGAGCACCTGACAGGGTGCTGGACAGTTCCCCAGGTGCACACACCTGAGAATCAGCACAACAGGCCCCTCTCCCAGAAGACCAGCTGGAAGGAGAGGGAAAGAACAAGTTCTTGACTGAGCAGCGCTGGAGAGCTTCAGGGGAAGTCGAGGGATTTACAGTATATAGAACCAGAGAATACCCATCCTTGTATTTTTGTTTTTTGTTCATTGGTGTTTTTTCTGTTTTTTTTTCCTTTGTTTTTTCCCTTTTTTTTCTCTTTTATTTTTCCTTCCTTTTTCCAGTACAACTTGTTTTTAACCACTCTTCACTGAGCAAAATGACTAGAAAGAACTCACCACAAAAGAATCAGAAACAGGACTCTCTCCCACAGAATTACAAAATTTGGATTACAATTCGATGTCAGAAAGCCAATTCAAAAGAAAATAATAAAGCTACTTGTGGCTCTGGAAAAAAGCATAAAGGACTCAAGAAACTTCATGACTGCAGAATTTAGATTGAATAAGGCTGAAATTAAAAATCAATTAAATGAGATGCAATCCAAACTGGAGGTCCTAACGATGAGGGTTAATGAGGTAGAAGAACCAGTGAGTGGCATAGAAGACACTTTGATGGCAAGGAGGGAAGCTGAGGAAGAAAGAGAAAAACAATTAAAAGATCATGAGGATAGGTTAAAGGAAATAAATGACAGCCTCAGAAGGAAAAATCTACATTTAATTGGGGTTCCAGAGGATGCCGAAAGAGACAGAGGACCAGAAAGCATATTTGAATAATCATAGCTAGAACTTCCCTAACTTGGAGAGGTAAACAGGCATTCAGATCCAGGAGATAGAGAGCCCCCCACTAAAATCATAAAAACCGTTCAACACCTCGAAATTTAATAGTGAAACTAGCAAATTCCAAAGATAAAGAGAAAATCCTTAAAGCAGCAAGAGATAAGAGATCCCTAACCTATATGGGGAGAAGTATTAGGTTAACAGCAGACCCCTCCACAGAGACTTGGAAGGCCAGAAAGGGCTGGTAGGATATATTCAGGGTCCTAAATGAGAAGAACATGCAGCAGAATACTTTATTCAGCAAGGGTCTCATTCAGAATAGAAGGAGAGATAAACAGCTTCCAAGATAGGCAGAAGCTGAAAGAATATGTGACCACCAAACCAGCTTTACAAGAAATATTAAGGGGGACTCTCTAAAAGAAGTTCAAAGGAACAATCTACAAAACAGTGACTGAATAGGTATTATGATGACACTAAATTTATATCTTTCAACAGTAACTCTGAATGTGAATGGGCTTAATGATCTCATCAAAAGGTGCAAGGTTTCAGACTGTATAAAAAACACAAGATCACTATTTGCTGTCTACAAGTGACTCATTTTAGACCTAAGGACACCTACAGCCTGAAAATAAAAGGTGGAGGACGATTTACCTTTCAAATGGTCCTCAAAAGAAAGCAGGGGTAGCAATCCTCATCTCAGATAAATTAAAGTTTATACCAAAGACTGTAGGAAGAGATGAAGAGGAACACTAAATCATACTTAAAGGATCTACCCAACAAGAGGACCTAACAATCATGAATATTTATGCCCCTAATGTGGGAGTTGCCAAGTATATAAATCAATTAATAACCAAAGTTAAGACATATTTAGATGATAATACACTTATACTGGGAGACTTCAACATGGCGCTTTCTGTAAATGACAGATATTCTAAGCACAACATCTCCAAAGAAACAAGAGGTATAAATGATTCATTGGACCAGATGGATTTCACAGATATTTACAGAACTATACATCCAAATGCAACTGAATACACATTCTTCTCAAGTGCTCATGGAGCTTTCTCCAGAATAGACCACATACTGGGTCACAAATCAGGTCTTAACGAATACCAAAAGATTGGGATCCTCCACTGCATATTTTCAGACCACAATGCTATGAAACTAGAACTCTATCAGAAGAAGAAATTTGGAAGAAATTCAAACAGGTGGAGGTAAAAGACCATCCTGCTAAGATGAAAGGAAATTAGAGAGGAATTAAAAAGATTCATGGAAACTAATGAAAATGAAGATACAACCGTTCAAAATCTTTGGGATACAGTAAAAGCAGTCCTGAGGAGGAAATACATTGCAATACAAGCATCCATCAAAAAAACTGGAAAGAACTCAAATACAAAAGCTAAGCTTGCACCTAAAGGAACTGGAGAAAGAGCGGCAAATAAAACCCACACCCAGCAGAAGAAGAGAGCTAATAAAGATTTGAGCAGAACTCAATGAAATAGAGACCAGAAAAACTGTGGAACAGATAAATAAAACCAGAAGTTGGTTCTATGAAAGAATTAATAATATTGATAAACTATAGCCAGCCTTACTAAAAACAAAAAAGAGTCAAATTAATAAAATCACGAATGAAAAAGGAGAGATCACCACCAATACCAAGGAAATACAAACGATTTTAAAAACATTATGAGCAGCTATACACTAGTCAATTAGACAATCTAGAAGAAATGGGCGTATTTCTGGAACCCCACAAACTACCAAAACTGGAACAGGAAGAATAGAAAACTTGAACAGGCCGATAACCAGGGAGGAAATTGAAGCAGTAATCAAAAACCTCCTTAGACACAAAAGTCCAGGGCCAAATGGCTTCCCAGTGGAATTCTATCAAATGTTTAAAGAAAAAAAAACAAGACCTATTCAACTAAAGCTCTTCCAAAAGATAGAAAGAGATGGAATACTCCAAACTCATTTTATGAGGCCAGCATCATTTTAATTCCAAAACCAGACAAAGACCCCACCAAAAAGGAGAATTATAGACCAATATCTCTGATGAACACAGATGCAAAAATTCTCACCAAGATACTAGCCAATAGGATTCAACAGTACATTAAAAAGAACAGTCCTCAGCATCTTAAAAGCCATCTACAAAAAGCCCAGAGCAAATATCATTCTCAATGGGGAAACACTGGAGCCTTTCCCCTAAGATTATGAACATGACAGGGATGTCCACTCTCAGCACTGCTATTCAACATATTACAAGAAGTCCTAGCCTCAGCAATCAGAAAACAAACAGAAATAAAAGGCATTCAAATTGGAAAAGAAGATGTCAAACTCTCCCTCTTTGCAGATGACTTCATACTGTACGTAGAAAAACCAAAAGCCTCCACCCCACGATTCCTAGAACTCATACAGCAGTTCGGCAGTATGGCAGGATACAAAATCAATGCCCAGAAGTCAGTGGCATTTCTATACACTAACAATGAAACTAAAGAAAGAGAAATTAAGGAGTCAATCCCTTTTACAATTGCACCGAAAAGCATAAGATACCTAGGAATAAACCTAACCAAAAAGGCAAATGATCTATACCCTAAAAACTATAGTACACTTCTGAAAGAAATTGAGGAAGACACAAAGAGATGGAAACATATTCCATGCTCATGGATTGGATGAATTAATACTATGAAAATGTCAATGTTACCCAGGACAAGTCACACATTTAATGCAATTCCTATAAAAATTCCATGGACTTTCTTCAGAGAGTTGGAACAAATCATGTTAAGATTTGTGTGGAATCAGAAAAGACCCTGAACAGCCAGGGAAATATTGAAAAAGAAAACTGGAGCCAGGGGCATCACAATGCCGGATTTCAGGTTGTACTACAAAGCTGTGATCATGAAGACAGTGTGGTACTGGCACAGAAACAGACACATAGATCAATGGAACAGAATAGAGAACCCAGAAATGGCCCCTAAAGTCTATGGTCAACTAATATTGGACAAAGCAGGAAAGAGTATCCACTGGAAAAAGGACAGTCTATTCAATATATGGTGCTGGGAAAATTGGACATCCACATGCAGAAGAATGAAACTAGACCACTCTCTTACACCAGACACAAAGATAAACTCAAAATGGATGAACGATCTAAATGTGAGACAAGATTCCTTCAAAATCCTAGAGGAGAACACAGGCAACACCCTTTTTGAACTTGGCCACAGAGACTTCTTACAAGACACATCTATGAAGGCAAGGGAAACAGAAGCAAAAATGAACTATTGGGACTTCATCAAGATAAAAAGCTTCTGCACAGCAAAGGAAACAGTCAATAAAACTAAAAGACAACCTACAGAATGGGAGAAGATATTTGCAAATGACCTATCAGATAAAGGGCTAGTATCCAAGATCTATAAAGAACTTATTAAACTCAACAGCAAGGAAACAAACAATCCAATCATGAAATGGGCAAAAGACATGAACAGAAATTTCACAGAGGAGACGTAGACATGGCAAACAAGCACATGAGAAAATGCTCCACATCACTTGCCATCAGGAAAATACAAATCAAAACTACAATGAGATACCACCCCACACCAGTGAGAATGGGGAAAATTAACAAGACAGGAAGCAACAAATGTTGGAGAGGATATGGAGAAAGGGGGACCCTCTTGCACTGTTGGTGGGAATGTGAACTGGTGCAGCCACTCTGGAAAACTGTGTGGAGGTTCCTCAAAGAGTTAAAAATAGACCTGCCCTACGACACAGCAATTGCACTGCTGGGGATTTACCCCAAAGATTCAGATGCAGTGAAACACCAGGACACCTGCGCCTGATGTTTATAACAGCAATGTCCACAGTAGCCAAACTGTTGAAGGAGCCTCAGTGTCCATCGAAAGATGAATGGATAAAGAAGCTGTATTATATGTATATAATGGAATATTCCTCATCCATTAGAAACAACAAATACCCACTAGATGCTTCGACATGGATGGACCTGGTGGGTTCTAAGTCAATTGGAGAAGGACAAACATTATATGGTCTCATTCATTTGGGGAATATAAAAAATAGTGAAAGGGAATAGAGGGGAAGGGCGAGAAAATGAGTGGGAAATATCAGTGAGGGTGATAGAACTTGAGAGACACCTATCTCTGGGAAACGAACAAGGGGTGGTGGAAAGGGAGGTGGGTGGGGGGTGGGGTGACTGGGTCACGGGCACTGAGTTGGGGGCACTTGATGGGATGAGCACTGGGTGATATGCTATATGTTGGCAAATTGAACTCCAATAAAAATAAATAATAAAAAAGAATTCTAACATTCTTATACAGTATCATGAGTCTCAGCAAATGGGTCTCTTAAAAATTATGTGTAATTCCCAAAAGCTGCCCCTCAAAAGATGAGTGTCAGGCAGAGCTGTAGAAAGGTTGACTGGAAGATGGTGAGAGCTGTGCTGTGAGACTTAGCAGAAAGGGAAGGCCTTCCAGCAGGAGATGCTTGGAAACTTGTGCAAATTTAGGGATCTCAGAATGCCTTGGAGAGTCAAGCCTAGGCAATACCATAGCCCACTCTACCCAGGTCCTATGCCCTAACATCAGCTGGGACCAACTATTAAAACAATCCAATTATTAATTTTTGGTTGAGTCCTTATGTCCTAGCTGTAGCCCTGAATGTGTTTTGTACTCTTCAAGTCCTTTTTCAGCTTTTCTCTAATAACTACTCGTCTTGCCTCATATCTTCCTGAAAAGGGAAGTACCATCCTATCAGAGTTTCTCAATCTCATTCCTTCTATCCTCAATCTTTGTTGATTCCTATCCTCTATTAAAGTTCTATGAGAAACCAGCCAAAAAAAAAATAAAAAATGGTTCATTTTCCCCTACAACAAACTGTTGAACATTGTTATTTTCTTTAAGGTGCCCATAGAATTTATGATAATTCTCATGCTAGACATAATGTGTATACCAGACATGCAAAGAAGTAGGACAATACACCCATATTTTGAGTGAGAAAAATGAATGAAAACCAACTCAGAAATGACAAAAATAATAAAATCAGTAGACAAGAACGTTAAAACAGTTATTTAACAACTATATTCTAAATATTCAGGAAACTATAGAAAAACATAATAAATGGAGACCTAGAAGATTTAGAGGATTCCAATACAATTTCTGTGATATAAACTACAGTGTCTTAAATTAATAATACACTTAATGGGATTAACAGTACATTAGACATTGCAAAAAAAAAAAAAGATTGGTGAATTTGAAACACTAGCAATACAACCTATCCACATCAAACACAGAAGAAAACAAAAAGCATAAGAATAGTACATCAGTGAGTCCCAAATCAACATCAAATAGATTAATATATGTGTGATTAAACCCTACAAGAAGATAAGGAGTGGAATAGAATGTAAGAAATATTGAAATGAATAAAGGGTAAATTTTTTCCAAATTCAATAAAAAATATAAACTCATAGATATAATAAATTCAGTAAACTCCATGCACAATAAAAACTAAAAAAAAATCACCAGTACACATCCTTAAAGCCAATGATAGAAAAATCTCTAAAAACAACCAAAATAAAAAAGACACAGTAAATACAGAGAGAAATGATAAGAAAGATAGATCAATGCAGAACACTATGGAGAAAAATCTTTAGAGTTCTGAAAGGGGAGAAAACTGTCAATGTAGAATCTTGTGTCCAGTAAAAATATCTTTCAAAAGTAAAGGTGAAAAATATTTCACAAATACAAAAGGAATTCTTCACCAGTAAACATAAATAAGAAATATTAAATGAAATCTTCAGTGAGAAGGAAAATTATGCCAGATGGAGATCTAGATTTACCTAAAAGAATGGAGAACACTAGAAACAGTAATTCTAGGAAAGATTTAATATTTTATTTATTATTTAAATATATTTAAAGATAATAAACTACCTAAAGAAAAATAATAAGGGGGATCCCTGAGTGGCTCAGTGGTTTAACACCTGCTTTTGGCCCAGGGCATGACCCTGGAATCACAGAATTGAGTCCCGCATCGGGTTCCCTTCATGGAGTCTGCTTCTCCCTCTGCCTCTCTCTCTCTGTGTGTGTGTGTCTTCATGAATAAATAAATAAAATCTTAAAAAATAATATCGTGGGATTTATAATACATTCAGAAGTAAATGATGACAATGACACAAAGGCCATCTGGGAAGAAATGAAATAATGTTATCATAAGATTCTTAATACTATATATTAAATGATATAATATCACTTGAGATACACTGTAATAAAGAAGAATACTACAAACCCTAAAGTGACCACTAAACTTAAACACATAGTTACAGTTAACAAGCTAAATTGGAAATCAAATCGAATCATAACAAATACTTTTAGTCATGCAAGGGAGAGCATAAAATAAGAATAACAGGGAAAAAGTAGATGAGATAAAGAGAAAGGAAATAGAATAGAATACAGTAAATACAGAAATAGAATACAGTAAATTTAAATTCAAAGTTCAAGCGTAGGGCACTCTCAAGAACAGTGGATGTCGTGGGGAAAGACATTCCACCTTTAGAATCATGAATGAAGTAAAGATACAGCCTAGTATTAAGTAAAGTAAAAAAACTAGTAAAGATACAGCCTGTGAACTAGCCTAGCAGCTAGTTCACAGGAGAAAATCAAGGAGTAAGACAGCTGGGATGAGCTGTCCAGGAATGAGAACAAATATCAAACACTGACCTCATACAATGGAATATTACTGAGCCATCAAAAAGAACGAAATCTTGCCCTTTGCAATGATATGGATGGAGCTAGAATGTGTTATGTTAAATGAAATAAGTCAGTCAGAGAAAGACAAATAGATGATCTCATGTATATGTGGAATTTAAGGAACAAAACAGATGAACATACGGAAATGGAGAAAGAAAAAAAGGAGAGAGAGAAACAAGCTATAAGAGACTCCTACTGATAGAGAACAAATATGCTTTCTGGTTCTCTGTCCCTCTCAGTGGCCTTTGGAACACCAATTAAGTGTAGATTTTTCCTTCTGAGGCTGTTATTTATTTCCCTTAACCTTTCCTCATGATCTTTTAATTATTTTTCTCTTTTTTCCTCAGCTTCCTTCCTTGCCATCAACTTGTCTTCTATGCCACTCACTGGTTCTTCTACCTCATTAACCCTCATCGTTAGGACCTCCAGTTTGGATTGCATCTCATTTAATTGATTTTTAATTTCAGCCTTATTTGATCTAAATTCTTCAGTCATGAAGTCTCTTCAATTCTTTATGCTTTTTTCCAGAGCCACCAGTAGCTTTATAATTGTGTTTTTGAAGTGGCTTTCTGACACTGAATTGTAATCCAAATTCTGTATCTGTGGGAGAGAGTACTGTTTCTGATTCTTTCTTTTGTGATGAGTTCTTCCTTCTAGTCATTTTGCTCATTTAGTCCTCTAGTCATTTAGTGCAGAGTGGCTAAAAATGAGTTTTACTGGAAAAAGAAGGAAAAAAAAAAGGAGGGGTATCCTCTGGTTCTATATACTGTAAATCTCTTGACTTCCTCTGGCGCTTTCCAGCTTGATCGGTCAAGAACTTGCTCTTCCCCTGTCCTTCCAACTGGTCTTCTGGGGGGAGGGGCCTGCTGTGCTGGTTCTCGGATGTGTGCACCTGGGGAAGCTGCCCCGCCCCCTGCCAGGTGCATGGCTCAGTGGGAGCTGTTTATCCCTTGAGGCCCTTGTTCCCTGGTGGCCCCTGCTCCATCCCAGGTACAGGGTGATTCATGAGGAACAACAACACTGGCATTAGCCCGCTCTCCAGCTCTGGAGTCAGCTGCTGCAGTAACTACCACAGTTTCTCAGTCCACACACTCCTGGATGATCCGGGGCGGGGGTGCTGATCTGCACAGCTTGGGGGTGCCCGTCTGCCGGAAAGCCCTCCCTCTCTTGGGCCCTCCCCACCTCACCTGTCCTGGCGGAGCGCAGGATCACTGGTGGCATCCCCCATTGCCCTGGGATCCGGGGCGCAGCTCCCCAAGGCAGCAGGGCGCAGCCCCCTCCGCCCGGAGCCACCGCCAGAGCTGCTCCCGAGGCCTCGCAGGGCGCCGCTCCAGCCCTTTACCCAGCTGGGCCCCGCGGCGTGCGGAGCGCTCTCCCCCGGGGCACTTCCTCTGTTAGTGACCCCGGGAAATGGGAGGCTCCACTGCCCCTCCTGAGATTCTGCCCGAGTTCCCTGGTAAGAGCCTTTCTGTCCAGGAAGAATCCGGTGCAGATTTTTAAAGTTCCTGCTTCTCCAGGACTGGGCTTTCCTGTCCTGGAGGCTTTCACCACCTGACCTTAGACCGGCTCCTCTAGGGACCCCTCCCCAACTTGATTATTTTTTTCCCCCACCTTCCTACCTTGTTAGAAGCACAAACTCTCCTCTCTGTAACGTTCCAGCTGTTCTCTCTTTAAATCTCAGGTTGAATTTATAGGTTTTCAGGATGATTTGAAAGTTATCTATGTAAGTTGTGGGGACAGGTGACTTGGGGACCCTACTCCGCTGCCATCTTGCCCCCTCTATTTTAAAATTTTTTTTTTAAATTTTTATTTATTTATGATAGTCACAGAGAGAGAGAGAGAGAGAGAGGCAGAGACACAGGCAGAGGGAGAAGCAGGCTCCATGCATCGGGAGCCTGATGTGGGATTCGATCCTGAGTCTCCAGGATCACGCCCTGAGCCAAAGGCAGGCACTAAGCCGCTGCGCCATCCAGGGATCCTCTATTTTTAAATTTGTTTCAAGCATGCTTGTGATTGATCATTGAAGTGTTTTTGTGATGGCTACTTCAAACTCTTTCAAATAATTCTACTATCTCTATCATCCTGATGTTGCTGATATGACAAGTTTTTGTCAACTGATACTTGGGCATTTAGCTCTTATTTAAACTTTGTGTTTTATCTGGTGTTCTTTGACACTGTACTGGGAGAGTAAGGGAGCTTCACTTTATTACCACTGGTGGGGTTCCAAATTTCACACTTAAACTTTCAGTTTCAACTTAGTAGCATTATGAAATTGGGACTTTATAAAATCTGGGAGGATTATATATGCTCTGTCTTTGAAGATTTCCATGGAGGACAATGGACATTTGGGAGTCCAAATTATTATATTTGTATATGTAATGAAAAGGTAGCTATGATTTTGGTATCATAATTTTCTGTTTCCAACAATGCCCAATTAGTAGCTACCAGGGATTCTAGAGGGACATTGGACTTTGTTCTATCTTCTAATGAGGTCTGGTGTATCTGGGGTTTGCCACTGGTCCTAATGGATCCTGACTGGTGTCAAGAGAGTCGAATGCTAAGAATATGATGGGGGAAATTACTTTAAGTTTTATCTTAGCTACCAATGACATGTTTATTCTCCTCAACATGGAGAATTTAGGAAGTGGAAATGCATTTTACCTGCCCTGGAATGTATTTAAGAAGAATACTATTAGAAGGGACTAGTTTGAGTGAGGAGGCTGTCTTCCACCCTGCTCTGGAGCATTTGCCCAGCAAGCAGAGTCTCCTGTTGGTGGTGGCTGACTCAGAAGCAGAATGGGATTTTGGAGAACTTGGAGCCTGTAAGGAAGGTATAAAACTTTTTGGAATTCCAAGTTAACTTACTCCCAGATTCCAGTAGAGCACTGGGGATGGTATATATGTGCTCTCCTTTCTTTCTCAGGATTTCATCAGGCAAGAATGCCACGGAACTTTCACTTTTGTTTATCCCAGTTTTAGAAAGTTCCGATTTCATATGAAGAAGCATGCTTAGCAGACAAGATGCACATTTTGAACTTTTCTCTAGGACAAATTAGGATAATTTTAAATGCAAGTGCTTCTCTGTCTCTTCCCATCCTCTCTCTCTCTCTCTCTCTCTCTCTCTCACACACACACACACACACGTACATACACACACAATTTCTAAGTGCCTAGATCAGAATTTTGATTTGTTGGAAGAGTGAAAGAGAAGGAGACTGAGTTCTGTTTATTGTGAGCTGCATTTAGGTGAGTAAATGGCCTTAGTGTGATTGCATTATTTTGCTGCTCGTTTATTGTAAATTGAAGCAGAGTCTGTTCCTCTTTAGACTGATTTAATATACTCAAAAGAGTGAGGTTTGACTAAGTCAGACAGCCAGTTCAGAGATCTGAAATGAACACTAGTTGACCAGAGTGACAAAGGCTCACATAGAGAAGTTTATGGACTTGAAGGAATATTTTATTTAGGTGGACAATATAAGAGAGAATGATCAGAAAATAATTGCCAGAGTCAAGGCATACAATTTCTCTTTCTATCCTCAGGCTAGCATCTCCTAAATGTAGGGACTCATAGGGTCAGAAGATATTCTCCCTTAGAATGACCACTTACTGACTAGTCTCAAGCTCTGTAGGAGAATCACCTGACCTGTGTCTCCAAAAATATAATTAGAGTCCACCTTCTACTCTAGTACTCTCACTTTAGAGAGCTGCACCTGGAAGCAAAGGAAGTTTCCCTACAGATGATGTTATGACTTCAAATATGGATGAAAAATCCTAAGGATATCATCAAGGTATATATATTTTTTTGGTGGGATGACCTACTCATAAGTATTTTAACTAAGGATGCAATTTTCCTTTTATAATATTTACATTGTGGATGCATGATATGAATGGTACCTTATCAATAATGATCAGATATATAACTTAAAGAAGGATTTTTTCTGCTTGTCAATAAACTATAGAAGAATAACTAACACTGTTAAAGTTACATTATTCTTTATGAAGACTTATAATCACATGCACGGTTCTTTTTTACCACTTAACATAAACATATTCATAGATAAAAATATATTTTTACTTAATAAAGTGCAAAACTTAGACATAAAATATAAAGTTTAAAGTAGTAGAAAAATCCAATGACCATGCCTACATTTTTTTAATTGATTTATTTCCATTCTTAAAATTTTTAAATTAAAGTATAGTTGACACACAGTGTTCCGTTAGTTTCAGGTATACAATATAGCAATTCAACAACTCTATATGTTATGCTATGTTCACCACAAGTTTAGCTAACATCTGCACCATACAATACTATTACAATACCATCAATTATATTCCCTATGCTATACTTTTCATCTCTGTGACTTATTCATTCCATAACTGGAAGGCTGTACCTCCCACTCCCCTTCTTCCATTTGTCTACACTGTTTTATACATTTAATAAAATAAAGTTCTTCATTCTTCAGTTATGATACCCTACACAATAGCTCAGAGAGTTGGAGAAATGGAAAAGTCGGTGATGGAGGATGCAAGAAACCACACAGAAGTTCAGGAATTCACTTTGGAGGGTTTTCCTGGTGTCCAGCACCCTGGAAAGATTCTCTTCCTGGTGCATCTGTTGGCATACCTGGCCTCCATCATGGGAAACATACTCATAATCACCATTACCTGGGCTGACCATCACCTCCAGACACCCATGTACTTCTTCCTCAGCAGTTTCTCCTTTTCTTTTTTTTTTTAATTTTTTTTATTTTATTTTATGATAGTCACAGAGAGAGAGAGGCAGAGACATAGGCAGAGGGAGAAGCAGGCTCCATGCACCGGGAGCCTGATGTGGGATTCGATCCCGGGTCTCCAGGATCGCGCCCTGGGCCAAAGGCAGGCGCCAAACCGCTGCGCCACCCAGGGATCCCAGTTTCTCCTTTTCTGAATGCTGTTTTATAACCACTGTTATTCCAAAATTGCTGGATATCTTTCTGGTAGGGAGGCAATCAATTTACTTTGCTGCCTGCTTCACACAAGACTTTATCTTTCTTTTCCTGGGAATAACTGTTTTCTTCCTTATGGCTATATTATCCGTAGATCGGTACTTGGCCATTTGCAAACCTCTGTATTACCCAACCATCAAGAACCCAAGGATGTGTTTCCTTCTGGTCATTGCCTGTTTAGCTTTGGGATTCATCCTTATGGTGGTTCCAGTTGTAATGCTTTCCTATTCATCCTTCTGTGGTTCCCATATCATACCTCACTTCTTCTGTAATTTTGGGCCCCTGGTTTATCTCTCCTGTTCTGGTACCAGATATACTGAGATGTTGGCCTTTGTCCTTGATTTGTTTATCCTTTTGACATCCCTATCATAACCATCATTACCTACAGCAACATAGTAATCACAATTGTGCAACTCCCATCAGCCAAGGAGAAAAAGAAAGCTTTCTCCACCTGCTCCTCTCACCTCATAGTCCTCTCTCTGATATATGGCAGCTGTGTCTTTATATATATGAAACCAAAGCAAATGAAAAGGCTGAACTCCAACAGAGAGGCTACCCTTGTGAACATGGTGGTAACCACACTGCTCAACCCTGTCATCTCTACTCTGCAGAACAAGCAGGTCCACTAGGCTGCAAGGGATACTCTGTCCAGGGTTAGATTGAAGAAATAGAACCACTGACTGTCAGAGGAGAATGCTACTTCTACATCTAATACAATGTCCCTTCTATTTCTGGAATCTCCTATATAGGCTAGCAAATACATTATTAGAGGTTCTGCTTGTTTATTCTTAGAATAGGGGCAAATTTATCTTATAATCCAATATTCTCCACTTCTTGAAAACTTTAACATTCTTCTTTATACTGAGATGAAATTATCTTCCTGGATCTTTTCACTAGTTTTAGATCATTAGAATTCAGCAAATTTTAATGAACAGCCTCATATACATGATTCTGTTTGATGCATGTGGAATCTCAAAGTTGGAAAGCTGGTATTTCAAGTATCTATTTTTGGTAAGTGCATGAGGATGAAAAATGAAATTCACAAGAATTAAGAGTATCAAATTGGTTCAAGGATAGATGTAATGAGGTCACTATATTTATTTTTGAAGGACACATATATAACTGTCATGATATTAATAATACTACTTGAAATGACTTAATGCATTATTTTCAATGGTGCATAGTTTTTTATAAATAGAATGTAAATCTTTATAATTCTAGTTCTGACTATAATAAAGACATATAAATGTCTCTAATTGAAATGTAAAGTTTCCATTGGTATTACTGGTTTGCCAGGATGATTTCAGTACTAAAGACCTGATGATGAGTACCATAGGAAAGGAAGCATTATAAGTTCTGGAACAAGGAATTGAGTAGTTAAGATTGTTTCCCTACAACAGGAAATATAAAGGAACTTGGAGGAATCTAACCAGAGGTAGAAAGGAGTCTAATTGTGACTGTAGAGTCTTTCCAAATAAATCTATAAACAAATATCTTTATTTCTGGAACAACAGATTTGATGTGATAAGGGGAGGGGCAAGATGGTGGAAGAGTAGGGTCTCCAAGTCACCTGTCCTCACCAAATTACCTAGATAACCTTCAAATCATCCTGAAAATCTATGAATTCAGCCTGAGATTTAAAGAGAGAACAGCTGGAATGCTACAGTGAGAAGAGTTCAGCTTCTATCAAGGTAGGAAGACGGGGAAAAAGAAATTATTGACCAAGCAGCACTGGAAAGTTCCAGGGGAATTCAAGGGACTTACAATATACAGAATCAGAGGATACTCTCCCTTGTCTTTTTTTTTTTTTGACAAGCTAAAGTCATTTTATTTTTTAAAAATCTTAGTCTGTGATCAGTAGAACATAATTTTATACTAATTTACAGAATTCGAATTTAGTCAGAAAAGCACTGAAGTACCATTTACACTCTTTAGAGTTACTGCATCTATAATTGATTTATTTTTTTTCTTTTTTTTTAAATTAATTTTTATTGGTGTTCAATTTACCAACATACAGAAAACACCCAGTGCTCATCCCGTCAAGTGTCCACCTCAGTGCCCGTCACCCATTCCCCTCCAACACCCGCCCTCCTCCCCTTCCACCACCCCTAGTTCGTTTCCCAGAGTTAGGAGTCTTTATGTTCTGTCTCCCTTCCTGATATTTCCCAACATTTCTTCTCCCTTCCTTTATATTCCCTTTCACTATTATTCATATTCCCCAAATGAATGAGAACATACACTGTTTGTCCTTCTCCGTTGACTTATTTCACTCAGCATAATACCCTCCAGTTCCATCCACGTTGATGCAAATGGTGGGTATTTGTCGTTTCTAATGGCTGAGGAATATTCCATTGTATACATAAACCACATCTTCTTTACCATTCATCTTTCGATGGACACCGAGGCTTCTTCCACAGTTTGGCTATTGTGGCCATTGCTGATAGAAACATCGGGGTGCAGGTGTCCCGACGTTTCATTGCATCTGAATCTTTGGGGTAAATCCCCAACAGTGCAATTGCTGGGTCGTAGGGCAGGTCTATTTTTAACTCTTTGAGGAACCTCCACACAGTTGTCCAGAGTGGCTGCACCAGTTCACATTCCCACCAACAGTGTAAGAGGGTTCCCTTTTCTCCGCATCCTCTCCAACATTTGTTGTTTCCTGCCTTGTTAATTTTCCCCATTCTCACTGGTGTGAGGTGGTATCTCATTGTGGTTTTGATTTGTATTTCCCTGATGGCAAGTGATGCAGAGCATTTTCTCATGTGCTTGTTGGCCATGTCCATGTCTTCCTCTGTGAGATTTCTCTTCATGTCTTTTGCCCATTTCATGATTGGATTGTTTGTTTCTTTGGTGTTGAGTTTAATAAGTTCTTTATAGATCTTGGAAACTAGCCCTTTATCTGATATGTCATTTGCAAATATCTTCTCCCATTCTGTAGGTTGTCTTTTAGTTTTGTTGACTGTATCCTTGCTGTGCAAAAGCTTCTTATCTTGATGAAGTCCCAATAGTTCATTTTTGCTTTTGTTTCTTTTGCCTTTGTGGATGTATCTTGCAAGAAATTACTGTGGCCAAGTTCAAAAAGGGTGTTGCCTGTGTTCTCCTCTCGGATTTTGATGGAATCTTGTCTCACATTTAGATCTCTCATCCATTTTGAGTTTATCTTTGTGTATGGTGAAAGAGAGTGGTCCAGTTTCATTCTTCTGCATGTGGATGTCCAATTTTCCCAGCACCATTTATTGAAGAGACTGTCTTTCTTCCAATGGATAGTCTTTCCTCCTTTATCGAATATTAGATGACCGTACATTTCAGGGTCCACTTCTGGGTTCTCTATTCTGTTCCATTGATCTATGTGTCTGTTTTTGTGCCAGTACCACACTGTCTTGATGACCACAGCTTTGTAGTACAACCTGAAATCTGGCATTGTGATGCCCCCAGCTATGGTTTTCTTTTTTAAAATCCCCCTGGCTATTCGGGGTCTTTTCTGATTCCACACAAATCTTAAAATAATTTGTTCTAACTCTCTGAAGAAAGTCCATGGTATTTTGATAGGGATTGCATTAAACGTATAAATTGCCCTGGGTAACATTGACATTTTTGCAATATTAATTCTGCCAATCCATGAGCATGGAATATTTTTCCATCTCTTTGTGTCTTCCTCAATTTCTTTCAGAAGTGTTCTATAGTTTTTAGGGTATAGATCTTTTACCTCTTTGGTTAGGTTTATTCCTAGGTATCTTATGCTTTTGGGTGCAATTGTAAATGGGATTGACTCCTTAATTTCTCTTTCTTCAGTCTCATTGTTAGTGTATAGAAATGCCATTGATTTCTGGGCATTGAGTTTGTATCCTGCCACGCTACCAAATTGCTGTATGAGTTCTAGCAATCTTGGGGTGGAGGCTTTTGGGTTTTCTATGTAGAGTATCATGTCATCGGCAAAGAGGGAGAGTTTGACTTCTTCTTTGCCAATTTGAATGCCTTTAATGTCTTTTTGTTGTCTGATTGCTGAGGCGAGGACTTCCAGAATTATGTTGAATAGCAGTGGTGAGAGTGGACATCCCTGTCTTGTTCCTGATCTTAGGGGAAAGGCTCCCAGTGCTTCCCCATTGAGAATGATATTTGCTGTGGGCTTTTCGTAGATGGCTTTTAAGATGTCGAGGAAAGTTCCCTCTATCCCAACACTCTGAAGGGTTTTGATCAGGAATGGATGCTGTATTTTGTCAAATGCTTTCTCTGCATCTAATGAGAGGATCATATGGTTCTTGGTTTTTCTCTTGCTGATATGATGAATCACATTGATGGTTTTACGAGTGTTGAACCAGCCTTGTGTCCCAGGGATAAATCCTACTTGGTCATGGTGAATAATTTTCTTAATGTGTTGTTGGATCCTATTGGCTAGTATCTTGTTGAGAATTTTTGCATCCATGTTCATCAGGGATATTGGTCTGTAATTCTCCTTTTTGGTGGGGTCTTTGTCTGGTTTCGGAATTAAGGTGATGCTGGCCTTGTAGAATGAATTTGGAAGTACTCCATCTCTTTCTATCTTTCCAAACAGCTTTAGTAGAATAGGTATGATTTCTTCTTTAAACGTTTGATAGAATTCCCCTGGGAAGCCATCTGGCCCTGGACTCTTGTGTCTTGGGAGGTTTTTGATGACTGCTTCAATTTCCTCCCTGGTTATTGGCCTGTTCAGGTTTTCTATTTCTTCCTGCTCCAGTTTTGGTAGTTTGTGGCTTTCCAGGAATGCGTCCATTTCTTCTAGATTGTCTAATTTATTGGCGTACAGCTGTTCATAATATGTTTTTAAAATCATTTGTATTTCCTTGGTGTTGGTAGTGATCTCTCCTTTCTCATTGATGATTTTATTAATTTGAGTCTTCTCTCTCTTCTTTTTAATAAGGTTGGCTAATGGTTTATCTATCTTATTAATTCTTTCAAAGAACCAACTCCTGGTTCTGTTGATCTGTTCCACAGTTCTTTTGGTCTCGATATCATTGAGTTCTGCTCGAATTTTAATTAACTGTCTTCTTCTGCTGGGGGTGGGGTCTATTTGTTGCTTTTTCTCTAGTTCCTTTATGTGTAAGGTGAGCTTTTGAATTTGAGATCTTTCCAGTTTTTGAATGGATGCTTGTATTGCGATGTATTTCCCCCTCAGGACTGCTTTTGCCGCATCCCAAAGATTTTGAACGGTTGTATCTTCATTCTCATTAGTTTCCATGAATCTTTTTATTTCTTCCTTAATTTCCTGGTTGACCTTTTCATCTTTTAGCAGGATGGTCCTTAACCTCCACGTGTTTGTGGTCCTTCCATACTTCTTGTTGTGATTAAGTTCTAATTTCAAGGCATTATGGTCTGAGAATATACAGGGGACTATCCCGATCTTTTGGTATCGGTTCAGACCCGATTTGTGACCCAGTATGTGGTCTATTCTGGAGAAAGTTCCATGTGCACTTGAGAAGAATGTGTATTCAGTTGAGTTTGGATGTAAAGTTCTGTAGATATCTGTGAAATCCATCTGGTCCAGTGTATCATTTAAAGCTCTCGTTTCTTTGGATATGTTGTGCTTAGAAGACCTATCCAGGGTAGAAAGAGCTAGATTGAAGTCACCAAGTATAAGTGTATTATTATCAAGGTATTTCTTCAGTTTGGTTATTAATTGGTTTAAATATTTGGCAGCTCCCACATTCGGGGCATATATATTGAGGATTGTTAAGTCCTCTTGTTGGATAGATCCTTTGAGTATGAGATAGTGTCCCTCTTCATCTCTCACTATAGTCTTTGGGGTAAATTTTAATTTATCTGATATAAGGATGGCAACCCCTGCTTTCTTTTGAGGGCCATTTGAATGGTAAATGGTTCTCCAACCTTTTATTTTCAGGTTGTAGGTGTCCTTCTGTCTAAAATGAGTCTCTTGTAGACAGCAAATAGATGGGTCCTGCTTTTTTATCCAGTCTGAAACCCTGCGCCTTTTGATGGGGTCATTAAGCCCGTTCACGTTCAGAGTTACTATTGATAGATATGAGTTTAGTGTCATCATGTCTATTCAGTCCTTGTTTTTGTGGATTGGTCCACTGAACTTCTTCTTAAAGGGGAATTTTAAGAGTCCCCCTTAAAATTTCTTGCAGAGCTGGTTTGGAGGTTACATATTCTTTCAGTTGCTGCCTGTCTTGGAAGCTCTTTATCTCTCCTTCCATTTTGAATGAGAGCCTTGCTGGATAAAGTATTCTTGGTTGCATGTTCTTTTCATTTAGGACCCTGAATATATCCTGCCAGCCCTTTCTGGCCTGCCAGGTCTCTGTGGAGAGGTCTGCCGTTACCCTAATATTCCTCCCCATAAAAGTCAGGGACTTTTTTTCTCTTGCTGCTTTAAGGATCTTCTCCTTATCTTTGGAATTTGCAAGCTTCACTATTAAATGTCGAGGTGTTGAACGGTTTTTGTTGATTTTAGGGGGGGATCTCTCTATTTCCTGGATCTGAATGCCTGTTTCCCTTCCCAGATTCGGGAAGTTTTCAGCTAGGATTTGTTCAAATACATATTCTGGCCCTCTGTCCCTTTCGGCGCCCTCAGGAACCCCAATTAAACGTAGGTTTTTCTTCCTCAGGCTGTCATTTATTTCCCTTAATCTATCCTCATGGTCTTTTAATTGCTTGTCTCTTTTTTCCTCAGTTTCCCTCTTTGCCATCAACTTGTCTTCTATGTCACTCACTCGTTCTTCCACCTCGTTAACCCTCGTCGTTAGGACTTCTAGCTTGGATTGCATCTCATTTAATTGATTTTTAATTTCTGTCTGATTGGATCTAAATTCTGCAGTCATGAAGTCTCTTGAGTCCTTTATGGTTTTTTCTAGAGCCACCAGTAGCTGTAAAATAGTGCTTCTGAATTGGCTTTCTGACATTGAATTGTAATCCATATTTTGCAACTCTGTGGGAGAGAGGGCTGTTTCTGATTCTTTTTTTTGAGGTGAGGTTTTCCTTCTAGTCATTTTGCTCAGTGCAGAGTGGCCAAAAACAAGTTGTATTGGGAAAAGGAGAAAAAGAGAGAGAAGGAAAGAAAAGAGAAAAAGAAAAAAGAGAAAGAAGAAAAAAAAGGGGGGAAAGAGAAGAAAAAGGAAGAAAAAGAAAGAAAGGAGAAAAAAGAAAAAAAAGGGGTGGGGTGGGGTAAGCAATCAGAAATCAAGAAGAAAGAAAGAAAAAAAAAAGCACAAAACAAAACAAACAAACAAACAAACAAAAAAACACAAAAAAAACCAAAAACAAAAACAATAAAAACCAAAACCAAAAACCACGGGGAGTATCTTCTGATTCTGTGTACTTTAAGTCCCTTGACTTCCCTTGGAACTGGTCCGTGTCGCTGGTCTTCTGGGGGAGGGGCCTGCTGTGCTGATTCTCAGGTGTTAGCACTTGGGGGAGCTGCTCTGCCCCTGCCTGGTGCAGGGCTCAGTGGGGGTTGTTCACCCCGTGAGGCCCCGGGAGGAAGCCACAGTGGCGGGGGCAGCTCTGGGACCCTGGAGTCAGCTCCGCAGTAGCTCCGGGGCTCTCCGTGTGCAGGGCCTGGGGGCTCCCGGGCGGGGCCGCTGATCTGCTCAGTTCCAGGCAGGAGCGTCCTCGCTGTCCTGGGCCCTCCCGGCCTCTGCCTGTCCCGGGGAGGCCGGATCCAGGGCTGTGTCCCGGCGCCCTGTGCTCCGGGGCCTGCGCTGTCGGATTCGCGCTCCCGCCCCGCAGCCCCCTCCGCGGAGCCGCCGCTGCCGAGCTGTTCCCGGAGCCGCGCCGCCCCCTCCGCGGAGCTTCTTCCTCCGCCCGAGCTGCCGCCGCTGAGCTGCTCCCGGAGCCGCGCAGCCCCCTCCGCGGAGCCGCCGCCCGAGCCCCTCCGAGCTGCTCCGGGTCCCGCCGAGCGCTGCAGCCCTTAGGGAGCTCGGCGCACTCTCCGGGGCGCAGTTCCTCTGTTACTGTCCCAGGGAGCCCGAGGGCATCCCCGCCTCTCTGGGGATCCTGCTCCAATTCCCCGGGAGGCCTTTCCGCGGGGAAGGTTGGTGCAGCTCCTGCTCCTCCGGGACGGGGCTCTCCTGTCCTGGGGACACTCGCCCCGGCCTCAGCCCGGCTCCTCGCGGGGCCCCTCCCCCTTGGAGGCCTTTTGTTTCTTTATTTCTTTTTCCCCGTCTTCCTACCTGATAGAAGCGCGAACTCTTCTCACTGCAGTGTTCCAGCTGGTCTCTCTTTAAATCTCAGGCCGAATTCGTAGATTTTCAGGATGATTGGATGGTTTTCTAGGTAATTTGTTGAGGACAGGTGACTTGGAGACCCTACTCCTCCGCCATCTTGCCCCTCCCCCCTTGTCTTTTTTTTTTTTAAGTTTTGATTTCTGTTTGCTTCTCCTGCCCTTTTTTCCCCTTTTTTCTTTTTCTTCTGTTTTTTTTTCTTTTTTTCTTTTTTCTGCCTTTTCTGTTTTCCTTTTCTTCTTTCTCTTCTGTCTTTTTCCCCTTTTCCCAATATACCTTGTTTTGCCACTCTGCTAAGCAAAATGACTAGAAGGAAAACATCACCTCAAAAGAATCAGAAATAGTCCTCTCTCCCACAGAGTTACAAAATTTGGATTGCAATTCAATGTCAGAAAGCCAATTCAGAAGCACTATTATAAAGCTACTGAAAAAAAGCTCTAGAAAAAAGCATAAAGGACTCAAGAGACTTCATGACTGCAGAATTTAGATCTAATCAGGCAGAAATTAAAAATCAATTGAATGAGATGCAATCCAAACTAGAAGTCCTAATGATAAGGGTTAACAAGGTGGAAGAACGAGTGACATGGAAGACAAGTTGATGGCAAAGAGGGAAACTGAGGAAAAAAGAGACAAACAATTAAAAGATCATGAGGATAGAAAAAGGGAAATAAGTAACAGCCTGAGGAAGAAAAACCTACGTTTAAATGTGGTTCCCAGGGCACCGAAAGGGACAGAGGGCCACAATATGTATTTAAACAAATCATATCTGAAAACTTTCTTAATCTGGGAAGGGAAACAGGCATTCAGATCTAGGAAATAGAGAGATCCCCCATAAAATCAATAAAAACCGTTCAACACCTTGACATTTAATAGTGAAGCTTGCAAATTCCAAAGATAAAGAGAAGATCCTTATAGCAGCAAGAGACAAGAAATCCCTAACTTAAATGGGGGAGAGTAATAGGTTAACAGAAGACCTCTTCACAGAGACCTGGCAGGCCAGAAGGGTCTAGCAGGATATATTCAGGGTCCTGAATGAGAAAAACATGCAACCAAGAATACTTTATCCAGCAAGGCTCTCATTCAGAATGGAAGGAGAGATGAAGAGCTTCCAAGACAGGCAGGAACTGAAAGAATATGTGACCTCCAAACCAGCTCTGCAAGAAATTTTAAGGGGGACTCTTAAAATTCCCCTTTAAGAAGAAGTCCAATGGAACAATCCACAAAAACAGGGACTGAATAGGTATCATGATGACACTAAACTCATATACTATAATAGTAACTCTGAATGTGAATGGGCTTAATGACCGCATCAAAAGGCACAGGGTTTCGGACTGGATAAAAAAGCAGGACCCATCCATTTGCTGTCTACAACAGATTCATTTTAGACATAAGGACACCTACCGCCTGAAAATAAAAGGTTGGAGAATCATTTACCATTCAAACGGTCCACAAAAGAAAGTAGGGGTAGCCATTCTTATATCAGATAAACTAAAATTTACCCCAGACTGTAGTGAGAGATGAAGAGGGACACTATGTCATACTTAAAGGATCTATCCAACAGGAGGACTTAACAATCCTCAATATATATGCCCCGAATGTGGGAGCCGCAAAATATATCAATCATTTAATAACCAAAGTTAAGACATACTTAGATAATAATACACTTATACTTGGTGACTTCAATCTAGCACTTTCTACACTCGATAGGTCTTCTAAGCACAACATTTCCAAAGAAACAAGAGCTTTAAATGATACACTGGACCAGATGGATTTCACAGATATCTACAGAACTTTACATCCAAACTCAACTGAATACACATTCTTCTCAAGTGCACGTGAAACTTTCTCCAGAATAGACCATATACAGGGTCACAAATCAGGTCTGAACCGATACCAAAAGATTGGGATCATCCCCTGCATATTCTCAGACCATAATGCCTTGAAATTAGAACTAAATCACAACAAGAAATTTGGAAGGACTTCAAACACGTGGAGGTTAAGGACGATCTTGCTAAAAAGATGAAAGGGTCAACCAGGAAATTAAGAAAGAATTAAAAAGATTCATCCAGACTAATGAGAATGAAGATACAACCGTTCAAAATCTTTGGGATGCAGCAAAAGCAGTCCTGAGGGGGAAATACATTGCAATACAAGCATCCATTCAAAACTGGAAAGAACTCAAATACAAAAGCTAACCTTACACCTAAAGGAGCTAGAGAAAAAACAGAAAATAGATCCTACACCCAGCAGAAGAGAGTTGAGAGTTAATAAAGATTCGAGCAGAACTCAAAAAAATCGAGACCAGAAGAACTGTGGAACAGATCAACAAAACCAGGAGTTGGTTCTTTGAAAGAATTAATAAGGTAGATAAACCATTAGCCAGCCTTATTAAAAAGAAGAGAGAGAAGACTCAAATTAATAAAACCATGAATGAGAAAGGAGAGATCACCACCAACACCAAGGAAATACAAATGATTTTAAAAACATATTATGAACAGCTATACGCCAATAAATTAGACAATCTAGAAGAAATGGACGCATTCCTGGAAAGCCACAAACTACCAAAACTGGAGCAGGAAGAAATAGAAAACCTGAACAGGCCAATAACCAGGGAGGAAATTGAAGCAGTCATCAAAAACCTCCCAAGACACAAGAGTCCAGGGCCAGATGGCTTCCCAGGGGAATTCTATCAAACGTTTAAAGAAGAAACCATACCTCTTCTACTAAAGCTGTTTGGAAAGATAGAAAGAGATGGAGTACTTCCAAATTCATTCTATGAGGCCAGCATCACCGTAATTCCAAAACCAGACAAAGACCCCACCAAAAAGGAGAATTATAGACCAATGTCCCTGATGAACATGGATGCAAAAATTCTCAACAAGATACTAGCCAATAGGATCCAACAGTACATTAAGAAAATTATTCACCATGACCAAGTAGGATTTATTCCCGGGACACAAGGCTGATTCAACACCCGTAAAACAGTCAATGTGATTCTTCATATCAGCAAGAGAAAAACCAAGAACCATATGATCCTCTCATTAGATGCAGAGAAAGCATTTGACAGAATACACCATCCATTCCTCATCAAAACTCTTCAGACTGTCAGGATAGAGGGAACATTCCTCAACATCTTAAAAGCCATCTATGAAAAGGCCGCAGCAAATATAATTCTCAATGGGAAAGCACTGGGAGCCTTTCCCCTAAGATCAGGAACAAGACAGGGATGTCCACTCTCACCACTGCTATTCAACATAGTACTGAAAGTCCTAGCCTCCTCAATCAGACAACAAAAAGACATTAAAGGCCTTCAACTTGTCAAAGAAGAAGTCAAACTCTCCCTCTTCATCGATGACATGATACTCTATATAGAAAACCGAAAAGCCTCCACCCCAAGATTACTAGAACTCATACAGCAATTTGGCAGTGTGGCAGGATACAAAATCAATGCCCAGAAGTCAGTGGCATTTCTATACACTAACAATGAGACTGAAGAAAGAGAAATTAAAGAGTCAATCCCATTTACAATTGCACCCAAAAGCATAAGATACCTAGGAATAAACCTAACCAAAGAGGTAAAGGATCTATACCCTAAAAACTATAGAACACTTCTGAAAGAAATTGAGGAAGACACAAAGAGATGGAAAAATATTCCATGCTCATGGATTGGCAGAATTAATATTGTGATAATGTCAAATTTACCAGGGCAATTTACACGTTAAATGCAATCCCTATCAAAATACCATGGACTTTCTTCAGAGAGTTAGAACAAATTATTTTAAGATTTGGGTGGAATCAGAAAAGACCCCAAATAGCCAGGGGCATTTACAAAAGAAACCATACCTGGGGGCATCACAATGCCAGATTTCAGGTTGTACTACAAAGCTGTGGTCATCAAGACAGTGTGGTACTGGCACAAAAACAGATACATAGATCAATGGAACAGAATAGAGAATCCAGAAGTGGATCCTCAGCTTTATAGTCAACTGACATTTGATAAAGGAGGAAAGACTATCCACTGGAAGAAAGACAGCCTCTTCAATACATGGTGCTGGGAATATTGTACATGCAGAAGAATGAAACTAGACCACTCTCTTTCACCATACACAAAGATAAACTCAAAATGGATGAAAGACCTAAATGTGAGACAAGATTCCATCAAAATCCTAGAAGAGAACACAGGCAACACCCTTTTTGAACTCGGCCACAGTAACTTCTGGCAAGATACATCCATAAAGGCAAAAGAAACAAAAGCAAAAATGAACTATTGGGACTTCATCAAGATAAGAAGCTTTTGCACAGCAAAGGATACAGTCAACAAAACTAAAAGACAACCTACAGAATGGGAGAAGATATTTGCAAAGACGTATCAGATAAAGGGCTATTTTCCAAGATCTATAAAGAACTTCTTAAACTCAACAGCAAGGAAAGAAACAATCCAATCATGAAATGGGCAGAAAACACGAACAGAAATTTCACCAAAGAAGACACACAGACGGCCAACAAGCACATGAGAAAATGCTCTGCATCACTTGCCATCAGGGAAATACAAATCAAAACCACAATGAGATACCACCTCACACCAGTGAGAATGGGGAAAATTAACAAGGCAGGAAACCACAGATGTTGGAGAGGATGTGGAGAAAGGGGAACCCTCTTACCCCGTTGGTGGGAATGTGAACTGGTGCAGCCACTCTGGAAAACTGTGTGGAGGTTCCTCAAAGAGTTAAAAATAGGCCTGCCCTACGACCCAGCAATTGCACTGTTGGGGATTTACCCCAAAGATTCAGATGCAATGAAACGTCGGGACACCTGCACCCCGATGTTTCTATCAGCAATGTCCACAATAGCCAAACTGTGGAAGGAGCCTCGGTGTCCATCGAAAGATGAATGGATAAAGAAGATGTGGTCTATGTATACAATGGAATATTCCTCAGCCATTAGAAACGACAAATACCCACCATTTGCTTCAATGTGGATGGAACTGGAGGGTATTACGCTGAGTGCAGTAAGTCAACGGAGAAGGACAAACAGTGTATGTCCTCATTCATTTGGGGAATATAAATAATAGTGAAAGGGAATATAAAGGAAGGGAGAAGAAATGTGTGGGAAATATCAGGAAGGGAGACAGAACATAAAGACTCCTAACTCTGGGAAACGAACTAGGGGTGGTGGAAGCGGAGGAGGGTGGGGGGTGGGGGTGAATGGGTGATGGGCACTGAGGGGGACACTTGATGGGATGAGCACTGGGTGTTATTCTGTATGTTGGTAAATTGAACACCAATAAAAATTAATTTATTAAAAAAAGAAGATGTGGTTTATGTGTACTATGGAATATTACTCAGCTATTAGAAACGACAAATACCCACCATTTGCTTCGACGGGATGGAACTGGAAGGTATTATGCTGAGTGAAATAAGCCAATCGGAGAAGGAGAAACATTATATGGTCTCATTCATTTGGGGAATATGAAAAATAGTGAAAGGGAATAAAGGGGAAAGGAGAAAAAATAAGTGGGAAATATCAGAAAGGGAGACAGAACATGGAAGTCTCCGAACTCTGGGAAATGAACTAGGGGTGGCGGAAGGGGAGGAGGGCAGGCTGTGGGGGTGACTGGGTGGCAGGCACTGAGGTGGGCACTTGACGGGATGAGCACTGGGTGTTATTCTTTATGTTGGCAAATTGAACACCAATAAAAAATAAATTTATGTAAAAATGCTTTTTTAATTAAAAGGAAGATAGGAAGAGAATAAGGAATATAAAACAGGGGACAAATAAAAGGAAACATCAAGATGGTAGACTTAAATCTAAATTTGCAACAATATCATTATATGTAAATGGACTAAGCACTCAAATAAAAAAAGAAGGACACACACACAGAGTGACAGAGACAGAGATTACCATATTAGGTAAAAAGCACATACTTACTATGTGCTGGTTATAAGAATAACATTTAAATACACAGAGCAAGAAATTACAAGCAAATATGAAGCAAAAGAAAGTTATGTGGCCAAAATAATATTTATTTTAAAAAAAGACTTCATGATGAAGTGTATTTTCAGAGATAAAGGGTAAATTTGTAATGATAAAGGGATGACATTATCAAGAAGACATAATTCTATATATATATGAACACAATAGTAGAACTTAAAGTTCATGAAAGAAAGGTTGGAGAAACTAAAAGAAGTACTGAGGAGGGCACTTGATGGGATGAGCACTGGGTGTTATACTATATGTTGGCAAATTGAACCTCAATATAAATAATAAATAAATAAATAAATAAATAAATAAATAAATAATATTTTTAAAAGGAGAAGTTAAAAAAATATCCACAGTTATAGTTAGAGGTTTTAACACCATCATTTAATAATTAATATGGCAAAAAGACAAAAAGAAGTCATTAAGTACAGAGGATTTGAATGACTATCAACTAAGTGTACATAACTGGTTATTGTAGATTATTACATTCATCACCTGGAGAATACACATTATTTTCATGTGCACTTGGAAATTGCACTTCTAGGTATTTACCCAATGGATACAAAAATACTGATCTGAAGGGATACATGCACCCCAATGTTTATAGCAGCATTATCAACAATAATCAAATTATGGAAAGAGCCTAAATGTCCATTGATTGATGAGTTAAACAGATGTGATACACACACACACACACACACACACACACATACACACACACACACAATAGAATGTTACTCAGCCATTAAAAAGAATGAAATCTTGCCATTTGCAATGACATGGATGGAACGAGAGTGTAGTATGCTAAAGGATTTACGTCAGTTATAGAAAGATAAATACCATATGCTTTCACTCATATGTGGAATTTAAGAAACCGATGAACATAGGGTAAAGAGAAAAAAGGAGAGGCAAAGCATAAGAGATACTTTTAACTATAGAGAACAAGCTGATGGTTGCTGGAGGGGAGGTGTGCTGGGGATGGGCTAAATGGGTGATTGGTATTAAGGAGGGCACCTATGATAAGTGCTGGGGTTATATGTAGGTGATGAATCACTAACTTCTCCTGAAGCTAATATTACACTATACGCTAACTAGCTGGAATTTAAGTTAAAAAACTAAAAAAAAAAAAAAAGAAATTTCAAGATATATTTTTGCTGGGTTGTAAAACAAATCTCAAAATATTTCAGAGGGCTGAAAATATATGGAACATGTTCTCCAATCACAATTGAATTAAGTAAGAAATGAATTACAATAATTTACTTAGAAAATTCCTCAATACTTGGATATAAAAAGCACATTTCTTTTTTTTAAATAGTTCATTTGTAAGTCACTCTCGGATTACAGAAAATATTACTAAGAAAATCTTAAAATATTTTGGACGCAAAAATATTAACACAAGATATTAAATTTCATGAAATGCAGCCTAAAGCATGTTTAGAGGAAACTGCATAGCATTAATACTTATATTTTAAAAAATGTATAAAATTAATCATTTAGATATTCAGTTTTAAAGGGTAGAAAAATAAAAGGGAGGTTTAACTAAATTATGCAGATGAGTTTGAATTCATATAAACATGAATGCACATGTATATGAATCAATGAAATAGTGAACTAAAAGTTTAAAGAAAAAGTTGGTTCTTTGAAACAACTCAAAATTGTTAAGCTCTTAACAAGACTAATAAGAAAAAAAGAAATATCATATAGTATTAATATTTCTCTTATTTCATTCTGCTTTAATGTCCTCTAGGACCACCCATGGTGCCACAAATGTCAGAATTTCCTTCTTTCTCATGGCTGAATAATATTACACATTATATATCACGTCTCTTTACCCATTCACCACTAATGGCTATTTTCATATCTTGGCTATTGTGACTAACGCTGTGATAAGCATTGAGAGTGCAGATATCCTTTATTCAGTTCCTTTGGATATATACCAGAAGTAGGAGTTCTGGATCACATGGTAATTCTATTTTTAATTTTTTGAGGAAGTTCCATATTGTTTTCTGCAATGGTCGAACCAATTTACAGAGGTTGTGTCCAATTAAAAATGACTTATAAGACCAAACGTTTGTGAGAATATGGAGCATTTTAAATACTCATGAATTGCTATTGAGAAATGAAATCCAATTCTGGAAATTGTTTTGTGATTTCTTATAATGCTAAGACCTATTTTATGATCAGTTCAGTACTCTCACTCCAAGCCATATACTCCAGAGAATAAATGCAGTCTTCAAAATGACTTGTAGAAGAATATTTATAATGTCTTTATTCATAGTAGCCCTGAACTGGAAAGGACACAAATGTCCTTCAGTGGAAGAGTGGAAAACTGTTGTATAGATAGATAATGACCTACCTCAAAGCACTCTGAAAGAATAAATCATTGGTTCATGTGATAGCATGGATAACTCTGAGAAATCTGAGGAAATAAAGCCAGACATATGCTGTGTTCCACTTAAATGAATCTCAAGAAGCGGCAAAAGAAAATTTTGATGACAGAAATAAAAGTAGTTTTCTCTTGGTGTGGGCTATTGACTTGGGAGAGGCACAGGAGACTTGTGATGAGATGGGAATGTTTTATAGTTTGGTTTGGTAGTAGTTACATGGCTGTTTACATATGTAGAAAATTATCAACCTGTAACTAGAATTTGTACATTTTACAGTGTGTAAATTATACCTCATTAAATAAAATACCATGTTAAAAAGGAAAAAAAAGAAAAAAATTGTAAAATGTCTTTTGTTGTATATGCTTGTCTTTCTTGTCATATATAATTCAGTATTTTGTAAATTTTGCAACTCTAGGGCACTCATGGCAAATATACCTTTAAGGACTTGTACAAAGGACAACGTAGCTATTGAGAATGGTGGTAGTATGTTACCATATGCAGTGAAATGGAAATTATGGTATGTTTCTGCTGAAATTTCTCATTTCCAAATATGAACAATTAAATGTCCTCTGGGACTCTGTTGTGATTTAAGTTCCTGCTCCTCTAATGAATTCTGAATATTCCAGAGGTTTGTTCTTTTAGACCACGTGTGTCCTCATTGGGGATGGTAAATTGGTAAATAACCCGGTGGTAAATATTTATCAGGGCATGTGAATGTATTCTCATTTATGACTGCAATGATTCTCACTGACTCTGAAAGGTGAGGAGCAACTGGTTGTTGTGAAAGTGACTAGCAACAGGGTCCAAAGGAAAGTGACCTTTGTTGTTTTTATTTCCTGACTCTCTTCTTTTTTTTCTGACTCTCTTCTGTTATGAAATTCGATGGTTATGTTTAAGTTTGTATTGCGAATCATGAATAGTTAATGTAATAGTTTTAACTAAATCAAAAAATTAAAATACAATTTAATTATGGTGACTTATTCAGTAGAGCACTGATTTCCAACAGATGCCCAAACTCCTTTCTCAAAGATTACATGTCAATTCATCCAGCTTCTAGCTAGACATCGGCATTTTTAAAAAAATGAATGTTCCTCCAGTGATTGTAATGGGAATATAGGTGTAATTCCATCATACTGAAATTTTCCAGTGTAGCAAAAATATTCCTGGAAAACTGTGAATTCCCATAAAACTGAAAGGTAATTTATGACTTAAACAGAAAGAAAATCTTCTGTTCTGAGAGGTGTGTAGAGTGGGAGGGAAATTGATGTACTCATTAAATGTTTATTCATTGATTCTAAACAACCCAGTCATCACCACCTTTCATCTTTAGACATGGTTTCTCTTAAACCGAAGGACTAGGTAGTTATGAGACACTGAGATAAACTTGGTTTTCTGCTCAGTTTTAAAGTCCTAGGTGAATAACTCAGGCTGAACCAACTTCATGAAAATAACCGGTTTGGAACATGCTAATAAGAAAATGGCTTCTCCCCCTACACTTTCTGTTTCCAGAGTGCTAAAGTCAGCACATTGGAGGGTTTTATATATTGCATATCCTACCTGAAGTTTAGAAATTTACACTATGACCTCATAAAATTATTCTCTGTGGGATGACAGCCTTTATTGTTATCCATTAGTTTTATATGTTACCTGCAAACAATCATTTTCATGTTACAGTGTTTACCTTATAGACTGCTATCCAAAGATATTATTTTCTAAAAAATAAAGTGGCACATTAAAAATTATTACTCAGCCATTAGAAATGACAAATACCCACGATTTGCTTTGATGTGGGGGGACCTGGAGGGTATTATGCTGAGTGAAATAAATCAATCAGAAAAGGACAAAAAAATAAAAATAAAAATTACCCTCAAAAATAAACAATAAACCCTCAATTTTTATAGCTTAATAATAGAAAAAGTTCAAAATAATTTATAATACAGCATTTAAATGATATAAAGTGATTCCTTATTCAGAATTGTAGTAGCAAGTAGTCATTTTTTAACAGTGGCCATCAATTAAATTTTTATTTTTTGCTGATAATGTTTTCAGTTTAACATATCCAAGAGAGTTGATGACAGAGAAAAGATCACTATGGAGGTGAGGAATGAGACAGTAATCCGAGGATTCATTCTGGAAGGGTTTCCTACCATCCAGTACTTGGGAAACATCTTCTTCCTGGTACATCTGCTGGCATACGTGGCCTCTATCACAGGAAATATGGTGATCATCATCATCACTTGGGTTGATTATCGTCTCCAGACACCCATGTATATTTTACTTAGCACTTTCTCCTTCTTTGAATGCTGTTTTATCACCACAGTTATTCCTAAACTGCTGTCCATCTTTCTTTCAGGAAGGCAAACAATTTCCTTTACTGCTTGTGTCACACAAGCCTTTTCTTTTCTGTTTTATGGGTCAATAATTTTCTTCCTCATGGCTGTAATGTCCTTAGATCGATACTTGGCCATTTGCAAGCCTCTGCATTACCCAACCATCATGAACCTTAAGACTTGCTTCCTCCTGGTCATGGCCTGTTGTGCTTTGTCCTTCTCTCTCATCACTGGTCTGGTAGTAAAGGTGTTCCGGTTATCCTTCTGTGGTCCCCATGTCATCCCCCATTTTTTCTGTGACCTTGGCCCCCTGATTCATCTCTCCTGTTCTGACACCAGGTCTATTGATATGTTGGCCTTTGTCCTCACTTCCTTTATCCTTTTGACATCCCTTATCATAACCATCATTGCCTATAGCAACATAGTAGTCACAATCCTGCAACTCCCATCAGCCAAGGAGAAAAAGAAAGCTTTCTCCACCTGCTCATCTCACCTCATAGTCCTCTCTCTGATGTATGGCAGCTGTGTCTTTATATATGTGAAACCAAAGCAAACAAACAGGATGGACTCCAACAGGGAGGCTGCCCTTGTGAACACAGTGGTGACCCCGCTGCTCAACCCTGTTATTTATACTCTGCGGAACAAGCAGGTCCACCAGGCTTTGAGGGATGCTCTGTCCTGGGTGAGGTTGCGTAAACAGAGCTTTAGAGGGTAAGTGGATCTTCTTGGTCTTGTAGTTCAATTTCCCACTATTGCAGAAATCTTTTCTGTAGAATCTCTCCCTATGGTGATCTAGCTTATGCTAATTTTCATCTAGATGGGCACTATCCTATTTTACAATACAATACTTTTCACTATTTGGGAATTCCTCTTAGTTCTCTATATTGTGCTGAAAATATCTTCCTTAATTTTCTACTCAGTGGTCTTTTATGAATTCAGCTCAAACAATATTTATGGAGAGCTTAGTATACATACATAATGCAAAGTCTTTAGACTAAGAATAAAAAAGTCACCAGATAACAATTGTTACTGTTTATGGTACATTTTCATGCTTGAGCCTCCTGATACTTTAAAAAATGGGTAGAAACCATTACCATTTTAAGTATTCATGGTTGAAATTTTAGTAACAAATTATTCTGAAAATTACATAAAGTCATAATATAATAGCCTAAAGAAAGTTAATGGTATTGTATTCATTGTATCTTTTATGTAAATGAGTCAGCAGTAAGCTTATTCTCTCTTTGGGTCTATTGGTGTTAGAGGTATAAAAGCTCAGTGTAACTCCATGTGGTTAGAATGGGCACTTTGACTTTGTCATCTTCCCACTGTATCAAATGTTAATAAAATTGTCTTTAACTCTTTCTTGAAATATAAATAAAATGTAAAACCTTAAAATTTTTTAAAAGATTGTATTTATTCTTTTTTTTATTGGAGTTCAATTTGCCAACATATAGCATAACACCCAGTGCTCATCCCACCAAGTGCCCACCCTCAGTGCCCGTCACCCAGTCACACCAAACCCCTGCCCACCTCCCTTTCCACTACCCCTTGTTCATTTCCCAGAGTTAGGTGTCTCTCATATTTTGTCACCCTCACTGATATTTTCACTCATTTTCTCTCCTTTCCCCTTTAAGAGATAAAGAGCATATGTGCACAAACAGGGATAGGGACAAAAAAGAGAGAGAGAAGCAGACTCCCTGCTGAACATGGAGCCCTATGTAGGGCTCAGTCCCAGGACCCTGGAATCATGATCTGAGCCAAAGGCAGATGCTTAACCAACTGAGCCATCTAAGTACCCCAAAACTTTTAAATGTGTTGAGGTTTTATTCCCTGTAATTGAGGTTGCGAAGCCCTGACCCCAATAGATTGCTGAAAGGTAGGTGATCCCACTACCAAATTCTCTCCCTACATGTAAGAGACATTTTTTCCTAATGTGACTTTAGGTATGGGAGCTGCCACTGACTTCCAGGTTAAGCTAAATTATAGTTGACATTTCATATAGCAAAAACTAAAAAACTCATAATTAGGAAGTTTAAAAGGAAAAAGTGCATTGGTTATTTTAAAAATGAATTAAAATTGGGTCAGTTACTGTGTTTGTTGTCTCAGGAAGGAAGCGGCTCCCGCCTGCAGACAACTGGCCCTAGTGGGAAGTAGTTCCTGTCACATCTGATACAGCATTTACATGGCATGCATTTGATTTTCCATAGGTCTGATTTGAGTGCATATATTCCTTTCCTGTTTGATTTGAGAATTACTTAATATTTAAGGCATAACCTGATGAAGAAGATTTAGACTGTCAAAGAATATTGGATGATTTCAGTTTTTATGTCTGGGAAGGGTATGATTATAAAGTGTCCTGGGGGTCATGATCTTCCAAGGACAGCTGTGTCTCTATATATCCCTTTTTTTCTCCAAAGAAGATAATTTATGAGCCCAATCTAAAAGCAGGGGTTCCCTGTATTTTTGGTTTCTATGCATTAGATAAAACAGCCACTTCTGCCAATGCTCACAGCCCAGCCTCATGAACCAGCTTAGTGTATGAGATAAACCTCACCAATTAACCCAGCCAGAGATTCGGGTACTTCTCAAATCTTTGTGCTCATCCAAACCCTTTGTTTTAGTCATCCAAATATTTGTTTTTAGTATGCCCCAGGAGACTAAAGTATGCCAAACCCTGTTAGTGCCCTGAGACAGGTAGGAGAGAAGCTAGTCTTTCTAACAGAAGCTGGAAAAGTGGGATGTGTTAGATGTGTGGTCCAATTCCTTCTCTCTTCAGTGAGAAGCTGAGAGAGTGAAAACCCTACTAACTATATACCGAATTGGGATGAGATCCTGTGGCAAATGCCTGCACTCTCATTCACACCACACACTCTGTAAAACCATTGCTTTACTATCAGTCATCCTCAAGGGCCTAATGCATGCTGGGTCCTGTTGGCTCTCAGATACAGGCAGGTTAATTGGAGGCTTTGTTCTACTTCCGGAGCAAGCCAGGGAGAATCAGGCTTCTCACAGGGAGCCCAATGTGGAACACGATCCTGGAAGTCCGGGATCATGTCCTGGGCCAAAAGCAGACACTCAACTGCTGAGCCACCCAGGCATCCCAGCATCTTCTCATTGTTGATGCTGTAAAACGAGAATGCTTCTTCACATGGAAGGGTGAGGATATGATGAAGGAGCATGGTGTAGGAGAAGGTGTCTTGGAGAAGGTATGTCATGAGGTGAGGCACTGCATCAGGACATTTGTCTTAGCAGCACTTAGGGCTGAATGTAAAAGAAGCTGCCTGTTCCCCTTAACTGGTATAGAAAGGTGGGCAGCAATGTTGCATGTTAACTGGGCTTTTACCCCCTGGGGGTGGCAGAGCCAGAGCTTTCATCAGAACCCTATGTAGTCTGAGAGTCCAGCTGTAGCTCAGACCTGTGGGCAACAAAATGAGGTTGTTTTATATCTCTGCTCCTTTCTGGGGTTTCAGTAGTCTAGGCTGCCACGTAGCCTTGCTGTGTGTGCTATGAAACATTCTGGGCTATGGAAATAGGGCTTTGCCACCTAAACCACTGGCAACATGAGAGGCATATTCACCCCACTCTGGGACAATAGGCAGTGACAAATGAATTTTCTTCTACTCTCCTTTCCCCTCAGCCCAGAGCAAGAACTTGATTTCTCTTTTTTTTTAAATAATAAATTTATTTTTTATTGGTGTTCAATTTGCCAACATACAGAATAACACCCAGTGCTCATCCCGTCAAGTGACCCCTCAGAGCCCATCACCCATTCACCCCCACCCCCGCCCTCCTCCCCTTCCACCACCCCTAGTTCCTTTCCCAGAGTTAGGAGTCTTTATGTTCTGTCTCCCTTTCTGATATTTCCTACCCATTTCTTCTCCCTTCCCTTCTATTCCCATTCACTATTATTTATATTCCCAAATGAATGAGAACATAAAATGTTTGTCCTTCTCTGATTGACTTATTTCACTCAGCATAATACCCTTCAGTTCCATCCACGTCAAAGCAAATGGTGGGTATTTGTCATTTCTAATGGCTAATATTCCATTGTATACATAAACCACATCTTCTTTATCCATTCATCTTTCGATGGACACTGAGGCTCCTTCCACAGTTTGGCTATTGTGGACATTGCTGCTAGAAACATCGGGGTGCAGGTGTCCCGGCGTTTCATTGCATCTGTATCTTTGGGGTAAATCCCCAACATTACAATTGCTGAGACGAAGGGCAGGTCTCTTTTTAACTCTTTGAGGAACCTCCACACAGTTTTCCAGAGTGGCTGCACCAGTTCACATTCCCACCAACAGTGTAAGAGGGTTCCCTTTTCTCCGCATCCTCTCCAACATTTGTGGTTTCCTGCCTTGTTAATTTTCCCCATTCTCACTGGTGTGAGGTGGTATCTCATTGTGGTTTTGATTTGTATTTCCCTGATGGCCAGTGATGCGGAGCATTTTCTCATGTGTGTGTTGGCCATGTCCATGCCTTCCTCTGTGAGATTTCTGTTCATGTCTTTTGCCCATTTCATGATTGGATTGTTTGTTTCTTTGGTGTTGAGTTTAATAAGTTCTTTATAGATCTTGGAAACTAGCCCTTTATCTGATACGTCATTTGCAAATATCTTCTCCCATTCTTTTAGTTTTGTTGACTGTATCCTTTGCTCTGCAAAAGCTTCTTATCTTGATGAAGTCCCAATAGTTCATTTTTGTTTTTGTTTCTTTTGCCTTCGTGGATGTATCTGGCAAGAAGTTTCTGTGGCTGAGTTCAAAAAGGGTGTTGCCTGTGTTCTTCTCTAGGATTTTGATGGAATCTTGTCTCACATTTAGATCTTTCATCCATTTTGAGTTTATCTTTGTGTATGGTGAAAGAGAGTGGTCTAGTTTCATTCTTCTGCATGTGGATGTCCAATTTTCCCAGCACCATTTATTGAAGAGACTTTATTTTCCAGTGGATAGTCTTTCCTGCTTTATCGAATATTAGTTGACCATAAAGTTGAGGGTCCACTTCTGGATTCTCTATTCTGTTCCATTGATCCATTTGTCTGTTTTTGTGCCAGTACCACACTGTCTTGATGACCACAGCTTTGTAGGACAACCTGAAATCTGGTATTGTGATTCCCCCAGCTATGGTTTTCTTTTTAAAAATTCCCCTGACTTTTTGGGGTCTTTTCTGATTCCACACAAATCTTAAAATAATTTGTTCTAACTCTCTGAAGAAAGTCCATAGTATTTTAATAGGGATTGCATTAAATGTGTAAATTGCCCTGGGTAACACTGACATTTTCACAATATTAATTCTGCCAATCCATGAGCATGGAATATTTTTCCATCTCTCTGTGTCTTCCTCAATTTCTTTCAGAAGAGTTCTATAGTTTTTAGGGTATAGATCCTTTACCTCTTTGGTTAAGTTTATTCCTAGGTATCTTATGCTTTTGGGTGCAATTGTAAATGGGATTGACTCCTTAATTTCTCTTTCTTCAGTCTCATTGTTAGTGTATAGAAATGCCATTGATTTCTGGGCATTGATTTTGTATCCTGCCATGCTACCAAATTGCTGTATGAGTTCTAGCAATCTTGGGGTGGAGGCTTTTGGGTTTTCTAGGTAGAATATCATGTCATCGGCGAAGAGGGAGAGTATGACTTCTTCTTTGCCAATTTGAATGCCTTTAATGTCTTTTTGTTGTCTGATTGCTGAGGTGAGGACTTCCAGTACTATGTTGAATAGCAGTGGTGAGAGTGGACATCCCTGTCTTGTTCCTGATCTTAGGGGAAAGGCTCCCAGTGCTTCCCCATTGAGAATGATATTTGCTGTGGGATTTTCGTAGATGGCTTTTAAGATGTCGAGGACTGTTCCCTCTATCCCTACAGTCTGAAGAGTTTTGATCAGGAATGGATGCTGCATTTTGTTAAATGCTTTCTCTGCGTCTAATGAGAGGATCATATGGTTCTTGGTTTTCTCTTGCTGATATGATGAATCACATTGATTGTTTTACAAGTGTTGAACCAGCCTTGTGTCCCGGGAATAAATCCTACTTGGTCATGGTGAATAATTTTCTTAATGTACTATTGGATCCTTTTGGCTAGTATCTTGTTGAGAATTTTTGCATCCATGTTCATCAAGGACATTGGTCTATAATTCTCCTTTTTGGTGGGGTCTTTGGTTTTGGAATTAAACTCATAGAACAAGTTTGGAAGTACTCCATCTCTTTCTATCTTTCCAAACAGCTTTAGTAGAAGAGGTATGGTTTCTTCTTTCAACGTTTGATAGAATTCCCCTGGGAAGCCATCTGGGCCTGGACTCTTGTGTCTTTGGAGGTTTTTGATAACTGCTTCAATTTCCTCCCTGGTTATTGGCCTGTTCAGGTTTTCTATTTTTCCGTCTTCCAGTTTTGGTAGTTTGTGGCTTTCCAGAAATGCGTCCATTTTTTTCTAGATTGCCTAATTTATTGGCATAGAGCTGTTCATAATGTTTTTAAAATCGTTTGTATTTCCTTGGTGTTGGTGGTGATCTCTCCTTTCTCATTCATGATTTTATTAATCTGAGTCTTCTCTCTCTCCTTTTTAAAAAGGCTGGCTAATGGTTTATCTACCTTATTAATTATTTCAAAGAACCAACTCCTGGTTTTGTTGATCTGTTCCACAGTTCTTCTGGTCTTGATTTGTTTGAGTTCAGCTCGATTCTTTATTAACTCTCTTCTGCTGGGTGTAGGATCTATTTGCCGTTTTTTCTCTAGGTCCCTTAGGTGTAAGGTTAGCTTTTGTATTTGAGTTCTTTCCAGTTTTTGAATGGATGCTTGTATTGCAATGTATTTCCCCCTCAGGACTGCTTTTGCTGCATCCCAAAGATTTTGAACGGTTGTATCTTCATTCTCATTAGTTTGCATGAATCTTTTTAATTCTTTCTTAATTTCCTGGCTGATCCTTTCTTCTTTTAGCAGAATGGTCCTTAACCTCCACGTGTTTGAAGTCCTTCCAAACTTCTTGTTGTGATTTAGTTCTAATTTCAAGGCATTATGGTCTGAGAATATGCAGGGGACGATCCCAGTCTTTTGGTATCGGTTCAGACCTGATTTGTGACCCAGTATTTGGTGTATTCTGGAGAAAGTTCCATGTGCACTTGAGAAGAATGTGTATTCAGTTGAGTTTGGATGTAGATATCTGTACATATCTGTGAAATCCATCTGGTCCAGTGTATCATTTAAAGCTCTCGCTTCTTTGGAGATGTTGTGCTTAGAAGACCTATCGAGTGTAGATAGCGCTGGATTGAAGTCACCAAGTATAAGTGTATTATTATCTAAGTATGTCTTAACTTTGGTTATTAATTGATTGATATATTTGGCAGCTCCCACATTCGGGGCATATATATTGAGGATTGTTAAGTCCTCTTGTTGGATAGATCCTTTGAGTATGATATAGTGTCCCTATTCATCTCTCACTGCAGTCTTCGGGGTAAATTTTAGTTTATCTGTTATAAGGACGGGTACCCCTGCTTTCTTTTGTGGACCATTTGAATGGTAAATGTTTCTCCAACCTTTTATTTTCAGGCTGTAGGTGTCCTTCTGTCTAAAATGAGTCTCTTTTAGACAGCAAATAGATGGGTCCTGCTTTTTTAACTAGTCTGAAACCCTGCGCCTTTTGATGGGGTCATTAAGCCCAAAGAACTTGATTTCTTGAATAACCATAGCTGTAAGAGGAGGAAGTCCTGCCCTCCTATGAGGGTACAGTTGTTTGTGCCTGGCCTTAAGGACCCTGGTGACTTGGTAGACTTACTGGGTTCAACAGGACAGAAGCAGAGGCTCCACTCAGGTGAGCAGTTTGATTTCATGAGCAGCTCTTCAGAGGACCTGGCCCAGGGTGGGTTAGTAAGAGTAACACATTCCACACAGCTGACTTTTAGCCTAGTATTGAGATGTTAGAGTCAAACACCAATATAAGAGAAGTTGCTGATTGAGAGGACTGAAGAGAAAAGAATGTTCCCTGAACTTGGTTCTGAGAGTGAGTGCATGAGTTCCAGGTGCCCAGCATATCCTCTTAGGTGGGATAATCCTATGAATTTTGTCATTCCCACCTTCCTCACAAGACAGCATGAGTCCTGGAGAGGGTACAGGGATGGCAAATCCTGAATTTACAATTTATGTCCTGTTGTTAGGTAGCCCCTAACAACAATCCTCTGGTCTCTAGTCTTATCTATAAAGTGATTTTGTTAAAGTAGATCCTTTCTAAGTCCCATTTCAATCCATTGAACAACAACTCATCAGTGATACTAAGTATGGATAGAAACAATTAAGATAAATAAAGCTAATCCTTACTTAAGTAAGAAAGATAATCAACAATAAATTTGTTTCCATTTAAAAATATTTTATTATTGTATTTTTAAACAGCAGGTCTCTGGATTTGGGCATTCAGGCTAAAGTCCCAGATATGTGACCTAAACTCTCTGGAACTCTATAAGGTTCCATTACTGCTTCTGTAGAAGAAGGGGCTCATGATTATTGTAAAGCAGAATAAAAATACTGAATGTCAGTGACCAGCATAGTACCGTGCTTAAGCCCTCAACACATGATGATGATGTCAAGTTGTACCATAGAATGTGTGGCATCACTAAAAGGAATATTCAAAAGGAATATTACTAATATTACTGTTATGCCTTATTAGAAATTGAAACATTATAAAAAATAAAGTGTGGGCAGCCCTGGTGGCCCAGCAGTTTAGCGCTACCTTCAGCCCAGGGCATGATCCTGGAGACCCAGTCAATTTCCATGTCTGGCTCCCTGCATGGAACCTACTTCTCCCTCTGCCTCCCTCTGCCTCTCTCTCTCTCTCTGCCTCTCATGAATAAATAAAATCTTTAAAAATAGTAAGTGTTGTATAACTATGACAATGTCAACAGCCATGCATACAGATGACGTTCTATATAAGCATTATATTAATGATAATAACATTACAATTAGACTTTGAGGAACACATAGGAATCATTGGCATCATATGCCAAGTGAGTTACATGCTTTATCTTATTCTCAGAAGAACATGACAGTTAGATCCCATCATCTTCATTCTGCAGAAGGTGAAAGTGAAGTTGACAAAGGCTAACTAACTTTCCAAAGATGACCCTTCTCTCAGGAGTTAAAACTCAGTATTGAACCAGTATTGAACTCAAGTCCTTCTGATTCAGAACCAACTAGCTAATCCAAATTCCTCTCAGCCTAGCCACTCTCTTGGTTAGTCAGATAACTTAATCGTGCTCCTGTAAAATCTTTGTGCATGCTGATTTTAGTTTAAGATCAGCAGTGATGCTATAGTGGGAAGAGATGCCCATGGAAATGGAGAATGTTACAACTGTCCAAGAATTCACCCTGGAGGGATTTCCTGCCATCCAGGATCCTCTTCCTCGTGCCCCTGCTGGCATACCTGGCATCCATTTCAGGCAATGTTGTCATAATGACCATCACCTGTGCTGACGCCCGGCTCCACATGCCTATGTACTTTTTCCTCAGAATTTTCTCCTTTGTGGAGTGTTGTTTCATAAATACCATTATTCCTAAGTTGTTAGTCATCTTTCTCTGAGGCAAGCAAACCATTTCCTTTCCTGCCTGTTTCATACAGCCTTTGCCTTTTTATTTCTGGGAGCAGCAGGTTTCTTCCTCATAGCAGTGACATCTCAGGATTGGTATGTGGCCATTTGCAAGCCTCTGCATTACCCAATCATCATGAACCTGAAGACTTGCTTCCTTCTGGTCATGGCCTGATGTGCTTTGGCCTTCACTCTCATCACTTGTCTGGTAGTAAATGTTTCCCAGTAAATATTTCCCAGTTATCCTTCTATGGTCCCAATGTCATCCCCCATTTTTTCTGTGACCTTGGCCCCCTGATTCATCTCTCCTGTTCTGACACCAGGTCAGATATGTTGGCCTTTGTCCTCACTTCCTTTATCCTTTTGACATCCCTTATCATAACCATCATTGCCTATAGCAACATAGTAGTCACAATCCGCAACTCCCATCAGCCAAGGAGAAAAAGAAAGCTTTCTTCACCTGCTCACTTCACCTCATAGTCCTCTCTCTGATGTATGGCAGCTGTGTCTTTATGTGTCTATATGTGAAACCAAAGCAAACGAACAGGATGGACTCCAACAGGGAGGCTGCCTTTGTGAACACAGTGGTAACCCTGCTTCTCAACTCTGTCATTTATACTCTGTGGAACAAGCAGGTCAACGAGGCTCTGACAGACACAATGCGCGGAATGAAAATATCAAGATGAAAAAAAAAATTGCATGGCCTTGGAGTAGAGGACTTCCGAGCACTATTTATCTTCATTCTAGCCACTAAAGCAGTCCAAAGAGTTGTAGTACAGGGTCTTTGGTAGACCACTCTTGAACTCTGCACTTTCATAGCAAAATGAAAATCTTTCTTTTCAAGTCCACAATTTATTTTGATGTGCATAGCTATCTTCTCCCTAAATATTCCACATATTGATGACATTTGATTAATTGCAAAACACTTTTTTATTCTTCCATCTGATGTAAACCATGTGCTTGAATTTTCCAAAATTTAGCAACTCATATACTTATTATTTCACCTCTACCTAGCTATAAACATGGTTGAACAGAATTAGTAGATATTTACCAAAAGACATTTAGATATAATGATAGAAGATTGTATATTTGGCTGTAGTTATGAAGGAAATAATAGGAATAGTACCAATGCCTTGGTTCACATTCCCTCCATGTCTAACCCATGGATGTAATAATCATAGTGTCATAGTACTCTTCACCTTGGAATATATTTGGTTTGCTTCAGGTGTGTTCTTAGATGCTGATCTTAGCCCTTAGCTTAGCTACATATGTGAATCAATCCCATGCTGGAGAGAAACCAGAATTATTCTCAGTCATAGGCCCTTCTCTAAGGAGAGAGAATACACATAGTAGTCCATGATAGTAATACTCTTAATACCTGAATTAATTTTTGTAGCTCCAGCCCCTCATATGTATAAAGCATACTTATAATTGGTTCCCATCCTAAAGCTGCTGCCACAGAATGCTTGTGTATATTGGTGGAAGGGAGCACTAATATTTCTATAATTTCTTCCAAAGATTCAGGTTGAGTTAATCTAAGTCATTTGCTAATCTTCACATTAATAATGAAAATAAACAAATAAAACATCTTTCCTTGTTGACTTATTGGCCAACCATAAAGTTATCTTCTGATTGATAACCTATTTGAAAACCAACATTTCCGTAATCTCAATCCTTACACTTTGTATACTTTTTACACCTGTTTTCTAGCTAGGATGTGTCTATTTTTTCTTCAGTGGAAGCACCTCTAAAAAGATTAACAACATAAGAAACAACAGGTGTTGGCAAAGATGCTGAGATAGGGGAACCCTCTTACATTGTTGGTGGGAATGCAAACTGATACAGTCACTCTTGTGAACAGTATAGAGGTTCCTCAAAAAGTTAAAAACAGAACTACTCTACAATCCAGCAATTGCACTACTATGGATTTACCCGAGGAATGCAAAAATAGTGATTCAATGGCATACATGCACCCTGATGTTACAGTAACATTATTAACAATAGCCAAATTATGGAGAGAAGCCTTATTTCCATCAACTAATGAATGGATAAAGAAAATGTGGCATAAACATATGTATTTATATGTACACACAATGGAATATTACTCAGCCATAAAGAGAATGAAGTCTTGCCATTTGCACCAATGTGGATGGAGGTAGAGTGTATTGTGCTAAGCATAGTAAATCAGTGAGAGGTAAATGCCATATGATTTCACTCATGACGATTTTAAGAAATAAAACAAACAAGCACGCGGGAAAAAACAGAGACAGGCAAACCAAGAAACAGAATGTTAACTCTAGAGAACAAACTGATGGTTACTAGAGGGGATAGGAAGGAATATTATCACAATAGGTGTATGTTAATTGATTGGATATAATTAAAAACTTTAAAAAATAAAATAAAAAAGATAAACACATTTTTTAAAATAATAAATTTATTTTTTATTGGTGTTCAATTTGCCAACATACAGAATAACACCCAGTGTTCATCCCGTCAAGTGCCCCCCTCAATGCCACACATTTTTTAAAAATGATTTACTTATTTATTTGAGAGAGAGAGCATGTGAGCAGGGGAAGAGCAGGCAAAAGGGAGAGAAAATCCTGAAGCAGACTCCCTGCAGAATGTGGAGCCCAACAAGGACCCTGGGATCACAACTTGAACTGAAATAAAGAGTTGGTCATTTAACTGACTGAGCCATCCAGATGCGCTCACAATTTTTATTTTGTTTACTTTTAACCCAAACCCTGAGATTAGATAATCTCAAATACATTTTATGAAACATATCCTATACCATGATTAGATCCTATTTGGCCTTGATGGTCCCATTACAAAGTTCAGGCTTCATCTGATTGACAATGAAGAAGTATAAAAAAGGACCTAAAAAATCACAGATGATTCACTGTATACATTGTATTAAAAAGAGTTTGGAAAAGCCAAGATCAGAATAAGAAATTTGGTACAGACACTGTTACAGGAACTGGAAAAAAGAGAAAAGAATGATGGCTTAGGGGGCAGCCCGAGTGGCTCAGCAGTTTAGTGCTGCCTTTAGCCCAGGGTGTGATCGTGGAGACCTGGGATCAAGTCCCATGTCAGGCTACCTGCATGGAGCCTGCTTCTCCCTCTGCCTGTGTCTTTGCCTCTCTCTCTCTCTCTGTCTATCATGAATAAATAAATAAAATATTTTTTGAAAAAAAGAATGATGGCTTAGGGAAGTGGCACTGGGAATGGAATGCAAAGGGACCAGAGTAGACTCTGAATCATCTGCATTGGATAAGCCTGGTGAGGTTTCAACTAACGGTCAACTTCCAAAAACACATAAGTCACATTCTCTATAAAATATGGAGATTGAGCCAGATAATCTCTAGAGTCCACTTGAAAATACTCATGGACATAGCAATAGGATACTACAGGAAAATGGAAATAATGTTCCACCCTGAGAACGGAAAGAGTGAAGAGTGTATTGAAGTGGAGGAGATTTGGTAATGAAGGAATAAATCAAAGAATTGTGATCAAACTACTGAAAAGTGTGTGAGCCTCCCAACGTTTTAGTCAAGATTGGATAATAATTTATTATATTTAGACCAATTAAGTGCATTTTATATTACCTTGATATATACTATGATTGAAAAGTGAACTTGACAAACATGATAATGAAGACATGAAATCCAAAACTGACTCTAATTCCAGGCTGGTCATTACCAGCCACAGATGGTACCAAGTGAATGACAAACCCTAATGTGGGGAGTGATGCATTAGATTCTGGTGCTATAAAATGTTTTATTTAGACAAATATCCTAAGCTAATTCTGTACTAAAGATACTTCCAATCATAATTTTTATTTTATTTTTTATTTTTTTTCCAATCATAATTTTTAAACCACTTCTCTGGTACATGATTGGTATAAAAAAATCTGTAGATACTTGCTGTGTTTAAGGTAAGTATATACCCTTGAAGCCATCATGACTCTCAATACCATTAACTTATCTATCACCTCCAAATATTTCTTCCTGGTCACTTTGCTGTTGTTTTTTGCCCTTACATGCTAGACAAAAACATTTAACTTAAGATATACCCACTTAGAAAATTTTAAAGTAGGCAATGAAGTACCTTTAATCATAGGCCCAATGTTACACAGATTTCCAGAACTCATTTATTACGTATAATTGAAACTTGATCAGTGCCTTCCTATTTCGCTTCCTCTCTAACCCTTGACAGCTACCACTCTACTCTCTGCTTCTATGTATTTGATTAGATGCCACGTATAAGTGAAATAAGTCAATCGGAGAAGGACAAACATTATATGGTTCCATTCATTTGGGGAATATAAATAATAGTGAAAGGGAATAGAAGGGAAAGGAGAAGAAATGGGTAGGAAATATCAGAAAGGGAGACAGAACATGAAGACTCCTAACTCTGGGAAACGAACTAGGGGTGGTGGAAGGGGAGGAGGCCAGGGGGTGGGGGTGAATGGGTGATGGGCACTGAGGGGGGCACTTGACAGGGTGAGCACTGGGTGTTATTCTGTATGTTGGTAAATTGAACACCAATAAAAAAATAAATTTATTATTAAAAAAAGGGAGATCAGGCACTGTTTGTCTTTTGATTCTGGCTTATTTTACTCAGAATAATGTCCTCCAGACATATACATGTCGGTGCGAGTGGCACAATCTTTTTGTAAAGTCTGGATGATATTCCATGTATATCTCACTTTCTTATCCATTCTTTACATGGACTTTACATGGACATGAATAAAGGAAAAGTCCTTTATTTCCACATCTTAGCTACTGCGAAAAATACTGTAATGAACATGGGAGCACAAATATCTCTTTGAGATCTATATTTAAATTCTTTTGGATATTTATAACCTGAGGTGGGAATGCTGAATTGAATGGCAATTCTATCTTCAAATTTTTCAGAAAGCACTATATTGTTGATCAAAGTGGCTGCACCAATTTTCATTTTCATCAATAGTGTAGGAGAATTCCTTTTTCTGCATATTTTTGCTGACATTTCTTATCCTTTGTTTTTTTGGTTTTTGTTATTTTTTATTGTTTTTTGTTGTTTTTTATTGTTATTGTTGTTTTACTAATACTAATCTTTTTTAAAAAGATTTATTTATTTATTTATGATAGACATAGAGAGAGAGAGAGAGAGAGGCAGGGACACAGGAGGAAGGAGGCTCTATGCCAGGAGCCTGGCGTGGGACTTGATCCGGGGACTCCAGGATTGCACCCTGGGCCAAAGGCAGGCTCTAAACCACTGAGCCACCCAGGGATCCCCTACTAATACTAACCTAAATAAGGGTGAGGTGATATCTCCTTGTGGTTTTACTTGTAGTTTTCCCTTAGTGATGTTTGCATTTCTATTTGTGATGGTGATCATCTTTCATATACCTGTTGGCCATATGTATATCCTTTATGGATGTTAGTTTCTCTTCCCATCTTCTTTAGTTTGGATTTTTTTTGGTGTCTTTATACTTTGGAGATTTCATAGAAAAGGTGATTTTGGAAGACACAAGGAATTTTCCTTATTTTATTTTATTTATTTTATTTTTTAATGGAATTCAATTTGCCAAAATATAGCATAACACCCAGTGCTCATCCCATCAAGTGCCCGCCTCAGTGCCCGTCACCCAGTCACCCCCACCCCCCGCCCACCTCACTTTCCACCTCACCTCTTATTCGTTTCCCAGAGTTAGGAGTCTCTCATGTTCTGTCTCCCTTTCTGATATTTCCCACTCATTTTTTCTCCTTTCCCCTTTATTCCCTTTCACTATTTTTTATATTCCCCAGATGAATGAGACCATATAATGTTTGTCCTTCTCTGATTGACTTAGTTCACTCAGCATAATACCCTCCAGTTCTATCCACGTTGAAGCAAATGGTGGGTATTTGTCTTTTTTAATGGCTGAGTAATATTCCAATGTATAAATAGAACACAGCTTCTTTATCCATTCATCTTTCGATGGACACTGAGGCTCCTTCCACAGTTTGGCTATTGTGGACATTGCTACTATAAACATCGGGGTGCAGGTGTCCCAGCGTTTCATTGCATCTGTATCTTTGGGGTAAATCCCCAGCAGTGCAATTGCTGGGTCGTAGGGCAGGTCTATTTTTAACTCTTTGAGGAACCTCCACACAGTTTTCCAGAGTGGCTGCACCAGTTCACATTCCCACCAACAGTGAAGGAGGGTTCCCCTTTCTCCATATCCTCTCCAACATTTGTTGTTTCCTGCCTTGTTAAATTTCCTCATTCTCACTGGTGTGAGGTGGTATCTCATTGTGGTTTTGATTTGTATTTCCCTGATGGTGTAGCATATCCTCATGTGCTTGTTGGCCATGTCTATGTCTTCCTCTGTGAAATTTCTGTTCATGTCTTTTGCCCATTTCATGATTGGATTGTTTGTTTCTTTGCTGTGAGTTTAATAAGTTCTTTATAAATCTTGGAAACTAACCCTTTATCTGATATGTCATTTGCAAATATCTTCTCCCATTCTGTAGGTTGTCTTTTAGTTTTTTTGACAGTTTCTTGCACTGTGCAAAAGCTTCTTATCTTGATGTAGTCCCAATAGTTCATTTTTGCTTTTTGTTTCTCTTGCCTTCATGGATGTATCTTGCAAGAAGTTACTGTGGCCAAGTTCAAAAAGGATGTTGCCTGTGTTCTACTCTAGGATTTTGATGGAATCTTGTCTCACATTTAGATCTTTCATCCATTTTGAGTTTATCTTTGTGTATGCTGTAAGAGAATGGTCTAGTTTCGTTCTTCTGCATGTGGATGTCCAATTTTCCCAGCACCATGTATTGAAGAGACTGTCTGTTTTTCCAGTGGATAGTCTTTCCTCCTTTGTCGAATATTAGTTGGCCATAAAGTTGAGGGTCCACTTCTGGATTCTCTATTCTGTTCCATTGCAATGTATTTCCCCCTCAGGACTGCTTTTGCTGTATCCCAAAGGTTTTGAATGGTTGTATTTTCATTCTCATTAGTTTCCATGAATCTTTTTAATTCTTCTCTAATTTCCTGGTTGACCCTTTCATCTTTTAACAAGATGCTCCTTAACCTCCACATGTTTGAAATCCTTCCAAACTTCTTCTTGTGATTTAGTTCTAATCAAAGCATTATGGTCTGAAAATACGCCGGGGACAATCCCAATCTTTTGGTATTGGTTAAGACCTGATTTGTGACCCAGTATGTCGTCTCTCTGGAGAAAGTTCTATGTGCACATGAGAAGAATGTGTATTCAGTTGCGTTTGGATGTAAAGTTATGTAAATATCTGTGAAATCCATCTGGTCCAGTTTATCATTTAAAGCTCTTGTTTCTTTGGAGATGTTGAGCTTAGAAAATCCATCAATTTTAGAAAGTGCTAGATTGAAGTCACCAAGTATAAGTGTATTATTATATAACTATGTCTTCACTTAGGTTATTAAATGATTGATATACTTGGCAGCTCCCACTATTGGGGCATAAATACTCATGATTGTTAGGTCCTCTTGTTGGATAGACTCTTTTAAGTATGATATAGTATCCGTCTTCATCTCTCACTACAGTCTTCGAGATAAACTTTAGTTTCTCTGATATAAGGATGGGTACCCCTGCTTTCTTTTGAGGACCATTTGAATGGTACATGGTTTACAACCTTTTATTTTCAGGCTGTAGGTGTCCTTCTGTCTAAAATGAGTCTCTTGTAGACAGCAAATAGATGGATCTTGCTTTTTTATCGAGTCTGAAACCCTGCACCTTTTGATGGGGTCATTAAGCCCATTCACATTCAGAGTTACTATTGAAAGATATGAATTTAGTGTCAGTCCCTGTTTTTGTGGATTGTTCCCTTGGATCCTCTATTACAGAATCCCCCTTAGTATTTCTTGCAGAGCTGGCTTTGTGGTCACACATTCTTTCAGTTTCTGCCTATCTTGGAAGCTCTTTATCTCTCCTATTCTGAATGGGAGCCTTGGTGGATAGAGTATTCTTGCCTGCATGTTCTTCTCACTTAGGACCCTGAATATATCTTACCAGCCCTTTCTGGCCTGCCAGGTCCCTGTGGAGAGGTCTACTGTTAATCTAATATTTCTTCCCATATAAGTTAGGGATCTCTTGTGCCCTGCCACTTTAAGGATTTTCTCTTTATCTTTGGAATTTGCAAGTTTCGTTATTCAATGTGGAGGTGTTGAATGGTTCTTATTGATTTTAGGGGGGGGGACCTTTCTATTTCCTGTATCTGAATGCCTGTTTCCCTCCCCAAGTTAGGGAAGTTGTCAGCTATGATTTGTTCGGGGCCTCTGTCCCTTTCAGCGCCCTCTGGAACCCCAATTAAATGTAGATTTTTCCTTCTGAGGCTGTCATTTATTTCCCTTAACCTTTTCTGATGGTCTTTTAATTGTTTTTCTCTTTCTTCCTCAGCTTCCTTCCTTGCCATCAATTTGTCTTCTATGTCCCTCACTCTTTCTTCTACCTCAATAACCCTCGTTGTAGCACATCCCGTTTGGATTGCATCTCATTTAATTGATTTTTAATTTCGACCTGATCGGATCTAAATTCTGCAGTCATGAAGTCTCTTGAATCCTTTATGCTTTTTTCCAGAGCCACCAGTAGCTTTTTAATTGTGCTTCTGAATTGATTTTCTGACATTGAATTGGATTCCAAATTCTGTAACTCTTGGGAGAGAGTCCTGTTTCTGATTCTTTCTTTTGTGGTTAGTTCTTTCTAGTCATTTTGCTCAGTGCACAGTGGCTAAAAATGAATTGTACCGGAAAAAGGAAGGGAAAAAAAAAGGAGGGGTATCCTCTGGTTCTATATACTGTAATTCCCTTGTCTTCCCCTGTTTCTCTCCAGCGCTGCTCTGTCACTTGCTCTTCCCCTGTCCTTCTTGCTGGGGTTCTGGGGGAGGGGCCTGCTGTGCTGTTTCTGAGATGTGTGGACCTGGGGGAGCTGCCCTGCGCCCTGCCAGGTGCATGGCTCAGTGGGAGCTGTTTATCGTGTGAGACCCCTGTTCCCCTGCAGCCCCTCCCCTTCTAGGCACAGAGTGACACCAGGAGCAAGAACCACATTGGTGGCGGCCAGCCTTCCAGCTCTGGAGTCCGCTTCCACAGTAACTAAGACAGTATCCCAGTCCACACAGGCCTGGATGCTCTGGGGGTGGGAGGCGCTGATCTGTAGAGCTCGGGGGCACCCCGCGGCAGGAACTTCCTCGCTTTCCTCTTCCTTCCCCGCCTTGCCTGTCCTGGGGGAATGCAGGATCCTGGGTTGTGTCTCCCTGCACCCTGGGATCCGGGGCTTGCGCTGCTGGAAATGTGTTCCCAGGGCGTGGCTCCCAAATGCAGCAGGGCACAGCTCTCTCCACCCGAACCCACCACCTGAGCTTTCTGGAGGCCCAGTGGGCGTGCTAGGCCCTTTACCAAGTTTGGCCCACGGTCTCCCTGGTGATCTCTCTCCCAGGCCCACTTCCTCTGTTAGTGTCCTGGGGAACCTGGAGGCATCCCTGCCCCTTCTGCAGTTCCTGTGCTAACCTGATTTCTGTGCTAAGCGCCTTTCTTTTTGTGAAGAATCCAGTGCAGATTTTTTAAAGTTCTTCTCTAGGTGCTGGGCTTTCCTGTCCCTGTAGGCTTTTGCCACAGGCCTTAGCTGGGGTCCGAGGGGCGCCCCTCCCCCATTGATTGTTATTTATTTATTTATTTATTTATTTATTTATTTATTTATTTTCCATCTTCCTACCTTTGTTAGAAGCACAAACTCTTCTCTCCATAGCGTTCCAGCTGTTCTCTCTTTAAATCTAGGGTGGAATTCCTAGGTTTTCAGGATGATTTGAAAGTTATCAAGGTAAGTTGGTGGGGACAGGTGACTTGGGAACCCAACTACTCCGCCATCTTGCCCTGCCCCCTCCTCATGGTCTTTTAATTGTTTTTCTTTTTCTTCCTCAGCTTCCTTCCTTGCCATCAACTTCTCTTCTATTTTGCTCATTCTTTCTTCTACCTCATTAACCCTCATCGTTAGGACTTTCAGTTTGGACTGCATCTCATTTAATTGATTTTTAATTTCAGCCTGATGAGATCCAAATTCTGCAGTCATGAAGTCTCTTGAATCCTTTATGCTTTTTTCCAAAGCCACCAGTAGCTTTATTATTATGCTTCCGAATTGGCTTTCTAACATCGAATTGTAATCCAAGTTCTGTAACTCTGTGGGAGAGAGTACTGTCTCTGATTCTTTCTTTTGTGGTGCGTTCTTCCTTCTGATCATTTTTCTCAGTGCAGAGTGGATGTATGAACAGGCTGAGTCAAGAATATAAACCATGCCCTAAGTAAATTTCAGCCTAGATGATTATGCCGAGGTCAGAGACCAGAATTGAAAACAAAAATCAGAACAAAATAAAACAAAAGGACCACTCAAGTGAAAAGCAAATTTTAAAACAAAATAGTAAAAAATAAAAGGCCAAGAATACCAAAGAAGAAGAAAACAAAAAGAAGAGAAAAAAGCAAAGGTAAAGAGGAAAAAGAAAAGAAAAAAGAGAAGAAAAGAAAGGGGGGACTGGGAGATGTTGGTGGTGGCAAAGTTGTAGGGGAGGGAGAATGTAGTCTACCTGAGGGGTCCTAGAGGGTGGTCCTCTTGGTTCTGAGTATATTAAATTCTGTATGTTAGAAGATGCTCAGTCCCAAATTTATATAAACCAGAAATACTTGTAGAAGGCCCCAACATTGTCCACCTAAACATAAATGAGATAAAAGAGGGGGGCATAATGGGAATGAGGAATATCACAGAATGAACCAGCATGGTATACCACTTGGTTCTGAGTGCATGCTGGTCATGTTTTAGAAAGTATTAACTTCTGCCATTGTAGAACAAAATGAGGCAGGGAAAGCAAAAAATACTGAACAAAAAGACATCTTGTATATCTTGCCAAGTTAAGTTGAGTATGTTTAGGGAATCAAGAAGTGGGAAATATATGTAGGACCTATAATTGTAGAAATATGAATGTCAAAAAGGAAGAAACTTAAAAATTAAGATGTAGTAAAATATTGTAGCTAAGGTGGAAAAGAGAAAAAAATTGGAAATTTACAGTGTGGTATAAAAACACATTTTACTAGGAAAAGGAAGAAAAAATAGAAGGGGTATCTTCTGGTTCTATATACTGTAAATCCCTAGACTTCCCCTGTAGCTTTCCAGCTTGCTCGGTCAAGAACTTGCCCTTCCCCTGTCCTTCCAGCTGGTCTTCTGGGTAGGGGCCTGCTGTGCTGATTCTCAGGTGTGTACACCTGGGGGAGATGTCCCGCCAGCCCCCTGCTGGATCCTGGGCTCAGTGAGAGCTGTTTATCCTGAGAGGCCTTTTTTCCTTGGCAGCCCCCTGTCTTATAGGCACAGGAGGAACACCACCACTGGCAGCAGCCACCTCTCCAGCTCTGGAGTCAGCTCCCCACAGTAACTACCACAGCTCCCCATCCACACTGGCCTAGATGCTCCTGGGGCAGCTGGGCTGATCTGCACAGCTTGGTGGCACCCAGTGGCAGGAGAGTCCTCACTGTCCTGTGCCTTCACCACCTCTGCGTGTCCCGGGGGAGTGCAGGATCCTGAGCTGTACCCACTCATTGCCCTGGGATCTGGGGCCTGTGCTGATGGAATCGCGCTCCTGGGGTGCGGCTCCCAAAGGCAGCAGGGCGCAGACTCCTCTGCCCAGAGCCACTACCTGACCAACTGGCTTCTTCCCGAGGCCCAGCCAGGTTCCTGCTCCAGCCCTTTAGGGAGATCGGCCCACAGTCTGTTGCTCACTCTACCCGGGGCGCCCCTCCTCTATTAGTGACTCTGGGAGACTGGAGGCTTCCCTGCTCCTCCTGCAGTTCTGCTCAATTTCCCTGCTGAGCTCCTTTCCATCTGGGAAGACTCTGGTGTGGATTTTTAAAAGTTCCCTCTTCTCTGAGGTTGGGCTTTCCTGTCCCCAGGCTCTCCCCAACTGGCCTTAGCCTGGCTCCTCATGGGGCCCTTCCCCAACTCGATTTTTTCTTATTTTATTTCCCCATATTCCTACCTTGTTAGAAGCGTAAACTCTTCTCTCTGTAGAGCTCCAGCTGTTCTCTCTTTAAATCTTAGGTCAGATTTGTTGATGTTAAGAATGGTTTGAAATTTATCGAGGAAGCGGGGCAAGATGGCAAGGAGTAGGGTCCCCAAGTCACCTGTCCTCACCAACATACCTAGATAACTTTCAAATCATCCTGAAAAGCAACGAATTTGGCCTGAGATTTAAAGAGACAACAGCTGGAATGCCACAGTGAGAAGAGTTTGTGCCTCTATCAAGGTAAGAGGACGGAAAAAAATAAAGAAATAAAAAAGCATCCAAGGGGAGGTGCCCCCGCAAGAAGCCGGGCTAGGGCCGGGGGGCAGAGCGGTGAGTGCCCCCAGGACAGGAAAGCCCAGTCCCGGAGAAGCAGGAGCTTTACCAATCTTCCCGGACCAAAGGTGCTGGCAGGGAACTTGGGCAGGATCCCAGGAGGGGCAGTGATGCCCCTCGGTTCCTGGGATCACTAACAGAGGACATGCGCCCCGGGGAGAGCGCGCCACACGCCCTAAAGGGCTGAAGCGCCTGCCAGGCCGGCCCCGGGAGCAGCTCAGGCTGCCGCTCTGGCAGCAGCTCCGCACGGAGGGGGCTGCGCGGTCCCAGGAGCACGATTCCTGTAGCGAAGGCCCTGGAGCCAGGGCGCCGGGGACACAGCCCAGGATCCCGGGCCCCCCTGGGACAGGCAGAGGCCAGGAGGACACAAGACAGCAAGTACACTCCTGCCACCAGGCGGCCCTGAGCTGTGCAGATCAGTGCCCCCGCCCCCAGAGCATCCAGGCCCCTACAGACTGGGAGACTGTGGTGGTTACTGCTGGAGCGGATTCCAGAGCTGGAGAGCTGGCCGCCTCCAAGGTTGTTGTTCCTCCTGGTGTCACCTTGTAACTGGGACTGAGCAGGGCTGGCAGGGAGCAGGGTCCTCACAGGAAAAATGGCTCCAACTGAACCCTGCACCTGGCAGGGGGCGGGGCAGCTCATCCAGGTGCACACACCTGAGAATCAGCACAACAGGCTCCTACCCCAGAAGACCAGCTGGAAGGACAGGGGAAGAGCAAGTTCCTGACCAAGCAGTGTGGGAGAGTTCCAGGGGAAGTCTAGAGACTTACAGTGTATAGAATCAGAGGATATCCCTCCTTGTTCTTTTGTTTGTTTGTTTTGTTTTTTGTTTGCTTTCCACTCCCATTATTTCTCTTTTTCTCCTTTTTCCTGTACAGCTTGTTTTTAGCCACTCTGCACTGAGTAAAGAAGAACTCACCAAAAAAGAAAGAATCAGAAGCAGTACTCTCTCCCACAGATTTACAGAATTTGCATTACAATTCAATGTCAGAAAGCCAATTCAGAAGCACAATGATAAAGCTACTGGTGGCTCTGGAAAAAAGCATAGAGGATTCAAGAGACTTCATGACTGCAGAATTTAGGTCTAATCAGGCCAGAAAAAAATCAATTAAATGAGATGCAATCCAAACTGGAGGTCCTAATGACAGGGTTAATGAGGTAGAAGAACCAGCGAAAGGCATAGAAGACAAGTTGATGGCAAGGAAGAAAGCTGAGGAAAAAAGAGAAAAACAAAAGATCATGAGGAAAGGTTAAGGGAAATAAATAACAGCCTCAGAAGGAAAAATCTACATTTAATTGGGGTTCCAGAGGGCACCGAAAGGGACAGAAGTCCAGAAAGTGTATTTGAACAAATCATAGCTGAGACCTTCCCTAATGTGGGAAGGGAAACAGGCATTCAGATCCAGGAGATAGAGAGATCCCCCCCTAAAATCAATAAAAACCGTTCAACACCCTGACATTTAATAGTGAAATTTGCAAATTCCAAAGATAAAGAGAAGACCCGAAAAGCAGCGAGATGAAGAGATCCCTAACCTTTATGGGGAGAAGTATTAGGTTAACAGCAGACCTCTCCACAGAGACCTGGCAGGCCAGAAAGGGCTGGCAGGATTTAGTCGAGGACCTAAAAGAGAAGCACATACAGCCAAGAATACTCTATCCACCAAGGCTCTCATTCAGAATAGAAGGAGAGATAAACAGCTTCCAAGATAGGCAGAAACAGAAAGAATATGTGACCACCAAACCAGCTTTACAAGAAATATTAAGGGGGACTCTGTTAAAGAAAGAGGACGTCCAAGGAAAATCCACAAAAACAGGGACTGAATAGGTATCATGATGACACTAAATTCACATCTCTTAATAGTAACTCTGAACGTGAATGGGCTTTAGGATCCCATCAAAAGGCGCAGGGTTTCAGACTGGAGAAAAAAGCAAGATCCATCTATTTGCTGTCTACGAGAGACTCATTTTAGATGTAAGGACACCTACCGCCTGAAAATAAAAGGCTGGAGAACCATTTTCCATTCAAATGGTCTTCAAAAGATACCAGGGGTACCAATCCTCATACCAGGGAAATTAAAGTTTATCCCAAAGACTGTAGTAAGAGATGAAGAGGGACACTATATCATACTTAAAGGATCTATCCAACAATAGGGCCTAACAATCATGAATATTTATGCCCCGAATGTGGGAGCTGCGGAGTGTATCAGTAAATTAATAACCAAAGTAAACATACTTAGATAATAATACACTTATACTTGGAGACTTGAACATGGTGCTTTCTACAATTGATGGATATCCTAAGCAAAACATCTCCAAAGAAACAAGAGCTTTGAATGATACACTGGACCAGATGGATTTCACAGAAATTTACAGAACTTTACATCCCAATGGAACTGAATTCACATTCTTCTTAAGTGCACATGGAACTTTCTCCAGAATAGACCACATACTGGGTCATATCTCAGATCTTAACCAATACCAAAAGATTGGGATCATCCCCTGCATATTTTCAGACCATAATGCTTTGAAACTAGAAGTAAACCACAAGAAGAAATTTGGAAAGGTTTCAAACAAGTGGAGGTTAAGATCATCCTGCTAAAAATGAGAGGGCCAACCAGGAAATTAGAGAGGAATTCAAAAGATTCATGGAAACTAATGAAAATGAAGATACAACCCTTCAAAATATTTGGGATATAGCAAAAGTAGTGCTGAGGGGGAAATACATCGCAATACAAGCATCCATCCAAAATCTGCAAAGAACTGAAATACAGAAGCTAACCTTGTACCTAAAGGATCTGGAGAAGGAACAGCAAATATAACCTTCACCCAGGAGCAGAAGAGAATTAATAAAGAATTGATCAGAACTCATGAAATAGATACCAGAAGAACTGTGGAACACCAACAAAAACAAGAGTTGGTTCTTAGAAAGAATTAATAAGGTAGATAAACCATTAGCCAGCCTTATTAAAAAGAAGAGAGAGAAGACTCAGATTAATAAAATCATGAATGAGAAAGGAGAGATCACCACCAACACCAAGGAAATACAAACGATTTTTAAAACATATTATGAACAGCTATACACCAATAAATTAGGCAATCTAGAAGAAATGGACACATTTCTGGAAAACCTCAAACTACCAAAACTAGAACTTGAAGAATTAGAAAACCTGAACAGGCCAATAACCAGGGAGGAAATTGAAACAGTCATCAAAAACCTCCCAAGACACATAAGTCCAGGCCCAGATGGTTTTCCAGGGGAATTGTACCAAATGTTTAAAGAAGAAACAATACTATTCTACTAAAGGTGTTCAGAAAGAAGAAAGAGATGGAATACTTCCAAACTCATTCTATGAGGCCAGCATCACCTTAATTCCAAAACCAGACAAAAACCCCACCAAAATAAGAATTATAGACCAATATCTCTGATGAACATGGATGCAAAAATTCTCAACAAGATACTAGCCAATAGGATCCAACAGTACATTAAGAAGATTATTCACCATGACCCAAGTGGGATTTATCCCCGGGGTTGTAAGGCTGGTTCAACACTCGTAAGACAATCAATGTGATTCATCATATCAGCAAGAGAAAAACCAAGAACCATATGATCCTCTCAATAGATGCAGAGAAAGCATTTGACAGAATACAGTATCCATTCCTGATCAAAACTTCCGAGCATAGGGATAGAGGGAACATTCCTCAACATCTTAAAAGCCATCTACAAAGAGCCCACAGCAAATATCATTCTCAATGGGGAAACACTGGGAGCCTTTCCCTTAAGATCAGGAATACAACAGGGATGTCCACTCTCACCACTGCTATTCGACATAGTACTAGAAGTCCTAGCCTCAGCAATCAGACAACAAACAGAGATAAAAAGGCATTCGAATTGGCAAAGAAGAAGTCAAACTCTCCCTCTTTGCCGATGACAGGATACTGTACATAGAAAACCCAAAAGCCTCCACCACAAGATTGCTAGAACTCATACAGCAATTTGGCAGTGTGACAGGATAAAAAAAATCAATGCCCAGAAATCAGTGGCATTTCTATATACTAACAATGAGACTGAAGAAAGAGAAATAAGGGAGTCATTCCCATTTACAATTGCACCCCAAAGCATAAAATACCTAGAAGTAAACCTAACCAAAGAGGTAGAGGATCTATACCCTAAAAACTACAGAACACTTCTGATAGAAATTGAGGAAGACACCAACAGATGGAAAAATATTCCATGCTCATGGATTGGCAGAAGTAATATTGTGAAAATGCCAATGTTACCCAGGGCAATTCACACATTTAATGCAATCCCTATCAAAATACCATGGATTTTCTTTAGAGAGTTGGAACAAATCATCTTAAGACTTGTGTGGAATCAGAAAAGACCCCAAATAGCCAGGGGGATATTGAAAAAGAAAGCCAGAACCAGCGGCATCACAATGCCAAATTTCAAGTTGTACTTCAAAGCTGTGATCCTCTGTGGTACTGGCACAAAAACAGACACATTGATCAAGGAACAGAATAGAGAACCGGAAATGAGCCCTCAACTCTATGGTCAACTAATATTCGACAAAGCAGGAAAGATTACCCACTGGAAGAAAGACAGTCTCTTCAATAAATGGTGCTGGGAAAATTGGACAGCCACGAGCAGAAGAATGAAACTAGACCATTCTCTTAAAACCATCCACAAAGATAAACTCAAAGTGGATGAAAGATCTAAATGTGAGACAAGAATCCATCAAAATCCTAGAGGAGAACACAGGCAACACCCTTTTGGAACATGGCCACAGCAAGTTCTCCCAAGAGATACATCTATGAAGGCAATGGAAACAAAAGCAAAAATGAACTATTGGGACTTCATCAAGATAAGAAGTTTCTGCACCGCCAAAGAAACAGTCAACAAATCTAAAAGACAACCTACAGAATGGGAGAAGATATTTGCAAATGACCTACCAGATAAAGGGCTAGTATCCAACAATTATAAAGAACATATTAAACTCAACAGCAAAGAAACAAACAATCCAATCATGAAATGGGCAAAAGACATGAACAGAAATTTCAGAGAGGAAGACATAGACATGGCCAACAAGCACATGAGAAAATGCTCCGCATCACTGGCCATCAGGAAAATGCAAACCAAAACCACAATGAGATACCACCTCACGCCAGTGAGAATGGGAAAAATTAACAAGGCAGGAAACAACAAATGTTGGAGAGGATGTGGAGAAAGTGGAACCCTCTCGCACTCTTGTTGGGAATGTGAACTGGTGCTGACAATCTGGAAAACTGTGTGGAGGTTCCTTAAATAGTTAAAAATAGAGCTACCCTACTACCCAGCAATTTCACTGCTGGGGATTTACCCCAAAGTTATAGATGCAGTGAAACGGCAGGACCCCTGCACCCCGATGTTTATAGCCATAATGTCCACAATAGCCAAAGTTTGGAAGGAGGCTTGGTGTCCATCGAAAGATCAATGGATAAAGAAGATGTGGTCTATGTATACAATGGAATTTTACTCAGCCATTAGAAACACAAATACCCACCACTTGCTTTGACGTGGATGAAACTGGAGGGTATTATGCTGAGTGAAATAAGTCAATCGGAGAAGGACAAACATATGGTCTCATTCATTTGGGGAATATAAAAATTCATGAAGGGGAATAAAGGGAAAGGAGTGAAAATATCGGTGAGGGTGACAAAACATGAGAGACACCTAACTCTAGGAAATGAACAAGGGGTAGTGGAAGGTGAGTTGGGTAGGCGTTTGGGGTGACTGGGTGGTGGGCGCTGAGGGGGGTACTTGGTGGGATGAGCACTGGGTATTATGCTATATATTGGCAAATTGAACTCCAATAAAAACAAAGAAAAATCAAAGCTGGTGGCATCACAGTTTCAGAGTTCAAGTTCTATTACAGAGCTGTAATAATCAAGACAGTGTGGTACTGGCACAGAAACAGACATGCAGACCAATGGAACAGAATGGAGAGCCTAGAAATGGACCCTCAACTCTTTGGTTAACTAATCTTTGACAAAGCAGAAAAGAATATCCATTTGGATACTGAAAACAGAAGGCATTTCAAGTGGGTCAACAGTATTCATGAAGCATGCCACTATAACTAGGTAATACTGGCCTCATAGAATGAGTTTGGAAGTTTTCCTTCCATTTCTATTTTTTGGAGCAGTTTCAGAAGACTGCATATTAATTCTTTAATTGTTTAGTAGAATTCCCATGGAAAGCTATCAGGACATTGAATGTTGTTTTGGAGGAGATATTTGAATCCTGATTCAATTTTTTTTTTGCTGGTTATGGGTTTGTTTGTGTTTTATATTTCTTAGTGTTTCAGTTTTGGTAGTTTCTACTTTTCTAAGAATGCATCCATTTCTTCCAGATTGCCTAATTGGTTGCATATAATTTTTCATAATATTCTATTATTATTTGTATTTCTTTGTGGTTGTTGATTGTGATCTCTCTTCTTTCACTCATGATTTTATTTATTTGGGTCCTTTCTCTGTTGTTTGATAAGTCTGGCTATGGGTTTATCAATCTTGTTAATTCTTTGAAAGAACCAGCTCCTAGTTTCACTGTTCTGTTCTACTACTTAAAATAACTTTCCATATCATTGATTCCTTCACTAATCTTTGTTAATTCTCTTCTGCTTGGTTTAGGCTTTATTTGCGGTTTTATTCCCCCAGCTCCTTTGGCTATAAAGTTAGGTTGTGTGTTTGAGACTTTTCTTGCTTCTTGGGGAAGATCTATATTGCTATATATTTCCCTCTTAGGACTTCCGTTGTTGCATCTGAAAGGTTTTGAACAGTTATGTTTTCATTTGCTTTCATGTAGTTTTTAAATTATTTAGTTTCCTGGTTGACCCATTCACTTAGTAGGATGTTTTTAACTTCCATGTATTGTGGTCCTTCCAAATTTTTTTCTTGCAGTTGACTTTGGTATTGTGGTCTGAAAATATGGATGGTATTATCTCAGTCTTTTGTACCAGCTGAGTCCTGATTTATGACCTGGTAAATGATCTATTCTGGAGAATGTTACATGTGCACTCCAGAAGGATGTATATTCTGATGCTTTAGGATGAAATGCTCTGTTTATATCTGTGAAGTCAATCTGGTCCAGTGTATCATTCAAAGGCCTTATTTCCTAGGTGATCTGTCCCTTGCTGTGAGTGAGGTGTTAAAGTTCCCTTCTGTTATTGTATTATTATCAATTTGTTTCTTTAATCTTGTTATTAGTTGATTTATATATTTAGCTACTCTAGAGTTAAAGGCATAAACATTTATAATTATTTGATATTCTTGTTGGATAGACTCCTTTATTATGATATAGTGTCCTTCTTCATTTCTTACACTCTGGTTTAAAATCTAGTTGTCTGATATAAGCATGGCCACTCCATTAGCATGATAAATGATTCTTCACCACCTTACTTTGAATCTGGAGGTGTCCTTGGGCCCTAAATGAATCTCTTTTAAGTGGTATATCAATGGATCTTATTTTTTAATCCATTGTGATACCCCATGTCTTTTGTTTTGGAGCATTTAATCATTTACATTCAGAGTAATTATTGAAAAATATGAATAGTGTCATTATATTTCCTGTAAAGTTGCTATTCCTGTAGATTCTCTCTGTTCCCTTCTGGTCTTTGTTACTTTTGTTCTCTCTGCTCAAAAGGTCCCCTTTAATATTCTTGCAGGGTTGGTTTAGTGTTCACAAATTCCTTTAGTTTTTGACTTGGAAACTCTTTTTCTCTCCTTCTATTCTTAATGACAGCTTGGGTGGATATAATATTCTTAGCTGCATATTTTCCACATTTAGCATGTTGAATATATCATTCCAGTCCTTTATAGCCTGCCAGGTCTCTGTGGACAGGTTTGTTGCCCACCTTATGTGTCTACACATATAGGTTAAGGACCTCTTGTCCCAAACTGCTTTTGGGATTTCATCTTTATCTTTATAACTTGCAAATTATACTATAATATGTCAAAGTGTTGACCTTTCTTTTGTTGATTTTGAGGGGAGTTCTCTGTGTCTCTTGGACATGAATTCCTGTTTCGTCCCCAGAGTAGTGAAGTTCTTAGCTAATTTGTTCAAATAAACCTCCTGTCCCCGTTCTTACTCCTCTTCTGGGACTCCTATAGTATAGATATTATTTTGCTTTATGGAATTACTGAGTTCCCTAAATCTACCTTCTTGATCTAATGGTTTTCTTTCCCTCTTCTTTTTATTATTTTATTCATTTTTTAAATTATTTTTTATCGGGAGTTCAATTTTCAACATATAGCATATCACCCAGTGCTCATCCCATCAAGTGCCCCCTTCAGTGCCCATCAACCAGGCCCTCATCCTCACCCCCTCCCCTTCCACCACCCCTGGTTCGTTTCCCATGGTTAGGTGTCTCATGTTCTGTCACCCTCACTGATATTTCCCACTCATTTTCTCTCCTTTCCCCTTTATTCCCTTAAACTACTTTTTATATTCCCCAAATGAATGAGACCATATAATGTTTGTCCTTCTCCAATTGACTTACTTCACTCAGCATAATACCCTCCAGTTCCATCCACAATGAAGCAATGATGGGTAATTTTCATTTCAAATGGCTGAGTAATATTCCATTGTATATATAGATCAATCTTTATGCATTCCTTTTTCCATGGACATCGAGGCTCCTTACAAAGTTTGGCTATTGTGGACGTTGTGGCTAAAAGTACTGGGGTGCAGGTGTCATGCCATTTCATTGCCTCTGTATTTTGGGGGTGAATCCCCAGCAGTGCAATTGCTGGGTCGTAGGGTGGCTCTCTTTTTAACTCTTTGAGGAACCCCCACACAGTTTTCCAGAGTGGCTGCACCAGTTCACATTTCACCAACAATGCAAGAGGGTTCCCCTTTCTCCACATCCTCTCCCACATTTGTTGTTTCCTGTCTTGTTAATTTTCCCCATTCTCACTGGTGTGAGGTGGTATCTCATTGTGGTTTTGATTTGTATTTCCCTAATGGGCAGTGATGTGGAGCATTTTCTCATGTGCTTGTTGGCATGTCTATGTCTTCCTCTGTGAAACTTTTGTTCATGTCTTTTGTCCATTATGAATTGGATTGTTTGTTTCTTTGCCATTGAGTTTAATAAGTTCCTTATAGATCTTGGATAGTAGCCCTTTATCTGATAGGTCATTTGCAAATATCTTCTCCCATTCTGTAGGTTGTCTTTTAGTTTTGTTGACTGTTTCTTTGGCTGTGCAGAAGCTTTTATCTTGATGAAGTCCCAATAGTTCATTTTTGCTTTTGTTTCCATTGCCTTCATAGATGTATCTCTTGGGATAACTTGCTGTGGCCAAGTTCAAAAAGGGTGTTGCCTGTGTTCTCCTCTAGGATTTTGATGGAATCTTGTCTCACATTTAGATCTGTCATCCACTTTAAGTTCACCTTTGTGGATGGTTTTAAGAGAATGGTCTAGTTTCATTCTTCTGCTCGTGGCTGTCCAATTTTCCCAGCACCATTAATTGAAGACACTGTCCTTTTTCCAGTGGATAGTCTTTTCTGCTCTGTCAAATATTAGTTGACCACAGAGTTGAGGGCCCAATTCTGGATTCTCCATTCTGTTCCATTGATCTATGTGTCTGTTTTTGTGCCAGTACCACACTGTCTTGATCACCACAGCTTTATAGTACAACCTGAAATCTGGCATTGTGATGCCCCTGGCTCTGGTTTTCTTTCTTAATATTCCCCTGGCTATTTGGGGTCTTTTCTGATTCCACACAAGTCTTAAGATGATTTGTTCCAACTTTCTGAAGAAAGTCCATAGTATTTTGATAGAGATTGCATTAAATGTGTTAATTGCCCTGGGTAACATTGGCATTTTCACAATATTAATTCTGCCAATCCATGAGCGTGGAATATTTTTCCATCTGTTGGTGTCTTCCTCAATTTCTATCAGAAGTGTTCTGTAGTTTTTAGGGTATAGATCCTTTATCTCTTTGGTTAGGTTTACTTCTAGGTATTTTATGCTTTTGGGTGTAATTGTAAATGGGGTTGATTCCTTAATTTCTCTTTCTTCAGTCTCATTGTTAGTATATAGAAATGCCACTGATTTCTGGGCATTGATTTTTTTATCCTGCCACACTGCCAAATTGCTGTATGAGTTCTAGCAATCTTGTGGTGGAAGCTTTTGGGTTTTCTATGTAGAGTATCATGTCATCGGCGAAGAGGGAGAGTTTGACTTCTTCTTTGCCAATTTGAATGCGTTTATGTCTTTTTGTTGTCTGATTGCTGAGGCTAAGACTTCTAGTACTATGTTGAATAGCAGTGGTGAGAGTGGACATCCCTGTAATATTCCTGATCTTAAGGAAAAGGCTCCCAGTGTTTCTCCATTGAGAATGATATTTGCTGTGGGCTCTTTGTAGATGGCTTTTAAGATGCTGAGGAATGTTCCCTCTATCCCTACGCTTGGAAGAGTTTTGATCAGGAATGAATGCTGTATTTTGTCAAATGCTTTCTCTGCATCTATTGAGAGGATCATATGGTTCTTGGTTTTTCTCTTGTTGATATGATGAATCACATTGATTGTTTTACGAGTGTTGAACCAGCCTTGCATCCCGGGGATGAATCCTACTTGGTCATGGTGAATAATTTTCTTAATGTACTGTTGGATCCTATTGGCTAGTATCTTGTTGAGAATTTTTGCATCCATGTTCATCATGGATATTGGTCTATAATTCTCCTTTTTGGTGGAGTCTTTTTCTGGTTTTGGAATTAAGGTGATGCTGGCCTCATAGAATGAGTTTGGAAGTATTCCATCTATTTCTTTTGCAACATCTTTAATATAATAAGTATTGTTTCTTTTTTAAATGGTTAGTAAAATTCCCCTGGGAAGCCATCTGGCCCTGGACTTTTTGTGTCTTGGGAGGTTTTTGATGACTGCTTCAATTTCCTCCCTGGTTATTGGCCTGTTCAGGTTTTCTATTTCTTCCTGTTCCAGCTATGGTAGTTTGTGGTTTTCCCGAAATGCGTCTACCTAGTCATCAGGGTCCTTGAGGCCAAGTACACACAGGAGTCTCCTCATGGTGGGCAGGGCTTCCTGTCCCAGCAGCTTCCCTCTCCTATTGCAGCTTTCTTCTAAGAAATCAAGAGCTTGCCCTGGTGCTGACTGTAAAGAAGAAGGAAATTCATTTGTCACAGCCTGTTGTCTCAGAGGGTGGTGAATCTGCATCCCATGCTCTCAGTGTTCTGGCTGAGAAGTCCTTTTTCTATAGCCCAGATGTTTCATATCACAGCAAGGCTATAGGTAACCTGAACCCCAGAAAGGAGTAGACAGACTAAAACAACCATATTTGACTGTCTCCATGTCTGGGCTAGAGCTGAACTTCCAGACGGCTTTTGGTTTTGATGCCAGGTCTGGGTCTGCCTTACCCAGTGGGTAAAAGCCCACATAACATGCATCATTGCTCTCACCTCCTATCCCCTTAATGGTAACAAGCAGCTTCTTATAGGTTTAGCCATGGGTGGGGCTGAGGCAATGATCCTGCTACTGTACTGCTCCATGTTGAGGGCACACCTGCTCCAAGTCACCTTCTAGCACACCATGCTCCTCCATCACATCCTCACCTTTCCACGTGAAGAAGCATCCTTGTTTTACTGTATCAATAGTGAGAAGGTGCTGACATGAAAGTTTGAAGCCTCTGTGATGTTTTTGCCACAATACTGTTTGGTCACCCAACAGGATGGACCCAGCCATTGAGCAGAGAGTGCATGTTCTCAAACCTTATTAGATTCTGAAGAAACAGGGGCAGAAAGTAAAGTCACAGCTGCTGTCCTGTTGGCAGCTAGTTAGCCACTGTTGAAAACAAGAATCCCTGGCCTGAACTTTATATTTATGTTCCCATGGTCTGTGGTGATGCTGACTCCTAGAATCTGCACTACTTCCTGCCAAGATTTTTGAAGGAAATTATATGACATTTTCCCAAGGGCTTTTAAAATCCCAAGTTGGATACTAGTATTGCTTTGAGGTAAAAGTCCAGACTACAATTTTCTCCATGTGATGTATGCACTGAGACCAGAACTTATTTGTTAAAAGAACATATTTTACAGTGAGAAAGAGATGGATTATAATCTAGAGTTTATGAGGCTTTGGAGAAGATACTGGGATAGTTCACCTTTCTTGGTCTAGTTTTCCTCATGCTTTCACCAATATTATGATTCTTTTTATTGCATATCTTCATATGAAGAAAATGTCGTTGTGCTCATCAATCTTCTTGAAAAATGAAAGCACACATTTTTTTCTTCTTCAGGGAAGGAGAGGAAATGCTAGGTTGTTTCTGTAACATCTTTAACATGGCAGTCCCCTTGGTTTTAACAGAGAATATGGGAAGTGGAACCCAGATTCTTTTTAGTTACAGAAGACAAAGAGATGTGAGCCAGAGGGTAGAGAAGCTGTATCCATATCAATCACTGGCCTGGAAGCTGCATTTTTTACTGGGTATCTCAGCCGGGCTGCTGTGGCAGGAGAGACCTATTTTTCCGAGACTTCTGGCTTCCCATTCCAAACCAGAGAAGGGTACTAACCTCCCAAAGTGTTTGTAAGCAACTCTGGGGCATATGGTAGTTGTTTGGAATGTTTTCCTGCCTGAATCTTTCCAGATTAATGTTGCTCTTAGAAGGTCAAGGCAAATATAGAAAGCTTTATGAGTTTCCATGTGAGTCCCACCTTCCCTGAAATAGACAAAAAAAATTTGGTGGGGGGATAGAGAGAGAAAGAGCATATGCTCTTCAAGCAGGGATGGGAAAACAGTGAATTCAACATGAGGCTTGATAAGGATTGCATTGAATGTATAGATTGCTTTGCATAGCATAGATATTTTAACAATATTTGTTCTTCCAACCCATGAGTATAGAATATTTTTCCATTCCTTTGTGTCTTTCTCAATTTCTTCTGTGAGTGTTCTATAGTTTTCAGATTGTAGATTCTTTGGGTCTTTGATTAGGTATCTTATGGTTTTTGGTGCAATTGTGAATGGGATCAATCCCTTTATTTCTCTTTCTTCTGTCTCATTGTTAGTGTATAGAAATACAACTGATTCCTGCATGTTTTGTTTATATCCTGAGACTTTGCTGAATTCCTTTATCAGTTCTAGCAATTTTTTAGTAGTCTTGGGTTTTCTATGGAGTATCATGTCATCTGTGAAGTGTGAGGGTCTGACTCCTTTTTTTTTTTCCAATTTGGATGCTTTTTATATCTTTTTGTTGTCTGATTGCTGAGGCTAGGACTTCTAGTACTATGTTGAACAACTGTGGTGAGAATGGACATCCCTGCCATTTTTCTGACCTTAGGGGAAAAGGTCTGTTTTTCCCTATTGAGGATAATAATTGCTGTGGGTTTTTTTATATGACTTTTATGATATTGAGCTATGTCCCCTCTCTCCCTACATAGTGGAGGTTTTTTTTTTTAAAGATTTATTTATTCATTCATGAGAGACATACAGAGAGGCAGAGACACAGGCAGAGAGAGAAGCAGGCTCAATGCAAGGAGCTCGACGTGAGACTTGAACCCAAGAATCTGAGATCATGCCCTGAGCCTAAGGCACGTGCTCAACCTCCGAGCCACTCAAGCATCCCAATGGAGGATTTTTTTTTTTATCAAGAAATGATTCTGTATTTTGTCAAAATCTTTTTATGCATCGATTGAGAGGATCATATGGTTCTTACCTTTCCTTTACTAATGTGGTGTATCACATTGATTGATTTGTGGATGTTGAAACCCCCCCCTCCCCACAGCCCAGGAATAAATCAGTTAGCTGTGGCGAATAATCCTCTTATGTACTTTTGGATCCTATTAACTAGTATCTTGGTGAGACTTTTTGCATCCATTGTCATCAGGGAGATTGTTCTGTAATTCTCCTTTTAAATCCCTGACAGTGAGTATTTCCTCCTGTTCTTTTTTGGGGGGTGTGTTTCTCCATCTCCTCATTATGCCCAGAAAAGAAGAGAAAAAATAGAGAGAAAACAAAAATACCAATAACAAAACCGGAAAAAAAAAAACCCTGAAGGAAACAGAAACAAAACAAAATAAGAAAAAAAAAAAAAAAACAAGAGTATAACAGAACAAAACAATAAACTAGATACTGGGTGTATTTTTATTTCTTTGTTAAAGGAAACTAGATCCCAAAATAGGAAGGTAATAAAATTATATAAATATATATACTTATTTTATTTATATTTTCATACCCTAGGCTGAAGGTGGTGCTAAACCACTGAGTCACCCGGGTGCCCCAAGTGTTTTTATCTCAGGCATGTACCTAGTTTCAAATCTCCAAACTTTCTGAACTTCGACCAGCTTAGACCTGTGCTGTTACTCCCAGGGTCTCCCAGGCTTCCCAGGGAGTGACAGGGTCTCACCAGGCTTCTGCTTTTTGCTGGGCTCCTGCCCAGAGAGAGGTCACATGACTGTGTAGGATTTGTCGTTTATGGCAACACTGAGCAGAAAGCTGGTGCCTAGACTCTGTTGCCAGCCAACTTCCCAACTTTGATGTCTGAGAACTGTGCTGCACTCAGGCACCCACATTCTCTTTATGACCCTGTGGATCCTGAGACCACATTGTCCCACCTGGTATTCTTCCCTGATTTGCCACCTGAGCACCTTTAAGCCAAGGATGTCCCCCACTATAGTAGACTGCTATAAAATTTCCAATTTTGCCTCCACTGCTTATAATACTTTGGGGTAGCCTCCTTAAGCTGGATCCCTTCTACACCATATCCTCTATCATCCCTGATTCACCGCTCTGCACCTCCTACCTTCCAAAAAGTGGTTGTCTATCTTTTATAGAACTGCATCATTTCTTTTCTCAGACCTCTGACTGATTTCACAGGTGTTCAGAATGATTTGATAACTACCTACCTGAATTCTAGACCAGATGAAGCTAGGACCTCATACTCTTCCTCCATCTTAAGTCACTCAAGACAACAAACTTTTAAAAAGGAGAATAAAGAAGAAAAAATGAAGAGGTAAGTAGGAAACACATAATAAGAAGGTAAGAATTAACCCAAATTTACAGCAATTAATTAATGCAAATAGGCTAACCACCCAATTTAAAAGAAGACTGTCAAATTAAACTTATTTTATTATTATTTTTTTAATAAATTAATTTTTATTGGTGTTCAATTTACCAACATACAGAATAACACCCAGTGCTCATCCCGTCAAGTGTCCCCCTCAGTGCCCGTCACCCATTCACCCCCACCCCCCGCCCTCCTCCCCTTCCACCACCCCTAGTTCGTTTCCCAGAGTTAGCAGTCTTTATGTTCTGTCTCCCTTCCTTTATATTCCCTTTCACTATTATTTATATTCCCCAAATGAATGAGGACATACACTCTTTGTCCTTCTCCAATTGACTTACTGCACTCAGCATAATACCCTCCAGTTCCATCCACATTGAAGCAAATGGTGGGTATTTGTCGTTTCTAATGGCTGAGTAATATTCCATTGTATACATAGACCACATCTTCTTTATCCATTCATCTTTTGATGGACACCGAGGCTCCTTCCACAGTTTGGCTATTGTGGACATTGCTGCCAGAAACATCGGGGTGCAGGTGTCCCGGCGTTTCATTGCATCTGAATCTTTGGGGTAAATCCCCAACAGTGGAATTGCTGGGTCATAGGGCAGGTCTATTTTTAACTCTTTGAGGAACCTCCACACAGTTTTCCAGAGTGGCTGCACCAGTTCACAGTCCCACCAACAGTGTAAGAGGGTTCCCTTTTCTCCGCATCCTCTCCAACATTTGTGGTTTCCTGCCTTGTTAATTTTCACCATTCTCACTGTTGTGAGGTGGTATCTCATTGTGGTTTTAATGTGTATTTCCCTGATGGCCAGTGATGCGGAGCATTTTCTCATGTGCTTGTTGGCCATGTCTATGTCTTCCTCTGTGAGATTTCTGTTCAGGTCTTTTGCCCATTTCATGATTGGATTGTTTGTTTCTTTGGTGTTGAGTTTAATAAGTTCTTTATAGACCTTGGAAAATAGCCCTTTATCTGATATGTCATTTGCAAATATCTTCTCCCATTCTGTAGGTTGTCTTTTAGTTTTGGTGACTGTATCCTTTGTTGTGCAAAAGCTTCTTATCTTGATGAAGTCCCAATAGTTCATTTTTGCTTTTGTTTCTTTTGCCTTCGTGGATGTATCTTGCAAGAAGTTACTGTGGCCAAGTTCAACAAGGGTGTTGCCTGTGTTCTCCTCTAGGATTTTGACAGAATCTTGTCTCACATTTAGATCTTTCATCCATTTTGAGTTTATCTTTGTGTATGGTGAAAGAGAGTGGTCTAGTTTCATTCTTCTGCATGTGGATGTCCAATTTTCCCAGCACCATTTATTGAAGAGACTGTCTTTCTTCAATGGATAGTCTTTCCTCCTTCATCGAATATTAGTTGACCATAAAGTTCAGGGTCCACTTCTGGGTTCTCTATTCTGTTCCATGGATCTATGTGTCTGTTTTTGTGCCAGTACCACACTGTCTTGATGACCACAGCTTTGTAGTACAACGTGAAATCTGGCATTGTGATGCCCCCAGCTATGGTTTTCTTTTTTAAAATTCCCCTGGCTATTTGGGGTCTTTTCTGATTCCACACAAATCTTAAAATAATTTGTTCCAACTCTCTGAAGAAAGTCCATGGTATTTTGATAGGGATTGAATTAAACGTGTAAATTGCCCTGGGTAACATTGACATTTTCACAATATTAATTCTGCCAATCCATGAGCATGGAATATGTTTCCATCTCTTTGTGTCTTCCTCAATTTCTTTCAGAAGTGTTCTATACCTTTTAGGGTATAGATCCTTTACCTCTTTGGTTAGGTTTATTCCTAGGTATCTTATGCTTTTGGGTGCAATTGTAAACGGGACTGACTCCTTAATTTCTCTTTCTTCAGTCTCATTGTTAGTGTATAGAAATGCCATTGATTTCTGGGCATTGATTTTGTATCCTGCCATGCTACCAAATTGCTGTATGAGTTCTAGCAATCTTGGGGTGGAGGCTTTTGGGTTTTCTATGTATCATGTCATCGGTGAAGAGGGAGTGTTTGACTTCTTCTTTGCCAATTTGAATGCCTTTAATGTCTTTTTGTTGTCTGCTTGCTGAGGTGAGGACTTCCAGTACTATGTTGAATAGCAGTGGTGAGAGTGGACATCCCTGTCTTGTTCCTGATCTTAGGGGAAAGGCTCCCAGTGCTTCCCCATTGAGAATGATATTTGCTGTGGGCTTTTCATAGATGATTTTTAAGATGTCGAGGAAAGTTCCCTCTATCCCAACACTCTGAAGTGTTTTGATCAGGAATGGATACTGTATTTTGTCAAATGCTTTCTCTGCATCTAATGGGAGGATCATATGGTTCTTGGTTTTTCTCTTGCTGATATGATGAATCACATTGATTGTTTTACGAGTGTTGAACAAACCTTGTGTCCCGCTGATAAATGCTACTTGGTCATGGTGAATAATTTTCTTAATGTGTTGTTGGATCCCATTGGCTAGTATCTTGTTGAAAAGTTTTGCATCCATGTTCATCAGGGATATTGGTCTGTAATTCTCCTTTTTTCGTGGGGTCTTTGTCTGGTTTCAGAATTAAGGTGATGCTGGCCTCATGGAACGAATTTGGAAGTACTCAATCTCTTTCTATCTTTCCAAACAGCTTTGGTAGAATAGGTATTGTTTCTTCTTTAAACGTTTGATAGAATTCCCCTGGGAAGCCTTTTGGGCCTGGACTCTTGTGTCTTGGGAGATTTTTGATGACTGCTTCAATTTCCTCCCTGGTTATTGGCCTCCTCAGGTTTTCTATTTCTTCCTGCTCCAGTTTTGGTAGTTTGTGGCTTTCCAGGAATGCATCCATTTCTTCTAGATTGCCTATTTTATTCGCGTAGAGCTGTTCATAATATGTTTTTAAAATCGTTTGTATTTCCTTGGTGTTGGTAGTGATCTCTCCTTTCTCATTCATGATTTTATTAATTTGAGTTCTCTCTCTTCTTTTTAATAAGGTTGGCTAATGGTTTATCTATCTTATTAATTCTTTCAAAGAACCAACTCCTGGTTCTGTTGATCTGTTCCACAGTTCTTCTGGCCTCGATTTTGTTGTGTTCTGCTCGAATTTTAATTAACTCTCTTCTTCTGCTGGGTGTGGGGTCCATTTGCTGTTTTATCTCTAGGTCCCTTAGGTGTAAGGTGAGCTTTTGTATTTGAGTTCTTTCCAGTTTTTGAATGGATGCTTGTATTGCGATGTATTTCCCCCTCAGGACTGCTTTTCCTGCATCCCAAAGATTTTGAACGGTTGTATCTTCATTCTCATTAGTTTCCATGAATCTTTTTAATTCTTCCTTAATTTCCTGGTTGACCTTTTCATCTGTTAGCAGGATGGTCCTTAACCTTCACGTGTTTGAGGTCCTTCCAAACTTCTTGTTGTGATTTAGTTCTAATTTCAAGGCATTATGGTCTGAGAATATACCGGGGACTATCCCGATCTTTTGGTATCGGTTCAGACCCGATTTGTGACCAGTATGTGGTCTATTCTGGAGAAAGTTCCATGTGCACTTGAGAAGAATGTGTATTCAGTTGAGTTTGGATGTAAAGTTCTGTAGATATCAGTGAAATCCATCTGGTCCAGTGTATCATTTAAAGCTCTCGTTTCTTTGGAGATGTTGTGCTTAGAAGACCTATCCAGGGTAGAAAGAGCTAGATTGAAGTCACCAAGTATAAGTGTATTATTATCTAAGTATTTCTTCAGTTTGGTTATTAATTGGTTTAAATATTTGGCAGCTCCCACATTCGGGGCATATATATTGAGGATTGTTAAGTCCTCTTGTTGGATAGATCCTTTAAGTATGATATAGTGTCCCTCTTCATCTCTCACTATAGTCTTTGGGATGAATTTTAGTTTATCTGATATAAGGATGGCTACCCCTGCTTTCTTTTGAGGACCATTTGAATGGTAAATGGTTCTCCAACCTTTTATTTTCAGGCCGTAGGTGTCCTTCTGTCTAAAATGTCTCTTGTAGACAGCAAATAGATGGGTCCTGCTTTTTTAACCAGTCTGAAACCCTGCGCCTTTTGATGGGGTCATTAAGTCCATTCACGTTCAGAGTTACTATTGAAGGATATGAGTTTAGTGTCATCATGATATCTATTCAGTCCTTGTTTTTGTGGATTGTTCCACTGAACTTTTTCTTAAAGGGAATTTTAAGAGTCCCCCTTAAACTTTCTTGCAGAGCTGGTTTGGAGGTCACATATTCTTTCAGTTCCTGCCTCTCTTGGAAGCTCTTTATCTCTCCTTCCATTTTGAATGAGAGCCTTGCTGGATAAAGTATTCTTGGTTGCATGTTCTTTTCATTTAGGACCCTGAATATATCCTGCCAGCCCTTTCTGGCCTGCCAAGTCTCTGTGGAGAGGTCTGCTGTTACCCTAATACTCCTCCCCATAAAAGTCAGGAACTCTTTGTCTCTTGCTGCTTTAAGGATCTTCTCCTTATCTTTGGAATTTGCAAGCTTCACTATTAAATGTCGAGGTGTTGAACGGTTTTTGTTGATTTTAGGGAGGATATCTCTATTTCCTGGATCTGAATGCCTGTTTCCCTTCCCAGATTAGGAAAGTTTTCAGCTAGGATTTGTTCAAATACATATTCTGGCCCTCTGGCCCTTTCGGCGCCCTCGGGAATCCCAATTAAACGTAGGTTTTTATTCCTCAGGCTGTCGTTTATTTCCCTTAATCTGTCTTCATGGTCTCTTAATTGCCTGTCTCTTTTTTCCTCAGTTTCCCTCTTTGCCATCAACTTGTCTTCTATATCACTCACTCGTTCTTCCACCTCGTTAACCCTCGTCGTTAGGACTTCTAGTTTGGATTGCATCTCATTAAATTGATTTTTAATTTCTGCCTGATTGGATCTAAATTCTGCAGTCATGAAGTCTCTTGAGTCCTTTATGCTTTTTTCTAGAGCTTTTTTTCAGTAGCTTTATAATAGTGCTTCTGAATTGGCTTTCTGACATTGAATTGTAATCCAGATTTTGTAACTCTGTGGGAGAGAGGACTGTTTCTGATTCTTTCTTTTGAGGTGAGGTTTTCCCTCTAGTCGTTTTGCTCAGTGCAGAGTGGCCAAAAACAAGTTGTATTGGGAAAAGGAGAAAAAGAGAGAGAGCGAGAAGGAAGAAAAGAGAAGTAGAAAAAAGAGAAAGAAGAAAAAAAGGGCAAAAAGAGAAGAAAAAGAAAGAAAGGTGAAAAAAGGGGGTGGGGGAAGCAATCAGAAATCAAAAAGAAAGAAAAAAAAACACAACACAAAACAAAACAAAAAAAAAACCAAAAAACACGGGGGAGTATCTTCTGATTCTGTATACTTTAAGTCCCTTGACTTCCCCTGGAACTGGTCCGTCTAGCTGGTCTTCTGGGGGAGGGGCCTGCTGTGCTGATTTTCAGGTGTTAGCACTTGGGGGAGCTGCTCTGCCCCCTGCCTGGTGCAGGGCTCAGTGGGGGTTGTTTACCCCGTGAGGCCCCAGGAGGAACAACCACAGTGGTGGGGCCAGCTCTGCAGCCCTAGAGTCAGCTCCCGCAGTAACTACGGAGCTCTCCATCTGCAGAGCCTTTAGGCTCCGGGGCGGGGCCGCTGATCTGCTCAGCTCAGGGCAGGAGCGTCCTCGCTGTCCTGGGCCCTCCCGGCCTCTGCCTGTCCGGGGGAGGCCGGATCCTGGGCTGTGTCCCGGCGCCCTGGGCTCCGGGGCCTGCGCTGGTGGATCCACGCTCCTGCCCCACAGCCCCCTCCGCAGAGCCGCCGCCCGAGCCCCTCCGAGCTGCTCCGGGTCTGGCCGTGTGCGCTGCAGCCCTTAGGGAGCTCGGCGCACTCTCCAGGGGCGCAGGTGCCTGTTAGTGTCCCAGGGAGCCCGAGGGCATCCCCGCCCTCCTGGGTCCTGCTCTAACTCCCTGCGGGCCCCTTTCTGCCCGGGAAGGTTGGTGCAGCTCCTGCTTCTCCGGGACCGGGCTCTCCTGTCCTGGGGACACTCGCCCCGGCCTCAGCCCGGCTCCTCGCGGCCCCTCCCCCTTGGAGGCCTTTTGTTTCTTTATTTCTTTTTCCCCGTCTTCCTACCTTGATAGAAGCGTGAACTCTTCTCACTGTAGCATTCCAGCTGGTCTCTCTTTAAATCTCAGGCCGAATTCGTAGATTTTCAGGGTGAGTTGAAGGTTTTCTAGGTAATTTGGTGGGGACAGGTGACTTGGGGACCCTACTCCTCCGCCATCTTGCCCCCTATTATACTTCCATCCAAAGTTGTACTGGAGGTTCTAGTCACAGCAATATGTCAGGAAAAGAAAAAGATATAAAATTGGAAATAAATAAATAAAATTCCCAACATCATAAATGATATATATGATTGTTATAAATAAAATCCAAGGGTGATTTTACCAAAGTTGCCAGATATTGAACTTACCAAAAGTTGATTGTATTTCCGTATGCTAACTAACTAACTAACTAAATAAATAAATAAATAAAATAGAATAAGTAAAAAACATCTAAATGGTACTATTTACTTAGAATCCCATCAAAATATATCAAATACACAGATAAATCTGTAAAAGCAATGGGACCTCTATATAGAAAACTACAAAATAGCACTAAAATGCAACCATATAAAGAGGAGCAGAGGCTGACAGACTATAATCATTAAATGTTTTGTGGGGCAATGCTTTGGGACTAGGTACAAACCTGTCTCCTCAAAGATTTCTCCACTAATTTTAGGATCCCCTGATGATCTTGCCTGAATCAATTACTTCAAATAGTGACTTTCTAATTCATCATAGAAAATATCAGCTAAGAAATGGAAGATATAAAAAAATCAAATGGATACTATAGAACTGAAAAATAAAATGACTGATATAATAAAACCTCACTTGAGAGGGGAAAGAGTAGAATTAATATCACATGGGAAAGATAGAACAGTAGGAATACCCCAGTAGGAACAATAGAGAGAAAATATGTTGCAGAGAAATGAACATTATCTCAAGGATATGTAGGGAAATAACAAAACATCTAACATTTGTATCAGCAGAGTCCCAAAAGTAGAAGACAAGGAAATGGAGCTGAAACTGTTTTCAAAGAAATGATGGCTTAAAAAAATCCCCAAATCCTCAATCCTCCATACAAGTAGGCAAAACACATACATTTACAGATTCAAGAAGCTGAGTGAACCTCCCAAAAAGTCCACATCAAGACACATCAGAAATAAAACTTCAAAAAACTGAAGACAAAGGAATATTATTGGAAACAGTCAGAGAGTGTGATACATTATGTGTAAGGAAGAACAGTAGATCTCTCAATTGAAGCAGTGGAACCCAGAAAGAAGTGGCACAATATTTTAAAAGTGTTGAGAGCAAAAACAAATTTTCTAGAATTCTATGCCCAGCAAAAATATCCTTCGAGAATAAAGGTAAAATCAAGACACTCTCTAGTGAAAGAAAATGAAAACATCTTGTTGCCAGTAAATCTGCTCTCAAATATATATGTGTGTTGAAAAATAAGTTCATCAGACCAAAGGGAAACTATACCAAAGAAAACTTGGAATATCAGGAATAAAGAAGGAAAAAAAAGAGTAAAGATATGAAATGCAGCAAAAATGATGTTACAATTTTTCTGATATTAGGAACTGAAGAGGCATCACAGCCCCTGCTTTCACTCTCTTAGGATCTTGAGACCTCCATGCTGTGTTGAAGTCCAGTCTAGCTGACCAGAAGATGAGAGAAGCTTCCTCAAGGAAGAAGCATATGCAGCAATAGCCAGTACCAGCTTCCAGTCATGTAAGGTCATTTTGGGCTTTCCATTTCTAGGTAAGCTATAAGATATCTGTAGCTCTCTGAATGATCCTAGGCAAGATCAGCAGGAAAACCAGCAAGACTGACAAGCCAAAGAACCAAAAAATAATAAACCTTTGTTGTAAGCCTGTTTTAAAAAGTGCTTAAGAAAATAAACATGAGCTACAGACTTTGAGAAAACCTGTCTCAAAACACATATCTGATAGAGGACTTGTACCCAAAATATATAAAGAACCCAGTTCAATAATAATAAGGCACTCAGTTCAGTAGAGAAATGGGAAATGTATTTAATCGATATTTCATCAGAGCATATACATGGAAGCCAGTAAGTATACAGAAAGGTGTTCAAAATCATTAGTCATCATGGAATTGGATTACTACTTAGCAATAAAATGAACCCAATACTGATGTGTGCAACAATATGGAGGAATCTCAAAAACATGCAGAATGAAAGAACCTAGACAAAAGTGCATATGCTATGATTCCATTTATATGAAGTTCAAAATCAGGTAAAACTATTATATGATAATGAAAATCAGTACGCTGATTTTCACTCAGGGTGGAAGGCAGTAACTGGGAAAAGAGAAGGGAACTGTTGAGGTCATAGAAATGCTGTATATTTTAAGTAAGATGGTGGGTACACAGATGTATACATTTGTCAAACTAATCAGCTTTAACTTGTGAACTGTGCTTTTAATTTTTTAAAAAACATTTTATTTATTTACTCATGAGAAACACACAGAAAGAGGCAGATACAGAGGAAGAGGGAGGAGAAGCAGGCTCCATGCAGGGAGCCCAATGCAGGACTCAATCCCGGGCCTCCAGGATCATGCCCTGAGCCAAAGGCAGATGCTCAACCACTGAGCCACCCAGGCATCCCTGTACTTTTAATTTAAATGTAAATCACACCCTCATAAATGAGTAATAAAAAAATAAATTCTACGTATAAGCTGATATTCTAACATATATCATAGATAAACATTTTTCTCAGAATATGTTACTTTCAAGAAATTGAGATAAAAATGTTTTTTCTTTTTTTTTAAATGTTTTTTCTTTAGAAATAGAATCTTATGAAACAAAACATTATAATCATCTTTGAGTAGTTGCAATAGTTCCAAAACTTTGGCCTGCATCAGTGTTATCTGGAGAGTTTATTAGAACATGGATTCCTGGGCCTCTCCCAAGAGTATCTGATGTTGTAAGTTAGGCCTACAAATTTGCAATTATAACAAGTTACTAGGTGATATATTGCTATGCTGTAGGGACCACACTTCCATTTCTCTTCATTGAGTTTGATTTCTTCTTTCAAGAAGATTTTCATTGAGGAAAATGAAAGTGAGGAAATAATAAGCTATTTTACATCCAGAAACAAAGTGAAGTATAAGCAAATCAATGCAGTGGGGGAATAGCAGGCTCAAGTCAGTGGCTTATTAGAATTGAACTATTTGTAGGAAGTAGGGGTAGTAAAGAGGCAGGGGTGACTGGCAAGAGGAATTCTTTTTTTTTCTTTCTTTGTGTGTCAACTGGCTCTGAGAACCATGAGCATAAGTGGCTTCAGAGTTAATTAGTGGTAATTGTGATAGAGCATTATGCGGGAATTCTTCAGGGCTTTATAGAACCCTTGCCATCCCTGAACAGCATGAGTAAGGAGCTACCATACAAAAATTCTTAGTCCACTTGGCCTTATAATAAAAAGTAACCAATTCATTTCCTAGCCTACCAGTGACTCCAGTGGGTATAAACCAGCAGATAATTACTTCTTCAGGGAATACTTTTTTCCTTGTTTAGTTCAACTTGAAATTATTTTTCTGTGAAACCTACATGCCTGTGGGAAATCATAAAATATTGCTTTCATTGTCTTGCTAAGTAATTAATGCGGGCTAGTAGTTATCAGGCATCTCCCCCTCTGACTACCTTTGAATTCAGAATGGGACTAGGCATGACAGTTACAACACAAAAAGTATGCAAGTAATTTAATAATACAGTGACTGAGTATTGGGCTTTGCCTGGGGAAGAAGATAATGAGATAAGACCAGAAGGTGTTTAAAAATTAAAGGTCCAAGATTGGATGTAGGTGATATGCAGAAATAAAGAAGCATATAAATAACTGTAGGAAATGGTTCCAGGTAAGGTGGGGAAAATATGTTCTACCTTATATCCCTCTTAAAAATAGCCATAAAATAGAATGGATGGGGCAGCCATTAGAGGATTCTGCACTATGGATCCCAGCAGGACAATTGGAAAAGAGACCAGAATTTGAAGTACTAACAAATCAGTGGTGAGTTTACCATATTTTTCATTCTCTGGTTCTCTTGCTTCTTGGTCCAGTCACAAAAGTGAGGAGCAGAGAAGAGTAACTAAGGCCCCATGCTTCTGGCCACAGAACCTCAAAGAGGCATTTCAGGGATATGTGTGTACTGGGGAGATGATGATGAGGGGGAACCAGAGGAAGGAGATCCCATTAAGTTGTTAAATAACTCAAAGATGTACTCCCAAACTGTGCATGACTGGATCTGATTTTCATCAGCATATTCAAGACTTTGAAAACTGAATTACCAGAAAAATTTCTGGCCAGAACCCAGACTGGCAGTGAGAGGTGCACACGTGGGAAAGAACTGAATAGGTTTGCAATGGCTTTGAAAATTGTGCTGACAATGATGAGGATTATTGAAAGGGAGGTGAGTAAGGAGATGGGGTAAATGGGTGAGGGGCATTAAGAAAGGCATGTGATATGATGAGCACTGGGTATTATATGCAACTGATGAATATTGAAAACTACATCTGAAACTAATGATATACTACATATTTGCAATTTGAATTTAAATTTAAATTAAAAAACCCCAAACTGCGCCTATAGACTATGGAATGATGGCCTAAATCACATCAGGTCCATTTCTTGCCAAAATAAATCAGCATTTTTGAAGAGATTTTTTAAAAAACTCTGAGTCTGAAAACATGTTATCCCAGTTCAAAATTACTCAGCAAATGAAGAAGCAGGAAAATCTTAAGCCTCATGGGAAAAGATAATCAATAGACATCATCTCTCACATAACACAGATGTTGGAATTATTTGACAAAGATTTTAAATCAATTATTTACAATTATCCTAACAAGCAATTACAAGCACTTATAAAATGAATAGAAAATAGGACTCTGCAATGATGTTTAAAGAAGAAGCCAATGGAATTATTAGTACTGAAGAATAAGTGACTAAAATATAACATTCACTGACTGAGCTCAAAAGCATAAGTGGAGATGACATAAAATTGTCCATGAAATTGAAAATAGATCAGTAAAAATGACCCCACTTGGAAAGGGAAGAGAAAAAAAGGCTTAAAACAAATGAACAGAGCTTCTGGGATTTGTGAAAGAATAAAAGGTAAAACCATACCTATTCTACTAAAGCTGTTCAGAAAGATAGAAAGAGATGGAATACTTCCAAACTCGTTCTATGAGGGCAGCATCACCTTAATTCCAAAACCAGAAAAGACCCCACCAAAAAGGAGAATTATAGACCAATATCCCTGATTAAATGGATGCAAAAGTTTTCAACAAGATACTAGCCAATAGGATCCAACAGTACATTAAAAAGATTATTCACCATGACCAAGTGGGATTTACCCCAAGATTCAAGGCTGGTTCAACACTTGTAAGGCAATTAGTGTGATAGATCATATCAACAAGCAAAAAAAGAACCATAGGATCCTTTCAATAGAAGCAGAGAAAGCATTTGACAAAATACAGCATCCATTCCTGATCAAAACTCTTCAGAGTGTAGGGATAGAGGGAACACTTCTCAACATCTTAAAAGCCATCTACAAAAAGCCCACAGCAAATATGATTCTCAATAGGGGAAACACTGGGAGCCTTTCCCCTAAGATCAGGAGCAAGACAGGGATGTCCACTCTCACCACTGCTATTCAACATAGTACTAGAAGTCCTAGCCTCAGCAATCAGACAACAAAAAGAAATAAAAAGCATTCAAATTGAAAAAGAAGTCAAACTCTCCCTCTTTGCAGATGACATGATACTGTACATAGAAAACCCAAAAGCCTCCACCCCAAGATTTCTAGAACTCATACAACAATTCGCCAGTGTGGCAGGATACAAAATCAATGCCCAGAACTCAGTGGCATTTCTATACACTAACAATGAGACTGAAGAAAGAGAAATTAAGGAGTCAATCACATTTACAATTGCCCCCAGAAGCATAAGATACCTAGGAATAAAGCTAACCAAAGAGGTAAAGGATCTATACCCTAAAAACTATAGAACACTTCTGAAAGAAATTGAGGAAGACACAAAGAGATGGAAAAATATTCCATGCTCATGGATTGGCAGAATTAATATTGTGAAAATGCCAATGTTACCCAGGGCAATTAACACATTTAATGCAATCTCTATCAAAATACCATGGACTTTCTTCAGAAAGTTGGAACAAATCATCTTAAGACTTGTGTGGAATCAGAAAAGACTCTGAATAGCCAGAGGGATATTAAAAAAGGAAACCATAGCTGGGGGAATCACAATGCCAGATTTCAGGTTGTACTACAAAGCTGTGGTCATCAAGACAGTGTGGTACTGGCACAAAAACAGACACATAGATCAATGGAACAGAATAGAGAATCCAGAAGTGGACCCTCAACTTTATGGTCAACTAATATTCGATAAAGCAGGAAAGACTATCCACTGGAAAAAACAGTCTCTTCAATAAATGGTGCTGGGAAAATTGGACATCCACATGCAGAAGAATGAAACTAGACCACTCTCTTGCACCATACACAAAGATAAACTCCAAATGGATGAAAGATCTAAATGTGAGACAAGAATCCATCAAAACCCTAGAGGAGAACACAGGCAACACCCTTTTTGAACTCGGCCACAGTAACTTCTTGCAAGATACATCCATGAAGGCAAAAGAAACAAAAGCAAAAATGAACTATTGGGACTTCATCAAGATAAGAAGCTTTTGCACAGCAAAGGATACAGTCACCAAAACTAAAAGACAACCTACAGAATGGGAGAAGATATTTGCAAATGACATATCAGATAAAGGGCTAGTTTCCAAGATCTATAAAGAACTTATTAAACTCAACACCAAAGAAACAAACAATCCAGTCATGAAATGGGCAAAAGACATGAAGAGAAATCTCACAGAGGAAGACATGGACATGGCCAACATGCACATGAGAAAATGCTCCCCATCACTGGCCATCAGGGAAATACAAATCAAAACCACAATGAGATCCCACCTCACACCAGTGAGAATGGGGAAAATTAACCAGACAGGAAACCACAAATGTTGGAGAGGATGGGGAGAAAATGATGTCTTTTTTTTTTTTTGCGCGGCCAGTTAGCCCCCCTCCGAGCACCGCTGCAAGACTCGTTGAACAGGTTCAGTTCGCGCAGCCGGCGGGGGGGGCCTCGGGGGTTGAGGCGGGAGGCGTCGGCTGGCCTTGGGCCCTCCTCTTCCCCCCTCTTCCCCCTCCTCCCCTCCCCTCCCGTCCCCTCCCCCGCTCCCCGCAGGCGCAAACGGGTCGCGGGCGCCCGGACGTGTCCAGGTTGGCGGCCCCTCCGCAGCCGGGGCGGCCTGGATGCGCCAGGCGGGGGAGCGCGCGGGGAAGGCGCAGTGCGCAGGGCCTGCGCCCCGGACGCTGCGAGCCGCGAGAGGACGCCAGAAGGTGCCCCCCGCACGCGGCCCGGATGACCGAGCTTCAGCAAGATGTGGAAGACACAAAGCCCGCCAAAGTGCTCGCGAGGAGGCAGAGCGAAGTTGGCTCGCGCACGAAGTGCTCTCGCGGGGGTCCAGCCCCGGCTTCTGTTCCGAGCGGAGCTTGACCGTGGACGGACACCCCTGCGGCTTGAATTCTCTCGGTGGCGCCCGGTCTCTCTCTCTCTCTCTCTCTCTCTCTCTCCTTTTCTCTCTTGGATGCTGTGTCAGAGGAGGAGGCACAGCGGGGGGAGCACGGGGGTTATATGTAACTAATGAATCACTAGATTCTACCCCTGAGTATATGCTAAGTTGAATTTAATAAATTTTTTTAAAAAATTGCGAGCCTATGAGTGCCTGGTGCCCAGCATATCCTCCTAAGTGGGTTAATCTAGTGTCACTGTATTGGAGACCAGAGACATTAGTGTTGCTGAGACAACGGTCCTTTTGAGGTAGTGCTCCAGGTCATAGGTGCACCATGTCCAAGTGACCTTCTACTGCACTATGCCCCTCCATCATATCTTTACTTCTCTATGTGGAGAAGCATTATTTTACTGCATCAACAATGAGAAACTCCTGACATGCAAGTTTGAGGCTCTGTGACATTTTCCCCACCAGAATGTATGCTCTTGAAGCAGGCCAATGACAAGACAGCGTAACACTCCAAACTGTATTAGATGCTGAAGAGACGGGCAGAAAGTAAAGACACTGCTGGAGTTCTGGGGACAGCCACTTTTTTACTGTTGAGGACAACCCTTATATTTATCTTCCTATCCTTTGGTGACTCTGACTCCCAGATGTCCACACTGTTCTCTGCCAAGATTTTTGAAGGAAATTATATGACAATTTCCCAAGGATTTTTAAAATCCCAAGTTGCATATTGCTACTGATTTGAGGTAAAAGTCCAGACTACAATTTTCTACATGTGATGTGTGCACTGAACATATTTATTAAAAGAACAGATGTTATAGTTAGAAAGAGCTGGATTATACCCTGGCTTTCTTTAGACTTTTGGGACGATACTGAGGAAGTTCACCTTTTTGTTCGGGCATTCTTCATGCTTTTGCCAATGTTATGATTCTTTTCATTGCATATTTTCATCTCAAGAATATTTTCACTGTGCTCCCCAATCTTCTTGAAAAAGGAAGCCACACATTTTTTCCTCTTCATGGAAGAAGGAGGAATATGAGGTGTTTTCTGTAAGATCTCTAATCAGACAGGCACCTCTGTTTTTCAAAAGATTATGGGAAGTGGAACCCCAGATTCTTCCTAGATGCAGAAGACGAAGAGATGTGAGCCTGAGCGTGGTGTTTCTTCTGGCAGTGTGCCTCGCCTTTGTCTGTCATGTCTGCTGTGAGGAAAGATACATTCACCCCAAAATAGAGAAGCTGAGTGGGCTCAGCTCTCAGCTCTGCTTTCTCCTCACACACATCTTAGTTTGCCTCTTTGTTTTGAAAAGAATGGAAATTCTATCAATCATAGTCAGTGAAGGGGTTTTAGTTCACAAGTAGCATCTCATTCATAGAAATCCTGAAACAGGAGTCACAATAGGCCTGGTTGTCACCACACTGAATGTGGAGAGTTATTCTAGATTCAGGCAGCTCTAGGAACTTCAGCATCTGGGTGTTTGGATCTCTTTCCACTGCTCTCCCATTGACTCTCTAGTCACATTCTTCTTGTCTGCAACTTTATGTCCTCCCACTAAATAGTGTTCTCTATACTCTGAATTTCTATTCCACTATTTCTCAGTGACACAGGATCCTTGGTGGCAGTGACACTTTTTTTGTGGTACATTTCAGTGATTTATTTATTTATTTATTTATTTATTAGATTATTTATTTATGATAGACATAGAAAGAAAGAGAGAGCGAGAGAGGCAGAGACACAGGAGGAGGGAGAAGCAGGCTCCATGCCGGGAGCCCAATGTGGGACTCGATCCCGGGACTCCAGGATCGCGCTCTCGGCCAAAGGCAGGCACCAAACAGGTGAACCACCCAGGGATCCCTATTTATTTATTTTTTAAAAACTTATTTATTTTTTCAGAGAGAGGCAGAAACACAGGCAGAAGAAGAAGCAGGCTCCATGCAGGCAGCCCGACATGGGACTCGATCCCAGGTCTCCAGGATCACGCCCTGGGCTGAAGGCGGCCCTAAAGGCGGCGCTAAACAGCTGGGCCACCGGGGCTGCATCATTTAAGGGAGGAATGATACAAATCTTTCACACACTTTCATAAGGTGTAATTTCCAAAAAGCTTCATGCAACAGAATATTCTTTTTCCCACTTGTATTGCAGTATAATTGGCATATAACACTGTGTAAGTTTAAGGTGTACAAAGTGATGATTTGATATACCCATATATTATGAAGTATTTACCACAGTAAGGTTAACCAGCACATCCTGTGCTTCACATAATTACCATTTTGTTATGGTTTGAACATTAAAAACTCTACTCAATTTTCAATGTGCAATACAGTATTGTTAAGTATAGTCACCATGCTGTACCTTAGATCCTCAGAACTTACTCATTTCATAACTGAAAATTCATACCCTGTGACCAACAACTCCCCATTTCCCTGACCACTCAGCCCCTGACAACTGCCATTTCATTGTCTGTTTCTATGAGTTAAATGTTTTTTGATTTCACATACAAATGAGATCATGCTGTATTTGTGTTTCTCTGACTTATTTGACTTAGCAATAAAATAAACATCAGCAGATTTATGCAAAGATGACAATCTAATACAGTAAGGAAATGATAGTCTTTTAATAAATGTCGATGGTATTGCATCAAGTGGGTGTTCAAGTGAAGAAAACTTGACTCTTACTCTATATCATACCCCCCCCCAAAAAAAAAGTTTAAAGAGGAGAAAAGAAAAGAAATGCAGAAGACGAACAGCATATCTAAAGGTAAATAGTGTAACAATCCTCTAAAAGAAAACATACCAGAATATCTTAATGTCTTTGGGGGAAGGCAAAACATTTCTTTACAAAGACAATAGAATTCACCATAAAAACAATGACATTAAGTACCTCTATTTATTGCAAGACATCATTAAGGAAGTGAAAGGGCAAGCCACAGCGTGGGGGAAGCTATTTTTAATCTGACAGACCTACAAATCAGTAAGGAAAAGACAATGGAACAAAACAAAGCTGGGCAGAATATTTGTAGAGTTCCCTCATAAGGAGAGGTCACACAAATGGCTGATGTTATATTAAAATATTCAGGGTATTAATGACAGGGAGATAGAAATTAAAGCCACAATGCAGTAATATTTCACATAAACCAGAAGGTCTAAAATGTGAAATTCACACAGTGCCACGTGTCAATGAGATTTGGGTTTCAGATGACTTATAATACTGAAATAACTGTTACATCAACAAAACCAATTTTTTAATCAAATCCAAAATTATATGATGTTAATAACTGCAAAAAGCCAGTCAAGAAGTGTCAGTGGGTTATTGAAGTAAAATATGGAGAGCATGATAATGCCATATTTGTGAAGCCTACTCATTAAAAATGTGTTTGTCAGCTATTCCCAGGACCAATGAAGGAGAAAATGCTGGAAGAAGAATGAGTGAATTTTTATTAGAAAAATGCCATGGAATAATAGCCAAAGTGTTATTAGTAGCTGGAGAGATTAATACCCAGGCCAACAGGTGGAGCAGGCAGGTGGAGAGGGAATGAAGGCCTCTGGCATTGTCAGCCCATCTCACTCAACATTTATACTTTGTCTCCCCCAATCCATCCCACTGACTCACTCGGGAGCTAGCAAAAAGTCTTCTTCCAAGCACAGTAGAAAACCAGTTCAATAGGCCCTTCCAATTTGACTAGCAATCCACATCTGAAACACTCCTCTCCCTCATGATGTCACTGCCAGGTGATTATTAACTCCCTAGTTCCAATGGTTCCCAAACTTTGGTGTGGATAAGTGTGATCTAGGTGTTTGTAAAAACATAGATTACTGGGCCCCATCCCAAGATTTAATGACAGTGTAGGTGGTACCCACAAATTTGCACTTATAATGCGTTACCAGGTGGTGTATTGCTACAGGTGTAGGGGCCACACTTAGGTGAAATAGTTCACTCCTTTGACATCATTCTAATGTTTTTCCAGTAAGCATAAGACCATCTTTCAAGAAGATTATCAATGAGGGAAATGAAGCTGAGGAAATAAAGCTGTTTTACATCCAGAAACAAAGTGGAGTGTAAGCAGATCGATGCAGTTGGGAATAGTAGTCTCAAGTGAGGGTATTATTAGATTGAACAGTTTGTAGGAAATAGGGGTAGAAGGAATAAAGAGGCAGGGGTGACTGGCAAGCAGAAGTTTATTTATTTATATTTGCTTACTTTGTGTGTAAACTGGCTCTGAGAACCATGAGCAGAAGTGGCTTCAGAGTTAATTAGTGGTAATTGTGATAGAGAATTATGAGGGAATTCTCTAGGGCTGCAAGGGACCCCTATCATCCCTGAACATAATGAGTAAGGAACTGCCATAAAGAAAATCTCTGTCCTCTAGGGTTTATAAAAAGAAGTTACCAATTCAATTCCTATCCTACCAATGACTCTAGTGGGGATAAATGAGCAGATAATTACTTCTTCAAGAAGTATTTTTTCATTCTTGAGTTCAACTTGAAAATACTTTTCTTTGAAACTTATGTACTTGTGGAATATCATAAAATTATCCTGATGCTCAAAGTAATTAATACAGGATAGTAGTTATCAAGTATCTCTCCCTCCCAAGACCTCAGTGAATCTGCACTTTGAATTCAGAATGGGAATAGGCAAAGCAGTTACAACACAAAAGCTAGGCAAGTAATTTAATAATAGACTGACTGGGTATTGGGCTTTGCCTGGGGAAGAAGAAAAAGGAGCCAGACCAGAAGGTGTTGACTAAAACTAAAGGTCCAAGATTGGATGTAGGTGATATGCAGAAATAAAGAAGTATATAACTGTAGGAAATGGTTCCAGGTAAGGTGAGGAAAACATGTTCTACCTTGTATCCCTCTTGAAAATGGCCATAAAATAGAATGGATGGGGCAGTCATTAGAGGATTCTGCACTATGGATCCCAGCAGGACAACTGGAAAGGAGACCAGAATTTGAAATACTAACAAGTCAGTGGTGAGTTTACCGTGTTTTTAATTCTCTGGTTCTCTCATTTCTTAGTCCAGTCGCAAAAGTGAGGAGCAGAGAAGAGTAACTAAAGCCCCATATTTCTGGCAACAGAACCTCAAAGAGACACTTCAGGGATGTGTGTGTACTGGGGAGATGATGATGAGGGGGGAACCAGAGGAAGAAGATCCCATTAAGTTGTCCAATAACTCAAAGATGTCCTCCCACACTGTGCATGACTGGATCTGATCTTCATCAGCATAATCAAGACTCTGAAAACTGAATTACCAGAAAGATTTCTGGCCAGAACCCAGACTGGCACTGAGAGGTGCACACATGGGAAAGATCTAAATAGCTTTGCAAAAGTTTTGAAAAGTGTACTGACAGTGAAACAGCAGCCTGTAGAGGATGAGATGGAATGTATGGCCTGAACCGAGTCAGATCCATTTCTTGCCAGAATAAACAAATCAGCATTTCCAAAAGGATGTTTGAAAAGACTCAGAGTCTGAAAAGATGATATTCCAGTTCAAAATTACTCAGATGAACCAGGAACATCTCAATTTTCTTGGGAAAAGAAAGTAAAGAGACATCAATCTCACATGACATTGAAGTTGGAATTGTCTGACAAAGACTTTGTATCAATTATTTAAAAATATTCTAACCAGCAATTAAAAGCACTTGTAAAATGAATAGAAAAATAGGACTCTGCAATTATGTTTAAAGAAGAAGCCAATGGAATTTAGAACTGAAAAATAAGTGACTAAAATATAACATTCACTGACTGAGCTCAAAAGCATAGATGGCGATGACATAAAATTCTCCATGAAACAGAAAATAGATCAGTAGAAATGATCCCACTTGGAAAGGAAAGAAAAAAAAAGACTTAAAATAAATGAAAAGAGAACCTCAGGACCCTGTGGAAGTATAAAAGCTAAAACTTCTTGTTACCAGAGAGACAAGAACAAAGAATACAGTGATAAAAAATATATTTCAAGAAATAATGACTGAAAATCTCCTAAATTTGTGGTTTACTAAACTTGAATTTTCCTAAATTCAAACTACATAAACCTACAGATTCAAGAAGCTGAACAAACCCTAACAGGATGAATCCAAAGAAATTCTATGCTCAGCCAAAACAAAATTAAACTGTTAAAAACTAAAGACAAAAGAAAATATTGAAATCAACCAGAAAAATAAAGGTGTATTACCTGTAGGAGGAGAGCAATTTGAATGACTGTGGATTTCTAACCAGAAACTATAAGAAGTGGCATGATAGTTTTCATTGCTGAAAGAAAAGTATTCTCAACTTGAAATCCTATATTGAGCAAAAAATAACTTTAGGAATGAAGGTAAAGGACAGGTGTTCCAAGATGAAAGAAAGCTAAGAGAATTTGTTGCCACCAGACCTGCTGTAAAAGAACTTGCTAAAGTAAGTTCTTTTCATTTTTAAAAGCTGATTTATTTAATCACTAATTTTAATTTAAATTTAATTGTATTTTGTTTTAGCTAAAGGAAGTACTTAATGATACAAGAGAAATGATAACAGAAGAAAACAGTACATCAGGGATAATGAGCAAGAGAAATGGTAAATATCTTGGTATATATTCTGTTTTTGAGTTCTTGAAAAAATATATTTGATGGTTAAAAGAAAAATAATAACATTATCTACTGGGGTTTTTCAATGTGTACAGATATAATATATAAGATAATTATAACATAAACAGGAGGAGGGTAATGGGTTCTACATGGTGGAAAGATTTCTGAATTCTACTTAAGTGGTAAAGTGTTGATTCTAATTAGATTATGGAAAGTTAAATACGTAAACTGTAATTTCCCTAGTAACCACTAAAGCAATCTATACCAATAGATACTATTTCTAAAAACCTGAGACTTAAAATGGAGTAACAGCAATATTCAAAGAACTCAAATGAAGACAGGATTTGGGGACGTGAAGGAAAGAAAAACAAGAAAAAACACATAAAACAAATAACAAAATGGCACACTTAAATCCAAACATACCAATAATTTCATGAAGTGGAAACAACCTAAACTCATCCAACTAAAAGACAGACATTGGCATAAGAAATTCTGCAAGATTCCATTTATATGGGGTATCTAAAGTAGTCATACTCTTAGAAATAGAAAGAATGGTGGTTGACAGGGATGGGGGAAGGGGAAAATGGGAGTTGTTTTATGGATGTAGAGTTCGAGGTTTGCAAGGTGAGAAAGCTGAAGAGATCTGTTACACAACAATGTGGATATATCTAATGCTACTGTACTGTACACTGAAAAATGGTTCAGATGGTAAATTTTATGTTATGTGCTTTTTTACCACAGTAAAAAGACAGAGACTTGTCAGATTAAAAACATAAAATTGAACAAATAATACACGATTGAACTTCATGTGGTTTACAAGAAGCTAATTTGAGATATACAGGGGGTGCCTGGGTGGCTCAGTCAGCTAAGCATTCAACTCTTGATCTTGACTCAGGTTATAATCTCAGGGTGGTGAGATCAAGTCCCACATGAGGCTCCTGCTGGGTGTACAGCCTGCTTAAGATTCTCCCTCTCTCTCTCTCTGCCCCTCCCATCACTCTCATATTCTCTCTCTCTTAAAAAAAAAAAGAAAAAAGAGCAACCCCCCCCCCAAGAGACACAATGATACAGTTAGTCACAAGTAAAAGGATGGAAAATGATATAGGATACAAACACTAATCAAAATAATGCTAGAGAAGCTATATTCATATAGATAAAATACACTTCAGAGAAAAGAGAATTACGATGAATTAAAGAGAAAGACTACATGATAAAAGAATTGTCATTTCACCAATAAGTTGCAAAATTCCTAAATATATATGTACTTTAAAAAGAATTTCAAAATACTTGGAAAAAATATGGCAGAATTAGGAGAAATAAATCCTTGCACGGAGCCTGCTTCTCCTGTCTCTGCCTCTCTCTCTGCCTCTCCCTGTGTCTCTCATGAATAAATAAATAAAATCTTTTTAAATATCCATTCTTTACTCATATAAGTATGGATGGACTCATGAGTATTTGAACGATTGATTGATTATGTCTATATCGATTAGTACATTGTTCATTGTGTTGCTCAAATTGTTCCATATATGGCCACCAGGAGCCTCATCAAGTTAGCTCCTTTGCCTTTTGACATGTCTCCATTATTTTCCAACCACCATTAAGGAGCTCCAGGCCCTTGTTCTTCCTTGTAGCAACATTGTAATTAACAGATTTTAAACCAATTATGATTGATGCATGTCTGCATTGGTCATCTGAAGCTTTCAATTCTTTAATAGAACTTACCACAGAACACAATTGCATTTATTTTGTTTTTGTAGGACTCGGGGTGTGTAAGTACTCATACACTCCCACATGCTTTATTAGATTACTGAGTTTTTGAAAAGTATAAATAGATAGAAATTTGTGATAGAAACTCTCCTCCTGGGAGGAGTAATGCCTTTCCATGCCATCATTTTCATTCACTGTTATTAACCAAATTCTGAAGTTATCTCTCCTTTTTCTTGCCTATTTTGTTTGACCCTAGCTTGTGTGTTAAAAAGGAAGCTTCTTAAAGGACAGGGGATTGATAGTTTTTCTTACCCACCATTCAGCTAGCTTTGGGGACTAATTGGTATACAGATGCTGTTAGGCAAGTTTTTGCTTTTGTTTATTGCTAGAACAATAAATCCTTCTCAAAAACACTCAGTGAGAAGATTCTGTCTTGTCTGTTTAAAAGAGAAAGCACTTTAACATAGGAGGTCTTCATTCTTAGTTTTCCTAATCCAGAGCTAATGATATCTAAGCTATTAACTGTATTGGCACTGAGAGGTGCACATGTGGGAAAGATCTGAATAGCTTTGCAAAAGTTTTGAAAAGTGTAGTGACAGAAAACTTACAGCCTATCCCAGTTCAAAATTACACAGTTATCAGTCATTTCCTCATCCCAGTTCAAAATTACTCACATATGAAGACCAGGAAAATCTAAATTCTCATGGGAAAATATAATCAATAGACATCATCTATCACATAACTCAGATGTTGAAATTATCTGAGAAAGACTTTAAATTAATTATTTAAAATATTCTAACCAGCAATTACAAGCTCTTGTAATATGAATACTCTGTAATGATGTTTAAAGAAGAAGCCAATGGAATTATTAGAATGGAAAAATAAGTGACTAAATATAACATTCACTAACTAAGCATAAGTGGAGATGACATAAAATTGTCCAAGAAACTAAAAATGTAGAATGATCCCACCTGGGAAAGAAAAACAAAAATAGACTTAAAACAAATGAAAAGAGCCTCAGGGTCCTGTGGAAGAATAAAAGGTAACCTTCTTGTCATCAGAAGGACAAGCACAGAGAGTTTGGTGATGAAAAATATATTCTAAGAGATAATGACTGAAAACTTCTTTAAAAAAAAAAAAAAGATTTTATTTATTTATTCATAGAGAAAGAGAGAGGCAGAGACACAGGCAGAGGGAGAAGCAGGCACCATACAGAGAGCCTGACGTGGGACTCGATCCGGGGTGTCTAGGATCACGCCCTGGGCTGCAGGCGGCGCTAATCCGCTGCGCCACCGGGGCTGCCCTGGCTGAAAACTTCTAAGTCTTGCAAATCACATAAACCTACAGTCTTAAGAAGCTGAAGAAAGCCCATATCCGATAAATGCAAGGAAATTCCATGTTCAGACCAACCATAATTAAACAGCTGAAAATTAAAGACCAAAGAGAATAGTGAAATCAACCTTAAAAATAAAGGTGTAGGGATCCCTGGGTGGCGCAGCGGTTTGGCGCCTGCCTTTGGCCCAGGGCGCGATCCTGGAGACCCGGAATCGAATCCCACGTCGGGCTCCCGGTGCATGGAGCCTGCTTCTCCCTCTGCCTGTGTCTCTGCCTCTCTCTCTCTCTTTGTGACTGTCATAAATAAATAAAAATTAAAAAAAAAATAAAGGTGTATTATCTGTAGGGGGAAAACTATTTGAATGATTGTGGATTTCTAGCCAGAAACTACAGAAAGAAGTCGCATGATAGTTTTCAACTGCTGAAAATTTTCTTTTAAATTTTATATATAGCAAAACACACATTTAGGAATGAAGGTAAAGTTAAGGTGTTGTGAGATGAAGGAAAGCTAAGGGAATTTGTTGTCACCAAATCTGCTGTAAAAAAAAAAAATTGCAAAACGGAGTTCTTTTATCATCATCATCATCTTTATTGTTGTTGTCATAGTTATTTTATTTCTTAATTTATTTTTATTTTTTAATTATTTTTTTATTGTGTTAGCTAAAGAAAATACTTAAAGACAGAAGAGAATGATGCCAGAAGAAAATGTTACATAGGGGATAAAAAGCAAGAGAAACGGTAAATATATTGGTACATATTCTCCTTTTGAGTCTTTGAAAAATATATTTGATGGTTGAAAGTAAAAATAGTGACATTATCTGCAGAGGTTTTACAATGTGTCCCCAAATAAAATATAATTATAAGATAAAGAGGAGGAGGCTACAGAGATGCATGTGGTTGAAAGATTTCCACTTAACTGGTAGTGTTGATTCTAATTGGACTATGGAAAGTCAAATTTGTAAATTGTAATTTTCCTAGAAACCATCTAAATTACCCTATACAAATACATATTATTCTTAAAAATTGGATTAATTAAAATGGAATAATAGCAATAGTCTAAGAACTCAAATGAAAGCAGGATTTGGGGACATGAAGGAAGGAAATACAGATACACATAAAACATAAAATAAATAACAAAATGGTACACCTAAATCTAAACATATCAGTAATTGCATTAAATGTCAATGACCTAAACTTATCCAACTAAAAGACAGATTTGCATAACCAGTATTGCAAGATTCCACTTATATGAAGTATCTAAAGTAGTCGAACTCTTAAAAATAGAAGGTAGAATGGTGGTTGACAGGGATGGGAGGATGCAGAAAGAGGAGTTGTTTGATGGATACAATTTTAGTGTTACAAGGTGAAAAAGTTCCAGAGATCTGTTACACAATAATGTGGATATATATCTAATGCTACTGTACTGTACACTGAGAAATGGTTCAGATGGTAAATTTTATGTTATGTGCTTTTTACCCCAATAAAGACTTTCAGATTAAACAACATACAAATGAACAAATATAACATGACCAAACTAAATGTGCTTTATAAGAAACAAATTTGAGATTCAATGGTATAGGTAGTTACAAGTAAAAGGAAGGAAAATGATATAGCATGTAAATTCTAATCAAAATAATGTTATAGGGATCCCTGGGTGGCGCAGCGGTTTAGCGCCTGCCTTTGGCCCAGGGCGCGATCCTGGGGACCCGGGATCGAATCCCACATCAGGCTCCCGGGGCATGGAGCCTGCTTCTCCCTCTGCCTGTGTCTTTGCCTCTCTCTCTCTCTCTGTGACTATCATAAATAAATAAAAAATTAAAAACAAAACAAAACAAAACAAAAAAACAAAATAATGTTATAGTAGCTATATTAATTTCAGATGAATACACTTCAAAGCAAGGAGAAGACTTTGACAGAAAGATAACATAATGATAAAATTGTCAATTCACAGGAGGAGAAGTTATGATGGCAGAGGAGTAAAAGGATCCTGAGCTTGTCTTGTCCCTCGAACACAGCTAGGTACTTCTAGAACAAAAACAGGAGGTCTACAAGTAGAAAAGCAACCCCATTTTGGAAGCACAAGGTGTGGAAGTTTACTTGGGGGAGACATAGCTGTGATTGTGGTGGTGGGGAACAGAGTCGGCCTATGGAGGCTACCACAAAGTATTTAGAAAGGGTATGGCACAAAATCTGAACTTTTAGGTTCACCATGGGGATTGTGCCTGGATTAAAAGTGCTCAGGTGGCAAAGAGGAGCAGAATCCCATGGGTGACAGGGTGGTCTGAGAATTCTCAGGGTCATAGGAAGAATGAGTGGTACCAAGGTGGGGGACTGTTCCCAGGCATAAGATCTGGGAAGTCAGTAGGAGCAGATTTGGCTTTCTGCTATAAACTGCAAACCTTTCCTGGGACAGGCCAGCAAGAGTGGTGAAGACCACCACCCTTGCAGGAACAGTGGGGTCTGTGCTATCGGCATCCCTGAAATTTGAAGTATTTTTTAAAACTTAAATTCAATTAGTCAGCATTGGTCTCAGATGTAGAGTTCAATAATTTGTTGGTTGCATATAACACCCAGTGCTCATCACATCACATGCCCTCCTTAATGCCCATCACCCAATTTTCCCATTCCTCACCCATCTCCCCTCCAGCAACCCTCAGTTTGTTTCCTATAGTTTGGAGTCTTTTATGGTTTTTTTTCCCCTCTCTGGTGACTTACCATTCAGTTTTCCCTCCCTTCCCCTATGATCCTCTGTGCTGTTTCTTATATTCCATATATGAGTGAACCATATGATAATTGTCCTTCTCTGAATGGCTTATGAAATTTGGAGTCTTGAAACTCAGTCACATGCCTGGGATAAAAAGGCCAGGACATGGTCAGGATAAAGGCAGGCTTCAGATGGATATTGGGGAAACAAATAGGGTGGTTGCTTGCTCTTCTGTGAGAACTCACTGGAATGGAGGCATGAATCAGCTTGGAGCTAGAGAGCTTGACATAACCATTTTCATCCATCCCATCACTGCTGAAAGCCTTAGGAAAAAACAGCACCACTCAGTGGAGGCAGGAGCTGTGTATATCATGCACAAGCACCCACCCTTCCCCCTTCACTACCCAAGAGAGGCATTTCCACTGAAACAAATCATCCTGAAAATCATCACAGCAGTCCCTTCCCTCAAAGGACCAGCATAAACAACTAGCTCACACCAAGTTTATCTGTCTGAATGCTGCAAAGCTTCAGATATAGAGGGAATAGGATTGAGCTTCCTTTTACTTTTATTCTTTATTCTTTTACTTTTATTATTTTTATTTATTTTCCTGTATTTTCTATTCCTTTTAAAAATTATTATTAATTTTAAATATATATATATGCTTTTCATGTATATATTTTAAATTATTTATCTACTTTTATTTTATTTTAGGATCTAGATTCTTTTAACAAGCAGACCAAAACACACCCAGGATCTAGTTTTGTTTCATTTTTGTTACATTTTTAAAAATTTTATTGTGTTTTGTTTGTTGTTTTTTCTTTTTCCATGGCTTTTGCTTTCTTTTTGTGTTTTTTTGTTTTGTGTGTGTGTGTGTGTTTTAAAAAAGATTTTATGTATTCATTCATTATAGACACAAAATGAGAGGCAGAGGCACAGGCAGAGGGAGAAGCAGGCTCTCCACGGGGAGCCTGATGTGGGACTTGATTCCATGACCCTGGGATCATGACCTGAGCCAAAGGGAGATGCTCAATGACTAAGCCACCCAGGTGCTCCCGTTTTGTTTGTTTGTTTGTTTGTTTGTTTTGTTGTTGTTGTTCTTTTTCCTCTTCTTTTCTTTTCTGGGCAAAATGATGAGATGGAGGAATTCACCCCAAAAGAAAGCACACAAGGTAGAACATTTGACCAGGGATTTAATCCATACAGACATAAGTAAAATATCTGAGCTAGAATTTGAAACAATGATTATAAAGATACTTGCTGGACTTGAAAAAGGCATAGAGGACACTAGAACATCTTTTACTACAGAGATAAAAGAACTAAAATCTAATTAGACTGAAATTTAAAATGCTTTAACCAACATGCAAACACAAATGGAGGCCATTAAAATAAGGATGGATGAAACAGAGGAGTGAATTAGTGATATATCAGATAAAATTATGGAAAATAATGAAGCTGAAAAGAAGAGGGAAAGAAAGGTAACAGATCATTAAAGTAGGCTTAGAGAACTCAGTGACTTAGTAAAGCTTAATAACAGCCATATCATAGGAATCTCAGAAGACGAAGAAAGAGAGAAAGATAAAGGGGCAGAAATTTATTCAACAAATTATGGCTGAAAACTTTCCTAATCTGGGGAATGGTACAGACATAAAAATCCAAAAAGCACAGAGAAATCCCATTAAATTCAGCAAAAGTGGGCCATCATCATGGTATATCATAGTCAAGTTCACAAAATACATAGACAAGGCAAGAATTCTGAAGGTAACAAGGAAAAAAATGTCCTTAGCCTACAAGGGAAGATAGATCAGGTTCACAGCAAATCTCTTCACAGAGACTTGGCAGTCCAGAAAGGAGTGGAAGGAAATATTCAGCATGCTGAATGGGAAAAATATGCAGCCCAGAATTCTTTATCTAGTCAGGCTGTCATTCAAAATAGAAAGAGAGATAAAAAGTTTTCCAGACAAACAAAAACTAAGGAGTTCATGACCAGTAAACTAGCCTTGCAAGAAACTTACGGGGGACTCTTTCAGTGGAGAAAAAAAGACCAAAAGCAACAAAGACTAGAAAGAACCAGAGAACATACCAGAACCACCAGCTCTTCAGGTAACACATGGCACTAAATTCATATCTCTTAATAATCACTCTGAATGTAAATGGACTACTTGCACCAAACAGAACACATAAGGTATGAGAATGGATAAAAAAATAAAATCCATCTATATGCTGCCTACAAGACATTCATTTTAGACCTAGAGACACCTATAGATTGAAAGTGAGGAGATGAAGAATCATCTATCAGGCCAATGGATGTCAAAATAAAGCCAGAGTAGCCAAACTTAGGCAAACTAGATTTTAAAACAGATTCTTTTTAAAATGACCACTTAATTCTCAGAGTATCTCCTGTGGGCTCTTAGTTGTTTTTCTCTCTTTTCCTCAGCTTGCTTCCTTTCCATAAATTTGTCTTCTAGGTCATTTACTCTCTTTTGCCTCATTTACCTTAGCTGTTAGAGCATCCAGTTTAGACTGCATCTCAGCTAGAATATTTATAATTTTGGCCTGATTAGATACCATTTCTGCAGAAAGAGAGTCTCTAGAGCCTTTTATGCTTTTTGTCCCCAAGAGTCACCAGTAATTTTATAATTGTAATTCTGAATTCTATCTCCAACATCTTACTTAAATCCATATCCATTAGGTTTGTGGCAGAGAGTATTACCTCTGGTTCTTTCTTTTGTGGTGAATACTTCCTTCTAGTCATTTTGTCCAGTGCAGAATGGCTGTATGAGTAAGCAGGGTCAAAAATATCAACAATGATCCAAGCAAAATACATATTTTCAGACCACAATGCTTTGAAACTAGAACTCAGTCACAAGAAGAAATTTGTAAGGAACTCAACACTTGGAGGTTAAAGAGCATGCTACTAAAAAAATGAAGGAGTCAGTGCTTGCTTTGGCAGCACATATACTAAAAAATGAATGGGTCAGCCAGGAAATTAGAGAAGAATTAAAAAGATTCATGCAAACTAATGAAAATGAAAGTACAACTGTTCAAAATCTTTGGGATACAGCAAAGGTGGTCCTAAGAGGAAAGTACATTCCAATATAAGCCCTCCCTCAAAAAATTGGAAAAATCTCAAATTCACAAGTTAACCTTACACCTAAAGGAAGTGGAGAAAAAGCAGCAAATAAAGCCTCAACCAAGCAGGAGAAGAGAAATAATAAAGATTAGGGCAGAACTCAATGAAATAGAAAACCATTTAACAGATAAATGAAATGAGGAACTGGTTCTTTGAAAGATTTAATAAGATAGATAAATCCCTAAACAGACTTATCAAAAAAAGAGAGAAAAGACTCAAATTACTAAAATTATGAATGGAAAAAAAAGAGAGAGATCACAACCAATACCAAGGAAATACAAACGATTTTTAAAAACATACTGTTGGGTAGCCCGGGTGGCTCAGCAGTTTGGCACGGCCTTTGGCCCAGGGTGTGATCCTGGAGACCCTGGATCGAATCCCACATTGGGCTTCCTGCATGGAGCCTGCTTCTCCTCTATCTGTGTCTCTCATGAATAAATAAATAAAATCTTTTAAAAAAATAAAAATAAAAAACATACTGTAAGCAACTATATGCCAACAAATTAGGCCACCTGGAAGAAATGGATGTATTGCTGGAAACCTACAAAATACCAAAACCGAAACAGGAAGAAATAGAAAACTTGAATAGACCTATAACCAGCAAGGAAATTGAAGCAGTCATCAAAAACTTCCCAAGCCAGGGCCAGATGGCTCCCCAGGGGAATTATACCAAACATTTAAAGACCTATTCTTCTGAAGCTGTTTCAAAAAAATAGATATGAAAGAAAAAAACTTTCAAACTCATTTTATGAGACCACAATTACCTTGATCCCCAAACTAGACAAAGATCCTACCAAAAAGGAGAATTATAGACCAAGATCCCTGATGAACATGGAAGCAAAAATTCTCACCAAGATACTAGCCAATAGGATCCAACAGTACATTAAGAGAATTATTCACAATGACCAAGTGGGATTTATCCCTGGGATGCAAAGGTCATTCAACATTTGTAAAACAATCAATGTAGTACAACCTGAAATCTGGCATTGTGATGCCCCCAGCTATGGTTTTCTTTTTTAAAATTCCCCTGGCTATTCGGGACCTTTTCTGATTCCACACAAATCTTAAAATAATTTGTTCTAACTCTCTGAAGAAAGTCCATGGTATTTTGATAGGGATTGCATTAACCGTGTAAATTACCCTGGGTAACATTGACATTTCCACAATATTAATTCTGCCAATCCATGAGCATGGGATATTTTTTCCATCTCTTTGTGTCTTCCTCAGTTTCTTTCAGAAGTGTTCTGTAGTTTTTAGGGTATAGATCCTTTACCTCTTTGGTTAGTTTTATTCCTAGGTATCTTATGCTTTTGGGTGCAATTGTAAATGGGACTGACTCCTTAATTTCTCTTTCTTCAGTCTCATTGTTAGTGTATAGAAATGCCACTGACATCCGGGAATTGATTTTGCATCCTGCCACACTGCCAAATTGCTGTATGAGTTCTAGCAATCTTGGGGTGGAGGCTTTTGGGTTTTCTACATAGAGTATCATGTCATTGGCGAAGAGGGAGAGTTTGACTTCTTCTTTGCCAATTTGAATGCCTTTAATGTCTTTTTGTTGTCTGAATGCTGAGGCTTGGACTTCCAGTACTATGTTGAATAGCAGTGTTCAGATTTTCTATTTCTTCCTGTTCCAGTTTTGGTAATTTGTGGGTTTCCAGAAATGCATCCATTCCTTCTAGAATGCTTAATTCGTTGGCATATAGTTGCTCATAATACATTTTAAAAATCGTTTGTATTTCCTTGGTATTGGTTCATCTGATTTTAAACCCAAGGTATTCTGGGTTCATAGAGTGAGTGTGGAATTTTTCCTTCCATTTTTATTTTTTGAAATAGTTTTAGAAGAATAGGTATTAACTCTTATTTAAATGTCTGCCAAAATTACGCTGGGAAACCAACTAGCCCAGGACTTTTGTTTGTTGGGAGATTTTTGATTACTAATTCAATTTCTTTAATGGTTCTGGGTATGTTCAAATTTTCTATTTCTTCTTGTTTCAGTTGTGGTAGTTTGTAAGTTTTTAGGAAGTTGTCCATTTCTTCCAGTTTGTTGGCATATAATTTTTTATAATACTGTCTTTTAATGGCTCATATTTCTGTGGTTTTGATTGCTATCTCACCTCAATCATTCATGATTTTATGCATTTGGGTCTTTCTTTTTTCTTTTTGATAAGTCAAGCTATGGGGATTATCTATTTTATTCTTATGAAGAACCAGCTCTTAGTTTTGTTAGTCTTTTCTACTGTGGGTTTTTGTTTGTTTCTATTACATTTATTCCTGCTCTAATCTAATCTTTATCATTTCCCTTCTTCTGCTGGCTTTATACTGTTTTTTTGGGGGGGGGTGGTTGTTTTGTTTTGTTTTGGTGTTACTTTTCCAGCTCCTTTAGGTGTAAGTTTAGGTTGTGTATTTGAGACTTTTCTTGCTTCTTGAAGTAGGCCTGCACTGCAATACACTTCCCACTTAGGACATCCTAATGGGTGAGGGGGGCACTTGACGGGATGAGCACTGAGTGTTATTCTGTATGTTGGCAAATTGAACACCAATAAAGAAATAAATTTATTATTTAAAAAAAAGAAAATCTGAACTGGCCAATAACCAACGAAGAAATTGAAGCGGTCATCAAAAACCTCCCAAAACACAAAAGTCCAGGGCCAGATGGCTTCCCAGAGGTATTCTACTAAACATTTAAAGAAGAAATATTACCTATTCTACTAAAACTGTCTCAAAGGATAGAAAGGGAGGGAATACTTCCAAACTTGTTCTATGAGGCCAGCATTACTTTGATCCCCAAACCAGAAAAAGACTCCACCAAAAAGGAGAATTTTAGACCAATATCCCTGATGAACACAAATGCAAAAATTCTCACCAAGGTCAATAGGATCTAATAGTACAGTAAGAGGATTGTTCACATGACCAAGTGTGATTTATCCCCAGGATGCAAGGGTAGTTCAACATTCGTGAAACAATCAACATGTTAGATCATATCAACAAGAGAAAAAACAAGAACCATATGATCCTCTCAACAGATGCAGAGAAAGCATTTGACAAAATACAACATTTTGCCTGATTAAAACTCTTAAGAGTGTAGGGATAGAGGAAACATCCCTCAATATCTTAAAAGCCATCTACGAAAATCCCACAGCAAATATCATTCTCAATGGGGAGAAACTGAGAGCCTTTCCCTTAAGTTCAAGAACAGGACAGGGATGCCCACTGTCGTCACTGTTATTCAACATAGTACTAGAAGTCCCAGCTTCAGCAATCAGACTAAAAGAAATAAAAGGCATTCAAATTGGCAAAGAAGTCAAACTCTCCCTCTTTGCAGATGACATGATACTGTATATAGAAAACCCAGAAGACTACCCCAAGATTGCTAGAACTCACACAGCAATTCAGAAATGTGGTAGATACAAAATCAATGCACAGAAATCAGTTGTATTTCTATACACTAGCAATGAGACTGAAGAAAGAGAAATTAAGGAATCAATCCTGTTTACAATTGCATCAAAACCCATAAGATATCTGGGAATAAACCTAACCAAAGAGGTAAAGAATCTATACACTGAAAACTACAGAAAACTTCTGAAAGAAATTGAGGAAGATGTAAAGAGAAGGAAAAGGATTCCATGCTCGTGGATTGGAAGAATAAATATTGTGAAAATGTCAATGCTACCCAGGGCAATTTACATGTTCGATGCAATCCCTATCAAAATACCAGAGACTTTCTTCACAGAATTGGAACAAATAATCCTAAATGTGTATGAAACCAGAAAAGACCCCAAACACCCAAAGAAATGTTGAAAAAGAAAACCAAAGCTGGGGCATCACAATGCCTGACTTCAAGTTATATTACAAACTGTGATCATCAAGACAGTGTGGTACTGGCACAAAAATAGACACATAGGTCAATGGAACAGAATAGAGAAATCAGAAATGGACACTCGACTCAAAGGCCAACTAATATTCGATGCAGTCCCAAAAGAATATCCACTGGAAAAAGGACAGTCTCTTCAATAAATGGTGCTGGGAAAATAGGACAGCCACAGGCAGAGGAATGAAACTGGACCATTCTCTTACACCATATACAAAGATAAACTCAAAATGGCTGAAAGATCTAAATGTGTGACAAGAATACATCAAAATCCTAGAGGAGAATATAGGTAACAACGTTTTTGAATTTGGCCACAGCAACTTCTTGCAAGATACATCTATGAAGGCAAGGCAAACAAGAGCAAAAGTGAACTATTGGGACTTCATCAAGATAAAAAGCTTCTGCACATCAAAAGAAACAGTCAACAAAACTAAAAGATGCCCTACAGAATGGGAGAAAATATTTGCAAATGACATATTAGATAAAGTGCTAGTATCCAAGATCTATAAAGAACTTATCAAACTCAACACTCAAGAAACAAACTAGTCAAGAAATGAGCAGAAGACATGTACAGAAATGTCACCAAAGAAGTCATACACATAGCCAACCAGCACATGAAAAATAGCTCTACATCACTTGCCATCAGGGAAATACACATCAAAATCAAAATTTGATACCACCTCACACCAGTGAGAATGGCAAAAATTAATGAGACAGGAAACAATAAATGTTGGTGAGGATGTGGAGAAAGGGGAGCCCCCTTGCATTGTTGGTGGGAATGCAAACTGCTGTAGCCCCTCTGGAAAACAATGTGGAGTTTCCTCAATAAGTTAAAAATAGAGGTACCCTACCTCCTGGTACCCTACCCTACTGGGTATTTACCCCAAAGATACAGATGCATGGAAATGCTGGGACACTTGCACCCCAATGTTTATAGCAGCAATGTCCACAATAGCCAAACTGTGGAAGGAGCCATGATGTACTTCAACAGATGACTAGATAAAGAAGATTTGGTATATATATTATATGTATAGTATATATAATGGCTGAGTAATATTCCATTGTGTGTGTTATATATCAGATATGTCATCTACAAATATCTCCTCTCATTTTGGGGAGGGGAACTGAGCAGGAAAAATTAAAGAGGGAGACAAATCATGAGAGACTCCTAACTCTGGGAAACAAACAAAGTGTTGCAGAAGGGAAGGTTGCGGAGGGGGGCGGGAAGGCATGGGGTAGCTGAGTGACGGGCACTTGATTGGATGAGAGCTGGATGTTATACTATATGTTGGCAAATTGAATTTAAATTTAAAAAATTAAAAATCAGATGAATGCCTCATTAAAAAGGAGTATTAAATACCAATATTCTAAGTGCATATAGATACAAAAACTCTCAATACAATACTAGCAGATTGAATTCAACAGTACATTAAAAGAATTATTCACCAAGATCAAGTGGGATTTGTTCCTGGGCTGCAGGGGTGTTTGAATATTCCCAAATCAAACAAGGTGATATACCATATTAATAAAAGAAAGGATAAGAACCACAGAATCCTGTCAATAGATGCAGAAAAAGCATTTGGGAAAATACAGCATCCTTCTATGATGAAAACCTTCAACAGTGTAGGGATAGATGGAATATACCCCAACATCATAAAGGCCATATACAAATACCTACAGCAAATATCATTCTCAATGGGAAAAAAAACTGAGAACCTTTCCCCTATAGTCAGGTACAAGACAAGGATGGTGACTCTCACCATTACTATTTAACATAGTACTGGAAATCTTAGCCTCAGCAATTAGATATAAAAAAAAGAAAAAAAATGCATCCAAACTGAGAAAGAAGAAGTCAAACTTTCACTATTTGCAGATGACATGATACTCTATATAGAAAATCCAAAAGATTCCACCAATAATTTTCTGGAACTCATACATGAATTCAACAAAGTCACAGGATATAAAATCAGTGTGCAGAAATCTATTGCATTTCTGTATACCAATAATGGAGCAGCAGAAAAAGAAATCAAAGAATTGATCCTTTTGCAATTGCACCCAAACCAATGAGATACCTAGGAATAAATCTAACTAAGGAAGTAACTATAGTTAGTTCAAGTTTGAACTATGAAAACTATAACACACTTATGAGAGGAACTGAAGAGGACACAAATAAATGGAGAAGCACTCTGTGCTCATGGATTGGAAGAACAAACATTGTCAAAATGTCTATACTACCCAAAGCAATCTACACATTTAATGTAATTGCCATCAAAATACCACCAGCATTTTGCAAAGAGTTAAAACAATCAATCCTAAAAAGTGTGGAACCCAGAAGATCCCAAATAGCCAAAGCAATTCTGAAAAGAAAAACAACTGAAGGCATCACAATTCCAGATTTAAAGCTATATTACAAACCTGTAGTCATTAAGACATTATTGGCATAAAAACAGAACCATAGGTCAATGGAATAGAAGAGAGAACCCAGAAACAGACTACGTGGTCGGCTAATCTTTGACAAAATAGGAAAGACTACTCAATGGGAAAAAGACAATCTATTCAACAGTGTTGGGAAAATTGGGCAACAACATGCAGGAGAATGAAATTGGATCATTTTCTTACACCATACACAAAAGCAAATCCAAAATGGATGATAGACCTAAATGTGATACAGAAAACCATTAAAGTGCTAGAGGAGAACACAGGCAGAAATCTTTGACCTCTGCCATAGCAACTTCTCGCTAGATATATCATCATAGGTAAGGGGAATGAAAGCAAAATTGAACTATTGGTACTTCATCAAGATAAAAACCTTCTGCAAAGCAAAGGAAACCAACAGCTAAAGTAAAAGACAGCCTACAAAATGAGAGAAGATATTTGTAGATGACATATCTGATAAAGGGCTAGTATCCAAAATGTACAAAGAACTTATCAAACTCAACACCCTCCAAACAAATTACCCATTTAAGAAATGGGCAGACCTGGTAAGCGTAGTGCGGGGGTGGGTGGACCCACACTGTCTCACTTCTAAATCCCCCTTTGTTTTGCTGCCCAAATCTAAATAAATACTTTTACTGATAATTGCTTTTACTAAGAGATCATCTTTACTTATAGAAATGTATTTTGAAAACTTACTTTACACAACGATTTTGTATTGACTGAAACTAACCTTTTATCAATAAAGCACTATTGTTTGGCTATTAAAAAAAATAAGAAATGGGCAGAAGCCATGAATAGGGCCTTTCCAAAAAAGACATCCAGATGGCTAACAGACACATAAAAAGATGCTCAGCATCAGTCATCATCAAGGAAATACAAATAAAAACCATGATAAGATACCACCTCACACCTGTCAGAATGGCTAAAATCAACAACAGAAGAAACAGATGTTGGCAAAGATGCAGAGAAAGGGGAACCCTCTTGCACTATTGGTGGGAATTCAAACTGGTGTAGCCACTCTGGAAGAAAGTATGGAGGTTCTTCACAGAGTTAAAAAAATAACTACCCTATGATCCAGTAATTGCACTACTAGGGTAATTACCCAAAGTATACAAAAATACAGATGGGATATGTGCACCCTGATGTTTATACCTGCATTATCAACAATAGCCAAATTATGGAGAGAGCTCAAATGTCCATCAACTGATGAATGGACAAAGAAGTATATATATATATATATATATATATATATATATATATATATATATATAACAGTCTTTGGGATCCCTGGGTGGCGCAGCGGTTTGGCGCCTGCCTTTGGCCCAGGGCGCGATCCTGGAGACCCGGGATCGAATCCCACATCAGGCTCCCGGTGCATGGAGCCTGCTTCTCCCTCTGCCTGTGTCTCTGCCTCTCTCTCTCTCTCTCTGTGACTATCATAAATAAATTTAAAAAAAATTAAAAAAAATAAACAGTCTTTTTCCCAATGGATATCTCTTCCTGCTTTGTCCAAGATTAGTTGACCATGTAGTTGTGGGTTAATGTCTGGGTTTCCTATTCTTTTCCATTGAATTCTATGTTTCTATTTTTGTGTCATCACCACAATGTTTTGATCACTATAGCTTTTTAATATAACTTGAAGTCCAGAATTATGATACCTCCGGCTTTGCGTTTCTTTTTCAAGGTTGCTTTGGCTATTTGGGAGCTTTTGTGGTTCCATACAAATTTTAGGATTGTTTGACTTATCTCTGTGAAAAATACTATTGGCATTTGGATAGAGGTTGCATTAAATGTGTAGATTTCTTTGAGTAAGCTTCTGCATGGTGAAGGAAACAATAAACAAAACAAAAAGGCAGCCTATGGAATGGGAGAAGATATTTGCAAATGACATATCTGATAACAAGTTAATATTTAAAATTTATAAAGAACTTATAAATCTCAACATCCAGAAAATGAATAACCCAATTAAAATGGACAGAAGATGTGTTAAATCATTTTCCAAAGATTACATACAGATGGTCAACAGACACATCAAAAGATGCTCAACATTACTCATCACTAGGGAAATACAAATCAAAACTACAATGAGATACCACCTCACACCTCTTAGAATGGCTAAAAGCAACAATGCAAGAAACAGTTGGTGGTGAAGATGTGGTGAAACTGTTGATGAGAATGTAAACTGGTGCACCACTCTGGGAAATAGTATGGAGTTTTCTCAAAAAGTTAGAAGTAGAATTACCCTATGATCCAGCAATTGCACTACTAGGTATTTACCTAAAGGATTCAAAAATACTAATTTGAAGGGATAAATGCATTCCTATATATATATATAAAACAGCATTATATAAAATAGACAAATTATGGAAAGTGTTCAAATATCTATTGACTGCTGAATGGATAAAGAGGACATCAAAAATATCAATCACAACCCAAGCAAAATACACACTAGATAATTCCGAAGGTCAGGAACCAGAAAATAAATGAAAAAAGACAAAGAAAATGAAAAACAAATAAAGAAAGAGAAACCAAAAAAGGGGAAGATGGGGGAAGAAAACATAATCCCACAGCATGGACATAACAGGGTGATCCACTTGGTTCTGAGGGTATTTTGGTTTGTGTGTTAAAAGATACTAAATTCCAAAATTATATAAAAAAGCAAAACATATATATATGTATATATATACATATGTATATATATACAAAAATAATATTGAATACAGTGCAAAAAAGCCAAAAATGAAGAATGTCCATGGGATACCACTTTACAGTGGTTAGAATGGCTAAAGTTAACAAGATGAGAAATAACAAATGTTGGTGAGGATGTGGAGAAATGGGAACCCCCTTGCACTGTTGGTGGGAATGCAAGCTGGTGCAGCCACTCTGGAAAACAGTGTGAAGGTTCCTTAAGAAGTTAAAAATAGAGCTATCCTATGACCCAGCAATTGCATTACTGGGTATTTACCCCAAAGTGAAATGCTGGGATACTTGCACCCCAATGTTTATAGCAGCAATGTTCACAATAGCCAAACTGTGGAAGGAGCTATATATATATATATATATATATATATATATATATATATATATACATACAATGGAATATTAGCCATTACAAAGGATGAATACCTACCATTTATATTAGAGGGTATTATGCTCAGTGAAATAAGTTAATCAGAGAAAGACAATTATCATATGGTTTCACTCATATGTGGAATATAAGAAATAGTGATAGGGACCCTAAGGGAAGGGGGAAAACTGGGTAGGGAAAAATTAGAGAGGAAGACAAACCATGAAGGACTCCTGACTCTGGGAAACAACTTCAGGGTTGCGGAAGGGGAGGTAGGTGGGGGATGGGGTAACTGGGTGATGAGAATTAAGGAGGGCACATGATGTGATGAACACTGAATGATATTCTATATGTTGGCAAATTACATATAAATTAAAAAAATTTAAAGGACATAGCATATATATATATATAGGAATATTACTCAGCCATCAAAAAGAATGAAATCTTGCCATTTGCAGGATATAGATGGAGTTTAAGAGTATTATGCTAAGTGAAATAAGTGAGTTAGAGAAAGACAAATGCCATATGATTTCACTCATATGTGGAATTTAAGAAAGAAAACAAAGGAGCATAGAAGAGAGAGAGAGAGAGAGGAAGAGAGGCAAACCAAGAAACAGAATTTTAACTATAGAGAACTGATGGTTACCAGAGGGGAGGTGGCTGGAGGGATGGATGAAATAGGAGATGGATATTAAGGAGTGCACTTGTGACAAGCTCTGAGTGTTGTATGTAAGTGTTGAATCAGAGAATTGTACACCTGAAACTAATATTGCACTGTATATTAACTGAAATTAAAAAAAATAAAGTGGAAAAAATGGGCAGATAAACTCAATAAACATCTTTCCAAAGAAGACATACAAGTGGCCAACAGGTACATGAAAAGATGCTCACCATCATTAAGGGAAATGCAAACATCACTCAGGGGGAAATACAGGTAAAACCACAATGAGATATCACTTCACAGTTCTTTTAAAACCCCACAAAGTATAAGAGGTTTTAGAAAGGATATGGAGAAGAAGAAACCCTTGTACACTATTGATCAAAATGTAAATTGGTGCAGCCACTCGGTAAATAACATAGTGTTTCTGGAAACATTTCAAAATAAAAAAAAATAGAATTACCATTTGATCCAGCAGCCCTGTCTCTGGGTACTTATCCAAAGAAATTGAAATATGGATCTCAAAGGGATATCTGTGCTCCCATATTTACTGCAGCATTTTCACAATACCTAAGATGTGGAAATAATTTAAAAGTCCATGTAAAAAAGAATGGATAAAAAACTTTGGCATATATACACTATGAAGTATCATTTAACCTTTATAAAGAAGAAGATCCTGCCACTTGAAACAACATGGAGATACCTGGAGGACATTATTCTAAGTAACAAAGGCCTGAAACAGAAAGACAAACAGTGCCTGATGTCACTTCTATGTGGAATCTAAACAAATACATGGAAGCAGAGTGTAGAAATAGTGGTTGTCAGGTGCTGAGGGAGGGGAATTAGAGAGGTATTGGTCAAGTTTAAGATAAACACAATAAAGTTCTGGAGTTCTGTATAACATAGGGCCTATGATTAACAGTAGTTTATTGCCTACTTAAGATTTTGCTAAGAGAGTATATCTTAAATGATTTTATCTATCACGTAACAACAAAAAAGTCAATAAAAAAGTGGCTAGGAAGAAATTTTGGATGTGGTAGATAGGTATGGTATTGCTAGTGATGATGGTTTCAAGGGTGTATACTTATCTCTGAACACAACAAGTTGTAAACATTAAATATCTACCGCTTTTTGTATGCAGATCATACATCAAGAAAGTGGTTTAGTTTTTATGATTGGATGTGTCTTTAACACACATTTTAGGGGCTTGTCTCAATAAAACATTTTATAGCACCAGAATCTAGTGCATTAATCTCCACATTAGGATTTGACCTTCACTCAGTACTGTCTATGGCTAGAAACAACCAATGTTGGATTTATAGACTAAGTTTTCTATTTCTAGCATTTATTTTTGTGTTTGTCAACTTTACTCTTCAATCATAGTCTATCTCAAAGTAATATAAAGTGCATTTAACTAGTTTAAGTATAATAAGTTATTATCAATTTCTGACTAAAACCTTGGGGAGGCTCACACTCTTTTCAGTAATTTGACAAAAATTCTTTGATTTACTCCCTACATTCTTGAACCTCAACCACTTCACAACACCCTTCAGTAGTTCAACTCTCAGGGTGGAACATTATTTCCATGTTCCTGTAGCATCTTTTTGCTATGTCCATGAGTATGTCCAGGCAGATCCTAGAGATTATCTAGCTCAATCTCCATATTCTACAGAGAAGGTGACTTGTGTTTCTGGAAGTTGATCAGTTAGTTGAAAGGCAGCACCAGGCATGTCTGTTGCAGATCATTCAGAGTCTACTCTGTTCCCTTTGCATTCCATTCTGACTGTCACTTCCCTAAACCATCATTCTCTTTCAATTCCTGTAACAGGGTCTGTACCCACTTTCCTAATCTGATCTTGGTTTTTCTAAACTCTTTTTTATACAATGTATATAGTGAATCATTTGTGATTTTTTAAAGGACATGTTTGATATTTCTTCACTGTCAATGAGATTAATTCTAAACTTTGTAATAGACCATCAAGGCCAAATATGACCTAACCATGGTGTAGAACATATTTCATAAAATGAGATTATCTAACCTCAGGGTTTTTGCTAAAGACAAACAAAATTTAAAAATTGTCTTAGTTTTTTAAGAGATATGTCTTCTGAAGAATAAATAGACACATTCTAACTGTCAAATAATTGGAAAAATTATACAAGTTTTAAGGACTGAGATAATGGAAATGTTAGTTTTAAAATACATTATCAATCAAAAGATAGTCTTACAGTTGACAACATAATTCAACTAGGAAAAATATTAATTCATTTATTTTCATTAGTAATATGAAGTAGATAAATAACTTAGATTCCATCAATTTGAATATTGGGAGGAAATTATAGAAATATGAAATAAGTGCTCTCTCCCACTGATATACACAAGCATTCTGTGGTAACAGCTTTAAGATAGGAACCAATCATGAGTATGCATTATGCATCTGAGGAGTAGGAACTAGAATAAATAATTTAGGAAAGCTGGTCAGCTATGGGATGCTGAGGTCATTCCCTGTCCTTGGAGAATGATCTAAGCCTGAGAACAATTCTGTTTCCCTCCAGCATTGGATTGATGCTACATATGTAGCTAAGCTAAGAGCCAAGATCAGCATTTCAGAGCACACCTGATGCAAACCATATATATTCCAAGGTGAAGGGTACTACAACCACTATTTCCTTGGGTGACGCTGAGGGAATGTGGACCAAAGTTTTGGTAGTATTCCCATAATTTTCATCATAACCAAAAAGTAATAAAAAACCTTCTATTGTTTTATTATTTAAGGGCCTTTTCTTTAATAATTAATCTATTGTGCCATGATTGTGGATAGAGAGAAGTGAAATAAAAAATAATAAGTTACTACATTTTGGAAATTTCAAACACATCTTTATATCAGAGGGAAGAATAAAAATTTAGCAAAGGATTTGCAATTAAAATGGTCATGAATATATGGAATATTTAAGGAAAAGATACTTATGCACATGAAAGGAAAATATGGCTTTGCAAAAACAGATTTCCATTTTCCTAGGGATGTGCAGGGTTAAGTGAGTTCTTCCAGATACCCTGCAGAACAACTCTGTGGACTGCTACATTAGCCAGAATGAAGACACAGGGTTCTCTAAGGTCTTTCATTCCAGGCCATGTGATTCTTTTCATCTTGACATTTTCATTCTGCACATTGTCTCTCTCAGAGCCTGGTGGACCTGCTTGTTCCGCAGAGTGTAAATGACAGGGTTGAGCAGCGGGGTCACCACTGTGTTCACAAGGGCAGCCTCCCTGTTGGAGTCCATCCTGTTTGTTTGCTTTAGTTTCACATATATAAAGACACAGCTGCCATACATCAGAGAGAGGACTATGAGGTGAGAGGAGCAGGTGGAGAAAGCTTTCTGTCGTTCCCTAGCTGATGGGAGTTGTACAATTGTGACTATTATGTTGCTGTAGGCAATGATGGTTATGATAAGGGATGTCAAAAGGATAAACAAAGCGAGGACAAAAGCCAACATTTCAGTAGGTTTAGTGTCAGAACAGGAAAGATGAATCAGGGGGCCAATGTCACAGAAAAAGTGGGGGATGACATGGGGGCCACAGAAGGATAACTGGGAAACCTTCACTACCAAACCAGTGATGAGAGTGAAGGCCAAAGTGAAGCAGGTAGTGACCAGGAAGGAGCAAGTCTTCTGGTTCATGATGGTCGAGTAATGCAGGGGCTTGCAAATGGCCACATACCGATCCAGAGACATCACTGCTATGAGAAAGAAACCTGCTGCTCCCAGAAAGAAAAAGAAAAAGGCTTGTATGAAACAGGCAGGAAAGGAAATGTTTTGCTTGCCTAAAAGAAAAATGACTAACAACTTAGGAATAACAGTATTTATGAAACAACACTCCCCAAAGGAGAAAATGCTGAGGAAAAAGTACATAGGTGTCTGGAGCCGGGAATTAGCACAGATGATGGTGACTATGACAGCATTGCCTGCAATGGATGCCAGGTATGTCAGCAGGTGCACCAGGAAGAGAAACTTTCCCAGGTGCTGGATGTCAGGGAACCCTTCCAAGGTGAATTCCTGGACAGCTGTCCCATTCTCCATTTCCATGGGCATCTCTTTCCACAGCGTCATACATACATCATTATACATTTTATTATTTTTGATAACATTAATTTGTAAGTAAACATAGCAATAATGTTAGTAATATTCCTTTTGACTATCCCTTTTATTTTATATATTTTATTTTTTTTAATTTTTTAAAAAAAATTTTATTTATTTATTTGCGAGTGAGCGAGCGAGAGAGAGCGCGCATGAGCAGAGGAGAGAGGGAGAAGCTGGCTCTTTGTCAAGCAGACAGCCCGACGTGGGGCTTGATCCCAGGACCCTGGGATCATGACCTGAGCCGAAGGCAGATGCTTAACTGACTGAACCACCTAGTGCCCCTTGGCTATCCTTTTTAAATATGTAACACATTCTATGGTCATTCACCATCTGTTGAGGACTTATCCTTTTTCTATGCTTGTCACTGAAACTCAGTATTTCTATTACTCATCATAAAAACCATGAGCCCCTTCTTTCTTCTACAGAATCAGAAAGAAACTGAGGCTTTGAGAATTCTAGGGAGCTTAGGTCACATAGCTGGACTTCAGCTAGAATGCCTGAATTTGAATAACTGCTGTTTTCAAAGGCAGTCACAAAATATTTTAAAACAGAAACAAATATATTGTTGATGATCTCTCAACCTTAAGTGAAAAATTACTTTTATTTTTTCTTAATTGTTTATATCCTTAGATAATATCACTGCTGTGTTACAGACCTGTGGAATGACATGGGGCTTAGAGAGGATTCTCTAGTACAAGAATTTTATGGAAAAGGCTGGAGACCAGAGACATTGGGGGCTGCTCAAAAACATGAGGTAAATTGACATCTAGGATTTACCACCCACCTTCCCATGGTTCATGCTGGCTTGTGACAGAAGTGGGAGTGATAGTAGGTCATAGGAATTTACCCAGTTAGGAGGATTTGCTGGGCATCTGACACTCATACACTCACTGTTATATCAAAGCTCAGCAAACATCTCTCTTCAGTCCTCTCAATGAGTCACTTCTCTCAGGATGGTGTTTGTCTCTAGTATCTCAATAGTTGCCTAAAGGTTGACAGTGTGGAATGTCACTGTCAGTAATCCACTGTGGGCCAGGTGCTGTGAAGGGCTGCTCCTGGAACTGAATTGCTTACTCCTGAATGGCACAGCCTGAAGGAGCTTCTCTTTCAGTTCCTGTTGATGCCAGTAAGTCCATCAAGTCACTAGGGTCTCTGAGGCCAGACACACGCAGAAGAGTCACCATATGGGAGGCAGGGCTTCCGTTCTTTGCAGCTATTGTTTTCTAAGAAACCAAGAGCTTGCTCTGGGATGAGGGGATAGAAGAGAAGAAAGAAACTTATTTGTCATAGGCTGTTATCCCAGAGGGTGGTGAATCTGCATGCCATGCTGCCAGTGTTCTGGCTGACAAAGCCCTATTTCCATAGTCCTGAAATTTCATAGCACGACAAGGCTACATGGCAGCCTGAGACCACTGAAACCACAGGGAGCAGATGTACCAAAACAACCACATTTCACTGCTCTGAATTCTGGGCTAGTGCTGGACTCCTAGCCTACTTAAGGGTTCTGATGGAAGATCTGATTTTGCCTCCCACAGTGGGTATAAGTCCACCTACCATGCAGCAACATGGCTCTCACCTCCTATACCAGTTAACACAGCAGGCAGCTCCTTCTGCGTTTAGCTCTGGGGGCTCCTGAGATAAGGATCCTTCTGCTGCAGTGTTTCACATTATGGGCGAACCTGCTCCAAGACACCTTCTCCTGTACCATGCTCCTCCATCATATTCTCACCTTTCTATGTGGAGAAACATCCTTGTTTTACTGCATCCACGGTGAGAAGGTGCTGACATGCAAATCCGTGGCTCTGTGATATTTATACCACCAGACTGGTTCACCCAGCCAGTGAGCAGAGCGGGTAGGCCCCCAAACCTTATTAGGTGCTGAAGAGATAGGAACAGAAAGTAAAAGTATAGCAGGTGTCCTAGGGGTGCAGCTAATTGGTCACTGTTGAGAACAAGAATCACTGATGCAACCTTTATATTGATCTTCCCATGGTCTGTGGTGATGCTGACTCCCAGATGTCTGCACTGTTCTCTGCCAAAATTTCCCAAGGAAATTATATGACAATGTCCCAAGGGTTTTTAAAGTCACAAGTTGAATATTGCTACTGCTTTGAGGTATTTTTTTAAATTTTTTTATTGGAGTTCAATTTGCCAAACTTTAGCATAACACCCAGTGCTCATCCCGCCAAGTGCCCCCCTCAGTGCCCATCACCCAGTCACCCCAACTCCTGCCCACCTCCCTTTCCACTACCCCTTGTGTGTTTCCCAGAGTTAGGTGTCTCTCATTTTTTGTCACCCTCACTGATATTTTCACTCATTTTCTCTCCTTTCCCTTTATTCCCTTTCACTAATTTTTATATTCCCCAAATGAATGAGACCATAGAATGTTTGTCCTTTTCCGATGGACTTATTTCACTCTACTGCTTTGAGGTAAAAGTCTAGACTATAATTTTCTATATACGATATATGCACTGAGGCCAGAACTTAGTTGTCAAAAGAACAGATTTTATGGCAAGAAAGAGCTGGCTTTCAGGAGGCTTTTGGAAAGATAATGGGGGAAGTTCACCTGTTTGTATTTTTGTGATGTTGGAGACTATATATATATATATATATATATATATATATATATATTATAATGGTTATATAATGTGAATTATGTGGATGGGATAAAATGAGGAAGAAAAAGCTATCCATACATCTGAGAAAGGACATAACTTTGTAAGGTTCTAGATCCCCACTTTTCTTTTAGGTTTGTAGTTAAATTCCGTTTAGTTATTCTGTTTATGTTAATACAGTGTCATATTAATTTCAGGTGTATAATATAGTGATTAAATACTTATATTCAACACCCAGAGCTCATCACAAGTGCACTCCTTAATCCATATCCACTATTTAACCCATCCCCCCACCCATCTCTTCTCTAGTAACCACCCAAGTTAAAAACGTGTTTCTTAGTTTGCCCCTCTTTTTTTACCCCTATGTTCTTTTGAGTGAAATCACATGGTAACATGGTATTTGTCTTTCTCTGGCAGACTTATTTCACTTAGCACAATAGTTTTCAGCTCCACCCATGTCACCCATGTTGTTGCAAATGGCAAGATTTCTTCTTTTTTATGGCTGAGTAGTATGCTATTGTATGTATGTATATATATATATGTATATATATATATATTCCATTTTCTTCATATGTTCATCTGAAAGTGGACACTAAAGCTGTAACCATAATTTGGATATTGTATGTAATGCTCCATGTATCTCTTTGAATTAGTATTTTGTATTTTTTTTGTACATACCTAGTAATGCAGTTGCTGGATTATAGGGTAGTTCTCTTTTTAAATTTTGAGGAAACTCTAGGGTAGTTCTCTTTTTAAATTTTGAGGAAACTCCATGTGCTTTTCCAATATAGCAGTTTGCATCCCCAGGAACAGTACAGAAGTTTCCCCTTTCTCCACATACTCACCAACACCCGTAAGTTTCTTGTGTTGTTGATTTTAGCCATTCTGATGGTGTGAGGGGATATCTTATTGTACTTTTTTTATAATAAATTTATTTTTTATTGGTGTTCAATTTAACAACATACAGAATAACGCCCAGTGCTCATCCCATCAAGTGCCCCCCTCAGTGCCCGTTACCCATTCACCCCCACCCCCTGCCCTCCTCCCCTTTCACTACGCCTACCTAGTTCGTTTCCCAGAGTTAGGAGCCTTTATGTTCTGTCTCCCTTTCTGATATTTCCCACACATTTCTTCTCCCTTCCCTTCTATTCCCTTTCACTATTATTTATATTCCCCAAATGAATGAGAACATACAATGTTTGTCCTTCTCCGATTGACTTACTGCACTCAGCATAATACCCTCCAGTTCCATCCACGTCGAAGCAAATGGTGGGTATTTGTCATTTCTAATGGCTGAGTAATATTCCATCATATACATAAACCACATCTTCTTTATCCATTCATCTTTCCATGGACACCGAGGCTCCTTCCACAGTTTGGCTATTGTGGACATTGCTGCTAGAAACATCGGGGTGCAGGTGTCTCAGCGTTACATTGCATCTGAATCTTTGGAGTAAATCCCCAGCAGTGCAATTGCTGGGTCGTAGAGCAGGTCTATTTTTAACTTTGAGGAAAAACCACACAGTTTTCCAGAGTGGCAGCACCAGTTCACATTCCCACCAACAGTGTAAGAGGGTTCCCCTTTCTCTGCATCCTCTCCAACATTTGTGGCTTCCTGCCTTGTTAATTTTCCCCATTCTCACTGGTGTGAGGTGGTATCTCATTGTGGTTTTGATGTGTATTTCCCTGATGGCAAGTGATGCACAGAATTTTCTCATGTGCATGTTGGCCATGTCCATGTCTTCCTCTGTGAGATTTCTCTTCATGTCTTTTACCTGTTTCATGATTGGATTGTTTCTTTGCTGTTGAGTTTAATAAGTTCTTTATAGATCTTGGATACTAGCCCTTTATCTGATATGTCATTTGCAAATATCTTCTCCCATTCTGTAGGTTGTCTTTTAGTTTTGTTGACTGTATCCTTTGCTGTGCAAAAGCTTCTTATCTTGATGAAGTCCCAATAGTTCATTTTTGCTTTTGTTTCTTTTGCCTTCGTGGATGTATCTTGCCAGAAGTTACTGTGGCTGAGTTCAAAAAGGGTGTTGCCTGTGTTCTCCTCTAGGATTTTGATGGAATCTTGTCTCACATTTAGATATTTCATCCATTTTGAGTTTATCTTTGTGTATGGTGCAAGAGATTGGTCTAGTTTCATTCTTCTGCATGTGGATGTCCAATTTTCCCAGCACCATTTATTCTTCCAGTGGATAGTCTTTCCTCCTTTATTGAATATTAGTTGACCATAAAGTTCAGGGTCCACTTCTGGGTTCTCTATTCTGTTCCATTGATCTATGTGTCTGTTTTTGTGCCAGTACCACACTGTCTTGATGACCACAGCTTTGTAGTACAATCTGAAATCTAGCATTGTGATGCCCCCACCTATGGTTTTCTTTTTAAAAATTCCCCTGGCTATTCGGGACCTTTTCTGATTCCAAACAAATCTTAAAATAATTTGTTCCAACTCTCTGAAGAAAGTCCATGGTATTTTGATAAGGATTGCATTAAACGTGTTAATTGCCCTGGGTAACTTTGACATTTTCACAATATTAATTCTGCTAATCCATGAGCATGGAATATTTTTCCATCTCTTTGTGTCTTCCTCAATTTCTTTCAGAAGTGTTCTATAGTTTTTAGGGTATAGATCCTTTACCTCTTTGGTTAGGTTTATTCCTAGGTATCTTATGCTTTTGGGTGCAATTGTAAATGGGATTGATCCTTCATTTCTCTTTCTTCAGTCTCATTGTTAGTGTGTAGAAATGCCACTGACTTCTGGGCATTGATTTTGTATCCTGCCACGCTACCAACATTGCTGCATGAGTTCTAGCAATGTTGGAGTGGAATCTTTTGGGTTTTCTGCTTACAGTATCATGTCATCGGAGAAGAGGGAGAATTTGACTTCTTCTTTGCCAATTTGAATGCCTTTAATGTCTTTCTGTTGTCTGATTGCTGAGGCTAGAAATCCCATGTACTCCCCTTATTCCCATCTCTCAGTGGTAGCCTTATTCTAAAATTGACACATATTTCTTTCGTGGTTTTCATGTTATTAGCACCTATAAATGTATCCATAAAAATAAACAGCATTGTTTCACAGGTCTTCAAGTTCTATAGAACAATATCATCCTATTTTGGCAACTACCTTTTATTTGTTGACAATCCTGTTAGATTTAACCATGTTGATACATGTAGTTATGAGTCATCAGTTCTATCTGCTATAGAGTATTTCATTGTATAAATATATTGTAATTCATTTATTCTCTTCACTTTTGTAAGTTTATTTGGTTTTTATTTTACTTTGCTTTGTTTGTTTTGTTTTGTTTTGTTTTTGCTATTTCAAAATAAACGCATACCTCATTAAAAAAAAAAATCTTACAGAGGAAGACATAGACATGGCCAACAAGCACATGGGAAAATGCTCTGCATCACTTGCCATCAGGGAAATACAAATCAAAACCACAATGAGATACCACCTCACACCAGTGAGAATGAGGAAAATTAACAAGGCAGGAAACCACAAATGTTGGAGATGATGTGGAGAAAGGGGAACCCTCTTACACTGTTGGTGGGAATGTGAACTGGTGCAGCCACTTGGAAAAGTGTGTGGAGGTTCCTCAAAGAGTTAAAAATAGTAGCATGTTTTTTAATCTCCATGTATTTTTTCTCTTTTCAATTTTTTTCTTATGGTTCTCTTCCAGTTTCATAGTGTTGTAGTCAGAAAAAATGCAGGATGATCTCAAACTTTTTGCATTTGTTGAGGTGTGATTTGTGACCCAGTGTGATCTACTCTTGAGAATGTCGCAGTGTACTTGAATCTATATTCTGTTGTTTTAGGATGGAATAATCTGAATATGTCTGTTAAGTTCATCTGGTCCAGTGTCATTCAGAGCCACTGTTTCTTTGTTGATTTTCTGCTTAGATGATCTGCCCATTGCTGTAAGGGGGACTATTTCCTACTATTTTCCTACTATTTCCCTACTATTATTGTATTATCTTTTTTTGTATATTTTTTATTGGAGTTTGATTTGCCAACATATAGTATTATCAGTGAGTTCCATGATGTTTGCTATTGTTTTTTAAATTTGTGAACCATTATATTACCTATTTGTGTGCTCCCATGTTGGGTGCATAAATATTTACCATTGTTAGATCCTATTGTTGGATTATACCCTTTGTTATCATGTAGTGTTCTATATCTCTTGTCTTGTTACAGACTTTTTTAAAGTCTAACTTGTCTGATATAAGTATTGTTATTCTGGCTTTCTTTTGATGTCTATTTGCATGCTAAATGTTTCTCCATTCCCTCACTTTCAATCTGCAGGTGCATTCAGATATAAAATGAGTCTCTTGCAGGCATCAAATAAGTGGGTCTTGCTTTTTTGTCCATTTTGACACCTTATGTCTTTTGATTGGAGCATTTAGTCCATTTACATTCAGAGTAATTATAAACATGTATTTAGTGACATTTTATTACTTGTCATTGTTTCTGGACATCCTTTCTTATCTTTTTCACTTTTCCTGTTTCCTTATACCCAAAGAGTCCACTTTAATATTTCTTGCAAGGGTGGTTTAGTGGTCACAAACGCCTTTAGTTCTTGTTTGTCTGGGAAAGTCTTTATATCTCCTTCTATTCTGAATGATAGCCTTGCTGGATGAAGTATTACTGGCTGTATATTTTTAACATTCAGCATGTTGCATATAGGATGCCACTCTCTTGTCTTGCCAAGTTTCTGTTGAGAAATCTGTGGCTAGCCTTAGGGGTCTTCCCTTGTAAGTTAAGGATTTCTTTTGTCTTGCTGCTTTTAAGATTTTTTTCTTTAATCCCATATTTTAGAAATACAATTACAATATGCTTTGGTGTTTGTTGTACTGTTCTTGTTGATTTTGATGGAAGTTCTCTGTGCCTCCCAGATCTGGATATCTGTTTCCTTCTCCAGATTAGGGAAGTTTTCAGTTATTATTTGTTTATATAATTTTTCTGCTCCCCTTTCTCTCTTCCTTTTCTGGGACCCTAGACTATGACTATTATTATATTGGATGGAGTCACGGAGTTTCCTATATCTAATCTATTCTCGTGTTGCATGATTCTTTTTTCTCTTGTATTCAGACTCCTTGTTTTCCATTATTTTGTCTTCTGATTCGCTAATTCATTTTCTTCTTCTTCCAGCCTGCTATTCATTGCATCGATCCTGTTTCCAATCTCAGTTGTGGCATTCCTCATTTCTGACTGATTCTTTTATAACTTTTATCTCTGTGGTCAGTCTCCCTGAAGTCTTCCATTCTTTTGTCAGGCCCAGCGAGTATCCTTATGATTGTTGCTTTACATTCTCCATCAGGCATATGACTTGTCTTAGGACTCTGGCTGTTGACCTTACCTTGTTCTTTCATTTGTGATGAATTCCTCCATGTTAGCACTGAGCCACCCGGGCTGCCCATATTTCCCCCATATTAAAGAAACGGATAGAATCACTAACTGCCTGAATTGGTTGTGGTCACTCAGAATTCTAGTTCATATGCAATATCTAGATCTAATTACTCCTTCAGTGAGATGTTTGGTTAGGTTCTCAGAATGTCAAGAATTAGGATTAGAGTGAATATTAATTTTTAATAGACATCTTGTTTGGTAGTTTAGCCCTGCCTTGTTCCTAATAAATATTTGTCTGGTATTAAATGAGCAGCATAGTACTGTAGCTCTATCAGTAATCATGTTTTAGGTGGACATTTTTTTGTATATATTCCTCAGGAAGTTAACTGAAATGAGAATGTGTCCAAACCAAGTAGTATTCCTGAGTTCCCAGGCCTAATGCCATCAAAGAATATCTAATAACATAATAATTTAACCATGCCTGTGATAAGTTACAACTGTGGAATATATAGCTGAATAATTGCTGAAATCTAACTAAATATTTTGCATGCATTATTACTCATCCATTAGAAACGACAAATACCCACCATTTGCTTCGACATGGATGGAACTGGAGGGTATTATGTTGAGTGAAACCAGTCAATCAGAGAAGGACAAACATTATATGGTCTCATTCATTTGGGGAATATAAAAAATAGTGAAAGGGAATAAAGGGGAAAGGAGAAAAAATGAGTGGGAAATATCAGAAAGGGAGACAGAACATGAAAGACTCCTAACTCTGGGAAACGAACTAGGGGTGGTGGAAGGGGAGGTGGGTGGGGGTTGGGGGTGACTGGATGATGGGCACTGAGGTGGGCACTTGACAGGATGAGCACTGGGTATTATTCTATATGTTGGCAAATTGAACACCAATAAAAAATAAATTTATAAAAAAATAAAGTCACCATAATGTGTATAATAACGAGTAATGCTTAAGATATCATGTTATTGAAAAAACCCACAACCAAGTGTGAAATTTTAAAGTTAACTGAGGCCAAGTGTCACCTTGCCTTCCCCTTCCTGACTGATCACCTGGTATCATGGTAAGTAAACAAAGATCCTGGAGAGCCCTCACCAACATTCTCTAACTAGAGAAAAATGTGTGTCGTAGCAAATACTTAATCCTGACCATTTAATACCCTGTGGAACTCCCATATCTATATGATTATCTAATCTTCGACAAAGCCAGAGAATGCCAATGAAAAAAAGACGGTCTCTTCAACAAATAGCATTGGGAAAATTGGACAATCACATGCAGAAGAATAAAACTAGATCCTTTCTTATGCCATACACAAAAATAAATTCAAAATGGATGAAAGACATAAATGTGAGGCAGGAATTCATCAAAATCCTAAAGAACACAGGCAACAACCTCTTTGAATTAGCTGCAACAACTTCTTGGTAGCTGCAACTTCTTAGTTGACATATCTCTGGAGGCAAGGGATACAAAATAACAAATTGGGATTTCATCCAGATGAAAAGCTGCACAGCAACGGAAAACAATAAAAAAAAAAAAACCTAAACGGCAACCTATGGAATTGGAAAAGATGTTTGCAAATGACATATTGGATAAAAGGCTAGTATCCAAAATCTATAAGGAACTTATGAAACTAACATCCCCAAATCTAAAAATCCAGTTAAGAAATGAGCAGAAGTTATGAACAGATATTTCTCCAAAGAAGATGTACAAATGGCTAACAGACATGGAAAAATTACTCAATGTCACTTAGCATCAGGGAAATATAGATCAAAACTACATTGAGATACCACCTCAAACCAAATCAGAATGACTAAAATGAACAACTCAGGAAAAAATAGATGTTGGTAAGGTTGCATAGAAATGAGAACCCTCTTACACTGTTTGTGGGAATGCAAACTGGTGCAGCCATTCTGGAAAATAGTAATGAGGTTCCTCAAAAAATGAGATATAGAACTACTGTATGATCCAGCAGTTGCAGTATGAGGTATTTAACAAAAAAGTACAAAAATAGTGATTCGAAGGGGCACACGCATCCCAATGTTTATAGCAGCACTATTCACAATTGCCAGAATATGGAAAGAGTCCAAATGTCCATTAACAGATGAATGGATAAAGAAGTGGTGTATATTTACAATGGAATATTACTCGATCTTCAAAAAGAATGAAATCTTGCCATTTGCAATGATGTGGATGGAACTAGACTGTGTTATGCTAAGTGAAATAAGTCAGTCAGAGAAAGATAAATACCATATGATTTCATTCATATGTGGAACTTAAAAAAAACAGATGAACATAGGTGAAAGGAAGGAAAAATAAAATAAGATAAAGACAGAGAGGTAGTCAAACCATAAGAGGTTATTAACTATAAGAAATAAACTGAGGGTCACCCAGTTTATTTAATAAGTGGAGGGATGAGGTAATTGGGTGATGAGGATTAAGAAGGCGCTTGAAAAAAAAAAAAAAAAAGAAGGCGCTTGATATGATGAGCACTGAGTGTTATACGTAAGTGATGAATCACTATATTCTACTCCAGAAACCTGGAGTACATTGTATGTTTACTACATTATACGTTTACGAAGTTGATTTTAAATAAATTTTTTAGAGAGAGGGAAAGAAAGAAAAAATATCCTATGGAACTAAAATTACAGAATAATAACTGGGTAGAAATATAAGAAAATGTTAAAGATCCTAATTAGAGTAAAATATTTAGAAACAATAAATCCTTGATTGCTCTAGCACACACCCTTAGCAGATCTCAGGAATATATAGGCAAACCCTGCTTAATGTCAGGAAACCAGTTATAAGAATCAAATATGGTTTCTGAAAACAAAAACTGGGATCCTATTTCCCATTATTTTACATGGAAAAACTATAATCTGTGTTAAATCAGTCACAACCCCCAACCAATATTCTAAAACACATAAAACTGTCACTATATAAGTAATAACCATTTTGGTAAGGTACAAAATACTTAAAACTTCGCTTTATGATTTCCAAGAAACTGATGTGATTCTTGCAAGCCATTGCTTTTTCTGCATTAATGTGACTATTTTTAGTACCACAAAATGCAAAAATTCCTACTGCTTTGTTGACATTCTGTCATGTGACATGTCTTTCAAACATTTGTCTTTGTAATTGAATTTGAGTCTTTCCTTGCATATAATTTGTTTTCACGTTGTACTGAGTTTTGGAGTTACAAATACTAATATTTCCCAAATAATATTACTGAGAGATATGTTCTCTGAAGTCTCAATACTAAAACCAGGGATTTTGTACTTGGAAGATTTTCTGCAGGGTAGAGGGCAAGTTTGGATTAATAGATATATGTCTGCAAAACAATCATCACAAACCCTTCATGTATTAGATTGGGTTCTTTGTTGTTAGCCTATATTTCTTCTTAGATTAGGTTTTTATCCATCAGATCCTGCTTCAATGACATTCAGCAAATAGTATGGAAGAAAATATCCAGATAAACATAGAGAAAAATTCACATTTCTACAAAGACTAATGTGATGAAACCATTAGACTTTGTATAGAAGGAAGTTTTTACCCTATAAAGCAAAAAAAAAAAAAAAAAACAAAAAAAACAAAAAAACAAAAAGTTTCCATGCATCTGCCTAAAATCCACATTAAAAAGTAAAGAAAATATCAATAATGTAAAAATAATTGTTAAATCAGATATTACAGGGTTCATATTCTATATTCAAAATGTATAAGAACTAGAAATTAATAACAGTTCCATAAAAAATACTTTGGCAATTAAAAATCCTTCCTGCGTAATACCATCAAAGAGCTATTATTTGAAATCACCACTATACAAACTTAAACACTTTAATTTAACCTTAGATTTAACTTACTGGAATTTCTAATGACCCCTCTTCTTTCATCATTGCTTTGGTTTTATATTTTTTTCCTTTTTGTTTTAAAATCTGATCTTGGTTTCCTCCCTAAGATTCTTGGAATTCTTTTTCTGGCTTAGTTCCAGGGATTTCTGGGCCCATCATTATCATCATCATCATAATCATCATCACCACTACAGATATGTGGATCTCACTCCTAAAGCCTAAACAATTTTAAAATTGCATTATTTGTATTAATTTATTCAATTCTAATTCACAGATGAGGAAACAAAGGCACAGTTTTTACTTTTTTTGAGAGGGGAGATCATTTGTTTATTTCATGGGAACAAATTGTGAGGAATTTAACTGGGAGATGAGTGTGTGAAAAGCAACTTTTATGATTCCTAGCCACCCACTAAGTGTTTATAGTTTCTTGTTTTGTTTTGTTTAAAGGTTTTTATTTATTTATTCGTGAGAGACACAGAGAGAGGAGGCAGAGACATAGGCAGAGAGAGAAGCAGGCTCCCAGCAGGGAGCCCAATGTGGGACTTGATCTGGGACTCCAAAATCATGCCCTGGGCCAAAGGCAGATGCTCAAATGCTGAGCCACCTAGCCATCCTGTGTTTACAGTTTAACATTTTGTCAATAGCTGGATGGTTAGGAGATTCTGCACTGAAAGCTTCAAAGCCTCATCCTACTTTATTTTAGTATCAAAAGCTGTGAAAGAAACTGATATATGGAATTCTATGGTGTTTTATAGAAGAGGTATTTTTTTTTAATCTGGAAAGATTTTAAGATTTCTTTATATTCGGTGTTTGTAAATTGTATAATGTCATGTCTACATACCAACCTTTTTAATTTACTGAGATGTTCATACAGGCAATTTGGAGATTGTCTTTATGGTTTAAGTAATAATTTATTCCCCTCTTTTTACTCTGTTCTCTATGCCAAAACCCTAATAGACAGAATTTGGATATTCTGAAACAAATTGCTGTCCCTACAATTTTTTCTACCTCCTTTTCTCTCTGTATTTTACTTTCTGCAACTTCTCCATTTACTTATCTATCAACAATCCTGATAATTCTTTTCTTTCAGCTATTATACTTTTGATTTATAAAAAGTTTTTTCTTTTGTTGATTGTTTATCTTACAACTTAATGTGTTTTAAAGATCCAGTATTATCTTGGAGCACCCTGTGCTGGACCTTTTTTTTTTCATTTTCTTTTCCTTCTTTTCTTTTTTCTTTCTTTCTTCTTTCTTTCTTTCTTTTCCTTTCTTTTCTTTCTTTCTTTCTTTCTTTCTTTCTTTCTTTCTTTCTTTCTTTCTTTCCTTTTTCTTCTTTCTTTCTTTCTTCTTTTTTTTTTGTGGTTGGGAAGGAAGACATAGCAGTAGTTTCTTCCCAGCCTCCTCTATCCTACCCTCAAGATCACAGCAGCTAGCACTCTGGGAACTACATTTTATTTTGCTTTAAATTTAAATTCAACTTGCCAACATATAGTATAACACCCAGTGCTCATCTCATCGTGTGCCTTCCTTAATGCTGATCACCAGTTACCCCATCCTCCCCACACCTCCCCTTGAGCAACTCTCAATTTGTTTCCCATAGTTAAGAGTCTCTCATGGTTTGTCTTCCTCTCTAATTTTTCCCCCTTCCATTTTCCCTCCTTCTATTATGATCCCTTTCACTGTTTCTTATATTCCACATGTGAGTGAAACCACATGATAATTGTCTTTCTCTGACTGACTTAACCTCACCCAGCATAGCATCCTCCAGTTCCATCCACATTGATGTAAATGGTAGGTTTTCATCCTTTCTGATGGCTGGGTAATATTCCATTGCATATATAGACCACTCTTCTTTATCCATTCATCTGTCAAAGGACATCATGGCTCCTTCCACAGTTTGACTATTGTGGACATTGCTATTATGAACATTGGGGTGCAGGTGTCTTGTCATTTCACTACATTTGTATCTTTGGGGTAAATCCCCAGTAGTGCAATTGCTGGGTCACACAGTAGCTCTATTTTTAATTTCTTAAGGAATTTCCACATTTTTCCAGAGTGGCTGTACCAGCTTGCATTCCCACCTACAGTGTAAGAGGATTGGGAACTACATTTTAGAGACTCCCTGGCCAGCAGGGTCCCATATTGAATCCCACTAATGAAAAGTATAGTGTGATAACTGGAAGGTAGAAGGAAGGCAAAGCCATTATTGTTCCCCTAGAAGTGGTTGTTGAGTGGGCTGCAAAGAAAATGGTATCAAGGAATTGAAGGCTGGAGAACACCGTGTGCTCGTGACAAAACATTTAATAAAACTGTAGACTCCAGTTACTCTGAAAGCCACTCACATCGCCACCAAAGCCATAGTGTAATGCAAATCTGACCTAGCTTACCAGCATTTCAACACTAATGAATTTTCTATTGCCCTCAGCTAAGCTAAATATCATCAACATATCTTCCTTATTTGGTTCCTGAAAATCTGTCTCTATTCAACTACTGAAAAACTCTTTTCCTGTACATAGTATTTGATATCACCAATAATTTAGACTCTGCCTATGCCTTCTGCTCATCTTGTTCTATTTGTTGTCCATCTCACCATCACTAAAGCATATTGAAGAATCATTTTATAGCTTCACAAATGTTGTTGACTGTCTTGAATACCCTTCATTTTTATTGCCAAATGGAAAATTTCTTGTGTCTTCCAAAAATCACTGTTTCTATGAAGTCTCCAAAACATATAAAGAAACCAAAAACCAAACTATTAAAAAATGTGTAGAGAAACTGAATAGACATTGTTCCATAGAGGACACACAAATGGCCAACAGGTACATGAAAAGATGCTCACCATCACTAAGGGAAATGCAAACATCATTAAGGGAAAAAATATAAAGAAAACCACAATGAGATATCACTTCACACTTCTTTAGATTGGTATTACCAAAACACTCCGCAAAGGATAAGAGATTTTAGGAAAGATATGGAGAAAAAAGGAACCCTTGTACACTATTGATCAAAATGTAAATTGGTACAGCCACTCTGATAAACAATATAGTGTTTCCTCAAACATTTAAAAATAGAATTGCCATTTGATCCAGCAGTCCTGTCTCTGCGTATATATATCCAAAGAAATTGAAATATGGATCTCAAGGAGATATCTATGCTCCCATATTCACTGCAATATTTTTCACAATAGCTAAGATATAGAAATAACCTGAAAGTCAATGTAAAACTGAATGGATTTTAAAAATGTGGCATATATACACTATGGAATATCATTCAGCCTTTATAAAGAAGATCCTGCCACTTGCAACAATATGGATATACCTGGAGGACATTATTCTCTAAGTAACATAGGCCTGAAGCAGAGAGACAAACACTGCATGACCTTAGTTATATGTGGAATCTAAACAAATACATGGAAGCATGTTTCCCTCCAGACTGCTTAGGGTTCTGATGAAAGGTCTGGCTCTGCCTCCCCAGTGGGCAAAAGCCTACCTTACATACAATATTGCTGTACCTCCTATACTATTTAACAGGAACAGACAGCTTCTTCTATGTTTAGCCTTGGGTGTTACTGAGATTAGGGTCTCTCTGCTGTAGTGTTCTACATCATGAGTTCCCCTGCTCAAAGACACCTTCTAGTGCACTATGCTTCTCCTTCATATCTCACATTTCCATGTGGCTAAGCATCCTCATTTTATGGCATCAACAGTGAGGAAATGGTCACATGCAAGTTTGAGGCTCTGATATTTTTCCCTCCAGACTGTATAGTCACCAAGCAGAATGGACTTAGCCAGTGAGCAGAGAGCAGGTTCCCAAACTTTATTAGATGTTGAAAAGACAGGTATCCAAAGTAAAGGCATGACGAGTGTCTGGAGGCAGCTAATTGGTCACTATTGAGAATATGAGTTGCTGGTGCAACCCTTCTATTTATCTTTCCATTGTCTGTGGTGATGCTAACTCCCAGATGTCTGCACTGTTCTCTGCCAAGATTTTTGAAAGGAATTATATGACAATTTCCCAAGGGTTTCCAAAATCCCAAGTTTAATATTGCTACTGCTTTGAGGTAAAAGTCCAGAGTACAATTTTTTACATGTGATGTATGCACTCTGGCCAGAACAATGTTAATAGAATAGATTTTATGGTGAAAAAAAAAAGCTAGTTTACACCCTGACTTTCATCAGGCTTTTGGGAAGATACTGGGGGTGTTGGGATCCTCTTTCCACTGCTCTCTCATTGACTCTTTAGCCATATTCCTCATGTCTGCAACTTTATGGCCTTCTACTAAATGGTGTTCTTTATACTCTTAATTTCTATCCCTCTATTTCTCGGTGACATGGGATCCATAGTGGCTGTGACACTTTCTTATGGTATATCTCAGTGTTTTGTTTATGAGAGCAACAATACAATTCTTATGCACTCATTCCAAAGGTGTGGAAAGTTAATATAATATTTAAAAACCATTATGAAGCAGAATATTCTCTCCCTCCCACCTTTATTACAGTATAATTGACATACAACAGGATGTAAGTTTAAGGTGTACAAAGTAATGATTTGACATGCCCATATATTATGAAATGTTTACCACAGTAAGGTTAACTAACACATCCTTCACTTCACATAATTGCCATTTTATTTTTGTTATGGTAAGAACATTAAAATCCTACTCTTGTAGAAATTTTCAAGTGTGCAATACAGAATCGTTAAGTATAGTCACCATACTGTACTTTAGATCCTCATAACTTGCTCATTTCATAAGTGAAAGTTTGTACGCTTTGACTAACAACTCCTCATTTCCCCTACTCCTCAGCCCCTGACAACCACCATTTCACTCTCTGTTTCTATTAGTTAGATGTTTTTAGATTTCACATACAAATGAGATTATACAGTATTTGTGTTTCTCTGACTTGTTTGATTTAGCAATAAAATAAACATCAGCAGATTTATGACAGAGATGATAATAAAATGTAGTAGAGAGTGATAGTCATTCAGTAAATGTAGGTCATTCTGTATCTAGTTGGTATTCAAATGGAGAAAATATAATCCTATGTCATACCAAAAAAAAAAGTTAAAAGAGGAGGAAAAAAGTCAAGAAGATGAGCCATAGATCTAAATGTAAATGGTATAAAAATCCTCTAAAAGAAAACATGTCAGAATATTTTAATGTCTTTGGGGGAAAGCAAAAAATGTCTTGACTGAGACAAAAGAATTTACCATAAAAACAATGGCATTGAGTAACTCTACTTATTATAAGACATCATTAAGGAAATGAAAGAGGAAACCACAGTCTGAGAAAAGCTATTTTTAATCTGACAGATCTACAAATCAGTAAGAAAAAGACAATGGAACAAAATTTTAAAAACTGGGCAAATTATTTGCCGAGTTTTTTCACAAAAAGAGGTCATACAAATGGCTGATATTAAAATGTTCAGGTTATTTAATGACCAATGAAATATAAATTAAAACCACAATACAGAAAGGGAGACAGAACATAAAGACTCCTAACTCTGGGAAATGAACTAGGGGTGGTGGAAGGGGAGGAGGGCGGGGGGTGGGGGTGAATGGGTGACGGGCACTGAGGGGGGCACTTGACGGGATGAGCACTGGGTGTTATTCTGTATGTTGGTAAATTGAACACCAACAAAAAATAAATTTATTGTATATATAAAAAACACAATACAATAATATTTCATGCAAACCAGAAAGGCTAAAATGCAAAATTCAGACAGTGATAAATGTTAATGAGAGTTATTAATGGAACTCCTATTCACTGATGCTAGAAGTGTAAAATTTGGAAATCTATTAAGGTTGAGCATATTTTACATATTTGACATATGATTCAGCAACTTCATACTCATGTGTGGAGATATATATACATAAAGGTATATATAATACACAACAAAACTTTTTTAAAGATTATTTATTTTAAAGTGAGAGAGAGCAAAAGAATGAGTGTGAGTCGGGGGAGGAGCAAAGGGAGAAAATTTCCAAGCTAACTCCCTGTTCAGAATAGAACCTGTCATGGGGCTTGATCCCACAACGTTGAGATCATGACCTGAGCCAAAACCAAAAGCTGTACACTCAACTAACTGAGCCACCCAGATACTCCAATACACAACAAATTTTAAATAAAAATGTTATTTATGTACATACATATGCAAATATGTATATATTCTGAGATATATACATCTCAGAAATTCATATATACATCCATTAAAATGTTTGTAGTACTGATTGTAAAAGCCTTAAACTCATAAAAACATAAATGTCCTTCAAGAGGAGGACGAATAAAAAAATGGTAGTATATTCAAACAAAAATACTGAACAGAACACATGTTCAGGAAACAACAGTGGTATGAGTCACAAACATACTGTTGGATGAAACTTCTACTGATTAAAAAAAATCCCCCAAACTGGCAAAACTAATCTGCGATTTTCAAAATCAGTACAGTGGTTACCTGATTTCTTGCTTGTGTTTAATTGAAAAAATATAGTTCTGTTTTGGAACTTTAAAAATACGTACATTATGATTTAATAAAAGTCCTATTTGAAGGTACAAAAATACTTTTAAAAAGAAGAATAAAGGAGAAAAAATATATAAGTAGAAAACAAATAGATGGTAGGCATTAACCCAAATTTGTAGTAATAAACTAATTAAAATAGGCTAAATACCCAATTTAAAAGAAGATTATCAGATTAAATAAAAGAAAAAAAGACTGAGCTATATGTTGCTCAAGAGAGACACAGGTGATGTATAAGAGCATAGAAAGATTGTAAGTAAAAGGATAGAGAAATAAGAACTAAATATATGCCATACAAACTCAGCTGTTGGGCAGCCCGTCTATCTCAGCGGTTTAGTGTTGCCTTCAGCCCAGGGCGTGATCCTGGAGACCCAGGATTGAGTCCCACATCAGGCTCCCTGCATGGAGCCTGCTTCTCCCTCTGCTTGTGTCTCTGCCTCTCTCTCTCTTTGTATCTCTCATGAATAAATAAAATCTTTAAAAAAAAATATCCTCAGCTGTATGAGTATTAGACATAGTAGACTTTAAGACAATCACAAGAGGTAAAGATTTAAAAATTTGTGTACGAACAAACATGTATAAAATACATTATAATAATAAAGGTATTACTTTAATAGGAAGGCATAACATAACAGTCTAAGTTTGCCTTAAAATATTTGACTTAACAGCTGACAAAGGTAAAATTAAATCCAAAATCATAAAGGGAGATTTTTAAAACATTTCTCTCAGTAACTGATAGAAGAAACAGATAAAGAATCAGTAATGACATAGAGATTTAAACCATATGTTTGAACACTTACAAATAGAATACTATATCCAGCAACCATAGAGTGATATTATCCTCCAGTGTTCATGGAACATTTACCAAAATTAATCATTTGCTGAACCATAAAGACAGTCTCAACATAGTTTTATTGATAGATTAGACAAGGACATTAGAGAAAAATAAAATTTTAGACTAATATGTCCAATAAATATAGATGCAATTGTAGTAAGAATCACAGCAGGTATTTTTTTTGTGAAAATTAATAAACTGATCCTAAAATTTTTATAGAAATTAGAAGTACCAAGAATCACCAAGACAATGTTTATGAATTAGAATAAAGTTGGAGGATATATAAGATTGAAGACTTATAAAACTATGGTGAGAAAACATCAGGCATTTGTGCAAGAAAAGATAAATAGAAGAACATAGTATCTGTGGCGTGATTGAGCTTTTGAAAGCCAACTTTCATTTGTAGTAGAAAAGTAACTCTGGGAAGAATTCAATGAATAAATAAATTTTCTTTAATTTATACTTTCTCTTCAGCCATCTGGAGTAAAATGGTAAGAACTGTTGCTTGCTGGTCTTCTACAAGCTCATGGCCTGGATATGAAGGCATGTTGTTTCCTTCCTCCTGGAATCTCTTTTATGCCCAAATTGTGACCAATTTCAGATTTGCCATTTTACACTAAAGATTACATTTATTTTGCATCTGGATACTCTGGATCACTTTTGGTGGAAATAATGGATAGAGACAAGTACATGTGCCATATTTTTCTTACTTTTTTATTTTGAAAAAGTTGAAATCTTTCGGAAAAGTTGCAAGCATAACACAAAGAATGTCTATATACAGTTCATCCAGATTCTCCAATTGTACACATCTTATTAATATGTTTATTAATAAAACATTTGTCTTAACATTCTATGCAATATTTTTCTAGCCTATATAGCTGGCACGATGTCCCATTACTCATAAATACTTCAGTGTATATTTCCTAAAAGCAAGAACAGAAAGTGTTATGGATTGAATTGTTTCCCCAAAGTCCATATGTTGAATCCATAAGCCTCAAATGACTGTAATTAGTCATGCAGAGCTTTATAGGAGGTTATTAAAGTTAAATGAGGTCATAATAGTGGGACCTTAAAAAAAAATAGTGGGACCTTAAACCAATAACACTGGTATCCCTTTAAGAAGAGGAAGGGATGTAGGAATGTGCATGCACACAAAAAAACGTGTTTGAGGAGAGCAAGAAGGTGGAAATCTGCAAGCCAGGAGAAATCTCATCAAAAACCAATTCAGGCATTTTAATCTTGGACTTCTGGTCTCCAGAACTTGAAAAAATAAATTTCTGTTACTTAAACCACTCAGTAGGTAGTACTTTGTAATGGCAGCCCTAACAGATGAAGGCACTTCCCTATTATAGCATAGCAATTAAAATCAAGACATTAATATTCATATAACACCACCACTAATATAGACCCCATTCAAAATTTCCAGATGTCCCAAGAATGTCCCTTATGGCAAAAACAAAACAAACAAAAATGAACTTCCCTTTTCCTTTTCATTTCTAGTCCAGGATCACATGTTGATTTAATTTTTATGTGTCTTTAGTTCCCTTTGATCTGGACTAATTCCTCAATCTTTCCTTATTTTCATGACCTTAGCATTCTTAGAGTACTGGTCAGTTATCTCATATAATTTCTCTCAGTTTTGTTTGTTGGATATTTCCTTCTAATTTCATTAAGCATGTACACTTTTTTTTATTTTCTTTTTTTAAATTTTTATTTATAATAGTCACATAGAGAGAGAGAGAGAGAGGCAGAGACACAGGCAGAGGGAGAAGCAGGCTCCATGCACCGGGAGCCCGATGTGGGATTCGATCCCGGGTCTCCAGGATCGCGCCCTGGGCCAAAGGCAGGCGCCAAACCGCTGCGCCACCCAGGGATCCCAAGCATGTACACTTTTGATGAGAATACTAGAGAAGTGAATCTGTGTTCTTTTCAATGTAACATAACAAAGACCCATGATATTGATTTGTCCCACTAAGAGTGATGTCAGCTTTTATCATATGGCTCAGGTGGTGTGGCTAAGTTTCTCCACTTTAAAACTAATAAGTAGTTTTTTATTGACTTATATGTGTAAGTAATTAAGTTACTAAAAATAAGTCTTAATAAATATGCATGTCACTTATCAATTAGTAAGTAATCACTGTTTTGTGGGACAATATTTTGAGACTCTGTGTAAACCTCGTCTCCTCATTTATACATTAATTTTAGGATTCCTAGATGATCTTGCCTGAATAACCTATTACAAACAGTGATTCTCAGGTGGCAGGGCAAGATGGCAGAAAAGTAGGGTCCCCAAGTCACCTGTCCCCACCATTTACCTAGATAATTTTCAAATCATCCTGAATACCTATAAACTCGGCCTGAGATTTAAAGAGAGAACAGTTGGAATGCTACAGAGAGAAGAGTTTGTACTTCTAACAAGCCACTCTGCACTAAACAAAATGACTAGAAAGAAGAACTCACCACAAAAGAAAGAATCAGAAACAGTACTCTCTGCCACAGAGTTACAGAATTTGGATTACAATTCAACATCAGAAAGCCAATTCAGAAGCACGATTGTAAAGCTACTGGTGGCTCTGGAAAAAAACATAGAGGATTCAAGAGACTTCATGACTGCAGAATTTAGATCCACTCAGGCAAAAATTAAAAATCAATTAAATGAGATGCAATCCAAACTGGAAATCCTAACTATGAGGGTTAATGAGGTAGAAGAAAGAGTGAGTGGCATAGAAGACAGGTTGATGGCAAGGAAGGAAGCTGAGGAAAAAAGAAAAACAATTAAAAGACCATGAAGAAAGGTTAAGCGAAATAAATGGTAGCCTCAAAAGAAAAATCTACATTTAATTGGGGTTCCAGAGGGCGCCGAAAGGGATGGAGGACCAGAAAGCATATTTGAACAAATCATAGCTGAGAACTTCCCTAATTTGGGGAGGGAAACAGGCATTCAGATCCAGGAGATAGAGAGACTCCCCCCAAAATCAATAAAAACCCCCAAATCAATTCAACACCTCAACATCTAATAGTAAAATTTGCAAATTCCAAAGATAAAGAGAAAATCCTTAAAGCACCAAGAGACAAGAGATTCCTAACTAATATGGAGAGAAGTATTAGGTTAACAGCAGATCTCTCCACAGAGACCTGGCAGGCCAGAAAGGGCTGGCAGGATATATTCAGGGTCCGAAATGAGAAGAATACAGTCAAGAATACTTTATCCAGCAAGGCTCTCATTCGGAGTAGAACGAGATAAACAGCTTCCAAGATAGGCAGAAACTGAAAGAATATGTGATCACCAAACCAGCTCTTCAAGAAATATTAAGGGGGACTCTGTAGAAGAAAGAGGATGCCCAAAGAAATAATCCACAAAAACAGGGACTGAATAGGTATTACAATGACACTAAATTCATATCTTTCAATACTAACTCTGAAAGTGAATGTCCTAACTGATCCCATCAAAAGGCACAGGGTTTCAGACTGAATGGAAAAGCAAGACCCATCTATTTGCTGTCTACAGAGACTCATTTGAGACCTACGGACACCTAAAGCTTGAAAATGAAAGGTCGGAGAACCATTTATTCAAATTGTCCTCAAAATAAAGCAGGGGTAGCCATCCTCATATCACAGATATTAAAGTTTATCCCAAAGATGTAGTAAGAGATGAAGAGGGACACAATATCATATTTAAAGGTCCAACAAGAGGACCAACAAGAGGACCTAACAATCATGAATATTTATGCCCCAAATGTGGGAGCTGCCAAGTACATCAATCAATTGATTTCCAAAGTAAAGACATACTTAGATAATAATACACTAATACTGGGAGACTTAAACATGGCAATTTCTGCAAATGACAGATATTCTAAGCACAACATCTCCAAAGAAACAAGAGCTTTAAGTGATACACTGCACCAGATGGATTTTACAGATATTTATAGAACTTTACATTCAAACAAACTGAATGCACACTCTTCTCAAGTGCACATGGAATTTTCTCCAGAATAGACCACATACTAGGTCATAAATCAGGTCTCAACTGATACCAAAAGATTGGGATTGTCCCTTGCATATTTTCAGACCATAATGCTTTAAAACTTGAACTCAATCACCAGAAGAAATTTGGAAGAATTTCAAACACGTGGAGGTTAAAGACCATCCTGCTAAAAGATGAATGGGTCCAACAGGAAATTAGAGAAGAATTTAAAAGATTCATGGAAACTAATGAGAATGACTAAACAAGCACTCAAAATCTTTGGGATACAACAGTTCTAAGAGGTAAATACATCGCAATACAAGCATCCCTCAAAAAATTGGAAAAAACTCAAATACACAAGTTAACCTTGCACCTAAAGGAACTGGAGAAAAAGCAGCGAATAAAACCTACATCCAGCAGAAGAAGAGAGTTAATAAAGATTTGAGCAGAACTCAATGAAATAGAGACCAGAAGAACTGTAGAACAGGTCAACAAAACCAGGAGTTGGTTCTTGGAAAGAATTAATAAGATAGATAAACCATAGCCAGCCTTACTACAAAAAAAAAAAAAAAGAGAGAGAGAGAGAGAGAGAGAGAGAGAGAGAGAGAAAACACTCAAATTAATAAAATCATGAATGAAAAAGCAGAGATTACCACCAACACCAAGGAAATACAAATGATTTTAAAAACATATTAGGAGCAGCTATAGGCCATAAATTAGGAAATATAGAGGAAATGGACGCATTTCTGGAAAACCACAAACTACCAAAATTGGAACAGGAAGAAATAGAAAAGCTGAACAGGCCAATAACCAGGGAGGAAATTGAAGCAGTCATCAAAACCTCCCAAAACACAAAAGTCCAGGGCCAAATGGCTTCCCAGGAGAATTTTATCAAACATTTAAAGAAGGAACAATAGCTATTCTACTAAAGCTGTTCTGAAAGATAGAAAGGGATGGAATACTTCCAAACTCATTTTATGAGGCCAGCATCACCTTAATTCCAAAACCAGACAAAGACCCCACCAAAAAGGAGAATTATAGACCCATATCCCTGATGAACACAGATGCAAAAATTCTCAACAAGATAGTAGCCAATAGGATCCAACAGTACATTAAGAAGATTATTCACCATGATCAAGTGGGATTTGTCCCTGGGATGCAAGGCTGGTTCAACACTTGTAAAGCAATCAACGTGATAGATCATAACAACCAGAGAAAAAATAAGAACCATATGAACCTCTCAATAGATGCAGAGAAAGCATTTGATAAAATACAGCATCCATTCCTGATCAAAACTCTTCAGAGTGTAGGGATAGAGGGAACATTCCTCAACATCTTAAAATCCATCTACGAAAAGCCCACAGCAAATATCATTCTCAATGGGGAAACACTGGGACCTTTTCCCCTAAGATCAGGGACGCAGTAGGGATGTCCACTGTCACCACTGCTATTCAACATAGTACTATAAGTTCTAGCCTCAGCAGTCAGACAACAGAAGGAAATAAAAGGCATTCAAATTGGCAAAGAAGAAGTCAAACACTCCCTCTTCACAGATGATATGATACTGTATGCAGAAAACCCAAAAGATTCCAACCTAAGATTGCTAGAACTCATACAGCAATTTGAGAGTGTGGCAGGATACAAAAATCAATGCCCAGAAGTCAGTGGCATTTCTATACACTAACAGTGAGACTGAAGAAAGAGAAATTAAGGAGTCAATCCCATTTACAATTGCACCCAAAAGCATGGGATACCTAGGAATAAAGCTAACTTCTGAAACTAAACTTCTGAAAGAAATTGAGGAAGACACAAAGAGATGAAAAAATATTCCATGCTCATGGATTGGAAGAATTAATATTGTGAAAATGCCAATGTTACCCAGGGCAATTTACACGTTTAATGCAATCCCTATCAAAATACCATGGACTTTCTTCAGAGAGTTGGAACAAATCATCTTAAGACTTGTGTGGAATCAGAAAAGACCCCGAATAGCCAGGGGAATTTTAAAAAAGAAAACCATAGCTGGGGGCATCACTATGCCAGATTTCAGGTTGTACCACAAAGCTGTGGTCATCAAGACAGTGTGGTATTGGCAGAAAAACAGGCACACAGATCAATGGAACAGAGTAGAGAATCCAGAAGTGGACCCTCCACTCTATGGTCAACTACTTTTGACAAAGCAGGAAAGACTATCCACTGGAAAAAAGGACAGTCTCTTCAATAAATGGTGCTGGGAAAATTGGACATCCACATGCAGAAGATTGAAACTCGTCCACTCTCTTTCACCATACACAAAGATAAACTCAAAATGGATGAAAGATCTACATATGAGAAAAGAATCCATCAAAACCCTAGAGGAGAACACAGGCAACATCCTTGTTGAACTTGGCCACAGCAACTTATTGCAAGACACATCTACGAAGGCAAGAAAAACAAAAGCAAAAATGAATTATTGGCACTTTATCAAGATAAAAAGCTTCTGCACAGGAAAAGAAACAGTCAACAAAGTAAAAGACAACCTACAGAATGGGAGAAGATATTTGCAAATGACCTATTATAAAAAGGGCTAGTTTCCAAGATCTATAAAGAACTTATTAAACTCAACAGCAAAGAAACAAACAATCCAATCATGAAATGGGCAAAAGACCTGAACAGAAATCTCACAGAGGAAGACATAGACATGGCCATAGATGTGGAGAAAATGCTCCACATCACTGGCCATCAGAGAAATACACATCAAAACCACAATGAGATACCACCTCACACCAGTGAGAATGGGGAAATTAACAAGACAGGAAGCAACAAATGTTGGAGAGGATGTGGAGAAAGGGGGACCCTCTTGCACTGTTGGTGGGAATGTGAACTGGTGCAGCCACTCTGGACAACTGTGTGGAGGTTCCTCAAAGAGTTAAAAATAGATCTGCCCTATGACCCAGCAATTGCACTGCTGGGGATTTACCCCAAAGATACAGATGCAGTGAAACGCCAGGACACCTGCACCCCGATGTTTCTAGCAGCAATATCCACAATAGCCAAACTGTGGAAGGAGCCTCGGTGTCCATCAAAAGATGAATGGATAAACAAGGTGTGGTCTATGTATACAATGGAATATTACCAGCCATTAGAAACGAAAAATACCCACCATTTTCTTCGATGTGGATGGAACTGGAGGGTATTATGCTGAGTGAAATAAGTCAATCGGAAAAGGACAAACATTATATGGTCTCATTCATTTGGGGAATATAAAAATTAGTGAAAGGTAATATAGGAAAAGGAGAGAAAATGAGTGAAAATATTAGTGAGTGTGACATAACATGAGAGACACCTAACTCTGGGAAATGAACAAGAGGTAGTGGAAAGGGAGGTGGCCAGGGGGTTGGGGTGACTGGGTGATGGGCACTGAGGGGGGCACTTGGTGGGATGAGCACTGGGTGTTATGCTATATGTTGGCAAATTGAACTCCAATTAAAAAATAACAATAATAAAAGAAAACCAGTTCAGTAAAACCTTCCAATTTGACAGATAGTCCACATCTGAAACACTCTTCTCCCTCATTATGCCACTGCCAGGAGATTATTACCTCCCTTTTTCCAATGGTTCCCAAACTTTGGCATGTATCAGTGTCACCTGGAGAGTTTGTTAAAGCAGATATTTTTGGCCCCATCCCAAGGGTTTCTGATACTGTAGGTGGTGCCCCCAAAATGCATTTATAACAAGTTAGTACATTATGTACTGCTACTGCTTTGGATTGCATCTCATTCAATTGATTTTTAATTTCCGCCTGATTAGATCTAAATTCTGCAGTCATGAAGTCTCTTGGGTCCTTTATGCTTTTTTCTAGAGCCACCAGTAGCTTTATAATAGTGCTTCTGAATTTGCTTTCTTTTTTTTTTTTTAAGATTTTATTTATTTATTCATGAGAAAGAGAGAGAGAGTGAGAGAGGCAGAGACACAGGCAGAGGGAGAAGCAGGCTCCATGCAAAGAGCCCAACATAGGACTCGATCCTGGGACCCCAGGACCACACCCTGGGCGGAAGGCAGGCACTAAACTGCTCAGCCACCCAGAGATCCCCTGAATTGGCATTCTGACACTGAATTGTAATCCAGATTTTGTAACTGTGGGAGAAAGGACTGTTTCTGATTCTTTCTTTTGAGGTGAGGTTTCCTTCTCGTCATTTTGCTCAGTGCAGAGTGGCCAAAAACAAGTTGTATTGGGAGAAGGAGAAAAAGAGAGGAGAAAAAGAAGGAAAGAAAAGAGAAAAAGAAAAAAGAAAAAAGGAAGAAAAAAAGAAAAAAAGAGAAAGGAAAATAAGGGTGGGGGAAGCAAACAAATCAAAAAGAAAAAAAAAACCCACGGGGGGAGTATCTTCTGATTCTGTATACTTTAAGTCCCTTGACTTCCCCTGGAACTGGTCCGTCTAGCTGGTCTTCTGGGGGAGGGGCCTGCCGTGCTGATTTTCAGGTGTTAGCACTTAGGGGAGCTGCTCTGCCCCTGCCTGGTGCAGGGCTCAGTGGGGGTTGTTCACCCCGTGAGGCCCCAGGAGGAACAACCGCAGTGGCGGGGCCGGCTCTACAACCCTGGAGTCAGCCCCCGCAGTAACTCCGGGGCTCTCCATCTGCAGGGCCTGGAGGCTCCGGGGCGGGGCCGTTGATCTGCTCAGCTCGGGGCAGGAGCGTCCTCGCTGTCCTGGGCCCTCCCGGCCTCTGCCTGTCCCGGGGGGAGGCCGGATCCTGGGCTGTGTCCCGGCGCCCTGTGCTCCGGGGCCTGCGCTGTTGGATTCGCGCTCCCGCCCCGCAGCCCCCTCCGCGGAGCCGCCGCCCGAGCCCCTCCGAGCTGCTCCAGGTCCCTCCGTGCGCGCTGCAGCCCTTTGGGAGCTAGGCGCACTCTCCTGCGCGCGCCGCAGGTGCCTGTTAGTGTCCCCGGGAGCCCGAGGGCAACCCCGCCCTCCTGGTTCCTGCTCTAACTCCCTGCGAGCCCCTTTCCGCCCGGGAAGGTTGGTGCAGCTCCTGCTTCTCCGGGACGGGCTCTCCTGTCCTGGGGACACTCGTCCCGGCCTCAGCCCGGCTCCTCGCGGGGCCCCTCCCCCTTGGAGGCCTTTTGTTTCTTTATTTCCACCCGCCCCCCGCCACGTCTTCCTATCTTGATAGCGCGAACTCTTCTCACTGTAGCATTCCAGCTGTTCTCTTTTTAAATCTCAGGCCGAATTCGTAGATTTTCAGGATGATTTGAAGGTTATCTAGGTAATTTGGTGGGGACAGGTGACTTGGGGACGCTACTCTTCTGCCATCTTGCCCCTCCCTCCTGCTAATGCTTTGGGAAACACTTTGAGACCCAATGAAGTATTTCACTCCTTTGATATCATTCCACTTCTCTTCCAGTAGGTGTCAGTTCGTCTTTCATGAAGATTAGTGAGGCAAATAAAGCTGAGGAAATAATATATCCAGGAACAAAGTGGAGTATAAGCAAATCAATACAGTGTGGGAATAGTAGGCTCAAGTGAGGGGCTTATTAAAATTGAACTGTTTGTAGGAACTAGCAGTAGAAAGAATAAAGACACAGGGGTAACTGGCAAGAGGAAGTCTATTTTTTTTTCTTACTTTGTGTGTCAACTGTCTCTGAGAACCATGAGCAGAAGTGGCTTCAGATTTTGTTAGTGGTAATTATGATAGAGCATTATGAGCAAATTCTCCAGGCCTTGCCTTCCCTGAACAGCAAGAAAAATTCTTTGTCCACTTGGGCTTATAATAAGAAGTAACCAATTTATTTCCTAGCCTACCAGTGACTCCAGTGGGGATAAATTAGCAGATAATTAATTCTCCAGGGAGAACTATTTCATTGTTTAGTTCAACTTGAAAATATTTTTCTGTGAAACTTACATGCCTGTGGGAAGTTATAAAATATTGCTTCCATTATCTTCCTGATGCTTTAAGTGATTAATGAAGGAAAGTAGTTATCAGGCATCTCCCAACCCAAGACCTCAGTGAATCTGCACTTTGAATTCAGAATGGGACTAGGCAAGGCAATTAAAACACAAAAGCTATGCAAGTAATTTAATAATAGAGTGACTGAGTATTGGTCTTTGCCTGGGGAAGAAGAAAAAGGAGTCAAGACCAGAAGGTGTTGACTAAAACTAAAGGTCCAAGATTGGATGTAGATGACATGCAGACATAAAGAAGTATATAACTGTAGGAAGTGGTTCCAGGTAAGGTGGGGAAAACATGTTCTACCTTGTATCCCTCATTGAAAATGGCCATAAAATAGAATGGATGGGGCAGCCATTAGAGGATTCTGCACTATGGATCCCAGCAGGACAACTGGAAAGGAGACCAGAATTGAAGTACTAACAAATCAGTGGTGAGCTTACCGTGTTTTTAATTCTCTGGTTCTCTCACTTATTGGTCCAGTCGCAAAAGTAAGCAGCAGAGAAGAGTAACTAACGCCCCATGCTTCTGGCCACAGAACCTCAAAGAGGCACTTCAGGGATGTGTGTGTACTGGGGAGATAATGATGAGGGGGAACCAGAGGAAGGAGATCCCATTAAGTTGTCCAATAACTCAAAGATGTACTCCCACACTGTGCATGACTGGATCTGATCTTCATCAGCATAATCAAGACTCTGAAAACTGAATTACCAGAAAGATTTCTGGCCAGAACCCAGACTGGCACTGAGAGGTGCACACATGGGAAAGATCTAAATAGCTTAGCAAAAGTTTTGAAAAGTGTACTGACAGTGAAACAGCAGCCTGTAGAGGATGAGATGGAATGTATGGCCTGAACCGAATCAGATCCATTTCTTTCCAGAATAAACAAATCAGCATTTCCAAAAGGATGTTTGAAAAGACTCAGAGTCTGAAAAAATGATATTCCAGTTCAAAATTACTCAGATGAACCAGGAACATCTCAATTTTCTTGGGAAAAGAAAGTAAAGAGACATCAATCTCACATGACATCGAAGTTGGAATTGTCTGACAAAGACTTTGTATCAATTATTTAAAAATATTCTAACCAGCAATTAAAAGCACTTGTAAAATGAATAGAAAAATAAGACTCTGCAATTATGTTTAAAGAAGAAGCCAATGGAATTTAGAACTGAAAAATAAGTGACTAAAATATAACATTCACTGACTGAGCTCAAAAGCATAGGTGGCGATGACATAAAATTCTCCATGAAACAGAAAATAGATCAGTAGAAATGATCCCACCTGGAAAGGAAAGAAAAAAAAAAAAGGACTTAAAATAAATGAAAAGAGAACCTCAGGACCCTGTGGAAGTATAAAAGCTAAAACTTCTTGTTACCAGAGAGACAAGAACAAAGAATACAGTGATAAAAAATATATTTCAAGAAATAATGGCTGAAAATCTCCTAAATTTGTGGTTTCCTAGACTTCAATTTTCCTAAATTCAAACTACATAAACCTACAGATTCAAGAAGCTGAACAAACCCTAAACAGGATGAATCCAAAGAAATTCTATGCTCAGCCAAAACAAAATTAAACTGTTAAAAACTAAAGACAAAAGAAAATATTGAAATCAACCAGAAAAATAAAGGTGTATTACCTGTAGGAGGAGAGCAATTTGAATGACTGTGGATTTCTAACCAGAAACTATAAGAAGTGGCATGATAGTTTTCATTGCTGAAAGAAAAGTATTCTCAACTTGAAATCCTATATTGAGCAAAAAATAACTTTAGGAATGAAGGTAAAGGACAGGTGTTCCAAGATGAAAGAAAGCTAAGAGAATTTGTTGCCACCAGACCTGCTGTAAAAGAACTTGCTAAAGTAAGTTCTTTCATTTTTAAAAGCTGATTTATTTAATCACTAATTTTAATTTAAATTTAATTGTATTTTGTTTTAGCTAAAGGAAGTACTTAATGATACAAGAGAAATGATAACAGAAGAAAACAGTACATCAGGGATAATGAGCAAGAGAAATGGTAAATATCTTGGTATATATTCTGTTTTTGAGTTCTTGAAAAAATATATTTGATGGTTAAAAGAAAAATAATAACATTATCTACTGGGGTTTTTCAATGTGTACAGATATAATATATAAGATAATTATAACATAAACAGGAGGAGGGTAATGGGTTCTACATGGTGGAAAGATTTCTGAATTCTACTTAAGTGGTAAAGTGTTGATTCTAATTAGATTATGGAAAGTTAAATACGTAAACTGTAATTTCCCTAGTAACCACTAAAGCAATCTATACAAATAGATACTATTTCTAAAAACCTGAGACTTAAAATGGAGTAACAGCAATATTCAAAGAACTCAAATGAAGACAGGATTTGGGGACGTGAAGGAAAGAAAAACAAGAAAAAACACATAAAACAAATAACAAAATGGCACACTTAAATCCAAACATACCAATAATTTCATGAAGTGGAAACAACCTAAACTCATCCAACTAAAAGACAGACATTGGCATAAGAAATTCTGCAAGATTCCATTTATATGGGGTATCTAAAGTAGTCATACTCTTAGAAATAGAAAGAATGGTGGTTGACAGGGATGGGAGAAGGGGAAAATGGGAGTTGTTTTATGGATGTAGAGTTCGAGGTTTGCAAGGTGAGAAAGCTGAAGAGATCTGTTACACAACAATGTGGATATATCTAATGCTACTGTACTGTACACTGAAAAATGGTTCAGATGGTAAATTTTATGTTATGTGCTTTTTTACCACAGTAAAAAGACAGAGACTTGTCAGATTAAAAACATAAAATTGAACAAATAATACACGATTGAACTTCATGTGGTTTACAAGAAGCTAATTTGAGATATACAGGGGGTGTCTGGGTGGCTCAGTCAGCTAAGCATTCAACTCTTGATCTTGACTCAGGTTATAATCTCAGGGTGGTGAGATCAAGTCCCACATGAGGCTCCTGCTGGGTGTACAGCCTGCTTAAGATTCTCCCTCTCTCTCTGTCTGCCCCTCCCATCACTCTCATATTCTCTCTCTCTTAAAAAAAAAGAAAAAAGAGCAACCCCCCCCCCAAGAGACACAATGATACAGTTAGTCACAAGTAAAAGGATGGAAAATGACATAGGATACAAACAGTAATCAAAATAATGCTAGAGAAGCTATATTCATACAGATAAAATACACTTCAGAGAAAAGAGAATTACGATGAATTAAAGAGAAAGACTACATGATAAAAGAATTGTCATTTCACCAATAAGTTGCAAAATTCCTAAATATATATGTACTTTAAAAAGAATTTCAAAATACTTGGAAAAAATATGGCAGAATTAGGAGAAATAAATCCACAAAAATCACTGGAGACTTTAACACTCCTTATTGGTAATGGATTTAACTGGAGAAAAGAAAATTAGCAAGTACGTGGAAGAACTGAATATTACCTTTAACTAAACAGATATAATTGACACAGAATGCTTTTACTGAACAATAGCAGGATCTACATTATTTTCAAGTGCATGAAGCATTAGCCAATAAGGATTTTTTCTGCATAACATAAATGTTAACAAATTTACAATAATTTAAATCATACAAATCATACATATTCTCTGGCCATAATTACATAAAACTAGAAATTAATAACAGAAAGATAAACAGAAAATATTCAGGTACTTAGAAATTAAAAATACATATAAAATAAAAGTATTTAAATTATTTAAGTACTAAAAGTATTTAAAATACTTATAAATTAAAAATAATTTTTGGCTAAAAAGGAATTACTTATTTTTTCGAATCTATTATTTATTTATTACAAATAGGAAGATGGGATGTATGAAGGAAACTATTTTCATATTTTGAGTTGAATGAAAACATAACATCAAAATTTGTGGGATGGAGCTAAAGCAGGGTTTCCAGGGAAATTTGTAGTGCTACATGGCTATAAGTAAGTCAAAAGTCTTGCCCATATTCAGTGGAAGGAGAGTGCACAAGGGTTTGAATACCAGGAGGTGGGGATTATTGGAGGCCACCTGAGAATTTAAATGCCACACCACCTTTATAGGATTTTCATTGGCACAACGTTGGAAAGATAGTCTATGGCAATCTATCCTTAGAGGAAAGTGGATTTTATTAGCCCTTTACTCACAAAGTGTTTAGAGAAAAAGTGACTAATCTCTCCTTTCCCTTCCCATATCCTCTCTCCATCTCCATCCCTACACAGGCGCTTCACGCAGCCAGTGTTTGTGGAGTTTGTTGTCTTCCTTAAATACTTGTGCTTGAACATCCATATATTAACTATACTTAAGTATGTTTAATGGGTATTTTCTCTCTATAGAAGTCAGATCATATTGATTACATTATTTTAAACTTGTTTTTTCCTCTTAAACTTATTTAACTTTTCACTTTGAAATAACTTCGAACTTACCTTAAAAAGTTGCAAAATGAACCCAAGGAATTCTCATATACCCTTCATACAGTGTCCTCAAATATTGACACATAACCAGAGAGTAATAATCAAAACCAGGAAATTAACATTTAATTTGCAGATCTTATTCATATTTTGTCAGTTATCCTCCTAAATGTCCTTCTTCTGGTCCAAGATCCAATCTGGGCAAATGCTGCCTCTGTGCATAGTTTCTTGTTTCCTAGATCTTCTCTGATCTGGGATTGTTTCTTCCATATTTCATTGCCTTTCAAGACTTTGATACACTTGAAGAGTGCTATTTATTCTATACAATGATGCTCAATGTGGGTTTGTCTGATTAAAGTTAGCTTGTGAAATTTTGTCCAAAATACTATAGAAATGATATTGTGCCTTCCTCAGGCATATGATGCCACCATATCTTATTGCTGGTAATGCTAGTTAACTGTTAGTTGTAGGTTAAAAGTGGTGTCTGTTTATTTATTTTTTTCTGTGGTGTCTGTTTAAAATGAGTAAAGTTACTATTTTTCCCTTTGTAATTAGTATTTTATTGAAAGATGCTTTGAGACTATGTAAATATTCCATCCTTATACTTTTGTCCACTCATTTAGTATCCAGTGATGAATCTTGCCTGAAGCAATTAATACTGTGGTATTTTTTTAAATAGTGATGTTCTATTTCCATCATTCCATCTATGCTAATTAGACTTCTACTGTAGAGAAGTGGTTTCTCCATCTCCCACTATTTATTCAATCAATTCCTGGGACGCTTGGGTTGCTCAGTGGTTGAGGGTCTGCCTTCTGCTTAGGGTGTGATCCTGGAGTCCCGGGATCGAGTCCCATATCAGGCTCCTTGCACGGAGCCTGCTTCTCCAGTCTCTGCCTCTCTCTCTGCCTCTCCCTGTGTCTCTCATGAATAAATAAATAAAATCTTTTAAAAAATCAATTCTTTACTCATATAAGTATGGATGGACTCATGAGTATTTGAATGATTGATTGATTATGTCTATATCGATTAGTACATTGTTCATGGTGTTGCTCAAATTGTTCCATATATGGCCACCAGGAGCCTCATCAAGTTAGCTCCTTTGCCTTTTGACATGTCTCCATTATTTTCCAACCACCATTAAGGAGCTCCAGGCCCTTGTTCTTTCTTGTAGCAACATTGTAATTAGCTATTTTCCAAAGATCTCTGTTTCCTTTTATTGGGTTAACCTGGGCCATTTTAACCCAATTATGATTGATGCATGTCCGCATTGGTCATCTGAAGCTTTCAATTCTTTAATAGAACTTACCACAGAACACAATTGCATTTATTTTGTTTTTTGTAGGACTCGGGGTGTGTAAGTACTCATACACTCCCACATGCTTTATTAGATTACTGAGTTTTTGAAAAGTATAAATAGATAGAAATTTGTGATAGAAACTCTCCTCCTGGGAGGAGTAATGCCTTTCCATGCCATCATTTTCATTCACTGTTATTAACCAAATTCTGAAGTTATCTCTCCTTTTTCTTGCCTATTTTGTTTGACCCTAGCTTGTGTGTTAAAAAGGAAGCTTCTTAAATGACAGGGGATTGATAGTTTTTCTTACCCACCATTCAGCTAGCTTTGGGGACTAATTGGTATACAGATGCTGTTAGGCAAGTTTTTGCTTTTGTTTATTGCTAGAACAATAAATCCTTCTCAAAAACACTCAGTGAGAAGATTCTGTCTTGTCTGTTTAAAAGAGAAAGCACTTTAACATAGGAGGTCTTCATTCTTAGTTTTCCTACTCCAGAGCTAATGGTTTCTAAGCTATTAACTGTATAGTTTTGTAGTCAAATGCTTGATATGCCATTTCATAAGAATGGCTGGATGTTGGATCTTGAGACTTACTCTCTTTTTGTGCCACAATGGGTCCCTTCATGCCTACATCAAGCCTTCTTCAAGGGTAACTCATATGTATTCTCAGTATAACCATAATTTTGTGCTTGCATTCTAAAATAGCACAATTTCACTAAACATGATTTAGAATTGCAAAGGCCATTATGGGGAACTTTTCAAATGATAAAGACAAAACATTTTGGAGTAGCTTCTGGAAAGAAGGAACCATACCAACTATTCAGAAGGGATATTTTTTATTGTTATGCTGAGGGCTCAAAACAAAATTTTGACTCCATAAGCCTTCTCCAAAAATTCTCTGGGAAAAGCTAAAGGTTCTTATCCTTATTCATATCATCCATACACCGGTCCTCACTGTGGCTTCTTATGTTCTACCTGCTATGATTTCACAACTTAGACTGCTTTCCTCAAGATTTTACCCAGAAGACTATTGATTTAATGGGTCATTCTTTCCTCACTTCAGATTGCCAGAAGGTAAATCAGTGGAAGATTAATATAAGCTGAGTCATATTAGAGCCAAAATAAAAGACTTTCAAAACCACAGAAAACCAAAATATTGCCATGGGTTTAAAATTCTATTTAGAATTTCATGCAGAAGAATGAAACTAGACCACTCTCTTGCACCATACACAAAGATAAACTCAAAATGGATGAAATATCTAAATGTGAGACAAGATTCCATCAAAATCCTAGAGGAGAACACAGGCAACACCCTTTTTGAACTCGGCCACAGTAACTTCTGGCAAGATACATCCACGAAGGCAAAAGAAACAAAAGCAAAAATGAACTACTGGGACTTCATCAAGATAAGAAGCTTTTGCACAGCAGAGGATACAGTCAACAAAACTAAAAGACAACCTACAGAATGGGAGAAGATATTTGCAAATGACGTATCAGATAAAGGGCTAGTTTCCAAATCTATAAAGAATTTATTAAACTCAACACCAAAGAAACAAACAATCCAGTCATGAAGTGGGCAAAAGACATGAAGAGAAATCTCACAGAGGAAGACATAGACATGGCCAACAAGCACATGAGAAAATGCTCCGCATCACTTGCCATCAGGGAAATACACATCAAAACCACAATGAGATACCACCTCACACCAGTGAGAATGGGGAAAACTAACAAGGCAGGATGCCTTTCCTTATTTAAAAGAAAAACTAATCATTCCCTTCACTGGTCATTGTATACTTCTGTTTCATCTACAAGGACCAAATAGATAAGACTGTAGCTCTGTTCAATATTTTATGCAATTAATGCAATAGTATACTTTGTTTTTTGACACAGCCTAGTCCAAACAGCATAGTTTCTTTCCTTAGTCCTACTTAAGGATAAAGCTTCTGTAACAGACTTGTGCTCAGCAATCTTTACTATCCCAGTAGAAAAAGACAGTCAATGTTTATTTGCTTCACTGGGGGGAAAGTTACAAAACACTTGGACAATGATGACTCCAGGATGTGTTATTGAGGCTCCATCTTGTATCTCCTGACTTTTAGGTCAGGATATCTAAAAAGTATCTATATTAATATACCTTGATACAGCATGTCACTGATCTCCTTCTGCGCTTGACTTAACTGATTCTTCTAAAACTGATTCTAAATACTTACTGATTAAATTGGTTTAAAAAGGATGCGAAGTTTTTAAGTAAAAGATTGTGTCAGCCAAAGGTAGGAGTCATTTGGGGAAAGATTGCTGACTATTCAAAATTATCCAAAACTATTTTCTAAAAGACAATCAAGAGAATTTCTTGGATTTACTGTTTATTGCAGATGATGGGGTCCCAGTTTTTCTGAACAATTAAGGCCTTTACATGAGCTTCACTGCTGTGGAACTCAGAAGTTAAAGATGCTTTTAGTAATAAAAATATTACTTTTAGTAGTATCAGAATGTCCCTCTTCAGCAACCACTTTTGCTCAGTCTTCCAGATGATGATAAAGTTTTCTTCCTGTATGTCCAGGAAAATTCAGGTCATGGTCTAGAGGCATGAATGTAAATATACCCATTAAGGGCACATTGTATATAGCCTCTCCCTTAACCCAGTAGCTGAGGTTTATCTTTCTTGCCTCTGAACAATTGCAGCTTCAGCTAAATTTTTCTACTAGTGAAGCTGGCCACTCTTTTCTCCTTACCCACTAACTGGGCTATGTTGTGTTTTTAATAGGATAATCTAAGCCCAAAGGTGGTTGTCTGAATACCACCTCCAAAATCTTGGTGTGATATTATTTGCTGATAGGTTTTATCTTAAAAGTGAAAAAAGTCAATACCACACGAGGTTTCTCCTTTGCCCAAGCAAGAATTTTGAAGTAAAGTTGTTTAGGTTTGAAACAAATGTGATTTCCTTTAATAAACAGCTGTATAATATCCCATCATATGACTGTGTCAATATATTAATTATTAACTGAAGCCATAAAGTTAATTAGGAAAGAACAAAACTAAAACCTTAATATTCAACAACATAAAAGATTATTGAGACTCCATATAACAAAATATATTTATATATATAAACAAATCAGGTATAAAATGATTAATTGGTTGGAAGAAAATATTTACATCATACCTGACAGATAAAGGTTAGTATCCTTTTTTGTTCTTAGAGAGAGTGTGTGTGAGGGGCACGGAGGGGCAGTGGGAGAGGGAGAGAGCCAGAATCCCAAGAAGACTCCACATCTGCTGTGGAGCCCAGTGTGGGGCTCAAACCCATGACCCTGATATCATGACCTGAGCCAAAATCAAGATTCAGATGCTTAACTGACTGAGCCACTCAGATGCCTCAGGTCAGTATCCTTAATACACTAATCACTCCTAAGAGAAAGACAAACAATTCTATGGACAAATTAACAAACAATATAAAGGATAATTCTCAGAAGAGTAAATGTGCATATCAAATATAATCATAATCAAGAAAATGGGAAGTAAAATAATAGTCAATAGTGAAATAACATTTTATCTATCATATTGGCCAACACTTAAGAGAATTACAACAGTTAGTACAAGCTAAGAGCACTGGGAAAAGGCCCCACTCCTCTGCTGTGGTTGTGTGAATTGCTAAACCTTCATGGAATAGAACTTGGCAGTACTTATGACATTTAGAACACGCATACCCTTTGATCCAGAAATCATACTTGAGAGATTGGCTCTACAGAACTTAAAGTCTCAGTGCATAAGAATCTATGTGCAAAGATCTGTATCCTAGACTCAGCATCCATACTAGTAGATTATTGATACTGATGTGTGCTTTTTGAGGCCATTGAGGGGATTAAAGATAATATGTAGGAATTGTATCTTGCAAATTAGCTATCAGTATTAAAATACATGACAATATGGAAACAGTGTGGGATTTCCCAAGGAGGACCCCACCTTTCCTTAGTCTGTCTCCTCATACATCATTCTCTGTACTTGGTGTTTCCCATAACACAGCAGGAGCAGCAAGGGAAGAACAGAAGGAAATAACAGCAAGGAATAGCAGAAATAAATTCAACAGTCAAGGAGAGAAGCCCGTGCTTCCTCAGCCCAGGATGGAGATATCCTGGAGGACCACCTCCTGGAACTCTAGCTCATTAGTCTATTGATGTTTCTTTAAAGTATTAATTAGTCTCAGAAAGTTTGGGGTAAGGGTGAAAAGAAGTCTCTGCATCTTGGAGGCAGCAGTTGAGCCCTGGTCATGTCTGCAGGTCCTGGAGTCTGACCATTATCACCTTGTCTCTGATGGTTTTATTATCTCATGGAAGTAAGTCTCCCAGTGGGTACTTCCAGAGAGCTTGGAGGCTCTGGGGAAAGTTCTCAGGGGCCACTTCTAGCCATAGGAGACTCTGTAAGCCTTTGTTAAATCTCCTCTAGTAGATTGAGACATCACACTGGGGTTTAGGCTTCACCATATGAATTTGGGGGGAACACATTCATTCATTCTATAGCAACTCTCCCAAGGGCCTGCCTTCTACTTTCTGAGATTTCCTTCAGTAAATTCCCTATAAACATGTTTTTGCTCAGGCTCTGTTTTTGGTAGTATCTGAAACCAAAGTAAGTTTATTTTTCCTGTTTAATTCCAAAAGAGTATTTCCTTTTCTTTATTCTGTATTATGTGCCAACAATCTAATGACTTGGAAGCAGATTCTTGTCCAGAACCTCCAGATAATAACTCAGACTGGATGACACTTTGATTTTCACTTTGTGAGACCCTAAGCAAAAAACCCAGTCAAGCCCACCCAGACTTCTGACCAAAGCTACTAAATTTGTGGCACCTCGTTTTATCACTGATCTTGAGTCAAGGAGCACCTTGAATGATAGAACCTATGTTCTTTTAGGGTCCTTCTAAAATTCACATCCTTCTCAGAACTTCAGAATGTGACCTTATTTGGAATTAGAGTCACTGTGGGTATATAACTAGTTTCAATGAGGTCATGCTGAAGCAAAGTGGCCCCTTAATCCATTATGACTGGTATCCCTACAAGAAGAGAAAAAGAGACATAGACATGAACAAAAAAGGGAGAAGGCCATGTGAAGGTAAAGGCAGTGTTTGGGGTGGTACTAAGGAGCACCAAGGAATGCTAGCAACACTGGAACCTGAGAGGAAGGCATGGGGCAAATTCTCCGCTAGAGTTCTCTGAGTGAGGGCATGGCCTTGTCTACATCCGAATTTCAGACATCTCACCTCCAGAAATATGAAAGAATATAGTTATGTGGTGGAAAGTCACCTAATTTGTGCTATTTTGTTACAGCAGTCCTGGGAAACTTGGACAGGACATACGTGTCTTCCTGATCTTTTAGGTGGAAATGAAGCCTGTGCTATAGTTTCCTTAATCCAGCCTTATTTGTTAGCTAACAGGTTGTCTATCACTCTCAGGTTTTAGTGAGACTGTGGATTAAAAAAAAAAAAAGATTTTATTTATTCATGGGAGACACACAGAGAGAGGCAGAGACGTAGGCAGAGGGAGAAACAGGCTCCCTGCCTAATGTGGGACTTAATCCCAGGACCCCAGGGTCATGCATGACCTGAGCCGAAGGCAGACTCAATCATGGAGTCACCCAGGTGCCCCAAGACTGGGTTTTTATACTCACCTGTGTGCTCATGAAAATATCAGTGGGAAGTTATAGGAAGCTACTAGACATTGTTATGCAGCACAACTATTCTGACTGTTGTTGATGTAACAGGTTTTTTAAAACTACCATGAATCTTTTCTGGAATCAGGTGAGGTATTAATTAATTAATTATGAAGATAATAAATATTGCTAGAAGGTAAGAGAGCACTTCAATCCATTACATAAACTTTGCCTTGGCTATGGGGCTTTGAAGGTTTAAAAGGCCAGCTCCAGAAAGGAAAGACATAAACCAGTCAATTTCTCTTCAGGCTCAGAAAGGCAATAAAAGCATTTATGATTCTCAAGTGGTATCATTTGGAATAACACACCTTCAGCATTAGAAAGTGGTTAAGGAGAGGAAACTGAAAAGACTCTGAAACATACATCAGGCTATGTCCTTGAGACATTCTTCTACACTGCTGCCAGAAAAAAACCATCAAAATGCAAATCTGGTTTGGCCTTGTCCCTACTTAATACCACTCTGATGGTACCACACTGCCTTCAGGACATCATGCCACACTTCTTAGCTAGGCATTCAAGCCTCTCCATACTCTGTGCCCTCCCTACTTCCCTGTATTTATCTCCTCTACTTCCAGCATATGCTCTTAGCAGCAGCCACACTGGGCTATGCACACCTGCCTGAAAATTCCATGGTCTTTAACCCCTCTGCCTTTGCATGTGTTTCCACATGGGCATGCCTTCTCCTCCTCCATCCCTCTCCCACTATACTGACGAATCCTTCCCTGGTCCCCTCAATGCAGGTGGTCCCCCCAACCCCTAGAGCCTGCTGGAGCCAGCACAGGTCTCTGTTTTGCACACATCTCCATTCTATGCAGTACTTCATCTCATGATTGACTTTTCTACTATTCTATTATGCAGAGAGCTCCTAGGCAGGTGCTATGGCCCGGTGAACTCCACCCTGGCAGTACTGGTACTGTGCCCATCAGTGTTGGTTGATTAAAAGATCACTGAGTGGAGCACTGACTACATTTAGAGTCACATCAGAGGTGAGCAGTAGCTTGGTGTCTATGTAGTAGAAAGCCCACTGAGGCAGATAAAACCTCCTAATATATGTTGAGTAGGCTACATAACGTTTTAAGCCAAAAGAGCATACAGCCTTAAAAGGCATGCCTTTTCCATCATTGTGACTCATGTGCACCACAGTAACCAGATTCTATCTCCAGCATTATTTTCCAGTAAAAGGAGCCAAGATCCCTTAGAGGAAAACTGATTCCATGGCTTAGAAAAAAAATCAGTGGGTCTGGACTTACTGATAACATAAGATGAGGATGCTTTTAAGATATCAAGGGGAGAGGATCCCTGGGTGGCTCAGTGGTTTACCACCTGCCTTTGGCCCAGGGCGTGGTCCTGGAGTCCCTGGATTGAGTCCCACATCAGGCTCCTGGCATGGAGCCTGTTTCTCTCTCTGCCCCCCCCCCCCACTCTCTATCTCTCTATGTCTATTATGAATAAATAAATAAAATCTTTTAAAAAAAAGGAGTTGAGCTGACATATTAAAAAAAAGATATCAGAGGGAGAGGCTCCCACTAGGGAGGATGAACAATCAGAATAATAATTGTGATGAATTAGAACAAGTTAATCCAGGGAAATGCCATGAAATGAAAGTAATTTTTTCCTAATTATACATTAGTAAAAGGGTTTTTTTTGTATATATATATAGAGAGAGAGAGAGAGAAAGAGAGAGAGAGAGAGACATATAAAAATATACAAATATGTATTTTTTAATCTAAGTAAATGTGAAAGAACAAAATAATGTGTTCAGTGTAGTAATATACAGTCTGAAGGGCAAGTTACAAAAGATATCTTTAACAATTCTGCCACAAAGAATAAAGTTTAAAACTGGTACTTGACTTAGCTTCAAATGTTTTAAGGGAAAACTGCCCATGATGAACATTTCTCAGTCTAAGTGTGAGGTTAAAAACAAATTTAAATAAATTTATTCTTATTACTTCTGAGTAGATATGATTTACTTACTGGAAGTCTTCAGAAGACCTGAGTCAATAAATGTGAATATTTAGTAGCATTTTTTCTGTGAGAATGGATATAAACATAATACAAAAACATAAACAGAGATGAATTATTGTTTCTTTTAAAGTAGTCGCATCAGAAAGTATGTGTTCATTGTAATATTCCCGTTACTTAAACTATTGTTAGATCACTAATTTAGATATTTGGAGATTATTTTCAGAGCAATTTATAAGTTTTAAGAATATAAGTCCTATCCCTTTACTCATTTTTTTTCTCTCTCCTCTCAATTCCTTTTCTCCTTCCCTCCCTCCAACTGTTAGAAATGGCAATACTCCTTCCCCTTGCAAAACATATCCATTGGAGCCCTGTCATCACAGCTAGCAAGCAGATGGTGGCTAGAACTGAGAACTTCCAATGACAGCTTTTTAAAGATCGCGCATGACCCTGACATCCCTAGGGCTGCCCTGGCTGACCTTCCTTCCTAAGATCTAGTGGTTCAATTCTTTCTTTAACCATCTTTCTTTACTTCTCTTTGTATCGTTTTAGTTAGCAAAAGTTGGCTTCAGCAGCTTACGGCTATAGAACATAATCGAGACAACTGGTTTACCTGTCAGTTTTGACTTCATTTGACAGATGAGAAGACCTACGATCAGAGAGGAAAAATGAATTGCCTGAGGGCATATATTCTCCTCAGCAGAAGTGGATCTGAAGGGGCACCTGGGTGGCTCAGTTGGTTAAGCGTCTGCTTTCAGCTCATGATCCCAGGGTCCTAGGATGGAGCCCTGAGTTGGGCTCCCTGCTCAGTGGAGAGCCTGCCTCTCCTTCTCCCTCTGCTGCTCCCCCTGCCTGTTCTCTCTTTCTCTCTCTATCAAATAAATAAATAAATAAAATCTTAAAAAAAGAAATGGATCCGAAACTCAAGACTAATCACTCCAACTCAGAGATATATCTCTTATATGCACTACTTCTCACATTCAACACCCTTCTTCCCCTCTACCTTCACCCTAAGTGTACCCAACCACTGAACACAAAGATGTTCTCATATATGGCTCTTTGATATAATTCAGCCTTTTGGAAGTGGGGGAAAGAGAAGCACCAGGAAAAGGACTGGAAGAATAAGTACCAGATAAGATGGTGAGTTCATGAAATGCAATGCTACTTAGGATATCTTACCTACCAGGCAAAGGTGACAAAGCACCTAGGCATTATTCTGGGATCCCTCCTCTCCTTCCCCCCACCCCAGGCTATTTAAGTCAATCTTTTGCTACAGGAATGTAATTGGCTTTACATTTATATTTTATTTTATTTATTTTTAAAAGATTTTATTTATTGATTCATGAGAGACACACAGAGAGACACAGAGACTTAGGCAGAAGAAGCAGGCTCCCTGCGGGGAAGCTCTACATGGGGCTTGATCCCAGAACCCTGAGATCATGACCTGAGCAAAGGCAGACATGTAACCAACTGAGTTCCCCAAATTTTCAACATTTTGAGTATAGCATTTTCAAAGGAAAATAAAAGTTGAATGTAGTTGAATGTGGATCAACTACAGTCTGGTTTCTATTATATTTCCTTTGCTGCCATGCAGTGATGGTTCTAGGAAATACAAGAATCCCAATGTCCTAGAACAATGAAAACTTCTGTGACTGAGTACTATGTTCTTTGCCCATGAGGTACTTTCATTAGGTGGGGATATTTCTGAGCCTAGGGATTTAATCTGCTGATTTGCATCAGTGGTGACACTTAATGTCCACTTACTAAACATGTTTCTGGGTCCTGTACAAAGCAAGGAAAACAGACCCCTGAAAATGACATGTGGTCCATCTCTAGCTCAAACAAAAAGCCATGAGGGCATCATGAGAAATAAGCCCATCATTGAATACTTGGGTTGCTTCTATCTCTTAGCTATCATAAATAATACCCACCCTCTCCCCTTTTGTTCCAGAACAGTCTCCATGGCACACAGCTTTAACCTGCATCAATAAACTAAACAGCTTTCAACATCAAAGAAAGCAAGGGAGGGTTCAGTGAATGAAATGAGGAAAGACGGATGCCTGGTGACTCAGTGGTTGAGTGACTGTCTTTGGATCAGGGTGTGATCCCCACCCAGGGTCTTGGGACTGAGTCCCGCATTGGGCTCTCTGCCTTTGCCTCTCTCTCTCTCTCTCTCTTTCTCTCTCTCTGTCTCAAATAAATAAATAAATAAATAGATAAATAAATAAATAAATAAATAAATAAATAAATAAATAAATAAAATCTTTAAAAAAGAAATGAGGAAAGAGGATTGGTTTGTGTAATCCTATCCCTTTGCTGGCTGGTCTCCAGTTGGTTATGAGGAGAACCAGCCAACAGGGGGCAGCAACAGCATTTTGGTTTATGCTCACTTCCAAAGTGAAAGCTGTGTCTACTGCTGAGTGAGGCAAGATCTGATTAGACCGTTGGTCCCACTGAAATTCTTCCCTACAGAGGACGTCACCATGCTCTTCCCACTTGTGAGCATCCCTTTGCTTCTCCTCCATTCATTTTTATCGAGTTTTCAGGGAAAACTATAGATCAAGACTTGCAAAATTGTCGTAGGAGTAGCAGTGTTGAACAACCAAGATCTACATGTAAAACAGAACCTATGTTTAGATCTCTTTGGTTCTCAAAGGGCAAATAAATCCAAATTTGTGGGTGTCTATGCAACTAAGGTAGACCCAGGCATGGAACCAGAAGAGCTGGAGGCTGTGTGTAGTAGAGTCAACACTCATTCTGTCATACTCTATCCTGGCAAGTCTCCTCTCTTTGAGGTCAAGGAGGTTGGGACTGTTACTTTTATTTTTGATAGCCATATAAATGCATTCATCTCACATGATCTAGGATGGGGTAACAAGATTTCTAAAAGAGACATCCAAAAGGCCATGAACCTTTTTGTCATATTTGACCTTGAGTAAGTTACTTGAACTCTCTGAGTCTGTTTCTTTATCTAGACAGTGGGAATAATATCTGTTGTGAAAACTCAGATGTTGAAGCCCTAACCCCTTGTGTGAATGTATTAGTAGATCGGGCTTTTAAGGAGGAAGTTAAAGTTAAATGAAATCATAAGGGCGACACTAATTCAATAGAACTAGTGTCCTTAAAAGAAGAGGAAGAGACCTCGGCAGCCATTGTCGTCGTTGTCTTCTTCTTCTTCTTCTTCTTCTTCTTTTTCTTCTTCTTCTTCTTCTTCCTTCTTTCTCTCTCTCTCTTTCTCTCTGTATGGATAAGGAAGAAGCCATGCAAGAACACAGTGAGAAATGGCTGCTTGGAAGCAAAGAAGAGAAAACAGAAAACAGTCCTGTCAAGACCTTGATCATGGGTTTCTGGCCTCAAAAAGAATGATAAAATGTTTATTGTTTAAGACATCTAGTCTGGTATCCCATTATAGCAGCTCAAGCACGCTAATATAATACCTATTGTTAGCACAGGATGCTGCAAATAATAATTTCCTTCTTGAATATCTTACATGCTTAGACTTCGATATTCAATTTCCTATTATACTTTTTCACCCAGATACTACCAGAAACATCTCAAGATCAGCATTTCTTAAAACAAATTTATCTTCTCCCCACTAAACTCATAGTTACCTGGGCTGGAAACTACCACTGTGTTTCCTCTTTTGCTCACATCTCAAATCTGATGTGTCTCCAGGCTTGTCCATTCTATCACAATATCTCTTAATACTCTCTTCCTCAGCACTTTCCACTCCAGGAACCCACTTTAATTTCCTCCCACGTGGACTATTCTAAGAATCCTCTTGACTCTCAGTAATAGCAAGTAGTCTCCTGGATCCACATCTCTATCTTTCAAATCATCTAGAAAAAATATTCTCTCCAAATTACCAACTTAAAATATCTTCCAACAACTTTTCATTTTCTAATTTTTGAGGGTCTGGTATTGCTTGGACATGAAAATGATATTAAGAAACTGTGTGTGTGTGTGTGTGTGTGTGTGTGTGTTTTAAAGTCTGCAAAGTCCTTAAGATGCTCTAAATCTGGCTTTAAGTTGAAAAACACAGAGTGTTGGGTTATTTAAAAATTGGAAATGGCTGTCTTCTAAAAATGATATAGACTCTATGTGTGTGTATTTTATAATTCAAAGAGTGTAAGAGAAGAATTAGGTCATTAAAAAAAATAATCATCCAATATAGGGGAAGGTGAGGTAAGTGGCCTTCCAGGACCCTTCAGACCTGAGAATCTCTGATTCTTTAAAGGTTGATGCCATTTTTTACATTTGTTTTTTTTCATTCACTCAACAAATAGAAGTGTGTGCCTTGTGCAAGGCTAAAGAATGAATTACACAATGAACAAGGACCTCCAAGGGAATAGAAAGACTGAAGAGATAGAAGGACAGCAGATGGGGGAAGAATCAAGTTCTAGGTGGGATCTCCAGCAATGTAGGTATGGTAGCTGATAGCCAGGCTAAAAAGTCCCCAGAACTCTCCTTACCTCTTTCTTTAACCTTCTTTGTGTGCTTCTGTCTTGGCCATTCTTCATTAAAACTGTGGCTTGAATGACTACTAAAAGCCAGGAGCTCACAGTCTAGTAAGAGAGAGGAAGAAGGAGAGAGCTTGAAACATGGATCATTACAATTCAGTTTACAGGAAGAACATCTAAGAAAGATTCAAGGCTGACTTCCTGGAGGTCTGACTCTGAGTAGGTATTGGGCAAAGCAAGATAAGCAAAGTTATAGAGCAGTTTGGAGTTGCTGTCACTCAGTGTGGAGCAGGGAATGAAAGGAAATGAGATGTGAGGCCCAAGGTAGGAAGTGAAGCCGCGTAGGTCCGAATAGGCCAATTCGGTTTCTTCTGGGGGAGTTTTTCATTTAATAACATGGTTGTTCTACTTCACGGGATCATCGCCTTTCAACCTATGCTCTAAAAATCTTTATGCAACTCACCTTAACAAACTGTTTCACTCTTAAGGTAATATTTAAGGCTCTTGTGGAGGCCCGTTCTAGCTGTATTTCCCACATCTCTTAGATGAAACTGAATTGTCAATAAAGCAGCTACTTGCTGTTCTCTGAGCATTCTTCTGTGTTTTACAGCTTCCACTCCATCATATAGCTCTGCCTCTCCCCTTCTTGCTCCTCTCACCCTGTCATACATGCAAGCTTTACATTCTTAAAATTCTACTCCAAGTGTGGCAAACTGGTTAGAAGAGTAGTGACTAAAAATCTGAATTTTTGGTTTCTCTTGGAAAATCAAGAGCTGGTATGTGTGGGCCTGAATGTCTGCATGGCAACAAGTGGCTAAAATGGAGTTGGGTTATCCTTTAGAGGGGCACATGTGCTACAGTTTACAGCACAGGTCTTTTTAGCTTAGCTGCCTGGCCTCTACCACCTTTTGGGTTTCCATTCCCTAACCTGATAAATGTCATCCCTTTCACAATAAATTCTCCCAATTTGAATGACAATCATACCATATACTCACCACCTGTTTTAATATTACTTTAGAAAATATAACTTACCTTTGCTTCTGGTCTTTTATATATGGCCAGTGCCCAACACATTTTTATTTCCTCAACAAAATGAAAGCACTCTGCCTCCCTAATATGGAGTATAAATACTGTGTTTGTGGCTATGTACGTGTATTTTGAAGAGGGACTCATATTACCTGTCAAAAAAAATCATAGGTTCTTAAATTTCCTTTAAAAACGTATTAGATGGTTCTTGCCCTTTATAAGCATCATTTTCTCTGTAAGTCTTGACTCGTTTAACAGAAATTTCACAGATGAAGACATAGACATGGCCAACAAGCACATGAGAAAATGCTCCGCATCACTGGCCATCAGGGAAATACAAATCAAAACCACAATGAGATACCACCTCACACCAGTGAGAATGGGGAAAATTAACAAGGCAGGAAACAACAAATGTTGGAGAGGATGTGGAGAAAAGGGAACCCTCTTGCACTGTTGGTGGGAATGTGAACTGGTGCAGCCACTCTGGAAAACTGTGTGGAGGTTCCTCAAAGAGTTAAAAATAGACCTGCCCTACGACCCAAATCCAGCAATTGCACTGCTGGGGATTTACCCCAAAGATACAGATGCAGTGAAATGCTGGAACACCTGCACCCCGATGTTTCTAGCAGCAATGTCCACAATAGCCAAACTGTCTGGAAGGAGACTCAGTGTCCATCGAAAGATGAATGGATAAAGAAGCTGTGGTTTATGTATACAATGGAATATTACTCAGCCATTAGAAATGACAAATACCCACCATTTGCTTCACCGTGGATGGAACTGGAGGGTATTATGCTGAGTGAAGTAAGTCAATCGGAGAAGGACAAACATTGTATGTTCTCATTCATTTGGGGAATATAAATAATAGTGAAAGGGAATATAAGGGAAGGGAAAAGAAGTGTGTGGGAAATATCAGAAAGGGAGACAGAACATAAAGACTCCTAACTCTGGGAAACGAACAAGGGGTAGTGGAAAGACAGGTGGGTGCGGGGGTGGGGCGACTGGGTGACGGACACTGAGGGGTGCACTTGGCAGGATGAGCACTGGGTATTATGCTATATGTTGGCAAATTGAACTCCAATAAAAAAAAAAGTATTGACTCATTTAAAGTAAAAGAGAACCTATCTTTAAATTTATGGGAGTAATACTTTTGTCACTGACAATTTCAGATTCCATATAATAGTTTCTCTGTCTCTGGCAATCTATTCAGTAAATTCTAAACAACGTCCCAGGCTTCATGCTAAGCTCTCTACCTGCATTTAATTCCTTCCACAACTCAACCTTAAGTATCTTCTTTAATTTACTCAAGAGCAATTATTCAAATTGACTAGTTGCTAGGTAATTAAGATGTAAACCTAAATAGGCTGACCCCAGGGCAGTCTTCATCATTAAATCCTGCCCACCCTTACCAAGGACTAGTATTCTCACAGAGACCCCATTTTATGCAAGCACATCACTACCTACCTCCCACCCTCCACCCCACCAAGTAATGGATTATAGCAGCAGTTCTCAAGTGTGTCCTGGACCACCATATTGGCATCACTTAGGAGCTTGTTAGAAATGTAAATTATCTGGCTACCGCCCAGACCTGATGAATTAGCAATTCTGCGAATGGTCCCAGAAATGTGTTAACAAGCCTTTCAGGTGATTCTGATGCACCTTTAAATTAAGAACCACTGGGCAGAGGTCCCTCCTCTGTGCTTGCAGGGCACCTTGTTCTTGCTTTCCTAGTTTCTCAGTTCCTCCACTTGACTACTCATTTAAAGTTCTTTAAGACTGACTTGATTTATTTCTACCACACTTACAAAATGACTGAATAGATGACTGTGGCAGGCCAAGATATTTAACAACACTCCTTACTTATTAGTGTAGGGTGAATGAAATTTCAGCAATACTTAAATAATAACCTTGGATTTTTTTTTTTCTCTTCCCAAAACATCCAGAGATGGGGTAAGAAAGGAGCCTGCCAGAGGAATAAAAAAATTCAGTCTAGTAAACCTGAGTGTTGATGGAAATTCCACAGGATACTGAAGGGGCGCATACTTTCATACAAAACTGTATTCAGAAGCAGAGCCTATCAGATTCACATTCTCCTGTAACTCAATTCCTAGTAGTGGAACACATCCTTTAATTCATTAACTTAAAGCAGCAATGATATTTGTCTCTTGTAAGATGCTCATAAAAGGAGATGAAGATTGCCACAGTGCACATTAATTACTACAGAAGGCTACCCTGTTACTGACCTGTTTGCTCCTAGTTTTAGGGCTCTGAGAAGACATCCATACCAAACTGGGAATACATAAAAACCTGAAGAGTATTTGCTTTACTTCTATACAGAATGTAAGTGTATTCAGAGTAAACATACAAATTTTGAAATCTAGCAATATACAGAGGTTTTTCTGTTGCAGGTTGCTGTCAAAATTTGCAAATTATTAAGGTGGTGTTGGTCCCAGTCAGAAGTTACTCCAGACACAAAACTGCTATAATACTGAGGGCAGATCCTCAAAAATGGCCCTATAGCCATGCCCCTGCTACAAAGTGACTTGGTTGTGATTAATAGGACACCTGCTAAGTGGTCAAAGATCAAGTTATCTTTTTGTAAAAGGTAACTATAATCACCTCATACTCACAAAACACTTTGTGGATATTCTGTTGGATGAAACTTATCAACAAGACCAGCTTCTATGACTTGGACTCAAATGCAAGGCCAGGAGGGGGGCAAAGTTCAAGCTTCAGGAAATCAATAACACACAAAGCAAGTGATTTTTCCAAAACCTGTGATTTTAGGTGTTGTCTATATCATTAAAACAATTTCCCAAGGGCAAAATAATCAGGAGGTAGTAGTATGCAAAATATTCCATTTTGTTTTATTTTTATGGATAACTGTCATTAATACAGCAGGAACTGGTATGATTATAAAAGATACAAAAAAAAGCAGAAGAATGTTAGCATTCAATAGAAATTAAAACCTGAGCTGAAAGCTGATCAGAAAGTCTGACTCTTGGCACTGTTCTGATGAAAGTTAAGAAACATGTATGCTTGACTTCATAAATAATTCATATTAAATCAGAGAAAGTTAGCTTACATTTCAAAATCTACACATTGAGCTACAATGCACCAACACTTTAAATGATTTTCACTGTTGACAAACATTTAAGATAACCAGTGTTATCTAAAACTCTCAAAGGGGGTACACAGGGAAGTGTGTAAATTGTAGATTTCTAATTAACAAGTGGAGATGTGTTGGTATAATATGGTTTGATTATTTATTCATGTAGATCTAAAAGGCTAGCTCCGTTTGTCAGAGCATAAAAGAATGCCAAAAGACAGCATAAAAGAATGCCAAAAGAATGCATGGGGATAGATCAACATAAATCCACCCCAATTTCTGGAAAACAAGTGATACAGTATAACACCACCTCAAAGAATTGTGCTCCTAGGAATAGGAGACTTGTGGTTTAATTGTTTTCACTTTGGCTTCTAGAGTATCTCTTACTAAGAATTTGGTGAAAAAGAGGGAAATTCCTTTGATTAATAACTGTCCATAAGCAGTAGGGAAAAAAACAACAAAAAAAGCTAACAAAGTGATGGGCATTGTTGATTAAAAATCTGAACATGAATACATGTTGTTATGTTCAATCTGGAGTCATACTTACAAACCAATGGTTAATATACTACAAAACTTTACAAACATAAAATCTCCTCATCAGTTGCAGAACTTCCAAACTAATGGAATTAATTTCTTCACCCTTTTAATTACTCCTTTCACAGAAAATCCTAAAACTGAGGAGTCACCAGAATACCTGCACTTTTACATGTGTCATCAAAAACATGGTTGTTTTTGTCAAAATGATGCAGGAAGCAATATCACAGGAGTTCAAGATCTTAAAGTCTCTCAAAACATAGTTTCAGTTTTTTGTACTCCAAGTTACATAAAAAAAAAAGAGAGAGAGAGAGAGAGAGAGAGAAAGAGAACAGGTGGACTCATAGTTTCTTTCAGCCCAATGTCAGCAAATATCCAATGTCTCCATGCTAGGAAAGGATACAGTATTTAAGTGGTCTATTACAAAATATCTCCAGTTCTAAAAGAGATAGCTTTTATTTATTTATTTTTAAAAGAAGGTTGAAGCAGTGCCCTTTACTTAGTTTAGCGGAGACCAGCCACTGACTTCCTACCTGTACCAGCTTTCCAGGATGACACTAAGTGAGTTTTTGACCTAATATTTTTGCCTCGGGTTTTACGAGGTTTCTCTTCTTTGTGCACCTTCGTGTGCTGCCTAAGATGAGAGCTCTGGCTGAAGCATTTGCCACATTCACTGCATTGGTAGGGCTTCTCCCCTGTGTGGGTTCTCTGATGTTGAATAAGGTGGGAACTCTGGCTGAAACATCGGCCACACTCATCACACTGATAGGGTTTTTCTCCAGTATGAATTCTCTGGTGCTGAATGAGATTTGAGCTCTGTTTAAACCTTTCTCCACACTCATCACATTTATAGGGTTTTTCCCCGGTATGGATCCGCCGATGCTGAATGAGGTTAGAGCTCTGAAAGAAACTTTTTCCGCAATCGGCACATTTATGGGATTTCTTTCCAGTGTGAATCTTCTGGTGTTGAAAAAGGGTTGAGCTCTGACTAAAACTCTTTTCACATTCAGTACATTTATAAGGTTTCTCATCCAAGCTTCTTCGCAGTCTACTCAAGCTTGAGTCAAATCGAACAGTCATTCCCCATTTTTGCCGCTGCCTGCCTGTTTTGCGTGGGTTCTCACAGGCTTTTCCTTGGCTCGAGCTCCGAGAAATACTTCCCTTTGGTTTTCCTAACCGCATGGTGATGAGCCAAATGTATTCTTAAGAGTCTGCTCTCTTCTGAAGTTTCACTTCCTAGTGCTACACAGCTCAGAATTTTCTGTGTAGAAGAAAAAAAAATAAGAGCCAAGGTAGATCATTGTTGTTATTATTCAAATTGAACCCATATTATTTAATCTTCAACCCACTGAAATTGCATCCATGTTTAAATAAAAAATGTATCCAATACATAAGAAAACAAAGACAATTTGGGGGGAAAAACACTTGGAAAATAATTCTAATAATTCCCAGGGTTTCAACTTAATAAATATCCCCAAATTTTGACCAAATTTACCTATGGAGTTTTTGTGTGTTGGGATAGGACAAAATAAAAATGATAATGTGAAATGAAGTAAGTTTTTATTAAGGCATTATCAAGTAAGTTTTTATTAAGCATTATCAAGTGAATATATAACTCTGAAGGATTAACAGGTGGAGACAACATAGTATATTAATGGGAACAGAATAACTCTGAAAGACAACCTAAATTCAGGTAATAAACTATTATTACATTTTAATATTTACTCCTGTGTTAAAGTTCTACTTACTGGTGACTATTTTAGGCATCCAGATTAGAAAGAAATGACAAATCATAGCACTTTATTAAATATTTTTGTTTATGCTTGTTTCGCCATTCTACTTTCACAGCATGGATACCACTTGGCTCTAACTTTGCAGCATGAATTGTTTTGAAAGTAGGAACTACCCTATAAAGAGTTTCTGGAAGTCAATTCAGTAATCCTGAAGGAGAAAATGTAAATGAAGAGATGCGTTATAGGTTTGTTTTCCCTAGATTCTAATGACCCAAATGAAACAAAGGAATTGTTTCTGGAGAAGAAAAGAAATCCAAAACTTTTACTGGATAGTGGAATGAAACTGAGTAGAAACAAAGAGTGGTGAGTAGAACTCAAGAAACGGAGGAGGAAAAAAGTAGTTTACATGCAAAAATAGAAGTTTTAAGATACCCAAATGCCGCAAAAACTCAAATTAATTTCATTTATTCACTTATAAGGTCGTTTAAAATAATGGCTATAAACAAACCTATAAGGCACAAGCTCCAAATAGGTGACAATGTGGAATAAGCTAGGCTGCAAAAGTAATAAAATTATTGGAACTATTTTCCACATCTTACGTCAGGAAGTAGACTTTAAAACGGGAATAATTACCCTGGGTCTCTGCATCAAGCTTATAAAGCTTATAAAGCAAATAATGGAAAATACAAAGTATATCATTGTTCTTGCCTTTCCTTCATCTGTTTGTATAATTCAGACTCCAGGCCTGGTAATGCTGAGGACTTTATCTGGATATTCAGTAATTCTCTATGTTAAAATTGTGTTAAGTATCAGAAGGAGCAAAGTGCACACGGTACCGATCACCGACAGAGCATTACTCGTCAACTTCAGTCAGTATTTGCAGGATACTGAATACCTATTTCAAGGAGGCATCTGTCAGGTACTTGGTGTCGATGATGGAACAAACAGCTATAGTAGAAATCATACACTGAAAAAACCATTTTCAATCCTACAGAGAGCAGATGTGGTAGGAAACTGAGACCACGTCACCCACCGAGGCCGCTACACGTGACGAAGCCGCGTACGCCGGGCTCGATTCTGTGCTACTTACTCCGCAGAGCAGCTTACGCGGTCACGTCCACCTACCTCACAGCGGAGCCGAGGCCGACCCTGCGGCCGGTCCCGGAGCCTGGCCTCTAGAGGGCACAACTGAGGGGCAGCCACAGCTTTCAACGCCGAGAGCGGCGCCGGCCGCGGCCGGGGCTCAGCCTCACCCGGCGGCTCGGGCGTCGCCGCAGACCCGGGGGACGAGCGCCGCCGTCGGGCCAACACGCACACCCGGACTGGACCTGCTCTCTGCTACGTACCACTGGGAGGACAACAGGGCCGCTACCTCATCGGGAGGCCGGAGGTGCAGATGAGTCCGCATCCGGCGCTCTCCCCACAGCCCGTGCCACCCAAGCACCGCTTCAAAGTATTCAGTCCTGCAAAGCGCCGGGCGGCCGCCGGCCTAGGGTCAGCGGCCAGAGGAGCGGGGCCCCGCGCAGGCCTCCGCCCGCCCAGGCCTCCGCCGGCCTGGCCCCGCCGGCCGGGCCCGCCCGCGCCCCCCGCCCCCCGCCCCGCGCCCGCCCCGCGCCCGGCCTTCCCGGCGGCTCCCGGGGAGGGGCTCCGGGTCCGCGGCGCCCGAGCGGCCTCCACCACCGCGCCGCGCGCCCCGGCCCACTCACCGCGCCGCGGGCCGCCGCCGCCGCCGCCGCCGCCGCCGCCCTGGCTCGCTCGCTCGCTCGCTGGGCGCCCCTCGCGCCGCCGGAAGTGCGGGCCGCGCCGTCTGTCGGCGCCGGCGGCCGCTCTAGGAACGTGGCGGGGGCGACCCTCTATGGTGCGGGGCCCGCCGGAAAGGAGGGACCCAGAGTTTCTCCTTGCTTTGTTCCCCCGCCCGCCGCCCCCAGGCATCTCGAGGGCTGCGGGACGCCGGGCCTGTGGCCGCGTCCCTTCGGGTGCGAACTGGCCTCCCTCCGGGCGGCTCACCGCAGCCCCATCAGTCGGGGCCTGGAGAGGCGGCAGCAGCCGGCCCGCCGCCAGGCCTCATCCCTCCTCCCAGTGTCGAGCGCTTGATCCTCCAGAGGAGCCCCCAGCCCGGGAAGCCGGCCCCGGCGTGGAAGGGCGGGCGGGGGGGCCGGGGGGACGCTCGGTGGGATGAGCACTGGGTGTCACAGCTACAGACTGGCAGGTCCAACTCCAATGAAAACAAATGAAGAAAGAAAAAAGAGGTACTCTGGGGAGAGCTGCAACCGTTACTGATATAGTCACCTGTGGTTTTTAAAAATGTTTTCTTAACGAAGTAAATGCCAACTTTTTTTTTTTTTTTTAAATTTCAGGTGTAGGTGCACCTGGATGGCTCCGTGGTTAAGCTTCTGCCTTCGGCTCAGGTCGTGATCCCGGGGTCATGGGATCGAATACCCCATACGGCGCCCCGCAGGAAGTACTCAGGTGTCTCTGCCTCTCATGAATAAAAAAAAAAATTAAAAATCTTTAATTCTGGTGTAGTTTCTAGTGTAGTTAACTTACAATGTTATATTAGTTTCAGGTAAATTTTAAGATCTTAGTCCGCTTTGTTAAGCCACTATGAATGGGCAGCATCCAGGAAGTAGAGAGATGCTCCCAGGAGTTGAACAAAATGGAAAGTTTTTTTTATAGGAAGGAGGGTGGGAAACATTATTAGCAAAAGGAAAAAAGAAAGATTGTTATATTTTGGTGGAGAGGGATGGAAAGGCAGAGTCTTTGTCATATGGATGCCCTCACTAATGATCATCAGAAAATTTCAGATGTTACAAGACATTCCTGGCATACGTTGAAACTGTAACTAAGTCTTGGTTTCTTTAGGGGAGGGGAGCAGGGGCAAATGACTCCATTTTGGGCTTAACACCTTAATTATCGCCAAAAAGTGTCTGGAAGATGGGAATGATCACACTCCACAGATAGGACACCAAGGCTTAGAGAAGTTTACTCAGGTTCACACAGTGTGTTTGGTGGAAGATCAAGGATTGGGAGGAGTCTTTTTGGCACCACAGTCTCCTGACTTTCAGCCTGCCCCCTCGTTTCTCTTTGAGAATGATCTCTCCTGGTTCTCCTCTCTTACAAGCTCCTCCTCCTTCTCTGACAGCCTGGCAAGTGCTGGGTTATCTGACCTCTCTTCCTTTCTCTGTGCCCTCATTCCCCTGTAGAGCTGCTTCAGTCTGATAGCTTCAAATACCATCTTATATGCTAAAGACTCCTGACTTATAACTCTAGTAGTCCGACCCTGGGATGCAAATATTTTTGAACTCCAGACCTGTATATCCAATTGCTTATTCTGGGGCCATTTGTGTATGTGATGTACATCTTGAACCTAACGTATGTCCCAAAGGAACTTCTGACATTCACCCAACCTGTTTCTTCAACAGTCTTCATCCTAGCAATTGGCAACTCCTTTTTTCTAGTTGCTCAGGCCGAAAATCTTGATGCCATTGTTGTCTCTTTTTTCACCCCCAACCCAAACTCAATGAAATCCTGAATTCTGGTATCTCTGTCTTCAAAATATATCCAGGATCAAGCCACTTTCCACATCTTCACTGCTCTATCCTCCACCAAGCTGCTGTCATCTCCTTGTTGGCTGGGCTTCTCTGGGAAACCACCTGGCAGGGACCAGTGTGCCCTTGAGCCCTTGAGGTTGTACTTGAAGAGCTCATTCTAGGAAGGGAGTACACACATGGTACAGAAAAGCCCTGTCTCAGCAGGGAGCACTGCTGCATTTGGCAATAATGTAAGGGAGGATGGTCACATGTATGGCACAAGTGCAGTAACAGGAGTGATCCGTCTCCTACAAAGGGACCCTGAACAATGGTTCTGTCCACCAAGCTTGAGACTTTGTTTCCTTTGGGTTCCCTGGGAAAGGAAACTCTAGGGATTCCCATTCCTGGGTTTGCAGAAAACATCTCTATTAAAAGCATGGCCAGAGGGGAGCAGAGCCCCACCCTGCATGTTGTGAGTCCAGGGGCAGGTCAACAGCTGGCTTCCTTCCAGACAATCTCAGCTTGTGGGGTCTAAATACAGCACGTGCACATTTGTTGTTTTCATACTTAGAACGAATTGGCTCTGACTGTACTTCCTGCTTGATCACAGTTGAGGGACTGAGAGGCAGGGGGGCTGCTGTCCATCCGGGCACCTGAGTAGAGTTATCTCTCTCCTTTCTCCACAGCTGCAGGGTACCTGTGTCCTGCCCACCAGGGGACAGATTGTGCATTGCTGGCTCCTCCACAAATCACCTGGTCAGACTGGATGTGCTTTGTTTCCATGGGACTAAAAGGTCCAGATGTATCCTGGGTGAACACATGGCTTTTTTGTGATAGTGGAAAGGCCTTTAATCCATTTTCTGGTAAACATACCTGCAGGTGGCATATGGTATCACATGAGAAAAACAAGCTGTTTTTTGGTTCCTTCTGATAATTTGTTCTGGGCAAACTACCCTGTTTTTCCTGTGTCCAGTACTTTTGCAATCATGTTGATTTCATCCTTTGTTTATTATTTTCTCTGGTTCCTGAGACTGGGAAGATAGTCCTGTTTTAGGAGAGGACATTCACTCACCGGAATCTGTACTTTGTTTTGGCTACTTTTATTGCCTGAGATACTAGTTAGTGAAGGAGCACATGAGAAATACTGTAAGCTCTTTGGAGAGGAAAATAGAGCTCCTGCATTAACCGCAGGAAGCCACAGAGCCTAGCAGAGAAAGTCTGCAATTGTGGTGTCATGGTGAGCTGAATTAGCAGCTTTTTAAATTGCCTCTGAAAAGCAAATACACTGTTGATAGAAAGATTGGCTAACCCCTCAGCTGACTGTAGAGGCCTACATTTTTCCCTTGCCTGTGCAACTTGCTAGTGTTTTTTTCTTAGCTGTGATATTCAGAAGTTAGTTTTGATAATGTCTATTTGAAGGCGGTCTTATCTAGATAGGCCTTAAATAGTATTTTAACAATTGCAAAAAAAAAAAACATCCTAAACATGAAAAGACTATGAAGCAAAACCAGCAAGTACTTTCAGAGGGGGTCCTGATCTGATGGTTTGCCGTGTGCAGGGCCCTATCCTGCTCCTAACCTGGCAGGCGTTTCTCAGGCTGGAATGCCAACTGTTCCAATCTGGGCTCAGCATCCAGGGCCCCTTCCAGGGCTCTATACCAGCTCTATCCTCTGTGGGACCCCTGGCCCTCCTGGGTATCTAGTTTGCTTCTCCAATTGAGGATAACCCTGAACACCTCCTACTGAGGTGAACCGTGGCTCTTCGTCCCTCCAGGAGTGAGCACCAGCCTGGCACAATTACTGCTGAACAATGGATTGGCAGTTGTCCTAGACCTGAGCTTTTAAATATGTGCTGGGGAGTAGAACGACCTGGGAAGGCTGTTTGATTTGTTTTCTGCCCTCTCTTAGGTACTACTGCCGTCCCATCCGAGCCCCTGTGTGGAAGATTCGTATGGTCCTCTGAGATGTTGATCCTATTGCTCATCATCCAGGCTGCTCACAGACTCCCAACAGTGATTCTTCCCCTGTGCGCTTTGGCTACCTTTGTCCTCAGGCCCCACACTAGTCTGAAATGCACTGAAATGAAGGAGTCACTTTGGGATCTAGAGCAGTAGGCTGTGGCTCAGCTTTGGCTCTGTTGCCGAATCTGGCCACATATATTATAGGATAAAAGTTTCAGAGGTTAGAGCTGGGAGTCAAGGTTGACACATAAAAGCAAAAAGAAGTCTTGGTCCTAACTCCTTCAGTTGAATAGAGCACACCTTTATTGAGTACCTAGGAAACTAGAAAGGAAAGGAGCACAGAGATTACAGATACAATAGGGGATCTCCCTGGGGCATCTCTGCATGTCTCTGCGACAATAAAGCTAGGTCTGGGAAATCCTGGCATGAAGTTCACCCTGAACGGTGGGTCCACACAGCATGGCTGCTCCCAAGCTCTGCTCTTTATGGGGGCCAGTAAGGAGCCATTGCATGGAACAGAGCTGGAATGAATGTCTCTTATATTTGGAGGATTTTATAGTTCTTCTCTTTAAATCTGCTATCCACAGGCCCCAGTGGGAAAAGAATTTGGGCTTCAACTTGCTCTGTTCTGGACAAACACTTCACATGACTGATGTAAACTGTTGCATAGTTTTGCAAAGGCTTTCCCATTCTTTCCAGAAATTCTCCATCAGCTGATAAATCCACATTGTTCTGGCCCCAGGGAATTTAAAGCCCTTTCTCCTCATTGTGCCCCTTTGACAGGAAGTGTAGAGAGTGGAGGAAAAAGCCCAGAAAGGGCAGGAGGCACCCATCCATGGGGCAGTGGGGATGAGGACTGAATATTGCCTTCCTGAGCCACTGCCTGAGCCCTGGACTCCACTGCACATGGGCTGGCATCCTTCCAATGCCATGTGGACCACCTCCTCTCTGTGATCAAAGTGCCATGTTACCCGCAGTAAGCTCCTTATAAGAATTCCTTCAGGTCTCATAGAGGTAGTTAAAAGCCAGGGCTGCAGAGAAAGGATGGGATGCTCATGGTCTTATTCCCGGTCTGACCTCTGCTGCCAGAGTGCTAGGCTATGCAATGCTCCTTGAGTGGCATCGAGGCTTGGAGGCCAGGGATGCCATGGGGAAGTGATGGCCAGAAGCAGGGCACATCCCATATCTACTGGCATCTCCAGCTTTTCCCAGCAGAGTCCTGAGCAGCAGCACGAGGTGAAGGCAGACAGGGATCTCATGGTTCATGTGGATGAGGAGGTCAGGGGCTTGTGGCCATGCAGAAACTCTGGGCCAGGCACTTGGAAAGCAGATAGAGCACACACCCCATGGGCTCAATCAGGTACTGCTCTCCTGAGCAAGAGAGGTGTAGCATGAATAGGACTGGCCACATCATCCAGCCACATAATGTGGCCAGTGCCCCAACTCCAGGGCTGCTTACTGCACAGGCAAGCCTCACACACATAGACCCCACCGAGCAAATTCGTGGCTCCGCAGTCCTGGCTCTGGGCCCTGTGAGTGCTCAGAGAGCCAGGGACGTGCGACTCCTGGTACTTAGGCAGGTAGACATGTAGAAACACAGGTGCTAGATTCTTCAGCAGGTGGCTCTTGGTCAGTGTGACCAATCAGGGCCTGGCCACCCACACTCAGTGTGCATTGGCTGTGGGAGGCTTCCAGAGAGGCTGGCACTGGCTGGCTACTTGGTCTCTACCAGCTGCTCCAGACGCTGCAGCATCGTCAGACGCAGGGCTTGGAACCTAGATGAAGACACAGCCAAGAGGACTCACTGACACTGGAACACACAGGGACAGGGGAACAGAGTGAGGGACTGCACAGATGACTGGGCCAGGAGACCCAAGGCTGATTAGTGGCTACCATCTCTTCTCTGCCAAGGAGAGGGAAGAGCCAGGCCCACACCCTGTAAGGCCAGTGGCTTAGAGGAACAGTCAGGGCTGCAGACCCCGCCAAGCTTCAAAAGCAGAATGTGCTGTTTCTATCTAAAGATTCTCCAGTATAGAAAGGAGCATGCTGGAGAGGACAGGGTGGCAGAGCAGGGATTGGGAAGCCTGAATTTAGGCCCAGGCTCATCAGTGACCCAGGCTGCAACCTTCCTCGCCTCAGGCCTCGGTTTCCTCTCTGTGCCCTGAATAGACTGGCCAGGTGACCCCCAGGTCCCCTTCCAGCTCCCAGACCCAACAGCAATACAGCAGACTGCATGGTGGACTATCCCCTCTGATTGGAGGTCTCTGCTGACTTCCCCAATGGGACCTCACTGCACAGAGGTGAGGGGTGGGGGTGGGGGCTTAGGGCAGGGCTGTGGCTTTTCAAAAATCATTCAGCCAAAAACTGGAATCCAAACCAGTCCGCCTACTACAGGCCCTCTCACCGTGAGCAGACTGCCTCCTTCCCTTCCTTAAGGGGGACTCCAACCCTGGCCCTGACTGAGTGCCCCATGTGCTCTCCCTGTCCCATCCTTCACTCTGCAAAAGGACAGAGCAGTCACTGGCCAGTGCAACTTGGCTAGCCTCACCCAGCTGGGCTTTGATTTAGCTTCCCCAGGAGCCAGCAGGTGACACCTGCTCATGCTCACCTTTCCATCTAACGGGTCCCTTGCATCTAAAAGCATCAGCTGATACAGAAAGTTCCAATGGCCACTGTTTTTTGGCAGGCTCAGAATTCCCTCTAGCACAAAAGGCCCAGACCAGGCTGAATGTGCCCTGAGCAGGCCCTCTCCTCAGTCACTCTTCCAGGGCTCTATTATCAGTAGAACTTTTTACCCTGGTCCAGCACCCACCCACACTCCTGTCTGACTCTCCTGCTCAGTTTCAGCAGCTGCGCCCCTCCCATGCTGGTGAGGTGCTGAAGCCAGATGGGTGGTTTGCACTGTGTCCTGCCATGTTCACAGGCTGTCACCCCAGCTTGATGTCAATAGTGAGCAGGGGGCCAGAGGGCGGTGCTGGGTAGCCAGGGTCCGCAGGTCTCCCTGAGTCAAGCAAGCGCACCTGATGCCCCCAGAAGGGACAGCTCTCCCAGCCCCGGCCTGGGTGCTCTGCCCCCTGAACACTTGCCCTGATGTTCAGCACCCACGACTGGCTCTTTATGTGCTGCTTACTTCATGGTCAGTTTGATTATTTCTCTTTCCTCCTCTTCTTTTAATTTTTCAACAAAACTGTCCAGCACCGGCATTTCAAATTTAATGTACTGAGCGACCTAGAAAATCCAAGAACATTTTAATGTGCTTTAAATTAGATGCCAAAAATGTGTTTTCTTTTCCTCATGGCTTCCACAGCAGCCGACTCAGCAATGTTTTAGAGCTGAGGAAGTGGCTGCCCTGCTCCTCACCCACCCCCAACAACCTGTCTGTACTAGGATGGAGGACAGAGAAGCCCATTCTTACCTCACAGGCAATAAATATCCCTGGGAGGAAAGATTAAGTTGAATATTAGGAAATGTATTCAATAGAAAGCAGAACCACACTGGGTGTTCTCCGGGGTGGGGGTGTGGAGTGCTGGGAACACCATTGTTTCTGACAGTGGAATGAAGCCGCAGCAATCTGTGAGTGGTGCACGGGATACGGGCAGAGTAACTAGTCTTCACCTTGGGTCCAAACTTTACTGGCTTTTTCTGTGCAAGGGAGCTCAGCAACATGCTCCTTCCTAGCCTAGGACTCAGCTGTGGTAAGACTTAGCCACCTGTTCCCTTCCACTGGCCCTGTGGAAGGGGCCCTAGATTAGGGGCCCTTGTATGGGTCTTTGATGTAATGACAACTAAACACACTCTAACAAAGGAAAAGTTTCTACCTGCCTGAGGGGAAAGGCAGAGGCAAAGGTTTTTTACGACCCAGTTTCCTTCCTTCCCTAGGACAGCTGATAGAGCTGGTGGCCACTGGCACGAGGAGGGAAGGCTGGAGCCATCACTATGCTGGGCTTGGGGCCCTTTAGGACAGCTGTGTGAGAGGTTGCTCAAGAGGGCTCTAGCCAAGGTCATCTTCAGAGCCCTTGGGAGACCCCCCACGCTATCATCTAGCCCCTTCCTCAGGAGCGGGCCTCCCTGAGCCTCAGCCCTGACTCACATCATGGGGAACTTCCTCGCCCAGGTCTGCTTCCATCAGGAATATCCTGGCGATCTTCTCACATGGCCCATGAAGGATTCTGGAAATCAGTGGGTACTCGCAGTCTTTTAATTTTGTTCGCTCTGAAAAAGAAGGCAATTTACAAAATTCACGGGGCATTAGGATTGCCCCTCTTCATTGCAGGATGGGAATGTGGCAAAAGATGGATGTCCAGGGGGCCTGGGAACCTTCTCTAGATCCCAAAGAGAAGGTTGCTCTGAATGATGCATAATGGTGGCATTCAGCAAAGACAGGTCAGAGAGGAACAGGAGCCCAGAGAGTAGGAGAGAGGGGACAGGGGACATGGGGAGGCCCGGCTGCTCAGTTACCATGGGGCAGAACCCTGCACAGAATGACACGTAGGTTCTGTACCAGTTCTCAGGGGGCGAGGGGCTTCAGCTCCAGCTCACAGAACCTGACGTGCACCCCTACCCCTCCCAACAGAGTGAGGTTGAAGACAGTGGCTTCCCTTGTGGTTTTGGTGGGATTCTGAAAGGGGCAGTGAGCGTGCCTGGGTTTGGGCCTGGCAGAGACATTCATGGAGGCCCACTGCACAAGCCAGCATGGCCCTCAGAGAAGGAGCATGGTCCATGAGCTTGCCAAACGCACAGAGACTTTTGTTTTTCTGATCTCAAAGCACAGGCAGACACTTACCCCCAGACTCGTGAACAATGTAGAGTGCAAACTCACTGGGGCCATTTTCCACCTGTGCAGGCAGTGACAGGAAGTCAGAGCAGGGCTTGATGAGACAGGACAGAGAGCGATCCCTGGCAGTAACCACACCCCCAGTGCCACACACGCACACATAAGTCCCCAAGGATCCTTCCCTCTCTTTGCTTAAAATCCCAGAGACGTTGCATTAGCAGAGGGCACTTTACTAGACCTTCTACCCAGGAACCTCAGGCAGTGTCCCCAGCCTTTGCCGGCCCCCTCTCTCCCTCTCCCAGTAAGACAGCAAACCACCAGCATCCCAAGTCAAGGCTGCGCATGGCCAGACTTACTCGGAACTTGTTCAGCAGCAGGGTGAGCACGTGCAGGGTTGTCATGGTGCTGTTGACCCTCACATTGGTCACAGACCCGTAGGCAGGAGTAAACACCGAGGTCTGTAGAGGGAGGTGGGCAGTTCAGGGCGGGGCCAGAGGGACATGGAGCTGACACCACACGGGGGCTGGGCACTGTCAGCCAAAGGGTCCGGGGTGACAGGTGAACCTCGTCTCTGGGCTCTGTCCAGTCACATCCACACAGAGCTGTGCCCACATCTGGTGCACTTGGGGAAGCTGTAGCAATTCCTGTCTTACAGAGGCCTGTGAGAAAGATGCCTCCAAAGCTACCAGGGCCAGCTCTCTGATCCTAGCAGCCAGTCCCATGGAAGTACTTCACAGTGGGTGGGGGGACCAGTCTCCTTCTCACTCTTTCTTTGGGTCAAATTGCCAGAGGTCTGTTGATTCTAAGACCAAATGTTCTGGAATCTGTCCGCTCCTCCCCATTCTCCCAGAGGTAGAGGCTCAGTTTGTACTGCATCAATGTCTCACTTCTCCCCTTCCAATCTCAGTGCTTTCTGTCCATCCTCCACACTGTTCACACCAAATGAACAACCTTTCAAAAACCTTGCAGCTCAAAGTGTGTTCTGGACCAGCTGCATTAGCATAGAGTCTTGGCTCCCAGCCCCAGATTCCTGAATCAGAATCTGCATTTTGAGGAAACCACCAGGTGATGCTCTCCATAGAGTACAATTTGAGAAGAACTGCCTTTTGGCAATAGTTCTAGTTAAAAAGGATCTGAAGGTTTCTCATAACCTAAATAATACCATTCGGAGCTCCTCTCACTGTTTGCACGTGTAATACAATGATTCTTTCCCCAGTGCCCTGTGGTCCCCCCACATAAGCTCTTCACAGTTTGAGGGGCCCATTTATTCCTGCAGATATCTCGCCTTTGCCTGTGGGACACCATATATACAGTCAACTAGGGCATCACCTGGTTTAATATGTTCTCAGTGAGTAGCCAGGTTATAGACCTGCTAAGCGTTTTACCTAAAATCTTTGATTTAATCCTTATTACAGCTTTTTAAAGTACCCATCACTAGTCTTCCTTTTAAGAAAGGACACAGAGTCTTGGAGAGATCAAGTAGCTTATCATGGTCACCCATCTAGAGAGGGCAGAGCCTTTGGAAACCCCATGCTTTACCTCCATGGCACTGTGAGTCTCACCCCCTAAAGTGAGCTCTTCCTTGCTTTCTAAAACCAAATTCAAATGTACACATTCCTCCTCTGTGGTCCTATCTCTGCTTTCTCCGGGATGTAACCAGGGCACAGGTATATTAAAGACTTGCTCAGTTTCCCAAGTACCGGAGTCAGACTCAAGTCCAGGCCTGCCTCCTTCAAAAGTGACATGCAGAGTGCTTCTGGGTTATACAGAAAGCCAGACTAGGCTTCCAGTCCCTAAGAAATATGGAATAGAGGAGGCAGGCTATTTCAAGAAGAAAGGTCTTGTCAACAAGACATTATTAGTGTTTCTTCTGCCTGAAGCCTTTTCTCAAGATGATACTGACCAAGTAGGAACAAAGATCCCAAGGCTACTTTGCCAACTCTAACCACAGTGGTTTCTCTCTGATAGAACACATTTGAATCAAACAGCCCAGGACAAAGCAAAGGGACAGGTACCAAGTATTACTGAGTGTGGAAATCACACCAACACTACTGTGAATCAGAATAGTTTTGGAAAATGATTGAGTGAAGTAATAGTGTGCAGTTCTAAGAAATAAAATCCAGAATAACAACCTCAGGAAGTCAATTCTAGGCATTTCTTTTTTTAAATTGTTGCCTGTGATTCAAGTACTTTGTCTCCTGATTTCTAAGGACACTGATTCTGAATGGATTGCAAGTAAGGGAGAGAGAAGGAGCCCCTTACTCAGCCAGGAGATGGGAATCAACTGTCCAACATGCCCAAGATACTAGCTCACATCCTGGAAGTTAGTTTGCCTGGAAAAATGAACCCACCTTCTGTAGGTAAATCTGTTACTGGGAGAAAGACCTGCCCTGACTGGATTACAGGCTAGTGGATTGAGTGTCAAGTTGGCTAAGGAGTCCTTCAATGAGAAAAAAAAAAAAAAAAGGAGTCCTTCAATGGACACGAAAAGCTGTGACAAAAGCCCTCACTTTCATTTTTATTCATTTCAAAGGCTCAGATATCTCCATGTTCTCTGGGACATTTGCAGTGACTAACATAAGGGTTAATGCACCAGACACACTTCTTAGAGATGAATGATTCCCTTAGAGGAGAGGGTGAAGGTACTGGAGATAAACTCCACTATATGGCATCTTGAATCATGGATCAAAAGCTTCCTTTTTTAGGAATGTAGAAATCCAAAGAGCTCAAACCCATGCAAATATTCTTTTAAAATTTTTGAATAATCCCTCAAAATAGCATATAAATATCTAATATGCTTACTTAACACTTTACAGACTAAATCTGTTTGAACAAGATTTAAAGAATACCCAAGTCAGATTGTAGGTCCTTTGGCTAATCTAAACCATTCTTAATCTCTGCTTAACTTCAACCCTGCCTCCCATGCAACCTCTCAGGAAACTACTCTCAAATAGTCCTGGGTTTCCCTGCACTTAGCAAAGAAAACCTAGTGTCACCCATGAACACTCATTGCGAACCCAGCACAGATTGGAAGCTGGAAGCAGAAGCGGGCCAGGGGGCGGGGGGTGTCCCATGAATAAGGCAGGGTCCCTTCAGCTTGCCTTGCTGAATTCTTTACCCCAAAGTCCAGGGTGCTCTCAGAGCACTTGATTGAAAGGCCTCTGGCAGGCCTAACCTGTGCAACTGTTCTTCAGGTCTGACCCTGAGACCTGCCTCTGCCAGGCCCCCTCCCTCACCCTTCCCCTTCCCCTTTCCCATCACCCCTCCTATGAGTCATTGCCTATCAAGGCAGGCAGCTGCTTAAGCTGGAAACCTCTGCTTCCATTTCCCATCGGTACAGGATGTGGCCCTGTTATAGGACACTCCATCCAAGGCCTCACCCAAGCTGCCAATCATGCCATTTATAGAAACAATTAACTTCTCTTTCTACAGTTTGGTTTGTTTGGGGACTGATGTCATCTGGGGAAGGAGATCTTTTTCTAAGGTCAGTACAATACATACTCGGACAAAAGGCTAAGTGCTGGGAACCAGGAGCAGGGCAGGTTCTCTGGGACACAGAAACACATGCCCCTGGACACACCTCCACCTAGAAGGACTTAATCTACCCAGGGAGAATGCCAGCAGCACGTCATGTTCCCATGAAATTATCAGTCGAGCTCAAAGAAAACTGTCTCATGAGACATAAACTTGGCATGACTTTCTAAAAATCCATGTAACTTATATAAATGGATTGACAGTGAGTGTGTGGTAAAAAGGAAAAAAATACAGGCTTTGGGGTCACCAGCTGGAATGTGTGTGTGTGGTTTTTTTTAATGTAATTTTGATGGGACTTTGGACAAGCTATTTTTCCTCCTGAGCCCGTTTATCCATGAGGACACAGATGTGCCCCGCCAGTACCTGGGGCCATGATGAGGGTGAGCTCTGACAACACTATCGTGAGGCCTGCTTGGGACTGGTTGCCTGTGGCCTCAGCTTCAAGGCCCAGGGGAGAGGCTAGGCTGGGACATCACCTTGTGGTTGTAAAAGTGTCCATTGATAGAGAACCGATGTCGCCGGATCCTCTGGGCCTCGCCAGGTGTGCGGGACCGGGGCCTCCTCTGGATCACACAGGCTGCATCGCTCTTGGTCCGCATAAGCTGTGGGGTCTCTTCATCTTCCTCCAGGGGCTCTGTAGTGAGGGACAGATGAGAAGATTAGTCCTGGATGGAGCCAAGGTACCAGAGAATTGCTGTGCTCCAGCAGTCATGCAGTGTGTGGGGCTTTGTTCCCGGGAGATCTGTGGTCATGCCATGCTGCAGCAGACAGTAATGTGAGTGCTGTTTCTGTGATGGAGCCTGGGGTCCAGCTTGGGTGATGCCTGATTCTCAGACAGGAAAGGTGACCCCCAGACAGATAAGCTGTATCACCATGCCATATGGTCTTTGGCAGCCACACACCCTGTCCTCTGAGCCCCCATTGAATGCAAGGGGAGTACACAAAGAGGACAGATGAGCAGTCTGGCTCCCAGTGTGGGAGGAAGACATCCTACAGGCCCACGGGGCCAGGAGAGGGCCATGCTGGCTGCTGCTATCCTCACCTTTCTCTAAGGCAGGGGACTCAGACAAATTACATCAAACAATGTCACCCTGCAAGCCACTACTTTCTTTTCTATAGCTGAGAAGCTGATGGAAATGCCTTGTACTAAGGAGGTATTTAGCAAGTGTTGCTCCTGAAGACAAATAAAGCCACTCTGTGCTCCTCCAAATTGCTGGTATTTTTTTTTTTCCTTAGAAAGGGAGAGAGAGAGGGAGAGAGACAGAGACAGAAAGAGACAAACAGAGAGAAGGCAGGACAGGGGAAGAGGGAGGAGAGAGAAAAAAATCCCAAACAGGCTCTGCGCCCAGCATGGGGTCCAACTCAGGGCTAAATCTTACAACCCTGAGATCATGACCCAAGCCAAAATCAAGAGCTGGGCACTTTAACCAACTGTGTCACCCAGGTGTTCCAACACAAAGCTGTTCTTCAGAGATGGTGGTCATGAGCCGAGCCCCTCCTCTCCTACCTCTGTTGAGTGAGACAGGACCCAGGTAGTTTGAAGCCTCACTTACCTGAGCTCTCTCTGGAACTCTCGGCCCTGTGTGCTGTCTGTGAGCTTGGCTCCTGGGCAGTGACCCTGCCATCCTGAAGGAGTGGCTCCTTTCTGAAAAGACAGTCATGGTGCTCAGAGAGATGTTCATAGAAAAAAGTAGCTCAAATCACAGAGAAGAAGCTGTCTTTTCAGTTCTAACACATTTATAAAAACAAATTCTTACATGAAATAAAAGTAGAGCAGTAGGAGATTAAATTTGTGTGAGTTTTTAAGATAGAACAGGAGATGCCAAGAAATGTTTATTTTGCCCGGGATACTGGGAAGCCCCCTGGCTACAGCTCCTTTCCTTGCAGATAAGGTCACTCCTGTGAATGTATGAGAAACAACTGGGGGTGATAGTCTGGAAAATTCTCCAAAAGTGAGATGACTTGGTCAGCATATAGAAAGACCACTGTGGGCAGGTGGAGCCATGGCCTTAGGCAGTCACAGGGTGACAAGGGTAAGGCTAGCTTGTGCTCTTCTGTGCCCCATTTGGGAATGGGACTTTTGCCCTGAGACTGAGGACACCACCCCCTGGACATTCCAAACAGTAAGCTCAGGTTGAACAGGTGTCAGGGAGGCCACCTGGCCCTGCCTCAGCCATCCCAGCACTCACAGGTGGCAGCCGGGCTGTCCAGGTGTCCAGGAGCCTGAGGAGAGGTGGACTCGCTCCCGGTCATCCTGTATCTGGAGCCGGATAGGCCGCCTCAGTCCCCAGGCAATGTTGAGAAGCCCCTCGATGATCAAAGCTCCTTCTTCCTGTGGGGAACCCACACAGGTTAGCCTCTTTTCCCAGAGCAACTCTCCTCAGGGGTCACTCCCCACCCTCCCTGAGCCTCTGTAAGGCCCAGACCTTCATCCATGGAACTCCCTGAACGCTCTCACCCCCAAACATGCCCTCTCCTCCTTGGGGTCCTGTCCTGCCCTGAAGGAAGGCACACAAGCCTCTACATGCTCCAAGGTATGAGGCCATGGGGCTGACTAGAGGAAGCCTGAGGCGTGCCCTTCCACTGTTCAGTTCATGTCTGGCCAGGGCATGGCCTGGGATGGAGCAGCTGAGTCAGGCGTCCCACAGGAACCCAGCTGCTATCCAGCAAGCACGTCTACACGGGAAGGGAAGAAACATGTCCCAGAGAAGCATGGCCACGTTAACACTCGGGTCATGCAGGGTGCCTTCCCACATCCGTCTCCCCACTGCACCTGGGTAGGGGGTCCTGTGGTCACCAGGAACATGCTATGGGCACTGGATTCCATGCCCACCAGAGCAGGGGTGACTGCTCCTTGGAGCTGTGTCTCAGTCTTGCCCTTTTCCCCACACTGCTCTCAATTGCTGCAGTAACAATTGAACAATTGGGCTGAACCCACCCCAAGATTTCTAAGCTGCCCTCTTTCCTGAGGGCCTGTGTTGCTCTTCTCAGCACCTGGACACTGCCAGCCCCCATGTTCCACTACTGGCACAAATACCCAGAATATCTACAGCAGCTGTCATTCTGCGTCCCCAGCCCCAGCCAGCCTTGGTTTCTCCCCCAGGGTCTGCGAATGGCATAGCTATTGCCCTCCTGCCAAATCCTGAGGTCCTAATTGACAGAACCTTCCAGAGTACGCTCAGCCAGTTTCCCCTCACTCCCCTCGGGTCTTTAATTCTGTTTCTGACCTCTTTCAGGCTCCTATCTTTGTGTGACCACCTCTACGCTCTCTGTGCCTGGACAAATTTCCCCAGGCGTGTGCCTGGCCAGGCTGCTTTCAGAGCATCTGCCTAAAATCTTCTCAGCCTCACCTCCCCCAGAGCTGTGGTCCTCCCAGCTACCTGCCCCTAAACTGCTTTGATACTAGCCTTTTGACAATGAATGCTAAACACCATTCTCCTACTGCTATCTCAAATACCACTTTAGATTCACAAATTCCATTTCTTTCTCCTTATTGGCATTGAAAGCCTTCTGAGGATAAGGGACCTCATGGAAACATCCTTGTAACCCTGGAGGGGCTTACACAGGTGTCCTGCAGAGTTGATTTCATGGTAAGTTAGTAATTGCTTAAAACACCCTGCTATCCACAGAGAAAATAGTTCTACTGTGTTCAAGGTTATCAAAATACACATAGCTTTCTGGAATGACCTTGCACTATTTGTTAAAAAAAGAAAACAACAGCAACAATCAAAACAGAGCAATTTTTGCTAATCACTGATGTTACACAGTCATAGACATGTGACTAACACTCCCTGCAAAGGAAAGACTGGATTGACTGACCGGAGTTAAAGGGGGTAGGAAGAAACCCCAAAGTGGGGTTCGGTTCTGTTTCCTGTCTTGGCCTCAGATGCCAGTCATATGTCAACAGTCTGCTGGGAGAACTACCCCCCTCCGCCCACCCGAAACACCTCAGCATGTTCATTCACGGAGCCCCGCTGCCTGCCAGCCCCACATCGGACCCTGTGCAGGGAGATCAAGCAGCCACGGTTCTGTGTCTGAGAGTCAGGAGATCATCTAGTGCTGTGAGGGGCAGGACAAGAGACCACAGCTGAAGCACGGCGCAGTGGGGCCAGACACACTGAGGCAGGTTCATTCAAAAAATAGGAAGACTCCATGAAGGAGGCAGGAGGAATTGCTCTGGGACTGGAGCAAGGGGCTGAAGCAGACCTGCTGCCTCTGAGTTCAGGGATCAGCTCTGCTGGGGGGACTGCTGGCCTGATGTCACTCAGGCCCAGTGTCCCTGCAGAGGCAGCATATGTGCCTCTGAGCTGCCCTCTGACCACTGTTCCACTGTCCCTCAGCCTGGACCCATCAGGATGGAGGGAGAGCCCTGTCAGGCTGCAGCTGTCTCTAGTCAAATCAGAAGAAACTGAGAGCAGAGCAGAAGGACGTCCAGGCTACTGGGCAGCCCTCGCCATACAGGTGGGGGAAGCACATGCAGGCAGAGGCAGGACTTGAATGTGGGTCCCACAGCCTCACATTTCCAGAAGTCAGGAAGTCATTCTGGGCCCTCTGATTCTGGCTACCAGTGACCACGTCCCTCCTTGTTGGAGCCCCTGACCTCCCCCTTGGCCTGAGGTGACAGGAGGGGTGCCACGCCTGCCCTGTAGAGTAAACATCCCCAGAGCCTCCCACAGCTCCAGGCTGGCAGCTGGGCCAAACCCCGCCCACCAAACTGTTTTCCTCTGAGAGCCTTCCTGTTCACTGCTATTTTTGGCCCTCGTGACAGTAACTGACGGCTGGTGGGAAAGCATAAAAGAAGCTGCCAAGCCTCTAAGTTCGTCAGACAGCACGGGGAGGCTTGCAGTCCGGACAGTGGCCTGTCATCCCCACCAGAGTGCTCACTAGCCACCTCCCAGCCATATCCACGCTGGATGCGGGGCTCCACCTGCTGGACTTCCCACCCTCCACCCTGAGCTTTCTGGGTCTTCCCAAGGACTGTCTGCTCATCCAGCAGCCGTGTGATCCCCAGGTGAGAGAGAGCAGCCTTCCTCTGGTTAGAGATCCAACAGAAAGGTTCTGTTTATCTTCGAGGGTGGGGACATACTGGGCCTCAGTGGGGTTAGAGAGCAGGGTGTGTGGTTGACAGCAGTGCTAGTAGCAGCTGAGGGCTTTGTATTCATGGAGGAATTTCACGTGAGTTGTATTTGATGCATTTCCTACAACACCCTTTCCAGTGGGCACTTAGAACCCCATTTTATGGATGGGTCAGGGGAGGCTTAGAGAGGTGACCTTGCCAAAGGTGTGCAGGTCAGGTGCCCAGCAGAGGCTGGCTTTACAGCCAGGTTCTCTCCGACTCTGGAGAGAACTGCTGGACCAGGTTCTCTTCTTTATACAGGCCCTTCAATAACAGTGAGGATAGACCCTCAGCACAAGGCTTTCAGTGTTAGCAGGAAAGAAGGGCCCAGGAGTCTAGGACTCGGCTGGGGTCTGCAGACTTCACTCCACTCTCAGGCCCTTGACTCACCTAAGCAGCCTCAGATGAGAGAGGGAACACAGGAGGAGTGACAGAATGGCAGACCCTCATCCCTGGTCCTCTTGTTGATCGCCAGGTTGCTGCTCCCCCCTTGTTGACGGCCATGAGGTCCCGGCTACTGCTTCCTGTGGCCCATCTGCCCACGATTCAGGAGACCTCTGAGGAGATGCTGCCCGGGGGCCCTGGGCAGGAGCCCCCAGCCTCCCCCAGCCTGGATGACTATGTGAAATCCATTTGTCAGCTGGCACAGCCCACTTCAGTGCTGGACATGGCCACAGCCAGGGCCCAGCCCAGCAGAACCCTCCGGCCCGCCCAAGCCTTCAAGAAGAACTGCCCTACTGAGTCCCTGCAAGACATCACTACCCACTTCAGTGGTCAGCAACCTGCACCAACCAGGGATTGCACTGCTGACCCCCTGGACTGGCTCTTTGGGGATTCCCAAGAAAAGCAGCCAAGTAGGAGGGACCCACCAAGGACGATTGGCTCCTCTGCGGACCGCTGGGGTCCACACAGACAGATGGATGGTGGCAAGGCCCAAGGGACTCCCAGAGGGAGATTCTGTGATGCCAGCGTGCAGGAGCACTCTCTGGTGAGACCCTCAAGGGATTGGCATCAGGGCTCCTGGGCTTCCAGGCAATTCAGTGGGGCTGCAGCCTCTCCCCCGGCCCCTCGCCCCAGCAGCACCCTCAGAACTCTCTATTTGCACCTCCCGGTGATTCATGAACTCTGACCTCTCCCCAATAAAGCCTTCTGTACAGAGCATGCTGGTCTGTGTCACCTCCTCCCCCTCCTCCCCTGAGGTAGGCACCATCCCCGGCAGGTCTCTGAGATGGAAACACTTTTCTGCAAAGGCTGCCTGCCTGGGCATTTCATAGCAAGATCCCTCCTCTGAAGAGTGAGAACAGCCTATCTGGCATGATGTGGTGTTACTGTTCCTTGCTGGCTGATCATCTTGGGCAAGTTACTTAACATTTCTGTTTGTTGGGTTTCTCATAGGTAAAATGGAGGTAATTAAACAGACCTGCTTTCTAAGGCTATTCTGATCAGTAAATGGGATAAAACCCATACGCATCATGGGGTGCATGTTATAAGCCCATACACATGCTTATACGCACATTTATATGGTTGCTTTACAGGCAGGGAGGGACATGACATTGGTGGCAGAAGCAAAGCTCTCAGCCACACAGGGATTTCAGAGTGAGGCCCTGGGCACTCCTGAGTCAGCCTCCTGGCCTCCACTCTCAGAGCCTGTGCTTCATGCAGCCCAAGAGGAAACACAGGGTTTCCCCAAATGTACCTGCTAAGTTTGGGGGGGAACCTATTACTAGGGTACCAGGGGTATCTCAGTGGCTCCAACTCACAAGCCCTATTGTGTCATTGGGAGAGTTTTTTCCCATGCTGAGGACCAAAACAGAACCTGCACCAGCTCAGCTTGCAGGGTGCCAAAACACTGGACCAGGTGGCCCTGTCCCCACCATCCCTTCCTCCATCCAAGGGGTGCTTCTCAGCTGTGGGCAAAGTGTGGGCTGTTCTCCAGCTGCCCTGCTCTCAGGCAAGTCCAGTGGCCAGGGCCTCACTTCCTATGTGCTAAGGTTTGGGCCAGCACAGGGCCTGGAGGTGTCTGGCAAGGAAGGAGATGAAGGTGAGGCATAGGGAAGAGACATGGTCTTCTTAGAGAGGCAGGTGAGACATCAGAGAATGCAAAAGAATCAGGCCTGAGGACCCATCACCATGTTTCCTGGGCCAGATCAGAGCTGGCTGACCCTGGTCAAGGTGGAAGGGACAGAGGGGAGAGGAGGAGGACAGAGCTGGGGCCCTGGCCAAGCTCACAGCCTGCTTCAGTTTCCTTCATCTCTTTGCTCTGTGAATTATCAAACTATTTTCTTCCTTTCTTCTTCCTTTCCTTCTTTATTTTTTCTATTTTAAAATTGCTTTGCACTTTAAAAATGTTGATCTGCCCTCTTATATGTGTGTCTTGTGGGAAGGCAGAATGTAAACCATACATTTAACATTTTCAGACAAGTAATTACTCACTTTCCTTATCTGGAAAGTGGGGACATGCCCTTCACACCCTGCAGGGGTTGAGGAATGGGCACGTGGCCTTGGAGATGGAGTAGAGACATGGCATAGGAATGCCTGTGTCTGCCACAACCTGCTGGGTCTCTGGTCTGCTCAAACCTGCTGGTCCCTGACCTTTGCTGGCAAATAAGTGTGGGGCAGCCTTTAGTCAGAATATCCTTAGAAGGTGGTGAGGAGAGCTGACCTGGGAGGGAGTGCTGGCTGGTGACCACATGGGCTGGGCTCGCCTCACTGTCATCTCTTCTGTGAAGCTGTGTGAAACCAGGTCAGAAGGAGGCAACTAGGATGAGGTTGGCTAATTCCCCCCAAGCTCAATACCCACACGGCTGCATTTGGGAGGTCAGACAGGGCTCTGGATTCCTCTGCTAATATCCCCTGATGTCAAAGAAGCTAATGGCAACTTCAGAAGGTGGCAAAAACAAAAACAAACAAAAAAAAACAAAACAGCACCTGAATAAAGGGCATGAAGAAGGGGCTTCTGGCATTATTCCAAGCTTCCCACGGGACAGTACAGCCTAGCAGAAAGTCCTCGTGCAGAGCAGAGCAGTCTCCTCCTCACTCACCACTGGAGTAGGGAAGCAACACAATGCCCTGACCAGGGGGCAGCCCGGGAAGCTCTTGGGAACTCTCAAGGGAACATAGCCACTGTGGAATAGTCACCCAGGTGCCAGCAGTCTGTCAACTGCCTATCGTTCCTGCCTTCAGATGTTAAAAGAAGGGGGATCATTATAAGAGGGAAGGGTATCCTGACTTTCTCCACCCAGAGAGGAACAGAGGTGCAGGAGGCTGGGACCAAGGATGGGGACTGGGTGTGGTGCGCACTCTTGGCCACCAGGGGGAGGAGCGGAGGCCACACACGGGCGCACCACGGAAGGTCCTACTTTTCATCACAGTGATATATTTACCCACTGGTATTTCTGGGTGGTCATTTTTCTCTCGAGAAGCCAGTCTCCTTAAAATGCTTTGCTATCTTCAAAAGGCACAGATGGCTCCAGGTTGCTCATGCTCTTCATTGTAATATAAGCAAAAGTATCCCAAAGGCAAAGGTCATGACAAAGGAAGCAGTGACTGGGCCTCCTCAGAAGAGGAAGCCCCGTGGGGTGGGGTGCGGGGAATCCTCCACCCTCTGGAAGCTGGGGGAGAATTCACAGGAAAACCCTGGCCCCAGGGCATGGCCCCTGCTCCCTGACGCACTTCATCTCTCCACGTTCTATGGATCCCGGAAGAGATGGTGGAGAAGGTGTCCCCAAACCATAGTAGTCAGGCCACAGTTGCTCAGGGGGAAGCCCAGTGACAGCAGGGAGCAGGGTCTCTTCTGGATCCCTGTATTATAAACTTGTGTGCTTAGGCCTTGGAGCCATGCTGGCATCTTCCACTCACTGCAGTGTAGGAGAGACTTAAACTCTGAAAGCCTCAATCTCTTTGTCTGGAAAATGGCCATTTCAACATCACAAAGCTCCTATATTACAATAAATAATATAGGGGCAAAGTGCCTGGTGCCTGGCTGCCCTGCCCTCAGGGCCTCCTGTGCCCAAGGAGAGGCCAGCCTGAACTGTGGGGTCCTGGGTCTGCATTCGGAGGAACTGCAGAGGCCTGAACACCTGGCGATGGGTGGGTCACGGAGGTACTTGGTGTCCAGGAATCAGTCATGCATCTCACCATCAGAACTCTGTGCTGCCCAGGCCTACAATGTCTTTGTGGTGGCAGTCACCTCCTGAAGATGCCAAGTCCCTCAGGCTGGTGCCCCTTGGCTGTTAAGGCTGCAGTAGGTTCCTGAAAGGGGCTTTCTGGCTCCAGGGAGATGAAGTCAGATCCTTACGCCTTCTTTAGCTTAGAAACCAGAAAATCCCCATCTGTGGGGTGTTAACTTCTTACCGCAGGGGGCTGTCAAGAATACTTCTTCTCCTTTCTGGAGTCTCTCACTTTGCCACAAGGACTGTCCCACCACATACAAACACAGGGGGCATGGGTTTGGGGGCTTCCCAGCCCTACTCCCCATACAACTGTTCCTACAGAGGGGACTGTCTTGGGGAATCCCAAGGGCCAAAGCCAACTCTTAGAGTAGCAGTTCTCAAACTTGGCCCTCATTACAACCCTATGGAGGGCTTGTTAAAACACAGTTGGGAACATAGTTTCTGATTCAGCAGGCCTGGGGGCAGGACGACGATGAGAATTTGCATTTCTCCCCAGTTCCCAGGTGACCTTGAGGCTGCTGGTGCAGGGACCACAGGTCGAGAGCTGCCAAGTCTTAGGTCAGTCACTGAATGGCCCAGGGCTGAGGAACAGGGTCTAGGCAGAAGACCCCACCGCATGCCTCCAGCACCACCTAAGAGAGTCCAACTCCTCAATTCAGCAGAGGTCAAAATTGCCCAGCTGGCACTCAGGACCAATCTCAACCTGCCCTGGGTCCAGGCCTGCTGGTTAGTCACCCAACGCCTATGCTCAGGTGCTGTGCTGGGCCTGTCTTGGGGACGTGGAACCAGCCCATCACTCAGGTAAGAAAAGTAATAGCGAAACCAGAGGTAGCAGGGTGGTGGCATCAGAACCCTGCCAGCAACAGTAAGTAGCAGGGCTGTAGCTGGCTGCTAAGTGGGCGTCAGAGAGCTGCTCTGAAGAAAGAAATGTGTGGCAGGGCAGGGGTGGCGGGGACAATTTGTTGGGGTTGGCCTATGGGCCTGAGAGGGCTGAGCAAGTCTGGGGGAGGTGGAGTACGAGGTCTGTGCTGTTCCAGGTCATCCTGGCAGCCCAGCGCAGCCTGGATCGCCAGCCAGCAGCATCCCTGCATCCAGCCTCCTGAGCTGTGTGACTAGAGTCGGGCCTGGGCTTTGTTTTACCCACAGACATGTTTTGGTTAGCCACCATGGTGTTTCAAGGTTTGGGAAATTCCACATGAAATTCCAGATATCTAACTTCTTTTGAAAAATTAGAGAGTCAGGCTGTTTGGAGCCCAGGTTCCTGCACAGGAGGGATGGATTCCACCCAAAAGGCAGCAGCATCTGCAGACAGGACATGCTCTCCCACATCCTCTGCTCCCCAAGCCTGCCCTGCCTCTCACATCCTGACCTGCCTGCCCCTGTGAGCATCCTTTGGGGAGCTCCCTTCCATTTCAAGGCTTCCGTCTGATATTTATTCTGACTGGCAAACACAGACACTGCTTTCACTTCTCATTGCCCTGTGAACCTGGGCAGACCAGGGCCTTGTGCTGAATTCCTTATTCATGCGGTGGGCTGGGCAGAGAGGGGACTAGGCTGTGCAGTCTTAAAGATTTCAAGTTCCAATGTCCTGGCAGTTCATTTGGGCAAAAGTCCTAGGTGGAAGGAGAAGACCTGCAGGTGATTATTTCTACCTGCTCTGAATTCTTGCTGGGTTGGGGGTAGGGGGATGCTCTGACCCTCAGCACCCCTTTTAGGACCTCCAAGGAGACATCCTGGCTGCTGGTAACCTGGTCCCTAGTTCAGAAGATGAGTGACCTCATGATTCATCATCCAAACTGGGATATTTCTGAGTGAAGGGGATGATCTGAATAGTGGCCCTGGAGTACTTAGCATGTATAAACCAGACCCATCTTCAGCAAACCAGGATAGACGGTGGCCTGTGAATAAAGAAGAGAAACAAGGCATACCTCTCTGTGTCTTAGCTGAAAGCTTCTGCCCTCATGGTAGCAGTTGTAAGTTTTTAGCAAGCTTAAGAGCTCCGACCTAAAAAGATAAAGACACACATAATCTTGGGCCATGGCAGGCCTTTCGAGCATAAGGATACATGTCCTACCAGCCACACATAATCAATTTACAGCCTAGACTCTGCCATCAGACACATGCTTTTCAGTTTTCTAGAGGTTTCACATGTCAGCCCTTGTGGAAGGTTTCTGGATGGAAAGAGGAAGAAGAGAAACTCACAGATGGCCCATATAATTGTGCAAATTGTGTTTGTACACTTTCACTATCACAGATGAGTTCCTGACAGTCTCCCTGCCCTTTACTTCTGAGTCACTTCCTCAATAAATCTACTGAGATTGGATTATTAGCACTTTAAAGACTCTTGCTTTTTCCCCCATCTTACTTCCTAGAAGGGCCTGGTGTAGCTGCTCTGGGGGCACCCTGAGGGGTGCTGCCTTTTCCTCATCCCGACTTTATAGACGTCTGAACAAGAGATGAAGTTGACAGCTATGAGAGAAGATCCTGACGGTCTGAGGGAGGCCACTCTGTCCAGATGCCTTCTTCCCAGAATAAACGGAGGCCATGGCAAAGAGAAGACAGTCCCTGCACCCAAGCGGGGTTTTGCAGGGAAGTATGGTCCAATAGATAAGAAATTTGAGCCACATGTGTAATTTTAAAACTTATAGCAGTCATCTTACATAGGAAAACAAAACAGGTGAGATTAGTTTTCATAATGCATTTTGTTTTATGGCACAATATATTTAAGATATTATCATGTCCACAGGTAATCAATATAAAAAACATTAATGAGACCTTGTTCATTATTTTATTTTGCAATAAGTGTTTGCTACCTTCCTTTTATATTAACTACACCTCGGGTACCTGAGTGGCTCAATCAATTAAGCATCTGCCTTCAGCTCAGGTCATGATCCCAGGGTCTTGGGGTCTTGGGATCAAGCCCCAAATCGGGCTCCCTGCTCTGCAGGGAGTCTGCTCTTCCTCTCTCTCTGCCCCTTCACACTGCTTGTGCTATCTCTCTCTCTCTCTCTCTCTCTCAAAATAAATAAATTCTTCAAAATATTTATATATTAACCACACTTCTCCAACCATAAGTCATGTGCTTGGCAGCCAAAGGGACTCATGGCTCCCTTTCTAGACAGTGCTGCTCTAGAACCTCTTCAGGCAGGGCCTTCACTGGAGCCACCCAGGGTATAGATGAGCAAAACCTGCTGGTGGTGCTCTGGTGTGCTGCCCAATGTGGGGATGATGGCAACTGACAGGGGAAGTGGTTCACTTGTGATTCAATGAATATTATGGCATTAACAAAGCATGACTCAATGTCGCATGTTTGTAGTGCTTGTAAGTATGTAAATGCTGAACATAAACATATATATATCCTAACAAGTTTATGTTCAGCATTTACATACTTACAAGTACGTAATCATGTTATGGTTATTATTATGACTTTTCCAAAGTTATGTTTAACATTATTCTTATTATAAAATTTAAACAAGGAAAATGATGGTATGGGCAGTACTGTGAACAAAATGCTGTCTGTTTTCTCAGGTCTCCACTAGGAGGTCCCAGGAAAGAGGTCAGCAAAAGGTAGGAGGCTGGCTTGTCCTCAAGGTGGCAGATAGGAGCTGCCAAGTTTATACAAGATTTGGATTCAGGACTCGAAAAGCAAGATAAAATAAAAAATATACTTTTCTTTAGTTCAGAAATAAGTTTGAAAAAGCATTCCAAACATTTTAATAGTAAAACAGAGTAAATAAATTAAAATATTAATAACAAATAGTAATTAAGAATTAAGAAAAATTAACAAAATAAATTTCAGCAAAGCTGAAAATCATTATGTCAATAAAATACTTTTCGGTAAAAACTCTAACCCTATTTTGAGGTTTTTCTTTTTTTCCCAAAACCCTGAACTGTTTAACACAATAAAAATGTTAGAATTGCTCTAGTTTTTGAATAAATTAAATGCCATCTGTGCAGAGTCACAGCAGGCATTGCCATACTTTCCTGTCTTTGTGGGCCTGGGGAGGCAGGGGTCAAACCCACACCCCAAAGAGATCCTTGATCTCCAAGGAGACAGGCTTCAAAAAGTAGTGCCTCCATCACTGTCCCTGGGGCAGGCACATCGTCATATCTATGAAAGGTGTCCTAAAGCCACCCAAAGTCTGTCCATGGCGGGGAGTGGCCACAAGAAGATCCCCTCCCTGTATACAAAGGCTTACTTCAGGATGGACTTGCTGTCACTGATGGGGACATGAGAACTGGGTGGACAATCTTCCTTCATCTTCCCTTCTTGCCTGCAGACTGGGAAGTTACCTGCTGGGAAGAGGAGGATGGATTGACAGACAGGTGAGCCTGGAGAAGCACTAGCCAGTGCAGTACCCAGAGCCCTGGTGTGCCGGCCTGTGGCTTCAGCCTTACCTGCCACCTCCCAACCCACCTACGCCCCTTCTCCCTCCACTCCTTGGCAGAAGGTGGCCACAGCTGAAAGACCAGGCTCAGAGGAATTAATGGGCCCCATACCCACCTGGGGCAGTCAAGCTCCCCTGGAGGAGGGGAGAGGGTGAGAACTGAAGTGCCAACTGGTACCCAGTACCAGCCCTATCAGCCCCCCTCCCAGAATCTCATAAGCCCTGGAGATCTGGATCAATCTTGTAAATGTTTCAGACACAGGCTCTCTTCCCCCAGCCAGGAAACCCTGAATAATGGTTTCTGCCTCCCAACCCCCAAAGCACTCTGGGCCTTTCTCCACCATTCCCACTGAGCCCAGGCTGGTGGCCCCATCAGTGCCTTTGGAGTCGGCACATCTGACTAGTGATGGGCTCCTAGTGATGGGCTCATTGGTACTGTGGTCACTATGTGTTGGAGACTGCATTGAGCATTCTCTCTGAATTATCTTATTACCTCTTAACAACAACAGCACGAGGTAAGCACCATCCTAGTCCCATTTTATGGATGAGAAAACTGGGACAGAGGTTGAATACTTTGACCAAGATTCTTAGCGAATCAGCGGCAAAGTCACTATGTGAACACAAGCCTTTAGGTCTTAGATTCTGGTCTCTGACAAGATTCCATCAAAATCCTAGAGGAGAACACAGGCAACACCCTTTTTGAACTTGGCCACAGCAACTTCTTGCAAGATACATCCATGAAGGCAAGAGAAACAAAAGCAAAAATGAATTATTGGGACTTCATCAAGATAAAAAGCTTCTGCACAGCAAAAGAAACAGTCAACAAAACTAAAAGACAACCTACAGAATGGGAGAAGTTATTTGCAAATGACATATCAGATAAAGGGCTAGTATCCAAGATCTATAAAGAACTTATGAAACTCAACACCAAAGAAACAAACAATCCAATCATGAAATGGGCAAAAGCCATGAAGAGAAATCTCACAGAGGAAGACATAGACATGGCCAACAAGCACATGAGAAAATGCTCTGCATCACTTGCCATCAGGGAAATACAAATCAAAACCACAATGAGATACCACCTCACACCAGTGAGAATGGGGAAAATTAACAAGGCAGGAAACAACAAATGTGGGAGAGGATGTGAAGAAAGGGGAACCCTCTTGCACTGTTGGTGGGAATGTGAACTGGTGCAGCCACTCTGGACAACTGTGTGGAGGTTCCTCAAAGAGTTAAAAATAGACCTGCCCTACGACCCAAATCCAGCAATTGCACTGCTGGGGATTTACCTCAAAGATACAGATGCAATGAAACGCCGGGACACCTGCACCCCGATGTTTATAGCAGCAATGTCCACAATAGCCAAACTGTGGAAGGAGCCTCGGTGTCCATCGAAAGATGAATGGATAAAGAAGCTGTGGTCTATGTATACAATGGAATATTACTCAGCCATTAGAAACGACAAATACCCACCATTTGCTTCAATGTGGATGGAACTGGAGGGTATTATGCTGAGTGAAATAAGCCAATCGGAGAAGGACAAACATTGTATGTTCTCATTCATTTGGGGAATATAAATAATAGTGAAAGGGAATAAAGGGAAAGGAGAGAAACTGAGTGAAAATATCAGTGAGGGTGACAAAACATGAGAGACACCTAACTGTGGGAAATGAACAAGGGGTAGTGGAAGGGGAGGTGGGCAGGGGGTTGGGGTGACTGGGTGATGGGCACTGAGGGGGCCACTTGGTGGGATGAGCACTGGGTGTTATGCTAAATGTTGGCAAATTGAACTCCAATAAAGAAAAAAAAAAAGATTCTGGTTTCTGAACCTCTTCCCTATATTGGTCTTGCACAGTGCCTTAAACCCTCCAGCCTTCTTTTTCTTATCTATGCAATGTGGTGGTCTCTTCCCTAGAGGATTGCTACTCGATTCACACATGAAACCATGAATTCACAGCCTGGAAATCTTTGTGGAGTTTCTCAAACCCTTCCAGGGAAATGCACTAGTGCCTATGGCCATCTTCTGCACAGATCTCAGCTTCTCTCTCTCTCCAACTTACTCTGACCAAGAACTCTCTTCTTGAGGCATGCTGTGTGTTGGGCAGTGAGCCACAGCTTCTCTCTCTCTCTCCACCCCCCTTACCCCAATCTTGGCCTCATCTCTCCTCTCAAGTGGTGGCTAAGACTCTGAGGGATTCCATCACATTGAGAACTGTCACAGACAGGATCCACAGCTTGTCATTCACAATGAACCTGGCCCAGTCAGGTCTTCCCCACCACCATGTGTGTGCAGATATTCCTGGGGGCTCCAGGTCAGATTCAACTGCTGTGGTATTAGTGTCCTCAGAGTGTCCCCGTGGGCCCTGACTATGACCAGCTGAGCACCCTCTCTTCCAGCTTGTCTCAAACCACCCACGAATAAGACAAGCCTGCCTTCCACGATGGCATCAGGCCTGAATAAGCATTTGCTTCTGGAAGCAGGAAAACATGGAGAAGGGGAATGAACTAAGGGAGGTGGGCTTCTCAGTGACCTCAGAATCATCCTATAAATACCTCCGATTTGCCTGGGTCTAGAGTGAGGCAAGACATGGCCTAGAGGGTGGTCAGGCCCCCAGATGCAGCTGCAGTAATATAGCCCTATAGCTACAGGGCACAGGACTATGTGCCACAGGGGCCCTAGAGTGGGGCCTCACTGTCAGGCAGCAGGATTTCAAAATCGAGTTTCAGTTCCTTAGCTCCTCAGGCTCCAGGGGGAAAAAGTGATCTGCCAGACTCCCTCTTTGGCTAGTTCCTCAAACACTTCCATGCAGAGCTGGCTTCAGCCCAAGAAAAGTACCTGGGTTTCCCTTGCAACACTGCTTCTGTGCGTCCATGGCACAACTGTGTCTGGCTTTACACAGGCTCATTGTGGGAAGGGCTGTGTTTACCCAGAAGTAACAGCAGATGTTATTTTTTTCTCTCTGTAGCCAGCTTCTCTCCCACTCCTCCTCACTTCCTGCTCTGACTTCGAGCCTCTCGGAGCTGCCCCTATTTCTCCTAACAGGCTTGCCACTTTGTCCTCCTTTTGGGTCTCTACGGTTGCTGTTTTCTGGACAGAAAACAGCCTCCTCCTTGTCCTATACTCTGATGCTAGCTCCGCCAGGAAACCCTTGCCAGAGCAGCTATCTCCTCCAGTATCAGGAGAGGCTCCTTCCAGTCCAGCACCTGCTCTGGGCTCCTGGCTGTGCTGGGTCTGCAGGACCTGACCTGGGTATGAGGGAGCTGATAGGAGGGTCGGAGAGTAGGGAGGCGGGCGGTGTGAGGGTGAAGCTGCAGGCCTCCACACGAGGAACAGTACTTTTCCGGCTCACCTCTTGTTTCCAGTCCCAACCCTGAGCCTTATACACAGCAGGAGGTCCATAGATGACTGTTAAGTTATTGGATGAATTTGAGAAGCCTCATGGGATCCTCCAAAGTCAATTTTCCCACACTTGTGCCTATCTAGCTGGAATAAAACATGTAAAAGTCTCCGGGGGTCAGGGAAGTGACTAAGCTGAGGCACTGGTCAGTGGAGTCCCTGGGGAACTGGGGGACATATTCCTTCTCTGGACGGTCAGCTTTTCTGCTGTTTCATGAACAGTCATAAATCTGGATTTGTATGGGCTCTATTTCACTATTTAAAGTCGGACACTGTGGCCGAGACATTGATTGTCCCTGGAACCCCGTGTTCCCCCACTCACATCACTTAGCTCCCTGTCGGGCCACATGACTAATATGTCACATATTACACACAAGAAGTGTTGGGTGTCACTCTCAGGTTGGTGTATTTGAGCAGCGTGTAACCTTGTTCTCTGCCATGGTGATCCAGAAAGGCACATGTCCCAATTGCTGCAGCTTCCAGATAGTCAGCCTAGGTTCCTCTGTGGACTAGAGTCCTCTGCCGACCTACTGTGGATATCGACTGGGAAAGACAAATAAACCCATGCTGGGAAAAGCTGCTGGTGTCTCAGGGACTTGTTACTGCAGCATAGCCTGGACTATCCTAATGCAGTAAATTATTTAATTAAAAAATTTATGGTTAAAAATAAAATGTAGCCAGACAAAACATACTTGCAAGACAGATAGCCTTGTTGGGGTCCAGTGTGTGACTTCTGACTCACCACAGGACTCAATTTACAATACTTTGATTCTCCCATAGCATGTGGGGAACATGCCGATTTTGCTCTATTTAGTAGGAATACTTCAAAGTGGAACCTCTATAAGTCTCTCAGTGATTAGTTATTAATATGCTTCCTAAAGAGCTCTGGGCCACAGGCTGCTAAACAGACCCTCATGGCTTCAGTTGACTGTCTTTTCCTCTCTGTGCCTTCATTTTCCCATCTGTACAATGGGAATATTGATCTCCAATTTTCTCAACTGTAGAACTCTTTGTTCAAATTGAATATCTGTGCAAATCAGATTAGAAGGGGCTGCTTGGGTTGACAGTGAGATAGGTGGTGGGGAGCCCCATCCAAGGCTTTGCCTAGGACTCTGGATAATATTACTTGCAAAGCACAGTACTAAGTAACACATGAGTAACACATGAGACCTTCCCTGCACTGACCTTCCAGAATCTGCTTTTTAGAAGGACATGAACAACATGCTGAGTGGCTCCAGCTGGAGTTAAATGGCATCAGCTGGGAGAAGGGGTCAGGAGGAAAACAACAATCTGGAATCATATATGGTCAAGTGAAAGGAGAAAAGGGAAGGTGGCCCAGAGGGTAAATAGTTTAGCGTGGCAGGGACAGATAATGGGGCATACCACCCTGCGGAGGGCAGGAGGTGAGTAAGCAAGGCTGCAGGAAGGCAATGAAGAAGCTGTTTCACAAAAGGGGGTCTCTTCCAACTTGCTGGACTGGGTTTGAGCCCGATGCGGTAGGAAGCTGGGCCCCCTGGAAAAATAGCCTCTTCTTTGAGAGAAGCACATATTCCTATGTTTCTTGATGTTCATCATCTGCCTCTCTGATTCTCCCATGTACATCCATCCTTCCACACCAGGTAGACAACATCTCTACCTCTCTGAGTTCCAGAGCTCACCTGGGGGTCACTCACAGAATTCTACTCCAAGTATGAACATTGTGTATTCGTGCATCCTTTACCAGACTGAACTCTGAGATGATTTTCATTCATCTTGATAATCCTTATGTCTTTAGAGTTCTAAAGTGAGGTACATGTGCACCTCCGGGGCTCCCTAGAGATAACTGCTGAATGAGAGAAAGAGAGAGACAGACACAGAGACAGAGAGAACAAGAGCGAGACACCCCCCTGCCCCCAGGAAGAAAGCAAACATAGATTCCTCTCTGTTCACACCATGTTCCTGAAACTGCTCCTTCAACCTTCACTCTCCTTGGATCCTGGACAGGGCCTTGGAGAATCTCTAACGGAGTGATGTTCAACCTTTAATAAAAATCATAATCTTGTTTTTAAAGACAGAAGCCCAATGCACAGATTAAAACAAGGCTACTTTGGTTGAAGCGGGATTCGGGGAGAGGACAGGCTGAAGCCGGACAGCTACTCAGGCGCAGCTGAACAACCAGAGGGACAGATGCAGCTGAGCAGGCCAAGCTCTTTGGCTCTGGGAGGCCAGCCCTCCGTCCTGGCTTGCTCCCCTCCCTCCAGGCCCCAGCACACACAGCTCAGGCCTCCACTTTTTCTCCCAGGGCTGCAGGAGGCTCTGTTCCTGACCAGAGCACTGAGACTGCAGCCAGGGCTCCTTGTCTACAGAGAAGGAGCCCCAGGGCGATGTGCCAGCCATGGTTACCTGTCCCCAATGAACAGGCAGTGAACTGTTTTTGCTTTCCACATCAGTGGCTGCTCTACCACCTATGCAGAGGGGCTGCTGAGGACAGCTGGCACTGTAGCCTGCCCCTGCTATTGTTCCTGGCCTTTGATTTGGGACAAAGGACAGGGAAGCCTTTAACTGCTAGGCTTGGCCCATCTTTTCCTTGTTCGTGGTCATGGAGCCCGTGATCACAAAAGAAAGCAGCTTTGTGGCTCTTCAGTCACCACTCCAGCCCAATTCCTGCTGGCCCCAGGGGGAAAGGATAAAAAGGCTAGGGAAGTGGGATTTTCAAGAAGCCAAACTGAGCGGATCTGAGAGCCTTTTCTTTTGAGAAGCTGTGGTGCCTACTTTTTCCTCTTAAAATGTCTTTTTTCATAAAATGATGACAAAAATAGGTGGTCATTTTCCTAACTTGGCAAAATTGGCAAATGCATCAATATCCACATTAAAATGTTCTGGGGATGTCTGCGAGATTTGAGGGCTTGGTAACCTCTGTTCTAATACTTTAGGATTCCTATCTTCTTCCTTAGGCATGATTAAAATCAAACGTGTAAATAAAGTGATGAGAGAAGCAAATGAAAGGAGGACAGAGGTGTGGGGCGCAGCTGGGAGCATCGAGCCCAGGCTGCAATCAGACTGAAAGGAGGCAGGAGGCTCAGAGAGAGGCAGCAGGTGCAGGGAGGGACACTGCCTTGCATTCCTGAGAAGACTAAGTTCCCTGTTCAGCAGCCCAGGACCGCGATCTCCAAAGGGCAGCTGGGCAGGGAGGGGGGAGGCATTGAAAACAAGGAGCATTACAAGCAACGCCCCATCCCACCCCCACCCACCCCCCTCCCAAGCACCTGTCAGCCAGCAAATGGCAGGAGCCGGGCCAGGGAAGGACCTGCTGTGCCTGCTGCTGCTACCAGCTGCCTCTGAGAGGAGGCCTGACTGGAACAGGCTGACACTTAGAAACACATTTTTGCTGAGAAAGCTAGTTGTGGGGATGTGGATGGCTGGCAGGGACTCAACAGCTGTTCCCTCTGCCCCTCCACACTGCTGACCCTGCCCCCCCTCCAGTTCCAAGAGCCACCACCATCTGCCCTCTGGGTCAGCCACACCCCTTCCTGCCCGACTAGGAAGGAGAACCCGGAGGACACTGCACAGTCCAGATGGAGGTGATGGTGGCAGAGGGAAAGCAGGAGAGGTGGCCACACCGCTGCTAGCCACCTTCACTCACTGCCTTCTGGGCTGGCTCATGGACCCTAGCTCACCTTGACTGCATACTCCCCACCTCCGTGGTCCTGGGGTCCTATCCACAGGGCCTCCCCAACACTGTTGCCTGTCCTCAGAAGAGCTTGGCCATCTGCATTGGAGCAGGCTGGCTTTCCTGGCATCTTCTTCTCAGCCTGAGCTCGAAGGCAGCACCTCACCCAGGCCCCTGTGGGAGGATTTCTGGTTTTTGCTCTTGCTTTCAAGGCATGGCAACCTGAGGCCAGAAAGACATTTCCTGTCCTTCTGCTCCCTCTCTCAGATACCCCTTGGGCCGGGGGGCCCTCTTGCCCAAACCAGGCTCACCTCTCATCTGTGGAAGAGGGGGATCTGTGCAAAGGGGAATCCTCTCAGCCATGCTTTTTGGGCCCAACAGGTGCTCAGACTGACCAATATCCTGAGGTAGGGGTGGTCTGGGGACAAGCCCTCCTGGTGCTCCATGCCAGATGCTGCAGAGCTGTGCCAGGTGCTCTCTGTGGCTGCCCCCACTTCTGCTGTCCACTGTACCAGGCCTGTATGCCAAGTGCTTGACTTGCTGGTAGTGGTTTTCTGTGAGACGTAGTGTGGCTCTAAATCTTTTTGGCCACAGAGCCCTTTGGAATCTCTTTAAAGTGTAACACACACTCCCCAGGAAAATTTACATATGTGCATGAATGTGCAAGTATGTACATATCAAATCTGCACACCACTGCAGGGGCCTCAAGAAGCTCCTGTGCACATATCCCTGGATCCTCAGATCCCAGGTTAAGAATTTCTGCTGGAACGTATCACAGTGAGATGGAGGAGGCAAAAGGGCATCCCAGAGAGAAGTCTGGGTGTGGATTTTGTTGCAGCATCCACCTGGTGTGTGACTTCAGCATGTTGTGCCATCCCTTGGGCCTCAATTTAGCAGGGATTGTACTGGCTGCTGGCCCAGAGTGTCTTTAGGGCTCTCCTTGGCTCTGTAGCTATGAGGCTGCACGACCTCCCTGCTCCCACCTCCCAAAGACAGGCAGGGCAAGGGGAAAGGGTTCCAAATCTCTGCCTCAGTAGTGCCTCCTGGGGAAGAAGGTCAGACAGCCAGAAAAGAAAACGGAGCAAACTGCAAGTTCCCCTTTCACAAAAGCAGCAGCCACTTCCTATCTGATCTTAATTTACTTTAAAACAGTTCCAAAATATTTCCTTCAAAGTTCTCTGTGACCAGATGACAACCCAGCTTCTCCAAGGCTCCGGACTTACAGCTCTGCTCCCTGATTCTTCAGCTGTGTGACCTTAAGCAAAGTCCCTTTCTCTCTCTGAACCTCAGATTCCTCATTTGGTAAATTGCTGGCTGCTGTAACATGGGTCTCATATGGAGTTCACCCACAATAAACTGAAGCTCCTGGTATGCCTAAGTGACTCAGTGGCTGAGCATCTGTCTCTGGCTCGGGTCATGATCCTGGGGTCCTAGGGTCGAGTCCCGCATCGGGCTCCCTGCAAGGAGCCTCCTTCTCCCTCTATGTCTCTTGCCTCTCTCTGTGTGTCTCTTGGGAATAAATAATAACATCTTAAAAAAATAAATCAAAGCTCCCATGATAGGTCACAAGGTGGGGAGGTCAGAAGGGATAGCGGGATATGGGGATGAGACTCACAGAAAAGGGCCATCTTCCCAGCTGGAGTGACCATGAGCAAGGACATATGGCTGAGTTTACTCTCAAAGCCAGGGCCCAGGTCCCCAGGGGCCTAGGCCAGAGTGCCTTCTGGCTGACCTCCTGGTCAGAGTCTTCCCGTGAGGCTTTGCATTTACAGGATCTGCACTGTGACAGGCTGAGTTCTGCTCACGTTGTTTGTCACTGTCCAGCTGACCCAGACCGAGGGGGACCCTGGACTTTCACTGTTTCTTACCTTCAGGCTACCCACTAGAGTCTCAGGGTGGAAACAGGGCCTTCCTTCCCATTTTCACAGGGGCTCTCTAACAGGTGGCCTCAACCTCACTTTCACTGTCAAGTCTGGAACCACCCACACCACACACAGAGAGAATTATGACAAGAACTACTGGAAATACACTTCACCACTGACAACGTGCTGAAACACATGCCATTACAACTTCCAGCCAGAATTTTTTTTAACCTAAATTTCATGTGTTCCATTTTAATGTGTTCTCCTCCTCCTTCCTCTCCTCTCCCTTCCCCAGTCTCTTCCTCCCTGCTTCCTTCCTCCAGCACTTCTGACCCTGGTGGCAGCTGCTCAGGAATTATACAGGGGAGCAGGTGGAAGGCAGACCTGCATTCACCTGTTAGTTCTACCAATTCATTGCAGTTTTTTGTTTGTTTACTTGTTTTTGTTTTTTCATCACAGCTACTGGCAACAAAGCTTGATTGTACCCTTAGCAAACTACAGAGAAGCTAGCAAGGGTTTCTCCTGCCAGTGCAAGCATGTGGCTTTGAAGTCTAACCTGCTTGGGTTCAAATTCCAGATTCTCAGCCCCATTTACTGCAACTTTATTTAATTTGCTTATGAAGCAAGGTTACTAAAGATCTCCTTACAGTGTTTTAAGAAAACAGCAGCTAGCACTGGCCTTGCACTGAGGGCGGTGGGAGGGAGGGGCTGGGAGGGAGGAGGCCCTCCCTCCCCCAGGCCTGTGTCAGACTGTAAAAACACTGTAGCATCTCTCCAGAATCAGTCAGGAGCGTGTGGTGGGGGAGAGCAGGATGGCTGGCAGGGTGAGCTCTGAAGTCAAGGGGTGAAATGAATGAGACCTGGCACCAGAAAGTCTAAGTTCAAATCCTGACTCCCTCACTGACTCATCTGGCTGAAACAGGGCAACTCTATAACTCTGTAAGCCTGTTTTCTCGTCTGAAAATGGGGATAATGAAAGTATTAGGGCTGTGAGAGGTGGGTGCCATCTTGTGCTAAGGCCCTTTGCACAGGTGGGAGAACCAGGCAAATCTTCTATCAATAGCCGGTGAGGCAAGCCCCTCCTTCTGCTATTATCTCGGCGGGCGCCGGTTTTCCTTCTGTGAAATCTGAGAGTTGTGCCGGAGCCTCTTGGAGCCTCTCCCGCCTCAACTAAGATCAATGCTCCTAGGATACTGCCTAAGGGACGAGGTGAGCCAAGGTGTAGCCTGCGGCCCCTCTCACCTACGGCGCCCGGGTTTGAGTCCCCGTAGTGCCTTTTCCCTGGAGAAGGTGCCTGGCGCAGCGCCCACTCTCAGGAATGGGCCTGAGGCCGGGGCTGCGCCAGGCGGGCAGGGGGGCAGGGAAGGGGCCCCGGTGCCCAGGCTCCAGAGCCCACGGCTGCGGGCGGGCTCGGGGGCAGTGCTCCGCGGCCCCCCACTCCGGCCTGTGCATCACTCACCCTCGGCCCATCGCGCAGTCCGGAAGCCGCTGCCCGCGCCGCGCCCTCCCCGCGCGGCACCCGAGCCCGGTCTGCAGCGCCTGCAGCCCCGAGTCCCAGGGGCCGGGCGCGTGGGGCCCGCCCCGCCCCGCCCCGCCCTTCGCCCGGCGCTGGCCGATGGCCCGCCCCATCTGCCCCGCCCCGCCCCGTCTGCCCCGCCCCGCCCCGCCCCGTCTGCCCCGCCCCGCCCCGTCTGCCCCGCCCCATCTGCCCCGCCCCGCCCCATCTGCCCCGGAGGGTGGGCCTGGCGGTGCCCTGGGGCGGCGGGAACGGCGCGGAGGCCGCGCGAGGGGTGACCCCGCACCGCGACGAGGGCGCAGGGACGCTCGCAGGGGACGCTCCGCGGGGAGGCCCGGGTGTGGGCGGTCTCCGGGGCCTCCGCGGGACCAAGACCCTCGGGCTTCCAGCAAAGGCTCGTGCGTGGCGCCAGACTCGCCGGTGCGAGCGGGGGACGACGTTACCAGTGACAGCCAGAGCTTTGTCGTCTTTCCTTTCCTCGACCCCGTTTAGGAGCTCGGGTCCGCTGGTAAAGAGAACATCAGCGTCTCTTCCCCGCCCCGCCCGCTGAAGGAGGACCTCCCTGCGCCCGGAGGAGACGACGGACCCGCAGGCCTCAGGACCGTGCAGCATTTCTGGGCCACGGGGCTGACGGGGCTGGGTGGGGTGGGGGCGGGGCTGAGGGAGACCTTCGCGGTTAGTGTTACGTCACCATCCCTAGTCCTGACCTCCAGACCTCTTCTCCTCTACTCTCAACACAGATCGTTTTAGTGTCATTTGATCTGTGATTCTTGATCTTTGTAGAAGCAGATGGGCATTTTAGAACTTGAGACATACCTTTTAGAAAATGGCAAGTAAAATCAGCCTGGGATTTGAGTTCATGGGTCTCCGGAGCCCTCTTGAGAGGAGAGGGGCTGTGCTAATCGTTGCTGTCGAGGCTGCAGGATTTGGGGTCAAGAGATTGGGCTCTGCTATCTATTTCCTGCATGACCTTGCCATGGTACAATTGCTCTGGGCCTCAGTTTCCCCACCTGCAAAAATGAGGACGCTAAAGATGACCAGAGATTCTTCAACTTTGCATGAATCTGTGGAGAATGCCCCATCCTTGGCCAGCTCCGGGCTTCCTTGGGATCAGGGACCCCCACTTCTGCACAACCCAAAGGTCTGGTCATCAAAGCAGAAGCCAATAACTGGTTCTTCTTTGAGTTTTTAAAAAACAATGGGCAAAATTCAACATAGCCCTTAACCTCTGCGTATTCAGCCTATGCTCAATAGGATAAATAAGCATAGCTCCAGGGTAACATACTAGTTCCCTGGGGCTTTCCAGCACTTGGGAATGAGTCATTCTCTCTGATCTAGTTGATGGTGATGGAATGACCAGGACTGGGGCTAGCCTGGAGTGATGATTGCGTTTGAGGAAGCAACCTGATGTGCCTTGCACTCCTACTGTGTGTCATGCACTGTGCTAGTGCAACATGTCAGAGACCCCACAGGATCCCCTCCACAACCCCAGGGAATGGGTGTTTTCATGCATGGAACATGAGTGTCCATCATCAGGGTCCTCAGAAGGAGGATCACCTTTTCCTTCAGTATTCAATGAGACTGTATTTGGTCTCCAGTTCACTTACAGTGGGTGTTGTGGATATTGTTTGTTTCCAATCCATTATCCATTTTCTTTTTTGGAAAAAAGAGAGGAAAGAAGGAACAGAAAAGGAAAAAAGCTGGGGTGCCTGGGTGGCTCAGTCAGTTAAGCACCTGCCTTAGGCTCGGGTCATGATCTCGGGATCCTGGGATAGCGCCCTGAGTTGGGCTCCCTGCTAAGCGGGGAGTCTGCTTCTCCATCTCCCTCTGATCCTCTCCCCTGCTCAGTCTCATTCTCTCTCAAATAAATAAATAAAATCTTTAGAAAAAAATAAAGGGAAAAAAGTTGAGAAAGAGAGAGAGCCAGTAACTTGTTTGGAGTAGCACCATGCCAGCCCCTAGTGATGGATCATGACCAGCTGCATTTTTTTCATACGGCACTTGGAACAACCCAAAAGTGGGTCATGAAATTAATTTAGTAGATGATGCAACTTGTATTTTTAAAAATGGAAGAGAAAATATCAGTTTACAGCACACAAAGTAAATATAAGTTATGTCTTATGAAATTTTTGTTTGCATTATTTATATTTCAGTTACGTGCATTAGGCTGACATGAAATGTGTTTGTCACTGTGGGCTATGGTCAAAAAGTTTGAAAGCCGCCATCACAGTCAATCTTGATAATCCTTTTCATGGCTTTCCCAGTTTCCTTTGAAGCTAGAAGGACCAGATGACCCACTTTGGAGTGAAGAGACAGGGAAAAGTGTGCTGGGGGTGGGGATGAAGTCAACTTTTGCTTTCCTGGTGGAAGGAACAGAATACCCCTTTCACTTGTCTTATTCTCTCTAATGTGGCTACCATGTGTAATTTATGGAGCACTGGCAGCTATGTTGAGATCATGATAAAATATGTCCATATGCTAAGGCTGGTGGACCATAAAGATAAAAAGAGTCTGGGTCTTATTTACATCATGAGGCTCCTGTACCATGCCTGTACTGCCTACTCTAGACTTGTCATGTAAAAAAAAAACAAAACAAAACCCTATTTATTTAAGTCAGAGATTCATATTTTCTATAAAGGGACAGAGAGTAAATATTTTGGCCTAGTGGGCTAAATGGTCTGTGTTGCAACTACTTAGCCCTGCTGTTGTATTTTGAAAGCATCCATAGACCACATATAAACCAAAGGGCGTGGCTGTGGCTCCAATAAAACTATGTACAAAAACAGGTGGCAGGTTACATGTGACCCTGGGCTATAGTTCGATAACTTTTTTCCTAGACAGTCTTACCACCTTTATTGCCTCTCTGATCTCATCTCCTCTTACTTCCCCTCCTTCTCTCTGCTCTAGTGATACTCTTTTTCCTGCATAGGCCTGCTTGCACCACAGGGCCTTTGCACTTATTGTTGCCTCAGCTGGAAAGGCTCTTCCCCCACATGTCCTCAGGACTCATTCCTTCGTCTTCTTCACATCTTTATTCACAACTCACCTTCTCTTTGAAGTATTTACTGGTCTCCTAACTAAAATGCTCCTCACTGGTTCACACATACTACTCTCTGGCAAGCTATATGTTTTACTTCTTTAGCATGAGCTACTTGAGGGAGGAAGACTGTTTCTGTTCCCTTAGAGATTGACTCTGTCTGGAATGTGGTAGTGTTTGAGCAATATCTGGTATGCGATTTTTTTTTTCCCTTTCAGCCAGATTCAGGTAAGAAAACAAACTCAGGGAGGCTCAATATGGACCTGATGAGTCAAGTAGTAGAATCTGGGTTTGTACTCTCGTGGCCCTGGGAAGTCATGTTTGTGCCACCAAGGAATGGGGGTAAAACCACATCTACCTCTATTGAAAGATTGGGCTCCTGCAGAGCTGAGGCCATCCAGAAGTTTCTGCAAGACTTCTTGCCCTAGCGCACCGCACCAGTAAAGGGGGCCTCTGGGAGTCCTTTAAGGAGCAGGGCACAATCCTGCTCATCTTGGGCAGTTTCACTTTTTATAGCATTCCCACATCAGAAAGTCTTTAGAAAAGTCATTATTTTGTGAACAATACAGACTGACTTGTAAGATCTATGAAAAGCCAAATGGAAACACTCATGATCCAACCTTTTTAGTCAAGAACCACAAGAATGAATTCGTGTTTGATTTGCAAGGGGCTAAACTTAAAGGAGCCTGAGTCTGATAAAACACAAGTGACTTCTTGCATCAGATAAGGCTGTCACTGGGGCAGGGTGCTGGGCTCAGCTTTTGCTTGAGGCTTCTTGGCACCAGTGCACTGTTCCAAGAAGGCTGAGAAATTACCCTCTTTCCTCTGGTGCTTTGAGAGGCAAGTTGTGAAAATGCCTGGGTATAATCACATGTTGTTGAGGTGCAATTTAGATTTTTCTGAGTCTTGAAAAATAGGTTTATATAATTGAACATAAATGTTATTAATAATGAGAATCATTTTCAAGGCCATTCCCTGAAAACGGTAAAGAAAAGCTTGAATTAAAAATGCTGGGAGACTGGAGGGTATTATGCTGAGTGAAATAAGTCAATCAGAGAAGGACAAACATTATATGGTCTCATTCATTTGGGGAATATAAAAATAGTGAAAGGGCATAAAAGGGAAAGGAGAAAAAATGAGTGGGAAATATCAGAAAGGGAGACAGAATATGAGAGACTCCTAACTCTGGGAAACGAACTAGGGGTGGTGGAAGGGGAGATGGGCGGGGGGTGGGGGTGACTGGGTGACAGACACTGAGGGGGGCATTTGATGCGATGAGCACTGGGTGTTATTCTGTATGTTGGCAAATTGAACACCAATAAAAAAATAAATAAAATAAAATTCCTGGGAGGCGGTGGGCAACTGGGTGGCTTAGTTGGTTAAGCCTCTGCCCTCAGCTGGGGTCATGATCCCAAGGTCCTGGGATTGAGCACAGGGTCAGTCTCCCTTCTCAGTGGGAAGCCTGCTTCTCTCTCTGCTGCCCCCCCTGCTTGTGCTCTCTCACTTTCTCTGTGTCAAATAAATAAAATCTTTAAAATAAAATAAATAAACTTGCTAGTTAACTGCCTGGATGACTTTGCATGATTTTATTCCCTTTGCTGTCTCTGACAGAAGATTCAGAACAAGTGGTTTCTAAAGCAGGTTTTCAAAGTCTTCATGATTTCAAACGTATATTTTTTAGAAAACAATTGGATGATTGCACTGGATTGAGGTCTGTAAGATCCAGTTTAAACCAAGAAGCTTTTCTTTGCCTTTAATAGGCTCTGTTTTATTATTATTATTATTATTTATTATTATTATTATTTTTGGCTCTGTTTTATTAAACCCACCAGCAGGAAGAGACCACTTAGAGAATGCCACTTGCTTTGATGGAATCCTTGGGTGGTGAGGTCATCCCATTGCATGATCTTAACACAAGAAGGATTTGCTATCAATTTTCAGATGATTTCTCAAATAATCTGCCTACCATCTACCCTTCTTTCCTATGTGAAATGGTTTTCATTAACTCCATTTGTTAGCATATAAATAATTACTTCAGGTTAATATATAGAACTCTACAGTCCACACTAGATGCAGGCTAAAAATGAAAATTCTCTAAATGGACATAAATTTGCATAATGTATGCCACATAACCATCTTCTTGTTAAACAGACACATACATACACACACATACATATCCACACGTGCATGCATGTACACATGAACACGCCCTTTCCATATTACATATTTTTTGTTCTTTATGTTTATACTTTGGAAAGTGTTTGTATTCCACATCGCAGAGCTAATAAATGCCTAGGCCCGGTGTTTCCTAGGAGGGAGAGAGCTTGCTTTAAAAGATGAGATAGCTAAAAATTGCTGATGAAACTTCCTTTTGTGGAAAAATATTTGCTTAGCTCAAGCCCTTTCTCTACTTGGTCTTGAGAAAAGGACGTCAGTGTCCCTAAGTCTGCTCCAAAGACATGTGAGGGCAAGGATAGGCAGAAACCTATAGGCAGGAATGATAAAGAGGTCTGGTTTGTAATGAGTCAAAGGTCTTTCCCCTCACCTTCTCTTCCCTAGTTTCCTGACACTGGATACATATAGATACAAAAATGTGTTTGTTCATCCAATAATACAAATCAGAAAGCTAAAGAAGGGACATATATCCACTTCCTTATACTTTCCCTGCCTTCTCAAGTCTCTGCGATCTCACAGTCTATGTCACCTCTCCACCCACCCACCCTTCATACGTCTTGCCACCTTCTACTTGGGCTCTGCTCCTGGAGGATGAAGACAATGTGGGGCTGCCAGAAACTCGATTAGTATGAATGGAGGTCATATGACCATGAGTTGCTAACATATCAGAAATAGGGTGAAAATAACTATGGCAATGCAAGATGTCTGAATAAATTGCATTTTCAATGTAACTATAATTTTAATAATAGAAAATGACTATGTACTTTGATATTTTGATTCATTTCACAAATGGCAAGGCTGTTGGCTGGACATGGCATGAAATAGTCCAAGGGCAGGAAGATTTAGGGAAGGACAGTTTCTCAAAGTTTAACGTTTTAAGAAAGGATTTCCCTCTACAGAGTCTGGTGTTGCTTGGGAGCTAGAATTCCTAAGAACAGCCAGATACTGACTGCGATTCAAAGTGGCAAAATAATAAACGATTATGACCTTCCCTCCAGCCAGATATTAAACAGCCAAAGGAAATGGAGACTTTGCAGATGGAAAAGAAAGAAACCTTGAGAGAGAATGAGCACAGAGCGTTTGCACAAACAAGGGCCATTTGTCCAGTTCCTGGGCTTTGTATTTCAAGGCAGATCACTCTCGGGGCACTCTGAGGAGACTCACTAGCTAGAGAATATGGCTGCTGCTGTGTCCTGGAGGGAGGAACAGCCCCTCTATCTCTTCTTCAAAGCATGCAGTTTCCCAAGGAATGTAAAACATCCTCAGCAGGGAAGTGGCAGGCTGGCCAGACTTGACCCATTAACCTTGTGTTTAAAAGATGTTTCAGCTGGGTTGACCTCACCTCTGAACCTGCCTTCAGAGCCACCTCTGTTTCATTCTTGGTGTGCTAGGGGCTGGCTTTGCTGAGTTTCCTTCCCAACCTTTGTGACTATGAACTCTAGACCTGTCTTTAAGGCAGGATTGTGCCCTATAATAATAAATGTCTTCAAATTTGTGTCCATTTGAGAATCATCTCTGGCTTTTCACTTTGGAAACTCCATCTCAGCATAATAAATAAGATGGTGACCTTACAGTGGGGATAGAATATGAATGATCTGTGTATTAGTCACAGTTCTCCAGAGAAATAGACAGATGATAGATATGAGAGATAAAGAGATAGAGATAGAGAGATGGAGAAATATATATATATATATATATATATATAGAGAGAGAGAGAGAGAGAGAGAGAGAGAGGCTGAGATTTATTTTAGGGAAGTGGCTCATTTGACTATGAGAGTTGATAGGTCCAAAATCTTATGGGCAGGCCAGTAAGCTGGAGACTCAGGTAAGAGTTGATATTGCAGTCTTAAGTCTAAAATGTGCAGACCAGCACACTGGAACCACTAGGCAGGGGTTCTCTGTCACAGTCTTGAAGCAGAATTGCTTCTTCTTTGGAAAATCTCTGACTTTTCTGTAAGGCCTCCAACTGACTGGGTGAGCTTTCATTATGGAGGAAGATTATGTGTTTTATGGTGATTTACTACTGATTTAAATGTTAATCACATCTAAAAAACATTTAGACTGGTATTTGACCATGTAATGGATGACCATGGCTTAGCCAAATGGACACATAAAAATAACCATCACAACCAGTGAGTTTGGGCAACAGCTATACCTCATCTTGTCCTTCTCAGAACAGACTCTGTGACCTAGTATCTGTGGCAGATACTCGGCATTCCAAGACTCTTCAGGATGTAACAGTGCTTTCTTCCCCAGGGGTTTCATGCTTTAACATACCTATATAATCTGTGGCAGGTTTTTGAGGACCTTTTGCTTCTCAATTGGAACATTTTTGGTAAAGGGTCAGATAGTAACTATTTTCATATTTGTAGACGTACCATTTCTCTTGCCACAACTCAAGCCGTAGGTAACCTGAAATGAATGGTGTGGCTGTGTTCCAATAAAACTTCATTTACAAAAGCAGGCAGAGGGTCCCTTGATTTGGCCCCTGGGTAAAGATAGAGTTTGGGGTGATATCACACCATTTCCCCCTGCCAAACCTGCCAAACCCAGAAACTATATTCTGGGTTGGGATGCTTTTAGCTGTGAGGAATGAAAGACTCAAAATCAGTTTTATCATCTCATGGAATAAAAAAAGTCCCAGGAATAGGTAGTTTCAGGGTTAAGTCAAGGTCTCAAAGGCATCTTCAAGGACCAAGGTTCTTTCCACTTCTGTACTCTGTCATCTAGTTTCCCCTGGTACTTGCAGGGTGTTCCCGTGTTTCCTGGGAGACATGACCACATTCAGTGGAAGAAGAGAAAGGGTGTGCTTTAGTGCAGCTCATTTTAGGAGCAAGGAAGTCTTTCCCAGAAGGTACTGGGCCATCTCCCTTGGTTCTCATTAGCCAGAATGAGGCTGTGAGCATGCTGCAGAGGGTGGACGCTCTGTAACTGGCTGGGAGAAACACATGGCTGGCCAAGGGGATGAAGGTAGAATGATTAACCATAAAAATTCAGGCTCTACCAGCAAGCAAGCAATCAATGGTTTCCCTGGGAAGAAGCCCAGCAATGCTTGCTCTAACTGCTAAGTCTCAGAAGAAGCCAGCAATGCCTGCTCTAAATCCTAGGCCTATCATAAGAAGAGAGCTGGAGGTGGGCAAAGTGGCTGCCTTGTGATAGTGAGCAGGGTTTGAAAGAAGAGAAGAAGGAAAACAGTCTGAAGAGAAGTTCAGGAGGGTGGTTTTCTCTGTGAAGTGCAATGTAAGGGGAGGGTGGGAGATGGGGGACAGTGGAGGTTCTGGTTAACTATGAGGTAACCCTGGCTAGAGAAAGGGAGCCACCCAAGCCCAAAGATGGGGACTGAAAATGTCCCAGGAGACATGAAGAGTGCCCAGGGTACCTGCAGCCAGAAAGTTCCCCCTCTCCCTCACCCAGTTGCTAGGAGAGCCTTGGCCAGCAACCTCCTGGCTCAGGGGAGCAAGAGGCTTGGGGAAGCTGTGCTGGCTGGTCTCTATCTGTTAATCTCCTTTACAGCCCCCAGGGCCTGGGGTGCAGCAAGCAGGAGCAGCAGGAGACCTGGGCCCCAAGAAAGAAACTGGATGACTAACCTGAGTGTTTAAGCTGTATTCCTAAGGGGCAAAGTGACATTTACTTAGCTATTCCTTCTTGCATGGTGCTGAGGCTGGGATTTTTGTCCTAGACCGTGAGCAGGCCATGCAGGAGGGCTGGACACAGCTCCCAGGCTCTGCTGGCCCTAGCTCTGCTCTGGCCTATCAGCTACCCAGAGAAATCCAGAAGCATCCTCCCCTCCCCTCTGTGAGCAATCCAAGGCAGATCAGGTTGAGGTGTGTGGGGGGTGGGAGGCAGAAGAGCCCATCTAGCACTCTTCCTTTCCTTTCCTTTCCTTTCCTTTCCTTTCCTTTCCTTTCCTTTCCTTTCCTTTCCTTTCCTTTCCTTTCCTTTCCTTTCCTTTCCTTTCCTTTCCTTCTTTCCTTTCATTCCTTTTTTTTTTCAAGAATATGAAATTGAGTTTTAGTGACACATGACAATGGATAATACATGATTCATTCTTACCTATAGTCATATCTGGTACCATAATTCGATTTAGATATATTGTATAGGATGTACCAACAATCATCTTAATAACCAAATTAGCTCCATGACTTTGCTTGGGTGACACTTTTAACAGTGAACTCGAGGTCACAACACAGTAACCGTCACCAAAGTTCTGAATGTAATGGCTTCTCTGCCCAAGCAGGTTGTAAATAAATTCTCAATAAAACCTGGCATCCCCTGAAGGGATTCTAACTGTCAGAATAGTTTATCAAGACTGTTTCAGAGCAGATTAACTCCAGAAACCCATGCTGTACACAATATCACACACTGAGGGTGCTTAGTGCTCACGAGGAAAACCACACCTGGACATGTGAGAAAGTGTGAAAAACAAGATAAACCCAGCACAACCAAAGCAGGGAGCTGGTTTTCTGCCTTGTTCCACCTGAGCCAGTTCTCCCCATTCTCTGACTTTCTTGATCCCTCCCTGTCCCTTGCCTCCTCTCCTTCAACTCCAGAGAAAAATTAGTTTCAGATGACTTAGTTGGAAGAGATCTTAGCTTAGGGTCATCTGGTTAATACTCTTCTCATTCAGAAGATAAGTGGGGAGAGACCCAGAAGAAGGGATATGATCAAGGCCACAGGCCGTGAGGTCTATGTCCAGTCTCAGACTTTGGTTTCCTGATGTCACTGAGAATTCAGACTCCAGAGTGGAGTGGTTTGCTGACTCTATTGTGTTTTAGCTGTATGGTAGTGTGCGAGATACTAAATTCTTCATGCTGTGGTTTCTAGTCTATAATATATGATCATAACATAAAGGCTGTGAAGGTCAGAGGACATGGAAACCACAAAGCACTGAATGCCTGGCGCACACTTGGGTCTCAGTTCATTGTTGTTGATACTATTCTTTACCTTATACTCTTTCTACTGCACAGAAATCCTCTTTGTTATGTATGGAAAATACATCTTCAGGCTTCAGATTCTGATGGACTTAGCCACGCTTCCCTTGTCTCAGGATGGATGATTATAAGCCTGATAATATTCTAGCTCTACTTTTGAAGCTCACCACAAATCTACCTTCATAGATTGCCTTCTGAATTCACCTCTCATGGCACATTGTTTGCAATTTCCTTGTTATGCTTATATTTGCCTCATGGCAGCCACACTTACGGTCCACCTATGGGATGGGACAGCATGTCTGACTCACTTTGGCCCAGCACTTTGCATGGTGCTTGATTCACTAGTAAGTAGGTGTTTAATGAACATTTGTTGAGTTAAACAGACCTTTGTCTCTAATGACCTATTTCTTAAGTTTCTACTGGTGCTACTGGTTTCAAAGTAAGGAGCTATGTTGCACTCTGGAAAGAGGAACCCAAGACTTCAGGGCTATGAATATCTCAGTGAGTTTTCTGGAAACTGGAAACTGAAGTGATAGTAAGCTGTTGCACCCTCACCCCACTCAGATCCATGTGCAACCTCACACAGAAGCAGCTGTTTGGGGACAAATGAATCATCACAGCCATTGCCCACCCACTTTGCTTGTTATCTTCTCTTTATTTTTTTTTTTTTTGTTATCTTCTCTTTAAAGGAAAATTTGATATGAGGCTTGCAGAGGCTTTCAGTATCCATTAAGTGCTAAACATTCCATTGGAGGGGCTCTTGCATCTGCCCCAGTATATTCCCAGGATACTTCTCCAGTTCTAATGCTCTCCTCTTTCCCAGATCACTGCATAAGAGATTATGCAAATTTCCAGAAACCCACAATGTACACAACATCACACAGCCTATCTTTAGACTCAGAATTGGATTTCCCTTGGGCATGCTCTGACGTCTGGGCAAATGCTCCTTACTAATGTGCACAGCTGGGCATCTCTCCTTTATGGAGCTGGCTTTGGAGATGACCTAATTCCCTCAGGCCCCAAATCTCAGCAGAGCCCCATGGGAATATACTCTTGGTCTCATGGAAGCTTCTTTCTATGAAGCTCTTTTCACCCAGGTCATAATATGAAATTGAAAGTGTAATCTTTCACTTAAATGAAACTTGGCTTCTCCAAATTCCCCTTCTCTTCTGTGCAAAGGTCTTGACTTATCAGTTCTTCCTCAATCTCAGAACAGTGGTAAGATAACCAGCCAGGCAGATCCCATGGGACAATAAGACGGTCCCTCTGTGTCTCCCAAGAGCATTACATTTCCTTCCCTCTCCGGATGGTCAAACAACTGACTCTGTCAGATGGCCCACAGCTGTCTAGACTCTGGCTGAGCCCAGAGCTTTGAGGAGAAGATACAAGAAGCTGGAAGACTGAGCAGTCTACAGAGAAAGCTTGACATTTTGTTCAGACAGGGGATGGGGCAAGAGGTTTTCCCATTTCCCATTTGGACTGACTAACAACTATGTTTCCTTTGAGAGATTAATGAGGAGTGGGATTGCATAGAACCCCAGGAAGAGGCTCAAGTTTGTTCTTAGGATAAACATCATTGGCAAGGGATGGCTCCAGGCTGAGCTGAAAGGAGTAGATGGGGCTAGGGAGCCCACAAAGAGAGCTACCTCCTAGCAGAGTTGACTAAGGAGGTAACAGAGGACACCAGAGCCCCTGTAGACAACCTATGTTCCAGGAAAGGAGCATTCAAGGGGGACCAGGGGGGTGATGTTTACTGAGTCGTTTCCAGCTGCCAGTCCATTCTTGGAAGTAGGTACTATTATTATCCCCTCTTTACAAATAGGGAAGTGGAGGCTCAGAGGGGTTATATAAACTCTGGCCACATAGCTGGTGAAAAGTAGATTTAGGGTTCAAACCTAGGTCCTGTGAACTTGATGGACAATGTTCTCATCAATGCACTCTATTTCTTCAAGATCATGGCAAAGAAAAAAATTAGGAGCTAGGCTTCTGAACTGGCAGTCTGAGGAGCTCAGGGGACCCTCTCCCCCATGAAACAGCTATTTAACTGGAGAATATTATAAATATCAATTATTTAAAATCTCTGGGAATTGTCTTAAAGGCATACAGCAAATGGAGAAACATTAATTTAAGAAAATCCACTAAATCTTGGTGAGAACTGGGAGGGTCTGTGGCATTTGAACCATGACCCTTTCTCTTACCCCACCTCAGCTCTATCTCGTGGAAGCTCTATGCTGGTGCTCTACTCTGGGCAAGTACGGCCAGTAGCACAGGGCCTCCCTCTCACTACAGGTCCCAGTCTACATTATAGCCTCCAAAGGGGCAAGATGCTGGCATTTCTCATCCTCACAGCCCTGTGTTGCAGAAGTTCTATTCTGAGGAGCCGCGGCCAAGATGACTAAGGCCCCTTTCTCCCATAGAGCCCTCACTCCCACAGCAGAAGCAATCTGGTCCAGGTAGAGTGGTCTGAAAATGCCAAACCTCACTCACCCCAGGATGGGGGCTCTCTGCTGGGAGAGGCAAGCTGAGTATTGGGACTGTTTCCATCTCAGTACCTACTTATAGAATGGAATGTCACTCTGGGGAAGCAAAAATGTGCCCTCATCTCTGTCTCTTGTGTAGTGCTACAGATGTTCTACCTGGGGAGAAAGCAGACAGTGAGGCTGAAGAACTCACAGCTCTGCCTCAGGTGACTGACTTTATGTAGAACAGAATGTGGAGAAGTCCATGCATGGCGGGTGGGACAGGTATTGAAAACGATGGTGATCTTGGTAGAGAGCAATTAAAACGATGCTCATAACTCCATGGCATTAGCAGCAACAAGCAAAAGAGAGGAATAGCTAGGAGTTCACTAGAGAATTGGGTAAAGAGACAGCCAAGAAGAGCCGTCTTGGGATCTCAGTCAATTCTGGGAATCGGGAAGGCTGGGTGAAATTGTTAGGCTGTACCTGCTCAGACATGATTAGCAGGAGGTAGGGCAGATTTGAAATCCTTCCTCAATTCACAGCACAGATCCATCAATGAATGGTAGATGTCTCACTGGCACAAGAGACTTAAGCACCAAATACTGGGCTAGAAGGAACTCCTAGAAAGCCAGTCTCAAAAATATAGTCACTCATATGCCTGATAGCCTGGCACAGCTAGGCACACAGCTCTGTGTGTCCAAATTTGTTCTCTCTCAGGAGTGATTAGGAAGGAAACATCCAAGCTACTAGTCCCTGTCTAAATGTGGGGAAAAAATGTAAATTTCTGGGACTGTGATAGAAGTCTCCAAGTCTCACACACACGCTGGTGAAGGGTAAGTATCTAATTGGTCAAAGGCACATAATCACAGCTTTTGACCAATTAATGGCTTATGCTGGCCTGGGGAGAATCCTGCAGAACAGGCTAAAAAATTAAACACAATGAAAAAAATCTGAACAGGGACATAAAGAGGGGAAAACTGATTGACTTCACAGAATTAGTCCAGCTAAGTTAGTAGCCAAACAATGGCAAGAGGATAAACAAATGAATAAACAACTAGAGACCTAGGCAGGGAAGGGGGAGAACGAGTATCTGAGGTAGTTACTATATATTATCTGAAATGTTTAGCTAACAAAATTTTTGAGATATGCAATGAAAGAACATGTGAAAAAGCAGACAATTGACACAGTATTTGAGGGGGTCCAGAAGCAGGACTTGGTGACAAAGACTTGCAGGCAACTATCATAAATATGTTCAAAGGAATAAATGGAAAAAATTGAAATCATACCAAATGTGTTTTCCAACCACAATGGAGTTTAACTAGAATAAATAACATATTCCTAAATGGGCCAAAGAGGAAATAAAAGAAAACTAGAAAATACTTTCAGATGAATAAAAACAAAAACTCCAAGTATTAAATCATATGGGATGCAGCTTGAGCTGCACTCAGAAAGAAATGGATAGCTGTAAATGTATATATTAAAAAATGAGAAATACCTCCTATCAACAACCTAACTTCTACCTGAACAAAAAGAAGAGCAAACTAAAAGCAAAATAAGTATAAGAGAAAGGTGAAAGATTAGAAGAGAAATACATGAAAGAGAAAATATAAACACCATAAAAAAAATCAATGAAACCAAACATTGGATTTTTTTTTTTAAAGTTCAACAAAAGGGCAGCCCGGGTGGCTTAGCGGTTTAGCTCTGCCTTCAGCCCAGGGTGTGGCCTGGAGACCCAGGATTGAGTCCCACATCTGGCTCCCTGTGTGGAGCCTGCTTTTCCCTCTTCTGTGTCTCTGCCTCTTTCTCTGTGTATATCATACATAAATAAATAAAATCTTTAAAAAAAAAAGTTCAACAAAATTGACAATCTTTTAGCTAGGATGACCAGGCAGAACAGGGAAAAGACTCAAGAAATGAAAGGGACTGTAGCATAGTATTATGAACAATATGACACCAACAAATTAGATAACTTGGATGAAATGGACAAATTCCTAAAAAGGAGATTGATGTGCTAATTAACTTGGTTGTGGAAATCATTTTACAATGAATGTGTAAATTAAATTTCACATTGTACACTTAAATATATATAATTTTATTTTTCAATTATACCTCAATAAAGCTGAGAAAAAAGGAAAATGATTCCATTTACAGAAGCATGAAAAAAGAACAAAATACTTAGGAATAATTTTACAAAGAAGGGTAAAGCTTGCACATAACATTGAAAGAGTTTGAAGACAATCTAAATAAATAGAAAGGCACCATACATTGATGAGATGGAAGAATTTACATTGTGAAGATGGCAATGCTCTCAAAACTGATCTGTAGAGTCCATGAAATAAATCCCTATCAAAATTCCAGCTGGCTTTTTTTTTTTTTGCAAAGATTGACAAGCTGATCCTTTATCATATGGAAATATGAAGGACCTTGAAAACCAAACCATCTTGAAAAAGAATAAAGTTGGGGGCTTATACTTCCTAATTTCAAAATATACTTACTACAAAGGTACAGTTATCTGTGCTAATGCCATAAGGACAGATACACAGATCAATGGAATAGAGCTGGAAGTGCAGAAATTTAGTCTATAAATTTTCAACAAAGGAGGCAAAACAATTTAATTCAATAAATGGTGCTGGGCCAACTGGATATCCACAAGTAAAATAATTAATTTAGACTCCACATTCCACCATGCACAAAAATTACCCCCAACTGTTATTTCTAAATTTAAGAACCCAAACTATAAAACTCTTAGAAGGAGATCCCTGGGTGGCGCAGTGGTTTAGTGCCCGCCTTTGGCCCAGGGCATGATCCTGGAGACCCAGGATTGAATCCCACATTGGGATCCCGGTGCGTGGAGCCTGCTTCTCCCTCTGGCTCTCTCTCTCTCTCTCTCTCTCTATCATAAATAAATTTAAAAAATTTTTTTAAAAATTAAAAAAAAACTCTTAGAAGAAAATATAGGAATAAACCTTCATGACCTTTGGTTAGGCAATGGCCTCTTAGATTTGGCCACAAAACAATAAGCAACAGAAGAAAAGAAATAGATAAGTTGGACTTCACCAAAATGTAATCTTTTGTATTTCGAAGGACACTACCAAGAAAGTGAAAAGGCAACCCATGGGATGGAAGAAAATATTTGTAAATCAAGTATCCTATAAGGGCCTAGTATATGAATATATAAGAAACTTTAACAACTCAAAAGACAACCCAATTTCAAAAAGGCAAAGAATTTGAATAGACATTTCTCAAAGAAGATACACAAATGGTCAACAGTGACATGAAAAGATGCTCTACCCTGTGAGTCATTAGAGAAATGAATGTAGAAACCACAATGAATGGATGACAATAATCAAAAAGACATTAACAAATGTTGATGAGGATGTGGAGAAATCATTGTTAGTGGCAATGTAAAATGATGTAGCACCTTTGGAAAACATTTGGCAGTTTTATAAGAAGTTAGACCTTGAGTTACTATTTGATCCAGTGATTCCACCCCTATGCAGATGTCAAAGAGAAATGAAAATATATATCCACCTCAAAATATGAATTTTCATAGCAACATTGTTCATGATAGGCACAAAGTCTAAACAACCCAAATGTCCATCAGCAAATGAAGAGATAAACCCAATGTGGCATATGCCTATAATGGAATATTGTTCAGCCACAAAAAGGAGTAGCATAAGGATACATGTTACAACATGGATGAACCTTGAAAATATTATGCTAAGTGAACAAAGCAAATAACAAAAGGCCACATATTGTATGATTCCATTTATATGAAATGCAAGAATAGGAGTAGCTATAAAGAGAGAAAGTAGATAAATGGTTCTTTTGGATGGCGTTGGGGTTGTGATTGTTAATGGGTACCAGGTTTTTTTTTTAGGAGTGATGAAAATATTGTGAACTTAGATTGTGATGAACTTGATTATGAGTATACTAAAAATAATTTTTTAAATTTATTTATGATAGTCACACAGAGAGAGAGAGAGGCAGAGAGAGAAGCAGGCTCCATGCACCGGGAGCCGGACTTGGGATTCGATCCCGGGTCTCCAGGATCGCGCCCTGGGCCAAAGGCAGGCGCCAAACCGCTGCGCCACCCAGGGATCCCTACTAAAAATAATTTAATTGTGCACTTTAAATTGGTGAATTTTATGTTTGTGAAACATATCTCAGTAAGTATGTTTTAAAAACAAAAAAGAGAAGAAAGAAAGAAAGAAAGAAAGAAAGAAAGAAAGAAAGAAAGAAAGAAAGAAAGAAAGATGGGAGACAGAATGGATTGCACCCCCCCCCCCCCAGTATATCCTCATGATTGATGATCTGCTGTGTCTCTCTGTCTAAGCTGGACAGTGGTGGCTACACTTTTCCAAGGCTCAAGCCCTGGAATCTGGAGTGGAGAAAGGAATTTTTGGACCTGCACTGGCCTTGCCACTGAGACATATCTTGCTTCCTCAGTGCTTCCTTACATTGTGTCTTCCTTGCAGGGCACTCACACATGGCATGAGGCCCTTGCAGTGATTGGGACATGCACTCACACTGGCCTGGATGATTTTGTAACCTGAACAGCACTTTCCCCATCCTTTTGGTTGAATCACTGCACCAATCCTGAGAGAAGTGCTGTTATTCCCACATAATAGGGGAACCTGAAACCAGAGAAGTTGAAGGTTGGCCAAGGTCTATCAGCAGGTTGGAAGCAGAGCCAATGATCCCAGCCCAATGTTCTTTCTACTTCCAATTGCTCTGTTCCATGTCTACAAAATGTCTGCTCCACTTTCTGCTGGGAAAGGGAAAAGAACAGGATAGGATCAGCCATTCTGGTCTTCGTTTCTCATCAGGGAAAAGGGTTATTACAACATCTTTATGGGCTAGCTGTGGGTAGGGATGCGCTGGTAGAATGTCTTGGGCTGAGAATCAAATGATGACATGTGGTGTTCATCTGCTCATCAGGAGGTGCCACTTTCTTGTCTGGTCTACTGACAGAGGTGAGGGGCTCCAGGCTGTTTAATGATCTCATCCCAGCTGTGCTGTTGTTGTTTTTGTTGGCAGCAACAGCATGTTTGATAGAATTATTTTGCTAAGTTAGGGAAGATCATAATTGTTTGAGCCCCTAAAGCATAGCCAGCAAACTCTCGCTTTACTGATGATGGACACTGGGAAGTCCAGATGTCTCAGGAGGGCAGGAGCATCATATACCTTGGAACTCTTGACATGTGCCTCCCCTCTAAGACCCATTCCAAACAATGCTCTGCTTCTTGGGTTTACAGAAGTGTTTATTAAACAGCTCTGATACTGCACTTCAGGGTTTGCTTCTTGTGAACTGGTCATCCGTCCCCACCCTGCTGGCTGGGGTTCTGAGAACCGAGAACAGAGCAGAAGCAAGGGGTTCTCCAGCAGCCTCCCATGCCTGTTCTGTGAGGGTGCCTGTGTCTATCAAATTCCCCTAACGCATGTGACAGGTGCAGAACCCCTGGCTCCTCCCCACATAGGTTTCTTCTGTGCCAAGGGGCCTGCCTGGGATATCTGGCCCATTAGGAACTGGGCGCCATTCCTGTATACCAATACCCACATTCTGTTATTACTCTGTGGATTCTCAGATTCTGAAGCTCTTCTTTGGTGGCAGATAAGCAGTTTCACCACTTCCATTATCAAGGGCTCATCGGAACATATTTATTTGTTTGTTCTCTCTTGGTTTTACAGGAAGAACTATGTTATTACGGGAAGAGGGCTGCTCATTTGGGACACCTGTTGAATTTAGGCACCAGACTGATCATCTGGCCGTTATTCCCACATATTTGCAAAGTAACTCCTAGGGGATGTCTAAAAATGTCAGGAATGAACACATATTTATTACCTAGTCCTTAAATTATGTGCTCTAAGGGTTGCTCTGTGGAACCGGGGTGCTTGCTCTCTCACACACACACTGGGAAACACTATCACTGTTTCTACAGATCACCCATTCACTGAGATTGCCTATGAAGAATAATGTGTCTGCTCTTCTATGCAATAATCCCACGGGCCAAATGACACTTTTTTGAAACAAATACCACTTTGAAAACCCTTGAAGGAATTTCTGATTCAAATTTCTTTGTTTGTTCTAGGTTAATGGTCACTTCTGTAGTCCAGTGGCAGAGAGTTAGCCTGCCTGCCCACTTCCCTCCTATCCCCCCTCTTCCCCTCCCCTTCTCTCCCTTACATTTTAAACAAATGTATACTTATCACCTATTCTGCCACCAGGCCAGTAGGCATGGCACAGCCACTTCTCTGGGCTGTGTGTCTCCGGAGCACCGTTTCCCTGCCCACCCCCCACACCATAGGCTCTGTGTGCTGTGCTGTGCTGTGCTGTGCTGTGCTGGGGCTCTCATTGCTGAATCGTTGTTGCCTTCCAAGATCTTTTAGTTTACATCATCTGCATGGAATCTCGGGAAAGTTCATATGGTGGGGATGTGGGGAGTCCTCAGTGATGCTTCTGGAATGAGCTTGCTTTTCCCTGCAGTGAGAACAGAGTGGCATTGTTCCCTGAAGGGCTCTGTAACTCCCGCTGCCCAGCGCCAGCCCCAGGAATGCAGAGAATGCGGCCCACTGCTCCTGCTGCTCCCATCCTGCAGGGCTTGCAGCCTTGCTTCCCTCAGGAGCAATCTCACCAGGGGGTTGGGATCTAGGGCCACCTTCCACACCTGCCTTTGAGATGCTTAAGGAGTCAACACGTCCCTGGGCCTTCTTAGCTGGATTGTTGCCTCAGAGATGGGATGGATGATGAGTCCTTGCTGAGTGCTGGGCCCCGTGTCAGGAGCAAGAGAAGTCCATTGGCTTCTGGGGCTGAAGCGGCCTTATGCAAAGCACAAGGATCTCCCCCACTCCATGTCTCATGGGAAGGAGGAACCTCTGTTGGCTTGAGGCAACATTAGCTTCATTTGTGCCTTCCTTGAGGCCTCTGTAGGACCTGCCATGCCACTCGATGGTCCCAGAAGCCTAGCTATCATGGGGATATCTGGTCACCCCTTGAAGCACTAACTTGTGAGAACCCCAATCTCCCTGGAGGGCCCCCAGACACCAGGAAACTCCAGGCAGGGCCATCAATCAATGCAGACTCCTTGCTGAGTTTCCCTGAGGCTGGAGCAAGTCACTCAGAATAGGCTGGTGTCTGTGAGAGAAGATAGGAAGATAGGTGCTTGTGGGGGAGGGATAATAGGGGTGGTGTCAGAGGTGGTCTCCTCAGGCTCACTGTCCCCATCATCCGGGTTTTCGGTGAGAGATGGGATGATTCTGATCATACTGTCTTCAAAGTGTACCTGCTTCTTCTTGACCAATGAGTCAGCTGGCTCCAGCGTCAGCTCGGTCAGAGTGTCTGGGTGCTGGAGGGCATTGGGCTTCTTGGTCCCCTTCAGAATGCTCTTCATGTGGATGAGGAGGGAGCCGGTCCCCTCTTTAAGGGCTCCGTGGAAGGTGTAGGTTTGCTCAGTGTCCCCCGAGCCTGTGGTGCTCACAGCACTGCTGGAGGGGTCCGTGTACTGCTCTGGGGGAGCCAGCACCTCTGGGTCGGCTTTTCTTTTCTTCTGTTTGCTCAGCAGGAAGTAGGCCAGGCCAGTGATGATGAGCATGGAACCTGGAAGGGATGTGGGAGGTCAGGATGCTAGACGTGTGTCAGAGAAGAGCCAGAGGCTGTCCAAGCCCACCATTCCAAAGGGCCACCGTGGCACACTCAGGCCCTCTGGGCTCCAGCCTGTGCATCTAATCTGTTCTCACATACCCACTTCAGATTCAGGGGGCTGGCCTGATGTTTGGCTAAGGGATGTCAATAGGGCCAGAGTTGTGCTGGGGCCCTCAGCCTGAGAGTTAGCTGGGGACCCTGTGCCTGAGGCCCCCTGCCAGTTGACAGCCAACCCTGGTGCTGCCTGCTTGGCCTCTCATCACCATGCTTGGCCACCCTGTTAGGATAATATGTTGGGTTGGGGCTGCAGTGGCTGCAGTGGGCCTGCACTCTATTTTGGATACTGGACATCCACTGCTGAACTGGGCTTCCTTCCATTCCCAGAAGTGGGGAGATGTTCTTTCCTCAGCTTCCCTAATAAACATGGAGGAAAGTATAAATCCTATTGGGTGGGGCTGGCCTAGCCTGGGTGCCCCTTTTATGTGTACTCCCTACAACCTCACCCCCTCGACCCTTGGTCTCCAAGTCAGAGGTCCCTCTGTCTCAGGCTGACATTGTTCTGCTCTGGGTCTCCTGCCAGGAGACCTGTCCTATCCAGAGGGAAGCCTCTGGGCATCTCTCCTTCTCTAAGGAGTGGGAGGTTGTGGCTTGCTTTGACCTCAGCAATGCTGAATCCTCTGGAGTCCACTGAGGGCTGGGCAGAGTGGCCTTGATGCTGTGACAGGTACATTAAAAGAAACCGCAGGAAAGAAGAGGAGGCTCTGCCTTTCAACTTTGCCTCTCTGCCCACTGGGCTTCCTGGCATTTTAGGCAGGTCATGGGGAGGGACATGGTTTTCACAGCTAGGGAGTCTGGGAATAGAAGGGTACTAGCTGGAGGGGTTGTGGACAAAACCCAGGGCTGGGAGCACTGAGTCCTGGCTTCTAGCTGACTAGCACGACCTCTGAGGTAGAGCGGGAGATGAGGAGGCTCTGAGGGGATGCCCGGGGTCCCATCATGGCATGCCTTCCAAACCAGGCTGAGGAGTTTTAGACCTGAATGGGTAGGCACTGGGGAGCCATGGAAGGGTTTGGACAGAGAGGTGACTAGCTCACACTCTCTGAAGGCTCAGATCACACAGGCATTGGGTGAAAAGTCTCTGTTTGTGGGTGCAGCCTCGGGACCTACATGAAGGGACATTCCTGCCTCTTGGTCAGCAGGATATCTGATACTTCCTCATCCCCATGACCTAGGCCAGAGAAGTCAGTGGAGCCAGTGGGGCCCTGGAGCCAGTGTCACTGAGGCCTAGAGAGGAGGGATTCAACCTCTCCTGCTCAGAGCCCCCTGTGGTGGGGGATCCCTGCCTTTACTAATTTCTGGAGCTCCTACCTGGGATGGTCACGTGCCAGACCAGGACAGGGTGGAGAAAGCAGGCCACGGACAGCAGCACGTATGCCAGGAACTTCTGGAAGCAGCCTAACCAGCGGGCTTTCTCCCTTGCTCTGTAGGCCAGGGACTCTGGCCGACACCTGGTGGGAGGGAGTCCAGGATTAGCAGGAAACAGGAAACAACCCAGAAAAGCCCCAGCGACATGTGCAGCGATTAGAGGCTGGGATTGGGATCTGCCATGCCCACGTTATCTTTGGTGGCCTCTGGCTGAACACTCCCCAGGGGCTAGGGTCCTCACCATGGGTTCCACAGTTAGGGGCCTTGCCTGAGTCCTTCCAGAGGGCCCACAGTTTTTCTGAAAGCCTGCCTAATCCTGTCTTTCTATCAAGGGTGAAGGGATCTAAATGATACCATGATTCAACAAAGTCAGTGAGAAGAATAGAAGACTCAGGAGCCCATTTGGAGGTCCCCAGTGGAGTGGAGAAGGCACACAGTATGGGAAACAGCTGGCTGGGGACAGTTGTGTGGACGGTGCACCACACAAGCTGCCTGGCCACCTGAGTGAACTGGCTGGAATCCAGGTCCACCTTGCTCACAGAGCCTCACCTAGGCATAAGATGGCATCAGCCCAGAGGGGCTTCTTTGTGAACTGGCCTGGAGGGATCACACTTGGGCCTGGCAGAGGACTGATGTTGAGGAGGTTTCCTCAGGAGTTTTGCCTCCAGGTTTCAGAGGAGGAAAGGACCTGCCTTTAGCTTTGTCTCCTTCATCCTCTGAATTGGTCTGGAGCAGGGGTCTGTCCAGGCTGGTTTGGGGGCAGTGGTGGGGGTTGGAGGATGATGGGCTGGTCCAGAGCACAGTCCTCCTTCCAGGCACCATAGCTATGGCTCATTGGTGCCCTCTGGTGGACACTTTTGTGACCAGCCCCTGGCTGAGAGAGGAGGGAGTCCAGAGCTGGATGAAATGCTCCTTCCTCTGTGCTGGAGAAGTTGCTAAGATTCCTTGGCAGTGACATTCATCAGAAAGGAGGAAGCCTGTTGCCTCAGGGCTGGGAAACTTGGGAGGCAGCTGATCGTCTTGCAAGGTACTAGGACAGCTGGATTTGAGGCCTGGCTCTTTCTCTGACTACTGAGAGACACAACTGTTTGGGGTCTGAGAGTTGTGGTCCAGGGACAGCCCTTGGCCACCCTGCTGACAGTTTTTATGAACTGAGCACTGCTGGACAGCAAGTATGGGCCTCCATGGCCATGTGGCTTCCCAAGATCCTTGTAGCCCTTGACTTGTGCCTGGGTCCTAGCAGGAAAAAGAGCCAGTTCTCAAATCTAACTCTGCTTACTCCAAGACCACCTGGCCTTCTGCAGGGCCATCACTTCTCCATGGGTGCCTTGGGTGGCACATGCAGCTGTGGGCTGTTCCTGGAGGTGGGGATGGCCTCTGCAGGGGATGCTAGGTGGGGATAGGCCCTGTGTGAATGCTTCACTCCACTCCCCTGATTGGGAGCAGAGCAAGGGGACTGCTGAGCCCTGCAGAGCTGAGCCCATGTCCAGGCAGGGGCTAGCTGTGCTGCAGGGAGGGAACCCATCCGTAGCTTCTTTGGGAGCGGGACATCACAGGGGGATGTGGCCTCATGAAAGGAGGGGTCTGGTGGTGTCTGGGGCTAGGAGGTGATGGAAGGGCTGCTCTTGAGGCTACTTACTGGAAGCAGATGGCCAGCAGCTGAGCCACAAAGTAGGCCCCTTCACACACGGAGATGACAGCTCCTATAAACCTGTGGTGGAGACAGATAAGGGAAGTCTGCTGTCATCTGATCTGCCCTTCACTCTCCCATGGCCTGTTTCCTCATAGCATTTGGGGCTCCTGGCCATCTATGGCCAACAAACTGACCAGGAATTTCCTGACCTAATGCTGCTGCCCAGCCAGCATCTTCCGGGAGTTGCCTTGATGCCAGGACCTGTGCTGGGTTGGGCCTCAGTGGAGGGGTGGGAGCCAGGGCCCAGAGATGGGTGAGGGAGTACAGGCCAGCAGGGGAGGCTGCCTTGATCCCAGCCCCTGTGTGGCTAGAGGCAGGCACGTCTTTCTCCCTTCTGTCATGAGGATAACATTCACTACTTGGTTGTGCCAACCTTAAGTTTGGATCTGTTCCAGACTCCTTCCTTCTCCCCCTATTCCCACTATCCAAACAGTTTCTGACTTCACCTATATGACCTGAATTTGGGTACTGCCCCCTTGAGCCCTGCACTCATCTCTCCTTTTCTGCCTCCCTAATGCCCTGCCATCTGCTCTCCTCTCCCGCGCCTCTATCTGTCCCTACTGGCTGCCCTGAGGGCTCCTTCTGACACCTGAATGTGATGATATTCTCCCCAGTCCAGAAAGCCTCAAACTCCTCATGTTCCAAGTGTGGTACAGGGAACTTCCAATCAGAATCTTCTGGAAAATATGTAAAATCATATATTTCTGTGCTAGCCTCAGACATGATACATCAGAATCTTCAGGAATGGAACTTACATGCTTTATTGGAGGATCCCACTGGCCTATAAAATTGAAATTTCTTAGCATGCCTTTAAAGCCTTACATGAACTTCTATAGTTCTCTGAATACCCAGGAAGCTACCAGGTGCCACAGGGCCTTTGCACAAGCTAGTTCCTCTAGGAAGGACTCCTCTTTCCTCCTTTTGTCTGTCTGGTGCCCTCTTGCTTGGTGTGACCTGAGCTACCAGTCTGTGAACTCATTTTGGCAGTTCCCTCTCTAATTCTTCTCTACAGCCCAGGCCCACTCTGGGAATGGCTTATTGTTAAGTGCTCCATGGACATCACTAGAGTGAATGAATGAGTGAATGAATGAATAGATGTTTGTAAAGCCTTTCAAATGTGGCACATAGTGCTCATTAGATAAATGTTAGTTATTATCATTTTTTTCTCTTTCTCCATGAGCATTTAGTACTTAATCCCTATTCTCTCCTACTCTCTCTCTCAATATCTCCTTAACCCTTATCCCTCAACTTTTAGATTGAATAACTGACATTACATAATGAGCACTCTGTGCCAAGCATGTTCTAAGGACTTTAGAAGTATCAATTCATTTAGTCCTTCTAACAATTTTATTGTTAAAGCACGGTAATAACCCTCAGCCTACAGCTATGGGCACCGAGGCACAGAAAGGTCAGGCTCCTTGCTGTGGTCACACAGCAGATCACAAGCAGGGGCAATATTTGAACCCAGCACCTAGACTCCTGAGCCTGTATTCCTCACAAGCACACCAGGGCACGTACTTTGTAAAACAAGTGTCATCACCTTTTTGTACATCCTGGGATGGGGGACAAGGAGGAAACTGAGGCTTGGGCAGTAGAGTGACTTGGCAGGTGTCCTGTCTGGTGCTATAGAGGCTGTGCCTTTTGAGGCCCGGAAAGTCTGGTCGCTCAGGCGGGGCAGTGAATCCAAGCCGAGAGCCCTGCTGTGGTTGCAAGATCCTACGAACCACGGTCTCTGCCCTGGGGCACCACATTAGCCACTCAGACTCTTCAGCCAATGGTGTGTCTTGCTGTTTGGGGTGAGTGTGAGGAAGGCGGGTGAGGGGCCCCGCAGGAAGGAGAATGACAGGAGAGGAAGCTGGTGTGTAGAGAAGTAGAGAAGAACAAAGACAAAACCAGTGATAGCTCAGTTCCTACTGGAGCCTGCTCTTGGCCTCGACCCTGCTGGGTCCCCGGGATACAGTGCAGGGAGTGACAGCGCTACAGGGGTGTGCTACAACTGAGAGGTGTGCTGCACTCTGAGTGTGAGGGAACACAGAGGCGGGAGTCTGAGATCTGCAGAGGAGACTGCATGTGTGTAAGGAAGGGCAGGAGATGGTGAGGGAAGAGGGAAGCAGGATGTTGAGATGGCCCTTGAGGAGTGAGTGTGGGTGCAGGAGGGATGGGCAGGCGGGCAGTGGCTGCCCATCCCGTGGGGGGCTGAAGCAGTACATAAACTACTGCACAGTGAGGGTTGGGGGGACCTGAGGCCAGAAATAATGTCTTCCAGGCCTGGGCCACAAGGTGATCAGATGGGCCCTCGGGACAGGGACAGAACAATGAGGAAGGGGCAGGCTTCTGGGCAGGATGCAGTTTGCATTAACTGGCTATGGAGCTGACCTGTTACAGCAAGACAATCACACTTACCCCTTACCTGAAGTGACATTTGTGGGGAAGCTAGGTAGAAAGAGAGGATGAGAGAAAAGAGGAAGACCAGGCTTGCTTCTGGATTCCAGGGAGACAGTGCACGGCAGCTGTGGACAGGCTCAGTAAGACACGGAAGGAGTTCAGAGCGAAGAGAAGCCACTTTCAGGCAGCAGGGGCTCCAGGCTTGGGGCAGGCTTCCCAGGGCAGAATACCAGGAAGGAGTATCAGGCTTTGGCAATGTCGAGGTGGGTGGTAAGTCACCCCAGGGGCTCGATGGGATGAGCAACGGCTTGGAGGTGAGGTGATGTAGGTGAGTTTGAAAAAGAGTCAGAAGCTCCTGAGGTGTGTGTAAGTTCAGTGACCAGAAATAAAGTGGAGGCTAGAAAATGGCAGCAAAATATGGCCTGGAGGCCGTGGCAGGGGCTGTCCGGAATAGCCCTGCATTTCTAGGTGGCTAACTTTGTGGTAGTGTGGAAATGGGCGAGGAGGGTGGAAGACTGCTGGGGGATAGTGGGTGTGATCCACTGAGCGAATCAAAGAGCTGCCCTGAGCAATGAGGCAGGGACGGAGGTGGATGTTGTTGGGAAGGAGGCATCTTGGGGACCCTATACGCAAACCATGGCCCAGAAGCACAGGAACTCTGTGTCTCTCAGAATGGGGCTGCTGGAGAAGCTGGTTGGTCAGAGCTGGCAGGGACCCCAAGCTTTCCTCCCTCTTCAGGCCACCACAGCCCAGTGATCTCCTTCCCACTGGCAGGCACTTGTGGACGCGGCTGGCAGGGAAGAAAGGATAGAGGCTAGGGAACTCAGGGGCCCCAGGCCTGAGTCTGGGCCCTGTTGCTCATAAGTTTGCTGACATGGGCTGAGCTGCTTATTCCCTCTGAAGTTCCTAATCTGAAAAACTAGGTCAGTATGCACTTCTACAGTGCTGTCAGTTAAAGGACACAATGTAAATAAAACATTTTTCTGTGCTTGACATGCAGAAGGGCTCAAATACATAGTCTTGAGCTGATTCCTCTCTCTTTAAAATAAGAACTCAGTTAATATTTGCTGACAAAGAAATGATGGAAAAGATGGATGGGTGGACAGATGGCTGGCTGGATAGATAGTAGTCTATGGCTGGCTGGCTGGGCTGGGTGGATGGATAGGCAGGTAGATGGATGGATAGGCGGGTAGATGGATGGATGGGAGGATGGGTGAGTAGGTGGATGGATGGGAGGATAATTATTTTATTTAGGTAGTGATCTGACCAAAGCCCTGCCCAAACTAAGACAATATCCTAGAAGCCCCCTCTGCTTCTTCCACCTGTGGGACATGATAGAGTTAGTGTGGGAAAGGGGTAGGGGGCTGCTCTGTGTTAGTCTGACAAGACAGACTCAGGGGGAGCCAGAGCACAACACTCAGGCAAGGAGGGGCCCATGCAAACATACTCACAGCAAATAAAAAGCCAGGCTTTTGAACTGCCCCTGGAGGAAGGTCTCAGTGCCCACGCCGATCAACACTAAGAGGGGAAGAGAAGAGAGAGTGGGCTCAGGTGCTCTAGCCACACTGTGGCCCTGCGGAAGGTTCCCCGGCTGTGGAGTGAGCCTTCTGCCTCAGGCCTGAGAATCAGGGTAGGCTCTTCTGTACACGACACTGGGATTAGTGGCTGGGAAAATGTAAGAGAGCAGGAGCCTTCTGGACTGGTCTCTTGAAACCAGAGGGGTTTCAGGAAGAATCCAGAGGTCTTTTAATCCAGCCCCCAGAGCACAGATGCCTTTGCTTCTCTGCCCACATTGGGTGTGCCACCACCCCTGGTGTCCCCAGAGACAACTTGTGCTAACAGGCCACCAGCCCCTCTGTTCCACAGCTGTCCTCCTCATGCCACGGCTTCAAGGGCCCTCACTGTCCTGCAGTCCATACCCATATGTGCTGTGTGTCTGGGGTCAGTGGTTGGCCATGGGTGGGACCTTCCCAACCCCCATTCCCTTGCTCAGATCACTGTTCTAGCTGTTTCTGTGGCCATCTTTCCACTTGCTGGTTGGGTGGCTGTGTAACTTGCTCCTGGCTCCTGGCTCTGGACCCAGTGCTGGTTAAGAACCTGAGGGTTTGCTCTGATCAACTTCATCCCTCCTCTTGCCCTTTCTTGGCAGTTGGTATTTGTGCTCAAGCACCTGACCTTCCATTTGTCTGGGGTGAATTTTGTCCTGGATCTACCTTTCCAGACTTTGCTGGATCTGGGCTGTCCTCTCACAGGGACCCCCTTGCTCTCTTTGTGTCACTCAATGAGCTATGACTCAGACTCCATCCACTCACCAATGGAAACATTCCGTAGACAGCATGGAGGTGTCCTGAAACCCTCCTGCAAGGCTGCGTGGCCCACTAACCAGAGTTCTTTCCGTTCCTACCTGATTACACTGCATGCATCCTACATTTCTCTCTGGGCTCAGATGACACGCCCTGGTATTGGCTGAATTGTGGCTCCACCATGTGTCCTTCCCAGAAAATCAAGACGGTGGGGCTAGGCTGTGGTATCTGGTGGCCTGTGGGTGGCCCCTTCATCTCTGCTGTCTGGGAGACTGCTTCCTTTGGTCTGATGACTCCTCTCCTCCCTGGCAGAGACACAATGTAAACTTCTGGCCGGGGTGTCCTGAGCCCTTTATCCCCTGTGGAAATTCTCCCCCCTTCCTTAGCAGCAGTGCTGAGCTCCTCACTTAAGCCACCAGCACCCCCCCCTACTTTTGAGGGGACTGGGTTGTGGAAGGACTTTAGGAAGAAGGGGACAGAATGCTTCAATCTAGGAAGAGAGGGAGGTGCCTAAGTATGCTTCGTGTCAGAGGGCTCCAGAGGGCTCCAGTGCCCCCCTGGGCTTGGTCTGGAGGAGGTTTGGGTGGAGGACACTGTGCCTCTGCCCTCTCCAGGGGCTAGAGCTTCACTGCCTTGTACCAGGCAAGCGCCGGGAGTGCTGGTCAGCCACACACACTTCCAGAGGGTCAGCATGACCTGTAGAGCACTTCATGCTTCATACACGAGGGTCATGCTCGTCCTGGCTCCCTGTAGCATCCCTGAGACATGGGGAGATCTATGCTTCCTATTTTATGAGGAGGAAAACGAGTCACCTTGTGTAGTTCTTCCAAGGACACATCAGACAGTAAAGGACCTGCAGACCAAATTCGAGACTCTGGATACAGAGTCTTGAGTTTCCTGATTTCCACTACTAGTGTTTGTGTGTGTGTGTGGTGTGTATGTGTGGCATTGTAGTGTGTGATGTGTGTGTGCATGTGTGTGTGTGATGGGTATATGATAAGTGCATGTGTGGTGTGTGATGTGTACATGCATGGTATGTGATGTGTGTATATGTGTGTATATGTGTGTGATGTGTGTGATGGGCATGTGATGTGTGCATGTGTATGTGACATATGCATATCTGTGTGGTGTGTGTGATGTGTGCGGGTGTGTGTATGTACTGCAGGCAGATGCCCATCTATTTAGTTTTCACTAGATATCCTGTCCTGTTCTCAGCACTTCACATTTATTAGCTCTTTAAACCATCACAACAATCTTACATGAAACTACGATGTGATCCTCATTTTACAGAAAAGAAAGAGGCGCAGAGAGTGTAGGCAAAACAAACCTAAGTCATTCCAGCATTGTAGTCTTACATCTGCCGGATAGTAGCTGAGTCACCAGGTCTCTCTGAGCCTCAGAATCCTCCTTATCCTTTCTTGCACGTAATGGTTATAAGGATTCAATAAGCTGACTGATGCCAAGTACATAGCAGGTGCTCAGTCCCTTGCTTGCTTGTGGCAGGGGCTTCATTCCCGGGCCTTCTTTGGAGATTTGCAAGGCCTTGTGGTGAGTGGCCAGCAGGTGGCAGGAGAGGGTCTTGGGAACTCAGCCCCTTTCCCGAATTTGTTTGGCATGTGGAGACTTATTTTGATGACTTCTGGTGGAAACAAAAGGCCTATAGTCAAAGGGGCATTCTAGGAATGCTGTAGCGGCAGCACTGGTTTGCAGTTAAAAAAGAGTCAGTGAAACAGCAGAGAAGAGAGAGCTGAGTTGGAATCTCTATTTTGTGTGTTCTTACCTTGGTACTGAGCACAGAAAAGGGCAATAGGCAGTCCCTGTGGGGTAGTCAGGAGAGTGAGTCTTTAAATAGCAGCCTCTGCAGGATGGGCAGGGAGGAAAAAAAAATTAAAGAAAAAAAAAAAAAAAAAAGGATGGGTAGGGAGGGCCTTGAGTGGAGAGGCTGAGCGACCTGACCCCAGGCTACAGGTTAAGAGGCTTTGGCGATATTTGGCTGAGATTAAGCAGCAGACACAAGGTGTGCTCCGGGGTGTTCCTGGCCTCTCCCTGGCCTCCCCATCTCCAGCACATGGGTTTGAAGCAAAGTTCTGGTTCTGGCTCCTGATGCTGTGCCCTGGTGACCTTGTCCATGTGTTTCATGCTAGGCTGCCAGTAGGCACAGGGACTCAGGAGGAGAGGGTTGGTTCTGTCTGGGGGCTCCGACAAGGAGGCTTCCCAGGCATAGAGAAGGGCATGCCTCACCATTGCATCCTGGGTTTTTTTTTGGGGGGGGGGGTAGTGGAAGGCAGAAGTGTGGGACTAGAAGGCGTTTGGATTTGGAAGACCCCTCGGCATGCCAGCCCAGCTGCCTTTCAAGGAAGTCCCAGCATGTGCCGTATTCTGCACTAGTCCCCCATGCATTTTGTCTAGTCTGTGCTGCATCCCTCAAGGGGGGAGTCATCAACCCCATATTATTTATAGAAGAATCTCAACAAGCTTCCTGGAAGTGCAGCACCCAGCCCAAAGCATGCTGGCGGTCAAGGGCAGAGGGAAGCCCGGACCAGGACTGATGTCCAGAGGCTCCAAGGCACGGGGGGGAGGGGGAGTGTCACATGGATGAGACCCTTGTTGCCATGGGCAGTGGACCACTGTGTCCCCCAAGCCCAGCTATGAATGGGTTTCTGTAATGTCTGCCATAGAATGAGCCAGGAAACTCCCACTTCACTGCCTTGCTGACCCGTCCAGAGGCTAAGCTGCAGGTGAGTGTGGTGACTGCCCACCTGTCCCTCTCCCAGGACTTCCCACCCAGCCTGAACAGAATTCTGTTTTGAATGTCAGAAGTAGCCACAGGCGAATCTCCTTGCCCAGGGCAGTTCCACCCGGCAACCCAAGACTTGTTCTGGCAAGCCAGGGTCCGAAGTCCCCAGCAGTCAGCCTGCACCCTTATTTATGGCACATCCCATGTGCCAGGCCTGGGTAAAGCACAGGTGGGAGGTTAAAGGAGCTACGTGCTGAAGCTTGGGCAGACTGTTGTGGACGCAGGAAATGAAGAGCTGTGGAGGGAGGGAAGAGGCCACACACCCTGTGAGCAGGCTGAGTGCAGGCTCCATTCTGTCTGTAAACTGAAGACAGCCCGCCCCCCCCCTCCCCTAGAAGGAGGGCAAGGTGCTGCCAGGAGCACGGAGTGGCAGGAATAAGAGTCTGCAACCGCTGCTGCAGCCATGCTCTGTGCTTCTCTGTGCACTTCCTGAAACCGGGTAAGGTCACTGGTCCTACCCTGGGGCAGTGACAGTGTGGCTTCCAGGGCCCACACCCTCAAGTCTCCTTGCACCTTGCAACTTCCTGCTGTGCCTTCAGGGAGCCAAGTCCATGGAGAAAGCTCTGCCCAGTGGTGCCAGAGAAACCCCTAATGCCACAGTCCGGGTACAGACAATCAGCCTGGGGATTGGACCTGCTTCCATGAGAACTCACTCTCCTTCCCAGCACTTTTCAACCTCAAAGGTCTCCTGGGCTTCGGAATGTCACACCAGTTGCCATGACTAAAGTAAGTGAGCCAGGAATGGTCTTGTGAAGATATTCCTGCTGCTCCCTGGGGGTGCCGACACTTCCAGAGACCAGACCTGGTAAGCTAATTGGTGGGCTCTGTGGCAGAAAATAAGAATCGACCCCCAGGTACTTTCCACTGTTAGGTAATAGAGATACCCCTAATTATAGCAATACAGTAGGATGGTAGCTACCCATAAATTCTTTGCAACTCCCCTCATCAAGAGGTAGAGTCTAACTCCCCTCCCCTTGAATGTTGGCTGGCCTTAGTGACTGGCTTGTCCAGTAGAATAATGTAGAAGGTCAAGAGTTTACACTGCTAATTCACAAAGTTTCTGCCCAGCCCTCTTAACTTGTCCTGGGGGCAGCCACTCTCCCTTTCACCTAAGAAGTCTGATGCTCCTGAGACCACCATGTGTGAGGAAGCCCAAGTGAACCATGCAGAGAGAATGCTAGAGAAAGAGATGGGGGTGGGGTGGGGTGGGGTGGGCAGAGATGCACAGCCAGCTCCAGCTGGCTCAGATGTTTGGCCCGAGAGGACCCATTGCAGCCACTCCGCCTGAGATCCCAGCCCTCATCTAGCTGAGATGAGCCATCTCCACTGTTCCCTGACTGAATTCCCGAGCCACAACATTTCAAGCATCATAAAATTGATGTAGCCGAAGTCATTCAGGTTCAGAGTGGTTTTATAACACAGCCACAGGTAACTGGAAAAGCAGTTTATCCTATCCTCTTAACTACCTGAGATTTTTGGACTAGAAGCCCCTGTGTCTGGTCTATATTCTGACTCTCAGCAGTGAGCATGCCCTCAAGACCCCTTGGGCTTTTGGCTCTTCTCACTGGTCCCCAGCTTGGTTGTCAGAAAGCCAGCCTGTGGGCTCCTAGGTCCTGCAGCACCTCTCCTCCTGCTCAGATTCAGGCACAGCCTGAGAGATGCAGTCTCCCAGGAGCAGGGTGGCTCCTGGCGACTACTTTTGGGCTGTAGAATCCGACTGGTGGTATAATACGTTAGGATTTCATGCAGGATCTATGAGGCTTTGCCTAATATAGAGCAGCTCCTTTCTACAGATTCATTTTATGAAGATTCCCAGTGGAAAAAGTGAGGAAAGCAAAAATTGAGACCCCCTACTCTAGGAGAATTTTGTGAATTGTATCCACTACTCAGCCAGGACAACCACAGCGGCCATTGCCATGGAAGCTCTTAGCCTGCTGTTCTCACTGAACTGTGCTGGGAATGAACTATCTTTGGAAGGCACTAGAGTTCCACATGACATAGATATAGGACCCCAAGACTGTTTGACTGGGGGTCTGCAGTTTCCTAAATGTTTTTCCGGGGGACTAGTTTCCAGAACTGGGGTATTTCAGAAGCCACGAAATGAGCATGATGTGTGGCCTTAAATTGGAAGGAGGAGCGTTAGGTGAAAAATGGGACTGGGTTGGGAGAAGACATTTGGTTATCCTGTCTCCTGCGTGTCTGTCTCCCCAGGACTGCACAGGTAGACCACTTGCTCTCTCAGAGGCCTCCTGTCAATCCCATGGATGAGAATGGGTACAGTCTCTGCTTTGTGGAATTGGACCTGGAAATCCTGCCAGGTTTCCAGATTGAGGCAGGGCTGTCTGTAAGACACAGAGAAGTTTTTGCGTCCGGCAGAGCCAGGACTAGGGTGAAGTGAGCAGGGCACCTGGGCAGAAAGTTTAAAGAGGTGCTCACTCTAAATTAGAAGGGGCACACCATAAATTTAAAGAGGCGCTCAATCTACATGGAAGGAGGTGTTCACTCCTAGGGCATGCAGTGGCAGCATTGGCCCTTTGGTGACCACCAGAATGGTTGCTTCCAGCCGAGGCCTCTGGAGATGTTCATGGCCCAGAGATCAGGAGCCTCTGGCTGCTCGTGGAATTTGGCTTGTACTTCTGGTCCTCCTTCCTCCTTACAAGACAATCTGGCTGGTATCTCTGAAACTCTGCCTCCTTAGGACTCTAGTTCAGTGTGAGCAATCTGTACCAACAATTCACTTCAACAAATGACTCCAAGGCCTTTTCCCAGAGCTGGGCATGGAGACAGAGGAGTTGAGAGTTTGACAGTGGAAACAAATATTATACATGGCCCCAGAATCAGGGCTTCATTATAATAAATTCTTGGTAAGAAAAACTTGCCCCCAAGGACAGTCATGATTCCTAGATGTGCGTTTTTTTTTTTTAAGATTTTATTTATTTATTCATGAGAGACACAGAGAGAGCAGCAGAGCAGCAGAGACACAGGCAGAGGGAGAAGCAGGCTCCATGCAGGGAGCACGATGTGGGACTTGATCTCGGGTCTTCAGGATCATGCCCTGGGCCGAAGGCGGCACTAAACCTTTAGCTGAGCCACCCGGGCTGCCCTGTTTTTTTTTGTTTGTTTGTTTGTTTGTTTGTTTTGTTTTTAATTTTTTGTTTTTTGTTTTTGTTTGTTTGTTTGCACTGCAGGTGGGAGGGGTACTGGGTAGAGTTGCAAGGTAGCTGCTTTTATACCACCATTAAGTGGCCCATTGACTCCTTCCATCTGTCCTTATTATCTGTCTCTTGGGGTCCTGTTATTCCTCATCCCAGAACCACGTTATGAGCCCACTCTGGTGCCATCTGCCCTGCTCTTCTGTCTCACTCCTCCTGCACAGCCCCCTGGTAGGCTTCTTACTTGGTGCCAGTCAAAGCCAGCTCTTCCTCCACAAACATTTGTGCATAAGCCTGGCCTCCTCCTCTTGTCCCCTTCCCTCTACTCTCTATCCCTCTTGTCTGGGTTGAGGCACAACATTTTCTTCTCCTAGGGGCCAGGGCTTTCTTCTGAATAACCTTCCTGAGTGGCTTGTTCTAGTTCAGGTTGGCAGGGAGCAGAGATTCTGGACCAAGACCCCATGGTGCACCACCTTCCGCGCATCCTCCTGGGCGTCCTGAAGCTCTGGTCTCAGAATGTGGGTAGAAGCTTCAAGGGTGCTGTGCTGTAGCAGAGAGAGATCACAGCTTGATCAGGAAAGCCGAGTCCTGGTTCCTCAAGCAAATCATAACTGTCTCATCTGCTTCCTCTTCCAGAAAATGGGGATAATAAAAGCATGCATAAATGGCTGTGAACATTCAGTCTTAGTAAATGATAGAGTATTGTGCAAATGTAGATGATGAGAATTATCTATTCTATTATCTAAATTCTATTATTTCCTGATAATAGAATTATCAGGAAAGGAAGGTTGTTCCTGCTTAAGAGAGGCAAGCATTCTCAAGGGGGAGGAGAGGGTTTATTCTCATCCTTTCCTCCATTAATGCACATTTTTATTATGGCTAAAGGGTTCTTCTTTATACACTGATGTTGTTCATTGATTTCCTGTCTTAGGTCCCTTCTGCAGGCCTGATTGGGATGTCAAGAGTCCAAAGCCCCATCCACTTCAACATCTCTTGTGTCATGTCCTCTGTGTAAGCTGCTAGGGATGCCAAGGGCTTAGGCTGGTGTGCTCATGAGGATGTGGCCTGTCATGGTGCTGACTGCCAAGAGGCTATCCTGGTGGCCTCCGGTCCTTTGCTGCTTTCGTCCCATGACTGGCCTCATGGTTGGTTCTTACTTCATCACTAGGTTGAGTTTTAATGTCCGTCTTACATTTAGTGCACTGCTCTGTGGGCAACAGAGGTCACTAGAGGTCACAGTTCCCGCTTTTCATACCAGGCATGATGTTGGCTCTGGATGCCTGGGGGAAGGATGAGAATGTCATATTCACTGCTGTTGAGGGCAGCCTCATAACTCATCCTGTTATTATAATCATTGCTCCTCTTCATCCTCAAGTATAGTGAGTCTCCTATAGGTCTTGGGGTCTTTAAGGACATTTCAGGTAAGGGTATACCAGCTGATGACAATGGCTGGGGATGGTTTAGGTTCTGAAAGAGTCAAGGCTGCTTATAGAGGTAAAAGCTAGGTTTGTGCCATTTCTAAGAACATGAAGATGTTGGAACCAGTTGCTAAGAACCCACTGAGATAATAAAGTAGTAGTTGTAGGCTTCTTAACTCGGGAGAAGCTGTGACAGAGTCTAAGCATGGCAGAAAGGTTTACCCATGGGTCAAGAGATAATTCAGCTGATGCATATGAGCCAGGGTTCAGAGGCACTGTGAGAAAATGCCATGATTTTATAGTAGAAAATACTAGGTATTCAAGTAGAAGATATTTTAGAGTATAGTGTGGCACTCAGTACCCCAGCACCTCTCACAAGCTTGTGTAGGGAGAATTTCCTGGAGGCAAGAGAGTGCACCAGTTTGGATTCTCTAAACTTGATTCTCCAAACATGAGCTATAGACCAAAGTTGACCAGCCAGGAGATTTATTTTGTTTGGACTTGAAGGAGGCCTTGTGGTAGATTGCAATAATGCCTCTCTCTATGTCCACACTCTGTTATGTTTGCAGTCCCCCTCACTAAAGTGAAGTCTGTTTCCCCATCCCTTGAATCTGAGCTTAGCAATGTGACTTGCTTTGGGAAGAGGATATTATCAGGCATCGTGCAAGCAAAAATGTAAAATGGGTTCATGAACTGGGCGTGCTCTCTCCTGCACCTACCATTATCATGCACCTCTACCTGAGCCAAACATGAGGGACATCAGAAAGCAGAATGGCCCTTGTATCCTTATAATAATACCTTCCCATGCTTCCATCCACTCCCAGACAACCACCCATCTGCTTTTGGTCACTAGAGATTAGTTTGCATTTTCTAGAAGTTTACAAAAATGGAGTCATAGAGTATGTACTCTTTTTTTTTTTTCCTATCTACTTTCAATTGGTATGATTATTTGGAGGTTTATCCATGTGGTAGCATTTATCAGTAGCGATGCCTTTCTATTGTAAGTAGTATGGAATGCCTTGGTTATTTTATAACTCCTCTGTTGGTGGGCATTTGAATTTTCTCTAGCTTCTGGCTATTACAAATAAAGATGCTATGAACATTCATGTACAACTTTTGTTGGACTTTGCTTTCTTTTCTCTTGGGTATAAATAGCTAGGAGCAGAATGATTGGATCATATAAATAGCTGGAGGGGAATGATTGGATTATATGGTAGATATATGTCTAATTTGTTTTTTAGGTTTTATTTATTCATGAGAGACACATGGAGAGAGGCAGAGACATAGGGAGAGAAGCAGACTCTCTGTGGGGAGCCTGATGTGGGACTCAATCCCAGGACCCCGGGATCACGACTTGAGCCAAAGACAGATGCTCAACCACTGAGCCACCCAGGTACCCCAGTATATGTCTAATTTTTTAAGAAACTGCCAAAATCATTCCCAAAGTGAGTGCACCATTTTACATTACCATCAGTAGTATATGAGAGTTCCACATCCTTGCCAACATTCAGCACTTGGTATGGTAAGTTTCTTTATTTTAAGCCATTCTAATACTATGTAGTCGTAGCTCATTTTACTTTTGATTTGCATTTCCTTGATGACTAATGAGGTGGAACATCTTTTCATGGGCTTATTTGCCATCATATCTCTTTGTTAACTTGTTTTTTCATTCTCTTTAACATTGTATTTCAAAACAGGAAGTTTTAAATTTTGATGGCATGCAATTTATCAATTTGTTGTTTTGTGGATTGAATTTTTGATATTGTAAATAGGAAATAGCTGCCTAACTCATTACTTAGAGTTTATTATCTAAAATTTTGTAGTTTTAGGGGCTCCTGAGTGGCTCAGTTGGGTAAATGTGCAACTCTTGACTTAGGCTCAAGTCATGCTCTCGGGGCCATGGGATTGAGCCCCAAGTTCGGCTCCAGGCTTATCACAGAGTCTGTTTGTCGCCCTCCCTCTGCTCCTCCCTCTGCCCTCTGCCTCTCTGTCTCTCTCAAATAAATAGATAGATAGATGATAGATAGATAGATAGATAGATAGATAGATAAACTAAAAGCTTTAGAAAAATAAACATTTTCTAGTTTTAGGTTTCACATTTAGGTCTAGAATCCATCTTAGTCTTTTTTTGTGTATGGTATAAGGTATAAATAGACTTTTTTTTTGGTAAATGGATATTGTTCAGTACCATTTGTTGAAAAAGTTATTCCTTCTACACTAAATTGTCTCCATATTTTTGTCAAAAGTCTGTTGTTTATATATGTATAGGTTTATTTTTGTACTCTATTCTGTTCCATTAATTTATTCGTCTTTCTTTGTTACAATACTGTATTGCCTTGATTTTGTAGACTTCTAGTAAGTGATATCAGGTAGTGTTAATGTCTTAACCTTGCTCTTTGATTACAAAATTGTTTTGGTTGTATTAGGAACTTTGCATTTCTATGTGAATTTTAGAAACACCTTCAAGTTTTAGAAAAGACTCTATTGGGATTTTGATTGGGTTTGCATTTAAACCAGAAAGCAGTTTTGGGAGGAATTGACCTCTTAACAATGTTGAGTCTTCTGACCCATGAGCAAGGTATATTTCTCCATTTATTTAGGCCATTTATTTTAGTAAAAACTACCTCTCAGCAATTTTTTTTTTAGTTTCCAGTGTACAGGAAACTTTATTTATACATTTGGGGTCATATTTATCCTTAAGTACTTTATATTTTTGATTCTATTGTAAATTGTATTTAAAAGTTTTCATTTTCTAATTTTTTGTTGCTAGTATATAGAAATATGATTGGCTGTTGTGTATTGATTTTGTCTTCTGCAACCTTACTAAACCCTTTATTGGATCTAGTAGCTTTTCTGGTAGATTCCATCAGATTTTCCATAGATGATCATGTTTTCTGTGAATAACAAGTTTTGCTTCTTCCTTGCTGATCTGTATGCATTTTATTTCTTTTTCTTGCCTTATTTTGCTGGCTAGAATCTTTAATACAGAGTTTGCTAGAAGTGGCAAGAGTGAACATCCTTGTCTTATTACTAATTCAGGGGAAGAACATTTGATCTTTTACTTGTAAGTACTTGTAGGTTTTTTTTTTTTTTTTTTTAAATGCCGTTTCTAAGTTGAGAAAGTTTTCTTCTATTCCCAGTTTGATGATGATTTTTGTCAGGAAACAATGATGAATTTTGTAAAATACCTTCTCTGTGTCTATTCTGATAATAATATAAATAAATATATAAAGTATAAAAAGCTTTTCTTTTTTAGTTTGTTAACACGGTGAGTTATATTGATTTTCAAATATTAAAGCAACTTTAATGGGACGACCAGGTGGCTCAATGGGTGAGCGTCTGCCTTTGGCTCAGGGCATTATCCCGGGGTCTGGGGATCGAGTCCCACATTGGGCTCCCTGCATGGAGCCTACTTCTCCCTCTGCCTATGTCTCTGCCTTTCTCTCTGTGTCTCTCATGAATAAACAAATAAATCATATTTTTAAAAAATAAAGCAACTTTAATATTTCTGGATAAATGTCACTTGTTTATGATATACTATCCACTTAACATATATATTTTTTTGATTTGCTAAAACATTGTTTGGATTTTTACCACTGTGTTTTGGGGGATATATGTCTGTAGTTTCTTTATGATGCTTTTGTCTGGTTTTGGTATTAGAGTAATGTTAGTCCTATAGAATGAGTTGAAAAGTATTCTTTCCTTTTCAGACTTCAGGAAAGTTTGTGTAGAATAAATAGTATGCTGATATGCTACTTTTTGATGATGATATCTTTACAGCCCTGCAGGGTTCACTGATACTATTAAGGATATTGCCTGTAACACAGAATAGCATCTTTCTTGCAAGGACCTACGGGGAAAATTTCTTCTAGGTCTTAATTTCAGGTCAGAGTATTAGCCCAAGGTATTTGCTTCTTATTCTTTCTCATTCAAAAATAATGCATCTGATCACTCTTCCACATGACAGATTTCCCGGTGCCAGAAACAATGACTATGCCTCCAGTTACTCTCCTTCTATGCCACATGAGCCATGTGTCTTCATCAGATCTTCACCTGGTATCTGCAATCTAGGAAGGTTCAGGTGGAGCCCACAGAAGGCTCTCTCACTTCAGCATCTGCCACTTATATCTAAGGACATTCCTTTTGGATAATAGCCCTCTTAGGTTGTTTAGAACTATGGACAATTTTAAGAGAATTGTCTGGCCATAAAAAAATGAAGCTACCATCTTCCTTCGGATTTGGTTACTGTGTGTAGTATAGAAGTAATCAATTTCCTGAGGGCTGATAATGACCCAACCTTGAAATGTGAAGAAAAATGTTACTCAGTAAAAGACTTCACATTCTAACTTCTTCCTCACTTTGCAGCTTCAAGGGTCATAGCCTGCTTTGTTCCTTTCCTCTGGTCTTTCTTCTGGAAGAGCTCATCACTCATGCTACATAGTCCCTGTGTTCTACATATTTCCTCTAAAAATTAACCAGCACTGACTGAGAATCTATGTGCCAGGCAGTTTGCTGCTTTAGTCATTGTTTCGTTGAATTCTCACAACCCCAGAAGGTAGATACACTCATTATCCCCATTTCATAGGTGAAAAAAACTGATGTTTAAACTGGTTAGCTCACATGCCTAAGGTCACACATCTCACAATTAGTAGGACACAAATTCACTCCTCCAAACTCTGAACTGCAGTGCTTTGTGCTGGGATGTATTTTTGGAGCTTGTCTTCTTGGTCATATCATGTGCTTCTCAAGGGTAGGGGTCACACTATCCTAATCTATGTGTCTACATTACACAAAATGGGAACTCAATAAATGTTTGTTGAATAAATGAGTCCTAAATGTAGTTTCCTTGTTCTAAATCTAAGAAAGACATAGGCACAAGGAAGTAAAGAAAAAAATGTTTGAACAAAACCAGTGGTAAGACAGTGGAGAGGTAGAGATATTTCATTTACTCATTGAGACAATCAGACTGGAAAAGAAAAACAGTCAACATCCATTTGGAGGATCTGAAAACAATGTGGTCTTGGTTGGGTAATAAATCCACTGATGGACACGTTGAAGTACATGAAGTTTCCTTAGATGGCAGGAGATCATCACGGGGATACATTTAAGAAGGATGGAAGTTAGCATAGAAGGCCGAAAGTGGTTGCCTCAAAAGCATTAGGGTTTTTTTTGTTTAAGGCTTTGATAGGGCTAAGGTCAAACTATGCATTTGCTGTACTCTTTAAAAAATAATGAGAACATCTGGTTTTAAATGTTTCTTTTGTCTTAGGCTATATTAATAAGGCAAATCTCCATTTCAAACTGAGTGTTGGCAAGGAGTGGGGCTGTTGGGAATGTGGTTCTGTCCTTTATGTAGAGAAGAAGTTAATGGGTCAAAAACCTGGAACAAAGCAAAACCCCTAAGTGATTCCAGGTTGCTCTAAAATAGTTGATTTGTGAGAAAGAGCATGTTAGCCTGGCAAATGGGGCTCGTTCAAAATGACTTTGTCTCCAACAGCCCATTTCCCTGTTGGCTGTGTAGTGCCCTTCTCTAGGAGCAATATGCTGACAGTCCCCGGATGTGCCCCTGCATCACTGCCCTGTGAGTGGGCAGACTGGACCTCTAACACCAGATCTGCTGTCTACTGGCTGTTCAAGCTACTTGAACATTCTGATCTTTAGTTTTCTCACTTGTAAAATAGTACCAAGATCAGCATTTGGCCCTCATAGACACTGGTAGGGTTTTAGCCAGATCATTACTTTATCTTACTGTTGTTCTCAGTTATGCATCTCTGGACCCACAAATAGAAGATCCTGATGTGATAGTTCCCTCTGGAAATGTGAACAGATTTGTCTGTCCTCTGATGAGGTCCAGGAGAGGATTTGGCTGGATGGTTATGGTAGTGCCAGTCAAAGTATGCACAGCAATCATTCAGAGAGAGAAAATGAGCATCTGGATCAAATATCAGTGTCTTTAGATTTAGGAAGTATTTGATCATGCTTACTATCCTTCAGTGTAACTGTGCCCAACCTCACCATGACCCTACCTGCTTGAGCCTGTGTTTGGTATGGTCTCAGACAAGCCTCCTTGGTACCCTTTGTGTGTTTTGTATCTTGTATCTTGGGGTTGCCAAGACATAGAAAGACATATCCTTTAGCCTGATTCAGGTGGAGGACACATTGATTAAGAGTAAGATCTCAGGAATAGATCCTTATCAGTTAGTCTTGCCTCTTTGTTCCTGGTTGTTGTGAGACCCCGAACAAGATGTTTCACCTTACCAAGCCTCAGTTTCCCCTCACATACAGTGGGGGTGACAATGAGCATGATGATGCTTCAAAGGGTAGTTATGAGGGTAAAAGGAAATACTACATTTGAAACATGTAGTCAGAGCTTGACTCACAGTGAATACTCAAATAATAGTCATTATCAGTTATTATCCCGGAGTAGAGTTGGAAGAGTGAAGAAATCCCTCAAGTGCTGACAGTAAGAACCTCAGTCTTGAGTACCCTGGCTCTGAGAAAGTTGCAAGAGTCTCAACAAAGGGCTGACACAGTGGGCTCTTTCCATTCTCTTCCCCACAGACTTGGGGCTGGGGCTGAGGAGTGGCGAGGAACTTCGTGGAGATTGTCCCTCAGGGATTAAGAGGATTGTGGAAGTTCAAAGGGAAGCCAATTCTGCTTTCTAAGAACAGGGATGGGGACTAGTCCTGTGGGACAGAGAAAGGGTGCCCCATACCTCTGTGCTCCCATCTCAGTTAAAACCCACTTCCCAGGTTCCCTTCTCTGATGGTTGATTTGTAGTGAAAATACATCACAGGGCTGAGCATCCTTTGAGGCCCGAGTCCCTAACTCAGGATGTCATGGCCTTGCCTTTATGTGGACACAGTGAGAACCTGCTTTGAAGGTTGGACAAGTGGGAGTCTGGCACAGGGAGGTGTGGAGCACTCATAATCTGTTTGCAGTTCCCCAGTTGTGTTTGTCTCTTTGGGTGATTCCTGGAGCCACATCTCAGCTGGAGAGACACTAGTGGTCACACATGTGTCCATTAACACACACACACACACACACACACACACACACACACACAGTCTTCCATACCAGAGAGGTAATACAAATGAGTGAAGCTAGCCAAGTGTAAGACAAATATTGGGGGAGAAGCTCTGTCATGACCTGGAAATCTTATAACTGGCTCAAAGTCATAAAGAAAGTCTAATGGGAGACAATTTTCTAATTTTAGAAACACTTTCAGTGCTTCAGTGGGTGCTATCTGCTTGTGGCCTGTCTTCCTCTGTTTAGCAGTGGCAATGCTCTGTCGGTGCCCACTGTTGGTATGGGGCTGGGCATGGGGCTGGGGCAGCAATGGCCCATGGGACAACTGGACATCCTGATGAAGCTTCATCCAGAGTGGCCGGGAGGAGAAGAGATGAAGTCATCCAGCCAGGCCATCACCACTGGGCCTTGCCATTCTGGTGGAGTCTTCTAGGGTCTGGTACCCTTGGGATCTGTAACAGTCCTAGATTCCATCTACAGAGGGGAAAGGGATCCAGAGAAGAGGCTGCTGGATTGGCAGCTGCTTGGTCCCTGCAGGTGACACTCTGGGTAACCTTGGGCCACATACTTTTCCTAGCTTCTGGAGAATCTAATACTTCTTCTCATAGAAGGACCAGGGGCTACCTTAGGTCTCCTGGGGTTTCTGCAAAATGACAGCGTCTGTCTCAAGTCTTACTTCCTTTCTAGTAGCAATGCCACTATAAATGAGGCCCAGATTTTCAACAGAGATTTCAACAACAAGAGGCTTAAGGGAATAAGGAATTTGCAAATCTTACCCACTGGAAACAGTCCAGGAATTTAGTGATGCTGGAAGAAACTTGAGATTTGCCCATGAGTATCAAAGCCCCTCTCTCTAGCTTCCTACTTGCTCCCAGCACTCTAGAAAGCTCAAACAAGATTATTGGAAAGCCTGGCCATTAAAAGGCAACTGATGCCCTATTTTTAGCCTGGATCCTATATCAAAACCAAGCAGAAGGCCCATCTTCAGCATTAACGGCAGCCCTCTGCACAGAGATAAGAGTTGTGGTTAAGAGGAATTGTGTGTGTGTGTGTGTGTGTGTGTGTGTCTGAAGATAAATCAAACTTTTAAACTGTCTTTTGCTAGGCTATTAGAAAAACACATGTATCTTACAAACAGCTTTCTGACAGGAGGCAGGCCTCAGCTCTGAGCAGAATGGAGCAAGGGAAATTATTACCAAGATATCTGATAGCTGAAAAGGGTGCATTTTACCTCTCTGGAAGCCAAGGCCTATAGGAGAGCTGGGTGTGCTCAGATCAACAGGGGTACAATAGGATTTGAACCCCAGACACAGAAACCCTATTTAGGTTTACCTTCTTATCCTCAGATGAGAAGTTGTGGGTCTTGGCAGGCATTCCCTTACATATAGGTGATAAGGTGGTTCTGGCAGAGGCTGGAATGGGATCCCCCACCAGCCCATTTACTCAGAGCCCTCAGTAGAGCAATTCCAGACCCTTCCTGGTGTCCACTGGGTGGGGTTTCCTACTCTGGGAATCAGGGCGTTCTTTGGCCAGAGTCCTGGCCTTTTAAAAATTGAGGCACCTGGGCTCCAGATCAGCTGTCCCTCTGATCTGCAGTGTGACCTTGGACAAGGTTATTGACTGTATTTGGGCCCAAGTGTTCCATCTTGTAACAGGAGGGGTGGCATTAGATCTTCTCCAACAGCTAAGTTTTTGTGCTGAGGACCTAGACACTAGAAGAGCCCACTGGCCAGCCTCCCCACCAAGCTCTGAACCAGGTCACACAGGCTTCTCCTAATTCCATTGAGCTCTGCTCAGTTTGTGCATCCTTGATCCTCCAAAACACTTGGTCAGCAGGTCCAGATCAGAGAGTGGCATCACAGAGGGTCTGGGTGGCTCAGCTGTCCCAAAGTCACACATCAGCAAATGACAGGGTGGGGGCAGGAACCAGCCTGATTGGAGTCTGAGCTGGGGGACATTTCCCATTTGCCAAGACTGATACTAGATTTTGTCCAATGGTGAGGATGGACTTGGTGAGCAATGTGTGTCTCTTCCATGTTCCCAAGGGACATGGGGCCCAGAGCTAAGAGCTCAGAATGCTGTCTTCTCACTTCCTGCATGCAGACCCTGACCATGTGGGGTCCTGGGAGGCTAAAGGTAAGGGTCTGGGCTGGGGAAGTAAGCAGGCATAACTCAGGATTGTGGTTGCTCTGGTTCATCTCTGGGAGTTGAGCAGCCTCAGGCTGGATGAGGGAGAGAAGCCCAGCAGAGGGAACCGTTTCTACTCCAAACCCAGTGTGTTCTTGCAGTCAGGCCACAGAGAGGGGGTCTGGGTTTCTACAGGACTTTCTGTTAATGAGGTGGACGTGGGCCAGGGAAGCTCAGGATCTCCATGGCCAGTGCTAGAGCTTGGCCTGTCCTAAGTACTGAGAATTCTCTTTCCATAAAATGGAGCTGTGGTCTGAGTAAAACATGATGATCTCTGTTGACCATCTTCAAAACTATACAGTGAGGTGACTGATTCTCACATTTGTCTTGGCCTTTTATACCTCCACCTTCAGCTCCTATATCCACCTCATAAGAGCCCTCAAGGAGGTAGTGCAGATCTTCTCAACTCATTTTCCAGATTAGGACACTGAGGCTCCCAAGGTCACATGGGTGCTGGCTTGCCAAGTGGAGAGTGCTTCCATCACCCAGGCTCACCCCACTGCACCTGCTGCTGCCCTGCAGAGTAGTGTTTCTGGAGGCACTGGGAACAAAAGTGAGGGCACATGTGGCCAGAGGTGTCCATCTGTCCCAGCCGGCTGGCTCCCACCCCTCAAGCAGCCTGGGTGACAGTGCCCAGGCATAGGGGATGGCAGCTGGGAGGCGGGTCTTACCTGCAGCAGTGGTGATGCCCAGGAGCCGGCAGGTGTATTCCAGACCAGTCCAGAACATCTGCAGCTTCATGGTGCCAGGGTTGAGGGCAGGGTCCCAGTGGGGCAGGCAGTGGAGGCTTCAGCCTGAGATACTCCTGGATGCCCGTGTGCAGAGGGAGGCTGTGGCTGTCGGCTCTGGGCCCCCGTGCCCTGGGGCCCTGCCTTCCAAACCAGTCCTGGCCACCGCAGCCTGGCTGAGGTGTGAATAGGGCTCACCTTCCCGGCTTTGCTGCCTGTGCCCTTGCCAGACACTTGGCTTAATCATTACCTTGGAAGAATGCCCCTGCTGCTCTGTGCAGCTCCAGCCTGGCTTGGAGCTGCTGCAGCTCCAGCACGGCCAGCCGCTTGAGATCAGGCCAATTAGGGCTGGGCTGGAGGAAGCCTGGAGCTGGCAATTAACCATTTCTGGGTGGGAGGAGAGTCGAGGAGCCATATCTGGCCCTTTCTTACAGGTCAGCTTTGAGAAAGTCACACCTGGGCTTCAGGCCCACAGGGTCTAGGACGGTTGGCGTTTAGAGGTGACAGGTCTGTGGTGGTCTGTGTGTGGGAGAAAAAGATGTGTCTTTAAATTACTAGCAGAAACAGCTTTTGAAATAAGTTCTAAGCTTCTATTCTTCTGCATATAGGAGGATTAGAAAGCTCTGCAGTCTTGGATTTGGACTCGACCAGACATACCTAGTGAAATAAGTCAGTCAGAGAAAGATGAGTACTATGTGATCTTGCTCATATGTGGAATTTAAGAAACAAAACCAATGAGCAAAAGAAAAAAAAAAAAAAGAGAGACACAAGCCAAAAAACAGACTCTTAACAATAGAGAACCTAGCTCAGGCCGACGCCACACACGGACCCTCCTTTCTCCCTGACATGCATCCCTGATGTGTAACGTGGGAAATCACTATGATTCTTTGTGAGGGTTCTTTCTATGTCAATAATTAACTGTGTGACCTTGGGGAAAGCCAAAGATATTTGTGATCCTTAGTAATTTTGCAGAAAATAAATGAGAGGATTTGGCTGGATTGGTGGATCTCAAAGTATATTCTGAGAGCTGCTCCAAGAAGCCCAGCCTTGTAAAGCTGACAATTGTGGGATTTTACTAATTCTCAATATACTCATTGATGCAAGGAATTGAAGGATATCAAGTTTTAGGGTTCCTCTCAGGCATTTTTCTGAAATCGTTTATCCTATGCTCAAATGGGATAGACAGCAAAACAACCACATTAGGTAAAAAACAAAACAAAACAAAACAAAACAAAACAAAAAAACAACCAAAAAAAAAAAAAACCAAAACCAAATTCTAATAATAACAATAATGAAAAACTCAGGCATAATCCGTTTTACTTATTGCTTTGTGAGGATCATACGCCCTCATATAATGAATAGATATTTTTCTTTATTAAAATTATTCTAGGTTTCCAGAGACAGAAACAAACAACAAAACTAAAAAGAATGGAATAATATATTTGCAAATGACATGTCTGATAAAGTGTTAGTAACTAAAATATATAAAGAACTGATACAACTCAACACCCCCAAAACAATCCAATTAAAAATGGGTAGAAGACATGAACAGACATATCTCCAAAGAAGACATCCAGATGGCGAACAGATACATGAAAAGATGCTCAGTATCACTCATCATCAGAGAAATGCAAGTCAAAACCACAAGGAGATATCACCTTAAACCTGTCAGAATGGTTAAAATAAAAAACACAAGAAACAATAGGTGTTGGTGAGGATGTGGTGAGGGATGCACTGTTGGTGGGAATGCAAACTGGTGCAGTACTCTGGAAAATAATATGGAGGCTTTTCGAAACAAAGTAAAAATAGAACTACCTTGTCATCCAGAAAGCACACTACTGGGTATTTAGCCTCCAAATACAAAAACATTAATTCAAAGGGCTACAGCACCCCTATGTTTATAGCAGCATTATTTACAATACGGAAGCAGCCCAAGTGTCCATTGACTGATGAATGGATAAAGAAGATGTGGTAAGTATATACAATGGATTATTACTCAGCCATGAAAAGAGTGAAGTCTTGCCATTTGCAGCAATGTGGATAGAACTAGAGTATTATGCTAAGTGAAATAAGTCAGTCAAAGAAAGAGGAGTACCATGTGGTCTTGCTCATATGTGGAATTTAAGAAACAAAACCAATGAGCAAAAGAAAAAAAAAAAAGAGAGACACAAGCCAAAAAACAGACTCTTAACAATAGAGAACAAACTGATGGTTACCAGAGGGAGGTGGATGGAGGGATAGGGGAAATGGAAGATGGGAATTAAATACTTATGATGAAAAAAAAAAGTTATCCCACTGTGATTAATTTGATCAAGATTTATTAATATTCCATAAAAACTATCATTTTTTTCATCTCCCCCCTTGAATGAGTTTAAGAATCTCTTTATTCATGTGATCAAGTTAAAAAATGTGTGTTTTGACCTGTTTATTTCTTGGGTCAGCTGACTGTGTTTAACAGCAGACTGTGTTTATCAACCCCAAATTTCCCAGTTTTTTACAGGTCTTGGCACCTGTGCATCTATGCATCGTTTCTCCCGCGTGCTGGTACCTGGGTCTCTGTGGCAGACACTGAACCAGACAGATGTTGTTCCTGGAGGCCAGGGTCAGTAGCCCTGTGGCTCCATGCCCTGTGGGATCCCGTTCTCTTTGAACTCTTTGGGAAGCTCTGGTCAGCCCCCACAGCACCACAGCATGCCTTGCTTCCTCCTTGATCACAGCAGCAAGTTTTCTTGAGTATCTGACATCTCCTTGCTCAAAAGATGTAGAGTCCTTCCAGGCCTTGTTTTACAAGGTCTGTTTAGTTCAGTCCTGATTATAGCCTCCCCTGCTTCATGCCTTTGTTTTAGGAATGAGCATTGGTCTCAGTTCTGGTCAAACAGCCTGGAAGGAGCATGTGCTGATACACTTTTGGGGAAGTGTCCCTCACTTTTAACAAGGGGCCTGAGGACGGGGTGGGCTCCCTCTCTTTGGGTGCACCTGTATCAGGACGGGCAGCTCTCTCGAGATGAGAGGGTCAAGGCTAGGGGCACAATCAGCATCTGGAGTCTGGCCACTGATATGGCAGCAACACTGGGCACCCGTTGTCCTTAGTGAGTTGCTAAACTTACCTGTTCCTTGTTGTTAAGCCAGTTGACCTAGGTTTGGGTTATAGCTCAAAGCATTTTGCCTAACATGGTGGGTCATGCCTGAACTGAGTTCTTGCCAAGACTTTTCTGCAGGTAGCTCTTTCTTGCATACCAGACTTAGGTTGGAAAGACTTAGAACCAAAGAGCTCCACCCCTGAGGGTACTTCTGCTTCTCAAGGGCTGCCCACTAAGATGGACGGAAGCAGAGTATTGGACTAATGGTGAGAGCAGGGTACAGCTTGTTGCAGAAGCACAGTGTAGAGGAACCCCAGTGTGTGTCATCTTGAAGAAACTGTTAAGAGGACTCTGGCAGAGCTTCTTGCCCCTTTTACTACCATCAAGCCATTTGTGGAGCTTCATGCAGAAAGGAGAAATCTGGCTGGCAGACAAGATCCTCAGACATCTCAGAATTCAGAGAAAAGAGTTCCAGGAACCAAGGGCCAGAGGCCCTGAAATAGAAGCTGACTGTGAAGGTGGTGAAGTTCCCAGACATCAAAGTCTGACTTTGTAGTCACCAATGGGCCCAGAGGAAAAAGAAAGGGGCATCTTCCTGAGAAACTGGGGGACTGCCTGGGGAACTCGGCTTCTAGGAGGCTTGAGAAAGAATGGAGGGAAGGATCCAGATGGCAGATGGCCGTGAGGGACCTGCATAGAGTGTAGGAAGTACTCCAAAGAGCAAGAAGGGAGCCTCAGATTACAGTAGTACATGAAACAGAGTGCTAGAGACCCTGCTGCTCTATTCAACAGTGTGATGTGGGTATCACACAGTCTTCAGCTCACAGGGAGGCAGAGCTGCCCAGGCTCCACCAGGTGCTGATCTGTACAGGGCAGGGTGAAACACCTGCTTTGGATGGGTGGGAGCACTACTGAGCCCAATGGGTCTTCCCTGCTACAGCTCAGGGAAGGGCTTTGTGACTGTTATTTTAGCACCCTGGTTCTGGCAGAGAGGATGGTTCAGTGGTCTTTAGGCCAGGTTACCTGGGGGTGAACTTGCCTCTAACGGTCAGTGTGAACTAGGACAGGTCATACTTCTTGGGGATTGGTTTTTCTGTGCTTCTAATGAAGCAGTTGAACCCTTCAGATCTTTCCAAGTCACTAAGGCTGTGGTCTTTATAACTCTGAACTCTATTTCAATTAAGCTGTCTTGAAAGAGTAGAATGACAGGTGAGGGATTGCCGTACCTGATGGGGGCCTGACACGGGGACCACCTGCTCTGCTGAGCAAGCCTCACTGGATGTGGTCAGACGGCCCTGCTAGTGCAGCTGGCTCTCCTGGGATCATCTGTCGAGACACAGATTTACAGTGTGGGGCCATAGGAGATTGTAAACATCTCACGGGCTTTGCCCTCTTGATGACCACAGATTTTGGGAAATTGGTCTCTGACATCAGTCCTCCCAGGGGACACAGTGAGACTAAATACCTATCCAGGTTTGTAGCATTTAGAAGGTTAAATCCCCAATGCTCCCAGGAGTGAACTCCAACATGTGGAGGAAATAATATTTTAGTCAAAGGCGCCGAGTTGCTGCAGACAAGATCCCCCTCTGTTGTTGCCGTGAGGAAGGGGTTTCCTCATCAATCAGAGCCCCAGGGGGGGCTCAGGAGAAAGAACACAGGCTCCTTCGTGAGGGTCCTGGCTGTGCTCTCCCAGAAAACCACACCCGCTGTGAAATGTAAGGGCAGGGGTGAAATTAGGAGGGGAAGCTACAATTTTTCCTTCCATGTCAGCGCTTTTCATGATAGTGTCTCTGAACATTTTGACTTTTTGGTTGAAATTAATTGGCAAAAGAGTCTACGGCTCTGTCAGGGAAAATGAAAATCCTGTTGGTGAATTTTGTTTAGAAGTCAAACAAGGTCATTTTAATTATCCCTAAGTGCTAAAATCATATTTTACTCTTTTGATTCCTTTCATTCATCCACCATCACCCAATTGCTAATTCACATACCAAAAGCATTTTTTTTCTGATATAACTAAACAAACAAGCACCCAGGTTTAGTTTTGAAAACACAGGGGCTTCCAGGTGAATGTTGCTTTTTTAAGAATGGTAAGCATTTGGCTCCTCCCCACTAAGATAGAGCGAGAGAATTTAAAAGCTGTTTACTCCAAGAGAAGAGCAGACAGGGGACATTCAAGTGAAGGGGGATGGAAGAGTGGCACCTGCTTTTGCAGAACATAATGAGGTTTGAACTACTTGCCCACAGTAGGTATTTCCTGAAAGGCTCAGTACCCAGGAACAGCAAGGAGCAAGGAACTGGGGTCAGGCTTGGGGCTAAAAATGAGGGAATAGTTAAAAGTCTGGAAACTGAAGCAGTTGGACTCTCAGGTCCTTTCCCTACCCCACTTCCATCCTCTTTTCTACCCTGCTTGTCTCCAGCTTCTCCCTTCAATGGAGATCACAGGTTTATTGTCCAGATGAACTGAATGGTGATGTGTCAGGCTCTGGGAGGCTAGGTGAAGCAGGGGACAGAGGACAGGCATTAACATCAGACTTGTGCTGAATGTGGGTTCCTTAGCTCTTTCCCTGATTTGACTCTAGAACAGCAGCAGACTGACCTGTGTCCCCAAAGAGGCAGCTGGAGGACTTTTCCTGGAGAGTGTGAGTAGCCCAGAGAAGACGTAAATATTAACTTGTCAGGGACCAGAAAGTCTCACAATGTTGTTTGAGGTATTTTATTTAGCCTTGCAGAGAGTCCTGTGAAAGGAAAAGTGGTAAAGGTGGAAACCAGCAAGGCTTTGGATCAGCTGTTTGCAGAGGATGCTCTCTGGGCCAGCAGAATTAGTATCACCAGAGAATTTATTAGAGATGCACATTTAGGGGTCCCACCTAGACCTACTGAATCAGAAACTCTTGGGGTGGGGCCCAGCAATCTGGGGTTTGGAACCCTGTTCCAGAATAATTATCTTTCCCTGCCTCATTGTGGTTTCTGAGCTGGCCCATCGCATGGCCTTATGCTGAATCTCCCTCTCTGCACTGTGCTTGGCTACTAAGGGCTTCTTCTTAGGCTTCCAGTGCTCCCCAGCCACTCTGGGGCCTCCTTGGAGAAATGGGAACTCAATTTCCTCAGAAGTCAGGCTGCTAATTCCCTGCAAAGGTAACATGACCCAGAAAATTGACCAGGAAGAACTGAAAGCCTCTGCAGGGTCTTCTGGGAAAGCAGCCGGGCTCACAGCTCAGACGGGGGTGCAGGAAGTCAGGACTGCAGGGGAAGAGCCTCCGAGATAGCTCTCGTGCATGACACAGGACAGCCTGAGCTCTGGAGTGCTGCTGGAGGGGCTGTGTGCGGGATGTTTGAGGAGTGAGTGAAACCAGAGATTATGACGCCAGAGAATGGTGTGGGTGAGTCCCTGTGTGGTGAAACACCCAGGTGATGGGGTCTTTTGACCTTTCTGAGAAATCCAGGCTCACTCTTTCCCTAAGTTCAGTTCCTAAGACAGTGGATCTTAACTTGACAGTTCATACGAATCACCTGGGGAGGCTCAAAAGGTCCTGATGCCCAGGTCACAACTCCAACTAATTTAATCAGAATGTCTGTGGGTGGGACCCAGGCTCCATTCCTTTTTTAAAGCCCCCTAACCATAACATGCAGGCAATGTTGAGAACACATCTAACACAGTGGCTCTTAATCCTGACCACACATTAAAATCAACTGGGAAACAAATGAATGAAAAGCAGGACACTCCGTGCCCTAGACCAGTCTCTGGAGAGGCCAGCTGGAGCACTGTTTGTGTTAGAATTCCCCAGGGGGTTCCAGTAGGGTTCAGCCAGAATGAAAGCCCAGGTCTAATCAGAGCAGTCCTATCTCTTGGTGGTGTGTGTGCCTCTCACCAACCACCCATTTGTTGGGTGGAGTCCTCACCATTTACTTTCAAGATCTGCAGCACCTGGCCCAGCTTTGGCACATGGCAGCACTCAGCCAAGGTCTGTTTGTCCTTTATTAGATTGGCTCTTCCTCATGTCTAGCAAGGAAATCTGTATTAGAAGAAAGGGGTGGACCCCACACAAGACCTGAGAGGTGTCCCAAGGTGACCCATATAATCTGAGATTGGTTTTAGTCAAAACTCTTTTTTTTTTAAGGTGAAGATCTAGTACTTATATTTTGATGGATTGCGAAAATTATTTCTCATTTTCTCTTCTCTGCTTTTCTGTTCTGGCAATTCTATATAACATACAGAGAAACCTGACAACAGAACAGAAAAACTGGCTACTCCTCAGGGATTGCCGATAAGACAACACAGAAGCCACACATACTTTCCAAGTCTCTGTCTGGGGAAGGAGGTGAGGTGGCAGGGACTAGACACCCAGTTCCCAGTGCTCCTTTCTTCCTGGCGGGTTGCTGGGAGTCTCCCAGAGAATTCCTCTCTGGAGCGGTTCATTCTATAGCTTTCCCAGTCAGTGGACTCTTTTCCCACAGCTACAGGCACTGAGGTTATCATGTAGTATGCTTGATAAGCAAGGCTGGCAGGCAGTTCAGGGTTTAGCTACTTACTAGCTGTGTGACCCTAGGCAAGTTACTTAGTCTCTCTGGGCCTTTGTCACTTGCAGCTGTTTTTGGTAAGATGTCGGTCCATAACACTCAAGATTTGTCACATTTCTCCAAAGTAGATAACCTGTACCAGCTTCTAATGACTAAGCCAGTAGATGATGCATTCTGTCCAGTTGGAGGACCATTGTCTCCATAGAATTGAGTAAGGGGGTGGAAGATTTAAATAGTCCAAACACTCAGAAGAAGCCCTTTGGTGTTCATTCCACACTAATCCCCACTGAAATTCTCTTTGTTCCAACTCTCAAGTTTCTCAAAGGCAAGTGGTTCTGAATCATCTGTACCAAGTCATGGGGCTGGTGGCAGAGTATAAGAATGGCCACAGTCCTGGACTCCTTCCTTATATCCAGGCTCTTTGCAATGTGCCTTTGCAGTAGCTTCTCTTCTTCCCAGATCTGGGCTGCCCTGTGTCTTGCTATGGCCAACGGAACATGGTGGAAATGAAGGTGGGCCAGCTCTGGACCTCGGGGTCTCACATACTGCCATGTTCTCTCTTTCTCTGAATTCATCCAGGGCTAGAGCACCCATCTGCTGTTGAAACATGCCCTGGCCAGTCTGCTGGAGGACAGGAGCTAAGATGAGTTATTCTAGTTGAGGCCATCTCAGACTAGCCAGCCCCCAGCTGCCCCAACAACAGAAGAGAAAATCATGTCTTTGAGCCCAGCTCAAGCTGCAACCCACAGAGTTATAAGATAGTAAGTGGTTGTGTTTTAAGTCACTTAGTTGTGGGGTGTTAGTCACAGCTGGCGGAGTGGCCTTCCCCACTCTGAGACTGCAGAGTGAGATAGAACTGCTGCTACTTTCTGAAAAGAATCCGACTCATGCCCAGAGTCAAGAGTTATTTGCCTCCCTACACTCTCTCTGTGGGTTCTCAGCCTAGGACAGCATGGCAGATACTGCTCTTAATAGAGCTCAGGGGACATGCCAGGCCTGAGGGCTGGTTGGGAGTGACAGGCTTGGGGGCCTGCTTACCTCGCATCAACACTGGCCATGATGATCTCATCTGTATGATGAGGTGACAGGGTCTGAAGGTCACAAACATTCTTCCAACTCCGACACCCTCAGAGTATAAAACGAGGTGAAAACTTGTTAAGGAGGGGGGGATGATCTCTAGCCAAGAACACAGACATCTTCTTTCCTCCAATCTCTGCTTGACCCTTGCTGAAGACCCTAAAAGTGCTCCAGTTCAAGACTTGACTATTTGGAATTCTGAGGAAAGCACCTTCCTGCCCGTTGTTCTTTTTCAGACTATGGAGAGTCAGCATATGAACAAAGCAAGATTTATATTCATAGAATTGACCGCAGTTTGGCACTTATTTGGGTTTGGAGATATAAATTACTCCCATGTCTTCCATTCCAGGACACGAGTTATTTACTGTTAGAGGTTAAGAAACGTGGAGGATCAGATATGGGCAACCAGGTCAGTCTGTCTAGGGACACTTTACAGACCTTGTATTATTATTTCCTTGTATTTATCCACTCATTGGTTCTGGTCATTTTGAAACTGAGCATAAACTGGCCCATAAATCTGAGTGTGAAAGCTGTTCATGTTGCCCTTGGTCCTGCCATCCTCCCAGACACTGGTTTGTGACATGTACACGGCTGGCGCGGTGGGGAGGAAAGGAGGAAAAAGGGCTGGAACTGACTCCTAGACTCCCTAGATCTGACTGGGACCCATCCCAAGCTTTCTAGACAGGCTGCCAGTCCCCGTCACCATTCTTGCTATGGGAAGAAACATAGACACGGTTATAAATTTGTTATGATTACCTTTGATGATGCCTTAAATTGGCCATAGGGCACAAAGTACATAGATTGGGATAAACAACCCTATACAAAAATGTGTCCTATAAATAAATAATGTAGAGAGCCATGGAGATGTGTAATGGGCATACATGCAGGATGCAATCAGATGATATCTCATTGTGGTTATGTAAAAGAGAGCAAGAGAGCACATCCGTTAGGATGACTATTACTAGAAAAATGGAAAATATCTGGTGTTGACGGAGGTGTGGAGAAATGAGAACCCTCATGCATTGCTGGCAGGGATGGAGAATAGTGCACTTTGGAAAACAGTCCGGCAGGCCCTCAAAAAGCTAAACATAGATTATCACATGATCCAGTAATTCCACTTCTAGGTGAAGCTAATTGAAATAAGTCCAACATGAAAGGACACATACTGTGTGTTTCCATTTATGTGAGGTACCTAGAAAAGGCACATTCATAGAGAAGGAAAGTAAATCAAGGGTTATCAGGGGCTGGAGGCAGGAGGAATGGGGAGTTGAGGTTTCATGGTTGCAGAGGCTCTGTTCAGGATGAAAAAGTCCCGGGAGGGCAGATGGTAGTGATAGTTTCATCACATTGTGAAGGTACTTAATGCCTCTTAAAAATGGTTAAACCAGTAAATTCATGTGTATTTTCTCACAATTAACACACACAAAAAAAGAAAAAGAAAAAAGAAGAAGAAGAAGCAGAAGCAGAAGCAGAAGAAGAAGAAGAAGAAGAAGAAGAAGAAGAAAAAAGGAGGACAAAAGCACCTGTGGTTGAATTCGGCTTGTTCACCCTGCCCTGCTGTGGACACCAGCAGGTCCCATCTGCGCTTCACCAGATGGGGACGTCAGCGGCTGCCTCAGTCTCATTTTAGAAGTGAGTAGATAGGGCCCAGGGCCCAGGGAATTTGCTCAGGGTCTATTATTCTCTGTAGTTTCTTCATAGCTCACACACATGAATTCTCATTTGTGTGTCTGCTTCCTGTTCGTTCCCCCTCCACTGGGATGTGCATCCCCCGGACAGGGACTATGTGGGACTGCTCACCCAGTACTGAACAGTACTTGGTACACAAAAGGCCTTGATGCTGAATGTGAAGCTGGCAGGGAGCAGACACAGAAGATGCGCCTAGTTCTCTGGCTCTGGCTCCCTGTGTTTTCTGTCATCTCAGGCTGCCTGGATGGGCGAGTGGGGACCCCATAATCGTGACGGCCTCTCCTACTCCAAGGTGGCATAAGTGGCCTGCACAGAGCTGCATTCTGAGCACAAACACTCTCTTGATGGCTGCGGGGCTTCCCCCTGAGGTCGCCCCATTTTCTCGGCTGGAATTCCTCCCGGTCTGCTGCCCTAGCCCACCCTCTCCGCTCCAGCATGCTCGCAGCAGGGTCAGCTTTCACCTCCTCAGCTTTCAGTGTGCCCTCAGCTCCTCGCAGCAGCCTTCTCCCCATTCGTTCACTCTAGTGCTTTCTTCCTGCCCAGAGCAACCTGGGGCCACGGTTGCTACTTGGTTCTCACCCCGTCTCCAGCACAGTGAGCCGTCCTGTCAAGGTTGACTGTAAATCAGGTTTCCCCCCACTGAATGGCAGGTAGAGTCCCTAATAGACCCCAGTCCCTCCTCTGGGTTTGGGGCATGTCAGGGCTGCAGGGGCTATCTGGGAATGACAGGTTTGGGGCCTGCTTACCTTCCTCAAACCCCTGGCCATGATGATCTCATATGTATGATGAGGTGACAGGGTCTGAGGGTCACAAACATCCTTCCAGCTCTGACACCCTCAGATTGTAAAATGAAGTGAAAACTTGCTGAGCAAGGGAGGCAGCACTAATCTCTAGCCAAGGACGCAGACGTCTTTCCTCCAATCTCTGCCTAGCCAACACCCTCAGGTCAGGGTCATAGGGCAGCACCTATTGTTTCCGCTTCAAAACAGCTCAAAGGGACTCATCGTTTCTCAGTCCTGATCCTTGGTTGAAGCCTCCTTCTGAGACTTCTAAGTTGGCCAATGACATCAGTATCTATGGATAACTCAGGCTTAGACCCCTAGAGTTGGGGTGCCTGGGTGGCTTAGTCGATTAGGCATCAGACTCTTGGTTTTGGCTCAGGTCATGATTACAGAGGCTCATGAGATGGAGGTCCATGTCAGGCTCCACCCTGGGTGTGAAGTCAGTTTAGGATTCTCTCTCTCTCTCCCTTTTGAGAGAGAGGTAGGAGATCCTACCTCCCCTCTCTAATTAAAACAAACAAACAAACAAGCCAAATCCAATATGAACCCTGACTTATCTGACTCCAAAGCCAGGGCCTTTGGACTATACACACACCTTCCCTTGAGTGAGGGGTTTTGAGGGGTATGAGATCATCTGTTCAATAGTAATTTAAAACACAAACAAAGGGATCCCTGGGTGGCGCGGTGGTTTAGCGCCTGCCTTTGGCCCAGGGTGCGATTCTGGAGACCCAGGATCGAATCCCACGTCGGGCTTCTGGTGCATGGAGCCTGCTTCTCCCTCTGCCTATGTCTCTGCCTCTCTCTCTCTCTCTGTGTGACTATCATGAAAAAATAAAAAGTAAAAAAAAAAATAAAACACAAACAAAAAGCCAAAAATCCAGTGCCAACTTTTGCTCCCAGCTCCCCTTCAGTCCTTCCCAGTGCAGTGTAAGCCTTGTGGTTCCCAGTTTGCTTCTTAACATCCCTGCAGCTGTGCCAGCCCTGGGGGCCCGCCTGTTGACCCTCTGGTGTTGGCCATCAGCTGCTAGTGTCTCTGGTCCCTCTGGCACCTCCTCTGGCCATACCAGATGCAACACCACAGCCAGAGGGGGTCATTCAGAGACACAGAATGAATCACATCATTCCCCAGAGTAAAATCTCAACAATTGCTGCATGACACATACACAGGTCTCACCAGGATTAGGGACTATAACGAGCTGGCTGGTTAATGTTCAACAACAGTTATTGGTGGTGGGATGGAGGTGGGGTGGCGTGCAGAGAAGGCTCTCTTGTTTGTAGCATTTGCCAATTTCTGTGGTGTAAATACTCCCACCATGGCTGGTTTCAAGCTACTAATGTGATGCCATTGAATGCAGAGCTGGGAAGAGATACCTGGTAGGACACCATTATGCAGTGTCTCCTAGGTGCAGCTCCAGTGGCTGCTAATGACTTCAAGAACAGAGATGAGAGTAAAATGTAATAAATTAATTAGAATGTGATGGGTTTTGAATATTTTTACATAACACTATATATTTACTTGAACAAAGTTTAATTTTAAATGGTGGCTTTAACAGTGAGCTCTTTAAATACCTGGAAATTTAACCATTAGCTCCCACAAGACTACACAAGTCAACTCGAGCACATAACTGCCTGTGAGTCAGCTGGTTTCTGCCTTGACTGGGGCTGTAATGAAGAACTATTGGCTTGGGAGTTGAACCTTATCAGCTTGTACATGGATTCTTCCCTGGTTTCTGATGACCCAGTTCTACCTGGTTGGTCTTATCCTCCTCTGGGCTTGTCCACACTTGGTAAGCTATACTCTGATTTGGATTCAGACAGAAGTAAGTGCTAGAGGCATATTCCAGAGTCTGAGAGCCTGAAGGGACAGATCATCCCAGAATGTCCGGATCGAGAAAGCTCTCTGTGGAATTGAAATATAAGGCATCACATACTCAATATTCAAACTTTAATCCATGCATCCTTTTCACTTATGGAAAACAAAGTGCAGATGGCATCGGAAAGCCCCCGATAGAAAGTCTGATAGAATGCCATTTGAAATCAATCTGTGGCTTTTCATTATGTGGAGTCCAAGGGGTTGGTGAGATTTATAGTTGGCATCGCACAGATCACTGTAGAAGAATTTTTCCTTGTTGTCAGTCATCCTTCATTTCTGATCGTCATTTCAAAGATCTGGAGCTGAAATGGGAAGGATTCCCTTTCAAGGAGGGAAAAAAATAACCACATAGTGTTCCCTAAAGGCTGCTCACAGCAGTGGTGCAGCCGCAAGCTCGTTTGTGAACTGGCTTAATCCTTGGGTCAGGATTCTGGGTTCTTGGACGATCCCTTCAGTTCTCCATAAGAGACTCTGAGCTCCTAGAAGTCTTCACAGGGGCTTTGCAGTTGGCTGGGACATTTTTCTGCTCCCCTGTATCTTGTCCTCAGCTCACCACCTTGAACACCCCTTCCCTGACCATCCTGACAGACTTTGGTCATTCATTTTCTATGCTGCCAGAGAACCTCATCCATACCTCTATGGGTGCCCTTACCACACTGTAATGTCATCATTGTCATCATCATCATGGCTACTAGTATTTGTGAGTCCTTGCAAGGTGAAAAGCATGGAGCTGGGCAATTTGAGTTGCTTTTATGTCTATGTCCCTCTACCCTTTGTACTCGGAGCTCCTGCGAGGCAGAGATCATATTTAATATACTCTAGTCCCCTTGGTCCAGTGGCTGATATAACGTTGGATTTGTAGTAAATACCCTATAATGATCATTCAGTGCAGTTCTTTTTGTAGACATGGGTTTTTATTTCTTGTGGTAAATACCTATGAGTGGTATTGCTGATTCATAGTGTAGATGTGTGTAACTTTATAGAAACTAAAGAACATGTCTCCTTAGTGGGTGTGCCAACCTATACTTTTATGTGAAGGCCAGCTCTGGCTGATTCTGATTCTAGCAACACTAGTGCTTGTGAAATAGTATCTCATTGTGGAGAGTTTTAACTTGTTTGCTGCACTGGTTTGGCTCCTTTTACACAGTCCTAGATGCACACAGCCTACTTGTTAGGTAGGTTTGAGGATTTCATGGGATATTTACAGCTCAGGAAGCTGATGGTTGGCCAGTAATCTAGGTGATACAAGGCAGAGTTAGCATTCCTCTCCAGCTATGGCTGTGTGGTTTACAATAAAAACTAGATATTTGATCTTTGTCCCTGGTTTCTGGCACAGAACTCCTAGAATACTTAGAATTTCCTGAGTGGTAGGAGTGTCTTTTATTGTTCATAAGGAGTCCCTACTTTTGGACTTTCCTGAGTTTAGCTAAAGGAGATGAATCTTGGCAGTTCTCTAGAAAGCCTCAGGATGGGGGCTGGTTGCCAGAGCAACCAACAGGGTGGGGAGGGATTAGAGGATTAGAATTTTCAGCCCCACCCCCTGACCTCCAGAGAAGAGGGGCTGGAGATTGACTTTAATCACCAATGGCCATAATGTAATCCATCATAAATTTAAAAATAAAGAAATAATTGATTAAAAAAATACTCGGATTAAAAACTCTGGAACAATGAGGCTAACAGAGCTTCTGCAGGGGAAGTAGCACATCCAAAGAAGGGGTGGAGGTTCTGCACACCCCATCTACATTCCTTACCCTACCTATGCACCTCTTTCATTTGGCTGTTCCTTTGTATCCTTTATAATAAAACTGTAACTGTAATTAGAGTTGCTTTCCTGAGTTATGTGCATCATTCTAGCAAATTATCAAGCCTGAGGGGCATTGTGGGAACCCTGTATTTATAGTTGGCTGGGCAGAAGTGCAGGTTGCCTGGGGACTCCATTTGTAGCTAGGATCTCTGTGGTGGGACTGATCTCTTAACTTGTGGGGTCTACACTAGCTCTGGGTAGTGTCAGAATTGAATTGAAATGTTGGATCTCCAGCTGATGTTGGTGAATCTGAGAATCAGTTTTGAAATGTTGTATGCTACGTGAGTAAAAACCCCACAGGTTGGCCCTTAGTTACTCCTCTGACCGTTCCTCTGTTTTCTGTGGGCACATAATACTAAGATGTCCTTTAAAAGGTGGGACCTGCCAGTGTCAGGACTGAAGAGTGGTGAGAGAGCCCTTGTGGAGCTGTGTGAAAAGCACCGATGCTTGTGTTAAAAACATTCTCATGATAAAAGCGGACATCTCCATGAATTAGCCAGATGCTATTTATCAGGTTTCTCAGGACTGGCTTTTAGGAGGGCTGAATTCCAGAATCTGTCACAGAGCCAAGGAAGAGAAATAGACAATATAAGCTGCCAACCGTGAATTGAAGAAGATGATATGGAGAAGCCTTGTACGAATATTCTCATAGGAATGGAAATGTCATCAACAAGCAAGATTAGATGGCAATGGGGTGACACTTCGTGATTTTTAAAAATATGTTGTGCATTTTAAAGTACTAATAACAGGAACGGAGGGACACTCTTGATTTCTTTCATCAAAAATATCCATTAATGTTATTTAGACTATTTTCTAGCTTTAGTTTTTCCAGAAGTGATGTTTTCCCAGAAGGCCTAGGACTTCGTCTCTCAAACTGAGTTGTTGAGCCCAGAGTCTGTTGCAGCTTAGGCTCTGAAGCTGACTTTATCACCAGGATATCTAGGTAATCAGGCCAAGCTGCTAAGACAGCACTTTCAGTTATGTGCCCAGGAAAGTACCAGGGGAACTCCTGGCACATTGAGACTCCACAGGTACATACATAAGCATGTATTGCAGAGAACCACACAGTGTTGGACTCCTAGTTCTGTAAATTTTTGCAGAGAGGGGCCCTATACATCATCGGTTTTCACCACTCATTGGTAGACAAGAAGCTAAACCTGAAGAGGTAAAGTACTAGTTAAGTCTAGCTTGTCACCAGCAAAGAAGGGGAGGAGAACCCCATCTCCTTGGGCTTTTGCTGCTAGAGAGAAGGACAAAGATAGAATAGTAATGTCAGGAAATGAAAGCTACCATCTACTGAGCACTTACCACATGTCAGCACTCTGCCAATGCTTTCTGAATACCCAGCCAGAAGGAGAGAAGTAAACTGAGCCCCAGAAAAGTGAGGTGAGTTCTCTAAGGTCAAAGGTCAAGTGCGTGGATCTCTGGCATGTGAACAGGCTCTGTAAATGCTGCCTTCCCTCCACTTTGGACAGTCTCACTTATCGTTGACCAAGCAATGATATGATTTGGGGTCTTTCCAGCCTCAGTATTCTAGAGCGTGTTGGCTGCTCTAAGACTGGTCCCTGATCAACCAAGGTCCTTTCCCTCTTGTCCTTGCGGGGGATGCTCAGGCTGGTCCTGAATTATGTGCCTCCATTTCCTCTAGGCTTTACTATAGCTCTGAAAAGTGGATGCCACACAAGGAACACCGCTGTTTCAGGGTGACAGCAGTCCATCATGCCTTCCTTTCACCTACAGCATCTGCAGCTTCACCTTGGTCTATTCAAGGGCTCCATTTTCCAGTGACTGGAGAACAGGTGCCTTCTGTTTCATCACATGTTGCAGTGTCTTCCACAGAGTCTCCTGTGCCACATGTGGGCTGGGGAACTGCGTGGTCCTCCAGACACAAAGAAGTCTTTCAGCCTCAGGCAGCCAGTCTCAGAAGGGAACATCCCTGGCTGTCAATGAGACTTTGCTACTGTCCGGGGCCCTTCCAGTTCCCAATCCCAGAGATCAGAGCAAACCTGTCTTTAACCAGACTTTCTTTGGCTTACATTTAAATCTGAAAACTAGAGAGAAAAACAGAGGCTCCATAAGAACTTGGAGGCTAGAGCAAATATCTGATGAGCTTTTGCATTTAGTTGAGAAGAGAAGAAGTAGTCTGTGCTATGTTACTCAAGGCAGGCCATGCTCAATGAAATGATATGATAGCACTGTGTGTGTCAAGGGCCCTCAGCTTCCTCCTCTTCCTCCCTGCAGCCTGAGCCTTGATCTAAAGTTGCTGGTCCTCGCCCATGACCTGACTTAACCTGCAGGACCATCTCTATTCCCATAGAGCCCTCCCACTTTTCTCATTCCCCCTGAGAGAGGATGGGAGGGCTATTTTCTCCCCATTCTACAGATGGGCAGACTGATGTTCAGAGGCAGTAATTAGTTTGCCTTTGAGACCACAGGGTGGTGGAGATCCTGACTCAAAGCCAGGCCTTCAGGCTTTTCCTCCGGGATTTCTGCCATCTCACTCTGGCTCCTTGTCCAGCCTCAGCACCAAAGTTCCCCACCAACTAACTACCTGCTCTGCACTGGAAGCCCAGGCATCTGGGCTCAACATCTGCTCAACATCCTTGGCAAATAATCTGTTATTGGGGTGGTTTTCAGAACCATACAAGCCCCTGCTCCTGGGATTTCTTGCCTCGGTGTTCTACAGGTAGATCAGTCCTTCTGTGCCTGAAACAGATCATATTACCTCCCATCCCTTACCTGCTAGCTTTGCAAGTGCTTCACCTTCCACCTAACTCCCTGAGCTAGAGCTCGGTGGTGGGCTCCTCCTCTACATCTAATTCCAGTACCCTTGCCTTCTTAATAGCTCTGTGATCCATCTCCTTCTCTGAGCACACACTGCTCTTGCCTCTGGTTGGGCAGTAAACATTCTCACTGCTGCAAATGGAATAGGCTCAGATAAGGTTCCCCTGCAGCTGATGTCCTGAGTGCCTTTTCCTCTGTTGGCTCATGCAGTAAGAGCTCTCTGATTGGAAGCAACAGGGATCTGTCCTAAACAGAAGGGAATGCATTTGCCCACAGGATTGAAGGGACGGCTGTCAAGATGTGAGGGTCTCACTGGAGAGAATATACCTGCATCCCCCCACTTTACTTTTGAAATCGAATGTCCACTACAGTTGCCAACTGTGTGACAGTGTCTAGGAGGTAATGGAGCAGAACTTGCTGAAGGCATGACTTCCCAGGGCCCTCAGTGAAGAGTTTGGGAGTAAGGGGATGAGACAATGGGCAGTGTCTTTGTGGGGCAAATGAAATGAAAGCTTGGAAGGCCATGCAAACAGTCCTCAATGGAGAAGCAAGGCAAGGGGCAATGGGGAGGGAGGAAGGAAGAGGGACAGGGAGACAGGGAGTGGAGAAGTGACAAAGGAGGAAGAAAAGAAGATACATACAGAAGGAGGAAAGAGGGGAAGGTGGGCAGGAGGCCACATGAGATTTCACACGTGGTTAGAACTCAGAATGATGTCAGAGATTTGAAGCAGAGGGTGAGAGGTGGTTCCTGGGGAACAATCTTGAGTTGCGTGGGCTCTGGAGTTTTGTGTGGAGGATTTGAAGCCTCATTGTAGGCAGGAAGAAATTCTCCAAGAACACTTAACCTCAGCCACACTGGGGACTAGAGGAGTCAGAGGAATGAGCCCCAGACCTGTCCTCAGTGTTCTCAGGCTGGCAGGGGCCCTGAGATAGGCTGGGAGATTTAAGGGCAACCCACAGGAGAAGATGCAAGTAGCTGAGCCTATTGAGTGCTAGGTTGTTCTGCGTCCTCTGTGAGGTAGATGTCACTGTCCCCCTCACCGATGAGGACATCAGACTTGGAAAGATTGAGACCTTGGTCAATGTCATAGCTAGAAAATGGGACCCTGGGATCTGAGCACAGAGTTCTGTGCTTCAAGGTCATGTGTGCTGTTCTCCATGCAGCCTCTCTGCATATGGATTCAGGACCTGAGGCTCAGAGAGCCTGGGGGAGGTCAAGGACTTGACTTTCTTGGCCAAGGGGTCATTTGCCCTGGACAGAGGTGTTGCTGCATCAAGGCGACTTTCCCATCCAGCCCAGGTGTGCCCAGGCTCCACCTTGGACATCCCATATCTGCAGCTGGGTGGGCAGCATGGGCAGGGTTGGGGGGGCCTTCCCCACCTCCTCTGCACTAGCCTTTCAGTGGCACCAGACTGCTCCCTCCCAGGTTTCTAGCACATTCCCAGCTGCTGATTGCTCTAGGGCCTACAGGAATGGGTCCTGTGACCTGGCTGTTTTCTCAACCCAGCACAGTCACAAGGGGTTGTTTTGTTTCCGGCACAGCTATTAAGTCAAACCTTGCTGTGTGGCATCTAAATTTGGCCTTCAAGCACCCTTGTTTTATCTCATTTCCAGGCCTGCCTCCATTTGTCGTGCCTTCCAGTATGCTATCTGGAAATTCTATAATCACTCTGAAAGACAAGAGACCTTGTTACATGGAATTCTCTGCTTGTCTCCTAAAGAGGAATCAATCAGTGGATTAAATGCAGACCAGCCATTCAGTCAGTGGAAAATGTCAAGTTCAGATGGATTTGTTTTCATTGAGATAGTTTCTAGATCTTGGTCCAGCCCCACACATACACACTTGAAAATTATCCAGTTGCTTGATGTGCTGTGGTCAGATGGAATACTGGTCTCTCCCCAATGATAATTCAGGCTTCAGTATGGCTTTTGTGAATTCTCTGATTTGCCTAGTACTATGGTTAATAAGATAATTGCTAGTTTTTCCTTCCTCTTGGAAGGATCCTGGGAGATGCCAACTTTCTATATGTCTTTCAATGTAAAAGTGAAACAACCTGTGACCCAGATCATTGTCACTCCCACTGCTGGGATGGGACACTCCTCCGGCAGTCCCCCTTGGCCACACGGGAGTGCTAGAGATCCTCCAGAGTGAGGAGCAGTGACCCCTCACAGTCACAAGCTTACTGGTGGTGGCAATGCAGAACAGAAGCCTTTCCACTCTGTACATGACTGTGAGCTGCAGTGCACGGAGCTGGACATAAGCCCTTGAACCCTGTGCCACCCTGGTGTCGTGGAGCACATGGTGGGGAGCAGAGGAAATAGTACCCTGCTGGCGTGGGGAGGTGGAAGTTGCCTGACCCAGTAGCATCGTCTCATACTGGGCAGCATCTCCACAGACACAGTGGTGGTTGTTTATATTTTATACTCACAGTTTGTACATGGTTTGGCCCAGTGTGTGCAGGAAGATCCGCCCAGTTGATTCTCTTGCTTTTGCTTCACAATCCTTGTACTTTCAGGGAGCGACAAGGACTGGTCACAAATAATGGGTGTTTTTCAGGCATCGTCCTGGTGGGGAGGATAAGTCACCTTTCCCAGAGGGGCAATCTGAGGTTTCGTTTCCAGGTCAGGGCCTTGGCCAGTCACCCACTGAGTCCATCCTCCCCTTCCTGGCCCATTCTTGGGACCACGATGTTCCTCTACATTCTAGAGGCTTGCACCCTGCAGTGGTGCTGCTGGTTTCCATCCTCCCACCCTGTAAGTCTTTCCCTCTCTCTCCTTACTGTAACCAACCACCAGCTGCTGCTGTTGTGTTTTCTCAAGTCATATGAAGAGACCAGAGGGCAGTTTCTAGACACATTGGGCTGATGTGGGGCTGGAATGGGGGTGAACCATAAGTATGTACGTATTGGAAGAGAAAACAGTGCCTTCAGGTAATGACAGGAACATCATTCCTTGGAGAGACGGGAGGGAGATTTAGCCAGAGCCCAGTTATGAAGGCCCAGACATGGCTGAGGACCAGGCTGGGGCCAGGCCTTATCTTAAAGCTGGATAAAAGCTCTCGTTTTCTGCAATGAGACAATGCTGGTCGCCTTCCCTCCCTCAAGCCATTCATGTCATTGTGAAGACACAGCTCATCTGACAATGGCTTTTGGTGTCATCTAACAGTCTAGGAACACAGGAGAAGCCCACCATTCTTCTCAGCACCATTATCCTCATTAATTCACCTTTGCTGATCCTCACTGCATGCTGGAAGAGCAGAACTCATGAGAGACAAAACCACTCTCTCTAGCAAGATGAGGCTGTGTTTACTCAAGCGAGCAGTATGTGTATGTATGTATCTATGTATGAAGATGAAACACATTGATGTCTATGTGGGAGCAGGTCACCATACAAACATGACCACAGTGCAAGCTCTGATATCAGAGTTTATTCTTTTCTCACATAGGCAGGAGGATTTAGCATTTTCCCGTCACCTGACAACTCAGTATCCCTTATCAGCTCTCATCAGACATGAGGTTCTTAGACTCACTCTGCTTAGGAAAAGTGACCTGTGTGTTCAACATTCAGCTCTTACATGGGAATAAAGTCTCTACTTTGCCTAATACATGGAATGAAAATGTATAGAATATGTGAAAACATTTTGGACATGATAGAATATATAGGAATGTCAGCATCGTTATGATCGTTGTACTTACATGTGTGTATCTAGGAACCATGTCCTTCACCCAAAATGACTCTGGCACTGACTCTTCATTTAAGTCCACACAACCCAAAACTATCTGAGTCTGCCTGCCTGGCCTTAGGGTGCAGTTTCAGTACTGTGATGAATCAAAAGAAATGCAGTTTTAATTCCAAAACTCTGCAGAGTAGCATAAGACTTGAATTTAGTCTTTTGGAAACTTGTGGGGAACATGCCACTCAGCAGAAGATCTCACAGCTGTCTTTAGGAATAATGCTTCATTACAGTCCTTGTCACCAGCGCTTGCTCTCTCATCCCTGTCATGGGCCACTGTCCCTCTTCTGGTCTCCAAGCTCTGGCCAGCTCCCGTTTCACTACCACTTCCCACCTTTTTACAGTTATCTTCTTGGTTCCCTGGCGGAAGGTCACAAAAGATTCAGGATGCCACCTTTACTCATGCTTCCACTGAAGGTGACAGAGAGGAAAAGTTACGAATAATTTATGCTATATTCCCATCTTTGTGACGTATGCTATAAAACCCATTCAAGCTGGACCTGAAGCTTTCTTTGGACTGCATGACCTGTAGGTAGGTATTGAACAATGTGAGAAGTTGCATCTTGATAACCCCTGGTTAACTGATGAGGAAATGAAGGCTCAGGAGGGTGATTGGACTTGCCTAAATCACAGGTGTTTGAAGGGTGGAGCCTGGTCTTCTTTTTTTTTTTTAATTTTTATTTTATTTATGATAGTCACAGAGAGAGAGAGAGAGAGAGAGAGAGAGAGAGAGAGAGAGAGAGGCAGAGACACAGGCAGAGGGAGAAGCAGGCTCCATGCACTGGGAGCCCGACGTGGGATTCGATCTCGGGTCTCCAGGATCGTGCCCTGGGCCAAAGGCAGGCGCTAAACTGCTGCGCCACCCAGGGATCCCTGGAGCCTGGTCTTCATCCCAGGTCCTCTGGCTCCGAGTTTGAGGCTATGTCCACTATTTCTTAGAACACAGGCACTGAGCCTTAGCCCTGTGTATGGCACAGTGGGAATCACAGCTTCTGGTTGGAATAAATGTAGTTTTGTTTTGCTGCACAAGCTGGTAACATTTCTGAGGGAAACGTTTATGTTTATGGATACCCATTATCCAGAGGGATGAGCAGGGCCAGGCTGAGGCCAGGGGTAGGGAACCTCCTTTGGGATTCTGACTGGCTGACCCTCATCTCACTTGTGTTACATGAGCCCACTTCGAGAAACACCAAACACCGTGGTCTGGCCACCCTGGTGGGGCCCCACTGAGACTATTGGTTCTTCAGCACCCAAGCTGCTTTTCTAGATGGAATGCAAAGCATTCCTTGCCTGGGGCCCTGCCAAGCCTTGGCAGGATTAAACGTTACATTCAGTTCCAGATTAATCCAAGTTGAAACAGTTTTCCTGCAGGTGTAGAGATATTACTTTACTTACTTACTTTATTTACTTACTTTACTTATTTACTTACTTTATTTATTTACTTTATTCATTTTCTGAAACCCCTTTAACATCATGGTTTTGGGTTTCTGCACATAAGGTGCATGAGTATGATTAATATTTTATAATGGGTATCCATAATAATTCTAGTAACAATGGCACCTTCTTGTATTTCTTTAAGGTGGGTTTCTCTTAAACTCCATCCCAGGAATTTGGCCTGGAATTCAGGGATTCATAGAACTTTACAGTGTGAGAGGGGAGGATGTGTCCAGTCTTCTCTGTGAATTCTCTCCATGAAGTTCCCACCAAGCATCCTCCTGTTTGTATTCCCCATTCATGGGGAACCTCCTATCTTGCAGAGCAGCCCATTTCCCCTCTGACAGCAGTAACTGTCTGAGTGTCTGTACTGAACTGAATGAAGATGTGTAAGACCCGAGTGGAAGGATAATTAGGTCTGGAGAGACCTGCAAGGACCAACAGCTCTGGCATGGATCAGTTTTATAAACTGATCCATGACCTTAACCAACCCAATGTTCTGAGTCTTGGTGTCCTTCCACTGCACTTCAGCCATGACCAGGCTGACCAGCACAGATGTGTCTCCACTGCTTTGGAATAAATTAAATAAATTTAAGTTAATTAAATTGTTGATTAACTGATTAGAGGTATGTGAGTAGTCATGTAATTTTTAAAAATATAATTGTATGGGGGGCTCAGGGCTGGGTGGACATTTTTCTGGAGGTTAAGACAGTCCTTCTTGCTGAAAACCTAAATGTTAGGAAAACTTCAAATAATTGGAAAACTTCAAATAATTGTTACTTATACAGAGAATACAGATCAGAAATATACATTTCTGTGATGATGGTTCATGATACTTCAATGTCATCACTTCAAACAAAGTAGCAACATTATGCAATGGGGATTCTCAGCATGGTCCCTGGGCCAGCATCAGCGGCATCAAGGCAACTTGCTATAAAGACAGCCCCACTCTATTGAATCAGAAGCTCAGAGGATGGGACTCCAAGACCTGGGTTTTCACAAGCCCTCCAAGGGATTCCCATACATGCTAAAGCTTGAGATCCACTGTTGTGCAGAAGATTGTCTTCCTGGTCTATGACTGTGATGGTTAATTTTATCAGAAGCTCAGAGGATGGGACTCCAAGACCTGGGTTTTCACAAGCCCTCCAAGGGATTCCCATACATGCTAAAGCTTGAGATCCACTGTTGTGCAGAAGATTGTCTTCCTGGTCTATGACTGTGATGGTTAATTTTATGTGTCAACTTGGCTAGGCCATGGCATTGAGTTGGTTGGTTAAACACCTGTTTAGATGTTGTTGTGAAGGTATTTTTTAGATTTAAATCTGTAGACCTTGGGTAAAGAGATTAGCTTTCATAATATGGGTGGGCCTCTTTCAATCAGTTGAAGAGCATAAGAGAAAAGACTGAGTTCCACTGGGGAGGAAGAAATTCTGCCTCTAAATCGCCCTGGAACTCAAGACCCCAGCATCACCTCCTGCTGGAATTTCCAGTCTTCCAGGCAGCCCTTTCTCTCCCTCTCCTTTCTCTCTCTCTTAATCTATCCATCCCATTGGCTCTGTTTCTCCGGAGAATTTTGACTAATACAAACAGCATTAGAATCCACTCTCTGCAATCTTTCTCTCTTAGCCCAAAATCAGCTGCACAGTTTTCCTCAGTACAAGACTTTGGATAGCTACTTCTGTTAGGCAAAAGTTACAATAAGCATGAAACTTAATAGCTATCCTGGAATTAAATTATTAACTAGGGGCTCAGAATTTTATAGGTTTACCTGATTTGGCAGAAACCATTTGATTTGGGTCATTCCTTGGAAGCTTCTTTATTGAAAAAAATTCCTGTTCTCAGTGAGCAGTTTAGAAGCAAATGGATCTGAATTTGAGTCCCTACTGTTACTTACTTACTAGATGGCCTCAGGCAAGTCACACGTGAGCCACATTTTCTTTCTAACATTTAGTTTCTTAGTAAGATTTTTTTCCTTCTATGGCTTTAATAAAGCTTCTAGCATATCCAGACCACCAATTTATGTCAAGCAGATAGTAGGCATCTGGTGACTGATAGCTATTATTATTTAGCTGGTTACTTCTAAAAGTGAGGGTATCCTGGAGAGATACTACTGTCACTGGGAGTTCTAGGCAACTGCTCTCTGGTTAATCCTGTAATGTAGCAGAGATAACACTTCCAACTGTTAAATCTTAAGAACATGGAAGACATAGTAACAGTCTTTGGTGGCATGAAATGCCAAGGCAAGGAAGAAGGGTGTGAAGGGTCCATCCATATTTTATTGTAGAAAGAACCCAGGTAAGCCATACGTTCTTGAAATTGCTATTAAAATAATATAGACTTTCAAAGGAGGACATAGGCTATACAATCTGTTGGAGATATTATAAGTTGTACATAATTCTAGAAATATGTATGAACATTATCAAAGAAAATGATGTTTACACCTGGGAAGAAAACTGGCCTCTGCAAGGGTTGGCAAGTGAACTTAGCATAGCCTGAAAAGGCTAAACCTTTTTGTTCCTTGAAACATGCACTATATATCTAATTTTGTTAATAACTTTTTATTCTATTTTTAAAAAGATTTTATTTATTTACTCATGAGAGACACACAGAGAGAGGCAGAGACATAGGCAGATCATGACCTGATCTGAAGGCAGACACTCAACCACTGAGCCCCCAGGTGCTCCTTGTGCTAATAACTTTATAAAACCAAATGCAATGAATGAAGTTTTAGAGAAATAAGGTCCAAAATTAGTTCATAAAGAAATGAGAAAAGTTATGGAAAACAATAATTATTAAGGAAATTGAAGTGGTATTTAAAGACTTTCGGGATCCCTGGATGGCTCAGCGGTTTAGTGCCTGCCTTCGGCCTAGGCTGTGATCCTGGAGTCCTGGGATCGAGTCCCACATCGGGCTCCCTGCACGGAGCCTGCTTCTCCCTCTGCCTGTGTCTCTGCCTCTCTCTCTCTCTCTCTCTCTCTCTCTCTCAATCTGTCTCTCATGAATAAATAAATAAAATCTTAAAAACAAAACAAACAAAAAAAGACTTCCTATCTTTAAAACCTCAAGTCCAGGTGGGTTTTTGGTGAGTTTTACAAAACTCAAGGAATAGCTAATTCCTAATTTTTATAAGTGATTCTATCAATAGCAAAAGAGAAAGTTTTCTGGTCTGTTTCATAAGTCTAATGTAATTTTTAATTCAAAATTCATATAAAAACAATAAATGTAAAGAAAACAGTATTCCAATTTTATCTATTACTGTAGAAGCAAAACCTCAAATCTTAGCTAACTGAATGAAATAATACTTTAAAAAATATATCATGATCAAGTAGAGTGTCACCTACAAGAGTGGTTCATCATCCAGAAAGTTATCATAAAACCTCTTGGTAAAACAATGTCCACGACATTAAAAGACTTCTTTTTATTATTATTTATTTATTTGAGAGAGAGAGCATAAGTAGGAAGGGCAGGGATAGGGAGAGACGATCCCAAGCACACTCCTGCTACAGTATACTCCTACTTACGGTAGATTTTTTATAGAGGTCCTTTATCAGATTGAGGAAGTTCCTTCTATACCTAGTTTCCTGACAGTTTTGTGCAGTGCTGTTCATGGGGCTCCATCTCTTGACCCTGAGATAACAACCTGAGTTGAAACCAAGAGCTGGTCGCTTAACCAAGTGCACCACCCAGGCACCCCCACATTAAAATACTTCTACAGAAAATCATATGACAATTTAAATTAATATAGAAAAGTATCTAACAAAGTTTAACTTTTATGATTAAAAAACAGAAAACTAGGAATGGAAGAAAATTTTCTCAACTTGGCAAAAGTCATATACTCAAAATCCTATAAAAATCTAATATTTAATGGAGAAACATTAGATTCATATTCTTCAAAATCAGGAATAAGCTCAGGATGCCCATTGCACTGTTTGATGTGGCGTTTGGAGTTCCGGTCAGTGCTGTGAGCAAAGAAAGAGATGTCAGAGTTGACATGACAGAGATATTCTGGTTTCCAAACAGTTCTGCGAAGGCGAGGATGGGAGCTAGGAAATCAGAAAAGGGAATTATCCAAATGAGAGGTAATGGTGGCTGGGATGTAGTTAAGCTACCTAGAAACAGTGTGACCCGCTCAGGTCATGGCTTCAAATTTCCTAGGGGTGGTTGAAGCTGTGTTAATCTAGGGGTAAGCCTCCCTCCTCCGAGGCAGGACTCCACCTGATACCTCACGGTTCGCTCCGCCTTCGGCCCAGCCCGGCCTGCGGACGCTGGGCACCGCTGCGCCCCTCCCCACCCTGAGGCCAGGCTTCGGTCCGCACACGCGCGCCGGCCAGGGCCTGCCGCTCACTCAGGGGACCCCTCCTCCGGAGCTCTCTGCAGTTTCTCGAATTTGCGTGCCAAATATTGACGCGGGGGCCACGCTGATTTTCTCTGTATCGTCCGCATTTTAGTTCATGCGCTGGCGAAGTGAGCGCTGGGCTTTGCGGGGTTGTCTCTTCGCAGCTGTCTTGCTCCAGATCTTCGGCATTTGCCTCGGTCTCTTCGTCTCCGCTCATGCAAGCTAAGCCCGGGTCCCCTCCCTGTCGGGTCGCTGTCAGGGGCTATCCTGGGGATCCCTGGACTCCCGGACGCGCCCCGCGTTGACAGCTGTTGTCTCAGATCTCGGCCAGCCGCCGCCCCCGCGCGCACCTGCGCACCCCATGCACCCCGCCCACACCCCCGCGCACCCCGCGCACCTCGCGCACCCCGCCCACCCCGCGCCCACCCCGCGCACCCCGCGCCCACCCCGCGCACCCCGCGCCCACCCCCCGCGCACCCCGCGCACCGCGCCCACCCCGCGCCCACCGCCAGCGCTTCCTCCAGGGGCGGGTGGAGGAGCAATCTAGCCCCGGTTACTCTATCCTGGCCGTTTAAGCCTCCTGAACATCTTATAGGAGGTAAGGACTAGTGTCACCTCCACTGGACAAACGAGAAAGCTTCCGCAGGACCCTTGTCCCGAACTTCCCGGCGCGGACGGGTGGTGCGGCGAGGTCCGCTAGGGGGCGGCAGAGGTCCAGCGGTGTTCGCACCAGCCGGGTGGCTTTTCTCCCCCTGTGGCTTCTTACACTTGATCCTTGTTCTTGGCTCCTATCCTGTCGCCGCATTCGTGTCCACTCCTGTGATTTCTCAGCTTTCAGCTTCGTGGCCCCCAGCTGTGCTGCCTGCATGGTGGGCCGGGAAGCAGCCCTAGAGACACCGCCGGGGGTGGCAGGTAAAGAGCCCTGGACAAAGGGGCCAACCAGCCGCGGATGATGCCTGCCTTGTGTGGAAAAGCTTGTTTTCCCGCCGCCCTGCACTGTCATTTACACAAAATCGTGTAGGTTTTTTTTTTTTTTTAAATTTATGATAGTCACACACACACAGAGAGGCAGAGACATAGGCAGAGGGAGAAGCAGGCTCCATGCACCGGGAGCCCGACGTGGGATTCGATCCCGGGTCTCCAGGATCGCGCCCTGGGCCAAAGGCAGGCGCCAAACCGCTGCGCCACCCAGGGATCCCACGTGTAGGGTTTTAAAGCATGTTTGCAGATCTTCGCAGGCTAAAACCTGGTCATGGCTTCAATAGGGCTTGGCGGTCCAGTGGAACTCTAGCTACCCAACTCCGCACACACAGCCAGACCAAGTGGGACTGTTACTCCACGTATTAAGAAAGAAAAAGAAAAAGAAAGAAAGAAAGAAGAAAGAAAGAAAGAAAGAAAGAAAGAAAGAAAGAAAGAAAGAAAGAAAAAAAAAAAGGTTGCTTTCCAAGACCTTGATGGAATACATAAAAATATTAATGCTGTCAACTCAGTCTTTAAGTACACTGTTAAGGAACTGATATCAATTGGTTGCTCTTGCTGAAAGTTTTGGAACTAAAATAAGCCATCCGCTGAGCCCTGACATCTGGGAGTGGTCTCCTTCCTGGCACTGCTCTTTCTCCAAGCACGAATGAATACGGATCCTGGAGGAACAAAGGAGGCAGAGTCACCAGAAACTTTAACAAATGCAGCTGCAGAGACCACCAGACTCCTCTACATGTTCATACCTCCTGGATGTGGGCTCCTGGTGGGCTCACCTTTGTACCCATGGAGCCCACCCAGCTCAAAGTCCATGCCAATATGCATTCGTTAGCAGACTTCAGGGGCTTTGAGCTGCATATATTCTTTTTCCCTATATGGGGCATCACGATCTCAAAGTCTTTTCAACATTTTTCATTTATTGATTCATTAATGCAAGATACATCTAGGCCCTGTGCTGGTACAATGGTGTGCAAAACAGACATAATTGCTTATTCATGGAGCTTGACATCAAGCAGGATGTTCAATGCTCAGGATGCAGCGACCCTGAAGCGAGGAGACCTAACTGGACCCTAGGGTCAAGAAAAACTTCCTGGAGAAATGAGCTCTCAGCCTGCAGGTGGAAAGGGCTGGGCATCAGGGGGTAACTGGTATGAGCAAGATATCTCCTGCAGAGGGTGTGTGGGGAGGAGTATGGATGGTCTCTCCAGCTGGTACTGCCTCGGACTCTGTGAGCTATAACTGAGGGGCTTTGCTCGGGGTTTTGTAGGGAAGCAGAACTGTGCTAGGTCATCTGAGTATAGAGAGATTTAACATGGGCAACTGGGGGCTTTTTCCCTCATGAGAGAGACTGGGGAGTGGTGGTCAGGAAGACTTCCTCAGGACTTCCAGAACAGAAAGCAAAGGGAAGTCATTACCAGTGACAACAGGGCCTGTAGTACCAAAGCACATGTTGCCAGGAGGACTCCTGGATACTTGAGAGCTGCCTATCCACAGATGCCATCCCCTGCAGCACCCAGAGGCCAGTGACTGCACCCCGCAGGACAAAGAAACATACTATTTCTCCACTTCTGAAGTCCAGATCCCTGCGTCTATGCTTACAGACTGACCTAGCCTGGACCCTGGGGATGGGGAGCAGTGATTCTGGGACTCCAGAAGCAGAGGACAATGCAGTAGGGACAAGGAGATGCTGATGACAACAGGCAATCCAGAAAAATCAGTTATGGAGAAGGAATTGGGTTTGTATCTTGCCTCCACCACTTATTGGCCGTGTGCCTATGTCCCCAGGTCTCAGTTCCCTCCTCTGTAAAGTGGAGTGAAAATACCACCTTGCTTAATGTATATCATATAACATTAGCCAAGGCCGCATAAATAAAGTTCTTAGCACAGGACTGGGCATGCAGGTTTCAATAATTTCAAGCCATTGAAATTATTACATTTTGTTGCTAGTGAGGTTTTTGTTATTGTGTGTTGAAAAGAAAGTCGAAAGCCATTAAAAGATTTAAAAAGCAGAACAAGAATATGCTCATCTTTAAGAAAAGTTGCAGTAGCTTTGTGGTGTCAGTGGGAATGACAGGCACGTGTGCCAGGACCACCAGGACGCATCCTGCTGGGCCATTCAACTCTCAGGTCTCTGTCAAGTTACTGTGAATCTCAACACATTCAAATGTGCCACGTGCATGATATGATGCATGTAGGGTGGGCAGGATCATTTCTCCGCTTTTGGCCCAATGAGAATTTGACATTCTCCAGGGGCCACTGTATTTAAAACTCGGTCCAGGGGAGTTAAATGGCATAGTTTTCTTAGTCTTTGAACTGTCTCAAGAGGTTGCTCTGGCTTACTTCTTTCTCCAGGTGGGGATGGCTAGGGGCCACAGGAGCCTCTGAACAGGGGTTATGCTCTTAGTCTGAGGGATGGTAGCAATGCAAATCTGGAAGGATCTGTATTAGAGATACAGCTCCTGCACAAAGATGGGAATGAGACAGACCCCTGAGCTGGGCAAATATGGAGTCAATGCTGAACCAGATGAGCTGGGGTGCAAGGGCACGGTTCACAGGCCTAACAGGGAACTTTCACTTGGAAAACTGATAAAGGAACCAGTACCCGGAGCCCCAACTACACAGAAACTAAAGGCTCAGGAAACCAAAGGCTCCAGACTCAATCTGGTGTGTGGCTGCTGGGGAGCACAAAGATCCAAACCTCCTCACAGGTCGCTCTTAGATCCTGGGGGTCTGAGCTTGCAGAAGGAGGGTCTGGATTTCCTGCCTTACATATCAGAGATGCTGTTCCAAACACTGCTCTGTTCTAACTATATAATCCCCACACCTACTCTAGGAAGCACATGCTATCCTATCGCCAGCTACAAATGAAGAAACTGAGGTTCAGAGAGGCTAAGGCACCTGCCTCAGGTCACACAGCTAGTGAGTCAGATGACTAGGACCCCAGTAGCCTGACTCTGGACAATGTGTTGGGACCCCTATCCCTCCACTTTCATCTGTGCACTTTCTCCTTGCAGACTTTAAAGCCCATTCTGAGGGCAACTGAGAGATTGTTTAGTGCTCTTCATAGCCATAGTCTGCAGTATTTGTGAGTATTTAAACCATTCATCCATTAATCACAAAAGACAATCAGCCCAGAAAGGGATGGGGGCATTGCTCTGTAAGAAAGAATGTGACTAAGACAGGGCCAGAAGTAGCTCAGCTCACTACCCGGAATATTGTGTGTGTGTGTGTGTGTGTGTGTGTGTGTATGCTTGTCCGTGTGTACACACGTATATGTGCACATGTGCGTATGTGCACATGGATGTGTAAGCTCAGAAGAAGGCAAGCTCCAAGTATGTCAAACCTAGAAGCTAGAAATGCAAACATTCTGAATCCCTTCTACAAAACTAGTTCATTCTGTTTATTCATTTGCTCTTTCTCATTTTCATAGAGACAATGTTGCCTCTGAGGGAATACGTGTAGACATTAAGCCTCTGTGTTCTGTGATTTCACTAGGATTAAGTAACCAGGAAACTACTGTTCACATCTGTGTCCTCAGACACACACACTCTCTTGTACTCATGACAACAGACAAATAGAATCATGGAATTGCAAGCCTGCAAAGGACCTGAACGACCTTGCCTCTCAGGGAGCTCAGTTGTGCCTTCCTGAATTGTCTGCATATCAGGCTTGGCTCCTGGCTCCAAGCCTTTCTCTCCTTATCTGGAAACCTACTTCTTCTCAGGGCATCTGAGGATTGAGCGAGGGGGCATGTGTGGAGAACATCAGTGAGGCGTGGCAGGTCCCTGGCAGGCCACAAACGTCAGCTCACTTTACCATCATCCTCAGTTCTGTATCCCAGTGCTTGATGGTATGCGGGTTACCCCTCCTACGACAGTTGGCACCACAATTTGGTTATTGAAATCAAAAGTTTTGGCTTTTCTCATTATTGTCTAATATGTGAGTTTTAAGGCCTGGTTTAGAGGTTCAAAAAATGGAATATTGAATATCTTATTCCCTTGTGTTCCTGCTACATTGCTCCTAATTCTCCTTCCACCAAGACAGGCTGGAGGCATGGTGGTATACAAGCATTGGTGGGAAATAAATATACACAAATAACACTTCTATCTGTCACCTTGCTCCTCCTTTTAGTCCAAAGATGCCCATCCTTGTTAGCTGGGCTGGTTAGCGTCTTGAGGGAGGTGGGTTTGCAGCTGTTCCCCAGTAGCCCACAGAGGCCCTGATGTCAGGTACAGAGGTCTGGGGCTCCTGTCTTATGTCTCTTAATCTCTCTGGCTATCTTTGGCTTTTGGTATGAGCTCCATGCAATTACCACTAGCCTATGGCTTATCTAGCTCTCCTTATTGTTTCCAGGGATGTTTATCAAACCAACTTAGACCAATGATAGCTTTTTAAAAACCTCGTGAAGAATTCCCACAATCTACCCATAACCTCTGCTGGGGAGTTTATAAGTCCCAGAGGGCAGTGTCTTGTAGTGGGATAGCACCCACTAGGGATGCTGCCAACCTGACTCAGCTTCCCCCACCCCCCTGCCCCCTGACTCTGCAACCATGAACATTGTAGGCTAGGTCTGAGCTTCATTGTCTTTATATGCAAAGCAATGATTGTACGATCTTGTTTAGCTGGATTTGCAGGATTGTTTTTTTTTTTTTCTTTAAAGATTTTTTTTTTTTAATTTATTCGTGAGAGACACACAGAGAAGCAGAGACACAGGCAGAGGGAGAAGCAGGCTCCTTGCAGGGAGCCCGATGTGGGGCTCCATCCTGGGACTCTAGGATCATGTCCTAGGCTGAAGGGAGGCGCTCAACTGCTGAGCCACTCAGGCATGCAGCAGAATTGTTTTAAGGATTCAACTATTGTAGATGGTAACATCTTTGTGAACTGACCAATGCTGACCACTTGTCCTTTTATTCATTATCTCCTGGGCCCCACCGAATGACTGGGAGCTCCTCTTTCCTCATGTTGGCATCTGCCCCCTTGCAGCTCGCTCTCCTGACCACAGAGGGCAGGAGTCCTTGTAAATCTGTCCTCTGTGTCAGAGGCCTGCTCTGGACTGAGGCTGAGTTCAGAATGTAGCCCAATTAGTTGAACAATTTGTAGTCCTTTGCTCAGCAAAGAAACCCTTGGGGGAGAGTGCAGAGTGTGACTCACTTTCCAACTTCCTGCTAAAGGAGAATGTTTTGAGAGTCATTGTAGCGTTGTAGCCCGGGGTCACATAGTCCAGACACTCGGCTTCTCTTCCTTCCCCAGCATTCCTCAAGACCTTTCTTTTTATCCCCCTCCCCATGCAGTGCACCAATGGGCTCAGTCAGAGTGAAGGATTAAGAGTACACCAGAATAAAGGCTCTTCTGTGTCCTTGTGGCCCAGCGTCAGGCTCCCTCTTCACACGTGGTCCTGGCCTGAGACACATGGGTCCTTCTTGCAGACGCATGAAGCAGCAGAATCAAAGGGCCGGTGGAGCATGGAGTTCAAGGACTTTGTTTGTGAGAGGGCGAACTGTGCCCCTCTGTGGAGTTGAAAAGATACCTGGGAGGGATCTAATCCAGCTTCTAGGAACTTTGATCCTCAGACTGAGGGCATGCTTTGGGCAAGGGGAATTTTACCTCTTTACCTTCCAGAGACAACTTCCTTCTTTGATCAGGTGCTCATTCATTCATTCATTTACTTGTTCCCTTCCTACAACTGCTTGAACCCGGGATGAAGTCACCAACTGGAAATAGTCTAAAGAGCAAACCAGACATGGACCCTGACCTCAGGGAGCTTTATTGTCTGTACGGGAGAGCAGAGAAGTGAAGAAGGTACTAGAAGATGGTACTGAAAGCTGTGACGTGGGAAAGAGTTGGGTCTCCAGGTCAAAAGCAATTGGGAAATTTTGAAGGGATTTTAATATGTGAGTGATACAACCAGGTTTGCTTTTTTTTCTCCCCAACCATGTGACTGAACTAGAGAGTCAGGACCTGGGGTCTGGAGAGCACGGCAAGGGTCCAGCCAGAAGCAAGGTGTTGGTGGTGGAGAGGAAAGGAGTGGACAGATTTGAGGGATGTTCAAAGGTTGAAGGAGTTGCGGACACAAACCTGCCTCTGCCAGAGGGCCTGTTCAACTGTTGGTAATCACCTAAAAGAAACAAGAGCAGACCAGGACAGACCCTTGGGCCCGAGTGTGAGGGGACTGGTGTGAGGCACATAGCAGGGTAGGTGCAGAGGCCAATGCCCACTCTCGGGGATCACACTGGGGCCTGGTGACGACACCTGTCCATGGAGCTGGCTCCTGCTCAAGGGCCACAGGATGGGCTCCAGGGACAGGGAGAGAAGAGGAGCCCAGTCTCCAGCCTCCAGGGCACTGATGCCCCTGGGCCCTGAGTATGAGGGCATCTGGGTGTGTGAGGAAGAGTAGAGGTGGGGATGGGGAGGGGGTGAGGTGGGTCTGCATCCAGTCTTTCTTCCACCTTCACTGTGCCCACAACACATGCTTCTGCCGAGGACTTGAGAGGCGGCAGGGTAGGGGATCTGAGAACAAGGGGCATTTGATGATTCTGGAGGCAGGGCAGATAATGAGATGCAGGCATGAGCCCAGGGGGGCTGTTTGGGGTCCGACCTGCCCCCCTCGTGGCACTGAGGGCAGACTTAAAGGTCAGGAGGCCCCTTTCTCCCAGAGTGCAGTTTCTTCTTTGTGGCTCCTTGGACACCGGACCCTCTTGTGGGGGCTCTCCTGGCGGCCCTGTCCCTCTGTGCTCTTCTTCCCTGTCCCTGCCCACTTTTGCTCACACCCGCTTCAATGCCTCCATTGTGGCAGCAGCTGCAGCACTGAGACTCCGACTCGCTCCCTGTCCCCCCTCCTCCCTTTCCATGGGCCTCTGGGGGAAGCTAGGTCCCCGAGAATGGAGAGCTGGGCAGCTTCTTCCTGTGCTCTGGACTCCCAGACCCCAATGGCGTGGTTTCCTGCTCCTCTTATCCATGCTGGGCTGGGGGCTACCTGTAGCCTGTACCCCCTCCTGCCTTTTCTGAGTGGATGCTGGAAGTGAAGCAGGAAAACTCTCCCCACCCGCCAGCAGGTGGACACTCCATGGCTACCAGGATCCACCTTCTTCCCTCCACAGAAGCTTCTTGCCAGTGCAGATCCTTTTCGTAGCATCCACATTGGAAAGAAGATGAGAGATCCTGAAGCTGTGCTTTTGGTTACGGCTTTTGGAATCAAAGACAGAAAGAGAGAGGGGAGAGGGAGAGAGAGACAGAATTTTTTTAAAGATACCACCTTTATCTTTTTATCCTTCAGGTGGGCCACACTAATGCTGATAAAATAGAACTTTGGAGTCATATGGTTTGAGTGGATAAGTCATTCACTCTTGTATAGAACTTAAATTTTCTCTCTTTTCTGGCTTGATTTCCTTCTCTGTCAGCAGGGTCTCATTCCTCTAACACTTCTGTGGATTGTGGGATTCCAGGAGATGCCCGAATGAATGACTGGGGCCCCATAGGAGATATTCAGTTCAGACCTCGCCATCCCACACTCCCTAACCTTTCATTATAATGCCATTAAACTTAAGCTCATTTGATAAAGGATAAAGCAGGATTTAAAAAAATATATGAAGATTCATGAAGAACTGGGCATTTGAGCTGGATGAGGGAGGTTGCCTCAAGTCATGGCAGCCATGTAAGGCCAACCAGCTGGCCACCCAGGGAGGCTAAAGCAAAGCCAAGCTCAACATGCTGGAAAGAGGGTTTGTTCTTCATCTCCTGCTCTAAGCTGCCAGCAAACTTGTGGAGCCAGTGTTCATGTAGAGGAGGACTGGGGGTCTCACTGGGAAGTCTAGAGCCCCAGGCCATAGGGGACACCTGAGGAAGGCTGGGATCCCCCAAGTCTCCTCCTGTTGGTTATGAGGATGAGCCCTTGGAGAGGCCTTGAGCAAGAGCCTGTGTTGGCCAAGCCTAGTTCTTGCAGTGTACCCTTCCATAAGTCCACCCCTCACCATTGGGTTACTGTGCACTTTCTTACAAGGCTATAGCTCCCTGGAAAGGCATAACCTTGACTTAGTTATCACTTGTAGGCATTAGGGAGGCTTGCCCCCTGGAGAACCAGGGGGATCCCCACTCCTTGCAGTTGGGATACTCTCTACCCCCTGTGAAGAAAGCTTAATTCTTGGAGACCACACTGATCCCCAGTGTTTCTGGTTTCAGAATTCCACTGGAGTCATGTGGAGCCAGTGAGCCTGCTCCATCCTATGAATTGGAAGCCAGAGCTGAGGAAAGCACTGGGGAATTTTACACTACCTCATCTCGGTCCATCTTCTGACAGGAGTCCTTTAGGCTTTTGTGCTGCCAAAGGGGAATCTACCAGTAGGGCTTCCTGCCCCTGTGTCCATGCTCTTTCTGAGCTCCAGTGAAAGGTAGGATGACTGAGGCCCATGTACCCGGCATTCATGAGCAGCCATGAAGAGTCATGGTTGGCTAGAGGGTCATGGACCTTCCCAGCCCCTGGTCCTAGGGGTGGTGCTGACATAGCTTGCAGGGTTGGAGCAATGGGGTTGAACACATGCTTAATAACCATGTGTGGACCCGCAGAAGCAGAGGGGGTTCTGTGCTGTAACAGTAGCCATGATGGTGTAGGCAGGAGGCAGGGCCAGGCCCAGAGAAATCTCTCCCAGAACTTCCCTTGCCTTTGCAGTCCCTCCCTGGGCTGCCTGGTGCTCAAGATACCGTCCTGAGAGGCACAGATGGACTTTCCCACCCTTGCTTTGCACGTGGACCAGGAGGGGCCTAGCTGCATTATCTGTGCTCTGGGTGGCTCCTCTTGCAGGCCCCTACGATCTATCTCATCCCACTGCATGAGGCATCCTGACGGCTTGGTCCTCTCTTCCTGCCCACCAAGGAAGCACAGTCTTCTCTGATCTAGTTACAGTCTTTCTCCTCACTGAGCCTTGTTTAAAGCTCTTCTCTTTGCCTAGATTTCTACCCTCTTCTATTTGCTCTCATGTTTCAAGCCTTAGATTCTATGGTTCCTTCAGGGGGTATGTCACATGCTCTTTCCTGCAAGAAGTCTTCCAGGAGCCTCCTAAGAACTGATCTCTTGCTTTGCTGGGCTCAGACGGCATTCTCCCGTGGCATTCGTTTATGGCCTGATTATATTAAGTCCTGCATTTCTGTGGACTGCGGGAGCCACCTCTGGGTCTCGGAGCCTCTCCTTGCCAGACCTCAACAAGCAAAGGGATGGGATGAAGTCCAGCACAGAGTGGAAGAACAGACCCAGAGTTTTATCAATAAGCAAGGGTGATGGAGAGGCAGCTGAGAGCAGGCGGGGTGCTGGGATGGACAGAGAGGGCTTGGGCTGGAGATGTGAGGATATCAGGTCTAGGAGTCTCCTCAGGTGAAGAATGCTGGGGTGTGAGGGCATAGTGGGTCCAGTGTGGGCCATACACTCAGAGCATACCCCATAACTTCTCCCTGGACTCCCTCCTCAGTCTCAGGGCCTCCCTCCTCTCCACCTCTATGAAGCCCAGGTCTCTCTGTGAGCTCTGACTCTGTTTCCCTGCCCTGTGTGGGCAGCATACAGTCCCCACTGCCTGTGCTTTTACGTTTCCTCTGGGGAGTCCTATAAGGGCAGGGCTATAGATCCTTAAAATAGGGCCCTACCCCATCGCTTTGGCCGCTTGAGAGTGTCCAGGGTGTCCTGGGATCACAGTAATCATTTGTCATATATTTGCTGACTGATTGGTTGATTCCAGGATTGCCAGATGCACATTAAAGTACATGCATAAAAAAATGAGAGTGGTCATCTGATCTGGGGCCCTTCTCTGGTTCCTAATAGTCCCACCCCTTTGCTTTGTGATGTTGCCGCCCCATTGACTTCACCCTGTCCCTTGAAGCCAGTGAATTCCATCTGCCTCCATCAAGGGGCACGGTACTGTTTTCTTCTCATGATTAGCTCTCTGTAAGACAGCTTTTCCTTTCTTTGTGGGCAACTGGATGCTACCTCATGCCTGGGCAGAGAGCACAGCCATGAGGCTTGCTGCTGTTTCTTCCCTATTCATTTCTGACTCTAGGCTCCAACTGGGCAAAACTCCTGCCTCTTGGCTCCCTCCACCTTAAAGGAGGCCCTCTGAGCATCCAGACAGCCACTCCAAGGCTGGGAACAACTTTACCTTCCCCATATCTGTGTGGGGTTGCCTCCCAGGGTTCAGAGAGCTGGTAAAGGCACCACCATTGTCTCTCCAGCCACTGCTAAGTGCCCCAGCCTCTTTATACAAACAGGCCTAGGTGACATGTGAGGAGATCCTATTCCTAGGAGCCCAGATGCTCAACCCACTGTCTGATATCAGTATAAGAAGATACAGGTTGTTTAGGTAAGGCCACTTGGTGGGAACAAGATGCTTCCCCTTCGCCATCTCCCACTCCCTGCTGGGAGTACTTGGCAAGTAAACACAGACTGTGTATTCCTCATAGGGGTCAGAGGAACATGGCAGTGACCTGAGAAGTCAAGGGCCAGAGTCTGAGCAGAAGCCCTACCTCAATGGCCAAGCATTGCTTCCCTGGAGCCTCAGTTTCCAAACACTACAAAAATGAGAATTCTGAATGAGAAGCTTTCTGGTCTACATATTTGTTGATGTGTGATGAATTACTTTACCATTTAGTAACTTAAACCCACAACAACATTTAATTTGCTCATGAATCTGTAATTTGGACCTGACTCAGAGAGTTCAGCTCATCTCTTCTTCACTTAGCACCATCTGGGGTGGCTCGACAGCCTGAGGCCACAATTGTCAGAGGATTCACTCTCTAGCACTTGCTTGTGGCTTTGCCATGTGGCTGCCTGGTGGTGGCTGGGTGCCAGATGCCAGCATCCTGATGGAGAGCAAGAGAGGGAGAGAGAGAGAGAGAGAGAGGAAACTACATCAGGACCTTTTACAATCTGGCCTTGCAAGTTACTTTTGGGGAATTCTATTTGTTAGGAACAAGTCACTAAAACTGGCCTGTATTCCCGGGAGGTAGAATAGATTTTACTGTTTTTGTTTGTTTGTTTTGTTTTGTTTTTTTGTTTTGTTTTGTTTTTTAATGGGGGGGGGGCGGGGAGAGAGAGAGAGAGAGAGAGAGAGAGAGAGAGAGAAGGGCAGGGAGGGGCAATGGGAGAGGGAGAGAGAAAATCTCAGGCAGGTTCCACGCTCAACACAGAGCCACACCTGATCCCAACCCTGAGATCATTACGGAGCAGAAATCAAGAGTCGGACACCACCACCCAAGTGCCCTGATTCCACTTTTTGACAGGAAGAGTGTCAAAGAATTTTCCACCTCTACAGAGGCTATGGTATGTGATGGCACCGTGAGGGCTCAGCTTCCCCACACAGTCCTGCGTCCCAAATTTCACTCTCCTTCTCAACTGAATTTGCATGCTGGATGGACAGGATATCCTAACGGTCTAGAGATGACAGCACAGTCTAGTGTCTCTTTTTTGGGGGTAGTTTTTGCAAGAAATATGTTTGGTGCATAAAGATCTGAGCTGGGGAGGATCTGAAAGGCCCATTTCTGGAAATCTCTAGTTGGCTAAGTGCCAACTAGCTCATTTATTACTTTTCTTTGAAGACTTCCCAGAGTGGCTATAGCCCAAATGCAAAGTACCTCCCCCACTTGTACCCCAGCTGGTGTCTCTAGCTCAGCCAGCAGTCATCTTTGGCTGAGCATGCTTGCCTGGCCTGGGCTCTGGGATTGGACATTCCATGTTGTTCATGTGCCTCTCTTCTCCTTTTTATCAGCTTCTCCACTGGGAAAGTTTCATTACTTTCCAATGCCCTGAGCCTCTCAAGGCTCCCCTTTATTAGGAAAAGTTCATTTCTAAAGATGACTTTTAGTCAATCATTACACAGCTGTGATGGGTGCCAGCTGGGGAAGGGTTCCTGTGTTCAGGTCTCCGTGGCTGCCTGCCATGCCTGGACAGGGCCAGTTAAAGGGCCTCCCCCAGCCCCAGGCTGCTTGGGTGACAAGAGCCACATTTTCTGTCCTTGACTCAGATCTTGGGAAGTCTCCTTCATATGCTTCTCCTGCCTCATGGCTTCTAGATGGCAGTAGCCGAGAACTGGAGGGTGGAGCAATGGTGAAGTGGGAATGGGAGGTGGTTGTTAGACAAGAAGAGAAACAGCAGGGTCAGCTCTGATTCCTGTCCCTGCCAAGCTCATTTCTGTTGCTGAGGAAGATACTGTTTTTTTTTCTCCTTCCCCTGGGCACTGTCATTGCCTGAGGTGGGAGAGCTCTAGTGCCCTTTGCAGTCATTTTTTCCTATCATCATAAACTTCCAATATGGCAGGCGTGGCACTGGACAGAAGCCACCAGAAGCCAGGGCCAGTGTCTGAGGGGTGTCTGGGGACCCATACACATAGAACAAGGAGAACAAGTTACATGGAAGAGCTACTAACCAGTGAATACAGGATTAGCCATTGGGGGTCCTAAATGCAGATTTCACTCTGCCCCATCAAAATGCAGGACAGGTGACAGGTCACTTCCTTTCTCTGGCCTTCAATTCTCCCATCTGCACAAGGATAATTTTTGACTAAGCTATCGCTCAGCCACTTTGAGCTTGAATGTCCTATCATTCTAGGTGTGATGAAAGATTAAGAATGCCCAATTAATGACAAAGCAAATGAGACACTCTTTTGGTTGTGGTCCTGAAGTAGTTCCTAAAGAGAAGACAGAGCGCCAGTGTGGGCCCCACAAACACGGGGAAGGTATCAGGGGCTGTTTACAAATAGAAACTAGACAACAGCAGCCTGCAGAACCTCAGAAGACTGTGAGCCTCAACCAGGGTCAAATCTGCTGCTGCTCCTCTATCACTCCAACCGCTGCTTCCCACAGGAAGCACTTCACTTGGATCCCTTTTATGACCTTTCTTTATCTAATAGCTGTCAACCCACTATTCCAGACTCAGTTTACCTACTAGCTTCTCCATGAAGATTGCACTGGACTCCACGTGTATGTCAGGTGTCCTCATCTATATTTATTCTGGACTTGGTGTCGATCACTGTAAGCTTACTCATATTTGTTTTAGACACACATGCACAATGGTCACAGTGTTTAATTTTTATAAAACTAATTATAATCCACTTTGAGCCACACTTCAGCTAGGGCTGACAGAAAAATCCATTATCTCCACAACTGAGGTTTGTTCCACCCACTCCCAAATTCTATGAAGGCCTGGGGGGTGTCTTATTTCTAATAGGGTGTCTGAGAGGACTTGTCTTCATCATCTGTACTGGCTGCCTCTGATTCAGTCATTCTTTCTCCAAGTCCCCGTGAGCTCTTGCCTGCCTCTCTGTAGGAAGACAGCACTAGGTTTCAATCCCAGGCTTGGAGGTGTGGCGTTTTGCTGAGGCTGAGAACCATGGGGTTTGCCACCAGTTTCCTTGAGGCTACCATACCGGCTTTCCCCTCCACAATCCTCCCACCTCACTGCAGTGCTCCAGGTGGGCTAGTGCAGGGCTCTGCTGCTTATAAAATCCCACTTATGTGCCCTTCCTACTATTGGGGAATCTTTCTCTACCATTTTTGCCCTTGCTACATCCCTTCTCTGCACCCACCTTCCCTCCTTCTCCTCCTCTGGGAAGAAGCATGCACTATTCTCAATGAGCCACAAATTCATATCTTATTAAATCATTTACCATATTAAACTGAAGATCTGTGTTTATATGTATGTTTTCCCAATTAGCAACAAGCTTTGGGAGGGCGGGAGCTGTGTCCTATTAATCTTTATAATTCTAACAGCTGGAAAAGTGCCAGACACATCTGAGAACTCAAGATATTTTTATTGAAGTAAATTTAATTGAGTATCCCTGTTGTTCAGAGTTATCCAAGATGAGTCTGAATCAGGATCATTCTTTCTTTTTGGGATGGATCTTGTTATGTGAATGCAGAAAAATCAACAAGAATTTCTGTTTCATAGCATTCTGGAAACATGAGCTCAAATCTTTGAGAGCTGGCAAAATTCAAAGTCAGGTGAGTGATAACATCTTGAATTGTCAGTAGCTGGTTGGTAAAGGAATCGTGTTTCAGCCCTTGAAGAAAGGGAGGCCTGGATGGTCAGAAAAACTTGGGTCACAGCCAAATGGGAACTAGAATACAAAATTAGAGACAGAGCAGACACCAAGCCTTAGAGATTGGACATATTCAGTAGTGACTGGGGGCAAGGCAGTGGCTGAGTGGTGTTCTGGGGAGAGTTGACTTAGGGCAACATCTTATCACCTGGTGGGAATGGCACTCTTGTACCTGCTATGCTTAGTTTTCATCAGCTCAGAACATAGTGGGCTCAGCCTGGTCTAATTTTCAGTTATGGAATTTATGAAGCTTTATGGATTCATCTCCAAATAGAGAGCTGTCCCACCTCTGTATGAAAGCAGGCCAGCAGGAGGCCATGGGTGGATTAAAGATGGTTCTTGGGGAAAGAACTTTGAAGTTAATGCAAGTGGCTGGAAAACCACTTGGCTGGGGATCAAGGCTTTAGATCCACAAAGCATAGAAGGTATGACATCAACCTGGAATTTTAAGCATTGGTTTCTTTAGCTGGCTAGCCTCTGTAGTATTTCTGATTTTGGCTCTGCTTGAGATTGACAAGCTATATGAACTACAAAATGTACCCTAATAGATGTAATGGGGTCCAACTGATTCACTGAATGACTGATATGGAATGCATGCCAAGAGCAATAGTGACCCTTCAACCAAGTTAATGTTTTACTTTTCTTTCAGCTGTTTCTGAAGGTCACTCCTGGCTCACAGTAGTAAATCTTGTCATTAGCAGAGAGATGTGGAGGGGGCTTATTTTCTTGTTTGCTGTGCCACGTGGGCACACATACAGTTTGTCTAAGACCTGAATCAACGTATTTAGACATAAGTGAGAGCAAAAGGGGCTACTATTAAGTTTAGTTTGGAAACTGATGTATTGAGAGATTTTTCCTTCCCAGTTTCATTTTGGCAATAATAATGTGGTAGAAGTTTTCAACAAACATTTTCTGAATAATTGATCTTGTTTCTAATTGAATTTTTATGGAGTTTAGATTATTTCAGTGATCAATAATGAAATAATTTTGCCTGAAGCTTCTTTGCTTCAGGCTTTAAGTTGGCATTGAATATTTTAGGTAACAAATTATCTGAATCTCGGTAAAGGAAGAGGGTAGTTGGATGAAATGCACAATTTATTGAGATGGATGATGATAACCCCACCTTGATCTTATCTTTAGGATAAGGAGTAGATTGTTTGGGTAGAGTTAGAAGTTTCTATTCAGACAGATTCTGAGGAGTTCATGAAAGACAATTTGTAGTCAAAAAAATTAGATCGAGTTTTCATGTATTCATTAATTCTTATATTTTCTATTTCCTTTTGCTTAAAGGATTTTTTTCCTTTTTTTAAAAAAATAAACTTTTTTTTTGAGATAATTATAGGTTCACATGAAGTGGTAAGGAATAGTATACCGTGTACATATTCCCTCCAATAGCTAAACAAATAGTGATACATCCATAGCGTGAAACTCCAGTACAGTATCACAATCAAGATATTGACAGTGATACAGTCAGGGTATAGAGCATTTCCATCCTCACCAGGATCCCTCCTGCTATCCTTTGATACTCATGCCCACTCCCCTCCTGCTCTTACCCCTCTGCAACCCCTGGAAACCACTATTCTCTTTTCCATGTCTATACTTTTTTCATTTTGGTAATGCTATATATAAATGGAATCATAACATGTGTTCTTTTTTGGCATTGGCATTTTCATTCAGGATAATTCTCTGGAGCTTCATCAGGTTGTTGCCTGTATCAGTTGTTTCCCCTTCTTTCCTTCCTTCCTTCCTTCCTTCCTTCCTTCCTTCCTTCCTTCCTTCCTTTTCTTTCTTTCTCTTTCTCTTTCTTCTTTTTTTTCTTTCTTTCTTGTATTCCAGGGTATGGATATACTTCAACTCCAGGTTTCATGCCCATAATTATGTCTTATGGAAGTTGCATATTTAGTTTTTTAAGAAATTGCCAAATTGTTTTCCAGAATGGTTGTACCATTTTACATTCCCATCAGCAGGATGTGAGTAATCCAGTTTTATCACATCCATGCCAGCATTGGAAGGTGTTACCATTTTTTGTTTTAGCCATTCTGATAGGTGTATAATGATATTGTGGTTTTAGTTGGAATTTGCTTAAAGGCGAATCCCAAGTATCATTTTATTTTTATTTTATTATTATTATTTTAAAAATATTTTATTTATTTATTCATGAGAGACACAGGGAGAGGCAGAGACATTTGCAGAGGGAGAAGCAGGCTCCCTGGGGGCAGCCTGATATGGGACTCGAACCCAGGACTCCAGAATCACACCCTGAACCAAAGGCAGACGGCTCAACCACTGAGCCACCCAGGTGTCCTGCTGAGTGTCATTTTAGGTGCTTATTTGTCATCTTTATATTCCCCTTGTTAAAATTGCTCTTCCTATCTTTAGTGCACTTCTTAATTCAATTATTATTTTTGTTCTTACTGTTGAGTTTTGAGGCTTCTTCATATGTCCTAGATATTAGTCCTGCATTGGATATATAGTTTGTGAATATCTTCTCACATTTCTGCAGGTTGTCTTATCATTCTATTAGTAGAAGTTTTTAATTTCAATGAAATGTTTTCTTCTCTTCTTCTTTCTGGAAAAGATGTATAGCATTTGTTTTACTTTAAATATTTGGCAGAATTCTGCATTGTAATTACCTGAACCTGAAGATAATTGGGAATTTTTAAATTACAAATTCAATTTTCTTAATAGTTATAGGCTATTCAAACTACTTATTTATATTGGATAAATTGCGGTAATTTGTTCTTTTCAAGGGAGAAGTCCACTTAATCTAAGTTTTTGAATTTATGTGTATTGAGTTGTTTGTAGTATTCCCTTGTTATCCTTTTGATGTCTGAAGGGTTTGTAGTGATATCTCCTCTCATATTTCTGATTTTTGGTAATTTGTGTCTTTTTTATTTGTCTAGCTTGCTAGAGGTTTGTCAGTTTCATCACACTTTCCAAAGCTCTTTGTCTCATTGATTTCTCCATTTATTTTCTGTTTACAGCTTCACTGATTTCTGCTCTTCTTTTTATTATTTCCAAGAATTTACATTGGATTTATTTTTCTCTTTTTTATTCCAGGTTCTTATGTGTGGGGTGCTTAAATTATTGAGATTTTTGCTCTTCTAATGTGTGCATTTAATACTATAAGTTTCCCACTCCCCACTGCTTTTAGCTGTGTCACACAAATTTTGATGTCATATTTTCATTTTAATTTAATTCAATGTAGTTTTGATTTCCACTGAGATGTCCTCTTTGACTCATGCATTATTTAGAAGGATGATGTTTGTTTCCAAATGTTTGGAGATTTTCCTGTTATCCATCTGTTATTGATTTCTAGTTTGATTTACTGTGGTCAGAGAATACACTCTCTGTAATTTCAATTCTTTTAAATTTGTTGAGTCTTAGAGCCTAAGGTAGTGTCTATTTTGGCATATATTTTGTGGGCACTTGAAAAGAATGTGTATTATGTTGAGTGGAGTGTTCTATGAATGTTGATAAGTTCCTATTGCCTGATGGCATTCTTGCCCATTTTCTGTTTAATTATTTTATCAATTGTTAAGAGGGATTTTGATGTTTCCAATTATAAATGCTGACTTACCTACTTCTCATTTCCATCCTATCACTTTTTGCTTTACATACTTTGCAGCTCTATAGTTCGATGCATACACATTTCACACTATTATGTCTTCACAGTAGATTGATGTTTATCATTAATAATAGCTCTTTCTCTAGTAATAATTTTTGCTCTGAAATCTACTTTATTTGATATTAATATAATTATTCCTACTTTCTTTGATTAATGTTTGTATGATGTACCTTTCTCTATTCTTTTACTCCCAATCTGCCTATCTTATTACATTTGAAATGAATTTCTTGGAGACAACATGTATTTTGGTGATGTTTTTACTTATTTTTATTTATTTTTTTAGTAATTTCTACACCCAACATGAGGTTCGAACTCACAATCCCGAGATCAAGAGTTGCATGCTCCTTGGACTGAGCTAGCCAGGCACTCTGGGTCATGTTTTTAAATGTGCCAATCCCTGTCTTTTAACTGATGTATTTAGTCCATTTATAGAATTTAGTTAATTCTATTCTAAAGTGTTGAGAAAGCTCATCCATTTGGCAGAAACTAAATTGCCCAGAATCTTAACTGCTAGGGAGTTTAGGAAAGCTACTTTTAACTTTCCAAACTCTGTTTTCCAGGTAGACACATGATAAATCAAAATAGAAGCTGAGCGAGGTGTCTCCTTATTTCCCAGAGGTGGCCTACCTTCTGCTGAGGGACCCCTGGATTGCACCAGTTCCTGGAACTGCTATTTTCATTTCTCTTGTGCTCACTCCAACCTATCTGTTGAGGATCAGCAAGGTGTGGTGAATTCAAGATGAGCCTCCTTATTTAAAGGTGGTTTTCCTTCTTGGGGTCTCTTACTGGACTTCGCTTCTGGTTGAGCCATTGGAGTTATTCTGTTAAGTATCTGTAGACATGGATTCATGGGCCTTCTTCAAGTTCTTAGTTTGTTAAGGATACTTCTCCCTGAGGCAAAGAAAAAGAAGCATAGGAAGCACCCATCAGGTCACATTTAATGCTACAAAGTTTCATGGTGCTAATGACTGGTTTAAGTGGAGTTAATGAACATGGAAGTGCACCCAATCTCTGTTTCTGGAAGACAGCAGTGTTAATAAGCATCTGTAGAGGCATCATCTATCTTCACAGGTGGGAAGACCTGGACAAGATCCCTAAATCATCACTAGATGGGACAGCCAGCAAAACCACAGATAGGCTGAAGAGTTGGTTTGTAGAGTCCAAAGCCATGCCAAGTGCTCAGAGTAAACTGGAAGAGACAGAGTTAGAATTTAGTTACTAAAGTGCAATGATAAGAGATGTCCAAGTCCAGGGGAGAAAGGTTAAAGATACAGCCCACACTCATCTGGGTAAAGCCAGTGGGACCAGAAGAGAGAAATGAGGCAGCAGTGGGTCTTCCTGCATAGGGCTATTTGATTCAAGGCTTTTATTCCAGTCAAGAGGCCTAGAGTTCTGAGGTGTCAACCTGAGGGAAGAAAGAGAATGTGACAAAGGGGGAAACTCAAGGGCTCTGGGCTTAGAGTGGAGGGAACTGGAAAGAAAAAGAGAGGTAGTGTGTGCTGAAAGTACTCAAAGATCTGGCCCATCCTGGAATGTTCCCTCACTGACATAAGGGCATCTCTGTGCTCTGCTGCCCAAGTCTCAGTGACTTCTGCACTAGGACCCATCCTAATCCCTTCATGCATCAAATACCATGATCTTCTTTTTCTCATCTCCACTTTTTTATATGCCATGTATCAAAAATTGTCCCACTCTTTAAAGACCAATTTCAGTACTTCCTTCTATAAGATTTGTATGTTCTCCCACTGTCCTCAGAGAATGTTGTATGAACCTTTGCTAGGGTTCTTGTTTATTTCTTATTTAATGTGACATAACAGCAATGTGTTATTATCAGGGCAACAAAAGGCCCAGGAATGGGGGAATGACCTGGAAATGAGAAAACTCTGAAAGGGAATTTAAAAAAAACACAAATTTATGGGGCACCTGGGTAGCTCAGTGGTTGAGCATCTGCCTTTGGCTCAGGTCGTGATCTCAGGGTGCTGGGATCTAGTCCCACATGGGGCTCCTTGCAGGGAGCCTGCTTCTCCCTCTGCCTATCTCTGCTTCTCTCTGTGTCTCTCATGAATAAATAAAATCTTTAAAAAACAAATTTAACAAAAAATATGCATCTACATAAATGAAATAATTACATGCACTGAAGGATACAACAAGGCCTGAATGAATGGAGAAATAAATCATGTCTCTGAGTGAGAAGGCTTAATACTGAAGACACCAATTTTTCTCAAATCAGTGCATGCTTCTTTACCTGAATGGTAATCAAATTTTCTCTTGGTCTCTTGCTTCATGTCATAATTTGTACCAAGATTTACTTAAGCAATTCATCTTTCATATTTTTATTAGCCATTAGTATCTTTTCTATGAATCTCATACCCAGTTGCTATCCTTTGCCTGATTTCAGCCAATTTATAAAGTAAGGGGCTCGAATTCACTGAGTTCTTATTTCTCTTCCAGTTCATGTATTCTTTTAATATGTGATTTAACAGATGGACATGAAAACAAAGATCATCTTTTAAAAACAAGATGAAGGGTGGCCTGGGTGGCTCAGCGGTTTAGTGCCACCTTCACCCCAGGGCCAGATCCTGGAGACCTGGGATGGAGTCCCGTGTCGGGCTCCTTGTGTGGAGCCTGCTTCTCCCTCTGCCTGTGTCTCTGCCTCTCTCTCTCCCTCTCTGTGTGTCTGTCATGAATGAATAAACAAAATCTTTTAAAAAAAATAAAAACAAGATGAGATCTTATTGATTTATAATGAAAGAAAGTTTAATTGGTAGCTAGGCTACAATTTCCCTAACAAGATTTGAGAAATCAAGTGTACCTGTATTGGAAATGCTAAATCCTAAAGAGAGATTTTTGCTCATTTTGTTTTTGTTTTTCTTTTCAAGATTTAATTATTTATTGGAGAGAGAGATAGAGCGTGAATGAGTATGAGTGGAGGGAGGGGCAGAGGGAGAGGGAGGAGGAGTCTCAAGCAGACTTCCTACTGAGGGCAGAGTGCAACACAGGGCTCAATCCCATGACCCTGAGATCATGACCTAAGCTGAAACCAAGAGTAGATGCTTCACTGACTGCACCACCCAGGCACCTTGATCTTTGCTCTTCTTGAAGGCTCATGTACCAGAGAAACTAAATGATTGTAACAAGTCTTTTTTCTAGAACTCAGCCAAAAATGATATGTAATTGCATGCCACAATCACCCATACTCAGTCTACCTTCTTTGAATTTTCTCCTTGTTCAAGTCTATCAATGGATAAAGTGGGAAGAGAAAGTGGAGAGAATTTGATGGTTGTACTAACAAAATATGAGATTGCCAGTGATGCAGTGCTACTTTAGCCTTCAATCCATGCCTTCTGAAAGTCAGGCATCATTATTTGGCCAAACTATCTGAGTAGGGATCCTAAGGGGTGTCAGAGAAAAATGAAGTAGATCAGAGAGTTATGGGGCCTCCATCCACTCAGGAGAAAGCTAAGGGGCTTTGTGGAAGGCAGTGATGGATTCAAGCCATATGAAAAAGCATATATCAAGTATCTCGACCTCGTCCCTATCTTTGGAGGACATACATAATTTATAGAGTGTTTAAATTAGACAAATGGCCCAATCGATTTAGAATAAGGGACAGGAAACACATGTTTCTTTTGCATTAAACTAGACTTCACCAGAGTAGAAATGCTTATGATCTCCTGAGTTATGGAACTTGGGCTCTCTATCAAAGTGCCCCTAATTACAGGGATTGCGCTTTTCCACAAAGGTGATCCATTATGGAGCAGGCTGTCTCCATAAAGACCAAGAATACACTGAACAGCTCAAGCTAAGTGGTAATTTATATCATTGTTTATAGGAAGAAAGAGCAAGAGTGAACAGGAGAGTGAGGGTGAGAGCCAGAGAACGAGAAAGAGACAGAAAGAGAGGACTTTTTAGTGGCGATGGAAAGGACCAGAAAAGAGGTTGAAACAACCTGTGGAACACAACATCAGACTTCTGTTCTGAGGATTTGAGCTGCAAGGTGAGTAAAGAGAGGGGCTGCCCAGAGAGTTGAGAAAATTCAGTTTCCATTAAACTTTTTATTTACACTTGGGTAGGAGACCAGAGTGAATGCTCTGGAAGCCAAAGGTGTAGACCTCTACAAAGGCTCTGTGGCCTTTTCCTGGGCAGGCAGAACAATTCACTGAGAAGCAATTTGGCTGTGGCTAGTTCACTGGGAATCAAGTGATCGAATTCCAAATCACAGAATGATCTGCTCCCTGATTAACTAAGGATTCGGCTCCCAGATTTATTCCCTCAGCATTTGCATAAATGATCTTCTATATGAATGGGTGAGCTTTCCCTTAAATGCGGTTTACTGCCATACCCCCTTTGTGTATTTATGTCTTGACCCTGTATTTGGCACTGCTTTGGCCTGAGCTTCTGTCCCTGCTTCTGCTTCTGTTGGCAAAGCAGCAGCAACAACTTGTCTCACCATGTTTAAGGTATTCATCTGATGTGCCTTGTGGATTGGCTTTGGGCAAGTTGATTTTCAGTGAATTGACTTAGAGCACTTCTATAGGCTAGAATCTTTCTACTTTGGGGCTATTGGTCCCTGCTATATTCCTACATATTATTCTCCACCATTCACCTGAGCCCAGCTGAGTGTCAGTGGGGGAAGTGGAGGAATCACATCCAAAACGGCATCAGCCAGCCCAATCACCCTCCCATGTACATCAACTACCAGGTGGCCCTACATCTGGAATACAGCCCCCAAATTATAAATGCAAATGCCATGGCAACATGTCCTATACCCTATGCAAAGCCTACATCTCTTTGCATGCACTGGAGACCCCACCTAGCCTGGCATGAGTCTCCTTTTTCACCTTATATTTGTGGTTTCCTCAGACTTTGCTGTTCCTGGAGAAAACCGTGCTCCTTGAAGTCATTGCCTGTGCCTGGAATGCTCCTGCTTTTCTTCACTCTTTGCCAGGGTTTCTTTGCCTGCTTAGACCAGTTTTTAATGCCATCTTTCTATGTGTCCTTTCCAAACCCCTCCAGGCAAATACCTGTTTCCTCCTTCAGTCTCTGCCTTTCCTTAGCTCCTCAGTGGTTCTTCTATTGCAAGGGCCAGCACCACCTCACAGTGAACCTTCCAAGGGACTGTGAGGTCCATGAAGAAAGGCTGAATCTTATTTTCCTTGGTGTGTTCATGGCCCAGCATGGGGTGTGGGCTAAGTAATTGCTCCATGTAGTATATTAGTGATCAATGGACAGAACACCAAGCAGTGATGGGCTGGAAGGAAGAGGATCCCAGGTCAACCAAGAATGGTGCATTGGAATACTGAATGTCAGTGTGCTAAGTGATAAGGGAAATGTCAGGAGGACTCGAGAAAGGGTTGGAAGGAGGTGGAGGGGCTCCATAAGATGTACATCTCTTCCAACCCAGTATTTACAGAGTAGGGAATGAATCATTACAGCCCAGAGCCCTCAGTCTGTATCATTCACTCACCTATACTGTGACACCAGCTAACAAGGTGGTAAACCCCTTGGTGAACACAAGCAAAGATCCCCCAATTTATTTGTAGCTGGTAGATATGTAGTGATGAATAGCACATGCTCCATATAAGCGCCGTCCAATCAAACCTTCTGCAATAACACAAAGGTTCTCCATTCACTATTTTCAACATGGTAGCCATGTGCCACACTGACCACTTGAAATATAACTCATGCAACTGAAAAACACAACTTTTCATTAAATAAATTTTTAATTAAATTCGGCTACTGTGTTAGATAGTGCTGCAAGACCCAAACTATATGGACTCTGCCATATGTATACTGGCTGTCTGCCCCTATTCTACATTTGTTAAATAAAGAGAATAGTATACTTACTCCTTATTTTTTTTTGCAGTAATTAAATCAGTATTAGTGTGTGTTAGTTATTTATTGCTGTATAACAAATCACCCAAAATTTAAAGGCTTAAAACTATTAACAATTCATGATCTTTTTGGTTTCTGTTGGTCAGAAGCTTGAGCAAGACTTGGGTGTGCAGTTTTTCCTGGTATGTCTCATGAAGTTGCAATCACTAGACTGCAGTCATAGGAAGGCTTGACTGAAGGATCTTCCATGGTGGCTCTTTCACATGGCCGGCAAGCTGTTTAGGGGTCTCTCTGTGCACTGTGTGAGAGTCCCGTAGAGTAGCTGCTGCTTACCGCAGGGCAGCAACCCAGTAGAACAGGGAACAGTTGCAATACCTTTTATAATATAGCCTCAGAAGCCACAGGGTGTCACACAGCCCTAGGATTGGAAGATTGGAGGGCGGGGGCCTGCTGGGGGCAGCTACCACAATCTATAAAGTACTCGGAAGGGTGCGTGGCACATATTCAATGTGGATGTCAGCAGTTCTTATCTGATGCTTCCCAAATGCAGCAAAATATCATCATGGCTCTCGGCTTATATTCTATTCACAAGGGCTGGCATTAGCCAGGAGAGTTGGGGCCACAACACCCCCTCTGAAGTTCTCAGAGCCTGGCATTGATTCCTTTTGATTTCTTTCTTCCCTTGCAGCACCAGAAGACACCTTCCTGGGAACTCTTCCTGTGGGCCAAGTCAGCTCTTCCCAAGCAAGGATGTGAACTGACTTTGTGAGTATAGCACGTGAAAGGGACTTAGAAGCAGAAGCTTACACTGAAGATTAAGATAAAAAAATGAAGCCTCAGTTTTTTTTTTGTCCCAAAATGGGAATGCTATTTTGTCTTATGTAGATGAATCCAGTCACCCGTTGTTCCAGGCGCTGTGCTAGTGAGGACCGCAGGCAGTCTCCGTCCGGTGGAAGCTGTTCGGTGGAAGTAACATGTGTGGATGAACAGCCACGTGCAAAGTGCAGACTGAGGTGAAGCACGTGAGCATGGGCCTGGCCGGGGCTGAACACCCAGTAAAGGAGGGAGTGTGGCTCGTGAGAAAATCTGAAAGTCAGCACGTCCGCTGAAACACAGTGGCTGGGACATGTCACTGGAATGACATGCGGGAGAGAGGTTTGTAAGCTGCTCTCCTTGCTTTAGTTATATTCTTACTGCCTCCATGGCTCTCTTATTACTCTGTCCCTTCTTCTTCTTCTTCTTCTTCTTTTTTTTTAAATTTATTTATTTATGATAGTCAGAGAGAGAGAGAGAGAGAGGGAGGCAGAGACACAGGCAGAGGGAGAAGCAGGCTCCATGCACCGGGAGCCCGACGTGGGACTCGATCCCGGGTCTCCAGGATCGCGCCCTGGGCCAAAGGCAGGCGCTAAACCGCTGCGCCACCCAGGGATCCCTGTCCCTTCTTCCTAATAGTATTTTCAGATAAGTAGTACCAATCGGGGTTCTGGAGGCAGTGGGATGGACTGATGTTTTGGTTTCTCTTGCTCCTCACAAAGCCTGGAGCTTTCCCTCTTCCCTGAAGCTCTGTGGCCTAACACCACCATGTTTAGCTCCTGGACAGAGGGCATGTCCCCTTTGCAGACCAGGACAGGACCATTGTAACACCTGTCCCCATAGTACAAATGTCTTAGGAGACAATGACATAGTATCTTGGCAAAGCTATCTGGCCATCTCTCTATTTCAAAATAACACCTTGACCTTCCCTTCACAGCTCCTCTCCCTGAGCAGACAGCCGGGAGCCGAGAGAAACCTGTGTTGCCTCCTCTGCTGAGCCATCGCTGTCCTCTGAGACAGGCCTGTCTGGCCCTCGTGGCTCTGTGTTCACATTAATAACAGAGCCAGGCACTGGCCTCCCTGTAGCCCCTCCTGAGAGCCTTTTAGGGTCTCCACATACATCCTCTGCCTCCCCCTCCACTGTTCTCCAGGATCCAGCCAGGATCTATGAACAAAGCTTCTCCTCCTCTGAGTAAGAGAATCCCCAGACCTCCCGTGGTTTTAGCACAGTGAGGAATGGTGATTTGGGATATGTTACAGGGCTGAGCATCCTTCGTCCCCCATGGCCCTCCTCCCCCAAACCCTGAAACATGAGGCGGCCCCTCAGCTGCTCAGTGCGGCTGTCCATTGGTGGGAAGCTTCTCTTGGCTGTGGAAGGCGGCAAGGGTCTCTTGCCGCAGGGACTTGTTTTATTTATCTAGCTGGACTCCATCTTTTAGCATTCAGCTCACAGAGGAAGAGGCTTTTACAACTAAAGTCTGTCTGTCCCTCCTGTGGAGACAGTGAGCAGAGAAAGAACAGATTTCACTGAGGCTAGAAATGCCCCTGGTGTTGTCTGCAAGGCTTTGGCACAGGGGGTCTGAGGAGTCACAGAATTAGAGTGCCTGAGGCCCCAAGGTCATGGCCACCAGTCCTCTCTTCTTCCAGAGAGATCGTGGCCTTTGTTGATCTGATTATGGAATCTGAGCTCTGATTTCCATCCATCCTCTCCCCCTACCCCCGAAGACGATGTTAGCGTTTCATTTTTCTATTCCTGACATTCAAATTCATAAGGAGATGAACGATAATAGAATATAATCAAAATAACATACAAACACAATTCAAGAACATTTAGCCATCCACTCTAGTGATAGTAGCTATTCTTCATGAAATACATAGTTATACAGAAACGTCTTTATATAAATTATGCTTAACAACCTATATACACTGTAAAACTGTTGTTAAAACTCACACAAAGATGCTAGTGCAAGTAGTGGTGTATAAAAGTGTGAACAAGGTGATAAAAAACTTATCACCTACTTACCACTTCCACACACTCTGCATTTAGTCAAATCTTGAAGGCCTCACCATGGAAAACTCTTTGAGCACTTTTAAAGTAACATGACTATATTCAGCCTGAAGGCTCCCGCCTCATTATGGCAATTGATTCTGAGTTCAGGGTAGGAGCAGAACCAGGGAATAGAGGAACCCATGTGAGGCTGGCCATTCTGATGTGAATCTTGACATGTGATGATGAAAACAATTCCAGAGACAACTTGTATGTCAAAAAGTATAGAGCCCTAACACCCTCTTGACCAAAATATTTTAAACAGAAATTAAATCGAATCTTCCTTCCACCACTTAAAATCCATGCTGAACAAGAATTCACACAGTGAAGCTTTTCCAAAAATAATTCTGCGTGAAATCACTCAAAAGTCTTTCCCATCCTATACTCAAATCTATCTGGGGGCAGAGACACTCCTGCAAGAAAGTTTACTTTTAATAAATTGGCTTACTTGACTACGATTACTTTGGGTTCCACTTAAAAGTGTGGTCAAAGCCCTGAGTAATCAATCAGTGGTATTAAATGCATTAGTTACTTAATGTTCTAAATTATGAGGACAAAAATTAGTTGGTTCCAAACTGCATCTGCAGTAGACACCATAGATTCCTTCATACATTTTATCCAGGTTTGGTGTGGAGGTGTGTGAGGGGGATGGTTGCAGGTTCAGGAGCAGAAACATGGTTATAACAAAATTCCAATCATTTTACACAGAGGCACAGTCCCATATTCCAAGAGCTTGTTCTTTTTTTCTTTTCTTTTCTTTTCTTTTCTTTTCTTTTCTTTTCTTTTCTTTTCTTTTTTCTTTTCTTTTTTCTTTCTTTTCTTTTCTTTCTTTCTTCTTTCTTTCTTTCTTTCTTTCTTTCTTTCTTTCTTTCTTTCTTTCCTTTCCTCTTTCTTTTTTTTTCTGTTTAAAAGCACTATTTGCATTTCAAAAGAAAAACAGTAATGGAAATGATCAGACACATCAACATGTAGTTTTGAGAATTTAGACCTTAGTTGAAGATACAGTTTCCTGAACTCTTATATTTATAGCACAAAAACCCTTAAAGATTTATAGAAAACCTTTAATTCCCTATTAATTTTGCATTAAGAAATTTATATTTGCTAGTTTCTATTTTTTTCTTGCTCTCTTGGAGATGTTTTGAAGCTTCACTAACTTTTACACAGGTTTAAAAAGATCCAAATTATATACTCTGAATAAAATGAATACAAGATACTTTGAGAGTTCCCTTTTATTAGCTATTCTCAGTGTACTCTGGTCAACATTTATTTGGCAGTAAAGCCTCACAAACTTTAATCATGTGACTAGTAAGACGGAAGTGCCACACTGAGTCACAACCAGTGTAGTCTTGGAACATGTAAACCTTTCTCCTGAAGCTCTCAAATTGTGTCAGCTAGAATTACACTGCTTTTAAAGATGGAACTTGTGAAAATGCTGGGTTTTGAATGCGGCTGATCAAATCATTTTGCTGAAGGCAGGAAACACTACTATCAACAGCTGTTACCCTGTTTTAGTGATTTGCAAGTGGTTTATGTGCTCGAAAGAACTGGGAAAAAGTGTGAACTGGTTGAAAACTAAGGAAAAGAAACCACATTGTAAACCACAGTAAATGTGTATGTATACATAGGTGCACAACACTCAAATTTACTTCAGTGCAGGCAATGTCTGAATTCATACATTTTTGGCATTCAGAGATACTGGGTCAACCAAACCAATGGTGAAAAGTATTTTTTTTTCATATACTTAGGGAACATCTTGTCCTGATTTTAAAATGCTGTGATCTGCATTCTAAAAATTCACTGAGATAAAGACAAACTGGAATCAATTTAAAAAGTTACCTGAAAGTGGGATGCCTGGATGGCTTAGTGGTTGAGTGTCTGCCTTCAGCTCCAGGGCCTGATCCCAAGATTCAGGATCAAGTCTCACTTCGGGCTCCCTGCATGGAGCCTGCTTCTCCCTCTGCCTGTGTTTCTGTCTCTCTCTGTGTGTGTCTCTCATGAATAAATAAATACATCTTAAAAAAAAAAGTTACCTGAAAAATATAATTAGCAGCTGTCTCTGTAAACAGGTGTGGGCCTAGAATTTCATTAAACATATAAAAGTGGACGAGATCTTGTCTTTTAGAGTTAGACTTAAGATTTTAAAACTTGTGGGGCTCCTGGGTGGTTCAGTCGGTTGAGTGTCTGCTCAGATCGTGATTTTGGGGTCCTGGGATGGAGCCCCACATCAGGCTCCCTACTTAGTGGGGAGTCTGATTCTCCCTCTTCCTCTGCCACTCCCTCTCCTTGTGCTTTCTCTCTCTCTAAAATAAATAAATAAAATCATAAAAAAAATAAAAAACTTTTGAGCAGTGCCTAATTTATATGGAATCCAATCTTAACTTGTATACAACATGTTAACAACTACATTTTCACACCTCAGAGTGATAGGTACAAAATTTACCTATGTCCCCAAAGCTATCATTTACCCCCAGAATACTCACAGGTACACACACTTGGACAGGTGCATACAGAATACATGCTTTCCCCCATGTAATTCTACATTTTCTTGCCATTGTCTTAAGTCACTTCTTTTAAAGGGGACCAGTGACTCAGTGTATGAGTTCTGAGGAGCTGGATGAGCAAGATGGTAAGCCAGCCTATTGGCTAGGGGACCCTCCAGGGAACTGGGGGACAATTTCCATCCATCCTCTTAATCTGACTTCCCTCCCAGAACCACTGCCAACAATTTAGAGCGTACTTGCAGATTTTCAAATATTAATACTCACCCATTTGACTGAGATATTTTTCACATGCATGTAAGATGTACTGCAATTGCTAATGGACACTGCTTTCATGCTTTATCATCAGTGTGTTCAGCAACACCTGACATCAAATAAGTGCTTGTTTAGTAATAATCTCATTTGCCAAATAAGATGAGAAATGCAAGTTCAATAGATGGAATGACTTGCCTAGGCTGGTAAGTGATAGAATCGGAAATTCATTTGGCCACATCTAAAAGGTTTTATGTGCTTCAACATAAAAGAATCATTTGGCAACAAAGAGGCTGGCACCTGGGCACAGCAGCAGGGAGAGAGCTCTTGTGGGGGATGGCATCATAATCCTCTGCTTCTCATGCTTGGAGAATCCCCCAAGTCTGAGCTGACACTGTCTCATCATGATGGGGTTCCTGCTGGTTTTCTACTTGCTTTATCTTTTCTTTTACTAATGGACTACTTCCTGCTTATGCAGATGGGGCACCCCCTGGGCAGACTTCCTTGACCCTGGGGGCCCCTGGTAGGAAATTCATGTCCTGTCAGGCTGGTAGACCTAAGGGAGAATGAGGGAGATGCCAGATGCCATTGCTTTTGCAAAGCGCAGCCCATGGAGAGGACTTTTGCTTGGATTCAGTGGGCTCTGCCCCTGCACGTGTGTGGGAGGACAGGAGTCTGCCTGGAAAAGAGGATGTGTCATGTGTGCACAAGCAGCTCCAAGTGCCTGTGTTTGGTGCTTGCTGCTCACCTCTATGGCATCACCTTGGGTCAGAACTTCTCTTCCACTCAGGCTTCAGGTAGCAACGAAAGGGTGCACACAATGGTGAACCATCCTTTTTGCCTCTGGAATTCTGTGATTTATGCAGTTTTAAACTAGCTATACAGCAGTTAAAACAAAAGTGAACATTTATATTTATGGTTTTGCTGCCTTTGGAAGGGGATGGATCCAATGAGCTTGTTCTTTTTCTTTCTTTCTTTTTTTTTTAATTCACATAAAAGAAAAACTGGATATTCCAGTAGAGGGAGGTTTTGTTTGGTTGTTACTCTTTCTCCTAATGATCAAAGTCTGGCCAATTTCCTCTTTCCTCTGAGGATCTGGTCTCCTGGAGACACAGGCTTGGGCCTTTGCCCCATAGATGTGGCTATGCCTTTTTTTTTTTTTTTGGATTTTTATTTTTATGTTATGTCTACACTCAACATGGGGCTTGAACTTACAACACAGAGACCAAGAGTTGCATGTTCTACTGACTGAGCTAGCCACATGCCTGTTCTTTCAGTTTCTTAAAAAAGTTTGTTGAAGCGCCATGCCATTTTTGACAACTTGAGCTAGGTAAATACTTATATGTCTTCCCTGGGTTCCTAATCAACTGAGAGCAAAGTCAGATGAGTGCCAGGAATAGTGATGGCTTTATTATGGAGAACTAGTTCTGTGCCTAATTCCCTTTTCCTTCTCCCTTGAATTGAGGAAACTTGGTCTAGCAGCCTGGGATGACCAAGTTAGAAAATCGACCAAAGTCTGGACAGTTAGGAACAAGAGTAGAGTGTCAGAGGTAAAATGTGCAAAGTCCTACAATGATAAGGCACAGACATGTTTTAAGAACAGAAAAAGAAAATACAAGATGCTCTTTCTGCTTAATTTCTAATGTTGAATATCTGAATGTGGAGTCACTTTCTCCATTTTCAACTGGTCAGATTATTCTCTCTCAGAGAGAAAACTGCACACAAAGAAGTGGAAAAAGAAACAGTCCAGGACTGAAGCAAGTTTCTTACCTCTCTAGAAACACAAGAAACAAGAAGGTAAGCATGCTTTGGTAGCAACTTTGTCTATCTTCTATTTAATTTTAACTTTGTGTGTGCACGTGTGTGTGCACGTGTGTGTGTGCATGAGAGAGAAGAGAGAGATTTTGTAATAAGTCAATAATAATTTGTTTTGACATAATTTGAGAATTTTTGTCTTTCAAAAGGGAAATTATAAGCATACTTCATTTTTTACAAATTGAAGGTTTATGGCAACCCTGCACGAAGCAAACTTATCAGCAGCATTTTTCCAGTAGCATTTGTTCATTTCATGTCTCTGTGTCACATTTTGGTAATGCTTACAATATTTCAAACTTTTTCATAATTATTACTATATTTCAAATTATTATATTTGTTAAGGTGGTCTGTGATCAGTGATCTTTGATATTGCTATTGTGATTTTTGGGGTTTGGGGTGCCAGGAGCCACATCAACATTAGATGATGAACATAACCGATAAATGTTGTGTTGCAACTGCTCCACCAACTGGCTCTTCCCCCATCTCTTCCTCTCCTGAGGCCTCTCTCTTCCCTGAGACCCAACAATACTGCAATCAGACCAATTACTAACTTTACAATGGCCCTCAGTGTTCAAATGAAAGGAAGAATTAATTGATGTGGCAAACCTTATTGCCTCATCTTAAGAAATTGCTGCAGCCACCCAACTGTCAGCCACTATTACCTTGATCGGTCCGCAGCCATCAGCATCAAGGCTAGACCCTCCACTAGCAAAAAGATCATGATTCACTGAAAGTTCAGATGATGGCTAGCATTTCTTAGCCATGAAGTATTTTTAATTAAGATATGTACATTGTTTTTTAGACATAATGCTATTGCACACTTAATAGACTATAGTATGGTATAAGCATAGCTTTTATATACCCTGGGCAAGAAAAAAAATTCATTTGACTGGCTTTACTGTGGTGGTCTGGAGCCAAACCTGCAGTATCTCCAAGGTATCTCCAAGTATCTCCAAGGGAGAAGCAATAAAGGAGTTAAGGGTGTGAGCTCTGAGTTCAAATTCTATTGCTTAAGGTTACTGAAGAGTAACTATGAGAAAACAACTTTCTCTTTTTGGGTCAAAAGTTTCTCTTTTCAAAAATTCATGACTCACAGAACTGTAAGAAAAATTAAATGATTTAATGTTATAAAGTGTTTAGAATGGTAATTGGCACAGAGTAAATCCTCCATCAGCTACTATTGTTTTACTTTGCACTCAAATTTTGTAACACTTCTTAAAATTTACCTGTTTTTTTTTTCCTCTCAGAATGGTTTGGTTTGAAAATTCTACTTTTTCCCCACTTTTTTAGAGAGAGAGAGAAAGAGACTGCGAGTGGGAAGGGGCAGAGGGGAAGGGAGAGAATCCCAACCTGACTCGTGCTGAGTGCCCTGAGATCATGGCCTGAGTAAAAATCAAGAGTCGGACACTTAACTGACTGAGCCCATAGGAGCCCCTAAAAGTTCTACTTTTTATTAAGGCTGCCTATTTTTAAGGATTTATTTACTTGAGAGAGAGAGAAAGAGAAAGAGAGAGAGAGAGAGAGCATGCACAAGTTCATGAATGTATGGGGAGAGGAGGGCCAGAGGAAGAGGGAGAGAGAGAAATTCAAGCAGATTCCTTGCTGAGCATAGAGCCCCACACGGGGCTCAATCTCATGACCTTGAGATCATGACCTGAGTGGAAACCACAAATTGGGCACTTAACCAACTGAGCCACCCAGGTGCACTAGACTGCCCATTTTTTAATAAATATATATCTTTTTATATGAAGTATACCACAAATTTTCTTGTTAAAGTATAATTAATCTCAAAGCATCGAGATTTATGGTTTTAAGATGCTTTCAATGCTCCTGAAAACAACAAAACCTAAAAGGGAAAGGGGAGAAAATGCTTCAACTTAAATGAAACAACAAATTGCCACAACTTCAAACCAGAAGTGATGGGGAACATCTGCCAGATACCTGCCTTTGGGCCATTATGAGATGAGACTGGGCATGCCAAGAGGCTACACATGTCCTGGGACTACAGGTCATACATAAAACCTCCCAACTATTGTTACCACCCAGAAGTTGCTTTCATTGGATCTTAGGCTAGCTATGGTCTGATCCGTGGATGGTTTAACTATGGAACCAGTTGGCCATAGTTGATCCAACTCATCTGCACAGACTCTGAAATTTGCAGAATCCTGCAAGAGGTCTAAGTTACCTTGTGTTCATTGCTGCTGATGCATTTGCTCGTAAATCCTAGTGCTCAATTTCATGGACTTCCTTTATGTGATGAAAGAAAATCCAACACATTGACTTTCTTTTTGACAGTTCGCTGTAGCAGAACTCTCCCTGGTTGAGATGTGTGTTTGTAAGGGATCAGTTTAACACATTCTTTGTCTTTGCAGACAGCAGTTTCTTGGTGCTGCTCTCCTAACTGGAGATTCTTCCCTCGGACTGTGGCTTGCAGTTCCAGAGCAGAGAAGATGTTATTGTTTTCGGTGAAAGTGAATTGATGCCGCTCCGGGAGTCTGTATATTATCAAGACAACAAAGGTTCGGTGTTTCTTTCAGGAGCAGTAAATCAGATCCTTTGTGAGGTGTGCATTCAATCTTTTTCTCTTTCTTTCTTTGAGAAGTGGCCAAGCCAGGGCGATGCTTTTGTCTTTGCTACTTGGATTAAAGTGGGGAAAGATGTCTGAGTCACCAGGGCCCCCTCCTCCAGGCCTGCAGGCTTGCTGCCTCCCATTCGGCTTCCAAATGCCCACACAGCTAGTGCTGCCCCTCACACTTCCAGAATCCTTCACATCCATTCACATGTCTCTGGATCAGACTGACTTCCTGTTGCCTCATGTCCACGTTCCAGTGTTTTGGAGTCTTCTGTGCTCCACTCCACTAGGAATAAGTGAAGCCTGGTCTGGGGAGCTGGGCCATGCTGATGCTTTTCGCCTTGGTGCATGTTCTCCCATCTCAGGCAGCATGTCTGGACCCATCCTGGCACTTTTCTTTAGGCTGGCCTCTTCCAGTGCCTTTGAAAGGCCCCACAGCAGGAGATAAACTGATGTTAATGGCAGAAATGAAATTAACAGTGATTAACATATAATATTTTTTTATTCAGGAGTTAATTGTGTAAATATCAGTGAATATTTTGGAGTTTGGGTGGCTGGTAACTACAGTGGGGTCCAACATCACCATCCATTACTACAAAAGGCCATCTTGGCCTAATGGTGAAGTGGAGTGTGGATCAGAGGAGCTAGTTCTGCTGTCCTCTGCACAGGCTACTTTATCTGGAACTTCATATTTTACCTGTCATTGCATTACAGAAAGAACTTTGAAAATGAATATAGGAGACAGTGATTAACATCTTGAGGAATCTAGAAACCACACTATATGGAAGCGAGCAGAACTATCTAATCCAAAAGGGCTGCTGTTGGAAGAAAGAAAAAAAAAAAAAAGAAGACGACTTGGGTGGAAAAAGATTGTGGTTGCCAGATGTTTCAAGAAGTACAATGTAGTAGAGAAAACAAACCGATTCTGTGTAATCACCATAGGGTAGAACTTTGATGTGTAGGTGGAAGTTGCAGGGGCCAGATTGCATTTCATTCTATTTTAACAACCTTGTGGCAGCCTCATGGGCAAGCAGTCACCATGTCACCCGAAACACCCAAGCCAAGGCTGGCTCCTCTTCTCCAGGGTCTGAGAGGTAGGCCCTGGGTCTCTTGCTTCTGAGCATGAGTGGCTCTATGGCTGTTGGAGCAAAGGGCATAGCATCTCTCCTACGGTTCAGAAGGCATGGAGGAGGGCAGCAGGACCTCGCTGTGCTCATGGAGGTCGCCAAGCCTGACCGAGGCCTGCAGGGAATGTTTTCTCAGCTTTAAGTCTCGAGCCGATGAACCAGGCCTGGAGTTTCACCTGCCACCCCTGCCGCACTCTGAAGGGAAGGCTCCAGCCTCGACTCAGACAGTCCCATCTGCACCGTGAAGATGGGGCCGCAGGTGACCCTTGTTGGCCGAGGGATGAAAGGCAGGGGCTGCAGCTCTGGGTTGGGATTGGGCTGTAGACATGCTGTGTGGGGCTTTTTCTTTCCTTGTGTTCTTCCCTGTTTGTGAAATCTATTCCCACGAATGTTTTAGGCGCTGTCCTTCTCAGAAGGTTGAAAGCTAAGCCGGCTCTGTAGGAAGGAGCTCCAGTGTTCAGCCAAGTCCAGGGTAGGGGAAATCATTTGCCCTGCCCCCATCCGGTGGCCTTGAGTTGGCCCTTTGCCCACCTTTACTGATGGGAAGCTCACCAGTAAACCAGCAGACTAGCTAGTTTGATAGCCCGGAGCAGGGCTTTGGAGGCTGATTCTCACACCACAACATCTTAAATACCCACAGCCTTTTCATGCAGACACGCAGACATAGGAATCCTTCCCCATGCCTTAGCCTGCAGATTCTATCTGTTATAGGACAGAGAAAAGCAGAAGGAAAGGAAAACTGGTGTTGAATTTACTAAGAAAATTAAGTTCCAAGGGATTCCTGAAGTTGGTTCTCATTCTTTCCACTTAATCTACACCTTTATTTTGCTTACAGTTTAAAACTTCTATTTTAATACAATTTTATACTTAACAAAGAATGACACAAAAAGCATACAAAGAATTTCTGTATATCCAAATTTTTCGGATGTTAGTATCTTATGTAACATGAATGCAATGATCAAAATCAGGAGATTAACTTGATGTGACACTAATCTAATCCATAGGCCTTGGGCAGATTTCATCAGTTGTCTCACAAAGGTCTCTTTCCTGGTCCAGGTTCCAAACCAGCTTCATACATTGGACTCAGATGTCATATCTTCTCAGTCTTATTTAATCTGTAATAGTCTTACCTATACCCTTTTGGCAAATTTAATTCTAGAGAAGGAGAGCATATCCATTAGAGAAGTACTGAGTGTCCGCTTGCCCTGTGCTGTGCCCTGCTAGGGATGAGGGGACACCACATGGAAAAGGAGAGACACCATTCCTGCCACCTGAAGGTTCTCAATCCAGTGTTGAACACAGACAAGAAAACCAGCAGTTTCCATGCAGGATGCCAACTACTATAAGAAGGAATGAAGGGGACATGCAGGTTGAAAGGGAAGACACTTAAATAAACCAAATCGGAAAGATGTGGGAGAGGATTTCTGGAAAGGATGATGGTGGAGTTGAGGCCTATGAGATGAGTAGGAGTTACTCAAGCTGGGAGAACAATGTCATGCTGTGAGATCATACAGGCAGTGGCAATGGCGTTGGTGAAATTCTGATGGCACAAGACATCTGCCCTGAGCACTGAGCCAAAATGCATTCTGGAGTCTACACAGGATGCATGAAATGGGGCGAGGTGTGCATGAGGCTGGAGAAGCAGAGAGTGGTCAAATGCACAAAGGCTTGGAAGTTGCATTAAGGGCTTAATTTTGACCACAGGGTCATGGCAGATGTTGAAAGATGTTTTGTATAGGAATGTGGTAGTCATATTTGTTTTTACAAAGACTACCAGAGCATTTCAAGGGTGTTTTTATGCTAAAGTGCTTGGGTAACTTGTGTAAAGTTAGAGTGTGAAGCTGAGGCACTCCTGATCTCCAGTCCAGGACTATTGACTTCATTGTATTCCTCCTATTTTCAGTCTAGAAAGCTACTGGGTATGAAACACACATATAAGTGCTTCTGAGAAGCAGGCTGCATGTCCTGGCCTCTGCCCCTGGGGAGCCCACAGCCAGGGTTGCCCCAGCAGTGAACAGACACTGCAATAAGTATGATATGAGAGGGGCCCAAGGCTGGACAGTGATTTCTATTGTGATCTTATTCAGCTGGGAGAGCAGGAGAGGCTAGACACATTTGATCCTGTCGCTATGGGGTTAGGAGGGGACCACAGATAAGGGGTGCTATCCCAAACTGCAAGGTGGTTTGCTGAAAGGAGCAGAAGGCCAGGCCAGAATGGGCAACCGGCTAGGATATCAGGACTTGGGAAAATGCCAGGAAGAGGTGGAAGAGAATCCTTTCCTTTCCTCTGACCTGCCAGAAAAGGGGTGGGAAGAAAAAGGGAACTAGTCAGCATAGAGCTCTTTTTACCTGGAAGCCATCATGGTAGTTTCTGTTCTGCCATTCACTGCTGAGGAAGGTAGGGCTCTATGAGGTTAATGACCCGCGCAAGGTCACACAGATAGTAAGTGTTGAGTCAGGACTTTTTTTTTTTTTTTTTTTTTTAAAGATTTATTTATTCATTCAGAGAGAGCGAGAGACAGGCAGAGACACAGGCAGAGGGAGAAGCAGGCCCCATGCAGGAAGCCTGATGCGGGACTCAATCCCGGGTCTCCAGGATCACACCCCAGGCTGCAGGTGGCGCTAAACTGCTGTGCCACCGGGGCTGCCCTTGAGTCAGGACTTTGACAAAACCCTGACCTCATAGCTCTTTTTTCTGCTCTATGCTTCCTGGTATCAAGTGGAAATTCAGGTCCAGTCTAAGGAATTGTCAAAGCTGTATAGGTATGGGCAGTGGGGGATGCCTGGATGGAGGGGAAAAAAGAGAAAGTTTATGGTTGCCATCCCGAAGTAGTCACTAGTACCATGTAAAGTCCTGGCCACCATCAGGAAGATCCTACCTGAAGAGGGAAAGATTTAGATAAAACCTAATTCCAGGGAATGGGGTTGAGGCACAGCAGGGAGGGTGGTCACACAGCACTGGACTGGAAACAGGCTGACCTCCAGCAAGCAGAACTCTGCAAAAGCAGTTCTAAGCCAGGCTAGCCCAGGCTGGTGTGAGACTCAGTCCTGGTGCTCCTTCCTTATCCTAGATTCAGGATCTGTTCTTGATCCACTGCAAGCCTAGGGTTGGGTAAAAGCTGATCTAGAAGCAGCAATGCACCGGCTCTGGCCCCAGCTCCAGGAGGTTTTGTTGATGTTTAAGGAAGCTGTCTTTTCCCTTTTGACCCATATTCACCCCAGTTTGCAGGCCTGTTCCGTTCTAACAGGCAAGGCTGGAAGCACTTAAGAAGAAGAAGTCTCAGCTGGACTCTTCCTCTCTGTCCAGTGCCGGGAGAGAGGGAACTCTGCTACCCCCCAGCAGTCACTCAGCCTCTGGAGGCTCAGCTGGAGAGGGAAGTGTAAGCTAGGGGTGGAGGGAGGAAGATGGGAGGGTACAATTTGGCTTGACTCAGTTTTGTAGGGGGCACTATAAAAAAGGGAGGAAATAGGACAGGACTGTGAGAAACGGGCAGAGAATGACTTGCCTGCCCCAGTTTCTCATCTGCCAAGATGATAACTGAAGAGTTGGCTGCTATCAGGTAGCATTAACTCATATTCAGGGTTGACAAGGGACATTATCCTGGCTGGGTGCAGGGTTTCTCCAGCCATCAGGAAATCCTGCGACTCCAGCTCCAAGGAACTTTTAGACCGTGTAGAAAGAACACAGACAAGCAGATACACTTGAAATGTATTTATGGACCAACTTGGTTCACCCACAAATGGCTGGGCAGCACCTAAAAAAAATAAGGCAGGGGTCTCCCATGGCAGAATCTGGGGGTTGAAGTGAGCAATGTGAATATTTTTTTTGTGTGTGCTACAGTTTGCTTTCTGTCTTGGGAAAAGAACCTCAAGCTTCTTCGATCCCTTTCTATCATGAATTGTTGGCAGCTCTGGGAGATATTTTCCCTATTAAGCAAACCAACAGCTGCTGGTTTTGGCTACAGTTTGCTTTGCTCAGTTCTTGGGCGGAAAGAAGATGCTCAGCTGTCCTCAAGAGCTATCAGTGGAAATCAGAATAAAAAACACAGAACAGATGGGCCTAGAGAGTGGAAACCCTGAAGAGTGCTGTGGGTTTCCATCCACGGTAGAAAGCTGCAAATACCCAACAGTTATAGGGTTCTCCTCCTGCCTAGGCCTGGCCTCATGTGCTCAACTCCATACTGCAGGGATGCATGGTGTTCTCAGAACTCCTCCCATCTGACATTTCAGGATAGCGGACATAGGGAGAGTGGCAGATTTCTCTGAGGGGACAGTGAGCAAGGCACTGGGTAATTTCCTGGATCAAAATCTATCACCCATCACATCACTAATTTTACCATAAGTAAATTTACCATAAGTCAATTTCCTTTGGGTATCAATTTCTCCACCTCTGGGTTCTGATAGGAACCAACCAAAACAGCAGTTAACATCTGTATTATTATTTTCTATGTGCCAGGCATTGGTGTCCAAATTGGCAAGTCATACTTAATCCTTGCCTTATTCTCATGCTGTACTCATTTTACTGATTAGAACATTGCAGCTCAGAAAAGCCAAATAATTTACTCCAAGTCAGAGTTAGTATTAGCATTCCTGGGGTGGAATAATCCACCCACCAAAAAGACCCAAATACATACCAAGGTAGATACTGGGGAAGATTGATACCATTCATTTAATACATATAAATAGAAGCATAATAGCATACACACACACACACACACACACACAGAAAATCTTACTCAGCCAAAATCTATGTCCACCTACTCCATAGTCAAGGAAATGAACACAAAGATGGCCACACAATGAAGGATCCCCAAACATTGAGGGGAAAATCTGTAGCATTGGAGGATTGTCAAATTACATCAAAATTACAAATTGCATGAAGAGGATGGAAGCAAAGTTTAGAGCATCAGGAAATTCTTTAGAATCAGTATAATTAATGTTAACATGTGAAATAATGTTGCAGAAATGCATGAGAGTACTTTATATATAAATTAAAAATTTTCGAGATATGGAGAAAAAATAAGAACAATGAAATTAAAATGTGTGTTAAAGAGCAGAATCAACATAGCTGAAATTTGAATTTGTAAGCTGGAGGATGGCAACAAAGCATTCTTCCAAAATGTAGCCCCCAAAGACAAAGAAACAGAACCTATTAATGGAACATTAAGACATAGTAGGTTTATAAGAGAGTTCCAAATCCTATCTAATTGAAGTTGCAAAAGGAAATAAAAGAAAAACAAAACAGAGGCTTGAAGGGAGGAAATAATTGAAAGAAGACAAAATTTTCAGAAAGGAAGACATGAGTCCTCATATTGAAACAACCCAGTGAGTGTTAGGTAGGACAAAGGTAGCAGGTATGACATATGCATGCACTGTGGTGACATTTCAGAAAACCCACCATGAATAAAGCGTCCCAGAGGCCAACAAAGCTAAATAAGAGAGAAGATAGTTTCTGTATAAAGAAATGAACATCAGATCAGAATCCAATTTCTCAAAAGCAGGAGAGGATTTCTAAAAGCAATGGATCAATATTTTCAACGTTGTTGGTATGTGATTCTTAAAAAATTTATTTATATTTTTTTGGTATGTGATTTTTTTAATAATAAATTTATTTTTTATTGGTGTTCAATTTGCCAACATACAGAATAACACCCAGTGCTCATCCCGTCAAGTGCCCCCCTCAGTGCCCGTCACCCATTCATCCCCACCCCCCGCCCTCCTCCCCTTCCACCACCCCTAGTTCGTTTCCCAGAGTTAAGTCTCTCATGTTCTGTGTGATTTTTAATGAGAATTCTATTCTAAGGAAAAAATTAAATACAAAGGTGAAAATAGTTTTTTCTAAAGCTCTTTAAGGACTCAGAATGTTTATCCAACAGAAGCTCTATCAAACTTCTGGAGAACCTATTCCAGGAAAATAAATAAAAATATTGATAATCTGAGGAGGACTTGAGATAATCTAAGGAGGATTTGAGAGTAGCACTTAGTCAAAGAAGTACAGGAGTATTAAATATTATGTTACATTAACACTCATTTTTGAAGTAATTAATGATAATAACTCAAATCCATTATTCCTTTTTTTTTTTTTTTTTTGCCAACAAATCCATTGTTCCTACATGACCTCAGAACAGTTCAGATCATGGGAGAAAAGAAAAGCTTTCTATGTTAGAAATTTTCACAACAATGGCATTTTCCACAGGTTTTTGAACAAGAGCACTCACATTTTCACTTTGCACTTGATGCCACCTCTGTCACCCACACAGGAGGCAAGACTTCTTTTGCTAAGGAAACTGAGCCAAGGAGGCTGAATACTTGGAGACATTAGACACATTAGAAAATTGGGTGACAAAAGGAGAATAAAGTGAGATGCTAACAACTGATCTAGAAATATCCTCAGGCTCCCATTGCCATGGTGGGAGATTGTAGGGTCTTTCCCTGGAACAACTGAACCACTCAGGGAAGAAGATCTACACATCTTGACATGTGAAGGTCACTAATGTCATTGTCGATGGGCCATCCCACCAGCCAGCGGTGTAACTCTCCAATCGAATAAGCTCTTCCCTGTGTGTTGTCATCAGCTCCAAAGGAGACCCAATATTCAGGGCTTAATGCCTTTGCTCCGATTTTTCCTCCCGCCTCTTGATTTGGGGATTGTATTCATTTGCATTTCATATAATAATTAATATATGTTGTGTCTCGAGTCCTGTTTTCTTTACAATATATAGTTCTTCACAACATACAGTTCTTCACTGTCATTGGCTTATGAATATTTTCCCATGTCTATCTCCCCACTAGGCTGCAAGCTCCCTGAGGACAGACGGAAGCCACCCCTGATTGTTAGGTCTGCCGAGTCTCCTGCTATGCTTTCCCCAGGATGTCTCTCAGTAAATTGACTTTGGTGAACAATGTGAAAATACTTTATAGACTGTATATTGATGTGAACAAAAGGACAGCTTCTAATTACAAAATGGGGAGAAAGCAAATTCCAAGGAGGCCTGCGATTCCTCGGTGCTGATTCCAAGAGAGATGAATGACAGATATGCTACCTGGGTCCCCATACTCTCACCAGCGTCCTGGAAAACCTGAAGAGTCAGACAGGGTGGGTGACAGCATGGTTTCTTAGCTGGAGGAGAGCAGAAGCAAATGCAGAAACAGTTTTTTCTTTCCCACCCCCCCTCCCTCCCACCACCCAAGGACAAATGGAACCCATGATGTTTGGCTTGATTTTGAGGTTCATATTCTCCCTACATTTCCGGACCTTTCCTGTATCTCTTGTATTAGCCCTGAGAACAAATGTCTTGATCACAATCTTCACCAGGTTCTCTCAAGGAAAGGACCAGGTTGCAGGAACCAGACTTAAAATGGGTTCCTTATTTAAGAGAGTGTATGTGAACAAGCATGAGTGAGAGAGAGAGCAGGAGCAGAGGGACAGAGGGAGAGGGAGAAACAGGACCCCGCTGAGCAGAGAGTCTGACATGGGGCTGGATCCCAAGACCCTCGGATCATGACCTGAGCCAAAGGCAGGAGCTTAACAGAGCCATGCAGGCACTTTTATTTTTTTTATTCTGTTACCTGCTAGAAACTTTCAGATATATTATCAATGTCGTTCCTGACAGACTCCACATGAGATTTTTTAAATTTTATCTTGACTAAGTTTATGCAAAGCTCAGCTTGTGGGAGGCAAGAAATACATATACAGAAATGAATAAGAAGCTTAGCACACTAGAATTCTGTATCCAGCTCCATCTGACCATTCCGGGCTACCAAAGAGATTGCCTAAATTCCTTCTTTGTGAGAAGAAATGATATCCAGGCACATAATCAAACTCTTTTGGGGGGTCCTTGCTGAATAGAGCAAAGCCTGAGCCTTGATTTAAGAATAATGAGAACTTTAACAAGGCTAGAAGGAAGTGGACTATAAAGCAATTCAGTTTTTCAGAAAGTCACTACACTGAGTTTCTTCTGAACAAATTACTAAATTAATATAAGTTTGAGAGAAAGAAATTAATATTTATCTTAAGGTTACAGAATTTTATGTATGTATGTATTTATTTATTTATTTTAGAGAGAGCACGTGGACATGTGTAAAGGGGTGGAGGGAGAGGGAGAATCCTAAGCAAGCTCTCTGCTCGGCGTGGAGCCCGAAACGGGGTTCCATCTTACAACCCTGAGATCATGACCTGAGGCTAAATCATGATTCGGACACTCAAACAACTGAGCCAGCCACTTGGGTGCTCCCAGAAATGAACTTTTGTATACCTTGCTCGTTTGCACTGATTTCTTTTATTCAATCTAATGGGTTGCATTTTTTAAAATTTAAAATGCCCTTATTCATTTATATGGTAAATGACACTGAATAACAATGACATGCGAGGTATAGTCTGTTGAGCTTAGCTAAGAAATTTGTATCTTTTTTCCACATGTATTGAAATGTAGGAAAAGCCAATTTAATGGACATAATTAACTGATTTCACGTATATTCCAAAGCTTGGAAAGTGATTAAGTTATAAATAGATGAGCAGCAATGTGGGTATGTGATAAGCAGGTGAAATTCAGGTGCTTTATAGAGTTTAACACAGAGGATGTATTTCCACTGATTTATGCTAACAAATTGCTCTCTGTCAATCTTTTTATTTTTTTTAATTTTTATTTAGTTATGATAGTCACACACAGAGAGAGAGAGAGAGGCAGAGGCATAGGCAGAGGGAGAAGCAGGCTCCATGCACCGGGAGCCTGACGTGGGATTCGATCCTGGATCTCCAGGATCGCGCCCTGGGCCAAAGGCAGGGGCTAAACCGCTGCACCACCCAGGGATCCCTCTGTCAATCTTTAAAATAACCAATTTCAAATCTTCCTGCTCCTGGAGAAGAGTGATACCTCTTAAAAAAATCTCCAACTTAGAGTTTTTCTAGCTGTTTAAGTTGCTGATTGTTTTTTCAAGTTTCAATTGCTTTCAGGTCTTTGATTCTTGATTTTTCCATCTGTCTCAGGGTCTCCAGATGTGATCAGAGACATACTATTTCGTGGTGTGCTCTGTGGAGCAGGGTAAGTGCCAAATCTTGGTTCTTGTCATTTCTTGCTTCCTACTTTAGAATTTTCTTAGCCTCATATTTCCTTTGATTTTTAAGAGCTGCTTTTGATAATGGCTTCTCATTTCCTGGTTGTGATTTCTAATTCAGCAGTTGTGTCTCCTCAGAGAGCTTGGAATGGGTAATTGGTTTATTCCTTAAGCCGAGAGTCTATCAACTACTGCACATTTAGATTTTTTGTCGAATACTTCACTTTTAACTGCTTAGTAAGCTATCGTTTTTGCTGGAAATAGCCTATCCAAAGAATGGCTGCCAGGATAGGCCTGGCCTAATGCCAAAGGTTGTACCCATTATTAACATCAAACCTGAGAGCATGCGTGGCAGTTAAAATGTGCTCCCCATCTGGGCACCAAGGAAAACATGTAGGATCAGAGGCTGCTAGTTTAGAAATAGGTTTGTATTTTTTAACATTCCATGATTGCATTTGTCTGCCAGGGTTTTAAACCCAGCTAGCCTTAATATATGGCCATGAGGACTAAATAAGTTAGACATTAGAGCACCAGCTCCACAGTCAAACACAGGATCACATTTCAAGTTGAAAATCGTTTTGTTGGCAGACATAGAATCATAAATAGCATAAAACTCAGTAGAACTAGAATTCTAAATTTCACCATAAATGAGTCTATGTTTTGGTAATCGAATAAATTCTAGCCCTTTCTTCATCGGCTGCAAGGTAATGCAATATTTGTTCTCTGTAGTAGAAAGTTCCTTGCTTGTCAAATCCATTCTAACTATTACAACACAGCAGTGCTTTTCATTCCTTAGTGTCCTAACGTCTCAATCCGAGAGAAACTGACTGTGGGGCCTTGGAACATCTCCACCACTGAATCCGTACCCTCATCTGCCAGGAAGGGCATGAATGCTTCCATCGTCTCCTGGGAAAGCTATGTTCCTTTCCAATGCCCCTTAATGTCATAAATCATTCCACTGCTGCTGAGTCTGGTATCTAACAGGGAAGAGATCAGTATATGGGTTCCTTCAGTGCTGTGAACACACCGTGGCCTTTCCTACTATTCCCTGGGCTAAAATGTTCATCCTGGCTCTTTATGTAAATACTTCTTTGCTAACCTTCAAAGATTTCTTTCTTTTCTTTTCTTTTTTTATTCATGACAGACACAGAGAGGGAGAGAGAGGCAGAGACACAGGAAGAGGGAGAAGCAGGCTCCATGCAGGGAGCCCGACGTGGGACTTGATCCCGGGTCTCCAGGATCACGCCCTAGGCTGAAGGCAGTGCTAAACCGCTGAGCCATCCAGGCTGCCCTAGCCTTCAAGTTTTAGTGGAAATACAATCCTTTTCAAATCAGCCTCTCCCAGATAATGTCTACCTCTGTGCCTTTTCGGTCATTACTTCCTTGCTCGTCATTATCTTGCTTAGTTATGTGTTTGTCCATCGTCCGTCTTCCCCAGCAAAATGCAGGCTCTGTCAGGGAAGGAATCTTGCTGGTCTTACTCATTACTGATGCCCAGCCCGTCGAGAGCGTGGCACATCTTAAGTGTCAATATATATTTGTGAAATGCATTCATTTTTTCCCTTCCAACACGCTCAGGAAATAGCTATTGAATGAAGAATAAATAAGTGGACGGATGGAGAAATGCATACTTCCATTGTTAATCTTGCTGCAAATGCCCTCTGAGCATGTGTAGCAGCCCCTGGGTAGCAGATCACCTTTTCCAGATCTTTCCTCTTGGTCCTGTTCATGTGGCAGCATTGTTTCAAAACAGATTTCCTTTGAAAACTGCTAGGACAAGGATCAATCCTTTGTAAGTGGCCAGGACATTATGACTGTGGAACCCTGAAATATCTCTCAGTTTGATTTTTTTTTTTTTTTTACTGGAAAAGAAGATGAGGGGCCCTGAATCAGAGAGAAGTTTTTGATTTTCCTTGTCTGTGGTTTAGACTTAAACTAAAGAATGCTCTCCTGGCTTTCCTGAGCCCCTTCTTTCCACTGTTGGGCACCTGGCCCTGCCCATGGAAGGAGCCATCTGGACGTATCAGGGAAGGTCAATATTCATAATCCTGTGGCCAGGTGCTCTGTACAATTAAGAAACATGGCTTCTCCATGGGAACCCTCTGTTCTCCAAGGGTCGGAGTCCTGGTTTGTGTCCTGAGGCTGCTTCACACATTCATGCTTTTAGCTCCTTCAGTGTAACTCTTTGCTGGTTAAAAACTTGGCACATTCAATATCTCCATTTGAGTAATTCATTTGTTTTGAATTTGAAACCATCTGAAAAATACAACATGGTGTTAAAATGTGTGTGTGTGTGTGTGTGAGTATTTGAAAGAGCATATGGGAAAATCCCTTTTCCTTAGCTATTTATAACCCTTCTTAGGCATTAAAAGCAAAATGGCCATAACTCTCACCCACCCAAAAATGTGCTGAGTACAGCATTTTCTTATTTTATGCACCTCTTTGCTCTTAAGTGCTCACTGTTTGGATTTCTAATCTGATAACTTCATTTAAAAATCAAGTTTTACTGGAATTTCATACTTGTCAGAGCTTTTTCTTTGTCCGGGTGCTTCACCTCTGCGGCTGCTCCTCCCCCTCAATACAGACAAGGGTGATGCTGGCTGCCTGCAGCACTGCAAGCTCCTGTCAGGGAAGCTGGTTGTCATGTGACAAGGGCCACCCATATATAGTTCTCCAGAAGACCCTAACACCACCGAAGAAATGGGCCATTCAGTCTTCTACCTTCTGGTACCTGGTTGTCCCTCTCACTTCATCCCCTGCCACTTGGCAGAATGTGGTACCCAGAAAGTGCTCTATAAATACTTGTCGAATGAATGTTCCCATCTCTAACTTCTGCTCTTTCTGCAACCCAAGTCCTTAAGACTTTCCAGTTATATCATGGTCTGTCATGGGTATGAGTCTTTTTTTTTTTTTCTAAAGATTTGATTTATTTATTTAGAAAGAGGGGGGGGGGGCAAAGGCAGAGAGAGAAAGAATCTCAAGCAGACCCCATGCTAAGCCCTGCTATCACAGCCTGAGCAGAAATCAAGAGTCAGTTGCTCAACCAACTAAGGGTATGAATCTTTGAATAATTGCTTTGGTCTTCCCAGTTTGCTTTAAGAATGCATATTTTCTAGTTTCATGATGGTGAGTTAGGTCCATATGTTTAACTTTGAAATGAAGAAATTTTAAAAAGTCTGCAAAGGTATTGGAGGAATGAAAATGATGCTGTAAATAGTCCTGAGATACAGGAAGTTTGGAGTGATAGGAAGCTAGGCATTGGAGTCCATAATTTCCAAATTTCCAGGATTCAGCACCGGGAGGGAAGGATCACCCAGTTTAGAGTAGCAGGGCCAGGAGTGCTCGGGTCCATGCAGAAAGCATGGCTGGAAGGAAGGATCTTGGGGACCCTGCTAATGTGCTGGTGAGCTTCTCTGACCATGAGAGAAGGAAGATGTGCCCACAGGATTTGAGCCTGAGTAATCAGGGGCATAGGATACTTCCTCTGACTCCAAACTAAGGAAATACCAACCGAATGACTCAGCCACGCAGTGAAATCCTAATTCTAAAATTTGAGGCAGAATGAACTAGGTCTATATCTTTGCAATGGGAAGGATGATCAAAATCTACTATTAAGTGGGAAAAAAATGAGTAAAAAATTGTATATAGTGGGTGTGTGTGTGAATGGACACGTGCACACACACACACACACACACATTCTTTGAGGAATAATCATCCCCACACTGATATGAGTTCAGGCTTTTAAATGGACATCTTTTTAGATGTTATCTTATTCCTCATTCCATGTGATAGTCCAGTCCCTGGTTACTGAGGGGCTGGCTGATTCGATTGCCCTGGTGGTCTGTGTTCCAGAAAACCAACCTCCAGTCTCCTGCCATACATTCCATATCCCCATTTCCCTTCCAGGGAGGTTCCATTTCTGCTCTGCAGTCAATCTGATTGCTAGATAGACTATAGTCTCTTCAAGGAATCAGTATATTCTTTGTGAGATATGTGAATTCCATTGAACAAGGCTTGATACAAAAGCATTTGATTGATAACTGACTTTATTTCTTCTTCTTCTTTTTTTTTTTTTTGATAACTGACTTTTAAGTAATATATTGATTGTGTCAGTGGAGGCCTCTGGGGTTTTCCCACTTCTTAGGGACCTGCAGAAAGACAGTTGAATTTTCTTCTAAGATCAAGAGGGAGCCAATCTTAGCTGCCATGTGCCTGACTTCTTCCTCCTGGCCTCTATATAACCCCTGGACTGTACTGGTAAAGGGACTAGGAAAGCAGTCCAGCCTTTCTGGTTCTGGACCACAAGGGATACCAGGCCCTGAGGACTCAGCCTGAGGTTCTAAAAATACCCTGGGGAAACTGGCACCCAGCCAGCTGTTTGCCTGACTTGGCTGCAGGCCCAGATTGCCTTTGAGGTATTTAGAAAGCACAGCAGGAACACCTCTGACATGGCCCCACATGTGGGAAAATAAAATGCATCAATTTTCAGGAACAGTTCTGAGTGTCACTCAAGTGGCCTCAATAAAAAGTATACTGGTCTGTCCCTAGAGAGTCTCCCACCCTTAAGTACCTTTAGGACAACTGACAACTTCCTAGGAGCCTGAGGGGAATCAGGAAGTACTGCCCAGAGGACATAGGAACAACCGGACAGGCTCCCGGTTCTGTTTCTTACAGAGGAGAATTCACACCATCCTAAGATAATAACAATTAATATTCTAGAACCCACATTCCATGTATATTTTTAAGCGTATGTATACAAGTCTAGAGAAAGATATATGTCTATCTATCCAACCCATCCATCTATTCATACATGTATGTATATGTTTGTGTATATGTGCATGTGCAATTATATACCCTATGATTTTATGTAAATGGTTACAGCTCATCTTCATAGCCACTCTGCCAAGTGTCCTTATGTTTATCCTAATGAAAACAAACAAAGCAAATTGAAGCTAAGAGAGCTTAAGTGACTTGTACCGTCCACAAAACTGCTAATGTTTGAATGGGGCTTTGAAGCCAGGTAAAGAGCTATCCAAATTCAACCACTTTTCCTATAGCACTAAAGCTCCCTTGTTTGTCTACAAGGGTCCTCAGGTTATCAGAGCTAAGGAAGACTGTGAACAGGGGTGGGGACTAAGAAGACACACCAGGCTCTACTGCTACAGCATTCAACTTGATTGTGATTGATTTCATCTATACTTGATATTTCCTTATGATCCATGGCTTTGCTTATATATTCTTTCTAAGTTTTTGTTTAGTCGTTTATTTTTAAATTCCCAAATATGTGTGCAACGTATTTATTAATCATTTTTCTTCTTATTTTAAAAGACTATGGATTTGTTGTATAAATAATGGATGTAGCCAGGGTTGAACCTCAAACATTAAAAATTAGCTAAAGCTTTCCTCAACTATCAGTGTCAATCTCCACTTCCTCCACAGAGACAATTGTTAGAGTTTTGTGTGTTCCCTTCCAGATTTTTTTAATACCAATACAGAATTTTATATTGTGGTTGGTTCAGTTATTTTTAGTTAGCCTTTTAAAGCTATAAAAATATCCAAGTCAAAACAATATCTTTGAATATGGTTTTAGATGTAGAACACAGGTATTGACAGGAAAGAATTTCCTTTTCATTGAATTATAGGTAATATATCCTATATGTAATTTCCTCTTTGGTTCAAGGACAGCTTACAGTTTTTGCATTTTCAAATGGATATTTTTATTATCTTTTGGTAGTATTTGGTTCTATTCAGTAATGATTATAAACATGCTTGTGCATCCCCTGCTTCTGGAAATTCATTGGGTATTTGTAGCTCATTATATAGTTTGCTTTTTAAAAAGGTTTTAAGAGTATTTCCATAAAGTTTTCTTTTATTCTTTTATTTTACTCCTGGGATGTTTGGTATGAAGAGGTTAATAACTATCATACATATGGAGCTTATCTTTTATTATTGGTGCTTTATCATTAACTGTCTCCACTTAAAGTTTTTGCTCTTGAGTTTCACTTTATCTGGTTTGTGAAACAGACTAACTCTGTTTCTCTTGTGTTATAGTCTACTTATTATTGCCCACTCCTCATTTTCATCCCACCTCTATCATGTTTTTTTTTTATTTTGTGCATTTTTTAACTTTTGAAATAATTATAAATTCACTGGAGTTGCAAAGATAATACAGTTAGGTTCTTTGAACCCTTCATCCAGTGTCCCAATATGGTTACATCTTACCTAACTAATATTAGGAAACTGACGGTACAATATGTGTGTATATTTGATGCCATTTTGTCACATATGTAGGTTCATGGAACCACCAGATCATTCAAGATACAGACCTATGTCATTATCACAAACATCACCCTCATGCTGAAACCCTCTTGTCATCTATTCCCCTCTGTACTACCATTTCTAACCTCTGGCAACCACTAAGTATTTTCCATTTCTCTAATTTTGCTAGTTCAATAATGTTATATAAATGCAATCATACAGCATATGCATTTTGGTGTTCATTTTGTTTCTCAATGCTCTTGATATCCATCTGCATCTCTCTCTGTGTATCATTAGTTCATTCTTTTTCTTTCCCTTTTTTTGTTTTTTTTTTTTCTGAGTGGTATCCCATGGAATGGGTGCTCCACATTTTCTTTGACCCTTTACTGGTTGAAGGACATTTGGGGTGTTTCCAGTTTTTGACTATCCCAAATAAAGCTGTTATGAACAATCACGTATAGTTTTTGTGTGGACATCAGTTTTCATTTCATTGGGATAAATGCTTGGGAGTAATAAAATGACTGTGTTATATGGTAATAATATGTTTAGTTTTTAAAATATCTTGTCTTTTACCTATTTTCTAACTGGAATTTTAAAAATTACCATTACTGTTGTGTTTTCAGAGTTCTTTATAAATTCTAAATATGAAGCCTTTGCCGGATACATGATTTGGAAACAGTTTCTCCAAACCTGTCACTTGTCTTTTCATCCTCTTAACAGGATTTTTCTTTTACAGAGCAAAGGTATTTAATTTTGATGAAGTAGAGTTTATTGATTTTTTTTTTCTTTTTTGGATCATGCTTTCGGTGTCAGGTCTGAGAAGTCTTCACCAAGCTCTAGACACTGATCTTTTCCCTAATTACCTTCTAGACATTTTATGGTTTTAGATTTCCATTTAAATCTATTATGCAAAAAATAATTTAAAAATAATCAATCAATCAATCAATCAATGATGGATTTTGAGTTAAATTTGTGTAAGGAATGAGGTTAACTTGAGGTTCATTTTTTTTTGCCTGTAGCTGTCCAATTGCTCCAGCCCCATTTGTTGCAGACTCTCCTCCCTCCATTGAGCTGCTTTTCAGTTTTGTCAGAAACGTGGTATTTTATTCTGTGAGCTGGTCTTCTGACTTTTTATCTTGTTCCATTGATCTCTGTGTCTATCCCTCTGAAAGTAAAACATAGTCTTGACTAATAAAATAAAACTCTATCATATGTAAATTCTCCCACTATATTCTTTGCTTTTTAAAAAGATTTTATTTGTTTGTTCAAGAGAGACACAGAAAGAGAGGCAGAGACACAGACAGAAGGAGGAGAAGTAGGCTCCATGCAAGGGGTCCGATGTGGGGCTTGATCCCGGAAACTGGGACCAGGCCCTGAGCCAAAGGCCAATGCTCAACTGCTGAGCCACCCAGGCATCCCTATTCTTTGTTTTTAAAATTGTTATTTTAGCTCCTTTCCATTCCTTATACATTTTTAAGTATGTTTGTCTATAGCTATGAAAATTCTTGCTGGAATTTGGATAGGAATTTCATTAACCTTGCCTAGCAATTTGGAGAAAATTGACATCTTAACTATGAGTCTCTCAATCCATGAACACAGTATGTCTCTCCATTTATTTAGATCAGCTTTTATTTTTTTCACTTGTGTTTTATAGTTTTCAGAGTACAAGTCCTGCACATGTTTTGCTAGATTTACATAGAAGTATCTCATTTTAGGGAAGGGCTATTGTAAATTGTATTGTATTTATGATTTTGGTTTCCATATGTTAATTGCCAACATATAAAAATACAGTTGATTTTTGTGCTGATGTTGTGTGTTGTCTTTTTTTTTTTCTTGTGACCTTGCTGAACTCGCTTATTCTAGGGTTGATGGATTGATTGATTGATACTATGCTTAGACCATTTACATTTATAGTAATTATTAATGTAATAGGGCTTAGTCTGCCATTTTATTTTTTGTTTTCTGATAGTTCTATTTTTTGTTTTTCTTTTATTTACTTCCTGTGGGTGACTTGAACATTTTAAAAATTCCAGTTTGACCTCCATGGTGTTTTTTTTGTGTATCTTCTTATATAGAGGTTTTTTTTTTTTTTTTTTTTTTTTTTTTTTTTTTTTTTTTTTTTTTTTTAGTGATTGCTTGGGCCTTATATGATTTTTCAGTCTAGATGTTGAAATTTTAGTGGTCTGAATGAAAAAATAGAGACTTTTTCCCTCTTTATAGTCTTTTACCATAATTACGCACATTGAGAACTGCATAAGATAGCTATGATTACAAATTTTGCTTTGTCAATAATTTAAGAAATTCAAGAAGAGAAGGAAAGTATATTCTGCTCATTCATATTTCTGCTCTTTCTGTTTTTTCTTCCTGATGTTCCCATATTCTTTCCTTTATCATTTTCTTTGTGTTTAGTGAAATGTATTAGTCTATTTTTTATGGAAGATCTGCAGGTGATATATTCTTATAATTTTCTTTATCCAAGAATGTCTTGATTTCTCTTTCTTCCTGAAGGGTATTTTCACATTTTACAGCTCAGAATTCATGGTTCTTTCCTTTCAGTTCTTGGAAAATATGTCACTTTCCTCTGGCCTTGATGAGGCCTTCTGATGAGAAACCCACTACTCATTTGAATTGCTTTTTATTCTATATAGCTAACTGATCCTTTCTCTCTGGCTGCTCTTAAAACTTTTGTTTTTGGTTTTCAGAAATTTGACTATGGTATATCTTGTTGTGGATTTCTTTGGCTTTATTTTATTTGAGGTTTGCTCAGCTTCTTGGATATGTAATTTTATCTGCTTTTCTCAAAATTGGGGAAATTTTCTTCCATTTTTCTTAGAATAATTTTTCAAACCTACTCACTTTCTCCCCTCCTTCTGGGACCCTAATGACATCAATATTAGTTCTTTAGCTATAATCCCACATGTCCCTAGGTCTCTTTCCATATTTTTTCAATGTATTTTCTTCCTGTTGTTTACACTGGATAATTTCTATTTTATTTTCATGTTCATTGATTTTTCTCCTCTATCTTTTGCATTTTGTTGTTTGAGACCATCTATTTTGTATTTTCATTTTGGCTTTTGTATTTTTTTACTGATAAATTTTCCATTTTGTTTTTTATATCTTCAGGGGTTTTTGCTGAAACTTAAATTTTATTTTCATTTGTTTCAAACTCATTGTGATTGCTATTTGAAGCATTTTTATGATGCCTTCTCTGAAATTCTTGTCAGAATATCTCAACTTCTGTGTTATCTTGATGTTGGTGTTTATCGTCTTTTCTCACTCAGGTTGAGGTCTTCTCAGATCTTGGTATATTTGAATCCTGAGCACTTTAGATAATATGTTATGAGACTCTACATATTTGTTAAGTTTTGTGTTTTTGGAAGCCTCCTCTGATACTATCCCAGCCATGAGTGGGAAGGATGCCTCAATACTGCTGGTTGGGCACTGAAGTCCAGGCTCCTGACATGGTGTCCACTGACACTAGAGTGGGGACAAGCTCAAACTGCTCAGTGAAGATGAAATTCCAGGCTGCTCTACTTTGTCACCATGCTTAGGGGGAATCTTTTTTTTTTTTTTTTTTAAGATTTTATTTATTTATTCATGAGATAGAGAGCGAGAGAGAGAGAGAGAGAGAGGCAGAGACGCAGGCAGAGAGAGAAGCAGGTTCCATGCAGGAAGCCTGATTTGGGACTCGATCCCGGGTCTCTAGGATCAGGCCCTGGGCTGAAGGTGTCTCTAAACGGCTGAGCCACTTGGGCTGCCCATTTTAGGGGGAATCTTATTCTAACCCCCGTGACAGTAGAAGTGTACGCTCTCCACTCAACTTTTGCTGGTAGGGATGAAGTGGGGTCTGCAGCTTTTTCTGTGGTTTTTGGCTGGAATAGAATGATTGTGGTGACAAACTTCTCTGTCTTGGGAGGCTGCTCCAATTCTGGTCCTTTGGCTATAGAAAATAGGCTATTTTTATTTGTACCTGTTGGCATTTCCAGGTTGCTACCTTCTCTAGTACCAAAGAACTCTCTATCATAGCATTTTTTGGGTTCTAGGGTTGCTAGCCAGTCTTCCTTTTTCTCTTTACCTTTCAATCTTCTTATGTTTGTTTTATAATGTTCAGGTTTTTTAGACTATACTCAGTAGGAGGAATGAGTATAAATATATCTACTCCATCATTGTGGAAGTAGTTCTGTCATTTTGGGTTTGTTTGGTTTTTGTTTCTGGTTTTGTTTTCTTGTCATTTTGTTTTTCATGTATTTCTTCAAGGTAGTTTACTACTCAATTTTAATTTTATCCCATCCCATGTCTTTACATGATACAGAGCATAAATACAGAGCAATTAATTTCTTCCATTTTGATTACTATTTTTCACTTGTAGTGATGGTTTTTCTTTAGTTTGTTGATTAGATTAGGTAAAGTTTTATTTCTCTTTCCTGTGCTAATTTGGATATTCTATTATGCATCTCTAGCTGCACTTAGAATGGCTTCTTTTTTAAAGATTTTATTTATTTATTCATGAGACACACACACACACACACACACACACAGGGAGAGGCAGAGACACAGGCAGAGGGAGAAGCAGGCTCCATGCAAGGAGCCTGATGTGGGACTCCATCCTGGGTCTCCAGGATCACGCCCTGGGCTGAAGGTGGCGCTAAACCTCTGAGCCACCCAGGCTGCCCAGAATGGCTTCTTATCTTAAGTCATCCACAGCTAGTTAAGTGCAGAATTCTATTTCTCTTCTGTGAATCTTCTGACATCCAGGGGCAATTTCATATTTGAACACAGAAGCTGTGGCTTCTCAGTCAGGTTTTTGAAGGAGGTCCACATTCTATGCCTCTCTGAAAGAACATCAGAAAGCTAAGTTGTGGAAGCCAGCAGAAAAGATGAATCATGTTAATTGTAGGGGCATCTGAATAGAGCTGTCTTATCTAGGCATGATGTCAATCCCTATAAGTTAAAGCAATGACAGCACTAAAACCTCACACCATAGTCATCTAATTCTGTTCTATATTAAATAAACCCTCTGGTCACAGCCCAAGGGGATCCTGGAGAGGCCCCTTTGGACACAGAACATAATTTCAAAGAAGACTCTTTGGCCTCAAGCTGGTTTTTCTTAAAAGGTGACATGAGGGCATGACCTAGAATCTTAAAGAGTCTCAAGTGTCTGTCTTTTGGGGAGATGCCTTCCTTATCCATCATAACAGTTGGTGGATGAAGATGGAGTGCCGGGGCCTGGAGTCACCTGATTAACATTGAGTTAATCGTCTCCACCTGGTACTTGTCTGTCATTCCTGCTGTCTTCCAAAGATCCCTTATATTTAGACCATAGTTGGTGAAGAAAAACAAGGAGTTGTGGCAATTTATTTATTTATTTATTCTTTATTATTATTTTTTAAATTTTTGAGTTGTGGCAATTTCTAACTTTATTTTTCCTGAAGCAGCAACACCTCTCAGAAGGCTGTGCCCCACAAGTCCAAGTTTTTACTCACGTTAGGTCAGATGCAGGAGGTTGAATTAGCTGTGTGAGTACCCCATCTGACTGAACACTTGCTGAGCCTTCCTATGCCTCAGTATTATTACCCAGGAGGATTTGTTGTCAGCGATCCCTGATTAAGAAATCACATGGAAATGTATCCCAGCTTTGACAAGGCATCCATGAATCTGTCCTGTTGGTTTGACACAGTGATCATCTTCCTTTTGGAAGCTAACACACAAGAGAGTATTATCAAAGTGTGTCTTAAATACAGTGAATCTGGTTAATTTCCATGGAGTCCTTCTTTCAAATAGAAATATCTCACTTATCCATATAATATTAGGTTCCTGAAGAATTTTAGAATCTTAATGTTTTATGGTAGCAGAGCTCTCAGGAACTTGAGAGAGGCTAGCCCTCCTATTTATTTTCTTTTTTTTTAATTTTAATTTTTTTTCAGCCCTCCTATTTCACAGTGGAAAATCTGAGGCCCAGTGTGGCCAAGACTGGCCCAGGGTCTCCTGCCCCCTGCCCAGAGCTCTTTCCTCCACACCCAGGAAATCACTGGCCTTTTGGTACTAGCTGGCTGATCACAGAGCTTTGATGGGAGATGCTTATATTGGCAGATGAGAACAAGGCAGTTTCACATCAAGAAAAATGCCATTTTCCTCTGTCCTGTCCTTTCCCTCTGAGCTTAGCCTCACACTCTGCTTTGTCCATGATCAGAACTTTATCCATGGGGCCATTATATGGGTTTTCATTCAGTGACTCAGCACACCGTTGTTGATTATTTGCTCATTCTTCTTTATCCCTCCCTTCCTTCCACAATTTTTTTAAAGCTCCTGAGGGCTAGAAATGCAGCAATGAACAACACAGACCGAACTCCCTTCCTCATGGAGACTTACATTCTACTTTTGGAAGACATAGTATAAAGATATGAATGAGGACAATGTAATATGTGTCAGATGGTAGTGAGTGTTAGAAAAGTAATCAGGGAAAAGAGATAAGGAGGGCTGGGGAAAGTGCTCACTGAGAAGGTGATATTTGAGCAAAGAACAGAAGGAGGTGAAATGGAAAGTCTGAAGGACAGCCAGACAAAAAGTATACAGGTGAAGCAGCCAGCATCAACAACCTGAGCTGGGGGTATTCTTGGGATATCAGCAAGGAGACTATTGTGTGTGGGGCCAAGTGAGCAAGGAGCAGAGAGGTAGAACAGAAGGGAGAGAGGTGATGGGATGGGGCTTGGGGACCGAGTGGCAAAAGCTGGTTGGTTATGTAGGCCTTACAAGAAACTCTAAGGATTTTGACTTAAAAAAAAAAAAAGATTTTATTTATTTATTTGCGAGGGAGAGTAAGAGAAAGCACAAGAAGGGAATAGAGGAAGAGAGAGAAGCAGGCTCCCCACTGAACAGAGAGCCTGATGCAGGATTGGCTCCTGGAATCATGACCTGAGCCAAAAGCAGACACTTAACTGACTGAGCCACCCAGGCACCCCAGATTTCAACTTTTATCCTGTATCTAATGAGGAGTCATTGAATAAGGTGTGTCATGTGGGTTTTTGTTTTAACAAGTTTACTCTGGCTGCTGTGTGGAGTATACAGTAGATGGCCAAGAGCAGAAGCAAGAAACTATTACAGAAATCCAGGTAAAGGTGGTGGTGTCTGGACCAGGGAGGAAGTGATGACAAGTGGTCAGGTGCTGGATCTATTTTGGAAATAGAAATGAGAGTCCATGTTGAGGGATTATGTGAAGTGTAAAACAGAGGAGTAAAAGATGACTCTGAGAGTTGGCTAAGTGAGTTGAAACTCCTGTTATAAAATAATAAAATTCAGGGTACAGCTGGCCACTGATGCATCCTATTTTAAAAATCTGGATTTATAGCTTTTCTAGAACAACTTGAAGCCTGACATTGATGGATCCAAATTCATACATGGCAATAATTTACTGGAGGTAATTGATATTCTCTTCATGAATGGGGCAAGTGCTTTCCAATTTGCCACTGTCCCCCCCCCAACCCTTAATGTTATACCCATCTACTTCGCTTTTTATATTTCTAAATTGCCTGCCTGATCCTTGTTGTCATTTGATTTTGTAGATTGTGTGTCCCAGGTGCTGTATTAGACACTTCACATGAACTTATACATACACTCACTGGTGAGAACCCTGACTCTCACTTGTGTTTCTAAGGCCACACCAGCAGGAGTGGTCATGGTAATGTAAAGATTTTGTCCTTCCCACTTTGCAGAAGCTCCAGTCCCCTTCATCTCTTTCCCCACAGTTCTGGGATACATGTGCATTTTCTGGATTACTGTGTTGTATCTGCCTTTTCCTATCTCTCTTATGCCTGCAGCTGGGGCCTGTCATATGTCCCATTGTGTTGATCGGCTGGAATCAGTGTTGCTTACACCTTGTGCATTCAGTTAGGACTGGGCCCTTTTGTCAAGTCCCTAAATCATTCCAAGTTGATTTCCATCATCTTTTCCTTAGGATGAGGCCTATCCCAGGATGTTCCTTGCTTCTTCTTCTAGACAGTCCCTGACGGTCCCTTCTCTGTAGTCCTCCAGAGGTGCCAAGGCTGAGTCATGAAACAAATGCAGCACAGGCTGGAGCTGAGACCCTGCTGTATGACCTTTTGTTCTGCAAATGGAAACAATGGAAAATTAACAACGGAAAATACAAATCTTTATAAGAGCTAATAGATTATAGTTATATACTTTGAACCTCAGTATCTCAGTAAATGAACATTTCACCACAGTGCTTATCAGAGGTCTAGTTCCATAAGATATTCCTGGAAAAAGTGCTTCTTTACCAAGTAATTATAGCTGCTACTTGGAGACCTAGGAAGCACATCAGTATACTTGAGCTCAGTGAGCCCTGTCTATTATCTTGACTCAATCCAGCTTGTCCCTGAGTTATAGATTGCTTTCATCGTGGAATACCTTAAGAACACATTTTGGAAACATGTTTTGTATATTCAAGACAACCCTGGAAAAAACACTTAGTTAGACTTTGAAAGGTGAAGTTTTTCTCTCCCAAGAGCCAGAATATGTGTGAAAGTGTGAAAAATAACCCCCATCTCCAGCTCCAAATCTGGTTCTTTTGCCAGGATATCATATTATCAGTTCATTCTGAAAAGTTTCTGCTCCCTTAACATACATATTTCCACCAGTAACAACTCACTTTGGCAGTGGTTCTCAGGGGGCTGCAGGAATATTTTTAGAAGTTCCCTGATCCTTGTCTAAAAACTGGCATAACTATATTTATAGTTCTATTTGCCTCAAAGTCGCTTTACTATTATTACATGTTACATGTGTTATATGTAGCATCAGTAGTTATCACACTTGAATCAATAACTTTTACTTACTTCTTATTTTATTGTTAAGAATGATATGTGCCGATAAGATAAGCACTATGTTGGTAAATTGAATTTAACTAAAATAAAATAAAAATAATGATTTGTGCTTCTTAAAAAGAATTTAGGGAAAAGTTGAAAAAGAGTGAAGGAAAAAATTACTTCAACCTAGAAATAACGTAGTTAATATGGCGGTGGTAAATGGGGACACACATGTGCACGTCCATGTATGCATGCTATTGGGATAATGCACTATCTGCGTTTATGTCATGACTTCCCCTTAGTTTGCCATCATGATAGTGACTATATTCACATCTCATTATACACTCTTTGAGAGCATGCTTCGCATGGCTGCATGATGCTCCCTCTTCTGAATGTGCCATTTTTTAACTTAGCGATTTGTGACAGTTATGCCATGGGTTCTCTGTGCTACTTCTTCTCTCTAGGCACTTGGGCAATCTGTGTTTCCAGGTCTCCTTTGCAGTGTGATTGGACCACCAAGTTGAATTCTGAACAATAGGATATGGGTAGAAATGAGGATGCCACCTCCATACCTGGCATAGTGCTCGAGACTTATCAGTGATGGTAGATGGCAGGTGGCAGATGGAAATAGCCTAGATCAGAAAGTCACTGCTTGGGAAGAAAGCTGCCTGACGATGCCCAACCTACACCATACTTTGAGTGAGAAGCAAACCTTAGTTTTGTTTAGCCATTGAAATTTCAACATTTAGTTGTTACTGCTACATAGCTTAACATACATGAATGCATCACCACATTTTTGGCACAGCTGAGCTTATTTTCAATTTCTTATTTAAAAAATATATCTTTGGGGCACCTGAGTGGCTCAACTGGTTAAGCGTCTACCTTTAGCTCAAGTCATGATCCCAGGATCCCGGGATCAAGCCCCATATCAGGCTCCCTCCTCAATGGGGAGCCTGCTTCTCCCTCTCTCCTTGCTCATGCTCTCTCTGTTGCTCACTCTCTCTCAAATAAGTAAATAAAATCTTAAAAAAAATAAAAAATAAATCTTTAAAGAGTATATTAAAGCATATATTTTTGTATATATCTGACTACCATCCTTGTATATATTCTGTTTTTTAGAAAATGTCTACTAAAATACACCTTCCTTTGATATACACAAACATGCAAAGTTGTGTATGAGAGTAACCATCAGAACTTGACCTTATCAAAATTGTTTATTACTTAAAAAAACTATTGGTTGATAGAGTGAAAATAGCATCTCATTGTTTTAATTTTCATATTTCTGATGAGTTTGAAAGCATTCTTTCCTAAGGCCTCTCTGAGAAAGAGGGTAGTGCTCCTGGATATTTGAAGGTACCAGGCATGACCATCTCCTCACCTATCTGGCTTTCAGTGTCTTCCATCTCCGTCAGTTGAACTCAACCTACGAAGAAAGGTGCCTTTGGATCTGTTTTAGAATTAATCACCCTGTTAGTAGCCTGGGTGAATCTTGTATTTGAATGGAAATAAAGATACCTATTCTTCCCATTTTACATCTCTTTGAGAGGAAGAGAAGCTCTCTTGGTTTTCTTGGTTATTAAGAAAAGGCATAATGGACTCCTCACTGAAGATGCAGGAACTCTTGATATCTTGGGTGGAGTAGACAGATGCATATCACAACAGAACCCACAATGTGCCAGAAGAGAGCCAACCAAAGGGTTGCAGGAGCACAGAGGATGGGGCCCAGTTCTGCCTGGGGGCTAGAACATTCAAGCTGGATCTTGAAGGTGATGTTCAAGATGACATTTGAGCTTGATCTCTGGTCTGGGTCCCTGGCTGGGCCTCATCTTCCCTGACAATTCTTTCAGCAGCCCATCTAGTGGATGGAGTATTACAAGCCAGGTTTTCCTGTGCTGAAATGTGATCAAATCAGACAAATCGTAAATCTACAGCTGTTGTTTTGTCAGCATGTATATTTTTATAGAAAGGAGCAAATCTCTGCTGAGCCAGCCAGATAATCATCTCTGCTTTTCCTTATGTGTTCAGAACTGTGAAAGAATGCCCTGGGCAGAGACCTGGTTTTAATCACCTTTGATTAACACAGAAGCTTTTGAAGGGGAAGGTGCTTTCTGTAAACTACAGCAGGATCCCAAGGCAGTAATACTGCAGACCCTTTCCCAGGATGTGAAATGTCTAGAGCAGGGCCAAGGTATCAAGCCCACGGAGACAACCCACTGCACGGGGAGTTACTTTAATGCCTCTGACTCATTCCTCCAAGAAGTTTTTTGGTCTTATTATTATTATTTTTTCATTCTTGAAAAATTGCAGGCCATGTAAAGCTAGAGACTTCTGGGTCCAAGGAATGTTTCAGCTTGCTTTTATTTAGTATAAAAGGAAAGCTATTTTTTTTTTAAAGAAGAGATTTAGGGAGGCCAGAGAAAGTGCTGGGAATGGTCCCAGAAATGATTAAGAGGCTGGAAAGATCGAGCCTAGAAAAAAAGCAAGAGAGTTTGGGAAACTTCACTGGGGATGATGGGGAAAGCCACTTTCTGCCCTCAAGAAAACTCAGAGCTAAAACACATAGTGTTCTCCCTACCTGGAGATTTTGCTAAGAGTTGCCTGGGTTGGTTGGAATGTAGGAACCCAGGGACATGCAGGCAGGATGTAAGGATCAGAGCTTTAAACCAGAGCTGCTATCTGCCCTTTGACCTGGCTTAAGTATTAACTACTCTAGAGGTGATGTAGGTAAACTGATACCTGACTTCTGGAGACAAGTCTTTGAGGAGCACAGGAGGGATGAGAAGGAGCTAGTGTATGTTTTGGTATGTTACTTCCAAAAGCTGTAACTTGGAGCATAAATCTCTGTTTGCAAAGCCCTTGAGTTAACACTGAATGAAACAGGCTCTTGGAGCCGAGACCAGCAATGATAAGCCATGGTGAATATATTCTCTCCATTCCTTCTCAAGGTCAGGCAGCACCAGGCATAGGTCCACTGAGCTTCCAATGCTTCCCTCATTTCAGAGGAAGAGGTTTTTTCTTGGAAAATGTAGCCATTGCTAAGAGTTGGTCTTTGGTATGGGCTTCCCAGAGTTCTCAAGCTCCTGATGCTCCTCAGAATGGGGTCTTGATTAGGAATTTTGGCTTTCTGATTTGCCTTCTGTTGATTAATTTTGCTGAGCCCAGGGGATTCTGCAGCATCCAGCCCACTCAAGATCGCCCAGGAGAGCCCATTCACAACTTTTCCTACATAGCAAAGAGCTTCTCTTCAAAACAAAACATATCAGCGGCTTCCCCACTGGTGAGAAGTGGAAGAAAGTATTAAAAGACAGGAGTCCATGAACATCATCAAGAACCTAAAACCATCTGTGTTCTATCTAGTGTACAGTCTTCTCAGGATCATTTAGCCTCAAAAGCATTACTTTCAGAAAGAGAGCTAAGAGAGAAAGCACAACCTTCCCTTACCCCCCACCATGACCCGTCTCTCTGGATGTTGTTCTGGACACTGGGACAGCTGCCTCAAAACTCTCTGCTTATTCAGTTATATTTATCTTCTCAAGATTCTTAAAATCAAAGTCTCTTGGATTAAGACAAGTAGCACTTCACTGTCAAATATGTAATTCAACTGCATTTGCAGGCCTAGTTCTGTTTGATTGATGTGTCTGGCCAGCAAATGTCCAGACCACAGCAGGGTTGAGGGCAGGGCCATAATGAGGTTATGGTCTGTGACAATAAGGGCTTTGAGCCAATATCAGGTGTGTCAAAGTTGACCTGCAGACACTTGGAGGTTCTGGCACACTGGGCATTTATGTCCCTGACCTGCCTGTGGACTTGGCAGTGTCTAGTACCTCTACACATGCCCTGACCATGGGCCTGTGGGCTGCCTGTTTATCCTTTTGGACCATTCAAGCTTGTGCTCTCAATGATTACATTTTAAAATCTATTTAATGTACTTTTTTTTTTAGAAGGGGGAATTAAGGTGCACAGGGAGAGAGAGAGAGAGAGAGAGAGAATCCTAAGCAGACTCCAAGTCCAGTGTGGAGCCCAACATGAGGCTCCATCTCACAACCCTGAGATCATGACCTGAGCTGAAATCAAGAGTCAGATGCTCAGTGGACTGAGTCACCCAGGCATCCTTTTTAATATACTTTTTTTATAGTAAAATAATATGACCACATTGTACAATGTTTGGGAAAATAGAGGCAAAGTCGACATAATCACTCCAAATCTCAGTGTCATGTATAAACATTATCATTTATTCCAGAAAAGATGTAGGGGAGGGGGCTTGAAACTAGGGGGGAGGCCTGAGTTGGCAATGGGGGTAGAGGGTAAGGTCCACAGATGGACACAGAGTCTGGAAAACCCATTGATATAGATAAGGAAGATATCAGTGTTTCCTTCCAGGGGCTTCTATGGTCTTGCTGAGCAGGAGAGGGTTGCACTCTTGAGCAGGGGTTGATGGGGAGTTCAGAGGGCGGAGCCATCTGGTCTGTACCATCACCAAGAGGAAAGTAACTGCCTGGCAGGAGGAGGGCCCAGTGAGCTCAGCCTTCTCGCAGAAGTGGCCTGTCTGTATGCACCACTGACCCTTGGATTTTGCAGAAGATAAAGAGCAATAGCTCTGGGGCCTGGTGTTCACATGACAGAAAAATGTTCAGAAGACTATAGTACACATGGATCCTGCATGACACACCTTGACATGTCACAGCACACTGTAATGTCCATGAGAGAGCGCCCATCCTAAGCTTCCTGGTTACCAGCCACAAACCTTCTTACCCAACAGGGCCATCTCTGGACATGCCCTGCATCTTCCCAGCTTGGTGCCCATGAAGTCCTTCCAATTTTGTTCTTCTTGCTCTATGTGTCTGTGGCTTTGGAAACAGTCCATCCTAAAGGCTTGCCCCTGCCCTGTTCTAGTCACATGGAGTGTGAACACCTGGATCAGTGACCAGACCTCCTGGTGCTACTTTGCTCTGGGTTGGTATGGTAGGGAGCTACTTCAGTCCATGGAAGGCTAACTAGGTTATTTTGAAAATTAAGAATTTTGATGAGATATTTTGAAGAGATATAAGAGGGGTGGAAGCTAGGAAGTAAATGAGGATCAGGGATAATGTGCAGGGTGATGAAGTGAGGATCAGGAATGGTTTAGGCCTTACCAGTATGAAGGACAGTATTTTGAATAGAATTGTGCTCCGCCCTCCCCCCCCGCCCCCCCAATCTGCAAAGATGTGTTGGAGCCCTAACCCTGGGTATCTCAGTATGTGACCTTGGGTGGAAATAGAATTTTTACCAAAGTAATCAAGTTAAAATGAAGTCATGATGGTGGGTCCCAATCCAAAAGGTCTTTATAAGAAGAGGAGATTTGGACATAGGTAAGCTCAAGACCATGTGAAGACCCAGGGAGAAATGTCCCTCTACAAGTGAAGGAGAGAGGACTGGAGCAGATCTTTTATTTACTGCCTTCAGGAGAAAACCACCCTACCCTAGACTCTTAGCTTTCTGATCTGTAAGACAAGAAACTTCTGTTGCTTAAGCCCCCAGCCTGTGGTACTGTGTTACCGTGACCCTAGCAAATGAGGGCTGGGGAGAGGGCCATCAGGGATATGGTGAACACTAACAAAAATGCCGACTCCTGAGGCACCTGGGTGGCTCAGTGGTTGAGCATCTGCCTTTGGCTCAGGTCATGATCCTGGGGTCCTGGGATCAAGGCCCACATCGGGCTCTCTGCAGAGAGTCTGCTTCTCCCTCTGCTTCTGTCTCTGCTTCTCTCTCTCTCTGTCTCTCATGAATAAATAAACAAAATAATAATAAAATAAATAAAATCTTTTAAAAAAATAGAGATTCCCTCCCCCCCATTTCTCAAGGGATACCTTGACAGAGTTGAGTCACATTAGGATTTAACTATTATGCTTTGTCCTGGATATTACCAATAAGACTCTCTCCTTCAGCTACTTTGGAAATGAACTTTTTTGATTCCTAGACATCAGAGTTCAAACTGGCAACACTGGGCTGAGCGTGAAGGGCAGGTTGGGGCTGAACCGGATGAGAGCAAGGACAGCCTGACCTACCTCGGTCAAGGTGCTATGGTTTCCAGCCAGTCAGGGCTGAGAAGGCTTGGCAGGGCTCCTGATGCACATGCCAGAGACGTGAGGAAGGAAGTCTGCTCTGAAATGAGAGAGCTGGTCCTTGGTCCTGCAGCACATGACTCTGGAAGAGGAATCCCTTCCAAGGATCTGGAAGGCTTAACATTATAGGGAATTACCTTGTTTGTGAGAAGCCAGAGAAGTCCCAGTCCTGATATTTAAAATGCCTTCTATTGAGGTGGAAGGTGAATGCATGGTCATGATGAACACAGAGACAGCAGGGACTTCTGCTCAATGCATACCAAATGTCAGTCCTGGCATGGATAATCTCACTTAATACTTGTCAACAACCCTTTGAGTTAAATAAATTGTCTTCATGTTAAATGAAAATCGGGCCAGAGGACCAAGAGATTATTTGAGGTCTCACAGACATAACACAGTGCAGACATGATTAGAACACGAGCTTCTCTGGCTCTAAATCTGTGTTTGTAGGTGACATGGACCCAGTCATTGGTGGGAGGAACCATATATGGGGGCACACATGAGAGAAAGACGTGATGGCTAAGGTTCTGATGCTCTCAACAGTGAGAGCTTCTCTAAGCAACAAGGGTCACTGTTATAATACATAAAGGATGGATTCGAGGAGCACATGTGTATGTGTGCGCGCATGACCGTATTGTGGGGAAGTGTCAAGTAGGAAGGTAGAAGCAGGATCCTACACAAGAAAACTGGATGACTATATAGCTGGATGCTAAGAGAAATAAGAGAATGGGCAGCTGGTTGAGAGGCATGCCAATGGCACCAGAGTCTGGGAATTCAAGGCTGGACACAAAAAGAGCTTCTGAGACTCCCTTCCTCAGAAATGGACTATGAGGTGAGTGATCCTCCAGAATTGTGTGGGTAGTATTGAACCTTTTATAATCTGAGGCTTCAAAACATCCTTTCTGTTGTTGTTGTTGTTTTAATGATGTTTTGCATAACAATTCCAAGTATTGGCCCTCCTGAATGTTAAGAGGTCTATTTTGTTGGATGACAGACAGAAAGCCAAACTCCTCACCTCTTGTAACATTCCTCCTTTGTCCAGAGACATTAGATTGGAAAGAACTGGAGGAATTAAGCTGAAGCTCAAGTTGGTGGAGCTTTTGTTAGGGGGCTCGGGACTGTACTACTCTGCCACAATTTACTGGGTTCAGAGGTCTTGGGGACTTGGAGTCCACTGTTACCCTGCTCCTGCTCTCTGGGTGTGGAGGAGGGCAGGAGAGTACTATATTCTCTGTCATCCCATCTCAACGTACAACCCAAGCTACAATTCCACACTGGATCACAAGACACTGCAGACATGAAGGCCTTTCACAAAGTATTGGGTAACCAGTAATTACTGCAAAGTACTGGCTTTTTTCTAAACAGCTTGTTCACTGTGAAAAGAACCAGGTGCCCAAGGCAATTTTGTACTGCACACAATTAGGCATTTCTAAAAGTTTCTTAATTTGACTAATTGATTTTTTCTTGAAGTATAGTGGACCTGTTCAGCCTTACCTGAATTTTCTCTTTCACCTTGTGGGCTTCTCATCAGCTCCCCAAGGAGACTAGTTCTCCCATTGGGTTGAGCTTACAATAGGCTGGTTGGATGTCCTCCTCTCCAGTACCCTCCCCCCACCCTGTCCTTCTCCAACTTCCTTAGTGCTAGAGATTCATTCATTCATTCACAGACTCAATCACAAATGTTCATGGGGGAGATTTACCATGCTCTGGTGCCCCAGTAAATATTTTGTGCTTGAACACCCTACACTATGATGAGCACAGGGTGTTATATGCAACTGATGAATTATTGAAAACTACATTCAAAACTAATGATGTACTCTATGTTGGCTAATTGAATTTTTTAAAAAAAGAAAAAGAAAACCCTAATAGGAGGTGTAGTTCCTTTTTTTAATCAAGGAAACTGAGTCTCTGTCCTTACTAACTTCTTACACGGGGCTTTATTTATCATCTCTGAATGATGGGATGATGAGAAGTTTGTTCCAGAGCTATCATAAGAAAAAGAAGTAAGACTTATATAAGAAAATTCATGGGGAATTTGCAAAGACGAAATCAACTGTACAAATGGAGGTTTAAGCTATTTTGTAAATATAGTTTTCAGGATAAATAAATAATACCATGGGAGGGAAACAGGTCTGTTAAAAGCCCCAGAAAGGGGAGATGGGAAAATGATAAGCTCTTTTGCATGAACCAAATTGAGGTTACACATTGGGTCTGGACAAGATAGAGCAGGCTGCTGAAATTGTGAAGTGTCTTTACTTTCTGCTGAACTTAAATCTGCTCCGTGAAGTGAAATGATTATTCTCTGTTATTTAGAATGGAAAAATAAATGACATGTATTTGTAAAAACAAATTTGTGAAACAAATACAAGGAGGGAATCCTTAAGACGAACAGGTTATTTATGTGGGCCTTCAACGATTTGCTGCGGACTCCATAGGAAGTCCCACCTAGGGAATGAGACCCACCATCGGAGAAGTCATATTTGCAAACTTCGTAGTTTTTCTAAGGTCCTGGCCCCTGCCGTGGACATTCCTTCTAATGCTCCCAGAAACCACATCAGACTGGTTTCACAAGGACAGTTACAAATTTATCCATCATGGAGAGTTAGAGGCAGGCAATTTATTGCATCCAATTCAAAGGCTGTGAAAGAATCTTTCAGATTTGGGTGCATTCCATATCTTTTAAATAAGTTGAACATATCCTTTGGTTCTAAGGAAAACAGCTTGTAAAATGTTTGGGAGCTCTGGGGACATCAAACAGCTCTTGGAGGAGTGTGTTTTAACGGTTTACTTGTAAAAGAATCAGTAAAAGAAGCAAAAACACATGGTTTAAATTCCTCTCAATAATATGAGGTATTTTTGTAGGCGTCTTTTCTTTTTCCTGAGGGTTCCAACACATCTTTGAGTGCTTATCCCCCAAATACTCAAAATAACATTCACATACACTGACATAACACAAGAGATTGTTGTACTGAAACATTGCCTTTGTTTGGCCCTGGATCCTGGGTCCTAGCAGAACCTGTATTCATCAAGAAATGGGGTGGAGAGAAGGGCCAAGAATGTCTGTGCAGTCATGAGTAATTTGAGTACAGAGGCAACTAATTTAGGGGTCCAAAAACTTATAAACTCCAACCAGGTAACATTAAGGCTTGAATTAAATCTTGAGAATTAAAAATGGAGGGTTGCATGGGGTGAGAAGCTTAAAAACTATAGCGCTCTTGCTTTCCAGGGCACTCAAATCCAAGGAAAACAACATGCTGGCTAAAGAAAGCTGGCCTGTGGGCAGTACCTGCACCAGCCTCACACCCTGTTTCAGACTTGCTTCCCTGGTTGTGAATTAGAAAAGAGAGGGAGAGTGACTTCCCAGAAGTCAATAGGTAGAAAGAGGTGGTACCTAATACAACTCCTGGGTCCCTTGCATTGTGTTACATCTGAGTGCACAGGCTGTCAGGAGATTGAAGAACATGGGTGAGGACAGGCCTGGGCCAACGTCAAATGACCTTGGGCCAAAGACATCACCTTATCTGCATGAGATTTCTCAACTGTAAGATAGGGACAATAGGCACTACTTCTCTAACCTATGAGGATGGAATATTAAGATGGCACGAATTGTTACTGTAGCAATTGACATTTCCCCTCAGACATTACTTTTACAAATGGTTATGGAGTGTCTACTGCATAGCCTGCACTGGAGATGTGGTGGTGAGTCAACACAGTTGTGGTCTCTTCCCTCTTACAACTTGGTGGAGTCCAGCAGGAAGGATTGACATCACTGAAATGACCCCACAAGTGGGTGTGGCCAGAGTGAGGCTGTGTGTGGAATATTCTGAGGCTTGGACTCATGGAAAACTGAGGAGCAAGACAGGGTGGATGCAGACATGGGGGATGAGGGTGAAGTCACAGGGAACTAAGGTTGTGATAGGAGCTCCACTAATTTCTGATGCCATGAGTTTGACCCAGGAGCTTCTGCAGGATACTTGGAGCTTCCCTGCCTGTGCTCTTGGCTCCTTTATTCTGTGCTTCTGCCTCCTGACCTACTGCTCTGGTCACAAGGTCCCATCTCATTTCATAGCACTCCTGGGGTCTCATGTCAGATCCCACCTCTCTGGCTCAGCCCTGAGCACTTCTCTAGATTTCATATTTCCCTCTCTGGCTCCACCTGCCACTGCATAGTCTCAACCTGTGCCTTGTCTGTCGCAGTCCTTGATGCTGAGACCACATCCCAGACATCATTGGTGATTCTGTCTCCTTCTCCTCACCAGGAAATGACACCCAGAAGCCTAATACTTGTTTGGGCAAGATCTTTGTTTGCATGCAACAGAAACTGACTTTGGCCGATCATATCAAGGAAAGGGATTTGTTGAAGGCTGTTGGGCAATTCAGAAAACCCCTGAGAAGGCCATGGAACAGTGTTTAGTCAATGGTCAAGCACAAAAGAATCTCAGCCATAGGCAGGATGACTGCCCAAATCAACCCAGAGCTGGTCTGGTGTGACCCCTGTGGCCACACCGGCTGCATCTGGAGGCCCTATCTGCCCTGCAGCTTCAGCAGCACTGACCATGCTCATAGGTGCTGAACTCTGCTGCTGCCCCCAGGACCCCAGCCTTTTGGCACCATGGCAAGTTAGGGTGGCTTGCTTTCCAAGCCCATGGGAAAGGCATCAGAAGTTTCTACTTTCAGAATAGGAAGCAGATGCTGCAAGACTGGTGAGTCCTCGCTCTAACAGCATGGAGAAGAGACAACTCAGGCCAGATTCTGAGTTGGTCCTAGAGTGGCAGGTGTTAGATATGACTGCGTGATGAAGAGTGAGCTGGAGGGGAAAAGAGAATGATGTCCAGCTTCCAGCTTGGGTCACAGAGTGACGCTAGTAGGACTTGCTAACATGGACAGAAGGGGACCAGACTTAAGGCAGTCATGGGCAAAATAGTCATGAGATACTTGTGGGACAATGAATGGATTGTGGAATTTACACCATACTTGGCACCTCATGATGCTCAGTAAATACTTACTAAATGAATATATTGACCCGAATGCCATAGAGAAGGTGATAGAGACCATAGCTAAGAATAGCCGTGGGCTTATGCAGGAAGGAGACAAAGAGGTTTCCTCTCTGCCATCCCCACCAACACAAATGGCTCTCCCTCAGACAAATTGTTCAACAGAGTTCATGTTAACTTGGTCCTAATCCCCCTTGGAAGCCCTGGGCTCTTCTCAAGAGCTCCCTAGGGTCCTGGCTTGGCTCTTAGCGTCAAGTGTGTGCAGTGGTAACAAGTTCCTGGGACCTCCATCCTTTCTTCTTTCCCTGTTGAACTATTTTGTCATCACTTTCCTGGTATTCTTCCTACTGCTGCTTCCTGAATTTTCCATGGGGTTCCACTAATGCCAGAAAAGAGGGAGCTCATGTAGGCTTTTGGGAGAGAGCAGGTTGGGCAAGCACTAAACTTCTTTGAAGTTTCCTGCCCTATTTTAAAAAATTATGTGAATAGGTTTTATTTTATTCTGTAAGATATTTGTTTTAAAGTAAAAGGCCAATATTTTTTATTATTATTTTTTATTTTTATTTTTTTTACCACTGAAGAACATTGACATTCCTGAATCATAGCTTCAAACACAGCAGAATGACTCCAGCCCTGGCTGCAGTGTGAAAGGAGTCGGCAGCGGCTCCCCCTTTAACTCCTCTGTGCCCCATGGAGAGAACAGCTCATCAGTCTCTTGTTTTCACCTTCCATGATGCCTCATACCTAGAATGGGCCAAGTACACTTAAGTTTATGAGGCTGCTGCATTTACATAAGGCCAAAGAGGCAGATCTATGTGGCCACAAATGTCATAACTTGAAGGGATCTCAGTGGTCTCCTAACCTAAGGAATGGAAGATGCATGTGCCCCAAAGCAGATGAGCTCTGTCACTGTCCAGACCCCTTCCCTTAGAGCCTTAGCACTCTTCCCCACACAGCATTCTGGGGACCTAGGGCCACACAGACTTGGCATGGGAATGAGAACCTGCTTATTGCCTTCCAGATGGTTGAACCCTCACCATTTCACTGAGAGGGATACTGAGGCTGAGAGAGGCTGTGTTTCACAAGGACTTCTTGCAGGAGGACCTGGACTGGAGCCTGGTCTCCTGATGTCCAATTTAATCCAGTCTGAACTGCACAACTCAGGGGAGGGGATGACTCTGGGCAGGCATCAGTTTTCCCTCCTTGTCAACCCTTCTTAAAAGGCTTTAACACTGTCCCCTGTCTAGAATTCAAGCTGAAATGATTTAAAATCTCTTGCTGAGATGCTGAACACACAAGAGAAATAGCCATAAATTCCCTAATGAACCAAAAGAATAATATTCTGTCCGTTAAGAAAAAGGAGACGAGACTTCATGCTACTTTATAATAATAACTGTCATGTTCATCTGCCCCTACCCTTCTTCATCGTAAGGGAAATCTAGACAAGTTCTCATAGCTGAGACACATGGAGGCAACAGGAAATAGTGGAAAGAACGTTGGCCGTGGAGAAAGTCATATCTGGTTGCATCCCTGCTCCAGCACTGACAAACTCAGTGATCTTGGACAAGTTATTCTACCTTTCTGAACTCAGTATTTGTCATCTGTAAAATGGGAATAATATCTGTCTCAGAGAAATGGTGGGACCATTAAATGAAATAATACGTAAAATGTCTGGGATTTAAAGGGTATCTGGTTTAAAAGAGCCTGTGGTTGTCTCATTCTTTTTTCAAGAGAAACTGTTTTTCTAGAACACTGGGGCTGGGGTCTCAACACACCTGTGCATTCTAGATCACTTAGCAGGCCATCCCTGGGCACTCATAAACTACAATAGTCTACACATGCTAGAGATACTGGTATAAGATGAAATGAGCTTTTTTTTTTTTAATTGAAATAGGTCGGGGAGAGGAAAATGATATGAAACAAATGTGTGAAAAATGTGGGAAATAGAGAAGGTCAACTTGGAAAGAAGGGTGGAATGTAGCGCTGCCACCGAGGGGAGGGCTGGGCAGTCACCACAGGCTCCAGCTGCTGGCTCCCACCTCTGGGAAGCACAGCAGCTCTTCCATGCAGAGCCCACCCAGGTCTCCAGGCCCAGCTAAGGTGATAAGCCATCTCTTGATCTTTTGAATGTCTGCAGTGAGGGGTAGAGTGAAAGAGACAGGAGAGCAGTCTCAGGAATGTGGCCAGGGCTGCAACTGTGGCTCAGACAGCGCTTGTGGGCTGCCTCCTGAGATCAGAGAGCCACCTAACAGGGTGTCGGGCCTCCTCACAGGAAAGAGAACAGGAGCATCTCTCAGGAAGCATGCTATTTTATGTTTCCCACGTTTTCTTTTCTGGGGTTTAATAAATTCTCAGTGAAAATTCAAGTCCTGTCTATGGAACAAAGCAAAAAATAGAAAGCTCTGCTATCAAAAACTGAAAGAAGTATCCCATATGTAGTAGACAGAAGTGACAGGGTGCAGGAAGGATTCCAAGGAAAAGAAAGATTCAGGATGCAGATGAGCAATTCCTGATAAGTGTCCTCAGTAAGACCTCTATTGTGGAGCACATCTTCCCTGACCGCTAGGGGCACGGAGTTTGGATTTTAAAGAGGGTTCCCTTACAGGTTCTCTTCTGCATTTGCTCCTCACACCACTCTGGCTATTTATGTATAGATACACATTTAAATGTGCATGTACTTCAGCTCATCATTTTTTCATTTATTTTATCCAGAAGTATCAACCAGAGAATACCCAAGGAGTCATGGGTCAAGATTTCATCACTGTGTTGTCACAGTAGCAAAATACCTGCAAACAAGTTACACATTTAAGAATAAGAAACTTTGTATGGATAACCACAGTCACATCAGTTTGAGGAACTATTATCCATCAGTTAAAATAAAAAATTCGGGTATGTATGCCCATATGTGTACCTGTGTCTGCATTTCTACAAAATATTCATTTATATTTATTTCTAATCCATCTAAATCTAGAACAAAGCTAAGAAAATACATAATGATGTAACCTCTACATTAGCATTCTAGTGGTGATTTTTATTTTTGTATTTTCTCATTTATTTTCCAAATTTTCAATGAGTGCATTCAAAATTAAAATAGCTTATTTTTCTAATTATGAATGTAATAAATACTCTAAAGTCTCAAGTAATTAAAATACTCAAAATAAGTAGAATCACTTGCAAGTTCAGTACATACATTAGTGGGATTTTGTTTATCTTTCCAGTTTGCTTTCATTGTACTTACATGTATATGAATGAAATGTGATTATAAACACAAACTCATACAGATACCTAAAGTATAAGGAGTTTAGTATTTGCAGGATTTTTTGTTTTTATCTCATTTATTGAAAAAAATGACAGACATCATTCTCTGAATAAATGTTGATTGTATTCGTTGTTGTAATGAGCTGGTAAGCATTGAATCTCCATGTGATGCATTTCTCATACGTATTTGTCCAAGCTTCTAGGCTCCTAGAAATAGAATAATATGTTAAAAGGAGTGGAGATTTTAAGGCCTTTTATGGATATTTCAGGTTACTTTTCAGAAAGATTATACCAACATATACCCCAACATATATCAGGGTTTAGGGCTGCCTCAATATGCCTTTATTTAAATTTTTTTTTTTAATTTGACTATCAAAACTACTGTCTCTTTGGTCTTAATTGGCACTCAGAGGAAACTTTCAGTCCAAAGCTTGGCATGAAAGAGCATTGGAGGCTTTTCTGAAAAGGGAAAATGCGATTAATTTAAATGATGAGCATTTCAAGCTTTCATATGTATATACGATTCACTTCCAAATGTCAACAACAAAAAGTAGAGACCCGATATATCATAGCCTGAGAGTATATAAGAAACAGATTTTGTGGTGTCATCCAATTCCAGTGGAGAGTCATGCTTTATCTCTCATCTTTTTATTCATGGCATTTTTTTTTTGCCAGTTGGAAATGAGCTACAAATATTCAATTAGAATACATTTTTGGCACTATTTTGGTCTTTTCATTATTCATGCCCCAAGTATTTACTTCTGACTACAGATTTACTTTGTAAACATCTCCTTTATCTTTGTATCTACAGACACATGTTGATTTTGTGATTACAACTAGAAAAAGTTTGGATTTTTTTTCCTCCTACAGAAATGTACCGAGAGAGTGAAACTTGGTGCATGCCACAGAGATGTATAGATAAATTGTGTGCAAGTGGTATGTGTGTGCCTGTCCACGTGTATACTTGTGGGGGAGGCACAGGGAGGGGCAAGAGAGGAAATCTGGGATGTTTAACAATCCCTCTGATACTGCATCCCATTGGAGGGGCTTATATTTGGAAGGGAGCCATTGTAGTCCTGAAGAGCCAATTGATTATTCCAGCACTCCTGCAGGGGCAGGGTGGTGGTGGTGTTGGCAGATATTCTTCTAAAGTTAGAGCTTGGGAGAGTCAGTGACCTGAACCCAAAGCCTTTGGCTAGAGGTGGGAAGGACCTGGATTGCCCACTGGATTCCCAGCCCCTGTTCTCTCCCTGACAAACTGCTGCCTTGCCTGTCAGTGGTCCTAATTTCTCTTCTTCGTGTGCTCCATACCTGAGACACTAACGGAATTTGGTGGTACAAACCAGGAAAGGTGCGTCTAGTCCTTTCCTGTATCCCACTCTGATGCCTCCCTAAGATTTGTGCCCCTGGGCCCATGAAACTGTTAGACCACAGCCCTTCTGGTCATAATTCCCCTGTATCTCTCCCCTTCTAGGAGCCTGCCAGAACACAGAAGTTACTATGCACAGGTGTTCTGAGCAGATAGGCTCTACTCCCCAATGCTGAGTTTACCTGCTCAGCAGGTAAGACCCATTTTTCATTGTATCATTGAAACAAGCCTCCCATCACTGTGTAAGATTAATGAGATCTCGGCATGGAAAGATTACCCAAAGGCCCAGGAACACTAGCCCCAGATAGGTTGGCAGACCCTGCACATAATCTACTCATTGGAGACAGTTTTGGTGGAAGATGTCAACCACACAATCACCCTTTCTTGTGATCCAGCTCAATTGAGTAGTATCTGTTCAAGGATAGCCCAGCCTTACCTAGGAACAAAAGGGGTCCTTGTTTTCATCTCAGCAGCCAGCTGAGCACTATAAGTAAGAAATCACTTGACTAAGCAGCAAAGGTTGGAATGTTCTCTACCTTGACTTCTTTTTTTTTATTTTTTAAATTTTTATTTAATTTTTATTTTTTTATTGGAGTTCAATTTGCCAACATATAGCATAACACCCAGTGCTCATCCCACTAAGTGCCAGGAAACCAGTGCCCATCACCCAGTCACCCCAACCCCCCACCCACCTCCCTTTCCACTATCCCTTGTTCATTTCCCAGAGTTAGGTGTCTCTCATGTCTTGTCACCCTCACTGATATTTTCACTGACTTCTATCCAAAAATCTTATCTCTGGTAAAATGGGTCCTCAGGCGGGCCCAAATTGTCCTTTTGCTAAGGGAATAGCTTGTAGGATAGTTTGTTTAACAGAAAACACCATAGGCACACTTTGTTCTGTTTGTGATGCTCATGTCAAAGTACCCTCATCTCAGAGTAGCTTAGAGAAGGATGTTACTTCAGATCCCTCGGAGACTTGGACCCTAGAATAAAATCATCCTGAAATCCACCAACCTCCCTGTTTTTCACCCCCCACCCTGTTTCCCTGCCTCAAGCCTGCCCAAGTGTTCCTTGGCCTTGCTAGCCTTTTCGGTGCACACCCCATGCAGAACCTTCTACAAGCTGGTTCCTTCTAAAATTACCCAAAGTGTTCAAGATTGTCCTCAGGACACCCTATCTCTCCTTCTTCTTGTTGTGGCCCTCATTTTACCCACTATGCACCAAAAGTAGTCTGTTTGGAGGTCTACGTAGGACTATCTAGGTCTAGGTCCATCTCTGCAGACAGATAGGTCTAGATAACATACTGCTGTAGGAATATACTGCGTAAACCCCAACCATGCAGAGGCTACCTTTAGTTCAGGTGTAACTGAAACAAAGGTACCCAGTTATTTGTTTGAGGATGTAATTGTCTTACTTTTCATTCTCATAAATTCCTTATGATGTGTCACATTGGGTGATATGGTAGGCAGAATAATGGTCCCACAGATGCCCATGTCCTAATTCTTGGAACCTGAAAATGTGTTGTTATCTTCATGGAAAAAAGGACTTTGCAGATGTTATTAGGGATTGTGAGATGGGGAGATTGGTTGGATTACCCAGGTGGACCCAATATTATCATGTGGGTTTTTAAATTGGAGAACTTCCTGGCTGTGGTCATAGAGAGAGATGTCATGATGAGAGCAGGGTTAGGGGAACAGAGTCAAAGGTGGAATGTTATAAGCTTTGAAGATGGAGGTAGGGTCCATTAGCCAAGAACATCCTCTAGAAACTGGAAAATGGATCCATGCAAAGAAAGAGATCCTTCCCTAGAACCTCCAGGAGGAAAGCACTCCTGTTGACACCTTGATTTTAGTTCAGGGAAACCCATGTCAGCCTTTCAATCTGCAGAATTAGAAGACAACAAAGTTGCAGTGTTTGAAGCCACTGAGTCTGGTGATTGGTTATGGTGGCCATGGAAACCTAACACAGGTGAGATGGAACCAGATATCATTCCTTAGGTTCAGGCTGGCCTCCGATGTACTCTGTTTACCCATGGTTTGTACAAAATGTCTGTCTGCTTGCTGCAGAATCATATTCCTTCGGATCTATTCCTTTTCTGGTTTCAGCATTCATGGCACACAGCTATCTTTTAGTTTTCCTTTGCCCCAGGTAGCTTATGGCTTTTTTGAAATGGGGCTTATCTCCAATGAAGAGACACCCTTTCTTCCTTTCTCAGCCAACTAGGCAACAGCAAAATGATATGGGTTCTATTAAAATTCCTTCTTAATTTAGTCTCTCCAAGATTTGAATGCTCCTTTTATTTTGAAGAAATAGAACAAGAAAGAAATATAATTCCAGAATCATAAGCCAAGGAACTGGTTAACCTGGCATTGCTGAAGAGATACATTAGCAAATATGGAAAAAAATTCACACTGCTACTCATCCTCATGCACTGTTTTCTTCTGGTAACTTTGTTTTTTGCTGCTCTGAAAGTTGACTGGGCTTTTAGAAAAGCACCCAGATCCCCTCAGAGTAAATTTCAAATACACCGCCTAATTTGCAATATAGGCACACCTTCTTACATATACCCTCTCACATGAGAAAATCTGATTGTTTTCCTAAGGCACTATTTGTAATAGGTGGACAGAAAAATAAAAGTTTCATGTGCACAGATTCCTTGCAGAGCTTTTCCAGAAGGGAAAGCCACATTTAATAAACAAATAAATCAGCCTCCCAGAGGACATGGGTGTTAAGAAGGTCTCTTGTTAGTAGATGTGATTTGTGCTATCTAATGGGGTTCTTACTCTAATCTCCCAACCACTTGCAGTTCACAGGAACCTACTTTGTAAAAAAAATTCTGCAGATTTCACCACTGATGAAACCAATGGCCAGCAAAGCCACCACGAACCAGCTTTCTCCCTACAGGTATTTGTGTTTACTGATACCAGGTGCCTGAGTACTCAAAGCCCGATCCCCATACACACCAAGCCTAGGGATCATCCAGGCAGCATGCTCAGACCTCTGTGGCTCCATGAATGCAAAAAGCCAGCTTTCTCATCCTCAGTGCTGTGTGTACACTTGGAACTAGCCCTTCCAGTTGTGTACTTGCATACTGCTGGCCTGATGCCTGTCCCCCACCTCCACTGCAATGTGCACAATGGGGGAGGAACTTGTAGCCACAGGAGAGTACAGGGCCTCCACTGTTGCCACTAAGCCTGGAGATGGCTCCAGACCTCACTGCCTGCCCTGGCCCCACCACTGTGTATATGTCTGTCACTGGCTCCTGTCACTACATGGGTACATGCCACTGGCCCCTGCAGCTAAGTGCACACCACCAGCCCCAGGCACCACCTGTGGCTGCCCTCATCCCTAGCCACTGGGCCTGGAGGCACTGCTGAGGACCCCCATAGCCTCAGTGCTCTCCAAGGTCCATTATTGTCAGTCAAGAGCAAGAAAGTATATACATTGATTCTATCAATCCCTCTACCCTGGCAGGAGCAAAGCATCATCCTGACCATGATTGACGTGTGCTCTGCGTGTTGGTTTGCCTTTTCTGCCTGCAGGGTCTTGGTCATCATCACTACCTGAGGGCCCTGAGGCTCCTCACGTGTTATATCCCACACAATGCTACCTCAGACAAGCAAGCTGCTTCATGGTACGGTGAGCCCTTCACATACCATGCACCCCAGAAGCCACCTACACGGTCGGCAGGGAAAGAATCTCCTACAAACATGGCTGGGACATCAGTTTGGACATAATGCATTGTGAGGGGGGACATGTTCCTCTAAAATGTAATACTTTCCATAAATCAATGACCACTTTATGGTCAGCATATGTCAACTGATGAGAGCAGACAGACTTCCTTTGAAAAAGGAAAATAAGCAACTACTTTCCTTATTGCCCATCATTATTTATTGGAAAGGCAAGGAATGTAAAACAACATACAAGAATAGACAAATACATGGGAGAATAGAAGTATAGACATTTTCACATATATGGGGGTAGTTAATACATGACAATAATATTTAAGATCAATGGAAAGAAATGAACTATCTAATATAATTGTATGGGAACTTTTAGCTATAAACTTAGAAAAAACTAAAAGTCTCTACCTTACATGCTATTCATAAGAATAAGTTCCAGATGGGTTAGAGAGTTAAACAATAAAAAAAAAAACTTTAAAAAAATTAGAAAGGAGAATGTTTATGACTCAGAAGTAGGAAAGGCCTAAAATAAGAAATACATTCTAAACTCATAAAGATTGACAAATACAATGACATCAACATTCAAAACTGTAAAATCGAAAACATTTAAAAAGGTTAAAAAAGGTAATAGACCTTACTTTACGAAGTTAAAAAACAGAAACAAGTTAGTATTACTAACATACATAATGGATGCAAGACCCATATCCTAAATATATGAAAAGCTCCTTTGTTCAATAAAGGACAAACACAAATAGAAAAATGGTCAGAATATTCGAAGAGGCTGCTTACAGTCGATGGAATAAAATTGACAGGAATCTGGAAAAGTTTATTTAAAATGACAATGATACTATTTTAAGTCATAAGCATGATGAAATTCTCAGGTTGATAAAATTGGTGATAACAGGGAGATAGGTTTAGTGGGATTCTACATTGATAGAGCTGCTCTAAAGGGCAATGTCATGGTAACTATAATAACTAAAAATGGACATATGCTTTGATCTGGAAATTCCACTTCTTGATAATTCTCCTAGAAAAATAATTTCACAGGTTCATGAAGGGGCAGGTGCAGAGACATATGGAGTTGTTAATTGGAACATTATTTGTAGTAGTAAATATAAAATCAAATCAAAATGAGGGGCACCTAGGTGACTCGGTAAGTTGAGCAGCCAGCTCTTGGTTTTGGCTCAGGTCATGATCTCTGGGTCTTGAGGTCAAGCCCCCTGTGGGGCTCCATGCTCAGTGGGGAGTCTGCTTCTCTGCTTCTCTCTCCCTCGACCCTTCCCCTACTTGTTTGTGCTCTTTCTCTCAAATAAATAAACTTAAAAAAATAAAATAAAAATGAAAACAACCTAAACTCCACCAGGGCAGAAATAGCAGCCCCTCAAAGGACAGGGGAGATAAACATGTAGTGGCATTAGAAGATCTGTGAGACACATACATAGTGACAAAAAGGTTACAGCACAATATGTGCAGTGTGGTAAATTTATGTAAAACAAAAACAGGCACACATATCACATAAACACAGAGCCATTTATTTCTCTAGATTAGTGCTGTCCAGTAGGACTTTTTATGATAGAAATGTCCTATATAATCTTTGTTGTGTAATGTAGTAGCCACTAGCCACATGTGGCTTTGAGCATGTGAAATGTGGCAATTGTGACTAAGAAGCTGAATCTCAAATTTTATTTAATTTAAAATCATTTAAGTTTAAAAAACTGTATATGTCTAATGGCTCCCTAATGGACAACACAGCTGAAGATTCACATATGCATGACAAATCATCTCCAGAGGACTGTATTCAGCTGTGGAGATGTAGCACATAAATATATTCCTATAATACTGTGTCATTGGAAAAGTAATATTTGAAGAGCAAACTATAAGAAACACTTCCTCAAAAGATGTACAAAATCTGTTAAAGAATACTGACCAAATCGTATTTTTTTTTTTTTTTTTTTGGTAATAGAATGCCCCTGGAAACATGGGGAGTGGCCAATTGATCAACCCTTATCTAGAGAAAGGCATGGCCAAAGAAGGTGGGTGTTGTCCTCTGAGCTGGAGCCCCATCTGGGGAGGTGGAGCGGGAAGGACAATGCGACCTGAGGTCTCATGGCTGAACTTCAGCAGCCAAACAAAAGAGTGAGGCTAGGGCTGAACCAAAAGGGAAAGAAGAGTTAGGTGGGGTCAGGAACCCAAAATAACTGGGCTTGCCTGTGTGAGCCACTGAGTGTATCAGTGGCACCTTCTTGTCTCAAAAGTCCATGGATATGTCACTTTGAGTTGGGTTGTGCTGGCTGAAGCACACATAGTCACAATGGACACTACCACTATTGCACTTATTTAAACAAGTAGCATCCATTTGGTTCATCCTTTTCACCAACAGACCATTTCCCTGTTAATGGATTGTTGATGTGCACAGTGTGGTTGGATTAAGCATAGAATTCGAGCAGAAGAGCAGTTCCCCTTCAGAGCTCCTACTGTTGTGCCTGTAGACTCAGCTGGTAGAATCAGGCAGTTTGATTTAATGATGGAGAAATGCCTCACTGTTTCCCAAGAATTGCAAAGTAAAAGAAGGATCGCCAATGGGCTGTTTTATAGACACCAACCATCAGCTCTAAGTAGGAACAGACATGTACTTGTTTATTCACTTCCAGCTTCCTAAACATAATAAAAAGATCAGATTTAGTTGGCTAAAACCCATAGATAACAACATCCAGAATTCATCATTTTTCTCAAGAACACGATCTGGCCTCAGGGAATAAGCTGAAAAACTGAATATTCTTCATTATACTATTTTGTGCAAGGTGCCAAGCGTTTTTCACACACCACTGACCTATATGTGAGTATATAACAAAATATGGTCATGAGGAAAAAACTCTAATTGGAAGTGACTAAGTGCTGCGTGTGTTAAGTGATAGTATCCACCAATTCCTCAGCGTAGTGGCTTCTTCCCATGTCCCCAGCCTGCATGACTCCCTGCACTGCTTGGAAGCATGGGAGAGATGAGGCCACAATGGAAAATCTGGGACTGTGAGCAGCAGAAGCCAAGGACTGGCCCCAGGCAAGGTAGAGTCCAAGTGGGGATGTACCCAAATCAGGCCACGTCGATTAGGCAGTGGGAATGAAGCACAGGCCATCAGGAGCAAGACAGATGTGCAGTGCTGTGGTAAGGAGACTCAGACAATGCAAAATGGGGCTGGTGAGCAGCAGGGCCTGTCCAGGGAAAACAAGCTGACCTGTATGAGATGGGCAAGTGGGACCTGGCCAATCTGGTGGGATCTAGGATCATGGTCCTGACTTTCGGTAGTCATCCCAAATTGACACACTGTGCATGAGTTTAGTAGGTACCAACCATTGAGTGGCTTAAACAACAGAAACGTATTGCCTTTCAGATCCGGAGTCCAGGACTCTGAAAATAAAACATTGGCGGGCTTGACTCCTTCTGAAGGCTGTGGATGGAAATCTGTTTCAGGCTGCTGTCCTTGGCAAAAGGATGGCCATGCTCATGTTCACATGGTGTTTTCCTTATGTGTCTGTCTGTGTTCAAATTTTCTTTTTCTTTTTTAAGATTTACATATTTATTTGAAAGAGAGAGAGAGAGAGAGAAGGAGTAGGAGGAGCAGAGGGAGAGGGAGAGAGAATCTTAAGCAGACCCCACACTGAGCACTGAGCCTAACACGAGGCTCAGTCTTACAACCCTGAGATCATGGCCTGAGCTGAAACCAAGAGTTGGATGCTCAACTGACTGTGCCACCCAGGAATCCCCAAATTTTCTTTTTTATAGAGACTAGTCATATATAATTAGGGCTCATCCTAATCACCTTTTACTTGATTACTCTCAAAATATAAATGCACAGAGCCTAGGAACTGTCTATGAAGTAGAAGGAGAGAGTAAGTAACTAAGAAAAGGAAAAAAATTATAACTGCAAAATATTTAGAACTTTATTATTATCTTAAAATGGAAAGATGTAAGGTTCAACTGCACCACTTACTAGCCATCTGATCTCAATAGACATGACCAAAAAGAGTGTACCTGGCTACATGGGACAAGTATCCTAAATAGGGATTACACTAGCAAGTGACATCTACCACTTGGAAACTTCAGATCCCACATCTGCAAAAAGGAATGCTTATAAAGTCTGCCTTGAGCCACAAAGTCAACCTATAAGTTGGGATAGACTGGGACAGACCAGTTGAGCTAGGTCAGCTGCAACAAGGACCTCAGGCTGCCCCTTGAGCTGCTGTAATTCAATATGAAAGTGAGGAAATCACATGTGAACCAAACACTCTGGGAATTTTTGAATCCTGACTACACATAAGCCCCTGAGAACACTTCACAACATTTTACATCAGTTCCCTGTGCTAAAGAGGTCCATATGGACTCAAATTGTCTTGACCTTTGTTCATCTACTATTTCTCAAGTGGAGTTCTTGAAAAGCATGGTGCTGACCTTTCGCATGAAATGTGCCCGGCAGCTCGGATTGCTCAACAAAAATACAAAGGCACTTAGGACTCAACCATTCTCCAAACAACTGCTTTCCTAACTTCAGTGTGTGCAGTTGCTGAGTCTGTTTCCAATTATCCAGGGAAGCTGCAACTGTGGCCTCGCCCTTTGCTCAGGACAGTGTTGGGCTGCCATGAAGAGAAAGATATGGAGAACAGTCACCAAGAAAGGGACTTTCCATTGATCAGTCATCAGCACCTTCGTCAATGTGGCCACATTTTTGAAAAATGGGGCCAAAGAGAACCATATTCCTTGCATGTGTATTTATTGAGCACTTTGATGTTTGGGGACTTAGTCGAGGCATCAGGGAAAGAGATGGAAAAAGACAAAGTTCTGTATTTGTGACTCTCACATTCTGGTGGAGCAAAGACATTTCTATATCTCTACATATACCCACACCTGCATATATCTTTGTATCTTATCTACTGTAAGTGTGTGTGCAATCTAACTACACAGAGCAATAAGTCTTCTGAGGTCAAAGTAAGACTCATGGATGAGTGTAAGGTTGGAGTGAGGTTATTTATTTTGGAGAAGTGATCCTTGAATGGTCCTTTGGAGAAGGTGATGCTTGGACAAGGATTTGAATGGAGTGAGCCAAGTAAAGATTCCGAAAAACAAGTCTTCCAGATGAAGGGACCAGCAAAGGTAAATGAGTGTCACTGGAGTGGTGTGAACTAGGGGAAAAGCATGGAGAGGGCTCGGTGTAGCCCTTAGCCAAGGTTCTTGTGCAAACCTGCAGGATAATCCTGGATCGCCCCATCCCCACCTCCATCCCAGGCCTAACCTCTCCCTCCTTCACTTGGAACAGGGATTATTGGCTCAGGCATCCAGAAAAGACATGTTTGGTCTCATCCTGTTGCTTTATTTTTCCTCCCATCCTTCCCACTTCCCCCATCACAGTAGCTAAATATTTAATGTATTTCTAAACATTTCACTGAAGTATAATAAATATACAGAAAAGAGCACAGGGATGTACAGCTGAATGAATTTTTCTTTTTTTTCTTTTTTTTAAGAGGATTTTTAAAAAGATTTATTTATTTATTACAGAGGGAGAAAGAGAGTAAAGGGAGAAAGGCAGTAGGAGAAGCAGACTCCCCATAGAAGAGGGAGCCCAACAGGGATCTCTATCTCATGACCCTGGGATCATGACATGAGCCATATGCAGACGCTTAACCTACTGAGCCACCCAGGTACCCCCTGAATAGATTTTCATGGATTACACATGCCCAGATGGAGACACCAAACAAGACAGCACCTCGGAAACCCTGGCACTGTCCTCCCTAACATGTCCCCAAGGGTAACTATCAACTTGATTAACTTGGCCCATTTCTGTGCTTTGGATAAATGGAATCATAAAACATGTTCCCTTTTCTATTTGATTTCTTTCATTTACTTTAACATATTTGTCAGATTCATCTGTATCATCACGTGCAATTGTACATTATTCATTCTCATTGCTTATGATGTGCTCCGTTGTGGAAATACCACAATTTATAGACGTATTCTATTAGTAATGGGCATTGAACACTTTCCAGTTTTGTGGTATTATAAATAGCACCCTATGAATGTTTTAGGATATGAAGTTTGGTGAACATATGTATGTATTTTTGTTGAACATATGCCTAGGAGAGGAATGGCTCACAGGATAGGTGGATGTTAAGATGGAGTAGATATTACCAAAGGGTTTTTCAACATTGATTCACTTAAAAATAACATTTATTTTTAAGATAATAAAAGTAGCGCATATTATTGTTGGGAATTTGGAAAATAGAGTAAAATAAAGCAAAATAAATGTTAGTTTTTATTTTTACATATTAGTTTTTATTTTTGTAGTTACAGAATTGGGATCATGCTATAGATCCTTCTGTTTTCACTTTACATTTGTAGCATTTCTGATATAATTAAATGTTTTTCAAAAGCCAAAGTTTTAATGACATCTGGATATGTCAAAATAAATTTAATTATTTAAATTTAAAAAATATTTTACTATTGTAAACAATGCTTCCACGAATATTACTAAATGAATTTTATGCATATTTCTGATTACTATCCCTGAATATATTTTGAGAAAAAAAATCTGAATCAAAGGACTTACTACATTTAAAGTTCTTGCTTTATGCTGCCTAAATTTTCTCAGAAAACTGAAAACAGAACTCATTTACAGTTCTGCTGGCATTTGACTGATTAATTTCATTGGCAACATAAGGATATACTATTTTATCAATTAACATTACATGAAAACAATTTAGATTAAATGTTTATATGTTAATTGGTCCTTTGCATCTTTAGTATCCTGTTCACATCTTCTTCTCATTTTCTGGGGATATTCAAGTTTTTCCATTGATTTGGTAGTAACTTTATATTTTTAAGTTATGAGCTGCATCTTTATTGTGTCCCCATTTTTTTTTTTGCCTATATTTGCAACTGCTCATGTTCTGTGAAAGAAGACCCGTACCCCATAGACAGCAAAGGCTTGAGAGCTACAATTTACCTTCCTTGAAAAGAAAGTGCATATATGTTTTGGATTCATATCTGTGCCACTAATATCATTTCACTTTGTAATGATCTATTGATTGCTGATGATTTGTAATTGGAATGGCAATTGGAAGTGTGACTCTGCATTGTTCTTATGCCTGTATAAATGAAAGAACTAGAAGTGGCCTAGGGGACTGCTTCATCCAGTGTCTTCATTGTAAAGATGGGAAAATTGAGGTACAGATCACATCAAAGATGTGCTAAAGGTCATTACCAGAGATTGGTGTCATTAGAACTCAGGTTACCTTTCATCTATCACCTCGATGGCTCTTGAAAAACAATCATACCCTCTCTCTTGATGAATTCCTTTTGTGTTGTGTGAACACAGACATACATATTATATTTCTCATTTTCTCTGGAAATCATGTTAATTTTGTGTAGGACACTGGCAGCTAGAGGTCCCTGCACCTGAGAGGTCCTGCTTAATGTCTGACTCCTCTCTTCTTGAGCTCCAGAGCAGAGGTCTCTGCCTTTGTCTGACTTCCCAGATCACTGGGTAAACCACTATGGCAAACACACTTGTCCCTTTATATCTCCCTGAGGTCTCTTCTGTGACTGGTGCCTGAGGCTGGTTTTCTCCATGATTCCTTTCTGGTGCTCATATCCATATGTAGAGGTAGAGCCTAAATGAGCTCCTGGAGCCCTTCCAGGGCCTTGTGGGAAAGCTGGAGTATGACCAGTGCCAAATGGGCCTGTATGCAAGTTGGACAGGCTCCAGAGATGGAAAGATGTCTGAATTCCTCTGAGCGCATCCTTTCAGTGGACATTTCCCAAAGCAAGACTGGCCCCTGAGGATGACATTTAATTAGAGCCCAGTTTCTTGGCAGTGTTCTCTATAAATCTATAAGGAAGTTACCTCAAAACCAAAAATCTGGAATATATCTAACATCATAAAATCAGACTTGCAGAAAATCTCAAAGTGGCATGAGAAATTGAGGTCCAGGGGTAGGTAATCATACGGAGCCACACTTCATGGTTGGCTGTTCGTTATGGTAGGATGGATTCACCACCCTGGCCAGCTTGAAATCATCTGGCTTCAGGGTACAAATTAGGGACTGTGAAGTAATTCAAGAAGGAATCTTGCAGGAATTTCTGAACTCTAGCACCTACCTAACCATTCCTAACCAAACTAGCTTTAAGCAGTCATATATTGACTATTTTCAGATTGCAAAAGTAAACATGTGAAGTTTCCATTTTGCACCAGTTCACAAACACTCCAGAGTTAGAATGCATAATATCTGACTAGCATTCATTTTACATGTCTCATTTCAAAAAACTTAAAAGTGTAGATAAGCCAGAGAACACTGGCTAATATCTAGACAAAGACAATCTTTAAGTCACTAATTGTTTTTCCACTTATAATTCAGGTAAAACACAAGGTTCTTTTCTTAACAGTAAGTTTCTTGTTTTACATTGTGTGACCTATTAATAAAATAATTTCAAAGCTACTTTAGGAATTGTTCAAATCTCATGTCTTCTATTTAATCAAAAGAACAAAGTTAAGCCAATATTTCCAAATGGAAAATAACATTAATCAAAGGAAAAGTATGATTTAAACCAACTGCCACTGGAATTGAGCGATGAAAAAGAAAATGCTCTCATGTGTTTGCTGTTCCTCCTTATGGTGAAAATAGCCCATGTTTTGTTTTTAGACTTTACCAAGGGAGATACAGCAGAAAATAAATTACAGCCGGTGGATCTCTTCCTTCCAGCTGTCTGCATAGTCACTATTGATCGCCGCTGAAATAGCTGTGGTTTACGCTGATTTATCCATGTAACACCTCATGAACATGTTCATTGGGGCAGCTCCCTGGATTCCCAGAGCTTCCCCATGGGAACTTGGGAAAGGGTCTTATGCTGAACATACTGTGCTTTGTCCCCTGCACAATGCTTATTGACAGGAGACTGCTTGCATCAGCAGTCTGGATACCAGACTCAATAAAATGGGGACGCTGAGATCTTTGGTTTGGTAAAAATATCTGAGTGTGTTTTGGAACAATGAGCAAGTAGCAGTTAGACTGAGGATTGGTGACTTCTCAGACTTTAAGCAAACATGCAACCATGTACAGTTCAGTGTTCACGGCTGATGGTGGGATATTTTTCTAAAGTTTTGAGTTATTATTTCCCCCTAGTTTTATTGAGGTATAATTGGCCAAGAAAATTGTATATATTTAGATTATAAAATGGTATTTGTAAAGCATCTTCATATACGTTGTGAAGCGATTATCACTATCAAGTTAATTAACACATCTATCAACTCACATAGTTAACCTCTTTTGTGGGGAGAAGACTTAAGACCTACTCTCTTACCAAATATTAAGTATACAATGCAGTGTAGTCATCATGCTGTACTTTAGATTCCCAATACTTTTTCACCTTATTACTGGAAATCTGTATCCTTTGACTAACCTCTCCCCATTCCCACTATCTCTCCGAATCCCTGGCCACCACCATTCTACTCTCTGGTCTATGAGTCTGAGTTTTTTAGATCCTACATATAAGAGAGATCATTTAGCAGAAGAGTGGGCATCCTTGTCTTGTTCCTGATATTAGAAGGAAAGCTTTCAGCTTTTCATCATTGAATATGATGTTAGGCGTGGACTTGTTGCAAATGACCTTTGTTATGTTGAGGTTCATTCTTTCTATATCTAATTTGCTGAGTTTTTTTTCCTCTCAAAAGGAAGGACATTGAATTTCATCAAAAGCTCCTTTTCCTGCAACTATTGAGATAATAATATGATTTTTATCCTTTATTTCATTAATGTGGTATATCACATTTATTGATTTGCATTATGTTTGGTCATATTTGCATCTCAGGGGTAGATCCCACTTGATCATTGTGTATGATTTATTTATTTATTTGAGAGAGAGAGAGAGAGAGAGAGAGAGAGAGAGAATGAGCAGAATGAGCTGCAAGCAGAAGGAGAGAAGTAGACTCCTCACAGAGCAGGGAGCTCAATGTGGGGAGGATTCCCTGAGCTGAAGACAGGTGCTTAACTGACCAAGCCACCCAGGTGCTCCTGTATGATCCTTTTAATGTGCTATTGATTTCAGTTTGTTGGTAACTTGCTGACAATTTTGACATCTATGTACACCAGGGATATTGGTCTATCATTTTCTTTCTTGGTAATGTTCTTGTCTGGTTTTGGCATCAAGGTAATGCTGGCCTTGTAAAAATAAGTTTGCAAATGCTGTCTCATTATTAAAAGAAAGATTTAGCAAAACTTCAGAGGAAGTAGGCATTTATAGGCTGCCAAATGAGCATGGGATAAGCATGAGAATGGAATATCCATCCTTTATTGGTCATATGGCCAGGGACATGTCACTGGAACCCTTGAGCCTCAGCAACATGTCAGTGAAACTGGAATCATAACACCTTACCTTGATATGAGAGACTAATGGAGATGATGAGTGAGGATTCACTTGATGAAGTGGATGAGTAGAACAGAATAGAGAAACCAGAAGGAGATGACACCTATACTGATTTCTGACCGAGGTGAAAAGGCGTTTCAGTGGAGGAAGAATAGACTTTTCAATAATGAATAAGTTTTGCAAAAGCAATAGAGGATCCGTAGGCAAAAATATAAAATAAAATTTACTTTGACTGAATAGCATGACTTACATTATGCAGAAATTAACCTAAAATGCATCACAGGTTTATATGTAAAATGATTTAATAATGTTTATTAATAGCCCCAAACTGGAAACAATCCAAATGCCCTTTATTGGTTGAATGGACATAGGGCTAGGTGAAGAATTCTTAGACTTGGCAACAAAAACATTATCCATAAAAGGAAAAATTGACAAACTAGACCTCATCAAAACTGAAATCTTTTGTTCTTTGATTCTGTTAAGAGGATGAAAAGACAAGCTTCAAATTGGGAGAAAGTATTTGCAAACCACACATGCAACAAAGACTTAATCTAGAAGGTTTAATGAACTCAAATCTTCAAGAAAGCAATAAAGAATATCCAATGGGAAAAAAAAACAGTCTCTTCAATAAATGGTGTTGAGAAAACTGGACAGCAACATGCAGAAGAATGAAACTGCACCACTTTCTTATACCATACGCCAAAACAAATTCGAGATAAATGAAAGACTTAAATATGAGACAGGAAACCATTAAAATCCTAGAGAAGAACACAGGCAGTAAGCTTTTTGACATCAGTCATAACATCTTCTTACTATATATGTCTCCTGAGGCAATGGAAACAAAAGCAAAAATAAACAACTAGGATTTCATCAAAATAAAAAGCTTCTGCACAGCGAAGGAAACAATCAACAAAACTAAAAGATAGCACATGGAATGGGAGAAGATATTTACAAATGACATATCTGATAAAGGGTTAGTATCCAAAAGATATAAAGAACTTACCAAACTCAACACCCCAAAAAACAAATGATTCAGTTTAAAAATGGGCAAATGGTATGAATAGACAACTTTTCAAAGAAGATGTATAGACGTATAGATGGTTAACAGACACATGGAAAGATGCTCAGCATCACTCACCATCATGGAAATACAAATCAAAACTACAATGAGATAACACCTCACACCTGTCAGAATGGCTAAAATCAACAACACAGGAAATAACAGACGTTGGCAAGGATGCAGAGAAAGGGTAACCCTCTTACACTGCTGATGGGAATGCAAACTGGTGCAGCCCATCTGGGAAACAAAATGGAGGTTCCTCAATAGCTAAAAATAGAACTACTCTATGATCCAGCAATTGCACTACTAGATATTTGCCCAAAGGATATAAAAATATTAATTTGAAGGGATACATGCATCCCCAATCTTTATAGCAGCATTATCAACAATAGTCAAATTATGGATAGAGCCACTGATGACTGGGTAAAGAAGATGTGGTATATATACATAATGGAATATTAGTCATAAAAATGAATGGATTTTGCCATTTGCAAAATGATATGGATGGAGCTAGAAAGTATGTTATGCTTAGTGAAATAGGTCAGTCAGAGAAAGACAAATATCATAGGATTTCACTTATATGTGGAATTTAAGAAACAAAATAAATGAACTTGGGGGGCAAGAAAAAGAGAGGCAAAACAAGAAACAGGCTCTTAACTATAGGCAACAAACAGGATTACTGGAGGGGAGGTGGGTCAGCGAAGGGGCTAAATGAGGAATGGGGATTAAGGAGGGCACTATGGTAATGAGCACTGGATGTCCTATGTAAGTGATGAATCACTAAATTCTATACATGAAAATAACATTGTATGCATATAAACTAGCTGGAATTTAAATAAAACCTTGGAAAGAAAGGAAACAAACAAAAAGAACTCTAAAGCTCATGGTAACAATTTAAAAAAGATCAAATTAGAAAATGGGCAAAAGCCATAAACTGATATTTTAGTGCAAAGAATATACAGATGGCAAATAAGCACATGAAATGAGGTTTAGCATCATTAACCACTAGGGAAATGTATGTTGAAATCACAATGAGATATTGCTACACACCTACCAGGATGGCTAAAATAGAAAGTGACAATGCTAAATGCTGGCAAGAATGTAGAGAAACCGGATCACTTACACATTGCTGGTGGTGGGGAATATAAAATGATCTAGTCACCTTAGAGAAGAATATGGAAGTTTATAACAAAAGTAAAAAATACTCTTACCACATGACCTAGCAATTTCCTTTTAGGAATGTATCCCAAAGAAATGGAAAAATACTCCTACAAAAACTTGTCCATAAATATTCTGAGAAACTTTGTCATAATAGCCCAACCTGGAAAAAAATCTAAATATTCTTCAATGGATGAATAGTTAAACTGTGGTACATCTATACTATGAAATCAAAAGCAGTAAAAAGGAATGAACTATTGATACACATGACCTGGATGGGCCTAAAGTGAAAAAAGGCAATCATAGGTTACATACTACAAGGTCCTATTTATACGGCATTTTTGAAATACCGCATTGTTTCTTGAAATGCCATATTAAAAATTATCGTGATGGAGGACAGATTAGTAGGTATCAGGTGTTGCGTAGGGAGGGGGAAAAAGGTGTATGTGTCTATAAAGGATAGCAAGTACCAAGGATCTTTGTGAGGGAGCTGTTTTTTATCTTGACTATGGTGGTGGTCACATGAATCAACACACTCAGTAAAATTGCATGGAACTTATACACACACACACACACACACACACACACACACAAATGAATACCTATCAAACTGAACTGATGAAATCTATATAAGTTTGATAGATTTAGCAATTTTAATCTCCTGATTATGATGTTGTACTATAAACTATACAATAAATTTCTATTGGGAGAAACAGGGGAAAGTGTGCATAGAATCTCTTTGTATTGTTTCTTACAATTGCATTTGAATCTACTATCTCAAAATAAAAATTTTTTTAAGTGCAAAAAAAAAAAAGGAAGATAAATAAAATCCAAGATGTACAGCAGAAGAGACAAAAAGGTAATTTGAGATAAGATGGATGAATCCATCTTATCTGAGAAACTGTCTGAGCAATAGTTGCATATGGGGAGAGCTAAGAAAATACTTGGCGACTGATGTTGCCAGAGGATATAATCGAGCAAAATAAATTGTTAGGTAAACAAACAATCAGGAAAAAGAAATAGGATCCTGAAAACAGGGGCTGGAGGCTCAGAGGTGCAGTAAATGAAAGAGTGTCTTGGGATGAGATTCTGCAGATTTCCAAGTGAACAACCCTAGGGATTAGAGCCGCAAACCAGAAAACTCCAGGAAAGGATCGCTCTGGGAAGAAAACAAAGTGTTTCATGCTCTAGACATTATAATTGCAGATTTGGATGAACTTGAAGACACGTAGAAGACACATCATTATTCTTACAAAAGAAACAGGAAAGAAATGAGAAACTCCAAGGAAAACAGAAAACTCTGAAAACTGGGGCCCAAATGTGAAACAAGTCAAATGTGCCGTATTTTAAGCAACTGATGCAGAATAAGGAAATAAAAAATATTTTATCTCACTGCTATGAAAATTTGCAGCCTGGGATCATACCATGAGATCACACAGAGATATAATTCTTGCAGACCACTTTACTATGAAATGGGCAATATTTTTAGTAATAACAATTTTAAATCGTTACTTAACTTTTAAACTTTTAAATTCAACCAGAGACAAAATATGGAAGATATAATTTTGGGTGCAAACACTGAGACTGTTAAAACTTTGACAATATGAAAATAAAACTGGCAGAAGGTAGAAAGTAGGCATGAGAGAATGAGGGGTTTGGGGGTGAAATGTGACAGAGAGAGATTAAGAGAGAAGAGACTAATACTTTCATCTTTTATTAGGAAAACACAGAAAAAGTAATAGAAATACACATATATCACTTAAATTAACAAACCAATGAAAGACCAATGAAAAGAGACAATATGGCTGAGTGGTTTTAAGCCATATTCTGGTGCCAGCCAGCTTGGGTTCCAATCCCAGCTCTGACACGAGGTGTTCCATTACCTTGAGCTAGCTAGTTAAGCCCCTGTACCTTTTCCCCCCTCATTTGTAAAATATAATTGGCAATAAGGTCTGCCTCCAGATCATTACAAAAATAGGATGAGTTAACATTTGTAAAGTATTGAGTGCCTGGGAATAGCAGGTACTGCATAAGTATTTGATAAATAAACCATGACATCTTGGGAAAGACTCAAGGGAGTAGAGGTTAAGAATGGTGTATGAAGTCATCACATTCATTGTGAACACTAGCATAGCATTGAAAATAAGGAATGGAAATATTTTAGTGTTTTTAAGTCTATGAAGAGATGAATGGAAACCAGAAAAGCTGACAGAGAATAGCTTTAGGAGCAAGGACTAGGTCTGGAGAGGGGTGAGGTGTGATGCTGTCTCTTTTTTACTGAAAAATACACACACACACAAGGTCAAACATAAGGCAAAAGTGAGGGCTAAGTCCTAACAGATTGAACTGGTAAAGGAGCAATGAATCCTTTTTAGATAAAGATAGTTTATTGCTTATGGAAAAGTAGCCAAAGGTGCCAGTTCCCTGTAGCTCTTACCCAGGGTGATATCAAACAAAAGTAGCTGGATGACTGCAGCCTGAGTGACGAGACCCCTTCTGCCAAAGGAGCCAGTACCAGCCTGCAGCTAAGAGGTTATGCAGTCTGCAGCTCTAATCCCGGTGGGGACACTGAAGGCTCCCTACCTCATTAGAACCTGGGAGAAGACAAGAAAGCCTTCTGACAGCCTCCCCGGGGAGGTAGAGAGGCTAGAGGGAATGGCCTTACTGCAGCTCCTCAGAGGCCTCCCTTGCTCTTGTGCTCTGGGATAGTCATAGGCATCCAGCCAAGACTTAGATCAGTGGTTTGAGCCTTATCTGTGTGTGTGGCCTATGTGAATCCACACAAGATTGCCATGTCATGATGCCATGCCTGCATACATGTATATACATGTATACATGGTGTTCAATTCAGGTTCGTCGTACAGTGTTATCCCACGTGTAAACGTGTATATGTACGGTACATAGTGGTTTCGTATATAGAACATAGCATATGGCATCATAGTTCAGAGAATGCAGCAATAGAGGCATTCGCGTCTAGGCTAAGCCCCCGGGCACACAGAAGCAGGGCCAGATGACCCTCCACAGGCAGGAAGAGGGACCGAGGTTGACCAGGATTTGAGAAGGTGGAGTAGTTCCACCTTCACATCTTGACCAGCTAGATAACTGTCCTCAAAGCTGAAACTTACAACCAAAGTTCAGAAAAAGTATAGGCACTAGGACGGTTTGAAAATGAATAATGGAAATGCCTAAACTAATCTAAAAATGAATAATGGAAATGAGTGAGCTAATGTGATTCATTTAAAAACTTCACTTTCTCATTCAAAAGGGTCATTGAAAAATGTAACAGCAAGATTGGTGAGGCAAGAGTCAGCAGGGGGCCATTAGATGACTTAGTATTATTTCAAAAAAACCACTTCATGTAGAACAGAAATTGGCAGTTGCCTCTGTTTTGGAGGAGGGGGTGAAGGTATATTAAAGAAAGAGTTTTACAAAAATAGGATGAGTCTGAGAGTTTTCCCATCTCTAGAACTAGGACTAAAATGTGTATCCTGCTTATGTCACAGGTGATTGTGGAGAACAAATGAGCAAGTGAGCGGGTTCAATGCTGCCTTGCCCTGAGCACCTGCCCCATCCGGGACACAGGTCACACACCAACCCCCTCCATGTCAGAAGGAAAGGAGAGTTGAGGGCCCAGATTATCAGGCAGGCCTTGTAAGAACGCTCGATGAATTATAGAGTACTGAGAAAATAGGATGTACTCTTCCAATGATAGTGAAAGCCATCAAAAAGAGCCCGACTCCAGAGTTTGGAAGCTCTTCTTACCCTTGGGTAATTCTTTTCAGTACACAGATTATGGTCAGTGTTATCACTTCATAAAGAGCTGTGCTCAAACGGAGCAAGGCTCTGACCCTCGTCAGCTGGGGACTATACACATGTGTTTTACCTCCTTACATCTTAATTTCCTCAGATGTGAAATGTGGTTGATGACAGTTTTCGCCGAGTTGTGAGAATTAAATGAGATAATGTTTTTAAATGCTTGGCAAGGTGCTTAGCACTTGGCAGACCATAAAAGGAATTCTTACAAGTACTATTATTGTTAGAATTGCTATTTTTATATAGGATGGCCCCAGAAAGGATGGCAACTGGGGAGTGGCATCTGCCTGGGTTGAATGCAACAAACTTTCTGATGCTACCAATAATATATGTGCAGTATTTTCTCTTCACTAGATGGTGTCCTCACTCATGATCTCTGGTAGTCCCTCAGGTCAGTGTGAGGCAGGTGTTACAGCTCCAAGTTCTCTGATGCAAACAGCCGCAGAGGGTTTCCATGATATGCCCTTGGCTTGTGGCCAGTAAAGAAATGGGAAATTCTGTGTCTCGGTTTTATGTCCATTATGCTGCATTCAAATACCTACTGTCTTCTGATATTTCACTGAATTCCCTCCCTAAAACCTTGCTTTCCTTAGGTTTTTTAAAAAAAGATTTTATTTATTTATTGATGAGAGACCAAGAGAAAGAGACACAGAGGCAGAAGCAGGCTCTCTGCAGGGAGCCCGATGTGAGGCTCAATCCCAAAACTCTGGGATCACGTCCTGAGCCAAAGGCAGATGCTCAACTGCTGAGTCACCCAGGCATCTCATTTTCTTAGTTCTATGATGAAAGAAATTTGCTTCAAATTAAAAAAAAAATATCACAGAACATCAGGCAATATGAGTAATAATGTAGAGACCAACACTTCACACCCCCAAACAGGTCAGGCTGGAAACCGGTTTTCTCAAAAAGGGGAGACACTCAAAGTCCAAAGCTAGTAAATATTGATAGCCGAATCCAGATGGTCCATGTCTTGTGGAAATGTTTTTTAATGTGTCATGTGGCTTCTCAGACAGATCCACTGATTTGTTTCTCTGCGTGTGTGTGTGTGTGTGTGTGTGTGTGTGAGGGTGTGTTGTGCCTACTGTAAGTGTAAATATGTCATTTGTTTGTGGCTCCACCTGTCTGTTACTTCAGAGTGGACAAGGGCCTCCTTTCTGTGCAAATGTAGTAGAGCCAGCATTCCTGAGGGAGCGGGTATTTGCTACGAGCGGGTACTACGATATTGTCGCAAACACAGGCAAGGTCTTGTGATAAAATGCACTCTGTAGCCAGAGCTGCTACAACCATTTAGAAGTCCAAGCTCATTAAAAAGGTACAGCAGGAATTTCCTGCAGGATCCTGCCAAATTGGACAATTGTCTAATAATTGCCCCATATCTTAGATGTCGCTATTCAGGGTAGCTGGAGAGTATATTGGCCAAGTGAGAACTTTACTCCAATCATGTTAAGCAAATAGTGACAACATCAACCCATCAACAGAAGTCATCAGGCTTGTGAGAAATGAAATATTGTCCAGTTCACCAATCTAAATAACTGTGGCTATGGCTGGGCAGATTGTATAAACAAATACTAAAACTTCTCTCCTCCATGAAATATTCACCTGTTGTCTGCTGCCAAAACCAATAAACCACCTCCTTGGCTGAGTCATCTAAACATTTCCTTTGACAGCAGCAGCTTTCAACTCTAACTGCAAAGCCAAGCTGCGTGACAAATATACCACCAGTCCTATCTTTGGATATGAGTGATGCTTTCTATCAGCCCATTAAAAACATACCCTGCTGTTATGGATGAAGTGCCAATAGTTTTGGTAAACACAGTGAAAAGAACAATGGATCATTTTTCCATGGTTCTGAAACCTGTGGATGGATCTTGTTAAAAAGACTTAAATGGTGTTATAAAGTCATGAAATAAACATTTCTTCCCCCATGATTGCCCCTTCCATATATGTGCACACACGAACACATGCCATCTCCATTACAAGTTATGTGCTGGATATGGGGTTAAATCCCACAGGATCTGTCCCACAGATGATTTTGAGGCCTGCCTGATGCCCCCTTTCCTCTTGGGGCCTCTACACTAAACGTGGTCTGTAATTTATAGACTGCAAGTTACCCAAAGTTCACATGACATTTTCCAGATTCTCTCAGCAATAGCTCTGTACAAGTTTGACCGGTTTCTAAATCCATCCTCTGTGGATGCGGTACATCCACATTTCAGCACAGTAATACTTTCTGTGTTTCTGTGTATCTGTGTAAATACTTTCTGTGTTTATACTTCTGTGCAGAGTATAAACTCTCATACTTAGCATGGCTAGGAGTAGTTAGTCAGAACACCCTGGTAAAGGAGGAATTATAAAGATTCCAGACATGAACCGTAACTATTTTATTTCCATTTCAAAAACATGAATGGGGCCAAGTTGTGCCTTATCACCTTTCTTACATAAACCATGTATTGTTGGGATCCCTGGGTGGCGCAGCGGTTTGGCGCCTGCCTTTGGCCCAGGGTGTGATCCTGGAGACCCGGGATCGAATCCCACGTCGGGCTCCCGGCATGGAGCCTGCTTCTTCCTCCGCCGGTGTCTCTGCCTCTCTCTCTCTCTCTCTCTGTGACTATCATAAGTAAGTAAAAATTAAAAAAAAAAACATGTATGGTTATTTGCAGTTAATTATTTAAAGTAGAGCTTTTGCAAAGCAATGTGAGCACAGAATTTTGCTAGACTTTTAAGATTTTATTTATTTATTATTGAGAGACACACACACACACAGAGAGGCAGAGACACAGGCAGAGGGAGAAGCAGGCTCCATGCAGGGAGCCCGACGTGGGAGGGTCTCCAGGATCATGCCCTGGGCCGAAGTCAGCACTAAACCTCTGAGCCACCCGGGCGCCCTTTGCTAGATTTTTTTTTTTTTTTTTTTTAAGATTTATTTATTTATTTATAAATGATAGACATAGAGAGAGAAAGAGAGAGGCAGAGACACAGGAGGAAGGAGAAGCAGGCTCCATGCCGGGAGCCCGACGCAGGACTCGATCCCGGGACTACAGGATCACTCCCTGGGCCAAAGGCAGGCGCCAAACCGCTGAGCCACCCAGCGATCCCCTGATAGACTTTTTTAAATGAAAAAGTGCCAATACTTTACAATTGTTTCTTCCATTCCCAATTTGAGAACAGCATTTTAATGTCTTATGGGGTGCTTCCAAAATATCCAGCTTAATTTTATTATACTCAGCAGCTGCTGTCTCTTCATATTGATACATTAGTTTCATAATACTTGATTATAGAGTAATAGATATAAATGATATAAACAGTTTTAGAAAGTGCAGAAATCTGTGCTTAGGCTAAAGAGCAGTTTGCTATTCTCAAGCTTTCTGTACTGCCATGAATATCAGTCACTGTGCTGAATTGGTTAATTCAGTGTTGGTTAATTCATCAAGTGAAGGGTGAATAAGGTAGCTTCTTTATTTCTTATTAAAAAAAGGATGATGGATGGGCTGCTCTTCCCTCTATACACGTTAAAAAAATTAATATACTATTTTTTTAGAACAGTTTTAGGCTCACAGCAAAATCGAACAAGAAAGCAGAGAGAGTTCTCCCACAGATCCCCATATACACGTACGCACACATGCACACATAGAGCCTCCGTCTCTGTCAGTCTCCCAGCACCACAGGATGATATATTTATTATAATCAATGAACCAGCATTGACACATCATTATCAACCAAAGATTTGGGGTTAAATTGGGGGTTTACTCTTGGTGTTATATATTCTATGTGATGTCTTCTATCAACTCATTAAAAACACATCCTGCTGTTGTGGGGATTTTGACAAATGTAGAAAGACAAGTTTTCACCCTTATAATATACAGAATAGTCACACTACCCAAAAAATCCTCTGTGCTATACATGTTCACCTCTGTCTCCACACCAAACCCCTGGCAACCAGGGATCTTTTCTCTCCCTTCATGGTTTTAGCTTTTCCAGATGTGTATAGCTGGGATCAGACACTATGTAGCCTTTTCAGATAGACTGGCTTCTTTCACTTAGGATTGTGCCTTTAAGTTTCTTCTCTGTTTTTGTTTAGCTCCATTCTTTTTAGTGCTGAGTTATATTCCATATTCTGAGTGTACTGCAGTTTGTCTAGTCACTTAGAAGGAGATGTTGGTTGCTTTAGACTTTTTTGCTTTGTTTTGTTTAGTTTTGAGAGAGAGAGAGAAAGCAGATGGGGGAGGGAGGTGTAAAGAGAGAGGGAGAGAAAGAGAGAGAGGCAGGACTTGATCATGATCACAACCCTGAGATCATGACCAGAGCCAAAGCAAGAGCCCACTGCTTAACCAACTGAGCCACTCAGTCACCCTGCTTTACACCTCTTCTTATTTAAAATTTTATGTTGATATAATGATAGATTTGCTTTCAGTTGTTAGAAATAATATAGGAGGGAGATCCCATGTACCTTTTAAGTAGTTTCCTCCCATGACAACCACTTGCAAAATAATAGTACAAGACAACAACCAGGTTATTGACATTGATACGATGCACTGAACTTATTCAATTTTCTTTAGCTTTACTTGCACTCATTTGTGTGTTTAGGTATACGATTTTAACACAGGTGTAATTTTGTGTATCACAGTCCTGACCCTGAACAGTTCTGTCATCACAAAGTACCCCTTTGACCTTTTATATCCACGTCCACGTGACTCTTCCTTCATTCTCCCCCCACCCACCACACCTTGCAACCACTAACTTGTTCTCCATTTCAGAATATTAATAAATGCAATCATACAGTATGAAAGATTTTTAATAACAGCTTTACTGAAATTAAATTTAAGAACACAAACTCTAACCTTCTAAAATGTATACAGTCCTGAGGTTTTTTTTGTTTTGTTTTGTTTTGTTTTTTTGTATATTTTCCAGGTTGTGCAACCATCATCACTAAGTACAAGTAGTTAAATACCCCATACCCATTAGCAGTCATGTGTCATTCCCACTTTACCTAGCCCAATGACTAATGAATGGTAGCAATGTCATAAGGTGAGAGAGATTGGTAATATTCTAAGTTAACTACACTACACATTAGGCAGAATACTGTGATTTGAAGGTAAATTTAAATTAGATGAATATTAGAAACTCTATAACAGTTATGAAAGTAAAGAACAGATGTATAATTTATGCATTAAGGACAAAGATGAAATGGAATCTTAAAATGCTCAATTAAAACCAGAGAAGGTAGGATAAATGGAGAGAACCAAAAACAAATACAAAGAGTAGAAAACGATTACACAATTTACTGATCTTAGTCAAAATATTTTAATATTACATTAAATGTCAAAAAAACAAAATTCAGCTGATTAACCTTGAAGATCTAATTGGCTTTATTAAATGATTCATGAGTCCCACAAACATCTCCTCTAGTAAGTAGAGGGGAGCTCTGAGGAGTTGTATAAAATGGAAGGAATTTATAGGAGAGAGGGTGGGGTAAGAAAATTATTAGTAAAAGAAAAAGATTGTTCCAGGCAAGGTCTTTCCCTTAGAGGAAGAGCAAGTGGGTTTATCATGCAGATTACCTCATATTCCTTTGGGGAGTGGGGAAGGCCAGGGTGGCAGATTACTTCATTGAGGTCAGAGAATTCAGATCCTCCTGGTTAAGACTACATTTCTAGGAGAGGTTGAAACTGCAGTTAGACTAGGTATTAAATCCTGGTTTGGGGACTCAGCCTGAGTGACACCATTTTGGGCCTATGGTTTTCTTTTTAACTATGTATATGGCCCAAATGCACAAATTAAAAAACAAACAAACAAGCATTGTCAGAATGGATGAAAAGCAAGACCCCCCCCACCAAAAAAAAAAAAAAAAAGAAAAGCAAGACCCAGATATATATTGCCTGCAAGAAACCCACTTTAAATATGCAAAGACATTACGGGATGAGCACTGGGTGTTATACTATATGTTGGCAAATCGAACTCCAATAAGAAGTATGCAAAAAAATGAAATAAATAAATAAATATGAAAAGACAGGTTAAGAACAAAGGAACGGAGAAAAACATACCACGGTAACACTAAGCCAAGGGAATACGGAATATCTATATTAATTTCTGATAAAGCAGACTTCAGAATAAGGCAAATGGTAAAAAATAAAGAGAGGTGTTACGTAATAACAGGAGCCAACAAAGATCTAACAATCCTTACTGTGTATGCATCTATCAACACAATATCAAAATCTATGAGGCCAAACCTGATAGAACTGGAAAAAGAAAACAAACAAAACCCCAAATACCCATTTCTCTGTCTTCTTGCAATGCCCAGGCCCAGATTTATTAATGCCTTTTTCTTAAGCTTTAATTATCATGCCACATATGGCTAATAGAGTCAGATAGACGTTAGTGGCTGCCCAAGCACTCATGCTCATTCGCTATTTTATTGGTCTAATTCATTGCAGCCTGGATTTGCAGTATACAGATTACCTTTCTAGAAAGGACTCCTTAGGTTCAAAGCATGATCTTCTCATGACTCACCATGTATCTTAGGGCCAGTTACTTATCTCTTGCAGCATCAATATCCTCATATTTAAAACATGGTTCCTAAAAATAACCTACTTCAGCTGTTTTGTACATTAAATGAGATGATCTACCCAAAGTTCCTGACATGTAGAGGAGCTCAACAAATGTTTCTGGTCATTACTATTTTCATCAACCATGAAAGCCCCAATGTACTTGCCTCTAAGTTAGGGAGAGTAATAGTACCTATGTCATAGCACTCTGAGGGATTTAGGTCATCTACTGCTGTGTAATAAATCAGCTCTAAATTTAGTAACATAACATGAATACTACTTACTATACTGTCAGGACATGTAGCTCAGGAATTCAGATAAGACACAGTAGGCAAGGTCTCAGCTAGGGAGACTCAAATGGCAGGGACTGGACAAGTCAGAAGGTGTCTTTTTGTTTATGGGAATGGCACTGACACTTGGATCACTCAGAGGGTGGGCTCAGATGCAACTATCTACTGAAGTGCCTGTATGTGGCACCTCTATGTAGCTTGGGCTTACCACTAAATGGGAGCTGGATTTTAAGAGGGGTGACCCAATAGGAAGTATACAAAGAGAGCAAGACAGAAGTTGTAAGTATTCAGAGCCAGCCTCAGAAGACATGCACTCTGCCATAGTCAATTGGTTATAATTAAGTCACTAAAACCAGTTCATACTGAAGATGGAGATTAATTAGTTCATACTTCTTGATGGGATAGGAAAACAACACAGGACAAAAGTGCATGTAGGATGGGTGACAATATTGCAACCATGTTTGGAAAGAACATATTACACAGAAAGTGCATAAAATTCACTTCACACATTGTAGGTACATAGTAAGAACTCAATTAAAAGTAAGTTTTTATTATTGTTTTTATTATTATGCTGATCTTTACAAAAAACACATTTCTACTCCTGAGGAACTTATAATTTAGTAGACAAAAATTATGGAAGGCAATGCATGTAATAGAATGTTATGAGAAAGTCCCATAATGGTTACAATGGAGTCTCAGAGGAAGTGACTATTAATTCTCTCATGGGTGTAAGCAGCAGCTCTAAAGTACATGGACCTTCCTTTAGTTGACTTTATCCAAAGTAGGCAGACGAATTTCTTTTCTTTTTTAAGATTCTATTTATTTATTTATTTATTTATTTATTTATTTATTTATTTATTTATTTATGAGAGATGGAGAGAGAGAGAGAGAGAGGCAGAGACACAGGCAGAAAAAGAAGAAGCAGCTTCCATGCAGGGAACCCGATGTGGGACTTGATCCTGGAAATCTGAGATCTCACCCTGAGCCTAAGGCAGATGCTCAACCACTGAGCCACCCAGGCATTCCCGCAGAGGAATGTCTTATGCAGTGTCTTAGTGAGCTAGAAATAAAGTCTCAGAGCAATTCTTATTCCTGTCCTTGAACCCAGCTCCTTATCACTGTTTTAGAACTGCCAAGTTGGGTCTTACTGTCTTGAGCAATACTCACTAAATTGTCTGACTGATCCTCTTGCAATGAGATTTATAAATAGAAAATTCTTGCTTCTCTGGCTATATACAGAGCCTCATCTAAGTACAAAGAGACCACTCAAAATACTGGGTTTCCATTCACCCAGAAATGAAGCAGAGGGCTGAGAAGGCTCACTCTACTGGAAGAGCCACACTTGGGAAGGTGTAGAGCCTGCCTGTGGTCAGGGAAGGTGGTCAGCTTGAAGCTACTAGGTGCCAGACTCAAAATGAATCATGGCAAGGGGAAGAACAGAGAATATAATAAACCTCGTCATGTTACATTCCATGTACTTTTCTTATGGCCCTGAGATTGTTGGCCTTCGTGTTACAACTAATTGGGCATTTAACAGAACTACCTTCCCTACCCTTCTATCCTTACCAAAATAACAAGCTCCTGAGGGGGTGGATGCTGCACCTTTGTAATTTCAGTTTACCGGAAACATAGTGGAACCTCAATAAACGTTTAACAAATAAAGAAAGATCCTTTATTTTCTTGTCCAAGGACATGCCACAACATCTCTTTTATATTTTAATATTTAATAAGAATTACTCACCCAATTTCCCAATCCCCAAATCACATCACATTTTTTTGGGGGAAAATTAACCACTTGGCTTGTCATGTTTAATTTGTGTGTGTGTGTGTGTGTGTGTGTGTGTGTGTGTGTGTATGTGAGCGCGTGCATGCATCACGCATGTGTGGATATGTGTACTAAGGAAGAAGGTTGATGGGTAATTAATAGCCACAAAGCCTGATATAGATATTCTTAACAAAATAGAAGTCTGGCATCAATGTTCATAAAGTTCATCTTTTTCAAGAGTGAACTGGAGAGAAGGCACCCACATAGAGGAGCTCCTTTTCTCCATGGAGAGAATAATTGTTCTCTTTCTCCCTACAAGAAGCCTCAGTGGGAATCTCAGATGACTTGGGTGATGGAAAAATATTTATAAATGCTTTCCTTTTGCTCCTGAGGAGATATTCTGGTCTATTTCCATATATCTTCAAGTGAGTTTGGCTGGAGGAGGAGAGGGAAGAATTTTCAGGCATGGGGTTGAAGTTGTATGTCAAACTGCCTGAGTTGGAATAGAGTGTGCTAGTGTCATTCTAAAGCAGTCATCAGGAACTCTAAGCCAGTTGCTCACTAGTTTTGATGTTTCTGAATATCCTCGTTCCAAAACCCTCGTATTAATGTTTGTCAATGCACAGAACATTTTGGAGTTCACTAAAGATATAAATTGCTTTCTAGGTAATTTCATTTTTGTGTCACGTACAGCCATCAATGCCTAAGTTGAAGTCAATTCATTTTGAAAAATGCCTTTTGCACTTTCCATCTTCCTTGCCACTAGTTGTCTATTTGGGATTTAGGAGGGGCAAATGGCTTGTGATGCCCTAAAGTGTGAACCATTGTTGGAGTCAAGGCACAGATGCAAAGTGCAGTTTAACTATATTCCATCTTCCACTGAATCACCATATAGTGGTGGGAATATTTATGTTTCACGTCCACATTTTATGAGGCATTGGAAGAATAAGAAGTAGCCAGGAGAAAGAACAAATTTTTCTTTCAGAGACTGCTATAAAGCAGTCATGTACAGCTATCACTTAATGTATAGAATTTTTAAGACTATTCCTGTTAAAGAAAAAATTATTCATGACACTTGTTAAAGATGGCAAGGAAGACTTTGTTTAAGTCTACAAGGGGGCTTTGTAGTAGGGGAAAGAGATTGGGCTCAACTCCGAACACAATAAGAAAAAGTGGGAATTTATAGTCAAGGAGCAGGGGTCGGAGGTTGGTTGGTGAATGGAAAATTGCTAAAATGTAGTGTAATTCTTTACTAAACTGACCTACTTGGATTTTAGACAGGCTAAGGTGATAGAATATCAAGGGTAGGGAATTTCTGCTAAACTGATTCAGCAGAATTCTTTCTAAAAATGGAATGAATAGATCAAGGATAGGCCCTTGATTAAGGGCTTAGCTCAAGGTCAAGGCCTACTCAGGAGAACTCACAGGAAACTCCTTCCAGTTTACTGGAAGAGAGTCTTTGTCATTTTTGTCATCCTCCAAATCTGTTCTCCAAAATATTTCACTCTACCCAACTAAATATCCTTTCAAACATTGATGACATTTAGTGACTAATCAAAAGGCAAATTATTCTGAAGTTGAAAATATTATTTTGGTAAACTCTATCTCCTTTCTTTAATGTAAGTTTGTTGATAGGATATGTTCCTCACCTTTATTATGGAATGAATTTCACTGCCTAAAGTTTTTATTTAATAATTAAATTTTTATTACAGATGTTAATTAATTCGTTAATTTTTAAAAAGAATCCTATTATGGGCCAATATGTCTCTTTTTTAAAAAGTACATTCAGAGGCACCTGGGTGGCTTTGTATGTTAAGCATCTGCCTTCGGCTCAGGTCATGATCTCGGGGTCCTGGGATCAAGCCCTTCATCAGGTTCCTTGCTCAGCAGGGAGTCTGCTTCTCTCTCTTTCTCTCTCTCTCCTCCTCCCTCTGTTCATGCTTTATCTCTCTCAAATAAATAAATAAAATCTTTTAAAAAATACACTAAAATTAACTCAAAGAAGATCACAGAACTACATGTTTGAACTAAAACTATAAAACTCCTAGGAGAAAACACAGGAGTACATCTTTGTAACCTTGGGTTAAACAACAGCTTCTCATATCTAAAGCCCATGAGAAAGGGATGTCTGGGTGGCTTAGTGGTTGAACATTTGCCTTCGGTTCAGGGCGTGCTCCTGGTTTGGGATTGAGTCCCACATCGGACTTCCTGCGGGCAGCCTGCTTCTCCTTCTGCCTATGTCTTTGCCTCTCTCTCTCTCTCTCTGTCTCTCATGAATACACAAATAAAATCTTAAAAAAAAATCCATGAGAAAAAAAGAAAATAACAGACAAATTGGACTTCATCGAAACTGAAGACTTCTGTTCATTAACATGAAACATTTTGTTCATTGTTTTAATGATCATGTGAAAGGAAACCTACTTCAAACTTAGAGGCATAAATAGTGATGAACTAACTAGGCTCACAGCTTCTGTGAGTGAGAGATTCAGGCAGGACACAATGGAAATGGCTTCTCTCTCTGCACAACAGTACCTAGAGCTTCAAATGAGTACATTCAAAAAGCTAGAGGTGACTGCGGGGCTTGGGTGGCTCAGTCAGTTAAGCATCTGAACTCTCGGTTTCAGCTCAAGTTATGATCTCAGGGTCGTGAGACTGAACCCCAAGTCGGTTCTGTGTGGAGTCTGCTTGTCCCTCTGCCTCCCCCTATACCCTTCCCTTCACTCTCTCTCTCAAATAAATAAATAAATAAACAAACAAACAAATAAATAAATAAATCTTTTAAAAAAGAGCTAGAAGTGACTTTAATTGTTAAACCCTGTAATCATCTAGAAGCTTCTTCACTGACAAGTCTGTTTCCTGGGCTGGGATGAGTTGAAAGCTGGACTACACTGTTATTATTAATTGGAGTGCCTCAGGTGGCCTTTCCATGTGACATGGGTTCCCTCCCAGCATGGAGTCTCAGGTCAGTTTAGGGCTACAAGTCAGGTCAGTTTAGGTCAGTTTAGGGCTACAAAGACCAAATGGTCCAGTAATGCCCTAGTCACAGAAGGTTACTTAGTGCAGTTCTTCCAATTTTTGTTCCCTGAAGCAGTCAGAAGCTCAAGCAAAAGATACAGGACAAAGGCCATAACCTCTTGATGGGGGCAATTTTTAAATAATTTGCAGCCATGTTTTAAAATTTCTGCAATTGTCAAGGGAAATAGCCACTCAATAAAAAGATTCAGTCACTAGTCAGATAGCTGCTCAATTGGGAAGGAAATGATTGGACCTTACGGAGACTTTTGTGGAATATTACTCAAAAGTCTTTCATATTTATATTTGCACTTCAGGTCATCTATTAATATTCACCTCTGCAAATTCGTAAACTATTATCTTGAGAAGTCAATCTCATCTGAGCTTGGCTACAATGAATTAGTTTCTGAATCAGAAGCCAGAGTGCCCTAGAAAATATTTCTAATTTACCAACTCATGCTCAGGACTTGACTAAGAGTCCCCACACATATGGTAGCATTGCATCTGTATAATGGAGGAGTGACCATATTTACAGTCAGACAGACCAGGTTTCTAGTTCCAACTTCACTTTTGTATGGCTCTGGGTAATTCCTCTTAATTGCCTAAGCAACTAGTTCCTCTTTTGTAAAATAGAAATAATAAAGCATATCTTGCTGAATCATGGGGAATTTGGAGATATAGGTATAAATTTACAGCTCACCTTACATTTTTACTAAATGGTAGTTATTATTAAATGCCAATGAAACCTTAGAATGAAAGTTATTTTTAATAAGAGAAAATTCTAAAAAGCACCATCAATTCAAAGTTCTGTCCTCCTTACTATTTCAAACAATGATATTCACACAAAGCCCTTAAATCTTCTAATAAATGTTTACTAAGAACACACCATGTGTCAGGCACTATGTTTCAAGTTGGAAGTACACCAGTGGACAAAATCAGACAGGTTACAACTAATGATGGGAAATAGTTCACTGAGAGTCACTGAGGTCCCAAGGGTAGTCATGGTAGAAGAGGAGACAGGCAGGATTTGACACTCACTCTGCATTCTTTAGCCTCTCCTCATTTGATTTTCCATAAAAATTAGGGGTAAATTTTTACATTTGGCTGTTAGAAGAAAAAGTCAAAGAGATCTGGGCAGATAAATTCAACAGCAAACTGACCAACATAGCCTGGGGTGGGTCAGACAACATTTCCCTCTAGGATAATAAGATCCTGGCTTTCATCAGCCTGGTACTTCAGGACTTTCTGTTCTCAGGGTTTTCTCCAGGCAGCTGTAAATGTGACTGTGGCTTCCTTGGGTCCAGACTCTTTCCTGATGGCCAGGACCCCTCTTTGCCCCTGATGGGGTGGCCAACAGAGTCTCATCCACTCTGCTTCTGTATATCCTTCCTCCAACAGCAGTGGACTTCCTGTGAGTTGTTTACTGGAGCAGATGTCTTCTTGAGGGAAATGACTTCAGTTCCTCACTTACGGTGTTGGAAAAGTGAGAAAGAGCTAATCTTCCATCTTTTATGTAACACAGCATCTCTCCTCAGACTTTGAACATTATTATTGTCCCAAAGTTATCACAGTTGAAGCCATCTGGAGGTGTAACTAAAAAGTAATTAGATGGAAATGATTCTCTTTTCCCAATGCAATGTGAGGTCCTCAGATGTCTAGGGCAAGAGGTCAGATCCACATGCACAGTAATTATTTGACCCCCCAATTTGGTGGATCTATGTGGCTATACGTGGGTTGGTTTAAACCAAAAATTTTATATTCTTTTTTCAAAAAAAATTATTATAAAAGTTAAAGCTGAACTGTTCTTCTACAGTTGTAGTATCTTACCCACCACACAAATAGCTCAGAAAAGTCTCACCAAACCACCTCCATGTCCTTTCCCATCCCAGCCACCACCCAAGGCTTTCACATGAGAACACTTCCAGCCCAAGAACTGAGTCTGGCAGCTATTGACTCAACCCTTTGTTAAGGAGGACATGGGACTGTGATTTCTGGCCTGAAGAGTTCAGTCTGTAATAGATGAGGTGTCTGGGGAAAGCCTCAGGGAAAAGAGAAATGAGTAAACAGGCTCTGGACTGAACCTCCAGACACCCTTCACTTGACCTATGGGGCCTGTGGAAGACATGGAGGTTTTTGCTCCAATGGCTTTAGCATTTTCCAATTGTCCATGGATTTGGAACATTTTTTGATATATGTCAGCTACTTTCATATTGCAATACCAAAATTCATTTCTTCAGCACATCTCTCCTTTGAATTATGCTGTCCCAAGTGGTGGGAAAACATTATTTAAATTAAACTAAAAAAAATTTCAGTCCTTAAGCTGCAAGCCAAGGTCTTCACAAGCCAAAAAAAGCTCTCACTTTTGATGAAAAATGTAATTCCCATGTAAAATTAAATGGCAGGCAGACCTGGGATGTGTTATTGTATGATGTTTGAAGGAAAGATCAACATCATTTAAGCAGAGGGTTCAAGTGATTTTCAAGTAACACAAAGCTAATGATTATTACCTGTTATAGGAGAAGAGAGGCCAGTGCAGTGCATGAGTGCTTGGGGCTCAGTTGACTGCAGCAGGAGGCAGCTGAGAGAGGAAGCCAAATAGGAGATCTCAAAGTAAGAGGAAGGCCCAAGAAGAGATTCCAACAGCATGACTTAGAACCTTGAACAAGAAAGAGACTAAAATCTCAGACATTTTTCAGATAAGAGTGCAGGCTGGTATAACCTTGAGAAATTTACCTACTTATTAGAAGATTTGAAGGCTTTATGTGAATATTATTGTTTTACACAGTTAGGAAGACAGAACTGTGAATTGATAGTGCTGTTTAAAATTTACTATTATTAAAAATAACTTATATTCTAAGGTTTCATCTGATATATTTATAATAGCTACCATTTAATATTTAAGATGTTCTCTCATCTGTTAAATGACAATTTGACCTTATCTCATGAGGATGTCATGAGGATTGAATTAGATTATGTATATACATATAAAACATACATGATGCTTGGCATCATGCTTGACACATAATAAATATTACTATAAACAGTAGTTATCAGCATTACATCACCATTACATAGCCTGTTTCTGAAAGTAAAATGTATTACTCCAAGAATAACTTTGAAAATGTAGAGAAGAACCAACAGGATGTAAAACAGATTGTGTTGGACACATCCTTGCTTTTAAAACATTACCTTGCATAGTTTCACTATTATTGATAATGTTTCTGTAAACATCAGGGGTTCATGTAACCTTTTTACTTAGTATTTTTGTGTCCTTTGGGTAAATAACTAGTAGTACAATCATAGATCTATGGTAGTTTTATTTTTAACTTCTTAAGGAACTTCCATACTGTTTCCTAGAGTGGCTGCACCAGTTTGCATTCCCACCAGGGGTACAAGAGGGTTCCCCTTTCTCCACATCCTTGCCAATACCTGTTGTTTCCTGTGTTGTTGATTTTAGCCATTCTGACCGGTGTGAGGTAAATTTCATTGTAGTTTTGATCTGTATTTCCCTGATGGTGAGTGATGTTGAGCATCTTTTCATATATCTGTTGGCCATCTGGATGTCTTCTTTGAACAAATGTCTATTCACGTCTTCTGCTCAATTTTTAATTGGATTATTCATTTTTGGAGTGTTGAGTTTCATAAGTTCTTTGTACATTTTGGATACTACCCCTTCATCAGATACATCATTTGCAAATATTTTCTCCCATTCAGTAGGCTGCTTTAGTTTTGTTGATTGTTTCCTTTGCTATGCAGAAGCTTTTCATTTAGCCCATGTCCCTTGGGCTAATGAATGGATAAAGTCAGTCCCTTGACTGATGAATGGATAAAGAAGATGTGGTCTACATGTACAATAGAATATCACTCAGCCATCAAAAAGAATGAAATCTTGCCATTTGCAATGACATGTATGGGACTAGAGAGCATTATACTAAGTGAAATAAGTCAGTCAGTCAGAGAAAGACAAATACCATATGATTTCCTTCATATGTGGAATTTAAGAAACAAAACAAATGAGCAGGGAAAAAAGAGAGAGGCAAACAGACTCCTAACTATCGAGAGCAAACTGATGGATATCAGAGAAAAGGTGGGCTAGGGGGCGGGTGAAAGAGATGATGGGGATTAAGAAGAGTACTTGTGATGAGCACCGAGTGTTGTGGAAGTGTTGAAGCATTATATTGTACACCTGAAACTAATATTACACTGTATATTAACTAACTGGAATTTAAATAAAAACTTTAAAAAGTCAAACATTACCTTGCAATAAAAGGAATGACAAAGAACCCAAGTAATATCAGTAGATGAAACTCTCCAAGAGGTTAATGTGTAGTAAGCAGAGTATTGTCCCTCCCAAGGATGTCCACACCTAACCTCTGGAAACCAGATATGTTACCTTACATAGCAAAAGGGACTTTGAATATGTGATTAAGATTATGTACCATGAGATGGGAAGATTACTCTGCATTATCTGATTAAGCCCAATCTAATTAGATGAATCCTTAAAAGTGGAAGAGAGAGGTAGAAGAGTGGGTCAGAGAGAACATGGGAAGGATTCACCCACCAGCATTGTTGGCTTTGAAGATGGAAGAAAAAGGCCACAAGCCAAGAATTGCAGCAACTTAGAGAAGTTAGAGATGGCCCTTAGCTTAAGATCAGAAAGAAATTAGAGACCTCAGTCCTGCAACTCCAAAAAACAGAACTCTTCCAAAGATCTGATTAAGCAGGAAAGGGATTCTCCCTCCAGAAAAGAATGCAGCCTGCCAACACCTTGGTTTCAGTTTGGTGAGACTATACTGAATTCTGATCCACAGAACTGTAAAATAATAAATTTATAACATCTAAGTCATTAAACTTATGGTAATCTATAGGCATCATCTGGAGACTAATACTATATCCAAAATTAAAAGATGTTTTCTTAGACGGCAGAGAGTTCTCTGTCACTGGACATTTTGGACATCACCTATGATCCATACACTGTTTTTTTTAATTTGAGGGAAAGAGATACAGAGAGAGCAGAGTGTGGAGGGGGAGAGGGGCAGAGGCAGACGGAGAGAGAGAGAGAATCCCAGGCAGACCCCTTGCTGAGCACATGGAGCCAGACTCAGGGCTTGAACTCATGACCCTCAGATCATGACCTGAGTGGAGATCAAGAGTAGATACTTAATCAACTGTACCACCCTGGCACCCCAATCCATACACTATTTTAGTTTCTTCTTTAAAACTCAAAATATCAGGAAGCCTGGTGGCTCAGCATTTGAGCACCTGCTTTCAGCCCAGGGCGTGATCCTGGAGTCCTGAGATCGAGTCCCACATCGGGGTCCCTATATGGAGCCTACTTCTCTCTCTGCCTATGTCTCTCCCTCTCTCTGTGTCTCATGAATGAATGAATGAATGAATGAATGAATGAATAAATAAATAAATAAATAAATAAATAAAATCTTTTTTAAAAACTCAAAATGTCTTAGTAAACCATTCACTGTTCACATTTTATGACTGAGTAAAATTTGGAGGTTTGCAGAGGAAAATTAGTAAATTATACAACACTAGATCGTAGTTTTTCTGACTTCAAACTTCATGTTGTGATAGTATATCACTCTTCCTTCTCTATGCTTGATGTATTCAGGGGGGTATTTAGTTGTGAATATTAAAGCAATAAGTGAGGAGTTGAACTCACATATTTATTCTAGCTCTGAGACCTTTTAAAATTAAGATGATAGGGGTTTTTTCCCCTTGCCTTTCCACAGAGAATTTGCCATTGTACAAATGAATATTTATATTTTGTTTCTTTTTACCCCAATGCCCAAAGCTAACTTTCTCTCACACCATCCCTACATCCCTACAGCTGATGCTGTCCTTACAAACCCTTATATCTGATTTGTCAAGATTCTCAAGTTACCTGTAAGAACACAAATTCACTGTCAATAACAGGAGATCTTTTCTTAATCATTTAAGTCAGAACTTTGAAGCTTGCTAGACAATGAATGTGTCCAGTGAGAGGAGGGACAGGTGATTGCATAGTCTCAGTTATATCTCTTGGCCTCATCTAATCATTGGGATCTTTCCTCATCTCTTTAGTTCATGCATTTCTTTTCTACCTGGCATATTCTGCTTCCCTAAATCCAACATAACACCATGAAGACGTGAGGAATAACCCAAGCCTACCTTCTTTTGTCTTTTTTTGTAGAGGTTTGGAACCAGATGGCCTACCTAGACTCAGAGCTGGCCTTGCCATGTGCTAACTAGCCTTGAGTGATCTATGGAACTACTCTAACCCTGAACTTGCTCAATTCTAAAGGATATAATAACAGCAGATGTCTCCCAAGATTTAGTGGAGAAGCATTGCAATCTGACATGTAAAGCTCTTAGTAGAGTATCTACAATAATGTATATTCTAAAAATTACTGTTGTGTTTTTTCACTGTTGCTGTCATTAATGGAATGATAACTTTTCATATGAGTTCTTTCAGATTTTCATCCTTGTGCCAGTGAAGTCTAGAGAGCTAGGGATTTGTTGTGGGTATAGAGCTCAGAGAGGCCCAACCTGGGGCATATGGTAGCCAGCAGCCAAAGGTGGCTACCCAGCTCTTGAAATGCGAGTAGTTTAAATTGAGATGAGTGTAAGTGTACAAAACAGTACAGAAAATGAATGTTAAATATCTGTTGATAATTCTATATTAATTACATATTTAAATGATAATCTTTTAGGTATCAACCTATTCTTAAGATTAATTTCATTTGCATATTTTTCTTTTTTTAATGTGGTGACTAGTAAATCTAGAATTCCATATGTGCCTCCACCCCTACTCTTTTTCACTAGCACCAGCCTAGTGTTCATAGTGTTCACTTTCTTTTGTTTTTTTTTAAGATTTTATTTATTATTCCCGAGAGACACACACACACACAGAGAAAGAGAGAGAGAGAGAGAGGCAGAGACACAGGCAGAGGGAGAAGCAGGCTCCATGCAGGCAGCTGACATGGGACTCAATCCCGGGTCTCCAGGATCATACCCTGGGTTGAAGGTGGCGCTAAACCACTGAGTCACCCAGGCTGCCCCTCACTTTCTTATCAAATAATTCAAATACAGTTGTGCTACTCACTGGAGAAAAGACCTCCCAATCTGTTTAGAACTCAAGGGGAGGTTCTAGAAAATTACACTTTTTATAAATATTTAACGAAGCAACTTAAATTTAGTGACACAGAGAGAAGCATATAGAATTCAATAAATATTAGCTAATACTATTACCGTTACCTTCTCATAAATATTAGCTAATACTGTTACTGTTACCTTCTCTAAGTGCAAGGCTATAAATACCCTGTGCTTCAAAAGTGGGAGTCATCTAACCTACCATACAGTTGACATGTTTCTGGATGCCATAGTATATGCTGCACTCCAGGAGAATGATTATTGAACTGGTTGATCCTGGAGACAGCGTGGCTAGCCACAGGGTCATGAGGCATCTGCCTGAGTTCATAGAACCCAGTGAGGCCAACCTGTGTAACGAACCCCCCAACCCCATAATTGCAGTGTGGGGGTAAGTTGATAGGTGAGAGATTTGTGGATTGCTGATTTGAGTGGTGCAGACTGGAGGTTTGTGTGAAAATGCTGGGATTGCCTGCTCTTTCACAATATTCTCTCAGAAATGGCTGGCTTCTCTACCCTGTATCTTACCCCCCACCAAGATTTCCAGGGACCAAAGCATCTACTTGTGAGGTGCAGACCACTGGTGATTTATTTAAGGTTCTCCTGCCAAGTGGTCTCAATGTTTAACAGGTTTCCACCGGAGCATCTCATCTGCCTTTCCCCTCTCTCAGTTTCTTTACCTCCCAGTATTAGATGCTAAATAGATTAGGATGGACAATTTGGCTCACTCTGCTCCTTCCTGGCCACTGCCTATGTTAGCTCCCACAAATAAAACCTGAGCTGACAGCAGTGGAATTTATGAAGACCAGTTAAGAAATGAGGTATGCAGAACAGCACTCACAGGCAGCTGACCCTAGAAGTGTGGGGGTCTCTGTTTCCAGGCCAAATAGCACAAATGGTACGGCCTGGACCCCAGAAATTGCAACAACCAAATATGCCACACTAATTTAAAGAAAATGGTTTATTTTCTCTGGAATCCTAGGATTGGAAATATTCTATGGTGCTCAACTGCCCCTCATCCCACATAGTTTGAGTTCCCAGTTACGTTCGGGGCTGCCTCATCCTAGAGTTGGGTGCAATTATTCAAGTCCCACCCTAGAAACCCAGCTAGATCTTAAGCTCCACAGAGAATACTTCCAGAGGTCTCCCTGTATCATTTCCTTCTGATATTTTAGTTGTAGAGGAGAACAGAAGCAGTGTAAGCTTGGTAACGCCTTCCAAATCTCCAAAAAAGCTATTCCTATTCCCGTTGTATGGGCAGTCTCTTTCCCCAGAATAATGATGTGGGCAGAGTCTCCAGGGATGTGATAAAGCTCCATGGAGTTTACATTTCACTGGTGGAAGATAGCCTTGGGAGTCAAAAGGAACTGATCACGAGAGGCCAATATGCTTTCTCACACAGACTTACTTGCCCCAGAGTTCTACGTATATGGAGTCCTTCCGCACAAAAGATTGAAAACATGTTCTTTCTAGCCTTGAAATATACAATAAATAAATATGGCAAATTAACATTTGATTTCTGTTAAATATACATGATATATATACACACATATATGTATACACACATGTATTTAAATATGTACACATGGATGCCTGGGTGGCTCAGCGGATGAGCATCTGCCTTCGGCTCAGGTAGTGATCCTGGGGTCCTGGGATCGAGTCTCTCATTGGGCTTCCTGTGAGGAGCCTGCTTCTCTCTCTGACTATGTCTCTGCATCTCTTTCTGTGTGTCTCATGAATAAATAAATAAACCTTAAAAAATATGTACACATATGCACAGGTACCTGCATTTCACATGAACACATAAACATACATATAAACCTATACAAATATACATACATGTGTATGTATGTATACACACATGTGCACATATACACATGCATGAACACCCCTCCCCTGTCTATTTCAGAATCTCTACTAATATATAGGCAGTGGTGGAGGCAAAATGAAACCTGGATGAAAAGTTCATCAACTCCAACTCCTGTGGTCTGGCTGCTTGGCTTTCAGAGCTGGGCCCTGGACATCAAACAACTTTAGAGCCAGCCTATGATAGAGACATCTGTTATGCTGAGTTAAGAGCACGCCCAGAGAGGAATGCCTTGGTGGCTTGGTGGCTCAGTCGATTAAGCATCCGATTCTTTTTTTTTTTTTTTAAGCATCTGATTCTTAATTTCAGCTCAGGTCATGATCTCAGCCTGGAGCCCGTGGCTGGCTCCCTATTCAGTGCAGAGTCTGCTTATCCCTCTCCCTCCCCCTACTTGCGTGCACTCTCTTTCTTAAATAAATAAAATCTAAAAAAATAAAAAAAGAACATGCCCAGAGAGTGATGGGCTGCAGTCCCAGGAGGCTTGAGTGGAATGAGGCAAACCCCAACTTCCTTCAAATAAACTCAGCCATGCTTCATTATTAAATGCATTTTTATTTCATATGCACTGTATAGCTGTCATTGAAAGTAAACACATTCGAGGAGTGGTTGTCCTGGCAGGGAGAGGCAGGAGTGCCAAGAAAGTACTCTGCATTTCCTTCCTGCTTCAGCTGTCAAAATGACAAGTTCCAAAGCCAGAAACTGTGTTTGGATACTGAGGCATAGTAATACTAAGTTCAAGGAAAGGAGAAAAAAAACCCCAGATATGCAGCAAACAAATGATATTTGGGAAAATGCAGAAATGATATTTATCCAGCTCACCAATCTCTGCTTTCTGAGTAGAAAACCTCCACCAGTCCAGGCAATGAGCACCTCATTTGTGTGGGCAGACTGTCACCCTCTGAGTACTGGCTGAGAGAAACATCATGTAGATACAATTCATTTCTCCTCTCAGCCTCTTCCTATTTGCCCAAACAATCATCCGGTAAATTAGGGAAAAGTAACTCTGATGATAATGAAAAAAAAAATTGCCTAAGGGATTGCCTGAGTTTGCTGTGACTGCAGACAGCTCTTTAAAGACACAGACATGCTTTTAAATGAGCACATTAATGCTTTTGCAGGAATGTTGATTTACTGTGTCATAATCCACCCACTGAGCTTGATGTGTAGCAGTTTTGATTCAGCTCCTCCAGCATCAATTGTACTTGGTAATGAAGTAGAGAAGACAGTAGCCTGGCAGTCTTGGAATATGATATTTATACTTCCCAGAAACAGCACCTAAAACCTGACTTTAATGTGGAGACTAATCCTCCTTTTGGCCATCACTCCCTCTTTTGGGTTTTTTAGAGAAGACAAAACAATAGTGTTACATGACATGTACAAGTGAGTGTCGTGCTGATACATGCTTTAAACATTTTTAAGGCCTGGCTTAAAGCTGCCTAGTCCGCACATGGCAGGAGTATCACCCACAAAAGGTACATATAGGAATTGTTAGATGACTGTGTTTCTTTTAAATCAAACTTGATATTGGGGTGACTGGGTGGCTCTGTCAATTAAGCATCTGCCTTAGACTCAGGTCATGATCTGGAGATCCTGGGTTGGAGCCCAGTGTCAGTCTCCTTGCTCAGCTGGGAGCCTGCTTCTTTCTCCCCCTTGGCCATTCTCTTGTGCTCTCTAGTGCTCACTCTCTCTCTCTCTCAAATAAATAAATAAATAAAACTTTAAAATAAATCTCTAAGTCAAACTCGATTTTACCTCTGGGTGGAAGGATTTTCGATCTTCATTGCCATTGTCAGAAATGTGTAGCGTTCGTAGTGATTGCATTTCCTGATTCTTGAAATTAGAGTGGGGCCATATGACCAGAGCTGACCAATGAACTATAAGCAAGAGAGCCGTGCACCATTTCTGGGCTGAGGTATAAAGTCTCAGCTCTGCCCTCCAGCTCTCTTTTTCTTTCTCAGCAAGCTTCAAAATCATGTTTTTCAGATGGTGTTACTCCATACCGGAGCAGACCACCGGATCCACATCCAATTTTCTGGAGGCAAAAAAGGAATCTTCACTGTGCTCACCCAGGGACATTTAGGAGTTAATCTGTTATCTTGGAATAGTATTACCTGACTAATTTTGTTCTGTAGACTCACACAGGCAATGGAAAAGACGAGAGAAGGGCCTTTTCAATGTCACTCCTTTTTGGTGACCACTGACTTGCTCATTGTCTAAGCGCTCATGACTCATTCAAAGCAGGTTACTTTGTTCATTCTACAGCACACTTGGAAGTCAGAAGCTGTCTTCTTGCCAAGGGGAGCAAGGGACAAAAGGAGGTTTTGATAAGGCAGAGGTGAGGTAATACCACTTCAGATGCACTTCACCCCAGGCAGCCTGCAGCTGGGTCAGGGATGTGCTGGGGACAGGCTGCAGCCAAGTGTTGCCACCTTTAGGATTTAGGGCTGCCATGGTCTGTCCGCTTCCAGTACAGAATGGAGTAGTAACAGCATCTTTATGAGGGAGAATAAGGTTTTCTCCATGTGGCCACACTGCCCTAGCAGCAAGTCTCTTAAGAATGGACGACAGGAACTGGAAAGGAATGCAGCAAAATAAAGCCCCACTCTAAATTGAGATAAGTTTAATGTAATTCCTAATGAAATCCCAACAATATTTTTGTAGACATATAGAATCTTATTGTAAAATTTATATGGAAGGACACTGGCCCTGTAATCATGGCAGCCCTAGATCCCAAAGACCCTGTGAAGAGGATGAAAGGAGGAGGTACAGACTGGGAGAAAATAATAGGTCTAACCAAAGACTAGTTTCTAAAATACATAAATCTCACACTGTCTTGATGACCACAGCTTTGTAGTACAACCTGAAATCTGGCATTGTGATGCCCCCAGCTATGGTTTTCTTTTTTAAAATGCCCCTGGCTATTCGGGGTCTTTTCTGATTCCACACAAATCTTCAAATAATTTGTTCTAGCTCTCTGAAGAAAGTCCATGGTATTTTGATAGGGATTGCATTAAACGTGTAAATTGCCCTGGGTAACATTGACATTCTCACAATATTAATTCTGCCAATCCATGAGCATGGAATATTTTTCCATCTCTTTGTGTCTTCCTCAATTTCTTTCAGAAGTGTTCTATAGTTTTTAGGGTATAGATCCTTTACCTCTTTGGTTAGGTTTATTCCTAGGTATCTTATCCTTTTGGGTGTAATTGTCAATGGGATTGATCCTTAATTTCTCTTTCTTCAGTCTCATTGTTAGTGTATAGAAATGCCATTGATTTCTGGGCATTGATTTTGTATCCTGCCACGCTGCCAAATTGCTGTATGAGTTCTAGTAATCTTGGGGTGGAGGCTTTTGGGTTTTCTATGTAGAGTATCATGTCATCGGTGAAGAGGGAGAGTTTGACTTCTTCTTTGCCAATTTGAATGCCTTTATGTCTTTTTGTTGTCTGATTGCTGAGGGTAGGACTTCTAGTACTATGTTGAATAGCAGTGGTGAGAGTGGACATCCCTGTCTTGTTCCTGATCTTAGGGGAAAGGCTCCCAGTGCTTCCTCACTGAGAATTATATTTGCTGTGGGCTTTTTGTAGATGGCTTTTAAGATGTTGAGGAATGTTCCTGGCACAAAAACACACACATAGATCAATGGAACAGAATAGAGAACCCAGAAGTGGACCCTGAACTTTATGGTCAACTAATATTCGATAAAAAAGGAAAGACTATCCATTGGAAGAAAGACAGTCTCTTCAATAAATGGTGCTGGGAAAATTGGATAGCCACATGCAGAAGGATGAAACTAGACCACTCTCTTTCACCATACACAAAGATAAACTCACAATGGATGAAAGATCTAAATGTGAGACAAGATTCCATCAAAATCCTAGAGAAGAACACAGGCAACACCCTTTTTGAACTCAGCCACAGTAACTTCTTGCAAGATACATCCATGAAGGCAAAAGAAACAAAAGCAAAAATGAACTATTGGGACTTCATCAAGATAAGAAGCTTTTGCACAGCAAAGGATACAGTCAACAAAACTAAAAGAAAACCTACAGAATGGGAGAAGATATTTGCAAATGATGTATCAGATAAAGGGCTAGTTTCCAAGATCTATAAAGAACTTATTAAACTCAACACCAAAGAAACAAACAATCCAATCATGAAATGGGCAAAAGACATGAACAGAAATCTCATAGAGGAAGACCTAGACATGGCCAACATGCACATGAGAAAATGCTCTGCATCACTTGCCATCAGGGAAATACAAATCAAAACCACAATGAGATACCACCTCACACCAGTGAGAATGGGGAAAATACAAGGCAGGAAACCACAAATGTTGGAGAGGATGTGGAGAAAGGGGAACCCTCCTGCACTGCTGGTGGAATGTGAACTGGTGCAGCCACTCTGGAAAACTGTGTGGAGGTTCCTCAAAGAGTTAAAAATAGACCTGCCCTACGACCCAGCAATTGCACTGCTGGGGATTTACCCCAAAGATACAAATGCAATGAAACGCCTGCACCCCGATGTTTCTAGCTGCAATGTCCACAATAGCCAAACTGTGGAAGGAGCCTCGGTGTCCATTGAAAGATGAATGGATAAAGAAGATGTGGTTTATGTATACAATGGAATATTACTCAGCCATTAGAAATGACAAATACCCACCATTTGCTTCAATGTGGATGGAACTGGAGGGTATTATGCTGAGTGAAGTAAGTCAATCGGAGAAGGACAAACATTATATGTTTTCATTCATTTGGGAATATAAATAATAGTGAAAGGGAATATAAGGGAAGGGAGAAGAAATGTGTGGGAAATATCAGAAAGGGAGACAGAACATAAAGACTCCTAACTCGGGGAAACGAACTAGGGGTGGTGGAAGGGGAGGAGGGCGGGGGGTGGGGGTGAATGGGTGACGGGCACTGAGGGGGGCACTTGACGGGATGAGCAGTGGGTGTTATTCTGTATGTTGGCAAAGTGAACACCAATAAAAAATAAATTTATTTAAAAAAAGGAAGAAAAAAAAGAAATCTCAAAATTTCAACAGTAAAAAAAAATCTACTTAGAAAATGGGGAAAAGATATGGACAGACATTTCACCAAAGAAGATGTACTGAGGGCAAGAAAGCACATAAAATTATGCTCAATGCATTAGCCACGAAGGAAATGCAAACAAAATCCATGATGCAATACACTGCTTGTCTATCAGAATGATTGAAATACACAACAGAGAAAATACCAAGTGCTGGTGAGGACACAGAGCTACTGGATGGTGCGTCCATTTCTGGCAAGATTGTAGAATGGTCGAATCACTCTGAAAAACAGTTTGACAGTTTCCTAAAAGGGTAAACATGTAACTACCATAAGATCCAGCAATTACACTCTGATATTTATTCCAAATATCAACGGGATATTTGGAGTGTGGCTCTAGGCTAACTGACAAAGCAGTGTAGGTTCTTGAGTCATGGGCTTGATATAGAATGCAGAATTCACTCCTGTTTTTATACTTTATTATCTCAAAGAAATGCAGTCTATGGTCACCAGAGAACCTGCACACAAGAGTTTATAGCAGCTTTATTTGCGATATCCAAAATGAAACCACCCAGATGTCCTTTGTAGGGTGACTGGTCAAGCAGACTGTGGTCTCTCCACCCCGTGGATAACTGCTCAGCAATAAAAAGGGATAAAGTATTGACACACAGTGACATGGATGGTCTCAGGGAGTGATCCTGAACATTAAAACCAATCTCCAATGGTTGCATATTATATGATTTCATTTATATAATATTCTCAAAATAAAGTTATAGGGATGAAGAACAAATTAGTGGTTGCCAGGAGTCAGGGATGGGGAGAGAGATGAGTGTGGCCCTTAGGAGATGACACAGAGAAAATAGTTGTGGTGATGGAAGGTTCTGAATGTGATGGTGGTAGGGTTACATGAATCTGCACATGCAGTAAACTTGCAGAGCACGCACATGCACACACACAAATGAACACATGCAAGACTGATGGATGATGGAATCTGAAAAAGGCTGTGGTCTCTACCAATGTCAGTTCGCTGGTTTTGATACTGTGGTTATGCAAGATGTTTCTGTTGAGGGAAACCAGGTGAAGGGCAATGGGATTGTCCTACACGTTCTTTGCAACCTCCTGTGACTGTAACTATTTCAAAATAAAGTTTTTTTTTATAAGATTTTACTTTTTTTTGAGAGAGAGAGAGAAAGAGGGAGAACATGAGTGGGGTAAGTGTAGAGGGAGAAGCAGGCTCCCCGTTGAGCAGAGAGCCCAACGAGATGCTCCATCCCAGGACCCTGAGATCATGACTTGAGCTGAAGGCAGATGCTTAACTAACTGAGCCACTCAGATGTCCCTTGAAATAAAAAGTGTAAAAAAATAAACATCTGTATCTTTTGATGCAGACCATGCACTTGGACTCCTTATTTTAAAGACTGCAGCAAGCTGCCTGCCAGCAGGAGCCTCCTCTATCTTGGAGTCTTCCCTGACCCTCTGGTGAGGAGTCCAGGTGAAGCAGGGAGTGTGGTTCTCGGCTGACAAAGCAGTATGGGTTCTTGGGTCTTGGATTTAATGTGGAGTGCAGAATTCACTCTTGTTTTTACTGTTTGTTCATTTCTTAAACAATCATCAAGCGAGTTCCCACTGTATGCCAGGCCTATGCTACAATTTGGTTCACTAAAATCTGGATTCTGCCTGCAAAGAGGGCTCCAACTGCTCTTCTACTGCCGTGGTGTGACTTGATGGCACCTGGGAAATAGATGGCAGAGGTGAATTCAGGGCTCCCTGGGATTCCATACAAGGCCAAGAAACCAGTTCACAGATTCAGAAGCTGAAGTCAAAACCAAATAGAATTCAAGAGCAGAGTGACCATTCCAGGTGGAGAGGAGACCACATGCGAAGGTGCAGACCAAGGGCCTGTGAGGCAATTAGGAACACAGAGGAAGTCCACCAAATCACTTGCATAGGTGGGGCTGCTGAAGCCAGAGGCCTGGGGCAGGAGGCAGGCTGGAGCCTGGGGCAGATGTGATGGTCCTGAGGACATGGCCTCCCTACAGAGCCAAGCAGAAGCCAGTCAAGGCCAGCCAAGCAGGGTCCCCCAGCAGAAGGACTAGAGAGACAGAGGCTGGCCTAAGATGTGGCAGGATGGGGTCTCAGGGGAGATCAAATTCAAAGTGAAGGGTGGGAGGTCTGGGCTCATAAGGAGATCACAGGGCAATCACGAGAGTGACTTCTCATAGAGCACTTAGCTCTGGGTGCTGCCAGAGGAGTTAAGCATGCAGCTGGCACGCAAACATCAGCAGATGTTGGCAACACCAGCACCAACATCCGACTTGGTGAGAACTTTAAAGTTTACAAACAGCCTTGCCTAGCTCACTAATTAGTGGTATTGATTTACTAGCAGCAGTACAGCACAGTGCTTGAGGCCTCCTATTCTAAAATTATGTGGCTTGGCTTCCAGTCCTGGCTTTGTTAGTTACAAAAAAAAAAAAAAAAAATGATCTTGAGCAAGCTGCTAAATTCTTAAATTCTCCATTTTGTTGCCATCCAATGAATGTAATGCTCACCTATATCATGATATTGTTGTGAGGATTACATAAAACTGTAAGTAAAGGGCTTATCAGAGTGCCAGGAACAGAGTAATAATTGCATACATTTATGACTGCAATTACTCACACTATTATTATTATTATCATTATATGACTTGATAATTTTTAAAATGTCTTCCACTGTATCTCACCTCTCCAGAGAGAGGTGTGCTTTCCTAGGTCGGACCACCAATCCTACCATCCCCCTAGATAAATCAGGGGCTTCATCGCAGAAACAGTGTAGAGAATTTCCCAAGCTCTCTAAGTGAAAGGTCAGGTGGCCAGATCTATGATTCTACTGTAAGCTATTTCTTCCTTCAGCCTTTTTATAGAGTTGGGTACAAGTCAAGTCCTTCACCCTCCTGTAGCCCCTTCCTCACTCTCTGGAAGTGAGATGCCATAAAGACACAGCCCCCAGGGTGCACTGAATCAGGAAAGTAAGGAAAGGCATTCACAGCACTGGAGAATATCCTTTGATTTTTTCCAGGACCGATTTTTTTTCTCCAGTTTGCTTTGTCTCCTGATTGAAGGATTACAAAAAAAAAAAAAAAAAAGAAAGAAATCACACAAAAGGCTCCGTGTATCTTTTGAAAGGTAAATCTGAAACAGCTGAGCCTAATCAACTCACAGAGGTGCCATAAATACCTGTCAGGCTATAAAAGCACAGTCTCTCTGATATGGCAAAGAAGTGAGAGCTACGATGGGAATACAACACCCCCAACCTCAGGATAAACACTTCTCAAACTTGCTTTTTGCTCATGCCTGTCAGAGTTTAGTGGCCAGCCTGCGGATTAGGAAGAGAATCTTAAGTGAGGATTCCCAGAGATCAAGGAATGGAACAGGTGCTCTCTGAGGACTGGAGCTGCGTGGCACTAGTGACGAGGAGACATGGACAGGCCAGTGCAGGGGTGCTGAGTTAATGATGCCATGGGAGATAACCCTTTTTCCGTTTGAACAATAGAGCTCTTAACTACATGTTTAGTCCCATCTTCACCGATTTCAATCAATCAGGATGATTTGGAAGTCCCCATTTGTACCTCAAAGCTTTCGCAGGCTTTCCCCTTCTTCGGAATGCCTCCTCCAGTGGAGCCCACTTGCCAGTCAGACATTAGTAGATCACTAATGAAAAACACTGGACACGTAATAACTTTCCAATAAAAGTCAGTGTCCTCCCTTTACCTTCTGAGAGAACTTCTGCTCTTGTCCAACTGGCAGAAAGACCCACAACCGTCTTGGTTTTCCTTCCACTCCTATTTCCTCATCTGTTTTGTCTTTTTAAAAAGTGTTTCTCCTTCTAATCGGCCACTGTGTATCACTGATATGGAGCATCAGAACAATGAGAGAGTTGGGTAAAAGTTGGTCTGGTGGCTTGGATTCCCTGAAAGGGCCGACCTACCTCAGACAAACCGATGGGAGTGGAGAAGGCTTGATTTCCCGAAATGTAGGACAGAGCTACAGTGGCCCTATTAGGAGCCACTGGAAAGCCCTTGCTAAATATGTCGTTAGTCCTTGCCAGAAAGCACAGACATTTCTCTTTCAGGCTCTAAGACTCCCGTTCTGGTTTAAATTGATTTTCTTGCTCCATTGATGATGAGCTCTTCTGCTTGGATGGACCCACATGCAGCCTGTCACTCAGATTGCCCTGAGATTCAACCCAGTAAACACTCCAGCTAACTGCAATCCTGAGAGAAGGGACTCTTCCGGGTACATGCCTAAGTTCTGGTTGCGTCACTTGTCAGCTGTGTCACCTGGGGCTGGGAGCTGGGATGCCAAAGCAGCTGTTGTCACACTTCGCATGGCACCAAAACTTGTGGGACCCTGGAAATTTAACAAAATCCCCTACCCCTGGACAAGCAGAGCAGGACTGACTCTATTTTGGGCTGCACCCGCCTTGGGCTGACCTGCTTATCACTTAGGGCACTGCCCCGCCCTAGTCAAAGACCAGGACACACGCTAATCGGAAATCCGGCTCAGCGACCAGCATGACTGTGCAACTTTCTGCGTATCCCATTGGCCACTGGCCCCTATAAAGTTGTTACGCCTCTTAGTCTCGGGGTCCAAATCCCTGCTCCGCTGCGTCGGGTATACTTGGACCCAGGCTCGAGCTTGTAAATAAACCCTCATGTGAGTATACTTGAGGGTATACTTGGACCCAGGCTCGAGCTTGTAAATAAACCCTCATGTGAGGGATCCCTGGTGGCGCAGGGTTTAGCGCCTGCCTTTGGCCCAGGGCGCGATCCTGGAGACCCTGGATCGAATCCCACGTCGGGCTCCCGGTGCATGGAGCCTGCTTCTCCCTCTGCTTATGTCTCTGCCTCTCTCTCTCACTGTGTGCCTATCATAAATAAATAATAAAAAAAATAAAGTTGTAAAAAAAAAACAAACCCTCGTGTGATTGCATCGGTGTCGGCTCCTTGGTGGTTTCTTGGATTCGTCATGTTGGGCACAACAATACTGACATACCAGGAGACAAAATAGGAAAGAGATAATAGATAATTTCCTTCATCCTGAGTAGGTTCCTTTCTAGAATCAGGGTCATTATCTCAGTTATAGAGACTGGTCTACTAAATCACAGGCTAGGGAAACACATCTGGATGGGAACTGTGTGTGTGTGTGTGTGTGTGTGTGTGTCCCTGCATGTGAAGGGAAATACAGGGTCCTGAGCTATCTTTTTATTCCTTTGCTGAAAATATTCATGTACTCACTTTTGTTACAAATGTTTTACTATTAAATAACAATAGTAGAAATAACAAAAATAACAGGCCTGGGGAAGGGATGAAAGATCCTAATCTCTTTCCAAGGTGACTCTGAAGTTCCTGTCACACTTTTACTCTCTGTTGTTGCTGCTAATATTCCATCCTCGTTGATTTTTGTCCCCTCCAGGAGTCAGGCCCCCTGTACCCGGAATCTCAGAAGATGACACAACAGAAGTCACTGCTTGCCTTGAGGGCGCCCTTTCCTTTGGGGGCCCTTGTTGCCAGGCACTGACCATCTCTCTGAGCCCCAGGGGCTTCCCAAGGCTCCCTCCCAGGAATCCTTCCTCACACCTTCACACCTTCATGCCCACCCCCTCAGCCCCAGAGGCAGGGCTTCTCCCTCACACAACTCCTCAGAGCATCTGAGTGGGAAGCAGGATTTAGAAACAGGAGGGAGAAACTGTCTGGGAAGCAGCAGGAGGGTGGTTTCCAGAAAGTAAGGCTGGATTCAGGGAGGCAGAGGGGAGAGTGCTCACAGAGTCATTGTCTAAGTGAAGGGACACCTCATCTGGGTCCAGGCTCCCTCAGGGTCAAGGCTGACAGCCATACAAGTCTTCACCACAGTCATGCCAAGAACAGGCTCTCGTGTAGCACAGGGAAGCACTTTGCCATTTCAAGTTTCCCTCATCCCACCAGTCAGTGTCTCAGCTTCCCGATCTGTAAAATGAACAAAATGATCCATGTTCATATTGTGGTCCCATTCTCCATGTCCCGGATTGGGTCTGTAGTTAATTCCTTCAGCCCTGAAGATAAGGTTACTCAGCACAGCATGGAAATGTGGGTGTCAAGGGGAGCCTGGGTAGCTCAGGTAAGTGGCTAACTCTTGATTTTGTCTAAGATTGTAATTTCAGGGTCTGGGGATCAAGTCCTGCATCAGGTTCTGTACTCAGCGGGGAGTCTGCTTGAGACTCCTTCTCCCTCTCCCTCTTCCCCCCACCACACTCATGCATGCTCTCTCTCTCTCAAATTAATAAATAAATCTTTAAAAAGAAAATGAAATATGGGTCTCAAACAGCCACATCATGACATAATGACATTGCCATAGTAATCACCTTGTACAGAATGTTAGCAATAACATCTGTAAAGATAGGATAGCTAATACTTTTGAGAGCTTATTATATGTCCTTCATGAGTGTTTGTGCTTTATATGCATTATCTTATTTAGTCCTTACAACAATTCAGTGAGGGGAAATATTATTATTTTAATCATTTTACAGATGAAAAAAACTGACCTTTTCAATGACTGGGCATAATGAGTAGGAGCTATTAGTATCATTATCATTGCCATCATCATCACCATCATCATTGTCATTGTCATCGTCACTGCCATTATTTCTTCCTCTACCCTCCTTCTCCTTCCCTTCCATCTTTCCGCTCTTCTCATTATTTCTTTTTTTATCAGTGTACTCTGAAAACATCCAAGCTGATGTTTGGATATCAATATTAAAGCCAAAAAATTGCTGATATTCTGGAAGCTATAGTTAAGGCAATAGGGAGTGACAGTTGAAGCTGGTAGATTTTAGCAGCTAGAGAATCACAGGGGAGATTTATCAAAGTGGAAGACATAAAGTAAGTTTGTGAGTTGCAGTCCCAGACAATAATCCATTCTTCCTGGGATGGTCTACCTTGGCTGCTATCTGCCTTGACCTAATGTAGTTCATCCATATTCTCTGCATGGTTCCATGGGCTCCACCGGTCAATGGATGTTTGGAATTGAATCTCACCACACTCTGAGAGGTCCTGATGTACTCCAGGGGTTGTGTGGGCATTACTGGAAGAGATTCAAATCTTGGAGTCAAGCATCCCTAGGTCTGCTGCCAACTACGTGATTTGGGCGCATCATCTGACCTCCCAACCTCCAGATGAGAACATAAGAAGCTTGTTTCAAATCAACAGAGTGGGCAGCCAAGGTGGCTTAGCAGTTTAGCGCCGCCTTCAGTCCAGGCATGATCCCGGGGACCCGGAATTGAGTCCCACGTTATGCTCCCTGCATGGAGCCTGCTTCTCCCTCTGCCTGTGTCTCTGCCTCTCTCTCTCTCTCTCTCTGTGTGTGTGTGTGCCTCTCATTAATAAATAAATAAAATCTTTAAAAAAAATCAACAGAGCAAATAAGTAGACAGGTGCTACTTTTACCTTCTTATGTCTGAGGCTGCTCTCCCTATACAGTCACATTTTCCTTTTCTTTCTGGGTAGTAGGGATCCCCCTCAATGCAGTCATCCATCAGCAGTTGAGTGAAGCTGGCAAACAAGATGAAACCTCTCTGTTATGCAGGGATTCTCTAACTGTCCTAATTTATTAGTCCCAGAATCACCAGTACTGTGGCATCAGTCATGCTTCTACTCACTAGTTTCCAAGGAAAATTCCCTACAGAGTCTGAGGAGATTGCACAAATGGTGACTAAGTGCTAAATCTCTGCCATGTGATAAAGGTCCAGTATAGGCCACAGTCATAGCATTGATTTGTGCCACGGCCAAGAAGAATGAACTTTGAGCAATACAAGAATCAGGATTCACGTTTTTAATTTAGTCTTGGAAAAGGGGATAGATTTAAGTTGTGTTTGTGTAGGTGGGCATGGTTCACAAACTCTTCTTTACAGCATAATGCAGCTCCATCCTGCTTAAGAAACCTGGTGAATCAACAGAATTTGTAAAGACCCTGCTGACCTAGATTCCCAGTGAGGTCCTGTGAACACTGACAGTTCATGTAACTCAATATCGAAGCCATAGATTGCCAGCCTTCTTTACTGTCCACCTGCTCCTGCCACCAATGTTTCTGGGAGTGCCTGGAAGAGATTTCCAACAAGATCATGACCAAGCTCCCTCTGTCTGTGTGTGTCTGTGCTCTTCCTGACCCGTTGGTTCTCAGTCAACATTCTTCCTGGTGACTGAGAAGCTTCATAGTTCTCTCTGACTCTTCTGTTTATCATTTTCTGAGACACTCATAAATCTCCCATTCCTTGGGTTACCATAGTCCTTCCCATCCTGCTCTATCTGGTATACTTTCCTCTCAGTGGTGCTGACTATTCCAGGAATCATCAAATTGTGGCTATCTGTACCAAAAAAGGTGCATTTGTGTGTGCACATACAGGTATGGTGGATGTTGGGCTATGACATTCCAGTGATAGTTACCTGTTTCATGTAGCACTGCCTCTCCCCTCAGCTTGACAAGGAGCTACTGACCTGTTCCTGAGGCAAGCTTGAGACAAATTCTCTTCCAAGATTCTTTCACAGAAAAGGACTTCTGTTAAGACATCCCAATGTAAGATGTGTTGCACCTTCATAATCAATGTGGATTCTGTTATAGTTCAAGGATATTCCTTTGCCTTTATGCAAACTGGTTTTTATTGGCCCTTACTTTAGTTTGCTGGGCACAGCAGATATGTCTAAGACCTAAAAGCAAAGAGAAAGAGCCCAAATCAATAGCCTGATTTCCTACCTTAAGAAATTAGAAAAATAAAAGCAAATTAAATCCAAAGCAAGCAGACGGAAGGGACTTCTAAAGTTTAGAGCAGAAATAAATGAAATAGAGAATAGAAAAAATAGTAGAGAAAATCAATAAGATCAAAGAAGATTCTTTGAAAAAAAGCAAGAGAATTGACAAGTTTTTAGCTTACTTACCAAGAAAAAAAAGACTCAATTATTAATATCTGGACCAAAGAGAGGCATTACTACTGACCTTGCAAAAATGAAGATGATTATGAGAGAATACTATGGATAATTGTTTGCCAACAAGTTAGATGACCTGGATGAAATGGACAGATTCCTAGAAAGACACAAACTCTGAGTGATGTTCATATTGTTGGGCCTCAAAGCACAAGTGCCTTCTAAATCAGCAAGGAAAGGTTTCATTTTACACCATTACTTTTTCTGGAAATTTCTGTTCTCTGTGTTAGTTGCACCAATTGTGACTAAGTAAGTAAAGATTGACCCCAAGAGAACAGAGCATGGAGACCCACAGGTAAGGTGACCAATTATCCTAGGTTTCTGGGAACTTCCCTGGTTTTAGCATTGAGAGTCCCTCTTCCCAGGTGAACTGGAAAGGTCACAAACAATCCCTCGCTCTTACACAAAGTCATCCCCTGGAGAGAGTCTACTTGACAGACAGGTTAATTCTGCTTCTCCACTTCCTAGCTGAGGGCTATAAAACTGCATTGTTACCTCTCTGACCCTTAGATTTAAAATCTCTATAGTGGAACAAGAATCAGCACATCGCAGGCTCTTAGGGAATATTATGTACATATCCTATTTTCCCACAACTCTCTCTAGGTCCTTAATACATGTTACCCTCCCACATGCCTACCTAATTCTTAGGGTTCTTGGTCCTCTAATCCCACCTTTGAACCCAGAGCACTTAGAGATCTTGACCTGGAAATGCCAATGCCACCATGAAAGTCAGACTTGGGTTTGATGTGGCTCCTGGAGTCCTGAATCTGGATCTGCTTCTAGGTCCATCTCTTCATCATGGAGATGAGATGTCATCCCTGCTCTGGGCCCCAAGATTTCTTCCCATTTCTGACATACCTATCTGGCTCAGTGCCTACCTACCCAACAGGTGTTTGGTTAAAGACCTTAGTCAAATCTCCTATCCCACTGCTCATGCCATGGCCCTTCGCACTCATCTGAGCTCACCAGTCTCAGGGATGGTCCTGTCATCTCTATAATTCAAAGTAATACTGTTGCTCTGTGGCCTGGCTTCACCTACTCGTGCTTCCTATGTCATGTGAGCAGGAAACTAGTCCCCTCTTTGCCAAGCAACCTGTATTTTAGAAATTATGAGAAGTATATAGGTCCTTTCCTCCTCCAGGTACTAGGTAATCTTTCCTGTCTATTATGCATAGGTGTATCTGCCTTGTCTTTCCCACTCAAGCTCATAGAAGGCAGCACATGTGCTCTTCAGTTCAGGAGTCCAGGAATCTAACTCAACGGATGAGCTGGGACTTACTGAGCATCTCCCACTGATGCCTGCTTGGAGCTGGTATCACAGCACTGGGATGTCCTTGTCCAACAAAGACTAATCTTTTAGGAGCCCACTGGAGAGATGGAAGTAGGCCACATACTCAAAAAGCAAATGCATCAGAAAAGGACAAAAAAGGTGTTGCTGGGGCTTACTAAGAGAGAATGCACATGTGTCTGGTTTGTGCAAGAAGCTACCCTCAGAGAAGTTGTGGAAGGAGAGGAGCAGAAACAGGGCCCCAGGGAGGAGTGTGAAGGCAGCCCAGCCTGTCCCAAGGATGTGGCAGCCTGAGACAGTTCAGCTCCTCTCTACACTCCCTCTGGCTTCTTGCCCTGAGGCTGGCCCTGTGAAGGCCCTGGCTTTTCCAGGACAACAGGATGAGCTCAAATGGAGCTCCTCCTGTCTTTAATACCAGGCAGATGTGTTTCTTTGTTGGTTTTTCTCAAGTGAGGCCATGTCCTTAGGTATTACTGGGAAACATGCACCTTTTCCTATAGCCAACTGATGCAGACTAGCTCAGGATGGGAAGAGGAATGCACCAGACCTCCTTGGGTACTGAGCACAGGGCAGCCCAACCATCCAGGATCTTCCTTCAGGCCAGGGTTTCTCAACCTTGGCAGGATTGATATTTAAGGCCTGATAATCCTTTGTTGCAGGAGGATATCCTGTGCATTGTGAGATGCTGAGCAGGATCCTTGGACTTTACCCACTATTTTCCAGTAGCATCCAACCTCCCCATTTGTGAAAACCAAAATTGTCTCCAATTATTAACATATTTTCCTGGAGGGACAAAATTCTCCCAGTTGAGGACCAGCAGGAACTTTAGAGTCAGACCAACACAGATTCAAGTCTTTCAGCATCCTTCATCAGTGGCATAGCCCTGAGCCCCAGTCTGCTCCTCTATAGGGTAAGAATACTACTTCCTTCCCTGTGCTATCTAGGGAGAAGTGAGTGGATATACATGAAGCGTCTCTTTCAAGGGGGCATTCAGGATATGTTCACACTCTCTGCCTCTCTCCCGCTTCTCTGCCACCACTACCACTTCCTCTGACTCAGTCCCCCCAGAACATTTTCTAGGAAGCTCTGGACATTAGTGGTGGACTCTCAGAGCCATGGAATGTATGAGGTGGAAGGAGTTACCTAAGGTTTATCTTGCACAGTTCCTTTATTATTCAGGTGAAGAAACAGAAATCTGAGAGGGCGACTTGCACAAACCTATTGGATGATTCAGGACACAGAAAGGATGCTCAACAGCTTTCTTCCTTCTTATTTTTTTAAATATTTTTTTTATTTATTCATGAGAGACACACAGAGAGAGAGGCAGAGACATAGGCAGAGGGAGAAGCAGGCTCCATGCAGGGAGCCTGACATGGGACTCGATCCCAAGTCTCCAGGATCATGTCCTGGGCTGAGGTCGGTGCTAAACTACTGAGCCACGTGGGCTGCCCCTACTTTCTTCCTTCTTTTTTTTTTTTTTTTTTTTTTTTTTTTTTTTTTTTTTATGGAGGAGGGGGGAGAGACACAGAGAATCTTTTTTTTTTTTTTTTTTTTTAATTTATTTATGATAGTCACAGAGAGAGAGAGAGAGGCAGAGACACAGGCGGAGGGAGAAGCAGGCTCCATGCACCGGGAGCCCGACGTGGGACTCGATCCCGGGTCTCCAGGATCGCGCCCTGGGCCAAAGGCAGGCGCCAAACCGCTGCGCCACCCAGGGATCCCTACTTTCTTCCTTCTTAACTAGAGTCTCCCTGCTTTATCCTTCTCCTCTTTTTTTTATACCCATTATCCCATTGGCTTATCCAATAACTCTTAGCTCTAAGGAGGCAGAGCAGGGATGAATAGTTCCATTTTATAGGGGAGGAAACTAAGGCCCAGAGAGCTCAGGCAATTTTGTTTTTGTTTTTGTTTTTTTTTTTTTGATTCTTGAAAAAATTTAAATTCTATTAGCCAACATATAGTTAGTTTCAGATGCAGTGTTCAGACAATCATTTAAAATCACATAATTAGTTCGTGATAGAACTAGGACAAATGTTAGCTGTACCTAACTCTGTGTTCCTTCTGGTGTGGCTGCACTTTGAAAGAAGGAAATGCCAGCGTAAAGCTTGAGGCAGAGCCTGTAAGAGAGACATGTTGGATCAGACAGGCCTTACTGTAAACTAACAGTTCTGCAGGAATTAAAATCATATCAGAATCACCAAACAAACAAACAAACAAACAAAATATCATAGGCTTTCTCCAGACCTGGGTCATCCATATACTAGAAAGTTCCACTCTGAGGATCCACAGGTGAAGACACCTCCACTTGTACATGGAGTTGGCCCTCAGTGTGGTATAGTGAGAGTGACCCACTGCAAGGCTCCCGGTGCCAGGGAAGGAAGCTGGCGCCCATGTACTCATCTGCTCCTAAAGATCCTTCTTTCCCAGCAGAAGTGATTGGGAGTGACAGTGATGCTGATGGTCCTGGGAGTTTCCCTCTAACACAATTACTGGATATATAATCCAGTAAATGTTCAAAAAATACTTTTCTATCTAAAACATTCCTTGAATAAAGTGAATCATTGTACAATCAATAAATTATATTTTTTATTTGTTGGTTTGACTTTTTTTTTCTTTTAATGATGCAATAGTCTTATCTAGTGACACAGTGAAAATTAATTTTTCTCCTCTCCCCATAGGGCATTCAGTGGGGCTTTATGTTTCAGGACTTGGGCTCCTTTCCCAAGTCCATGTTAGTAGCTTTTGCATTTAGAAGTGCTGGGAACATGGAGCCACATTCACTCAAGAAAACTATTAGCTGCCGGTGAGAGTTGGATGCCTCCCCAAATGGCCACCTTCTCCTTGGTTCACCAGGGAGCTCCATATTATTTCTATCTAGTGATTTTAAGTTTGGTTTGTGTAGGCATTTGCATCAGTGGCTTTTTATCCAGAAGGACAGGTCTGAATGGTTTCAGAGAGGGAAGAAATGGAAGCTTTCTTACTCTAAAGATAAAAGATAAGTATGGCAAGTTCTGGGAGGAAGTTGGATTCCAAGAGATGAAGGACAAATATACTGTGGATTCAAAAACAGCAGGGTCAGGACCTAAGATGTGTGTGTGTGTGTGCTGAGCCTGATAGCTTTGGGAGCTATAATGAAGAAGGAGGTATCTGAATCTGGCCTGGTAGTGAAGATGGACATACAAGGGAGCTGGACAATGGGCATCTCTGTGGCAGAAGAATGAATGACTACAAACTTGAGGTCTATTTTCGAATAATGCCAGGAAGGAAGAATGTTCCTCCCAATAAAATGACTGAGACTATGTATTCCCCCAGATTTAATTTCACATGAAAAATCACAGGAAAATGATGTTACAGTGGTAAGATCATTCCCATGGCTTTACCAAGACTTGTAACATGTGTTATCTCATTTGATCTCAAATGTAGTTAGCATCCTTGCAGTCTGCGTCTGTCATCTTAATGGGAAAGGAATTGAATCTTGATGATGATCATATATATATATATGTATATATATATATGTAGAATTCTCATTTTTTCATCATTTTCAAGTGAAAATTCAGACACAAACAATGTGACTTGCTCAAAATTCAAGCAGCTTGTAAATGTTGAGTTTTAACACAAATTCACACCCTTTCCAACCTCCTTCACTAACACAGAAAATGACAAAGTCTTATAGTAAGTTTGAGGGGATGGGTCCCCATGTTCCTACTGAGGTGTTCTGTGTGCTTGAACTCTCTTCCTCAGTCTTCCAGCAGAAATAGCAAGCAGAGTGCTCACTCACTCACAACATGCCATGGCAGATAGCACAGTGAGTGGAAACAGAGCAAGTTTTTGAGGGGTTCAGTCTTAGCTCTGTCACCTACTAGCTGTGCAGTTCTGAGGAAGCTTTTTAAATTCTCTAAGCTTCCATTCCCTCAACTGTAAAATGATCTTCAATCTCACAAATCTGTGGTTAAGATTAAAAACAATGATTTCATAGCAGAAAAGTAGGTGTTTTGCAACTTGAAGCAGGAGCAAGAATAATTTTCTTATTTAATTTGTCCCAGAAAGAGGTGGAGCTCTTCACCGTCAGTTGGATGATGGCAGAGCTCAGCCATTAAGTGCAGTCAAAGAAGAGAAGACTGGGGATGTATGCAGGGCCCTGGGTCTCTGTCAGCCCGCAAAACAGGATTTCAAATGAACCTGAAGGCTGTTAACATTGACATGTGTAGAACATTCTCTGTGGTGAGCAAACCCATTAGAACGATGAAGCCCAAAAACTTTGCTTCACCCGCAATGGTTCCTTATGAACAAAACATGATGACTTCATTTGAATGGGGGCTAATGGTGAACAGATGGGCTGGCAAGGCAAAGACCACAGAATGCTGTCTCCAAAAATGTAGTTATGTTCTGTAAACCCGGGCTCCTGTTCTCACTTTTCAGTCCCTGTAACAGCTAGCTGAGACTGAGGAACATGGCTGACAGGAAATGGAGCATGGCTGGAGAAGGTGTTGATGTGCCTGTGACTCTGAGATGTGGCCACTGGCTTCCCCCAGAAGGATGACAATGAGGTGCAAGAAAAGAAAAGGGGGACGAGGACATAGCCCTTGAAACTTACCTAAGAGACATCTATATGGGGATGGATTCTTAAAACTGATTCTCAACAAGGAAGAAAAAAGTGAATATTTGCTGAACTAGTGTCTAGAGATTCACTGTACTAGATTTTACATACACACAATAGCATATACATACACTATTTTAGAACAACCACTTTCCAAGGCAATTTTCACTTTGTTTTTTGATTTTGCCTTTGTTTTTTGATTTTGATTGTTTGTTAGTTTGGTTTGGTTTGGTTGGCACCAAAGTACTGTTGAGTTTTTGGGTTGTTACCAGTTGTATGGAGGTTGGAGCAGAATATAGAGTCCAGAGAATCAGTAGAAATCACAGACAATGAACTCTGAGAGCTTCCAAAATGTTTATAAAATTAATTATGAGTAAATTGCATGATAATTCATAAATAATGGCAATTGCATGCCTGAATTAATGTGGGGACAAAACAGAGAATGTAATAGGAAGTAAGCATAGGAGATGCATATAAGTTTAAATTAAGGCATTAGCAGAAATTGTGAGAAGAAATTTGACTCCAAAGGGCATGGAACTGGGGGTTAAAGTAAAGCCAAACTGTAATTTACATTATTTTATCTCATTAAAATTGACAAAAATTCTAGGACATCAAAAGAATAAAGGGAAAAAACAGTGAGTGGGAGAAATCAACATTTGAATCAAATTCTTTTTAATTAGAAAAATTCTGGTTTAACAGGACTACAAATACCTACCCAAATGGCCTGGAAACACTGCCACATGGCAAGAGACTTGATCACATGTGCATATGCTACCCCCCCATCAAAGTCACTGGTCCTGATTTAATCCACCTCCAATGCTGTTTTCTTCTTAATATATTTAAAAAATGATAATTATTTTTTCTTGTAAAAATCAACCCTACTCATTATAAAAATAAGGTAAAAGTAAACTTCAAAATACAGAAATAAATTATTAAAAATATGTCAGCCAAAATGCCAGACAGGGACACTGTTTTTCTTAAGAGTTTCTGATCGTCTTTACTGGTATCTTCCTATACAGATAACCGCTAGATAGAAAGAATTCTATAAAACTGATATTAAAATTTAAATCAGCACGTTATTATGAAAATACAAATTTTCCCAAGATTAATCTATAGACAATGTAATTACATTAGAAAAACTCCAACAAAATTTATTACAGCTTTGACAAACTGCCTTTGAAGGTATAAATAAGAGCATATAGCTAAAAATAGCCAAAACAGGCAGAAACTGTATTCTAGCACTTATCAAGGTTTCTGAAGATTTTAGCAAAATAAAGACCATAATAATTTGGTCCAGATATATGCAAATATACAATAACTTCTCCATAAGGAAAAAAAATAGAATCCATATAGTATCATGCTATGCACAATAGTCACTTCCAAGAAAATTAAAACTTAAATTAGTAAAGTGTATAATTATAGAAGAGATATTGGTGGTTATGTTTAACACCTAAGGGAGGGAGGAAAAAAGTATTTTTTAAGAAAACACAAAATTATAAACCATAAAGGAAAATTTAGTGAATTTACCTATATTATAATTAAAAATGGGTAGGACTTCTGGCTACGGAAAAGAGGATGACAAACCTCTCCCACAAAAACCAAGTTCAAAACTAAACAAAATTCCCCCAAAGAAGAATTCCTGGCCTATGGAGAGTGACCAAAAGTAAAGAGTAAATTGAGGGGTGTTTATTCATGAAGAGCTATTGGAACTTTGGATAAAAACATAGGGAGTCTGAAGCTACTGGCTGGGGCTTCTTCCATCCCTCTACACCCCCAATCAGTTGGAGTAGTTTTACCAGGGCAGTACTCACCTGAAAACCTACAGTACCTTTGCTGCCAGGGGCAGCTAACTTGATTTGGAGTGGAGGGTAAAAAATCCATCACTGTTGGTGTCTGTAAAAGTAAACAACTATGTAAGAAAATAAAATAGAAAAAAACTTATAGCTCTGCTAGCCTTAGGTGTTGCAATGAGGCAAACAGCCCAAAATTTAAGGGGACTACCTTGACAATTAGATAGTCATAGAAAAGTTGATAAGCTCTATAAATATCCTTGGAAGACAGGGAAACCATACACACACATGGAAGACCTGAGAGGGTCCAAGGGAAGGAAAAGTCAAGATAGACCTGAGAACTGTCTAAACATTGAATGCACCTCTCTTCCCACACACAGATGGATGATAGAGGGTGGAAACTTCTATTCTGAGCATAGACATACATTTGACCACACACTCTTTTCCCCTGTTGGCTTATCACTAAGCCATTTGGGCACTGATGTAGCCCATAGAAGCCATCAGCAGCCAAAGGTTGTCAGGGAAGCAGAGTTTATAGAATAGTCTAGGCAAGTTCATAAACAAGCCAACAAATAAAACTCTTTCAAGACAAAAATGTTTCAGAATTCAGAGTTATTACAATCCATTATCTCAAAGCTCCATTTTGTTTTTTTGTTTTTTTTTTTAAACAACAAGAATTTTGACATGCTAAGAAACAGGCAAGTGTTACCCATACTCAGGGAGTAGAAAGAAAGTAATAGAAACTGACTCCACGCGGTCCCAGACATTGCTTTGGGCAGGCAACTAAAACTTCCATTTTAGTTTATGTGCTGCTGAAGCCAGCACAGACTGCCATTTTAACACTGTTAAATGTCAAATGATAAAAGGAAATTATGTCTAAGGAATTACAGAAAGGTATAGTAATAGGAACTCCACAATTAAGACATCTCTATAAGAAACAGAAATTCTAAAAAAGAAGCAAATGGAAATTTGAATTGCAGGCATGAAAAAATCATTACATGATTTCAAAATAATTTGAAATAGGATAACCAGTAAACTTGGTGATTGATTTATAGAAATTATGTGATGTAAAAAATAAGGAGAAAAATATTGAAGAAAAATGAACAGAGCCTCTTGAAGGACAACATGAAACACTCCATCTGAGCATCTGTAAGACCCTTTCAACACTCAGGAAAAGGTGCCTCTCTCCCTTCTGATGTTAGCAATCACCTATCAGGCAAGGCCAGTGATTCCCAGATGCCTTCTACTACAATCCCTTGATCTTTTGGTGTTTTGTGCATGTGTGAGAAAATTTTTAAAAATTTTAATGTATTATTTTACATATACCCCGATGTTCATTGCAGCATTATTTATAACAGCCAAGATATAGAAACAACATATGCATTTATCAATTGATGCATGGATAAAGATGTGTATGGACACAATGGAATATCAGCCATAAAAAAAGAATGAAATCTTGCCATTCTTGACAGATGGACTAAAGTGTATCATGCTAAGTGAAATAAGTTAGACAAAGAAAGACAAATATTATATAATTTCACTTATCCCTGGATTCTTAAAAACAAAACAAACAAACAAATAACAGCAACAACAACAAAAGGAAGGAGACTCACAAATATAGAAAACCAAGTAGTGGTTGCTAGAGGAGAGGGGAATGAGGAGGTTGGGTGAAACTGGTGAAGGGTATTAAGACATACACAGTTCCAGTTATAAAATAGGTAAGTCATGGGGATGAAAAGTACAACATAGGCTATATAGTCAATAATGTTATAATAACTTTGTATGATAACAGATGATAACCACCTCTGGTGAGAATTTTGCAATGTAGGTAGTTATTGAATCATTATACTGTACACCTAAAACTAAAATTATATTATATATCAACCATACTTCAATTAAAAATACAATTAAAAAAGATATTGGCCACTTCTCAGCAGCATTTCCACTATAAGAATAATATATTGTTTTATTGATGCATTATTTATTTATTTTTCCTTTTTAATAAATACTTTGTATAGGTCTCCCCACATGTCATTTGACCCATACTACTCACCACTGAGCACATTTAGAATGCTTTTGCCTCCATTTGTTGTTGTTGTTGTTTTTTAGATTTTTATTTTTTTAGAGCAGTTTTAGGTTCACAGCAAAATTGAGAGAGGGGTACACAGATTTATGATACACTCCTGCTGCTTACAAACTTATAAAACTAAACATACTCATAATAATAAAAGAAATTCTCACCAATAACGAGTGAAAGTTACTGTTGCCCCGCAATCTCATCAGCATTTGTGTTGTTATCGTTTCCGATTTTAGCCAAGTGAACACATTGAATACATGTGCAGTGGTATCTCTTGGTTGTTTTAATTTGTAACTCCTTGATGACATGTGACGTGGAACATCTTTCGTGTACTTGTTTGTCATCTGTATATCTTTTTTGGTGGTGTATCTATTGAATTCTTCAGCCTATTCTAAATCAGGTGATTTGTTTTCTTATTGCAGAGGTTTTTGTTTTGTTTCGTTTTGTTTCAGTTTTATTTTTCAATTTTATTTATTTATTTGAGAGAGAGAAAGAGAATGTCCAAGAGAGAACACAAGCAGGGTCCGCTGCAGGCAGAGGGAAAGGGAGAAGCAGATTCCCCCACTGAGTAGGGAGCCCTTACTGGGGCTCAGTCCCAGGACCCTGGGATCATGACCTGAGCCAAAGGCAGATGCTTAACCGATTGAACCACCCAGGTGCCCCTTATTGCTGAATTTTAAGAGTTCTTTGTGTATTTTGGATGACAGTTCCTTATCAGGTGTCTTTGCAAATACTTTTTCTCACTCTGTGATGTCGTCTCATTTCTTGATGCTGTTTTTCACGGAGCAAAAGTTTTACTTTTTAATGAAGTCCAGCTTATTGATTATTTATTTTAGGTATTATGTTTTTGGTGTCTAAAAAGTCATTGCTGTACCCAACATCAACTATCTTTTCTCTTATGTTCTCTTCCAGAAGTCTTAAATTTTTTGTTTTACATGTAGGTCTGTGATACATTTTGAGTTAATTTTTGCAAAGGATGAAAGATGAGTGTTTATATTTACTTTTTTAAAAGCACAAATGGGTGTTGGATTTTGTTAAATGCTTTTTCTGTATCTATTGATAGGATCATGTGATCTTTCTGTTTTAGCTTGTTGATGTGATGGATCACATTAATTGATTTTCCAATGTTGAACCAGCCTAAATGTCTAGGACAGACCCCATTTAGTTGTGTATGTTATACATTATTGGATTTGATATACTAACATTTTGTTGAGGATTTTTGAATCCATGTTCATGAAAGATATTAGTCTGAAGTTTTCTTTTCCTGTAACATCTTTGCCTGGTTTTGGTATTAGGATAATACTGACCTCATAGAATGAGTCAGGAAATATTCTTTTTGCTCTGTCCTTTGAAAAAGAGTATAGAAAATTAGTATAATTTCTTCCTTAAATGTTTGGTAGGATTAACCAGTGAAATTTTGTAGGTTTTTGAGTACTTTCTCATGAAGCACAAACTGGAGAATGGAACTTCACACTGACTAAACATTCTGTGAGAATCCTTTTTTTTTTTTTTAAGATTTTATTTATCTATTTATGAGAGACCCAGAGAGAGAGAGAGAGAGAGAGAGAGAGAGAGAGGCAGAGACACAGGCAGAGGGAGAAGCAGGCTCCCTCGGGGGAACCCAATGTGGGACTTGATCCCAGGACCCCAGGGATCACCATTTGAGATGAAGGCAGACACTCAACCACTGAGCCACCCAGGTGCCCTGTGGGAATCCTTTTAAAATGATTACCTGCCTACTTTATTCCCTTTCTTTTCCTCTAGATTTTTTGAGGCATACTGAGGCATTAGTGTGGGGTTTGTTTTTGTTTTTGTTTTTTTGCTTTTTGTTTTGTCTATCCTTTCCTGCTGCCTTAAGAAAAGAGAGTGGGCAGAAGGGACTAGCTTACTAAAAGGTTATTCAAAGGTAGGTTTGAAATGGCTGTGGCTGGGGAAGAACTGTATAAAGGGAGGGAAAATGGCTTTTTAAAAATAAAATTTTCTGATACAAATATAGATTTTCTGTTTTACTGTAGTTGTTGCCTTTCTAAGCTTTTAAATCACCTGGAGGGGAAAAAATACTTAGATAATCAAAATATTTAAGCCATATATGAGTTCTATTGCTGAAACTAAAATAGACAATGTTTGCACGTGTGTGTAGGGTGCTTTTTAAAATTTAAATTGAATTAGCTAACACATAGTACATTATTAGCTTCAGATGTAGAGGTCAGTGATTCATCAGTTGCATACAACACCCAGTGCTCTTCACATCACCTGCCTCCTTAATGCCCATCACCCAGTTACCCCATCCCCCTCCAGCAACCCTCAGTTTGTTTCCTATAGTTAAGTCTCTCCTGGTTCATCTCCCTCTCAGATTTCTTCCCATTCAATTTTCTTCCCGTACCCTATGATCCTCTGTGCTAATTCTATATTCCACATGTGAGTGAAACCATATGGCAATTGTCTTTCTCTGATTGGGTTATTTGATTAGTGTGTAAATAACATTATAGCTGGGAACTTAACATTATTTTTTAAAAATAGACAAGATTTTTTGCATCATATTACATAAAAATACACCAAACTAACCTTATTAAAAAGTGTGTTGTGGTCAATTGGAAAATGACATGACATTAATGAAAAGACCCACTTAAAGCTCTTGATGTGTAACTTCCTCTCCTGGTTGTGTAACTTGGGAAAGCACCTGTGTACATACTCAATAAAAATGTAAAGTACCAGCACCAGCATTTCTGAAAGGACAGAATTGGAGCCAGCCAAAATGCCCATCATGAAAGAAATTATAATTAAATTTGATGGGCTCTAATATATATTTTCCAGCAATGAAGCCAAATGAATTAGATTTAAAATTATCAACAATGACAGATCTCATAAACATAATAGTAAAAGCGCAGGTTTCAGAAATGTATGTACAGAATGATTCCATCCATGAAATGTTTAAAAATATACAACACAAGATTATACATTCTGGAAATGTATGCATAAATGGGGTAAGCATAAAAGAATAAAAGGCATGACAACATATTCAGAAGAGTAGTTACCTCTGAGAGAAGAGAAGGAATCATAGCCAAGATGGGTACACCAAAAGCTTCAAACAATATTTCCGATGTTTTATTTATTGATCTAAATAGTTAATACACTAATGTTTCTTTTATTGTTCTTTACACCTTTTATAGACCTGAAATAATTTGTAAAACCTTAATAAAAGAGAAATTTTCTCATTTAATACAATCACAATAGGACAATTTGAAACAGAACTACTTGAAAATATTAATCAAGTTTCAGTTTCTGTACAAATTGAAAGTATTGAAAAACCCAAAGTTTTAAATAAATTCAAAAATTAAATAATTTCTAACCTAGAGGGCGCCAAACACATGGCAAACTGTTTTTACTTTATTTATTTATTTATGTATTTATTTATGTATTTATTTGTTTAAGTAGCATTATTTTAGCTGATAAACAGAAGTTTCCATCATTCTCTTTCAGGACATTACCTCCCAGAACGTCTGTTAAGAAATTGTAGTGATGTTGGTGTTTTTATTAAACACTCTGTGTTAGAGTAAGTGTGTGTTTGTTTTTTATATCTTGTAACAATATCACTTGTGACTTCATTAACTGATGACTGCTATTGGAGTTCCAAAAACAATGTGCTAAAAGTAAGTAACTTTGGAACAGAATCTACATGTAATAAAAGATTTGAAAGGAGACCATGAATTGCTGTGATTATATTAAGATTGTATATTCCAAAATATTAGAGAAAATAAGAGGCTAGAAAGTAGCATTTAATTTGCATTCCATCAGGTTTGCTAAAAATACCATATAGAAACAGAATAGCATGATATCATTAACCTCTAGGTTACAATATCCATCTTAATTCATGTCGCCATTCCCTCTTCTGCTCCCACTAATGACATTTGAGCCATAGGAAGAGCTGGCACCCCTGAACCTTGATTCCAATAAGGCAGTAAATGATTGGAGCCAGGTAGAGGCTGCACCTGAAAAATGGGGTGTGCATTCTCCATTTATCACACTCCTTATCAATCACTACTGCTTAAAGCAGGGGTGCCCAAACTCACTTTAATCAGAATTCTCTGCAGGCCTTGTTAGAGCATAGATTGCAGGATCCCACCCCAGAGTTTTGATTTAATAAGTCAGGGTGGACCCTGAGAATTCACAATTCTAGCAAGTTCCCAGGTGATGCTGATACTGCTGGTCCTTATAGTTAATGACCCATAGCAGTCTGTTCCATTCATCTACATCTTCTACACAATCTCTCTTCCCACTTAAGTTTGTGCCTTCCCCAGTCCAGATTATATAAAAAAATGCAAGAGTTTACAAATAATTTAACTTTTCAACATATTAGAACAGTTAGCCCTATAGTAATGCTATTTCTACTCAATGTTTTCAATACACTTTCCTGAGTGGTAGGAGAAAAAGCAAAGCTATTCTCTATATTTCTGAGTAACAACCTGAAAGCAGGTCTCAATTATTATACATTACCCATGTGTGTACACCGAAGAGGGGAAAGGATGGAGAATCCTTGGCCGTTCAGTGCTATCTCTATGCTTTAAAGGTTGGGGTTTATTTGGGAATTTGTACAAGTAATTCAAGTTCTTATCATGGGAAATTGAAGATAATATTATGTTCTCAAATACACCACAGAAGAGATTAAAAGAGATCATGTGTGCCCCCATTGGGGAACTCAATACACATTAGTTCCCATTTTCCCTCTCTCCTCTTCTCTAATTGAAGTGGAGAGAATTTAGGGAAATGTCAAAGAGGATAGAAAAGTTGAATAGCATTTTGCCTTAGAGGACAGGGAGTATTGGGATTTGCCAATGCACTTTATTTCCAAAATTTGCACTCTACAGTCCTCTCTGCTATCCTTTCCCTACTTTGGTTCCCTTCCGAGTAAGGAAACTTGGAGAGGACAATGACTCTCTAAGTCACGTTGGCCTCTGAGGAAGGGAGTAGACTGCACTTCAGGGCTTCCTGTCAGAAGTGCTGATGATGATAGAGAAGTTGTCTGCCTGTGCTGTGAACATAGTCGCCATTAGCCAAGTGTGGCTTTTGAGAACTTCAAAATGTGGCTTATAGGACCAAGGGACTGAATTTTTTAGTTAAATTTAAATGTAAGCAGCTACATGGGCTTAGTAGTCATTGTATTGGGAAGTGCAGATCTAGAACTTAAGGTTAATTGGATAGGTCCAGATTCAAATCCTGACTCTTTTAGCTCATGCAAATTACTCTCTGGATGTAACTCGTTCCCCCAGATGATTACCAAAAGGAAGAAATTAGGTTATTAATGTAAAGTGTTGACCACAGTGTTCAGCACACAGGAAGTACTCAATAAATATCAACTGCCATGCTAATACTAATTGCTGGTTTGAATATTGATAAACTTTTCAGAGTTGTCCCTGAAAGAAAAGTAGGTGAATTTTGTAGAAACATTACTCAATTAGTTCATTAAATTATGGGCAATCAATTATATATAAGATTTGAGGAATCTATCTCAGAACTTTGTCATCATTTGACATTTGACACTTAATGGTGTGTCTTTGAGCAACTAGATCCTGTATTTTGTGATGGTTTTGAAAAAAAAAACACAAATACATGTTTTGTGTAGATTTATAGCAAGAGTTAATGCATGCAATAACACTGATTTTGCATGAACTAATTTGAAGACATGCTCATTCACTCATAACTGCTGATCCAGGGCCCTGCTAGAAAACTTACAGATTTATTACATAGCATGAAACTGTGTTGTCTAGCTTCTGATTCTGTGTGCATATGATTATATTTGACATTTAAGTGGATGGAGCGATTGCCTGAGAACAGGAGAGCCTGAGGGAGTTTTACCTCAGATCACTTGAGGCATTTTGGGAGAGGTAATTGTTAGTGTATATGTCTTGGTTTCCTTATCTATTTAATAGAGAGACAAAATATGCCATGGTGCTGTCTGCTTTTGAGAACTATGGAAGCCATTCAATAAATCATGAGAATGAGGAACACGGAACCTTAATGAAAATAAAGTGCATAATATGAAAAGAAGGTGCAATATACTTTATTCAAGCCTCCCATGTGGCCACATGGATGGATTCTTCCCAAGAGACAGCATAATAGTAGAGCATTTTAGTTGCAGATGTGAAACAAATGTTACTTCTAGCTGAATATTTTCCCTGGCTGGCTTTGTCCATATGAAGCACAGATGTTTTACAAATCATCTTTATAATAAGTCTGAGATAACACAACTAGGTTTAAAAATGATCACATTTTTTAATTTGTGCTGTTTCCTGAGCAGTGTACTCAGAAGAGAATTGGCTTCAGAAGGTGATTCCTAACATGATTCCTGGGTTCCTCAATCTAGTAGCCTCTGGGAACCCTACGGTGGCATAGTCCATCCTCTGATGTAGAAGAAGCAGGTGGTGCAGGTCCTACACCTTTACCAGCATCTCCCAAGGGGCATTTCCTCCTTTCACACAGGAAAAATAAGGAGACTTGGCTCTGGACAGCTTCGGGAAGAGACATGGTATGATGAAATCCCTATGAGCAAGTTGTAGACCTTGCTTTTATGAGTTAAAAATCTGGCCAGGGGGATCCCTGGGTGGTGCAGCGGTTTGGCGCCTGCCTTTAGCCCAGGGCACGATCCTGGAGACCCGGGATCGAATCCCACATCGGGCTCCCGGTGCATGGAGCCTGCTTCTCCCTCTGCCTGTGTCTCTGCCTCTCTCTCTCTCTCTCTCTGTGTGACTATCATAAATAAATAAAAATTAAAAAAAAATCTGGCAAGGCCTGAGTCTTGCAGGTCTTTGCATTGGGCCAGCGCCACTTGGGCCTCTTGGTTCTACAAGGGTGTGCAGGGGTTGGGAGAAAATAAGTTGCCCATTGGTTTATCTGACAGCAACTTTACCTGCCCAGAAAGTCTTCTGCTATTGGCAGGAGGCAGAGCTGAGGATAGCTGGGTCTAGGGTGCTTCTGGTACCAGCTGACTCGGGTGGCAGGACCCCCTCTCAAGCACCTTCCTCCTGGGCCTGCAGTGTCTCAGTCTAAAGTCTTCTGCTTTAAATGAGCCACTTTATTGGGCTGGACAACGGGGTACAGACTGGCTAACATGATTGGCACTGGAAATATCTATGCTTTGAAAGAGAATCTTTTTCCCTTGTGGACAGGAATGTGATCCTGTATACATTACACTGAGAGTATAATAATCCCCAAACAGTATATTTGGAATTACTTAGTGTTTAATACCTTTACCTGAAGACTGAGAATCACCCAGCTTGAAGTGGAGTTGAGCAAGCTGGGTGTGTTTGTTTTCAGGTAGAACTCCAGCAGGAGTGAACGGGATGCCCAGGCCTGCACATCTGGTGGTGCAGTCCACTCTTCTGGGACCAGCTGTGTTAATGCAAACATAATCACCCAAGAGCACACATAAGACACACACTTTCCTACTTTCAAAGAAATAAGCAGTTAAGAAGCACCATCAAGATCTATAGAAAAAATAAGTTTGCAAAGGTCAAAGGTCTTCAGAAACGCAGCACTTGGCCTGCTCTGCCAAACAAGAGCCTGAGCAGAAAACTCTTCAACATCCTCATTCAGGCTAATGATGAGTCTAGGTTTACCCAAATCAAGGCTCTCCCAAACAAACTAGCAAACTCCCTCATAGGCATTTTGGAAGCCAGAAATAACTTCAAATTCTTAAAGGCATTCCTAATGTCTATACATTAAAGTTTCCAAAGATCTTGTACTTAGTTTCCCACACTCACACACCCTCAACAAACACAATTGAATTGATGTGCAAAATACACCCCAACATTTGTTCAAAGCCATCTAGCCAGAAACAAGCTATTTTGATTCCAAATCCAGTGGGGTTTTCTCTCCACTTTGCATCATGCCTTATAGATTGTGTATTTTCAGTCTTGGGATTTCCTCATTGCTGGAGATTCATGATCTCATGATGTCAAGGCTGGAAGGCCCTGACAGCAGCTCCTCCCCATTGTCTCCCTCCCCTGTCTTAGAGAGGGAACTAGAGTCCTGAGAGATCCTGTGGTTTGGGCAAGTTCACAGAGAAAATGAGCAACAGAAAAAGGACCAGAACACAGCCCAAGAGTCCAGAGTCTGGTTCTCTTGACTTGTTTTAGGCGTCTTTACTCATATTCATCTTAACATTTACTTTGTGGAAAAATATAATGAGGTCAAAGCTGCCAAAAGTCAATTCCTTTAGGGGTAATTTTATTTCTCAAAAGTGACAAGAATATCAGTTTGCAACAGGCATTTGACATTCAGAGGCCTGAAGATCCAGTGAGATTATTAAAGAGAACACTACATTTTCTTTTAATAAAAATGTTTTATCTTCCCAAAAGGAGATCAAATTTTGCTGACCAGTTCAGGGTTCCAAACCAGGCCGACTCTGTTAATAAGAGGAATGTGAGTGAACAGTGGCTCTAGTGGTAAAGCCCAGGGTCTCCCTGAATTTTAAGATGCAGTAGGTATTCTTTTGTTGGGGGAAGGGATTGACAATAGGTATTGTTAAAAATATACTTTAAAATCACATTGCTTTCCTTCTTTCATTTATCGAATTAGTGTCTTCTTCCTTCTTCTTTTGTATGCAAAATTAAAATTTCCTATAGGCTTAGGTGCAGAGAAGAGGGCCAGAACAGAGAGGTCTAGACTCTTCTTGGTCAAGCTGGACTTGTGGCGGTTCTGTGTTTTAGAAGTATCTGGCAAGCTACAAAAGAATGTCCAGGTGCCACTCACTCTGTAGGTGAGGGCCTGATGTGGATATCTTCGAAAGGTCACCCCAGTGAAGTTCATATGCAGCTAGTGTGGACAATCTATAGATCAGAGATGCACATTTGCTCTGTTGACTTCCTACATTTGCTGAGGACCCTGCCATGCGCTGGGACCTGTGGTACTCGCTGAGGACAGAGACTTGAACCCCACAAGGTTCCTACAGGTCATTGTGCCTGAACAAATGATATATTTGGATATTGGAAATTTGGATATTTCAAATCCAAATTCAGAGTCTGATGAGTCATCGATTATGTTCAGTTTCTAGGACTGGCTTTGTGCGGTGTCCCTCTCTCCAGTCCCACTACCAGAAGGTGCCCTAGCTTCAGCCAAGCCAGGTCTGTGTCTGGCCTTAGTTTCCTCGTCTGAAAACTATGGCTCCCCTGGTATTTGTGCTAGGTGTCTCCTGAGAAGTAAGTGCTCAGCCCAGTGCTGGTGAATGGAAAAGCATTTGGTAAACATTAAGCTCACTTTAATCAAGTGACCTCTTGCATTTAAATGGTCTCATTCTCATTGCTCAGAAGAATACAGAATAGATTGACTCATTTTCCCTTTCTATGTTTTGACCTTCTCTCCTTTAAGGGGCGTGGGACCCATCAGGAGTCCTCCTTCTGCTGTGTGGATGAGAACATCGTCTGGTTTCTGCAAGCTCCATGAGTCTGGAGACCCTTCTGTTTGAAGTCCAGAGGCTGGCACCCCTGCAGGTGAGTTTACAGCAGTTGTACTTTCTTCTTTTTAATCACGAATTCTGTCATCTGGAAGTGACCATTATGGTCGTATTTCAGTGCCCCACCCACACAGGATCCCCTCTAAAGCTCCAGGATCCCTTCCAGAAACTGCTTGAAGAGCTTCTCCTTGAAAACTTCAAGTGATAGAAGACTCTTTACAGATTAAACTCACTCTGTTCTTGGGTGATTCCAACTGTTCTTCTTCTTTTTTTTTTTTTAACAGTTTTGTATTGAGCAAAACCTATTTTTTCCCCACAGAACCTGTCCCCTGATCCTCGTTCTCTCTTACTTTCGAAGCTAATATTGACATGGAAATGACAGATCCGCTCCATCTCAGCTTCTATTGGGTTGGCAGCCACTGGACTCCAGTGAGCAAAGCTAAGGCTACCTCGTGGCCCTTTGTGGAGAGAGAAATGGGGCCTCTCAGCCAGGTCTGGCTGCAGGGCAAGGGAGGGCAGCACTCAGACCAATGATCCCTTAGCTGATGGTAGTCTAATCCCTGCTTCCATGTAGCCATTCTTCAGCTATCTGTGTTCATGCTTTCTGAGTATTTTATCTGCAAAATTAAACATCTAGATTTTCTTCATGCCCCCTTTCTGTGCATTTTTCTTTCTTTTTTGTTTTTTGTTTTTGTTTGTTTTGGTGTTTTTAACAATGGCACTCTCAGCCTAGGTCAGACTAGTGCAGGTGAAAAAGCTGTTTTATCCTCCTTTTATCCTATCTCAGGATAGGCCTTACCTGTAAAGTCTAAACTAATTTCAGTTTTGAAGGAGTCTCTGCAACATGTTGAATTTCATCATCTTATATTCAACTTCTCTTCGGCACCTCAGACACCATTTGCATCCAGTTCTGTCCACTGCTGCATTTTCCCACTCTCCCTACTTTGATGTGTCTGCAAAAGTGATCAGCCTGGTGTCAATTGAGAAGCTGTTGGTTTTGTCTTCTGGGCTCTCCACCATCACCCTTTCTTCACGCCATGCATTTTACAAAATTCTTATGCTCTTAACTAGCTCAAACTTAATATTCCAGCCAATGTCTTTGTAAATTATGACCTTTCCTGTGGTGTTTGCATTTTCATAAAGGGCTCTGGAGGCCCTTGGGTTGTTATTTCAGGCAGCAGTGCAAGAACTGAAAGGCCCTGAGACCAGTGAGAAAGAAGACTGGTCAGGTGGATCACACGGCTGGTTAGGAGCAGAGCCCGGGGAGCTTATGTGCAAAGCTTCAAGTCCCAACAGGGCTCTGAAATGTGTCTGTGAGTAGCGAATGAACTTTCCAGGTTCACAGGATGAGTCATGGTGGCCTAAATTTTCTCCATCCCTATCCAGCTCAGCTGGATGCTCCCCACTAAGGTGGTCCTGACAAGTCTTCACTGACACCTCCCTTTTCCTCTGTATGTGCCTGGGGTAGAGTTGGTGTGGCATCATAGAGCACCCCTCAGCTCCACCTGCTGGAGATCTGGTCTGGGTGGGCTTTTGTTCTTTGACATGATGATGTCATTGTCATGGGCTGACCCGTACCCTACTTATGACTGCAAGGTGATTGAACTTGACTCCATGTCCACCTACCAGACCCAGAGCTTGGGTCCCAGCTATTGTAGGATCCCTTCCCTTTCCTGAGCAGTTACTTTGCTAGGGACTATAAGTGTTCCTCTTTATGAATCCAAAGCAACTTTCCCTAATAGTGTATATTATATTTTAATTGTAGCTTCAGCAATGAGAGGAAAGAAAAGCCTAGATTAGCAATTATGGGAGACTATTTTTAAATTAGTTTTAACTCATAAAGCGCTGGCCTTTGGAAAGCCACATCCCAGAGGTTCAAGTCTCTAACCTGTTTTATTGGAGATAGGAGTGTAGTATAAGCAGATAATTGGGTTCTGAAAATTAGGACACCTGGGTTTAATCTCAGCAGTGAAATTAAGCAATCCAGAGCCCAGATCCCAAGCCTGGAGTTATGGAGAGGAAGGAGCCAAGCCACAATGAATGGGTGGCTTTCAGAGATAAGAGACTCAGGTGAACACCATGCCAAGAGGGAAGAAAGAAGCCGAGAAGAAGAATCCGGGATACTTGTAATGTGCTAGGGAAACCACACCATCCTGGATAGGTCATTTTCATGGGAAAGTGGGAGCAAAAAAAGCAAGGGTAACATTCAGGCCAAGAAACAATGGAAAAACATGCAAGCTGCTCCAGTGCTATACCTATGGTAACTTCATGACCATGGTGGTCTTTGGTTCCTGTCATCCATGACTTTCAAAGCCTCTTCTTCATGAATGGGACATGCCACTCATGGTGTGGCTCTGGGAAAGCCACTTAACCTTTCCAAACCAGTCAACTCATTTGAAAAATGGGAAGGATAGGCCAGAAATTATATTCCCTCTGTATCCCTAAATTCTATGAATGGACTATTCAAGTATGCTAATGAATGCCAAAAACATATATTCAAGTAAAACAATTAAAATATAATACTAACTCACCCTGGGGTTTATTCTAGATGCACAATCCTGTTGCTTTTTGAATCACCTCATCTCAGCAGTGCATTAAAGTAATCCTGGCAAGCCACATGGCAAAAATGTAGCTGAGAATTGATACCATGAAGCCATTCAGTTCAACTCATAATGAAATCATTGCTTATTTGGGGGAAGCTTCCCAGGGCCAGTATGAAAGGAAAAAATACCAATGCTGATGGCAAAGTAGGTGTGTTTAGGTGTTAAGAGCATTTTTCCCAGAAATCAGGATAAGACATCTTAGAACACTCCTTTGAAGGAAATTTGGGGCAGAGTAAAAGCCTATTTTGGCCAATGTGTACAGTCAGAATTCCTCCACCACCAATGTGAAACTTTCATGGGATCTGGGCATGAGCAGAGGGTCCCTGTTCCATGGCTGCTCATTCGTTCTCTACTTTTAACCCCTCTGCATCCTAATGAAATGCAGAGATCCTCTGGGAACAGCAGACAGTGCCTGGCCTGATGCAATAGGATGGGGTGTGATGGGATCATGTATGTAGAATTAAGGCAGTATCAGAGTTCAAAGTATTCTTAGAGAATGGAACACTGAACCCACTTTGATTGGAGAAAGGGAATAAAAACCCCAGGAAGGCCACAAAGCAACAGCAAATTGAGGGGCCAGAGCCATGAAAGGACCAGAGCCATGAAGGGAATGCCTTGCATGCCGAGGCAAACTTTCTGGGGGATTTTGGAGGCACTGTGACTTGAACAAGAGGAGCATCACAGGACAGAAGTCCGTAACTCAGCCAGGTCAGAAGCTGTATTTTCCCCAAAACTTTAATATCAGCTTGAAATTAGTTATTATTATAAACTCCTCTTAATTACACTGTATATTTTTACTGATAACAAATATATCTTCAGTAAAGAAAAATTTGAAAAAATATAAAAAGCATTAGAAGCCAGCTGTAATCTTAATATTTAGAGAAAAACTTCAAGATGCAGTATTATGGGTATTTTTTGAGGAAATTTGAAAATTGTGTGCTATTTTACTTTCTTAACTAGAATTCAGCATGTTTCTCAATATATTCTATTTTTCTTTTGTGTTGCTCAATAATGTTTTAAAAATTTCAAATAGAGACCGTACACTTGCCTCTGTTCATCCCAAGCCCATTTTCTCTTCTTTATTTCTTCCCTCTTCTATTTTAAGGTGTATCTTCATTATAGATTTTTTTTCTCATTAATCATTTCTGGTGCATAAAAGAACAACTCAGGGATTTTATATATTTGTTTGTATGTGGCCACCATACTGAATTTTATTATTAACTCAGATACATCAGTTAATTATTAAAGGTTTTCAGCATATGTGAAAGATGTATTTGTGTCCTTTCCAATGATTATAATTTTTAGGCTTCTTGCCATGTGTAATAGCTAGAACTTTCTTTAGTCATTACTGTCTTGTCTTTAATTGAAATATCCTTAAAAATCATATCCTTGTTGTACAGTTGGTTTGACTGTGGTTTTCAGGTGAATATTTGCTGCCAATTAAAGAATGTATCTATTTATTCATAGTTTCTCCAAACTTTTTAAAATGGTTTTGAATCAGTAATGGGTGCTGTCTTATCAAATGTTTCTTCACATCTATTGAAATAAATATATGATTTTTTCTTCCTCTTTAATTTCCTGTTGTGATGTATTATATTCCTTTCCCCCCATCTTTAAAATAGTGAGATAATGCTTTTTTTAGTATAGAGTAACTTTCTGGAAAAAAAGTTCCAAACTTTCAGTGACTTAATGCAATGAAATCTTATTCCCTACTCTTGCATTAGTCCAACACTGTTGGTAAGGGGTTCTGCTCCACCATCACTCAGGAGCCAAGGCTCCTTGGTTAGTAGTGCCAGAATCTTCTGGGGAGCTTAGGGTCCCCTTCAAGATCTCCTGATTCTGGCATAGGAAATAGGACAACCACTCTTGTTGTTGGTAATACTCCTTACCAAACTCACATTCTATTAGTGAAAACTAGTCACATGATTCCATCTAAGAAGTAAGGGAAACTGGGAAATGCAGTGTAGCTGGGTGCACAGGTGAAAAAGAAGATGAGACTCCATGAATGAACACATGACACTGTCTCTTGTACAACTTTCAAAGTATGTATCATTCTTTGAATTATTGGCTGGATTCTATTTCCAGTAGTCTAGTTAGAACATTGCATACTGAATAAAAAACAGGATTGGCTAGTCATTTTTCTCTATGATGATTTTATAAGATTTTGTTAGCCATGATTTCCAATGTTTGTCCTCTCCTCCCTTAATTTATTTTTCTATGCTCTGAAACACTGTATGAAGTATCCAGCTGATTTGTTTCAGAATTCTTCAATTGTTTTTCTGTGTTGAAATTTTATATCCAGATTGTGATTATTATTCAGATGTTATTACTTTACATAATTAATATTTAATAAATTTTCAAAAAAACCACAATTATTTAGACTGAACTCTAGTTAAACAAGTGAGTTTCATCCTTTCCACCAATGTTTATTTTGAAGTTCCTGTACAAATTACAAGACATGGATTCATCTTCCAGTCAGCTGGTGTGTTCTGCTTTGATTATTTTCATGATTGGAGGGGACTTTTCAAACATGAAAGTGGAAGTCTGTTGCACAAGTAAGCAACATTGCTAGGCACAAATTCTTCTAATCCTTTTATCATAATTTTTCCCTCTCAGACTAGTTTCTTTTCAAATGTCTTGTCAGAATTGCAAGAAGTTAGAAGCCAGCCTCTTTGTTCCATTAGTTTTTTCTTCCATGTTTCTTCCCCTCCTCTCCCTTTCTCTCCTCTTCTCCTTTCTTTTCTACTTTTTCATTTTTCTTTCTTGGATGCTTCTGGGATTCTTTATCCTTGAAATTAAAAAAAAAAATCCTTAACTAAATGCTCAGGCACAGGCTTAATTTTGCTAGTGCTTACTGAACTATTTTTAGACTAAGCTTTCTTTAGTTTCTTTATTGTTTAAAATATTTTATTTATTTATTCATGAAAGACCAAAGAGAGATTTGTGATTTTTCTCTTAAATTTAACTGAAAAACCCTACATAAATTTCAAAGAACTTTATATTATTTTCAACAAATTCTCTAATCTAATATTTCTCCTAACTCCCTGCCATAGAGTATTAAGGATGTTGGAGAAGTTTACTTAAATCTGCCAATTGGCTGGGTCTGAACTTTTTCTTTTTCAGAATAGTTTATTTAGGGCAAATGTCTTTTTTTTTTTTTTTTTTTTTTTTTTTTTTGCTATTTCATCCCCTTGTTTCTACTTCTCACTATGTGGTGTTTGGGTTTTTGTGAGAATGTGGCTGTGTCCTCAGGGGCCTTGGGGAACTGGGGGCAAATAAGGCTCCATACCTATATGTGGAGACTGAACAAGCTCTACATTGGCCCCTACCCTTGCCAAATCCCTGATCTTCCCACCAGTGCCACCTGGCCTTCAAGCCTGCAATAGCATTCAATGTCACTGACCCTAAATCCTGATACTATCTCTACTGGATGATAACCCAACCCTTGGCCTCCTCCTTTTCCTAATTCCAGGACTTTGCTGGTCTTTCAGTTCCATCTCTCCCACACAGCCACTCTGCAGGAATTACAGGAACTTCTGGACCTCTGCCTGATGCACAGCAGCTGTGGGAAGCCAGACACATCACATCACCACTGACTGCTTATCCAGGCACCTCCCTCTGCTGATACTGCACCACCTCTTCCACCTCACTTTGGGCATGCATACAACCAAAGGAAGAGTCTTCCTTAGTATTATGCCATTCCCTCTGTCATGCTATGTTCAGGGTGGTCATGCCATGCTCTACTCAGGTCTCCTCAAACTTATCTAAATTGTTATTGCTCCTTTCTGCCAGTTTGGGTGATCCCACTTCATCGTGCATGCCTGAAACTCATCTGCCTCTGCACTTTCCTGGGGAAGAGTGGGGAGGATTTCCACATTGTTTTACTTAAGCTCTGTGCATTCTGTTGAGAGCTTTCCACTCTGTGCTTACAATTGCTGATTCTTCTAGCAGGTCTGACTTTTGGTAAAGAGTCACAAAATAACCATGAAATATATATTGGGTTCACATCCTCCGCACTGCTCATTGAAAAGGAGGCTTTGCTCTCTGGATTTCTACTTTGGTATGCCATTTGGTCTGGAAGTAATCTTCACCTAGTAGATTTTCTGCCCCTCTTCATTGTAGGCAATCCTTACCCCCCTGAGACAGGGAGATGAGGAGTCTATCCCTGATGTCTCCTTTAGAGGAGGAAAATTGTGAGTCAGTCTTCCACCTTTTTTAATCCAGACCCATATTCTCTATTTCTTGTAGAAATCTGTGTGTAGATGGAACTTCATTTCATTGTCAGTGGGGACACCTCTCTATTTTTTTTATATTCTGCTAATTCTTTCCATAAAATCTGAAAATACTGGCTTTAGATAATTTATTATACACACACATTGTCATATGTATATATGTATAATGAATTATCAAGCCATAGAAAAAATGTGACTAATTACAATTTCCTCTGTCAAATAAGCTCACCCTTTGTCTATAAAGATGTCATTCTCCCATACTGTCAAAAAAAGTTGCTTCTCCAGTAGTGTGCTTGTTGAGTACTCCTTTGTTTGGTTTCTCTCATGACCAATAGCTTCCTATATTTAGTGAGTGGTAGAAAAAGGCAAAGGCAAGGAGTATGGGGCAGAATCTAGTTTTAGTGCCTGACGCTTAAAACTCACACTCACAATGCGGGACCCCTCAGGGTGTGCTGGGACTGCCATGTCGGAGGGAGTGTGGCAGAGGACCCAAGAGTGTCACATTCACAGTAAGTAGCTTGGATCTGAACATTAGCCCTCCCTCTTGCTAGCCATAGGACACCTGTTAAGATGCCTAACTTCTCTAAACTTCAGGTTCCTTCTCTATAAGTTCCAAATGATAAGAACACCTTCAGTCTCCTCGTGGTAAAAGCCAGAGGGCTTGGCACACAGTAGGTGATCTATAATGGCAATTGTTATTATTACTATGGTTATAGTGATAGTAATAGAGCTAATAGTCAAACACCATGGAAACCCCTCTTGTCTTGCCAAAATGGAATTTACTGCCAAGTATGCTGAATATAACTACATTCCAAACTGCATTCAGGGATAAGCAAGAACTTCATGAACCTAGACCTTCTTGAGAATTAGGAAGATAATGTTTCCCAAAGAAAGCTCTCACCATCACCGGCTCAGTGGGAAGTCATTAGCTAGGGATTGGAGTGGTTCTTAAGGGGACAGTTGACCCTCAATGTGCACTGGAATAACAGGACCCATTTATGGCTGACAATTGGCTCTTAACCAAGTGGCCCGTGAAATGTATGGGCCAAGCATTCATTTTACAGTCCTTTTAAAAGAGAGCTCCGAATGTTGCTAGATATCTTAAAGTCTAAATTGTTGCATGTGGAGGGGACCACCCATGCATGCTTAGGTTTTTCCCTTTTAGAGGCAGGAGCACATTCCAAAAGCTGTGCTTGCTATGTCTTGCCAGCCCAGCTTTTGCAAGCTGTTAATATAAACTATTTCTTGGACACTATGTTTCACACTCATGTGCTTTGGCTGAATTTTTTTTCATTTTCCTACAAATGGAAGACCTTAAATCAAAAATCAGATATTGACTTGGTGGTGTTTTGAGCCAGACTCTGAGCCAGAGGACAGGACTTGAGAATGATGGTTATTGTGGAGAACGCTGGCAGTGCACCTGGTTGCAGAACTTGACTGTACAGTCAGGTCTAGTGGAATGAGGAAATAATCAGGGCTGATCACTATGACAACCCCAAAGCTGTGATGATTTAAGACAGTCTGCTCTTGCTTGGTGAGCTCATAAGCTAGTTTCCTAGGAGTTGTGTCGTATAAACCTGTAGTCATTATACATATCAGTCCCATCCAGTGGTCTGAACAAAATGCTGTGGAACAGTGAGAAGGCAGTTAGTCCTGGATAATAACCTTGGGAGGGTTTCCTAAAGATGGTGCTAGTGTGCCAGGCTTTGACAGATAAGTGGAATGTCTCCAAGAATAACAAAACTTTAAGAGATAGCATCACTTGAAGGAAATGAGTGTGTGTTGCAATAACAAAGCTAAGATGATGTTAGCAGAATAATACAATTGCCCACTATAATTGCTCCAACTATGTTATTATTAATAATAGACATAGGAAGGGAGTAGTTGAATTTTGAATACATAATCAAAAGGGCCTTGCTTGCTAGGAATGAAAATGAAAATCTCTCCAAAGTGCCTCCCAGAGGGTTAGAGCAGAAAGACGTACGTGTGACTCATTGGCTTTCCAGGGCATATAGACAGTAGTTTCCAGCCAAGGAGGAAAGTCACACCTCTGTCTAGAGCTCTCCCCAGCCAAGATGAAGCATATGTGGGGGGTGCCTGGTCTGAGGGTCTCTTGCAAAACTCCCAAAGGTCCTTGCCACATTGTGTCCCAGGGATGGTGGGGAAGGCAGGGATGACTTGCCTGAACACAGTGGGTTCAGAGAATGAGTTGGAGAACTGAGGGCGAGACCTAGCTCCTAGGATGAGACCCAGCTCCTCCACTATCATCTGACCGCTACCGAGATGATGGACTTCTCTGTCTAACCTTCATTTCACACCCACTTGAACAACCATGAATGTTGCTGTTTTTAAATCGAGTGGCCTGCCCTTGGAACTGGACATTCCATCTAGATTTTAAATGTCATCCCTTCCATTCAGTTTCAATCCTCAAAAACCTGATATGTGTGACCACCCCCCGGCCCTGGGGAGGTAAAAACTGAGGCTATTTCTTTTTTTTTTTTAAGATTTTATTTATTTATTCAGGAGAGACACAGAGAGAGAGTCAGAGACATAGGTAGAGGGAGAAGCAGGCTCCCTGTGGGGGTCCTGAGGCAGAACTTGGTCCCAGGACCCCAGGATCATGCCCTGAGCCACCCAGGTGCCCCAGAATGGAGGTTATTTCTGAAAACAATTTCCACAGTATTGCGAGAGACAGCACTTTACTCTCACTGTCATGCTAGGCTTCCTTTTAAAAAGCCCACTGTGCCAACAGAAGTTAATACAGTCTTTCCTTTTCCGTGGCCCATACTGGAGAGGAAGGGCATTAACTCAAAGTTGCTCTACACAGATTTGGTAAATGGTTGTTTTGGAGGCCCCTCCTTTGGGATATTTTCTGTCCCTCTCCCTCCCTTCTTGGAAAGGGAGACTTTATGTCTTTATGTTCATCACCACCACCTGGGTGATGGTGGTGCCAGGCAGACAGCCGGCTGCCCATGGACAGCAGGAAATGCATCACTCACAAAGCAGGCAGCCCCATACACCAGCTGCTGCAGGGAAACAGGAAGTGCAGGATTTGAGTGGTTCCAAACTAATCTCTAGCTTTCTCCTGACGTTGAAGAGATGTGACCATACACATCTCTTAACCATAGCACAGTCACATAAGCTGTGATCACTTCCTGTAAAGTACCACATTCTGGGGCAAGGATTGAGAATTATCAAGCCACATCTACGTGCCCTGGCCTGCACCCACAGCTTTGTATGAGTTGTCTTATCTAATCTGCACAGTATCATGAAGTAGTGTTATTATGGCCATTTCATGGATGAGGTAACTGGCCCCCAAAGATGAAGTGACGTGATCCAACTAGTAATTGGTAGAGCCCAAGGTGGGGGTTATGCTGCTTCTCTGGAGGATGACCAGTCTCCTGTGCAGAGGCAGTGCTGCACATGTACAGGTTTTGAAGCCCTCTCAGTCTCCCCTGCACGTGTCATCCTGGGTGAACAGGCACTCCAGCCTCACTTCTTCAAGGTTGAATTAACAGTTTTCTCTTCAGTTTTGCATCTCTTATTATTAGGTATATCTTTAACCAAATGCCTGGGTAGCAGCTAAGCTCCAGCTTCTAGAGCCAGACCATATGGGTTGGAATTTTGGATCAAACCATGGATCATCAGTTAGTGGGTGAGCTTGGGAAAGTTACTTAATATCTCTGTGTTTTAGTTTCCTCATTTGTAAAATTGAAATAAGCATCGTTTCTACTTATAGGCTGAGGGAGGCTTGAATGACTCCACAGGTATGAAGTAGCAGGCACATATGCTATGTAAATGTTCTGTGCCTTGGCCACTATAGTCCCAAGGCAGCCTTGTCAGTTATTGTTGAATGCCCCTTGTTCCTCTCTCTCGATCTCTCTGGGGCTGGCCAACTTTACTCCTACATGGGTTTTGAAGCCATCTCTTTCTTCCTAGCCTGTTGCTGTTACCTTCACTGTGTCCGTCCACTTCCTCCCCTTTGTGACCGGTATCTTGCCTCCCTATTTATCACCTGCAATCCTGTCTTTCTATAAGCAAATCTAACTGTGACATCTGCTTAAAAAACTAGTTTGTCTCCCCATTGCCCAAGGGATCACTCCCTGACCCCTTAGTCTGGAATTTTCATTGCTTCCTAGTTTGGCTTGTTCACTGGTATGTTTGTCTCTCTTCTTGCCTGTACTGTCATCTCTTGGCCTCCATTTGTTCCACTTTCTCTAAAGACACATGCGATTTCACACTTCTCCCCTGTCTGCTCTGTTCCCTCTCTCAGATGTCATTCTCTTTCTTTTCTTGGCAAACTCATACTCCTTTGCTTTTGTCCTTTAAGAGCCATTGTGAGCTCTTCTGGGAGCCTCAGGATGTATACTCTGGCTCCTGCCCACCCCGGAAAAACTTCCAGTGAAGCAGTCTCAACCTTCCCCTCAAAGCTTCCTGCTCCATTCCCCACCATTTTATGAGTTTCTTACGTATTTCTGTATCCCTAGCATCTCGCGGAGATCCTCACCCAGGGAAAGTACTTGGTGTTTGTTGATTAAAAGCTTATATAACATTTGGGGCTGGGAAGGAGAATAAGGCCCCTAACCTTTTAGTTTTTGAAAAGGACATAAGTAAAGAATGCATCAGGGTCAGTATATGTATGGCTTTGGATCCCACAAATGTTTCAAAAATAGGTCCTAAAAGTTTTTCTAAGATGGGTTGGTTCTAATGACACTTTCCTTTCAACCCTATTTGCTTTCAAGTTTAAGCCCAGGTGTGCATGCTTATAGGGAAATTGATTCAGTGAGCTTTGAGGTTTTTTAAAAATAATGAATCCTATCTTTGTAGGAGCCCGTCAGAAATCCAGGATGCCTGGATTAAACCTTCCAAAGAACAGGAAGTCTCTATTTTAAAAAAATGCAAACAAAGACAAATAAATGGGCTTAAGCCCTAAGGATTTTAACATGACTGAAAATCCAGGCCCAGGAGATTTTGTGGTTTCTGGGAGAGAGAGAGTCCTTTTCCACCTGCCTCTGCTAACACAGACTACTGGAACGTAAGTGAATTTGGTTTGGATTTGCCTTCTGCTTCATTAAAAAAAAAAAAAAAGGCATCTTAAAATAAGTGGGTGAGGATAAAGATGATCCTTCACTTTTGGATATGTGATAATTTGGGTTAAAATTGGAGAACTTCAGATTGCAGCTCTGTTCTTTTGCAAATGATAAACCTGGAGTCCAGGGGAGTCCAACAAGTTGTCTGAGGGCCCCCTTCCCACAATCCTCCTTTTCTCACCCTCTCTGTCTCCACCTGCTTTCCAGAAGCCCCCTCCCCTGCCCCCAGCCCCCTGGTGTCTGATTGGGGGACTGAACTTGGGTTCTTTGCTCTTCAGCCAGAGCTTTCTCTAGAGCTTAGAAGAATAATTTCCTCTGTTTTCTCTGGAGCCCTCACCCACTTGCCTTCCTGTCCTGGCTGCCCCATCTGTGGCCACATTTCATGTCACTCCATAAGAAGCACTGTCAGATGCTCTTTAAGAGAAGGGGCCTTGGGAAGGAGCCTGGTAGCCTTTGAAGGGCCTCTAGCAAGGATCTGGGCCCAGAGCTGTGGGCTATGCAACCATGGCAGCCAGGGCAGGCCATAAGAAAGAACCTGTGGCTGAGGGGGACAGGCCTGGCAGCTGATTTTTTTTCCAGCACTATCTCTGCGTTAAGGGAACTGCTTCCCAGGCTGCAGCATTGAGCAAGAATAATCCAATTCAGCAAATATTCATCAATGACCACTGTGTGCTGGGTACTGCATACATTCTGGGAAAAAGATAGGGTGTGATTCCCGCATTTGTCAAGCTCCAAGCATGGTGGCCGGGGGGGGGGGGGGGGGTGCGGTTACAGATGAGCAAACAATGTACCACTATATAAAATGATAGGTCTCCTGCTTGCAGGATGAACATGGTACAGCAGGGATGAAAGGGAGGAAGGGAAGATTTACAGAGATGAGGGCTGAGAAGGCTGGAGGCACCCATAGGCGGGAAGGGGTGGGCACCCTGGGCTGGGACATGCCATCCATGGAGGGTGGGGGTGGGGGTGGGGGGGTTGTGATAATGTAAAAAGGGACCTGGCAGAGAAGAGCCTGGAACACTCAGGAACTTTCCCTCTAAGTGGAAACCACACAGTACCAAAAAGAAAGCACTGCCCTCGTTGCCTGTGACCTCGGTCCTAAGTTTTCAGGGTAAGAGTGTGTAGCATTCGATTCCTGGAATCAGTTAACAAAGAGCAGTAGCTCCTTTGCTTTTGTGGCAGGCTAACAATACCTGGTCATAGTGTTGTTTGTTTTAACTTGTACTAGGCTATTTCAACCAGGGGATTGATGGTAAAGAGCCTGGAACCTGAGAGGCCAGCCCTGGATGTGCTTTCAATAGGCCCCCTGGGGGAGAATCTCTTGACCTCTTCCCCTGTTTGAATCCTTCAGTGTGTCTCCAGCCCGTCCCTCTATTTAGTAGGCTTTACCCAGGGGTCTTCCTTCATTTCCCACTCCCCAAGAGGGCAATATGGGGCAGCTTTCTGTCAACACCTGATTCATCCTGCATTTCTAGAAAAGAAGGAGGTACCACGAGGGGCTTCAGGAATGTAGACACAGAGGAGAGCCCTAGACAGAGGGCAAGGGGATATGGTGGCCGGCCCACCCCGAGGCCATAGTGTGTCCCCTCTCTGCAAGCTGCTGTGTGCATGGCCAGCTGACAGAGCTCCTTACAGAAGCTGCTCTAGGACTGTGGACAGCGCTTGAGCTCCCTCGGTCTCAACTCCCTCACATGATAAGTAGGAAAACTGAGGCCTGAGGAGATCCAGAGTCAATGCGTTTAGGTAACCTAAATGTTTGGGGGGAAGGGGTAGTGAAGTTGGGGGGATGGGGACCAGGTGAGACAAAGAATCCCATTTCCCAGAACAGACTCTTAACTAAGAAGTTCACAAGAGACTAATGGGTAGACCAAGGAAATGAGAAATTGAGATGCTAGCCTCCTCTGACTATGTATTAGTCCATGTAGGCATGAGACAGGGAAGAAAGTTCTCTGGGCTTTGAAAGTGCTCTATGGCTTGGGCAGAATGCTATCTGCTACTCACTTGCCTCCCCCTGGTTCATTCCAACATACCTGTTGGAGCTCAATTTAAGTGATATTCTATAGGAAGTCTTCTGGAATGTCCTACCTAAGTCAATTTACTTGATTATTGGTCTCAGTGGCACCAAGTCCCTCTCCCTCAGAGCAGTTAAAATAATTGCTATTCACCTAAACATTTCATTAAAATTTGTCCCCCTCTCCAACTCCAAGCCCCATAAGGACTTGAATCACATCCACTTTAGCTCACCATTGGGCCCCCAATGCCAAACATAGTTCTGGGTACCTGATATATTCAGTTAATAAATAAAATAATGAATAAATAAGCTTGCTTGAGAAAGAGAGGTTGGTAAGAGATATAATTTAAAACTGAAAGTTTGAAATAACTACTGAGAGAAACAAGAGAAGAAATATATCAAAAATAAATTTAAAAAATAAAAAAAATTACAGGTGTGAGGCACTGTCTAGAATGGAGACCATGTCTTCATGGTCTACGGTTTTGAAATTGTCTCAGTCACTCAACAGATATTTGTTGAATATCCACAATGTGTCCAGCTTCGTGCTTGTTACTGAAGATAAGTGGATAGATATGTATGTCTCTCATGGAATTTCCAGTCTAACCATGGCCTACGGCCCTAGTGTAAGACAAGTAGTGGGACTGATCCAGGATAGAAATTATACTGGGTAGGTTCATTAATGGAACTGTAGTTGAGAATCTTGGGAATACTGGTGATTTATTTATTTATTTTTTTCAATTTTTTTATTTTATTTTATTTATGATAGTCACAGAGAGAGAGAGAGAGAGAGAGAGAGAGAGAGAGGCAGAGACACAGGCAGAGGGAGAAGCAGGCTCCATGCACCGGGAGCCCGACGTGGGATTCGATCCCAGGTCTCCAGGATCGCGCCCTGGGCCAAAGGCAGGCGCCAAACCGCTGCGCCACCCAGGGATCCCAATACTGGTGATTTAAAAAAAAAAAAAAAAAAGCTGATGATCAATCCTGAAGGTTCAGGCTGAAAAAAGAAGAAAACTAAAGCCAATTAAAAAAAAAAAGTTAGTGAGAGCAAGAGTAGAAGGAAGGAAGTATGGAAGTTCGTGGTGGAGGGTGCAGAGAGTAAGAGGGAGAGAGAGCAAGAAAGAATATATATTATACATAACAAAAGACACAATCAAACAGTATGATTCATGAAATAAATATGACACATACATCCTTTACCAATGTAAATTGGTATAGCATTAAAAATAAAAATATTTTTAGATTGGCTAACAGAACTAGATCCAATATTATGTTGCATACAGAAGCTATACCTAAAACAAAATGATTCTGGAGTATTAAAAACAACAGCAGCAACAACAAATGACAGGCTGAGATATATCAGGCAAGGCAAAGAAAAAGAAAGCAGGAGTCATAATCCTGATTAACTGGTGAAGTAAAATTCACATGGAAAATATTAAAAGAAATAACAGAATATTTTATGTTGACCTTATAATTCACAATGAATATTTAACAGTTATAAATATTCTTGAACACAGCAACATAGTAGCAATGTCTCTAAAACAGAAATTCCAGGATATGCAAGAGAAATAGAATCAGACAACTAATAAAAGATTTTAACTTATTTTGTCACTTCAAGACAGATAAAATGGACAAAACATTTAAAAAGAGATGACCTAATCAATGGAATTCGAATTTGTTGCTTTATTATAGTCTCTGAATAGACAATATCCCAAATTTTCAAGTACATAGGAAAAATTCATGAAAATTAACCATAGCTTGGCTGTAAAAATATTTTTACATATTGCAAAGAACTGAAAAATGTATGATTGTATATAATACAAATATATAAAATAGATTTAATTTTTTTTCCAAAATTTACACAAAAAACTCCCCAAATAATGATCCTTTGGTCCAAGGAAAATTAAAAATACACATTTAAACAGGTTTTTAATGTTGCACTCTTTATCACAGCAAAAGACAGGAAATAATCCAGTGAATAAACTATGGTACATCCACTTCAAAAATGGAATGAGAAATGTTTATATACAATGCTGAAAAATGATCTCCAGTAATTATTAAGTGTGCAAAATAATAAACACATACAGTATATTATTATAAATTGAAGAAAGGAAAAGACAAACTTGTACACAGTTGCTTACATATTTTTAACAAAAATATAAATCCCCAAAGCATAAAAAAGTTGTTAGTTATCTGCTTTGGGTTGCTCAACACTGCAGTTGCAACAAGTAGAAAACAAAACAAAACAAAACGGGTAACCTATAACAGATAATATTAGAAAACTGTCAGAGAGCTATGGAAGCAAAAACAATAATATAAGCTAAAATTCCAGATAGGAAAAAACTTTTGAGATTAGCAGACAATCACCTCCTGATGAGAGAAATAAAAGATCTAAATAAATGAAGAGATATTTAATGTTCATGGATTGGAAGACTTGATATCATTAAGGTACCAATAGTTCCCAATTTGTAGTATGGATTAATTGCAATCTTGGGGCACCTAGGTGGCTCAGTTGGTAAAGTGTCTGCCTTCTGCTCAGGTCATGATCTCAGAGTTCCTGGAATGACCCCTATGTGGAGCTCCCTGTTCAGTGGGGAGTCTGCTTCTTCCTCTGCCTCTCCCTTTGCCTCCCCCCCGCCCCGTCTCTCCCCCTGGTTCATGTTCTCTCCCTCTGTCTCTGTCAAATAAATAAATAAAATTTTTAAAAAATTGCACTATATGTTGGCAAATTGAATTTAAATTTAAAAATAATAAAGAAAAAAATGGACATATTGCCGTCTTCAAAAAAAATTGCAATCCAAATTAAAATCCCAGCAAGCTACTTTGTAGATGTTGATAAGCTGTTTCTAAAGTTTTATATGGAAAGGTAAAGTACCTGAGACAGCCAACACAATACTGAAGAAGGAAGAGGTGGAGGACAAGGGTGGAGAAAGAAGAGGGAGAGCAGGGTGGTGAGGGAGGGGGAGATGAAAGTAGGAAGATTGACACCATCTGATTCAAGAGTTACCATAAAGACTGTCATCAAAGTAGCACAGGATTAGTGAAAGAATAGATATATTGGTCAGTAGAACAGAATAGAAAACTCAGAAATAGACCCATGCAAATATAATCAAACTTTTACCAGGGAGCAAAGGCAATCCCATGGGGGAAAGGATGGCTTTTACAACATGTGATTTGGACAATTGGATATCCATGAGCAAAATGTGAACCTAGATAAAAACATCATATCTTTCACAAATTAACTCAAAATGAATCACAGACCTAAATGTAAAATGCAAAATTATAAAATTTCTAGAATTAACATGGGAGAAAATAAGGTGACCTTAGTTTGGTGTTGAGTTTTTAGATTTGATATCAAAAGCATAATTCGTGGAGGAAAAAAATTGATTAGTTGGACTTAATTAAAATGAAAAACTCCTGTTCTGTCAAAGAAACTGTTAATAGAACAAAAAAATCTACCACATCTTGGAAAAACAATTGTAAAACACATATGTTATAAAAGACTAGTATTCAAAATATAGAAATAACTTTTAAAATTCAACAATAAGAAAACAAACAACTCAAATGAGAAATGGACAAAAATACTGAATAGATACCTTACCAAAGAAGATACATAGATGGCAGACAAACATGTGAAAATAGGTTCAACATCATTAGTCATTAGGAAGATGCAAATGAAGACATCGAGGAGTTAGCAATATTCAATATATGTGGATAGAAGTTGACAACAAGATAGGGGTGAACATTATATACAAATTTATTGGCAGAACTAACACTATGGAACTAAGGAGGGCTACATTTTATGTGGCTATCCACTCTATAATGGCTATGTGAGCTGATAAAAAATGAAATTATTCATAGTTTTCCAATCACCATGGAATTAAGCTAGAAATTATAATAGAGAGATAACTACAAATACTGCAACTGTGTGGAAGTTAGTATGCTTCTAAATAGTCTATGGATCTAAAATAAAAATCAAAATGGAAATTACAAAATGTTTTAAACTAAGTTATAAAAGGCGACTTACCAAAATTTGTGGGAAGAAGATAAACAATGCTTATAGAGAAATTTAAAGCAGTAAGTGCTTATTTTAGAAAAGAAAAAAGGCTGAAAATCAATTATTTAACAATCTATTTCAAAAAACAAGAAAGTACTTTAAGGGAAACTCTAGGAAAAGAGAACATAAGAGCAAACATCAATGAAATTGAAAAGAAGCACACTGCAGGAAAAAAGAAACAAGAAAACGAAAAGCTATTTAAGATTAACGAAACTGATTAAACTTTGCAAAACTAACAGATCTAAAAAGAGAGAAAAACAATGTGCAGAATAAAAAGGGAGCATTATTACAGATGCCTTAGAGATAATCTGAGTATTTTGATATACATAAAATTGAATCCATATTTTCACAAAGAAAATCCTAGTTTCATTACCGAATTCTTCCAGACACTGAAGGGAGAAACATCCCAATCTTGCACAGAACTCTTCCACAAGACAGAGAAGGAAGGGAACATCAGGGAATACATCCTAACTCTTTTTATGAGGTCAGCATAATATTGATTCTGAAACTAGACAAGGACATTTTTAAGATAAGAAAACCTCAGACTGATCACTCCCATTAAATTAGCAAGTAAAAAATCCAACAATATATAAAAATTATAATACCCTATGACTAAGTGAGCTATTTTGAGTATATAAGCTTAGTTTCTCATTATAAAATCGATCAAGAGTAATCAAGTAATCACTCTAACAGAAAAAGTAGAAAATTATATGATCACCTTGATAGTTGCAGAAAAGGCATTTGTCAAAATTCAAGGTCAGTTAGTGATAAAAATCCCTAGCAAGTCAGAGATCTTTGAAAATTTACTTAATCTGATAATGCATCTAAAAATCCCCAGTCTGGGTGGCTCAGCAGTTTAGCGCCACCTTCAGCCCAAGGTGTGGTCCTGGAGACGTGGGATCCAGTCCCACATCAGGCTCCCTGCATGGAGCCTCCTTCTCCCTCTGCCTGTGTCTCTGCCTCTCTCTCTCTCTCTCATAAATAAAAATATTGGGGATCCCTGGGTGGCGCAGCGGTTTGGCGCCTGCCTTTGGCCCAGGGCGCGATCCTGGAGACCCGGGATCGAATCCCACATCAGGCTCCCGGTGCATGGAGCCTGCTTCTCCCTCCGCCTGTGTCTCTGCCTCTCTCTCTCTCTCTGTGACTATCATAAAAAAAAAAAAAAATAAATAAATAAATAAATAAATAAATAAATAAAAATATTTTTAAAAAATTAAAATAAAATAAACATCCCCAGGTGATATACTCAGAAAAATATTAGAAAACTTAGTCCCACATTAGGAACAAGAGAGAAGTACCTGCTACACCACCCTTATTCTGCATTGTCTTGGAGGCAGTACAATGAAACAAGAAAAGGAAATAAAAATTATAAGCATAGGAAAAGAAGAAACAAAGCTTTTATTATTTGCAGACGATATGCTGCTGTTTACCTAGAAAATTCAAGAGAATTTGGAGAGAAACTATTAGCATTAGTAAATGAATTTAGTAAGATCCTTGGAGATAAGGTTAGTTTACAAAAATGAACTCTTTGTACTTTGATCACAAAATAGTACCAAATTAAATTTAGAAAATTCACATCAAAAATATTAAATAAAAACAAGTCTAATGAAGACTGCATAGGACTTCTACACTAAAACTAAAAATGTTATTTTAAAAAAAGATTTTATTTATTTCTTCATGAGAGACACACAGAGAGAGTCAGAGACACAGGCAGAGGGAGAAGCAGGCTCCATGCAGGGAGCCGGATGCGGTACTCGATCCCAGGACCCCAGGATCATGCCCTGAGCCAAAGGCAGACGCTCAACCACTGAGCCACCCAGGCATCCCAAAACTAAAAATGTTCTAAAGAAACCAAAGAAGATTTAAATGAATGAACCATATATTCTGTATCACTGAAGTACTATTGACAAGATGTCTCAATTTCCCTCAAATTCATATGTCTATTCAATGAGATCCCAATCAAAATCACAGAGGGGTTTTTTTTTTTTTAAGGGGTGAGGGTAAACTGACAAGCTGATCCTAAAATTCACACAGAAATGCAAAAATTCTGGAATACTCACAATCTTGAAAAGGAGAAGTGAAGTGGGAGAACCTTACTATCAAAGATCACATGAGATATAAATTTGTTATTGGGTCAAAGGTAGACAAACTGAAGAGTTGAATGGAACAGAGAGTCGAAATCCAGCTCATGTATATTTATAACAGGTGATAGTACAGTTCCTTGGAGGAAACAATACCCTTTCCAGGAAAAGGTGCTGGGTCCATAGGATGTCTGTGGGTAAAAATTAGTGGCAACAGGTCACTCCTTTTACCAAGCACAAAATAAATTCCAGATGGATTTGGGATCTAAATAAAATATAAAACAATAAAGTTACAGGAAAACATAATGATATGTCTTCAAGAAACTGGTGTAAAGAAAACTTTTTTTTAAAAAAAAAGGACACAAATACCATCCTACAAAAGAAAGCAAGTGATACATCAATTTGTATTAAAGTTTAAGACATTGTGTTCATTAAAGGAAAACTCTAGGAGGTCTTAGCAACACATAATATATACAGCTGACAAAGGGTTTGTATCCAAAATATGTTTTTAAAAAACTTTATAAATTAGTAACAACATACATTTTTTACTATAATTTTCTAATATCAGCACTTACAAGTCCATTTAGCTTACAAATTGATTCTTTTCATTGGACCCCAGTTGCACACGATTGGATAATATCTGGTTCATAGCAGTGTCATAATTGATTAATACATGATTTTCATTTAGGCAGTCAGTTCTTCAATTATTTTGTTATGTAATACACCTAGGAATTAACCCCACTTTAGAAAGAGCAAGAACTTTGAATTTAACCTATGTCTAGCCCTATTTTATTCCCTTTTCATGTCTCCCTGCTTCCTCCAAAGCAAGTTCACGATCGCCCTGGAAATTATATCCTTCTTGTCTCACTTCCTATTTACTTGGTTCTGTTACATCAAGATACCTTCCAAAACATGTGAGTAAATTTTTGTTTTAATTACTTTTAACTTTATAAGAATTCTGTAAACAATTTTGGCAGTCACTTTTTCATTTAATATTATATTCTTAAGATTGTATATAATATTCCATTCTGTGAATATGACACACTGTGATCATCCTTTTTTCTACTTATGGACATTGGGTTGGTTCCAGTTGCTGCTATAAATATTCTTGTATGTGTTTCCTCATAGTATCTACAGAAGAATTCATCTTCCATATATGCCTAGAGGTTTAGTTACTGGATCACAGTGCATGTAAATAGTCAACTGTATATTCATTTTGCATCCCACAATTGTCTCTTTTTCATAGAGTTTTTCCAAATTATTTAACTCACCATGTTTACCAATTCTAACATACACTTTTTCCTCATATTTTACTTAAAAAAAATAGGAATAGTCTTAAAATCAATGATGTATCCTGGCTTGGTTGTTGGTATTTTGGTCTTTCCAAATGAGACATAAGATAGTGACTTGCCCTAAAATCAATAGTGTTTTAGATTTGATAAATATGATCATTTTCACAAAAACAAGCTTTTTCACACATCATACTTCATCACTTCCACACTCCAGCCATTTACAAAATGCTAAATCCTATAATTAACATCACGAGTGCGACTGGCACAGATAAGCATGGGGAAAAGGCAACTGACTCTTGGAAAGCTCACACAGAGCTGGTGTCAGGAGCAGAGACCCAAGCAGGGGAAAGGGGCACTGCCAGGCAGTACTTAGCTCCTAGGAGCACTGGTCAGGTGCACTTTGGGGAGAAGGCAGAGAACATCCATCACACATTGGTGAATGGAGATTCCTGGAGAGAGCTTGTACGGTAACCCTTCGGGGCGGCTTTCCCCAGTGCAACGCTGTGAACCATCCCTTTCTGCAAGTCAGCCTGATAAATTACAAGCGCAGCTGGTGCGGCAGGCAGCTCAGCCCCTGGCAGATCTCCTTGCAAAGGGGAGGTTGGCTCTCCCTGACCTGTTTCAGTTGAGTTTGGACCATTAATAAATCCTCTCCTCAGCAAGACACTTTCACTTCCCATGTCATTCCTTCAGAAACTGGGAAGAGTGATAACGTTGAAGAGAGGGATATTACTGGATCTTCAGCAAAACCTTATTTTTCTTCTTTGAAAACAAGACATTCAGACGAGTTTTTGTTATTTGCAGTAGCTCCATGTTCTCAAATATCCCAAAATGCCAGGGTGATGGGAGTAAGCGAGAAGGACCCAAGGGCTTCCCTGAGGCTTCTAGTTCCAGGTTTCCATACTTCTGTGATGAGCATTTCAAATTTCCAATATGAAGATTTAAACTTGTTTGGTAGTTTCCAAATCAGGAAGGCAATATCATGCTTCCGAAGGTATGCCCAGGAGGAAGAGAGGCATCATTCCTTTCTTGGCTTGCTCCCACTTACACATCAGAGCTGGGTGTCCTCACTTAATGCCATCCCCAGAGCATTGTTGCAGAATTAATTGTGTTCTTTCTGGTTTTGCATGGTGTCCACATGCGTTAAGCACCCAATAAAAGTCACCATCATTACTTTTCTTCATTGTCTAAAGACAGCAGTGAGGTGGGGGGCATTAGTCTGTCATGCTCCAAAAAATTTTTAAAAATTGAAAAAAATTTTTAAAAATTTGCTCGTCACAGTGATTGGGAACAAAACAAGAAAGTCTGGTATACTGCCAACACTTCCCTGCAGTTTTCAATTTCTCTTTTCTAGGAATAGAAGCAGAAAGAAGAGGGAAAATGTTATTTGGCAGATAACCTTCCCTCCTCCAGTTTTGTTTTATTATTATTTTCTTTGAGGCATCACATCAAAAAAATGGGGAAAATTATTTTATGAAACTTCTTAGCTCAAAAAATTAAAACCACATTTCTCTGTCTGTGGCCTCTGACTTCTCAGAGCAGATGGCTCTGGCACAGCTCCCTGCCTGCACACCAGGATCCGTGCGCCCTCCTCCTTGCATTGATCATTGTGACACACCAGCAGCGCAGAAAGCCCAGGCAGAGCAGAGAAGCCTGGCGCTCCTGTGTACGCATAGACTCATTCAAGCTGGAATAAAATATTACAATCACAGTGGCCCTTTCCAAATATGTGTTCTGCAAATTGCTTTAAATTAGGGGATTTAAGAACAGACATTTGAATGAATTATAAGAATCAATTAAGTTGTAATCACTGAGTAGTTTAAAATACAGTTGCTCATATATTGTATGATTTGACCCTTATAGTGACAATATAAGGGCCATTAGTATAATGTTTTGCTTAACAAATGAAGGATGATTTGTCCAAAAATGCAGATCAATAAGGTGCAGAGCTGGAGCTTGAAACAATGGTTTCCCAGTGTCTGGGCTTCCAAAAGCCTGAGACTTGTACTAGAAGGGATCTCAGTTATAGCACTCACTTCCAACTCTCATGTTTTTCTCAAGACTGTTTTAAAAAAATTAGTTATTCTGTATGAAACTGCGAAGGAAAGTGGAAGGGAAGGGAAGGGAAGGAAAGGGAAGGGAAGGGAAGGGAAGGGGAAAAAGAATACCACCACGGCACATGATATCTCCACAAAAGGAACATCTGTGTATTCCCCCAAACCATGAGAAAGAATCCAGCTCTTTATCATAAATGATCTGGGAGAGATAGCACAGGCTTTAGGAAGCACATCACACAGAAAACCTTCCCTAAAATCCTCTTTAGACAGCTCTTCTCCCTGAGGATTTAAATTTGACCACTGCCAAACAAGTCCCATCTGTCTTCCTGTAGAGTCCTGTGTCTGCCATCCTGCCCTCCCCTTTTTGTCACGCAGCGGGCTCATGCACAGTGACCTCCTCAGAAGCTTGGGATCCTCACCTATTATGACTCTCCAGCTTGGAGTTGGAGGGAACAAAATGCTCCATCACCTTACATGGGGGGGCTCACTGCTCCCTTACAAAGGGAGAATAAATATGAAGAGCTTCCTGAAAGAAGGGGTATAATTGGTCTTAGGAAAAAAAAAATGGAATTGCAAGCAAAAACGAGGAAAGGAGCTAAGGCACCAGAAGAGTTCAGGGCTGCCAGGAAGTCTTTCAATCCCTACCAGAGGTAAGTGAGACAAGATGTGGACAAAGTGAGGCTGAGATGAGGCACGCAGAGGGGCTGACTCTGCCCGTGGCCTGGAGGAAATTTTCATGTAAGGAGATGCATGAGAGAAGACAAGAAAGGGAGGTTCCCTCCATCACCTACTTATAGATCTTGTATTTAATCAGTGGAGGGAGGTAGTCATGTTTGGTAAATGCATTTGAATTTTAAAGAACGTGGTATCAGATAATAGGTCTGCTCAGCATCTTGGAGTGCCCATGGAAGTTTGGGGGGGTCGTGGGGAGGATTCTGGCAGTGGGGAAGCTCGGTAACACCCCGTGTTCCAATGCCAAGTCAAGGGCCCACCCCAATGTACCACGGCTGTCTCTCACATTAGCTGGGTCATTCTAACATCTCCATTGTTGATGACATGAAAAACTCTAGGAGGTAAGCCACATACTTGTGGGTTTTTAACATTTTGATAGTTTGGCTGTTGTACAGACTTTTATTAAACCCAGATTCACACGCGTGCACACACACACATACACACACATGCACATAAATAGCTCTGAAAAGAATTTTTCTGAGCATTGGAAGATATTTTGGTCTGGCACCTCCTGTCACTTAGTATCCTGCTTGAGGGACAGGGAGAAAGGGAAGTGATTAGACTCCCCTGAACTCTCACTGACCATAGTAACTCAGTGGTAATGGAACTCGTGTGCCTGGGGGTGGTATCTCTGCCTGGAATCACTCTGGTCACACAATTTTGAAGACTTTGAAGATCACACAATTACAAGGAGAATCCCTGGTACTTTCTGTGGCTGCCATTAGAATTCTGTAGGCTTACCACTTCTTGGTTTGATGAGTTAGGGGTGGTGAGGCTGTAGTATAGCAGGACTCCGCAATTTGCCAGATTTGGAACACAGTCTATGGTAAGACTCAATACATGCCCTATGAGGTGACTGCGGAGTTAATCTTGCTGAATGAGTGAATGGACTACTATGGGGGACCCAGGTTCTGTTATGGTTTCTGCACTGTGGTGTCAGTTGTGGCTGCAGTGTCACCGTTCCCCAAGGTGGGGCACAACCATTTCACAGTGTCTGCAAGGTGAGCTCAGCTCATGGTCCTTGCTGGAGGCTAGAGATGAGCTTCAGTCCAGCAGAGATGGTGCTTCTGCTCTGACAAATGCCACAGCAGCACTTCCTGGGCAGGGGCAGGGAGGCACGGGCAGGATAAACTGCAGGGAGAACCCAGCCGGGGAAACTTGATGGAGACCTTCTGCCCAAATCCACAGCTTGCTAGGCAGGGCTACATGTAAGAGTACATTTTCAAGTAAATGGAGGTGTTTGACCATAATACCAGGACCTTGCTGTGCATTCAGGGTCTAGCAACAGCTACTCCAGGATAGCTGCAACTCCTTTGCCATCTCTGTTTTTCTGAATCTGTGATCAAATAAGTCTCTTGGATGTGTTAAGAAATAGCATGTATTATATGCCTTTTAAATAATTAGTAATGAATCTTAGAAATATCCACCTCTAGGGGCACCTGGGTAGTATAGTTGGTTAAGCATCTGATTCTTGGTTTCAGTTCAGGTCCTGCTCTCAAAGTCCTGATCTCCATGTCATGAGGTCGAGTCCATCGTTGGGCTCTCTGCTCAGTGCAGAGTCTACTTGAGTTTTTCTCTCCCTCTCCCTCTGCTCCTGCCCCCTGCATTCTCTTTCTCAAAAAAATAAATCTTTAAAAAAAATGAAATATCTACCTCCATTAAATAAAAGGCCCAGCTGACAACACCTAAAACCACTTCCAGTATAACTTGATACTAATTAAAACTTGGTAGAAGTATAAATCTTTGGACAAATTCAGATCTGCCAAGTTTGACCTAGGAAAGTTGACTTCATTGAAACCATAGCCATGATGAAAATCCAAATTGGGTACTGCCCTGACAGGGAGTGCCCATGAATGAGCAGGAGGATGCAATTACAGCCTGTCCTCCCTCCCTTCTGGCAGAGGCTCGAATTCATTGGTTTCAGTCCCCCACAGGCTGATCTCCTTGTGGAAAATGAGGCAGTACAACACCCTAAGAGAGGGCAAGGGGAGAGGTATGGGAGCCTGGTCATGTGCTGGGGGATCAGACCGAGCAGGGTGCAGCCGGGGCAGGGTGTGTGAGATGTATTGGTTGGTAGGCATGGCATGCAAAGTGGGAGGCAGGTGGCACCAGTAGAGGAAGGCAAGGGGAGGGAGCCCTGGCAGGGTAGTGACCAGAAGAGCAGAGTCTCAGGCCGAGGACACACAGGCTATTTGACGTAATGGTCATTTGAACATAAGCATTTTAACCACAATTAAACAGGATGAATTAGGAAGATGTGATTCACCCACCAATTTTTGTCCCTAAACAATCTTAAAACTTCTGGCCTCTGCTTTTGGGCATTTGTGAAGTTGTGAGAGAATATATATCACAAATACACATATTGAAAATATAAAATATATATTATAATGTAATATGGTGTAAAAAGGTATTTAATTTAGTTTTACTTTCCTTTTTTAAAAGATATTATTAATTTATTGATGAGAGACACAGAGAGAGAGAGAGAGAGAGAGAGAGAGAGAAAGAGACAGAGACAGAGACACAGGCAGAGGGAGAAGCAGGCTCCATGCAGGGAGCCCGACACGGGACTCGATCCCAGGACTGCAGGATCACACCCTGGGCCCTCTAGGCAGGCGCTAAACCGCTGAGCTACCCAGGGATCCCCTAGTTTTACTTTCCTTTTAGTTTTCCTTGGTCATTAGTGAAAGCAATAAGTTCATACTTATTATTCATATGTTTATTGGCCCGAAATGACTCTTCTTTTGTGAAGAATCTGTTCAATGGCTTTTCCCCACTTTTCTTTCTTTATTTTTATTTTTATTTTTTTCCCATTTTTATGACCATGGTTTCTTCTTTTTTATAGATATGAATGAGTTCCTTCTATAATTTCCACACTAATCAGTTGCATTTATTACAAACATTGTCTCCTTGTTTACAACATGATTTTTCTTAGGGTGTTGTTGACTCATGATTTTAATGTATCAGATTTCAATTATGTCTTGTATATATAGTCTGTTTTGCTCTAGTTTAAAGTTTCTTCTCTACTCCAATGTAAAATTATCCAACTACATATTCTACTAAAAAGTTCCATATTTCTTTTTAGACATTTAAACCATGAATCAGTCTGGAATATATTTTTATATAAGTGTGAGGTCAGAATGCAATTTTATTTTTGTACACTTGAATAATCATCTTTTAATTTAAATTCAATTAATTCATATATAGTATATTAATAGCTTCAGATGTAAAGTTCAATGATTCATCAGTTACGTATAACACTCAATGCTCATTACATCAAGTGCCCTCCTTAATGCCCATCACCCAGTTACCCCATCCCCCCACTCATGTCACCTCCAGCAGCCCTTTTTTTCCCTAGAGTTAAGAGTCTCCCTGTTTGATTATTTTTTACTTTATTTTTCTTTCCCTTCCCCTATGATCCTCTGTTTTATTTCTTAACTTCTACATGTGAGTGAAACCTATGATAATTGTCCTTTTCTGACTGACTTATTTCACTCAGCATAATACCCTATAGTTCCAACCACGTTGTTGCAAATGGTAAAATTTCATTTTTGATAGCTGATTAATATTCCATTGTCTATCTATAACACATCTTTATTCATTCATCTGTCGATGGACATCTGGGCTTTTTCCATATTTTGTCTATTGTGGACATTGCTGTTATAAATATTGGAACATAGATGTCTCTTGGATTCACTATGTTTGTATCCTATGGGTAAATACCTAGTAGTGCAACAAAATACTAGAGGAGAACACAGGCAGCAGCAATCTCTTTGACCTTAGGCACAGCAACTTCTTTCTAGACACATCTTCAGGCAAAGGAAACAAAGGCAAAAGTGAACTATTGGGACTTCATCAAGATAAAAAGCTTTTGCACAACAATGGATGATTACTTTCATACTCCTTTCTTACCCCCATTAATCTGGTGTACTACATCTCTCACATACCAGAGCTCTTGATGTGCACAGATTTCCCTCTGAGTTCTTTTTTTTTTCTCTTTGGTAATATATTTTGTGGCAGTACCACACTCTTTTAGTTATTATGAGATTGGTTTTGGATTAGATGTTTCTTCTCTCTGATCTTCTTTCAAAGTTCCTGGTTATTCTTGGAAGTTTTATTCTTCCATGCAAATTTTACCATCAATTGACTGAGTTTTAAGAAAAACTCTGTTGGGATTTGGATCGGAGTTACATTGAATCTTTAGATGAGTTTTATCACAGTTAACAAAGATTTATTTCATTTCTGTGATCACAATATATTTCTCCATTCACTTAGGAAGTCTTTACCATCTTACCATACCATTTGGAATCTTCCTGTAGAAGCCTACACACTCCTTGTTGGAATTATCAGGTTCTGACACTCCCATATACTACTTTAAATGGCACTGTCTTTTCAATTACACTTTCTATTATTTTTGGTGGTTAAGAGATATTTAAAGCTGAAATACAAAACAAAAAATGAAATAGATGAATAAATGATTTTTTGTGCATCATTTCTAATAATCTATCTATGCGTTCTTTCGATTTTTCCATGTAAAGGATCCCATCATTGGGAGTTAGTGACTAGTTTATTTCCTCCTTCCTAATCTTTCTGCACTTAATTTATTATTCTTCTGCCCTTATTGCATTATTGTGGAAACCAAATATAATGTCTAGCAGAAGTAGGAATTATGGGAAGACTTCTAGTGTTTCCTCATTTGGTGTGGCATGTGCTGTAGTGTTTTTATAGATAGTCTTTATTAGCTTATAAAAGTGACCATACACTCCTAGTTTACTGAAAGTTTATAGTCATGAATGTATATTGAATGTTATTGTAAAAGTTTGTCTCAATATATTGAAATGGTTATATAATTTTTAATCCATTAATATGGTAAAATAGGTGTTTTATTTCCAAAGGTATTAAGCCAGGTTTATCTTGATTGATTGTCTTTTTATAAGGTTTGATTCAGTTTGCCAATATTTTATTTAATGTTCTTTAATCTATTTTAATGAGTAAAGTGATGGTATAACCTCCCTTCCTCAACATGTCACATGGGTAGTTTTGGGTGTCATGGTTATGGTAGCCTTATAAAATGAGAGGAGAAATGTTCCTTCTTTCTGTTTGTTGGCATGGTGATAAAAGATTGACATGAATGATGTGTACCTGAAAAGTTTGGTAGAACTTATTGGTAAAATGATTTAAGTCCAAAAAAATCATTTAAGTCCATTATTTTTTACTTCTTCAGCGGATATGTAAGCATTGCTTCAATATTTTTATCCCTTATTTCTTCTCTCAGTTTTGGTAAGTTGTTTTTTTACTTTTCCCCCCCAACTTTTCCCCATTTTTAAGGTTGTTGGCATCATGTTATATTTTAATACTCTGTTTAAAATGATTTATTTCTTCTTTTACATTCATGATATTCTTTGTTTGAGTTTCACTTTCCCCCCTTAATATCATCAGAGATATTTACTTTTTAGTTTTTTGTTAGTTTTGTTTACCCACGAAACAAATCGGGGTGATATTCATCTTCTCTATACTCCTTTTCTTTTCTTTTTAAAATACTTTATTTATTCACGAGAGACACACAGAGAGAGGCAGAGACACAGACAGAGGGAGAAGCAGGCTCCCTGTGGGGAGCCTGGTGCAGAATTTGATCCCAGGACCCCAGAATCACAACCTGAGCCAAAGGCAGATGCTCAACCACTGAGCCACCCAGGTGCCCCTCTATACTCCTTTTCTTTAGGATACTTTTATCATTCTTTCCCAAATCTTGTAATTCTTAGCCTTTAATTTTTAGCCATTCTCCTTTTCTTTTGTAAGTGCTGGAGAGTATACATTTTCCGCATAGCACCACTCTTATTACATATTTAAGTGTTGACAGTGTATTTATTATTGTATAGTTCTAAGAATGTTAAACTCCCATTATAATTTATTATTTAATCCCTAAGTTATTAGGTTTTTTTTCAATTTCCAAATATACAAGGTTTTAAATTTAGATATTTGTTGTTAGCTTCAACTTAATTATTAAAATGAACAAACAGAAGCTCTGTAATACTGATGCCATAAACTTTATTGAGACTTGCCTTGTGACCTAGTGCCAAATTTTGTAATGTTCATCGTGTGCTTGAGAGTAGTCTATATTCTCTATGTGTTGTATATAAATTTAATTAAATTGTTTACATTTTAATATACTCGCTAATTTTTGTCTTCCTGATGTGTCTATAATCAAGTGAAGTATTTTGAAGTTCCTAATCCATTGATGGATTTTCAGATCTCCCTGGAATTCTACCAAATTGGCTTTGCATATTTAGGAGAGTATTTCCGTTAAGTGTACACATGTCTAAAAGTCTTGTGTCACCTTGCCTCTTGAATATTTCATTACTCTGTAGTGACTCTCTTGATGCCTAATATTTTTATTATTAGTATTACTTACAGCCTTTTTTTTCTTTTTGCACCAGCTTTGTTTTGGTTAGAATTTCCCTGATATATCTTTTACTTTCCAATATATGGAGTCCAGAAAATGAATGTCTAATCCAGAGAGTAAAGATTTTCTTAGGCACTCTTGAGGATAGAATTTAAAATAAAAAACTGGCTACAAATGTGGTAAAGAGAGTAGCAAAAGGAGAAAAGCGAAGTTAACCCAGATAGTTGAAAACGGCATGAGGCCACTTCCAATCATAAATCAGGAGAAGCAAATGGAAAATGGACTTTCCCAGAGCCCCCACTGGCTGGCTGGCCTCACTGCTGTGGGAACCCAGTGGGTCAGGAAGCAGGCGTCTACACTCCTTGGCTCCTGAGGCAGCTGTCACTGCAGCCCCATTGTTTTTGCCACTTCCCTTTTATAGAGTTTTATTGCATCCCTATGTGTTCCTTAAGACTACACTTTGTATTTAGATGGTTTTTTTTAACTTTATAAAAATGGTATGGTGCTGTATATAATCTCCTGGGCTTATTTTCACATTTAATTGTCTATAGCTCAGGTTTATTCATTTTGTGGCACGCCCTCTTGAGTTAGTTTACATTTCATTGTGTAAACACACTAGAATTTACTCATGTACTCTCCTGTTGATAAGCATTTGGATTGTTTTCAGAATTTCTGTGAATAGTGCTGCTGTGACCTCCTTGTAAGAAAGTTTTGCTTAAAGATATATAAATAAGTGAAATCGTGGGTCAAAAGGTTGATGAATATTTAACTTTACTCGTTATTTTAAAAAGAACTGTTTTTACAAAGTGGTTTCACCAATTGACATGCCATCATGATTCCATAGATTGATAGGTAGGTAGGTATATAGGATAAGACAGATGATATTGGCAAGTGCCAATAATATTATTAAATTATAAATAATTTAATAATATAAATATAACTAAATAAATATTATTAACAAGGTAAAAGCAAAAGTTCTAAATACACAGAGTAGGAGCCTATGGATTTGCCTAGGGTCACAATGACACTTGTCACATGGGAAATTTTGCCTTTCATTCTCCAAAGGCAGAGTGGAAAGTCTAAAGCTGGAACAATCATTTTTGTGTGGTAGGACCTTCAGATCAACTGTGTAATGACTTTTTAAAAAGTCAGAATTTTTGAGGTATAATTTACATGCCATAAAAATCACTCTTCTTGGTTCTATGAGTTTTGACAAATATTTGCACTTGTGTTAAGCACTACCACAATCAAAGTATAGAACACTCCATCATTCCAAAAATTGGAATGGCTCCTTGTAATCAACCCCCACCCACCCATCACCCGTGGCAACCATTAATCTAATTTCGGTCCCTATACCTTTGGCTTTCCCAGAAAGTCATGCAAATGAAATCATACATTTGTGGGTTGTAGCCTCTGTATTGGCTTCTTCCAGTTAGTATGTTTTTGAGATTCATCTATTGTTGCATGTGTCAATAGTTCATTCCCTTCTATTGCTGAGAAGTATTCTGTGTATGGCTGTACCTCAGTCTATTTTTCCATTCATCAATAGAAAGACTGTAGTGCTGTTTATAGTTTTTGGTGATTGTAAATTAAGTTGCTAGAAATGTTTGCCCACAGGTCTTTGAGTGGGATTTGTTTTCATTAATCTTGGGTAAATAGTGGCTGGATTGTATGGTAAGTGTATATTTAACTTTATAAGAAACTTCCAACCTGTTTTCTGATGTAATTTTACAATATTTTATACTCCACCAATAATACTTAAAAGTTCCAGTTGCTCCATATCTTTACTAGCACTCAGTACTGTCAGTCTTTTTAATTTTGGCTATTCAAGTAGGTATTTAGAGTTATCTCATTATGGATTTATACTGTATTTCCTTAATGTCTAATATTTTGCAGCATCTCATCAGATGCTTATTTGCCATCTGTATCTTGTCTTTGGGGAAGTGTCTATATAAATCTTTCCCTCATTTTTAAATTGAACTGCTTGTGACTTCTCTTTTCATTTTCTTAACAGTGTCTTTTTAAAAAGCTAGACTGGAAGATACACCTCTTAATTTCAAGACCCACTGTAAAACTGTAGTAGTCTAAACAATAGGGAATTGGTGCAAGATGAAAAAATAGATCAATGGAACAGAATAAAAAGCCAATTGATGTTCAACAAAAAAATAAGATAGTATTGATGAGAAGAGATAGTATTTCCAACACAGTCCTAGAATGAATGGCCAACCTTGTGAAACAAACAAAACAGAACAAAACTTTTCATTCTTCCTGTGAACCATATGCAGAAAACAATTTGAAATAAATTATAGACTAAGGATAAAATCTAACACTGCAAAATTCTATAAATAAAACACAACAGAAAATCTTTTCGATTTCAGGTTAGGAAAAGATTCCATAGATGGAAAACAAAATTACTAACCATAAAAGAAAAACATGATAAATCAGACTTCATTAAAATTCTAATTATCCACTTAATGATTTTTAACCTTCAAAGCACAATATGAAATAGATAAGAGAGATATTATTATATTCATTTTACAAATGAAGAAATTGAAACACAGAGAAGTTTGGATCATAAAGCTGAAAGTGCTAAAGCAAGCAGACAGATGTTGGTGTTGGCTTCCAAGTGCAGGCTTTAGCTTCTCCATAAACACAGAAGTTTAATACAATCTAAATGGAAACACAAATAACTTTTATTAGCTGTGCTACAACTCTGTCAAAGATCATTGAGAACTAGATGCACGCTTGTACAGACAGCATCCTTATCTCTTATGTAATGTGGACAAATAGCTGTGCAACTTTTCATTCCCACAGGCATTTGGCATGACTGCTATGAGGTCAGCCCAATATGGACTTTTCCCAACTAATCTCCGAATTGATCTGATAGGAAACTGCAACCGTCAACTAATCTGTGTAGTATAAAACCTGACATTAGCAAGGGTTTGGCATTGCTAGCTTTAGCGACCACACTAAAAAGAACACAGCACTATAATTCATATCATGTGCTTTCCAATATCAATATGCAAGATTACCTATGTTCCATGGACCTACATTCCCTATGAGTTCCTATCTTCCCTGCTGTCTGTTGTTCTGCTTGATTCTGACAGCAGTATCTGACAAAATTCCACCAATAAAGATCACCATGGAGTGGACTAAAAACCAACTCCAACTCTAAAATACAACTCTCTATCAAACTATATCAGATTGTCCATTGTAAAGGGAACTGGGGTGGGGGTGGTGCATCTGAAACTAGTGTGGAAGCTCTCAGGGAGTTGAGAACAAGGGTAGAAATCTGCACTAGAAATCATACATCGTTTGCAAAAAAGATTGGATCTCTTCCACACATTCTTTCCATTTTTTTAATTTTCTTTATTCACAAGACACACACACACACACACACACACACACAGAGAGAAAGAGGCAGAGACACAGGCAGAGGGAGAAGCAGGCTCCATGCAGGGAGCCTGACGTGGGACTGGATCCTGGGTCTCCAGGATCACGCCCTGGGCTGAAGGTGGTGCTAAACTGCTGAGCCACCTGGGCTGCCCCTTTTTAAAGATACCTTAACCATCATCTTCTCTGCAAAGGCTTCCCTAGTGTTCTCTATCATACTTTCATCTAAGACAGAAACAAGCTCCTTTCCATTGGACATCAAGCTGCATTTGCTTACTTTTCTGGGGTGTCTCAGTATGTGGTATTATGATAGTTGGGACTGTGCTCTGTTCATCTCTGCTTTTACAACTTCTTGGAGATATCAGTAGGCAAAAGCAAATGCTTTTTGGAAGAATGGGTAATCAATTCAACCAACAAATCAATTAATTAATTTAGCCTTGGCACGAAGGTTAACCTGCTTCTTGTTATGACCTAGTCTTAGTACCCTAAGTAGTAATTTGCTTGGTGTTTGTTTCTAATTGATATTCTAAAGCTTTATAATAAAATGTACCTACATATTGAAAATATTTAATGAAGGATAAAAAATAAAATCAGAAATCTTTTGAAAGGAACATTTCATTTTTAATACCCCAAACTTTTTTTTTAAAGATTTTATTTACTTATTCATGAGAGACACACACAGAGAGAGAGAGAGAGAGCCAGAGACATAGGCAGAGAAAGAAGTAGGCTCCCTGCAAGGAAACCTATGTGGGACTCCATCCCAGATCCCAAGATCATGCCCTGAGCTAAAGGCAGATGCTCAACCACTGAGCCACCCAAACATCCCAATACCCCAAATTTTTATGGAGCATTCTATATCCCTGGCACTATCTTAAGTACGTTACTTGTATTAAATCATTCTAAGGACCCCATGATTCAGGTGCTATTATTATCCCAACTTTACGTATAAGGAATCTGAGCTACAGAGTAATAACCTTCTAAGAACTGGTATAGTAAAGATTAGATGCACACAATATTGTTCCTGCGGCTGTGCCTGTAATCAAGAGGATCGTCTGCCTCTGTCGGAGATATCGGGATCCTTAAGTAATATAGTTTATAGATGTAAGCATTGCATTTACCTCACATATCTTAGAATGCCTCGTGGAATAAAGTCAGCCATAAAAAAAAAAAGTCAGCCATATAAAAGGAAAGATTAGGGCTGGATTCATGGGCAAGCAACCCATGCAGTTACATAAAACACTGAACTCAGGAGTTGTAATGCTCTGCTATTGTCATCTTGACTTAATAATTTTTGAACGAGTACAGTCACATTTTAATTCTGTACTAGATCCCGTAAATTATGTAAGTGTTCCTGGAGAAGATATAAAATTTCCAAGCAGGCATTTGTGAAATATATAGGTATTTATTTTATGAATTGTGAGTAATGATGGCTATGCTTTTTTCCCCCCAGAGAATGAAAAATAAATGAGCTCTTTCATTTATTTAATTATCTTAGATATCCAAATTGTAATACTGGGTAGGGTAATCAGGAAGACTCCTTTTCAAATGCAAGCATCCCACGGGAGATTTATTTCTTCTTTCTTTCTTCCTTTCTTTCCTTCTTTCTCTTTAAGAAAGAGAGAGGGAGAGAGAGAGAGAGCATGCACAGGGAAGGGCAGAGGGAGAAGGAGAGAAAAAAATCTCAAGCAGACTCTGCTGAGTGCAGAGCCCAATGCCAGGCTCTATCTCATGACCCTGAGATCATGACCTGAACCAATATGAAGAGTTAGTTGACCAACCGAGTGAGCCACCCAGGTGCCCCAGGACTAGTTTCTTAAAAAGATTTTTTTTCAAAAGATGTCTAAAGGAGTAATCAGCATTTCCTTTTCTGGCCATGCTGGTGGAGGGGAAAGCGGACAGGTACATAACTGAGGGAATGGAAGATGTGCAGCATGGGGAAGAATATGGGAAAGCATGAAAGATAAAGTTGAAAAAGAAAACTAGACAGGGCAGCAAGGGGGAACTTGGAAATTGCATAAGGATTTTAGATTGTGTCTTGTACACACTTGAGAATGGTAGGCCTGAAGCTTTCTGTTGAGAGGAAGAACATGGTAAAAGTGTTGAGTCATAGAGATCAACCAAGAGATAGTATGAAGGGGACCTGCTAAAGAGCAGGGAGCCTGCATGTAGGGAGAAAACTTAGGTAGTTCAGTTGTTTAAGTGGCTGCTTAGGTCAAGATCTCAGAGTCCTGGAATTGAGCCCCACATGAGGCCCTCCCCTCCCTTGTGTTCTCACCATCTCTCTCAAATAAATTTTAAAAAGAAGAAAGAAAAAGAAAGAAAGAAAGAAAGAAAGAGAAAGAAAAAGAGAAAGCAAGAAAGAAAGAGAAAGAAGAAAGAAAAGAGAAAGAAAGAAGAAAAGAAAGAAAGAAAGAAGAAGAAAGAAGGAAAGAAAGAAAGAGAAAGAAAGAAAGAAAGAAAGAAAGAAAGAAAGAAAGAAGAAAGAAAGAAAGAAAGAAAGAAAGAAAGAAAGAAAGAAAGAAAGAAAGAAAGAGATCTTGGGCCACAGCAACCTGCAAATGTAGTGGTACCTTGAAAAGAGATGGGGTCATTGTATTACAATCAGCTTCCCATGTCTTTCCTCACTTGTCAAATTGTGCGCCCAAGGCAGGTTCTGTTTGCAACTCAGGTTTTGTTTGCTGAGCACAGTGCACCAAACAGAATATAACCATCCCGTGCCCTGTCCTAGTTCACAAAGTGAACTGGCCTTAACGATGATGGCCTCGTAAATCCGTCAGTGAGCAACTGTGATCAGATCAGTGGTGTGCAGAAGGCCAGAGAAACACAACATGTATAGGATAGTATGAATATGTATAGGATGGTATGGACTGTATAGATAAATCAAAACTGTGTTGGAGACTCTTCTATCTTGTGGAAATCCTGTCAATTTTATCGAACAATCATTTACCACTGAACGAGAAATATTTCACATGTGTAGCAGCTGACAGATATTTGAAAAGGCAAAACAAGGGAAAAGACTAAACTTCTCCAAAGAATCATTCAATCACTGCTCCTTCATTTCTTCTGGTGTTTTTTTTTTTGTCTTTGTTTTTTGTTTTTGTTTTGTTTTATTTTGTTTTGCTTTACAAATTCAGAGTAGATAGTAGATATTGTGCCCACAACTATAGATTTGTCATAGGTTGATGCTCCCTGTAGCAGTATTTTGGAACCTCAGAGATGTACATAAATAAGTAAATGATACCAGCAGTTCATGGAGTCTGCCCACATGCTCTTCTATTCTCTGCTTTGTGATGCTGGAGCAAGGACTCTGGAACTCCATTTCTCTTTGGCCAGCCACTCTCTGCCAGTCTCCACCAACAGATAGAGCTAGAGGAAGACAACTCCCTCCTCTCCTCCCCCAACCCCAGGACAACCCAAGGCTAAAAGAGAAAAGATATTCTTTTTCTTATTTGCTTCCTTTCCTATCAGGGTCACTCTAGCCTCACTATATCAATACATTCCAAATTAAGTTTTTAATGGGCACATTTGGAACACAATACCCAATAATTATAGAATAAACATTCTTCTCAGAACACATGGTGCACTTTTTTTTTAATTGATCCAGTATCAAGCTTTAAAAGAAGTCCCAACAAATTCCAAAGAATCTGTAACATGTAGAAAAAAAATTTCCTTCACCATTACCCAAAAAAACTAAAAACATCTTCAGACATTTTGGAATAATAATAATAAGGAAACCACTCTAAAACAAAAGCAAAACAAAAAATGAAATAGGAGAAAAACCATTTCATGGATTAAAGATGACATGGAAATTTTTTAAGTACTTAAAATTTAGTAAAACTGAAAATACAGCATATTTGAACTTACAGTATTTAGCTAAAGCATTACATCAAAGGAGATATAAATATTTGTATTTACATTAGAAAGGAAAAAAGGCTTTACGTTATTGAGCTAAGTTAAAAGAAAAAGAAGTTACCACAAAGTCAACAGAATAAACCCAAAGCTGGCAGAAGAAAGGATGCAATAAAGTAAGAGCAGACATTAATGACAGAGAAAGCAAATATTCAGTGGAGACCATCAGTAAGGTCAAAGTCATTTTTCTGAAAGAAACTAATGAAACAAGCAAACCTCTGGTGAGATTGATTAATAAGACATAAAGTAAGAGAGAATGAAAAGGCACAAACGAAAACTGTTAAGAATAAAAAGTGGGACATTAGAGATTGAAAAGATAATATTACATATTACTTTATACTTTTTTTTAAATTAAAAGTCTTACCTTGACATTGATAAAGTTTCCCAATCACTCAATCTACTTTACTTAATATATAATTTTTTTGACACCTACTCTGTCCAAGGCACAGTTCTGTACTCTAGGGATTCAGTGGTAAATAAGCCAAAAAAGGTCCCTGTTCTTAGGAACTGTATATGTTAAGAATGTCAGGAGGCAGAGAAAGATGATTCTTTTGTAAAGTGATAGGACTATGAAGAAAATAAAACAAGGTGATGTCATTATGAGTGGGGGGTAGGCCTACTTTAAAATGAATATTCAGAAAAACCCCACACTGGAGATGTGTGTGCTAGTAGGTGATGGAAGGAAGCCAGCTGTGAAAATATCTAGGGGAAGAATATTCTAGACCAATCCCAGTGGTAATAAAATATTCTACGCCTATGCTGTCCAAAATGGTAACCACTAACCATGTATATAGCTAATGAGTATTTGAAATATGGCTAGTGTGACTAAAGAACTGAATATTTAATTTAATTTTGATTTTCCTTAACTTTAATTGAAATAGTTACAGGCAGGTACCAAAAAATACAAAAGTCTTAATTAAAAAGAAAATTCATAGAGAAACATATTTATTAAGCTACTCACAAATAAAAGATAAAGGCTTAAATTACATCTTTACTAAAAAATCTTCCCCTGAAGAAAACAAAAAAGCAAATTTCAATTCCAATCCTATACAAAACACTCAAGAAAAGTAAAGAGGAAACACTTCTCAAAATCCTTTGATAACAAAGGTGGAACAAGACCCACATAAGATGGAGAGATTTTACAGACCAATTTCCCTCATGAATGCAGAAACAAAAATTCTTAAATAAAATATTAGCAAACCTAACCTAATCCAGGAATAACTATCAGTGAGATGATGTCTGAGATGCATTAATCCCTGGAAAACAAGTTCAACAAATTTTTACTGAATGTCAATGAGAGCTAAGCACTCTTCTGGGTGCCAAAAAATGTAGCAGCAGTGAACAAAACAAACAAAATGGATATGGTAGCCCTCATGGAGCTAAGAGACTATGAACCAATAAATGTAATACATAGTCAGGTTCAGCATGATGAAAGCTATGGAGAAAAATAAAGCAGAGAATCAGGGGAGGGTGGGAGAGAGTAAGGGAAGTGTTGAGCCAAGAAGGCCTCACTAAGAAAGTGACATTTCAGCAAATATCTTAAGGGTTTGAGGGAGACAAGTGTGAGGATAGCAGAGGAAAGTGTCTTCCAGGCAGAGGAATTGGGGCATAGATGGCAAGTTGTACCTATAGCAAAAGGCCACTGTGATTGGCACTAAGAGGACAGGTAGAGGAAGAGGTCTGGGAGCTGGCATGGGACCAGACCAGATGAGGCCTTGCAGGCTACTGCAAAGAGTGTGCATATCAGATGGGAAGCCACTCAACAGTTGAAACTAAAAAGGACATCATGCAACAACAACAAAAAATGGCCTCTGCTGTTGTGTTGAGAATGATCTGAGTGGAAGCAGAGAAAAAAATAAAAGATGTGTACAATAATCCAAGGGAGAGAAAGGGAGGTTTGGGAAGCGGGATGCAGTGGTACAAGAAGTGGGCCTGGTCCTGCCCTAGGTATGGGTGCAATAGGACTGGAAGGCAGTGCCCATGGATTCATGTGAATGTGAGGAGGACAGGTTAAGGAAAGTTCTGAGGTTGATGGTTTGAACAACTAGAAAGATGGAGCCGACATTTCCAGAGACAAGGAGACTCCAGAGGAGCAAGAGTGAGAAATGCTTGTCACACATCAGGGGACAGGAGAGGGGGGATGTTGAAAAGACAGCTAGACAGAAGGGTCTGGAGTAGGAAGCCGAAATGTGGGCTGGAGATAAACATTTGTAAGGGTCATTTTATAGATGGCATCTAAAATTAGAACATAAGGATACCTATACCCAAACCTGACCAAGACCGAGCAATAATAGAAAACCACATACCAATCTCATGTAGGAATAGTGAGGCAGAAATTGTAAATGAGTGAAAGCAAAACAGCACATTTCACAAATCATTATAGCAAAGAGGGACATGATCTAGAAGTGTTAAGAGTTGCTCACTATTGGAAAAAACACTTACTTAATCCATTCATATTAATAAAACTAAGAAGAAAAAAATCAAACCCATAAATATCTCCAAGATGCAGAAAAGGTATCTGACAAAATATAACATCTATACCTATGAATGTGTGCATGTATTTCCCTATATTATAATTGGAAGAACAAAAAAATACTTAAAACTGTGGGGGAAGGAGTAGACAAAGTATAGGGGACAGAGTTAATCTACCCTCCTCCTAATATATCCACTTTTATTAATTTGACTTTGATGCCATCAGGCAAGTAGTTGGCATAACCATAAAACAAAATTATATTCAACAAAAAGTAAGAGTTTTAAAAATTGAGAGTAAAATAAAGTAAAAGTTATGTACTTAACTGTGGATTGAGTTGGTGGGCTAAGCATGCATAAAGCAACTACTTCAAATAATTTTAAAATAGCAATTTATTTGTTTTTAGTGGAATAAACTCTAAGGACAAAGAGACCTAAACAACAACCACAACAAACAAACAAACAAAAAAGGAAACAAAAAAAAAATATTTTTTTTTCAAAGAAAGAGAAGGTGGGGGATGAAGCAGAGAGAATCTTAAGCAGGCTCCACACCCAGCATGGAGCCTGTCACGGGGGCCTGATCACAGGACCTGGAGATTGAGACCTGAGTCGCAATCAAGAGTTGGATGCTAGGGAAGCCTTGGCGGGTCAGCGGTTAAGCATCTGCCTTTGACTCAGGGCCTTATCTGGAGTCCCAGGATCCCCACATCAGGCTCCCTGCAGGGAGCCTGCTTCTCCTTCTGCTTATGTCTTTGCCTCTGCCTTGGTGTCTCTCATGACTAAATAAATAAAATCTTAAAAAAAAAAAAAAAAAGAGTTGGATGCTCAACCAACTGAGCCAATCAGGCACTCCAACTTGAACAAAACTCTTAAATAGCTTTTAGAAAACATATTGCTTGTGGCAGTGTCACTGCTTTTTTAAGAATGGTGTCCATATATGGTGAGATAAAACAAATGAGTAATTACATCAGATCATTGACAACAAAGACTTCTGTCCTGAGAGGAGGGATATATTGATGTAAGATTGATAAAGTTCAATAAAGTCCTGTAGTCTGCAATTTGAATGGGAATTTCCAGTTTCATACATGATGTATTTTATCTTAAAAATTTAAGAAACTTATTTCCTAATTATTTGCCCTGAAAAAGTCTAGAAATGATCGTTGAATTATAAAGAACACCAATAAAATCTAGATTATAAGTCTCTAAATATAATTTTCAATTAAATGGAACTAGGACTTCCTGGAGAAATTGTGTCTCTAAATCTAGAATAAGACTTGGACCATATGAATCTAGAGCATCATGAATTACCAGAAAGCAAAGAAGGTACCAAGAATTACCTGAGGCTGTGTCCAAAGCCTCAGAGACTACCTTGAAGAGATTCTCACTGGCTGAAAATGCAACAGTTTAAGCATCTGTGAGAATCCTGTTTGTGATTGATTGAAAAGCATAAATCTTTTTTATAAAGATTCATCCATTCACTTTAGAGAGAGGAAGAGCTGAGGGAAGGGCAGAGGGAGAGGGAGAAAGAGAAAGAATCCTCAAACAGATCCTTGCTGAGTGCAGAGCCAAAGCAGGGCTCAATCCCAGGACCCTGGGTTTATGACTTGTGATACATTACTTTTTGAGAATGCAATGGATCAATTCATTATTTTAAAAAATGATAAAGGAAAAGAATCAAGCATATCTAGCTTTTCTTATATGAATTTCACTTGAGGAGAATGAAGTTGTTCATGGGGGAAAGCTTTCTTTATAGAAGATTTCCAGATAATAAACAAAGAAGAAATGATAGAATTAGATTATCTAGTTTGTCTTAATGAGATCATGGTTCTCAAAGAATGAAAAGCAGAAGTGGTATGTCTCCTGATGCTACACGTATGAAGTATTCTTATAGAAAAGCATACCTGATTATGATCAATCCTTTAAACTTAATGACCAAGGAAACCCCTATATTTTAAAGGCATTGCTGGGGCAGCCCGGGTGGCTCAGTGGTTTAGCGCTGCCTTCAGCCCAGGGCACGTTCCTGGAGACCAGGGATCGAGTCCCACGTCAGGCTCCCCACGTGGAGCCTGCTTCTCCCTCTGCCTGTGTCTCTGCCTCTCTCTCTCTCTCTCTCTGTCTCTGTCTCTCGTGAATAAATAAATAAAATATTAAAAAAATAAAGGCATTGCTGGAATTAAATTAGCAACATCTAGATTATTCTAGAATATAGAAATATCTGTAGGAATGTGACTCAGTTTCTTCAACTAATGAACTACAAGGAGAGAGAAAATATAGGTTAAAAGACATTAACCAATGTCAGTGTATGAACTGTATCTGAATCTTGAAGAAACAGACTACTAAGATAAAATAAAACAACTGAAGAAATTTTAGCACTGGATGATTATTTCATTGTATTAAAGAAGTACTGATAATTTCACATATGATAATGGCATTGTAGTTATTTTTTAAAAGATCCATTGTCGTTTATAGAACGTACTAAAACAGGCTTTGGATTTCAGGATATAGATGTTTAAAATTGAGTTTAAAAAGTCTGGAGGCAAGGGAAGTGAATAAGGGTTAGGATGAAACAAGATAGGCCAGCTGATAATTATTGATGATGGATGTTCACAATTCTGTTTTGTGTATTTTTGAAAATCCCCACACTAAAATGTTAAATAATCAAGAAACTCATTTCATGTAGGGAAGGCAAGGAAATGAATCACAAGCTTGGGGAATATATTTGCAGCATGTAAGTTAGAAAACTCTTGCATATATGCCCTAAGAATATAGTCATTTACACTATAAAATATTAGAAAACAAGCTAAATTTCCATCAAGAGAGAATTAATAAAGAATGATACTTTTATAAAATGGAATACTGTATAGCAATGCTAAACAGTAATATACAGAAGATATAAAAATCTAAAAACCTAACAAAAAAGACAAAATTTCCAATGCAAAAATGGATAAAACACAGACATTTTATAATAGAAGAAATACTAATAATAGAAATATATCCAATCCCAGTAATCAAATATATAGACATTCAATATGCAACACACTATTTTCTACATTCCTTATTGTCATAAGATAAAAACTAATGAAAATTGATATATATCACACAATGGCAGACAACCACTCTCGTAAGTGACCTATTGAGTGAAAAAACATGTTTTAGAAAAGCATGCAAGAAAACGCTTCATTTCCATAAAGTGAAAAACATGTAAAATTAAACAGTGTGCCACTTAGAGTTACATTATGTATTTATAAAGAAAGACAAAGGAATAGTAATTTTCAGAATTTTGCTTGCCTGTGTTGGGAGAAGTAGAATATGATTGAAGAAGGGACCTGCATACATGAATGCTCATTGCATTATTATTATTCTTTAAATTGCTCAATATGTGTCCCATTTCTTTTATATTTGTGAGGGTGTTCATAGGAACAATTAAATCAAATGAGATAATAGAAGTAGCTTATTACAAGGCTCCAGTTAATCATAGGAGAGTGAAGAGGTTTGAGTGCTGGGTGGGGCCAGGTGGGGAGCCCCAGGCTAGGCGCAGTGTGGAGATAGGGCAGAAACACACTCACTCACAGGGACCTGATGTAGACGGCATATGGAGCACAGGTCTACTCTATGACCTGGGGCAGGGAAGCCAGGCATTTAGGCTATAAAGATCTGCTTCATTAGGAGACAGGAAAGATGCGTTAAGCAGGTAAGACAAAAGATCTATGCCTAAACCAGAGGACTAATGAAAGTTTTAAGAAAGCCTGAGTCTATTTCACAGCAAATCCTTAATGAAAGAATTCAACCGAAGAAGCCAGTAAGCTCTTTCTATTCCTTCCCCTCTGCTGGGCACCAGTTAAGTTAGCTGGCCTTCATTCATGTCTGCTCCTCTCTTCCAAAGTCATTGAATCTAAGCAATAGTGTTGTCCATTCAGTGAACATGTGTCAATTTCCTATTGTGTGCATGTCCTGGGAGGTGGGCAGGGAGGCATGAAGATGAATGAGGTCCAGGTCCATCTGCAAAGTAACTCAGTGGGGACTGGGAGTGTGGAAAAGCCAGGAGGGAAAGAGCAGTGCTGAGTTAGGTAATAATCACTCACGGATTCTTGGATTCACAGATTCATTCAACAGACTTCTCACATGTCAATCTTACTTAAATACATAATAAATAAAATAAAAATATATTAAAATATATTTTATATATAAATATATAAATATATATATATATTTTAAAATATATAAAATATATAAAAATAAATTGCCTTCAAAGACTCACAATCTAGTTAAGGAGATAGACACTTAACAGAAAGTTACAACACAACTGGAAAATCCAGTGATTTAAGTCTTCAAAAACGTTATGGAAATAGAGAACAGTATCTGATGGGGCTAATGGAAGAGCTGAGAATAGACTTTGGAGGAAGATCTTGAGTAAAACATCAAATTAAAAAAAAATTAAATAGTACTGGGGCACCTGGGTGACTCAGTGGGTGAGCCTCTGCCTTCGGCTCAGGCAGTCATCCTGGGATCTGGGATCAAGTCCCACATCGAGCTCCTTGTAGGGAGCCTGCTCCTCCCTCTGCCTACGTCTCTCCCTCTCTCTCTGTGTGTCTCTCATGAATAAATAAATAAAATCTTTAAAAAAAACATTAAACAGTATTAATTAAACAGGTGACAAATACAGGAACTGGATCCCAGACAGCAGGGGCAGTGCGAACAAGCAGACAAAACACCACCACAGCGACTTCATGTGTTGGAAATTGGGAGTAGAGACAGGAAAGCAGAGCTTGGCTTTCTGGAAGGAAGTTGGATTTTCATTTTTCATTTTTAAATTTCTTTAAGTTGAAATAGAATTAACATACAGTATTATATCCGTTTCAGGTGTGGGATATTTATTGTTGCACTGGGGAAACCATTGAAAGAGTTTGTGATGAAGAATGACATAATGTGATCTGAATTTTCCAATTAATACTCTGGAGATGAGTCTGGAGAATAGTTTTAAAGAGACCAGAATGAAATCAGAGGAGCTGATGGAAGGTAGATAAGAACAAGTTAGGGGTAAGATGGGATTCCATTCTGGATGCTTTGTATTTGAGGGACCTGAGAGACAAAAGCCAGAAGTCAGATGGGCAGGAAGTACTGAGTCAGGTCTGAGGATGGATACAGTCACATGGAGAGTCTAACCTGGTGGGAGGGGCCAGAAGGGAAACACTGTCTCCCTGAGGTGGGCTATGTGGGACTCTTTCCAGAACGCTGGACCAAGGGGGCAGAAGAGACACAGTGGTTGGGGCAACACATGGTCAGTGTAGGTCTTATATGCCTTCCTCAAGCTGGGCATCTGGTGGAAGGCATTTCTAACATGTCATAGTTCCTATTTTCTTGCTCCCCCAAGAGAACATGGTTAGAAAAGAACACCACATGCCCAAACTGGGTGTAAATCAGATGGAAGGTGGTGCACAGGAGATTTCAGTTCAAATAATAGGTCAGATCTTTTCAGGCTCCATAAAAAAAGTCATAAAGATCAGTATCTACAAAAACCTGAATTCCATTTTCTACTAAAGGAAATTTGAAATCACCTGGGGCCCTTGTCAACCTCATTTTATTGGTGGACAAATGGGGAGAGAAGTGGATCGTATCTCATTCCTTCAGTAGGTTATAGAATACAAGAGTCATAGAATCTCACAGCTAAGGGGTATTTTGAGGTCAATTTACCTGACCTCCTTTAAGAAACTTGTCATAAATCTTCACTAGGAACACTTCAAGAAAGAATTCCTTTGGTGGCCCTGGTAGGGATCAGGACAAGCTAATGTTCTGCAGCCACTTTGGGGATGTGGAGGAGATGCAATGAGCCCTCAGAGTAGCAACAAAAAATAATGCATTGCATGATGTCAATGAAAAAAAAAAAACTTATCTTGGCAATAAGTCCCTTCCTTTTTGTTTGTTTGCTTGCTGCCCTCCTGGTAGGTGTGATATGGCACCTCCCTGTGGTTTTGATTTGAATGACCAGTGGTGTTAATTATCTTTTCATGTGCTTATTGGCCATCTATATGTCTTCTTTGGAGAAATGTCTATTCAAGTCATTTGCCCATTTTTAAACTAGATTGTTTATTTGTTGTTGAATTATATGAATTCTTTTAGATATCCTGAATATTAACCCCTTATCAGCTTTGATTGCAAATAGTTTCCCCCATTCCATGGGTTGCCTTCTCACTCTGTTGGCAGTGTCCTTTTATGCGCAAAAGATTTTAATTTTGATGAAGTCCTATTTGTTTATTTATCTTTGTTGCCTGTGCTTTTGGTGTTATGTCCAAGAGATCATTGCCAAACCCAATGTCCTGAAGCTTTTCTTCTACATTTTTTTTCCCAAAAGTGTTATAGTTTTAGCTCTTACATTTAGATCTCTGATCCATTTTGAATTCATTGTCTATATGTCATAAAGTAAAGATTTTTAACATACTCTGGCACTCAGAAGACTAAAATTATGTGCCAGGTAAGACATTTTCAAATATATTGTATCTCTTCCAGAATAGTGATTTGAAGAAATTTGCAAATATGCTCCCCAGTGATATAATCACAGCTATAAGAAATTATGTTAAAAACACCATTTAAAGTCTCTGGAAATTGTCATTAAAGCATATAGCAAATGAAGAAACATTTATTCAAGCAAATCTATTGAAACCTCAGAACTGTGGGAGTCTATGATGGTTGAGCCACAACCCACTCTTCTTTCACTCTCCCCAGCTCAGTTCTCTAGGGACACCAGTGGCCAAGAAGATGGAACTCCCTCTCCCCCATCTCCCAGCCAAAATCCTCAGTATTTCCCTGGTATCATCATTTCTCATCATTACTGCTACCACTCAGGGTTAGTGCCACACAGGATAAATTCCAGGTGACTGTGGCTGAGAGGTCAGAGCTTCACTTCCTCCACCAAGATGCCAATCTTCACCTATACAATGGGGGAGAGAGGTGGAAAAGGCTCATCATACCAGCTGGTCTCTCTTTCTTCCATCCCTAATAGATTAATTAGTTTCCTTGATGGAAACTTCCTTCCAACTCTAAATTCCACTTCTATCTACCTCTGCCAATTTCTTTCCAAAGAAAGCTTTAAATTCCCAAGTTCAAATATATAAGGATGAGGAAGTCTTAAGGTTTTTTGCTAATTCCTGAGGTACAAAAATAAGTTATATCCTAATTATCATCTGTCATTCTTCCCACATTTCTAATGACCAACCCTTCCTTCTAAGTATCTGAGGTTATCTTTCTTTAACATACTTTTGCAGAGGGAGTTGGTGTTTTTCCACAGTCAACTGAGGACAGAACTCAGCCAAGCAATTGAGTCTATGACTCAGTCAGACAGAGGCACGGCTGACAATATAGGACTGCTTCACTGTCACCCAGTCACAGATGGCCAGACTGAAGGAAAGGAGCAGCTATGTTATGAGGTGAGCAGAGACAAGTAAGCATCCCAACACATCCATCCCATGGTGCATGTACACATCTGGTACTGATTCCCTACTTCCCTTTGAGGGAGGCGTGAGTGCATGTGTGCGCATGTGTGTGTGTGTGCACATGTGCATGCGTGTGTGAGTGTGCAAACAAGAGCAATCTAAGCATGTGAGAAGTTCCAGCAAGACATGAGACATGTAGGACAACTGGAACAAGGTGCAGTATAGTACAAGGTAAGAGGAGACTGCTAATGAAAGTGCTCTCCCAAGGCCATGGCTGGCAGAAGAGGGCACATCACACCTTTCCCCTTCACCTTTCATAAACAATAGATGTTTACTTTTCTAAAGAGTTATGAGGAATGAACTTCTGACCCAAATTTGTGAAGTTAGGTGAATCTGCCTCCAGTTAGAGCTCAATTGCCTCCTCCAAATGGTGGAAGTTTGCCTCTGCCTTGTGGTCCTTTTTAAGAACAGGTCCTTTTTGAGAACAAATAGCTTTTGTAGTATTTCACCTCTGATTTTCTCTAGTGCAAGCCTCATTCCTCCCTCGCCTCACTGAGCTTCTTGCAGTCTCTCCACCCTCCCACCTGCCTCACTCTTATTTTCTTTTCCTTCACCCTTCATCCCTCCTCTCCTCTCAGGTCCCCAACTCTGCTGGCTGCATGTCCTGGTGCCCAGGGTCTCAGACAGATCTCCCCACACACATACACCCCATGCTCACCATTCTCATGGCTGTATCAGGGCTTAATGTTCCGTGGTTACCTGAAGAGGAGAAGGATGCTGTGCTACTGGTTCTGGTGCAGTTTTCCAGACAATCCTGCTAATGGGCAGGGACCTGAGTGTGCTGTGGCCTCTAGAATTTCACAGGCAAGGATTGCTTGGCTTTGAGACAGAGCTTGAGCATTTCTTGGTTTCAGTTTTAAGTCCATCTAAATTCACCAAAACATCACAGGTTCCTAACAGGAATAACACCCGTTTGTGTGAGGTCACCCTTTATTGAGTGTGAAAGGAGGAAGCAAGGAAAGGCTGGTCCTGTGTGATGGTCATGCTCTCCCAAGCCACCCTGTGCTTCTATTTCATCTTTCAACACCTGCCATGGCTTCTCTGCCACTGCTTTGAAGTTTCATACTCCTAGGATCATAGTCCTTACTAGAATATTAGCATAGCATGCATTATGATTGTATGAATAATAAGCACTTATTCCTAATGTCAGAAGACACAGGACTGAGTGGTGAACCTAGACTTGCAGTATCCGTGTTCACCATGGACATGCCATGTCCAGGCTGTCAGCCTCATTTTCTACACCTGCAAAAATGTGAATATTTCGTAGGATCTTGGAAGTTCATGAATGTTCCTTAAATACTTATCGTTCTATGAATCAGTTTAGGATGTAATCATGAGCATCTTGTTTCTTTTCTTTTTTCTTTGTTTTTTATCTTGTTTCTTTTGAACATCTTCCCAGAGTTTTATGGTGCTGACACAGGATATGCCTGCTCTTTTGTTAAAGAAATGACAATCTCTAAGCAAGTAACACATTTATAAATGAGCCTTGAAGATGCAATAAAAACAGTCCTGGGAAGAAGTAACCCATTGTTCTTGGGGTTTCCAGGACCCAAAGGAAGAGCACACAACTGACTGATCTAGGGGCCTGGCTACACACGAGGCTTTATCTTCGCCTCACCAACAAATCCAGGAGATGCTGCATCAGATGCTACCCAGGCACAACCAGCCTCTTCTCCGGCTTTGAGTCTTAGTAAAGTCAGAAAAGAAGAAAATCTATGAGAGGTAGGAAGCAAGAATATACCTTCATAAATACTGCTTGAATTTTTATGAAAATTTTCAGTGTGCTTCTTATATAACTAAATGTATGTGAATAAAATAAAGGAAGGTCATAGGCATCTCAGACCCTCCCTGTCTGTCTCCTTCTCTCCCTCCTTCTACCTTTCTCTCTCTGTCCACGGTAGCATTTCCTTTATTCTAGTAAGATCTGATTAGGTTTCTTTACCAGGATAGGGGCAAAGAGATGTTAAGATTGGGACAACAGTCCTTACCACCAAGGAAGTATGGCAGGACCCCTGGCTATCTGCTCTCACCTGTCACCCTCTAATGAAGTCCCTGCAAGATCTGACCCAGCCTCCATCCAGTCTTCTCTGTGAAGTGACCATGAAACAACTCTCCTAGCTGCCTTCTCATTTACCCTTCTGCCATACTTACAGTGGTTATAGCACAGCACCACTTGGACAGTGTTTTACCCTTCACATTCAACAGGCCCAAACTGAATCTGCCTTCTTCCTAGTCTTGATGTGTATGAGATCTGGCTCTATCATCTTCCCTTAGAAGTGTCTCCAATGTTTGCCAGGATCACATAATGGAGGAAGGATCTCAAGGCCATTTGGCTTCATTCCCTGCCACCACACCCCACAGGTGATCCAGCAGCCCCAAGTGCAGGGAAGGTAGGCTCCACTGCTAAAAGCTCAAGGTGAGCACACTAGCTGGAGTCACTGCCTGCTTTCGTGGTTTTCACACCATCCATCTTCTGGGCCTCATTGAGCAAATCAAATTCCTCCTCGGCAGAATAGCCTTGAAGAAATTTAAAGCACACTCTCTCATCTCTGAGTGGTCTGTTCCTTCCTAGCACCATTCAAGCCTGGATATCACATTGTTTACTCCATTCCTAGGTCAACCCTCTCTGCAAATACTTTCCATGTGGAAATGGTGATTCAGGTGTGGCCTGTGGGCACAAGGCCTTGGGAGGTGGTCCTCTCTCTGCACATTCCAGGGCCTCCTTTACAGAGGCCTGAGAGCTGCAGCTACAGAGCTGGTCTCCTCTGGGAAGCAGATACATGTGCAAAAAATGCCTTGGCTCTCAGAGGCATTCAGTAGCAACTTAGATTACTACTGATTGGGCCCAGGAATTTTTTCTCATTTTTGTAATTTTAAATCTTTCTTTGGAGGCCAGTAATTATCTGAGAATTACCTGAGAATTCCTTAATATAGCTGGAGATTCTTCTTTAAGTAGAGTAAGAAAAATATTACTATATGATCCCATAGCTCCTGTGATGGTTAATGTTGTGTGCTAACTAGGTTAGGCCACAGTACCCTGGTATCTAGTCAAGCACCAGTCTGGATGTTGCTGTGAAGGCACTCTTTACATGAGAGTCACATGTAAGTCACAGAGTCACAGCAGACTTTGAGTAAAGCAGCTTACCCTTCATAGTATGCGTGGGCCGCCTTTTAATCAGTGGAAGACCTTAAGATTTTAAAAATGGACTTTTCCCAGGAAGAGTGAATTCTGCGTCAAGACAGCCTTTAAAATGTTACTTCAACATCACCTTTTCCCTGGGTGATGGGAGGCTTCCAGCCTGTCCTGAAGATTTTGAATTTGCCAACCTCCACAATTGCATGAACCAATTCCTTAAAATAAATCTCTATCTCTCTCTTTCTGTGTATCTTTTCATACATAGATACAGATGTGCAAACAATTGCTTCTTTTTCTCTGGAGAATCCCAATATACTACTATGCTTTAGAAACCAGTTGAATTACACTTCAAAAGTATATGCTCATCTTTTCCTTTGTAAGTGTATGCACTATAAAATTACCTTCTCTTTTGGTTAATTGTATATTGTTTTCCACTCTATCCCCCTCATCCTTTTTGTTCTCTTCAACCTGTAAAAGAATTGAAGCTCAAATAGGAACACTAGCAGGGGCTTATTACATGTGCATAATGGCTCCACAGTCTTCCGCCTTCATACCTTGCTTTGCTCAGTTTTACCAGACCTTTGCAAGGTCAGTCCCTCACTTCCTTCAACTCTTAGCCTAAAGTTCATCACCTCAGGACTTCTCTGACCACTGTCTTTTTTTTTTTTTTTAAGATTTTTATTAATTTATTCATGAGAGACACAGAGAGGGAGAGAGAGAGAGGCAGAGGCACAGGCAAAGGGAGAAGCGGGCTCCATGCAGGGAGCCTGACATGGGACTTGATCCCAGGTCTCCAGGATCAGGCCCTGGGCTGAAGGCGGTGCTAAACCACTGAGCCACCAGGGCTGCCCATCTGACCACTGTCTTTAAAGGTAGCCATTACATCACCTCCCACGATTATAGTTCTCTGCTGAGATGGCTCGTCATTTGATGCTTGTCTGATTGATAGTTTGACTGCAGTGGTTTCCATGCCCATTCTGCTTCTGCTTCCATATGCAGAACTTTCCTAGGGGCCTATAAGCAGCAGGAAACTATGGATGCATTTATCAAACAGACATTTATGGAACACCAAATGTGTTTCTGGTATCATTTTAGAGTTTGCAGGCATTGTGGTGCCCAGATAAGCCAGTTCTCTGTTCAGAATGCCTGCGTTCCAAGAGGGCACCGATACAGAAAAGGTATTTAATACAGTTCAACATCCATTCGTGACAAACAGTGCCAATAATCTCAAGTAGAAAGGAAGACTCCCATTCCGAGAGAGTAGCCACAGAACCCTACAGAAAACACCAACATCCAGGTAAATCATTGAAAATTTTGTTGTCTGAGGTTGGGGATAAGACAAGAGTTGTGTCTGTTACCAATTCAATCGAGCCTTATGATAGAAGCTGGCATGTTGAGGACAAGATGTCAGCATGGTGAGCATGCTGGTGAGCATGCTTGGAGGGGAGGGAGAGGTACCTAGAGAACAGATTCTTGCAGAATTCTGTAAAGCTGTTTCTTGATCTGATGGGGTTAAAGGCATGATCCTTTTGTGGGAATTCTTTGAAATATACACTTAGGATTTGTGCCTGTTTTCATGTGAACATTGTACCTCAATAAACTATTGACTTAAAAATAATGGAAGCAGTTTGGCTTGTTCATCACCTAGCAGGTGGATATGTGAAGATATATACATACTGCAACAGTTGACTCCACAGTTTAAAAAGAATAAGGGAGATCTGTAAGTACTGAGTTGAAAAAAAAAAATCCTCCAAAAGCTATCAGCAAATGAAGAAGGTGAACTGAAGAACAATATATATCACATGATCCCATTTCATGATACGTGCAAATATTAAAGTAAGGAAAAAGATTTGGAAAGGAAGCAGGCTGTGGTAGGCGAAAGGAAATTTTTATTTTTTTACTCTATTCTTATATTATTCAGTTTGTTTATAAAAACTACATTCACATCCCACTGATGTAAAATAAATGCCATTATTTTCTGAATGGATGCAGAGGTGAGCCTACGTCCATTTCATAGAATCGCACAGGGCAGTGTGCCTGGGGAGACAGAGCCCTCCTTTGCACCGCAGTAGACGGCACAGGCCAGTGAGCCAGGAGTGTCAGGGCTCTGATTCCAGCACTACCTTCTAGTAGCCAGGTGACTTTGGCAGGTGGCTTAAACACTGATTTGGTGTCCTTGTCAGAAAGGAGGAAGTAAAAGGCAATGATATTAATGACCGGGTTTTGCAATGCAGAATCTGGCTTCATCCACCTTTTCACTGCCCTCTGCCCCTGGAGCTCCCCTCTGTGTGGGACCTTGTGCAGATGTTTGTGGGAGAGTCAGACTGCTCAGCTCAACTTTGACGTTTGTCAATTTTTATGCTATCCTTGAGCCAAGAGAAGGCTATGATCTTGAGGAGCATGGCTTTAAGAGGTGTTGACTGTAAACTCTCGGTAGGATGGGGAGCTGGTCCCTGTACACCATTCTGGGGGTAGGGTACCCCCAGTTCTTTATGTTCCTGACAGTGTTTCAACACACAGTTACTCCTTGTCCTTTGGTGCCTGAATGGAGAGACTAAATCTGACACCTTTAGTTTAACAGGGGGGAACTACAAATAAATAGCAAGGGATAAATCCAAGTTTAAAAATAAACAGTCTACACAGACAACTCTTCAGGGCTACCCCTTGGTGAGTTAGCTGAGTGACAGATTACCCAGCTGCCTGCAGCCAGCAGAATACCCATCTGTCAGGCTCACTAATTGCTCAGATGGAGATAGAACGCATCTCCCTCCAGAATCTGCTCAGACTAAATTCGAGCTTACTTTGTAATCTCGCTTATGTTTATCTAATCTTTCTCCTCCCCCCCTCTCAGCAGACAGTTCCCAACCAGCCCTCCCTGCAAGTACCTAGGATCCTGTTAGCATCTCTTCCTGCTGCGACCCATTGCCAAGACTGCCTGCATGGCCTTAGCTACAGCTGAGATAAATGTTGTCTTGGGGAGCAGAAGCCCCTGCAGAAGTCAGCAGGGGCCATAAGGAGCAGATTCCTCCCCGCAAAGCCACACACCGCTGCATTCAGGCCAAGCCTCTGGTAAATTGTCAAAAGGGATCACTACCTCTCATTCAGACGGGTCCTCGTTAATCCTTTATTGGAGATTTAATTGGCACCACTTTGGGAGCGCCTTGTGTTTATAAAATGATATACAACTCCACACATTCATTAGCACTGTCAGTGCCTTTGGAATGATAAATAGTGGGAAGGCTCAGTCAAAATGCTTCTGGAGCTAATCCCAAATTAACTTTTCTATACCCTGCCAAAAAGAAAGATGAGAGCAATGAAGGTTTTATGATAGCTCATAATCTCACGATTAAACAATTGACTGGAAAAGAAAAAATGGGACAATGCACCATGTTTTAATTGTGATGTAGGAACCAAAATAAACACCCGAGTCTCAGAACCCTTTTGGTGACAGGGTCTAAAGCGCCTACAGGTTAATGCTACCTCCAGCGCCCCACACAATGTGCCGTGTGTTGTGTCCATTGCAGGAGCACGCTCAGCTCTGTGGCACGCTCAGGGCTAGCATCCCTGCCTTTCTGTTTTGATCAGTCTCAATGGGCTGTCTCCAAGGTCGTCTTCACAGGTCCTCTTCACTCCAACAGTTACCCAAATTAAAGCATCAGAATTCTATGGGTAATTGGGTCACTGTTTAACCTTAACTCCCAGAAGGTAGCTCCATTCTGTTAGGGGAGCACCCTCCAGGCTGGAGAAAATATGAAAGGGAAGGGAGGGCATTTTGCTGAAGCCCATGGAGGGGGGAAGGGAAGGTAGGAAAGGCTCTTGCTTACACTCAGGAGAGTTATGTAAACTAGAGCTTAACTTGTCCTCCAGACCACCCACTTTTATCTCCTCAGAAAAACATTAGCACATTTGAAATGCCTAAAGTAGCTGTGGAAACCACTCTGGAGCAAGCAGAGTGAGCGGAGTCTCCCATCTTCAGGTTCCATTAACAGAGGGAGGCACCAAAGCGATTGCCCCAAACAGTTCACGTAAATATTTAAACACTGAATCCTCAGGGCAAATCACCCTTTTCCTTTTACTTCTTTTTAAAGTAAATTCAAGTAACCCATGTTGATAACCTGAGTCTGTAAGAACTTCAGAATCCGTTTCCCTGGCTGTGGAATATCTTTTGCCCTTTGCTTTCTTTTTCAATATTTGAGTTTTTAAAAAAATTTTTTTTCTTTGAAAAAGAAGTCTAGATGGTGGGCTTGCTTTTGACCACCAGGGCAGTGATCTGAGAAGGCCACAGTTGCCCTGTCAGTGGGACAGGTAACTGCTGTGGGCCCTACGTGTGCAGTCACAGACACCGACGCTTCTCACACGGGACCCTCAATGCTACCATCCTGTTGGCGACCCCTCTTGTCTCCATCGGGATGGCTGGGTCGGCTGCACAGCAGCTCCATTTCCCTGGAGACCTACAGACCCTGTGTCTGGAAAGACCTAAGCCTGCCTATATGCCTCTATGCCTTCCTGTGTCTGTGGTCTGAGCTTCTGGAGGATTTTCCATCCCAGATGGTCGCTTAACCAGAGGAACTCACAGCAGTCCTTCCTCCTCTGCTCCCATGACCGCTCTCTTTGTGGTATAGACTCCACACGTTTACCATCCTGACCCACTTCTGGGTGTCATTTCATATATTCAAACCCAGACCTCCACCACAGCGCTTGGTGTGTTTTTGTAAGATCATACACTCTATTCCCCGCCCCCCTTCATCCTTATTTGTGCACATGGTCTTACCACAGGTGATGTTACCTGCTTATCTCTAGCCTGCCAGCCAACGCCGGATGTCCTGAGAAGCAGAAGAGCAATTCTGAGCGGCAGTTCCAGAAAAATGTTCACCCAGGGATTACCAGACCTCACGGCAAGGTTTCAGGAGCGCAGCCGCTCTGCAGTTAGAGCTTCCTAAGGCAACAAGCCCCAGAGATGCCTGGACAGCGTCTGTCCCCCCTGCCTTGACAGCAGCCCGCGCTGGAAGATCCATCTTCTTGGACCGCCCTTCCGCTCCGTGCTCCCTCTGCAGGTTGGGATGGGTCTCCACCCCCGTGCCTCATACCTGGAGCTCCTGTTCTAGGGGGGGCCCAGGCAGCCCTGCCCCCCCCATCTGGCGGGAACACAGAGCAGTGGATGGTTTCAGTTCTGCATGCCTGCGCCTTAGGGTACAGGGCACAGGAACCATTTGAGCTGGCCTTCCAAGGCCTGAGTAAGAATGGATGGATGGTGGAGCATGGCAGTGAGGGAGTGAGGCGAGCAGCAGTGACCCTCTGTACCAGTTTATCCCCTCTCCTCACACACAGCGAAAACAGAATGAACCGTCACCTTAGAGCTAATTCTAGAATGCACTGGAAGAAGTAGAGATAGGGTATTGAGAGATAGGGAGGACAGGGGTCACTCCACTCCCCCTGCCTCACAATACCAGGAAGCTTGACCATGTATCTAAAGAGGCAAGGGATACCTCCTCACAGCTGTCTCCAGCCCATCCTGACAGTCCTGGGAAGGGGATTGGCCCATGCTAACAGTGTGGCTGGGTAGTTGCATAGTGATGGTCACCATGTCCCCTACTCCCCTGGAAATGACCCTGAAAATGACTCAGCCTCAGAGATTCTGATTTAGTAGGTCTGGATGAGCATCTGACAACGTCCATTTCCAACAAGTTCCTTGGAGATGCTGCTGCTGCTGCTGCTGGCTGGAGGACCACATTTTGAGAACTGGCCTTCCTGATGGGACAGATGACCTCTCCACTTCCACTTCATTTCCTAATCAAGCACTGCTTATGTGTGGAAAGTCTGTCATTCTAAAGAATAGTTTCATAAAAATTATATTCTCAGAGATTTTATAGTCTTGAGCTTAGCTTCATGACAACTTCGAGTAATAGGCACTTGAGGGCTCTATTCCAAGATGACCTTCTTATTTATAATTCATATCTGATTTGATTGACTTGCAAGAAAATATAAAATCATAGTTTGATAAGTAACTCTCCTGTTCTCTTTCCTTATTTTTAAGAACAATATAATAATTCACTTGTAAAAATATAACGTTTACTAGAATGAATGGCCAAAAAATTACTTCTTTCTTATCTTTCTAGGATTGTTTTTCTCTAGGACTTTTTTTAGAATGAAAAAAGTGTCAATTTTCATCATATTATTTTGGCATCCTTTTGACTTTACTTATGTTTGATTTTTTACATCTTGGTATTGACCTTTTGTTGTTGGCTTCATCCTGGTGAATGATAAATGTCATGTGTAACAGGATTCAAGTTATTTTATTTTTTTGTTAAGATTTTTTGCATCTACAGTAGACACTTAAAAATTACAAACTATGTCCGAGACTATAAAGTACAGCAAAAAGACATGGACTTTTATCGTTTATTTCTCAATAATGTTAGTATGACTTCTTGACTTTCTTATGAAACATATATGAATTTTATAGCGTTTGTTTGTTAGGAGCACATTCTCATAATACAGACATGGTCACTGTCCTTGTTTAGAGCTCCTGAAAGCAGCCCTAATTTGAAGATTTGGCTATAGGCAAGGGATGGGATGGGGCATCTGAGTTGCTCAGTAAGTTAAACAATGGACTCTTGGTTTCAGCTCAGGGCATGATCTCATGGTCTGTGCGATCCCCTGAAGGAGGCTCCATGCTCAGTGGGGGATCTGCTTGAAAGATTGTCTCCTTCTGACCCTCCCCTTGTGCTCTCTCTCTCTCTCTCTCTTTCTCAATCTCTCAAATAAATAAATAAATCTGTAAAAAAAAAGAAAAAAAAGATCTGAGACATGATCCCATGTAGCAGGGGCAAGGAGATTGAGAAAGCAGAAAAACCAGGAAAGGAGGAATTAGGGCTTAGGGTATTGGTATGGACAACCAGGGCTTAATCTGGCTGGAAACCCTCTCAGAAACATATAGAACATACCTGAGAAGGTCTTACAGAGAGATGGAGAAGCAGGTTGGGTGCTCACTGCTTGAGGCTGACTTAGGCACATGAGATCCAGTTTCTCTGTTCTGTCTCTGCTACCTACAAACAGACTGAGCGCCCAAGACTGTGGCCCCAGAGGCTCTCCAGGGACAATCACGCCATTATGTGAGAGCCACATCATGAGTGGTAGCCACTGCCAGAGATGAGCCCAGGAGATGCATAGCAGCACCAAATCAAATAGTGTGCTACAACCAGCATTCCCAGGGTGGCTTTTTCAAAGTTTAATTCCCCATTTTATGAGAGATCTTTGCGTCAGCAAAAGTGCTCATTAAGCATTCCCCAACTAGCTTCTGCCAAATTATCTACAGACTTTACGGTGAAGTGGTTCAGATTAATGATGCAAAAATAAAAGGAAATTTAATGGAGAAAGAAACCAGGTCCTGGAGTGCTTTCACTCCTAACATCCTGAAGTTCTGCATGTGCCCACAGGTGTCTTTAAAATAGCTTCTGGGGGATCCCTGGGTGGCGCAGTGGTTTAGCGCCTGTCTTTGGCCCAGGGCGCGATCCTGGAGACCCGGGATCGAATCCCACGTCAGGCTCCCGGTGCATGGAGCCTGCTTCTCCCTCTGCCTGTGTCTCTGCCTCTCTCTCTCTCTCTCACTGTGTGCCTATCATAAATAAAAAATAAAATAAAATAAAATAAAATAAAATAAAATAGCTTCTGTTTCTCCCAGAGCCAGCCCTCCCTACATGCTGTGGTCCTCACACTGCCTATCTCAGACTCTCAAGCAGTGCAGAGGCTTGCCAGGCTTGGTGATACAGCTTCCCCCCTCCCCGGGGGATGGATCTGTATCCCCCATCTGTGGTGGGATACAGATACCCACCACAACCCATCACTGACCCTGCCCCATCCCTGAGCTTCACCTCCTAGGGTGAGGGATTGGACAATATCAGGAAAGAAAATGCAGCTTTGGTAACATACATTACTTGTTAATGAAGCTGGTTGCAAATTTAATAGTTGACACATTGGTCCTGCTGAGATGTCTCCAAGCATCAGAGATACATTCTTCCTATCCCAGAAGCCCTTTGTAGCTCTGGAAACAGAAGTGCTGCCTAAACATCAACTCTGGGTATCAATCAGCCCTGCTGTGGGTGCCCAGTGTGGCACATGATCACATGATCCCAACCAGGGTCCTTTGTGTGTGAGGCACAGGCTCCAGATTATTCCTCGCTTGGTCCCATGTCCAACACAGAGAGCCCCTGGAATACCAGGAAATCAGCCTACCTGCATACTTGCATGGCTTGTTCCCTTACCACTGGAGTGCTCCATATCAACTTCTCAGGCACGGCTTCATGGACTCCTTTCCCTAATATAGCAAACCCTACTCCAGACACTCCCTTATGCCTTCCTCTGCTGGATTTCTTCAATAGCATTTATCACTGTAGCACACTCTATGTATTTGGCTCACCTGTGGTCGGGCTGTCCTCTCTGGGATGTGAGCTCTACCTGGCTGGATATTTTTTTACTACTAGGGGTCATTATTGAAGCCCCAGTGCACGAGGCAGGGTTTGGAACATACAAACTCTGTGTTATTTTCATAGACTAAAGAAAAGTGTAAATTAATGTATTAGTAAAAACTTACTGTCATCTGTGCCCTAGACCGCAACCACATTTTTCTCAGCTAATGCTCAGAGACATAAATATTGAAAATGCCAGAAAATCCTTGTGAGGCAAAGCAGCGAGTTGTATATAAGTTAAAATAGGGTTGGAGACCAAATAAATAATTACAGAATATTGAACAGTTCTCTTGACCCAAGACAAAGGCCAAAAAAGATGGAACAATGAACTCCCGCCCAAAGAAATGTAGCCCTGGCCACAGCGTCTAGAAACCTGGACCTCTGGTGCTCTGCTCCATGCTTGTCACAGGAGACCCCTACTTGAGAAGTCAAGGTGGGGGGGGGGGGCTTCCTCTCCCAGAACACAGCAAGGGGGGTGAGCTGACATGGTGTAGCTGAACCACAAGATTCAGCTCAAGAAGATTCCAGCAGGGCTGTCCAGGGTGTATGAGTGTTGGTGCAGATTTTTTGCCCGGTCCTTGTCTATGTAATCGAAGGCACAGAGAAAGGCTTAGGTTTGCTCAGCCTTTCCCATGACTCCTTTTCTGAGAACGTCACCCCCGAATCTGCTTGACAACCCTGAACTCCCAGCAGCTGCCCTGTTGACTAGACTATCAGGGGAGGCTCGCGTTGACCCCAGGGCTCCCCTGCTTCTGCTAAGCTGGCTGAAGTCAGATGTGCTCAAGATGTCTGCATGGCGGCAGGCTCCTTCCAGTTAGCCCACAAACAAAGGCATGGGACCCAAAATCAAGTTAGCAAATTGATCATCATTGTCTGAATGAAATCTAAAAAATTGAATTTGCCGAACAGGGTAAGTACAGGCGTGATCCATATTCATGTCCGGAACTGCCAGGACGCCTGAGATCTCCAGCAGGCACTCACAAATGAGTAGGCAGACATGCCCTCTCCACTTTTCTTTTCGTTATTCCTTCACTTAAAAATTCTGTTTCCATCTGTGTTACAGTGAAATTTTAAAAAGAGAGTTCCAAAACTTACAAACCTCACAGAATGAACCTGTGAGGTTGAAGCCAAACCTCACAATTTCATAGCAGTGTTGCCATTTCTCGCCAGGAACGATGAACATTTGCAGAGCCCTCCCTTGCTCAGGGAAGCATCCTGCTGCACATCAGTTTTCTTCTCTCACAATCCTGGGAGGAACGAGGGCAGAGATTCATATTATTAGGTGAAAGAATTCCTTTTTACCAGGATAGAAACCTAAATCTCAGAAGGATAAGTGACAGGCCTGGAGCCCCCCAGCACAAACCCTGGTTCGAGCACCTGTGTGTGCCCCCAACTGTCCCTTCTCCAACAGTCCTTGGACCTCTTGTTTGTCCTCTGTATCCTCACAGCCATGTCATCTTGCACTTTTGTCTTCACTCATAGGTCTATGACTGACTCTGAAACTAGGCCAGGACATACATGCAGACCAGAAAAGTGGGGGGACCATGAGGCTATGGAAGGCACCTCCCTGTGCAGCCACCAAATGAGGGTGGGGACTCCAGATGCTGCTGGCTTCAGGGCTCCAGGGAAATCAACAATGCTTCAATTCATATTTTTTCTCTCTGAAAAACAAAAGGGCTTAACAATAAATGAGAATTCCTGAAGTTCTCCAAATCACAGAAGGGCAGTTCAAGATTGCCTGGCCAGCTGCCTTCTGTCTGATAGCGTAAGCATAGGTAGACACTCCACAGTGTCACCACCCTGAGAAGAGTAACAGAACCCTCCGGGTCCTTGCCAAGTTGAGGCGGACATTCTTCTCCTTCCAGAAAACAAGCCAGTTACTCGGTGTTTCTAGAAGTTTCCACGGTGACAATTAATCCTATCTATAGTTACCAAGGTTGGTGGGACCAGGTGGAAGAAGGCTGGACTTGATTCTGCAAGCAGCATGGGGCCAGGGAGCACTTGGGGAGGTTGAAGTTCCTGGGCCTGAGAGAGTGTCAGGGCACACATGCCTCTATGATGATGTTGAGGGCCATCTCTGGATAGGCAATGCCCACAGTGCTGGTTCTCTACCCAGAAATCTACAGGCAACACTCAGAACCTGCATAAACACTGCCAAGGCTTCCTTGGAAGTCTTGCTTGCACAAGCCACCTGCATGTATCTCCACTCAGGACTATGCTGGCTTCTCTCCTCACGGGCCTACCACCCATTCCCCATGTACTGTATCTCTGGTTGAGCATCCCTCCTCCTGCTGGCTTGAACCCTAGGCTCTCAGTCTTGCTCTGGATGAGCCCACCCCTAGCCCTCTTCCCTGCAGGAAACCTGAGCAGGACAGCTGCCAGTCAACAGGCCTGGGAGATGCTGTAGTTTAGTGAGAGGGGTTTGGGTCCCCTCGCTGGTTCTGATCTTGCTTCATTCTACTCCTCATGCTCTGGGCACATCAGCGAAGAACTTGGCAGTGCACACACCTCTGTTGACAATAATGTAGAACTGGCATGGACATAGGCCTTCAGGCAGGGGGACAGGCTACTTCACATAAGAGCAGGCCCCAGGAGTCCTCAATTGTCTCGTGACTAGAGCACAAGATTTCTAGATTCCATGCTATCAGCCAAGCCTGAACTTAACATAGTGGGGGCTGTAAAAACTGGACAAATCAGGGTGCCTGGGTTAAGTGATTAAGTGTCCCACTCTTGAATTCAGCTCAGGTCTCGATCTCAGTCAGGGTCATGAGTTCAAGCCCTATGTTGGGCTCCTCACTGGGTGTAGAGCTTACTTTAAAAGGTGGCGGGCACCTAGGTGGCTCAGTCAGTTAAGCGTCTGCCTTTGACTCAGATCATGATCTCAGGGTCCTGGGATTGAGCTCTGCATCACACTCCCTGCTCAATGGAGAGACTGCTTCTCCCTCTCCTTCTCTCTCCCTCTAGGTGAGCTCTCTCTCTCTCTCTCCTCTCAAATAAATAAATATTAAAAAAATAAAACTGAACAAATCTCCATAGTCCCTGGTCATCATCCCCAATACAGGACTCCAGGACAGCCACTGATAGCATTCCTCCACGCCCTGCCAGCCTGTCAGTGTCAGATACAGAGGCTGCAGGAACTGTTGCAGAGGGTCAGGCTCCAATGTAGACAGGGCAATGCTTGCTCCCCTCTCTCTTTCCCCCTCCCCTCCAGCAATGCAACCTGGAGCAAGTTACCAATACCCCATCTGAGTGTCAGTTTCCTAACCCACATGAACCTCATGAGGCAGTTGTGGAAATTAAAGGAGCTATGCGTATAAACAATGTGCTCACCCAGGGCCTGGCACACCACATGCAGACCCCAGAAAACAACTGTCTACTGCTATTGTCCTCATTGTGGCTGCAAGCTGGCATGATCCACCTATAGAAGACTTAGATTTCCAGATGCCATGGACCAGGCCTCTTCTCCCTCCTTCCTCTGCTGTGTTGCCCAAGCCAAAATATCTTGGTGGGTGCCTCAGTACCCTGCTGAGACACCCTTTTAGGCATGAGGTGCCCATTCCTCAGCTGCCTGGCTGCTGCTGGCCAGGGCTCACTGCTCTACGTGCCAAAAGCAACTGTTCCCAGGTTATGCACTTGCCTCCTCTGCCTGGTTACAGGGTCAGAGGTACTGAGATCCAACACATGTACCTCAAAGTGGGGCAACTTTCAAAGGCCATACTGATTTTAGTGCTCCCTGTGGGCTCAGCAAGTCTCCTGCTGCATCACGATTAAACCTCTACCCAATCTAGTTTTTCTCTTCCCAAGCTAGTCCCCAAAGCCTCTTGCACACACATCTTCCTGGGTCTGTGTGCAGACCCTGATGCCATGCTGCATGTTAGATCCCCAGAACTTATAACTGAAAGTTTGTACCCTTTGACCAATACCTCCTCATTTCCTGGTCTAGGACAAGCATCTTTTCATTAAAGTTTGTCTAGAACCACAAAAAAGAACAGATTTCTTGATCTAGAAGGAAGAGAACTAAGGTACAGGATGAAAAAGAAATCTTATCTTCTCTCTGTTCTCAAAATGTTGAGCATTATAGTCAAGAGCTCGCTGTCTCTTTTCCATTTCTGGCCTTGGAGCAGACATCAGGCTCCCTTGGGACCAATCTCTCAAACTGGACAGTTCTATGTGCAGTCTCAGCACTGTCAACCAGAGAAACACCCTGGAGGTCTTCTTATTTTCCTCTCCCAACCACTAGCATGACACCTCCAGATGGTTGAAAGAGAACCCCCCAATGCTGTGTGTGTACCCCTCTCAGGTACCTGAGAGAGCATTGATCCTGCTAGAAACCATCAGCCTGGAGTCAGAACAATACACTGGTCTTGACTTTTCTGTTGAAAGACATACCTCTGTGGACTCAGGAGCTGCCTTGAAGAGCTCTGTCTTGCACAACCTAATGGCAACCTGAAAACAGCTTCTCTATGTGGTACAGCTCCCCAGGGCCTGTAGGCTTCTTTCCCTGGATGCCTGTGGCAAGACAGCCGACAAAGCTGGTAACTATAGAGGGTCAGAGAGCACAGCAGAGGGGAGCTTCAGAAAAGCATGTGGTCAGGGGTGCTGGATCCTCCAAGACGGAGAGCAGGCCCAGCAGTGGGAGCAGAGGCACCCGGAGACCAGGAGGTAAAGGCAATGCTAAAAGTCTGAACTCAGTTCTGTTTGCCAAGAACCAGAGACTTTCAAAAAGATCACATCTCCTGTTTGGAAAGACCACCTGGGGCACAGGTCTACAGAGTGATAAGCTGAGGGGGTGGGGGCAGAGAGGGAGACCAGAGGCACAGATCATGACTCTGGTACAACAGTTCAGGGGACACACACTAAGGGCCACTGATACCTCCTGATCATTTAGCTACAGCTGCACATCCAATCCACCCTTCAATAGGGTGCTAGCTTGATGATATTGGTACCTCCTCTCCTTTTCACCTTGGAGGCTGCTCCATGGAGATGTGGGTTATGTGAGAATACTATATTTGCTGAACATCTCAGAGAACAATACAGTGTATCTCTTGGTGGAATGACCAGAGTCTCCACATAGAAACTAGTCCTGGAGGATATTCTTTTTCCAGGTGGCACGTGGTTTCTTGGAGACCAGAAAGCAATGCTACTTGAGAGACCACATTTCTGCCAACCTTCCCAGCACAGAGACTTGCCACCATGTTTCTTCTGCATCTTGAATTGGAGCTGGTTCCTTTACTCAGGATTCTTTCACTTTCTGTCCTTTACAAAAGACAGAATCTCTCTCTCATTTTTTAAAGATTGTAGTTGTTTATTTCTTTGTTTATTTGTTTGACAGAGAGAGACAGAGACAGAGAGCACAAGCAGAGGGAGTGGCAGGCAGAGGGAGAAGCAGACTCCCCCCACCTGAGCAGGGAGCCCGACGTGGGGCTCCAACCCAGGGTCTTGGGATCATGAGCTGAGCCAAAGACAAATACTTAACTGACCGAGCCACCCAGATGCCCCCAAGTTACAGGATCTTAAATCAAAATGGGTGCAGCCCACTGGCTCAGCAGTTTAGCACCACATTCAGCCCAGGGTGTGATCCTGGAGACCCAGGATGGAGTCCCACGTTGGGCTCCCTGCACAGAGCCTGCTTCTCCTTCTGCTTGTGTCTCTGCCTCTCTCTCTCTCTCTCTCTCTCTCCTTCTCTCTCTCTCCATGTCTCTTGTGAATAAATAAATAAAATCTTTTTTAAAAATGGCTTAATCACAAAAGGAATGTATTATCTCCTATAACATGAAAGATTTGACTATAGGCACAGCTGGATCCAGGCACTCCAACAATGTCATCATGAATCTACCTTTCAAGTCTCCTTTCACTCTCCTTGTGGTTCCAGAATCAAGGGTTTCAGACTTATATTGAACTGATTTAGCAACAATAGCCAATAAGATCTTCTATTCTAGGAATTCTTACAAAAATGCCATGCAGAATCTCATTCCATCAATTTAACCATGACTCTATTCCTAAATAAGTCAGTGTGGTCAGAGGGATGAACTACACTGGTTAGTTATTCCTGGAGCTGGGGGACAGGTAGTAGGGAAGGAGAGGGAGGCAAAAAGCCTACAAAAGATAGAGATTTGGAAAGAAAGTAATTCCTCAAAGGAAAATCAAGATGCTATTGCCAAAGGGGAAGATAATGAGCTCTAGGCAAATGAAACAAATGGTCACCATATGCATCCTGGGAAGTCCCATCCCTTCACAGACTGAGGGAGCTTTGAATCCCTTACTCCTTCAACACCCCACTCTTTCCATTAAGCCAAAACTTAATCTCTTTCTTCCTTAACTCTTTGCTTTTAGCTCCTAAGGGCATTCATAAACTTTGGTCTTATTTTAGGCAAATATAATACAGGGGATTATGCACTAATCATATCTTATTTGCTGCTCCATCCCCATTTCCTAGAATACTGTACCTTTCACACAGATATGTTGGATTAAATGTGTTGGATTTATGTTTTTCAGGTACCAATATTCTTTGTTTTGCTAAGCAGAGGGGGAAAAAGGAGCATTGTTTCCCATATCCAAACCCACTTCCCTGCCTCAATCCAGTTAGGTGCATAAGCAAAGAAGGCAGGCTAGTAAACCAGACCCTTAAGAGACAGTTGGACCTTGACGGCCACTCACACTGGGAATGACAGACATATATGTAGAAGCTTCTGACACGATCCCACAAGTCACATCCATGGGCCCTGTGGTTTCTACTGTCTCTGCAAAGATTTATGTCTCACAGAGGACCCTCCTCCCTTTCCCTGTGATAGTGAGTCCAGAGCCCAGAGGAACTGGTGCATTGATGAACCCCCATCCAGGCCATTTACTATTTACATTTCTTGCTTATGTGGGACAGCATCTCCACACATAAAACTTCAAATAACAAAACTATTATGTGCCATGGAATTTTGGGGTCTCTTGGAAATAGTAAAATAGATGCTAAATTCACTCATGCCAGGGTCTACAGAACCAAGAGCCCTTCTAGTCAGGACTCAGCCTTAAAAGCAAGGACATCCTTAACCAGAATACCTTCTTTACTGAGAACCCAAGGAGCTGTGTGTGTATGTGCACACACACACGTGTGAGCTTCTTCCAGCAGGAATGCCAGACACAGATGCCCCAAGCCACAGAGTTAAGAAGAAGATTCCCAAATCTCACATGTGGAGAGTTCTAGGGCTGGAGCCTAACTGGAAAGAACTGAAACCAACCAGCCTTTCTTCAGGAAAGATTCACATGGCTACTAGGGGCACTTTTCAAATACCAAGGGCACACGAAGCAGTATGCAGTCTTGCCCCCCTGGCTGATAGTCACCAATGGAGAAACCACTTGTGCAGTGTCCAGAGTAGGGGACCGTGGGAGCACAGAAGAGGGACTTAATCCAATTGTGGTGAGAGAAGAGGGTTTGGTCAGTGAGTACAGAAGACAAGCATGTACACAGGGTGCCTATGGGAGCCTGTGGAGGTGGCTTCACCACCCTGGGGGAGGGGGCAGACTTGGGGTAGGGTCCTCGACTGAGCCAGGAGACAACGCCAGCTTCCCCACTCCTCTCCTCTCCTCTCCCTAGTTCCCTCTCCCCTTGGCCTTCCCTTGTCCCACGGAAGCAAGACAGAAGATAAGCTGAGGTCCATGGTTTGCTTTAGGGCAGGCTCACACTCAGTTGTGGTGAGGCCCTTGGGCTGTCTAGAGGCCTGTGTAGATAAGGCCACTACCTTGAGAAGATAGCCCTGGTGTTGGAGTCAGGAAAGCAGCCCTTGTTCTGGCCTGTTCTCGTGGCCTTGGACACATCCCTTTCCTTCCTCTAGCCTCATTTCCCCTCCTCTGTAGGGAAGGAGATGAGCATCCTTCCCTCCTTACTGTGGTTCCATGATCAACTCTTTCAGTACCAGAGGCTTAGCCTTTGTGCCAGATTAGATGTGCAACATCGCCTTTAGCCATAGATTCAGAAAACAGCAGCATCAAGCTTACGGGCTATCTCCCTACAACTTTCCTCCCCAGGCACAAATGAACATTTCTTATTCTGAGATCTTTTGCAACCAGAACACTTGTTCTGAGCTAAAGAATTTTCCTTCCCTTGCTCAAACCAGCCATAATTGTTCTAACCACAGAGCGAACCTCAGCCACTCTGTTTTCCGGGAAAACCCCTTATCTTTACAGATTATGCCAGATGATCTTTTGGTGCCTGGTCCCCCATGGACAGCTTCGCTAGTGGTCTCTAGGAAGTAAGATACTCCTGGAGCTCAGGCCAAATGTTTTTCCCTGGAGAGCAGAGTTATTCTGTAAATCTGTAACCCTCTTGGCCACCTCATGTGCTAGAAGAGAAGCCAGTGGAGCACCAAGGACATGAACGTTTATTGCTCCGTGTCAGGCGCTGTGCTGGACATGGTATCCTCAATTGTGCATGTGGTCCCCACACTGAGGAGGAAACTGAGGGACACTAAGTGATTCGTCCCAAGACCAACAGCTAAAAAGTGATTGAATAAGGATTTGAACTCAGATCTGACTCCAAAATCCATATTCTTCCTACTGCCCCAAAGATATATGTCTACCACAGGACTTGCATGCTTTGAAAAAGAAAATGTCACTGTATCCAAATCTTTGGGGACTTGCTGCTTTGGTAAAGTTACTTTGGTGCAAGATCCATGCCTGCTCTACCTCTCTATTCCCTTTTACCTTTATTGATCTGAAGATCAAGTCTCTCCAGCAAAGACTAACCAAAGTAGATATTCCTTCAACTGTCCAATTTCCAAATGCTTTCATTTACTTGTGCACATGTGTGCGTGCATGCATGCACACACTCCCACACAGAAGGAGGGAGAGAACCAACATGCATGCGGAGGGCATAGCACCTTCTAGCTTACAAAGCATTTTCACATCTGTTATCACATCTAGCCCTCACATCAATTATCAAGTGGATACCATCACTTTTTAAAACACCTTTAAAAACTTTTAATTTGAACTAATTATAGAGTCACAGGAAGATTCGAGGATAGTATGGAGAGGTGCCCCATACCCTTCACCCAGTTTCCCCTCATGGTTACATCCTATTTAGCTACAGGACAATACCAAAATTAAGAAACTGACAACTGACATTAGCATAAAGTGTGTCTGTATAGTTCTGTGGCAATTTGTCACATGTGTAGAATCATGCAACCATGGCAAAAAGGCCAATATCATAAGATCATATACTACCTGATTTCATTTACAGAGTATTCTCAACTTAAAGATGAAAAATTAATGTTCAGAGAGAGGAGGTGACTTGCTCAAGGTCACACAGATAATGAGTGGCATGTGAACCTGGGCCATGACTCTAATTAAGTGCACCAGATTGCTTTGAAATAACCTCTAGGGACAAGAAGTGACTCAGCAGAGAGATCTCAGAAGTACAATGGAAATTCTCAAAGAAGTGGATTTCTCTGAAAGCAATAGAACTGCCATTGGAAAAAAAAAAAATAATAAGAACTGCCATTGGGAGCCCGTCCTGTCCTGTCTTCAGTCTTCATCTGGGAAAGGTCCTCCCCTAAGCCCAGCAGCCCCACGGGTGGCTGTGCCCCACCTGAGAGGGGGGCACAGGTTGACCTTCACCAGCAAGTTCTCCTGTTGGGTCTGGGACTACTGTGCTCTAGTGGTGTGGCTACTTCTGCTGTTGTAGTTTCAAGAAGCCTTCCCTGAGGTCTCCGTTCTGGATTCCAGCTCAGCCACCCCCGCAGAGCTCCTAGAGAGGCTTGTCATAAAATAGTAAGCAATCAGGCATTTCCTGAGCATTTGTCCCAAGTGCTGTGCTTTTTACAAGAAAGGAATGTGTGCTCAGAGCTATTGATTGCCTAAGAATCCTGCAAATGTGATTTGACCAAACCAGTATTCTCGGCAAATGACATTTAAGGGAGGAAATTTCCTGCCATCGTTGGGATTCAGGCATTCATCATTTCTGCTTGGAAAATCAGAAATTTTCCGAGTAGTTTCTCTGTTCTAAATCTTATCTTGCTCCAGTCCTTCCTGCCTTCATCTTTCTGGAATCATGATTGTATTAACAGTAATCAATGTGTCAGGCACTGCAGTGAGCACTTTAGACCTGTGATCTCATTTATTCCCCACAAAGATCCTACAAAGTAGATAGTCCCATTCTCCCTATTTTGCACATAAGAAATGCTCTTAAAGATGTTTCCAATAGCCTGGGTGACACTGAGTGAGCAGAAAGGCTGGTGTAGAATGCAGACCCAACTGACTCCAGACCACTGCCTCTCATTTCAAAAACTCAAATCTAACCTTGTTGTCACCCTGCTTCAAGGATAAGGTAGACTCATCTCTCTCTCTCTGCTTTCCCCTGCCAAATACAACTATAAGCCTTAGAAATCGACACAAAATGAAAAGATGTTTGACTCCAGTAGCCATTAGAAAAATGCAAATAAAAACAAAAATGAGATGTGACTACGTACCTATCATAATGGTAAAATAAAAGTAATGATGTTACCTAATCCTGTAGAATGTAAAATGCACAGCCGCCCAGGAAAAGAGTATGAAAGTCTCTTATAAAAGTAAACATGCACTATCAGATAATCCAGCAATTGCACTCTTGAGCATTTATCCCAGAAAAATGAAATGCTAAGTGCATGTGAAAACCTATACATGGATGTTCATAGCCAAAATGTTCATAATAGCCAAAAGCTGGAAACAGCCCAGATGGCCCCCTTCAGTGGGTGAATGGTCAGACAAACTGCAGTACACACATACTGTATGTATCAGGCAGGGATTTCCAGAGAATAATAGTATACAGACAATAATTCACAATAATGCAACATAATATAATTTAGTATTATTTATATGTAGTATATATATATTTTCTAATATATGTAGTAATATATGATGTATAATAATACATGTTGGGTAATATAATATTTATATGAAAAGAAAGAGAGAGAAATTACTATAAGGAATTGTCCCATGTGATTATGGAGGCTGGCAAGTCCCAAGATCTGTAGGGACTTTTGGCAAGCTAGAAACCCAGGAGAGCTGATGGTTGAGCTTCAAGTCTGAAGACCTCAAAATCAGGGGATCTGATGTTGCAGCCCCAGTTCAAAAATCATCTGGCTCTAGACCCAGGGAGAGCTGATGTCTCTCAGTTTAAGTCCAAAGGCAGGAAAAAAAGCCATCGTCCCAGTTTGGAGGCTATCAGGTAGAAGGATTTCCCTCTTTCTTGGGGAAGTGTCAGCCTTACCATCCTATTCAGGTCTTCAGTTAATTGGGTGGGGCCCACCCACATCCTGGAGGGCAGTCTGCTTTACTCAGTCTACCAATTTTAATGTTAACTTCATCAAAAAACGCCCCCAAATATTTGGGCACCCCCTGTACCAGTAAAGTTGACACAGAAAGGTAACCATTACACCATGGAAGACTGCTCAGCAAGGAAAAGGAAAGAACTATTAACACATAACAGCTTGGGTGTAGCTCGGGGGACTTATGCCAAGTAAAACAAAACATTACATACTGTATGATTCCATTCATTCAACATTCTTGAAGTGACAAAACTATACAGATGTAGAGCAGATGAGTGGTTGCCAGTAGTTAAGATCAATTGGTGCTTGGGACAAGACAGAATGGGTGTAGTTATAAAAGAGTAATTCAAAAGATGCCTGTCTCCAATAGGACTGTCATGGTGGATACAGGAACCTACATCTGTGATAAAATTGCATCGAACTAAATACTCCCTCCCCAGACACACATGGGTACAAGTAAAATATCAATCTGAGTGAAATTGATGTGCTATGTCAATGTTAAAAATCATAATTTTGGTATCACAGGATGATTTTGCCAGATGTGACTCACTGGAGAAAGTTGGGTGGAGAGTATACAGCATCTTCCTGTATTATTTCTAACTACTGCATGTGGATCTATAATTATCCAAAAATAAAATGTTAATTAAAAATAAATCAGCAGCTTAAAGAATGAATCTGTAATAATTGGCTTTGAGAATTCAGGATTCAGCTCTGAGCTGGGATTCAATCTCTACCCGTGAGAACATGGGCACAAAGAAACAAGAGCTCCAGAATCAAGAAAGAAAGGAGGGTAGATATTGGGTGGGCAAAGGTATCTGCTGCAACTTTGTTGTATGTCTTCTTCCCAGGCAAACCCAGTTGTCAATTGGATATTCGTATCTGAATAGATAAACATTTCAAGTTTAAGATGTTAATGGAACTCTTCTTCCTCTCCCGATTTTCCTTTCCACCTGTTTTTCTCTAAGTTAACAGATGATATCACCTTGCCTTTGCCACTACTCTAGGAAATGTTTCCTTCTGTAGGCCTCCTCCTGTGCTCTAATCAACCATCTCCCTGTGCCTCACAAGGACATTCGTCCTTACACCTTTAAACCCATCTCTCATTCCCCAACCATGTATTTCATGTCCATAACTCCTTCTCCCAGATCTCAGCCTAGCTGTCATTTCTCCCTGCCATGCTTGAGTTGCATGTGTCACCGTGTGCTACCAGCTACCCTGTTCATCTTGGCAAAGGTGCTATCCCATTTCATTTAACTCATCTATTTCTTCTCTAGACTGCAGGTTCTAAAACCAAGAGTTTCAACCTTGGCTACATGTAGGAATTACCTGGAGAGCTTTAAAAAATAGTAATGTCTCGACCTGCCACCAGATTTTTTTCTGGTGTAAGTGGTCCCATGAGCAGCCTGAGCATTGGAATATTTAAAAGCTTCCCAGGTGAATCCTTTGTGTAGCCAATTTTGAGAAGCATTGTTCTAAAGTTTCCAAGCCTATCTGTCCGCCATGTATCCCCACCTCCAAAATGGAGCCTCACACAGAGTGAGTCTAGAGATCATAGTAAATTCACTTATCAACTGAATGGGGCAAGTGAAATTGATCACTATCTTCCTGGAAATCCTTAGATCACAGGGTCTTTGAACCTCTGGAGATACAGGATGACTCACCTCTGAAGAACAGCGGAGCTCACCACCTTGTGGATGTGGCCAGGCCCCGATGGGAGTTGGGCCATGCTCCCCTGCACCCTGCACCTTGGCCTGAGTAACCTGCGTCCCTGGGCAGAGGCCCTGGAGTGCTGGGCTGGCTGGCATCCCTTTCTTTTATGCCCTGAAGTGCTGCAGACCAAGCTACCACAGCTTGGGATTGGCAAAGTTAAACTTTTTCCTTCAGGGCATGAGCCAGGATGTCAGATTCAGTGACTTGCAAATGGAATCTACATTCTGCAGATGCCAGTGTATATGCTTATAGCGCAGCTCCTGTGTTGCTGCCAGCCATGTGTCCTAGGCCGCAGAACAAAGCCTTGTTGCTGAAGACAATTGAGTCACAAATAAATGGAAGAGCATGCACAGCTTCTTTTTGCTCTAGCCTTGCTTACTCTGTGCAGATGTTCTTATTGTCTCAAGTCATTCAGAAAAATCTTTCAAAGATGCAGGCAAGAAGGTCAAGTTATTTCCTCCCACAGAAATTAGCTGAAATGTACTTTCTGGATGGATAGAGTTGAGATCATTTGACATGGAGCCCAGAATAGCGGATTTTTAAGGCTCAAAAATATAACTTAGCCCAGTGACCTCATTCTACATCTAAGGATATTTAGGCATAAAAGGAGAGGAGTGAAATGTTGGAGGTTGAGGGTTAAAGGCCTATTTCTTGGCAGAAGCAGGAATAGACACCATCATGATTGGAATAGCACTAAAGAAGCATACTCCTACACTTTTCAAGAAATAAATAACCACCATTCACTTATCCGTGCATTCAAAAGCGTTCACTGAATACCTACAATAAACTAAATATAACACAAGGCACCAGTGATGCCTTGTGCAAAGTGGAATCCTGCTTTTAAGGAGGAGGAGAAAAATAAACTGGAAATAAAACTGAGTAGTAATGGTGTGATAGTGGCAAGTGAATGGTGCTACTGGAGTGCCGTGCAGGCAAGCATGAAGGTTGGGCAGAGGGAGCCAGAAAACCTGACCCACATGACACGAGGAGTGCACAGGAATTGAAGAAATGGTTAGGGTGTGAATGCTTAGCACTTAGGAGAGGTAAAGCCATCATACAAGTACTAAAAAAACGCTAAGTGAAATCACTTTGTAACTTTTAAATGTAGAAAACAGGGCAGCCCCAGGTGGCTCAGCGGTTTAGCGCCACCTTCAGCCCAGGGCGTGATCCTTGGAAACCCTGAGTCGAGTCCCACGTAGGGCTCCCTGCATGGAGCCTGCTTCTCCCTCTACCTGTCTCTGCCCCCACCCCCGTGTGTGTGTGTGTGTGTGTGTGTGTGTGTGTGTGTGTGTTTGTGTGTGTTTGTGTGTGATGAATAAATAAATAAAATCTTTAAAAAAATAAAATAAATGGAGAAAACATCTCTAAGTATGATTCAAAATCCAGAAACAGCAACAAGAAAGATTGATAAATCTGATTAGGTTAATCTTTACAAAAATAAGAGACAACATCATAAGCAAGGTCAAAAGAAAAGATAAACGGGGGTGAATACAACTGGGGCTGCACAGGTAATATGCACTGGACCTGGTAAAATGCTCGAATTTATTCTCAATACATTGCAAAGCCATGGAAGGTCTGTAGGCACTGAAGTGACCACAACCAAACCCAGGTTTTCTGACTCTTCTGCATTTTACAGGTGTCTCACCTGAGCAGCGCCAGCTACACATTAGAGTCACTTATAGAATTTCTAGGCAAATGTTTCTTATACCTGGGCCCTACTTACAGAAACTCTGGCCTCATTGGTCTGGAGTGGTCTCCACACTGCATGTTTTTGGTGGTTGTTTTTGTTGTAGCTGGCTGGGTGATTTTAACATGTCCTCAGGGTGAAAATCTCTCTCCCCAACTGAGCTTCCAGCAGCCTGCTAAGTGCTCTTTGTCTTCAAGGATTTTTCAGATCCCTTGATTGTCTTTGTTTTTTAATCTTCTTTATTGAATTCTAGCAAAGAGGGGATCCAGCACTCTCGGCTACCTGCCCGGGGAGCCATGGTAACAGGAAGTCCCTGCTTTCTTAAGCATCTGAATCCAGTATTCTCAGGTAGGTCCCCTTGGTCTAGAGGCTCAGAAGGGTGGAGTTGGCAGGCAACAGAGAGGGGATTTCTGCTGTTATTTCAACAGCAGAAATAATGAGGTCAGGGAGACTCCCCACAGACACTGGAGAGAGAGGAGTTAAATTATTTTTGTCTTAAGAATTCCAAATTTCATCTTGATGGATGATAGATAGGATTTTCTTGAATGATGTTTTTAAACTTTTTCTTTGAAGGTAAAGTGTCTGCAGGTTCTACTCTGAAGGGAGGGAGAAATCAGAATGTAATGCAATGTATCTTCCAATCCTGTGACTGGAAGAGCTCTAGGACCAGCAAGTGATGGGAGAAGGAGCTCCCAGGCTCCTGAGCCACTCCTGTGGGCACCCTCCTGGCTCTTCACCCTACCCCCAAGTCTGTAGTATGCCCCATCTTCTCAAGCTCCAGCCTATGAGCATGATGAGCATGAAGGTACACTCAGGACTCAAGTGCTCAGCAGTCCTGCCTTCCCTATGCAAATCTGGTCCTTCCCTTTCAGGGATGGTCCCCACTGATGGCCCTACAGCGGAGAGATTTAAGTTACCCTTGAGGTAGTTGAATGCATCCAGGTGGCTCTTAGCAAGTGGTCCACATTCATAGAGTTATATTTCCTTTCTTCCCCCTTCACCACTAACCACGCTCAGTCATGACCAAATCCCGTATAATCTATCCGTGGTTCCCCAAACCATCCCACCCTCTCCATCTTCACTCCTACCCTCAAGTCTGGGGGTGGAAGTGGTCAGCATGGTGCAGGCTGTAAGACAGCCTGATGAATTTAAAAACAAAGCTTAAAGTCACCAGGAATTCTAGATGTCAGTGATAAAACACTCCTCTCCCCTTCCAAAATCTTTTATTAGTTTATGTTCTAAATAATCGAGGCAGTCACTTTTGATTTTAACCATATATTTTGCAGGCTTCAAAATACCAATTTTTATTACATGTTTTCATAACCATCACATTTTCTATGGAGCATAATTTGGAAACTTCCAGTTATACAGTTGGTCTTTAACCAGCTAGACTAGGTTGGCCACATGGGTCCATTTCAAGAGAAGGCTTGTAACAATTTAAAACCATTTGAGCTGGGTTCCTATTTGTTTCTCAAACTGTTTCAATACATATTCCTGAATTTAAATGATAGGTTCAAAGCACATGACGATAGCCCAGTGATATTAGGCCAGAGGAAAAAGAACTTAGCTATTTCATTTCTGTCATTTGTGTCCTTGATGTGGTCATTGGGAATATTTACTTGTTCATAAAATTTAAAACAAGGAAACAGGAGTATTAAGTATGAGGTTTAACATTTTTGGTTTGATAAGGGCAAATTTTAGTTCATTCATAAACTATTTTATTGAATCTGAAAAAATGTATTTAAAATGGACAGGTATTATTTTTAAGTCGTTAACTGAAAACGAAAGACAAGATTAAGAAAATAATGAGTATCACTAATTATCACATGATTATTGCTAAAAACAGTTTTTTCATATAGAGGAAGGGGGGTTGTTCAAATTTGCCCCATGCTGGGCATCAAACACTGGAGTCTACCCCAGAACTGACCCTTCCCATGTTTCCTCTCCGCTAACAGCAGCCGCCTCCTCATTTCCTCTCATGCTTCCTGTCACTCCCCTTGATACTTCCTTCATAACACTCCCAGTATAATATTTCCAAAAATCTAATTTTATGTCCCACATGCAAATTCTATCCTCTTTAGTTTAAGGTCCCTCAAAATGTGGCCTGACATCCTTTAAAAAAGAGTAAAAACAACCAATGTGCCATAGGCTCCAGGAAGGCTGTCGGGGTACCGATGTAGAGAGGGGCATGGATTTGGGAACCACATAGGGGCTAGGATGTAGAGGGCCCAGTTACGGCTGGTGTGGTCAGTGACAGGCAGGGAGGCCCTAGGGGGGCCCTGTGGCTGGCCAGCAGTGCATTTAAGGGAAAAGAAGGTGAGGGTTCAGGTGTGAGACTGCTTGAGGAGGCATCTTAGTTCCAAATTAACCAACAAGCAGAACTTGAGCCATTTCACACCTTCTCTTTATTTCATACCTGCTTTTAGGGGGTTTGCCATGATTAAATACTGAACATGTGTGGTGCTAGAGCACATACTCCTTATCAGTAGTTGTGAGGAATGACTGCTGCCCTGGGCAAGGATGCCATGTAAAATTCCTAAGACCAGCATCCTTCCTTGAGGAGCCTGGATGTGAATGAGCCATGTCTTGGTAGCTTAAAAGGTGGGAAAGCACAGTAGAAGTGGCTGAGCTGGGTTAGACTTCTGGTTGTTCCACCTACTGGTCTGATGGTGCAAGGGACTTATCCCCTCTGGACATCAGATTTCTCTCCTCTGTGGGAAAACAATCCAAACCAAATGTAACATCCATTTCTGGTAAACCAGATATAATCTCCAGAACCCCCAGCCGCACACCCTATGTTCCAACCACACAGAGGTGTTCACCTTCTCCATCACACCAGACACTCAATCCTCCTGACTTTGCCATATGGAAGTCCTTCCCTCTTTGTGTTCTATTATTTTTTATAATTATTTGGGACATGTCAGGGTTCCCCCCTGGGATGAGTGAGCCCCTCAGAAAGGGGTTTTCATTATTTATTGGTGTACCAGCTGGTGTAGCCTAGAAACCTGTGGGTTGGAAGGTGCATTTGGTAAATGGTGAAATCTACAGTACATTGTAATATAATATTCCAGAGTATTATGAGAGTAGCTTCACATGAAAGACACTTACTTCAGTCAATATTTAAGTTTATTGAGTCTGTGATAGGGTTCTCCTAAAATGACTGTCTCTGATATTTCAAAAGACTTTCATAAATTCAATTCCAGCACTGGCCTGATGCTATCCATCTGGGCCAGACCATCCAAGTGACTATAACATGGGCAGAGACCTTCAGGGTTGGCCTTCTTTCCCACCTGCCTCCTTCCAGGAGGAGACTCTCCCACCTGGCGATGCTCCCTAACCTCGGTCCACTGGATTTTCCATAGTCCAGGCTCAATGCAGGGAGCATTCAGTCACCTTGCTAGAGCTCACTGCTATCTCCAGAGCAGAAACTGAGGTAGGCTTATTAAAGCCAAACCCAAAAAGGTCCTAGATTCCCCCCACATCTCCCTCATGGAGGATGAGTTGCAAGAGCATGGTGAACTTCCGCCAGCTGTGAGAGCTGGGAGACCTCACTCAACTCTAGCCGGCACTGTCCGCTGCACCGAGGCTCTGTACCTTGAGGCTGGCCCAGGTCAGGGCCTCCCCTGTAATGTCCTCACCTCCTGACTGCAGGTAGGATGCACCTGCCCAGTACTGAGAAGTCGTGCTGCCTAGACTACACTCATCATCCTCTTCCTCTCCATTCAGCCCACTGCCATCAGCTTCGGCCCACAAATCCCTAGAAGTTCTGTCCACCAAAATCACCAGTGACATCCTCATTACCAAATTCACAGCCTATTCTCTGTTTCTATACAAACCACGCCCTCACACCCAGTTGCTCTTTCTCTCTGAGTCTACACCTGCACTGTATTTCTGTGGCCATGAGACAGTTCTGGCTGAAGTGCAAGCATCACTTCCAGATTGGCCACAAAGACTCCCAAATGTGACCTCCCAAACTTCCTTCTGCTGACTTGCTACAAACTAAGGTGATGTCCTTGGATACCAGGTGTTGAATGGGGGCAGAGGGCAGGGGCGGGGGGCACAAGATTGAAGAAACCTGAGTCCTGGGATCCCTGGGTGGCGCAGCAGTTTAGCGTCTGCCTTTGGCCCAGGGCGCGATCCTGGAGACCCGCGATCGAATCCCACGTCAGGCTCCCGGTGCATGGAGCCTGTTTCTCCCTCTGCCTATGTCTCTGCCTCTCTCTCTCTCTCTCTCTCTCTCACTATCATAAATAAATAAAAATTAAAAAAAAAAAAAAAGAAACCTGAGTCCTCAAATGGTCACCTGGAGGCGTGAGCCAAGTGCCCACGTTTTGGATTTCATATGAACAAGAAGCAAACTTTGTGTTCAGGTACTGAAATTTGGGGGTTTATCCACTATATCACATACTGTTAAGGTTTCATTCCCTGTGGGCTCCTATGTCTTCTGATACTCTCTATGCAAATCACTGTGCTTAGCTCCCTGAGCCTGAATTTTGCCTTCTCAGCCATCAGTCACCCCTGGCCACAGTCCTTCCCCAACACTAAACAGAATTGGTCCAGGCAGGTGGCTGGGGGCCCCATAGGTGAGTAGCGCAGCATCATGGCTAGCCTGGCTCCATGTGAGGCCCTTCTGAGTCTGCTGCCCATATCTATGGCAATGAGCTTGGCTGCCTCAGATATTTTAAATAAAAGGTAAACCTAAGGTTCTTGAGGAGAATCTGGAGGCATATTTACTTGGCTATTCTAATGTCATTTTCTAGGGCCAGAAAGTGACTGAGTGCTAAACCCCTCATAAATGGTAATTGAAGAGTTGGGTATGGTTTACATAACTATCAGTGATTTCTCTTTGATGAGGCAATTGGGTTCCAATTGGAATAAATATTTATAGAGGAATAAGGACCACATCCTTTCTGAATTGTTACATCCTTGTTCTGAACATGTGCTTTGAAGAGGAGGGTTTGCTGGGATAGTAGAATCCTGAGCTATGGCTCAGATGTGGTACAGCTTCTTCCAGAATCCATGAAGAGGTCCCATTTGAATTTCATCTGTGGGGAGTTTGCAGCCCAGTCTCACATGGCCCAGAGGTGGTCTAGGAATGTCATGGTTCTGGGTGTCACCAGCTCTATAAGGAGGCTTGGCCAGACTCTTAGTTCTGGGCATCCTATAGCCAGGCTTTTACAAATAGGCACACCCATCAGCACCCACAGAGGCCTGGCAAGGCATGCTGTGACCAGTCTAAACACTCTGTGCTGAGGTAGCCCAGGTCCCCATGAAACACCAGCCATACAGGGCTAACCTGGGCAGCAGAATTTTCCCTAGAATATGCTGGTACAATTCGTCCAGGAGGTGGTAGGATACAGAAAGTTTCCATCAGGCACCAGCCTGGTAAACAGAGCACATGACACTCGAGATAAGCTTCGGAGTGCTCCAGAAGAGCCTCTGTGAGGGGCACCTCATCAGCCCCCGAGCACTGAGCCCACACTGTATGCCACACGCTAGCCTGGATAACAGCATTTAAACAAGACCAGGTGTGTGCCCCTTGGGTGCAATCCGGATAAGACATGCTCTGCTCAACAATGACCACACTCAATCATGGGCAGGTTACCTGAGGGCCAGGCCCCCAGAGCTGGTCCTGACCCGTTGGCCCAGCTGTGTCATGTCACAAGTCAGGAAGCTAAGCAGAGAGGTCCTGCAAGATCAGGTGGAGGAGTTCTGTGGGGCCCCAAGCCTGCACACATCCCAGCGATGCCCCCGGGACAGCCGCACTGAAAGCAGCTGAGCTTACAGACCATGGACGAATATCAGAAGGGCTCCTACAAGCCTCTGCCAAGTTCTCTAGGCATCTGGAAAGAATTGCGGTCTGGGCTGGAAACCGTGTTCAGGACGACATTTTCCTGTAATATCCCCATTTCTAAATAGGCACATCATGGGGATGCTGAGTCTGATTTCAAGGTCTAAAATTTGTTTAAATTCACACTGACTTGGGAAGAAGGGAAAAAACCATATCGTGGGAGGGAGCAAACAGTGTGAGTCAGTACAGCCCATCCCCAGGCAGGGTCAGACAGCAGGCCCAGCAGAGGCTCCAGCCACCCCCTCCCCCCCCCCAAGGCCACAGGACTTTGGCAGGGCTCCTGAAGCGGGCGCCTGCACCTGCCCAGCCCCTGCCAAACCCTGGGAGTTTATACACAAACACAGGGCTGAGTCTGCCCTCCTTCCTTTGCTGGAGGGCTTGCTCCTGTTGCCTTTCCCATTCCTCGCAGAAGCAGAGGGACACAGCTCTGGAATCGCAGAGGCTTACATCCCCTTAGGAATGGACGTCACCAGAAAGAAAGCCCTACTGAGGAAAGACCACAGGGTCCAGGGAGGCTCGGAGATCAACGCAGGGTGGGAGTTCTCACTTTGCCCAATAAACTGCTGTGGTTCTGCAGGGTCCCCAGGACGGGCAGCTGGGAATCACTTCTCTCTGGTCCCTCTCTGTGTTTATTCTCAGGTCCCACCCTCAATAAGAGAGAAAGCTCTCCGGGCTTTTGCTCTCCCCACAGCTCAGGGCAGGCTCATGCTTCTTCCCACAGAGCACCAGGTGGGGAGGAATTCAGAGAGCATCCTCCGCAGGAAGGAAAGTGAGCCTCGTCTGTTCACTTGAGGCTCTCCCTGTGTATCTGGTGGACCTGGTTCAAAGCCCCTATTTCAGTCGCTGATCTCTGCATCGCCAGAGAACAGCCACAAGGAGGGGAGAAGCATACTCCGCCAGTGTGCTCCAGGGAAGCATTGTTTCCTCACCCCCAGCCTGGGGAAATGAGGGCCGCCTCAAGCCCCACAGTGCTCAAGCTTCTCCTCTAGGCCATGTCAGTGATCCACAGCAGGCTGTCTAGAGCCTCTGATTCTCTTGTCCAGATGTTGACATTTTCACATGCACGCATACACCTCACATGCACACGTACACACAGTGCTGGTGTCACTGCTCTTTTCTCAGTTCTGCTGTCCTATGTTCATTTTGAATATATGTCTGGGTTCTAGACTCTGGCAGCTGAAAGCTGCGGAAGAAAATATAATTTATAATGATTTATGCCAGTGTGGTAGTGAATATCACCTCTGGCTCCATGGGGCTGGATCCTGGCTTCCAAATGTCTTTATCCTCTTTCTGCTCGTTGTGCATCTCTAGGGATGGGGGAGTACAAATACGTCTGTGACCCAGTTGATGCATTTCTAGATTACCCAGGCACAGTTATTGACATTGGTGCTCCAGGGTGGGCTCCAGGGTCACCCTCTTTGCTAATTCTCTGATGGCTGAGCTATGCTCTTGAATGTTGTCCTCACAGTTCTGATTGTGACCTCCAGCTGCAGCCAACACACTGTGGGGAAATCTGACGGGGTGGTGATTAAACCCATGTCCTTCCGGAGTTTAGAGCAATCCCCCTGTCAGGCCCCAGCGCTCCCATTGTACCCTGGTGTCGCGCTGGTAGGCGTGCACTGAAGGAGTAATTACAGGCATCCCGTGTCAGGCTTGATCCGATGGGCAGTGAAATGGGACGGAGAGGCCAGGCACGGGCTGGTCCAACAGGCTTTGGACGGGCCGGGCTCTGGGCAGGTTCGGTGGTCGCGGCCCGGAGGGCAAGCGGGCTTTTCAGGGGTGTGTCTGCTGGGGTGACAGGTATTAGGCTTATTACTGGTGAGATCGGCCTGGGGCGATGACTGCCCGTGCCCTTATATGGGGTCTGGGGTCTGGGTAAAGTACGGTTCAGGCTTCCTGCACCGCCCGGGCTCCCCCGATGACGTGTCCGGTGTCCTCCAGGCGGGTGCTGGGGCCCGGAAGGTTCTGAGGTGGGGGCCACACGGGGGTCCGCCGCCGTCTTGTTGGTGCCCCCCACCCCCCGTCCCCTCGATCCCACCGGCCCAACATCCCACACCCTACCACTATATATATTTATTCTTTTGGATTCTCTATAGTGGTGATGTTCTCCTCTTCTACTAAATTGACTGAAATGTGAAATGAAAACCAGGTGTCCTTAGGACCCTCCAGCCAACCAACAGCTGCTATGGAGGTCGGCTGAGAGCTTTTCCCACCTGCAATGCAGGATTCTTGTCTCTCTTTCTCACCCATGACTCCATTCTCTCTCCACTGGTTCAGGTAAAGAGGTTCTTAATCACCTCACAAAACGGAGAGACTTTTTATTCTCATCCACTCTCAGGCTCAAGGTTAAAAACTTAGTGCAGGTTTTCTTAGTAAGTCTACTCTGCCAAAGACTTAAAGAAAAGTGAGCAGTGGGTCATGGCCTCCAGGCTCCCTGGCCATGCACCACCCAGGTGGGGGTCGTATGCCTTTTCCATCCTGCTCGCAGCTCTGCCCCAGTCCTGTCAACCCTGCAGGTTTCTGTAACACAGGGTTAAATTCTCTCTCCCCTGGCATGTGCTCTCAGCTTCCCTAACCAGATGTCAGCACCTGATCCAGTGCTTTCCATGAGCTGCCAGCCTTAGGACTTTATGGCCCTTCAGCTCCCTCTGCCATATTTCTTAAGGATTACCCTTCCTGCTACAACATCAGTCCAACTTGGTCTTTTCAAAGTCTTTATTAGAATACACTTTTGTTAGAGTCCCCTCACTCAATTATCACCATCAAGAAGTCTGTCATGTAAATTCTCACAGTCAAGTGTACCTCCATCTTTATGCCCAAAGCAGGCACTCTGAGTACAAGTCCTCCCCAAGAAAGAGGTCAGAGTCTTTTCCACCAGGTTTCCTCCCACTAAAAGTCACTACTCTTGCTGGAGCTACTCGGTAATGGTAGAAAATCACTCAGTTCCATTATGCTCTAAGATACACTGAGAAATGGCCATTAGACAGCCCAGATAACAGCACCACAAATATCTCTGCTTCATGCCTCGAAGATCATTGGAAGCAGAGAGAAAACATCACTATTGGACAGTCACAAACACAGAGACCCCAAAAGATCAGAAGCTATCTTCTTACCATCCAACCATAGAGAGCTCTTCGTGGGTAAGCATGAGCTGTTTTCTCTGTGGTCTCCATTCCTATTTTGCCCATCACAAACCCCAGAATATGTGTATTTATCTGCCTCCCGCTAGGGTTGGGCAATTGACTTCTAATTTTTTCCTTGGTGAAACTAGATTGGGAGAGTTTGGTCTTCCAGATTGTCTATAGAAAATACTCTACAGTGAAGAAGGCTTAATCTTGACAATAAGGAAAAATTCTTCCAACCTACTATTCTTTGGTACTTCTATGTCTTTTATCCACTGCTTTTCTCTCTCTGAAGGGCTGATGGAGAGAGGAAAAGCTCACCCTGCTCCTAAGTACAGATTTGGATTTGAGCACTGTCATGTACTAGGTCAATGACTTTGGGAAAACCAATCAACTCTCTGGTTGTCAATTCACCCATCTATAAAATGGAGTTGTTAATATTCACCTCATGGGGGTTTCTGGGAATTAGACAAAATAGGTGACAGGAATATCCAGGTTTTACCACCCCTCAGTGCAAATTAGGTCACACTGTGATTGATGCCACAAATTTTGAGAGCTCTGAGGTGCTGCCAGGTCTTATAGGATCAGTTCCCCTAAGGGTCTCACCTTGAGTGTGCTTGGACTTAGCCCAGGGCTGCTCATCTCTGTTCAGCAGACCTAACCTCCAGCCTCCTTGAAGTTGTGCGCTTCTCACCTCCCTTGGCAGTCCCTCTACTTCTCCATTCCTGGGATTCTCTACGGCAACTTGGCAAATGTTTTTGGTGAATTTGACAAAATTGTGCTCAAGATTTATGAGTAGAAGAAGGCCAATGTAAAAGGAGTGACTTTGACTCTGTATGTGTCCTTACCAGTACCCCTCCCCAGGCTCACTGTCCATAGGACCTGTCCAGTTTCCACTGTCCACTCGCCCTCCAGCTTGCCACCCCATACCTGGGATCATATGCATCCCAAAGTCTCAGATTATTCCAAGTGCCACCTGCAGAGGCACTGTCAAAGTTCACATCTGCCTTCCTAGGCTGTTCCTTGTTTACCGTGTTCCTTCTGCATGAAGGGAACTTCAAGCCCTTTTTGCAGTCTCTTGAACCGAGTGTCCACATCTTGTCTACTCCCACAAAAACTGAAAAAATACTTCCAGGTTTAAAGTGGCATCCCCCACCCCCAATCCTATCTGTTTTATACTCGTTAAAGGAAAACAAAATGAATAATACGAACCAAAGAAAGGTAAACAAAACAAAAGCCATAAACAATTCAGCTAAAGCATCCTGCTTCATATATATGGCAGTAAGCAATGTTAGGAAAACATGATTAATCCTTAATTGACTGCTCAGGGGGCTGATGGCCTGTTTAAAATAATAATAGACCGTGTATTTATAGAAAAATGCAAATTTCCATCCATCTTAAGAAACTTTTGGAACTACACAAAAGGCACCATCTTGTGTGTCTTCTGCTCCCTCAATGTCGTGGGAACAAGGCAGGAAGTGGGAAAAGGAGGAAATATTAAACATTTATTAATGAAACATGGTGTTTTATCTCTATGAGTTAGAATTGCAGATCTCTGAACCCAGCCTAGACTGAGTGAGTCACCCCTTCAATGGGGAAGGTCTAGAGAGTATGAGAGGGGGAGCAGAGAGGCTGTAGTTAGAAAAGCAAAATCATTCATTTACTTACTTCACATTCTCTTCAACAATGACAACAAAATTTAGTCTTTTAGCAGAAAAAGAGTGGATGAGGAGGTGGAAAGTCACAAAATAAGGGTATGATGAGCCATTCCCTTACTCCCCAGACCATCTGCCTGCCTGTCATAGGATGAAAAGGACAGGTCATCCTGGACAGGCAAACCTCATGCTGCATAGGTTTCATTTTTCACATTTCAAAATAAAATGCTCAGCTGAACAACAGAAAACAATAGCAGATTGTTTTAGTTAAGTCTAACCTTTTGCCATCGTCAACTGCAACATTTTTTCTACAAAGGAAGTGCGCCCAGGGGAGAGTGCACCATAGACTGTGGGCTGAGCTCAGTAAAGGGCTGGAGGGCCCCCAGCAGGGCCTCAGGGAGAAGGGGGTCAGTCAGGTGGGGGTTCTGGGGGAGCTGCAGCCCAGGAGCATCCAGGCCAGTGTGGACTGGGAGACTGCTGCAGTTATTGCGGGAGCTGACTCCAGGGCTGGAGAGCTGGCTGCCACCAGTGGTGTTGTTCTTCCTGGTGTCACCTTGTGCCTGGGATGGAGTGGAGCCGCCAGGGAACAGGGGCCTCACAGGATGAACAGCTCCCACTGAGCTGTGCACCTGGTGAGGGGTGAGGCAGCTCCCCCAGGTGCACACACCTGAGGATCAGCACAGCAGACCCTCCCCCAGAAAACCAGCCCGAAGGACAGGGGAAGAACAAGTTCTCGACCAAGCAGTGCTGGAAAGCTCCAGGGGAAGTCGAGGATTTACAGTATATAGAATTGGAGGGTACCCCTCCTTTCCTTTTTTTTCCCTTTTTCCAGTACAACTCATTTTTATGTCAGACTGAAAATTTCCAATATTTTTTCTTTTCCCACCTTAACTACAATATTGTACCAGTTCTTCATTTTTAAGTTTCTTCCTATTGACTTTCATATTTCTACAATTACATGTCTTAGATATATTTTCCACTTCTAAATTCCCTTCAACATACTCAATTTAATTTTGGGAGATATACAAGTTATATTTTTTTGTTTTGTGTTGTTTTCCCTGCCTCATTCTGTTCTACAAGGTGAATATTAATACCTTTTAAAACATGACCAGCATGCACTCAGAACCAAGTGGTATACCATGCTGGTTCATTCTGTGAGATTATATTCTCTTTTCATTCCCATTCTGCCCCCCTCTTTTATCTTGTTTATGTTTTGGTGGTCAATGGTGGGGCTTTCTACAAGTCTTGCTGGTTTATATAAATTTGGGACTGAGCATCTTCTAACATACAGAACTTGATACACTCAGAACCAAGAGGATCATCCTCTAGGACCCTCAGGTAGACTACATTCTCCCTCCACTACGACTTTGTCACCACCACCATCTCCCAGTAACCCACTCCCGTTTTTCTTTCTTCTCTGTTTTTCCTCTTTACTTTTGCTTTTTTCTCTTCTTTTTTTTTTCTTCTTTGGAATTCTTGCCCTTTTACTTTTTACTACTTTGTTTTAAAATCTGTTTTTCACTTTACTGGTCCTTTTGTTTTATTTTGTTCTGATCTTTGTTTTCATTTTCTGGTCTCTGACATCGTCAGAATCATTTAGGGTGAAATTTACTTAAGTTGTGGTTAATATTCTTGACTCAGCCCACTCATACAGCCACTCTGCACTGAGCAAAAAGACCAGAAGGAAGAACCCACCACAAAAGAAAGAATCAGAAACAGTACTGTCTGCCACAGAGTTACAAAATATGGATTACAATTCAATGTCAGAAAGCCAAATCAGAAACACAATTATAAAGCTACTGGTGGCTCTGGAACTAGGTATAAAGGATTCAAGAGACTTCATGACTGCAGAATTTAGATCTAATCAGGACAACATTAAAAATCAATTAAATGAGATGCAATCCAAACTGGAGGTCCTAATGATGAGGGTTAATGAGGTGGAAGAAAGAGTGAGTGACATAGAAGACAAGTTGATGGCAAGGAAGGAAGCTGAGGAAAAAAGAGAAAAACAATTAAAATACCATGAGGAAAGGTTAAGGGAAGTAAATGACAGCCTCAGAAGGAAGAATATATGTATAATTGGGGTTCCAGAAAGCACTGAGAGGGACAGAGGGCCAGAAAGCATATTTGAACAAATCATAGCTGAGAACCTCCCAATTTGGGGAGAGAAACAGGCATTCAGATTTAAGAGATAGAGAGGTCCCCCCCAAAAAATCAATAAAAACCATTCAACACCTTGACATTTAATAGTGAAACTTGCAAATTCCAAAGACAAAGACAAAATCCTTAAAGCAGCAAGACACAAGAGATCCCTAACTTATATAGGAAGAACTATTAGATTAATAGCAGACCTCTCCACAGTGACCTGGCAGGCCAGAAAGGGCCAGGGGGATGTATTCAGGGTCCTAAATGAGAACAACATTCAGCCAAGAGTACTTTATCCAGCAAGGCTCTCATTTAGAATAGAAGGAGAGAAAAAGAGCTTCCAAGATAGGCAGAAACTGAAATAATATGTGACCGCCAAACCAGCTCTGCAAGAAATATTAGGGGGACCCTGTAAAAGAAAGAGGAAGCCCAAAGAAATAATCCACAAAAACAGGGACTGAATAGGTATTATGATGACACTAAATTCATATCTTGCAATAGTTACTCTGAACGTGAAAGGGCTAAATGATCTGATCAAAAGACACGGGGTTTCAGACTGGATAAAAAAGCAATACCCGTCTATTTGCTGTCTATAAGAGACTCATTTGAGACCTAAGGACACCTCCAGCCTGAAAATGAAAGGTTGGAGAACTATTTACCATTCAAATGGTCCTCAAAAGAAAGCAGGGGTAGCAATCCTCATATCGGATAAATTAAAGTTTATCCCAAAGACTGTAGTAAGATATGAAGAGGGAAGCTATATCATACTTAAAGGATCTATCCAACAATAAGACTTAACAATCAAGAATATTTATACCCCTAATATGGGAGTTGCCATATTATCAAGTAATGATTGAAAATTCCAAAGATAAAGAGAAAATCCTTAAAGCAGTGAGAGACAAGAGATCCCTAACTTACATGGGGAGAAATACTAGATTAACAGCAGACTTCTCCACAGAGACCTGTGATAAGTGATTGGTAAGTATATCAATCAATTAACCTCCAAAATAAGGACATACTTAGATAATAATACACTAATAGTAGGAGACTTCAACACGGCACTTTCTGCAAATGACAGATATTCTAAGCACAACATCACCAAAGAAACAAGGGCTTTAAATCATGCACTGGACCAGATGGATTTCACAGATATATATAGAACTTTCCATCCAAACACAACTGAATAAACATTCTTCTCAAGTGCACATGGAACTTTCTCCAGAATAGACCACATACTAGGTCACAAATCAGGCCTCAACTGATGCCAAAACATTGGGATTGTCCCGGCATATTTTGAGACCACAATGCTTTGAAACTAAAATGCAATCATAAGAAGAAATTTGAAAGAAATTTGAACAAGTGGAGGTTAAAGAGCATCCTGCTAAATGATGAATGGGTCAATCAGGAAATTAGAAAAAATTTAAAAGATTCATGGAAACTAAATGAAAATGAAGATACAACCAATGAAAATCTTTAGGATACATCAAAAGCAGTCCTAAGAGGAAAATACATTGCAATAAAAGCATCCCTCAAAAAATTGGAAAAAATTCAAATACACACAAGCTAACCTCACACCTAAAGGAACTGGAGAAAAAACAGCAAATAAAACCTACACCAAACATAAGAAGAGAGACAATAAATATTTGAGCAGAAATCAATGAAATAGACACCAGAAGAACTGTAGAACAAATCAATTAAACCAGGAGTTGGTTCTTTGAAGAATTACTAAGATAGATAAACCATTAGCCAGCCTGATTAAAAAGAAAAGAAAAAAGACTCAAATTAATAAAATCATGAATGAAAGAGGAGAAATCACAACCAATACTAAGGAAATACAAATGATTTTAAAAAGGTATTATGAGCAGCTAGCTATACGCCGTAAATTAGGCAATCTAGAAGAAATTGATGCATTTCTGGAAAACCACAAATGACCAAAACTGGAACAGGAAGAAATAGAAAACCTAAACAGGCTAATAACCAGGGAGCAAATTGAAGCAGTCATCAAAAACCTCCCAAAACACAAAATTCCAGGGCCCGATGGCTTCCCAGGGGAATACTATCAAACATTTAAAGAAGAAATATTAGCTATTCTACTAAAGCTATTCTGAAGGATAGAAAAGGACACAATACTTCCAAACTCGTTTTATGAGGCCAGCATCATCTTAATTCCAAAACCAAACAAAGACCCCACCAAAAAGGAGAATTATAGACCAATATCCCACTGAACACAGATGCAAACATTCTCAACAAGATACTAGCCAATAGGATCTGACACTACATTAAGAAGATTATTCACCATGACTAAGTGGGATTTAGCCCCAGGGATGCAAGGTTGGTTCAACACTCATAAAACAATCAATATGATAGATCATATCAATAAGAGAAAAAAACAAGAACCACCCGATCCTCTCAATAGATGCAGAGAAAGCATTTGACAAAAATATAGCATCCATTCCTGATCAAAACTCTTCAGAGTGTAGGGATAGAGGGAACATTCCTCAGCATCTTAAAAGCCCACAGCAAATATCATTCTCAATAGGGAAAAACTGAGAGCCTTTCCCCTAAGCTCAGGAACATGGCAGGATATCCACTCTCATCACTGTTATTCAACATAGTACTAGAAGTACTAGAAGTACTAGAAGTACTAGAAATCCTAGCCTCAGCAATCAGACAACAAAAAGAAATAAAAGGCGTTCAAATTGGCAAAGAAGATGTCAAGCTCTCCCTCTTTGCAGATGACATGATACTGTACATAGAAAACCCAAGAGTCCATCTCAAGATTGCTAGAACTCATACAGCAATTTGACAATGTGGCAGGATTCAAAATCAATGCCCAGAAATCAGTGGCATTTCTAAACACTAACAATGAGACTGAAGAAAGAGAAATTAGGGAATCAACCCCATTTACCATTGCACCCAAAAGCATAAGATACCTAGAAATAAACTTAACCAAAGAGGTAAAGGATATATACCCTAAAAACTACAGAACACTTCTGAAAGAAATTGAGGAAGACACAAAGAGATGGAAAAATATTCCATGCTATGGATGGGAAGAATTAATATTATGAAAATGTCTATGCTACCCAGGGCAATTTACACATTCAATGCAATCCCTATCAAAATACCATGGACTTTCTTCACAGAATTGGAACAAATAATCTTAAGATTTGTGTGTAATCAGAAAAGACCCCAAATAGCCAGGGGAATATTGAAAAAGAAAACCAGAGCCAGGGACATCACAATGCTGGATTTCAAGTTGTACTACAAAGCTGTGATCATCAAGACAGTGTGGTACTGGCACAAAAACAGACACATAGATAAAATAGAATAGAGAATCCATAAATGGGCCCTCAATTCTATGGTCAACTAATAATCGACAAAGCAGGAAAGACTATCCACTCGAAAAAGGACAGTCTCTTCAATAAATAGTGTTGGGAAAATTGGACAGCCACAGGCAGAAGAATGAAACTAGACCATTCTCTTACACCAGACACAAAGATAAACTCAAAATGGATGAAAGATCTAAGTGTGAGACAAGAATCCATCAAAACCCTAGAGGAAAACACAGGCAACACCCTTTTTGAACTTGGCCACAGCAACGTCTTGCAAGATACATCTATGAAGGCAAGGGAAACAAAAGCAAAAATGAACTATTGGGACTTCATCAAGATAAAAAGCTTCTGCACAGCAAAAGAAACAGTCAACAAAACTAAAAGACAACCTACAGAATGGGAAAAGATATTTGCAAATGACCTATCAGAAAAAGGGCTAGTATCCAAGATATATAAAGAACTTCTTATACTCAAGCAAAGAAACAAACAATCCAATCATGAAATGGTCAGAGGTCATGAACAGACATTTCACCAAAGGAGACATAGACATGGCCAATAAACACATGAGAAAATGCTCCGCATCACTTGCCATCAGGGAAATACACATTTAAACTACAATGAGATTCCACCTCACACCAGTGAGAATGGTGAAAATTAACAAGACAGGAAACAACAAATGTTGGAGACGATGTGGAGAAAGGGGAACCCTCTTGTACTGTTGGTGGGAATGTGAACTGGTACAGTCCCTCTGGAAAACTGTGTGGAGGTTCCTCAAAGAGTTAAAAATAGAACTACCCTAAGACTCTGCAATTGCACTCTTGTGGATTTACCCTGAAGATACAGTTGCAGTGAAATGCCAGGACACCTGCACCCCAATGTTTATAGCAGCAATGTCCACAGTAGCCAAACTGGAAGGAGCCTCAGTGTTCATCAAAAGATGAATGGATAAAGAAGATGTGGTCTAAGTATACATTGGAATATTACTCAGCCATCAGAAACGACAAATACCCACCATTTGCTTTGACATGGATGGAACTGGAGGGTATTATGCTGAGTGAAGTAAGTCAATTGGAGAAGGACAAACATTATATGGTTTCATTCATTCGGGGAATATAAAAAATAGTGAAAGGGATCATAGGGAAAAGGAGAGAAAATGACTGAGAAAAATCAGAGAGGGAGGCAGAACATGAGAGATCCTAACTCTGGGAAATGAACAAGGGGAGTGAAAGGGGAGGTGGGTGGGGTGATGGGGTGACTGGGTGATGGGCACTTGACAGGATGAGTACTGGGTGTTACCTATATTTTGGCAAATCGAACTTCAAAAAATATATAGAAAAAAAAATCCAAAACTTAGTGGGACACACACACACACACACACACAAACATATACACATGACATAAGGTAGCTATTATTACAATAGATTTGAGAAAATGGGAGTCTAGAAGAACAATTTAGCGTGGTCTAGAATATGCTGAAAATAAGTTGCTAGGGCAAACAGTGTCTTTACTAAGGCTGAAGTCCAAAATCTTCTCAGTATATCAGTTTCAACTACCAAAAAATATATATATATTATGAAGGGGTAGCAAACTTACATATGCTTTGTTAATCCACCCCCAAAATCGTAAAAACATGATATGTTATAGGTGTAGGTGCAGTTATTCATTGTGGGACTATTTGTCACAGTTGTATAAAAAAGAATATAGCTAACACCCAGGACTGTCAATATGGAACTGGTGGAATGAACTTTGGTTCAGTCACACAAAGGATTAATCTGAAGCAATAAAAAGAAATAAAGAATAGCTCTACATATTCCTTTGTGTGCTCTTCAGGATACAGTTTGAAGTGAACAAAGCAAGATGGGCAAGAATTATATTTTTCTACCATTTATTTATTTTTTTAAAGATTTATTTATTTATGATAGACATATATATATATATATATAGAGAGAGAGAGAGAGGCAGAGACACAGGAGGAGGGAGAAGCAGGCTCCATGCCGGGAGCCTGACGTGGGACTCGATCCCGGGACTCCAGGATCGTGCCCTGGGCCAAAGGCAGGTGCTAAACCGCTGAGCCATCCAGGGATCCCGCTACCATTTATTTATGAACAAAAGAATTCCACATGTATGTAGATATTTTCCACATTAAACAAATATAAGAGACTTCCACTTTTGGAAAGATGGAGTAGATGTACTTTTTAAAAATTCTTTTTGCTAAGGACAACTAAGGTACTTGACAATACATATAAAACAAACATTAGATGGACTAGAAAGTAGAAAGAAATAGAAATAGAAAGAGGAAGTAGAAAGAAGGAAGACCACCGAAGAACTTTGGGAACCAAGGGCCACATTGTGGTTAGTTCTGTGGGTTTTCTTTTTCCTCATACTTTCCAAACATGGAGCTGAGGAAGACAGCTACCTAGAAATACCAATGGTCACAGTCAAAACAAAATAAAACAAAACACCAATAAACAAAGGCCTACTCTTTATGAAAGAAACAGCAAGACAGAATAATGACTCTATTCCAATCAAACTCCCCAGAGAAAAAAAGTGACCACCTACTTCCATGCCAGCAAAAGCTGAGTGAGGATCCTAGGCTGAACCACTCTGTCAGGAGGCACCCCAACACCCTTGTTGATATAGTGTCAGAGAAAGCCCAGTAGAGAGCCAGGACTTTCATCTCTTCTAAATTATAGAGCCTCTCTCTATGTACAGTGTCATTGAGACCATATGTGGATTCCAAACTTCCATTTTTTGCCATGAATCAATGTGGCACCTTCCCTTCCCCACTGCGGTGGTGACAGAGTTGGTGATTGAGGAAAATCTGGACTCTCATCATCACTAAGTAGTAATAAGGACCCCACATCATCTGTGATAACAGTGGATCCATGTGGAGAGAAGTAACAAGGTATATCTAACAGTCCCAGCTAAGGGGGCACTAGTGGAGGCTTAGTGGGGACACAGAACTCCTGTCCCTGTCCAGCAGTAATAAGAACCTCTCCCCAAGGTGGGTACCAATGGAGGCCAAGTGGGAAAACTGGATTTCTAAATCCATCTACCCATAATGACATACAAATCTTTCTTTCCTTGGTGGAGCACTGTCAGAAAAAGCCAGCTGAAACAGATGGTTTACATAAGATGCAAAACCTCAAAACATAATATGCAAACTAACAAGAATTCAATAAAAAAAATCACTCATCATACTGAAAACGAGGAAGATCTTAAACAGAATGAAAAAAGATAATCAATAGTTGACAAAACTTAGATGACAAAAAAAATGTTAGAGTTATCTAAAAAAAGATTTTTAAATCAGTCATCACAGAAGTGCTTCAACGAACCTTTACGAATGTGCTTAAAACAAATTTTAAAAAAGAGATAAATTAGCAAAGAAACAAGATATAAAGAAAAACTAAACAAAATGGATATTTTCTGACTAAAAAAAAACAATACTCAAAATTAAAAGCAAATAAGCAAACAAACTCAATGGAGTGGACTAAACAGCAGAATGGAGAATCAGAGGCAAGAATCAGTGAACAGACAAAATAGAAATTACCCAATCTTTATAACAGAAATAGCATAGGCTGAAAAAGGTTAATAGAGCCTCAGGCCAATAACAACAAATCTAACATTTGTGTCACTGCAGTCCTGGAAGGAGAGGAGAAAAAGGATAGGGGTGCAAAAGTAACCAAAGAATAATGGCTGAAATTTCCCAAACTTGGGAGACAAGATATAAATCTATAGATTTGAGAAACAGAGCAAACCCCAAATAAGATAAGCCCTCAGAATATACAGAGACATGTCATAGACAAACTTTTGTAAACTAAAGACGAAATATCATGAAAGAAGTATAAGTATACATTACCTATAGGGAAAGCAATTCAGGTGACAATGGATTTCTCATCTCAAAAACCGTGGAGCTCAGAGGGAAGTAGCACACATCTTTTAAATGGTGAAAGAAAAGAATTGTCAACCCATAATCCTATACCCAGTGAAAATATCCTTCAGGAATGAAGGGAAAGCAAGATATTCTCAAACAAAATAAAATTAAGGGTTTATCACCAGCAAACCTAACGTAAAAGAATGGCTAAAGGAAGTTCTCAAAAGAAAAAGGGAGAGGGAACCTCAGAGCATCAGGAAGGAAAAATCAACACATAAGAGAAACTACTGGTAAATTAAATAGTAATACTTTGTTAATACTATAGTACTGTAATACTCTGTAATACTCTTGGGTTTTCTAAATTATGATTGATGGGTTGAAAAAACGATAACACTACCTAATGCTGGTTTTAAGTGTATAAATGAGGGAGAGTAGAGTAAAATAAAGGAATTATATTTTACTTGAATTGGTAAAATATGACACCTGTAGTCTGTGATTTATAATTATGTAGATTAACCATTAAAACAACTATATAAAGATATGTACTCACAAACATTATATAAAAATCAAAATGGAATTCTAAAAGAAATTCAAATGGCCCACAGGAATGTAGGAAGAAAGAGAGAGACACACATACACACAAAAAAAAGACAAGAAACAAAATTTTAAAATATTGCAGGTTTAATCCCTAACATATCAATAACTATATTAAGTGGTCTAAATGCACCATTTAAAAGACAGAAATTGGTGAAGAAAATTGCTACAGATGGAAAGAGATATATAGTGATTAAAGGGTCAATCCATTAAGAAGATATAACAATCATAAAATGTATAGAACAAACAATAAATCTGCAAGTTATGTGAAGCAAAACCTGATAGAACTGAAAGGAGAAATACACAATTACAGTTGGAATTTTCAACATCTCTAACCCACAACAATTACTAGAAAAGCTAGACAGAAAATCAGGGAAATATTGGAAAACTCAGTGACCATATTTACCAACAGGTCTACTGAACATGTATAAAACATTCCACTCAAGAACAGCAGAATACATTTTTTTTTTTCAAATACCCACAGAACATATGTCAAGGGAGGCCATAACCTGGGCAATAAAACAAAACTCAACAAGAACTTAAAGAACTGATATCACAGTGATTGTTCTCTGACCCCAAAGGAATCAAATTTAAAATCAACAAAAGAGGATTTTTAAAATTTTCAAGTAGTTGAAAACTAAACAAAACAATTTAAAATAATGGATGGGTCAAAAATAAGTATCAATAAAATTTTAAAAATTGTATTAAATTGAATGAAAAATAGAATGTAACATTATCAAAATTTGGGGGAGGGCACCACTGAAGCAGTACTGTGTTGGAAATGCATAGCACTAAAATACACATTAGAAGAGAAGAAAAATCTCAAGTTAATAATCTAAGTTTCCACTTCAGGGATCTAGAAATACAAAACCAATATAAGCCTGAAAACAATTGGAAGGTGACAAATAATAATGATCAGAGAGAGTAGAAATCGTGGGAAGGGAAAACAGGAAAATAATAAATAAAATCAATAACTCAAAACGCTTGTTGTTTGAAAAGATCAGTAAAATTGACAAACTTCTAATAAGACCTGCAAAGTAAAAAGACACCAGTTACAAATTACCAATATTAGGAATTAGTCAAGGAATATGACTTGAGACTCTGCATACAAAAAAAAAAAAAAAAAAAGTAATGTGAAAATGCTAGGAATAACCCTATATATATGAACTTGAAAACATAACCTAACTGCACCAACTCCTTGGAAAGGACACTCTGCTACAATTCATCAAATGTGAAATCAATCATTTTAATAGCTTTTAAACAATTAAGGAAGTGAAACTCATAATTAATACCCCCAAAAAAGAAATCTTCAGACTTAGATGGTTTCTCTGGAGGATTTTATCAAATTTCCAAGAATTGACAGCAATTCTATACAATTTGTTCCAAAAAATACTGGATGAAGTACACTTCCCAATTTATTTTATGAAGCTGATATTATCTGGATATGCAAATCAGACAAATACAATACAAAAAATAAAATTGCAGACAGATGTCTCTCATTAAAATAGATGCGAAAAAATCATTGACAAAACATTAGCAAATAAAATCCAGCAATATACAAAGAAAAATTTTACACCACAGCCAAACAACGTTGTTTCAAAGATGCCTGGTTGGTTCAGTATTTAAAAAGTCAGTCAATGCAATCCATCCTATCATTAGGCTGAAGTAGAAAAATCACATCATTATGTTAATTAATGTAGAAAAATCATTTGAAAATATCTAGCATTTGTTCATCTAAAAGTTCTCAGGAAACTAGGAATACAGAGAACTTCTTCAACGTGATGAAGAGTGTCTACAAAAACCCCACTGCTAATTTCATATTAATGATGAAAGACTAAATATTGTCCCTATCAGTGTGAAGATGAGGCGAGGATGATACATCTTACCACTCTTATTCAATATTGTACTAGAAATTCTGGCTAGTAGAATGGGGCAAGGAAAGAAAGTAAAAAAAGAATGAAGATTTTAATGGAATAAATAAAATATACAGAGCATGATTATCTACATGAAATTTTAAAAAAATTCCTAGAATTAATAAATGAGTTCAGCGAGTTCACAGGATATGAGATAAACATACAAAAAGCAATTACATTTCTTTTTTTAATAATAAATTTATTTTTTATTGGTGTTCAATTTGCCAACATACAGAATAACACCCATTGCTCATCCTGTCAAGTGCCCCCCTCAGTGCCAATCACCCATTCACCCCCACCCCCCGCCCTCCTCCCCTTCCACCACCCCTAGTTCGTTTCTCAGAGTTAGGAGTCTTCATGTTCTGTCTCCCTTTCTGATATTTCCTACCCATTTCTTCTCCCTTCCTTTCTATTCCCTTTCACTATTATTTATATTCCCCAAATGAATGAGAACATACACTGTCCTTCTCCGATTGACTTACTTCACTCAGCATAATACCCTCCAGTTCCATCCACGTTGAAGCAAATGGTGGGTATTTGTCGTTTCTAATTGCTGAGTAATATTCCATTGTATACATAGACCACATCTTCTTTATCCATTCATCTTTCCATGGACACCGAGGCTCCTTCCACAGTTTGGCTATTGTGGACATTGCTGCTAGAAACATCGGGGTGCAGGTGTCCCGGCGTTTCATTGCATCTGAATCTTTGGGGTAAATTCCCAGCAGTGCAATTGCTGGGTCGTAGGGCAGGTCTATTTTTAACTCTTTGAGGACCCTCCACACAGTTTTCCAGAGTGGCTGCACCAGTTCACATTCCCACCAACAGTGTAAGAGGGTTCCCTTTTCTCCGCATCCTCTCCAACATTTGTTGTTTCCTGCCCTGTTAATTTTCCCCATTCTCACTGGTGTGAGGTGGTATCTCACTGTGGTTTTGATTTGTATTTCCCTGATGGCAAGTGATGCGGAGCATTTTCTCATGTGCATGTTGGCCATGTCTATGTCTTCCTCTGTGAGATTTCTGTTCCTGTCTTTTGCCCATGTCATGATTGGATTGTTTGTTTCTTTGCTGTTGAGTTTAATAAGTTCTTTATAGATTTTGGAAACTAGCCCTTTATCTGATAGGTCATTTGCAAATCTCTTCTCCCATTCTGTAGGTTGTCTTTGAGTTTTGTTGACTGTATCCTTTGCTGTGCAAAAGCTTCTTATCTTCATGAAGTCCCAATAGTTCATTTTTGCTTTTGTTTCTTTTGTCTTCGTGGATGTATCTTGCCAGAAGTTACTGTGGCCGAATTCAAAAAGGGTGTTGCCTGTGTTCTCCTCTAGGATTTTGATGGAATCTTGTCTCACATTTAGATCTTTCATCCATTTTGAGTTTATCTTTGTGTATGGTGCAAGAGAGTGGTCCAGTTTCATTCTTCTGCATGTGGATGTCCAATTTTCCCAGCACCATTTATTGAAGAGACTGTCTTTTTTCCAGGGGATAGTCTTTCCTGCTTTGTCGAATATTAGTTGACCATAAAGTTGAGGGTCCACTTCTGGATTCTCTATTCTGTTCCATTGATTTATGTGTCTGTTTTTGTGCCAGTACCACACTGTCTTGATGACCACAGCTTTGTAGTACAATCTGAAATCTGGCATTGTAATGCCCCGAGCTATGGTTTTCTTTTTTAAAATTCCCCTGGCTATTCGGGGTCTTTTCTGATTCCACACAAATCTTAAAATAATTTGTTCTAACTCTCTGAGGAAAGTTCATGGTAAAAGCAATTACATTTCTATATCCTATCAGTTAACATATGAAAATCAAAATTAAAAATATAATACTACTTAAAATTGCTCAAATAATACATAGGAATATCAATGAAATATGTGAGGAGCTTACATGCTGAAAACCACAAAACTCTGGTGAAAGAAATTCAAGTTCTGAGTAAAGGGAAAGCCATATAATGTTCCTGGATTAAAAGATTTTGCATAGTAAAAACATCAGTCCCTCCCAGATTGATTATCATTTTAACACCATTCTTATCAAAATCACAAGAATTTTAGATAATATGAAAACATCATAGAATTTATTTGGAAAGGCAAGGAAATTAAAACCTCACACCTTATCTAAAAATTAATTCAACATGGATCATGAACTTAAATTTAAAATGTACAACTATAAAATTTTCCCCCAAAATTGAAAAGATTAAAAATCTAGTACTAGGCAAAGACTTGATCAAAAGCACAATTCATAAAAAAAAATAATTAATAAATTGGACCTCACAAAAATTCAAAAAATGTTTGTTCTGTGAAAGACCCTGTTTAGAATATTAAAAAGACAAAGTATAGAATAGAATAACATATTTAAAAATCACATATCTGACAAAGGGCTAATATCTGGACTCTCAAAACTTAACATTAAAAAAATATCGAGGGGATCCCTGGGTGGCTTAGCAGTTGGGCATCTGCCTTCAGCCCAGGGCGTGATCCTGGAGTCCCGGGATCGAGTCTCGCATCCGGCTCCCTGCATGGAGCCTGCTTCTCCCTCTGCCTATGTCTCTCTGCCTTTCTCTCTCTCTGTGTCTCTCATGAATAAATAAATAAAATCTTTTTAAAAATTTTAAAAAGATCTAGAAGATGATCAAAAAACATGAACATTTTACTAAAGAGAATAAACAGATGGAAAATAAGCACATGAAAATATATTCAACATCATTAGCCATTAAAATATGCAAACTGAAATCTCAATGAAATATCACCACACTCCTATCAGATTAGCTGAAATAAAAAATAATGACAACACCATATGTCAGTGAGAATGCAGAGAAATTGGACTATTCATACATTGCTTATGAAATAAAAAATTATATAATTCTTTTGAAAAACATGTTACTAGTTTCCTATAAAATTAAACATGAAATGCCATACAACGCAGAAATTGTTCCCTTGGGCATTTATCTCAGAAATAGAAATGTATGTGCATTCAAAACTTATATGTAGATTTCCATTGCAGTATAACAGGCAAAAAAGAAAAAATGCAGTATAACAGTGCATTTCAGTGCACTGGAAATGCACTCCAGTAAGTGAATGGTTAAATAAGTAGTGGTACATGCATGCCCTGGAGTACTACTCAGCAATAAAAAAATAAAAAATAAAACCAGAAAACTACCATGATACATGCAACACTTTAGATGAATCTCAGGGTTGTTATGCTGAACTAAAGAAGTCAATTCCAAGGTTATACTGCAATTTAATTCCATTTATATAATGTTCTTGAAATGACAAAATTATAGGAATGGAAAGGAGATAGGAGATCCCTATATTAGGAATGTAGGAGAGGTAGGGCCAAGAGAGTATCTTGACTCAATCACTGTCAGTATCTAAGTTGTGATATTTGCAAATACTCTACTGCATTTTACATGATATACTGTATTTTACATTATGGTACAACATTGTGTGTATCCGATTGTATTGGATTCTGCTTGTGATTTATAAGATGTTACCTTTGGAAAGACCTTAAGAAAGAGTACATAGGATTTATTATAACTACATGGGAATCTACAACTACCTTGAATGGAAAGTTTAATATTAACAACAGCAAAAGAATGAAACAATCCAAATGTCCATTGGTGGATAAATGGATAAACAAAATGTGGTATACTATTCAGCATGAAAAAGGAATGAAATCCTCATGCCTGGAGCCTGAAGACATTACAAGTAAAATAAGCCACACACAAAAAGGCAAATACCACATGATTTCATCCACCTACATAAGGGCAAAAGAGTAGTTAAATTCACAGAGACCAAAAGAAGAACAATGGCTAGCAGATGTTGAGGAGGGGGCAATGTGGAATTTATGCTTAAAATTTAGCTTCAGTACAGTATGATGAAGTTGTCCTGGAGATGGATTGTGGTGATGGTTGCTAAACAGTGTTTATGTAATTTGTGTCAATGAACTATGTGTTTAAAAATGGTTAAAATAATTTTATGTTGTATATGTTTTACTAATAAAAGGGAAGAACCTCAAACAGAGCAAAACAGCAACGACAACAAAGTTACATTTGGGCGAGGAAGAGAACATGATGGAAGGAACAGGGATAAAGTTGGACTCTTGCAGTATGCTTTCTTTTGGTGGGTTTAACTTTTTCAATTTTTTATATAATTATAAGACAATTAAGTTTAAAATATGAGATCTGTACAAAACAAAAACCAGTTGAAAGTAATAATATACCTAACTCTATTGACTTGTGGAGTAAACACACATAAAAATTGGGAAAATATAAATATTTTCAGTGATTATATTGTTGGAGATAGTTTTGGTATTGTTATTGAGATTGTTCTCTGTCTTTAATTGTAAGATAAAGCACAGAAGTCATTTTGTTAGAGTTGTAAGGAACAGAGGATTTTAGCATGACAGAAAGAAGATACAAATGTTCAGATTGATGAACTTAAGGGGAACCTGAGTGGCTGAGTTGGTTAAGCATCCGACTCTTGATTTCAGCTCAGGTCACCATCTCAGGATCCTGGGATCATACTGTGTCAGGGGGTCCCCTCAGCAGGGAGTATGCTTGAGATCCTCTCCCTTTCTCTCTCCCTCTCCTGCTGCCCCTCCCCCTGCTCGCATGCACTCTCTCTCTCAAATAAATTAATTAGTTAAAAAAAAAAAGATAGGGGCACTTGTGTGGCTCAGTGGTTGAACATCTGCCTTCGGCTCAGGTCGTAATCCTGGGGTCCTGGGATCAAATCCCACATCAGACTCCCCACAGAGAACCTGTTTCTCCCTCTGCCTATGTCTCTGCCTCTCTTTCTGTGTCTCTCATGAATAAATGAACAAAATCTTTAAAAAATAAAAGTAAGTAAAAAAATAAAACGATTAATGAAGTTACAGGTGGATTGACACCACCTCCATGCTGTCCACAGTAGCAGCACAGGCATACACTGGATGGAAAATCCCCTCCTTGTCTGCCACTAGGCTGCTCTTTCTGCTGGAAATGGTGTTAGGTGAAGGCAGGATGGGGAGAATCATCTTCTACTCAGCCATCCACTAGAGGCATAAGCAGAAACAGAGCAGGGAGCCCCTCTTCTGTCTCCTGTGTCCTGTGACAGCAGGGGGGCCTGCTCCACCCAACTAGCTGCACCAGCAAACCTAGCATGTCCTATCTAGCAATAGAAGGTGATCCAGACTCATTCATGGCAGTCCTTGTGTGTCTTGGTCCTTTACCCATTGGCAAAGGGTGACCTAAACTCAGGGTCTTCTAACTCCCTGCTGCAATGGCAGAAAGCGGCACAAATTCTTTCCTCCCCTTCTGCTGGTGGCACCAGCAGAAGCCATCACCAGGAGAACCAGAGAGCAGGCCGAAGGAAGCTGTGTCTCTTCTGCAGGCCTGGCACTGACAGCCCCTACCTAGAAGCACTGGGAAGCCCAGAGCATACCATCTATTCCTGTCAGCAACACTATTAGGAGCTGAGCGGAATTCCCACCAGCATTGAGCAGCTAGGCACAAAATGTCACATATCGTATAATTCCATTGATATGACATAATCAGAGTTGGTAAATCCAGAGACGGAACACAGGTGGTTAGTAGGGGCTGGGAGATAGGGAGAAAATGGAGAGGAGCTATTTAAAGGATAAAAGTTTTGGTTTTGGTTCATAAACATTATTGGGGACTACATACAGCTGATGGGTGCACAGAAATGTGGATGTACTAAATACCACTGAATTGTTTGTATATTATGTGAATTTCATCTCAATAAAATGCCTAACATTTAAAAAAAAACACACAAAAAAACCCTCCTCAAACAATCCAGTTTAAAAGGGAGCAAAACATGGGTATTTTAACAAAGAGGTTAAATAGATGGCAAATAAACACATGAAGATGCTCAACATTATTAGCCATAAGGGAGATTCAAATTACAACCAAAGTGATATATCACTACATACTCATCAGAATGGCTAAAATGGAAATAGGGATGATAAACAATGCTGATGGCAATGAGCCTCATGCATCCCTGTGGGAATGTGAAAGAGTACAGCCACTCTGGAAAAGAGTCCAGCAGTTTCTTATAAAACTACACATATACTTATCATAAAACCCAGTAATGGCACTCCTGGGCATCTGTCCCAGAGAGATGAGAACTTGTCCACACAAAAACCTATGTGCAATTGTTTATAGCAGCTTTACTCATGGTAGCCATTTGAGAGGAGCTGCCTAGGAGAGCTGCCCTGGCATACATCAGTCTGCAAAGACAAATATTTATTTGTACTTCAAGGCTGCGCCTCCCCACACTATCATCTCCCTCGTTGCTCCCTTCCCAATAAATGAATCCACAGCCCCTCCTTCGTTCATGTCTCGCTCTGTGTCTTGTTTGCTCTTTTTTGGCAAAGACAGAAGACTGAAACTGTCCCACGCCTGCCTGTCAAAACCCTGCTTGTCTTGGAATAAGGTCCTCTTTATGCTTATCTCTATTTCCATATATTTCCTGGTATTCATACACCTTACTATTTATTTTTAATGCCTACATGACAAATACTTATTATATAAATACCCAAGGTGGAAGAGAAAATAAAAACAGAATAAAAGGAAAATACTTTCTTTCAAATGTCAGTTTACAGCCTTCTCTTTGTGCTCAACTATTACTTCAATAGGGCAAAGAGGGATGCCTGGGTGGCTTAGTGGTTGAGCATCTGCCTTTGGCTCAGGTCATGATCCCAGGATCCTGGGATCGAGTCCCACATCAGGCTCCCAGCGGGGGGAGGCTGCTTCTCCCTCTGCCTATGTCTCTACCTCTCTCTGTGTCTCTCATGAATAAATAAAATCTTAATAATAGTAGTAGTAGTAATAATAATAATAATAATAATAATAATGGCAAAGAGCCATCAGGTGAAGTTCCCCTCTGCATTATCGCATAACTGGGCCTGGGGCTGCTTTGACCAATAAGATGTTGCAAAAGTGATGTTGTGTCCAGTTCTGAAGATGGCAGTTATTTGATCTGGTATCTTCTGCTCCCTTTTCTTGGAATCCAGGCACTGTGCCATGATGCAACCCAAGTGGCTATGTGGAGAACTGAGGAGCCAAGGTACTCAGCTGATGGCCCTAGACGAGCTCCTGGTCAAGCTGGCCCAGTGCCCCAGCCAATGCTACCCAGAAGAGAAAAGCCACCAAGTCAACCCATTCAATAGTAAGAGATCATCAAATAGTCTTTTAAGCCACCAGTTGATTTGTTTTCACATAATTGAAAACTGAAACACTCTTACATAAAGCCTTCCCTGATCTCTACAACTAGCAGAAATCCTGTCCTCCTGTGACTCACCACTGCACTTTACTGTAACCACTGGTGCATCCCTCATGTATTCCTGCATTCCAGTCCTCTGTTTATGTGTCTTACTTTAGTCACAAAACAGGAGCTGGATAAGATCCTGGAGGACTACAGAACAGTGGTTTAGAGTACAAGCTTTCAGGACGAGCTGGGTCAGACTTGGCTACTACCATTTCCCAGCTATATAACCTTGGCCTTGGGCAAGTCTTTTCACTCCTCTGTACAGAAGTTTCTTCACTTCTAAAATAGTTATTGCACGAATGAAATGAGTTGATATACATAAAGCACTTAGAACACTCAGTCTATATTAGTGTTATCCTAACTGTCCCTATCATCCAGTTCAGCATCTGGTATATTGTAAGGACTCAATAGATCCTGAATGAATAAATAAATAGTTGGTGGGAAGGTGGGTATGGCAGGTTCAGGATACCTGCAAGTTCCCTGACATTCCTCCCTTGGAGGAGGAGCCTTCTTTTCCCTCCCCTTGCATCTGGGCTAGGCCTGTGACTGCCTTGACCAATAGACTATGGTGTAAGTGGCACAACCAGCTCTGGGACCCCCTGATCCACCATATGAGTGATCCATCTACACTGTTGAAGAGGGAGTGGGTCCCAGCTGGACTCACCGTTCCCTCTGTCCCCACAGGGAACCAGGAACATGAGTAAAGACATTGGGCGCCCTTCAGACAATCTAGCCATCAGTTGATGACCACCAAGAAAATCCCATCCACACCATGCAAAGTAAAATTGTCAGTTAAGCTCTGATCAGATTCTGACTTGCAACATCATGACATATAACATGGTTGTTATCTTAAGCCCAAGTTTTGGGGAAGCTTGTTATGGAACAGTTGGTCTTCTTGGTCTTATTGCTTCCTTTGTCAGTACCCTCAAGAAGCCTGCTACCTAGGAGGAAGCCCCGGCAGGGCAAGGAGCCAAGTGAACGCTGGTATGCTCATATCTTCCTCCAGGGGGCACCACTGCCTTTTGATGATAACAAGCTCAACTTTGCCTCTCTGGGGGACTACTGCTAAAAAACTAGTCCTCCAGGCACTTGACGGGATGAGCACTGGGTGTTATTCTATATGTTGACAAATTGAACACCAATAAAAAATAATCCATAAAAAAAATTAAAAATAAATAAATAAATAATAAATAAACAAACTAGTCCTCCAGTGACAGTAGAGCTTGTGACCAGTCCCTTCTCTGGGCAATACAGAAACCCTTCACCCCTAGTCTCCAGGCCACTTTTCCTCCAGTCATGCCTGCAGGGCATCCCCATCACAGCCAGTATGACCAGTAGGACAGGAAGCCAACTGTCCTCAAGCCTGGCCATGTCTGTAGCCCCTGACCTGCTCTCTCTACCTTCACAGGAGCTGGTCACCCCACAAACCGTACTGCCTGTGCCATGGACTCTGAATAACCCTCCTCCTAGAGGTCATCTGTGCTCCTACTCCATCACTATGCTTCCTCAAGGACTGGATTTGGGGAGAGGGGACAGAAAGGATGAGAATACTGACTAACAGAGATTGTCCAGGGCACTTAAGTCAATCACAGTTCCTTGTGAGCTGTCTCTGATGGCTGATTCTCTTGCTTCACTCAGACAGGTTTTCGGATCTTATTTTATAGAATTCTGTAGTCTGAAATACTCAATAAATCTCCACAAGCCTTTCAGAGTCCTGCTCTGTGTTTCATTCACATGTCCTGACAGTTCCTGTTCAAGGGAGAAGCTCTGTGCAGAGGCTGGCCACAGCCTGGCCAGCCCCCTGAGCTCTGAGGGATAAATCTGTCAGTAGCCTGGCAGCATAGTGCCCCTTCCCCGAGTTTGCGATGTGTGCACAGGGCTAGGGCCTGGGAGGTTTGAAAGTCTGGGAATGTTTAATGACACCAATGCTTTCCAAAAGCATGAGAAGAGGAGTGTGTTCCAAGCTCTTCCCTTACATCTTTAAGATAAACACTGGTTGTAGGGATGATGGTAAAGCCAATCTGCATTTTCTTGGCTCTCGTGCAAAGCCTGGTCTTAATATGAGCAGGCTCATGACAAGACCTATTTTGAGACATTGTTAGACTGGCCCTGGGAGCTAGCTAGCATCAAGCTGAGGTCCAGGATGCAAGTGTAGGGGAAGAGAAGGATAGGCCACCACCAACTGAGCTTTTACTATATGCTGTTCCCCCTGGAGACACTGGTTTGTCCTACCTTGCCAGGTACATCCTGCAGAAGTCCCTGAGATACAGCAGGTATCTGTTTTTTCCTGTGGACACAGGGTCAGAAGACAAGTGGATGCCATACCCCTGCACCTGTATGTATAGGATTTGGGAGGACAGGTCCAGCGAAAGAGAGCTAGATGAAAACAAACAAGCTAGAGGTGGGAAGTACTTACTCCCCGCTGGGCTCTCTAGTATCCTAGAGCATCTGGAAGTTGTCCTGAGACAGACAGTGCATTTATCTCCTGATTGTCTCTCCTGATGACCAGGGCAAGCTGCACAGAACCCCTGGTGAGCTTTAAACAAGCTCGCTCTGATTTTCTCTGTGTTTCCTCCCAACCTCTGCCCTCAGCTAGAAATCATAAACAGAGTGGTGTTAAGGCCTAATCTGTGCCAGCATCAAAATAACTAACACTCTCTCTTAAGTGATCTTAAATAATGTAAAATGATATTCATAGATTCAGTCAACTTGTATCAAATAAATCTATCTCTAAAGGCGAAACGTCAGACACTGTAGCAGGCCATATGAAGCTATGCCGAAACTCCAAATCATTTGAACAGGCAGCTTTCTATTTGAAGTATAAACTGGCCCTGTTCTCCCTCCCTTACACCATCTCACACATATTCTCTATGTCTTTATTTTCTAGGGAACCAGGTTCCTTCAGTTAGACTCTATTGTGGATTCTCCAATGGAGGTATCTACCTTACATCTGGTCCTGACCATGCCCTTTCAGTGTCTGCTCTCTTCTCAGTTACAGCACAGCACCATAGCAGTCAGCCTGGGTTCCAGTTCCCAGATGTGTGATCTAAGGCACCCTGGGTAACCTCTCTATTCCTCGGGTTCCCCATTTGTAAAACAAGTCTGATAGTGGCTAAACTCCTAGGTTTCTTATAAAGGTAAAATGAGATCACATTGGTAAAGCATGTCAAATAGTGCCTGTGACATGGCAAGCATGCAACTAATGTTGGCTGTTGCTGACCTGAGGTCCAATGTATGGGTTGGATTATCTTGAAGACATGTTTTCACTGGGGATCACAGTCATGGACTTAGAAAGATGCAGATGATCATCCAGTGGTGTTTCCATGTGCTGGAAACATCAGTAGTGTCTACACTACTGTAGTGTCTAAACTACATCCAGTAGTGTCCCCCAAACTGCATCCTGTGGAGCATCCCTCCACCCTGGCACATTCGTCCTCTGGCATGTTGTATAACAGGAAGGCATTCATGCACTGAAAGGTGCTATGTTATCAAGTCAATGTATGAGACAGTGCATTCTATCTTCTTCCTGAGTAAGTGTGCAGTCAAGACATATGCTTTACTTGGTTTAAGCTATTTTTTCTAATCTTTAATTTTCCATAGAACATTCTGAGAGGCAACTAGTACTGTAATATACAATACCAGTTTTGTTAAAAGCAGAGATTGAGCAATATGATGTTATGACCTTTCTTTCACACAACTGTCCAACTTACACCTAAATACTTTCAGGACCATGGGACCCCCATTGTACAAGGCTGATGACATCATCCATAGAAGGACTGTTCTTCATGTTGAGCAGCCAGCCTCTTCTTAGCCTCCTTTTCTTGGTGATCCTAAGTCTTCACAAAGATCCCCATAGAAGATGCTCCTTCTCCCTTCCAGTTTTGTGTCACTTTTAAGGCCCCTTACATCCTGAAAAAATTAGAATTATAAATAGATCCTCATCATCTTGTCTGTGGATGTCCAGTTGGAGGAATAGTGGTGTTAGCTGGTTGGCACAGCTTGTTGGTCTGTCACTCAGAACTAATTTTACATGATTTTTAATCTCCTTTACTACTCTGCTTGCTCCTCACAATGCATCTCAAATTATCTATGTGCTCTTCAAGTGTGACATTTGGACTATTACCTTCTCTCTCCTGAACATCATAATTTTAATCTAATGTTAAGGCCATTGCTATATTCATAACAACAGCTGCTATATCGTATATTATGGTCCAACTGAGCTCTCTTCAGCAATGTAAAGCCTCACGTCACAGGGAAAGCTGCCAGGCTGGCTCTTGCCCCATTCTGCTTTTTTGTGGATGGACATACTACAAGCCCATGGCTTTGGGTTAATTTCCACTTTCTTCTCCAATGTACAGTATAACTGACCAAATGAAAAATAAATACAAGGAAGAATTGCATAAACATGCTTTATTTATGGAAAAAAATAGAGATGTAAATATACACACATATGCATATGCACTTATACCTTTGCATTTGCAGGTACATAGAAATTGCTGCCTCGGGTGAGTACAATTAGAGATATTATTATTATTTTTTAAAGATTTTATTTATTTATTCGTGACAGACACACAGAAAGAGAGGCAGGGACACAGGCAGAGGGAGAGGGAGAAGCAGGCTCCATGCAGGGAGCCTGACATGGGACTCAATCCCAGGTTTCCAGGATCATAGCCCAGGCTGAAGGTGGTGCCTAACCGGTGGACCATCAGGGCTGCCCACGAATAAACATATTAAATGTCTTTAATATTGTTTGAATATTACCATGTATGTGTATTTTTTCTTTGATAAAAAGACTACTAACTTTCTACTAACATAGAAATAATCCATTTCATTGGAGTCAATGGATTAATCTTGCCTATAAACTGTTTCCTTCCTGTAAACAATCTTGAGTTGCTTGGCTTCTCAACCTTCATCCAACGTCCTTTTCATGTTTAAAATGAAGGACAAAAGAGAGATCAGGGACATACTCCCTTAGGCCCTCCCTCAACAGCACTATCCTAACAGGACTTACATTAGAATATCTGTCTAGTTTGGTTTCTCCTGAAAGCTCTTTCATACAGATGACTTTTCTATGTCTTTCTCTTGATAAAGACTCCTCCTCTCTTCAAGAACAAAAGGTGCAGGGGCTTCTGGGTCACTCAGTAGTTTAAGTGTTTGCCTTCGTTACAGGTTATGATCCCGGGGTCCTGGAATCCAGCCTCAAAGGTCAAGGTCAGGCTCCCTGCTTAACAGGGGGTCGGGGCGGGGAGCTCTTCCTCTCTCTCTGTCCCTCCTCCTGCTTGTGTTTTTTTTTTTCTTTCTCTCTCTCTCTCCCTCTCTCAAATAAATAAAATATTTAAGAAAATAGTTTAAAGAACAAAAGTTGCAGCAAGAATTCAAGGTGGAAGTGAGAGTGAATGTGTACATGCAGATGGCTGGGGAGGTCCCAAGCATGCACTGCAGAGAAACATGCTTTCTCCATATGTTCTGTGCTGATTTTACACATAACCTCATGGAGACTGTGATCCACTGAGCAGACTACTTTATTTTCTGACTTACATTTCACTCAGGATCTGTTCAGTCCAAGAAACCTTAAAGAATGACTTCAACAAGAGGTCCATTGGGTTAGTAAATGTCCTCTTTTACTTGTCCAAACAGAGCAGACAGACGCTATGGTCACAAGGGAAGAGCATTCGAGAAGAGGTCCTCGCAAAGTTTCCCACAGACCCTGCTGTGGGGATGCTTGGGTATAACTCTCAGGAGCATAAGATGGCTGAGCAAGGCCCAGGCAGAGTAAAGCTGACAATTTCAAGCTTTCCCCTCCAGACTTGTCACGTGCCTTAGATCTCCCACACTGCCCAAGTTCTGTAATCTGTTCCTCTTCCTATTCTCAGTGAGTGGCATTAAGCCCAGTGGCCACATGTCCAATGAGCACTGCGGGAATCAGTTGTGATCTCTCCCGTGGATCACTCTATATTCTTTCTGCCTTGGAGATGATCCACAATTGGCTCCCAAATCCAGCCCCATTAGGTTCATTCATTCCACAGCTTCGATGTAATAATCTCCAAGGGAACTCCCCAGAGACAGGCTTGCTATGCATTCACTCCTAATTACCCTCAGCATCACAGGACATTTTATCCAGGGCAACATGAAATCCTGCACTGGAAACACTCATCACTTGGACAAAATTTATACAAAATATTGCTCTAACTGTGGTGTTATTTGAAAGTGGAGGGCCACTTGCTAGAATTTAGTGAGAGGAAAAGCTATATATAACTTGTTTGGATGGAGCTAACCTCTGTGTGGACTTCCTTGGGGATCTGCTGCGTTTATCACACACCGAAACTATTAATGCCATGGCAGATTGCTGTAATATAACACACACGTGCTGTCATCATCTTGCAATAACGCAAAACCAAGACATTCACTTGGGCCCTTCATTTTGACAGTTCCAGCTCAGTGCCCACTGAACTTGCTGTGCAAATCCACATATTATTTCTTGACTTTGATTCACATTTGCAGCTACATGAGGCCAAATATCCATGAGAAAACCGAAAAGCTCCATTAAAAATCTTGCTTTTTAAAAGCCAGATGTTATAACTTTGCCTAGCAAAAACATTTAGAATTTTTCCTGCTCTGTTTCTCAGTGTTTAACCTGTGTTTGGAACTCGGTAGACCTTTTTAAGACATCTGGCCACTCAAAACTCAGGCCTTAGGCTCAAATTTGAAAATGACAGATAAACAACTCCAAGGCATGTGGAGCTGCTCATTTCTTTCCCAGGCCACTCAGAGCAGTCGTCATGAGCCCAGCGACGAACGGGACACAGCTGTCTGGACGGTTGGAGCGAAGTAGTCCCTGGACATGAGGGTCAGGCTCATGGTGAGATCCCAGCAACACGGGTCTGATGAGTATCGAATGTCTTGTGGCAAAGTCTGTGTGTCTGATGATTTTTAAAGTTAATCTTGTGTCTTACAAAGAGAAGGACATGCCAAAAAATTGCAGGAGGTCAGAGCTGCTGGTCAGCCTAACACCAACAATAGAAGAGGAAGTGCTGCTTTCAAATTCTGTTTCTGTGATGTGAACTCCCTACCCAGGAGTCCTCAGGGAATCCCTTTCCTAAGAGATGTTCCACTCTATCTATTTCACATTAGAGACCCACTGTCTCTCAGGGACCTGCCATCTCCTTACCACCATCCACATGATGCTCTCATCTACTGGATGTCTATGCCACCTTCCCTGAAATATTCTTTCTCCCCTCTGAGCCTTAGTTTCTCCATTGGTAAAATGGAGGGACATCTTCCTAGGATTTTTTCAGGTTTCAAAAGGACCACTTATGTAAGGGGCTCAGTCTTGCACATGGTAAGCTCTCAATAAATACACCATCAGCATCCTTTATAGGCCCATACAGAACAAAGGTTTGAAAGTTGGACTGGGTCTCTAGCTTGAGCAAATTAGGAGCTCATTATAGGAGAGTTGGATCAAATGAGTTAGTCATGTAAAGAACTTTGAGTAATGCTTGGCACCTAGGAAATCTTTGATAAATGTTAGCCATTTGTATTCTTGTCCTTTCCAAGGAAGACCTGTTCTCTCTCCTTTCTTGTGGCCCCTCAAGAAAGAAGCTAGTCTCACATACTGAGCACTTCGGGGATGACATCATTTGGTTGTTTTGTTTCTTGGATGTGTTTTTTTTTTTTTTTTCACTTAGGGAAAATTCAACCTTTGTCTTTCCCGTAGGTGCCCAAATATATCTGAAGGACTGTTTGAAGGATGATGGACCATTACTCAGCACCATGTATACTTCCAGACCCCTACACGCCCTCAGGGCTGAATAGACCCACTTTGAGTGACCAGCCCTGTAGGCTAGGATTTCCTGTGGCTGCTGGGGGAGGCCAGGGGCCTCAGAGCAGCTGCAGGAGGGTAAAGGGAAAGGCCAGGCTCAGGGCAGGTTCTGGGTTCTATGCCAGCTCTCTACCCAGTGGCCTGATGTCTCACCTCAGTTTGCTATCTTTGGAGGGACTGTTCTGGGGATCTGTTCTCACCACCTAGAAGAGCCGATGGATAAGAAGATGGCCTCAGAAGTGCCTGTAAACTGTGAACCCACTTGATCTGTCCTCAGGTCATTTTATTTCTGTCTTTCCATTTTAGGAATAATAAGTGATTTATCTATTAGTAAGTAATAAGTTTAATAATAGGTTTAGTAATAAGTAATAATAATTAGTTATAAGTAATAAGTGATTTATTTATTTAAGATAGAAACCATTCCCTGACTTACCAGGGAACTCATTTATTTCCATTAATTGAGATAATTACACATTCACATGACATCAGGTCCACCCTTGTCGTGTTCTGTGACCTGTCAGGACCCAGGGAACTGAGGCTCATGAGGAGCAGACCACCTGCCAGTTCACAGGAGTCCATATACCCACAGAAGCAGAAGACACTGGTAAATCATTGAGGCTGTGCCCTGTTTTACCCTACCAATTCCTCCGTCTCTGCGCAGAGAGGAGGAAAAGAATCCCATGCCTCTGCTCCCTCTGTGGGGACCTCTTCTCGCCTTGCCTGAGGGAGGCCCAGATGGCTCCTGAGACATCTGCACATTTGAGGAACCACCTCAGCCAGACTCTGAGCTTCCTGGGTCAATACTAGATGTCCATCACTTTCCAGTCACTGGCTTTCTCCTGCTTAATCCCCATCCAGTTGTCTTTTAAATTGAAAAGAATAAACTCTAGAAGTCTTAAAGTTCTTATTTTGGGGGAGCTCCAATGGGCAGCTAAGAAAGCAAGGAGTCCTTAGGGTGTCGACATGTGGCCCCGATGGCGGCTGAGGCAGAGTCCAGCCATCGACCATGCACTCCACCCCTTGCTCTCTTTCCCCCTCTCCCCCCTAATCCCAGCTCCGCATCATTCTCTAACCATCCCCACCCCCCACTCCCACTTGCCAGGGGCAGCATTTCTCTCTCACTTCCAGCACCTACCCCCAGACCAGACCTCATCACCTCCTCTCCATCTGTGACAAAAGCCTTTGATTGCATCTCAGGGTGTTGAGAAGGGTCTTCCCTAATTAAAGTCAAACACCCAAGGTGACAGAGCCCCCAACTCCTGCTGGGTGATGGCGTCTTTGTCCACCCCCACAGGCAGCCTCAGCACCTGCTAACCTGGCTTCCTACATCATACTGTCTGCATTTCCACAGCACAACTCACAGAATCCCCTCTGCCCTCCAGGGCTGCCCACATGCCATCTCCTCCATGAAGCCTACCCTATCTCCCCAGAGGGTGTGTGTCCTCCATCCGTTAGCCTATCAAGCTCACTTTGTGGCTCACAGATCCCATTCTAATCTGTGTGGGGATGATTTGGGACATCTATCTCTTCTGCCACGCAGCATGATTTCTGAGGCAGGCTTTTACAGGTTGGCACCTGCGGGTAGAAGATGTAACATCAGTTCTCCCATGAGATTTGCAATACTTAGTAGTAGCCATCACAGTAGAAGAAGCCACAGCTGGTAGCACTGCCAGGTGTCAGGCCCAGGTTGGGCACCTGGCCTGGGATTCTGTACTGGCCTCTCAGTGGACACACGTGTATACAATCACCAACTGACTCAAGTAGATCCAAAAGCAACCCAGTCCCTGAGAGAGACCCATGCCACCTGGAGGAATGCTGCCACTGGAGCTATAGAACCAGATCAACAGACTATTGGTGGGCTTCGGCCAGCAGACTCTTCTGGTGTCTGCCAACAATCCCAGGCCTGCCTCAACTGGGCCCTGTGCTCCACTGTCTGGGGGCTCTGAGGGCCATGTGGCCTTAGCCTAGGCCACTGTCTGGCCACTGTCAGTTGGTTATGTGCCTTTATTGGGGAGCCATGGCCTATTTATTATAAAACTGTTTGGGGAAAAAAGAAAAGAAAAAAGAAAAAAAAAGAAAGAAAAAAGAAAAGAGGAAAAAACAGAAGAAAACCAAAAAGAGCTATATTTCCATAGGATACCACTTCTCATCAAGTAGTTTATCCCAAAAGTCCTGCCCAAATCCTTGCTTACAGGAGAGCCTCCAGCTAATCAGAGTTACAGAGGCCCTGAGCTTCCTCTTGGCCTCAGACAGCAGTGAGGGATTGTAAGCATTTTGTCCAGCTATGGTTTCCCCTACACCCAAGCAAGGATGTCACAGTTTTTGGTTAAATGAGCCTAGAGCTGGTGAGTTACCAGGCGTCTTATGACAGGTAATTCTGGTAAAGACAAATCCTTTGCCCAGGCTTCTGTGATCTTTATGCCGATCCTGTCTTTCTTCCTGACAGACAATATGCTCTGTTCCTTTCTTACTTCCATCCAGATCGGACAGATCAATGTCCAGCCGTGATTCTGTAGTCCTGGTCTGGTCAGCACTGACCTCACAGGAAGCTTGTATGGGGAGGGTTCTGACACTCCCGGAGGAGAGGAAGCAGAGGGTGCCAGAGAGGGAAGCCAGAGGGCAGGCCTGATGGATGAGCCTGGGAGGAGAGGCCAGGGGAGGTGAAGGAACACTGCAATGCCTGAGGAGGAGGGGAACCCAACAGATCTCCAGAAAATAACTAGAAATCAAGTCTGGGGGCACCTGAGTGGCTCAGTCATGATCCTGGGATCCTGGGATGGAGCCCTACATTGGGCTCTCTGCTCACTGGGGAGCCTGCTTCTCTCTCTGCCCTTTCTTCCACTTGTGCTCTCTCTCTCAAATAAATTTAAAAAAAATTTTTTTTTGTTTTTATTTGTATTGAAGTTTGATTTGCCAACATGTAGTATAACAAAATCTTAAAAAGAAAAGAAACCAAGTCTGTGGCCTCTCATCCTCCTTCTCTTTATTCCCTTCTTATTTTTTCTGGAAAGAGCATTTGGCTGTCAGTTTCCTCTGGCTCTCCTTACTGCCTCTCTGACTTCTTAAAGATCAGCCCCAGGCTCACCTCCTCCAGGCAGCCTTCTCTGAATTTGCCTTGTCTGTACTGGGGCTTCTCTGCCTTGGAGTGTCAGTGATGCTGTTCAGTGGTTATGAGCATCCAGTTCCCTTGCTCTCCAATGTCATTCATCTCTGCGTCCTCAGTGCTCAGTGCTCTGCCTGGCTCAAGTGAGCCTCTGCAGAAGGCGAGCCCTCGCATGGTCTGTGTCTGTCTCCAGCTCCGTTTCACTCCTCCACTGGTGCTGTCCTAGTTCACACTCACACCATCTCCTGTCCAGGCAGCTCCCATGGTCCTCCACTCCCCCAGCCCTTTTCCCTGTCTCCACCCAGCCAGTGTGTGCTTACCTATCACCAAAGGGACATCTCAAAGGAAGCAGAAAGACCTGGGTTCAAATCCCAGCCCTACCACAGTCTCTAGCTATGTGACTTTCATTAAGTATTCTTTTCTTTTTTAAAAAAGATTTTATTTATTTATTCATGAGAGACACAGAGAGAGGCAGAGACACAGGCAGAGGGAGAAGCAGGCTCCACGCAGCGAGCCCAATGCGGAACTCAATCCTAGGACCCTGGAATCATACCCTGATTCAAAGGCAGATGCTCAAATACTGAGCCGCCCAGGCATTTTCTGGACAACCACAAACAGATACAGTATGGAATATTCCTTATTCCTTTAGCCCAGGCAGCTTTGTTGAGCCTAGTGTCAATGGACAGATCTGGAGTCCCCATCTCCTTCATGGCAAATCTCCAGATCTCTTTGAGTGCCTGAGGGGGACAAGTTCCTTGAAACTCACTCCGTGGACGTGCCTGTGAATGTTGATGGTGTAATCTCTGGTCACTACCTCGTTGATGGCAGAATGGCCCTGCTTCGTCTCGCCGCACTTCTTTGCAGGAGCCATTCTGCCAGGCCCTGGATGGAAAGGAAGCTGTCGTTGTTTTTAATATAAACTTATACTGAGGTAACTATACATTCACATGTGGTTGTAAGAAATAATACAGAGATCCCATGTACTGTTTATACAATTTCCCCCTAAAGGTAGCATTTTGCAAAACTATAGTGTAGTATCATAAACATGATATTGATATTGCTACAATCCCCAAATCTTCAGATTTCACTAGTTTTTACTTTTACCCATTTGTGTGTGTATTCAGCGTCATAAAATTTTATCACGTGTATAGGTTTGTTTATTCATGACCAGAGTCAAAATACAGAACGGTTCTATCTTTATGACCACATCCACCTCCCTTCTTCATCCCATCTCTAGCTCCAGCTGACCACCAATCTGTTCTCCATCCCTGTAATTTTATCATTTTAAGCATGTTATATAAATGGAATCATACAGTATGTAATTTTTGGAGATTTGCTTTTTTTCATTCAGCATAATTCCCTTGAGACCCATCCAAGTTGTTGCATGTGTCAATAGTTGTTTCCTTCTTATTGCTGAGTAATATATTCATGGTATGGATAAACCACAGTTTGTTTAATCATTCATCCATCGAAGGGTATCTGGGCTCTTTCCAGTTTTTGACTATTATGAATAAAGCTGCTTTGTACACTTGGATACGGGTTTTTACATGCACATAAGTTTCTACTTCTCTGAATAAATGCTCAAGAATGCAATTGCTGGGTTGTACATTAGTTGTATGGTTAATTTTATATAAAACTGCCAAACTGTTTTTCAGAGGGCCTACAACATTTTACATTTCTACGAGTAATGTAAGAGTGCTACAGTTTCTCCACAGCCTCACCAGCGTATGGTGTTTTTACCATCACTGTTTTTAATTTTCACCATTCTGATAGATATGTAGTGATTATCTTGTTATGGGTTTTAATTGTATTTCCCTAATAACTAATGATGTTGAACATATTTTCATGTGATTATTTGTCATCTGTATATGCTCTTCAGTGTGATGTCTGTTCATATCCTTTGCCCATTTTCTAATTAAATTGTGGATTTTTGCTGGTAGGTTTTAAGAGCTTTCTGTGTTCTAGATATTAGTTCTTTATAAGATATGTGGTTTGCAAACATTTTTCCCCAGTATGTATCTTACCTTCTCATCCACATACAGCAAAAGAGTTTGTTTTGAATATGGTTCAGTGTGTAGATTTCTTCTTTTGTGAGTCATTCATTTGGTGTCAAATCTAAGAACTATTCCTCTATTCTTATATCCTGATGATTTTTCTCTATGTTTTATTTCAAAAAGTTTTATGGTTTTACATTTAACTCAGATTCATTTTGAGTTAACTTTTGTATAAAATGTAAGGTTTAGCTCAAGCTTCATCTTGTAATTTTGTTCATTTGAATTTCTCTATTTCTCTTTTCAGTTTTATCAATTTTGCTTTATGTATTTTGGTGCTCTGTTGTTTGGTATATACAAATTTAGTTTCGTTATATATTTCTGGTAGATTGTTATCTTTATCACTATATAACATCCATCTTATCTCTTACTTTTATTTGTGCTGAAGGCTACTTTATCAGAAATTAATATAGTCACTATTTTTTATTAATATTTGCGTGGCATATTTTTCTATCATTTAACTTTCAATCTGTCTATGTCATTGCAATTTAAATTCATTTCTTAGAAACATCATTTGCTTGAGTTATTATTTTATTCACTCTGCCAGTCTCTCTTTTGGTTAGTGTGTTTATACCATTTATATTCAAGGTAAGTATTGATAAATTAACACTTAAATCTTCTATCATTTTATTATTTATTTTCTCTTTGTTTCTTATGGTCTTGATGTTTCTGTTAGGTATTTTAGGATAAGATTTACATTTAAATTGGTGGACTTTGAATAAGACAATTGCCCTCCATAATGTGGGTTGACCTCATCCAGTTAGTTGAAGGCCTTAATAGAACAAAAACCTGACCTCCCTAAGAAAGAGGGAATTCTGCAGCAGGCCTTCAGACTTGAACTACAACATTGGCTCATCCTGTGTCTCGGCCTGCCAGCCTACCCTGCAGGTTTTGAACTGGAATAGACATACTACCTGTTTATCATTCATTACTTGATGGTTGTTTAAGGTGTTCAAACTTGTTTTCTCAAATTTCTCATGTTATTCCTTTTTTGACCTATTGACTGTTTAGGGATATGTTGGTTAATTTAGACAAACTTGGGGATTTCCAAAATTTTTTTCTAATTTCATTCCTTTGAAGTTGAGAAAATAAATATGATTGCAAGCCTTTTAAGTTTATGAAGACTTATTTTGTGGGCTGCATATGGAGAGTAATTCATATGCATTTATATGATTTATATTGCTTTTTCGAGTTTTATATAAACTCGAATTTATTTGGTTTATAGAGTTATTCACATGTTCTATTTTGTTGTTAAACAGTTGTTCTATTCTTTATTGATATTGGGGTATTGAAGTCTTTAACTATTATTTTTAAAGAATTGTCCAGTTTTCTCTTCAATTCTGTCAGTTTTTGCTTCACATATTTTGAGTCTCTGTTGTTACATGCATATATGTTTACAATCATTATATTTTCTGGATGGATTAACCCTGATATTATTATAAGGTCTTTCATTGTATCTAGTAATGATTTTGTCTTAAATGTCCTAAAGTTCTCTTTTGTGTGCTCTTTGCATGGTATATCTTTTTCTATTCTTTATTTGTGTCTCTGAATATAAAATGTGTCTCTTTTAGACAGTACATAGTTGGATAATTTTTAATACATTCTTCCAATCTCTGTCTTTTGATTGGGGTATTTAATCCATTTATAAGTAATATAATTACTTATGAGGTGGGATTCAAGTTTGAAATTTTTTTTATCTATATCCTATATCTTCTGTTGTTGTTTCACTGTCTCTTGATTTCTCACTCTTCGTGGTGTTAAACAGGCAGTTCCTAGTGTAGCAGTTTAATTCCTCTGTTATTTCTTTCCTGGACTTTTGTAAGTTATCTTCTTAGTCATTGCCCTGGAGATTGCAAGTATCATTTTGAAGTGCATAAAACTTTGTTCCACTATTTCTTCATTCCCTCCCTCATCCTTGCTATTATTTTCATAAAAATTATATTTTATATGTTTATGTAAGTTTGTATTTATGTATGTTTTGTATGTTTAAATACAAAGTTACATTTTTATATGTATAAAATACAGTTTTATAGTCATTTTAATGCAATATTTTAAGATAGACAAAAAGAGATTTACAGACAGAAACATATTTATATTGTCTTTCATATTGCATGGTTGTTTTTACTGCTGCTTTTTGCCTTTGTGTGGATTCTCTCTAGTGTCCTTTCATTTTAGCCTAAGAAAATCTGTTAATTTTTGGGAGGTTTTTTTGGTGTTTTTGAAGGTCTGCTAGCAACTAAATCTCGTTTTTATTTATCTGGAAATGCTTTAATTTCTCTTTCATTTTTTTTTTTTTAATTTATGATAGTCACACACACAGAGAGAGAGAGAGAGAGGCAGAGACACAGGCAGAGGGAGAAGCAGGCTCCATGCACCGGGAGCCCGACGTGGGATTCGATCCCGGGTCTCCAGGATCGCGCCCTGGGCCAAAGGCAGGCGCCAAACCGCTGCGCCACCCAGGGATCCCTCTCTTTCATTCTTGAAGGAGAGTTTAGCTAGATAAAGAATTTTTGCTTAATAGGTTTTTTTTTTTTTCAAAATTTTGAAGATGTCATCCCATTGTTTTCTGACCTCTGGTTTCTGATGAGAAGCCAGCTATTAATATTATTGAGTATTCCTTGTACTTAATAAGCTGCTTCTCTTTTATTGTTTTTAATACTTTGTTTTTGAATTTCATTAATTTGACTATGATATGTCTATGGTGGATCTTTTGGATTTTGTTCTATTTGGATATGTAGATTAATAGTTTTTTTTTACCAAATTTGAGAAACTTTCAGATATTTTATTAAATTTTTACTGTCTCTTTCCTTTCTCATCTCTGTCTGGGCCTCCTATTATGCATATGTTGGTACATTTACTGGTGTCCTACAGACCTCTGAGGTTCAATTCATTTTTCTTCATTATTTGTTCTTTCTAGAAACTTCTCAGCCTGGATTATCTTTATTGAACAATCTTTAAGTTTATGGATTCTTTCTTTTCCCAGCTCGAATATGTTCTTGAGTTCCTCTTGTGACTTTTAACTTAAACTCCAAAATTTATATATAAATGTATATATGTATAGCTATTGATATGGAATATATATATATATAGTGAATAGAATATATATATAGTGTATATATGTGTGTATATATATATATGTGTGTGTGTAATTTCTCTGTTTATTGACATTTTGTATTTGGTGAGACATGGTTGTAATACTTTTATTTTATTCTTTGTACATGCTTTTAGTTATTTGAACATTTGTGTAATAACTGATTTAAATTCTTTGCATAGTAAATACAAAATCTGTGCCCTCTGGAGGACATTTTCTGTTGCTAACTTTTTTTTTCTGTGTATGTGGCATATTTTCTTGCTTCTTTGTATATCTCATAATTTTTTTGTTATAAACTGGACCAGTGACTCCTTTTTTGAAAAAGGTTTTCTTTATTTATTCATGAGAGACACAGAGAGAGAAGCAGAGACATAGGCAGAAGAATAAGCAGGCTCCTTGCAGGAAGCCCAGTGCAGAGATTTCTCAGTCCCAGGACTACGGGATCACAACCTGAGCTGAAAGCAGATGCCAAACCACTGAGCCACCCACGCATCCCAGACTAGTGACTACTTGCCTCAGCTTTTCCTGTACATGTGTTCTGGCTTTTAGATCTACAGGAATATATCAGAGTTTTTCAAAATTCCCTATGGTAGTCTATTTGCCAGAATTTCTTTTTAAATTCCCAGTCAGGGTCTAGTTTTCCTAGAATGAAATCACAGCCTTAGGTAGCTGAGATCTTGCCAGCAGTTTGGTATTGGTTCAATACTGTACTGGGAGTAGATTTCCTTTTTGTCTTCACAATTTCTCACCCCCAACTGAGCTAAAATGAGGTCTGAGTCAAATCAAATAGCCACCACATTCTTTTTTTTTTTTTTTTGCCACCACATTCTGTAAATAGAAATTTGCCAGGGAGCTAAAAGTTCTGAGAAAATACTGACTGTTTTCTGGCAGACTACTCCTCTCTGCCTCCCTTGAGGACTTTCCCTCCCCTATCCTTCTGCTAGTAGTAAGTGTGCCTTTGGCCCTGTCCTAAACTAACTTTTCATCTCACTGGACCTAGTCTCTCTGAATCCACTCGTCCATTCATGGATCATGTATACTCCAATGACTCTGAAATGTAAATTTCTCTCCCAGTACTCTGAGGATTTAAGCTCTCAATTGGAAAGTTTCTCTTGAACATTCCTCTGGGAACAAAAAATATTTTAAGAACTGAACTTACTCTCTTCCAAGCCCTGATTCCTGAAATGGCCCATCTTCCTTTTTCTTATATTAAAGACAGGAATCTTTACAAAGAAGTTGAAGTGAGTTTCCTTATGCTTTTTCTTCCCACATCTCTGTCACTCCACATCCACATAGTTAAGGTTCCAAGCAGTTCTTCCCGTACACTCTGTCACTCTGTCCCAGGTTTCCTTTCCCTACTATCCACACTCTCATTGCCCAGCTTAGGCCACTGGCCTCAATTTTCCAGGGTGGAATAGAGATATCCCTAGCACATACACCTGTGGTGCTCTGTAATTAATCTATTCAGAGCTCTTACCACTCTGAATTCTAGTTGTCCTTTGCTGATCTATCTTCCACCCCATACCATAATCTTCAGGAAAAGATTGGGTCTCATTTGTCTTCATTCCCTTGACTATGGTGCTTGGTAGACACTCAAAAATATATGTTGAGTAGGTAGCAGTGACTAAAACTAATGACAGTCAGATTGTAAATTTGGGTTATCTGGTGGGGGTGGGGAGTGGGGGGAGTGAGTGACAGTTAATAAAGACAATGAGTGACAATGAAAATGTCTCTGATTCTGATCAGAAAATGTAATCTGATCTGATTAATTAGATGTGCATTCCTGAGGTGTTTTACTAAACATTTATGAAAGACAGGGCTATGAAAACACCATGAAAAACTTGGCAATCATTCTCCACTCTGCAGCATAACTTTGTGGTTCAGATATAATTTAAAGAAAGATATGACTAGACAGCTCAGGATCACCATCTTTTTGGATTCCTAATTCTTGTTCCTTGGCTAGAAAGCCCACAGAGATTCTTTCAGTTTTCTTGAGAGTAGAAATGTGTTTCTTCCAGTTAATGGCAGGTCAAAGTATTTCTTTTTGAGATTTGAGAAAACTCTGTCTTAAAAGTACCCAGAAAAACAGATAACCTTGACCATTGGGAACTTTAAATTTGAATTTGAAATGAAGTCATTGGAAAATAAAACATTCAAAATGCAAGCACTTTTAAAAGGCATCTATCTGCACAATCTGCAATTTGCAGACAGACTCTCCCACAGCTTGCATCCAAATCTTGCTTTCCAGGGAGGCCTGAGAGTAATGTATTTATTTATCCTGACCATACTGAGTCAGATAGTGTCCTACTAAAATTCACATCGAGCTTAATAAATAGAATATCACTCTTACTTTTGAAGATCCCAAGTGTCCCTCCTCTACAACCAGAAAAACAATTTTAAAGGAAGAAATCTCTGCAGAAATGCTAGCTATGAGCAAGGTCTCTCCTCCCTGCCATTCCTTAAGGCATCCAAAAACCAGCTATTCCTTCCTACTTTCTATCACTTAGAGTTAAAGTAGATGGCCTGGATTTGGCCAACCTGTTATTTTCATTTAGTACATTGAATCTTGAGAGAGTGACACAAACACTCAGGGACACTTGAGAAAATATTCAGGATAGCCAAAGGCCCAGGGATGTCATCTGAAAAAGGGCTTTCATGGCTGATATATTTCCTGTTATTTAGCTTCCCTTGGTTCCAGTCTCAGTTCTCCAAATCTGCTCACCAGCTTTTCCATGAATTCTGGGAGTATCTCTATATATATCCAACAAATTCTTCTGTTGCTTATGCTACTCAGAATCAGTATTTGTTACTTGTAACTAAACCTCTGCTCCTGTGCTCTCTCATAGTGGAAAATCCATTGCAACATGGCAGCTCCTGTCTGACATATCTCTGAGTTCCAGCACCTAGCCTAGCCCTGAACCAACCCCAGAGTCAGCACCAGGAAATAGCTGTTGGCCAAATGATGCCTTAGCATTAAAAGAAAAAAGTCTTGGGACGTAGACTGAAGGAATTTGTAGAAAACTTCCCAGCTCCAGGAACTCTGCCTGTCATGAGACGCCATTATGTCTATTGATTTGGATTCTCTGGCTTGGGACGAGGAACACACGTCACTTGTCTTTCTCCTTAGTAATACCAAACAGCTGCTCTGAAGTGAACACCATATGAAGTGCTTATAACCCACTTCTCTACGTAAATGGAATAAAGATGACTTTCCCTTTCATAAACCATGGTTAGGAAAAGAGCCAAAAGATCATTGTCTTCTCTCTGCTCTAGCAAGTCTCTGGGATCCTACACAGTAAAGCAAGGGCACATATTCCCTGAGTAGCACCAGCCCCATTCTAGGCAGCTGCCATTTCTCTACCTCTAGAGCTGCAAGGTCAGGTGCCATCAGGTTTGAAGCCCTCTGCCCCTCTGCAGAGGTAGGCCAGTCCCATCCTGCCAATTAATCCTTCCAAGAAGTGTTTACTGAAGGCTGAGGTCGAGCTGGGGATCTGTAGTCTAATGAGTGCAACAGACATAAGAACACATTTGCCCAACAGATGGACAAGGCTTTCGTTTGATGTTTGCTTACACTAAGTGAATAAAGAGGAGCACAATGGAGGTGCTAGAAGGAGTCAGAGAAGATCCACTGCAGAGGTGTTCCTGAAGCTAGGTCCTGATGTCAGATTAGGACCAATGGGCAATGCAGGATGGATGTTTCAGATTGAAATACCACTTGAGCAAAGACACAATGGCCTGAAGGTACAAACAGGAGTCAAGGTGGGAGGACAGAATTGCAAGTTGTCTAAAATTACAGCAAAGCTTCTCTGCGTGGGCCAGGAGTGGGGCCTCCTTTATGGGAGACCTGGGGGACCTAGGCTGAGTCACTCTCCATTTGGAAACACTGGAGTAGAAGGACCTCTTGCCCTGGAGAGTATCTTCAACATGGGGGCCATGACTCTAGCTGGTCCTTGAGGATTTCCCACAAGCTTGGACACAGGCCCTTTCTTCCTTTACAGGGCAGGGGCTGGGACAAGTGAAATGTCCAATGAAGAATCATCAGGCACTGTGGCCCTCAGCCTGGCCACAGAGCTCCATCAATTTATTCAACCAACATTTATTGGTTATCTATGGTATACTGTGCCAAGGGTAGGTGGTCTAAAAGTAACAGGTACACCTTGTTTACAGCAATGCCACTAAACACATGCAACCACTAGAAATGATACAGAAAGAGTATTTAATGATTTAGAGAAAGGATATATTCTATAGGAAAAGGAAGTTACAAATATGTTATTCACAGAATAATGGTATTTTCTTTTTTTAATATTTTATTTATTTATTTGAGAGAGAGAGTTGTGGGTGCACACATGTGAGTGGGAGGGGGGACAGAGGGAGAGAGAGAGAGAGAGAATCTCAAGCAGATTCTGCACTGAGTGCAGATTCTGCACAGAGCCCGACATGAAGCTCGATCTCAAAACCCTGAGATCATGACTTTAGCCAAAATCAAGAGCCAGGCACTTAAGGGACTAAGGCACCCAGGCACCCTGAATAATGGTATTTTCTATAAGAGAAAAACTTCCTTTCAGCAGAGAGATTGGAAGGATGTGTTCATAATATCAATACACACAATTGAATATCAATTCAAAATACAATATATGCATTTTCTCTGAGTGGTAGGATTACAGTTAATTTATAATTTCTTCATTATTACTATTTTCCAGATTCTCTATAATGCACATGTATAATTTTGAATCTGGGAAAAAAGGAAAGAAAAATTTTATGTACAACGAAAAGCACAGCTCTTGTGTTCCTAGAGATGCTCACAGGCGGCACAGGACTCAATCATGCCCACATAGAAGTGGGTTGATGGTGGATGTTAGGAGACTCTGGGTCCTATTTCAACTTATTATTTTAGCAGGCAGTTATCTTGTTTAGCTTTAGCACGCAGCTACTGGCCTATTTTGTGGGCTGTGATTCCAGTGACAGTTTAATTGTGAGGGCTCTTGCTGTTTCATTATGGCCTGCTTATTTATCTGGTGCTTCTGGGGCTCCCCTGAGCCCTGCTGGTGCCACCTGAGGAGATAGGTGTGGTTCCAGATGGGGCACCAGTGTGGCAGGTAGGGGGATTCATGTCAAAGGGGAGAAGAGGTTTCTCTGGTTGGGTGTTTATTGTGACAAGGTTCCCTTATTGTTTCTTTGGTGTTGAGTTTAATAAGTTCTTTATAGATTTTGGAAACTAGCCCTTTATCTGATATGTCATTTGCAAATATCTTCTCCCATTCTGTAGGTTGTCTTTGAGTTTTGTTGACTGTATCCTTTGCTGTGCAAAAGCTTCTTATCTTCATGAAGTCCCAATAGTTCATTTTTGCTTTTGTTTCTTTTGCCTTCGTGGATGTATCTTGCAAGAAGTTACTGTGGCCAAGTTCAAAAAGGGTGTTGCCTGTGTTCTCCTCTAGGATTTTGATGGAATCTTGTCTCACATTTAGATCTCTCATCCATTTTGAGTTTATCTTTGTGTATGGTGAAAGAGAGTGGTCCAGTTTCATTCTTCTGCATGTGGATGTCCAATTTTCCCAGCACCATTTATTGAAGAGACTGTCTTTCTTCCAATGCATAGTCTTTCCTCCTTTATCGAATATTAGATGACCGTACATTTCAGGGTCCACTTCTGGGTTCTCTATTCTGTTCCATTGATCTATGTGTCTGTTTTTGTGCCAGTACCACACTGTCTTGATGACCACAGCTTTGTAGTACAACCTGAAATCTGGCTTTGTGATGCCCCCAGCTATGGTTTTATTTTTATTAAACTCAACACCAAAGAAACAAACAATCCAATCATGAAATGGGCAAAAGACATGAAGAGAAATCTCACAGAGGAAGACATGGACATGGCCAACAAGCACATGAGAAAATGCTCTGCATCACTTGCCATCAGGGAAATACAAATCAAAACCACAATGAGATACCACCTCACACCAGTGAGAATGGGGAAAATTAACAAGGCAAGAAACAACAAATGTTGGAGAGGATGCGGAGAAAAGGGAACCCTCTTACACTGTTGGTGGGAATGTGAACTGGTGCAGCCACTCTGGAAAACTGTGTGGAGGTTCCTCAAAGAGTTAAAAATAGACCTGCCCTACGACCCAGCAATTGCACTGTTGGGGATTTACCCCAAAGATTCAGATGCAATGAAACGTCGGGACACCTGCACCCCGATGTTTCTATCAGCAATGGCCACAATAGCCAAACTGTGGAAGGAGCCTCGGTGTCCATCGAAAGATGAATGGATAAAGAAGATGTGGTCTATGTATACAATGGAATATTACTCAGCAATTAGAAACGACAAATACCCACCATTTGCTTCAACGTGGATGGAACTGGAGGGTATTATGCTGAGTGAAATAAGTCAATCGGAGAAGGACAAACAGTGTATGTTCTCATTCATTTGGGGAATATGAATAATAGTGAAAGGGGATATAAAGGAAGGGAGAAGAAATGTTGGGAAATATCAGGAAGGGAGACAGAACATAAAGACTCCTAACTCGGGGAAACGGACTAGGGGTGGTGGAAGGGGAGGAGGGCGGGTGTTGGAGGGGAATGGGTGACGGGCACTGAGGTGGACACTTGATGGGATGAGCACTGGGTGTTTTTCTGTATGTTGGTAAATTGAACACCAATAAAAATTAATTTAAAAAAAAAAAAAAGGTTCCCTTATTGTGATGGTGACCCACCCCCCAACCCTAGGGTCTCTAGTGGGAGAACAGGATCTCAGCCCTGTGGGGACAAAGAAGCTGACTGGGGGTGGGGAGGGAGTCCCTCTTGCCTGAGCCACCAGGTCCAGGAAGCCTCTCAGTGGAGGAACTACCTCTCAAGCCTAGGTAGAGAGCTCTGCCCTTGGCTCTTTATGGGGAATGGGGTTCTCCAATTGATCCCCCTAGCGTGTAGTGTTCTAGGAACTCTCATCCATACAGGGAAGGAAGAGCCTACAGGTGTCTCCTACAGTAAGTGGGCGTGGGAAACACCGGCTCTATGTCTCCTTCTTCTCCTGGCAGGGGTGGGGAGCAAAGAGATGGCGTCGCTGTGTCCTTCAGGCATCTGGGGCCAGATGCAGGAGACCAGTTCTCCTTCCTACCACCTGTCAGAGTTCTGGGTGACTGCCTGCCCCGGGGGTTCTGGCCGGAAGCCAGCTGGAGCAGACAGGAGCAGGGAGAGCGGGACCTTTGTCATCTCCGCAACACAAGGCCCTTGTCGGTCTCCTTCACTTCCTCTCTCTCCTCCATCCTTTACACTCTCTGTTGAGGTATAATTCACGTACTATAAAAGTCACCATCTCACGTGTCCAGTTTGGTGATCTTAGCACAGGCACCAGCTATGCAGCCAGCATGACTAGGAGCTCCGGGCACCGGGATGGCCCAGAAGGAACTCCGCCCTCCCCTGCCCCTCCTGCCAGCCCCTGACAACCGCTCATCTACCTTCTGTCTACAGGAATTTGTCTTTGCTGGACACTTCACAGAAATGGAATCGTACAGTAAATGGTGCTTTATGACCGGCTTCTTTGGCTTTGCGAGTCGTCAAGATTCACCCATGTCGTATGTAGTATTTTATTCTTTTTATTTGCGAATAAGATTCCATTAAATAGATTCTGTTTAGTGTACCCTTTAAACACTTGAATACAGACATTGTTTCCACTTTGGGCTGTGATGAATAATGCTGCCATGGACATTCACGCACAAGTTTTTGTGTGAACGTGTATTTTTATTGTTCTTGGTTTTGTGCCTAGAAGTGGAGTTGTTGGCACATATGGATGCGGTTCTGACATATGCTACAACAGGGGTCAACCTCGGAAGCATGATACTAATTGCAAGAAGCCAGCCACAAAGGACCACATGTTGCATGATTCCATCTAAATGAATGTCCACAACAGGAAAATCCATTGGAGACCGAATGCTAGATTCGTGGTTGCCTAACGATGGTGTCTTGGCTGGGGAAGAGGGGTGACGTCTAATGTGTTTCAGGTTTGAGAGGACATGAGGAAAACATTCTAAAGTTGACTGTAAGAATGGTCGCACATTTCTGAGAATACACTAAAAACCCTTGACTTGTACACTTTAGATAGGTGACTTGTATGGAATGTGAATTATTATCACAGTTAAGGCTGTTCTTTAAAACCAGAGAGGGAAGGAAGGAGGAAGAGAGTAGGGGGATAGGGCTGGGGCCCCTACCTCTTTGTCCCCCAGGGCGAGAGGTCAGTGTTTCCGGGAGCCACAAAGCTCCAGCCCTAATGTGTCATCTGAAGCAAGGGCCGCTGTAAATCACCGGCCCACTGAGGAATGGCTCTGTAAACACGCGCCAGCAGCCTGGCTACATAGTGATTACCTCTTTATTGACCCTCGGATACCTTCTGGGGATTGAGTCGCTTGGAACTTCTATGTGCCTTCTGAGTCCCCCTGTGCAAGTCGGAGCCCCTGTTTCCCAGCCAGGGAATCCCAGCGACCCCAACCCCTGTGCTGTAAGTGTCAGAATGATAAAGAGGGGCCAGATCACCCATAGGAAATGGTGGGAACCTTACCTCCAAAACGGAGGCAACAGGACTGGGCAGTGTTCTGGGGAATTCCTCAGAGCTGCTCTCCCACAAGTACCCATGGGTTAGGTAACAGAAGAGGGGGCAACCAGAGATTAGACTGGGGAGCTCTGGCTTTTCCAAAACCCTTCTGTCCTGGTGGCTTGCGCCAAGTTTGATCAGTTTTATTAGATTGAAGTTTCAAGATACATACAGAGTAAGGAAGGGACGTGCACTTCTTCATAGAGGGAATGTTGGTGGCATTGAGCTAATGCAGTAGCTTACACCAGGTGAAGGCCAGAGTGGGCCTCAGGGCCCCCTAAGAGCAGCAGAATGTCACACAGCCTGTGGGTTTGGGAGCCTGCCCTGGCCACAGTAACCTCTTCAGATACCAGCCATGCACTCTGCACTCATTAGCTTAAACAAAGCAATTACAGATAGACATATATAGTGATGGTTCTCAGTTCAAAGAGAAATGATTTAGAACCACCTGGTCCTTTGAATTCAGGAGATTGCTCCTGCTTGTCAATTTTAGAAGGGCGGGAAGAGACGAAAAGGAGAGTATATCCTGGGAAATATTTTGGAATCTGCAAAGCACTAGGCAAACACCATCTTACCTTTATGCTCAGGTTTCTTACTCAGGGACCCATCTGAAGACATAGCAGGAGAGGCCCAAGAGCCCTTGCTCTGCCTGTCCTCCAGAGAGCAGCAGAGCAACCATACCAGCTCCCCACTCTTACAGCCCTGACTTCACACAGGCCTCATGTTCACACGCCGCTGTGCCAGGAATTGCCCTTGTTAGGGAGAATTTAGCAGTTTTCAGAATCCCGTGTGCCTACTCTTTCCTCTGGTGGCACAACAGATCGGTGGGGCTGGAAGGGCAGGGATAAGCATCTCCAGGTACGAAGGAAAGAAATGAGGGCTCAGAGGGATCAGGATCCTAAGTGCTTCATCCTCACAATCTGGTGTCATGGGGAGGGTCAAAGGTGGTGGCTTGTCAGAGAGGCCCAGCTTCCCTCAGCCCAAATGCTGATGTCATTACCCAAACACCCCTGTGGTTCTTAGCCTCTTAGCTCTCATAACTGTAATCTGACTATACTGGAACCAGGCCTACGGGGATCCAGAAGCTCCCCATGCCCGGATCCTAACTGGCCCCCTGAGGGAGCCTTGGCATCCCATCACACAGGAACCGGACCGCACATAAGCAGTGCTGCAGGGGCCCTCAGTGTCCTGAAGCTTGTGGCCAAAACGTCCATTAAGACGTGTAGAGGTACTTCTTTCCACAAAGAGGAGACCCAAATATTTTTTCGAAGCTTTCGTGCCTCTTTCAATTTCCCACTTTTGAAAGAAACATGGATCCAGAGAAATACCTCTCTATTATAAGGGAAAAAAGAGATAATACAAGTATAATGATAGGCAAACAGTGACCCTCTGCTCCTCACCTGTGGATGTGAAGGGGAGCCATGGGGCAAATAGGATTGAAGTGGGGGCTGCTTCTCACCTCCATGCCATTGTCCCCAGTGGAAAGTGTGTCTGGTTTCACAAGATGTTCTGAGTTCCCAGGGAACGTGGAAATGTGCGCTTTTATATGCCACCTCCCCGTTCTCATATGGAATACAAATCTCGTCTTCCTCTAAAGCTCCATGAAGACGAGCTATGCAAAGTGCATTGGGGGCCTTTTTTTTTTTTTATTAATATGGAACACTTGATGAACTTGCATGCCATCCTTAGGTGGGGGCTGTGCTAACCTTCTCTGTATTGTTTCAATTTTAGTATATGTACTACTGAAACAAGCACCTTGGTATCCAAATCTGACCTCCAAGTTTGGACGTCTTGCTCACGTTTTATACAGGAAGTTGACTCACCCTCTGCATATGTGCCCCAAAGACCTGAGAGGGAGCACAAAGAGGTTCCCAAGTGCTGTCCTACCTGAGAGCATTCAGGGGACACCCCACTCTCTCCAACTCTGAGGATCAACCACACAAGCATATACTGAGCCTGATTGGTTTTATTCTTAGGAAATAAAGGTGGATTAATTGACCACACGGTTCTACATTTTTGGTTTTATGATAAGGTGGAAAATCAGCTCCTCATTCCAAAAGAGTAGAGAATGATTTAGTGAATTTTGTTCAAAAGCCTTGCCCTATTAAGTTGAGGATATGGCTTCAACCATCAATATTGGTTAGCAAAAAGTGTAGATGTGGCCCCTGAGAATCCCAAGTTCAAGGGCTTATAGCTTAATATAAACAGGCTGTGAACTTTTGACTAAAACAGGTAAAGTAATGACAAACAAACCATGATGAAATGAAAACTAATCAGAGGAGAATAATTGTCTCAATTTTTTCGAGAAGCCCCACTAATCCTAAAGGATATGATCTCACCTTCTAGCCACGCAGCTGCCGTCCTCACAGGGCAGCTGTGGACAGGCTGACATCCTGGGCTGTGTGTGCACCTTTGCTCCCTGCCCCAGCCACCTGGGGGGAAAGCTTGGCCAGCGTCTTCCTCCCTCACAGCCTCTCTCACGGTCCTCTCCTTTTCTCTCCTGACCAACGAGCCCCATGCTTCAAGCTCTCCTTGGTATGCTCATGCACACCTGTATTTTTCCTCCTTGTTCACATCATCACAGAATTTAAAAGAAAGCATTTGAGGAAATTACAACAACTGACAAAAATGAAGTTGAACAAATTCACTGCCACCTTCCTTCAGTATATTCCCCACACAGCAGCCGGTGATCCATTAAAATTCAAAGATTCTATCAAACCTTTGCTCCAGGCCTGCAGTGGCTCTCTATTTCTCCAGTGAATGCCATGGTCCTTCAAATGACTTCCAAGTGTTGCTATTATTTGCTCCCTACCTTCCCTCAACTCACATCTATGGTCTCCCCTCCTCCTGCTCTCTCCCTCCGCCATTCATTCAGTCAGCCACACTGGCTCCTCAAGCACACCAGGTCCACCCCCTACCCCAGGGAATTTTGCACTTGCTGCTCCTTCTGCCTGGAATCACTTCCTCTGATAGCCATATCCCTAAGCTACATGACTTACTCCCTCACTTCCTTCAGATCTTTATTCAAACGACATCTCATTGTGGTTCTGATTTGCATTTGTCCAATGATTACTGATGCTGAGCACCTTATTAGATACTTCTGGGCCATTTGTATGTCTTCTTCAGAAAAAAATGTCCATTCAGGTCCTTTGCCCATTTTTAATAATAGTATTTGTTTTTTTGCTATTGAGTTTTCATAGAAACAGAGAAGAGAGTGGTGGTTGCCAGGGGTGGAGGGTAGGGGAAATAGAGAGAGGCAGATCAAAGAATAGAAACTTCTAGTTACAAAAAGAAGAAGAAGAAGAAGAAGAAGAAGAAGAAGAAGAAGAAGAAGAAAAAGAAGAAGAAGAAGAAGAAGAAAAAGAAACTTCTAGTTACAAAAGAAATAAATTCTGAAGATCTAATGTACAACATGGTGACTATAGCTTATAATGTGGTTTGTATACTTTAAAGTTGCTGAAAGTAGACCTTAAGAGTTCTCACCCAAAAAAGAAGAAAGAAAAGAAAGAAGAAAGAAAGAAAGAAAGAGAAAGAAAGAGAAAGAAAAAAGGAGTTAGCGATGTAAGATGATGGGTATGCCAATTATGTGGATCTCTGTAATCACTCCACAGTGTATATGTATATCATACCATCACATCATACACTTTAAATATATACAAGTATATCTGTCAATTATTCCTCAAAAGTTGAAGGGAAAATGTCACCTCCCTGAGACTGTCCCTGGCTGCAGTATCTCGCATTGGAGTTACTGTCCCCAGCTCCACCACCCCTCCCTGGGCTCCCTCTGGCTCTGCTAGCCCTCAGGCATCACTCCTTTTCTGAGGTGCAGTCTGTTTTACATATTACCTTGTCTGTTAACCACTTACCTGACAGCAAGGATTTTGTTCTCTTTACTTGACCCATGCTTGACTCCCAATAAATGTTGAAAATCTTATTCCTTTAAAAAAAATCACAGAATAAAAATAATATCTACTCCCTGGTAAGAGGACATGGAGAAAGCTCTGCTCCCATACTCTGTGCTGTGTGGGGACCTGGGCAGGTCCTTTGTCACTGAGTCTTGGTCCCCTCTATAAAATAGGCACAATTATACCTGCCTGTCTTAACTCACAGGATGTTTGTGAGATACCCATGAAAGAACAGTGCCAAAAGTCCTCCAAACACTGCCCAGTGTCCCTGGGGCACGGGCAAATTTGCCCCATTGAGAACCACTGCTCTATATGGATCTGTTAGTTGTTGTAAAAACAATAATATCCACTCCTTAAATTCTTTAACTGGGGTGCTTCCCGACAAAATTAAAAACTTGCTTTCCTCTCTGGTCGATTAAATTGTGTTCTTGTGAGAATGCACTAGAAACTTGCCATGCCCCAGGCAAGCCCTTAGACTACTCCAGCCTTGCCTGTCTCTAGGATGCTCTTTCCTCCAGCTGGAGGGCAGTAAAATGTTTTCAGAGTTTATGTCTCAATTCAGAGCCTGAATGAGATCCCCAAAGTACTGGGGAGTCCATGCAATGTTTCAAAGAAGGATCTGGTAGTAAGTCTTTGGGCGGGAAGCACTTCCCTTCTGCATCAGTGACCATAACCATGCCCTTTGGGAAAAGCTCCAGGTGTGGGGAGGATGCAGTTATGAACAGGCTGACAGCTGCTCGAATGTATTTAATGCAGTCCAAGTGGCCCCTTTGGGAGGCCTGGCTTTGAGGGGTACCTCTCAGAGGGAAGGGAAGTCTTCTCAAGGATAATAACCACCCCAAATTTAACACAATGCACTCCAATGTGCAAAGAAAATGTTGCTTTTTTGTTTAAATGATCCTATACCTGTTTTTATCTTCTACCTGGATCCCCGCCCACAGTGAGTGGAGCAAAGACACCTTTTCAGGAAACAGCATCTCGATGCGTTTCTGACTTAAACAGTCTCTTTCTAATAGTTCCAAGAGCAGCTGTCCACTTGGGTAGTCACTCAAGTGACTCTTTCCAAATGGTGATCCGAGTGTGAGTGAAAGGCCTGGGATGAGGGAAGCAGCAGCCCATGGAGGGTCAAGGAGCTGCTGGCTCTGCTGGTCACCACCACTGGATTCCACTCTGTGAGGTCTGCTCTGGTCTGTGGCAAGTGTGCTGAGGCCCATGGCTGCTCCCACAGCAGGGAAGGCACCATCTGCTGCTGCTGCCACTGGCCCAGCCTAGGCCTCTGGCCTGTGTCATCCTCAGTGCCTCTCTCCTCCCAATACTAGATTGTTGTTAGTCCACACTGAACTTCACATACTTTTATGGGGCAAGCGGGAACTCCTGGACCCCATGCATGCCTGGCCTAGTTTGTAGGGAGTCAGGAAGAAAGCTCAGGCCCAACCTTCTAGATAGCGGCCACTCTTCCCCAGCCTGAATTGTATCTGCTATCAAGCCAAGGTGGGGCTTCTCTCAAGAGCCTAGAATCTCATTCATTCATTTATTCATTCAACAAGTATCTATCCACTGATCACTTCTATGCCAGGCACTGTTGTGGGTGTGGAGATGGAGCAGCAAACAAAACAAAGTCTCCAGTGCAGAGGGGAAAAAAGACAGCGAGCAATCAAATGAAATACACAGTGCACCAGAGGGTGCTACATGTTGTTGAGAGATGTATATCCAGGAAGGTTGACTTCCTGGGAGTCATATACACTGGGAGAAGAGGGAGCTATCTTAAATGCAGTGAGAAGCCTTCTCTGATAAGGTGCTATGTGGAAAGATTTGAATGGAGAATCAGAAGGGGGGTGAGTCAGGAGACTATTTGCTGTTGGAATCCTCAGGCAAAGAGAATAGCAAGTACAAAAGTCCTGAAGCAAGAGTGTGCTTGGTGGATTTGCAAAACAACATGAAGTCTGGGGTGACCAGTCAGAAAAGGCTTTAGAAACACCCAGGTAGGGGCACCTGGGTGGCTCAGTGGTTGAGCATCTGCTTTCCACTCAGGGTGTGATCCCGGGGTCCTGGAACCGAGTCCCACATTGAGATTCCCCCACGGAGCCTGCTTCTCCCTCTGCCTATGTCTCTGCCTCTGTGTGTCTCTCATGAATAAATAAATAAAACCTCAAAAAAAGAGAAACACCTAGGTAGATGTGGGAGTGCCTCAAAACATTAAACAGCTCACTCCCCATTGTAATAGGCTCTAATTGGTCTCTTTTTCCTGACTCTTCTCTGACTCAAGAGCCAGCCTTGCTGTGATGATGGGCAGAGGAGCATCAGGCATCAGGTCTGGTTTCCTGGTTCTCCCTCTGTCTTGTTCCTTCGTACCTACAACCTCTGGCCCAGAAGCCATGGGGGGAGGGGGAGAGGAGGGGGGTTCTTTCAGTCATGTTGGAGAACTTCCCCACGGATATCTTGAGTTTTCTCTTTTCAGTATGACTTACAATAAAATTCTATGATCAGAGTCATGGCAAGTCTCACTCTTTATGTCTAAAATGAGAAGCTTGGGACTTTTGAAATCCCTACTTCCTTTTCCCAAAAAACCTGGCTTTGTCTCTGTGGGTCCACAGGGTCCCTGTGTAAGAATTCGAAAATGTAGCCAGCTCTCAGAGGATGCAGCCAGGCACCACTGTGTGCAGCTTGCCAAGCCAAGCCCAGGCTGCATTCTTGCCCCTTCCTCATAGCCCTCAGTTAGCAATCCTCTAGTCGACACCTGGTGTCAAGCCTGTTAACCCCTGAAGATTTGACAAAGTCATCTTTGAGACTCAATATTGATCAATGACTTAGATACCCTAGAAATATCAATTCTGAATTTCCCTGGGAGGGGCACCTGGGTGGCTCAGTCTGTGGAGCATCTGACTCTTGGTTTTTCGGCTGGGGTCATGATCTCAGGGTCATGAGCTAGAGTCCTGAGTGGGGCTCCACGCTCAGCAGGGAGTCTGCTCGAGATCCTCTTCCTCTGCACTTCCTCTCATGCTCATACACTCTCTCTCTCAAAATAAATAAAACCTTTAAAAAAATAAATTTCTCTTGGGTAACATGCATCACGGTGCATGTTGGAGGTAGAAGATGGCCAAAGAATGAGATTTTTTGGGGGGGCGGGAATGAAAACATTATTCCTATGACCAACATTTCCAAAAGAGCTTGCAGGATCCATTTGTGATCCTGAGAATAACTTTCCCTTTCCGTCACTCTCCTTTCATGACCAAGCCTAATGTGTACATTTGTAGGCTGGTTCCGGAAGTTAGCATTCAATGGAATAATGGATGTGGATGGGGAACAAGGTGTGTGGGTGGACCAAGTGAAGCCAGGCTTGGGCAGAGAGGGCGAGACTGAGGAGAGGAACAAGACTTAATGGGTTGCTATTCAATGAAGGCATTGGGCATCAAGAACTCAGGGGTTGAGATTCTCCTCTGCTTACAAAGTAATATGTTAGCCTGCCAGTTTCAAGGATGATGGCAAAAGACATGACATTCCTGAGTCAGAGAACCTTATCACTCACAACACAGCACATCAGCTTAGCTACATCAGGTCCCCTGGCGCCCAAATCCCGTAACAATGATGCAGAAGCATCCACATGGATATTGCACATACAGTGAGTTTGCTTTACAGCTGAGAAATCATGCACTCAAAGGATCTGAATCTTTTAAAAGGTGCAGTTAGCCCCTCTGTCTGAACTCTGCCCCAGAAGGAGTCAGTATCTTTGCTACACCAGACAATTAAGCAAGCCTGCCCTTTGATTTGGCGGAGATGCTACCTCTGTCTTTCCAGACTGTTCTTTACATAATCACTCTTGAAGAGATTCTAGGACAAAGGCAGCCAGTGTGTCTGCTCACAAAAAATGGGAAAGACACTTGGACAGTTGTCTCCCAGCATGGCAGGCCAGAGCTCAGTCTGTAATGTTGAGGGAGGATCAAGAATTGGCTACTGTCACCTCAGAGCTTCTGCTTTTGGTGAGAAAGGATGAAAAATATAAAGCTGAAGACTGTACTCATGTCACTCAAAGATAAGCTTGGCCTTTTTGTCTCTGGTACTGTGTCAAAAGTAAACACAAATGGGCTCACACACAAAACATAGGCCAGGCTGAAGAGTTTGGCAACTTGAACATTCCTTCCCACCAGACCCATCCCCTGTCGGAAGCATTGGCCCCTGGCTGGCTGGGCCAACAAATACCTCAATCCATCACTGACAGGCAGCTCTGGCTGCAGCCAGCTCGTCCAGTCACTGGAGCCATGTCTCCAGTCAGAGACCAGCAATTAAGTGTTTAGATCAAATCAACATGTCTAACGGCCTTGAGGACATTTTCAGTATTCCAGAGACCAAGTAAGCTGCTATCAGTACCATCATGAGAAGTAAAATTGCACAGAAGAAAGTTTTATAAACTCTTCCCCATATGGAATTATTTTGACAAGAAATTTAGTTTGCTTTTCTTAGGGCTTCTCTTCTTGTATAAGAGTATTAATCATTCAATAATCCACTTAATTTGATTAAATGTCTTAAATTTTTCAAAGAAAATTGTTGAACATTTACTATGAGTTGGTGTTGACTGCGAGATACACAGAAAATCAGGTAAGTGGCCATCTATTTCCTCCAGAAGCTCACAGTCCTCTCAGCGGTGTGCATGGTCCTCTGAGAGGCAGAAAGTGCCAGAGGTAGAGGCAAAGCCAGTGTCTGACTCATAGATAGAGAGCTCTGACCTCTCTTCATCCTATCAGATCAGCATGGGAACAATCCCCTTCATCTCTGCTCCTCATCCCTTACCATCTCCTTCTTCTCAGTTCCTTACCTGCTGCGTCCTGCAAATGCCACTTGGGCTGCAGAAAACTTGTAGGGTTAACTGGTCAAAAAGTGAAAATCCAGGATTACTTGGCTTACTCAGAGGACTCAGCAGAGGTTGGGCAATTTTATGACAGGTAAAGGAATTGAGAGAATGAATGAATGATGTAAAAGCATGAATTCTCGTAAAGAGTAAAAAATAGAATTTACACCCATAAAGATGGCTGTAATTTAAAAAAAGAAAAAGAAAAAAAATGAAGGAAAGTAGTGTTAGTGAGGGTGTGGAAAAATTGGAGCCATTGTGCATCGTAGCAGAAATGTAAAATGGCACAACGGCTGTTGCAGACAGTTCCTCAAAAAAATAAATGTAATTTTTGTGAGTCAAAAATTCCACTTCTTTTGGGTATCCTACCCAAAAGAAGTGAAAGCAAAGACTTGAACAGACACTTGTGCACCAATGTTCAAAGCAACACTGTTCACAACAGCCGAAACATGGCCAAACGACGATATAAATATTTATGTATATATGTACATATATGAACATACAGACCATGGAATATTATTCAGCCTCCAAAAGAAAGGAACTTGTGATATAGGCTATGACATGGATGAATCTTCAGGACATTGCACTAAGTGAAATAAGCCAGACACAAAAAGGCAAATATTGTATGATTGCACTTGCATGAAGTAACTGAAGCAGTGAAATCAACAGAGACAGAAAGTAAGAAGGAAGGGGCACCTGGATGGCTCCGAGGTTGAGCATCTGCCTTCAGCTCAGGTGGTTCTGGGATCGAGTCCCGCATAGGACTCCCTGGGGGAAAGCCTGCTTCTCCCTCTGCCTGTGTCTCTGCCTCTCTCTATGTGTGTCTCTCATGAATAAATAAATAAAATCAAGAAAGAAAGAGAGAGAGAGAGAGAGAGAGAGAGAGAGAAGTGGTCAGGGGCTTAAAGAGAGGGAGGAATGGGGAGTTATTGTGTAATGGATACCAAGTTTCAGTTTGAAAAAGTCCTGGAGCAGGATAGTGGTTGAGGGTTGCACAACAATGAGAATGTACTCCATGCCACTGAAATATACACTTAAACATGGTTAAATGGTAAATTGCATGTTACACATATTTTACCACAATAAAAAAGGGGGGGAGGTAGACTATTCAGTGAGTTATCAGTTGAGAAATTGATGGAAGTTTTCACTTTTAAGCCAGATGTTTTGGCGTCACATAGACACAGCCAAAATGAAATGATGAAGGATTTGGGAATTGAAGCCAGGATTCTGGAGTCTCAAGTGACTGTGATAATTACTGCATTTCATTTCCTGTATATAAGGTGGATTGAGTTCAAGACCAAAAGCAATATTCCAATGGGCTGTGATTAATTGCCCCTCCTGTGTTTAAATGGACCTCTTCATGGCTCTTGCCATTGTTCTGCACAAATAATGAGGGCAGTTTCCACTGCCGAGTTCATGACTGTGCATGTCCTCATAGAAAACAATAACAAAAAAGAGGCAATTTCTGTTCAGTGTTTAATGAGATTTCAGACTTGGAATATGTTAATCCATAGTTAGGTCATGGACACTTAGGTCTGGCGGGGAAAGGAACACAGTAGCCTGTGGGTTCATTTACACCATCTTGCTTAATTTTTTTAGGATGCTATGATGTATAGATTACCTCTTCTTTATTTATCAATGAATTTCAAGGACGTTAAATAACTTTCCCAGAGCCATATAGATAGTAAATGGAAGAGTAGAAAGTTGTATTTTGCTCTGATACCAATCCTTTCATGCTCTTCTGAACTCTGCATATTGCCAGGCAATAGAAAGCCTGACTTTCCCTAGATAATTATTATGTTATTTATTTGGTTATTTATTCACTCAGCCAACAAATAATCATTCTTCACGTCCTATATTCCAGTGGTAGGCTGTGAGGATAGAGACAAGATACTCTGTTGCTATTTCCAGGAAACTTGAATGCTAGTGACAGGGAGACTCAGGTGCTATTGCAGAGGTATGCACAGGTAGGACACAGCACAGAGAAAGTAGCATAGCTCAGGCCAGTTTGCAGCTGAGCTAAGGATAAGGAGTCAACAGACAAAAAAATGAGAAGTAGGCATTTCAGTCACGGAGGAAGAGCACCAAAGGCAATGCCCTGTAGTACACTTGGAGCATATATTAGAAATGAGAATGAGAGGTAAAGAGTTTGGATTTTATACTGAGGTGAACAATGAATCAAGAGCCACTAACATTTTTGAATGAGAAAATGACAATAGCAACAAATCTACAATTTAGAAAGATCACTCTGATATCAACATGGAAGATGGGGAGAGAGAGTGGCAGGCCAACACAGAGGCAAGACCATACTAATTTCCTAAGGCTGTCGTACCAAATTACTACAAACAGAGGGTGCTTCAAACAATAAAAATTTATTCTCTCAAAGCGATGGAGGCTAGAAGTCCAACATCTAGGTGCTGGTAGGGCCTAACTCCCTGGGATGGCTCTAGGGAAACATCCGTGCCCTGCCTTTTCCCCAGCTTCTGGTGTTGCGGCAGTGGCAATGGGCAGTGTCTCCTGGCTCATGGGCACATCACCCGTCACACCCTCCCACACACTGAGTCTCCTCTTCCTGCAAGGACACTGGCCATATTGCTTCAGGGTCCATCTGGTTCCCACATGACTGCATCTTAACTGATTATATCTGCAAAGAATATTTCCAAATGAGTTCAAATTTGTGGGTATCAGGGGTTAGGACTTGAATAGATAGACAATACAGACATAGACATAGACATATAGACTTATGTGTATGCTTTTTTAAAAGAAGGCACAATACAACCGACACCAAAGACCAGTTAGAGGACACTTGTAATCGCTCAGTTGAGAAATGATGAGGTACTGAGCAGCAGCAGAGACCCAGAGGAAAGGAGTTTATCAAGAAGAAGAGCTAAATGGATAAAGAAGATGTGGTCTATATATACAATGGAATATTCCTCAGCCATTAGAAAGGACGAATACCCACCATTTGCTTCAACGTGGATGGAACTGGAGGGTATTACACTGAGTGAAGTAAGTCAATTGGAGAAGGACAAACATTATATGGTCTCATTCGCTTGTGGAATATAAAAAATAGTGAAAGGGATTATAGGGGAAAGGAGAGAAAATGAGTGGGAAAAATCAGAGAGGGTGACAAAGCATGAGAGACTCCTAACTCTGGGAAATGAACAAGGGGTAGTGGAAGAGAAGGTGGGGGGGATGGGGTGACTGGGTGACAGGCAGTGAGGGGAGCACTTGACGGGATGAGCACTGGGCATTATACTATATTTTGGCAAATAGAACTCCAATAAAAAAAAATAAAAAAATAAATATACAAAAAAAAAAGAAGAAGAAGAAGAAGAAGAAGAAGAAGACCTGGTCAAGCCTGAGGGCAGTGCCATCTTAGGGCCACTGGGAGGCAGAGGAAGAGGACTCCTGGGAAGATGATAAGGGGAGGGGTGGTGGGACACAATGACTTTAAGGGTCAGGCACTCTTGAGCCTCTGCCTTCGGCCCAGGGCGAGATCCTGGGGTTCTGGGATCGAGTCCCACATCAGGCTCCCTACTGGGAGCCGCTTCTCCCTCTGCCTGTGTCTCTGTCTCTCTCTTTGTGTCTCTCATGAATAAATAATTAAAATCTTTAAAAAAAAAATAAAAGGTAATTGGCAGTGATGCTGTTGGTTTTCCACTTTTTTGTTTTGTTTTGTTTTCCACTTTTTAAAACAACAGAACTCTCCATTGTCTGTGAGATAAAATGCCAGCATTTGATTTGGGCAACATCTGAACAGCCCAAGTCTGGCTCACACCTCTCTCCATCACCCCTTTCTATAGATATATATATATATACACACACACACGTAGACACATACACACACACAGACACCAAATGATCATTCTCTCCCTTTGTTCACCTTGCTTCTAAAATGTAGGGCCAGGGCCTGTGCTCCTTGATGGTAGACAGTGTCTTGTGCCTGGATCTGCCTGCCTGGTGTGCAGTGAGGGAAAGCATGGTGTCACCTCTGCCCAGGGTACCCCACTACCTGTGGAACTCCCATCCTCTGCCCATCTATCAACCTTGGGGAAAGAATTAACCCTGCCTGTTCCTCGCCTTCTGAGATATGTTGAATCTAATCTATACCAAGTATGTTGAATGTCACGCTTATTCACGGTCACTGTGTGTGTGTCTGATCCACCCCCCATAGTAACCCCAGATGACAAGGTCAATGTTTTACTCCTCTTTGTATCTCCAAGGCCCCACAGGACCCATCCAGAGTAGGAGCTCAAGAAATATCTCCAGGAAAGAGCAAACTGCACTGGCTCTTCAAAGAAAGTTGCCAGAGTCTACTAAAGAGATAGAGGCGTGGGCTTTGACGTCAGACAGACCTGCCTTCGAATCCTGGCTCTGATACTCAGCAGCCCTGTTGACTTAAGGGCATTTTTAAGACTTTCTAAGCTTCATTTCCTTGCTTGAGCATGGGGATCCTGACAGTGAGGCTGCTGTGAAAAGTCAGATCACATGTGTAAACCATCTAGAACACTACCTGACACCCGGACTCAAACAAGGCAGGTCATCGTGGTTAGTGTTCTGAGGCCATCTGGCCCTTCCAATATCTGGCCCCACCAAATAGACTTGGTGGGATCTGTGCATCTGTGCAGCTCTATCCACCTACCACTATTCTCTTGTTCCAAGCCACCCATAAAATTATGATGTAATTGAGAGCCATAAGCATGTTCTTCCTCAGTCCTTATGGTTTGGGTATTGAACAATCACAAGACATTGGAAGGTCATCAACAACAGCCGTTTGAGGGGGAAGTTCCAGGAAGAGCATAGAACCAGAAATGTGCCAAGAGAGCATGTGTGGGGAGTTGAGAGATGTTCCTTACAATTTACAGATAAGGGATGGGAGCTTGACGCAATGGAAGAGCCTGAGCTGGCTTCTCCCTATCCAGTCCTGGCTCCATCTCTTATAAGCTCTCCTACTTACATTGTCTCAGTCTTTTCATGGGGCTACTGTGAGAACTGGAAATAATGTACACAAACTGACCAATCCAGTGAGCAACAGTATCTATTCAATAAAAGGTGCTTCCCGGGATCCCTGGGTGGCACAGCAGTTTAGCGCCTGCCTTTGGCCCAGGGCGCGATCCTGGAGACCCGGGATCGAATCCCACGTCAGGTTCCCAGTGCATGGAGCCTGCTTCTCCCTCTGCCTATGTCTCTGCCTCTCTCTCTCTCTCTGTGTGACTATCATAAATAAATAAATAAATAAATAAATAAATAAATAAATAAATAAAAGGTGCTTCCCTTTTCTGTCATTACTTGATGGTGGGGGTGGAGAAAGGAATCAGCGGCTCTCAGTAGGGAGTACTCATGGTACATCAACTCCGGGGGAACCTCAGCAACCCTCTCCCTGATGCCAGGAGTGGGCCCTACAGTCCAAGGGAACATGTGTGGACTGTCTGGAAAGCAGGGTACCCTGAGAGACCACAGGTGACTGTCCAAGGACCCCACTCCTTTTTCCTGACTGATTTGTCAGGCAGGTGTCCAGGCTCCATCTAGGACAGGCAAGCTCCACAGGGGCAGTCGTCCTGGAAGAAGTGAAGGAGAGGGAGGGCAGCTGGAACTGAGCTCACAAAGGACCCAGGAAGCCACGCCATGGATGAGATGGGGGAGCCTGAGTGTTTGAAGCAAAGTAGGGCTTGAAAAAGGAAGAGAGAGCAAGTCACCCCAAGCAACTACATGCTGACTCTGAAGCTCTTATTTGGGCATCTTTGGAAATGTCCACAGGAGGCTGACAAAGCACAAGAAACTATCCAGTGTCTTCGAGAATTAGAAGGTCCTTATTTTAATTTCAATAAGAAATTGGAATTAAACTGTGGGCCTAGGGAGGTCTTTAAGCATCAGTGTGAACCAGAGGCCGGGAACTTGCCTCCAGTCCTCGTCCTGGCACTCTGTATTTGAGTGACCTGAGTCAGACCCTCCACCTTGGTGAGCCCAGTTCCCTTGCCTAAGAAGGTTGGAAAATTTGATGTCTCAACTTCCTTGTGATATTTTGTAACATTCAGTTTCAGATTCCCAGCATTCAGTTTCTAATTCTTTTCAGTTGGAAACTATAACTTAGAAAAGAACATTTTTGGGCTCACTCTCTGTATCATTTCTTAGACACCAGGATCCTCATCACAAAATGGCCCAAAAAGCCTATTTAAAATATCCTCCTCTTGGAGGGGACCAGGGAACATCTGTCAATTTAACAAGCTCTGTAGGTGATTTTTTATGATCACACCACATTAGCCTACAATGTCTGAAAATACAACCTCATAAAGCAGCTGCTGAAAATTAAACATGATTCAGTCCTTAAAAGGCACATCATTAAGCTGTAATAAACACCAAGGTCTGGCAAAATGAAGTCAAAACTTGCGAGAAGTATGATGACAAATACCAGCCTTAGCAGTGGGAGCTGAGGATGCCTGTGATCCACCAAGGTGGTGCAGTGTGTCTGGGCCACAAGGTTCCACGTGGATGCAATTTGTCAAAATGGCCTCAGGACTTGGACAAATTCCCCTCTCACTGTGTTCCTGATGTGCTCATTCATGCTATAGGCCACATGGCCTTTGGTTTAGGCTCAACACACAAGGCATGTATGTTGAGTTGCTTTAGAAGAGCAGGAAAGAATTTGTGCAGCCCCCTGCATCTCATAGCCCTTGTGGGAAGGCAGATGGTGGTGGGAGCTGGGTGCCCTCTGTGGCCATGTGCAGCCAGAGGCTCCCCATAGATCAGACCTTCAACTGTGGCTGCCCAAGAATAAGCTCTGCTGTGGCTGGTTCCCAGGAGTTCACAGGCTAGCCAGAGGGCAGAAGCTCAGACCTTGGTGGCCTCCTTTGAGGAAGCGGGTGACCCATTAAAAACGCATGCCTGCTTGCGTTTCTTTAGTCGAGAAATTTTCCATTGAAAGAAAAGGCAACCGAATAGGATTAACATTTTATTTTCATTTTTTTAACATTTTATTTATTTATTCATGAGAAACACAGGGAGAGAGAAAGGCAGAGAGGCAGGCTCCATGCAGGGAGCCTGATGCGGGACTCGATTCCAGGACTCAAGGATCACGCCCTGGGCTGAAGGCAGGCACTAAACTGCTGAGCCACCCAGGGATCCCAGATTAATATTTTATTTTATTTTATTTTATTTTATTTTATTTTATTTTATTTTATTTTATTTTATTTTAATTTATTTATGATAGTCACACACAGAGAGAGAGGCAGAGACATAGGCAGAGGGAGAAGCAGGCTCCATGCACTGGGAGCCCGATGTGGGATTGGATCCCGGGTCTCCAGGATCACGCCCTGGTCCAAAGGCAGGTGCTAAACCGCTGCGCCACCCAGGGATCCCCCAGATTAACATTTTAAAGAGCAGTGGTATTAAATAGTGTACAGTTCCTTTTGCCTTCAGTCTTACAATCCACATTGATTTCCAAAGTTGCTGAGGTCAACATCTCTTTTCCCTCTTCTGTTCAGCAAATTTATCTAGTACATTTGTAATATAGTTACATGAGTTACATTTTTCTTTTCCATAAGCTATGATCCATCTTGATACCCACTGCCCTCCTAGTTGAGTTCTTAAACTTTCCATACATTAAAGCACTTTTTATTCTGTAAATTCTATGGATTTTGACAAATGCATGGTATTGTATACCCATCAGTCATTCTGGTATCATAAAGAATAGTTTCATTACCCTAAAAACTCCCCAATGTTTCACCTGTTCAATCCTCCCACCTCATCAAACTCTGGCACTACTGACTTTTTAATCCACTCTTTCATTTTCTTTGTTTCAGAGTGTCCTAATAATGGAATAAAACATTTCAAACAACAATAGAGAGAAATTGTAGCCAAACATGGATTGCACCCAGAACCTTCCCCATGCCTGAGTTAGATAAGAAGATTTTGGAGTTTTGATTTGATGAGACTTTAATTTTGTACTTGAGGGCTGTAATGCATCAAGACTGAGGGGACCTTGGAATGCAGCACAAGTATTTTGCATGTGGGATGGAGATGCTTTGGAGCAAGAAGGTAGATTGATAGGCAAAATCATATCTCTCAAAGATCCTGGAATCTGTGAACATGTTACCTGATGTAGAATTAGGGACTATGTAGATGTGGTTAGATTAAAGACCTTGCAATGGAGAAATTATTATGGATTATCAGGCTCTCAGGGTGGGCCCACTGTAATCACAATGGTTCTTAAAAGTGAAAAAAGGAAGCAGGAGGGTCACACCAGAATGATGTGATAGGAGACTAACCATTGCTGGCTTTGAAGAGAGAAGAGGGCCATGAGCCAAGGAATTTGGGCAGCTATAAAGCTGGAAATGGAAAAAAATAAAATTCTCCCCTAGAGCCTCTAGAAAGGAATGAAGCCCTGCCAACACCTTGGTTTTATCCCAATAAGTCTCCTTTTGGATTTCTAACATCCAAAACCAAAACCGTAAGATAATAAATTTGTGTGTGTTAAGCCACTGAGTTTGTGGTAATTTGTTACAGCATCAATAAAAAGTAATACAAGATCTATGATCCATCTGAGTTTTCTTTTTTTTAAGATTTTATTTATTTATTCATGAGAGACACAGAGAGAGGCAGAGGTACAGGCAGAGGGAGAAACAGGCTCCCTGCTGGGGTCCGCATGTGGGACTGGATTGGGCACTCCAGGATCATGCCCTGGGCCAAAGGCAGATGCTCAATTGCTGAGCCACCCAGGGATCCCACATCTGAGTTCATTCTTACGCAAAGCATAAGGTGCGTGTCTAGGACCATTCTTTAAATACAAATATTTGATTTTTCTAGCAACAGTTGTTGAAAAAGCCTATCCCTTTTCCACTGAACTGCCTTTGTCCAAGATCGTTTGACTATTTGTTGGATCTGTTTCTGGGCACTTTATCATGTTCCTCTATGTGTGTATTATTTTGCCAATACTCAATTGCCTTTGTTGCTGTAGCTTTATAGTAAGGCTTGAGATAAGGAAGCACAAACAAATAAGTTTGTTCTTTAATATTGCATTGGCTAGGGGAGCCTGGGTTGCTCAGTAGGTTAAGCTCTAGGTTTCAGCTGGGTCATAATTTCATGAGTAGTAGGATTTAGCCGCCTGTGGGCTCCTCGGTCAGCACAGAGCCTGCTTAAATATTCTCTCCCTCTGCCCCTCCATCCACTTGCATGTGCTCTCTCTGTAAAATAAATAAATCCTTAAAGAAATATATTGTATTAGCTGTCCTGAATCCTTTGTCTTCCTATGTGAATTTTAGCATTTGTTTGTTAATATCTACAAAATAAATTACTAGAATTTGTGTTAAGATTATGTTGAATCTAAAGATCAAGTAAGGAAGAATTGATATCTTAACAATATTGAGTCTCCCAATTATGAACATGGATTATTCCTCATTTATTTAGATCTCCCTTTGTTTCCCTCATAAAAGTTTTGTAGTTTTCCACATAGTTTCTTACATATTTGCTACATTTCTAACCAAATATTTCATTTTTTATGTTATTGTAAAGAATATTTTAGTTTTATTTCAAATTCCAATTGTTCACTGCTGGCATATAGGAAAGAAACTGACTTTTGTATATTTACCTTGTATTCTGCTTCCTTCTTCCACTTACTTATTCATTACAAAGTCTTTTTCATTTTGTTTTTAGAGATTCTTCAATGATTTCTCCTAGATTATCTCACTATGTATGAATAAAGACAGTTTTGTTACTACTTTTCAAATCTGTGTACAATGTGCTTATTTTCCTTGTCTTATTGCAATAGCTGGAATGTCTAGGATGACACTGAATAGGAATGTTGAGATATTTTGTCTTGTTTCCAACCTTAGGAGGAAAACATCAGGCTCTCAAAATTACGTATGGTACTAGATGTAGGTTTTTCATATATAACCTCTAAGTTTCTTCTATTCTTAGTTTTCTGAGAGTATTTTTTTTTTATCATGAATGGGTACTGAATTTTGTCACATGCTTTTCTTCACTGGTTGATATGCTTACATGGCTTTCTTATTCAGTCTAATATAATAAATTCCATTGGTTGATTGACGAACATAAATAAGCTTTGCATTGCTAAAATAAATGCCACTGTGATGAATTTTTTTCAATGTGTAGATTGCTTAATCAATTTTCTAGTATATTTTTAAGAATTTTTATAGCTATGGCATTTAGAAATATTTGTCTGTAGTTTACTTATAATATTTGTTTCTGGTTTGGTATTTGGGTAATCCTGACCTCAAAAATTAGTTAAGAAGTGCTCCCTCAGCTTCTAATTTCTAAAAGAGATTGGAGGAAATTGATATTATTTCTTCCTTAAATGTGAATTCTTAAATGTAGAATTCACCAGTGAAACCATCTGGGCCTGCTACTTTCTTTCTTTTCTCTTTTTGGAAGGTTTTAATTATCAATTCGATTTATTTAAAAAATTATCTGCTCAGGTTAGTTATTTCTCTTTGAGTGAGTTTTGGTAGTTTGTGCCTCTCAGGTAATCATCCATTTCATCAAAGTTATCAAGGTTGGAGGCGAGTATTATTTATGGTATTCTTACTCTTTATTTTATGTCTATGGAATTAGTAGTGATTTCCTCTTTTTAATTTTTAATATTGGTAATTTGTACTTTCTCTATTTCTTGGTTAGCTTGGCTAGAGGCTTATCAATTTTCTTGATATTTTCAGTGAACCAGATTTGACTTTGTTGATCTTGTTCACTGTTTTCCTCCTTTTAATTTTATTGATAGTTATTCTAATTTGTAATATTCTCCTTTTTTTTTTTTTTTTTTTTGCTTGCTGTAGCCATACTTTCGTCTTTTTCTCCAGTTTACCAGAGTTGTAGCTTAGGTTATTGATTTTTTATCTCTTTGTTTCAAGTATATCCATTTTTAAAGCTACAGATTTGCCTCTAAGAACCACTTTACCTGCACCCTCAAATCTTTTAATTTTTGTTTAACTCAAAATATATTTTTTTGAGACTTCCTATTTCACTAATGAGTTGTTTAGAAGTATGCTGTTTAATTTCTAACACTTGGGAATTTTCAAGCTATCTCTGTTACTGATTTCTAGTTTAATACACTGTGGTATGAGAGTATACTTTGTATAACTTTTATTCTTGAAATTTTTTAAGACGTGTGCTATGGCTAGCATTTGTCTGTGTTAATGAATATTACACATAAGCTTGGGAAGAATATATATTCTGCTGCTGTTGGATAGAATATTCTGAAACTGTCAATTACATCATTGATTCATAGTTCAGGTCATCTTATTTATTTTACCCTTCCTGATTTTCTGCCTACTTAATCTGTCAAGTAATGACAGAATGATATTGAGGCTCAAACTGCAATAGTGAGTTTGTCTATTTTTCCTTTTAGTTCTATCTCTTTTGCCTTATGTGTTTTTATGCTCTTAGGTCATGAACTTACAGGATTTTTTGTCTTCTTAGAGAATTGACCCCTTTATCATTATTTAAATTCCCTCTTTAGTCCTATAATCTTCCTTGTTTTGAATTTGGTTCTGTCTGAAATTGATGTAGCTACTCCTTCTTTCTTCTGGTTAATATTATCATGGTATATTTTTTCTCTGTCCCTTTGCTTTCATCTGGTCTGAATCTTTGTATTTTAACTGGGTTTTCTGTAGACAACCATTTGGTCTTATTTTTTTAAGCCATCCTAATAATCTTTGTATTTTAATCAGTGTGTTTATATCACTCATATTTAAAGTGATTGTTTATAATTGGCTTCTTACCTACCTAATTTCTGATTTTCTTATTCCTTACATTTGTGTTTTGCTTCTTTTTTCCCCTAGATTTCTGCTCTTTTTTTATTTTTTATTTTTATTTTTTAAACATTTTATTTATTTATTCATGAGAGACACACAGAGAGAGAGAGAGAGAGAATGGCAGAGACACAGGCAGAGGGAGAAGCAGGCTCCATGCAGGGAGCCGGATGTGGGACTCGATCCCGGGTCTCCAGGATCACGCCCTGGGCTGAAGGTGGCGCTAAACCGCTGAGCCACCCAGGCTGCCCTCTGCTTTATTTTTTTTTTTTTTTTAATTTTTATTGATTTATGATAGTCACAGAGAGAGAAAGAGAGAGGCAGAGACACAGGCAGACGGAGAAGCAGGCTCCATGCACCGGGAGCCCGACGTGGGATTCGATCCCGGGTCTCCAGGATCGCGCCCTGGGCCAAAGGCAGGCGCTAAACCGCTGCGCCACCCAGGGATCCCCCTCTGCTTTATTTTTAATTGTAAGTTTCATATGATTCTATTTCAAATCTTTTCTTAGCATATCATTAGTACTACTTTGTAAAATCTCTTTTTATGACTAGCCCAGAAGTCACAATAACTCATCTTCAAACAATCTAAATCCACATCCCTACAACACTATACTACTTTGTGTGTAGTGCACCTAATGTATAATGGGATATTCCCAATTCTTCTCTTCTGCCCCTTGAGGGCTAGCTGAGCCAGGCACTATGGAAAGTGTATTGCATATGTAATATTATTTGAATTCTCACCGCCACTTTGACAAAGGCAATCATCACATCTCTTTCACAGAAGATGAAACTGAAGCTTAGAGAAGTCTAATTCCCTCCTTGGGCCATATAACTGAGAAGGCCCAAGATTGTCAGAACTCCAGGGCATTGGAGGAACAGAGACAGCCCATATCATGCTCAGTACAGAGCCCAGCCCCTAGCAAATGCTCAGGAAGTAAGACAACCCATACCTCCAGGATGGTAAATGTCTCAGTGATGGGCCTGGGACACATGGTTGCAAAAGGAAAAATATGGGTTGGCTGAGGTTTGGTAAGCAAAACAGGGACTATGTGTTGTTCTTGTTTGTTTGTTTTATAGTTTGTTAAACTCATATTTGCATATATGTCTGTCCTACTTTCTGTGCCTCTGATGTCCATGGTAACCCATCCCATTAGATCTGACTTACTGAGGATCAGTTTTTGTCTGGCAGTGTGCTCAGTGAGACTTCAGACTCTCCCTATGACTTATGCTCTATCCCCACGTGATTGAGGAGGAGACTGAGGCTCAGGGAGGTCTGGCCAAGACCACAGATTTTTGGAAAAGATGAGACCTAAAGCCAGCCTGCCTACCTCCAAAATTTGCTGCCATGGCTCTCTTCGTGCAGCAGGCTTGAAATAATGGCTATCACATCCCTCCCTATCAGAGGAGGAGCAGAGAGCCCCAGCTACAGCTTCCTGCCAGGCATGGATCTTTCTAAGCTCTGCATCTGGGCCACCTGGGTGGGGGGGGGGGAGGGGGGTCCCAGGTTTTCAGCAACAAGCTCATGATCCAAGTAATAACCCACATTTGGGTCCCATTCTTAGGACTAATGATATCCAGAGGTCTCAAGAACTCCTCTGTCACAAATGTCAGACGTAAGTAGGTGCAGTTGGCTCAAGTAGCAGCCAGGGGACAATTTATCACAATTTATTAGACCACCCATGAGGCAGGAATCCAAGCCCTGCATGAAAAGTCCATCCCAGGGCTGCACCTAGCACCATGAACCAGCCTGGGGCATGGCCTAGTGATACGTGAGAGTCACCCAGCAGTCTGCACCTCTTGGAAGCTGGATGAGTGTGTTGGGGTGGAGGGGACCCTCAAAAACCCACAGCCTGGATTACAGGACAGTCTCAGTTGCCAGGCAGGTTGCAGCCCAACGGTTAAAAGCTCCAGCATGCCACCATGCACCCCTTAAGTCAATGATGATTCCATAAAGAATGAAGGGACTGTGGAGGGGGCAGGTCGGGCACCGTGGACATGGGTAATGGAGCAGACTCCTGACCTTCTTAAGCTCAGAGCTTGCAGGACATCAGGGTATATAAGAGTGATAGGCTCTCATGGGAGTGCTGCCCCCATAGCCACTGCTGCCTTCCCTGCATGCTGCTCCTGCCCTGGTTTCCCACTCACAACTCTGATCAAGCACTCACCAAAGGGTCTTATAAATGTTATTTAGATCTAAAACTAGTGCACACACCAGTGGTTTAAAAAAGCATGCTAGGAAAACATAAGGCTGCATAAAAATCCTGAAGTTTAGAGATACTCTGTTATTATCTCTGTGCATGTCATTTTTACTAGAACCATATTACCTGCAAATTCAACCTGGTTAGAATAGTCCCAAGTTCTAGATACAGTCAATTGTGGTCCATGCTGTGAAGCAGGAAAGTACCTGGAGGCTCAGGTGTTCAGTTCCCTCACTCAGTGATGAAAACCAGCAAGTACCTATTAATGCCCAAGCTTGAGGGTTAGATGATGAGTAAGGCAAATGAGGGCCATGACCAGGAAGCTTACATTTCTAGAAGGAGAGACAGAAAACAAACAAGCAAACAAATTAAGTTGTTTCAGATCCCGAAAAGTGATATGAATAAAATGAAGCTTGCTGTGATCAGGGAATACGTGTGGGCAGTGCAGGGAGGGTGTCAAATCTGGAGGTTGAGATGAGGCTTCTCTGAGGGAACATGCTTGAATGATGTGAGAGATGCAGTCTGAGAAGACCTGAAGGAAGGCCATCCAGGAAGGGGTGGAATCAGTCCAAAGGTCCTGGAGCAGGAAACAAGCTTCATATTGCAGGAATCTCAAGGTCACTGTAGCTGAAATAAGGTTAATATGGGCAGACCAGGAGGTGGTAAGGGCCATATGGGCCATAGCTTGGGTCTGGGTTTTATTCTAGAAGAAATGGGAAGCTACTGGTGTTTTTTAGCAGGAGCACAATGTGGAAACCATCACCACTGACACTGTGTGGGAAATAGGCCCGGCAACAGTATTAACTTCTCAATGTGGGGCTCAAATAACAGGATAAATGGAATGCCCATGGTGAGATGGCAACCCTGTCTGAGGTGGAACAGGTTTGTGGGGATACTTGCAATGAAGCAAGAATCAAGAGTTGAATATTATCCACACCACTTCTGAAAATATTCCTTTAAAGAAGAGCAGAGAAGTAGGGTGGTAGCTGAGGAGGGATGCTGGGTTAAGATGCACCCTTAGAAGACCTGTAGAAAGACAATCCAGGAAGGAATAAAGCCAGTGCAAAGGCCCTGGGATAGTAAATAAACTTCATATACGTGTTTTTAAAGACCAAGCTTTCACCCCAGGTTGATGTGCTGTCAGAATGATCGAGAGGCAAGGGAAAACCTGTTAATTCAGGAAACAGAAGTGATTATTATGGGAGCAACCAGAGAGAGACTCTGTTCCTTGCTTCTTTATTTTTCCTACACATAAAAGTAAGGACAGGGGCACCTAGTTGGCTCCATCAGTTAAGCATCTGACTCTTGATTTTAGCTTGGGTCATGATGTCAGGCTTGTGAGATTGAGCCCCATGCCAGGCTCCTCCATGCTGGGCGTGGAGTCTGCTTAAGATTTTTTCTCTCCCTCTCTGCCCTTCTCACCCCTTAAAATAAATAAATAAAAATAAAGACAAAGTGTTGAGGAAGCAAGAGCCAGTCCCAGACAGAGAACTGTGAGGGCTTCCGGGAAGAGGCAGCACAACCTCCTGCTGAGAAGTGAAGAACCAGCAGCAGCCTGGAAGACCAGGGCCCAATAAGAGATTAAGTAGTCTGGAAGGGAGGCCATGAGGCCTAGATTGGGGGCCAGGGAGGGGGTGAGCAGAGGGCAGAGAGGCAGGAAGGAGCTGTCCCAGCACAAGGGACGTGATGATGATGTGGCCAACAAGTGGGGCAAGGGAATGAGGAAAGAGCCAAAACTGACATTTGGGTTCCGGCCACTGTGTGTGTGTGTGTGTGTGTGTGTGTGTGTGTGTGTGTGTAAGGGGGAGGTAATACCACTGAACGGAGTCCCAAACACCCCTGTGGCTCCCCAGAGCTAGTGTGCAAAGTCCATGAATAGACACGTTGTGGACAGAAGCTGGTAAGACTAGCTCAGTCCCTGGATGGGAGGGTCATGGGCTATCAGCCACTTCCCTTAGCCCATGGGGATTCTTACTCCAGGGACCTTGGTGCTTTGGGGACGCTGGGCAGTCACTCGAGTGGAAAGGCAGTACCCAGGGCTGATCTGAGGTGCGGTGGCCTTTATCCACGAGGCGGAGCCCATGTTAGCTCAGGTCTTCCCCACTCCCCACCTGAGGATGTTCACGATCCTGCTTGAGTCCCCAAAGCCCTCCTCAGTGTCACTGGTCACAGTGTCCCCTCACAGTCATGTAACCCACTTTCAAACCTTCATCCAGACCTGAGATGTGGGTGACCAAGTAGAAGACACGAATGGGACCAGTGGGATCTAGGGGGTTCCTCAGCCTACAGCCCTAGATAGCCCTCTCTGGGCCTGGAGGTCTGCTTTGGCCCATTTCCAAGTGGGTGGTAGGAGGAAGACAAGGGTGAGAGGGGAGGTACCTAACATCTTCCAAGATCAGAAACCCACATCTGATCAAGGCTGGTGACCCAAGTCCCCTTTGGGAGAGGACTGAAGGTAGAAGGGTCTGCAAAAGAAACTCCTGGACTCCAATCCTACAAGCCAGCAAGGAGGCATCCCCATCTTTGTGTCCTGAAGTCCAGTTAGCCCCAGTGGGCCTCAAAGCTGCTAACACTCACTTCTGACAAACTGCCTTTCCTCTGCCTGCTGGAACTTCTGTAGCTCATTGAGACCTTAACCAGGTGGCATAATGGAGCTAATCCTTCCCTCCTCTGAGCATCATGGAAGGTCCTGCAAAAGGCAGACGTGCTGTCCCACAGGGACATTTAGACTCACTGCAAAAGTCTGCACAGGCAGAAACAGGGCAGCATGAGCTCTCCCTGGGGTCCCAACAAAAAGATAGAAATGAAGTGAGAAGATGTAGGCCTAGATCCTGAGCACCAAAAACCCCAGATCTGTTCACTCATTGGAGGCCAGGGACCGATGGCCTACCCATGGGCTCTGGGAGAGTCCCCATCATCAGGTGCATCACACTCCCAGCAGGATCGGCCATACCCACAGGACAACTCTGACACTGGGCTGCCCCCCAGGGCCCCTCTGACTGCCTTCAATTCTTGCTCCCACTCCCCCAGGCTGGGAGGCAGCCAGGTCTCCTGACAGAGGGCAGGGCCAGCCTAGAGGTGGGGGCTCCCAGGGGAGGTCCACACAGCCCAAGGAGACACACAGATCAGACATCCAAGAGGATGCACGGCATGAGCACGCGAACAAGGAGCTGGCTAGAAATGAATGCCAGGAAGGGAGGCTTGCATTTCTCCACGCCTCCTTTGTGTCAGAGACTGGGTGAGCAGCATGGTCACCCCTCTGCCCACTGCAGGGTGGGCGCCACCCCCACACACTCATGCAGGAGCTCCAGGGCCTTGCCCAAGAGCGTTCATCTGATAAGAAGCCAAGCTGTGGCTCACACCCCGGGGCCCATGGGCACAAAGCCACAATCTTCCCCACCCCCCTGACACCCCCAGTGCAGGACCCCGGGACAGAGGAGTGGAGCTGGGTAGAGTTGTCCTGTTTTTGCTTCCCTGGGAAACCCAGGCCAACCCTGTCTGCGTGGGGACCCATTCAGTCTGTGAGCACCCCACCTCGGGACACCATGTCAGGAACCCACATAAGCCATGAAGGGACTCTCGCAGATCCTCTTGGGATGTCCTTTCGAGCCCCCTGAAAGGAGAGCTCAGGTCTGAAACCAGGTTCTATTGTGCCCACAATGTCCTCTTCTATCAAGTTACAGCATCTGGGGTGAAGAATAACAGACTTGGGACTGTGGCCTGTTCTTGGACAAAAGCCATATTTGTCGCTGGGCTTTTGGCCAAAGTAATAATCTTTTTTTTTTTCAAATACTGACCTGATGGAGGGGAGCCACCAAGGGCCACCAAGGCAGCGGTGGGCGGGCTGAGGAATTCCCCCTCAGCAGATCCGTCAGCACCAGAGCCTGCTGGATACTCCGTTCCTGACATGGACACCCACGGCCTGTGCACCGTTGACCCCCAGTCTTGTTTTCTTAATAAGCAGTAAGGTCACAGTAATGGGTCCCGGGTAAACATTAGGGTCAGAGGTTAGAGGGGTCTTTATTGTCAAAATATGAAAAGAAAATTGTCTAGGGAGCACAACTGACCTACAGAACTCTCCATGAGCCCCGTGGAAGCTGCACTTTTTTCTGATCAGGCTTTCAAGAGAAGAGAATTTTGAAGACTAGATGAGTTCCCAAAACCAAGATTCTTCCTCTTTCTGACTTTTGATAGGGTTATCGATGCCCTGATCATCATGGGGCACAGGCAGGGGACAGCTGGGTGGGTCACGGTGGAAATTGGACAGTCAGAGACTTGGGAAGTCCACCTTTCACCCTAGCTCATGGGAGGGGACAGGAACCAAAGGTGACATTTCTAAGTCAGCAGTAAAAAAACACCTGAGGATAAAATGAAACACCAGGAGCCAGGAAGAGGAGGCAAAGTGCAAGGAAGCAGCAAGAAGGTGTCATCGGGAGTGAAGGCAGCTGTGATGAGGGGCAGGGCTGTCAGGGGCATCTGGGATGGCAGGCCACCTTCCCCCACAGGGACTTCTGGCAAGGTGGTGGCATGGGAGCAGGGGCACCTGCCTGATGCTCCCTGAAACCGGCAGCGAGGACAGTGAGGGGGCCCTTCCTCTGGTTTCCCACCAGGTAAGAAGCGAGCCCCCTGTCCCCCACCACGGCACTCCGCAGCACCTGCACTGCTTCCGTCCCAGGCCTCTGTTCACGCTGCCCCTCCGCTCCCAATGCCCTGACCCCACTCTCTCTGTTAGGTGAACCCAGGCATCTCAGTCTGGAGGCCTCAGAACCAGCTCCCAGCCCCCTCCTCATGCACCCCGAGACCATGCTTCCAGGCTGTGCCCTGGGCACCTTTATCTCCCACCTTGTGGTTGTCTCTCTAGTGGGCTTCCGTCCACCCCATGGGAGCACCTTGTGGGCAGGCATTGATTCACATTAATCTATATATGCCTAGTGCCTAGTAATCAAGCTCTCAGTGACACTGAATGGACAAGAAAGGAGCAGTGGCTGGAGAGCTGGCCCCAGCAGCTCAGAGGGAAAGAGGACATGGGCTGTGACTTACGGAATGCCCCTGCCTTATCTCCTAAGTCTGAATAAAAAGAAAACATAGACCTCCAGGCCCCATGTAAACTCTGTCCCAAACTGGCTTAATACATGCATCAGAGTGAAGACAGGCTCAGTGTGTCCCACGGAAAGCATAGAGCAGACGCGCCACAGTAAGCATGAGCACGCCCCTGCATGCGATTTACATGCCGGCGGGTGGAACACGGGCCTGTCCTCATCCCGCCGCACTGTCTGCATCGTCCACTAACATAAATCCTGCGGCAGCCTTACTGTGCTCGGAGTTCAGGGGAGGATACAGGAGTGGTTGGAGGACTGACTACACCCTTTATTTAAGCTTGATAATGACTCAGACTGTGAAACTCAGGTAAGAACTACTGTACTTTAGCAGGTAAAATTTCAACTGACTGGAGGCCTGTGATGGGCTTTGCTGTGGACAAGAAACACGCAGAGAGACTTGATGGCCTGAACCTGAGGTTTCCTTACCTCTGGGGGCTCCCCTGCCCCCTACCTGGCAGCCTTTTCAGACCCTGGCAGCAGGAAGGCCCCAAGGGCCCAGACCCTTGAAAGCTGAGCACATCTCACTTTTCACGTACTAGGGAAGCACCCGAATATTGTCTCTCAAATGGGTAAGCCTCTCACTGCCTCCTCCACTCTCCTGTGTGTGTTTGCTGGACTCATGATTTTGTTCACTGGGTTCTACCTTTCTTCATTGGATTTTCTCTTCCTTGGAAAGGCCTCAAGGCCCGGGCGACTTGTATAAATGCATATCTTTGTGAGTGTGTATTCCAACAAGGAGCAGAGACAGGGGCAGAATCAGATTCCCAAAATGTCTGGAAGAAGGCCTGTGGGGAGGAGGAGCATGTTTGGCCTCTATGCCATGTGGAGAATTCTCCATCAGCACAATTCTCTCAGCAAACAAGACCGAGGGACCTGGAACACCTGGGGTTTGGCTGACGGCCATCTAGAAGGGAAGGGCTGATTTGAACATGAGTGCCTTGATCTCTATGGCAAGTCTTTAAGCAGAAGATCCCAGGGAGATGTCAAGGTTACTGTCAAAGGTGGGCACTTATGGGACTCCATGTTTTCAGGGGCAAAAGCTGTGTCATGTGGCCTCAAGGTAGAATGTCATGAGAGAAACTCAGAGGAACAAAGGAAATACAAAGACAGACAGCCCTGCCTGAAGCACAGGAGTGGCTGTGGTCAGAGAGCTGAGGCTGGCCTCTGCACGGGGGTCCTGAGGTGTGGACCTTGAGACCAGTCTATTGCCCCACTCTTTGTGTCCTGGGCTTGCTGTGGGGCCGGTAGGGGTGGGGCACTAATAGCTCAGACCCCAGCTTTGTTCAAGAAATCCAACAATACCTGATTTTTTTTTAAAGATTTTATTTATTCATGAGAGACACACAGAGAGAGACAGAGAGACAGAGGGAGAAGCAGGTTCCTTACAGGGAGCCCGATGCAAGACTCGATCCCAGGACCTGGATCACAGCCTGAGCTAAAGGCAGATACTCAGGTGAACCACCCAGGTGCCCTGAAAATGCCTGATTTTTTAACTGAACACAGGTTGGCCAAGGCAGAAAGTTTCTTTTCCTGACTGTCCTGCATGATCAGCTGTCCCAAAGACCAGAAAATCAGGGGACTCTTGTTGGCAATCACCACACATCTATTTTTCTTTATCTGTCATATCAAACCAAATCTAACCACATAGATAAGATGCATACACATGAAATCTATTAATACATTTTTAAAAGATAGCTATACTACAGATAACGATGGTCCCACCAGGGCAACCAATCAGATACTCTAATCTGCAGAATGTCAATGCAGAGTTTATATGCCTCCCACTCTGGGATGACCAGGGACTGAGGCACACAAAACACATCTGTGTCTCCTAAGAGAGGGAGGCTCTCTAAGGGTGAGTGTGAAGCAGGACAGGGAAGGTGATTCCATTTTCAGCTCCTCCTGTGTCCTCCAACCCCCGCCTTCCTGCAGCTGGGGTAATGGTATTTCCAACCGCTGAGCCCCAGACTTGAGCCCCAGACCATAACAGTCTAGAAACCAACTAAGACAGCCCAGAAGGGGCCTCTGGGTGGCTCAGTCAGTTGGGTGTCTGCCTCTTGATTTTGGCTCAGGTTATGATCTCAGGGTCGTGAGATCAAGCCATGCCTTGGGCTCCACGCTGGGCTTGTAGTCAGCTTGGGATATTTGTCTCCCTCTCCTCCTGCCCCTACTCCAACCCTTCCCTTTCTCTCTCCTTCAATAAATAAATAAATAAATAAATAAATAAATAAATAAATAAATAAATAAATAAATTTAAAATAAAAAAATAAAATAAAATAAAATAAAATAAAATAAAAAAGCACAGGAAAACTGCCTCTCTGACAGTGGCCTTGAGCTCTGAGTTTCTCTTCCAGTCTTGTGACTGCACAATTAGTGGCTCACATTTAGCTTGACATATAAAAACAGTCATATTTGACTTAATGTTTTCGACTTCGCAACCTAAATGTAGTAAACATGCAGAGGGAATTGGATGGATCTGGCTAAAGTGGCTTGAGTGACCAGTCATATGATTCTAAGAAGGTGCTGATGTTTTTGTGAATGGAGGTAGGTGGCAGGCAGGGTCTCATGGGTGTGGAGACCTTGGATTAGAACAGCGGAAGAACAATGCACCATCTATAATATGGGAGCTTCAAAGACTCTGGTATCCCAATATGTACATCCTCACTGCGTGTGGAAGCACAAATGGAACACTTAATTATGCGCTTAGGTAATCAGATCCCTGAATCCCTCTTCCCAGCTTGGCAGAGGGCCAGGCACAGCTGTCATCGGTTTTGTATCAAGGTAGTCCTCCGCACTCTCAAGCCCTCCCTTGGAGTCTGTGATTAATAATCTCTCTCTCTTTAAAGTTGAGGAGGCAAAGGCACTCCCAGCAGCCCTGGGTGACAGCCCTGTGTAGTGCCCAGCTAGAGCTCTGTGGTTTTTCTGGGCTGGTGGCATAGCAGATCCAGCCGGGGTATGAGGCCTGCCTCTGCCATTCACTTAGTAGCTCTGTGATGTCATGCAACTCACTTAGCCACTCTGAGCCTCAGTTTCCTCATCTATAAAATGGGGATGATAATAGTGCCTATACTAAAGGATCACTCTGAGAATTAAGATGATGCAAATAAACCCCTTAGCACAGCATCTACCAAATGACAATTTTCATGAAATGGTAGTTGTGCTGACATGCTGACCACATGGCTCATGTTGACAGGAAGCACCTGGTTTGATAAGTCTGAAAAGACCTTCTGGAGAAAACAGGCTTCCAGAAAAGCACCGGAGAATAAGAGGCATGGGATCTGGTCACACTGCAGTAGAGAAGTGTGTACCTTGGACCCACCTTTCACATACCAATGCATGCTGGGCAACATAGCAGTGAATGTCATTTCCATTAAATCCCACCATGATGTCTATTTCATATAGTATCACAAGGTGGAACATGCTCACTGTCACCAGCACTCCCATCTCCTCCAAGTAGTTCGCAGACCACGGGAGGACAGAGGACCTCCATCTCCGGCACAGTCGCAGGGAGCATTGACCAGGTAGAAACTGGCCCATCACACAAACAGGAAACATTAATTGTTGGGGCTTCAGAGTAACTTACCCTCAGGCTGCAGTTTGTCCACCTTCTCCTGAAATCATCCATACTTTTCCTCAACAGGAAGAGGGTTTGTCCGAGCATGCACGAGCTTCTCTGTGTTACTCCTGACTGAACTGCAGCCCCGGCTCAGCCCCCCAGCCCTATCCTACCCTGTTGCTCAGGAGTTTCTGATCAGCTGTCACAGTGAAACCTAATCCTGCTGCTTCTTTAGATACATGGGCTGTGACTTCCTCTCTGCCAGCCTTCCAGAAGCTTCCAACCAAGCCCCATTCTTATTTTCCTTCCACACAAGCCAAGGAGGCTGGGAGTGGCAGGGACTCTCCCCATGTCAGGCCCTCCAGCTGGTGGCCTCTCCCCCAAAACCCCTCTGCTTCGCTTTTCTTGAGCAGAAAGACATGGACCTTCCTACATCATCTCTCTTGCCCCACCTGCCCAGACTTCCTCTCTCCATCCATAGAGGAGGCACTTCCCTGGCCTGCCGCATGATCCAACTGCCAGTGTCTGGAGCCCGACAGCAAATTTGCCTAGATGCACTTGTTCTAGCTAAGCAAAGCCAGCCTCCTCCATACCCATGGGAAATTCCTCCCACAACAAACCAACTGTATGAGGCCAGATCGAGCACAGAGTTGTACATAGATGACCCTTCACCACTGTCCACACGAGACCTCAGTACAGGTCACAGAGGCCTATAATTGCTCCCAGAGGCACAGTGTGACATTTTTCAGCAAGTCAGGATGGGAGGGCCAGGGTCACAGCCAGTGCTCATGACCCACACCTCATGGGCTCATCTCTGGATAGCCAGTCTGTGCCAGCATCAAAGAGCAAGGAAGGGGACAGAAGAACATCTCCTGACCCGAGGAGGGCCACAGGAGAGGAAAGCTGGCTGTTGCACTAGAAGAGAACAAACATTTCTTGCTCATTTTCTGTGTGCCAGGCCCTTCCCCTGGGGCCAAGACTGAGACTTGCCCACAGTGCTACCAGGAGCAGCTCTGCATGCACTGCGAGTAATAGCTCAGTGGGCCTCTGAGTGATCTTCCACCCCAGTGCTCCTGAAGGCACTCTGTTCACTGCAGGATGATGTTCAAATGAGGTGGAAGGAGGAGGGAAAGGTCAAGTGTGGCCTACCCCCATGAAACCACATTATTACCTCAGTTAATATTCCAGAAGCCGGCAAGGATGCAATGGCATCATGGCAAAACAAACAAACAAACAACAAGAACAACAACAACAACAAAAAACCTGGGCTGTAAGCATTTCATGAACTTGCCAGCAAGTAACTGAATTGGATTCTAACCCAGAACAGGCTGGCTCCAGAGCCAGGACTTCCCTCATCAGGCCATAGCACAGCATGCTTCTCTGAGCTCCTACCAGCTCCTGGCTGTGGGAAAAAGGAACACAGAGAATTGGCTTGTTGCATCCATCCTATCAAAGGAAGCAGTCCAAATCAGGCCTTCCTGTGGAAGAAGAAAGATCTTCAAGGACATGGATTCATTCTCCAGTGTTAGGCCTCCGGACATTGTGGGAAACCACAATAAGGTCTACTCTTTAAAGTAAAATCAAGAAAAGGGGCTCAGGACAAAAGAGATTCATGAAAGGATGCAAGGTGACTGATCGTAGGTAATGAGAATGCGCTAATCCCGAGACTTATCACCACACTTAGATGTATTACCACAACAATCCGGTGGGTAGCCAAGAGTATTCTTCCCATGGTGGAGATGAGCGTTCAGTAGTTCAGTAATCTGCCAAGGTCATGTAGTTAGAACCTAGTGACGCTGGGATTCAGGCCACCAGGCTAACTCTGCTCCTCTGCCTTGCCCTGCCCCTGTATCTCACCTTGGTTCACTGGAGGTGTTAGGGGTACTGGCTAGAAGAAGACAAGACCCCCCCACACACACACACTCACATACCTATCATAGATGGTCACTGAGCCAACCTAACCCTGTAATATGACCACAATATTGATTAGCAAATATTCATTATTCCATCCCTCCCTGCCTCCCAGTTTCCTCTCCCTCCTTCCATCTGTCCCTCCCTCCCTCCCTCCTGCCAACCTTCCTTCACTTTTTCCTTCTTCTCCTCAAATACTGACCCAGCCCTTACCATGTGAAGGAATCCAAGCAAGATCCTCTGCACTGCAGAGCCCAGCCCTGAGGATGCCTTCCTCTCGGGAGGATAAGCCTCACACATACCTCCACCACATGGCAGGATGTAAAAAGTGCAAGGAGTGGGAAACTAAGTAAGTTCTCCAGCTGGGAAACAGAGTCTGTACAACAACAAAAAAGTAAAATTCAGGCTTGGCTAAGGGATCTCTAAATTAGAGGTAATATCTTGAGAGAGATGGAAAAAGAAGATTCTAAAGAACCATTACTTTGCACTAGAAGTAGAGATATGGTCCAACCATGGGATTGGAAGGCTAGAAGGGACCTCTTGGGCCACTTATCCATGCATGCTCCCCAACCATCAGAATGGCCTTTTACAAAGTAAATAATGTCAAGTAACCATCAAGTTCAAATATTTCCACTGGCTTCCTGTGCACCTATCATGACACCCGTGTTCTTTCCCTTGGCTCCTGTGGCTCTGCATGATCTGAACCCTGGCTACCTCTCCAATCTCATGTCAGTTGGTCTCTCCTCTTCCACTACAATGAGGTTGTCTTTCTTTCTTTCTTCTTCTCAAACATACCAAACATGTTCCCACCTTAGGGCCTTTGCACAGTATGTGCACTCACTCTCTACAACATTTTACTGCCGTGTTGTTTTGTGGTCTTATCATGATTAGGCCTCAGCTTAAACTTCACCTCCCACCAAGTTCTTCTTGGCCACTGTGGTTGAAGGAGCTCTTCCCCAACACACACACACCCAGGCAGTTTTTAGATCCAGAGCATTACTCTCATTTTTGTTTTTCAAAATGCCCATCTCTCCCTGGAACTGCTTTCATTTTCTCAACAATTGTCTCTGTCTCCTCACTAAAATGTGGACTCCAGAGAACAGGTATCAAGTTAGATTTAATCATGAAGCTAGCTAGCCCCAGACAGTACCACACAGTTGGCCCTCAAGGCTTGTCTGTTGCCAAATGCTCTTCCCCACTCCACTCCCCCTCTCAACTCTCAGCACCCACTCTCTTAAATGAGGAGTGGTATGGGTTGAACCGTGCTTTTTTGAAAATTCATAAGTTGATGTCCTAATTCCCAATACCTCAGTTTGTGAATTTATTTGGAAATAAGGACTTTGTGGATGTAATTAGTTAAGTCAACATGAGGAGTAGGATGGGCCCTAATCCAGGATGGCTAGTGTCCTTATAAAAAGGGGAAGTTTGAACACAGAGACAACTATGCATAAAGGGAAGATAATGTGAGAACACAGGGAGAAGATAGCCATCTTGAAGCCAAAGAGAGATGCCTAGAACAGAACCTTCCCTCACAGCTCTGAGAAGGATGACATCTCCATTTCAAACCTCTAGCCTCCAGAACTATGACGCAATAAGTTCCTGCTGTTTAAACCACCCAGACTGTGGTACTTTGTTACTGCAGCCTTAGCAAACTAATATAAGGTTGTATAAGATGACAGCCAAATTGCTCTCCTAGGATCCCCCAACCCTTCCTGTTCCCCACAATCCTATGGGAAGGGCACTTTCCATCACAGCCTTGGGGAAAGTAGGTGGCAAACAGTCTCAGGTGCCTTCCTGAGCTGCCTTATCTAACTTTCTTTAGCAACTGAACATTTTCACTTCAGTCAGGTAAGACTATATTCCTTGGCTGGACAGCATCCTAATATCCCCATGCTGTTCCTTAAATAATATTTGTTCTACACTTCCTACAAACAACTTTGCTGAGGGGGTTTATGACATGACTTAAAAGAGGAAGCTTTTACTTCCTCTCTCAAACCACTATTACAAGACCTTCTCCAGGAAGCTGCAAACCCTTGCTCCAGCACCTGGGCACTAGCAAGCCCCTCCAGGGCTTACTGTGACAGTCCCAAAAGTCTAGCTCAGGTTCTGTCCCAAGCACATTCCATCCATAACAATTCTTCCAGCAGGCCCCTCTCACATCAGGATACATAAGCCTTGGTTAAAGCACAACTCAATCTCCATTCTGATTTTCCAAAGCCTTTTCCAAAATGGGAAAACTATAGTACTCAGGAGACTAGCTGAACAACTTGAGGTTTCTGGCAAATACAAATACGCACAGATGTGTTTTTCAAAACAAGAGCAGGGCTTCACACACCAGTTCACATGGGTCTCCTCTCCAGGAAAAAGAGGGAATCAGTAGTTCTGGCGCACATATCTGAGAGAGTGTTGCTTTCCACATGTTTAAATCTGAGGAAAGGGCCTCCAGTTCCAGCTCAAGAGACATAGAGAGCTAAAAAAATATCATCCTTATAACAAGAAAAAAGCTAGACAAATTTCAAATTAATGACATTTTTTTGAACTCATAAATTTCAAATTAATGATATTTCTTGAACTCATACCATTAAAGAATGGAGATTACAGGTCAACCAACTAGCCCAACATCTGGGGAGAAACAGATGCATGCAAGAAGAAACAAGATTTGAGTGTTTACTTATCTGGGGCAGACACCAGCAGGTGCCATGTCAGCTGCCAAGAAGATTCAACTAAAACTTTTGGGTGGATTGATAAATGCCACGTGTGGGCTGGCAGGACAAGGTGAAACCCTAGGGCAAAGGAAGTGAGTGGTGATATAAGGGTGTTGGTAGCCTCTTTTGCAGGTTTTTTCTCCATCAACCCCACAAGGCACTCAAGGGGAAAGTTAGGAGAGTTGAGATAGTCACACTCATTGTGCTGAAGAGGGAAAGGTAACAACAGACAATATTCAGAGCAAGAACAACAAACACTGCTGCCTGGGAGCACTGGTAGGAACCCACTACAGCTGGGAAAAGGGAAGGCAAAAGTGAACCTCTCTTCCTGGAGAAGGCCAGGAAAATGTGCTAGAACCAGCATGATCACTGAGGGAATTAAAGGAGCACTTATTAATGCCATCCCCTAACACCACTTTCACTGTGCCTGCCTCAGACTGAGCCTTTCCTGTTTCCCCAGGCCCATGCTGATAAACATCAAGTGAAAGTAATAGTGGACTGTAGCTGAGAGAGTTACAACAAATGGGTTCTCTCTGGAGAACAGCATAAAGCAAAGACCTCACATCACGTGGCTAGATCTCATGCCAAGCAGAGTGCAGAAAGTGGAAAAAAAAAATCCTTGGGGAAATTAGCCCACACCCTAAACACAAGGCATTACCAGGGGAACCTGATGCCTCTGGTATACTGAGGTAACGAGGGTGACAACAAACTTCAACAAAACCCAACTCTTGACTGTGTGTGTGTGATGTGACATATCAACACAAACTCCCCACACTACAGACTTAGCAGAAGAAGGAAAGTGTGCCCATATTCAAGGACAAAATAACATTTATTGCAATGTCTACTATCCTACATAACACAACCAACTTTTAATAACAATGACAAAAATAGAAGGCATATGAAAATGCAAGAAAAACACACTGTAGGAGATAAAGGAAGCATCAGAATGAGAGTCAGATACAACAGGGAAGCTGGAACTGTCCAACAAGCAATGTAAAATAACTATGATTAATATTTTAAAGGTTCTTATGGGAAAAGCACAACGTGTAAGTACAGATGGGTATTTTCAGCAGAGAGATCGAAATTTAAAAAAAAGATTCCAGTAGAAATGAAATGAAAAATGCAGTAACATAGGTGAAGAATGCCTTCAATATGGGTATGGGGTCAATGGGTATGACACAGATGAAGAAAGAATCAAAGGGTTTGAAGATGGGTTGGTAGAAGCTAGCTAAACTGAAATGCAAAGATTAATAGTGGTGAGCATATTGTAAGGTATAGAATTGTCAAATCATTCTGTTGTACTAACATAACATTGCCAACTCTACTTCAATTTTTAAAAATTAGAGCTAAAAAATAAAATATATGAGGAAAGTTCAACTAAAAAGAACAACTCCAAGAGCTGTGGGACAATATCAAATATTGTAAGGCTCACAGAGTTGGGATCCCAAGACAGTAGAGAGAGACAGACAATGGAGTAGAAGAAATATTTGAAGAACTAGCATACAAGAACAAGAATTCTCCCAAATTAATGACAGACACTAAACTACAGGTCCAAGAAGCTCACAGAATGCTAAGCAGGATGGATAGCATGCACGTGCACACATACACACCCCGAACAAAAAATACACACACATATATTTAAATCACTGAAAAACAGAATAAAGATAAAATCTTTAAGACAGAGCAAAAAGGCACATTATCTGCATAAGAAAACGGATAAGAATTATAAGACTTCACATCAGAAACTATGACAACAGAGGGATATTTTCTAAACACTGAAAGAAAAATAAAATTGTTGGTGAAAAATTGTATGGCCAGTGAAAATAATCCTTCAAAAATGAAGAAGAAATAAAGATTTTCTTAGACAAAAACTGAGATAAATTAACCTTATCAGACCTCCTCCATAAGAAACATTAGAAGAATTTCTTCAGGAAAATGGAATATGAGATAGGTTAGAAAAATAGATCTACACAAAGAAATGAAGAGTGGTGGAAATGAAATAAATTAAAGTAAAACAAAATTTATTCTTTCTGACTATCCATTGGAAGAAAGACAGTCTCTTCAATAAATGGTGCTGGGAAAATTGGACATCCACATGCAGAATAATGAAACTAGACCACTCTCTTGCACCATACACAAAGATAAACTCAAAATGGATGAAAGGTCTAAATGTGAGACAAGATTCCATCAAAATCCTAGAGGAGAACACAGGCAACACCCTTTTTTAACTCAGCCACAGTAACTTCTTGCAAGATACATCCACGAAGGCAAAAGAAACAAAAGCAAAAATGAACTATTGGGACTTCATCAAGATAAGAAGCTTTTGCACAGCAAAGGATACAGTCAACAAAACTCAAAGACAACCTACAGAATGGGAGAAGATATTTGCAAATGACCTATCAGATAAAGGGCTAGTTTCCAAGATCTATAAAGAACTTATTAAACTCAACACCAAAGAAACAAACAATCCAATCATGAAATGGGCAAAAGACATGAAGAGAAATCTCACAGAGGAAGACCTAGACATGGCCAACATGCACATGAGAAAATGCTCCACATTACTTGCCATCAGGGAAATACAAATCAAAACCACAATGAGATACCACCTCACACCAGTGAGAATGGGGAAAATTAACAAGGCAGGATATAACAAATGTTGGAGAGGATGTGGAGAAGGGGAACCCTCTTAGACTGTTGGTGGGAATGTGAACTGGTGCAGCCACTCTGGAAAACTGTGTGGAGGTTCCTCAAAGAGTTAAAAATAGACCTGCCCTATGCCCCAGCAATTGCACTGCTGGGGATTTACCCCAAAGATTCAGATGCAATGAAACGCCGGGACACCTGCACCCCGATGTTTCTAGCAGCAATGTCCACAATAGCCAAACTGTGAAAGGAGCTTCAGTGTCCATCGAAAGATGAATGGATAAAGAAGATGTGATTTATGTATACAATGGAATATTCCTCAGCCATTAGAAACGACAAATACCCACCATTTGCTTCACCGTGGATGGAACTGGAGGGTATTATGCTGAGTGAAGTAAGTCAATCGGAGAAGGACAAACAGTGTATGTTCTCATTCATTTGGGGAATATAAACAATAGTGAAAGGGAATATAAGGGAAGGGAGAAGAAATGTGTGGGAAATATCAGAAAGGGAGACAGAACATAAAGACTCCTAACTCTGGGAAACGAACTAGGGGTGGTGGAAGGGGAGGAGGGCGGGGGGTGAGGGTGAATGGGTAACGGGCACTGAGGGGGGCACTTGACAGGATGAGCACTGGATGTTATTCTCTATGTTGGTAAATTGAACACCAATAAAAAATTAATTTATTAAAAAAATTTATTCTTTCTTATTTTTAATTACTCTAGAAGACAATGGAATATTTAATATAATAATAGAAACAATGTATTGTGTATTTGTAGTTTATGTAAAAGCAAAATACATGACAATTATATCACAAAAGATAAAAAAGTTGGAAATAAAGATCCTTATCCAACATGTGAGTGGCACAATATTATTTTCAGGTGAACTTGGATTATATTAAAACATGTATTGTAAACTCTAATGAAACCACTAAAATTTGTTTAAAGATTTTATTCATTTATTTGACAGAGAAAGAGTACACACAAACAGGGGGAGCAGGAGAAGAGGCAGATTTCCCCCACTGAGCAAGGAGCCTGATATGGGGCTGGATCCGGATCATGACCTGAGTAGAGGGAAGATGCTTAACTAAATGAGCCACTTAGGCAACCCCAGTAAAATATTTTTAACACACACACACACACACACACACACACACACACATTTCAATAGAAGCAATAAAATAGAAAAATAGACTAGGTGAAGTTTTCTTTCAACTCAGTTTAAGCAGACATGGAGGGAATACGAGTTGGAAGGAGGGGGACCACTAGGTTAAATGCAAATGTGTTGCTTCAGATCGGTGTCCACAACTATCTTTTTTTCCTTAACTTACACAAAAATCAGTACTTCTTTGGTTACTAGAGAAGTTGTCCACTCATGGAGTAATTTTTCTGAAAAATTTCCTTATCTGGCCCTTTAAGTCAATAATGACCAAGGGATAGTAACAAAAATGCCAGATGTACTTGATAGAATTTTGTTAACCAAAATAAAACCTGATGTGGGAGGTTTATTAGTAATAAGCCACATTATTCCTAATTTTATATATTAGATTGGTGGCATTTATCTTTTAACCCATCTTCTGCTTCTTAACAATGAAAAATGATAAAATGGAAATAGGTGTGTACAAAATTGTCTTCTTATTTATGCAACATTAAATCCTCTAAGTTCATGAATCCATTTGATTATTCATGACTATAGAAAGAGAGAAGAGAAAAAAAAGTTATTTCTATAGCAGCATTTATTAGGATTATTGAAATAGAATCAACATCTTCCAAATTGACAAGAGTAATTTATTTTATAAAAAATGGATATTCATTTTCAGGAGACTAAATACCGTCAAAAGGAGAGACCATTTACTTACAGCCAAGACACTGATTCTCTTAAAATGAGAATTTGGAACTCTGGTTGCCATGCAAGCCATAGTGAAATTTAAATAACTTCACCAAAAGAAGGAAAGTTCTCATGAGAAACCAAACTGGAAATGCAAAAATATAACCACACAACTGTAAATTTTCACATGGAAACCACTTCTCCAGATGGTTGAGACTCTTGAGGACAGCATTATTGCTCCAGAGGCTAATTTACTGTCGATATGAACTTAAAAATGGTTCTTCTTCAGTGAAAGTTAAACTTTCCGTTCTGAACATTGGCCATTAATTACTTCTCCCAAGGAAATTCTGGACTTTTTTCAGAATAAAATCAAGATCACAAGAAAATATATCCTAAGTGTTTTTTAATGCTTGATTTAAGGAAGAAAATCTTTCCCTTTTTTAAATAAAGCCTTCTATAGTGAGGTATTTCTAATTCTTCATTATTTTAAAATGAAAATCATATATACTTAAGGTGTACAACATGATGTTTTGATATACATAATGAAATGGAATAGTCACGATAATTTACACACCCAACTCCCTCAACAGTTACCATTTTTTGGATGTGTGTACTGAGAACACCTGAGTTCTACTCTCCTAGTAAATTTCAGGTATACAATTCTACATTATGGACTATAGTCACCATGCTGTACGTTATATCCCTAGAAGTATTCATCTCACATAATTTGAACTCTGTAGTCTTTGACCTATAGCTTCCCATTGTCCTCACTTCCCCAGCAACTGGTACCCACCATTCTACTCTTTACTTCTATGAGCTCAACTTTTTAAAAAGATTCCACATAAAAGTGAGATCATGCATTTGTCTTTCTGGATCTATCTTATTTTGCTTAACATAATGTTCTCTAGGTTCTTTTCTCAAAACAGTACTATTAGCCACAATAAAGATAAAAGTTAAACAAAGGATCACACTGCCCAAGCCAGGTATTTACAATAAAGAAAGTGCATATGGTAGGTAACAGGTAGCAGCTGTGAAAGGGATTCAGAATCTGGCCATCAATTGTCTGTGCTGCAGACCAGAGGCTTCCATTCATGAGTCCATCCCACACACCCCTGAGGTTTGCACTCCACAGACACTCCTTGAGCCCTTCCTGCCTGCCTGGCACTGTGCTAGGTGCTAGAATCCCAAACATGAAAAAGACGCTCCTCCTGCTTCTGAGAGTCCCATCCGGGAGAAGAAGACAAATTCAGAGGTAATTAAATATGGCATTTCAAGTAAATGTTGCCAAGCCTCCTGTACAGTAATTTTTCAAATGAACCAATGAACTCAATCTAGAAAAAAAGAGGAAATAATCATCTATACAGAACTGAAAAAGTCTCAGCTCATTCCACAATCTTTGGAAACCAGCCCTCAGATACACCATGGCTGGGACTGAGCCCAGGGATAGAGGTCATCACAAAACAAGCCACCCCAGGACAGCACTGTCTGACTGAGAGAAAGGCATTCTGAATGTCCCTAGTGCCCTCCAGCATGGAAGGAAAGGACCCCCCGCCAGTGTTCCTTTGAGACTGGAGGGTAAACCCCATTTTAGCTTCTCCTAAATTCCAATCAGTATAGGCAGAGGGATTAAAGACAAACTTGTTACCAACTAGAGTTTTTCTTTTCTGTCATCAGATCTCACAGACAGGAGGGGTGAGGTCAGGAGATACCTATTTTTGTAACTATAGATCACAGGTAACTCTCCAGAGAAAAACAATATGCCGAAGTCAAATCACAGAAAGTTCTTGAGCCACAAGGCATTTTTCTAATCTGCCTTCACATCATTTTGAATCTTATAACAGGGTAATATATCTACTTTATTATTTTAAGTTATAAAGTAAGACTAAACATCAACTATATCCCTTTCCTAATTCCTGGCATTAGTTTTGAGGTGACCATAGTTCAAAAGATAGAGAAAAATTAAAAACACCCAGGAAGCATTAAAATAGAACATCAAGACTATGTCTTTTTATGAGTTCACTATAAACCTAACTCATAAAGAGGAAAGCTATCAGTCAGGGCCAAAACAAAATAATTCACAAGCCAAACGCATGCATTCTGCAAAAATATACAATCAAGAGAAAAGAATCTAGGAAGATTGAAAGTAAAAAGAAGAGCAAAAATACTCCAGATCAGTGTACATAAATAGAAATCTGAGTGTTTATACTACACATGGTTAATTTGAGGGCCAAAAATGAAGATTATGTCACAAAAAATATTGAATTGTATTCAACATAAAATACTGTGCTGAACATAAGCATTCAACATAAAAATACAAAATGTTTTATAATACTTTGTTTTTCATTCTATTTCCAGTAAAGATAGAGCTGTCAAGAACTTATATGTATTAAATAGTGTAGCATTAATAAATAAAGAAAAAGGCAGAGAAATAAAAGAATAAATCTGGCAAAACACAAAATCATTAGAAGACCTTACTGTAGCTTTTACTTAATGTTGTATGTTAAGAAATTAAGGATAAAAAAAGAAATTAAGGATGAATAAAATACAGAGAATCCAAATAATATAATTAATTGATTACATATAACACACATATTTTTTTAATTTATTTTTTTATTCATGAGAGACACAGAGAGAGGCAGAGATACAGGCAGAGGGAGAAGCAGGCTCCTCACAGGGAGCCCAATGTGGAACTCAATCCCGGATCCCGGGATCACACCCTAAGCTGAAGGCAGACACTCAACCGCTAAGCCACCCAGGCATCCCAACACACATATATTTACATAAACACATGTACTTAATTTATATATGAATATGTCTCCAGGCCTTGTAAACAGAAAGTTTATGTCTTTTTCTATGGTCCACTCTTCTTATTGTATTTCACAAAGAAAATCTCAAGTAAAAAAATGAGCAAAACCAGAAACCACCTGCCGTAACATCAATAGAGTCCAACTAGACGCACCTAACAGAAGTCTAGTCATTGCCAGTAACAAGGAACAGTTCCAAAATTTTCAAAGCTCTTTCCTAAACAAAATTTTGATCAAAATAAAATTTAAGATAAATCAAGGAACTTCTTCAAACCAACACTCCTTGTTGAAATCTTTGGGATACTGACATAGCTGTGATTGTAGAAGAATCTGTAGCCATGAATAATTTTAGTAACCAGTATGATTTGAAAAAAAAACAGGTGAATTAAGAATCCTATTCAATAAATTTTAAAAATTGAAGTCATAGAAAGAATATCATACATGGAATCATAAGCAGAGTAAGAAGTTAAAACAGAGGAGCAGCATACAATTGATCCTGGCATAAAAGGTGGATCTTTGGGAGAGAATAGAATAGAAAAAATAGAATAGAATAGAATAGAATAATAGAATATTAACTAGCTCTGTTAAAGAAAAACAAAAATAAGGGATCCCTGGGTGGCGCAGCGGTTTGGCGCCTGCATTTGGCCCAGGGCGTGATCCTGGAGACCTGGGATCGAGTCCCACGTCGGGCTCCCGGTATATGGAGCCTGCTTCTCCCTCTGCCTATGTCTCTGCCTCTCTCTCTCTCTCTCTGTGTGACTATCATAAATAAATAAAAATTAAAAAAAAAGAAAAGAAAAACAAAAATAAACTATAAAAGAAAAGAAAAAGAAGGGCGTCTAAGTGGTTCAGTTGGTTAAGCATTTGCCTTCAGTTCCCAGGGTCCCAGGATTGAGCCCCATGTGTGCTCCCTCTCTTTCCTTCTCTCTCTCTCTTTCTTTTTTTATAAATAAATAAATACATAAATAAATACATACAAACATTTTTTTATAAATTTTTTTAAAATAAATAAATAAATACATACAAACATACATATATCTTCATATAATAAATAAATACATACAAACATACATATATCTTTAAAAAAAACATAAAGAAAAGAAAAAGGAATTAGAAGGCAAGGAAGGAAAGGGGAAAGAAATTGACACAAGGCACAAATAATCCAAACTTGGGTATAAAAAAGGAGGGACAGAATTATACACACATATTAATGACTCTGAACACCTAAATAAAATGTCCTCTTTGCTAAAAAAAACACAAATGATCAAAATAGACTCAAGGAGAGATAAAAAAAAAAAAAAAAAAAAAAAAAAAAAAAAACGCCAAAAGAGCAAACCAGAACAACTGTCAAAGAACTACACCCTGTAAAGCACCTGGTCCCAACAATTTTCTGGATTCCCTGAATTTATACTGATCCAGAGACTAGATACGGGGGGCCGGAGGCGGGGGGCAGGGTGGGGGGAGGAAATAAAAGTCTCTCAATTACTTTTTGGAAAGCTAACATAATTCTAACATCAAAACCTAAAAGAGACAGCAGGGAAAAAGAAGAGTACAGAAAATCCCTGCAGATTTTATGGAGTTATGAATGCGTAACTCCTAAACTAAATGTTAGTTTAAGCAAGAATGTGTAAATGGGAAATGGGCAGAGCACTTAATGCCAGCCAATTTTGTGAGTATCCTGCCGGGTCAAACTCTGTTTCTGACCCTGAGAACAGGATCTTCTCTGAAGGCCCTGGAAGGTCCGTCCCACTCAACATCACAGGCAAGGCTGAGTACTCAAGAGAAGGACCGAGGGCCTTCGGAGACAAGATAAGCAAGTGTGGCCAAGCTTGGCACGCCTGCAGAGGATGGGCTGGGAGGCAGATGCAGGTGCCCAGGCACGGTCTCCACGCTGCTGTGGGTCTGAGAGGCCGGAAACCCCTCTGGGAATTGTTCTGGGACACTGCAGTAAACTGGAGGTAAGGGGTACAGGGGGGAATGAAGGACAGGCACAGGACAGTGGGGGCATCACAGTGGCCTCGGGTAAACAGCTCTCCTCCAAGCAGGAACGGGGATCATCGGGCAAGGCAGGAGCCGGGAGCTGAGAGCCAGGGGGCTGGCTCACAGTTCCTGAGCACCAGGAGATTTATCCTAGACAGCTGGAAGGCACTTGGGAGGGAAAGAAAAATATAAAAAGTGAAAACATCAAAGTAGCATCAAAGGACAAAAAGAATTGTGCCACGTTTCACAACTAACCAAGTCTCTTTGCAACTTTTGGTCTGTTTCTTATCATGGTTTGGATAGTGACCACCCCCTGGGGGCCAGCCTCAGGCAAGCTGGGAAGCCAAGGAGCACATGCCTCCCCTTCTGTGCTTCCTCCACCTCCCCGTGCCCCCCACACTGTGAAGGGTCACAAAATAAGCCACATGCCAGACCCTAGCCTCCCGTCCAGGCCAGGCTGTCCTCACTCTGGGGGCTTTCCACCTGAGGTCCAGCCCAGTTTGAGCGCATCCAGCTCGGGAACACCCAGGGGTCCTCTGAAGCCAGGAAGCCCTGATATGGCCCCTCCTCCTTGTCTCTCTGCCTTTTTGCCACATTTAACTCCAAGGATTCCACATCCTCCTCAGGGTCCCAGAGAAAGTGATTTGTATGAACGACAAGGTAAACCAAGAAGGTTATATGGCAGAGCATGATTGATTCCCTGGAGCTTTATTGTAATAACTTTAATCTTCTGGAACTCATCTGGTATGAATTTAGGAACTGTGCGGCATTTCGCTGAAATTCCCCCTTAATGCAGCCCTCGCTCAGCTGGCCTTGGTGGTTACAGAGTTTGCCATGTTTATGATTTGGCCTCAGGCCCCTTATTAATGGGCCTTGAAAAGAGGGTGTGGAATGTGTGGGCGTCTTTAGTTTGCTTTTCTTGGGGAGGAAACAAACAGAAATATCTACCTTGAAGCGCTTCTTGGCTCTGTCTCCCTTGAAAGAGGAGTAAATCAACTTGTGTCTCCCAGGCCTCATTGGGGTAGAGAAGCATCTGGCCCCTGAAAAGTCTCTGAGCTCCTGGTGTTGGCAGAGAAGAGGGCGCAGGATTTCTCAGGTCTTTATGACAAGAAACGCAGATCCTTCCACTGCTGAACCCACCAGGGTTGATTTAAAAAAAAAAAAAGCCATAGGTTTTGAGGACCTGCTTCCTCTACTTTATAGCCTGGTCAAATCTGACTGCACCAGATATCAGGTGATGTCCCCCAGCAAACTTGTCACCTAATCTCTCCCTCCACATCTACCCCCAGTCCATTCAGCCAGTCCTTCTTGGAGTGGCCTTACAGAGAGGTCGTCTGTGCTGTGTATCCCCTGGGCATTGAGGTATCCAGATCAGAAAAGCAAAAGCTGGACCCCAGGATTGAAGGGTCGAAGAATACTTTCTGAGATTCACTTTCAGAGCCTCCTCTACAAAACCTCTGCCTGATGACAGGCTCCGCATTAGCGGGATGAGGAGTCAGTGGCTCACATTATCCTCTCCAGCCAGAGGGCACTGGGAAATAATAGAAAAGCCAACGAGACTTGCCCTTGTCACCGGATACAGCTGTGTAGTGAGTGACTAGCTGACTTGGGGAGAACCAGGACAGCCCACAGTGCAAGGAGTCCACCGCTTCCCAGTTTCCAGAGCACTTTCACATCTACCTGTTCCTCGCAGCAAAAACGGCTTTGGTTAGCTCTGTGTGGGGGGATGTTGGTGCAAGACTCAGGGCTGCAAAGTGACTTTCCCTGGAACCCGGAAGGAGCTGCTGCCTCATAGAGACAGGCAGTGTGGCCCCCGCAGGCTTTAATCAGACAGCCCAGATTTGAATCCTGGCCACTCACCAGCTCTAGGGCTGAGCAAGTTACTAATGTTTCCTAAGCCCGTTTCTTTCTCAAGCTAACAACTTGCAGTGCAATTGCCTGCTTTGTGGAGCACGTGTCAGTTAAAGCAGACGATGGCCATCTACTTCCCAGGAGGGTCCCACATGCAGTGGATTCTCAATAGACCTACATTCAGCTGCCCACTCTTTCCACCACTGTTTCCACCACTGAAGGTGTCCCACCCATAGGAAAGGACAGTGGTAACCAGAAGAGCATGGCTAATCCGTACACTTGCTGTCATGTGTGTATGAGTGCTAGCAACACACAGCCCTGGCTCTCAGGGCACCTGAAGGCTGTTGTCATCCATGCCTTCCTTGTCTGGCACTGTCTTCTGCGTGCTCAGGATTAAGTGGCCCTTTGGGATCTGGAGTTTCCCAAATTCGCAAAGCAGATATGCGAACCGACACCACTCTTTACCCATCCTGACCTGGCCCAGAGGAAGGGCATTATTGTCTCTGACCACACATGCCGAGTATCCTACTAGGTTTTGAAGAAATCCAGCAGTAAGGAATGGGGAGGGAAAAAAGCCAGCGGCAAAAGCCTAAGTCAGATGGTGAACCTGGCCAGGTCCCTGCTCCAGTTTTGGCTAGATCCCTCTCTGGCCTGGGTGGCATCTGCGTCCCAGCAGCTGGGGCAGGAAAGGAGTGGGAGGGGAGCTAGCATGCAAGGGCCCTCCAGCAGCATCAGCACAGCAACCGCACGACCCAGATCTTCAGCACCACTGGCTGAACTGCTGTCACCAAGATCCATGGGTCCTGGACCCCTCCCTGGGCAGCTGGGGCTGGGCTCAGTGCCTCTCTAGGGGCAGTGGGACCCAGGGAGCACTTCCTGCCATTCCCCATGCTGCCACTCCCCTCTCCCTGCTCCCTGAAACCAGACCCAGGGGCAAAATACAGGAGGGGGGGGTCTAAGTCCTCTTCTGTGGAGCAACTATTCTTCCCCCACCCTCAAATATGTGGAAGGGAAGAGAAGGGGAAGGAGGGACATCTAGTCTTCCCTACAGTAAGTCTGCCTTCCTTTCCTGGGTCTGTTTACAAGAACCAGTAAATTTCCCCACCTTGGCCCAAGTTAATTCAGTTGGGTTTTAGTCATTTGCGACTGTAAAAGACAACTCATACAAAAACCCCTGTAAAAGGCTTGTAGACACTCTGCTCTAACAAGCTGGTGGAATTTTTACATCCCTGCTGTTTTCATTATTAAAGTTTCTCAAACTTACATTTCATGTTAAACCAGTGCAAACTGATTGCCTGAAAGGCTTTGCAAGGGGCCTGTCCTCTTAGCTCATCCTACTTGGCTGCCCACACCCCGGAGCCTCCTGTGTGCATGGAATCCTCTCCCAGTCCCTACCCAGGGACTTAACTGGCCAAGTTCTTCTTCCAACACAAAACTCTTCCCAGCCATGGCTTGGCAAGTCAACGGAGGGGACTGCAGTAAGTGCTGCAATGGGCCAGCAGGCTCCCCCTTTGGGCCTGAAGGACTCCTTTCTCCCCAGCCCTGGGAGTGCCATTGGCTGATGGCCACCCATGGGTCACCCCATCAGAAGCCACCCTCTGCTGGAGAAAGCAGCCTCACCCACAGTTAGACCTCTTCCCAGGGCAGAGGCCCTGCAGGTAGGAGTGTGAGTGCCCTGCTCCCTCAGGCACGGGGTTCCCATGAGGTTGGCTACAGCCTTCCTCAGGCTACATCACAGGCTAACTCCCTCTGGCCAATCCTGCTTCCTCCCCTTCATTTCCACAGGCGTCAACCCTGGGAACAAACCCGAATAAATGTTGTGCATGTTAATAAAACACTTGGATAAAAGATTTAGGCTCTGATTCCAACAGTCCTGAACTCAAATGTTGTCAGCAGCTCCCTTTTGCCCCTAGAACTCAGCAGTGATCCAAAGGGGCTAACCGTGGGGGGTTCAGGTCATCCTGGGCATGGTCCTGTCAGAGTCCAACAGCCAGGAGAGCACCTGGAGAGAAGAGCAAAGTGACACTGAGCTGCAGGTAGAGGGACAGGAGGAGAGCAGGAGGCATTTGGATTCCTGGACAGGCCCCTCTAGTGAGTCTGAGACAGCTGGAAGGGCTACTGCAAGCAGATGGGAGCTCTGCAAAGCATGTCCTCCTGGTGGCAGTGTGGCGCAGGTGAGAAAGATGGGCCCTGCTCACACTGCACAAAGGAGAGCCCACCTCTGCCTTGGCAGCTAGAGATGGGCAGCTTGCCAGCTATGGGCCTCAGCATCAGGGGCCACGGCATCAGGGGCCACTTTCAGGTTGGTCCAGCAGCGGGACCAGTGTCAGCATGTCCTCCAACAACTCTCGAGGCTGGACATGAAAGAACAAGTGAGTGGAACTGGAAGCCCCCAGGGGTGCTCCTAAGAAGACCACCCTCCCCACCCCCCCACACTCCCCCCAGCAGGGGCAGGGGATTTGTGGGGCCCAGTGAAGAGGGGGAGAGGTACTGTTTCTCCCAGATGCAAATCCCCCCACAGGCTAGGAGGGTAGGGACACTGAAGACTGAGATGAATTCCTTCTCCTTGGTGGGACACTTAAGGACTCTGGGACCTGGTCACAACCTGCCTTCCCCATTCAGCCCATGACTGCCCCTCATGCATCTGCTACTTCACCAAATTCCCCTCCTTGCTGACTCCAATGTGCTCCCGGTGGCCACACACTTCCTTTGCTCCCCTCACCCTCCTCTACACCCACCTCAGCTCTTTTTTAGTTCTTATCAATCTTCAGCATCTAGCTGGGATTCGTGCTCCTCCATCCAACCTTTGAAATTGCCTGAGATTTGCCTGTGTCTTCTGCCTTCACCCTCCACCCACTCCCCTCCTGACTCCTGGTATTCTTGTTGTAACTCAAGACCCCATCTATCCATCCCACTGAGATGCCTCCTTCACCTACCCTGGAGGGGTTTGTGTGGCAAGAAGGGAAAGGAGAGCCCAGGACTGGTGGTTCAGTGTAAGTTCAAGTCCCATCTTTTCCATTTACTGGTGACAAACTCCCCGAGCCTCAGTCTCCTCGTGTGACAGAGAAATGTGCAACAACATGCAGGCCCTAGATGCCATGGCAGGTGCTTTCTCCTGCCTCCATTATTGCTAGGGCTCTAGGGACTTCTCCTCCCTGAAGTGGAAGAGCTGTTTGGAGTCTAGGTTGTCTGCCCTGATTTCTACATGAAAGTTGCACCCTTGGGGTCCCCCACTGGGACTTTCAGTCACCCCCTGAAAGGGAATGAGGAAGAGCCCAGGTGGCCACTGAGAAGAGAGTGTGCTCCCACCACAACACAGCAGAGTGGACGCAAGGAACCTTTGGGAATGGTGCCAGGTGCCGGGAGGGGCAGTCTCCATGCTCAGATGTGGCCACTGGGACTAGAGACGTGCCATCACTGAGATGACTGGCTTTGTGAAGTCACTTGTGGAAAACAAATACTAGGCTACAGAGAGAGGGGGCAGGGAGGCTGCTCAGTGCCCAAGGATAGTAGAGATGAATCTCTAGATCCTTCCCCCAAATAGAGAGGCAGGGGGACTTCTGGCTAAAAGCACAGAGCCTTCTGTGGCTGCTGGCTGGGCTTGCCCACCATTACTCCACCCTTCCTGGGCCAACCTTCCAGGGGGTGAAAAGCATGGGGCTCACACCCTTCATGCTATGCTCCAAAGCATCCCAAATCTGCAGCTGCCTCAGCCAAGTGGGTTCTGTCCAAAGTGCCAAGTGCTGGGCGGAGACTGGCTGGCTAAAATGCTGAGTGCATCTCATCCCTCCTTGGCCGTCATCAGAGCTGAACTTAGCATCTGTTAAGCAGTTCACTTGGTCCTTGGTCATTGAAGTCCCAGACAAGGCTGGAGAGGTGGAGGGGATCTGCAGGGGAGGGGAAGTGAAGGCTCTTTTCTGGGCATACTGGGTGTTGCTACCCTCTGGGGCCCTTCCCTGATAGGTGTGCACCATGTCCTTCTGAGCCCAAAGTGGGGAGTGGGCACTATGGGGCTTCACTGGCGGACTGCCATCCACTCCAGCTCCTTCTTTTTTCTTGTCTACAAACTAAATACATCTACCACCTGTCAACCTGGAGGGATGGAGATCAGAGTTTGCACACATGATACATTTCAGCCTGAATAAACAAGTTCCTTTTTTTTTTTTTTTTCTTTTTTGGTCCTCTTTCATTCCCAGAATGCATCCAGCTGTTCACATCCCTGGCTACCTCCTGACCCCAGATGTACTCTGAGACGAGAAAAGGAGCACACATGGGCTGTGTGAGTTCACAGTGGGGAATTCACTTCTTCCCCAAGTCGGGAAGGCAGGAGGAGAGTCTCCCTTCTATGGTCTGGAAGGAAGCACCTGCCCTTGTTCCGGGTTGGAGGGCAGAGCAGATGGCAGCCCCCCGCCCCCATCCAGCCCAGTGCCCTGACTGTTCTCCCTGGGGATCCTGGGTGTAGGGGCCGGTCCCAGTGAGACTGACTGATGGGCTATACACAGGCACTCGCCTCCTCCAACCGTGATGAGGCGTCTAGAAAATGCCCTGTCTCCCTGGACCTCAGTGGGCTCCAGCCCCTGCAATTTCTTTCTGACTCCTCTGCCTTCTCCTCCCCCTACCCCAACGCCAACAGACAGCCAACCCCTGAGCAGAGACCAGCATATCTTCACCTCTCCGTCCCATCACTTCCTAGGCCTGCAGACAGGCTGCTTCTCACCAAAACCATGATTGCCCCAGTCCCAGGGGTTGAAGCTTACAGAAAATAAGCTCCCCTTTAAAAGTCTGTTAAGGGGCCAAGCTGAGAACAGCAAGGGAAGGAAGTGAGCAGGGTGGGCTTAAAACCCATTTTCCTTGACATAGGATCTGACTCGGGGACCGGGTATATACAGACACACCTGCCCCTGTGTTAAGAGCGAGGCGGCAGGCAATGACTATTGGGAGCCAACTGGTTTTCGAATGTCTTGGTAAGGACAAAGCACTCTGGGTGGACGTACCTCCACCCCAGAATGAGCTGTTTCTTCCAGACAGCACTCTCAGCCATCTCAGGGTCTGCTTCACTAGCCTTTGGAGGTCATACACCCAAGGGTATGACCACCCCCAGGACCCTGCATCCTCACCCACCACCTGAGCATGGTCTTTCAACTCTTTGAGTCCTGGATACCTCCTGGGCAGAATGAGGAGGAAAATCCCTGCCTCACTGCAGTCCAGAGGGAGAAAGAAATGCATCTGAGGGCTGCTCCATAAACCAACAAGAGCTATAAATTGGAAAGGAGTAAAATAACAATAATAAAAAATGCTGGTGTTCTCGCCCCTACCCAGAGCACAGAGTGTCACCCTCAGAGTTTCTGGCTCCGCCAAAAGGGCAAAGCAGATTGTGGCCCCTCTTCCAGCTCCATTAACCAGCTACATGCCTTTAAATTGTTCTGTTCTAAAAGCCTGGCATTTAGGTATGATCTTAGTCATGAGGATTCCAGGTCTGCTAGGGTCTGCACAGTCAAGGCAGCCCCTCTTCAGGAGCCCAGACAGCCATGTCTAGAACCCCCAGGAAGGCATTGGTAAGCATGGAAGAGTGGAAGCCAGTTCCATGGCCCTCCAGGTCACTTGGCCTATGGTCCTCACCATATGCTCCCAGCCAGCCTGAGCCTCTGAGGCTCTGCAGACCCCATGGCAGGCTGTGGACACAGCCAAAGGGACCCAGGCCTCATTCTGGTCTTTGCAGTCAGATCTTCTATAGGTTTATTAAACTGCCTCCTGTTGACTTTCTAGAGAGCCTAACAGTGATGTTATAGACCCTTACTGCACATCAGCAGATGCACCCTGCAGCAGCCTACAGGAGGGAGCATGCACTTCTGCATCCAAAGAAATCAAAGGCCAAGCACTTCCACACCTAGATCAGGGGCATGAAGGGGAACATGCAGGCCCTCATGAGCCCTTGCCAGAGTCTAGACAGCACTGCCAACTCACATTGTATTGGGACGGCCCTTCACTCTCTAAGCATGGGTATCTACACCTGAAGAAAAGGATACACACAATACTACCCTATAATACTGCTGGGGGACTCGGTGAGCTGGCCGTGAGACCTGTCAAACGTAATTGTCTCACATCTGTCTGAAATTCAGCCATACTGTGGTTGTCACCACACACACAGGACCTACCAGCTAACTCTGGCCATTGCAAGAGGTGTTGTGGTGCTTGGCCCCTCAAAAGGGATATGGTCCTCATAAGTTGAGGCTTTACATTCTCTTCAGACTTCAAGATCTCTGCTAGGTCTAGTGGACTCTGTCTACCGAGGTTGCATGAGACAGTCATCCAGTGAAGACTATCATCACTACATGGTGGTATACCAGAAAGGTTGGATATTCTGGAAGCACTGGGACAAAATACAGCTGACAACTGCACAAACCAGTGGCACTGTTGGGCAAGGTACAAACAGGGGCCATTGGTCTCTGTTGACAATGGCTTGGGTGTGCAGAGACCCTCACTCCATCCGGCCAAGACAGTACAATGTGCTTTTTTTGGCACGCTCCAGGCAAGGATGCCTGACTCCTCTTGAGTTATGAGCGCTCAGGGTTTGGGCTTCCTGCTCAAACCTCAATTCTAGTCAACTGGTAGACAAAATTATACCCACACTGACCTGCTGAAGAAGCCGCAGAAGTAAATATTGCCTCGGGTCAGAGCCACTCCTGGAATCTCAGTGCTTTGTTGAAAGCTGTGGAGGCAGGGGCAATACATCACCACAACCCGCCTCTGTTTACAACCGGGTAATGCCTTTTATGACCGCCTCTCTCTATCCCTGAATATTTGTTTTATTGCCCCTGTAGGGAGATTTTTCCATTTGGCAAAAATCTTCAGATGGTTTTACTCATGTTAACAACTGGTCATTAAATACAGAGGAGTAAACAGAGAAATAAAGGTTCGTTTCTTTGCTACTTTTTCTTGCTTTTTCTCTCTCTTTTTAAAAATAACTTATGGAATAAAATTATGAAATGAATAATGGGGCGAGAAGGGGTGTTCGTATGTTGCTCTCAGCTTCTTCCTGGGTGGGCATTCCCCAGGAAACCCTCCCTGCCTCTCAGAAAGGTCATTCCTTCAGTGAGGGAAAAGCAAAGGTTTCATTCCGTTTCAAGGTGAGGGCTTGCTCTGTGATCTCTGGATTTGAGGCCCTTGATGCTTGATTATTCTTCCCCTGTGGCCCAGGAAGCAGGAGGCACATCTGCTTCTGGCAGAAAAGGCATCTCAGGGCTAGAGCACCTGGAGAGGATTGGTGGGGAGTGATTGAAGGGGAGAGCCAGGTGGATGGATGGTGGGTGGGATGTTTGGCTGGTTGGCTAGATGGATGGATGGATTGGTGAGTAGATGGGTGCATAGATGTGTGGGTGGATGTTGGATAGAGGATGGATAGATGGGTAGGTGGTGGAAGGGCAGATGGATGGATGGAATGTGGGATTACAGATGTATGAAGGAAATATAGCACCTCTGGGTGGCACAGCCTAGGGCTCTGAGGCAAAACTTGTGTACCCTACAGGGAAAAAGGGAGCATTAATGAGCAATCAACCTGGCTGCAAACATAGAAACTTCATTCTGGGAATCTAAGAAGAGAAAGATTGCTTAGAAGCTGGAAGCCAGTGAGACTTGATGGATGAAGCCCAAACTCCCAATAGACATCCTGGGTCTGCATTGTTAAAAACAAAAACACCTAGTTTACAAAATTTTTGTTTGATAAATTATCCCCAAATAAAACCTTTCAATATCCCCAGTCTGCTTCTGAGAAGTGGGGTGGTCCAATGAGTACCTTTAGAGGTGTCCCAGCTGAGTCCATCCCTGACTTACATCCCCTGAGCAAGGCAGCCAGTGGGGCCTGCCTTTACACTTGGCCTGGAAAGCCTCTCTGGGCAGCCTCCGTGTGCGGTCTTATCCAGCGCATCTGTGCTACAAGACTGTAGACTCCCAGCCACGGGGAGGTAAAGTAGAGAAAAAAAGTACAAGTCCCTCCTTTGAAAAAGGAGGGCCAGTGAGACAGGAATCCTGGCTTCTCTGACCAGGGGACCAGCTGTGCAGGCAGCAGGCCCAGAGCCTCCTCCATGACCCACAGCAGCGCATAACCTCTTCACCTGCAGATCCCTCCAGAGCAGGATACCGCTCATGTGAGGCTCACTCCTGGCTGAGGGCTCCTCTTCTTCCCCCATCCTCAGCCCCTGCCATCTGAAACAGAAGGAGGGGTACCAAGAGTGGGCTTCAGGTACCTCTGCCAGGGCCAGAGGAAGAGGAGGGCTGGTGATACTGGGGAGAAAGCTTATCTCTTCTCACCTCAGGCATGACCAGACTGTTGGAAAATGAGAGTTGGAGTCAGGGTAGTATTAAAATGTTCATGGCAGAAAGGAGAGAGAAAGGGGAAAAAAGATCATTCCCATACTGCTTTAATGCACCGTTTCATACCATAATAAAACTCTGTAGTAATAAAACTCAACAAATCCCCTCACCAAGAAAGCGGGGATTCCAGAACTTGCCTTCCCAATACCCTTCACTCCCTCTGCCCACATGTCCTGAAGACCCAGGGAGAAAGCCCCAGAAAGAGGGCTTTCTGGGTTGTGAAGAGTGTAGACTCTGGAGCAGGGTTACCAGGCTCCGCAAATAAAAATCCTGAACATCTAGTTAAACTTAAATTTCAGATGAACAACGAATGATTCTTTTTGGTATAAGCATGTTCTGGGCAATATTTGGAACATATATACAAAAAAGGGAAAAGATTCATTGCTTATCTGAAATTTAAGTTTAACTGGGTTTTCTGCATTTTGCATGGCAAACCTACTCTTCTATCCTTCACCAGATACAGTCCTACTCCAGAGCCAGGCTAAGATGATTTAAATCCTTACTCTGAAGAATGGCCGAGTGATCTTAGCTCCCACAACTGGGGACTGAAACCATCTCAAAGGTAGGTGTGAGGATAAAAGAAGTCAAAGGTGTACAACACTAAGTAACTCATGTGTAAATGTTATTTATCCTTAAAGGGCTCACACTTCCCAACCCCTAGGGGTTTACCATAGAAGCTGGTGCACACTCCCAATTCTAGAAACTGATGGAGCTCCAGATGCTGAGACCAATCTACCCACAGCCAAGGGTAACAGGAGAGAGGGGAGGGGTTAGGAACAGCAGAATCAATCTGGACCTGACTCCACTGATTCTGGAGATGGGGTGCAAGCAGAATTGAGTGGGCATGAGAGAGCTAGCATGGCTGCTGAGAGCACAGACCTGACCTGAACCCTCAGAGCCCCTGGGTCTGACTTTCCCTAGAACATTAGCTCTGCTCATCCAATCTTCCTGGAGGATGTTCCAGAAAATACCACCCCGATTTAGGAGTATCCACGAGGGACTCTTTGGACAGAAGATCTGGCTTGCTGGATGTGCACACTTACCTAGGGTAAGCCTTGGCTGCATCTGTGCCCCACAGCAAGCCAGGACCCTGCAATAGAGCCCTGCATTGGTGAGCCCTGATTCAGCCTCCCTAGGGTCCTTCCCTCCAGGGGGAAATCAGGCTCTTGGAACTGACCCCTGAGGCCAATCTGGGATCCAGTTGAGGAAAACATGGCCAGCCTAAGTATAGCCCCAGCCCTGGGTACAGGCTTCCGAGAGGCTCTAGATTTCTGCCATGCAAGTGTCTTACATCCCTATGCACACTCCCATGGTGTTCCAGAATCCAGAGATGGTAGTCCAGAGAGTTGTGCCTTTGCCCCTGGCCAGATTTACCATGTTGGTCAAGGCCTTCCACCACTCTGAGCTTTGGGCTTCTTGTCTTCAAAGCTGAGATATTAGGGCTTATTTTATGAGTTCTGTCTTTGGGAGAACAAAATGTAACAAATTCAGAGAAAGTAAGCTGAAGTCCTATCTTCCTGAGGGCCTTCTCTGAGCCAAGCAGTTGCAAACTTAATAAATCCCAACACCAACCTTGAGAGTTAGTATACCTATTCCACAGATGACAGCAACTAGCTCTGAGGATTTGTCTTTTTCCCAGAGCCTCCTAGTGCCCAGGGTAGGATACCTACTTTGGAATTCTAATGTGAGGTGTCAAAAGTTAGGAGAGTAGAGGTATGTAGGTGGGGTACAGCACAGACAGTCATCTTCTGGAATCCTTCTCAGCAGAGAGTCTGCTTCTTTCTCTCCCTCTGCCCTGTTTGTGCTCTCTCTGTCTGTCTCTCTCTCTCTAATAAATAAATAAAATCTATTTTAAAAAATTAAATTATATTAAATATTTTAAAAAATGAGATCAATCCTGACTAATATATGAAATGTCTGCTTTAATGTGATAGTTATACTTTTTTTCTTATTATTTTTAAAAACAAATATATAAATCTGTATGTTTTAGAAACAATGCTTTCAGAATACCACCTAAAGTCATCCTGTGGGTTACAAGCTGGATAACAATGATTTGGTGCAAACCTTTAACCTTTACTAAGGTCCTTCCCTGAAAGGCCATCGAATTGTGAAGGAACGAACAACCGAGGCCGAGGGGCAGGGGGCCACAGGCAGGCACCTCAACTGGGCACTCGAGGTCTAGAACTCATAAAGCGAAATCAATTCTTGGAGATGCACCTCCACAGCCAGACCCCTGCCTGCCTCTTACCTTAAACTCCACATGACTGTGGTGTTTCTGAAGAGCAGTGACTCTGCATGATAAGCCAGGAGACACATGGAAGATCTCACACAGAGGGGCACCTTGCTTTGGGTGTTGACGAGGAACTGAGTTTCCCAGCACAGAAAGAAAGGTGGAGCCTTGTCAGTAGAGGTAGTGGCAAAAGCAGAGGACAGGGGAGAAAGGGTGGTGGGGTCTGTTGTCCCGAATTTGGAAGCCACCCCCCCCCCCCATGGCTGAACACAGAGCTGAGGATAAAAGGCACAGTCTAGTCTAACAGTCTCTGGCCCCTAGAGAGTTGGTCAGTACAGTTTTAAATTCAAATAGCTTGGGGAGCCTGGGTGGCTCACTGGTGAGTCTGCCTTTGGCTCAGGTCATGATCCTAGGGTCCTGGGATAGAGTCCAGCATGGGACTCTCCACAAGGAGCCTGCTTTTCCATCTGCCTATGTCTCTGCCTCTCTCTGTGTGTCTCTCATGAATAAATAAAATCTTTAAAACAATAAAAAAAATATATTTTTTAAAAATTCAAATAGCTTGCCAACTGAAAACCTGTGGAGATTTTACCTAAAATGCAGATTGCTGGTATCCCTATTCAAAATCCTAATTCCCTCCCCTTCCCTCTTCTCCCTTTACCCATAGCACCTAAGAACCTTCTATAGATTGTGTTTAATTACTTATGTTTTGTGCCATATCCTCCTCTCCTCCCCCTAGATGTAAACTCTGGGACAGGAGGCTTGGGGTTTTCTTTTTCTTTTTCTTCCTTTACTAAAGTACTTCACTTAGCCAGTGTCTGTCACTTAGTGGGTGCTCAATAAGTATTTTAATAAATTAATAGAGGAAGCAGGGGACTCTGATGTGTCCCACACTAATGTCTATCCTGGGGTGGCAGGATACAGCCAGGCAGGAGGCCTCGGTTCTCATTTGCCCCAGCCCACGCGGGCACCTCCAGGCACTCCCTGAGCTGCGTGAACAGAACCCGCCTTGAGGCAAAGAAGCAGCAAGCAAGAGACTGGCATTTGCTTTAGCGGGATTTGCAGGCAGGTTCCCGCAAGAGTGTAGGTTCCAGGCTCCAAGTCATGCCAACTGCTTCTCCATGTACCGCGGAGCACCGCGGCTTCCCTGGGCTGCGCACAGGTTTCAGCCGAGGGCCTGAGCCTGGGTGCACCCAGCCCCCGGGCGCGGCGGGAAAGCGGGGAAGGACGCCCAGGGCGCGGGAGACTTGGCCAGCAGAGGGCGCGCGCGCTCAGTCGGCCCGCGCGTTCCCGGAGGCGGCTCCGGCCAGTGGCTAGTTTCGGGATCACGCCTCGCTCTCCTGAGATGGGGTGGGGGGGGGGGGCTGAGGAGCGCCTGAGGACTGTCCCCCCCCCACCCCATGGCTACTCCGTTCAAGGAAGGGAGCAAGCCCGTGCGTTTCCCGGCTCTACGCCCAGTGCCCAGAAGTCCGCCTGGCCTGGGGTGCACAGTGCAGCTAACTGAGCGTGAGAGCAGTTTTGGAAGAAAGGCACAAAGGACACCCATCGTCGCGACCTGCGTCCCGGAGTTCCTGCAGCTTCCCGCTGACTGCCCCCTCCTGTGGGCCCTGACTGCAGCTGCTGAGCCCAGGCCCCGCGGGCCCCACGCATCCCCCTGTGGCCGGGACTTCCCGGGTACAGGCCTGTCCCCACCGCGTGCTCCTTGGGTGGGGCGGGGGATAGAATCTGGTCCGCTGTCCCGCTGTGCCGTTAAGGGCAGGAGGAGGTGGCAAGGGAGCCCTGTGGTCACTAGTGAGGTCCCCAGGCGTGCTCCCCCCGGGCCGCCTGCCTGCGTCCCTCCCTACCAGGCTGGGGCTGCGCGGGTGTCCAGGTTCAGGCACGTCCTGCCGAGAGTTCAGACTCGTTTCCTGGACCAGAAAGGCTGACGCTGGGGGTACTGCCCTGGGCTAAGACGGAGAGGGGACGTGGGGGGGCGGTGGGGTGGGGTCTCTCAACACTCTGGGTCGCACAGGGCCTCCGCTGGGAGAGGGCGCATTTGCGGAAATCTAGATTATTCTCGCTTCCATTTGCCGAGCACCGGCCGGCCCTGTGCCAGACCCAGTGGCGAGCACGTGGCGAACGAGGGTCTCGATCATTCCCCCAGGTACTGCTCGGCGGGATGGCAGCTGCGGTCAGCCCATGGCCCAGGTGAGCCAGCGACATTCGCGTTACGTTCACGGAGCAGCAGAGCGGACTGACCTTGCGTCCGCCGCGGCGCGCGGTGCTGTCCGCTGGCAGGGTCAAGCCGGGAAACTGAGGCTTGGCCACCGAGCGAAAGCGTTGGCTTGGGGCGGGAGTGGTTCTGCCCACAGCGGTCCCCTCCCTTGGGCAGAGCTTGCGGGGAGCTCAGCACAGCGGGCCCAGCCGGTGGGCACCCCCGGGCGCTGGGCTCCCGAACCGGGCGCTCGTCGCTCCCTCGGGCCTCGCGGCGCACTCCGGCGAGTGTCCTGACGGTCGGCGCCATTCCGTTCCCGCCTCTGGGACTCCATCTCTCCACCTGCCAAGTGGGCGCAACGACCAGCCTTTGTCGCAGCCTCACTGCGCGTCGGGGTCCTCGCTGCGGATGGAGCTTGACGGAGCGGGGCCCCGCGGGGCTGGGGCAGGTCAGAGGCCCGAGCGCCCCGCCGCCGGAGCACCCACGGAGGAGCGGCCGGGTGGGGGGCGCCCCGGGTGCAGGGGGGCGCCCCGGGCCCCAGCCGCCGGCGGGCTGCGCCTCCAGGCCCGCCCCTCGCCGCGCGCCCCGCCCCGCCCCGCCCCGCCCCGCCCGCCCGCTCTCGCCTCTAAAGCGCCCGCCGCGCCCGCCGCACTTTCACTCCCCGCCGCCGCGTCCGCCCGCGTCCGCCCGCGCCCGCCCCGCGCCCGCCCGCCCCGCGCCCGCCGCCCGCCGGTGCCATGAACGCCAAGGTCGCCGCCGCGCTGGTCCTCGTGCTGACTGCGCTGTGCCTCAGCCACGGTGAGTGCGCCGGCCCCGCGCGGCCCCGAGCGGACCCAGTTGGCGCCGCTTGGCGCGGGGGAGGTCGAGGCAGCCCCTTCGCGGGGCGCGCGCCCTCGGGCGTGGCGCTGAAGCCCGAAGCTTAGCGGCCGGCCCCCGCGCCGAGGCCTCGCGCTCCGCAGCTCTCTGCAGCGGAGCCCGGGTCCGGGACGGTGGGCGGCCGCCTGCACGGGGGCGGGCGGGATCCCTGGCCGGGCGCGCGCCCGGGGCTCCGGGGAGCAGAGCGCAGTGGGGAGCCGCTGGTCCCGGGCCGGGCCGCCCCCCCAGCCCCCCCAGCCCGTGCGCTCCAGCGCCCCCCCAGCCCCCCCAGCGCCCCCAGCCCGTGCGCTCCAGCGCCCCCCCAGCCCCCCCAAGACCCCCCAGCCCGTGCGCTCCAGCGCCCCCCCAGCCCCCCAGCCCCCCCAGCCCGTGCACTCCAGCGCCCCCCCAGCGCCCCCAGCCCCCCCAGCCCCCCCCCCAGCGCCCCCAGCCCGTGCGCTCCAGCGCGCCGCTCGTTTCTCGAGGCCCCGCTGCGCCGGGGCCGGAGCTGCGTGTGCGAGAGGGCGCTCGGCGAACCTGCCTGGCGCAGCCTGCCTGGCGCCGCGACGCACGTCTGGTGGCGGTGCGGCCGGGAGCTGCTTCGCGGCGCCCCCCTAAGCGAGGCCGCCCCTATCTGGCACCCACCCGGCGAGGCTTCGCGGGCGAGCCCCACAGCGGCTGTCGGCTTTGCGCCCCCCGCCCGGCCGCGCTTCTGCACAGCTCCGCGGCCCGCAGCGCGCAGCAGACCCGGGCGTGCGTCCAGCCTGCTCCCCGGCCTCCTCCCGGGGTCGCGTCGAAGAGAGGCCCAGGGCCGCGGGGGTCGCTCCTGCCGGCTCCCCTGCCCCCAGACACACCTGCAGGCGGGCGCCTTTGTCACCGGCCAAGCCTTAGCTCTTCCCTCTGAAGGAGCGCTGCAGAGTTCAATCGCCAAGGCCTTAGGCCACTGGGAAAGGTGGTGTCCTGTTTCACTGGGAGAGGGAGAGCCCGTTTTTGTTTTTTTTTTTTCTTTTGGAGCTTAAGAGAAATCTCGCTGTCCTGTCACAGGACACCACTGCTGCAAACCAAAATAAACTGTTGTCTTTAAATACATAAAACAAGCCATGTTAGGCCGCACTGTCCTTTCTTAGCTGCAAAGTTGCCAACAAACCCTGCAAAGGGTTGAAGGACCCTGGGAGTGCTCTTGGGGCAGCCACGGTCCATGCAGAGCCTGAGCCCCCACAGTGCTAGGCTGGGTTCCAGCTGCTGACCCTCTGCATCCTCACAGGCAGTGGACTGGGGGCCAGTGTGGGTAAGGTGAACATGCCTGTGTCTGGGCCAGGGAGCACTGCAGGGACTGCCAGGGGCTCACAGCTGGCTGCCTGGAGAGTTCTCTTTAAAAGTGTAGCAGGTTAATGGGTGCCTGGATGGCTGGGTTGGTTGAATGTCAGACTCTTGATCTCAGCTCAGGTCTTTATCTCCAGGTTGTGATTGTGAGTTGGGGGCAGGGGGTGTAGTAAGTTCCTGGGCAGAGGTGCAGAGGGACTGGATGGAAGGCATTTAGTCCACGGCCTAGCCTAGAGGTATGCTAGGCTGAGTCTCCATACTGACCCCCTAGGTCCTGGGGGACACTCTGGTTTGAGCATTAACAACTGAGTGGTGGGAGTGGAGCTGTCATCCTGCACTTTGCTAGGGAAATGGTGCCGCTCCGGTTCCCTGGGGAGCTGCAGAAAGGAGGGGAATGCAGGGACCCACCCTGGTCCTTGAGCCCTAGGCGTAGCTGACCTGGAAGGAGCACTGAGGGAGTGGGGGGTGGGGTCTCATTAACAGACTCATCCTGACCCTGAAAAGGGTTGGTTGCTTGCCTCTCTGAGTTGCTCTTTTGGTAGCCACATGGCCAGGACAGGGTCCTGGACTCAAGGCTGGTCTGCGTCTCCTTGCATTCGTAGGCCGGAATATACTTCTTTGCCCTTCTTGAGCCTGGGTGCCCATACTGAGTTCCAAAGCTACACCTGGAGACCTTGGTCAGGGGCTGGTGCAGGCACAGGCTTCTGTCCTTCCACTGGTGACCTCAGACAAGCAGCTGGGCCCCTGTGTGCCCTGGGGTGGTGAAATCCAGGCTGGGCTTTGTTCTGAGGCCTGGTTGGAGAGGCAGGCCAGGACTCCCTTTTCTGCATTAGAGTGGAAGGTTCTCTCAGAACTGCTCTTGAACAAAGGCAGGTTCATCAGGTCCCAACCCCTGGTAAACATCTAGACCAACCAGGTGCCTTGCCTATACAGAGTCACATCCAAACCAGTTGGAAAAGTTAGTAATATTGACAAAATAAGCTGGAGGAGAGGACACCAGGTAGACATAGCACTGTATTCTCTAGGTAAGTGACAGAGCCCTGGGTGCTCTGTCACTTTAAAAGAACCTGTGGAAATTCCCCCACTTGACAGTCAGGCAACTAACTAACTGGGTCCTGGGAGTAGGAATAAGAATTGCCTTTGAAGGAAATGGATAATTCCCAAGGGGTGGGGTGGGGAAGAAGAGAAGAGAAAAAAAACCTGTATTTTGAGCTCAGAATCAGCTCTGATTTCTGGCCTGATCTCCACCAGTGGAGCCAGAACAGCTTCCCTGACAGAGGAGAGCAGCCTCCCCAACCCGCCAAAGCATTTCACACTGTGTTCCTTTCATGTGCTGCTGCACTGGGGTTGGGACCCTTTATGTCACCACCCAACAACCCCAGTTCTCCAGTCCCTGCTCAGCTCAGGAGGATCCAGGAGAATTCCAGGGAGACCAGAGGCAGGACACTCAGAGGGGAGGCTTTACCCAGACCCCCTCGCCCCCAGCCCTGGGGTCACTTTCCCAGGCGATCTGGTTACAGGGCAGTATGGGCAGTACAGTAGAAACTGCCGCAGCGGGGAACTGGGTGCCATTGCTGAAGGCCAGGCCCCAGCAGAGACTTTCTGGAGTCAGTTCAGGGATACAAGTGAAGGCTGCTGTAGCTGCTCTGCAGTATCCTGAGTGTGAGCACCCTGAAGCCAGGCTTTTCTCCTTACTGGTTTTTAGGGAATCAGGTTTGATCCCAGGGGGCTGGGCAGCCTGCTTTTTCCCTGACTTGGTGGCTAAATAGGCTGGTCTTTACAGGCCCTGCCATCTCTCAACTCAATGCAGCCTGTAGAAAAATAAAGAAATCCCTCACTCACAAGGTTTAATGTAGCTTCCCTAGCTCTCTTGCCCCAAAGTGCAGGACTTCAGGACCAGCAGGAGGCTCTTGGGAGCCCTGTAAACAGGCAAACTTTTTTTTTAAGTCTCTGGACTAAATATTCTCAAATATAGATTTAATCCCTGATGAAAGGATCCACAAATTCAAATAATTTGGGGTATTAAGTAGGGCTTGGATAAAATCTGCAGAAAAGAAAAGAAAAAAAAAACACGAATATCCCAGCCCCCCAAGGCTTGCAATTCTAGACTTAAATGGTGAGTGGTGGTCCGCAGGAGCCCTTTGCTTATTTAAACTAATGAGTGTCAATTATGGCATTTTGCAAATTGGTGGATTGGCAAACAAAGAGGTAATATAACCCAGGAGGCTGCAGCATCTCTGCACAATGAAAGCCACATTTGACCCCAGCCCTGATAATCTCCCTGCCTTCAGGGGAGTGCTGCGGAGAATGTGGGCCCTTGCCCTGTCCTCTGGGGACTCCCAGGTAGGAAACCTGCCAATGGGATTCTTTTGTGGTTGCCCGGGTTTAAGGTGAGTGTGAGGAGAAGGTGGGGAGGGCAGCACTCCCAAGGGAACTGTGGTAGCTCCTGGGACCAGAGAGAGCCTGGAGGCTCCTGCTTCCCCCTCCTCCTTCCCTGAGTGAGGAGAGCTTTCTTCGTTGGCTCTGGAGGAGTTTATTTTGCAGAGAGTAACTGGGAACCCCAGTACCTTGGACTGAAACACTTCTGTCCTGGGATTAATATATGTTATCCTAAGACACCTGAGCAGGGGCTGCTTGACCCATACGCACACGTATCCCCAAGGTTTGGCAGGATCATAACAAACTGCACTGCTGTCACTACCTCTTCTAGGCAAACCAGTCAGCCTGAGCTACAGATGTCCCTGCCGATTCTTCGAGAGCCACATTGCCAGAGCCAACGTCAAGCATCTCAAAATCCTCAACACTCCGAACTGTGCCCTTCAGATCGTGTAAGTCTGAACATCATCCTCCAGGAGGGTTGCATCCCATGGGTGTAGTAGCACCTAACTCAAAACTTGTAAAAGCTGGAGAACCCACACATGCAGAGCAGCTAGCCTGGAACTTGCATAATTAGCGGCATCTCTGATTACCAGGAGGCCTTTGAGGATTCCACCAGGCAGGAGTTTCAGTGGCCAAGCTTACCCTTGGCACCCTGGTTCTTGCCTCTTTTTTCCCAAATTTCCTCCTTTAGCACAGGAGACGGCAGTACAGTGGGATGCCTCCAGACCAGAGAAACCAGGAGTTTCTTTTGCTGAAATCCAGTAAATGAGGCCGCCCTCTGCTAGTCACGGTGGTCTGTCCTGCCAGTTTCTAGGCTTTGGTGTTCTAAATTCATCCTTTATCACATAGCAAATCTCACAAGACCCCAATTCAGTTTAATTTGTCTTCAACCTTTGGGCAAAACTCAAAATTTTCAGCTCACTTAACTGTTTTCTCAAACACAACACATGTTTTTTCTGATATTGATGGGAACTGCTGATATTTGATGTCACTCATATGGGAAATGAGACACACAAGAATTACACCTATATAACACATAAAAACCTCTCTCTGGGGTTGTCGGAGGCTGGGCGAGGTTCAGGAAGAGACCTTCATGTGGCTGTTCATTGCTTGGCCCTCGTGTGCTAGAGTGCACCCCTGCTCACACACAGTGAGTGTGCTCATGTGTCCAGATGCAGGGGTGCAGAGTCTCAGGTCTCTTGTGAGGGAGCTCACCTCCTGTAAAGTCCCAGTGCTGAGAATGGGGTGGAGACCCAGAAGTTGAAATGAAAGCCGCCCCCTCCCGAAGCATTTGCCACCTAATACCAACTGTTTTTAAGTTTGATTTTGTCTTTTTTTTGGCTAGTCTTTGCTGCCTTGAATGTGTTTGTCATTTACAGTATGTTTTAGGCCACTAGAAGGTGAATGTGTTTTCACTGGCTTTGCTTACAATAAACTGCTCTCTCCTTTGAGAGGTGTTGTATCAAATACTGAATTTAGTTCCATAGACCTGCTTTGCAGTTCACATTGCACTAGTCCACTTGCTAGGAATGCCCCCTGAAGTTCAAGAAACCAGATAGAATGTGGGGGTGTGGGCAGACGCAGAACCGATAAGCAGTGACAGCCAGATTGAAACCCATTGCTCTGAACCACACTCTTCCTCTGCACCTGTCAGTCATTTACCAGGAAGGCCGCATGATGCCCCTGGGTGTCCCCGGGCCACAATGCTGGCCTTCGTTGTCCTTACAGACCTGTGAATGGCTGGGCAGGCTGCTGCTTGAGGTCTTTATGGAGAGGGGCCCAGAGAGAGAAGTCTGGTCTGCCCCCAGGAGTTGTTGGGTGGGGGAGTGTGAGTGTAGTGGAGAAGTGGGAGGAAGGTGCCAAATGAATTTTTAAGAAACAAATGCAACTGTGGAGCATTCAGTGAACTTGTAAAATCTCTCTGAGAACCATTCTCTGGCAAATTACCTACACCAGCCCTCCCTCCACCTGCATTGTCCCTCCCTCACTGCCCTGTCACCCCCCACTGCACTGTCCCTCCCGCACTGACCCATTACCTCTGTTCCCCAGACTGTTGTAATACCTCTTTACAGATCGCCTATTCCAGGTTTACTCTTCATTCTCTCTCCCTTGTATTTCAAGATGATTCATCCAAAGAACAAATCTGCCTTTGTCACTCTCCAGCATAAATCCCCATAATCTTGCAGGTGAAGTCCCTCAATCCAGCTCCTACATCTGGCCACCTGCTCCTTGGGCATCCCGTCTTCCTCCACCTCCTTGGTGCTGTTACCCCTCTAATGCCTTTGCTCTTGCGTTTCCCTCCCCTTCTATCTCACTCACCCCACTCCTTTGCACCCTTCAGAAGCCAACTCAGAGGTTCTGTGTGGTGCATGCACTCTCCCTGGGCTCCCCCTGCAAACCCACCTTTCCCCTTCCTGTATCTGTACAGTGGGACTTGCCCACTGCTAGGGATTTGTCTCCCCAGCTCGCCCCAAGTTCCTTCTAAACACCAACCTGCCAAGCTAGGCACTTGGTGCGGGAGAGGATCCTGACATGAGTTTGAGATGAGCCAGTGCCCAGATCATGTCCCTGCCTCCTGCCATTCGGCTGCACACCCATAGCCTCTTCTGTTTTGGCAGGGCAAGACTGAAGAACAACAGCAGACAGGTGTGCATTGACCCGAAATTGAAGTGGATCCAGGAATACCTGGAGAAAGCTCTAAACAAGTAAGCACAACAGCCGAAAAAAGACTTTCTGCTAGATCCACTTGAGGAAAGCTAACAGCGTATGGCAGATATGGCAGATGGAAAGGCGAGGTGCTGGGGAGGTGGGCCTGGATGGGGAGGGCCAGGTACACCTGGGGGGGGTAGCACGCTGACCTGGGATCTCAGCCTTGAGGTTTGCCCAGAACATAGACACCTGCATTTATAGTGTCTGGTACGATCCTGCAGCTTATATTCACCAGTGCTCCAGACCCTTGCACATTGGCTGTTTTAGAACTGGGGTTTTTCTAAGAAATTACATTGTCCCAACAGCATTACCCACTGTCTGCTCTCTCCTGATCATCACAATCCCCATCATTCCCATTATCTTTTTTAAAATCTGTGATTACTTCAAGATCTGTATTTGGTTTGTTTTGGAGCTTTTCTTCCTTGCTCCCGGGGTATCTGGGCACAGTCAGGTGATGGCCAAACATGGAGCTCAGAAAAGTGTCCTTCCTCCAGACTCACAGGCTTGGAGGAAGGCCATGGACAGCTTCTGTGGGGGGTGTCCCTCCTAAAATGACAACCCCAGTGACTCAGATACTGGCCAGCGTCAGGCAGCGGCCACTGCCTCCACCTCCTCTTTCCAGCTGGGTGATTGGTTCTGTAGGCTCCATGTACTACTGTCACTAGGGACTGTGCTCAGAGGCCCTTTGCCGGCCATTCCCAGGCCTCTCCCTGCCTCCAGTAGCATGCTTTCATCGTGCTTCTGCTTCTCATTTCTGTACATGCTCAGTGGGGAGGAGGGTGATTGCTGGGGCTCTGCCCTGTAGCCTCCTCCTCCCTTTGCCCTACCCTCCTGTTCAGGCCCTCTGTGAGAATCTTCTCTGGCCTCCTCCAGAATGGGGCTGGCCCTGTCCTGGAGGGTGGGAGATCATGTCTCCACCTTCTGTCGAAAGGCTGGTCTTTGCAGAATCAAATGAAATTTTCAATCTGAGAACTTGTTTGGAGGAATTTGGTTTCTGTGATTGCCTCTGAGGCTTATATAGGCCACGGAGGCTCTACAAACTCTGAGGTCTCTGAAATCAGAAATGAAAAAAAAAATGAATAAATGAGCATCTTGCCACTAACCCTTCCTCCTGAAACCACAGCAGGGTTTCAGGTTCCAATCAGAAACATTGGCAAGGTGACATTGCCACGCATAAATGTGATCCACAGATGGGCCTGGTGGTATTTGTAACTTTTTGCAAGGCATTTTTTTATATATTTTTTGTGCACATTTTTTTATGTTTCTTTAGAAAAAAATGTATTTCAGAATATATTTATAGTCGAACAATTCATATATTTGAAGTGGAGCCATATGAATGTCAGTAGGTTACATTTCTCTATTATCTTGAACTACTGGCAATTTGTAGAGAAATATATATGATCTATAAATGTGATTACAGCTTTTTAATGTTAGCCACAGTGTATTTTTTCACTTGTACTAAAATTGTATCAAATGTGACATTATATGCACTAGCAATAAAATGCTAATTGTTTCATGGTATCAAGCTCCTACTGTATGTGGGAATTTATTTACCTGTAGAAAAATTCATCAGCTATTAGACATGGGGCTCAGATGCATTTGTGGAGTCGATGAAGGTAAGGTGGCCTGCAGGTCAGGTGCCTTAGAACCCTCCTGCTGACTTCACATGTGAGCATGGGCCTTGATCAGGAGCCGAATAGAGCTGCCACTCAAGTTTTTATGCCTTTTTTTTTTTTTTTAACTCAATGGAAACAGCAGTGCTAGTTTTCTGAAGAATAATATTTGACTCACTAATTCCTCTTCCTCTTCCTCCTCTTCCTTGGTTCTCCTAACATCCCCATGTAATCTCCAGAGACTCAACTCTCATAATATCCAGCTTTTACATTTTCCCCATGTAAAAATCCCATAATTCCAGGCCATGGTTAATAGCAAGCTTTCATGGGAACAGGTGGCCTTACCCCATAAATCATTAAATACCATTCAGCTTGAATCATTAAAATGTGACAGTCATGAGCCAGTTGCTGTAATCAAATTCTGCTAACCAGCTCTCTCCCCTGCTCTCCAGAACAATCCCAGTCATTCCCAAGGGTTGTCCCCCGGCATCCAGAAAGGAGAAGGTGGGATGAGGCCCCGCTGCCTTTCTCCTCTCCTTGGATGGCCGCCTGAATCTTGAGTCTTTAATCTCCAGAGCACGATTTGATTTGAAATGCAGGTATTTTTTTTAGCTAAAGCAGAGTTCAGCTCCACACTGAGAAGGAAGGAAGCCAGAGGAGATGGGATTGAGGTGAGTTAGAAGGCCAAGTCCAGCCTGGTCCTGGGTGTGCCTTCACACCCTTTCGGATGTGAATGCCGTTCCCGGGCCAGGCTGGCAAAGTGGCCGCAGCTATAACCAGTTCACAGATATTCTGGAAAGCCAGCTAACATTTTTCTTTGAATTGGGGAAAATGTTGGATCTATTTTAATGAAGTACTGGTGGACAGTGCTTTGCCCAGGGGCCTCCAGGACTAAGACTGAAGACAGGGTTAAACCGATAGCCAGTCCAGCATTCAGTATTGTGCAGACTGAAACAGAGCCCTGTTTATTTCAACATCATTAATGGTTCTACTAATTTTATCTAAGGGGGCGCAGAGAAGAAAAAATGGGGAAAAAAGAAAAGATAGGAAAAAAGAAGCGACAGAAGAAAAGAAAGGCTGCTCAGAGAAGGAAAAACTAGTTATCTGCCGCTTCGAGATGGACCGCAGTGCCCGCTGCTCTTGTATCTCCCGGCGCTTTGTAAATTTGCTCTAAGCCTCCTCCCCAGCAGACCCCCTGCCTTCTGCGCAGGGGCTCAGACCTCCGTGGAGGAGCAGCGCTCCTGTGGCCACACGGGCTCCTGTCTTTATGTGCATTTTAAGGCCCTTCCTGGTCTGCTAAGTTATGAAGAAAGTAGGTGTGCGGAGACTGGGGTGCGGTCTGGGACGAGGAGACTATGCTCAGGACTCTAGTGTGGCCCGGGGTCGCCAGCACTGCCCCAGGCTGCCGAGCTCCCCACTGCCCTCCACTCCCTCTCCCAGAGGGCCCGGGATGCTCCAGAGCTCTCACAGCTCCACACACTCAGTCTGCCTTCCTGCTGAGGCCAGGGCCGGCTGCCCGGCCTGCACCGCGCCATCGCTAGCCCGTGGCGGGAGCCTAGGCCCAAAAGGCCTGTGCCTCCTGCCCTTCCCCTGACCACTGCCAGTGCCACACATCACCACCTCTGTGGGGCAGAGCTGGCGATGGACGGGCCTTTTGCAGGTGATACCTGACTCTTCTTTCCCAAGTGCCTGCTGCCTGGCTCTTTACCCGCCACGCATGGGGGGCGGGACCTCTCCATACCGCCTCCCTAGGCCTGGGTCTGGGCCAGCAGCTTTACCCCTGAGCAAGGGTGGTGTCTGCACACCGAGTGGGAAAAGGGGGGGTGGGGGATGTGCTCCACATTCCCGGGAAGCAGCTGTGGAAAATACTTCTCAGGGAGCCTGTTGGCCAGGCAATTCACTTTATAGATTCTTGAAACGGGTCCCTGACATGGAAGAACTGTGTGAAGGGCCTGTCCCCACCCATCTGCTGGGAGAGGCTCTGTGACCCTGTGCGATTAGGTCCCAGGACTCAGCTGTGTCAGTCCTCTCTCATGAGCAATGTCTGCTTAAAGTGAACATGTTGTTCTAGAAAGGTCTAGAACTTTCCTCATACCCTCTACAGATTTAGGTCTAAGATTTCTTGCCAAGTCTCTCTAATTTGGACCAGAAGGAGAGGGATCACGTAGGAGAGCAAGGCCCTGATTTCAGTAGTACTTTGAGAAAAGACACCTCGACTCTGGACTGTTCTCCCCATCCTCCCATCTCTCATAAACACTCACCCTGCACCCCAAGCCCCTGGTCATAATTCAGCATGTGGATCCAGAAAGATGAAGTGGTGGAGGATAGAACAGATGGAATCAGAAGAAAATCCAAGGTCCCTGCCGCTGGTCAGCCTCACCTGGAACACTGTGTTCCCTCATGCTTTCAAGCCCTCCCCTGTGATAGCAGCACAGAGCCCTGTGGCCATTGCTTTTCTCCGTTAGAGAAGTGGCCTGCTAGGGCGCTACAGCCAAAGACCTTTCATTCCCCCTTGCCATCCCTTTTATCTGGCTGACCCTCAGCCTGCACCCCTCTTGCTGGCACCCTCCCTGCCCTGGAGGTCACTAGCATGTTTGCGGGTCTGCCCAGGGCTGCAGTCTTCCTTGGAAGCCAGCAGCAGTCCTGGACTGGGAACCGTGGCAGAGTGGTCCCCCTTTTACAAAGGCACTCAGGAACTGGTCAGAGCTGTACCCCCATGCTTCCCATCCTTCATACAGCAGGATCATGCATCTCTGCACCTAGAGAGTGGTGGCAGTCCATCCTGGACACCGTGGAGGGCTACTTGCCATCTAGCAATGGTGGGTCAAGCTCTTGCTGCCCTGAGGTGACAAACTGCTGTCTGTGGGGCTCAGGGAGACAGTGCTCCCACTCCTGCTGGGGGAGTGGGGCTGCAGGGATTCAGACAGTTGGCCCCACCTTCAGAAAAGCAAACCAGCTCCAGTCCTGTCCTTCTATGACTCGACTGGCCACAGGCCCTCACTGTGTCTGATAAGCCAGCGTGGTGCCAACCTCCCTGAAGACAGGGTGGCCGTGGAAGAGAGAAGAGCCGGACTCCATTGTGGTGGTTGAAACTAGGCCATGCGCAGTTCCGGCACTGACCAGGGCCACCCCTGCCATGCTGGCCAAGAGATCCCGGGGCCAGTCGGGGGTAGATGGAGGTGGCTGGTGAGGCCAAGGCCTCGGATGAGTGAGCCACACTCAGGCGGGGGGCCACCAGCCCTCCGTCTGTGCTGGGCTGAGACAGTGTGACCCGCCTGCCATGTCATGTGACCGCTGTGCCATGCTGTCTGTCAGTGTGCCCTTGTTTGTCTGCTGTGCACCCTGCTGGCTGTGCCCGTCCATCTTCTCCACTTCCCACCTTCCATCCCTCCACTCAGCCCTGGCTGCCTCTCTTGCCATCCTCCCCCTTCCCAGGGCCTCGGAAGGGAGGTGCACGGCGGCGGCTGCGATTTGGAATTCAGGAGTGGGGAACCCTGCTGCAGCAGGGCTTGGCGTCTCAGGTGAGCGGCCTGGCCGCTGTGGGAACCCGCCTTAATGGTGTCTCCCTCTGTTCTTGTTAACAGGAGGTTCAAGATGTGAGAGGCGCAGGTGGGGTCAGACGCCTGAGGAAACCTTACAGTAGGAGCCCGGGTCTGAAAGCAGTGTTAGAAAGAGCCCAAGGCAGCTCCCCTGCACCCAGGCAGGGCCCAGTGCATTTCCAAGGGCTTCGTTTTGCACAGTTTGCCTTACTTTCACCATTTGATTATGTAGCAAAATATATGGTGTTTATTCTTCATTTAGTTTGATTATCCTGTGTCACTGCTGACAGATAGGAATTTAGACTAAGGCCGTTATTTTACTTGCTTTCTTATCAAATCTTTCCCATGGAGCCCCTCGCCTGGCCAGAGGTTCCTGAGCATCATATCTCCCTGAGCTATGTGCAGGCTGGGACCCCAGATCATCCTGTCCTAGGATGAAGAGCCACCAGGAGGCATTAGAGCCAGTGGGCAGGGGCAAACCCTAGTGAAGACTGCCCTGGGCAAGGGGCGGAGGAGGGTTAGGTTTAGAGGGCCAGGCAGGAGCCTTGCCCTTCCCCAGAGTGCCAGCTGGGGTCTTTCCCTTCAGTGAGCATCACAGAGCCCCCCAAGTTGAGGCAGGCAGGAGTATGAGGCCAGGGGTGAGGGAGATGCATCCCTCATCCTGAGCTCTTCTCTACATCCCATCACGTTCTTGTCATCATTCTCTCTCTCATCCATCATCATGCATATCCACGACTGTCTCCATCACCCCGGAAAAAAGAGTCTCTCAAGACCAAAGCTTTAATTTTAACTGGGCAGCCAGAAGCCAATCAAAATGTCTTGTGTGAGTTCAGAAAACACTGTGTACATCTGTGTCTTGTTCAGAATATGGTCTGTTGTCCAATCCTGTGTTCTTGTTCAAAGCCAGTGTCCTCGGTGCGTGTGCTGTCAGCTTCTCGTATGCAAAGGCTCAGAGTCAGGAGATGTCTTTTGACCAGGTTTCTGATCAGGCCTATAGTCCTCTCGTGGGGGACAAGCTAGGTTTCTCCACTGATCACAAACCCAAGATGGATCCACAGAGCCCAAGGGAATTCGTTTCGCAGCAATGTTGACCTGTGAGGACACCAGCCCTTCATGCTTCCACAGGTGTCCGTATCAAAACTATGGAGAGTTTTGTCTCCGTTTCACCGAGTATGTGATTGTTTTGGGAATCACAGGAAAAGAATCCTCAACGCTTTTTTGGTTTTTGAAAACCCGATCCACAAAATGATGAGTTCTGGATGTGAAGATTCCTTCTCAATTAAAATCTAACTTCATTTTTTTGGCCTACTTGGCGATCCCATCACCGACTACCTTCTATTCTATGGCCTCCAGACTTGGCCACTGTTGTTATCTTATGCTTCCAGAATGTCCAGCAGGGCATTCCTCTTAAAAAAAAGGGGGGGGGGGTATTTGGAAAGGTAGATGAAAACCCCACATGTAGAGTGTTTTCCTTTACTGAGACCAGTTTGTAGAGTTGCATTAAACAGTTTAAAAAGATCTCTTTTTGAACAGGTAGGCACTTAAGGGGTTTTTTGCTTATTGTGCTTTGTTTTACATTTTATCTCTTTATACTTTGTCCCTTTGGTTAAATATCCCAGGAAGAAATTTTAAATTACAAAAGTGGAAAAAAGAGGCATAAATAGGAAATGTATTAATTAACAGGACACTGTAAATAACATGCAGAAAGTATATTATGGTAAAATAATGGTGAATTGTAGGTGTTCTTAGATGTAATAATCTTTGGGTTATCAGTAACATGCTTAAAGCATTCGTAAATATTCCTTTATAGGATCTTCATGGTAGAAAGCCAATCCGTCAGGCAAACAAAAATTTTTATCTTCAAATCAGCTATATTGAATAAAATCGAGTACAGAAATCTTCGTTAGTTTTTAAAGGATACTGAACTGGTTTCAGACCCTCTTTTGAAATTAACCTGTCACTACAGGTCTCCTGAATTATATGTGAAAGGATAGCATTTTCTGTGGCATGGGCATTTCCTGAGCAATCCAAGATATTAAAAACTCTCATGGAAAATGTGTCACCATATTCCCCTGGAACCCATGAACCAGAACCATTAAATCTGTTACTCCAAGAAAATAAACGTGGCCCAAAATCTTGGTCACAGTTAAATAAAGAAGCCTTTGCTTCTCTGCAATAGGGGAAAAAGAGATTAAGAGTAGAAACTGCTGGGAAAGTTATCTGCGTAACAATTGCTCTCCTTGCAATCTGCTCTGAAATAGAGACTGCCCAGCTAAAGCAAATGTGCATTTAAATAGTCTATTTGCAAAGGAAAAGGCTCTCCCTATCCGCTTTTGCTTTAAAAATACAAATCAAGTGCATCCCAGATTAGGGGTCATCCAGCTATTCCTAGCTGTTCAGTGCTGCTCCACCTGACCTTCCCTTGGGCTCCATGTCACCCTCAGGGCAGTCCTTCTCTGCCAGCCTTTGCATCAGGACCCAGGCAGCTGCGGGCTGGGGTGGGGACCTGGACCCACCAAAGTGCTATGTGTTTATATCCCAATCTGTACCATGTGGTGTTTGTACTGGTCTCTGTCAAGCCCCAGCCAGTTGCTGAGACCCCAGCGAGGAGGCTCAGGAAGGGGACCCTCTGCATGTGGGTCTGTCCTCCAAAGAGAGGAGGTTCAGCTTTGAGCAGAGGACCTGAATAGCCAAAGGTTGCAGTCTCCCCCACCCCTGAGAAGTCCAGAGAACTTCTCAGCGTTTTCATTGGATCCGATTTGACCTTCCTTTTCTGACTGCGGTCTGCTGTTATGGCCATAGGCTGCTCATCACCTCCCTGCAGGCAGTGCACCCTTCTGCAGCTGGGTGAGAATTGTGGGGGTCCCTGTACACATCCTCCCTGACCCATTCCAAGGGAGCTCCATCCCAAGGAAATGCTTCCATAAAATCTCAAGTCCCTTAAGCAGACCCCTGACATTGCCAAGTTGAAAAAAATCCTCCCAGGCAACTTTGTGAGTCAGTAACCTCGCTGGCTTCTCGGTCTCCGGGCAGTGATGGGTTCAGTGTTAAATGTGATGAATACTGTATTTTGTGTTGTTTAAATACATCTCCCAGATAATGTGAAAAGGGTCCAGGAGAAGGCAGCTTCCTGTACGCAGTGTGCTTTTTTTTTTTTTTTTTTTTAACAAATAACAAGTCCTTTTGAGAAACCACCATTTCTACTCTGAAGTCATATCAATGAAAAGATGTATATGCACTTACAATTTTCCTAATAAAGACATGTATTCAAATGTAGCAGCCAACAGTTTGAAATTAATGTTGCCATTCAGAATTTTCCAGACTTGCTTTTTCTTCCTCCAACCCAACACGGAGGGATCACATAATCCTAGCCGCCACACTGGTTGGTGGAAAACAGGCCCTTGCAATCATGCTAATCATAAGGAAGAACTCTGGGGGCATGTCTCCTAGTCACCTGATTCCTAGCACGGGGAAAGCTCTCTCTTTTCTCCGAAAGTTGGTTTTGCTGGAATCCTTTCCTAAGGCAAGCCAGTCCTCTGCTCCAGAAGGGATTGGTTTGTGCAAGGGCCCACATATTTGCCTGTCAGCTGTGGGGAAGGAAGCCTCCATTCTCTGCTTCCACGGTCTATCCCTGAAGGCAGTGTCAAGACCCAGCCGCCTGTGTATTTTCTGCCCTGCGCTGGGGCCCTCCAGGAAGCTTACTGAACCTCTCAACAGCTGCCTGCCCGCACTGTCCCGGATACTGGGACCAGGGGATGGGGTCTGATAGGGTTCTGTCCTCACAGAGGTCAGTCTGGCATACTTTTCTCCTATATCCTTCTGCTTCACGATCAACCACTTTGGAAAGGAGGGGCCAGGACACGAGCCCCAAAGTCGGTGCAGATTGCTCTGTCCTCCAGACCCCCTTGCCCAATGACTCAGACACGAACATGTTAGTCCCATGCTCAGAACCTCGATATGGTTGCTCAGTTGCAGATGCTTTGGAGGAAGAGAGAGTATTCCAGGAGGCCCTGGCAAGGGACAGCATGGTGTCCTGGGATGAGCACGGTGTGCACATTAGCAGAGCAGGGCTCCAGTCCTGTTCTCTCTGCTCATTCTGACCCGAGATGCACCACTTACCCTGAGTCCCAGCCTCCACAGCTGGAAGCCAGAAGCTTAGTACCCCCAGTGATTGGGCAAACTAGACTCAGGAAGCGTATGTTCTGCTCCTCTCTTCACCTGCTGTTGCCTGGGGTCCACCTGCCTCTCCTCAGGCCTCAGCAACGCTCAGATACCCAGAGCTAGAAATGATATTGAAGGATGAGCTTCACCCTCTTAGCTGACAGGTGGGGAAAAGCCTCTTGCTTGGATCTTGTAGGTTCCCTGAGCCCCTGTGAGTGCTGGTTCCAGCACACTCCACCACTGTTCTAGCACCAGAAAACAAAACCCTCTGGGTTAACTACCAGGTCCTCAGAATGACATTGACTCTTCAGAATGATGTAGCATAAAACAGAAAAAGTCCACGGCCTACCGTGCTTCACAGGGTTGCTGGCCCCCTGTCCAGTCAGGCCACAGCAGCTGCACCAGGCCCTGTGGTAGGCAGTGTGGATGCTGTGGGGATCAGGACAGCTCACCCCCTGATTTCACAGAGCCCACAGTCTGAGGGACTGACTCGCAATTACATGAGTCTTTTGGTAAAGCACGGAAAGTGGGGGACTGTGCACATCCTGTGCTCAGAGCATTGTCAGAGGCTCTGAAAAGCTCTGATGAAGGCAGGACCCCAAAGTAGATTCTTTTGGGATGACCTACTGACCCCCAAGGCCTGGCATTCAGAGCCCGTGTGATGAAATGGGCGCTTATTCTCCCAAGGGTGCTGCTCCCCTGGGGAGCCCAGCAGGAGGGCAGGGGGAGCTAGATTTTAGGCCCCTCATTCTGCTTGGCGGCACCCTCGCGTTAGGGCACAAGCCACAGGATGCAGCTGCGAAGAGCTGGGCCCCCCATGGGGAGAGGATCCCAGCAGCTGGAAGCGGCATGAGCAGGGACCTCAGTACAGCTGATGAGTGAGCAAGCCCGTGTTCTGTCCCAGGAGTGCTGAGCTGTGGCTCAGCTGAGAGCCTTGCACTTGGCAGTGGGGGTGTGGTTAGCCAGGATACAGAGAAGCAGAGGGGAGCTACAGGGGCATGAAACAGACTCAGAGAAAGAAGCCCGGGTGGGAGGCCAGGTGGCCCCACACAGACATGAGCTGTGGCCACCTGCAGAGGGGCCAGAAGCAGCTGGGAAGGTCCCTCTTGAGGTCCATGTGGTCCAAGTAAATCCCCCTCAAGAGCAAGAAAGAGGATTTCTGCGCTACACCCAAATCCCTAGAGGCAGTTAGGTTGGCAAAGCGGGCCCCGCAGGCTGGGAGCAGGCAGGGTCAGGGCATGGGCTGCTGCTCACACAGGATTTATGTTGGAGAGACTTCACCAGCCTCCCTGGCCTCCCCAGGGGTCTTTCCCAAGCCCTTTCCCTGGCTTCAGCTAGCACTCCAAGGAAGGACCATTTAAGCCTGTTCTTACTGCCTGCCATGTTGGGATTGATCAAGGACCCTGAGGCATCCCCTAAGCACCCGCCACACACAAAAGGTGCACAGATTCTGTTTAGGGCCTAAGTGCTCTTCCACCCTTGAAGGCACCCACCAGCACCAACCCAACTTGCCCTACATCACTTGTCATGAGGTAATGTGGAGAGCTTCCCTGAGAACAAACTGGGAAAATGGAATTCTCAGATGGAGTCCATCCCTATGGTATCCACAAGAGGCTGCGCGGAGTCCTCCTGGGGATGCAGGGAACCATGTTCCCAGTGCCCCTAAGAGGGCTTGTCAGAGTGGGTGTTTCACAGACTGTTGATGTGTGAGCAGGTTGTGAGGCATCAACAGGGTCTAGGCCGGCAGCCTCCCCAGACAAGCCACAACCAACCCCCAGCGTTCCTACCTGGGCCTGGAGCTACTCTCAAATTTCAAGGAGGTTGTTCCGCTAAGCTTTCAGGAGTCAGCACTCATTTTAGAGCAAATGAGTTGCAGCTACCTCTTGACCCATGAAACCAAACAGAAACAAAGCCCCAGCCGAAGCCCCTGACTCTCCTGTGCCTTCTGTCCTTCCCGGTAAGTGCAGGGGGCCCAGTGGAGCACCTGACTGGGAGAAGCCCTGGACTCACAGGGAATGTGGCTCTCGGCTGCCCATTGCTGCTGACCCAGCCCTAGGAAAATCAACCCAGTCCGCGCACGATCCCCACCACTGTCGGGTCTCTCTGAATTCATGACACTAACTAGAAGTGGATCCTCAGTGCTGCCAGGACCCTACTCATTTTCCTGTCCCATCTGCCCCTCCTCCTCCCAGGTGCTCCCTGCATACTTCCAGCTCTCCCTTTAACTCTTCATCCTCCACCCTCCACACTCAGCTGATGGTCTGGCTTCTAAGTCAGAAGGAAAGACAACAAGAAAGGGAATTCATGAGCTCCACCTCTGTTTCATGCCACCACCGTCACCTGGCAGAAAGCACTCTGCCCCCCTGCTGTCCTACACCCAGCCCTGGAGCCCAGCTTCTCACCTGCCCAAGGACACCTCTCCTGACACCCCGTCTTACCTGCACCATAAATCTTTCACCCTATGTCAACACACCAACAAGCTATAATATTTCCCATCAGAAACCAAATGAAGCAAAAATAAAGCCAAACCTGACATGGTATCTTCCAGCCCTTTGTCCCCTACCATGTCTGCAGTATTCCTCTGCTTCTTGTCACACGAAAGTCCTCAGAAAAGTGGTCTGTATTTCCCGTGTCCACTTTCTCTCCTTCCCTCTCTCTTATCTTTCTTGAAAAACCCATTCCCAACGAGAATTTTGACCCTACCATTCACTCCACTAGAACTACTCTTTGTCAAGATTATCACTGAGCCATCGGGAAATGCAATGGTCAGTTATCAATTTTCAGCTTCCTTGGTCTATCAGCAAACCTGGCAGCATTGGTCACCCTCCTTTAAACACACTTCCTGGTCTCCTCCTCATCCTCCAGACATTTAAATACAAGGACACCCCTCGGTCAGTCCTGGGATAGTCCTCAGATGCTCTGTGTTCACAGCAGGTGACCTCATTCACTCTCCTGGCCTGGAACACCATGCAGAGGCTAAGGAACCCAGGCTGACCTCTCTCCTGGGCTCCAGGCTTGGACACCTGCTCCTTCTCTGAAAGTGATCAATTTGCAAAATGAAACTCCTGTTTGCCACATTTCTCCCAACCTGTTCATCCCCCCACCCCCATTTCTATGAATGACAACTCCTTGCCTTCCAGTTGCTCAGGCCAAAAGTGAATAGCCATCTTTGATTTATTTTATTCCCTTACAACCCTGAACTAAACCATTAACAAACCCAATTAGTTAACCTTCAAAATATACCCACAATCCAATCACTTCTCACTGCTGCCATCTTGGTCCCAGCCCCCCTGCAGTGTCCTCTCGAAGCAGCAAGAGCAGCCTGCCATGCTGCCTGGCCATGCCACCCCTATTCAGACCCTCTAGTTTTTAACTGACAGAGGTCGATGCCCACTGGCGCCTGTCACCTCTCTGACCTCACCCCTCTCTCTGCTCCAACCACAGTGGCTTCCTCTCCCTGGATCAGGCCAGGACTGCCCCTGGCAGGGGACATTCGTACTGGGTAGCCTCTGCCCAGATATCACATGGCTTACCCCTTCCTTCATTCAGTCTCTGTTCGCCATCACCTTATCAGAAGAGACTGCAGACTCCCCAGCTTGCACAGCAGCCCTCCCCCGATGCATGTGGCCCCTTTACCGTGCTGGGCTTCCTTCCCAGCCACAGAACCTTCCGCCATGGTTGCCTGTGAACTGCCTGCTTCTCCCCCATGAGAAGGTTAATACCACGTGGGAAGAGAGGGGCTTCATCTGCTTTGCTCACTTTGTGGCTGGCACAGAGAAGATGCTAAAGAAATATTTTTGGAATGACTGCCAAATACATCAACAGGTTGTTAACACATGGGAGCATCTCTGAAATGAAAATAGCAGTACCCACCTTACAAGGCTGCGTCTTCGTTTCCACACTCAAGGGCACATTGTGAAGTCATTATTTGGAACCAAATCCACCTCCACTCTGCACCTATCAGTGGTCACACACACACACACACACACACACACACACACACACACGCTGCCTCTTATCTAGAATCCCCTGTGCTTGACCCTGCCCCCTAGAGTCTTCAGAGCATGAAAAACCAATCTGTGTCCCAGATTGAAGAATCATCCCTGTCCCCAGGGGCACCTCCTTCTGAGTGTTCCTCACTCCTGTGGGGACCTGCACACATCTCCTATGCAGACTATAGGGGTGTCAGTGACTCTACTGCTGTTTCATCCCAGGCCTGACCTGGGGCAACGGATGGCTGGTTAGTCCTCAGGGGAGGAGGTCAGGGAAGGAGCCGAGACCTCAGGGAAGGCTGATGGCAGCAGGGGCAGTGTTCCATTCTCCTGGGCAGCAGCCCGGCTCTGCAACACAGCGGGGGAAGTTGCTCGGGAGGAGTGACTGGTCTTGGTCAGTTGGAAGGTGCTTAGATGCAGCCACAGGCTCACCTTGTCCTGCCTGTTCTAGGCATTTCCCTGAACATCAGCCCAGGTCACATGGGCTTGGAGGCCGTGAGGAAACAATCATTTGGGGCATTCCTGAGCTCCGGGGGGAGGCGAGCCTCCTTCCGGCCACTCTGGGAACCCTCGAGAGCCATATCCAAACCTTGATACCTGGGAATGATGCCTGCCAGGGACCAGCTCTTTCCAGTTCTCTGTGGGAACTGGAGGCTAATGCATTCACTGTACTTCTCCTTATGTAGGCAGGACAGAGTTCCCAGTGGGGACAAACAAACACCTAGATCAGGTGCTTTCCATCCTGATGGCATTTCCGGAGCAGACCCTGCCTGCCAGCCCACAGAGCTGTTTTTCAGATACTTTCTTCTTTGGGGTTCCCTACCATCCCACAAGATTACAGCCCTGTCCCATGTGACAGACACAGAGACAAAGTCCTAAGTGACCACGGAGTCTCCACATCTCAAAGCTGGGATCTGGGGGCCCAGACTGATGCTAGGCTATTTGGCTCCTGTGCACCTGGCAAGCCCTTCCTGCAGTTTGCAGAGCTCCCCAGGCAGAAATGGTAGGCAGGGGCTGCTGGGCTCAGGCGGGGTCTGACCTCTAAGGTCCACGGGTATGTCTGGGGCTTACATGAGAGTCCATCTAGAGGAGGTGCTCAGTGGGCTCAGGCTATGACATCACTGGAGACTGTCAGAAGCAGGCATTAAAAAAAAGAAAAAGTGAAATAGCACCAAAAAAGAATAGTATAGAAAACATTGGCATATGTCATACCTACTAGAAAAGTTAGTACACACACACGTGTGTGTTTTACAATGTCAAATCCAATTTTTATTGTAGATTATCCTCCTAAAATGTACCACCCTTGTGCACATAAAATCCGACGATGAATGTGGCTTGCCTCCCTGAGTAAAAGGAAAGAAGTTACAAGAAGACACCAGATTTCTTTGACTTAATGATTTTTTAAAAAAAAAAACACAAATGTTGCATACATTAAACAGGACACATATGATAGCATTTTTTTTCCTTTCCTAAACAGCTGTACAAGTAAATGATGATATTTCAGAACCAGAGCAGCATGGCTGTAATCGCTACCCTGGATTGAGCTCTGTGCTTCTATATTGACACTGAAGGCTGTCCTTCACGGGGTGCCTCTGCTCCTAGCACAGACGAAGCCAGGGAGGCCCAGAAAGGTGCTGGGGAGCACCCGGAGCCTAGGTGCATGTGCTGGGCTGTAGCACTGGAATCCATGCACAGGTATCTCTGACCGGAGGCTCTTTCCTTGCACTCTGGAAATGGCTGGATATGAGCTGTCCCAGGAAAGGCACAGTGCTTACTCTGTGCTTTTCTAGAACAACTGAAGCTGCCAAGGCCTGTGTTCTCAAGTGGCCTTGTGAGACAGCCTAGTTCCAATGTGGCAGGGCTCATCAGGCCCCTGCTCATCTGCCCAAAACTGCTCACTGTGGATCTGGGCTGCAAGAAGCAAGGGCCTGGCACCCGGGGTCCTAGAAAGGGAGGACTTGAACCTGAAAATTCTTAGAGAGGAACCTGAGGGGGTCATTTCTTGAGCAATCAAGGGTACCAGGGATACTGTTCAGATGCCCTTTCCAAGTCCTTAAAGAATGCAGTGTCCAGTAATCTATATGCACCTAGACAGTCCCAGTGGCTGCCTGTTGTCCTAGCACCGTGACTAACAGTGCCCTTTCTCTCTCAGAATGTCCTATTTCAAATGATAGATCCTATGGCCACCTCATCAAATAATGAATAAGTGTGTGGAATCTGCTAGGCTCGTGCCAGAATGGCAAAGGGTCCTGCTTCACCCAGCCCTCTTCCTCCTCTGTCTCCTGCTCTCCTTCTAGCAAAGCCTGGACAAGTCTTGGCTCCATGTCCTCCTTCCTTCCCTGGCCTTCCTCTCTTCACCCAAACCTGGAGCTGCTTTCTGGGACACCCAAATCCCCAGCCCGGCCTCGGGCTCCTCATCCTCTCTGGAGGTCAGGCATGAGACAGGGAGGCCAGCTGAGGAGTGGAAGGAGCACAGGGCCTGTGGTCAGTGCCCACCCCATCACTGACCACACATGAGACCTGGGGAAGTCTCCAAGCCTTCCGGAGCCCGGGGCTCCTTATCTGCAGTTCCTCCTCTGTAGCTCACTGCACAGGGAGAAGGGACAGCTCTGGACGACTCTGGGGGTAGCTGGGCTGCTACCGGAGTGCAGGGAAGGATACCAGCCTCACATCCATTGCAACCCTTCACATGCCAGGCATGTGACACACTGGTGCTCCATGCTTCCTGCAGGGGAGCTGGAATTCCTGATTTGCAAATGAGAAAAGTTGAGTTAAGCACTTTCCTAAGTCATGTATATAGAAGTAGCAGATTTTTTTTTTAATTGAGCTATCCATATCACAGTTATCTTTCCTTCTCGTGGGTCTCAGACTTACCCTTGAGGGGTAGACGGGAGGTGCCAGGGGATGGAGGGGTGATGGTGACTGGAGGGAGTCTCTCCACCATCTGCTGGACTGGGGGCTGCCCTGGAGTGGAGGGGTGACAGGAGTCACCCTCGAGTCTGGCACACAAGGTATACACAAGTGTCTCCTGGGTGTGACATATTGGCTGACAGGCTCTCATCATGAGCAGCCATGGGTGCAGGAGGGTGGATGTAAGAAAAACATTCTTGAGCTGGAAAAGGGAGTTAGATTCTGCCCTGACCAGTCAAGAAAGGTGCTGGAGGCTGATACAGAGTAGCAAGAATGATAAGCATAAGAATGATGCCAGGTAACATTCCCTAAGTGCTGATTATGTTCCAGACTCAGCTGGCTGCTCTAGGTCCATGAGCCTATTCAACCTGACATGCTCAGGGGAACCTGAGTGATGTCTCAGGGCCTCCTGGGATCAATAGCAGACATGGGCTCAGAACCCCTCCTCTCCGTCTCCACATGGCTTTGGTTTGAAGGCTAACATTTGGGATTTTGTGGATAGGTAAGTTGGGTGCCAGGGAGAGCAGTGCTAAGTTAGGGTTCCCCTTCCTGGCTTTGCCATCACACCCTGCCAGAATACGGATGTTTCCCTCCTTTCTCGGGGCTGCCTCCCATTTATAATCTCAGCAAAGTGCCAGAGCCAGATGCTCCCGGCCATGCTTGTCCCTTCTGCTGTCTGTGTGGAGGATGTTCCTTTGCTGGAGGCCATGCTGGAATAAAGGATTTCAGTCCTCTCCTTTCAGCTCCACCCCCCCCCCCATCTCCCATTGTGCTCCTGTTGGGGGTACTTGAAGTGCTCCAGGGCAAGACATTGTCAATGAAGTCAGGGTTTAGGAACTTTTCCAAATTCCTGTACTTAGGGGGTCTGGGCTTGGCTGTAGGGCATTCAGCCCCACAATCCACCCACCTTGGGCTCAGTCTGCCACCTCCCTTCCATTTGCCACCTTCAGGGTCCCCCAGCTCCGAGCTCAGCCCTCCCACCAGATGCCCCACTTCTCCAGGGCTTCGGGCCCTACTCCCCTTGGCCCTAGATCCATCAGCAAGAGTCACCGCTCTGCCCAATTTCCTGGAAATATCTAACTCCTAAGTCTCCATCCTTGGGTCACAACTAACTCAACACAAGGAATTCTAAGTACTTGTTGACCAGAATACTGAAACAAATGCCAGAGGTTATGCAACTGCCATGTGCTACAGCTCCCAGACCCACAGCTTCAGAGTGGTTGGGCCAGCCACGTCTCTGGGCTGGGCCAGGGGATCCTGAGAGCCGCCCATCCCTGCGAAGTTTTGGCACACGGGGCACCTCTGATTATAAATCTGCTGCCGAGGACATGGTTTGAAAATCATTTATGCTCCTTTACCTGTGAACTGAAAATTTTGCAGGATTTTACTGTTTCTTAATTTTGCTGATGGTTCACAAACCCCAGATCTCCACAGTTTTGAACATATGTGTTCTTGGGATTTGAGCTTCCAATCATCCTTCCTTCCCAATTGTTCTAGCTTCAGCAAATTCATTCCCCCAGCTGTCCTGCCAGGGGGCCCCAGCACCAGCAGTGCCAGTGGGGCAAAGGCAGATCCCTCCATGGAGCAGACAGATGGCCACCTGGCCAAAAAGAAACTCATAAATACATAAGATTTCCAAGTAAAATAGGACAGGTGGTGCCCTCCTCTAGGGTCCCCGTATACCCACTCCTTAGCCTGGTCCCCACTCAGAGGTTGTTTTGAAGGATATAACAGAAATGTTCGATGCAGCTTGGAAATAATTTCCATTTCCTCTTTTCTCCCCCACACCAGGAGCTATTTTACAGAGATCAGATCAAAGTAGAACAAATTTGTGACATCCGCAGCACAAAAATGCTCCTTCTCCACACTTTTTGTTCACACGTTCATACCCTCCAGTATCAAAGTGAAACAAAACAAGACAGAAAAAGGCATCTTCAGTGGGTTTGGGCTTGGAATTGTGGCAGGAACTAAAGACATTTATGAGAAATCTCACCTTAGAGACTTAGCCAAACCCAAACACTCAAGCAGCCAAGGGGGCTACACCAGCCTTTGGGAGCAGCTCCAGCCTCTCTCTGTGACTCCTCAGGTATGTCCTCCCATGCCTGGTGCAATGAAGGGTAGGTTCATGGACCTTGCATTTCCCAGAACCCAAAATGGAAGTAGTCTGACTCTCTGGACATGGCCAGTGGAGGCCATCCATGGTAAGAAAAAACATGCAGAGATTTAATGAGAGTCTGGGAGAAAAAAAAAACAAACTGAAAAAATAAATGGAAAACAGAATTTATAAAATAATATCAAACATTTCATTTTAAACATGTGAGGGATGCCTGGGTGGCTCAGTGGTTGAGTGTCTGCCTTCAGCACTGGGCATGTTCCTGGGGTCCTAAGATCGAGTCCCACATTGGGCTCCTTGCAGGAAGCCTGCGTCTCCCTCTGCATATGTCTCTGCCTCTCTCTCTCTCTGCATCTCTCATGAATAAATAAATGCAATCTTTAAAATAAATAAACAAACAAACAAACAAACAATGTGAGAAGGGCTTATGATGCCCTTCAACTATTTAAGATTTTGGAATCCATTGACTGAAAAGGATCCCAACAGGAGAAACGTATTAGATTCTGGAGCAAAAACGTCAGCCTCCTCTTGCTTTGGGTTCCCCATTGTGCCCAGTAAAGAGTGAGCTTTTTATAGGCACTAAATAAAAATGTTCTGCTTGGATCTCACCACTCCTTTATTTGAAACCCTCCAAGAACTTCCGAGGGCATCCCCTCCACCCACCTTTCCCTTCCCCATCCTCAATCACATGGGCTCCCTCCTGCCTCCACCAGGGTCCTCAAGTGCACCTTTCCTTTGTCCAAGTCCTCTTCCCAGACCTTCCACCTGCTCACCCCACCCCCATGCCACCTATCCTTCAGCTGGATCCTCCCCTCCCCGGGATGCCTCCCTGATAGCCATGCACCCGGTTTCCTTCACACCCCACAGGCCTCTGCATCATCTCTGAGGCAGACACTTCCCTCCAGCGCACCCAGCCGTCCCTGCTAGGACACCCTCTGAGGGCAGCTGGCCTTTCTCAGGGTCCCCTCCCTGAAAGTCCTCTCCCATCTTCCAGCAAGATCTAAGTCTGTTCATCTTCTCTCTGGGGAAAGCCTAACTCACTACTGCAGGGAGGAAGGCAACAAAGCTGTCACATTTTAACTATTGACAAAGCAGGGCCCTGTTTTTGTTACTTGTTACCCATATGCCCTGAGGATATTTCATTGATGGAATTATCATTTGAATAATGTGGCAAACTCATGTTTTTCTAAACAAGTAGTTGCATTTGCAATATATGTTAATATATTGAACATAAAGCATAGTATTCATTTTATTAAAAAAGAAAAAGATTTCGTTTAGCAAGCTTAATACAGAATACTGTAACTCCCCACGATTATAGACTGAAAGCATTTAGGAAAACTGGAATATACTATTTTTAGCATGCTTGTGCAAAACCCCCAAAGGACTTACTCACAAGTGTCTATCTTATTTGGCACTCTCTTGCCCATCAATATTTAGAAAGGAGATTGTTGCCTTAGCGTGTTTTCAGTGAGTATATGAAATAAAAGAGAAGGTAAATCTGAGAAGGGGATTTAGTAAAAGAAATACAGAAAAGCAGATGTGAAAAGTTAAGTGGAGAGGTGCAGAGCATTCCTGGGGCAAGTCCTGGGCCAGGGGCTCCCAGTGAGAGCTGCACGTTACAACCCTGATTCCCAGGCTGGGACCAGAGAAATCAGTCTTGGGAGTGGGATGCAGACAGAGTAATTCTTTGTTCTGTGGGTAACCTCATGCTGCAAAATAACTGCTCTGGACCAGTGGTTCTCAAATTTAAGGGATTAAGAGAATTGCCCAAGAACTTCTTAGGACGCAGATTTCTTGGCTGTACCCCCAGAGCTTCAGATTCAGCAGGTCTGGGTAGGGCCGAAGCAGGCACATCTCTAACAGGTCCTGGGGATGTGATGCTACAGGCCCGGGACCTCAGGGTAAGAGAGAGCCTGTGCTCTGGGGCTTGGGGCACTCAGCCTAAAACGTTAAAGTATTGGATGATGAGCAAGCAGTGACCATGTACTGTTCCAGGAGCAGGAGGGCAAGAGAACTGTGAGATTTCAGGATTAAAAAACACACTCATCCTCTAGAATGTTAATCCTGCCTCTTGGTCTCTCCCTCCATGTGCACAACTCCCCTCTGCTGCAGGGAGATCCCTGTCTCCTAGGGGAGTCCAGGACATTTCTTTCAGATTCTCCCTTAAATGAAACTGAGATTTTTGTGCTATATCTTCTGTTCATGGCTCTCAGCATACCTGTGAGAGAAGGCTGTGTCATCCAGGTGATGTGAAGACTAGGGGAGTTATCATCTTGATTTCTTATTCAAGTTTCTCCCCAGTATCTCTTTGGATGGGGTACAGTACCCGCCCCCCAGTTCTGGGCCCATGCTAGCCCCTGTCTGCATGCTCCAATGTTTCCAGAGCATCACCTGCTTACACTCCAGTGCCTCATCTCTTTGAACTCTGGTATTTATTTGCATTCAGATTAGTTAACATATAGTGTAGTATTGGTTTCAGGAGTAGAATTTAGTGATTCATTAGTTGCCTATAACACCCAGTGCTCATCCCAACAAGAGTCCTCCTAATGCCCATCACCTGTTTAGCCCATCCCCCTATGCACCTCCTCCCCAGAAAGCCCCAGTTTGGTCTCTACATTTAAGAATCTCTTATGGTTTGCCTTCCTTTCTGTCTTTATCTTGTTTTTCCTTCCCTTCCCCTATGGTCATCTGTTTTTATCCCCAAGGAGGTAAATCCCTGTGATGCCTTCACTTCACTCTGACTAGACTTCCACAAAACCAAATAGGGTGGATGGGAAGGGGAAGAAGTGGCATATGAACTTGGGCACCAGAGGGCATAGAAAATCTGATCCCATCTCTGCCACCAGCTGTGAGACCTTAACAAAGCCCATCCGTGTCCCTGATATCGAGTCACCACCAAATGCCTTTGTGGCCAGAATCTGAGGTAGTGACTTACTACCGAAGGAAAGCTCTCTCGATTTGGGGTCCACCAGCTCTTTGAAGCATCTTTTTTCTCAGCTTGTGGAATAAAAGGCTTTGTGGGGCTGGTGGGGTTGATCCTGCATTTTTCTCAGGGCTGGGGACCTGGTCAGACTGCCCTTCTGGGGGCTAGACAGTGAACCCAAATGCCCAGAAACAAGGCATCTGGGACCCATATGGTGTGTTCTCTCCTCTCCAGGCCTCACATTCCACCTGCCTTGGGACCTCAAGAATGAGATTAGATAGATGATAGATGATAGATAGATAAATAGATAGAGAATGACTTCACCAAAGAGAAAGAAGATGAATCTACCCAAGCTCCAGCCACTAAAATCATTAGGGCTGGGCAATGCCAAGGTCCAAATGCTGATGTCAAAATGCTGAGAATCTCCCATGCATATCTTCCATCCTGCAAACTCATTGATTCAATTACTTGCTTGCACATCAAAGGCATCTCAAATTTGCATAGACAAAACTGAAGTCTTGATTATCTCATTTGCCTTACCCTAGTCAAGTTGAGTAATTCCCCTCCATTTTCCTACCTCGGTAAACCATGGGGTCACCCCAAAAACCCAAAGTCACCTGTGATTCCTCAGCGGCAGCCCCACCAACCCACCCACCCTCGTCTCCATCCAACCCATCAGCAAAGCCAGAGGGATTGTGTAAAAACCAACTCAAACAAACAAACCAACCCAAAAAAACCCAACTCAAACTCAGACTCTCCTAAGAGCTTCCCATAGCCCTCAGCCTCCATACCTGATCACACCTGCCCTTGCCTGTCGCCTCACCTGGCAACACAGAGAGCTCTTGGTGAATGTGCAGAGAGAGAGGGGCGAGCTGGGAGGGGTAGGAGGGGCATCCAGAGGTGGAGGGCTGAACTAGTGCTGGAGCCTTGAGGACACAGGCATTCTGCCCATTTGCCACTTCCAGGCTGTGGACCCAGCCTCCCTCATTAATGTCTCCATTGCTCTCATTCCATTAATGGGACTCCCTGAGTGTAACCAGTACCCAGGAGTATCATTCTACTCAATTCCCCATGGAACTGAGGGCAGACAGCTGCAGGAGCTTCAGTCTAAAGGAACAATCCGGGTTTAGTACATATCCTGGAGACTCAGGCCCCAAGACCATGTTTAGAGACATTGCCACCAAAAGAGGTTACTTTATGGGTTGGACTCTGGGGGACTATGTGGACTATCTTCTGTCACCTTCCAGACCCAGCCCCACTCTCTTGGGCCTAATCTCTGATGCTCTCTGCGTCCCCAGCAGGAGGTCAGGACAGTGACAGTGGGAGAGGTAGGGTCAGGAGGTTAAATTCTCTGGAATCTGTAGACCAGGTCAGTCCTGGTTTCTGCAGTTGGAAGTCTGGAACTGCACCCAGGGTTACTTCCTGACGTTGTACCAGGTGACTGCTCCCTCTCCCTCCTCAAGGGGAGGTAACTCTGTGTCCTGCCTGCACCTTTCTAAGGAGTCTCCTTATTAAACTCTTCTGAAATGACCCTACCTTGAGTGTGCCATCTCTTGTCTGCTGGGATCCTGATTGCTACACTCACTATCCCATTTTAACGTTACATTTCCCCATGATGTCTGCATTTCATATAACAAGCCAGTGTCACATTTTAGTAAAAGTGAACAGCAAAGATAGAGAACAAGAAAAAGTAGCATTCATTGCACCGCATGGTCAGGGTGGGGGTGAGGGGTGCTCCCTGACCTGGCTCACTCTGGGCCTATGTTTCAGCCCCAACGAGGACACAGGGCTGACCCAGGCCCCTGCATCTAAGCATAAAAATACCTAGGGGTGGATTCTAAACTCAGTAGTTATGATGACACCAAAAGGATTTGCTGAGCACGGCTCAGTTCTCACTCTGGAGTGAGGCGTTCTAGCCTTAGTCTACATTACTTCCATAGCTAGACCTGGGCAGACCTAGGCTCCAATCAGGCTTAACCTGTGTGACTTCAGACAAGTCGCCTAAATCCTCTGTGCTCCAACCTTGTCATTGGCAAAGTATCACCTGCGGGGAGAAATAAGCGAGATCATGTATTTAAAATGTTTAGCATAATAAGCCCCCAGTAAGGGCTCAAACATGGAGATGATCTACATTATAATTATAAATGCTACTTTATATAGAGAGCAACCTATAAGCCCAGTAAGGTAGGTTTATGGTATACCCACTTCTAGTCTCTTTTTCAGAAGGGGATTATGGCAAGGGGGCATCTGTGTCCCAGTCCGGCCTGGGCTCTTTATTCTGTCCATCCTCTCCTGTGTGACCCAGACTGCCTTAGGCCCAACTTGCTCTGCCCTAGAGTTGTGGAGCCTTCCTACCCAGGTCTTTGTCACAGTTGGCAGAAAATCTACAGTCTGCACATCTGTGATCAAAGTGAATTCCATGTACAGAGGCATTACCACTTGACGTCTGAAGAAGAAAGATCCCTTATTGGGTCCCTAGGGCATCAGTTGCCAGCTGGATGGTCAGTGGGAAAGCATCTTGCTGTAGGTCATCTGAGGGCTCTGTGACTCGCTCAGGGTGGTGTGGGGGCCCTTTTAAATGTTTGCTACTCAGGTAAAGTTTTTTCCCAAATGTGATTCAAGCTCTGTGCCTCCATTGGGCCCCTACTTGAATAATTTCTCATAACGGTACCTTGTCCTTGCTGGCCACCCAACCACTCTGCCCACCATTAAAGACTCCACCAAAGCCTTTGTGAGTCAGAGCAGTGAGTTGGATGGCCACTGTGAAGGCATCAGCAGATGTGAAGGTAGGAGAGTAGGCCTGAAGCTCTATGTGCCCTGGCCTGAAACACCAGACACCCATCGTCCATCTCAGATGGGCCAATACTTGCTAGGAAGTCTTTCAGGATGGCACTCAAGGGACAGCTGGAGCACCACAGACTTTGCCTCTCCCTTGCATCTGTCCACTCCTTTCTGCTCAAGTGTGGCCCAAGTCCACAGGAAAATCACGAAGACCACATTTGCAATATCTGTGTAGCTTGGGTTCCATGGTCTCCACCATATAGCCCTGCCTCTAGCTACATGACACATAATGAACAACAGGGTTCCCTATGGCACCACACCTTCTACCCACCTCTATTGGGTGTTCAAGAGCTCCTGCCAGCTAGTTTGATCTTTAAGACATATTAATTCCAATCCTTCTTCCCAAGTGAAATTCTCCAATTTTGTGTGTGTGTGTGTGTGTGTGTGTGTGTGTCTGTGTGCCTTTGGAGTAAAATCCAGACACCACTCCAGAGCCCAGCAGCCCAAGGAGCTCTGCCTCTGGTTACCATCCAGTGTTCACCGAAACTACCCCTCTCTCCATTTTCTGCCATCCAACCTCCTCAGCTGCTTCTGTGTCCCCTGGCCAAGTCCCGCTGGCTCCCCTCTCAGGACGTTTGCACTGACTATTTCCTTTGCCTGGAGCACTGACCCGTCCATGTTCCCACAGCTGGCCCCTCTTCACCCTCAACTTAAGGTAACCCCCTTAGAGAGGCCTGCCCTGATTGTACCAGGCAGACCACCCTCTCCACGTGAGCGCCTTGCCCCATTTAGGCAATAAGGGTGCAAAGGCATTTCCTTAATAATTTGGTTTATCATCTGTCTGTGAACATAAGCATCTAAGGACAGTTGTTTTCTGTCAGTGTCAACAGGGCCCTAGAACAGTGCAGAGCACATAGTAGGTATGTCATGAATATGTGAGGACTGGATGGATGCAGGATTCCTCAATGTAGAGACACTGGGTCCCAGTTCCAGGACAAAGGAGCCAGGAGAACCCAGCAGCCATGCTGCCCTGTGGGTCCACTGTGCAACAGGCCTAACGGAGGCAGAAATGGCCACCCACCCTGTCGAGTGCAGGCCCGGATGCCCCCGATTAGGCAGACTGGGGTCCGAAAGCAGCACATGCTCAGACACATTCATTCAAGTGGGGGAAGCATGGGGGAGGCATGGGCACTGGGGATTCCAGCAGGCCTGGGACCAAGGGGAAGAGGCCAGGCTCGACACCGACTGGTGGGATCCTGGGCTTTGGAGCTAGGCCGCTTGCCCAGACCACAGCTGGCTGGGCTCTGCTGGGCCTCCCCGGGGAAGGAGAGCTGTATAAACAGGAAGTCCACTGCCTTTGATAAGTCTTAAGTCCTTGTAGGTCTCTTTGTCCCAAACATTTTCTCTACTGGTTTGAGGCCTAGGCTCTGGTACAGGAAAATGAATTTCACACTTGTCCTTCCTGACTCAATCACTGTGCAGGAGGGGCCAAGGGAAGAGAGAGACAGAGGAGGAAGGGGAGGTGGGGGGGGAACTGAAGACAAGAGAGAAAAAGATGAGAGATGGAAAGACAGAAGGACAGGGAAGGAAAGGGGAGGGTGAGTCATGGAAGAAGCAGCGAGGCAAGAACTAAGTGATCATAAACTTCCTCTAAAGTCACCTGGCTAAACAGAATAGACTTCTGAAAGCTAAAGGTATTTTGAAGGCACTCACCTAACCTAGGAATTTCTGTGCACTCCTTGCTTGCAAAACACCCAAGTAAGAGACACTCTCCTTCTGATGAAAAACGAGTCTCATCAGAAATTCCTTCTTCTAGCACATACTCTCCTCCCAAGGAAGGCAGCCAGAGCTGGGGCAGTGGGAGGGTGGGTAGGGGGTGTCGTGTCCCTCCCCCCCCAGGAACCAGCATGTGGTCTTGCTGGCAGCAGCAGCAGCCCACCCTGGGCCCTCGGAAAACAGACACCAGATCAGGAGTTTCTGCCACGCTGGGCCGGTCATGCTGGGATTCACACGGGTCCTGGCCACTCGCTTCTCTGAGAGAAGGCAGTGTTGATGACCAGCAGTGAGACCACACTGCTAGCAGCTATCTGCGTGGCCTCCGGGGGGCCTTCAGTACTTTAAACCCCAGTTTCTTCATCTGTAGAATGGAGAGAATGAGAATAGCTGAGAATAACACTGAGAATAACCTCTCAGGAGGAACAAGGCAAGGGCAAGTTACCTGGAAACAGAATGCGCGTGCCACCCGGAAATCAGACAGCAATGTTGTCTACTTCACATCGCATGTCCGAGGAGGCAGGTGGGTAAGGTCACATGGCCACTAGACTTTCCACTTGTTCCAAGTGTCCAGCAGAGGGCAAAGATGTATCTTCCAGGTTTTCAACAAGAATTCATTGAACATAAACAGGGCATTGGCTGGCACTTGCTGGAGTCTGTGCTCTATGCAGGGACTGTTGCGAAGAGTAACAATGGTCACTGGTTCTCAACCACTTGCTTCATCCATCTATCTCCTTTTATTCTTCCCACAGTCCTGTGTGGCGGGTATTATTCCCATTTTACAGATGGAGAACCTGAGGCTCAGTGAGGTTGAGTCAAGTCCAAAGGCCATTTAGTCATTAGGTGGCAGGGCCCTCTAGCACTGGCTAATTCTCCAGCCTCACTGCAAGGACAGATCCTTGACTCTGAGGACCTTGGGGAATGGGTAGAAAACAGACATGAAAATGAGTAAGATGTTGTGAGATGAAGCTGTGGGAGTAGGAGAAGAATGCTGTGCCCAACCTCTCAACCACCCATGCCATGGGACAGTCCCATGGGCTTGGCTCTGGGGTAGAGAGATACAAAGTGCAAGGGAGGGAAAATCCTGGCTCCTCTGAGGACAGACAGGGAATATGAAGTGGCAGAGGTAGGGTTCATAAAAGGACATGCTGGGGGAACAGGTCAAGCTGTACCCTGAAGTATCTCCCTCTATCTGACCTCAGGAACTACTCCAGTGACCTCACATCAGTGTGTGCACACCTGTAATCCAGTACATTGGAGACTTCCCTGGCACCTCCACTAGGATGATGGTAACAGGTGAAGCTGGCTCATGCTGACCTGGTCGAGATGTGTGCCAGCACTTGTCTCACCACTTTACTGAATAGCTCTTACTATTATCTCAAACAACTATAGAAAGGGGGTATAATTATTAGCCCCTTTCACAGACAAGCAAATAGAATTTGTGATAGTTCATTTTACGTGTTAACTTGACTAGGTCATGGTGCCCAGTTGTTTGGTCAAAAACTAATCTAGATGTTGCCGTAAGGATATTTTTGGGTGTGAATGACGTTTAAATCAGTAGACTGATTGGAACGAGTTAGTCTCCATAACGTGGGTGGGTCTCATCTAATCAGTTGAAGCACTTAAGAGAAAGGCTTGAGGTCCTCTGAGAAGGAAAGTGTCTGCCTCCAGGCTGCCTTTGGGCTCAAGACTGCAACATCAACTTCTGTGGGAATTTCCAGTCTGCCGGCCCGTCTTGTAGATTTTGGGCTTGCCAGCCCCAACAATCACGTTTGCCAAAGCAAACTTCCCTTCCCATGGGCCCCATTAAGAAAGCTGGTTACCTGCCATGGATCAGCAAAATAGCCCAGAATCTTCTCTCTTGGGTAAGCTGATAGCTGGCACTTGCTCAGCAGTGAGTCAGAGTCCATCAGGTGAGGTGCTCAGGTGGTAGGGTTTTTGCTACCTGGCCAGGCTCCCTAAGGAGACCACAGAAACCCTCCTCTACTCAGGATCAGAGGCTGCAGGGCCTGTGTCCCAGGTCTATGACTCTCTCTTTCCCTTCTCCCCAGGTCGTGGAGTTCCCACGGTGCCCAGGTGATGTCCCAGGTCCTAGCAGCACACCCAGAGCCACCAGCTCTTGGGGGAGGGCAATACTGAACTCCACACTGTATTTCCATGGCCAACTTGGTCTTGCAGAATGACTCAGAGGTTGGCAAAGACATAGGGTTCTATAAGAAAGGAATTAGAAAGGACCTAGTGAATGAGGCCATGGCATTTGTCAAATCATTCTTCAATGAATTTCAAAGATCTCTTCTAAAGTGACCACCTCCTAGGAGCACAGGCTTTCCTTGTGGGTTCTCTGGGAGGCTCATGTGCTGTTTCCCAAGAGCTTGGATTGCTTCAATCTTTCCTGGAGGCCTCTGTGCCTGAGCCAGGCAGGGCCTTGGGTTCTCAGCTTGGCCCAGGGTCTGGGCTGCCTATGAAGATCTCCTTAGATAGCCTCAGTGAATAAATTGCTGTTTTCAGATATCCCAGCATCCATTCCCTCTTCCTAATAGCACAGAGGTTCCATTTTGCAGAATCTTCTCTCTCCTTCCCTAATCCCACCCATGGCATTTTGCTGGCAGGGTATCTGAGAATTGAGGGCTTCCTTCCCAAGCCGGGCCAAGGGATGCCCTGTGGGAGATGGAACCTTCAGGAGTAGAGAGGCAAGGGCAGAAAATGTAGAGGGATGGGGCTCCTCCTAGTGCTGGTATCTGGAAGAGAAATTTGGGGGCTACTGAACCCCCAAGGCAATGCTGGTCCTGGTGCTATTTTTTTTGGGGTTTTTTTTTTGGTCCTGAGCTGATTCTCCATTGCTCTTTCCAGCTATGCATCTAACACAAACAGCCTCAGTAAAGGTTCCTGTTGCCTGAGCGGGGTGGGGAGGGGCAGGGATGGAAGATACACCTTTCCAGTAGGTATCTGAGACCTGAATGACTTTGAACATGGAGGCTAACAGAAACTTTTAAGTCAACCAATATATACGCCGGGGATTATACACGTTTAAACACACAGGTGTGTTTTGTTTAAGAATTTAAAAAATTATTTAATTAAAATAATTAGGAAAATTACTCTCGTGGCTGCCAAGCAGGGAAACCTGTGTGGGCCCCAGCGGGATGGAGAGCTTAGAGCTCCTGAGACTGAGGGTGTTGCAAAGGAGATCATCCCAGGAGCGCCGGCTGCAGGCATGAGGGCCGGTAAGCTGTCCCGTCCCCTCCCAGAGCTGCACGTGAAGCTGGGGAAGAGCATACCGGGCTTTCGTCCCACCCTTGACTGGCCCCCTAGCCCTCTTCTCCCTCCTCCCTCCACTCTCCACCTTGCAGGGCTCAGCTATACCAGTCGTCCATGTGACTCACTCTTAAATCTGTCCCATTTCACTTCCAAAATTCAGTCTCACATTTTCCATGGCCACCTCCAGCTGATGCCCCACTGACACAGCAAACTTTCTAAAATCTGTCCTCTACTCATCAGGTGATATACAGAGATAGAGAGGAATACGTCAAAGACAAGAAACAAGAGAAAACGTGCTTTGGAGAAGCAATGTCGTGTTTCTGCCGTATTCCCCTGTCTCCCTACACATTGCCTGGTTCTTCACGTGTGGGCGGCGCTCGGTGGCTGCTCCCCGACCACGGACACCACCACCCACCCACTGGCCATCATGCAGGTTTGAGGCCAGGAACCCTGAAACCTCTGCCGCCCTAACTCGTCTTCACTTTCTTTGAACCACATCAGCAGGAGTATCTTCATTGTCCCCCTCTTCGGATTTTCTCTTCAGTTCCCCTTTGCCTGTTGAATCCTCCTCAAGCCAAGGTTTTATGTTATTTGACACGTACACACATGGCCTCCTGCGTGTGCCTGGCCCCATGCTCATCAGCTCACACACATCAGCTCCCTCGCTGTTCCAGGTCACCCCATGAGGCAGACCCTTCTCTCCCTGGCCCAAAGCCCTCCACCCGGCCCTGGGCCCCCTCCCCACCCCATGCCATAGGACCAAACTGAACTGAGAGGGAGCACAGCTCACCAGCCTTGGAGCAGGGAGCAGGTGCCGACACCACAGCCAATCACTGCCCTGTTCTCTCTCGCCTAAGCACCATTCACTGCTCCCCAAACCAGGAAGCATATGAATAGGCCCTTCAATCTGATGGTCCAGGACTTTTCTGGTCTGTGCGCACCCTTTCCGGTGGATCTCCTCTTTACCTTCCAGTTCCCACTGCCTTCTCCCTGGCATCCAGATCAATGGCTAAGAGGCAAGTCATCCTTAGAATCCACTGTGCACCTTCCTTAAAAGAGAAGGGTCTCTAGGGAGGAGAGCTCACCAGCCCCTGCCCAAGGTCAATACACTCAAGACCTTTCATAAGACATACAGAGCAGAAATCAATAATTGCCCTTCAAATGTGCACTATGACTTTATTCCCAGTTAAGCCATTGTGGTATTTTAAAACCTCGCATCCATCATCCTAGCTCATTAAAAATAATTGTGAGTTATAACATTCAATACAATAATTAGGAGTTCACAGGCAGGTTCCTTGAAGTCCCTGAAATCCAAGTGCCCTCCTTCCCTAGTTTATTGAAATTTGAAAGCACGTCTTGTTCTTCAGGTTCCAGGTGACCCCGTGTAAAAAAGCCACTTTTTCAACCTAGAAGATAGTTGGTATGCATCTGACTATAAGAACTATTGATTAATTTTAAAAAGTGTAGGATGTTTATTTTTTTTAACCACTGAGAGTGCCCCCACCCCCTCCAAAAAAACCATTAGGATTCTTCCCCCAAAGAGCCCCAGGGACAACTTAACAATGTATAGGAAATCCAGAGGAATCTGTGTTAGTTGGATGCTTCTGAGCCCTACCTGGAAGGAAAGAAAGAGCAGAAAGTTAAAAAAAAAAAAAAAAAAAAAAAAAAAAAAAAAAAAAGTTATGCCCCAAAGCTGTGCAAGTAACCAAGGTAGGAGAGATGGTAGGTCTGGCTGTAGGTCTGGGGGGCTCCTACACCTCGGTACATGCCCAGTTGGCACCCTATGCAGAGGGACTTGACTTCCCATGGGTTCAGGGTCACCCTGTCCTCTGCCACGGGGACCTACAGTCCCTGTGGGCATGGGAGTGTTGGTCCCTGAGTGGTGCAGAGAACTCACATGCATTTGGAGGACTGCAATGTATCTATATGCCCTAGGATCTCAGAACCTTCCAGTCAACCCTCAGAGGCAAGGTCACTGGATACCTAAGACTTTCAAGTTGTCTCTAGTCTTCTCCTCTACAGGGGGCGTCTGGGAACCTGTTCAATCCCAAGACACTCTCTTTGCATTTTCGTTTTGCTACTTTTTCCCATTTTTCTAGGTTGGCCAAGTTAATTTGGGGATCTTGGTTCTGTAACCCAAGGCATTTGAAATTCCTCCCAGCTTCATGCATTCAAAGTCTTGATCAGAGTGTCTACAGTTGGCTGGTATCTCGAACGCCTTTTCAGCAGCTTGCCATTCTGCCTGTCTTAATAAATGGCACCAAGAACTGAGTCTGGACCAGAATTTAGGGCTCTGAGATCCCCCCAGAGAAAGGTGGAGTCAGGATTCTCCTTCATGCGAACTGTTTAACAGTCATCCCTGCCTCTCCCAGCTGGATTATGACTCGTTTATGCTCAAGTAGAATGGAGCATGACTTTGTCTACTGCATTTTTTCAATTTCATCGATGTTTTCATATGTTAAAGATACACCGCGTCTGTAATGACAGCTTTCCAAAAGTGTTTCCCAGAAAAACTTCAAGAAATGAGCCCAGATGAATCCTTCTGTGTCAGAATGTGGCGAACCAGGTTTATCATCCCTACTTTCCCACTTTTTTCCCACAAAAGTATCATGGCTCTTTCCTTCCTAAAGAAATGCATTTCCCTCCAAAGCAATCTTATTATTTTGTATATATTCCCAGTGTCCTTCATTACAGGTGGCTCTGGGCCAGCACAACACTGACTGAAATCCACAAGAAAGCCCTCTGGATTGGAAAGGATCCCTTACTAACTCCAGTAATTATGACATTTCTTTCTTTACATTAATAAAGCAACCCCTAATGTGTTCTCAGCTAAGTTAATTATCAAATTAGAATTCTATAGCCTGTACATTATTGGATTCTTTAAGCTTTAAACTGATCCATCCTATAGGCCTGGTTTGTTGAGGATTCAGGGGCACATAAGAAGATGAAATGAGGGGGACTGGGGAGTTAATGCTTGACAATTGAGACCTCTTGGGATGGTTCAGAGAAGGCCAAATTCTGGGGAAGAAAAACAAAGAAAGATGAGACAGGAAGAGATGAGAAGCCTTATGATTTGGTTTAATGAGGACTGTTTGGGGAGCTGTGGCTTTCCGCCATACCAACAAAATCCTCCCTTAGCTAATCTGAGGGCTACATCAGAATTTTTCTCCTAAAGATTTTAGTATTCCAGTTATGTACTACTCTCTATCAAATGTTCCCAAAATGCAGTGACATAAAACCACTCCCATTTCACTATGCTCACAGATTACATAGGTCATGAGTTTGAACAAGGCAGAAAGGAGTAGCTTGCCTCCTCTTCATGATCTCTGAGGCCACATCTAGGAAGACTTGAATGGCCAGGGGTGACGCTAACAATGTGGGGCTGCCCTGAGCTCATCTGGAGATGCCTTCACTCAATGTCTGACCCTGAGCTAGATGGCTGACAGCCTGCGCTCTGCTGTGCCTGCTGACCACAGTGCCTCCTCCTTGCCATGTGGTTTGGGTGGCTTGCAGCGCAGTAGCTGGATTCCAGGAGAGGGTTCCTGTGATGATTAATTTTATATGTCAACCTAGCTAAGCCATGGTACACAGATATTCAAGTGCTAGTCTAGATATCACTGAGAGGCGGGTTGTTTTTTTTTAATTTTTAAAGATTTTATTTATTTAAAAAAAAGATTTTATTTATTTCTTCATGAGAGACACACAGAGAGAGGCAGAGACACAGGCAGAGGGAGAAGCAGGCTCCATGCAGGGAGCCCGACGTGGGACGGGATCCCAGGTCTCCAGGATCACCCCTGGGCTGAAGACGGCACTAAACTGCTGAGCCACCTGGGCGTCTAGGGCTTTTTTAAAGATGAGATTAACATTTAAATATAAATAATAGTGAAAGGGAATAGAAGGGAAGGGAGAAGAAATGGGTAGGAAATATCAGAAAGGGAGACAGAACATAAAGACTCCTAACTCTGGGAAATGAACTAGGGGTGGTGGAAGGGGAGGAGGGCGGGGGGGGGGGAGGGTGACTGGGTGACAGGCACTGAGGGGGGCACTTGATGGGATGAGCACTGGGTGTTATTCTGTATGTTGGCAAATTGAACACCAATAAAAAATAAATTTATTATTTTAAAAAAATCAGTAAACTGAATAAAGCAGAGTACCTTCCATAAGGTGTATTGGTCACATGCAATCAGTTGAAGGCCTCAAGAGAAAAAAGACTAACCTCCCCCCAGAAAGAAGGGATTCTGCCTCCAAACTGCCCTGAAACTCGAAAGTGCAGAACCTTCAACCTGCCCTTCTTCAACCTGCCCTTCTACTCTGATTGTGGATTTGCGAGCCTCTGCAATAGTGTGAGTCAATTCCTTAAAAATTTCTCTCTCTATATATATATATTTTTTTTTCTTTTTTCCCCCTAGGAAATCCTAATATGTAGGGACCAGAGAGAGAGAATCTCAAGGGAACTCACTGGAAGAAATGAAGGCTGAAGTACCCAGGCCTTCTTTGGCTGAGCCCCAGAAGTCACAGAGCATCACTTTCCTGTGCTCTATTAGTTAAATCCAGATTCATGGCAGGGGCAGGGCGGGTAGCCTACCTTTTGACAGGAGGAGTGCCAAGAAATATGGGCCAATGTCTTACAACTGCACACTGTAAAATTTGTAATAACCCTTTGAGAACTAAGACTGAAGACAGGGTAAAGTTTCCTGACAATTGTCTAGGAAGCTGGGTGAAGAAGCACATCTGTGCCAAGAGCCCTAATACCATGGGATGGCCTCTGTATGCATTTCCCTTCTAGAGACAAGATGAAGACAGTCAGGGTCACATTAGTCTTAGGTCTCAGGTAAGACCAACTGCCAGGTGAACTGCTGCCTTGCCTTGAGTTTGGGAGAAGCCTGTAACACATGGACCATGGATCTAAATATCTGATCGACCTAGGCAACTTGGAAGAGCACATGGGGACAAACCCTGACATTCTCATATGGGTTAGTTGGTGGGGTGGGTGAGCACATGAGCCACAAGATGACTCCTCTCAGTGTGTTTCCTGTATGCCAGGTTGTACTCTAAGTTCTTTCATTGTCTCCTTTAACTTTTAAAATAAGTATGTAAAGTAATTATCTGTCGTTGCTGCACAAATCACCCCAAACGCTAGTGACATGAAGCAACACCAATCGTTTCATCATTTATTCTTTTGGCTCTGGGTGGCTAGGCTCAGTGATGAGGGTAGGAGTCACCTTGAGGGTCACTTACTCACAAGTCTGGCTGTCGATGTGGAACTGGATGGGACCTCAGATGGGTTTGTCATCTGGAACATCTGCATTGGCTTGCTCATGAAGAGCGGCTGGATTCCAAGAGAGAATATCCCAAGAGAACCAAGCAGAAGTTCTATGACCTCTTATGACCTCACTTTGGAACCAGGTAGCATCACTTCAACTGCATTCTATTTGCTACAAGTGAGTCACTGAGGCTAGATCATACTTAACAGGGGGAGTGTCAAAGCATTTTCAGACAGGTCTAAAAACCACTGTACATTCTACAAATGAGGAAACCAAAGCCTTAATAGGCTGAGTTGACCACAGTGGTTCACACAGATAGTAAGTAGTGGAGAGACCTGAAACCAGCCTTGCCAGCGTCCAAAGCCTGTGCGTTTAACCACTGTACTGCCCTGCCTCTGTGTGAGCCTACGTTCTAGCAGGGCACACAAGACAGATATGTAAGGACAGAAGTTTTTATAAGCACCAGAAGAAAGGGGCTGATAGGCTACCCCAAAAGCAAGGAAGGATGAACATATCCTGAGGCAGGTAAACTAGAGCGGAATGGGGGAGGATCTACGTAAAATCAGAATGTACAAAGAGAGGCGCCTGGCTGGCTTAGTGGGTTGAGCACCCGACACTCTATTTCAGTTCAGGTCATGATCTCAGGGAGGAAGGTGGAGGGGTCCAGGCATTCCTGGCAGACACAGAATGAGTGGATATGCAGAGGCAGGAACACACATGGCAGCCCTGACTAATGACTGACTGTGCAGAAAAAGATGCGTGGAAGAAATGCAGTAGACATGGACTGCCACCTGATTAAGAATGTGCTCGAATGCCAGGTCGAAGCCTTTTGCTTTCATTTAGAGCTATGCTTTTCAAAATGCAGTCCCTGGACTGGCAGCACGGGCAGCAACAGCATCATCTGGGAACTTGCAAAAAATGCCAATTCTTTACTCTACTTCAGCCTTACTGAATCAGAAACTCTGGGCATGGGGCCTGCGTTTTAACAAGCCCTGTAGGTGATTCCAATGCAGGCTTGGGTTTTGAGACCCTCCCAGCTATCTGGGAATTTCTTGGCAGGTTTGATCGGAGCATGCTATGATCTGTGCTGCTCTTAAAGCAGATCACCCTAGTTGCGGTGTGCGGGGCAGGCTAAAAATAAGAGAGCAGACTTGGTCCCCAGGAGAGAGGTAATGCACAACTGGATTAGTGTAGGAGGAGAGCCCTCCCTCACAGCCTCCCATACAGACCTCACAGGCACAGTTGGTGACCTAAAATTTCTCTAAATATTTGAACCACGTGGCCCAAGAATTGGACTACAAACTGAGGACCCAGGGGTTAAGTTACAGACGCGGTTTCCTGTTATGCAATCAAGCTACTCTCTGCAGTTTGCCTGGGGAAGAGCATTGCTTGATCGAGCATTTTCTCTTGGCTTCCCATGCTTCATTACAAAGTCTCCTGGCTCTGCCTGAAGCCCATTGATTTTTCTAAACCACCTCCGCAGAAGGGATTTCATAGTATGATGTATCATATATGGTTGAACATTAAATGAGATAATTCCTGCAGGCTCCATATACATATTAGCTATTTTTATTATTATCATTCTTCTTAGCACCATCATCATTTTTAATCATTAATTTATTCAAGATACATGTGCTGTGTACTACTGTGTATAAGGCACTGAGAACACAGTGGTAAATTAGACAATCCCCGGCTCCTCTAGATCCTCCACTGTGCATTCATCTCTGAGACAGGCCACAACATAGATAGATCTTAGTGCTTAAAGAATTGACACTGAGCTCTAAGGTTTTTATCATCTTGGAAATCCACATCTCTTGGCCTGTTAATTCATCTGCAAATGGAACGAAAAGACTTGCCTTCCTTCACCAGATTGTGTGAGGATCAAATGAGGAAAAGGATGGGAAGACTCCTCTTGATTCTTTGTGACTAGAAAAGGCTAGGCCCCCTCAGGTGCTGAGAAACTAATACTTCTCCCTCCTTTCTCCCCCAGCCCTCCACGATGTGGCCACGCTCTCCTGGTGCCTCTCTCTCCCAACCCTAGGCCCAATTCCCCACTTCAGTGCTGCAGATTTCATGGTCTCTTCTTCCAGGCTGCTACTAGCTGTTCCTCTGCTGCAGGAAAAGCCAATTATGCAATAAATCAATTTGCCCAATGACTAATTCAGCAATAGCAAATATGACAAATATCAGATTTGTCAACTTTTTTTTTTCTTTTGGCTCTTTATAGAGTGTTTGGCAGTTCTTACTGAATGTGATGATTTTATCAGCTTATCAATAGTAAGGGATGTTCCGTTTGTGCCACCGAGGGGATCCTGGAGGTTACTGAGGCACAGAGCAATTCTCTGATGGAGAAATAGCAAAGGACAGTCAGCACGTGGTCCCCCTGAGTAGCGAGGGAGGGGGGGGACTTAGGGAGACCAAGTGCTGACTGGAGGGAGGGACTGGAGATATATCAGTAAAATATGGAGACCCTCGGTCCCCAGAGCCCTATCTCCTACATTCTCCTTAGGCCCTGCCCAACCATCCAGTATAAATCACTGGAGACATCAATAAATGTCTTTATTGATATAAAGACATATATATATATATTTAAAAATCATTTTTAAATGATTTTTAAAATGTTTTTGGTCAGTCTGCAAAATAGAAAATTAGCCATTCCAGTACCAAATGTTCCAGGCACTGATCAGGATGTGGTCAAGTGGCTTCTAATGAATCGTTGAGGTCCAGACAGACTCTCCCCAGTGGATTTCCAACTACTTATGAGCACAAGTGGCAGAGCTTGGTCTTTAATGCACTGTGGTCAGAGCTGTCTCTGACAGCTGCCTGCCTGCTGACCTGAACTGACAGCCCAGCACACTTACCAGTGTCCCAGCACAGGCCATCAAGTGAATGGAACAAGGGCTGCTTTCCAGAATGCAGGTTGTAGGACTCGTTGCCACCTGAACAGGTCTGATCTGGAAACATTTTAAGTAACATCTCTATTTTTTCTTGCTAACTTTCCTCAGTTATCACGTCCCTTACCAGTTTCAACAATTTTTCTTTTCTGAGCCAAGAATGAAGGTCAAAGAATTTTACCCATTAGCAGATGTTCTCTGTGTAGGCTCAGCTTCCAGGAAAGGCCCAGAGTGGCTGGATGGCTGACCTTTATTTCCTTTCTGCTCAGCACCAGTGGCTGGGCTAGTCGTCCCCAGGGGCCTGCACCTGTGTGATACCTTACTGTGGTTCCCCTGAGCATGCGTGCCCTGATGCTGGAGCATCTCTCCACCAGGAAGAAGATGGAGTTCCCAGAGTGGAAGTGACCACCAGGGCCCAGTGGGCTCACTCTGGGTAAGGCTGAAAGCATCCCACCCTCCCCCTGCACTTCCTTAGGAGGAAAAGAGGGGTGTCTGGTAGAGAAGTTCAATGCTGGGGTTCTGTCCTCACATTCCACATGTGAACTCCATGGGAGGACCCTACCCCTGCCAGAGTAGTGGACCGTGGAGGTAACACCTCATGGTTTTGTTCACCAGGAGGAACTTGCCTAAGGCACATATCAGTAAGAGACAAAGCTGGAAGCGAAGCGCTTCCTGTGGGATTCTGAACCACTCTATTCACGGCAGCTGGGTCTTTCTGTTGGGTCTCTCTAGGCCCATTGCCCCAGCAGGGGAATCGGCTGAAACTCAAACCAGATCAGATGTCTCAGGCTCCATATCCCATTCCAGAATCCTCTTGTCCTGAAGACAATTCCCAAAGTCCCCAGTTCTGCACATATGGCCTTCATTACTGGAGTTCTGTGTCTAAAGGCTAACCACCTAGTTGGGCATTTCACTAAACCACAACACCACGTGCATGTTCCCTCACATGCTGGGCCCTTTGGACAAACGGTTCTTCTCTCATCTCAGGACTACCTCTTGCCAAGGGTATGAGTTTGCAAGAGCCGCCGTAACAAAACGCCACAGACTGGGGGGCTTACACAACAGATATATTTATTCTCTCACAGTTCTGATGGCTGGAAAGACCGAGATCAAGTTGTGGGCAAGGTTGGGTCCTTCTGAGAGCTGTGAGGAAAGGATCTGTCCCAGGGCCCTCTGCTTGGCTTGCAGACAGCCGACTTCTCCCTGAGTCATCACATGATCTCCCCTTTGTCGTATCTGTGTCCTGACCTTTGTGTCTTGGCCTAGGGCCTACCCTAATTGCCTTACTTTAATGACTTCAAAGACCTTATCTCCAAATACAACCACATTCCAAGGTCCTGGGAGTTAGAACGTCAATGTAGGAATTTGGAGGGACACAGTTCAGCCTATAACACCAAGTCCCAAATAGGGGGAGGAATTGCCCTGGTTTGAAGATGCCTGAAGGGACTTGGGATGCTAAAGCTGGGGCAATGCTGAGCAAACCCAGACTGTAGGTCCTTTCAGGCCTCAGTGTGAGCGGTATGATTCTATTGCATCCTCCATTCTCTGTTCTCTGCCTGCTTCATAGGAACTCCCTGACCGTAGGGACCATTGCGTACTTATCTCCACATGCACCTAGCCTATATTAGGTACTTGTATATGCAAAGGAATGAATGCATGTTCCCTGAGTCTGTTCTGGATCCTTCCTTGCCTCGGTCTTCTTCCTGGAATTCCCTTCCCCCTTCCCTTTACTTGCAGTTTCTTATGTTCAGCCCCCAACAAAAGCCCAGTTAAGATGCAGAAAACCATTCCAGATTCTTCAACCAGAGCTGACAGAGAAGGTTCCTCCTTCCTTTGTGCCTGGCCCTCCTGACCTGCTGTCCTCTGCCTGTGGCTATGTCTCATCCTCTCCAAAGGCTTGAGTACAAGAAGCTCACCCAGCCATAAGGAGACATGCTCACCTTGGTTAAAACAATGCCTCCTGCAAAGCTCATCCTTGACTTAGTTCATTTTGATCCTCTCAGAATGTGAGGAGTGAGGTCCAGAGAAGTCACACAGGGGGCAAGGGTGGAGTTGGGAGGTTGATTTTCAGGTTGCAAATGTGCTGTGGTGGCTGGACTCCCCTGGACTCTAAGCCTGGTAGGCAGCCCACCTACTCCTCCTGCCTTGCATCTTGCTTCCTCATGGGCACCATTCAAAGCCCTCACTAGTCTTGGGCTCACTGGGGGTGGGGTCACCATCTCCACCAAGTATTTTTCATGATCTGGGCACAGTGCCTGCAAGATCTCCCTAGAGTGTCCTGGCTGATTTTGGTCACCTGCTCTGTGCCCACCTGTGACAGGAAGGTGATGCAGCTGTCTTAGGAACAAGAGAACTCAAGGCTCTTGAACTATAGCTAAAGACCTTCATAGATATATGAAGATATATGAAGATATATAGCTAAAGACTTCTTCTGTGCCAGACCCTATGCAAGGAGGCTTCTATGTATTCATTCAACAGACTATAATCCAATCAGGTCGGTTCTCTTGTTTTACTGCAGATGAGGAAACTGAGTCACAGGGAGGTTAGACTACTTCCTCAAAGACCAGGTATGGTGGACTCAAAGTTACACCCATGTCACCTCTCCAGCCCTCACAACATATCTTAAAGTTTCTGTTCCACTCTAAACCATGATTGACATAGAAACCCTCACACTGAGAGTTTACAAGCACACACACCTACAGGACAGGGCCACTGACACCCGTCCAGCACTAGCGCTGTGTGGATGTATGCCAGGCCAGCAGCTCACGCAGACAAGATGCACCCTGCAGGTCAGGTGCACCTGCACACCACTGCCCTCATGCCTGCCCTCGACCTTCGCCCTGCCGTGCCCTCCCTCCCCTTCCCCTGCACAGTCTCTCTATTCTGTGGTCACGCCAGCCACACTGTGGCCTGTTTCACCGCAGCTGTGGCCAGGGCCATGGGATTTAGCAGGGAATTAGTCTCTAATTGTATCTTGTGAGTCATGAACATCTCCCGGCTAATAATAACTACAGTTAACCCCTGCACAACTCTCAGAGCTGTCTTACCCTAGAAAACCCAGTTGATCTTTTTCATCGGAAAAGCAGGTGGTTTTGCAGATTCTTGTCTTCTTGATAATCCAAAGGCCAGGCAAAAGGATGGAGGGTAGTGGCTTCTTTACTGTGTGACCGGAAACCTGACGCCACCCTCAGTGTGGACTGGTGGACTCTGAGCAGCTGCCTCTGTTTGGACTTTCAGAGAAAACACAGATGGGACAGACACATACCCACAGTGCGGGTGATTGCAGAAGGCTTAGAACAGAGTCCTTGCAAAAGAATCGGGAAAGGGACAGCGAGGAAAGAGACAAAACAAAGTGCAGAGTGATGGGCACTGAGGGGGGCACTTGGCGGGATGAGCACTGGGTGATATGCAATATGTTGGCAAATTGAACTCCAATAAAAAATTTAAAAAAAAAGACAGAAAGGAGGCAGCACTGCTCAGTCGGCACATGGAAGTGATTGGGGCATTAGGGGATCACCTTACAACTTCGGGAAATTAAGCAGGTAGTGCACCTGAGGGGGGCTTGAAAATAATTATTCCCAGTTTATTATTTGGAATGGCATTGTTGATAGCTGAGCAAGAAGAAGAAAGTAAATCTTCCCTTTCTGATCTTTGGCCTCCTTGACGACACCAATGTTGGGAGTGTAAACTGGGTGGTGAAAACAACTGGATGGGACAGTAGGGTCTGACAGTAAGGCACGTGTGCTCAAAGGAAAGATGCAAATCTCTTGCCTAAGAGAAGCTCAGAGATGTAAGACAGAGCAAGAGTGTCTCAGTGTCTTGATTTGCCATGTGTGGAATGGATATATGAGCTTTTGAGAGTTAGGAACTGGCTCCCTGTCATCACACAGATGCAGGGGCAGGGCTGGGCATGGGATCCAGAGGTGACCTCCCAGCCCCATGCTGGGCAGGACCCCTGGGACCAGGAAGAGCTCCTCATCTTGAAATGCCTTTGGGATGGTGGCTGACTTGACCTTGAGCATCTGAGCTCAGCCTCTCTTGGACAACTTGGCACACGTCTTTCTCTCCAGCCCAACCTGTGATCCGCCTTGCACAATGCAGGACATAAGAAAAAGATTTTTTCCCCTTTCTGAAGAATAACATCAGGCTTTGTTTATCTATTTACCTTTTTCTCCCCTGTGTTTCTTTCCCTGTGTTTCTTTCTCTGTTTCTTTACTAACAACAGATCGGCACCAGGCATGTAAATTTCCAACAGACGGCTCTTAAGTATATTATTTTATTCTTCTGTGATTATGGAATTAAACACAAGTTCACCTGTAGGAAGTCTTGAAAAAATAGAAAAGTGTAAAGCAGAAAATAAAACTTTAAATTTCCATAATTTAGATACACACATGCTAACATCAAAGCATATCTTCTTCCGGTCTTTAGTAGACACATACCTTTGCAAATATAGTTAACAAACTTGGGTCACCATTTATACACAGTTTTTTATATCTTTATAGTCTCAGTTATATACAGTTGATTTTTTACTTATCATTTCAACACAAGTATTTTCCCCACATTATTCAAGTTTCTTTGGAAAAAAATGCATCCTATGGCTTTCTCACAATTCCATCCTATGAAGGGTTGTAATTTATCTGACACATCCCTTCTTATAGACACCCCTGCAATGAACAACACCATGCACAAACCACTGTGTGTCCCCCAGGGGTTTCTTTGTCATTCCTAGAAAGCAAGAGAGCGGGGCAAATGGCATAAGCTGCTTGGGGGCCCCTGTGCACACTGCACCCCAGATTTCCTGAAGATGTTGCAGGTGGGTTTCCATGACTTGCTCACAACTCTGTAGCTTGAGAACATTTTGGGCCTGTGAAGTTCCTTGAGTACTTAGCAATCTGTGCTGTAGGTCATTCAAAATGTCATAAAATGAATAAAGGAAGGTGGAACAAAAACATGGAATGTGAGAGAGGACAAAAGCAAAGAGCACACGTCCAGAGTCTGGCTTAAGGACAATGAACACTTTGTCAGGGTTGGTCCTCCCAGGGCGTAGACATGCAGATGCGCCCATAGTACTCCAACGGCCACATTTGTATTCAATGCCTAGAAGGGCGCCTATCTCCTTGTAGCCAGGACAGCTCAGTAAAATTAATATTAAAATAAATCCCAGCAGGGGCTCTCTGCTTGGAAAATGCCCACGGTTTTCACTTTCACTTTCGCTGATTTTATCAGCGTTTTATCAGGAGTTTATCTTTCCGGCATTACGTTTCGCTTATCCACTTGTGCAAGTTTCAGACTCCAGCTGAGAGACATCTCTCTGTGATCCGCCCATGCCCCCTGGTTTTCCTTTCTGACCTTATGGAGACAAATCCTGCTCCTAGAAGGCCACTGCTTCCGTAGTTCCCCTCGCCTACTACAGCAGTTCGAATTCCTCCAAACCTGGGAGTGACTCAGAAGTCTGGTGTCAAAGGCCTCACATGGGAGCTCTACTGTGCCAAGAGTCAACATATCTGGGGCACACCAAAAGGTCATCTAACATCTAGCACCAGAGGAAAGGCACAAGTAAGAAAGCATCCCATGTCACTGTTTAATTGAGAAGGAAACAGGGGACGCAGACTAATGCTGGAGGCCAAAACGGGATTTGTCAGTCTCACTTCACCTGGGCTTCTGCGTCCCAGGCTGAAGCAAGACACACTGACAGATTCTCTTTCTTCTGATGAATACGCTCCTCATTACAGCTGAGAAAGGAGACTTTGTATGGCATGAAATTCAGGATTTGGACCTGGGTGGCCCCCAGATTTATTATTCAATCTGAACCAGTCCCACATGGAAACAGCAGCACCCACCTGTAAGTAGGCCCTCACACCCTCGGACTTTCCACAAGCAAAGTGCAGAGATGGAGGTACCTACCTGGTTGACCTTGATTTCTTTCCTGTGGAGGAGGAGTCCTGGAAACCTGGAAAGTATGACAGGAGGTGACAGACCTCAAAAGCTCAGGCCAGGCAGAGACTATTTGGACCATCAAACCAAAGTGTTCATCACCAAGCCAGGTCGAGAAGGGAAGGGTTCAGCTATAAGCAGAAGCACAGATATTGGGGAGAAAATATCAGAGCAGAGGTTTCAAATGGGGATGGGGAGAGTTAGTGGAGGGGGGAGTGGAATGGGGAATTCCAGAGGTGTTAAGGAAACTGGAGCTAGTTCTTCTTATTTATTTACATATTTTGAGAAAAAATTCAAAGTACAATCAAAAGCTGAAAATCAAAAAGTAAACAAATGCCTATGATCCAAGATTAACAATTGTTTTCAATATTATTTTGTTTTTTAAGGAGAATAGATATTCTCAAACTACTTTTTTAAAGATTTATTTATTATTTTTGAGAGAGAGGGAGAGAGAGAGAGAGAGAGAGAGAGAGAGAGATAAGGGAAAGGGCAGAGGGAGAAGGAGAGAGAGAATCTCAAGCAGACTCCCCACTGAGTGCAGAGCATGACTTGGGGCTCAATCTCATGACCCTGAGATCATGACCTGAGTCGAAATCAAAAGTCAGATGCTTAACTGACTGAGCCACCCAGGCATCCCATGAACTAAAACATTTCTTAACCACTTACCTCTGTCTTATTTCTTTTCTTTCTGTCTGTGGCAACAACCACTGCTGTAAGTGTGGTGTGTTTTCCAGTCATTGCTTTTTACATTCTTGCAAACATATATCTTCATGACCAATATTGTCAATAGTATTGGGGTGTCTGTGTGCATAATTTAAACAATAGTATTCCATATGCTTCATTCTTCATCTTGCCTGTTGTCTCAACAGTATTTTGGAGCTCTTTCCACACTGACATATATGAGGTAGTTCATTTCACTTAACATCTGTGTATAGGTCCTATCATATGAATGGACCTATCATATGAATGGACATATAAAGTGATTTATAGAATTTATACTCCTATCAGGAGTGAAAGAGATGTCAGGTTGCTCCACATTCCTCCAACCTCTGTCTTTTTCATTTTAGCCATTCAGATACGTGTATTTCACTGTGGTTTTTATTAACACTTGCATGGTTGCTAATGTTGTTGACAATTTGTGTATGTTTGTCATTTGGATATTCTCTTTTGTGAAGTATCTGTTCCAGTCTTTTGCCCTTTTTGTGTGTGTTCAATGCCTTATTTCTTACTAATTTGTAGGAATTTATATACTCTGGATATAATCCCTTTTCTGTTTTGTTTTATGGCAAATATCTTCTACTGCTCCATGACTTGCCTTTTCATTTTCTTAATTGTACATTGTAATGAGCAGGCATTCTTAAATTGAATGAGGTCCTATTTATCATATCAGTCCTTTATTTTATGATTGGTGCTTTTAGCTTCCATTTAAGGAATATTTTCATCTCCAAAATCATGTAATCTTGTCTTATTATTTTCTGGAAACTTTATTTCTTATATTTATAGTCATAATTCACCTGGGAAATATTTGTGTATGTGTGTGTCTATGATGTGAGATAGGGATCAAGGTTCATTTTCTGCCTAAAGGAAATTCCACTGGCACCATTACATGAAAATCTATTCTTTACCATTGTCCTGCAACTCCATTTTATCATAAATTAAATACTCAAATTTAATCGAGTTTATTTATGAGCTATTTTTCCATTTATCTGTTTGTCTATTCTTTCCTGATATCAAAAACTCTTAATTATTGAAGTTTTGTAGGACTTGACACTGACAAGAATGATTCCTCCCACTTAGTTCTTCTATTAAAATTACCTTGGCAAAAAAAAAATAATTAATTAATTAATTAAAATGACCTTGGCTACTTCGGCTTTTTCATATAAATTTTCTTTCAGCTGGTGAATATCCATCAAAAACCTTACTTGAGGGGGATCCCTGGGTGGCTCAGCAGTTTAGCGCCTACCTTTGGCCCAGGGTGTGATCCTGGAGACCTGGGATTGAGTCCTCCGTCAGGCTCCCTGCATGGAGCCTGCTTCTATCACTGCCTGTGTCTCTGCCTCTCTCTCTCTCTGTGTCTCTCATGAATAAATAAAAAAAAATCTTAAAAAAATAAAACCTTATTTTATTTTTGTAGAGATTGCCTTAAATTGTAAGTCGATTCAAAGGAGAATTAGAATCTTTACGATGCTGAGACTTCCAGTCCATGAACATGGTAGATCTTTCCATTTATTTACATTTTATATAAATTTCTCTCCATAATGTTTTAGGCATTCTTGTGTAGAGGTTTTGTGCATCTTTTATTCAATTTATTACGAGATCTGTGGCATATATTAGTTAAGTGGAATGTTTTTATATTTAATTATCTAATTTTTTGTTACATATAGATACATAATTGTTTTTTAACCTTAGCTATTTCTCTTTTACTGTGTTAACACCACTGTATTCATTTACTAAGGCTGCCATACTAAAATATCACAGACTAGATGGCTTAAACTACTAAGATTTGTTTTCTCACAGTTCTAGAGGCTATAAATCCAAGATCAAAATTAAGCAGGTTTCCTGACTTCTCTCTCTTGGCTTGTAGATGGTCACCTACTTGCTGTGTCCTTACATGACATCCCTGTGTGCACATATCCTTAGTGTCTCTTTGTGTGTGTCTAAATTTCCTCTTCTTGTAATAAAACCGGTCAGGCTGTAGGGACTACACACAGATTATACTTCTTATAAGAAGACCATACTAGCAGTCTCATCTAAACTTAATCACTTCTGTATAGGGTGCATCTGCAAATACAGTTCAAGCACTGAGAGTTTAGGCCTTCAACATATGAATTTGGGGGTACATAGTTCAGTCCATAACAGCCACATTGGTATAGTTACAATTACTATAGTGTTATAATATGAATTTCACATGTTTTAATGCATTGCTTGCTTTTCTTCTTCCTTTTTAGAATTATTTAAACTAGTCACTTAGTTTTAATCTTCCAACAGAAAGGGAAGCAGGAAGAAGAAAGGAATATGTGGATGGTTGAAAGCAAAATCTGGTGGAATACTGTGAAGTGCCAAGAAGTAGTACTCATGGCCAAGGATAGAGCTGTTAAGCATTCTGAGTTCCTCAGATTTCTCTTTTTTAACCTCTTATTGCAGGTAAAATAAGGCAATGAGTGACTTGGGTCCAATGGATGGGAGACCCTACCATTTTCTGGAACAATCTGAATGTGGGAGAGGGTTCCTATTTCCTTTAGTTCGAGTCATACTCTTCCCAGTGGACCAAGTAGTAGAGTTTCTTGTAGTTTCCCCATGGGTCTTGTACCTTTTTCACTTTACTACTCTACTCATAGCAGCCATATAATAACACTAAATTGGGATCTAATTTAATCCTTTCAATAACCTTCTGAATTACTCATTCCCCATTCTACAGGTGAGGGAACTGAAGTTTATGGAAACTAAATAATTATCCCAAGATGTCATTAGTTGGTAGTACAGCTGAAAACGAATCCCAAGCTAATCTTATTCCAGATCTCATCTTGCCCCCTGACTTATATCCTCTCCTGGCTAAGTAAGGGTCTTACAGCACTAGGTCCATTGTCCCGGGAACAAATCTGAAGGAAAAGGACTTGCCTAAGGGTTTTGAGTCATGGGGCAAGAAGGTGAGTCCAAGGATTTTCTAACAGAGATTTCTGTTAGGCTAAGAAGTACACTATGAGAAAAGTGTATATCAAGGCAGAAATTTGGGAAACTAAGTAGTAGTCATGTTGGTAAGAAGCAAATGCATGGGAAGCCAATCTAGATGTTCTCTGATTTCTTTCCTACTATAATGTCCCTCCAAAATTATCTGCCTAGAATCTTGGAATGTGATCTTATTTGGAAATGAATATGTAATTAGTTAAGATGAGGTTATAACGAATTAGGGAGGATCTTAAATCCAGAATGACTGGTATCCTTATAAGGAGAGCACACACAGAGGTGCATATAGAGAAGAAAGCCATGTAAAGAAAGAGGTAGAAATTATGCTGCCACAAGCCAAGGAATGCCAAGGACTAATGGCAACTACCAGAAGCTGGAAGAGAAAGAAAGATCTTCCCCTAGAGACTTTGGAGGGGGTATGGCTCTGCTCATACTTTGGTTTCTGACCTCTGGCCTCCTGAACCATGAGAAAATACATATCTGGTATTTTCAGCTACACAATTAGGGGCACTTTATTATGACAGCCCTAGAAAACTGGAAGTGGGAAGAGGTATCTCTGATGAAATAATTGAGGTGACATCACAATACTTCTAATTTCTTATTCTTTTGATTAGTTGACTGCTTCTTGGTATCTGAGATGTAAATAAAACAAAAATCTGGAGCTAGCGCTGCTTCTTGATATCTTCATTTTAGGCTGTGATGGACTTCTCAAAACGAACCTTGTTTGGCATACAGTAGACTGCATATATGAGTTTGTTGAATGTATGAATACATTTATGAATGATGCACATGGGAGATAGGAGAGATGATTATACCTCTTTGTAGAAGTCAGGCTCCTTCATATTTTTCTTTGATTCAGTTGACTGTCAGGGACAGTCTAGTCTGATGAATTATAGGGAATGGGCTGGAGAGTCAGACAAACCAAGAGTCACCTGCTATGTGACTTTGGGCCAGTAACTTAGCCTCACTGAGCATTGTTTCCTCACTTGTGAATGAAGAGAACAATGGCTATAGTCATCAGGGCACCTGGCCTACCATCTAAGTATACATGGTCAAAAGCGCTAGAGTGCTGAAACACCCTCACTCCTTTTCTCAAGTAGGAGATGCATAATGGTAGCACTTGTAACAGCCTTCTATAAATAGGAAGCTCTTGCACATATTTTGTGATGTGTATATGCGTAGATATGTGTGATGTGTATATTCTTAGATGTAAGATGTGTACAAAATAGTGTGTGTACATCAAATGTCTTTCTTCAGATAAACCTGAAAAACTGTGACCACCCTTGGAGCTGCTGAATTAGCTCTAGGAAAAGCAAACTTTCTTAATAATCCTCCTCTGACAGTGGAGCATCAAAGAATTAAGTCACTAAGTCAACACTTTAAACCTATAACATTTCCTCATTTTTCCCAGGACTGTCAACACAGCTGTTATGCAGCTTAGGTGTAGAGAGATTTCTTTTTTTTTTTTAAGATTATATTTACTTATTCATGATAGACATACACACACAGAGAGAGAGAGAGAGAGAGAGAGGAAAGAGAGAGAGAGAGAGAGAGAGAGGCAGAGACACAGGCAGAGGAAGAAGCAGGCTCCATGCAGGGAGCCTGATGTGGGACTCGATCCCAGGACTCCAAGATCACGCCGTGGCCAAAGGCAGGTGCTGAACTGCTGAGCCACCCAGGGATCCCCAAGTAGACAGCTTTCTAAACAGAATGGTAAGTCTATTGGTTCTGGTTTAATAGACACAGTATTAGATGTTTTCCAGTTTTGGCTACCATATTCAATAAATCATCTTCTCTGGAGGAAACTAAAAAAGGAATTAGAAAAAGAGAGAGAAGCAAAAGATATCAGTCTTTGGTAATGATCCCAGATGCTTCTCTCCCAGAGAAGAGCTTGGAAAGATTAAGTGGATGCTAGTGCTATCAGTGGACACAATTAACCTGTTTCAAGATCGATATGCCAGTGTCCCTAAAGCTGAGCTATGACCCTGGGGAACATGTTCCCAAGATATTTTTAAGGAAACACTTGGAAGTCTGACTCCTGAAGGTGGTGGCTCCAGGTATCTTGGAAGCAGATGTTGGCAAACAATTACTCTGCAGGGCCCATCTCCAGCCAATTTCTTAAGCTTCACCAGATCCTACAACCAGAGCAAAGGGGCTTTAAGGCCCTGTTGGCTAATTTTAAATCCAGATACATACACAAACCATTAGATGACATCGCATCAGTGTTTTTATGACTTGGTAAATCCATTCTTTGTCTAATGCCTTACATACCTTGGACAACTATTTGGGTGGCTGGGAGAAAAGGAAAGCAAGAAATCCCAAAAGCAATGCAGCACTGGCACAGAAGCTAGGTCTGACTCCAATGCAGTCCCTTGGAGGTGGCAGACACTCATAATCTGGCCTCAGCTCTTCTTCTTGGTCTTATTTCCCATAAATCTATGCTTGCCTTCCTGGTCTCCAGCCACGCTGAATTCCTCGCCTTTCATGGATGCACATTAACACTCATATCAATGTCTTTGCACTTACTTCCTTCAATCTGGAACACTCTCTGCTTAGAATAGCTTTTACTCTCTTGGCTGCCTGCCAAATTTCTAAATAAGGGCAGCCACTTATGAAAATTTTTCTCCAGCCCCCTTTTCCTATGTCCTGGCTTTTCATAGTTCTTCTTTCAATAAAGTGCTTTCCTGTCTCTAATCGTTCACCTGGATGCCTTCCTCATCAAACTATCACATTCACCTTTGTAGCTCCTGATCTGGGAGCACTTTGGGGCCCTGGTGGCATTTGACAGGGATAGTTTAATGAATGGAGAAAGTAATGAATGGACAAACCCAATAACAAAATATCTGTGAGAGCCCCCAAATCTTTGGGATGAGGTGAGCTATTATCATTACATATCACACACATCGTTACATAGCATGCTCAAGAAACCATCAATGAGCCAGGTCTCTCTGAAGCAGACTTCATGCTTCTCTCTGAGAGGGCAGAAGTCCCAGTTTGGTTATAAATTATCAGAAATAATCAGCCTTTCAGTCATTAGCTGGTACAGTCAATTATCCCATATATCCAAGGAGGGACTTTAACTACTAATTCAACTACTGGCTTAGCATGTGACTTTGAGCAAGTATCGGTTGTTCTTTCATCTCCCCACTTATACATGAGCGATAAAGACTTTGATTTTTAATTTAGGGACTAATGAGACTGAGTTTGTGAAGGCTCTGAGCATCTTGAGGGAAAAACTTGCCACAGGACTTGTGACCATGCACTCTCATCTTGTGTGGGGCATAGAAGTGGGTGGTAGAAGTTGTCACCATTCTTCTCCCTCAACTAAGGCAGATAATCTGGATTCAAAGCATCACTATGGGGAAGGTTGTGGTTAAGAGACACATTTCTGGCTAAAAGAAAAGAATTAGCATTTTGGGAATTTTCACTAGCTTGGGGGTACAAACTGAAGCCAACACAGCTTTATAGGGCTAAATTTGGAGCACCCATTTTGCAAACTATAGGAAATTCCATCTTCCCTCTTGGGTACCTCCCTCCCATGATGAATTTGGGAAATTCTTTCTTGGCCCCTAAAGGTTGGTCCTGGTGATTATTGTTATCCAGAGATTCCATTGCTGTAGGCACTGAGTTCTGTCACGGGCTCCTCATGCTGAAGGGTGGACAGAGCCATGCACCCAATTATAGGTGCTCTACTCCAGAGAAACCTGGGGCTTGGATGCTGTGCTTTTGCCTTAATCACATGTGGTGCCTGGAATGAGCCTTTCCCAGAAAAAAACAAAACAACAACAACAAAAAACCCTCATGATATTTAGATGGCAGCTTCTCTCAATTAAAAAAAAAAAACCCACAACTATAAATGAATCAAGATGGGATATTAAAATATGGTTCAAGTAACCCAAAGGAAGGCAAATAGAAATAGACAAAGGAACAGAAAATAAGGAAAACAACAAAATGATAGACTTAAGTCCTGTCATATCAATGAGTACCTTAAATGCAAATGATCTAAATACCAATCAAGAGGTAGAAATTGACAAAGTGAATTTTACAGTGTGGTCAAAAATACACTGTCATGAGACATGTACATATACAATGACATACAAACATCAAATACAATGACATAGGTAGGTTGAAAGTAAAAATGGATAAAAATATACCATGAAATCGTTAATTAAAAACAAAACAGGGACGGCTATATTAATATTAGATACTGTAGGCTTCAGAGGAAAGCAAAGAATGAGACAAAAAGGGACCTTGCATAATGGTAACAACATTTACTCACCAGGAGGACATAATGATCCTAAATGTGCATGTAACCAATAACACAGCCTCAAAATACATGAATCAAAAACTGTTGGAGGTGAAAGGAGAAACAGACAAGTCCACAGTTATAATTGAAGACTTAACACTTTACTCTCAGTAATTTATAGAACCACTAGACAGAAAACCAGAATAGAACACCATGATCAACTGACAGGATTTGCCTGACATTTATAGAGTATTCTATTCAATAACAGCAGAAGGAAAATCTCCAACAACTTGAAAATTAACACACTTATAAATAGCCCATGAGATAAAGAGAATGTCTCAGTGGAGATTTTTAAAAAATACATAGAACTGAACCAAAATAAAAATACAATGCATCAAAATACATGAGATATAGCTAATGCAGTGCATAGAGGAAAATCTATAGTCTAAAATTTTGAGTCTAGAAAAGAGGAAAAATCTTAAATTGATAATTTAAGCTCCGACCACAAATAACTTGAAAAAAACAAAACAAAATAAACCCAAAGCAAGCAGAAGAAAAATAATAATAAAGAGCAGAAATTCATGAAACCTAATACAGAAAAACAATAGAGAAAAATCAGTGAAAAAACAAAAAAAGTTATTTGAAAAAATCAATAAAATTGATAAGCCTCTAGCAAGACTGACAAAGAAAAAAGACACAAATCACCAAATGGGTAATGAAACAGAGGATGTCATTACAGATTCTGAAGCCATTAAAAGGATAAGAACAAAATAACACGAACAGCTTTACTCTAATAAATTCAATAATTTAGAAGAAATGGACCAATTCCTCAAAAACCTAGCTAGCAAAACTCAATGAGGATAAAATAGACGAGTAGCCCTGTAACCACGGAAGACATTGAGTTTATAATTTAAAAATTCCCAAAAGAGAATCTCCAGACTCAGATGGATTCCCTAGAGAATTCTACCAAACATTTAAAGAGGAATTAACATCAACTTTACACAACCTCTTCCAGAAAACAGGGAGGAGAGAACTCATCCCAACTGATTTTACCAGGCTAGTATTACACTGATACAAAACCAAAACAGTACCAGAAAAGCAAAGAAAGAGAGGAAACTACAGATGAATACCTTTCATGAATTCTGATGCAAAAAAAAAAATCCTCAACAAAATATTAGCGAAGCAAATCCAGTAATGTATAAAATGAATTACAAACCATGACTAAGTGGGATTTATTCCAGGTATGCAAAGCGGGGGTTTAACATTTGAAAATCATCAGTGTAATCCACCATATCAGCGGGCTGAGGAAGGAAAGTCATATAAGTATATAAATTGATACCAAAAAAAAAAAAAGCCAGAAAACAAAAAGTGAAATTCCATTTCACCAGAAAACAAGTGTGTGTTGTATTCGTCTTGTCCAGCTGTGGCAAAGATGGAGACGAACAAGCTTTGGCCCCTTGGCCTTGGAGAAACAGGAAATCCTGGGATATAACAGAGAAACAGAGATGAGTGGAGATGGAGCCCTTGTATACGGTTCAGAAGGCTAAGTCCTTTGCCTTATGCCACACTGCCAGAAATTAAGAATGAGATTGTTGGACAGCAAATCCAGAGATATGTTCACAAGGATACCATGGAATTATAATCTTGATCAAATTCTTTCATAAAATTACATACACATACATACATGTGTGCAGACACATTACCATAGAGATGAAAACAACATGTCTCAGGACAAGATTATAAACACGGTAATGTGAAATTCTTGCAATAATTTCAATTAATTACTTTCATTCTTTTAAGATTTTGGAGAGAGAATTGGCATCACAGAACTCTTTCAGATGCCTAAGTTTTCAAGGTTGAAATTGAAGTTCAGAACAGTAAGGTTTGTTGAAATCACAAAGCTGCTTAAATGCACAGAGCAAACTAAACCTAGTTTACTGTCTGGCAGAAAATGCCTTTTACCTTGATTTTATGCAGTTCACTAAAATGTTACTTATGAATGTACTATGTGTATTAATTATATAAAGAGAACCTCATATCCCTCAAAAAATGTTAATGCCATGTAAAAATCCAGCCTCACTGTATCATTAATTGAAATTATAAATCTGACTTTTACTATAAACTGTCTCAAATTCTTCTAAAATTATGTGGGAAATACTTCATAAACACACAGAATTAGATCTCATAGATTTGGTCTCTAAAATGAATATTTCAGCAAATATGGTAAATGTCCATAAATATTTTAATAACAAAATCTGGTTAGAGGATGTGGAAAGGATTGGTTTGGAGGGACTGTCTATGTTATTTACAAAAGCTGTTCATAAAAATGGGAACAATGTCTTATTTTTTCCCTCAGTACTTCTCCTCAAAGCAAACAGCTGTTCAAAATCCTTCCATGAACTGTTCTTTTCACAGGGTTTTTGAGCATTTGGAGGAAAAAGCATTTTTTAAATCTTATCTCATTAACATAATGATGGTTGGTTTTGCACCAGGCACAATTCTAGGCCCTTTCTACATATTTTTTTAAATCCTCATAACACTTTTTCCAAGGTAAGTATTACTCATGGCAATATCATTCTAATTTTATAGGCGAATTAACTCACTGGCTTACTCAGCATCACAGCGAGCAGCTGGGGAAGCTGGGAGAGCTGGGGCTGGACCCCAACCAATTCCGATACAGAATCTTGGGCTGCTCCTCACTCTCATTGCCCCCCCCCCCCACCAACATGCTCCCCAATCACCTCCAGGGATGGAAATCAGTGTGAAGTTACCTTCAGGCTCCTATAGACGGAAAGTCTGAAGGGACTGCTCAGAAGGAGAGGAAGGCCAGTGCACTCTGCTGAGGTCACATCCTTGAGCTGATGTGAATGCCTGGAATTTTGTAGAAATCTCAGGAGCAGCTAGAAGCCAAAATGGTAAAGGCTAACTGTTACCCTGGAGTGCAACTGAAATTATGCCCACAACCAAGCAGACCCATCACACAGGGCCAGCCAGGCTCTTCCAAAAGTCCATGCTAAAAGGAATGGCTGTTTTGGCAGGCATGATGGCCCCACCAACCACCCCTCCAGCTGCACCTGGTTTTGGATCAATCCTCAATTGGCATCCATTATTTTGCTTCCATTTTCCAAAAGTTAAGGAGAAATTAGAACTAGACCTAGGAGGAGCAAGTGTGTGATTAAAAGGAAAATAAAATGGCTCATTGAGGGAAAGGTTAAAGGAGGTGAGTAGACTGATGGGAAAATCACACAGCCAAGTGTTAATATCAATCATGGAGGAAATCACTGTTGACTTAACTTTGGATCAAGGTACTCAAGAGGTTATGGTTCTGAACAAAAATGGTAGCACAGATCCTGGATTAATTGCACTTTCCAGGTGACCCTAAGGAAATCATCTGACATTCGTTATGCTCAATCATTCCTGACCTGGAGTTTGGGAGAATCAAGGGTGACACTAAAAGTGCTCCATGAATCATAGTAACTTATATCTATTGAGGATCATCAAAGAATCATGGCTACCTCCTATTTGTTATCACCAGAGGTGACCCCACTCAGAAAAATGAATTTTTGTTCGGAAACCAGGAAACCAGACAGACATTGGCATGTGCTTGTGCCTCTGGAGGGAATGCCGTCGGCTTGGCTCTAGGCCACCGGGGAGTCAATGGATATACATAGAGTGCCAGGATGCAGAGTAGCCCCAGAATGTGGAACCCAGGGCCAGAATGTGGAACCCTGCAGTAATCATAACCGTTTCCATAGAAAAGCCTCCTAAACTGGATGTGTCACAGCTCTGAGCAGGGACAGTTACAGTGGGGAGGCTGATGTTGGATCCAGACTCAGCTGGAGCAGGACCATCCTGGAGAGCAGGTCTGATGATGAAAGAAAGATTGAGGAGCAGACAGCATGATTTGTACCAGGACTCCAGGCCTTCTCTGTAACTTTGGGGCTTTGGGGGCTCCTGGTGACTCACCTAGTCTTGCTTTGCTTAGAGGCTTCCAAAGTGCATTTCTCTTCCTATAGTAGGGACAGCATTGGCCATCTTGGCAATGGGAATTCCTAGGGTTAGAAAAAAAGAGAAAGAAAGCCAGAGGAATTAGTTGTCTATAGCTGATTCTCTCTGTATTTTCCCACCATGGTCCACTTGGCAGGTAACAGTCAAGACTTATTCCCATGGATCTGCCTCTAGTGCAGCCTCTATCTCTTGCTCTATCAAGAGATGTTGGGGATTGAGAGGGACATTGTTGAGAATAAAGTTGAATAACCTGTATTAAAAATTAACTGTTTTTTTCATAATTGCCCTAACTTGAGAGTAACCAAGATGTCCTTCAGTAGGTGAGTCATTCAGAATTAAAAAGAAATGAGCTATCAAGCCATGAAAAGACACAGAAGAAACTTAAATGCAAATCACTTAGTGAAAAAGCAAATCTAAAAAGAAAGCAAATACATACTGTATGATTTCAGCTATATGACAGTCTTAAAGAGTCAAAACTATAGAGAGAGTAAAAAACTATAGAGACAGTGGTTGCCAGAGGTTGAGGGGAGGTGGAATTGCTGGAATTGCCGAGGGGAGGTGATTGAGTAGATATCGCAAAGTGAATTGTTAGACACTTAAAATACTCTGTATGAGATGATAATGGTGGACCCATTATCATTGTGCACTTGTCCAAACCTGTAAGGATGCACAACACCAAAAGTGAACGCTGATGTCAACTATGGACTTTGGGTGATACTGATGTTTCAATATAGGTTTATCGATTGTAATAAATGTACCACTCTGGTGGGGATGTTAATGATGGGGAAGACTGTGCATGTGTAGAAGCAACGGATATATGGGAAATCTTTGTAATCTCCACTCAGTTTTGCTGTGAATCTGAAATTGCTAGTAACAAGAGTTTGTTTTAAATTAACTGTCTACAGGTAAATGCTTTCTTATGCATTAACTAATAATATGCATGATGCACCTCATCACCCATCAAGACAGCAGGGTTTGGATGGGGCAGGATCCATTCTCACGTATTGCCTCAGGTACGGTCTCTGACTGAAATTAGCAACTAAAAGAAGTGCTAATGAAGTGGACAGAATACGTGTTTTACCAGTAGGAGAGCTGCCACCTCGGTGGTGACAGCAGAGGCAAGCTGATGTCTCAACATACACAAAGTGGCTATGCTGGAAGGTGGGCACATAGCTCTGCATCTCCTGCCATTGGCTCAGCAAGACTCACCCCACCCCACTCGGCTCAGGAGGCTGAGGAGGCAGGGCTACTAGGAGGACAGTCCATATTCACTAATGGCAAAGGTTAGCCTCTGAACCTGAATAATAAACTTTCCAGGACCTGGGGGAGGAGGGAGCAAGAACGGCTTTCTAATATGACCAGAAAGCCTCCTCTGGAAAATGCATTTTATGTTGGACTTAACAACATTAAGGTAACCTTGGTAACCTTCATATCATTCCTTGCTTGTGGTAACCAAAGGAAGCCCTGTTATCTACAAGGGAAGCTCCACCTGGAGACAGTTGCATAACCATTGTGGTCACAACATCTGCACTCCTGTGGCAGTAGAATCTAAGCCTCACATTTCAGGAATGAGAACTCCTCATAGGATATCCAGTCATCAGATTGAAAAATGATTTCTTTTCTTAGGTGACCACGACCAGATCTTTAAAAAGTGAGCAGAAATTTCAAACTTAACACAATATGGTGTTTAGTGACACTGAAAAATATATCAACATATTTTTAGTAATGGCTTCATTGACATTTAATTCACATATCATAAAATTCACCCTTCTTAAAATGTACAATTGAGGAGTTCTTAGTATATTCATAAGGTTGTGAGATCACCACCACTATCTAATTCCAGAACATTTTGTCCCTCTCAAAAGAAAAACCATGGGGCAGCCCGGGTGGCTCAGTGGTTTATTACTGCCTTCAGCTCAGGGCCTAATCCTGGAGACCCAGGATCGAGTCCTACGTCAGGCTCCTTGCATGGAGCCTGCTTCTCCCTCTGCCTCTCTCTCTCTCTCTCTCTCTCAATCTCTCAATCTCTCTCTGTGTCTCTCACGAATAAATAAAATCTTAAAAAATAAACAAAAAATAAACCCACGCCCATTAACAGTCATTCCCCATCCCTAATCCTCAACTACCTTCCCCCTTGGCAAGGATTTTCTATCTCTATGGATTTACCTATTCTGAAAATATAATGTAAAAGCATCATAAAGATGTGGTCTTTCGCTTCTTTCACTTCGCATGTTTCCAAGGTCCATCCGTGTTGTACCCAGTGTTAGTACTTCATTACTTTTCATTGCCAAGTAATATTCCATTGCATGTATATGCCATGTTTTGTTTACCCATTCATCAGTTAGTGGACAGTTGGGTTGTTTCCACTTTCTAGCTGTTATTAACAATGCTATTATGAACATTCAAGTACGGTTTTTGTGTGGACGTGTTTTAAATTCTTTTGGACATATACTCAAGTGTAGAATTGCTGGGTCAATGGTAACTATATGTTTAACTTTTACATAAATTGCCAAACTGTTTTCCCAAATGGCAGGACCATTTTACATCCTATATCATAGTTGATATAGGATATCATATAGGATATTATATATAGGGATCCCTGGGTGGCGCAGCGGTTTGGCGCCTGCCTTTGGCCCAGGGCGCGATCCTGGAGATCCGGGATCGAATCCCACATCAGGCTTCCGGTGCATGGAGCCTGCTTCTCCCTCTGCCTGTGTCTCTGCCTCTCTCTCTCTCACTGTGTTCCTATCATAAATAAATAAAAATTAAAAAAAATATATTTTAAAAAAAAAGGATATTATATATATATGTATATATTATATAATAATATATATGGGCTCCAATTTCTCCACATCCTTGTCAACACTTGTTATTGCTCATCTTTTTTGTTATCATCCCAGTGAGTGTGAAGTGTTTTTTATTCCATTCTCAAATATGTTGAACATAATTACATATGTTCATTAGCCATTTGTGTAGTCTATTTAATAATTAATTAACAAATCTCTGCCCACTTTTATTGGGCTATTTGCCTGGATACCAGACCCTTATCTGATATATGATATGTAAATATTTTCTCCCATATTGGCTGTCTTTTCACAATCTTGATGGTATCCTTTGATGCACAAATTTTTAGTTTTCATGAAGCCTGACAATATTCTTTTGTTTTGTTGCATGTGCTTTTGGTGTCATGTCTAAGAATTCATTGACAAGGGAAGCCTGGGTGGCTCAGTGGTTGAGCATCTGCCTTTAGCTCAGGGCATGATCCTGGGGTCTGGGATTGAGTCCCACATTGGGCTCCTGTGAAAAGCCTGCTTCTCCCTCTGCCTATGTCTCTGCCTCTCTCTCTCCCTCTGTCTCTCATGAATAAATAATTTTTTAAAAAAGAATTCATTAACAAATCCAACGTTATTAAGATTAACTCTATATATTATTCTAAGAATATTATAGTTTTCAACTCTTACAAAGAAATGTATAGTTTTAATTTTTACAAAGATACACTTGTATCTTTGATCTGTTTTGAGTTTATTTTTCTATATGGTATGAGGTAAGAGTTGAACTTCATTCTTTTACATATGGGTATCCAGCCGTTTTAGCACCATGTGTTGAGAAAATTATGCTTTCCCCCACTGAGTGACCTTGACACTCATAAATTAATAGTAAGTGTGAGGGTTTATGTATGGACTCTCAATTTTAGATCATTGACTTCTTTGTCTATCCTTATGCCAATATCACACTGTCTTGATTAGTTTTTTAAGTTTTAAAATGAGGAAGTGCAAGTCATCTACCTTTTGTTTTCCTTTTTCAAGATTTTTTCAACTATTCTGAGCCCCTTGCAATTCCATATAAATTTGAGGATCAGCCTGACCATTTCTTCAAAAAGGAAGTTGTGATTTTGATAGTAATTGCATTAATCTGTAGATTATTGGAAGTATTGACATCTTAATAATGTTAAGTCTTCCAATCCATGAATATGAGAAATATGGGAAGTCTTTCCATTTATTTAATTTAATTCTTTGTTTCAATGATATCTTATTTCTTTTGTAAAATTTGTATTTCTTTTGTAAAATTTGATTCTATTAAAATGGAATTGTTTAATTTTATTTTCTGATTGCTTATTGCTAATAAATAGATATATGACTGATTTTTGTATATTGATCTTGAATACAGAAACTTGGCTGAACTCTTTTCTAACAGTTTAATGGTTTTTAGTGGATCCTTTAGGACTTTCTGTATAAGATCATAGCATCTGCAAATATAGTTTAATTTTTTCCCAAGTGGATTCCTTTTATTTCTTTTTCTTGTCTAGCACCACTCTGTTAGAACCTTTAGTGCAATGTTCAATTGAAGTGGCAAGTGCAGACATCCTTGCCTTGTTCCTGATCTTAGGGGGGAAATATCTAGTATTTTATCACTAAGTATGATGTTACCATGAGCTTCTCATGGATACCCTTCATCAAGTTATATAATTAGCTTTGTACGTGATTCCCACAACTAGTTAGTTTCATTTGCTAGCCATCACATACCTCAGAAGCTGTTTGAAGCTTTGTTGGTGTCATCAAAGTTTCAGATGACAACTTTCCCTATTATATCTATATACTACATTAATACCTGAATAATTGTGTTCTAGCATTTAATAGATTAACAGACAAATATGTTCTCTTTGACACATTCTGGTAAACTTAAAATAGCTTAGGCCAAATATCAGAAAACCTACCATGTTCTTATTTGAAAAGGCACCTGCAAAAAAAAAAAAAAAAAAAAAAAAAATGAAAAGGCACCTGCCCTGGCTTAGCATTAACCTCTTCTATAAAATGGAAGGAAATTGCCTTTCCTTTGAATTTCTAACCAGGTATATAACTGGCAAATGAGAAAAATGGATATGAAAATGCATGGTAATCTTAGAGTGCTGTGCATCTCTGAGAGTGATGACATTGATGAGGAAGACAGACCAAGCAGAAAATATAGAGGTCCAATTTGCCCCAGCCTGGAGCTGTGCTCTCGGTTTATGGTTTTCATATTCTGGCTGCAGGATGCATGTGACCAGTATCTCCATGAATGGAAACAGGACATCAAGTATGAGAAAGGATACCTAGAATAGGTAAGTTTTCTGGAGGCAGAAGAGAGTATAACACGACAACACTACAATAATGAGAAACAGGGAGAGAGGGCTCCACAGGTTTGCTCTCCTTCACATCTGCAGAAAGGAAGGCAACATTCATCACAGCCCTTAAGGGCCTGGGGCCGCTTTATTCCATGGCTTCCATTGCAATGTGCAATGGGGCCACAGGTTAGAAAGAAAGGGGAGTGGAAGCACTTCTTTGATTCAGAACATAGAGAGTACCTGACTCAGGGTGTACAGGAAGGGTAGTGAAGAAAAACAATGCTTGCCTCCCCAGCCAGGTTATTTCAGAGTGAGTACATGCTGCTCTGCTGCCAAGGCGGTTGACTTTGTGAGCCTTAAGTTTACCAAAAGCTTTCTTGATCCTGGTGTTTCCTGGAGTGAACCCTCCCTTTGGGGTGATTACCCATGATGGGACCCAAATGTAGCATTTTCTACTAAATGATTTGATGACAAAATTATAAACTCAAGTTATAACTGAGAAAATATTTCTAAGAGTAAATCTGGAAATTGTCAGGGGCATGCCACTCCAGCTATGACACTCACAGCTGCCTTGTTTAAAAAATGGAGCCAAGGGTGCCTGGGTGGCTCAGTCGGTTAAGTGACCAACTCTTGATTTCAGCCTAGGTCCTGATCTCAGGGTCATGAGATAGAGCCCCATGTCAGGCTCTGTACTAAGTATGGAGCCTGCTTAAGATTCTCTCTCTCCTCTCCCTCTGACCCTGCCCTCCACTCTCTCTCTCTCAAAAAATTAATTAGGAGCCAAAGGACTTCTTAAAATGATGACCAAAAGTGAATTGTTTAAGGGTCTTGGTTCAGTAACAGCCAACAGCCTTAGAGAAGAGAGACTCACTTTCCCTTGTCTGTCATCCTTGGAGCACAGGGACCCAGCTAGCAATGTCCCCTGAGACAGCACTGGGGATGAAGGTGCCTGTGGGGTGTGTGCTGGGACACATATAGGCTGGTATATGCACCCTGGACCCTACTAGATACAGTCCAAAGTAAAGGACCACTTTGTGTCTGTGAGTGTGCTGCAAAGTAAAAACAAACAAAACAAAACCCAAATTCATTTTTGTTGATCTCTGAACCTGAACTAGCAGAGCAATCTCACTACAGAATAGATGGTCTTTGTTGTAAAAGAGGAGGAAGTTGTTATAACTTCCAGGAAGTTATTTGGAAACAGCAAAAGGAAGAGATAGTTAAAAGATGTTGTCTAGGAAATCAAAGGGAATGTGGATGTGAAGGAGGCCAGCAATGAGAATGGATGCTTTTTAGGGGAGGGAAGGAGGAATGAGGGGACAGTCACATGGACCACTTACAAGAAATGTATTCAGTGAGAAACTCCCAAAGCCATGGGGTCGCTGACTACTTTGTAAAACAAGGCTGGTGTACCTTCAGTTTTGTTTACTACATGCCACTGGCATTTAACCCCCACCCATCTGAAATATTTAAAGGTCAACTAAACCCCTACTAACTTTTGAGGTTGGTCTTGGGAACTCAGATATGGACAGCAAATGGAGGCATTTAGGGGTCATGATCCCAGGCAGCAGTGTCCAAAAGAGAGGTCAGAAGTTCTGAAGAATCCTAAAGTCATCAGCAGCAAAGAGCTGTGGGAGTGCCTGCAGGAACTACGGCTGGTGGGAGGGCCCAGTGATGGTAGGATGGGCCAGTGCTGGTGGGTAGGGCCATTACTAACAGACAGGGCCAGTGCTGATGGACAGGGCCAATGCTGATGGGCAGGGGCAACGCTGAAAGGGCCAATGCTGATGGACAAGGGTTGTTGGAGGGCTAGGGCAGAGGGTGGTGGGAGCCTCTTCTGGTGGGAGGGATTGGGGTTGGTGGGAGAAGCACCTGCCGATTGACTAGTCAGGAGTAATTTTAAGGCCAATCTCTTTGTCTCAACACAGAAAGAAGGTGAGGCACAGGAAATCTACCCAAGTAAACTTTCATAAGTGTCATTCAAACAATGAAGATGGAGAACTGATTCAAACAAGAGCAGAAAACTGGGAATATTGGTGCTAGTTCAAGGTTGAGAGGCTTCAGGTAGTGCAGAATTTGCTCAGAATTCAGCGGCAACACAAATCGAATGTGAATCTTACTTCTGTCACCTGTGAGCTGAGTAATCTTGAGCAGAACAGACCTTCACTGGACCCCAATCTCTTTACCTGAGAAATGGAAATAAGAGCAATGATCTTGCTGGTAATCATACCCCCTCATCTCCTGCCCTCCCTCTCCTGGGGGAGAAGCCACTTTCCCCATCACCATGGCCATCTCTGGAACTAAGAGAGCCAGAGGATCTGAATGAAGGAGGCCCTGTCTAAGGGGGCACAGGCTACCTCTCTGGAGGTCCTCTCTTCCTGAACCAGTCCTCTCCCCTCTCTGTCGTGCCTGCCAGGAGCCCTTTGTCAAGCTGCGTGGACCCATGCCCCCTCACTCTCCAGCACCATGCAGACCAGTACCTGTAAGATGGCAGCTCAGAAGTAGGTATGTGGTGGATTCCAACTCAAACAGGGATTATGTCCCTTTTTTTAAGCAACCTGTTTGGAAACATAGGAAGTGGACAGGGGATGAATGAGGTGCAAAGAACCAATCCCTATAAGAATAAGACACACCAGGGAACAATGGTTATGTCTTGGAATGCATGAAAGGAGTTTCTGGGATATGTTCTGGACTCTCAGCACTCCCTGAATTATGTATGGTGCCAGGATTGGACAAACTTATTTTGGGATTAGAAGACGCTCTGTAAAACAGGGTGTAAAAGGACCAACTCTGGACAAGCCCTCATAGCAGAGATGCATTTTCCCAAACCAATACATGTTCCAGAACCCAAAGGTTACCTTGTCAGTCTTCCATTTAAAGCCTTCTGTGGTGCTCTTTTCACAGCTCAATGATGACCATTTCCTCAGCTGGTGTTCTAGACCTTTTTGGTTCAACCTTTCCTGTCCCCTGCCCCCATCTTTCCACTCGAGGCATTCTGAAGTCCTCTCCTACTCCCCAAAGGGGTTGTGAGCTGTAATGCAGCTCCCTGGGGTGTTCTCACTGCCTAGAAAACTCAGGCTAATCCTTCACCAGCCTTGTGCTTTTTTATTCCTCTCCTGCCTCCAGATTATGAGCCGCTCAAAGACAGTAACTTGATTGAGGCTCCTGGGAATGGCAATATTTTGTTGAACGAATGATTGATTGTCATTGGTTATTGTACACATATGAGCAGGCACACATGCACACACACACACGCACACAGATGTGTACATAGACACACACACATAAATATGTACTCACATGTCAGTGTTTACTGCCTTTACTGTGCCAGGCCCTTTGCTGAGCATTTTATGTACATTTTCCCATCCTAAAATCAAATTCTCCCAATTAAAAGCCAAGAAATTAAGTAATTGGCCTAAAGTCAAAGAGTGGTAAGTGGCAGAACTAAGACCAACCAGATTCACCAGATTCAGAGTTGTTTTAAAGTTTGGAAAAATTCAGGAATCTTTTCACACAAATTGTAGAGACTCAATTGAGTGCAGGGAATGTGTGCAAGCTTATTTGCCATGTGGCTTTGAACCTGAGCTTCACATTCTTCTATCTACAAAATGGGGATAATCCTTTTGAACCACAAGTCTTTTGTATGGATTAGATAAGCTAATGTAAGTAGGTCCTTAACAACCCTTCTGGTCAGGGCTGGAACTTGGTTGAAGCCAGCCAGGCACCACCACACCAGGTGCCCAACACTTAAGAAAATACAGGCTCTTGGGAGCCAATCTCCAACCAGAATGACCTTGAGCATGAACACCTACCTATGCCCTCCTTTACCCTAGTCCTGGCCCTGCTTTTGGCCCTTGGGTGAAGAGGAATTATTACCAGTCCCTCTCCAGCTTCTTAATCAAGCTGACTTTTCTTAGGCATCTGGAGGGGATTGTTCTAGCTCTATGAGGCACTCTTTCCATGAATCATCTCTCTTACCTTGTTATCATACACATCTCAGTATTATTACTGTTCTTATTAGAGCCACCACCACCCCCAGGACTATGTTCGAATCTTCATGCAGTTTCCACACACAGTGGGAGTGATTTGCCGTGGGTCTGGCTATCAAGTTTTGCAGTTGCCCTAAAGGGAGTCCTTGTGCAAATAGAGTCACTCAAGTAGTCTCTCCAGGAAACACACTATCCTTCCCACTTCTAGAACAGTTATAGCTTTCCTCAGACACCAGCATCCTTCTCAAGGCTTTGGCAGCAGCCACACTGGACTACAGATGTCATACTTGTGCCCAAGGCCCTGTACTGGGCCCAAGGCCTTTGACTCCTTTGTCACTGTTGGACAGCCAAGTCGTTCTGGGGTCACATCTGGACGGCTGGCCAGACCCTGATTACCAGGAAGCTGCTTAATGACATCCAGGGAGAGTAGAATTTGCTTCAGAGCCAGGCTATAATGGAGCAGCCCCTGGCTGCTTGGTGGGGAAGTTCATGCAGAGGGCAGCGCCAGGTGCCCTACAAGTTTCTGAAGTGCCAATTGTGAAATAATCCTGCCACATATGAGCCTCTCTATCCTGTTCAATTGTCTAGTTGCCATGTCAAGCAGAATAAAAAAATGAAGCAGGTAAAATGAATGTCTATGATGTATTTGCTTTAACTTGATACATCCAAAATATCATTTCAACATATCAATATAAAAAATTATTAATGAGATGTTTTACATATGCACAAAAATTCAATGTGCATCTCACATTTGTGGCACATTTGAATCTGGGCTGACCACATTTCAAGTATCTATAACCACTGATGGCTCCCACATGGAACACTGAACTAGTTCTAGACTCTGTATGTCTGTTCAGGATCACCGTGCTGGAGTCCTGGGAGAAGAATGTGATGGACTCACAGACACACCTGATGTATTAGCTGTCATGTAATGGTGTGTTCATCTCAGTAAGTGATTTGAGACCTCAGGCTTTCCTACCTATAAATGAAAATGGCATATCTACCTCCTAGGTATATTACAAGAATGAAGAAAATTATTGAATTCAAAGTCACAAACACATAGTCAATGAGTGTTAATCATTATTGCAGTACTAGTAGTTATAGTCGTACTGTTATAAGCATCAAGTTACAGGTGTCAGAGACAAAGAGTCAATATTGTGAGTTAGGAACCATGGCCCAGCCATTCATCATACAAGCAAGAAAACTGAGGCCCAGAGAGAGGTAGTAATCCTCCAACGACACAAAGCAGGTTAGAGTGGACTCTTGATTTCTAGTCATAGATGCTCCCACATTTTTCTGCCTCTCCACAGTCATATCTTAGGCCTCAACCACCACTTTGATATTTTTTAAAGTGAGATGAAATTCTGACTTTTATATGTATATATTATAATATATAATATATTATGTACTAATATATTATATATTATAATATGTAATTATATATATTAATATATATTATAGTACATATTATATATATAAAATAGTAACTATCTTGCATAAGGTCCTTGTCATACATATCATACACATAACACACATATTTGAGCACACACCAAAAAGATGGGTGTTAAGTTGTATTAAAAACAAAAGGTTTAAAAAAGAATAACAGTGTGAAGTCAGTGCAGGACAATTTATGACTAATATCAGGAAGTCCTTGTTAACAATACCATCTATTATTAGATGAAAATAGCCTCCCCAGGGACATCAGGGAGGCACTATGACTTGAGACATTTTGGCCTAGACAAAGTACTGGTAAGCACAGGAGAGAAATAAAGCACTATCTTGGGCTCATGAAATTGGGCCTGCATCAGGCTCTGTGCTTAGAGGGGAGTCTGCTTGAGATTTTCTCTCCCCCTCTGCCTCTTTACCCACCACCCCATCTTTAAAAAAAAGTACAGAGATTATGGCATGTCAGCTTCTGTGACTTCCCCCACCTGTGTGTTCCGCATCCCAGTCGCCAGACCTAGGAAGTGACATCCCATCTTATGCACTAATCAGACTCTACCTACAGGGTCAGGTGTACTTCAGGGTATCACAGTGTGAGAGGGTGTTTGAGGAATGGATTGTGTCCAGAAGTGAGGTGAAATTACCTCACACTGGGATGGGTGGAAGACCCAAGAGCGTTTAGAAAGAGGGTGGTCATGAGAAGCAAAACTGTGCTCACTTGGGATGACTTGAGAGGACAGTGTCAGGACAAGTGGAATGAGCAACAAAGGGCAAGTATTGGTTCAACACAAAGAAGATATTTCCAGTGGTCTCAGTTGACAACCGTGGGATGGATTGATAATGAGCCACCTGTCACTGCAAGTGTTCGATCAGAGGCAGAACAGTTTTTTTCTCCTGTATGGCACAAGTCGGGATTCACACATGGGATGAGTGACCAGTGGTTTATGTTCTCCCAAGCTTTGAGTCTTGAGAAAAGCAGCCAGCTGGCTAGCCAGACAGGAGACGCCATTGCCAGCAGAGGGCGCTCTTACAGGCGAACAAGGAGCTGGAGGCCTGGGCACTGGCTGGTGGTGCCAGGGAAAGTGAGCGATGGGATCCAGAGTGAAGGATGGCTGGGGCCTGATCACGGGGTGAGAGAAAACACGATAGATGCAAAGGGAGAAAAAATGTCTTCGCTTGAGCTAGGGTACCACTGTGTCTACCACTGGCATGAATGGGAAGGACTGAAGCTGAGGTCAATGGGGGAAGTGGCTGGAAGGTGCCATGGGAGGGCTTGGGGCCCTCAGCTTCTCCCTCTTGCTCTGCGCCATATGGCTGGAATGCTGGCTACACCACAGGATTTGCTGCTCATGGTTGCACTTTGGGGATTTTCCCTTGCACTTCTCTGAGGGTCACTCCTCTTTGCAGGCGAACCTTTGCCCTCCCAGTGGGGCCCTGTGCACCCACTACAACTCCTGGTCTCATGGTGAGCACCTACAGGCAGTGGGCGCCAACAGGGTTTTCTCTCCCTTGCCCTCCAGGAATCGGCTGCTCAGAAATGAACCTTCCAGGGCTCTGGGGCTAGGTGGCGAAGACAAGCCATTTGGCCCTGGAGACAGAAAGCATCTTTTTGGTGTTACTGTCTCTGGTTTCCTTAGTGGCTTTTCACCTTTACACACTCTGAGGTGAAAATGCCTCTGCAGGTTTTCACAGGGGGTAAGCTTAGTTGAGTCCCACCTGGATTGTACTGTTAAGCCCAAGCATCTTGCTTCCCATGGGTTTAGCCAACTCAACAATCTCGAGTGTCTTCCCCACAGGAGAAAAAGAGATGAAATGAACAGAAATGAACAGAGCCCTAATCTCAACCTTCCAGGGCCCAGTGTCTGGTCTTTCCCAGTTATACCGGGCAGCCAACTTTTTACAGAGACATCTGGACCTTTCATAAAGCTGAAACGTGGACGTCTCCCTCTGCCCCCTGGCCCACTGCCCCCCATCATGTCACCACTGGGCAGCACTGGGGTACTTGTGGTGATGCTCCCATGTGTGGGCTTTTGTCTGTGGACAGAGCATCCCCCATCACACCCCCATGTCACCCAGAATCATCAGTGAATTGTTCACCCCAAGCAGAGTGAGGGCAGCTCTAGGACAGCTTTATCTGGGGCCAGGAGGCCAAATGGGGAAGTGGAAAGCTGAAATCACTCCTTGCATACACACCAGCTCGCTTGGCCGGGGGAAACGGGAAGCTAATTGGTACCCTCCCTCCTCCTCTCTCCTCTCTCTTGAATATAAAACCATATGGATTATTCATCTAAAAGTTCTCTGATTCTTTGGCCCACGTGATGTTTTCAGTGGATAAACTGTCTGTTTATGATTAAGAGAGGCCACAGTTCATTAGACTTTGCTTGTTATAAACTGATTTTATTTCATTTTTCTAGGCAGCCAGCCGCCCCCAAGCAAGCAGCACCACAGCGTCATGCGTACCTGCCCAACCTGCATGGTTGTTTATGTTCCACCCTTAAACTTCCCGATGGCAGATCCTGGAAACGAGACAGTGGACCAGAAAAGGGGACATGACATCCATGTTGTGGGGAGCCAGGGCAGGCCTCCAAAGCAAGTCTCCTGCAGCCTGGGTGGGGGTGGGACATTCATCAAAATCCAAATAATCCACACGGCTTCCATCATAACAAGCAATCTCTGGATGTAACACTTGATTCTCAGAGGGAAAAAAGTAAACAAATCACCCAGCTGCAAAACTATACTTTTTAACAAATTATTAAGTAAACAATTTGGAAGAGTTCTGCCAACCGTTCACTGGGAAAAATGAAAAGGACTAGTAGGTTCCAGATTTTTTTCCTTTTTAACAGCAGAGGACTCTTCTGTTTGTTTGTGTTATGAAGATGTAATCGAGCTAGGTATGTCCAGAGCACAGGCTGTCGCTCTGTTTCTCTTTTTCTGGGTTTGAGGCCTTTACTCTGTGTCACGGCTATTTCATATTTCTAGGCTTTAACTGATGACAAATGACCGGTCAAAACAACATGAGCGTACACAGACAAAACATCAGATGGGACTCTGCGGCTTTAAGGAGGACAACTGTTTAGAGGTCCAAAAATATATCCCCTGTTTGTACAGGGCTTAGGAAGGGTTGGGAGTAGGACTTAGCTCATGCAAAGCAAAAGCACTAAAAGTTGATAGATAGGGAGACCTGGGTGGCTCCATGTTTGAGCGTCTGTCTTCGGCTCAGGTTGCGATCCTGGGATCCTGGAATTGAGTCCCGCATCAGATTCCCTGCATGGAGCCTGCTTCTCCCTCTGCCTATGTCTCTGCCTCTCTCTCTGCATCTATCATGAACAAATAAATAAAATCTTAAAAAGAAAAAAAGTTGATAGATAGCCAAAGTATCAATTATTAAGATGATACGAGATGTCTCATGCTCCCCTGGGTGGTGTAGGCGTATTTTCTTTTTTGGAGCAGACTAAAGTCAAGCTAGAGTATTGCTTGCTCTGCAAAGACTGGGGCCAGCAGAGTTACTCATCCTGTGTACTCCCAGGATGTGCTGCCCCCTGGACAGGCCCTGTGTGTGCTTCTGGCTCAGAGCAGCTGCTCAGCTGATGATGGGAAATGCTGGGCAAATAGCAAAGGTAGAAATAGAAGATTTTATCACCACCTATCAATGATGGTTAATGGGCTTGATGGCTTTTGAGAGCCACTACCCGGTGTGGCAGTATCTAGCAATGAGTACTTTCTTTTTAGTATTATTTTACTGATGTAGTAGTATTTTACTGATGGACACTGGATGTGTTTGGACAGAAAAAAAAAAAAAACTATTTCAAAAGATATATTAACATCATTTTTTTTTTCTTCTTCTTTAACTCTGATGCTTGGATATCTTACGGCCTCGCTGACCTGGACGCCCTGTCCCTCCTGGAGTTAGCCACTTCCTAGAGATAGTAAACGGTGTTCCTTTGAGCATGTGTGTCAAATGCAAACCAATACAATGAGTGCAAAGGCAAAATTCTTAGCCCACACCCCTCCTACCCCCTTTAATGGTTCTCATCCTCTGGGCCACTATGCACTTGCCCTAATCACTCCAAGGACAAGTACCAGACAACAGGGGACAGTCCCTATGTCCACAGCCTACTGAAATTATTCAACCTACCCAATCCTTCTGGTTCCCACAGAAACCACAAGAAAGGCTCTTACCCCTTTCCCACCACCTCTTCTTCCTGGTCAACCTCAGTGCTGCCCTGTTTCACCCTGTGTGGGTATCCCCTCCGCTGAGAACTAGAACAAATTGTCTTGTCAAAGGCAGTCATCTTCTGATCTGTTGGCCTTACTCTACCTAAATAAGAATAAAACAGATATTTTAAAACAAAGAGATGTGAGCAATGATGTTCCTGGAAGTCAAAAGTGGCAAGCCCATTATTTATAACATCCCGAGAGATTTCTCCTTAAAATGTTTTTTATGAGAAGACAGGACATATCTCTGTACCAGAAGTACAGCAAATTGGTTCTATGTCATTTTTTAAATGGCAATCCATAATTGACAAATCCAATGTTAAAAAGGGTTTCTGATACAAAGTGACCATTTCTTCCGAGATCCATCCATAGCCCAGAACTAACCTACAGAGATTTTTCACTTGCTGTTGGCAGTTGTTTTGTGGGTACCTGGGTAAGTCTCTGGAACACACGTCATCTCTGCTGGGCCTCACCCTCTTTGTGCGGCATCCACCTGCCCAGGCTCATTCCACGGGAGACCTACGGGGTCTGGTTTTCTCACAACCAACCGCTTCCCTTCCGACCTCGCTCTTCAGAATGTGCAGCATTATGTCATTACTTCTGGCACTTCTGTTGGTCATATTGTACCTTTACCATATCCATCCTTCTGCTTCTGGCTCTATTTATTTTTCACAGCCTCTGTTGCCACTGCACTTTGCAAAGTAAGTGTATTAGCTTCACTTTTTCTTCTTCCTCTCTCCACTCTTCATGTCAGTCCAGCTGCCCTGCCTCCTGCGGGCTTGTCGTGCCCACTGATTCCCACCCCATCATCCGTGTGTGTGCTGCGATGGCCAGACCAGGAGGTCTTGAGAAGGCCAGGGGGGCGATTTGTGCCCCTGACTCTCTGCTCTCCTAAGCCAGCCAGTCGATCTCTTGAGGCCTCTGAGGCCTCACGCTATTTCTTTTAGAAGTTTACAATGAGCTGAAGCAGGATCAAATGAGACCCCAGGGTGAAACCATGGGTAAGCCCCCAGCCGCCGGCCCCACGCCAGCTGCATGGAGTTGCAGGCTTATTGCAGTCTGTCCTCCAGGGTGCACAGTGATTGGGAGGGTGACCTCTTATCCCTGGGGGTCTCCTGGCACTGTCACTACCAGGCAAGAATTGACGTCCTCTGGGCCTCTGGTTGGGAAGGGAACCCTTTACAAGGGCCCCTTCCTTGTCAAATCCCAGCACCCCAGTCTCGTAAGTGCTCCTGCGCTCATGGTTTCTGATGTGTCTATTTGAACTCCATTCCTATTTCATGACTTTTAAAGGGGCAGAGGGAGTTATTTCATCATTATCCACCCCTCTGGGGTAAAATGTTCTAATTTACTGATAATAAAATTCAATCCCCTCTTTTCCTTAATATCCTTTGCAGTCTCATTTGAATCCCTTTACTGGTCTTGCAGTAAAACCTCCACTATCCCAGAAATGTTATTTATACATGGCCTTGGCTCACACTGATATACCTTGATCAGTTCATACATAGCACCTCCTTTTGTCTAGCTTTAGTTTTCTCTGTTTGAGAATTGCTCTCTATTTTTGGACTCTAAGCCAAAAAATGTTACAGTTGTTTTTTATTTTCTTCCAAATATTTATTGTCAATAAACTAAGCTGCCTTAGGCAGGTGACACTTTTTGTCACCACCCTGTTCAAAGAATGACAGTCTCAGGGCAGTAATAATAGTGATTATGCCAGCAGCCAGCTTGATGGAGCACCCCTGTATGTGGCAAGACTCTAGGCAAGGGGGTCGGTACTTGTCTGCTCCTAAAAACCACCTTGTATTCTCATTCTATAGATGTGGAACTGAGACTTGAGAGATTCAACAGCTTGAGGTTAAAGTTTTGCTCCAGGCCACCTCATAATTCGGGTGGGAGGCACCTTCACATCTCCTCTGCTGGCCCCCCAAGTGGGGTGGTTTAGAGACCCACATGGGCAGAGCCCTGGACTGGCATCACTTATGGAGTAATACTTGGCTTCCTGTGCCTTATTAACACTGTGTCACTATGTAGAGGAAATGATCATGCTAGATGGTGATGGCAGTGGAAGCACCTCACATAGCAATTAACTGCTCTTCACACATGATCACTCTGGCGGATAACCCGATTAGTTCTCTTCTACTACCTCCTCAGACAACCTCTAGGCTCACAGCACGAGAGGCACCTGGGTCATGGCTTTAATGGGAGTGGAAGATGAGTGGGACAAGGGAGAGAACACCTGGTTATTTAAATATCTTTATTTCTTAATTCTCCAATTTATTTGATGGAAAGAAATTAGAAGAAATAAAGAGGTGCTCTCTCTGTTTATTTAAAAGTTCATTTTAAACTTCTAAAAGAAATCACATGAGTCTTCTCTGTAACAAATACAGAGAGCTGGAATAATGCCAAGCAGTCATGTGTGATACAACATAGGTATTGTTGTCCTGGTCCACTTTCTGATGCCATGTTCCCCTTGAAATGCTATGTTAAAAGAATTTGTAACTGATTACATTGTAAACACATTGAGTGATTCGATCTGGAAGGATCCCCAGTGCACTTGGATGGAAGCACTGGGCACCTCTACAGCAATGGATATCCTGTCCCTGTCCCTGCCACCCACTCCAGCTTCAACAGAGATTTCCCTGATATTCTGTCTTAAACATTGACAACTGTCTTGGCCTACTTTGTCATAGGCCTTATGTTTTCCTTATTGGGGCTGTTAAAAAAAATCTTGGGATTGGCTCTTCTCTCAAGCATCACTACCCATTTGACACTTGCTACTCTGTCCAAGAATCTAGGAATATTCCAGGCTCTCAACTTTTCTCCCTCTCTTCATTATCCAAGCCTTGACTCCCTGTGCTGGCTTCTGCCTACCAACTCTGCCTGACTTACTGAGCTGAGCCTAGCCTCCCCTGCTGATGACTCAGGGCCAACAGACTTCTGACAGCAGGAGATTAATTATGTCCAGGGAAGCCAGAAGCAGGTGGCTGTGAGTAACTTGGCCATTCTTTGGCTGCTTGTTCTCTATGATAGAATGAAGCCACCACCCCTCTCCCTAACACATGTACACATTCTTAGTGTCATCATGACCATCACAATCCAGAAGACCATGGCCACAGGGAACTTAACTCTAGTAGTGATAGGTGGTTAGTGTAGCTATATCTCAAGTAAAGAAGTACAGGCCAGTAAACCAGCCCTAGAAAATCAGAACCATTGACCACACATAATTCCAGGGAGAAGATCATAGGCTCCAGGCCGAAGGCATGTCCCTCACTAAGGCTGGCCAGATGCTGAGTCATTTAGAAATTAGCAATTAGGTATCTTCTCCTCAAGGAAAAAGTAGCCAGACAAATAACTTGTGAAGTAGGCCAGTAATAACAACAGGAGCAGTAATAATAGATTTGCAGGATGATCTCTAGATCTAAAACATCTCTATTTGTTTCTATATTTATGTATCCACTTATGCATTCATTCAATAGACATTTCTAGACTCAAAGATGAATGAAGTTCTGTGCTGGGGCCTATGCTACAGAGGTGGCTGTTGCTGTCAGGAAACTCAGTGTCCAGGACATGATTTAAACACAAAGATTCACAGTCTGTTAAAATGCAATGACAGAAGTTACACCATGTGATGTGGGAACAGGGGGTTGGGGCGGGGCTAAAGAACTCTACTTCCAGATGAGTTCCTTCATGTTCATCCTTATCTTTATATCACTTATTCTCTTTATTTCTGGCAAGGCTGAATTGCCTTACTCTGCCTAACACTAGCCATCTTCCAGGAACTCTAGAAAGACATAAGACCCTGGCCTTCTTTCTCTCAGGCAGGTAAGATCAGGCATATGTTACAGGAAGAAAGTGGGCATTCAGCTGGGGGACAGACAGACCTGCAAATTGCCTCCCACTCAGGGGGAACTCTGCCTACAATGCCCCCCCCCCCAGAGCCGGAGGATAACCTCCAAGAGTGGATGGCAAAGAGAAATTACTTTATCAAAATCCCACATTGTTAGCAGAGCCTGTGTCCAGACATTTTTCTATGTATACAATATATACGCATGTATAATACATATACATAATATATAGTGAGCTATTTTAGTACACAGTTGTATAATGTAGCACATAAAATAATCTTTTGGGATGAATTTGAAATATCCCAGTTAGGGGTGCCTGGGTGGCTTAGGTGGTTGGGTGATTTAGTCTCAGATCATGATCTTGGGGTCCTGGGGCCAAGCCCCACATGAAACCCCATGTCAGGCTCCACACTCAGCAGGGAATCTGCTTGTAGATTCTCTCTTTTCATCCTCTGCCCTTCCCCCAGCTCATGTCCTCTCTCTCTTTCTCTCTCTCTCTCTCTCTCTCTCATTCTCTCAAAATAAATTCATTTAATTTATTTTTATTTATTTAAAAATAAATTTATTTATTTATCTTTAAAATATCCCAGTTACTCCCATATTAGATGAGAGATTTTACCCCAAATGCTCATATATCTCTAATGATCTGGACCTCAGAGATTGTTATGAAGATTGCTTCAGGAATTCTCTTCATGGTGCCAGGGCTTTTCTGGGAAAAGACTCAGAGTGTGGGTCAGTTCTCTGGGCATATGCATTGCTGGCACAGGCCACCAGATCGGTGCCAGCATGGTGTAGGCTCAGTAGTGCTCTTGCCCTCTTCACTCACGGCCTCTTGCTCCAGACTCCTGAGCCATGGTTCTATAGTGGGGGGTGGGTGTGCATGCTGGTGCCAGGAAGGACCACTGACCTTCTGTTCTCTCCCTCCCCCCTCTTTGTTTTAACACTTCCCTGGAATTATAGAATTGGCACAAGCCCACCTTGGAGAATTGAGGAAATAGATACAAATTTAAAGGGATAAATTAACACTGTTTCTAAATCCACCCAGAGAAAATTACAGTTAGTATCTTAGTATTTAGTATTTTATTTTATTTTCTTGCAATTTAAAAAGTCCATTTTGTATATAGAGGGAGATTTCTAGAGGGAGAGGTGACTAGAGATCATATTCTACATTTGACTTGTCTTTTTATTTTATATTACATGAATAAGTATTTCCTTATATCAATAGGAGTGTGCCATAATTGAAATATTACTATCTGGTGTCATACATTCTGAGACAGATCCACACACATCTTATTTTTTCATTGTATTATGCATGCTATTCTTTAATCAGATTTTTTACTTAACTAGTCATTATGGATAGATTTTTCATGTTGTTAAATATAGATCTGTATCATATGTAATTTTTTTTGTGTGAAATTTTATAGAACAGAGGTTACCACATACCCTTAATCCTGTATCGATCAACACTTAAAATGCGTCCTTTTCTTTTTCAGTTAAGATAAAAAGAGTACCATGATGGTTTCCTGAATTATTTCTTTGGAACAGTTTCCTGCAGCTGGAGTTCCTAGAGTCAGGGGAATGTGCTTTGAATTCCTGCCCATGACCTGCAGGTAGGTTGTAATGCCATTCCAGGCAGCAGTTTATGAGCAAGAATGGCCATAGTCCTTGTTAACAGTTAGGATTCTTTTTAAACTATGCTGATTCAAGGTTATAAATTAAATCACACTAAGGTGTTTCCATATTTATTGGTCATTTGCATTTCATTTCATTCTATTCTAATTGCCTGTTTGTATTCTCTATCCGCTTTTAAAGATCACTGTTTACCTTTTTCTTAACATTTCATAAGACTTTTCCAAGTAATAGCTATATTAATCCTTTTATGTGTATTTGGCAATTCCCTTCCTGCCTACCCCTCCGCCTAGTTTTCCTTATCTCTTAACTTTGTATTTGGCAGGTTTTTGTTTTATTGCAAAGCACATTTTAACTTTTTATGTATTAACATGTATTTATCTTTTCCAGATTTTGGTTGCATTCTTAGACACCCAGGTTTTCTTTTCTTTCATTTTTTTTTTAAGATTTATTTGAGACAGAGCTAGCAAGAGTTAGGGGGCGAGGGTCAGAGGGAGAGGGAGAAGCAGGCTCCCCACTGGGAAGGGAGCCAATGCAGGCTGGATCCTAGGACTCTGGAATCATGACTTGAGCTAAAGGCAGACACTTAACCCACTGAGCCACCCAGGCACCCCACACACCCAGATTTTCATACAGCTTTTTACTCTATTTTCTTCTATTGCCTTCATGATTTCTTCTTTTTTAAAACATTAAAATATTTAGCCCATCTGGAATTCATTTCCGTACGAGGCATGAGTTTAACACTATTTTCCCCTGACATGGTTAGTAGCTTGTCACAACACATTCCCTAGCTAATGCTTCCTCTTCCCGGAGATTTAAGAAGACACCTTTACACGTATATATCCTTGTGTGTGCTTCTGTGGCGTTTTTCAAGAGCGCCTCCACACAGTGGTGGGCATTACAGCATGATGAGAGATAGTGAAAGCTGTTAAGATAAACTCTCTGTGCCTGGACCCTTTGCTCAGCATTCGTATTGCTAATTTGGACAGTTATTTTTCCAGATGAAAACTCAGAATTGCATACTGTTGGGATGCTAACTGGCATTTGGTTAGATTTGTGGATTGCTTTCCAGAGAACCATGCTGGTCTTACTTAAATATAATAAGCATTTTGTTTTTTTCCTTTCCAATATTTGTATGATTTTCTTATTTCTCCTTCTTTTGTGAGTAGCTAAAAACATGATGCCACACTAAGACTTGATACTGAGTGTGGACATCCTTATTTTAGTCCTAAGTTAGCCATGGAACTAAACCCTCTGTGTTTTACAACTAAGTACGGTGTAAACAGGATATTTCTAAGACACTCTCCATAATGGGAAAACACAGGAGAGGTTGTTGAATTTTATTATCTGCTATAAATGAGATAACTTGGGGATTTTCTTCTTTAACAAATTGCTGCTATAAATTATATTAACGTATTTCATGCTGATAAATTACTTCCACACCCTTTGGAATAAATCTGGCTGTTTCAAGGCATTTGGTTCTTTGAATATATTCCTGGGTTTAATGTAAATGGGTTTATCTATATTCATAAATACAATTGTTCTAAGGATACTTTTTATTGTTATCACTGTTAAGTTCAGGCTTCAGTGTAGATACTAGCCTTCTATAATCAGTTAAGACAATTTCTAAAAGTTTTCTCTTTTTTAATTTTTATTTATTTATGATAGTCACAGAGAGAGAGAGAGAGAGAGAGGCAGAGACATAGGCAGAGGGAGAAGCAGGCTCCACGCACCGAGAGCCCGACGTGGGATTCAATCCCGGGTCTCCAGATCGCACCCTGGGCCAAAGGCAGGCGCCAAACCGCTGCGCCACCCAGGGATCCCCTAAAAGTTTTCTTTTTTTTTAAGATTTTATTTTTGTATTCATGAGAGACACACAGAGAGAGGCAGAGACATAGGCAGAAGGAGAAGCAGGCTCCTCACAGGGGGCCTGATGTGGGACTCGATCCCAGGATCCTGGGGATAATGACCTGAGCCAAAGTCAGATGCTTAACCACGGAGCCACCCAGGTGCCCCACTAAAAACTTTCTATGCTTTGGAAACTTTATAATAGTATCACATTTAACTATCCCATCAAGGTACAGTAAAATTGACTATGAATTATATTAGTCATAAGAGATCTGGAGGAGGAGGACAGTAATTTACATTTTTAAAAACTCTCCTCTGGAGTTGGGGTCCTTTGATAGAAGAGTACTTTTACAATTTCTATGTAATTAAATGTTGTTGTTATCCTTTGTTCTTACTTGCTAATTTTATTATGTTGTGGTCAGAGAATAAGGCTGGTAGAATTTCTGCTTTATTTAAAATAAGCCTGTGAACAGTTTTTGGGTCTAGTTCATGATAAATATTTATGAATATTGCATGAACATATTAATATTTTATATTTTAAAAGAATGTATTTTATCTCTTTGGGGCTTACAAAACTTTCTTTGTAGCCAGTGTGTCAAGTTTGTTAATTATATTACTAGTAATATAAATATTCTCATTTTTATCTCTTTGATCTGCAAAATCTTGTGCAATGCGTTACTACTGACACTAATTTTTTTTCTAATGTGTTTTGTATTTTTGCATAATTTCAATATTTGAATCAAGTACTAAAGCCAGCATTTGAATGCAAATATTCATGACTATGTGTTAATTTTGGATTATATGTTTTATGAAGACAAATATATTCTCCCACTTACCATTTTTGAAATTTTTTTCCCCTATATTTGATATAAAATGTATCTGTTAGATCCTTGCACATTTCCTAACTGTCAAAGTATCAACCTTTCTGTGTCATTTTGCTTTAGGTACATCTAAATTTGCCTTTTGAAGCACTCTAAGATACTTGGGGTTTGAGTAGAAAAGTTTAGTCTATTTATTTTTTTAATGTAGCTGATAACTGATAAGTTTGATCATATACTTATTTCATGTTTTGTATTTATCATATTTCTGGTATTTCTGTTTTATCCTCTTTTATTTCAGTGGGTTGATCCAGTAATATTTTTCCCTTTTTGTTCAGAATTTGGCGAATTATATATCCACTTTCTCTTTTCCAGTGGTTACCCTTCATACTATTAAAAACAAAACAAAACAAAACACAAAAATCTTATGTTTGATTGATCTTGATCTTGATCTCACGTTTCACTACAAGTGTAAAAAATGAAATGGTTTCCATCAAACAGGCTCTAGTAGGACAGATCTTGTATTTCTCTCCCTTCTCCTGACTTCCTATGTCAGATCTGGATATCCCATGGTTAGAAAGACAGCCAGGGAGAAGTTTCAATTTGCCCTAGCTTGGGGGGAAAATTAGGTCAGTGTGGCTTTGCCTATGCCATAGAGATCATATTCAGGAAAGAAAAATGATGAGCTGACCACATAATAACATAAAAGGCTATTATGGAAGAGATGAACATGTTCCAATGCTGTATTTTGTTCCCTTACTAGTACTACCCTTCCTTGGAAGGATAAGTGGTAATTGGTAGCTGCTCATTTTTTAATTTGGTATGCTTGTACACAAGGACCTACTTGTTGGGACCTAGCAGCAGAGGTTTGGGATGGGACATCAGGCCAAGTGTCCACTTATTATCACTCATTATTCTTCTGTACCTTTCTAGACACTCAGGTCACTACTCTGACTCTTGGGCTCAGGTACACAACTGGCCACCCTCACCTGATAGAGGGGGGTGGGTGTGGAGAAGGGGGAAGTAGTCTGCAGCCCTGGATGCTTCTGTACTCACCTTTTGCAAAAGTCCTCTCCTGGGTGAATTTGGCCTAAAGTTTCCTTCTTCAGATGGATCCCATTTAGTTTCAGATTATTAAAGATTCCTCATAGTTTCTGGTCCACTACAGAGATACGTTTTTGTTCTCTTGCTCTGTTATTGATTTTGTAAGCTATCTTTTCTGCCACTTTTCAAGATTTGGAGTGGGAGGTGGAAATAAAATGAGAGTATATTAGTTTACTATTGTTACCAAATTTCCCTTGTATTTGTCTCTCAAGATGAATTTTTGGGTCAATCTGCTGAATTTATTTTTGCAGTTTCTATTCCACTCTTAGTTACTTTATCAATTTACCAGGTTGCTGTCCCTGAAGCATGAAGATATATCTCGAATCACTCTCTTTTCTTTCCCCCTGATTGCTTGCTCTGTATGACAGCCATATCAGGTGATACACTGGTTCTTACATATTTATAAATTAAAGTAGACTGGAGGAATATGGATCTTATCTATGCTGGCAAAGGCAAGTAGAATTCAAATATCCATTCATGGAATTGGGCCAAACGAAAACAGCATTGAGGGCCGTTCACATGTGGTTGGCAGGTCATAGGAGAAAAAACAATTCATTGACCTGGGTACAAAAAGCCCATACACAGCATGATGGACTTGGCCATTAACTTCAATCTGCTTAGGGACACAAGGTTTAATGGTTCCTTAAGCACCATGACTAAGCATTATCTGATTTCCCTCAGAGGACAAGTTTAGAAAAGTGGATTGTAGAGTGGTTAAAGGCTTGATCTCCAGACAGCAATTCTCAAACTTCAGCATGCACTGGAATCACCTGAAGGGCTTGTTCTTAAAACAGACTTCTGTTCCTCCCACCATCCCCCAGACTTTGGGATTCCACAGGTCAGGGTGAGGCTTCAATAGTCGCATTTTGAACACATTCCCAGGTGAGGCTGATGCTGCCGGTCAGGGACATGCTTTGAGAACCACTGATCCAGAGACTGACAAACAAAACTGAGATCTTTCTTTATCACAAGTAATTGATCCTCTCAGCTTTGGTGTACTTTACCAATGGGTCTTAATAGACCAGAATTGTAGCATTTCCCTCACCGGGTTGGCATAAAGATCAAATGAGATTAAGTGTGAACTCAGCTCTGAATATGCACCCAGATTACAACAAACACTCCAAATCTAAATATCATCGTGATTTGCTCTGACAAAGTCAAGAATGATAATCTTAAACATGCGATTTCTTCTTGTATACACTCTTAACTTGTATTCCAGAAACTAGTTACAGGTGTTCAAGCCTGGGTAGCCACTGCCGATCTTCCTGTTGTTAGCACATAACTCCAAGCCAATTCTTGGAAAAGTCCATTAGTTGTGCATCTAGTTGATATGATATTCCATGTGTAGCTACTTACGAAGGTGAAGCAGAGACAGATATTACCAGAATATATTAGGCCAATCTTTGTCTTTTACATTATAACTTGCAAAAATCAAACAAGGATGCCATGCCCAAACTTAGAATCCATATTAAAAACTTCAGTTTTTCTTACATATATCATGTTCCCTTGGAGCCGGTTCTCAAACTATGTCCCTGACAACATTATCAGCATCTCACGGAACTTGTGAAAAATGCAAGTTCTCGACACCTCTCGTGTGTTAACTGAACCAGCAGCTCTGGGGGTGGGCCCGGGTGACCACTGGTGCCTGACTTTGAGAACCACTGCTCCCGAATGCCAGGATTAAGAGCAGGGATGGATGCAGCCTTCCTCCCTGACTTGACCGGCGGAGGAACTACCATCTGGAAGGAAAATGGTTCCCATCAGGTCACAGGGCAGACTGGTGGCCCAGCTGAGATGGGGAGGCGGGTGTCCCCCTCCTGAGCCTGCCTGCTGTCCTCGCCTGGGTGCCTTCTGCAGACTGGAGTCACTCAAGCCCCCTCAGGAAACCGAGACTCCCCTGGAAGCCCCGAGCTGCCCTTCGGAATGTGGCTGCGCGGAGATGAAGCAGCTTCCTTTGTTTCTGGTGACAGGGTGTTATCACAGCCCAGCAGCTGAGCCCGAGCCCTCCCAGAATCGAAGGCGCCAGGAAGGCGACCTCCTGCCGACACTGAGGACCTGCGGCCCCAGAGGACGGGGCGGGCCGGGAGGAAGCCCCTGGGGTGGCCTTGCCTGGGGTGGCCTTGCCCCGCTTCCTGGCTGCCTCTGGTCCCCCCGGCAAACCTGGCGGGTTTGCTGAGAAGATTCGGCTCCTCCACGACACAGCCAGCCCCGGTGAAGCCAGAGGAAGTGGGACTTGCTTAGAGATAACTTGATTTTATCAACACGGCTGGGCCCCTTCTGCTACTCTTCCTTGTCTGGGAGGCGGGGGAAAGCCCAGCCCTGTGTCCCTGCATGGGGGTGTCATGGGGCCGCAGAGGCTTCTCCTGCTCGTTGCTTTGCAGAGCAGGTAGGCTCCCAACATCACAGGATCGGGACAGTTGAATGGGGAAGCAGTGCTTCGTGTTCTCCTCTCCCACCCACACTCTGCTCCCCTCCATCTTCAACACATGTGGGAATGTATCTACATTTTGGAACACACACACACACACACACACACACACACACCCCTTTGTGTTATAACATATATATGGTACATATCGTATACACGTGTTTATACATATATATGTAGTTAAGTTGTGGAGTGGAGTTGGAGACTCATTTCTGTTCGACTCCTAAAGACTGTCCCATCTCATGTTCCTGAGTAGAGTGAACTTCTTGAGAATATAGACCCAGCCACTTCCAGCTAGGAGGTCTCAGGCAAGTCACCTTCATTTTGGGGTCACGGTTTCTTCATCTGTAAAGTGGGGATATGAGATGGTTATCTCTCCATTGCAAGGTTTAACTCTGTCATGTGTCCAGAGAGCTTAGAGACATCAAGCACTGTAGCAATTTAGTGATTATTAGTGTTTTCCTCTCTAAGACCCCCAGATGATGAACGTTAACGTCCTCTGCTTCCTGCTCTCCTTCAGAGGCCCTCAGAGCCTCAGAATGTTGTCTGAAGCTGGCAAGCAGGCCCCAGGTCACCTCTGAGCAGCTAGGTTGTGTCCACAGAGTGGTCTCCTGTATTGTGGTTATCTGCTGCCCTCTAATTAAGCCCTTGGAGGGCGTTTCAAAATTGATAGGGAAGAGTTGGCTGCTTGCATGCTCCTCTGTGGCAGGAAGACCAGAGAGTAGTAGAGAAAGAAGTGAGAGAAAAGGGAACAGATCATTGGTGGTCCCCTGCATCCTGGAGAAGAGGGAGCTGAGTGAGGTGTCATGATTGGATAGCATATAGTTTGTCCCTGCCTGAAATTCCAACCTCACTTAACTGAGATAAATGCCAGCAGAGTCTTGTTAGGGACAGAGTCTTGTTAGGGACAGAGGAGGCAAGGCACCAGAGGACCCCAACCACCCCTGTATCTGCCAAGTGTAAGCCTGAGCTCCTTATGGCACCTGCTTATGAATGAGGCTCTTCTGGAGTCTAGTGTTATTTCCTTCAGGCCTCTGTGAAGGAGAGGAGGAATAAGGGCTATGAGAACCATAGAGGAGCATGCTGCAGCAAAGACATCTGGTTCCTGCTTCAACCGTTGAGGTGTTGAAAAACAAAATTCAACCAAGTGAATTTGAAGATCTAATTGATTTATTAAGCAATTCATGAATTGTGCAGCATCCCATCCAGCAAGTAGAGATGTTCCCAAGTGTTGTACAAAAAGAAGGTTTTTATAGGAAGAAAGACAGGGCAATAGGTTACTAGTAAAGGATTGTTTTAGGTCAGGACATCTTCTTTTTGGCAAGGTGGGAAAGGCAACATTTGTATCATGCAGTTGACCCCACTAGTGCTGATCAGGAAATTTTAGATGGACTTTTATAAGGGGTTCCTGGGATGGATTGAAACTGTAATTAAGTCTTAGTTTGCTGTCATGAGGGGCAAGTGACTCCAATTTAGATTTGATTTTCTTTTTTTTTTTTTTAAGATTTTATTTATTTATTCAGTAGAGACACAGAAAGAGAGGCAGAGACATAGGCAGTGGGAGAAGTCCCCATAGACGTGGGACTGGATCCCAGAAGCCCAAGATCATGACCTGAGCCAAAGGCAGATGCTCAACCACTGAGCCACCCAGGTACACCCCTTGGTTTTCTTTTTAAACAGAGACCACTTAGCAAAATCTCAGTAATCTTATCACTAAACCTACTGAAATATTTTCCTCTCTTCTCATTTTTCTAGTTGGCAGCATGGAGTACTGTTAATCACTTTCTTCCTTCACCTCACTGCCCGTTCTTCTTCTACCCCTTCCACCATTCCATCCTGCTTTGCCTTGACAAGAGGTGCCATGTTTTAGATTACTTGACATAAGGCCCAGAGAACTTTCTAAGAGACCTCATAGCCCAGCCAGGCAGGAGCCTCAGCCGCACATCCGGTCTGCCTTGGGAGCACGGTGTGAGCCAGCCCTGCAGGCTTTCATGGCCCACCTGGCCTGGGGTCCTAGGTTGCAATGAATGATTTCTATTGATCACCGACAGATGTTCATGGAAGAACATGGAAGAAGATAGGAAAATTAACACATGACAAGTCCAGGTACAAAGCATAAACTACAAGTCTTTGTAATTTCTGTCAGTAGGTTCTTGATGAGATGGTAGGTACAAGAAGGAGAATTTTCAAGGAGTCAGCTCTTAGTGGGGCTTGAGAAAATACATGTTTTTCTGTGGCTTCCCCATCACTACTTCATGCAATAAGAGCCATCTCAGCATTGTTCAAAAGGATCCTCCCCCATGATGCATTATGCCAGCTCTTGGAAGCCCTGCCATTTTGCTCATCAACATGCTCTTGGTTATCATTTTATGAGGCAGGCGGTATTCAACCCCTATTGTTTCCAAAAGCCACAGCTCAGCATGTTTTCCATAAATCACTTTAATAAAAGACACATGAAAAGTAAAAATCCTTTTTAGTATGTGTGAAGTGAAATTAAAAAACATTTACAAAAATACCAAAGAATCTGGTGGGTGAATCCACAATCAAGGGGAAAAAGAGGAAATCTATGCCCAATTCCTAGGTGAGATATCAATTTCCTACCAGGAACAGAGTGAAGGCTGCTTTCCAGAAAGTTTCGTTATAGAGGGGAAGCAAAGAATGCCAAGAAAAATAATACAGCTTGGTTTAATTAGCTTAGTTGAATGCATGTTTCCTCCTGTCATGGCAGCCAGCTGAAGGTTTCTGGTCCAAGTTACTCAACCCTTCCATGTTTTGCTCTTCTTTGTCTTCATTCAGTCTTGAACTCCTACAGTCCCCTTAGAAAGATCCCCCATCCAGTGAATTGTCCCAGTATTTTGATGGCCTTGTCTGCTTTGGGCAACTTCCTAAATCTTTGTTTTGGTTCCTGAACTTCTGAACAGGCTAGTCTGAGTCTTCCTTACATCCTATCAATGGGGCTATAAACAGGTATAAACTTAATGGAGGGAAATATCATCAAATCTGTTATACTCTTGGACCAAGAAATTCCACTTTTATGAATGTATAATACAAAAACATGGACACAGGTATGTAAAGACATATCTATGTAGGATACATTTGCAGACTTGTTTACAAAAACCCAACTTTTCATGGAAAGGGACTTATTCTATAGATTATGCTATAACAGATAACTGAATTAATATGTGCCATTGGAAAAATTAAGACAATTCTATATGAATTGACATGGAAAGACTCAATAGGATCTTAAATGAAAAACTAGATTGTAATACAACATTATCTGCTTAAAGCATAGAACATGCATAGTAATGCAATCTGAAAGAAGGTACCCCAAATGCTGATGGTGACTTTGGGAGCAAGGGAAGGGCATGCAAGGATCATGGCTTTCCACCCTTCCCATGCATGTTAATGGGGTGTGTTTAATTCTTGCTGCCACCTGGATGATTTGTCAAGATATTTCCCTTCAAGTCTGCTCAGCTGCTTTCATTGGACATTGTAACCATGTGCAGAAAAACTCTGCTGTCTTTTTTTTTTTTACCCGCCTTATCACATCTTTTTCCTGATGAAATACATATGCTTGAATGAGGAGAAACTAAAACTGAGGGGGAAGGCAATTTGGATGAAGAAGTCACATTGTTAACTATAAAGTTTTAATTATTTTTATATTACCATAAAGATTAAAGAGTACCAAAAAATGGAAAAAGGACAAAAATCAGCTATCTGATTTATTAATTATATGAGCAAGATCCCAGGGCACAGCCATTTTGAGTCTTTGTTCCTGGAAGCCTTTGGAGGCAAGGAAGAGCAGCCCAAGATTCTGCAAATCTCCTCTGTTGTCATTTGGACCCAGCTGCATTGAAAAGGCGCTTTCAAAATGTCACAGACATTGAGATGAGTCATATCCAGCCTCATGGAGCAATGATGCAAGGGCAGGAAATCTGAACAGGAGAGCCAAGAGGGCCTGACAACAGCTGGGGCTCTCAGAAGCCAAGTCAGAGCAGCAAACCTGAGCTCCTCACAGTATGTGCTCTGCTACTGCAGAGCCCACTGGTAGCAGGTATGAGGCAGGGCCACTTTGGGGTGCTGGGAGAACATGACCAGTGGAGACAGTGCACGTGCACTCCAGGGGTTCATCCAGCCAGCTTTCCCCAACCCCTGCCCCCAGATCTTCACACATTCATGTGTCATCATCCCACCATGACATACAGACTTCAGCTCCTTCAGCTGTGCCTGTGCCACACAAGACCATCCCACCATTGAGCTCAAGGACACCTGAGCTCATATACAACCCTGGTGCTAAGATCCCAGGCTAACTTTCCCTTTCTGGGCTCCGTGTGTGGCTGAGACACATCTGAGGAGGTGAGGATTATTTTAAATTCTCTCAGTAACCTGTCCTTTTCCCTGTGAATTTTTGAAAGTTCTTTCCCTGACAGTCTTATTTAGGCCTATCACCTGATATCCTCCTGGGTAACTGCTTGTCACTTGTGGTCTGAGGCTTTGGTTCCTCTAGACCCTTTCCCTTCAGTTCGATGCCAGATCAATTACATCAGTGTTTCTCTGGGCAAAAGATGTTCTCTCTACTTTTCCAGGTTTGGTGGACAGAAGGCTATTATTCTGATACTTTAGACTAATTATGGTATTTCAACACCAGCTTGGAATCCTAATCCTAACCTTAATATTAACTCCAACCCAAACCTTGCCTTTTCCTCTTTCTCTGGGCATCCTGCAAGGAGATGCCATTAACTGTGCAAAGAATTCTAGGCTGGAACAGAAAGAAGTCCCAGATACAGTATTAATTTACAATAGAGTTAGAGGACAGCATGTTTGGAAGGATCTCATTTTCTCAGTCTCAGGCAGGCCCCACTCCCAGGTTTCCTGGTTTCTAGGCTCTGGGTAGGGGGTCCTGGGAAGCAGCTCCATGAATCCTTTGTGCTGACTGGCTGGGTAGCTTGCTTTATCTGGTAGCTGGGGATGGCCTTCGAAGCTAGCGTGGCTGACCGCTTCTTGATTTTCTCACTTACTTCTTTGCCCAGGTACAGACAAGCAGTGCCCAGCAAGACATCACCCTCCTTGGGTAAGGTTAAGTGCATGTGGACTGGGCCTTGGGGAAAGGGGCTTTACGCATTGTATTAGTTTCCTGGAGGCTGCTGTAACAAATTACCACAAACTCTGTGGTTTCAAATAACCAAAATGCATTCCCTCACAGTTCTGGAGGCCAGGAGTCTGAAGTCAAGATGTCAGCAGGGCCATATTGCCTCCAAAGGCTCTCCCAGAAGGATCTTTCCTCACCTCTCCAGCTTCTGGAGAAGTGGCTCCCCTGGCATTCCTGGGCTTGTGGCTACATATTTCCAATCTCTGCTACTGTCTTTACGGCACCTTGTCTCCTGTGTAGATCTGGGTCAAAACTCTCTCTGCTTCACTTTTATAGGGATATGTGTAATTTGAAATGAAGACAGTAATTTGAAAAGGTATCTACACTCCCTTGTTCATTGCAGCATTCTTTACAACAGCCAAAACATGGAAACAACCTAAGTGTCCATCAATGGATGAATGGACAAAGATATATATATATTGGGCCTTAAAAAAGAAGGAAATCTTGCTATTTGTACCAACATGATGGACCTCAAGGGCATTATGCTAAGTGAATAAGTCAGAGAAAGACAATACCATTTGTCTGATCTCACTTTTATGTGGAATCTAAAACAACAAAACAAAACAAAAAAACTAAGCTCATAGTTACAGAGAACAGATTGGTGGTTGCCAGGCAGGGGGTATGGGGGAGGGGCACGCAAAAAGTGACAGTGACACTTTTATTTCTAGTGACAAAATAAATGTCATGGGGATGCAATGTATAGCATGATGAATCTAGTTAATAATACTAGATTGCATATTTGAAAGTTCTTAAGAGAATAAATCTTAAAAGATCTCATCACAAGAACAAAGATGTGTATAACTGTGTGTGGTGATTGATGTTAACTAAATTGACTACGGTGATCATTCGGCATATAAACATATGCACATTCACTGTGTGAAACTAATATGTTATATATCAATTATACCTCAAATTAAAAAGAAAGAGTACATGTGCCTGCATTCAGGTCCCACTCAGATAACTCAGGATAAGCTCCTCCTCTCAAGATCATTGACTTCATCAAATCTTTTGCCCTATAAGGTGATATTCATATGTTCCAGGGATTAGAACATAGACATATCTTTTGGGGCCACCATTCACCCTACCATACCCACCGAAGGTACTCATCAAGCTGAGACAGATATCAGATGTCAAGTATTGAGGGGGGTCTGTGTTATTCACACAAACAATTCCCCCAAGTGAATGAGTGCTGCAGTGAGTCAGTACCCAGGCAAGGTTTGTTTCCCTTTGCTAAGTGCTGAGGTAAGCGACTCACCTCTGCCCCTTGTGTGTGCCTGCTGGGGCCAATTCAAGGTCCTTCTGCTGGGTTTGGCCCCAGACATCCCTCAGGGGATGTGTCAGAAACCCTAAGTGTAGAAACCCTATTTTGGGGAGGGTGTGGATACAGGGTACCACAGTGTGATAGGGAAACACTGAGCTCAACTTCTGGATCTGCCACTTACTAGCCCTCTGTTCTTCCACAAGACACTTGCTTTCTGATTTTCCAATCAGCAGAGGGACAAGGATCATCTCTACATTTTGTGATTTTGTGAGGATTAAATGATAAACATGCATGTATATTAAAGCAAACTCTTAGCACCACAGGAGCCCAGGGGTAAAGTAACCCTGCGCTAGGAGAGGGCGCGGCGGGCAGACTCATTGTCATAACGTCTACTATCATTGGAGCAATCCTACTCAAGCTCTAGTTCTCCACTCTGTTTCTCAGTCAGTTCAAGAAGTTCCAGAGACTCAGAGGGCATCCCTGCCTTCCTCCACTAACCTGAGAAAGTAGCAGTGATCTGAGGTTGGTGAAGGTAGGGAATGAACCTGGATTCTGGCAGAGGATAGTCACCCCTTGATGCAAGATGATTTCTCCCTCCTGATTACTATCTTTAATGCCCAAAGATACTAAGACTCCCAAAAGAATAGGCAAAACAGGCCTCAGAAGCTCTACAACTCCTTTCCTGCACTGAGATGTGAGAGGCATTCTCCCCAGAAGGAACAGCTCCAGGCTCGAACTGAGAGATTAAATAAAACCCTCTTGGCAAACCCTCCTCTCTTGGGAGGCCTGACCATTATATTTGCTACCATCACCATCATCACCAATGATAACAGTTATGTTAACAGACACCATGGAGATGCAGCACAAGAAGTGGTCCTGACTTGCCCCTTGGGCTCTGAAGCTGTCTGGGGCCTCTGTTCTGACCTCCCCCACCCCAGCTCCTGGACCGTCTACACATGCTCACATGCCTATCCACCCAGCCCCACATCGGCTGCCCACCACAGCTACAATGAAGTGAAACCCAACTGTGAGCTGCTGTCAATAGGCAAAGCCTCCAGGGATTTGTACTAAATCCAGTCACTAAATCTGTGGCTTACTTATGACCTCATGTGGCTTTTTGACTTCTCTTACTTTTGCCAAATTGCTGACATGTTTTTAAATTATCCAGTTTTTGTTTTTCCTTCGCCTCTGCTTCTTGGGAAGATAAAGCCTCAGGCATGTGGTCGTCCTCTGTTCCTAAAAGTGATGGTTTTCTGGGCCATTGCCTCCCACCCAGAACTCCATTCACTGCAGTTATCATTTCAACCCAGGCCTCAGAAGCCCTCAACTTTTAGGAGCACAGAAAGCAAGCAGTTACGAGGGAGAAGCTACAGTGCAAAGGTGTTTTGTTTTGTTTTGTTTTCCATTTCATCTATGTAACCATATTATAGGAAATGTTGTGGAAATTAAAGAAATTCCCAGGTAGCATATGTGCTTTTACCGGGTGATCTCTAATGGTCCAAGCAAATCCAGTCCTATTCCTTCCAGGACTGACATGATGACAAATATCAAAGACTATTTCACCCAAAGCCATGAGTTGTTTTATAGCAGAGAAACAGGGTGTTGCTGTGGGGACAGTTGGCTTTGTCTTGCTGAAAGAGTTCCAAAAGATTTTGCCTATGGGTTGTCATCTGAACTCCACCCTAAGTGTTCCTCACCCTACCCCATCTGGGAAAGTTGGGGTGCTAACTAATGCTCCCCGAATTCAGCACTCCTGCAAAGTTCAGGCTGGGGCTGATTAACACATTGTAACTTTCAAATTAAAGACAGGCATTCGCCATCCTCATCCGGGTTCTACACAATTACTCTATAGAATGCTTATAAGAGGACGTCAAAAGAGAAAAAATAAGCACCCACCTCCCACATTATAGCTGGGGTTGCCACTTCCTAAAAGAAAAATCTCGCTTGCCTTACCCGACTGTAAGGTCATCCTGCATGAGTTCACTCAAGACCCCAAAAGCACTGGCCAGCATTCATCTCTGTGTTGAGTGTATCAGCATGGCCCCACTTGCACTCACTGTTGGTCTGCGGTGCTTTGAAATATGTTCACAAATTCTTGGACACTCCCTTCAAACAGCAAACCCCTCCCCTTGAGCTTGGTGGCCTTGGTGACTCATTACTGACGAATAGGAAGATGGCAGGAGTGATGGCAGAAGTACAACGTCAGAGAATAGGTGTATTCATTTTTTATTGCCATGTAACAAATTACCATGAATTTATCTTAAATAACACAACTTTATTATCTTACAGTTCTGTAGGTCAGAAGTCCAGGCACATTGTGAAGAAGTCTTCTGCACAGGGCCTTGCAAGGCTGAAATCTGGTGTGGCCAGGACTGACATTTCATCCAAAGCTCTGGGTCCTCGTCCAAACTCATGTAGGTTACTGCCAGAATTCAGTTCCTTCCTGTTGCAGGACTGAAGTCCCTATAATCTTGCTGACTGTTGGCTGGGGACTGCTATCAACTCCTAGGAGCTGCTCTTAGAGCCTTGATACTCGGATCCCTCCACAATATGGCACTTTGCTCCTTCAAGGCCATCAGGAAAACCTCTGCTTCAAATCTCTCTGATCCATTTTAAGGGACCACCTCATTAGATCAGACTAACCCAGGGTAACCTGCTTTGTCATTAACTCAAAGTCACCTTGTCTTCACTGCAATATCCATTCTGCCACATAATGTGACAGAGTCATGGGAGTGAGATCCCATCATATTTATAAGTCCTGCTTACACCCCAAAGTGGGGTTTTACACAGAGCCTGTGCACCAGGGGGCAGAAGCTGGGGGGCCATCACAAAATTTTGCCTGGCACAGTAAGTCATAAAAGCCCCTGTGTCTTCCTGCTCATCTCACTCCCTCTCTCGGGGATCCCTCACTTTGGAGAAAGCCAACTGCCATCTAGCAAGGATACTCAAGCATCCCTGTAGAGAGATCCACCAGATGGAAATGAGATCTCCTGCTAGCAGTCAGCAAGGAGCCAAGGCCTACGAACAACAGCCATGTAAGGATCCATCATGGAAGCAGATCCTCCAGCCTCGGCCAAGCCTTCAGGTGACTGCAGCCCTGGCCACCATCCTAACTTCAGCCTCTCGACAGAACCTGAGCCAAAACTGCTCAACTGAGCAGCTCCCAGAATCCTGACCCTCAAAACTGGAGTGATATAATAAATACTTGCTGTTTTAAGATGCTATATCTTCAGGCAACTTGTTACACTGCAGTAAATAACTAATACGCAGACTTTATCAGTAAAAGAGCAATAAAAACAATGGGAAAGTGTTGCATTAAAAAAAGGAGAGTAAAAATACCAACAAAACTGCTTTCTAGTCTAAAAGACAGAGCTCTCCTCCGGGTCTTTGTCACACCAGCAAGACTCTGAGTTATACTGTGCTCACCACTGCTCAGAGTGAGGGTGGGGTGAGGGGGTGGCGGTGCAAAGCCACAGTGCCAAACCACTGGCCCCATTTCCCAGGGTTCTGGTGCTTCCTGGCTCGTTCCAAGTTTCTTCCCAACATTTTCCTTGTTTCACATTAATACTTTGCTCCAAGCTGAGTACCAAACTCATCACCCTAAGTGTCCTTGACCCTGCTGTGCATCCCAGCTTCGGGAGGCAGCCGCTGCGGGAGGAGCTTGGGTGGCCCTCAGGAGGACGCCTGTGGGGCTTCCCACACCCTGTCTTAAGGCCACTGCTTGATTTAAGCTATTTCAGGGTGGGAAACGACGCTCTCAAATCTGGGCTGTTTTCCTCCCAAGCTGTGAACTCAGCGCTGGATGACAAATCACAGCATCTCTTGGCCCTGACGGTAGGGCCACCCTGGCTCGCCTCCTCCTCTGCTGATGGAGAATCGAGCACCCAGCGGGGGCAGTCACTCAGGCTGGGAAGAGTGAGGAGGGCAGGGTAGGCTTCGGTCCCCCCACCTCGCCGCCCGTGGGAATCTGCTGCCAGCCCAGCCCGGACAGAAGAGAGGCAGAGGGTCCCGAGTGCCCTCTCATTCATTGCAAGCAGGGATGAGAGAAGCTGTTCCCTTGAGCAGAAGCAGCAGCAGCAGCAGATCCGAGCAAAGTGCCAGCTGCAGGCCCCCAAAGCCGAGGCTGCAACTCTTGCTATTTCAGGGCCTTTTGCCTCGGGCCTGGGCCTGGACGAGCAGTCAGCTGCCAGAAGGCTGGAGTGACAGAGTGCAGACCCCTCCCCCGCCCCTGCTGGCGCTGAGTAATTGGCACTAAACTCGGATGTGTCTGGATTTAATCTAACCTGAGCTCGGTTGCTAACTTGCCTGATGGAAAGCTGCCCAGGCTCCAGCGCTTAAGCGAAGAGGGCCCGGAGATCTGATCCCCGCAGCGCGGGGCCAGCCCTTCCGGCCGCAGGCTGCCAGCGAGATGCCCCCGCTCTGGGCCCAAAGGCCATTCTTCAGGTGTTCCCCAGCCATCACCTCATCGGATCCCCAAGACAGAAGTGGTGTGCCCAGAGGGATGTGGCTGAGAGGCTGTGCCCCTGTCACTGGACTGAGATGGAGGCTCTGAGTCAGTCACCGCCCTAGGGTGGGAGCAGAAGTAGCTGAGAGGACAGGGAAAACCATGCTTGTCCCTTTCGCAGCACTGTAGGGGAATAGGCTCAGCCTCCCAGCACCCAGAGAAAGGGAGACTGACCCACAGAGGCCCACTGGGAGAGACCTGGGCCCTGGCTCTGAGTCACCCCACTGTACCCTCTTTTCTGCATCTGCATTTGATTTTCGGAAGCCAGCCTGTATCTCTGAGCTGGAATCATACCAGCCTTGGACACCTCCCCTCCCATAGAACAAGGACACCTTGCACAGGACTGGAAAGGCCCAAACCCTAACCCTGTTGACCTCTTTCCTTTCCTCCCGCATCTTCATGCCTTCAGATTCCCTTCCAGCCAGCTCTTCAAAGCTTCTCTGCTCCATCCAGCCCACACCTTTGAGAGAAGGTGTCTCTGATCCCTCTAGCATCCCTCTGAGTTTGCCACCTCTTGCTGTGGCAACCTCCCCCAGAGCACATCCAGGTGCTATCAGAGGTGCTGATTCCTGAGCCAGCCATCTCTCCCTCTAGAGCATCATCCTATCCCTTGCAGGCAGTGAGTGTCAGCAGGCTTGTGGGTCATCAGGGAGAACAGAGTTCTCTTCACTCCATCTCATATAAGTGCACATCTCCCCTGTGCTGCAGCCACAGGCCTCACCCTGTCTCCCAGCCTGGCCCCTGCTAGGCTTGGGGCAAGCAGGAGAGCCCTGGTGAGCGGTCTCAAGCAGGAGGTGAGACATGTCCAGCTAGAACATGCTTCTGTTTGTTTCTGGGCTGAGTAGGCATGCCCAGGGAGCAATCAGGCTGCCAACTTGGAACTCTGCCCTGACTTCCATCCGGATGTCATACTTTTCCCCAGAGGGCTGTCCAGACCCCTACCTTGAGTTGGAAAGAATTAAAAGGACATCCAATTAGAGGGCAATCAAATCCTTTCTCATTTATTTTGCTCTTAAAACTCTGATTCCCAGCTAAGATATTGTCAGTGGGAGAAACATAAAAAGTGTATATCTTAGACATAATTTTGAATGAAAATTATGAAGCAATTGGTAATCACTAAAAGGCCACAACATAGTCAGTTAACATGATTTGGGCCAAAGTTAAAGTCTCTGGGTGTGAATTCTGGCTCTGCCATCAATTAGCTGTGCCTCAGTTTCCTCATCTGCAAGATGCAGACAATGTCAGCACCTGCATGGTTGGAATGCTGTGAAGATTGAGTGAAAGTATAGAATTAGCTTAGAACAGAGCCTGGCCTCCACTGTGCTCTCAGTGCACGTAATAACACAGGATGTGTACTCTGTGGGGGCTGAGGGAGAGTGGAGATTCAGAGGGGAGGGCAAGGCGATGGACCAGAAGTTGGGGCTGACTCTCAGGACTCTTCTTTGGGAAAAAGAAGGAGAAAAGGCTGGCCTAGGACCTGGGCTCAGGAGGGGATGGGAAGAAAGCCATGTGCCTGCAGAGCATGGAGGCAAAGCCATCATGTGGGTCCCAGGCCGAAGGCCAGGAGCTGCTCAGGCCATGCTGTCATCACGATGAGGTCAGAAACAGAAACAGAACACAGGCCTCTTTCTGGGCCACCGAAAGGAACCGCAAGCTCAGGATGTGGAAAAGGGTTGAAGACTAGCCGGGAAGGGAAGCCAAGGTGTTCTCTGGATCCCTGGGCCCAGCTGTACACACTTGAGGGGCAGAACACATAGCACATTCCTACAAAATCAGTTAAATTTGGGAATTTCTTCTAGAAATAGAAGAATTGATAACTTTGGATTTGGATTTGAGTTTTCTTGACTAGATGAATGACAACCACCCTTCTCTGTTCTGGATTTTCTCTCTTCCCAGGGTTGCTTTGCCTAATATTGAGTCAGGAGCCAAGCTCACCATTGGCCCATTTACATTCCAAGGTTTTTTCAAAATAAGGAGATTTGTGAGTCCCACTCCAGGAATCCCAAGCCAGCAGCTCTGGAAGAGTAAGTACAGGTATCTCTGATTGTAACAAGCACCCCAGTGATTGGTACTCAGGATGTAGGACGCTGAGCAACACAGGCTGGGATATGACATATTGGTAAAGCTTGATTATGAGGTCACTAACAGCAAAAGCAGGACTGAAATACCAAGAGGCACAAAATTCTTCTTTCCCAGATCTCAAATGAAAACAGTTCAAGGCAAGGAGGCCACACCTTCTCTTTATTTAAAACTTTCTAGAGTAGCGCTCCTCAAAGAAACGTTCTGCAGCAATAAGTGTTCCAGATCTACAGTGTCTGATATGGTAGCCACTAGCCACGTGTCACTATGGAACACTTAAAATTTGTCAAGTGTGAGTGAATTTTTAACTTCATTTTCTTAAACTAATTTAAGTTTAAATATTTGTTATCATGTGTGGCTAGTGGCTATCATATTGGGAGGTGGAATTCTGAAGGAAGGTGGGTTACAAAGGGATGAGACATGAGGTCAGCACTGGCTGTAACTCAGTTCCACATCCATATGCACACATGTACGCACACATACACATCTCACAAAGATAGTCCTATCAGTGGAGCTAACAAGTGAAAGAGTTTTGCTTGGAAACTGGCCCAGTGGAAAGAAGAGAGCAATGCAAGGCATCTATGTGGAGTACTGGGCCTTGCATCATGTCAGCTTCTCTCTCTCTCTCTCACACACACATAAATAAATAAATAAATAAATAAATAAATAAATAAATAAATCGAGAGAGAGAGAGAGAGAGAGAGAGAGAGAGAGAGAGAGAGAGAATGAGCCAGAGAGACAGATGGAGAAGGAGAGAGATCTCCAGAAGACTCTGCACTCAGTGCAGGACTGGATCCCACAACCATGAGATCACAACCTGAGCCAAAACCAAGAGTCAGATGCTTAGCCAACTGTACAACCCAGGTGCCTCATGTCATATCCTCTCTTAAGAAATAACAAATGCAAGAAGGCTGGCCTCCCCATGGCCCACTGTCATACCTATATTTCACTTGACTGCAACCAGACAATTGTGCTTTGTTATCATCCTACAGAGTCAGATCAGTAATAAGCCAAGGTGGCTGATATACCCAATGGCAGGAAAACAATACTAGGAGTTTCTGAAAGGTCGTGAGCTCACAGGGGGGTGGGGGGAGACTAAACCAAAACCAAAACCAGGAAAGCTGGCAGAGCACACAGGACAGAAGCAAGAGACAGTTTTCACTGCTTAAGGACACTAGTAGGTGGTATCTTTTCACCCTCAGCCACTTTGGGTCCCAGCTGAATGTGACTCTTGCTCCAAAGAGCTGATTTTTTTTCCTTTAACAGTTTTAAAAACACCAGGCACCTAACATTGTTAGATAATTTGAGACAAGAATGAACATCTCTAAATAATGTGACATGGACTAGATTAGATACCTCCTGGGGGAGTGTTTGGGAACTTGACAAGGGCCTTGCTCAGGTGAAAAATGATTCTTTTAACTCTACCATGCATTGGTAGGTGTAAAAACAGCTCTCATCTGAATAGTGGCCTATGGACAATAATGCCACTTTTTGGCTCATTCCCTAAAATTTAGAGACCAAACCTTATAAGGCATTTGTGAAAACCAAATGTCTGACACCCTTGCAGGATGTGTGAAGCCAGGGACAGACATTTCTGGCATGTTTCCTGCTTGCTGTAAGTAATGCCAGGCCTGTGATATGCTAATGAGGTCATTATGGAAATCACAGTAAGTCTATGAGGTGCATGGACTAGCTGAGCATCAGACAGTTAAGTGTCATGGGCTTGGGAGCTCTGGGAGTAGTTCCCCAAAATTCATATTGAATTCCAGGGAGAGTTCTATGTCACCTGGCAGCCTGTTGCCACACACATCCTTCTCTGAGGTCTCTGGCCTCAACCACGTGGTGAAGCCTTGAGTCAGTGCGAAAATGCACATGTGTGAAGCCATCTGCCACTAGAAACGAATGACCACTGGCTGGGCCTATTCTCTGAGAGGCGGTTTATACAAAGTGATCTGTGATTTTAGCACCAAATGCTCCATGAATCCTCACAATCTCGTATGAGGGGGATGGGTCCAAGGCTCAGAGGTTATCTGGAGGAGGGACCTGGCCCTGCATTGCGCCAGAGGGTCCCATCTGGCCAGCAGAGTGGATGCCTACATTCACCTCAGTGGTCATACACCTGAGTGGTCATACCCCCCAGTGGACATACACAGTCCATGTGGACTGTGCTCTGGGGCAGTGGTAAAGCCCTTCTCCCTGCTCTGGAGGTGTGAACACAGCCTTGTGGGTTACATGACTTCCCCACAAGCAAAGCACAGAATGTGGCACAGCAAAGACTCTAATGGGGGATCTGCTAACAATCTGTTTTGCCTCTCACCTGTGCCCTCTTTGTTGATTGATGTTGAGGGGTAGGGTGACTTTCTGATACCCCACACATCCTGATGCTCCTTCTCTGGAGTAGGAGAGGAAATGTTCTAGGCTGACACTGTCACACTTGGCCCCTCTCAGATCTCACCTGCAAGGCACGTGCCCTGCTAAGACAGGAATGGTTATAAGAGGTAATGCAAGGGATCCTGTTGATGGAACTGTTCTGTATTTTGATTATGGTGGAAGTATCATCAATGGACAGGTGATAATTTGCATAGAATTAAACACAGAGAAACCCATACAAACTGGTGAAAACTAAGTAAGGTCACTAGGTGTATCAATGTCAGTTTTCTGGCTATGACACTGTATTACAGTGCTGCAAGACATCACCATTGAGGGAAACTGAGGGATGTCTCCATAATATTTCTCACAACTACAAATGAACCTGCCATTATCTTAAAATAAAAATTAAAAACATGCATTGAAAAAAATAGTACAGTTTGGAGTGTGTTGAATTTAAGCTACTTTAAGGAACAATCAGATGAAGGCTGGGAGGATCCTCCTCCTTCATTGCCTCTGTCTCCTCTTCGGGTCCCAGGATTCACACTCACCTGCTGGCCTGTCTCCCTAGCACCAGGACCGGAGGACAGTGCTGGGAGGAGAATTCCAAGTGGATCCAGACAAGTGAGGAGTGAGAGTGAATCCAGGGGGCACTGTCCAGAGACCTGGGATATGCATGGGGTTACAGGCTCACAGTTGGGCAGGTAGGTCTGGCTTCTGTGTCCTACAGGAGAACAGCCCCATCTGTTCTCAGATCTTCACTATGTGGACTCCTTTCAGGGTGGGAGAGAGAAAGATTTAGAACTGGGATGAGGACATATTACTCTTATTTTAAACAACCACAAAATGTCTATCAACAAAAAAAAGTATATCATAAAAAATACTTTTAATTGATGGGTTATTTGTTCTATTATAGACTCCAACCATATTCACATTTTCATTTTCCTATTTTAAGGCAGGCATGATCTTGTAACCTTTATTAGTGTTTACCAGGACATTATAATTTTAAGAGCATCTCATGGTCAGATCCACTTGGAAGATACTGACCAAGCTAGCTGCACAGCACCTCCAACTTCTCCATGGTCCAAGGCTTTCCAGGATCCTCAATTCTCAGGTCTCTTTACACTTGCTGTTTTGTGGCAGGCCATGATGGCTGCGGTAGTACTGGATTGGGCCCATGGGGGTGAGCAAACCTATGTTCTTCTCATAGCTCAGTCTTGGAAGGGTAGGATAGATGATTGACTGCAAAATGAGATGGTATCTGGTCTAAGGCTCAGAAATACTGCAACCCTGCTAATGAAAGCGTGGCTTCTCCTGTGAAACCTGTTGGTATCGGTGTGTGTGTGTGTGTGTGTGTGTGTGTGTGTGTGTACTTTGTTTTGTTCAGGATTATGACATTTCTTCCATGTACCATTCATAAAAGGCAGGAATCAGTGAGATCAGATGCTATTTACCTGCATTAAGAGTTAGCCAGGCTTGATTCCTTTCCTGAGGCTCTCTCCTCTCTCCCTTGCTTAGGGAAAAACATCTCACACCCAGTGTTCCTCTACTGCTATAAGATACAAACAGAATGCAAACAAGAGTTGGAATCTTGCCTTGAGTGTATTAATAAAGACTTACTTCATAACTGCTGTCAATTAAAAACTTAAAATATAAAAAAAAAAAACCTTAAAATATTTCCCAGAGGGTCTTACCTCATCATATCATAAGACAGCAATTTAAAACTGCCCTAGGGGCACCTTCGTGGCTCAGTCAGTTAAGCATCTGCCTTCAGCTCAGGTCATGATCCCGGCGTCCTTGGATTGAGCCCCACATATGGCTCCCTGCTCAGTAGGGAGTCTGCACCCCTCCCCCTGCTCATGCTTGCCAGTGTGCTCTCTTTCTCTCTGAAATAAACAAGTAAATCTTTTAAATGAATGAATGAATGAATCAACCAATCAAACAGTCTGCCCTAAGGTCAACATCCTAAGCAAAAGCAACCAATCTGAGAAATAAGGAGTAACGCATACTGGAAGCACATGGCACACGTGATATGTGAATATGGATATGAAAATGACTGTAGCATACACGACTGGTGGGTAATTAGAAGGAAAGTTGCTTATTGGGAACTTGAGAAGTGGTAGGTTGCCATTTATGTCCATCAAATTTAAATACCTGGGTTAATACAGAAATGTGGGTTTCTTAGACCTTGATATTTGCTACAAGCAACTATTTCTGCATAACTTGGATCATGTTTTCCTTATGGCTACCTGATCAATCAATTCATTACCTACTGTGCCCCACTTATTAAAATGGGGACTTAAAAGTAGGCCCTGAAACTTCACTGTGAAGACTCTGGAACAACAGAACAAGAGACCAATAGTCTTTGTAGCAAAGAAGTTTCTCAGCTTTTAGTAATACAGGGAAATCTGAAACTCCTTTAGACCTCTAGGACTTTGGGTTTATGACTCTAGAGGAACTACTCTGGGAAGTTAAGGAACTCCAATTTAGGAAAATGTCAGAAGACATGCAACTGCTTTGAGGACATTTTTCTCAGATTAGTAGGAGTCATGTCACTAAAGAAGTCTCCTTTACAATTATCCTCCCTTCAGACAACACCAGTGAGGTCACTGCAACAGGTGTCGAATTTTGAGGGTCAAGGCCACAGAGTGTACCCTGCCTAAGGAATATTAGTATCAGAAGAGCAAAAGGGGTGGATTCAATTCAGATCCCTGGGGGTATCAGAACCCAAAACCAGGTTAAAGGGGCAGAACAGGGGTCAATTAAACATGTAGCCAAGACTTCAAAGCCACAAGAAGACTGACAGAATTGGAACAGATGAGAATGAGAAGGTCCTGAATGAAGTCTCTAAAACAGCATTGCTTATATTCATTGTAGGGTACATGGGTGCCATGGACTGAACTTTTGTGTCCCCCCAAATTCATATGTTGAAAAGCTACCGCCCCAGGTGATGATATAAGAAGGTAGGGCTTTTGAGATGGTGGAGCCCTCAGAAATGGGATTCATGTCCCCATGAAAGAGACCCAAGAGCTCTCTGGCCTCTTCCACCAGGTGATGACATTAGAGAAGTCAGCCATCTGCAAGTCAGAAGCAGCCCCTCACTGGAACTCGACCATGCTGGCACCCTGATCTTGGACTCCCAGCCTTGAGAGCTGGAAGCAGTCAACACGTGCTGTTTATAAGCCACCCAGTCTGGTGCTTTGCAGCCTAGACTGACTAAGACAATCGGCAGGTCAGGATGACCTAAAAGTGTCAGTGCAAGAATGACAAGGCTTGAGAGATTAGTCTAGGTTCTATGCTTTTTCTCAGAGCTGAGTAGGATCAGACAATTTTAAGTTTGTCTATTCTTTTAATAGCATTTATATTTGCTATGTGACAGGCACTGTGCTGAGCTCTGGATAAACAATAGTAAATAAGGCATAAGCCTTGACCTGAAGTAACTTATAATTTAGTAGTGGAAATTAAAAATGGAAAGACAATGGCAATATGGTGTTTTAAATTCCACAATAGTGGAAAGTTCTGGGTGGAACTGAAGAATCTGACACAGGCAGTCTTCGAAGGGAGAGAGAAATTTTACAGAGGAGATACTGTGTAAGGTAATAAATGTGTAGACTACTTTAAAAAGATGGTCAGGTGAACCAGTGCGGAGTGCATTTTAATGAAAGGGTTAGCATGCACAATAGAAGCTTCCTTAACCAGCTGTTACTCAGCTGCTTCTCTGGATTCCTAGACACTCATCCTCCCTTTGCAAACATGTTGAAGGCATATGCAGAGCTGACTGCTCAGCGGGCTACCCTTGCTCATCCTTTCCTAGCTTGACTCAGTACTCTTCAAGGGTCAGCTTCATTTTTCCCAAATCTGTTTATGATTGCTATGCTTGTTATCAAAGCAGTTTACTTCAAGTAAATGTTATTAAAATTGATGAAATATGATGAGTACAAAGAGTGTAGTTATGTGAAAATTAAATGGTAATGCTTGAAAAAGCTTGCTAAAGCTTTAGCCACTTAAATATAATGCTATTTAATTAGGTGTAGATGAGCAGCTGTGAATTGTTGGAGAAATAAAATAGTAACGTTCCTAGTTCTGGGGAGGGTATTGTGCTGATAAGGAGATAATGAGCAAGCCTTATCTCCTACAGATGCAGAGTGCTTCACAACATCCCAAATGTTTTTTACTCATCATAACACCTTAAAACACTTGTTTTTCCTCCATTGTTCCCTACAGTCTATTGTTCTCATATTCTCATATTCAAATTTGAGAGACATGAGCTATAATAAAGTACATGGGTTTAGGGTCAGGTCTGAGTTCAAGATCCGCTTCTACCACTTGGCAATTTTCTACTCTTAAAACTTACTTAAGCTCACTCACTTCTGTTTCCTCATGCCTGAAGCAGGAAGAATAATGCCCACTAGGCAGTGTTAAGGAGCAGCCTCAATTATTGCCAAGATGACGTTCTATCATTCACTGATCACTCTTTGCTAGCACTCTCCTAAGAACTGTACATTTACTATCCAGGAACTGTCACAACAATATAATAAGGTACTATCCCCATTTTACAGATCTGGAAACCAAGACTCATGCTGTTAAATGAGTCACTGGAGGGCACAAGCAAATAAGTTGTAAGAGACAAAACTCAAAGCTCATCTTTAAGAATGTAACTGCTTTACAACATGAGAAAACTGGCTCACATGCATCCAAAATGCTCCTGGTTGTGATTCCCTGTGGAAGTCCCCTCCTCCATGTGGATGTTCACTCCTGCACAGACATTCCTTTTTTTCTCTTTCATCTTTCTCTGTGTATGGGACACAACCAGAACCTTAGTCCCTTGCCCTCAAAGCAGACAGAAATTTCTGTGATGGCCCTGTACAATGCCGGCAGTGTACAGAAATATGAAGGCAATGTAGGGTCCAAAGAAAATGCATGGTTAAAAAATACAATTAACGAAGTTTAAAGTTAAGCCCATTGCCTTAGTAACTCTGGGATGTCCATGGCCACAGATTGAATTCCTCCAGGACAGGCATCTGGTAGGTTCTATATGGCTATTTGGCTCATGTTTCTCAGGAAGTATCCAACTCTAACAAATATGAGGAGACCAACATGAAAAAAATGAGTTCATTCATGTTCATCCAGTTTGCCTCCTCAGCATAAACTGTTATTCTAAATCCCAAGCTAGGCCACCCTCCTGAGAAATAACTCTCAGAATAAGGCAAATAATGATTGATCAATCACAGACACCTTTCTTACACTGGCTCATTTAAACTTCATAATCACTGTATGAGGTAGACATCACAATCATCCCTACTTTGTAAATGAAAAGGCAGACACCAAGGGCAAATAGTGACTTCCCAGCACTGGCTGGGATTCAAAGTTCTACCTGGGGCTCTCTCACTACACCTATCTATTCCCTACCTTTCCCCAATCCTACGTGACCCTTAGGAGATCACATCACTAAGCTCAGTGGAATAATTGAGTCTTTAAAATACAGAATTATCAATAAATGCAGTATGAAATATATGGGTTTTGAAGACACAGAGAGGGCAGCCGAGGTGGCTCAGCGGTTTAGCGCCTGCCTTCAGCCCAGGGCCTGATCCTGGAGACCCGGGATCAAGTCCCACTTTGGGCTCCCTGCATGGAGCCTGCTTCTCCCTCTGCCTGTGTCTCTGCCTCTCTCTCTCCATGTCTCTCATGAATAAATAAATTTAAAAATCTGGAAGAAAAAGAAAGAAAGAAAGAAAAAGAAAGAAAAAGAAAGAAAGAAAGAAAGAAAGAAAGAAAGAAAGAAAGAAAGAAAGAAAGAAAGAAAGAAAGAAAGAAAGAAAGAAAGAAAGAAAGAAAGAAAGAAAGAAAGAAAGAAAGAAAGAAAGAAAGAAAGAAAGAAAGAAAGAAAGAAAGAAAGAAAGAAAGAAAGGACAAAGAAAGAGGCAGAGACATAGGCAGAGGGAGAAGCAGGCTCCTCACAGGGAGCCCAACGTGGGACTCGATTCCAGAACTCCAGGATCTTGCCGAGAGCCAAAGACAGACACTCAACCGCTGAGCCACCCAGGAGTCCCCTGGCCATTCTCTGAGTAGCTCCCAGACTATGACATACAGCATCTCATACAATTTGTGTTTTTCCACAGTAGAACCTCATTTTAAGAGTCTAAGAATTCTGAAATGTAACTAACTCAATGCAAATAAAAGAAAAAAAAAAGAAACAAAGAAAACTCAAACTAAATTTTATCAGTTGTCAACGGCATGACATAACGACTTACATAGTTTTTAGTTCTCAATGATGTCATTACAAGTGTTAATTTGATGTTGTGACAATATCTATCAAGAAAGAGTAGAAGAGCCTTGAGGACATTATGCAAAGTGAAATAAGCCAGTCACACAAAAGAATAATACTGTGTGATATGAGGTATCTAGAGTAGGCAAATTCATAGATACAGAACATAGACTGGTGGTCACCAGGGGCTGAAGGGAAGAAGGTATAGGGAGTTGTTTAATGGATACTCAGTGTCAGATTTTACAAGATGATGTTTTGGAGATTTTGTGCACAAGAATGTGAATGATCTCACACTTAACGATGGTTACTATGATAAATTTTATGTTTTACCACATAGGTTTTGTTTTTAAAAGAAAAAAATGAGCAGAAGATGGATATCCTTCACATACTATACTTCACATACTTCCCTGCATTTTCACTTTCCTATGATTAAGATTACTAGCTAGCCCTGTTTGCTTAGGACAACCTCAATTCACTCTCATTGTCCTGTGCAATTACTCATGGGTTCTTTTCACTCTTAAAAGTGTCATGGGTTGGGATCCCTGGGTGGCGCAGCGGTTTGGCACCTGCCTTTGGCCCAGGGCGCGATCCTGGAGACGCGGGATCGAATCCCACATCGGGCTCCCGGTTCGTGGAGCCTGCTTCTCCCTCTGCCTGTATCTCTGCCTCTCTCTCTCTCTCTCTCTCTGTGACTATAATACATAAATAAAAATTAAAAAAAAAGTGTCATGGGTGATAATTATTATGCTCATCGTATCCAATATGCCTTTGGTAACAAAGAACAACTAGAGAACTTAAAGCTGGTGAGCACATCTTGCCTATCATCAGCATCCACATTCCTTGATTTACTCCTTCATTCATGTGAAATCAGAAGGACCTCTGCTTACCTTGTATCTGTTATCACTCTGGGCCCAACATTTGTGTTCAGGTGACTGTCTTCCCAGATAGACTGGGGGTCCCTCAAGGGCAGGACTGATATCTAATTCATCTAATGTCCCCAGATCCCAGCCCAGTGCCTGACACACATCAGATGCCCAGCAGAAATCTGCTGGATCACAAGATGTCCTAGTACCAGCTAAAAGACAACAGTGAAGGAGGACTGGCTTTCATTAGTGTTGAGCCCTCAGAACGGTCTTTCCCCTGTGCCCTTGGGGATGGCCTGTTTGGATGGGCAGACAGAGGGAGGGCAAGTTCCTCAGCTAAATTTCTCTCTTACATATTATCCACTTCCAAGACCCTTGAATGGTCTTTATCTTTCCTGATGATACTTTCTATGTTGTTGTTGTTCTTTGACAAACTTGGAAACATTTCCATCAGTCCTGAAATAGATGCTCACAGCAAGCCAATACATGCTTGATAATGCTTGTCCGTGTCCCCCTAATATAAACTACTCATTTATAAATCAGAACTTTAAAACTCTAGTGCAATGGCTCAGAAAGTTGGGCTAATTATCTCAGCTAAGTAGCAGGCTTTGTAAGCCTGGTCTTGGTTTCCTCTTTCCAAGGCAATGCTGCCCTCAAGGTGAGTTTCAGGGAGTCACCTCCTCAGATGCTGCACATTCATCTCCAAGTGTTGGGTTGAATTACACCCTTCTTTGGGTGTTGTTTGGACCTCTTCTAATTTCTAGTGACCTGTGGCCATTTAGGAACTCAGGGATGGCATCTCTATCTTCCAAGTTGATTAAGATCTCTGATTCCAGGAAAGCATGGAGCTTAACATGCTCCAGTCCTCTGCTTACTTCCTCTTCCCTTTTCTTTTCTTCAGTGCACCAGATTTGAGGGCTCAGGAATCCAGGGCAATGGGAGGAGAGGCCTAGAGAGGAGCACTAAGTAAATGTTAATGAACCAGCAGGTTCAGATCAGAGTGTCTTTTAGGGATTTCAGAACTGTTTTGATAAATTAAGCCCAACATCTGGATGGCATTTGGATTAAGAACCATCAAGACTACCTACTTATCCCTTGGCCAGTCTTGCCCAGAGTGCATCCTTTTCATTAGTCTTTTAAAAACAACTTTGGTTTTACTTATCCTCTCTAGTGTTTTTTTTCCTATTTTATTACTTTCTGTTTCCATCTTATGTTCTTCCTCCTTCAAATGTTCTTAACATCTTAATATGCATCTTAGTTGTTAATTTACAACTTTCTGTGGAGCGTTTTTTCCTTTTCCTGCTGATTGTCAGATTCATTGGGGTTCTTCTTTTGACACAGTCCCCTGTGTGTCTTGTGTGCAATTGGATAATGACTAAAAGATGAGACAATTATCTTTCAGGAGGGCTCTGCTTAAGGAAGGAGATAAGATAGTACATGATATGTGTCCAATTAATAACACAATAGAACTGACTCTAAGATTTCATAGGAATGCTTATCAGTGACAGTTCCAGGGAGGAGGGCAGAGCAAAGAGTCTGTCTCTGTGGACAGGCTGAATCTGAATGGACTCAGAGAAGTTGGAGGGAAGGCCGGTGGAGGCACCTTCATAAGCCCACCATGAGCCCCATTCAGGCCCTACCACCTCTGTCCAGGGGAAGACCTCTCCCAATGTGAGGAGACTATGGGGCAAAAGGCCTGAGAAAGGAGCCAAGAACACATTGCAGAGGATCAGTGGTGGGCATGGGGGCATGCTGACACCCAAGAGCAGTGTCTGCATGCAGAGAGGCATCCTTGAAACATCTGGGCAGCAACACGATGAGCAGAGTGAGGTTAGAGAGAGACCGCTTGACTTGGAGACACTGGAAGCAGAGGGACCAGCAGGGAATGAACCGTGGTCAAGATCATGAGTAAGATGACAGAATGGAAGGATGTGGACTGAGTGACTTCCCACCTGAGTTTCTGGAGGTGGGAGGGCCAGGGGGTGCAAGTATGCTCCATGTACGCAGTTCCTCCAGTTCAGACACGGATAGGTCCATTTAACAAAGCATCTTCATGACAAAGTTATAAGTCCAACCTTAGACAGGAGATGGAAGCGAGGCCATATACACGAAGTGGCACCCAGGGAAGTTGCACCCTAGTCTTTGGGGGATGCAAGTCTCTGCTTTCTCTAACACATCCCACCTCCTTTCCAGGCCTTCCTTCACTCAGGTCGCTTTTGATCATATCACCTTATTTCCATCAGAGCATTTCTTATGACCTGGAATTCTTTTCCTTGACCACTAGCTTGTTGTCTCTCTCTCTCAACTACAATATGGCTACTCAAAAGCTATCCTCTGAACCCCCAGTGCCAATGATATTATAATACAGCTGGCATAGAAGGGGCTTCATGTATGTTGGTTGAAATGAAACAACACACCTTCACCCTGGCATCTTCATCCATCACTTAAGAGTGAGAGTGTCACTCTCAAGAGGAACCACAGTGGGATAGAAGGCCAGGCCCATTCTTCGATCAGCCACATGGATTCTCACACAACTTACCAGCCCTGTGGTTCTAGGGCCCCCAGCTCCTACTTCTGAAAAGTGGGAATTCTAACTTGCAAGGCTATTGTGACAATAAGACAAAGCATGTGAAGTGCCCAGCCACACACAGATGGTCTGTGAACAATTGCTGCTATGATCATACCTGATGACCTCACAGGGTCCTTTGTCTGTTTTGTTGTTTTGTTCTATTTATTCAATTTTTCTTAAAGGAAATTGACCCAGGTCACTCAGGACATCAGAGCTGATGATGTCAGGGATACTAGAGGTAGAAGGGAGAGCAGAGACCTGGGTTCCCTGAAGCCCCTGGATGAGAGGAACTACTCCTCCTGCCTCAAGAGACCTTATCCAAGGCTGCAGAAAAACTCCTGTGGCACCCCAGCTCTCCAGGCAGAGAGTGAAGAGTTTTAAGGTTACAAAGGAGTAGGTTTAGACCTTGAGAAGCTTCTTAGATTTTTCAGACCTGCCCCAATAGTATGAGTCAAAATTTCCCAGTAAGAGCCTAATAGTCATTACTCAGGAGAGAAGATGTAGAAAAAGGAGAATTTTGACCTCACAACTGCTGAACAAGATCCATAACTTCATAAAAATTTACCCCCACCCTCGGCCTTTAGGAAACACTCTCTCCTCCTGACTCTGCAGTTTCATTTTCCCCTGGTTGTCCTCTTCCACTTCTGGGGTCCACCTCAAGGTCTCTGTGGGCCCTCCTTCTCCTACCCCAAATAAGCCCTGGTTCCTGTCTATAGCCTTAGTGATTTCTTTCTCCCGGGGCACCCCCATCCCCACAGCATCATCAACTTGCCCACGATTATTGACATGTCCCCCTCGCTTGTCCCACCTCTCTGCTTCAGACCCACATCACATGCCTGACCATCTGCACAGCCCCTCCATTTGGTGGCTCTAAGCATCTCAAGCTCAATATGCCTCACCACCCCCCAAATCTGCTCATCATCTTCCTCTGAAGGCCAGTCTCCAGGTTCTTCAGCTCTGCATGGCTTCTCCACTCCCCAGGAGAAGACAGCAGACAGGAGCTCAGACTTGGCCTTTCCATCCCCAAACCACACACAGTCAGTCATGTGGTCTGGTGGATTTCATCTCTGTTTACCACTCTTCTCCATCTTTTTCATCTTCTCCACACCCTTGCCCATTCAGGCCCTGCCACCTTTGTCCCGGTATCTGAAGAACCTCTGACTCATGTCCCAACCATAGATCAGCTCTTTCCATCTGTTCTCCATGCTTCCATCAGCACCATCTTTCCAAATGCACCAAATGCAAACCAGACAGATTGCATAACCCACTCACCCTTAGCATCCTGTAGGACTCCATTTGATGAAATTGAGTTGAGGTCAAGAAAGTGGCTACTCCTTGAGGTGGGGCAGCAATGACTGTGAGGGGTAGGAAGAAGTCCTCTGTAGATCTGGAAATGTTCTATATTATGATCCAGATGATGGTTACCTGGATAAATAGGTCAACATTCATCAAGCACGAACTGAGCATTTGTATACTTTACTATATGTTAATGATATGTCAAAAAATAAAAGCAGAAAATATATAAATCTATACAATCTATGGAAAGGGGAAAAAATTTAATACCCTATCAGGGCTTTCAAATCTCTTTTAGAATGAAACCAAATATTTCAACATGGCCTGTGTTTAGGATGCCACTTATCTTGGCTGTTCTGGCACAGTCTTGACTTGTGCCTAAGGTCCTGGTATAATTACTGATGTGACCAAATTTGTATGATCAATTATATGGCCATCTCCCTCCTGCCTCTGAGCTTCCCTTGCTGTTCCCCTTTACTCAGTTAACAACTCACTCCTCAGATCCCAGCTAAAACATTATTTTCTCTGAAATGTTCTCTTACTTAGCTCCAAATCAGTCTAAGGATGGTCCCTTTGTTGACTACACCAACAATGACCTGTATTTTCTCCACCCCCATCCAAGTCAGGTGGCAAATTAGGATGGTAATATGACCATCCTTGTAGTTTTGACATTTATTTAGATGTATTCATCTTCTTCTATTATAGGATCAGGAAATATAAACCTCTCATTTTACAGGCTAGGGGCCTGGGATTCAAAGATATTAAGTAGCTCCTCCAAAGTCACCCTGTCAATTATCACCAGAACCAGGACCAGAACCCATAAGCACCCTGATTCAGGGTCCAGACTCCACAAGTTACTGTAGTGATTAGACTTTGGAACTTTGGGGATATGGTTCTGAATATAATTCCTTGGGACTGGCACAACAATTCAGAAAGTATAGAAGATTTAATTTAATGTCTTTGATCCTATTGGCTATCCTGTAAGTTTACCCTTTCAAAAAGCCCTTGAATGAACAAAACTGTTAGCTGAAGCTTTAGGTACCAGGCCTTTCCTGTCGGGTATAGTCTAGAAGTTAAAGTGTCTGTTTATTACTAAGTGTGCATTCATCCAGTATTAATCCATTAACACAGGTGGCTAGCCCACCTATACACTGGCATCCTATGCAGATAGCAATCACTAGAATGGGCTAAAGGCAGGAAGCTGGGGCTCGGGTCACACTATCCAGACCAGTTCCAGCTCCATTCCTCCTCAATGTGTATGACCTTATCTAACCTCTTTAGAACTGAGTTTCTCATCTGAAAGTCTGGGAAATATTCATGCCTACTCATAAGATTGTTTAAATGACTGAATAAAATAATCTGTACAAAAGGCTTCTCATGCTGTAAGCACTAGTAATTCCCAGTTCTTCATCTTCTCCCTCCCCTCCTCCTCCTTCACCACTCCTTCCTCTTTCTTTTCTCCTTCTCCTTTTCTTCTTCTTCCTTTTCCTCTCCTTCTTCTAATGATGTCTAAACAATAAAACCACATCTTCTTAGGATGAAGATTCTTTTCTATTGGCCCAGGAAAGCTACAGTGTGTGAGCCACAAAGTGGTAGGCATGGGAGATGAGGTCATTTTTTATATTATACCATCTGCTTGAGCTATCTTACTGCTTGAGATGTTCTTAGGCCAGGCTTAAGTTTTTTTGCATCCTTTCTAAAAGGTAGGTACTAGAACTAAAACATCAAGGTGTGGTTGTCCCGAGCAGAAAAGACAACCCCACCATCCACCTGCCCAGGAGCCACACTAGTCTTCCTATAGAGTAGCCTAAATAGCATGCTTTGAGGTCACGAGGTCATTGGTTGACTCAAACTGAGCCTTTTGAAAACCTATTTAATAATATGAATTCTTCCAAAATTCCAAGTAGAGGGCAAGGCTGCAGAGGTCAGGTTGTGACCTTCTGAGAGGGAGAAGTTCAAAAGCAGTTCCTCTGGCAAATATTTGCCTGATTTGGTCTGTTACCACAAATCTTGCTTTGTTTATCTGGAGATCACATAGCCTTTCAAGTTTACATCTAACTGGCAGCTGCAGGCCCTGGCAACCACATAGCTGGGCAGATGTTAGAAATCTGAGCTGAGCTGCAGCAGCTGGAATGGCCAAGTGGGTTCCCCAGAGCCAAGGTCTGGGAAAGAAGTACACAAATGACTTTGGGAACACCATCTATCTAGAAGACGAGAAGCCCAGTCTCTGGTGAGTAGCCCTATTGTTGCCCACTGTGACTGGATCACAGCCACTGTTTATACAGGAAGGTCATGTCATTGACCACCTGCAGGACAGCAGGCCCCAGAGCTATTTTGCTGGCAAGTAGGTGGAGTTTTCAAGTCAGCATCACTATTGAGATATTTTGCAAACTTTCTAGCCAGAAAGCAATAGATCTGAGTTTCTGACCTATATTATTTTCTTCTCTTCTTTAAAGAAATTCCATATATATATATATATACATACATATATATATATATATATATATATAGTAAATCAAACCTAAAAGCAATACATTTCCTCGGTTCTTATTTGTCCAAAAGTCTTATTTCTCCTTCACTTTTGGAGGATAATTTTATAGGGCACAGAATTCTAGGTTGGTAAGGTTTTTCTCTCAATACTTCAAATAATTCACATCCTTTTCTTCTTGCTTGCATGGTTTCTGATGAAAAGTAAGGTACAATGTTATCTTTGTCCATCTGTAATAAGGTGATTTTTCCTCTGGCTTCTTTCAGGATTTTTTCTGTATTTGATTGTCCATAGTTTGAAAATGATATGTCTAGGTGTAGGATTTGGGTTTTTTTTTTTTTTGGAGGGAGGAGGGTGGTTTGGGGTTTTTGTTGTTATTATTGTTGTTTTAGGATTTATCCTTTCTGGTGTTCTATGAAATTCTTGGATCTGTGGTTTGGTAGCTGAGTTACTTTGGAGGAGATCTTATTTATTATTGTTTCAAATATTTCCTCCTTATTTCTCTTTCTTCTCTCATAATGCCATTATTCATATATTATACATTTTATAGATGTCCCACACCTTTGTTTTTTCCCACCAGTCTTTATTCTCTTTGATTTTGTTTGTTTTTTGTTTTGTTTTGGAGGGTTTTTTTGGGTTTTTTAATTGTTTGTGTTTGTGTTTTTGTTTTTGTTTTTTGAGGATTCTGCTCTATGTCCTCCAGCACAGAGATTCTTTCTTCAGCCATGTCCAATCTACTAATAAACCCATCAAAAACGTTCTTCATGTCCATTACAGCGTTTTTGACCTCTAATCTTTCCTTTTGGTTCTTAGGATTTCCACCTCTCTGCTTACATTGCCCATCTGTTCTTGCTAGCTACCTACTTTATCTACTAAAGCCCTTAGAAAACTAATCATGGTTGTTTTAAATTCCCACTCCAATAATTCCAACATCACTGTCATATTTGGTTCTAGTGTCATGGAGGGGAAGTATCCTATCGTCCTATGATTAGGTGTCTGCCTTTTAGTAAACCTATGCCTCTGGACTATGAACTTCACAATTGTTTCTTTTCTCCATGTTTTTACCCACTTAGGTGGGACAGGATGGCTAAAGTGGGCTGGAGTTAGGTATTTCTCTTCTCTAGGTCAGTTAGGTTTGATAATATCTCAGCAGGTCAGATCCTGGTTAACTAGTTTCCCCTGAGGTCAAGCATTGTCAAGAACAGAGTACTATGATTCCTTTTCCTCTTCTCCTGCCAGAAGCATGAGCAGATTTTTCTCTGATATTTATGGTGGGCACCTGGTCATTGTGGAAGCCCCATTATAAGTGGGTCCCCCTAGAATTTTTAACTCTCATACATGTTTGCTCTCAGCCTCTAGCAATTCAACTACTGTTCTGATTTTCCTACCCCACCACTGGTTCTCAGGCAGTTTCCTCTTGTGAGTCTTTGGTAAGCTGTGACTTCCTATATTTGCCTGTCTTTCCAATCTTAAAAGCTGTGGTTTGCCCTGTGTTCTTTCCCTCTCTTATAGATTCAAGAAGAGTTGCTGAATTTTTAGTCTATTCAGCACTTTTTCCCTCCATCTATTATTGATTTCAATGCATACCTTGAGGGGAAAACCACCAAGAGTTGGGCTTATTTTACGTGGTTCACTTCTCTCACGAATTTCTGCCACTTAATTCATAGCTATGTTGGTATCTCTTCAATGCCTTCAAAAGATGTTTATTTTGCATTATATCTGGATTTAAAAATTTTTCTTGGCAAAAGAGTCAGTCTACTTCAAGCTACTCTATTTTGGTCAGACTTAGAAATCCCTTTAATTTTATTTTATGAGAGACAGACTAACATACCTCGACAACTCTAGAATTAGAAAGATCTGTGATTCATTTCTGGCTCTACCACTTACTAATTTTGAGAACTTGAACCTGTTTACTTAACCTCTTAATGTTCAAATTTACAAAGTCCTATGACTGCTGGAGCTAACATTTTAATGGCAAGGGGGAAAAGAGTACTAAGAACAAATAAATTAATATATTACAAAATCTGATCAATGCAATAAAGAGATGACAATTATGCATCACTGGCATACAGATAGTATTTAATGATGTGGCAATAGACAGCATCCATTATAGAAACAGGTTAAAGAAGAGAAGAGATTCCAAAACACAGTTTTGAGAAACGACAGCAGCATGGTGGAATTAGGCAAAGAAAGAGAGCTGCAGATAGGTAGTAGGTGAAAAATCGTCAAGTTGCGGCGTCACAGAAGCTGGCAATGGAGGGTCTCAACAGAACAAATGGGTAGACAGCCCTGTCACATACTGCTATGATATAAAGTAAGATGAGGGCAAAATGCTACTTATCTGATTTGATGCTGTGAAAACTGTTGGAAGCTTCAACAAGAGCAGAGATTTTTGTAGACAAAACCAGATAGAGAGGAGTGGAAGAATGAATCAGTGGTAAAGAAAGGCAGATGTCCTATTGAGACAACTTTTGCAAAAGTTCAGCCTTGAAAAAGGGGCAGGTATGGTGGCTATGCTTACAAATTCTCAGCAGGGTGTTTCTCAAGATGCTCCCTCTCCATCTCATAAACCATAGAGATCCACAAACTCAGTGTTGGTTTCCTTTTCCTAAGCTTTTCCAATGAGTCTTTTGTTGTCTATTCATATGGCTTCTCTTTCTCCTTTCCTTTCTATCAGTGGTACAATTAATATTATCTGGTTTAGCGTTTACAGTTTTTAATGAAAGTTGAGTACTTTTTCTTTATTTAAAAAAATATTTCCGACTATGTTTACTTTAGATAAATTAGTTGGTAGTTAATATCTTCTATTTATTTACACTTTTCCAAACAGTGAAATAATCTGTCCTAAAATGATGTAGTCAAATTGCAGTTTCTATAGCAGATTCAGAAGATAGACTGCAGGTAAAGCAGCATGGTAGATTACAGAATCTACAGGATTCAGTAAAAATCCCAAATTCAAGTCCAACTCTGTCATCTGGGGTAATTTATTAATCTTACTTTTATAGATTTTATATAGAGAGAAACCTATATAGCTTATCCATATACAGATTATGTATAAATTATGAATTAATTTAATTAAATTATTTTACATATAAATCTATAATTTTAAGTATCTTTAATTCTTTTAATCTTTAATCATATATATTCATCTATGTGTATATGTATATATCATTTAATCCTTGATTATATATTCATCTTTGCATATATATCTATATCTATACATCTCTCCTTAGTGATCTATTGAGAATCCTTGATTAGATATTCAAATACTGGCCAACAATAAATTGTTCATTTCATTCTTCTTTCCCCACTGCCATCTCTTTAACCAGCAATACACCTTTTTAAAAAGATGTACCCTTCTTTCTTCCTTTTCCAAATTTCTCTTGTTCCTGAGGACCTGTCCCTATTGGCAATTCATCTTGCCTATCTGCTAGGCATCATTCAATGCAATGCAATCGATTTAAAAAAAATTATTTTGCAACTTCCTGGGTCACATATTAGGTCTTTTTTGACACTCATCTTTCATTTCATGGGCTGTTTATTGAGCCTGCTACTTCTTTATTGCTGCTGTTAAAATTATGTTAATAACCATTTTATAGAACCAGTCTTCCTCACACACTTAATTCTTACTTCTGTTACATGATTCCCATCCAACCTCTACCAAATCACTACATTTTCCTATTATCATATGCATCCCTTGCTGCTTGGTCTGCATTTTTTAGATTTAAAATATTCTGCCATCTTCAAAGTCCTGTCTTCGAGGCTGGCTATGTAACTCGTGAGGCCCAGAGCAAAATTAAAATAAGCTACTCTTGTTCAAGGAAACAGGAAAAGGAGTGGAGTTACAAATGTAAAACTATATAGGTTTCCTGTAATAACATCTTATTACAGATAAGATGCAAGGAGACAATAGTGATATTATTTAATCACAGTATAACATACATAAAAAGAACAGGGATGACGTCATGCTGTCCTAGGGCGAAGCCACAGCTGCTGCTGTTACAGCTGCTGCCACACTGTCGTGACTGCCAATCTGGACCCAGATCCCAATAATGACCATCCCTTCAAGATCCAGAAATGCTCAAGACTGCTGGACACACATGGAGCCCACTGTCCATGGTATCCGCAGGGCCTGACCCAAGATGCACCTGTTGCTGCCTTCTCTGATCACACACATGCTCCCACATCCCATCCGGCTTCAATTACAAAACACAAGTCCAAGGATGATGTTGTTAAGAATTTCAAAATGGCCACAGCAAAACAATAAACCAAGGGTGGGCACTTCTGATGAGGGGGCCCCAGATGGCTACCCCTGTTGTAGGCCCACAGATCCTCCAGTCCAGTCTGTCTGTGCCACTGCTGTGGGCTCTCATGGGTGCTGGGAGAATGTGGCTGTGGCATGTCTATGATGGACACACACTGGACTGGCATACCTTTCTTTCTTCCTTCCAAATTAGTTAAGAGTGGCTCAGGACCTGTGTTTTCAAGATTTACATGCCAGCATGGACTGTTGAGAAGCGCACACTTTGAGTTTATAATATTTGTTTCCTATACCTCAGTTTACATACATAAAATGAGATTTCATTTGGTTGTCAAAAAAGTGAGAGGTCATGAATGAAACATTATCTACCCTCAAGGACCTCCTAATTTCTCATTTAAATCCATACCTTTACAGGAGCTTATTTCTTCCAAGCTATCAAATGGAAAGCTTCACAGAGAAATCATCTTGATTTGAACCCAGATGGATGAAAACCAGTTTCTCAAGTGCACAAGGAGAGGAAAGAACATTTTCAGGCAGCCTGTATGTATGAGTACAGAAATGAAAGTTTAGTAAATTTCCCAAGAACTGTAATAGGAAATTTGGAGCAGGTGGCAGAGGGACAAGAAGAAAGCAATAGCAGATGGAATGACCAGGTCATAGGCCTTTGTAGCCTCATGAGGAATTTTAGACTGGATCTTGAGAGATCTTTAGAAAGACTTTTAAACAGATAAATTGCATGGGCAGTTAGTGTTGCTGAGCATTTTTTTTTCTATATACCTATCAGCTATTTGTATGCCTTCTTTGGAGAAATATCTATTCGAGTCCTTATCCCATTTCTTAATCAGGTTTCTTAATCAGGTTATTTGAGTTTGGGTTTTTTTGTTTTGTTTTGTTTTGTTTTGTTTTTTTGCTTTATCAGATATTTAGTTTATAAGAATTTTCTCTCACTCTGTGGGAAAAAAAGTCAGTCTGTTGATTGTTTGATGGGCAGAAGGTTTTTATTTTTACATATTCCCACTTGTTTGTTTTTATTTTTGCTGACTGTGCTTCTGGTGCTATATCCATGAAATCATTGAAATCTTTATGATTTAGTCAAAATCAAAGTCAAGACGCTTTTCTTCTATATGTTCTTCTGGAGTTTTGCAGTCTGGGTCTTTAAGTCTAATTTTGAGTTGATTTTGTGTACTGTGTAAGATAGGGTTAATTTCATTCTTTTGCATATGGATATCCAGTTTTCCCAACACCATTCGTTGAGCAAACTATTCTTTCTCCATTGTGTATTTTTGGTACCCTTGTCAAAGATCATTATTTCTGGGTTCTTATTCTGTCCCATTGATATATATGTCTGTCTTTATGCCAGTAGCATACTGTTTTAATTAGTGTAACTTTGTAATATATTTTGAAATCATGAAGTGTGATGCCTCCAGCTTTTTCTCCCCCTCAAGGTTGATTTAATTGTGTTCTTCTGTAGTTCTATATGAGTTATAGAATTGTTCTTTTACTATTTCTGTAAAAAAAATGCTGTAGGATTTTGATAGGAATTACAATGATTCTGTAAGATCACTTTGGATAGAATGGATGTTTTAACAATACTAAACATTCCAATCCATAAATATGGGATACCTTTCCATTTGTTTGTGTCTTCTTTAATTTTTTTGATTAATGTTTTTGTACTTTTCAGTATATAAGTCTTTTATCTCCATAATTAAGTTATTTCTAAGTGTTTTATTCTTTTGGGTGGTGTTGTAAATGGGATTGTTTTTGTAATTTCCTTTTCAGATAGTTCATTGTTAGTATATAGAAACATACTGACTTTGTATCCTGCAAAGGATACTTACTGAGTTTATTTCTTAGTTCTCAGTTTTGTTTTGTTTTTTGAGTCATTAAGTTTATATATATATATATATATGTATATATATATATAGAGAGAGTAAATATAAATATATATACATATAAATATATATGTATTTCTCTCTATATAGAGAGAGTAAATATATATATACATATAAATATATATATACATATATATACACATATATATGTATATATATATATTCAAGCCTCTTATTTCTTTTTTTTTCCTAATTGCTATGTCTAGGACTTCCATGACTATGTTGAATAGAAGTGATGAGAGTGGGCATCCTTGTCTTTTTCCTGATCTTAAAGGAAAAGTTTTCAGTTTTGACCACTGCAAATAATGCTAGCTTTGAGCTTTCCCTATATGGCCTTTACTATGTTGAAATGTTTTTCTTCTATTCATAGTTTGTTGAGTATTTTTGTCATGAAAATATGTTGAATTTAGTTAATCGCTTTTTCTGCATCCACTGCGATGATCACTTGATTTTTATCCTTTATTACATTAATGAGGCATATCACATTAGTTGATTTTCCTATGTTGACCATCCTTGCATCCCAGAGATTAATCCTGCTTGGTCATAGGGCATGATACTGTTAACATGCTGTACAACCCAGTTAGCTAGTATTTTGTTAAGGATTTTTTAGGTTGTTGGTTGGATTTTTGAGATTGATGAGGTTTTATAACCCTCATCAAGGATATTGGGCCATAGTTTTATTTTCTTGTGATGTCTTCATCTGACTTTGGTGTCTGGGTAATGCAGACCTCATAAAATGACTTTGGAAGTGTGCCTTCATCTTCAATTTTCTGGAATAGTTTGAGAAGGACTAAAGTTAATTATTCTTTCAATGTTTGGTAGAATTCACCAGTGAAGCCACCTGGTCTTGAGCTTTTCTTTGTTGAGAGGTTTTTGATTATTGGTTCAATCTCTATACTAGTTGCAGGTTTGTTCAGATTTTCTATTTCTTTATGATTTCATGTTAGTAGGTTGTATATTTCTAAGAATTTATCCATCTCTTCTAGGTTGTCCATTTTATTGCCTATATTCATTCAGAGTAGTCTTTTATGATCCTTTTTATTTCTGTGGCATAAGTTATAATGCCTCCTATTTCTTTTTTTAAGATTTTATTTACTTATTAGAGAGATACTGTGAACAATAAGGGAGCCAAGGGGGAGAAGGAGGGAAAGGGAAAGAATCCCAAGCAGACTCCATGCTGAGCATGGAGCCTAACACAGGGCTTGATCCCAAAACCCTGAGATCATGACCTGAGCTGAAACTGAGAGTCAGACACTTAACTGACTGAGCCACCCAGGCACCCCTCATAATGCCTCCTGTTTCATTTCTGACTGAGTATTCTCTGTTTTTTTCTTAGTCTGGTTAAGCATTTATTAGTTTTATCTTTCTAAAAAAAAAGAAACAGCTCTTAGTTTTGTTGAGACTTTTTGGTTGCTTTGTTATAACTTCAGATTATCAATTTTTAACACATATATCAATTTAACACATATATCAATTTTTCCAATATCAGCATTGGATTCCTCCTGGCCCTGGATACTCTATGCTTCCAAATGTGTCCCCCCATGCTCACTTCAGCAGCACATATACCAAATGTTTCCCCCTCCTCCTTCTTAAAGTAACCAGTACTTTGGAGTCAAACTTAGGGACAAAGCTGTAGACTGAACAGGAGGCCCATCAAATTTGCCAAGGCCCATTGGAGTGATTCTCTCTGAAACCTCAATTCTAGCAAGATAAAGACTACCTATGATAATTAGGCTCCTTCTGGTCCCCCAGCTGGCTCTCTATTCTGTAGGCAGCTCCACCAAACTGGGAGTTTGTAAGGAAAGTGGTAGAATCTCCCAAGGGTCTATGTTTGGTCTTCAGTGGCCACTTTTTCACTATAAATTCCCAGGATTTGAGGTGTTCTCTGTGGTCCCTGCCTGACTATATACCAGACCTTCCAGTGTGAGTAATCAGCTGGAAGATCTGCTTCTGCCTGAGGTGCAGATTCCTTGGACTAATAATCATGTGCAGCAGCTTCTAGATTCCAGTAAGAAAGTCAATTGCCTCTCAGTCTGCCAGATGGGAAGCAGGAGGAATCATTCTATAATCATTTACTGAAGGGCGTGAAAAAAGAGGATGTGCTTTGGCATTGTACTAACTTTTTAATTATGACTCTGGCAAAACTTTTAGCTTCTTTAAAACATGGATTTTGTTTTGTTTTGTTTTTTTTCATTTGCAAGATGTGAATAATAATATTTTTCTTCTGGCATCATATAAAGATTAAGTATAATGCATATAGGAATTCTTAGCAGAGAGCCTGGCACATGGGTGAGATAAATGGCAGCTGCTCTTTTTATGCAAAGAAATAAACGAATGATTAACAAGGAATGTTAAGAATCACATTGTCTAGTCTTCACACTATTTTTTCTTCATGCAAGGACACTGACTGAATCCTCTAATCTCTATAGATTCTAATTGCAAAAAATATTTTTTTTGTTTTCTTCTTATCATGTATATTGAATTCTGTTTTTTGTTTTTGTTTTTGTTTTGTTTTGTTTTTGCAATAGAAAGCTCCAACTCAATAGCCTGAATCACATTGGTTTCTCAATTTAAGCATAACTGGGCAGACCTGTAGAAATCATTTTGTATATTTCCCATTCACGGAGAATGGGAATATGATAACTTGGAGCAAGGATGATGACCCCGTATTGCAGGGAGAGGTGATTTTGATTACAATATGTGGACTCTCAATAGATTGACCTGTAATACATGAACTAAAAAGACAATAATTAAAAAAAAAAGGAGAGCTATTTTACTAAAAAAAAAAAAAAAAAAAAAAGAAAGAAAAAAGGTGAAGGGCACCTGGGTGGCTCAGTCAGTTAAGCATCCAACTCTTGATTTTGACTCAGGTCCTGATCTTGGAGTCCTGGGATGGAGCCTCACAACAGGCTCCACACTAAGTAGGGAGTCTGCTGGAGATCCTCTTTCTCCCTTTCTCTTTGCCCCTCCACCTCCACCATGTTTTCCCTTGCTCTCGCATTCTCTCTCTCTCTAAAATAAAGAAATAAATCTTTTAAAAAAATGTGAGAATTGGAGGTTGAGGGCAAACCCTCCCTGGGGTCCAACGTAATACAGTGTTGCAGGAGTAGTGGTCAGAAGTACTCTTGCCAAATGAGATGTTTTGGGGGCATACTGGAACATCAGAAAAAGTATGAAAGAATTTGAAGTAGAAAATAGATAACTCACTGCCCTATACAATGAACACTTCCGAAGTATCCCTGCTTATCACTGCCTTTGAGCTGTTTTACAGCCCTATAAATTGTGGAAAAAAGATAATGATGCAAATGACTCTTGTCTATAGAACTACAAACTAATTGTGTTCAATGAAATGTAACTATTGCCCTGTGGATATGCCATTTTTGCAAATAAGTTAATTTTAACAGGTTTTCTCTGCTTATGCATGCATGATACTTTGAATTCACCTGTGAACCAATTAAAAGAAACATCTTACTCATCACATTATTATTAGGGCAACATTATTATAATAAATTATTATACTACATTATCAATGAGTAAAGTATAACACTTGGCAAGTGTTACCTTTATACCTGCATGAGACATTTGGTTATATCCTTTTGAAAAAAATAATCTTTTAACAGTTTGGGATATCATCTGAAATGCTCAGTGAACTCACCTGCAGATGCAGGTTAAATGTGTTACCAGGAAAGTACATAGCATATAAGTTATTTCCCATTTGTGGCAGCAATGAATAAGAATTTTGCCTGACCAGGATGCCTGGGTGGCTCAGTGATTGAGTGTCTGCCTTCAGCTCAGGACATGATCCCCAGGTCCTGGGATCAAGTCCTGCATCAGGCTCCCCCTGGGGAACCTGCTTCTCCCTTTGCATATGTCTCTGCCTCTCTCTGTGTGTCTCTCATGAATAAATAAATAAAATCCTAAAAAAAAAAAATTGCCTGACCATCTGGTCATCTCCCTAAATAGATTAATGGATAAAGATCTACTTTGTGTTGACACAGAATCTGGTTTTAGGCTTTTGTTTGTCATTATGCTTATTTTGACTCAATCAAGAATGGCATGTACAGCTCATTGAGATATAGTAGAAATAGTAGATATAGTAGAAATCAATTGTAACTCTAGGAGAGTTATGGGATCAGAAGGTCCCATCCAAGGATAAAGGGTCTGTGAGGTTTCCAATAGAGGCTGAGATTCAAAGGTGAACTAGGTGTGGGTAGATGAAGGACCATGTCCTCGGTAGAGGAAGCAGTGTGTGAGAAGAGGAGTCAGGGGCTCTGTGTCGTGCCAACTTAGCCATTTTTTTGTCATAATCATGACTGAGCATAGTATGCTCTGTCACAGATGCACTTAATGAAATGAAAATCAATTAAGGACCATCTACATGATTATGGCCATGTAAATACTGTTTCTAGCAGAATGCATAGGTTTTAGGGTGAAGGTCTCAATCCCTGGGCCACTATAAAGAAAATATCTCTATAGAAGGGCCTGAAATTGGAAGGAGAGGTCTATCTGTCTCCAAATTTACCAAATTATTTTGCCTTCCAATCCTCCAGGACATGCTGGCAAGTGGTTCAAAAGTAAATACAGCCGAACATTTCTTTTTTAGCAATGCTAGATATTTTCTGTCCCAGAGTGCACACCACCACAGTCCTGAGCCCTATGCCCAACATCTCCTAGAGCAGACATCTGGCTAGGATGACTCAGGGAACCCCAAAAGGAGATGTTCACAGCCAGGAGCCTGTGACCCTGGGCACCCCTTGGAGTATCCCAGCAGTAAGAGGAGAAACCTCTCCTGGTGACATGGGCATGTGCTTGTGGTATGGGAAAGATTGGAGAGTGTAAAGTTAAAGACTCCAGCCTCTCCTCTCCTGAGTGACAATGGACTTCCTTCTCTGGCCACTGTGGACCTCAAATGGCTTTTCTTATCCTTTTAGGACACAGACACACACACTAGTGGTGTTCTTTCCCTTCTACTCACTCTCTGTCTCTCTAAGCCAGCCCATGCTGGTTCTCATGCTTTGTGGAACATTTAAAAGTCTGGGCACTTTCACTTCCTGCCTTCTCTGGCTCCCTCCTCCATTTGCCCCACTGAGAGGGGAAAGGAGGCAGCAAACTCATTCTCTTCTTTACACTGATTTTCTTTAGTGATGCATGACTGCAAGAAAAGCAGAGGGAGGATTCAGACACCTACACAGATCATTCAGGTCTGAAACCCTTAGTTTGTTTCTGTTGGGAAAGCACAAGCATGTGATTGCTCAAGCTCCTATTTCATGTTGCCTGATTTCAATACAGAAAAATCTAGAGCTGTAAAGGTTATACAAGATTACCTGTTCAACCACCCCAATTCCCATGTTATAGATGAAGAGATTAAATTGAGACCAGGGAGGATAAAGGACCCCCCCTTCCACCCTATTATGGGCTGAACTGTGTCCCTCTCCCAAAATTTGTATGTTGAAGCCCTAACCCCCACCCAGCACTTCAGAATGCAACTTAATTTGGAGATAGGGTTCTTTTGTAGCAGTGATTAAGTGAAAATGAGATCAGTAGAGTGGGCCCTAATCCAGAATAGCTGGTATCCTCATAAAAAGGGGAAATTTGTGCACATCACAGAAGGAAGTCCATGTTCAGACACAGGCAGAAGGCAGCCTACTACAAACAAGATAGAGGCCTCAGAAGAAAGCAAACCTGCTGACACCTAGATCTCAGACTTCTGACCCTACGGGACCATGAGAAAATACATTTCTGCTGTGTAAACCACCCAGTCTGTGCCATAAGTCAGACGAAGAAAGATAAATACTGTATGATCTCACTTATATATGGAATCTAAAAAAGCTGAAGTCAAAAACAGACTAGAATGGTGGCTACTAGGGGATGGGGCTAGTTGGGGAATTGGACAGATGTTCAGGGTTACAAACTTGCAACTAGTGAATAATGAAGTTCTGGAGATCCAATGCACAACATAGTGATTATACACTACAATGCTGTCTTATGAACTTCAAAATTCCTAAGAGGGGCAGCCCGGGTGGCTCAGCGGTTTAGCGCTGCCTTCAGCCCAGGGCATGATCCTGGAGACCCAGGATCGAGTCCCATGTCAGGTACCCTGCATGGAGCCTGCTTCTCCTTCTGCCTGTGTCTCTGCCTCTCTCTCTCTCTCTCTCTCTCTCTCTCAAATAAATAAATTTTAAAAAATTAAAAAAAATTGCTAAGAGATAAGACTTAATTGTTCTTACTACAAAAAATGATTATTATGGGATATGATAGTGGTATTAGCTAACTCTATAGTGGTAATCATATTGTGATTTGTAAATATATCAAATCAACACATTGTATATCTTAAACTTACAAATATTGTGTGTCAATTATATCTCAATTAAAATAATACATCTGAAGAGCAGTTGTGATCTCATGCATATGAAAGCAGTCCTGTATGAAAGGCACAGAAACCTTATAAAAAGTATAAGGAAGCAGCAGTTTCCCTGTTGATAAGAGTTCAACAAATAAAATCCACATGTTATTCACATTTGTTTGGCTCAGTAAACCATTAGCTCCCTATAGCTGAGATATAAGAATAATTGGGTAGTGACATTATTTCATGTGGGGCATGTTCCATGTTCTTAAGCTAAGAAGTGACTATGGGAAAGATCTAGAAGGAGGTATTAAAAGTGTTTGGGTAGCTTGGAAGATAATGGAAGAGGCAGCGTATAGAAGCCCATTCACAGCAAGATTACAAAAACAGGAGGGCTTTATTACTTTTCAATTATGTGATAACGTTCCTATAAAAGTAATTTATGGACAGACCCCAGGCAAAGCTGGGAAGCTGAACTTGTGGGTTTTAGAGAAGAACCCATAAGCTCCAGGCAGGAATTGTGTTGAGTTTGTGTTTCATGGTTGAGGTCACTGCTCTCAGATTTCAAAATTGCTATGCAGTGGACAGCAACAAAGCCAGTTACAAACCCAATGAATCAGGAAGGAATCTAGAGAATTTCCACATCCCCAAGTTCCAAACTGTGCAGAAGCAGGTGATTTCCTATGAGTTTTATGTTCATTTCTATGAGTTTTGTGACAATGTCAGGGAGGGTCACTGGACCCTGATGCACAAGGACCCCCAGGGACTAGGACCAGGAAGATTCAGCAGGTTGGTGTTTGCTTTTACTCACAGAAATAAGTGGAGCTTGGGAGTACTTTTGCAAATGAGATGAAGTACAAAGTGCAAACCTCATTTTTTACCTTATTAAGGGAACACTGTGATTCTAAATTAGTACTAGATGGGAACTGGGAACTTGTGGCCAATGTAAAAGAATCAAATCTAGTCTGGGGTAGAAAAGGAAGGCCTCTTAAGTCAGTAACCTAAAAGTCTAAATAGACTCAGGAGTGTGGGGAAGAGTATTCCAGGCATAAGAACTGCATGTTCAAAGGCCCTGGGGCAGGAAGGAGTTTGGTGAGTTCCAGGAGAAGAAAGAAGGCTATTGTGGCTAAAGCCATAAGTGAGAGCATTAAGATAGAAAATAGAGCTGAAATACTGGGCCAGAGACTCATGATTCAGGGCCTTGTAGGCCATGCTAAGAACTAAAAGAAAATTCTCTGCCATGATATGGGCATGTCACCAAGAGCAATGCAAATGAAATGTCTCTTCAGAGGCCACAAAATACTGGAAAAGTTCTGCCCAGGCTTAAGGACAAAGCCTTTGGAAATGGAAGATCCTTCCCTTTGGGATCCAAGGTCTTTCCCATCAGTGAGATATAGTCATATGGAAATGGAAACAGTGGACTTCAGTATGCCAACTGGTTGGAAGAGCTTCTGGAACATTTCCAATCACCTACTCACCACCATTTAGTTTACATTCCAAAGGGAGTATTTTCTTCAAATTTTCCCTTCCTTCTTTTATTCCCCTTCTATTCCTCTCTCCCTTCTGCCTTCTGTCCCAATCTCTCCTTTTCTTCCTTCCTTCAATTTTTAACACCTTTATTGAGGCATGATTCCCACACAATAAACTGCATACATGGATCTACACACACACTCATGAAGCCATCACTGCAGTCAATGTAACCATCACCCCCCAAATGTGTCCTTGTGCACATTTGTAATACATCCTCCTAATAAGCCCCATACCAGGACAATCCAACTGATATTATTTTCATCACTAATAATTACTTTATATTTTCAGGAGTTTTAATAAATGGAATACTATGTCTCCTTTTTTGGTCTGGCTTCTTTCCCTCAGTGTAATTATTTTGAGACTCATCCACATTGCATATAAGAATACTCTATCCTTTTTATTACTGAATAATCTTAATGTATGCAGTACTACAATTGCTTATCCATCGAGCTGTTGATGGACATTAGGAGTGCTTTCAGATTTTGGCTATTACAGATAAAGCTGTGTGAACACTCATATACAAGTCTTCATGTGACATATGCTTTCATTTCTTTGGTGAAAATACCCAGGAATGAAATGGCTAGATCATTTGGTAGATATATGTTTAACTTTATATGAAACAGACATATTGTTTTCCAAACTGGCTATATCACTCCATATCCCCATCCACCATCCTCTCCCCAAGTAATGGATGATAATTCCAGTTTCTCCCCATCCTTACCAGCACATGGTAGGGTCATTTCTTTTATATGAACCATTCTAACAGATGTGAAGTGACATCTCATTGTGATTTTAATTTACACTTTCCAAATGACTAATGTTGAACATCTTTTCATGTGTTATTTGCTCTTTGGTGAAGTATCTGTTCAAATCTTTTAACTGTTTTTACTGGATTGTTTGTTTTCTTATTATTAGCTTTTAAGAGCACATTCTATACTGGATGTAAGTCCTTTATCAAATATTTGCTCTTCAGGTATTTTCAACCAGTAATTGTTTAGGTTTTTATTCACATGGTGTCTTTCAAAGAAGTGTTTTTATTATTTATGAAGTCAATTCATCATTTTTTTAAAAAATAGACTATGCTCTTGGTGTTGTTACCAACAACAACCAAGATTTAATAGATTTAAATCTATTACCAAATCTCTGTTACCAAAGATTTAATAGAAATCTTTGCCTAACATAAGCTCACAGATATTTTCTCCTATTTTTTCATATAGAAGTTTTATCATTTTAGACTTTACATTTAGATCTACTATCTGCTTTGAGTTAGTTTTTGCATCTGGATCAAAGTTCACCATTTTTGCATTCAGAAATCCAATTGCTCCAGCACTAGTTCTTTGAAAGACTCTTTTCTCCACTGAATTGCCTCTGCACTTTTGTCAAAAAGTACTTGTCCTACATGTGCGCCAGTCTATTTCTGGACTCTGTTTTGTCGCATTGGTGAACTTTTTTTTACTAATTTTGTGGCAATATCACACTGTTTTGATTACCATGGCTTTATAATGTCTTAAAATAAGTTTGTGTTAGCCCTCTAACGTTGCTCTTCTTTTTCAGTGGTATTTTGGCAAATCTAGATCTTTTATATTTCCATAGGAATTTTTAGTACCAGCTCGTAAATTTTTACAAGCAAGCAAGCCTGTCAGGATTTTGATTAGGATTATATTAAATCTATAGATCGATTTGGGGAGAATTGACTCCATAACAGTATTGAACCTTCTGATCCATGAACAAGGTACACCTCTCCATTTATTTGGGGCTTTTAAAATTTCATTCAACAATATTTCCTAATTTTCAATGTACAGATTTTTCATATCTTTTCAGATTTATCAGTAAGTAGTTAATATTTTTTATGTTATTACAGTGTTATTTTTTAAATTTTTACTATTTTATTGTGCATTGCTAGTATATAGAAACAATGTGATTTCTTAATATTACAACCTATAAATTGCTTAACTCAAATACTAGTACTAGCACCTTTTTTTTTATTATTCCATTTGTACCTAGGCAGACAATAAACCATTTTGTTTCTTCTTCCTTTCCAATCTGGATGCACTGGCTTGAAGAAGCCTTCATGACAAGATTGAAAAGAAGATATGGGATTGGACTCCTTGTCTTTTTTCATGATCTTAAGCAGGAAAAAATTCAATTTTTCATTAACCAGTTTAGTTATTTTGTAGATGTTCTCTATCGGGTTGAGGAAAGTCCTCTTTTGCTGAAAGTTTGTCAGCAACTGATGTTAAATTTTGTCCAAAAGTTTTTGCATTGATTTAAATGATCATCTGGCTTTTCCTTTTTAGTTTATTGGTATAGTAAATTTTACTAATAGATTTTCAAATGTTAAACCAACACCACATTCTTGAGGTAAAACTCACTTGGCCATGATGTATCATCCTTTTAATATATTATCAGACTTGATTTGCTAAGTTTCATTTAATTTTGTTCAAGTCCTTACATCTTGCTTCAGGAGAGATATTGGTCTATAGTTAGGAAATGTTCCCTCCTCTTCAGTTTTCTGGAAGTATTTGTATAGAAGGAGTATTATTTTTTCTTTGGTATATTTCTCCAGGGAAGCTACCTGGAAGTAGAGGGTATTTTGTAGGAAGATTTTTCATTACAAATTCAGTTTCTTTAATAGATACAGAGGTCTGCATATTATTCATTTCTTCTTGAGAGTGGTTTGGCAGTTAGTTCACTATCATGCTTTATGAGAATTTGAATGTAGGGAACCATAGATGAATAAAAAACAAAGGAATTTAGGCCAAAGTGACAGACTGTCCCGAAATGGCAAAATAAAATCCCCTAGATACAGATGTTTTCTGAACTTGAAAAGTTGGTGCCTACTGAGGGGATCTTAGGGGCTCTGCTGGCATCAGAGTTGGAAGGATTTGAGGGGCCCCTTGCCACAGGACCCTATTCTATTACTTAGGAACCCTGCACCCATCAGCAGACAGGCCTTCAAGATGCATCTAAATTATTGGGAATTCTCATCTGGCATGCAGGCCACAAAGATCTTGTGAGAATAGACACCATATCAAGTTGTTGAGTCTTTTTGAGAATGTCAGGTCTCTCCCCGCTTTACACAAACCCTCTTTTTCTGAGGAATCAATGTCCTTGAGTTTGCCACTTTCCTGCTAAGTTTTCCTTCCAAGACAAGGCCTCTGATTGTTGATGAGTAATACAGGTAGAGAGATGCCCCAAATAAGACAAGTAATGTTTTTTTTGCCTCTGGCCCTAAGGTACCCTGCTTTCATGACACCAAGATGAAGTGGAGTGGGCAGTACGAATGAGAGGTGTGTGTGTGTGTGTGTGTGTGTGTGTGTGTGTGTGTGTGTGTAAACGCGCGCGTGCATGAGCATGTGAGAGGTCGGAGGTATGCTTGTGTGTGTACACATGTGCATGGGTGTGTTGGATTTGTGCGTGAGATGGTTCTCTTATAATTCAAAGAGTTAACAAATAGCCAATGGCTTCAGCCTGTCTCTAGACGTGAGGTTCCTTGGTCGGAGGTTCTCATAAGGGAGGGAGGCTTCCTGGCCAAAGCTTCTCTTGGACTCTGGTTCCATCTATAACCTTGAGCTTCACAATGGCCAAAATTGTCATTGTTTGAAGGAAAAATTTTATAATGGGTTTCTGAAATGGTTACAACCAGCTTTTTATTATTAAAGAAACCAAAGCCAACAGTTTCCCTTTATAATGTGTGTGGAGAAGAAAAACTTTTAAAAACAGCTTCTCACTATGCTATCGTTTCAAAATGAGGTCCATTCTGTGCTGGTCCCCACCCTGAGGAGAATTGGAAGAATCTCAGCAGGGTGGTGTCTTTCCCCTGCAGCTCTGCCCTGCAGGGTCACGGGTCACCCTCATCACCCTGGGCTCTGCCACAGCTCACAAGGAGTGAATGTCCCACTGGGCTCTCTTTAAAAGACAAAAGCCATAGACCTGGAGCCAGGGCTTGAAATGGGAAGCTAATGTAATCCTTGGAAGAGACTGGGGATTGCCAGCTGGGTTTTCAGACACTTTTCCTGTCTTGCAACACACATTCCTAGTTAGGCCAGAATCACTGTCCTCTAAATTCTCTGAAAGTGCCTCTTCCCATGGGCAGAAAGAGAAGACAGCATGTGCACTGAGGTTTCTCTCTGTTTGTCATGAGTCACCAACAGTGAATATTGATCCTAAGTGCCCTGTCAGCTTGATGTGCAACTAGTCTCACACAAGAATCAGACCAACATTAACAAAAATACATAGGTGAAGATTTCAAAGCTAGAGTCCCTTACAGAACTATGTCCAAAATGTTCTTTCTCTCCATGCCGCCCCCCTCCACCCACAAATAAATAACACCTCAAATGAAGGATAAATTCAGTAGGGATTGAAAATGGAAGGCTCTTTCTCTCACCATTCGGATGCTCCCTTCCTCATTTCTATGTGAATCAAGGGTCTTCATCTCACTCATCATTACATTTCGTGCACACACAGTAGAGACTAGGCACAGGTCAAATATACAGTAATTATTTTTTTCTGTTTTACATTTTGAGACAACTCAAACACAGTGAATAATAGATTAATTGAAGTCACTACATTCATGATGGAAGAGAAACATGCTAGAAAAAATCCTCTTATTTTCTCCCCCAAGCATTTGCTTGGGTACCAGAATTTCTCCACATAGCACCAGCTTCAACACTTTCATGTTGGCCTCCTTCCTGTGCCATAGTCTCCTCTTTTGTAAAGTAGAAATTTCCTCTCCCCTGTAAATGTGGAGAGAAGCATGAAAAACAGACATGTGACAATGCTGGATTCACTCGGCATAAGCTTGGCAGAGAGGAAGATCCTAAGGAGAATCTTTGGGCTTTCCCATTCCCATCCCACCACTCCTGTCTTTGTGAAGCTGCACTTTGGCTTCTCTCTGGGCTCCTGCATCCTTTATCCTTGCTCCCTTTCTTCCTTCTCTCCCTCCCTCCCTTCCTTCCCTCCTGGCTTTCTTTCCCCATCCATCTGATAGACAACAGCTTTACTGTGCTAATAATTCCTAGCTCCACCATGCCAAAGTCATGCACCAAGCTCCCTATAGAGTCCCTCTTCCCTCCCCTTGTTACATGACATTCAAACTTTTCAACTTGGCATTTGAGTCCTTCTACTATGTGGTTTCAGTGACAGAGCAGATGAGGAAGTCACTTATAAAGGGGCAGGGGGGTGGACAGTAGCCTGTAGAAGAAAAGTTCCATAAGAGTTAGGTGGCAAATCACAGCATGTCAAATCACAGCATGTTCTACTTTACCCCGTGCTGCCTGGGCATCAGTGATCCTAGCTTCCCCCATTTTTGACTGCCTGGCCCTTCAAGGCTCATGAGATTTTCCCCAAAATCCCTGGACTAAATCTCTCTTTACTCATGCCTTCCTACCTCATGGAAGTCCTACCAGCATTCAAGCTGCCTCCTTTGTGCAGGTTTTCCTGACCCTCCTCCTTGTAGATCTGGGCTTCCCCCCCCCCCCCCCCCCCCCCCCCCCCCCCCCCCCCCCGAGCCACAGTGTTCTTTTTGTTCCAATTCAAGCCACATGGTGTCAACCATCTCTGGGATGTGGGACTAGAAAGGATTAAGACCCAGAGGAGCAGACAGTGAAGCTGCAGAGATAGGTAGTGCTGTGGGACTGGCTGAAGGGTGATGTTCTTTACAGCTCTGACCACTACATCGTTTCCCCTCTTACCTACTGTCATACAGACGGCAATTGGAATGGCTGATGAATCCACATGGGCATGGGATAAATGCAGTGTATTTCATAGTAGCCAAAACTATTTGAAGAATTGCTTTTGTGAAGCTTCCAACTAGTACCAAGGGCATCAGATCTGCCCTCACAGACCATGGAGAGGTAGTATACTGCTCAGGGCAACTCTGAGCCAGGCTGCCCAGGCTCAACCCCGAGTTGTCCCCACAAGTAGCTGGTGATCTGGGCAGGGTGCCTACCCTTCCCATGCCTCCATCTGTTCATCCATAAAATTACAATAATGTGTACCCCATTGGTTTGTTGTGAGAATGAAGTAATTATGTAAATACTCTGAGTAGTAACTACTACAAAGGAAGCACTCTCCAAGTACCAATGACCACTCTGTAGTAGATCAGATCCAGAGCCACTACTGTCCAACAGAGAGAGCCACACTGATCCCTTTGAATCCTAATCTGAGAATTTTCCTCATGTTCTAGGAAATTTGATCAAACGCAAGTGCAGCCACATTGAGCAACAGAGCCCCCTATAAATAATTTTGCTTTGACTTTCTGCAAAACACATTCTGCAGTGCCAACCAAGTTCACAAAAACAATTGCTTGAGGAGTCTGTTTTCCTAACTTCTAAATAATAGCTCTGCATTGCCTTGAGGAATGTTATTTACATTTGCAAATTTAAGGTTTGTAAAAGAATTTGCCATAATAGAATTTGAAAACTCAGCAAGTTTTAGTTTTGTGACCGGGTTTTTCAAGTCTTGCATTTCCTTCACTTTCATACAAAGCTAACTCTCATATCCCAAATGTTGCAACCAACTCTCAGTGCAGAACCAAACTTTATAATAGTTAGACCTTTGTTTAAAATCTAGCTCTGCCCTTGGGGAAATCACATGCATTCTCTGCATCTTGGTGCCTTCAACTCAAGTGGGAAAAATGGAACTCTTTATGATTTTTATGAATCCTAACACAGAAAATGTACATGCTATACTTGTTTTTAGATAAAAGGCTCAACAAATAATAGTAAATACTGGTTTGGGGACTGATGTTTGCTATGTGCTACACAATTTACTTATGTCCATAGGTTTTTCCTCAAGAGATTCTGAACTTCTCAGTACAAGAACCTGAAGAAACAGAAATTTAGGCAGATGGCCAGGTGGAGAATGACGGAGGGTTTAAAATAGGCAGAAGAAGTAGACACTATACAAAGAGAGGAACAAAAGGCATCAAATTCAATGGAATAGAATACTGAGACAAAAACTAAGAAAGTCTCTTAGAATTGTTACACATGATTTTAGCAACATCGTGTTGGCCTAAAGGCAAACTGGCCTAAAGTAAGTTGGCTGACGTTCATATTGGAAACCCCAAGATGATGTGGTTTAAGGACACCTGAGTCAAATGCAAACATGGAACTCCTGGGTTACTTTGGACATGTCCTGGTGGGTAGTTTTATAAACTTTGATTTACCTTGGAGCAGAAACTCTAATGTCCACCGGTATGATTAGATTTTAGCTTGTTGTTCCTACTCTGTAGAACTTTAAGTAGTAAAAAAAAATGGAACAGATAATGCCCAACAGTAGATTATCTGGAACAGTTTCTCAGACATGTATTAACAACTTATATGATGGAATTTATATAGAAAAGATATTTAAGGACATATTCCAACTTTGGGCTGAGTGGTTGTTCAAAGGCAAATGGGGCTGTGGAGGGTTTTGTTGTTCTTCTTTGGCGTTTCTGTATTTGTAAATTTTTTAATGAACTTGATTTCCTTTCATAATAGAAAGAAAGACTAAAGGTAAGAGAAAAAGATCTGGGACATTTGGAGGTGTTGAAAGAATATTTTCTGGAAAGAATATTTTAATTCATTTTAAGCTAGTGTGATATGGGCTTGTAGGGGAAAATTCTAGAATTCGGGGCCAGGGAATTGAGGGGAATGACCTAAAGAATAAGGAGAGGTGGACAATGTGTGGGTCTGGAAAAGACATGCCAGGACCTCTGATAAGCTCATATCTCCCTCCATCCCTTCATCTTCCATCCTGTGGTAAAAATCACTATCACTGCTGAATATTCAAAGATTAGGCTTTACATTATAATGCAATCTTCTGTGCATGCCTTTTCACCTGAATGGGGAAAATGTCTGCAAGTACCCCAGAGGGATGCTTACTTCTCTTTCTGTGCCTGCCCAGTGCAAAGATAAGGGAAAGACACTTTGCAGTGTTTGTAGTTTTGTTGTTGTTGTCATCAGTTTGCCAGGAATAGCACACAGCTAGTAGTTCCCCCCATAAGAACCTTCCACAGGGAAGCACACAAACAAGGATCTGAAGCTATGCAAATGTCACCCAATGAAGCGAGAGGCAGGAGAATTGGTTGCTGTGTGTACATTTAGTACACGATGCGTGGCTTAGAGCCCTCATGGCAAAACTACCATGTATGATGTATAAACAAAGACATCACACTCTCAATTTGTTGCTTGCTACATTATGTTTTTTCCACTCAGCTGAAATGTGGTAATTAGTCACTGGTTTTGGTTTAGATTACTGCATTTTTCTTTTCTTTTCTTTTTTTTTAAGTGTGAGACTCAAGCTCTTAAAGACAAATGAAGACATTCCTTCTGTCGAATGCGTACAAGAGTTATAGCTTCTTGATTAAATTCATTTATTTTTTAATTCCACATGACTCTGAACTTTTCAATGGGGCAATGCTATAATTTTCGAATTACCAAATTGCAAACTGTCGCTGAATGAAGCATGTTTTTGAACTTGTAGCTCAGATGGATTTGGCAATATTGGTATTTTGCTGTCTCAAGTTTCCGAGCCCTTTGGCTAAGGCATCTGTGCCCTCCATGTGTTCCTCGTTAGAACACTGTCTTTCATTTAGGGAGAAGTTTCAGTGCCTTTGGATGGAACTAAGAAATGCTTTTTCTCCGGCAGCACAAGTGTACCTTGCCAGAGCCATCCAAGAAAGGCAAGGAGGGTCAGGCTGCCTGAAAGACTGGCAAAGTCCACTTCATGGGATAGGACATCTGGAGTTTGACAAGACACTCATTCAAATGACTCAATCGGACAAACTTTTGGAAATAGAACCAATTGTGCTACAAGCATCAGTTACATGCCATGGCACATGAGTCATTAGAGACCACTCGCTCGTAGAGGAAATTTTGGAACCCAGAGATTCCTGAAAATTTGAAAAAAAAAAAAAAAAAAAAAAAAGCCTGCTTCTCTTAGCTCACTGGAATCACTGTTGTGGTGCCAGCCAAGTATCATTGGGACTTAAGTACATATCGTCCGATTGGTTAATAGGTTCATAACAGCAGTTCTGAAATTGGACTACGTCAGACTCATCAGGCAGACTCGAATTACTGAGATTCATGGTCTCCCTAGCTCTGTGCTACCAGGTATCTGTGCATCACACTGGGTTGTAAAGATCTTGCGTTACCATGGGAGCTATGCAGACAGAGTCAAGGTCACTGAACCTCAACTAGAACACAAGAACATGGTGAAGAAAAGGAAATAGTAGTGTGCCAGAAATGCCACAACAATATGCCATAGTCTTAGTGGCTTAAATGATAGAAATTTATCTCTCTCAGCTCGGGAGGCTTGAAGTCTGAGATCAGGGTATCGGCAGGGTTGGTTTCTTCTGAGGCCTCTCTCTTAAGCCTGCAGCTGGCCACCTGCTCACTGTGTGTGTCATCTTTCCATGTCCATCTTTCCTGATCTCTTCTTATAAGAACACATCATATAGATTAGAGCCCACCTAATGGGCCCACCTAATACACTCACATTCTCAAGTACTGGGAATAACTTCACCCTATGAATTGGGAGGAGACTCAATTCAGCCCGTAACAAAGAGCAGAGAGGAATTTGCACCTCTTGCTTTTCCTTGCGTACCTCCTCCATGATGGAGAAAGGGCTAGGATTCCTAGCTTCGTGTCCCAATGCTAAGTATCATATTTGGATATAATACCAGAGAGCCATTGATATCAATAAGGCAACAATTCAAACATCTTTAGCCTTCACCTACTCAGTAATTGCTATATCCCTTATTTCTATCTCCATATCTCAGTGTAGTGGCTGGAAATTCCAGGAAGATAGTAAATGATAATCACAGGCACCACTTCCTTGCATCTGATTTTAAAAGCAACACCTCTTAAGTCTGACATCATGAATGATGTCCACCGTTGAATCTCATTAGATATTCCTTGTCATGCTCATTGCTGATTTACCGACAGTTTTCATGAAGACTCCATGTTGAAATTTATCAAATGACCTTTGATAATTTTAAAAATGAGGTTGTATCATTTCCCCTTTGGCCAATATATTTCGGGTAGTCTCCAAATGGGTTTATTTTCAACAGAGCAGCAATGCATTCTGAAGAAAACAAACATAGGATACTAGTCTTGAAATATGTTGTTGGATCCTATTTGCTTGTTTTCGGTATAGAATTTTTGCTTTGCTATTCATAACTCACCTAAACCTAAAGTTTTCCTCTTTGCTTTAGTATTTTCAGATTTAGTTGCTACCGGGGTACTCACATGAAAAGTGACTTGGGAAAACTTCTCACATTTCTATATTCTCCAGAACAGGTTACACAATGTATAAAGATTATCTCAATGTTGCAAGTTTGAAAAAAATTATCCATACTACCCCACCACAGAACCATTCTGCCACAGTCTATTTCTGTGACTGTTCAAGCTCTACGTTCTTCTGGTAATCTTGGTAATTTCTCTTTTCCTGGGAAATAATTAATTTCATAGGCATTTTTAAACTTGTTAATGTGGTTTTTTCTGAGTGTTTTCTTGTAAAATGTGAAGTTTATGTCTGTGGTTAGATACTCCTCATTTTTAGCTTTTCATCTTTTACTGTATTTTCCCCTTTATTTACACTTGTCAAGCATATCTGTTTAATTGTGGTTGAGTTTCCCTCCTTACCCCGCCCCAAAAGTGTCAGCTCTTTCATCCATCTAAGTGGTTATAAAGTTCTTCTAGGGCCTGAATGGGGAAAGAATTCACAGCATGCATCAGGAGAGAAGAAAACAACTGAACATTTCTCTGGCTGAAGGCTCAGTGAGCTCAACTTTGTGAGGCTTCATGGGGTGAAGACATTGACAATCTCTACAGATTATTGCGACAACATTGTTTAAGTCTCACAGAATCCAAAACCTCAAAGAAGTCTGTCACTCTGAATATGGGACACATTAGGATAAAGTCATAAATTGGTGCTAACGCCATGTTCATGCTCGTTCTGGACAATTAAGGACCTTTTCTATACTGTTATTGTCCTCATTTGATGGAAATAAGCAGAGGAAATGAAAAACAACCCTCTCCCCCGCCACACACACACACACACACACACACACACACACAGGCACACCGACTGTCAGAGCCATTCTGGGCAGTAATCAAAGGAGAGAGAGGAAAAATCACTGAGGTCAATCTTTAGGGACATGGCTTTCAACTCATAATGAAAAGAAAAAGGTGAAAAACATTGAAGAATAATATAATAATAATAGCTTCAATACTGAGGAATTATTATCCAGGGTGTCAGCCAGACTCCTATAATGGGGAAAGACTTGAAAATTAAAATGCACTGCTTTTATTGAGCAAACCCTCTGACCTAGATGTTCTGGGAATCCAGTTGGCCTAATACTCATCTGCAGCACATGATCTTCTGACAGACCAGATCGAACTCCCCTCTGAACCAGGCACTCTGTTGGCAGCTGAGGGTGTCAACATGCACAGAACACAAACTCACAATATTTACTTCTCTTCACTGTGCTTCATCTGCCTTGAGGGGCACACTGATCCCTCAGTGTCGGTCCTCGTTTCAATATATGTTGTCTACACTCAGCATCTTTAACCCATGCCTCTGTGGTTAGCACTTGTCTTGCTCATATTCCCAGAGAATATGCCTGCTGTCTCATCTCAGCTGTTCCACAACATGCCCTTGACTTATTAATCAAATCTGCTCATCACCAAACCAAAAGAGGACTCTTGGTCACATCATCTTGATTCCCCTCCATACATGATAATCCCTCTAATCCTTAGTTTTCTCATCTCTCTTGGAAGTTTGGAATATATTATACATGGGTTAGTAATTTGTTAGAACAGAATATGGCAAGAACAAAATGAGTGGCTCCCTTCAGTTGATGGAATCTTATCAGATAAGACTCAGGATAAGGACAACATGCTCATTCAATAACGGAGCCCTGGTAAGATCTCATTCTGTCACATATAGGCAGTGTGGTTTAACGACTCAGGGGTACAGAGAATGGAGAAGCACGGTGATGGAGATTCTGATCATGGAAGTGTTTTTAATGATGTCCAGTAATACAGATTTGTGAATTATTATTTTCAAACTGAATTCTTTTCAAATTGAATTATTATTTTCGAATTGGATTTCAAACTATGTCTAGTGACACAGATTTGTGAATTATTGTTTTCAAATTGGATTTGTGAGAGTACAAATGTGGACATGTTGCCTCTTCCCTGGCATGTATGTTATCCACGACACAGTTTGGACTATGGCTCATTTCCTATCTGTGAGCCTGGCCCAATGTAGACCTGACACAGGGAAGGAGTACTTCAAGCATGTAAGCATCTATGAATGAAAGAAATGCTGACCTCAGTCTGTGATACCTCTGAAGCATTTTACCTTTAAACTCAGAAATTTGAGGAAATGAAGTGACTTGAAATCTGTAAAATGAGAGTAACCACACCCAACTCACAGTTATTGAGAAGACCAGGAGAGAAAAATGATTGTGATGGCATGTTCAGAATTGTTTGTAAATTGCTAAGACAATGTGAGGGATATTTGTTACCTTGTTTGCAGGAAAACATCCTAAAAATAGATTGGGGTTTCTAACCCCCAACTGATACGAACACAGAACAACTCTCTGCTATCTCTGGGCTATAAATCTTTGAACTTCAGGCCTAAGTGAAATTCCTTTTCTCACATTTTTTAATGAAATCAAAATAAACACAATTACTGAACAGAAGCCAAAGATCACAGGAGGTTAGAAGTGGGGGTGAGGATATAGTCAATACTGTTTGTTTGCATTCTGGCACTGTTTTCTTGGTGAATATTTCACTAATGGGGGGTAGGCTATGAGGGGGGACGGATGGCCTTCACTGCTCCTGGTAGTTGTCTACTGCTGATTTACCCTGAGCTGTAGTAGCTGTGTGATGCCCAGGAAACTGCAGAGTTGCCTTATGAGGACACAGTCTAGTAGAACGTGAGAGATTGAAACCAGAAGATACTAAAATCCCCCCAAGTAAGAGCTTTTTCCATAGATTTGACATTTGCTCTCAAAATCATATCTAGGAATACATAAATATGCATATACCTTTCCATATTGTGTCCCTGCAGCCATCCTCCAAAGACCTTAAAACTCACTTTTTTTCTTTAACCCACATGAGGGTAAATATAAGAATTAGCAGTTTATTCTAATGGAGGATCTATTCTTTAAGTAAAGACTGGAGTTATAATTAATACTCTGGTTAGTGATTAAATTGGCTATTGCTTCCCCATCATGGAGCTAAAGGTATTTGGTAAATGCTATATCCATATCATTGCATTTTCCACAGAATAATCATGGCTGCTAAAAACTGAAAACAGCAAGATATCTGAGAAGCACAGAAAATTAGTAATTATCTAGATTCTATTTCAGTAAATCTCACTTTATTGGAGAAACTGTCTTGTTAAACAAGTAATTTTTGCTGGTATAAATCCCCATTCCCTCTCATTAAGCCATATTATGCATTCAGGATACATATAGGAGAAGTCTTGGCTTCTCCCAGAGGTTGCGGTCAATATCTAATTCATTTGCAATTAGGTATAGTGAGTGCCCCAGACAGCAGAGAACTCCAAAATAAGGCTAACAAACCCGGTTTGTGATTCTCTAATGCAAGTATGCTTGTGTTTTGTTTATACTCGGATCAATGCTCAGGGCTTTGAAATATTAACTCTCTTAAAATCTCTTGGGGATGATGCTATTCTAAAAGAAAAACAGAATGAGTTCAGCTAATATTTGTCAACAGAATTGCAAATATTAAGCTGCTGCCATCTTGCAAGTTGCTAGTCCTCTGTCCCAAACACAGTCACCAACAGCAGCCAAAGGGTGGAGCTTGACTCATTGTTTCCAGTGAGACCAGGGTGGTCTTTCAATCTCAAAGGAGGCACAGGCACCTTCTGCTTCCCTATGTCTTCCTTAGATTTACCTTTGGGAACATGTGAATGTGGAGGAGTCCTTCAAATGCATCTGATGTTTATATTAGCCTGTGAACTGTAGGAAAGATTCCTATAACTTCCCGGGTTACCCTGTCCAAATAAGTGCAGCAGAGTAAGGAAGATATTGTATCCTGATCATACCACTAAATCTTTTTCTTTTGTGCCTCACCAAGAGAACCGTTTCAGGACAACTGTTGACTTAAATGGGTGTTGGAAAAATATGACCAATGTCCTTAGGCTGATTTGTCCACTTCAGTCACACTGGAAGTGGCACAACCACGGAAGATGAGGAGGAGTCAAGGTCACTAGGAGCCCAAGCTTGCCATAGTGGGTCAGGTTGACATTTACGGGCCATATATCTAATTCAGGATGCATGACTTGCTAATGGGGAGTTCTGGACTTCTCCAGCCTCCTGTATGGGCTTTGTTCACAAAGAGAAATGATAACACAGAAATATACATAAGAAGCCAGCTTCTAGAAGGAGCTCTAAAATTCTTTTTTTTTTTTTCTAGTTTAAAAGGCCTTAGAGCCAACAGAGGGTTTAAATCATGCATACTGAGCACTGAGCTTCTGTGCAAGGAAGAATAAATAAATGAAAGATGCCATGAAGGAGAATGCTTGGCTGGCCACTGAGAAGTACATACATTTGAATCTGTTTCCCTCGAGCAATGCATTCAGGTGAGACTGCCCTTTCTTAATTAGTAACAGAACTGCTCTTTTTGAGAAATGAGTTCACTATGGCACAAGTGAGACCTACAACTAACTTGTTGCATTTTTAGATGCCCCACACAGAACATTGCTACTTAACACATAGAGGCAAAAAGGTTACCAGAGAGTAACTATGGGAGCAGTTGGTAGAAGCAACATTTGGGAGGGCAAAAAAATCATGTAGAGGAAAGGTGGCTAACTAGTTCTATCTTGCCCAACACAGTGCCCAATGTTTAACAAAATAGGATTTTGCAATTAATTACCAATAGTTGCAAACCAAAAAGCTTCACATAAAATTCCAAACCCCTGCCATCTCTTGGAAGAAGGCTTAGCTTTCATTCAGGTGTGGCACCTGTTAGAGATGCACCAATCCCTTAGTGAGCCCATGCCCACTAGCTTCCTACCTATAGGCACTGGAGTCTTAAACCCCATTCCTGTTGATCATTACTTATCCACCCCTGTTACATACTTGCCTTAGAACTATGCTCACATCATGCATATCAAATGAATAAAAGAATCCTCTAGGAGAGTATCAGAAACGTGCAAAGATATGTGCTCGGACTAACACCTTCCATGAGTCTGAGAGTCGTGCCTGATTTCTAATCACATATGCTTTGCATTAAAATGACCTGTTTACATAAATACATGTCCCTCAAGATTCTGAACCACCCCTAAGCAGGCATCACTTACCCGGCCCCCACACAGAACAATGACTCTTATGTGTAAGTCGTTGTCAGTGGTGTTTTTAAAGATTGATGACACTGCTCTATCCTTAACTCTTAGCTTTAACTTTTTAAAGAAACGTGTAGAAATTCATTCAATCATAATGTTTGGAAAAGTCATAACAAGCTGAGAGCTGGTTTAGAATTATTTAAGCTATATTCCCCAGTCTCTCCCTACAGAAAGGACTAAACCTCACAGCCCTAAAGGTGTTTGGAAACTCTGGTAATTTGAAATGTCACTTTGTGCATAATCCATTTTATTTAGGGAATAAAAAAGCTAAGTCTGGTTAAACTCTTGAAAATTATACCAGCACCAAGAACAAATCAGTTTTCTCAGATAGTAATCTCACATCATTAACTTATTAAAGGTTTTTAGCTTAAGCTAGTTTGTAATTACTAAATGTTATGCAATAAAATTCTGGAAATTTTTTACCTTACCTTATCTTACTTTTTAAAAAAACAATCATTGTCAGTGTTTGAAAAGAAGAAGAAATATGGACTCTGCTCCATAATAAATGGGTCTACTCTGGGGCACAACACCCCCCCCCCCACCATGATCTCATTAATCATTAATCACTGAGGCTTCACTGGGTAGACTGTCAGAAGCAAGGCAGTAATGAAATTCAATCCCCATTTCACAGATGAGGCCAAGGCAGCAAGAGTTAAGTGATTTTTGAAGACGGTACAGCAAGGGGGTGGAGGAACAGAGCTAGACTAATGCCTGAGCTATCCTGGAGGCTCCGTGAAGCCCCTCATGAAGAAGTGGGGAGTAAGGAGCCTGCAAGAGGGCCTAGTGAGGGGGCCCTTGACTCAGGGTGGGGTTACAGTAGGAACCCCACAGGCCTGCTTTCAAAACATCTCCCAGTTCATGGACTGTGACTTTGGCTAAGGAGCTTCTCTGAGTCCCATTTACTCCCCTTTCAGAGAGTTATAAGGATAATCACAATTAGGTTTGCAGGGAAACTCGCTTAAAATTCACATATGAAGAATCTCTGGCACATTATGGACATTCAGTAACATCTCCCTTTGATGCTGCAACTCACCCACAGATAAAAACTATTCTTTCTTCCCATTCCTGGACTGAGAAACCCTGTGTCCACCCTGTCACCCATCAAGAGGACTGGGGAGGATGGATAGAGCCAGCCTAGGCTCTCCACAGTCCTGTAATATTTCACCTGTATCTTGTTAATCTATGCCATTAGCACCCATTTATGATGCGGAGGAATTGCTAGGATTATAAACATCATCTCCTCCAACCCCTCACACGTGTACTCTGGGCCTCCACATATTTATAAGTATTTACTTCCTTTCTAAAGAGGCCTCTCTATATAGCGCATAAATAGTGTAAACACCCTTCTGCTTCTCCTTTATGTAACATTACCTTGCAAAGAACATCACCATTTGTCCCAAACTGAACATGAATTTCCTTTCAAAATTATTCATAGAGATGGATTAATCATTGTGAATCTATGATGTATGGTGTAGGCTAAAAAGGGAGATGGTGAGAGGATCCCTGGGTGGCTCAGTGGTTTAGTGCCTGCCTTCGGCCCAGGGTGTGATCCTGGAGTCCCAGGATCGAGTCCCGGGATCGAGTTCCGCATCCGGCTCCCTGCATGGAGCCTGCTTCTCCCTCTGCCTGTGTCTCTGCCTTTCTCTCTCTGTCTCTCTCATGAATAAATAAAATCTTTAAAAAAAAGGCGGGGGGGAGATGGTGAAATAGTAAATAGTGAATAGACAGTGAAACATTCTTTTTTTTCTTTTTTCTTTTTTTTTAAAGATTTTATTTATTTATTCATGAGAGATACAGAGAGAGAGAGGCAGAGACACAGGCAGAGGGAGAAGCAGGCTCCATGCAGGGAGCCCGATGTGGGACTCGATCCCAGGTCTCCAGGATCATGCCTTGGGCTGAAGGCAGTGCTAAACCACTGAGCCACCCGGGCTTCCCTGAGAGAGAAACATTCTAAAACCCACAGGGCCAGGAAGATTAGAAAGCTTGAATGACCTGTGTCAGAGGACCAGGCATCCGTGTCCCCCAGCCAGACACACGGGAATCATCCATTGTCTCTCCTCCCTCTGCCGGCAGGCTCCGTGTCCTCCACACTACAGGTCCTCCAGCCTTTGCAGGGCTGTCTCCTTCCCTGAACCCCCCTTGGCTGCATGCCAGCCGTCAGCATCCATCCCATGTTTGAACTGTGGTAACGATCTTCTAGCTCATGTCCATGTTTCCATTTTTATCTACTTCCTGTCCGTCCTCCACACAGAGCCAGAATGTCCTCTAAAGCACAACTGTTACCCTGTGCTTGCTGTGCTTAAATTCCTTGGCGACTCCCCTGGGCCTGTGAGGAAGGACACACAATGTTCTCCCGGAGTGGAGCCTGCCTCCCTCTGCGGCTCTCCCTCGCACTGCGGCCACTTTCCACCCCTCACACCCACATGACTGCCTCATTTCCCCTGAGCCTCACAAGTTGGTCCTGATTCAACGCCCCATCACTCTGCTCCACATCTCCCCATCAGGCTTCTAAAGTGGCCACCTCCCTAGGCCAGTTCTCTCTTTCTTTGAGCCTCTCTGGGGCCTGGGCCCACGGGGCCCTCCTCAGCAACTAGCTCTCTAAATGCTCATCCCCTTCCCATGCCTGCTGGTCTAGACCATTCTGTGGCTTGACCTCCATGGCTCTTGATGTGTTGTCATTTTTCTTTACCCCTTGGGACTCCATATCCAATGTTAACTGAAGATGCAATATGCGTGGAAATTTCTGGGACTTTGATATGGCCTCCCACATCCTCTGTGTCTTCCCTACTTTTATAACTCCTGTTAGATGGACACTGGCTCTCCTTATTCTCTCTACTTCCAAAATTATGGGGTATGTTTTCTCTCTCCAGACAGGTTGCTCAGTTCCATCACCCAGGGATTCACTCCTTCTTCAGGTCAATCTAACTTGCTGGTATGTTATCTTCTTGTTTATCTCAATTACTGCATTGTTATTTCGGGAAATTCATTTGCTCAACTTTGCCTTGCTAGTTTTGTTTTTCCCCAGAATCCATTGTTTCCTTTGAGATTCTGGTCCTTTTTCATCTCTTGAATACATTAAAAGAGGCTTATTTTTAGCTTCTTGCAAACAGCTTGATTATCCCACATTGCTATGCATTATTTTCATGTTTGTTGTGTTTTCTAAACACTTCCCACAGTTGACAGCTGTCTTGTACAGTTCATCATTCCTGTTTTAAGGTGAGGAATTTATTTCTCTCTGGCACTTTGGGCACTCTGGACTGTGGGAAGGCCCAGACAGAGTGGCTTTGCCTGTGTTCCTATGGGGCACCTGTTTTGTGGGGGGGCTATAGTGATGCCAGGCTAGGACTGCCTGGGGCCCTCACCGGAACTATATGCTTGCAGCTGAGCCCCCACAGACGTTTCCTTGACCAGAGCCAACATTGAAGCTAGACCAGCCCTCATGAGTTTGATGATCTCAAGAGGAACCTCAACCACAGTCATCATGGAACTGCAGAAAGACAAGCTAACTTTCTTCGTCACAAGTCTTCAAGGGTACATGGAAGACATGGGACCACAAAGTGAGGTCATACGGAGAAACAGAGAGAAAAAAAAAACATGGGCCTGGGGTTCTGTCTTTATTGGGGGCAAGAGTAGGGGGCCTAGGGCTTTGCAGTTTCACTCTCTCTTGATGAATTTGAAACATAAGAGTGGGAACAGAAGTAGGGGAAGGCAGGCACCCTAGATTAGGGACTGGCTCTCTGTTTTGGCTCAGGGCCTGATCTCAGGGTCATGAAATTGAGTCCTGCATGGGGATCCACACTCAGCATGGAGTCTGCTTGAGATTCTTTCTCCGTCTCCCTCTGCCTCTCCTGCTTACACTCTCTCTTCTCTAAAATAAATAAATCTTACCAAAAAAAAAAAAAAAAGTACAGGAAGGGAAAAGCAGGATCACATAAGCAGTCAGTTATCTTGGTCACTCAGAGCTTTCCATAAGGGGACTTCATGGGCCTGGCTCCTCATCTAGCTGTGTAGCTGGCAGTGTGTTTTTTCCAGAAGGACATCTTTGAAATGAATGTCTCCATAGTCAGAAGTTTAATGTCGGGCACTCATTCTGTTACAATAAAAAAATCCCTGATTGCCAGGCCCTTATAGTACAACACCTTGTCGGTTCAGTGTCACACTCACTACTCAGGGGTTTTCATACCATATGGGGATGTACACCGGAACTCCATACCACCCCTTTGCATGGCATGGGCTTCCTGTTTTGATACCTTACAGGTTACTTTTCTTTCCTTTCTACTCAGAGCCCAGGTGAACAGTAGTCTTCCTTAATGCTTCCAACTTTGAAGCTTCCCTTTATAGAAGGACTTTCAGACTTCCAGTTCTTTTTAGGCCATCTCAGATCCAACCTCCAGCTTTCGACAAGCCTTCTACCCCTTCTCTTATTCTGGTGGGGTATCCTGTGCCCACCCCCAGCCACCTGGACATTCATCCAGATTTCCTCCTCTGCTGTCTGAAACATCTGATTGCAGGCTACTTTCCTGCCTTTGGGTTCCATTTCATTTCTGGCATGTGGAAATTTGCCTTTCTTTCTTCTTTCTTTTTTCTTTCTTTCTTTCTTTCTTTCTTTCTTTCTTTCTTTCTTTCTTCTTTCTTTTTCCTTCTTCTTTCTTTCTTCTTCTTTCTTCCTACTAAGGTCAGCTATATTTCCAACAAGGCTTTGTTTTGGTTACACTTATCTAGTATTTTTCTGCTTTTATAACTGGAAAGGTATCACACATTAGCCCTGTTCACTTGTTTTATGAACTGGGCTCTGTAGGCCTTGAATTAGAACATGTGGTTTATTCAGCATTCAGCAAGTGCCTCCAACATATGAGATACTTAGACTTTGCTAAATAAATAAAACCTGAGATGAATCTCACCTTCTCCATTTAGCAACTGGATCTTAGAAAAGCCATGAAATCCCGGTAGGCCTCAGTTTCTCCATTGTCAAACCAAATGAAAATAATCCCTCCTCCATTGTCTCACACAAAGAATGGGTTGTGAAAGTCAATGCAATAATATTAAGAAAGACCTTTAAACAGTCATAAGCTCTAGTCAAGTGAAAGACACTAAGGAAAAAATAATTCTATATTAAGTGATCATTCCTACATTCATTCACTTCTTTCTCACCAGGAAAGGGAGAGCTAGAGAGGACTGTTCCTCTGGTGTCAGCCAGTTCGTGTCAAACTCTTCAAGTGACATCAGCAAAGCAGGACAGATAGTTTGACGATGCTCCACACATTTTCCCTCAAACATAGACTCTTCTTCTGTGGTCTTGTATTTGAATATTTTGTGTATCAAAGTTTGAAGGGGTCTGCTGTTTGTCCTGTCTTTGTCCAGTACTGGGAGGATTGGGAATACAAAGGGCAGTGGCCCCCCTGGTGGAATGGCACTGAGCAGTAGCTCTCTCTCTCTCTGACTCACACTTTTTGTTTTCATTTATCTAATGGTCTAGTTGGCAAATACTTATTGAATGCCAGCCATGTAACTGTGATTATGAGAGGTGCATTTTCCCTTTCCTTTGGGCTTACAGGTACTTACTGTTGTAGAGGAAATACGAGTCTAATCATTTGAATCATTTGCTGTAGGAGTCTTTTTGCCCCTACCTTCACATGTTCTAGATTTAATCCAGTGCTTTTCACCATGGGGAACCAAAGTCCCCTCTGAAAGCCTGTCCATCTTTTCCCTTACCCCCACCCCCCACACACACACTCCATGCCTAGGCATGCTCTAGTCATCTCCTACAATGTTCTACAATATTGGTCCCTGGGATATCATTTTACCCATTGAGCAGATGCACATATCAAAGCACAGAAAAGGAAATGTCATGGGGACAGACACATTTCTATGTTTCAGTCAGAGCCAGAAATAGAACTGAGGCATCTGTGTCTCACCCTGTGGCCAATAGCATACACTGCTTTTGCATAGCATTACTGTTAGCTATGAAGCACAGAGGGCATAGTTCTTGGTTGACCGTGAACAATAAAGCGTTTCAAATTAGTGTGGGAGAAGGAACAACATGGAAATGACAAACGTACACTCATTCATTTAAATATCAGTTCTCAAGTATTTGGTATGCCTCACAATACACCTGGGCAGGGTATGCATAGATAAGAAGTGGGTGTTCCTAGAAAAGACCTCAGAAGACCTCAGAAAATGCAAGCAGTCCTTGAGGTGCCCTAAATGAAATTGAATTAGATGTGCACAGTTCAATGAGGAGTGAGCCAGAATCCATTTACTATTTTGCAACTGGCTTTTTTTAAACTATAAAAAATATCTTATATTGTTCCACATTAGAACATATCAAGGTGCTTATTATTCTCATTCTTCTTACAGCTGCAGAGTATCTCATAATATTCTTTAGCCAGTTCCATGCTAATGAATATTTAGCTTGTTTCCAAACATTTGCTAGTTATAAAAATTTTTAAAAGACCTCAGTGATATCCTTACACATTCATTATTTTACACATGTGCCAAATATACCCTTAGAAAGGGTTTTAAGAAGTGGATTTGTAAGTCAAATGACATGTGTATTTTACGTTTTGATGGATATTGCCAAATTATTCTCCATAAAGACTGTAGCTGATATTCTAGTTTTTAAACATTATGTATTTACTTCCTACTAAAAACAGTGATAGACTGTTATATTTTTTCCTTTTTTATTCTTTTTCCTAAGCATTTCTTTTAATTGTCTTATTTCCCTGGATAGGACCTCCTTAGCAATAGAAAATCTAACTGGCAAGAGGAGACCTCTTTCCCCATTTCCCTACTGAGTTAGTTTCCTTGTATTCTACTTTGCTGAGAGATCATGCTCTGTATCTTAAGTGAGTCTTGAACTTTGTCATATCTTTTTCTTGTATCTGTTAGGATAACTATATGTATTTTCTCTTATTTTGTTAATGTGCTGAATTACATGGGTGGATTATCAAATACAAACCAACATGCATTCCTGGGGGAAGCCATTCATGATCATAATGATTATCTTTTTAAAATATCATTTGAAAAAATAATTAAATATAGTTTGATTCATTTTGTCCAATTTTGCTAAAGATGTGTATTTCTGTCCTCAAGAGACATTATGGTTTCCTTTTTTTGTAATATCTTGATTTAGTTTTGGTGTCAATATCATATTGGCCTCAGTTTGGGGAGAATTCCCACATTCATTTCCGAAAAGAATTTGTGTAAGCTTGGTATTTTTTTTTCTTTTTAAATACTTGATAGAATTTATCAGTGAATCTATCTAGGCCTGGAAATGTCTTTGTGGATTTTTTTTTTCTAATGAATTCGATTCCTTTAATAGATCTAGAGGTATTTGGATTTCCTATTTTATTTGTCACTTTTACTAAGTTGTATTTTTTATAGAATTTGTCCATGTCATCCAAGTTGTCAAATTTAATAACATAATATTACCCATTAGGTTCTCTTACTACTCTTTTGATGGTTTTTAGGATCTGGAGTAATAATTTCTTTATTGTTTCTGTTATTGGCAATTTGCATTTTCTCTCTCTCTCTCTCTTTTTTTTTTTTTATAAATCAGTCTTGCCAGAGATTTACCAGTTTATTAATCTTGTCAAAGGACTAACTTTGGGCTTTGTTAATTTTCTCTTTTATGTATCTATTGCTTACCTCATTGACTTCTGCTCTTTATTACTTCTTTCTTTCTAACACTTGGGTACTTTTCACTTTCTTTTTTAGCTTGTTGAGATAGAAGCTTAGATAACTGATATTATATCTATTTTCTTTTCTAAAATAAATACTTAAAACTCTAAATATGCCTTTTCTGCCACAAAATTTTGATATGTTGTATTTTCATTGTCATAGAACTTAAAACAGTTTCTAAATTCCCTTGTGGGAAGGGAGAAGAAATGTGTGGGAAATATCAGGAAGGGAGACAGAACATAAAGACTCCTAACTCTGGGAAATGAACTAGGGGTGGTGGAAGGGGAGGAGGGCGGGGGGTGGGGGTGAATGGGTGACGGGCACTGAGGGGGACACTTGACGGGATGAGCACTGGGTGTTATTCTGTATGTTGGTAAATTGAACACCAATAAAAATTAATTTATTAAAAAAAATAAAAATAAATTCCCTTGTGATTTCTTCTCTAACCAATGAGCTGCTCAGTAATGTTCTGTTTGGTTGCTTACTATTTGGGGATTTTCCAATTTTATTTTAATTTATTTTGTGATCAGCCACTTATAATTTCAATTCTTATAGATTTATTGATACTTGGTGGCCCAAATATAGCTTCTCTTGATGAATGCTCCACGTGTACTTTAAGAAAATATGTATTCTGTAATTGTTAGATGTAGTATTCTGTGAAAGCCCATTAAGTCAAATGTATTGATTGTGTTTTTCAAGCTGCTAAAAATATCTTAGTGATATTTTCTCTCCTTGTTTTGAGTGCAACCCACTGAGAGCAATGTTGAAAAATGCCCTACTATTAGTGTGAATTTATTGGTTACTCTCCTAAATCTTCCAGTTTTGGTTCAAGCACTTTATTTATTTATTTTTTAAAGAGGCAGAGACATAGGCAGAGGGAGAAGCAAGCTCCTCATAGGGAGCCAGATGCAAGACTAAATCCTTGGACCAGGGATCACACCCTGAGCTGAAGGCAGACCCCTCAACCACTGAGCCACCCAGACGTCCCTGCTTCAAGCACTTTAAAGCTCTTAGATACATAAACATTAATGACTGTAATGTCTTCCTGATAATTGAATGGAACTGATCATTTTATTATTATAAAATATCCCTCATGCAAAGTACTTCTAGGATGGTGGAATAAGTATCTCCTAAAACAAGCTCCTCTATAAAAGCAACCATAATGCTGGCAAAGATTATCAAAGTTAACTTTTTCAGAACTCCAAAAATTAGTCAAAGTCTTGAAACTATCCCACAACATTTACTCAAGAAAAATGTCTGAATCCCAGTAAGAACAGAATATGGCATTTTGACTTGCCATATTCCCATCCTCCTATATTCAGCTCCATGATAGCCTTGGAAACCAACAGACTCAGAACCATACTAGATGTGAAAAACAGCAGCCTAGCAGATATGGAGGGGGCAGAATGGGTTTGGAGCACCCCAGAAAGCCTCATCCTGAAAGAATTGTCACATTTTATCTGTCTGGAAGCTCCCTGAAAAAGCCCTAATAATAGGATTTATCTTTATTTGACCTGACTCAGAGCTTGCTCAATGAAGAGAATTCTAACCCCAGAGCATTTGCTGAAAAATCAACTGCAACTGTTTAACATCCAAGCTGATAGAGGCAATGCTAATAATTGGGCAAACACGGGGCTGACAAAAATAAATTTTAAAAGAAAATCTAGGGAATGAGATTGGAAAAGCTCAGACATATTCCTGGGAATATAGAATACTCTAGGTTCTAGTTTTCACATGGAATTGTGACACATGGGGGCTTATTACAGTATCAAAAATATTTTATGAGCAAAATATATGAACACATGAATAAAATCAGGCCATGAATTGACCAATGATGATAGTATCATGAACAAAAATGATGCTGCATGCTCAAGGTGAGGGAAAGAGAGACAGAGGAACATCGAACGAGTGGGAGACAACAGTTACAGATCATGATGTGAAGTTAGGAGGCATTGTTTTAACTTTATTCCTGTCTGGCATGGCCAAGGCCAGCCCACCATAAAATGTTACAGAGAGGGCAGCCCTCTCTGAGCCCAAGCTGGAGCAGACTCAGCCTGAGGAACCACTCACCTCATCTTACTTATCTGTACCTCACTCCTCATCCGTTCCCTGAATTTCTGAGTTGAGGGTTGTGGGTTTTTTTTTTTTTAAGATTTTATTTATTTACTCATGAGAGACACAGAAAGAGAGAGAGAGAGGCAGAGACACAGGCAGAGGGAGAAGCAGGCTCCATGCAGGGAGCCCGACGTGGGACTCAATCCTGGGTCTCCAGGTTCACTCCCGGGACTGAAGGCGGTGCCAAAAACCGCTGAGCCACCCAGGCTGCCCTCTGAGTTGAGTTTAAAGCCAGTCTGTGCTTCCTTCCTGCCACTTCAGCTCTCTGCATATGTGTTTCTGTTGTAGATGGTTTGCTGTTCTTCTGACCACACTATTGCCTCTGTATGTCTACTCAGCCATTTGCATCTCCCCCAAGTTACAGCCCACCCAGAATTGGAAGTCATCTTAGGGACACTCAGGTACCTGTGTCCTGCTGTCTGACCCTACTCCCCACCCAGTCCCCAGATGGGGAACACAAAAATTATGTTTCAGTCAGTCTGAAGGATGAATTGAAGGTGCTAAATGCCATTTGAGATTAATATTTTACTTCTATTCCTGCATGTCATGAAACACATGTAATTGAAAAAGAACTTTGTTTTCCAAAGGCTGTCATACTGCTTGATGGAGACATATGATAACGCTGTAAAGCAGAAGAACCATGGGACTTGGCACATCCCAATGGCCATTGCTTTGTGGGAGGAGAGAGGAAGTTTAGACTAGGGCTTGCATACCCAAATTCTGGAGCCAGACTACCCAACTTTGCATATTGGTTTGGCCATTTCCTAACTGTGTGATCATACCAGCAGGGTGTTTGTCCCAGTGTTCGTTAGTGCCCTAATCTGACAGATGTTGATAATATGAATCCAGAGGGTTGTTGTGAGAGATACAAAGGCCATAGGTTAGCATACATAGCACCCTCAAAATAGTGCCTGGTACAAAGTAAATGCTCTATATGCATTTGCTATTATAATTGCTCCTTTTTCCAATATTCCCACCTGTCTATATAATTAGGAAGAAGAGGGTGGTTGGTTCTGTGGGTCTTTGCTGCTCTCTCAAAGCCTGTCTCCTGTTTTCTCAAATGTGATTGTACATGTATCCACTGCAGGATCTGGCAAGAAAGGTGGTTTGGAGAGAAGCTTTGCCTGCCTTTCTGCTCCCTATGCTGCCTCTTCTGAATGCTTTGTGGGCAGAACTCATAGCAGATTCCATAGAGGGGTTCTATCCAGTCCCCTCACATCTTGTCCATGGGCCCATCTGTGGGGGTGGCAGAGGTTGAGTTCTCAGTGATGCCTAAGCTGCCTCAAATCATGCCCAACAGCTGGTTTGGGACCAGTTGTGGGGAAGTCAAATCCCAGGTGTGACACCAGCTGGATCCCCCACTCCTGACACCACACACTTCAGATGATGAGAAAATGATTAGCAATTTTAAGCATCCCAAGAGGTCTGATAAGCTTGTACAATATGCTAGGAAGAAATAAAACTGAGATCCATCCAAAGATATCTGGCTTGAAAAAAAATAGCTGTGTTATTCAAAACATCTGGTTCTTGACAGAGAATAGGATTTTGCCAACCAGTTCTCCCCTGCTAAAGCCCTGAGGTCCATTCTATGTGGTTCTGATTCCTTTTTCCTGGCCTCTATCAAAGGTTACATAAGGACCATGGGGTTATTCTATGTCCACAAAACTTTGACTCTATCCTGCCCCCATGCCATGGCAATTCTCCCAAGTGGGCTGTATAGCATGGCTCAGCCCCAATCACCCACCCCAAGTGGATATTTGCCCAAGGTCAGCCATGCTCCCAGCCAGTGCAGTTTCACAATGCATGGTGTCATGGCCTCCCACAAGTACTCCCATGTGTTCTCTCTGAGAGTCCCCTGATACTCTCTGGGTGCTTGGCAAATATGAAACCACAAACAGAACTGGAGTTCACAGACATGGTCAGCTCAAAGGGGATTTCCTCAATGTGCATTCTTTTCTGAGAACCTCACTGATTGCTCTCCTGAGGCTGATTTTGGAAAAAACTCTGAATTCACCCCATTTTGGTAGATCAAGGGCCTCACTTAGGGGAAATTATCAATATAAGAACGAAGATGAGGCAGGTCAGATGTCAGAAGTCCTCTGAGATACCTCTGGAGTTGCAAAAAAAGAATGTTTTTTTAAATGAAAAAAATTACAGCTGGGTTCCTAACTTCCAGTGACAGAGTCCATAGGGTGATACAACTGATAGCTCTGTGCTGAGTACCTCAGAGACCTGTCATCAGGATGCTCATATTTAATTACAGTTATAATTAAAGTAATTCATGCACATGATTAAGTATCAAATCCCTGTCCCCTCCTATAAAATGGCCTAAAATGAAAGAAAAAATTATTTCCTGTCCCTGTTCAACTCCCCCAAAACAACCTTGGGTTCTGGCAGTTGCCATCATTTATAAACTGAGTTTGGAACTGTTCCTTCTTCTTCTATTTTCTGGAAGAAATTGTTTAGAATTGGTGTTATTTCTTTGTTAAATGTTATTTTAGAATTTGCCAGTGAAGCCACCTGGATAGACATCTCTTTTTCAAGAGTTGTAACTACAAAGTCAATTTATTTTATAGTGGTTATCTATTCAATTTTGAGTGTGTTTTGGTAATTTATGGTTTTTAAAAATGTGTCCATTTCTTTTAAGTTGTCAAATGTATGAGCATAAAGTTGCTCATAATATTCCCTTATTATTCTTTTAATGTCTGCAGGATCTACAGTAATACCCCTTCTTTCATTTCTGATATTGATAAGTTGAGTCTTCTCTCTTTTTATCTTTGTCAGTTTTTCTAGAGGTTTGTTTTTTTTTTTAAAGAATCAGCTTTTGGTTTTATCAATTATTCTCTATTGTTTTTCTGTTTTAAATTTCACTGATTTCTGGTCCTACCTTTCTTATTTTCTTCCTTCTGCTTGCTTTGTCATCTTTTGTTCTTCTCTTTATAGAGACTTAACATGAAAGCTTGGATTATTTATTTGAAACCTTCCTTCTTTTCCAAACATAAGCACTTATTTCTATAAATTTGCCTCACAACATCCCTTTACCTTTATTCTATAAATTTTATATGTTGTATTTTCATTTTTGCTCAGTTCAGGCAATCTACTTTCCCGTGAAATGTGTATTCTGCTCTTTTAGGTGGACAGTTCTATAAATATCAATTATATATATAACCACTTGGCTGATGGTGTTTATCAGTTCTATATCTTGATGAATTTCTGTTAGTTCTATCATTACTGACAAAGCGTTGAGATCTCTGACTAAGATTGTGGGTTTGTTTATTAACCCTTTCAGTTCTGCCACCTTTTACACTATTTATTTTGAAGCTCTGATTTTAGTTTTCACACATGTATGGTTGTTAAGTGTTCATGAAGAGTTGATTCTTTGATCATTATATATTTTCCTTCTTTGTCCCTGGTAATTTTCTTTGCTCTGAAGTCTACTTTGATATTAATATAGCCATTTCAGTATTAGCTTAGTGGTAAATGTTTCTCCATCCTTTTACTTTTAACTTGCCCATTGCTGTCATTTAGACAACATATAGCTGTGTCATGTGTTTGCTTATCCATTCTGATAATCTCTCTTTCATAATTGGTATGTCTAGACCATTTACATTTAATGTAATTATTTATACATTTAGATTTAAGTTTACCATTATGTATTTGATTTCTATTTATTACCTCAGTTTTTCATTTGATTTCTATTTATTACCTCAGTTTTTCATTTCTTTGTTTCCTTTTTCTTGCCCTCTTTTGGGATATTCAAACACTTTTTAATATTCTATTTTCATTTATCTATTGTATTTTCACTATATCTCTCTGCATAGTTTATTTTCTTATATTTCATTTGTCTGTCTGTTTTGGTGGTTGTTCTGAGGATTAAGATAAACATATTTAACTTTAAAAATATCTGGAGTCAATGTTTTAAAACTTCAAGTGGGTTGTATAAACCTTGCCAATATACAGGTCCCTTTTCCCTCTCCCTTCTATGTGGCAGTTATCTCAAGTATTACACCTACGTGCATTGAAAGCCTCACCGGACAATGTTATATTTTCTCCTAGCCATCCAGCTTATTTTAAAGAACTGAAGAAGAGAAAAGTAAGCTATTGTATTTATCCAAATATTTATTATTCCTATTGCTCTTCCTTCATTCCTGATGTTTCAAGTTTCCCTCTGATACAGTTTTCCTTCTGTCAAAAGAAATAGCTTTAGAAATTCTTTTATAACAGATCTGCTGGCTTTTACCTCTCAAGCCCTCTAATCAAGTAAGCCTATTTTATTTACAGGATCATGAATACATGTTGCCAGAATGGATAAATTAACCAATCATGCCTTTCTGTGAAGTCAGACCAAATTTAACAAGCTCCCTTAAACAATGAGAGGTATGATGCTAACTGTGAAGTTTTCACACTTTGGTTCACACAGATAAATTATTGTTACAGCTTCCTTTCATATTCAACCAAGGATTTTTAGGCTGCACTTATCCTGCCTTGATCAAGAAAACACACACACTCAACTTGTCATGCCTAGTGACGCAAGGCAAAGAGTTTCTCTATATGAGTGCGGTCTATTGTCTGGATCTCCCTCTACCCTTCATCTTTCCCTACCCCCAGCCCACACATTCCAGATCAGGGGCAATTTTATAGAGGAGATGGCAAAAAGGGTTTGCATCATTTAGCCCCAACATGATAAAAACAAAACAAAACAAAACAAAAAATTATCAGATGTTTCTATTTGCTCTTTTTGGATCTGCTCTCAACTCCAGAGTCATTAATCATCCCTTCCCATAGGAGTCAGTCCTTCTTGATCCTTTTTCTTCCCTCCTGGATTTGTCTCTGTAGGAACATCAAACTCCTCCCCTTCTCATTTATTAGACAGAATTTTTCTCTTCCTCATGGAAACTAGGCACCAGCCCAAAACCCAGGTCCTTAAAGCTTGTTACTATCCCCTCAATGGACTTTTAAAACCAACTTCCAAAAAAATCCAAGTCCCTTATGAGTAAAGAATTCTTATAATAACCGCTAAGAAGAGAAAACATTTCTTCACTTTATGACATGTAAATCTCAGAAGAGACATTTGTGTTCAAGTTGTAGGGACATTTCACTCTAACCCTCAATGTTTTGTCCAAATGAAAGCCCAGTACAGCAAATTCCACAATGAGTGTGGTTTGTTGTAAGCACTGTTTCCTCTAACATAGTTGTGGGGTTTCCTGTGGTCATTTTTCCCTCTACTCACCAATAAGAACACATTGGGGAAAAAAAAAAAAGAACACATTGCACTGTGTGTTTTGTGTAGGGTCCCAATTCAGCTTCTCCTTTTCCTATTCCACCAGTAAAATATCATTGGAGCCAGCCAGGCTTACACCTTTAACTGGGCTAAACTACAGGCCCATACAATTTCAGCCAACTTCTGTACTCAAAAGTTTGAAAGATTGTACCCTAAGTCACTTAGTTGAGGGTAGCCAGACACCTATATCTTGGGTGAATTCAGCCCCAGAAAAACCATGAAGGACACAGTAAAGAACTACAGCAGTAGGTGGAAATTCCACATGCCTGTTGCCCAGTTCATAAGCCTTGACTCTTTAGTACTTCATTCTATTCAAATGGCTTCCCTATTATATTCTCAAGTGTGATTCTGCCCTCCTACTCCTAACATCAACTCCTATGGCTCCAGTTCATAAAACTGAGCATTTGTCAGCTCCTTCTGATTTCTTTTTATTACCTCCTGATTCCCCAACCCCTGTGAGGACTAATACCCTGTTCTACTTTTATTAAACTAACAGAGTGAAGTGAGGCACTGACTGGGAGCTATGCCTGCCCCCAAATATTATCAAATGGTGTAAGGATTACAACAGGAACAGCTCTTGATGGAGAACATGAATGTTAAAGGCCAAGTTCAAGGAGCTCCTGGTTCTTGACATAAGACTACACTGTCATCCATTTATTTCACTTATTTGTATGCTATAAACATCCAATAATTGTTACTATCGCTACTTTAAAGAATTAAAATTTTTATCAATTAAAAATAAAAAAGGTAAAGATTCTATTTGACCTTCATTTTTCCCTCTCCAACACTCTTTCTTTCTTTATGTAATCAGTTTCTCACTGTATCATTTTCCTTTTACCTAAAGAGCTTCTAAAACGTTTGTTAGAGGACAGGTCTGACAGTGATGAATATCTTCAGATATTTTTTTCTAAGAAAGTTTTTATTTCTTCTTAAGTTTTGGAGAATAATTCTTCAGGATACAAAGAGTAGGAGCCAAATTTTTTTACTGGAGTGGGTGTTGATAGATAAGTAAGGGGAGGAGGCTAAAATGTTCCATATAGAAATGCATTAGAGTTGGGGAAATAAATTCATGTTTAGATTAATATAGATACAAGTGGCTACATATATATAACGTATATATGTACAGGCATACACACATATGAGTTATATATACACATATATTTCCTACCTGTATACCCTAAGAGGATCCAGAAGCAAAGACACCCCAATAGCAAAAAGCATACCTACCACCCAGATCTTGGTTTCTAATACCATTCTTGATATAAAGAAACTGTGCTCCTTAGAAAAAAATGGTGATTGTAGGAATGGGGAAGAAAATGTACAAGATGAGCCTAGAGCATCTCATAGTGCCAGAAAGTAAGGAAATGCTCGAACAACAACAAAATATATTGATGGGGGCACATTAAAAGGACACAGAAGATGAATGAAAAAGTTTCCAGTGGCCAAAGTTGGAACAAGTTGATTAACAAAATAAATAATGTAGTACAGTTGATCCTTGAACAACATGGGTTTGAACTGCACAGGGCCACCTATCTGTAGATTTTTTTCAATAGATACAGAACTGTATCTATTTTCTTTTCCTTATGATTTTCTTAATAACATTTTATTTTCTCTATCATAGGCATATAATATATAATACATATACAAGCTTTGTGTTAACTGTTTATGTTATTGGTAAGGCTTCTGGTCAATAATAGTCTATTAATAATAAATTTTGGGGGAACTCCAAAGTTATATATGAATTTTTGACTGCACAGGAGGTCAACACTCCTAACCATTGTCAACTGATATTAGATTATAGCCCATAATATAAAGTAAATACTCATGAATCTATGCTGATGTAAATAAATGATTGAATAAATAAATAATTGGGGAGAAGAGACAAATCTCCCTTTAAGAATTCCAAATAAGTTATGTAGATACTCAGCCCTCAATGAAGTGGGACATAACTCTCCCTGTGTGAGTTGTACATAATGAGTTCCTTCCAAAGAGTAAAGTATAAAAATAAGAGAGCATAATTTCACAGTGGAGAATCCTGACAAATACTTTCTCAGTCAGGTGATCAAGGTCAATATCAACAATAATGTCATAATGATAACATGTACCCTTGATATGATGTGATGAAAATGGCTCTTTACATCTATGGTCTCCCTCCCAAGAACACAAAACCCCAGGCTAATCATGAGAAAAAGCATCATACAAATCCCAGTAGAGGGGCATTCTAAAATTCTAAAATATACCTGACCAGTACTCCTCAAGACTGTCAAGAATACCCAAAACAAGGAAAGTTTAAAAAACTGTCACAGCCAAGAGGAGCCTAAGAAGACATGATGACTAAATGTAATATAGTATCCTGGATGGGATCCTGGAACAGAAAAAGGACATTAGGTAAAAACTAAGGGAATGTGCATAAAGTATAGACTTTAGGTAAATTTAATAAATCAATATTAAGTCATTCATTTTGGCAAATGTACCATCTAATGTAAGATGTTAATAAAAGGAGAAAATGGGTGTGGGAATATATGGAGCCCTCTATATTATCTTCACAACATTTTTGTAAATGTAAAACTATCCTAGCTTCTGGCTTTTGGTCTGGAGGAGGTGCAAGTACAACTGTTCTCAGTTGTCCCAAGTCCAGGTTCATGCAACATGAGCTGCCTCCACCATGCAGCCCAGGTTGGACCCCAACAAGATTGAAGTTGTATACCTGAAGTACACCAGTCAGGCATTCAGTGTCACATCTGCCCTGAACCCAAAATCAGCCCCCTGGGTCTGTCTCCAAAAAAAGGTTGGTGATAGTATCGCCAAGGCAAACCAGTGATTGGAAGGGTCTAAGGATGACAGTGAAACTGATCATTCAGAACAGACAGGCCCAGACTGAATTGGTTCCTTCTGCCTCTGCCCTGACTCTATCAAAGTCCTCTGGGAACCACCAAGAGACAGAAAGAAGCAGAAAAACATTCAGCACAGTGGAAATACCACTTTCAATAAGAATCATTGCCTGACAGATGTGGCACTGATCTTTAGCCAGAGAACTCTCTGGAACCATTAGAGAGATCCTGGGGACTGCCCAATCTTTGGGCTGCCATGTTGACAGCCACCACCCTCATGACAGTGCAATAGCAGTGCAGTGCTGGGCATTCCCAGTAAATTAAGAATTACAAAAGAAAATATTTCAATAAAGGATCATTTAACAACTAAAACATTTTTTAAAAAATTTTTAAAAATTTTTCATAATAAAACTAACCTTAAAAAATTAAATGCATTTTAAAACAAATGAGTACAAACTTCCGGATAAACATAACAATCCAACTGAGGAAATATTTTCAATCAATACTTTTGGTTTTAACCCTATAGTAGAAATATTAATATACAAAAAGTTGCCCATATTTAATGTTATACATTTTGATGAGCTTGAATATATATATATATATATATATATATATATATATATATATATATTCTGATATATATATCTGATAGCACTTTTCTCAAAAAATTCCTTGAATGGATTATCACCAGACCATTGGATAGGGAAGAGGCAAGACAGACACCTCTAGGTGCCAACTCAGTGTTTATCCCCCTTCTTATTCACCAGCAGAATATTTTGTTTAGGGCAGTAATACAGCCAATTGCTTCTCCAGACAACCTGCCCTGAGCTGGGGTTCTCAGAATAGGTTGCCATCCTTCTCTGCACCTATCCTTCTGTCTGTCTGGAGTGCAGACACAAAGCCGTGGAGAAGCACCCTCCTATGAACATGAGACAGGAAAGGAAGCGAGAGGACAAAAGCCTCACCTACAGGCAGGGTGGAAAGAGGATCCTGGGGCACAGGTGATATGGAGAGCCACTGTGCCAGCCTGGACAGCTATTTCAGGACTTCATTTGGTGTGAGAAAGCAAATCCTTAATTGGTTAAGCTATTCTATTGTGTTTCCACTCTATGGATTTGAGCATAACTCTAATAGAATTAAGTGACTTGCCCAGGGCCTCATACATAGGACACACACACCTGGCCCCCACATCAGATTGATGTGATCTCAAAGCTTGAAACTCCTGCATTTTCCTTCCTTTTACATTTGTGTTCATTGCTCATCATTAACTGTTTCATCCCAGGCCTTCCCAGCTTCCCATTTTCAATATTGACTATATAATTGAGACACTCAAAGATCTATTCCTGGGCTCTCCCTCTGGCTCTTCCTGGTCCTGGCCACCCTAGGCAGCAAACCCACTCTTGCGCACATCACTGGTCCCTGGGGCGTGGGGCCCAGACAAAGCAGACCAAGTGGGCACTCACTTTTCAGCTGCAGCTAGAATTCACCCCCATGTACTCATAGGCTCTTTGATCTCATCATGAGACAGCTGTTCTTCCTAAGCCACATCTCTCAACCCCAGACTCCCATGAACTCATACTAATCACCAAATCAAATAATCAGGGTCTAACCTAATGTCAGAGTCCTGGGTTACAAGCAGAGAAGATGATGGTAGCAGTGACTGTAAGGATGGGCCAGTGGTGAGCACTGCGGGGAGGATACCTCTCACTCCTCCCTTCCCATTTCCTCTCTCCTGCCTTTGGTTAATGCTGTTCTTAGCACATCACAGACAGCAACTTTTGGAAAAAATAAATCAGTAGGGGCCACTGTCCTCTGTTTACCTCCATCTGTCCAGAGCTGCCGGGACCTGCACAGAACTGTGTGTCTGCAGAGCGGGTACCCTGAGCAGTGCCACCGGCTCAGTCTGTTGTAGGCTGAGACCAGGACTCAGACCCCTCTGGAACTATACTGCACCAAGGACATGAGCACAGAGCGTCCCCAATGCCCCATTGCCTCCACTCTGATGCTTCTGAGTCTCACTGCTAAGAACAGAACTGTTCAGAGGCCAGGGGCAGGGTCCTCAATGCATCTTGGTGCTCACAGTCCCTCAGGGCACCTGGTGAGCACTGGCTGGAAGAATCCACAGGCAATGCGCACCTCCTGTGCAGCCATCCCTGGCCTCCCTGCAGAGATGCAGCTCTTTGTGTCTCCTTTCTTCTGGCCACTGCCACCTGATGCCCCCGAGGATAGCCCACATGGCACAGTTCCCCAGTAGAAATCAATCAGCTCCCCTTTCCTAACCTGTTCTTTTTGGAGCTATCAAACAACATTACAGCCATCCTCAGCCTCAGGCTCTGCAGAGAGAAGGACAGAGTCTCCTCTGGCTCACTCTTCTCTCCTTCCTCCTCCTGATCCTCCCTTTCCACAGTCATAGCCCAGCATGGCCTTGCAACCTGGACTGTCCACTGCTGCTCTGTGTCATCACACATATTTCCATCTAACCTGTATTTGAAGCCCTCACTATGATGGCCTACCTCCCTCTTCTCCAGGATCCTTCCCCATTATTCCTCCAGCACACTTGTTGCATTCCAGGCCCATCCCGAAAGCTCCTTTTCCATTTCATTCCCCCTAACTCCACCTGTTGAAAGTGGGTATCTCCCTTGCAAAGCCCCTAAGGCCCATTTCTCTCTCTCTCCCTCTAAGAGCAGATTTTGTTTTCTACCTAATCATGCACTAGATGGTATATACATCGTGTGCAAGCTGACTGTGAGGCAGGACCATCTCTGCATCCTGTATGGTCTGAGAGGACTCATTTTCCATGGTGAGTACTCAGGAAGGAACAGAATCTCAGAGCTTACAAACCCAGGCCCAGGTATCCACATCCCATTGCAAAGGTGAGCTTCCTCAGAGAAAGGAAACAGATTGCTCAAGGTCACACCCCTCACTCAAGGGAGGGTTAGCATCAGATGACAGCTGCATTATGAACAAAAATATGTCAGACTTGGAGTTGTAGGACATTTGTAGAATTCCAAATGTCTGTTTGGAATTCCAGCTCTGATCCCTCATGGTGGATACATAAACAATTTAAAAAGGGCTAACATGGATTAAATGATCATGAGATGTAGGTGCACTGCTAGGAACTCTAGGTGGGCTATCTCATGTGATCCTCACAACAGTCTTGTTACTTACGGCTAGCTTTGCCCCCACTTTCTAAATGACCCTGTCTTAAACTAAGCAATTTTCCAAAGTCATGTATACTAGTTAAATTTGTTAGAAAAGTTTGAACCTACCTTGTCTCACATAAGAAATCACACTCTGAACCAACACATTAAGTCACTCAAACTCTCTGGAGTTTAATTTTACCACCTGTAAAATAGGTATAATAGTAGTTTATCATCATGGCATACAATATATATGAAAAAGATACAGGGTGTGCATTACTCTCTATAGTTCAGTGGAGACTCTAGAGATCTGAATATTCATCTCAGCTCCTGCAGTTTGGCCTGAGGTACACAATTCTTCACCTCTTTGTGCCTCAATTTCCATAACTATAAAAGTGAGGAGCTTGATCAGACAATATTTAAGACTTCCTCTATTATAGTCTGAGCATCCTTGTGGTGAGTCTTCTGGCTAGAATCTGCTAATATCGAATTGATTTTGTTTTGTGCGGGGTCATGTGCTCATTGACATGTGGCACCCTTAACAGGACATACCATGTTCATTGACATGTCCAACTTGCCTCCAGCTCTATACACAAAAACAAAGCTTCATATGATATTTTCTTTCAGTGTTTATTGACACTTAGTTTAGGGACTATACTTGCAAAGAGATTTTTCTTTATTTTTTAACTAAAGATTTTATTTTGCACAATACTATCCATATGTTACTAACATTAAAACTTAGAAATATGCCTTTTAGGTCACTTCATGGAATATAAATAAATATGTTTCGTTATTTTTAATAATTATATAATGTATATAATATGAATTTACCTAAAATTTATTTTTTTATTTTGAAGATTTTATTTATTTTTTCATGACTGACACAGAGAGAGAGAGAGGCAGAGACACAGGCAGAGGGAGAAGCAGGCTCCATGCAGGGAGCCCGATGAGGGACTTGATCCCGGGTCTCTAAGATCACAACCCCGGCTAAAGGCGGTGCTAAACCACTGGGCCATGGGGGCTGCTCTAAAATTTACTTTGTTTCTGCTATTTTCATTAAACATTGCTTGAAATATTTTTCTTCATTCAACATAGTTCTATACTTTTAGAGCTTGCATAAAATTTCATTGCAATAAGTGCATAATTTATTAAACTTTAATGTTGGGTATTTAGGTTATTTCCAATTTTCCTTGGATTTAAGTGCACATTTTTGAAACAGTGGCTTTCTGGGTTAGATTGAGGCATAGTGCACCATCTAAAATTGGCAACAAAATAAAGTCCAATTTTTCAGTTCTAAATGAAAGGACACACTAACATTACCCAACAGTGAAGTTCCCATATATGGTTCTGTGTTAGACCCAAAAGCTCAAGCTTCTATGGCGAAGAGCTGATACATAATGATTTTTTAATTTATTTCTTCATCATCCATTTACTCAATTTATCTAAATATTTATTTTAGGCATACTGTGTTCTAACCATTCTGCTAGGTTCCAATGATGTGGGTAGAATGCCTTCCCTGACCTTGTGGGACTTATAATCTAGTAAAGAAACAGTACAGCAGTAAAAGAAACATGTATGAGAGATCACATATGGAAAAAGAATCTAGGTATAGATTCTGCACCTCTAGGTATAGAAGTATTCTGCACTTCACCATCTTCATCTGTAAAATAGACAAAATAACAGCATATATAAATGCTTAAAAGGGTCCTTGACACATACTAAGCACTCAATATGTTTTAGCTATTATTGTTTTTTGCATTAATTATTCACTGCTACATAACAAATCACTTCCAAACTTAGCAGCTTCAAAAAGAATCTATCATTTCACATTTATTGACCCAATTCAAAAGGGTCAGCATGTGTGTTACAAGACAATAGCAAGTGGGAAAGGAAGTACCTGGCACAGCAACATCAACCATCACATAAACACTCCCCAGAGATGAAGTCACTAAAGTCCAATAGGTCTCAGTCTTTTGCAGTTCAGAAATAAGGGAAGGGATCAGGGAAAGATCTGGAAGCAGCTTAGCTGGGTGGTGCTGAGTCTGGGTCACTCATGAGGCTGAAATTATCTGAAGGCTCAGCTACAGGGGGAGAATCTGCTTCCAAGATGCCCCCTCGAGATAGCTAGTGGTAGGAGGCCTCCATTGCCTGTCCAGTGGATGTCTCTGTAAGGCTGTTGAGTGTCCTTACGCTATGGTATCCAGCTTCCCCTGGAGCAAGTGATCCCAGAGAGAGGAGAAGGTAGTATTTTTTACGACCCATTCTTGGAAGTCCTACACAGCATCACCTCCACCTCAATCGATTTGTTAAAAGTGAGTCACTAAGTCCCAATTTCACTTAAGGGTCCACTTTTTGAACAGTGTCAAAGAGCTTGTGGACATGCTGCAAAAGGTCACACAGACATGAAAGGACCTCTCAGTGCCTGACCCACAGAAGGGGTCCTCTCTCTATCTCTTTGGTGCCCCTCAGTGGAGTAGTCTATACAACACAGCCCCTCCATAAAGTTCATTCACAGAGATGCCTTCTATAAACTTTACCCTAGCTCAACAAATCCCCATCATCTTCATCACCAGATACACAAAGTAACTCTTTTGTTTCCAATCTTATGTATTGTATTTAAGAATACAAGCCAGCTTCTGGGATGCCTGGGTGGCTCAGTAGTTGAGCATCTGCCTTTGGCTCAGGTCATGATCCCGGGGTCCTGGGATCGAGTCCCACATCAGGCTCTCTGCGGGGAGCCAGCTTCTCCCTCTGCCTAGCCTCTCTCTGTGTGTCTTTCATTAATAAATAAATAAAATCTTTAAAAATACATACATACAAGCCAGCTTCCATTCCTTTCTATACATATCTCTAAAGAAAATTCCTTTACTTTAGAAAAGAAGTAATGTTGGAGAGATGCAGGGCAGCCTGCGGGTAGAAAATTTGCAATGACAGACTAGAGGCAACTTCCACATCTCCCAGGCCAGGTCGGCCTGCCTGCAGGATGCCTCTTCTAGCCTTCCCCACAGCTGCCTGGCAGGTTTCACCTGGCCTTTTGTTTCTCAGAGACCTACTCCCTCAATCATGTTAGTCTCCCTTTGGGAAGATATTTACCAGTCCTACTGTATTTTTCAAAATTCATGTAGTTTTAAGATGCCACATCCTTTGCATAAGCCATTGTCAATCATTACTTCAACTCCAAAAACCTCACCGTAAATGAGAAACTTGATTCAAGTTTCAGAGAAACCAAGATACTTGCACCAGCTCACACAATGATGGAAGTTCGGAGCTAGGCTTGCTGGACTCCATATCCATTTCTGTCAACAATGCTGCCATTCCTTAAGGTTTTATTTCAGAGCCTCAAGACTGTAAAACCCTGTAGTCCTTCATGTTATTCCCAGACATGCCAGTTCACTTGTCAAAGCTTTTCCATAAGCCTCTTCAACCCTCCTATGACAATGAGACATCACCCACACATGGGATCACCTGATAACATACAGAATGTTGAATTAAATTTGCATGTCAAATAATTTTGTTAGTATAAGTATGTTTCATACTTCAGCTAGAAAAGTTTGTTGTTGAAACACAAGTTTAACAGAGCACAAGTGATAGCAGACTAGAATGCTTACATCTCTCCCTCACCACCACAGATCTGGAGGTCTGAACAGATCCAAAGGTTTCTGATTTCTTCACAAAACCACCCAGGATGTAAGACCTAGATCACAGGAGCTCTGGGCTCTGTGTTTCTGCAGTGGAAACTGGGCAGGATGTCCCAGGAAGCTGGGGCTTCTGTTGACACTGAGATATCATGCCCCTGGCTGCTCCACTGTGAATAAATGCAGGATAGTTCAATGTTTCCCTTCTGTTTGGTCAAAGATGAGTTTAATTGTGGAGACCTGATTCTGTGTGGGTTACTTGTAGCAAAATTGTCACCACAAATTCATGCTCTTTCATCACCCATGTGTCTTGGAAGGGCCCCATTGCCATTCAGTAACTAATGACCTTGGGTGCAAACCACAGCTGGGAAGAGTCTACAGCAATCCCTAATAAGGCAGGCTCCCTGGAATTAAGCTTTGTTTTAGTGTCGAACCAAGTTGGCCGAGACAGCTGGACACCACTATTGTCCTACACTGTCCTTGCCCAAATCCTGGCTGACCTCTCCATCATCCCTGCATGCAGCCATAGCTGGAGAAGAGGATGTGCTTCTCCCAGTAGCTCTGCAGACTCTTAGGACATGTGTATGTTTTCAAAGGCAAAATCCACCAAAAAATCCCTTAGGATAAAGTGCCAAAATTCTGGAGTGTGCTACAGGCTCTGCGTGACTCTCCCTTGCCTACAGGTCCCTCACTATCTCCCACCTCCAGTCACAGTGGTCCTTCAGATCCCCAAATGATTTCCTTTTCTGGAATTTTCTCATTCCTTCTTCTGGAGAACACCTACTGACATTTCAGGTAGCAGCTGAAACACGATTCTTACAGGAGGCTTTGGTCAATCCTACCATCTCCCCATCACATCTAGGTTAGGTTTGCCAATTAGCCACGTTCCACATGCTCAATAGCCACATGTAGCTCCTAGCTACCATAGGAGTATGGGTATAGGACATTTCCATCAGCACAGAAGAATATTTTTCTTTAAAAAAAGAAGGCTTATTTTGCTTTTTTCCCAGTGCCTTATGGAATTGTCTCTGGTGGGGCTTTCTATTCATGTGCTGTGAGTCCATCTTTGTACCCTGGCCTTCCACCTCCTTTCCCCATCCCCTAGGACATAGATCTGATGCTTTCATTTGCTTCTCCAGAAATAGCCCCGAGTACTGTCCTTGACGATCGCATCTGTCCTCATAATGATTTCCACCAGGCAGCTCAAGCTCTTGCTTTTAGTGAATTTACTCTTTCAAATTCAAAGTATAATAAGAGAGAAACAGATCCAGACAAAGGTGACTTGTCAACAATTTCCAAAAGTCAAAGTTTGCTTATCCCGGGATAATGACCTTCTTCTGGAAAACGAAAGAGCCAGAAGCTGAGTACAGTGACATCTATTCTTCTTACTGAATGTGCAGTGAGGCTACAACAGAGCTTTCTGAAGCTGTGGGCACATCCCGTTTCCTGCTGTGCCCTTTACCTGACAGAGTAGGCAGAGGGCTTTCCTCTTGGAAACTTCCTCCTAGACACTTTCACTCCCTTCTGCTCTTAACCATCTCTCTTCCCATAAATTGGCTTTTCTTTATCAAAAAAGAAAATCCAAAAGCTATCTATTTTTTGTGTACGTGAAGAGATAACTGCTGGGAGCTAAACATATGAATGAATAAATGAATGAAATGAACAAATCTCCAGATTCCATTCCTTGGTAGAAATTCCATAATCTGTCTGCATATTCAGGGTGAACCACACACCCGGGTCCTCTCATCTTTGAGCATATCTCAGGAGAGAGGAAGAGTGAAAGGGCAGACAGCCCTGCCAAGCTCCCAACCTATGAGGGGCATACAAGAGGAGGTGTTGTTCAGGTTGTGTGCATCTCAGATGATGGATTTCTGGGGCTCAGGCATAGGCTTTAAGGCCCAATAATAAACACATCCTACATTTCCCCCATTCCATAGTATTGTTCAAAAGCAACCTGATTAGTAGGAAGCAAGCTTGGAGAAAAGTCTCAGAGCTCCACTCTTGTGGTGAGAGCGCTATCTCAGCAGTGCAAGCTATTTGGGCCGGTTGGGGCTTTTTCCCACTTGCCATCCCTATCAACCTCGCTCAGCCAAGCCTGGACCACCCGGGAGCAGCAGGGCTTCAGAGCAGCTCCTGCCACCCCCCCTGAAAATTGCACAGGTGTGGAGGTAGAATAAGGGACATTAATAGAAGATTGGCTGGAAGCTATTGTTTCCATGTAAGTCATGATTTTAAAGGATTGGAAGACAGAACGTTGTCATCAGACAGAAAGGGTGGTAAACTTGGATGCAAGGGCAGTAATCATGAATTCGTTGGAAAAGTAGGGACACTTCCAATATAGCTGGAGAAAAAGAAGAAAAGACAAGCCAGTCAGCTTTAGAGTGTTTGCAGATATTAGAAGCCATAAAGTACTAAGGGCACCAGTCTTTATAAATGCGTGCACAGAACTTGGGTCCAGATACAGGAGGACATTTCAGTGGGTCGAAATATAGCAGGCTCACCGTTTTTAACACTACAACTGCTTGTTTTTTCTACAGCTCAACTGGCCTCCTTCATGAGCCCCAACTGCTGGTGATTGAGAAAAACAATCAACTATGTGTTCAAACTAATTTATTCTGATCTTCTACTTCAAACAGTCTTTAGGGGAGTTGGGGTCGAAAGGCTAAGTCCCTCAGACGCCTCCCTGTTCTTCACCCCCTAGAATGACATCTGAGGCAGGAGATGAGTGTGTGCAGAGAGGCCTCTAAGTGAAGGGCTTTGACCTGGGGTGCCAATACCCACTTGCTAATGTTTCAGGCTTCCTGTTTGCATTTTCATCAAAATAATTCTCACAGTTTGATTTTTGGCTTGTTGGCTTGTGGATAAATGCTAGGCAGCCATTCATTCTATAATTGCGGGGGGTGGGTGGAGGAGGAATTAAAACTGTGTGCTGAGGATGGGGGACACGTCACTGCCGTGGGTCCCTATAGCCAGGATGCTGCTGAGAGCTTCTGGGCCCCTGGAGATTTAGTAGCATGAGGAGTTCCCATATCCACCACAGCCCCTTCGTGACCATATTCTGGTTTTTGGCTTCCCCCTCTTTTTCATATGCTTAAATATGAAAGCATATTTTCTTCCTTATTCCCTCAAAATCTTTGAACCACCACATCAGATGATGACCCACCTTACTTAAACCCATTATATCCCCTTTAAAGGATTTGTTCTCTTTTGGATTTCATTAATGTGAAGAGGAAAAAATTAAAAATATGCCCTGACTTCCATTTTGCATTAAGATTTACTAAAAGTTTTGAAAGTTGCAAAGTAATCCTGGCAGTGATGTGCTGGCTCCAGCCTATGAATGGAGTGGTTTAGTGCTCTAGTGGATGATTCTTCTTCCATTTCCATTTTGATTTTTGCTTTATTTATTTATTTATTTATTTATGATAGTCACACAGAGAGAGAGAGAGAGAGAGAGAGAGAGGCAGAAACACAGGCAGAGGGAGAAGCAGGCTCCATGCACCGGGAGCCTGATGTGGGATTCGATCCTGGGTCTCCAGGATCGCGCCCTGGGCCAAAGGCAGGCGCCAATCCGCTGCGCCACCCAGGGATCCCTTGATTTTTGCTTTAAACCAAGAATTTGATATAAAGTTGTTCTAATTTTAAGGTTCTAAGTGCTAAGTATTATTTTGGATTTTTTTGTTTGTATTTCTGAGGGAGTTTGGAGGGACTAGGAGAGATGGGAGTGGATGTATTTTTAATTTATTTCTAAAAATACATAATTGTATTAAAGTCAATGGGTATGGGGGGGGATCCCTGGGTGGCGCAGCAGTTTGGCGCCTGCCTTTGGCCCAGGGCGTGATCCTGGAGACCCAGGATCGAATCCCACATCGGGCTCCCGGTGCATGGAGCCTGCTTCTCCCTCTGCCTGTGTCTCTGCCTCTCTCTCTCTCTGTGTGACTATCATAAATAAATAAAAATTAAAAAAAATTTAAAAAAAAAATAAATAAAGTCAATGGGTATGGAGTTTTGTTTCCTGTTTTGAGGATTTGCTGTCCCTATGAACTGACAGAAATGTCTGTCCTCTGTGTCCTAATCATAGTTCATTTTGTCACTATTCCTGGGGTATTTACAAGGAATGTGTGATGATCTGTGTATTTTATGTGTAAAATCTTTCAAAGCTTTAACCCTCTGAGGATTCTGTCTTTGGAGCAGTGTTTGGAAATTCTATCTCCTCCTCAGGATTATGTAAAGACTCATCTATATTGTTTTAAGGCATAATGCTTTCAGGTTTTATATTTAAAACATTAACCAACTTGAATTAAATCTGACCTGAGACAGGGGCCTCCACCTCTTTCTGTGCTTTCCAAATGATTATCCAATCAACCCTCGTTTCCAAATAACTGAGGCATCTTTTCCCTCTCATTCAATCTCACACTCAACTCCATTAATATGCATGTGTCTGTTTTGAAACCATGTGATGCTTTCACATCTGTTGGTGAAATTCTCCCTTTACTGTTCTTGTAGTACAATTTCTTAGCTAGTAGTAGCCATATGTCTTTCTACTTGCTAGCAATCATGTGATATATTTGATCAGGATTAATCTAAATGAGGGCACCTGGGTGGCTCAGTTGGTTAAGTATCTGCCTTCAGCTCAGGTCATGATCTCAGGATCTTGGGATTGAGCCCGCTTCAGGCTTCCTGCTCAGCAGGGAGTCTGCTTTTCCTTCTCCCTCTGCCCATCCCCCCTGCCCATGCTCACTCTCTCTTTCTTTCTATCAAATAAATAAATAAAATCTTTTAAAGAAAAAGGATTGTTCTAAATGTATGGGAAAATGAGACAGAACCAATATCCTTCAACAATGTCTTTCCATTAAGCATTTAGAATCAAACCCCTCATCAGTGATGCTCACACATAAAACTGTCCCACGTCTCTGGAATACATGTGTTCTACGGGAATATTATCAACAAGATAATGTTTTATAATACAGTAAAAGAGGAATGTGTTCTGTTCCACCTTTACTTTAAGTTTTACCTAAGCCTTTTTAGAGAAACTGTAACTCTTCCCCCATGCATAGTCAACAATTGGGTGATGCCCACAGTCCACTAGACCGTGCATCTAAGAATGAATTAAGATCAATTCTTCTCACCTCCAAATCAGCCACCTGCCAATATTTAATTGACTCCTATCTAAGACTCGGGTCCTATAGGTCAATTCATTTAGTTACCTGAATATACATTTTTGCAACCAATTTATCTTGGAGGTTTCATTAGAAATAACATTGCTTAAAATTAATCATTCTCTGGGTAATGATTGGGAATTCTCTGGGAATTATTGGAAAGTCTTATGGTCATGGTGAGTGACTGCAAATATTTACTCAGAACATTTTCAGAGTCACTGTAACTGCATTTTATGGTTCAGAACCTGGAAGACTTGGACCTATTTGTCCTGTTTCTCAGGCATGTCAGGACTGTTTTCTTACTCCTGTTCAAACACATTTCTTTGTTCCACCTCTGTGTGAAGATTGAATGGCCTTCTTTTCAGGGACAAGTCTTTTCAGACACTATACTTTCCCTCAAGACAAGTTAGCCCACCATTTGTGTTTTTGAAAGTTTGGATCAGATCTTCTTTGGGATACGCATGAATTTTGCTCCAAGTCTTTTTTTTATTATAACCTCAACCTGTTCCTCAACATTTGTCCAAAATGCCATTATGAGACATGTGTCCAGAGCCATAGCTATCTTCCAAGATACCTCTGTACAAATTAGACAAAGAAGACCTTCTGGGTGGATATAACTCTGCAAAAGTATGGCTTGGAAAGAAAGCTATATCTTTTTTTTAATTGTAGCAAAATATATAACATAACATTTATCATCTTAAAACCTTTTTAAGGGGCACCTGGGTGGCTCAGTGGTTGAGCATCTGCCTTTGGCTCAAGTCATAATCCTGGGATCCTGGGATCAAGTCCCACATCAGGCCTGATTCTCCCTCTGCCTATGTCTCTTCCTCTCTCTGTGTGTCTCTTGTGAATAAATAAATAAAATATTTTTTTAAAAAATCTTTAAGTGTCCACTAACGTTAAGTATATTCACATTGGTGTGCAACTTATTTCCAGAATTTCTTCATCTTGGGAAACTGAAAATTTACTATTAAATGACTCCTCATTTCTCCCTCCTCTCCTCCAGCCCTTGGCAGCCACCATTCTGCTTTCTGTTTCTATGAGTTAACTGTTCTAGATATCTCATAGAAGTGAAATCATACAGCATTTGTCATTCTGTGACTGACATATTTCACTTAGCATGATATCCTCATTTTCTGCCAAGTGGTAGCATGTGTCAGCATTTCCTTCCTTTTTAAAGGCTGAATAATATTCCATTGTATGTATATAGCACATTTTGTTTACCTATTCATCTGTGGATGAACACTTGGGTTGCTTCCACCTTTTAGCCACTGCAAATAATAATCTGTGAATATGAGAGTCTCTTCAAGACCTTGCTTACAATTCATTTGGGTATATAATCAGAAATGATAATTCTATTTTTAATTTTTTGATGTCTGCCATACCATTTCCCATTCCCACCAACACTCACAGGGTGCCAATTTCTCCACATCCTTGCCATCACTTGTTATTTTCTGGGGTTTTTGTTGTTTTGCTTTATTTTGTTCTTTCACAAAGTTCTTCCAATGAGTATCAGGTGGTTCTGATTTGTGCTTCCTGAATTACTAGTGATATTAAGCATCTTTTCATTGGTTTCCTGGCCATTTGTATATCTTCTTTGAAGATTAATCAATTCAAATCCTTTTCCTATTTTAATCAGATTATTTGGGTTTTTTGTTGTTGAGTTGTAGGATTCTTTATATATTCTGGAATTAAGCCCTCATATGATTTGCAAATATTTTCTCCCATTCTGCAGTTTGCCTACATTCTGTTGATTTTGTCCTTTTGTGGCGTAGAAGTTTTTAAAATTGATGTGGTCCAATTTATCTGATCTTATTTTTGTCTCCTGCACTTTTGGTGTCATATTCAAGAAATCATCACCAAACTCAATACCATAAAGATTTTCCCCTATGTTTTCCTCAAAGAGTTTCATACTTTTAGCTCTTAAAGTTAGCCCTTTGTTCCACTTTGAGCTAATTTTTGTATATAGTGTAAAGTAAGGGTTCAACTTCTTTCTTTTGCATTTGGATATCCTTTTTCCTAACATCATTTGTTGAAGAGACTGTACTTTCCCCCATTGAATGAGATTGGCTTTCTTGACAAAAATCAAATAATAAACAAGAATTTATTTCTGGGTTCCCTATTCTATCCCATTGATTTTTATATGTCTTTTTTCTCCAAAGCCATGATGCTTCAAGGATTGTAGCTTTCTAATAAGTTTTGAAATCAGCATCTGTGAGCCCTCTACTTTTGTTCTTCTTTTTCATGATTTGACTGTTTGGAGGAGATTACACTTTTTGATTGAGGAAAAGGCAGACCTTTCTCCTGGGATGTAGCCCTATGCCAGGGCATCCAGCTTGCTGAGCAGAATTGACCCCTCACCTGAAAAACCATGTAAAGGGATCAGCCTGCACATCCAGCTATAGAGGTCCCGCAACTCTGAGAACGCCAGAGGCAGATGACCCATTTTGTCTTCTAAGTTTGATCAATTCTCCTTTTAAAAAAGCCAGTTTGTCAGGGCTGTTGACTGTCCTCAGTGATGAAACACTGAAATGCACCAAGTTGCTTTGACATTGCACAGATGGGATCTCATTTCCCTTTGCTTTTCTGTGATGCCCAGTTTAGGGTGAGGGTGTTATGAAGAGCCACAGGCAGCATTTGTTCATTGCTCTTACTCTAAGAGGATTGGGGAAAATGTGATTCCCTCACCAAGACCCATAGGAGAAATATGTAGCATCCCCAAGCACTGTTGTATTACATGGACACTGAAACTGGTCTTCTCTGGCTGATGTCATAAATAATGCTGTTTTTCTGTTTTGATTAGTTCCTAAGAGACTTCAAGGTAAATGTGCAACCCAGCTTTAACAATTGTGGAATATTACTCAGCGATTAGAAACGACAAATACCCACCATTTGCTTCAACGTGGATGGAACTGGAGGGTATTATGCTGAGTGAAATAAGTCAATCGGAGAAGGACAAGCAGTGTATGTTCTCATTCATTTGGGGAATATAAATAATAGTGAAAGTTAATATAAAGGAAGGGAGAAGAAATGTTGGGAAATATCAGGAAGGGAGACAGAACATAAAGACTCCTAACTCGGGGAAACGAACTAGGGGTGGTGGAAGGGGGGAGGAGGGCGGGTGTTGGAGGGGAATGGGTGACGGGCACTGAGGTGGACACTTGACGGGATGAGCACTGGGTGTTTTTCTGTATGTTGGTAAATTGAACACCAATAAAAATTAATTAAAAAAAAAAAAAAACAATTGTGCAGAATTTTCTGGCATATACTTTTGAGTAGCAACTTAAGCTAGCCCTACTGTATTTAGGAATGGCGTCCATACTCTGGAATGAGAAGAGGTTTGTAAATATACTTCATATCATAAAATAGCCATATCTTTTTGACATTTAAGAGAACATACATTGTATTAAGGCTCATTTGGTTATATTTAACAGAAAACTAACTCAAACCACTTTAAGCAAAAAATTGGATTTTATTTGCCCATAGAACTGGGGAAAATGGCTGGATCTAGGGTCTCAAAGGACACTTTCAAGACAGTAACTCTCATCTCCTTTCTTTGACTCTAGTTTTTGTTTCCTCTGTGGTGGCTGTATTCTTAGTAGGGCTTTTCTTTCAGCTGGCAAACTGATCCCAAAGGACGAACTTATGGGCCACCTTCTTAGCAATCCCAGTAGACCAGGAGAAGATACATCTCCTAGTAGCTCCAACTTGAACTCTGGGAGGTTTTTCATTGTTCTCTCTTGGCTATTGTGCCCACCCCTGGATCAATCACCATAGCAGGAGCAGTCAGTGCTCTGGGTGGTCGAGTCTGAATCACATGGCTCCCCCACTGCTAGAGATGGAGTCCTGGTGCTAATCATGGACAGATCATGGGAGTTGGAAAACTAGGCAAAAAATGATTTTTTCTATACCATATCTAAAAGGATTGCTCAAGAATACAGCTTCATTCTCCTTCATACAGGAATCTCTTGTACAGTATTCTTGCCAGATGTTTTACCTGGCTTCCCTTTGAACAGATCCCAGAACTCACAACTTCCAGTTGTCTTCCAGTCCAATGCTGGACAAATCTAATAGTCAGAAAACTGTTTCTTTTCCTCTTTTTTTTTTTTTTTTTTTTTTTTTTGCCAGTTCAAGTCTTCCTATAATTTCTAAGGAACTATCTTAACTCTACCCATCAGAACTCAATAATTTAGAATTACCACTTCATCTTCCTAAAAGAGTGTTTTAAATTTGAGTCATATTTCAGGTTTTTTATATTTCATGTTCTACCTTGTCAATACCTTTTGAAGATTCCTGACACTATCTCCGTTCCACATCAAGAATATTTTTTATAGACCTAATGGACTCTAATGATCTTTTGGACTTTACCAACTACCAGGGATTTCTACTTGGTATGTATTATGCCATTAAATAATTTAATGGCTCACGTGTTGGAAATAGTTTCCAAATGTTGATTAAAGTCTGATTCTAACTCCCATAGTAAGTTCAAATATGAATTATTTCTTACCAGTCACATCATAATTTTGGTTCATATTAAGCTTAATAGTAGTAGTTACCATTTATTGAGTGTCAGATCCCTTATATAATATTTTAAGATTTTTTCATTTATTCATGAGAGACACACAGAGAGAGTCAGAGACATGGGCAGAGGGAGAAGCAGGCTCCCTGTGGGACTCAATCCCAGAACCCCAGGACTCGATCCCAGGCCCCAGAGACCACACCCTGAGCCAAAGGCAGATGCTCATTCACCGAGCCACCCACGTGTCCCAGACCCCTTATATAATTTATCTATAATCCCTACAGTAACTCTCAAGCTTAATGACTATTATTACTATCCCATTTCACAGACAAGAGAGTTGACATTCAAGTTAAGTAGCTTGAAAAAGATCTCAAAATTGGTAGATGGCCAAATACTATTTAAGCTCGAATATCTTTGTCTCCAAAACCAAGTTTTTTTCCATCATACTTAAAGCTCCACACTTGAGGTCAACTGAGATCATCAGACCTGTGTTATTTGAACTCCTACTAATCATCGTCCACACTTGTACTTATGGATAATGAATTTGTGCTCATCCTAATGTGGGGCAGTGCATGACACAGCAAGCTTGAGGCTGCTATCCTTAGAAAGGCCTGCTCGCAGAGTTAGCCCTTGATCAGAGTCTGGGTCTTGCATTTTGGGAAGGTTCCCCCCATTTCCTGATAAGAATGGCTCACTGTATCTAAACTGTTTGTGCAGACAATATAGTTTATGCTGAACACATTCTTTCTTTCCAGGAGCATGGAATTTTGGAACGTTAGGCAGAAGCTGCTTACACAGCCAGCCCTCCATAAAAAGCCTGGGCACTGATTGTCTAATGAACATCCCCAGTAGATGTTTAACACTTGTCTTCACAGCTCATTGCTGGAAGAAGTAAGCACATCATGTGAGACTCCACTAGGAGAGGACTCTACTAACTTCTGTCTGGTTTCCTCTGGACTTTGCCCATGAGCCCTTTCTTTTTGCTGATTTTGCTCTGTATCTTTTCACTGTAATAGATCATAGACCTTACTGCAAATACTAAGTGCTCTGAGTTCTCCTAACAAATCACTAAACTAGGAGGTTGTCTTAGGAACCCCAACACAGGGGCTTTATATTTGTTTCTGTTAAATTTAATCCTGATAGGGTAATTTTGAATCCTGACCCCCTCATTCTATTTTTTCTTAATATTTAACTTCATATACATTCCTTCTAAGTATTCATTCCAATCCTTGATAAAAATTTTGATTGAGAGGGTCAAAACACAGTACTGTGGTTGTCTCCTGAACACTTCTTTTGCTTTGAGATTAAGCTATTAATCAAAATGTTAGGGCAGACTTGCTAAACCAGTTCTTTATTTTTCTACAAGTACTATTGGAAAGAGTATACTTCCTAGTATAGGGAATATAGTCAATGGTATTGAAATAGTGTTGTATGGTGACAGATGGTAGCTACACTTGTGGTGAGCAGAGCATAATATAGAGTTGTTGAATCACTAAATTGTACACTTGAAGATAATGTAACATTGTATGTCAACTAGACTTCAATAAAAAATTTTAATTTTAATTTTTTAAAGAAAATCCTGAGGAATAAATGTGTTCTCTGATAAAGGAATTAAGAAAGAAGAAAAGGAAAGATGAAAGAAAGAGAAAGAAAGAAAGAAAGAAAGAAAGAAAGAAAGAAAGAAAGAACTTCATTTATTCCTAAAATTTCTTAGATTTTTGTCATTTGTAAAAATAAGACATATAGTCCAAAATATTCTCATTTTTTCCTTTTATAGTTATGTAGTATTTTTTTTAAAAAGCTAAAGATTTTCTGTTTTTTTTGTATGTGGGTGTATTGGGTGTATGGGGCTCAAAGTTTCTAATTTGAGCATCAGTACTGGGTAGGGTAATGGAATCATGATTGGCTTGAAAGAGAGAGAGACGCAGGCTCAGAACAGGCTGGTTCATTCATCAAGCATTCACTGAGCTGTCTCTGTTGTGTCTGGCTCTGTGCTGGACAATGTGGGTGATACATTGGTGACAAAGACAGCTCCAAGCCCTCCCTCAAGGACTCCTGGGATAATGCTCCAGAGAGACAGTGCCAACCAGGGTGTCAAAGCTAAGATGGGGAGGCACAGGCAGATCAGGGCCAGAATGGAGGGGTGCTCCCCTTCCAGTTAGAAACACTACACTGTATAATTTCTCTAAATAAGAACCTCTGCTGGAAGCTGAGGATACAGTGATGGCCAAGACAAACCTGTTTCTCCTCTTTCAGAATGGACTATTCCTTTTTCTTTTTTGCGGGGGGGGAGGGGGGTTATTCCTTTTTCATTGAACTAGTCCTCTTTCTTCCATTTCTGTATAGGTACTAACAGCCTGATTTGGATACTGGCCCTACCACTTGCCAGCCATGTTATCTTAGACCAGGGGCTGTACTTCTCCAGACTTCCAGTCTCTCCATTTGTAAAATGGAGGATCTCGTATCTTCCTTACAGGGCTAGAGGATATGATGAGTTAACATGGGGAAGAGGTTGGCACACATAACTGCTCTCAGACAAATTTGCTCTTTGGTTTTAAATCAGAAAAACGCAGAGGTGGGGGAGGACCCTCCCCAGAGACTGGGAATCCTCCCCAAGGAAGTGATAATGAGCCAAGATCCAGAAATTAAGAAGTTAGCAGAAGACTTGAGCTGGGAGCATGACACTTTAGGGACCTAAGAGATCAGTACTGTTCGTGGCATAAAACATGAAAAAGAACAGGCTGGGATAAGAAGTTGGGCCTAAGGGAGTCTATTCCCTATCCTATGAGCAACAAGGAGCTGCTGAAAGCATCTCTGGAGGGAAGTGGAGAGGCCCAGTTTGTGTTTTCAAAGACATCCTCTGTTCCTTGGGACAAGATTGACATTATTTACTGTTACTAAACCTACATTCCTCCTTCGTCATCATCACATGCTTACTATAAAAGGTTAAGTAACAATTGACTTATGGGTTAAAATTTTTTGAACTGTATCATTTACATTTGCATCTTAGAGTTTTTAGGCTGTGTTGGTTTTTCCTATTTAAATAATCAGGCCATTTCTTCTCTTCTGCATTATTTTAAGGAATTGGTCCTTTTCATCTAAATTATCAAATCTCTGAGCACAGAATTGTTTCATAATATTCCCTTTTTGTCCTCTTTATGTCCATCAAGTCCTAGTAATTGTCACTCTTTCACTTATCATATTAGCATTTTGTCTCTCACTTTTTTTCTTGGTTAACCTGACTAGAAGTTTACAAACTTTATTAATCTTTTCAAAGAATTGGACTTTGATGTTGTTGATTTTATTAATTCTTTTCTGTTTCCAATTCCATTGGCTTCTAGTCTAATTTTTATTCTTTCTCCTGGTTGCTTTAGGTTTGTTTTGCTCTTCTCTTGCGAGTTTTCTATTTTTTTAATAAATTAATTTTTTATTGGTGTTCAATTTACCAACATACAGAATAACACCCAGTGCTCATACTGTCAAGTGCCCCCCTCAGTGCCCGTCACCCATTCACCACCAGCCCCCCGCCCTCCTCCCCTTCCACCACCCCTAGTTCGTTTCCCAGAGATAGGAGTCTTTTTTTTTTTTTTTTTGAGATAGGAGTCTTTATGTTCTGTCTCCCTTTCTGATATTTCCCACACATTTCTTCTCCCTTCCCTTATATTCCCTTTCACTATTATTTATATTCGCCAAATGAATGAGAACATACACTGTTTGTCCTTCTCCGATTGACTTACTTCACTCAGCATAATACCCTCCAGTCCCATCCACGTTGACGCAAATGGTGGGTATTTGTCCTTTCTGATGGCTGAGTAATATTCCATTGTATACATAAACCACATCTTCTTTATCCATTCATCTTTCAATGGACACCGAGGCTCCTTCCACAGTTTGGCTATTGTGGCCATTGCTGCTAGAAACATCAGGGTGCAGGTGTCCCAGCGTTTCATTGCATCTGAATCTTTGGGGTAAATCCCCAACAGTGCAATTGCTGGGTCGTAGGGCAGGTCTATTTTTAATTCTTTGAGGAACCTCCATACAGTTGTCCAGAGTGGCTGCACCAGTTCACATTCCCACCAACAGTGTAAGAGGCTTCCCTTTTCTCCGCATCCTCTCCAACATTTGTGGTTTCCTGCCTTGTTAATTTTCCCCATTCTCACTGGTGTGAGGTGGGATCTCATTGTGGTTTTGATGTGTATTTCCCTGATGGCAAGTGATGCAGAGCATTTTCTCATGTGCTTGTTGGCCATGTCTATGTCTTCCTCTGTGAGATTTCTCTTCATGTCTTTTGCCCATTTCATGATTGGATTGTTTCTTTGGTGTTGAGTTTAAGAAGTTCTTTATAGATCTTGGAAACTAGCCCTTTATCTGGTACGTCATTTGCAAATATCTTCTCCCATTCTGTAGGTTGTCTTTTAGTTTTGTCGACTGTATCCTTTGTTGTGCAAAAGCTTCTTATCTTGATGAAGTCCCAATAGTCCATTTTTGCTTTTGTTTCCCTTGCCTTCGTGGATGTATCTTGCAAGAAGTTACTGTGGCCGAGTTCAAAAAGGGTGTTGCCTGTGTTCTCCTCTAGCATTTTGATGGAATCTTGTCTCACATGTAGATCTTTCATCCATTTTGAGTTTATCTTTGTGTATGGTGAAAGAGAGTGGTCTAGTTTCATTCTTCTGCATGTGGATGTCCAATTTTCCCAGCACCATTTATTGAAGAGACTGTCTTTCTTCCAGTGTATGGTCTTTCCTCCTTTATCGAATATTAGTTGACCATAAAGTTGAGGGTCCACTCCTGGATTCTCTATTCTGTTCCATTGATCTATGTGTCTGTTTTTGTGCCAGTACCACACTGTCTTGATGACCACAGCTTTGTAGGACAACCTGAAATCTGGCATTGTGATGCCCCCAGCTATGGTTTTCTTTTTTAAAATTCCCCTGGCTATTCGGGGTCTTTTCTGATTCCACACAAATCTTAAGATGATTTGTTCTCACTCTCTGAAGAAAGTCCATGGTATTTTGATAGGGATTGCATTAAACGTGTAAATTGCCCTGGGTAACATTGACATTTTCACAATATTAATTCTGCCAGTCCATGAGCATGGAATATGTTTCCATCTTTTTGTGTCTTCCTCAATTTCTTTCAGAAGTGTTCTATAGTTTTTAGGGTATAGATCTTTTACCTCTTTGGTTAGCTTTATTCCTAGGTATCTTATGCTTTTGGGTGCAATTGTAAATGGGATTGAGTCCTTAATTTCTCTTTCTTCAGTCTCATTGTTAGTGTATAGAAATGCCATTGATTTCTGGGCATTGATTTTGTATCCTGCCACGCTGCCAAATTGCTGTATGAGTTCTAGCAATCTTGGGGTGGAGGCTTTTGGGTTTTCTATGTAGAGTATCATGTCATCGGCGAAGAGGGAGAGTTTGACTTCTTCTTTGCCAATTCGAATGCCTTTAATGTCTTTTTGTTGTCTGATTGCTGAGGCTAGGACTTCCAATACTATGTTGAATAGCAGTGGTGAGAGTGGACATCCCTGTCTTGTTCCTGATCTTAGGAGAAAGGCTCTCAGTGCTTCCCCATTGAGAATGATATTTGCTGTGCTAGTTTTCTATTGATTTTAAATCCTGCTTCTTTTCTAACATATGCATTTGATGCTATAAATTTCCCTTTAAGCACTCCTTTTGCCACATCCCACAAGTTTTGATGTTATATTTTTATTTTCCTTTAATTAAAAATATTTTAAATTTATCTTGAGATTTCCTCTTTGACTCATGTTATTTTGAAGTGTTGTTTTATCTCAAAATATTTTGATATTTTCCAGCTGTCTTTCTGTTATTATTTTCTAGTTAACTCACTGTGCTCTGAGAGCATCCTTTGTATGATTTCTATTTTTTTTAAGTTTATTCAATGTGTTTCATGTCCCAGAGTGTGGTCTAGCTTGGTGAATGTTCCAACAAACTTGTGAAGAATGTATGCTCTGCTGTTGTTGGATGAAGTAGATGTCAATTAGATCCAGTTAATTGATGGTGTTGTTCAGCTAAACTATGTTTTTACTGATTTTCTGCCTGCTGGATCTGTCAATGCTGATAAAGGGATGTTGAAGTCCCCAGCCATAATAGTGAATTCATCTGTTTCTCCTTGCCCTTCTGCCAGCTTTAGTCTCATGTATTTTGACACTCTATTGCTAGGTGCATACACATTAAGTAGTAAGTCTTGGGAGTAGTAAGTCAATAAAATTGACCCATTGTTATGTAATGCCCCTCTTTGCTACCGATGCTTTTCCTTGTTCTTAAGTCAATTTGCCTGAAATTAATATAGCCACTCCAACTTTCTTTTTGATTTTTGTTAGCATAGTATATCTTTCCCATACTCTTATTTTTAATCTACCTGTACATGGTTTTTATGAGTTTTTTTTAAAGATTTATTTATTTATCTATTTGAAAGAGAGAGCATGAGTGGGGGGAGGGGCAAAAAGGGAGGGAGAGAGAGAATCCCAAGGCGCCCCCCTCCCCCCCCCCCCCCCCCCCACTGATCACAGAGACCAACACAGGGCTCCATCCCATGACCCCATGATCATGATCTGAGCTGAAATCAAGACTCAGACATTTAACTGACTGAGCCACCCAGGGGCCCCCATGTACCTATTTTTAAAGTAGGCTTCTTATAGGGAAAAAAAAAAAAAGAGGCAAACCATGAAACAGACTTAACTAAAGAGAACAAACTGAGGGTTACTAGAAGAGAGGTGGGTGGGGGAGATGGGCTAAATGGGTGATGGTGATTGAGGAGTGCACTGGTGAAGAGGGTGTTGTATGTAACTGATAAATCAATAAATTCTACATCTGAAACTAATATTGCACTGTATGTTAACTAGCTGGAATTCAAATTAAAACTTGGGGAAAAAATTAAGTAAGTGGAGATCCCTGGGTGGCTCAGCGATTTAGCACCTAGGGCATGATCCTGGAGTCCTGGGATCGATCAGGCTCCCTGCATGGAGCCTGCTTCACCCTCTGCCTGTGTCTCTGTCTCTGTCTCTCTCTCTCTCTCTCATAAACAAATAAATAAAAAAAAATTTTTTTAAAGAAGTTTTTATTTTACTTTCACTGTTCTTTCTCTAATGTTCTGCCTTTTTAAAATACAGATCTAAGTTTCTGAACTGTATCATTTTCTTTCTGAATAACCTGTTTAACATTATGCAAAGCAAGTGCACTAAAGACAAAATTTTGTTTGCCTTAAGAAGCCTGTATTTCTCCTTCACTTTTGAAGGATAATTTTGCCAGATTCAGAATTCCAAACTGATTTTTTCAACACTTTGAATATTTCATCCTGAAGAAAAACAAGAGTGGTTTCTAACAAGAAGTCTGATATAATTTTTATCCTTGTTCCTCTATAGATGATGTCTTTTCTCTTCTGGTTTCTTTCATGATTTTCTCTCTGTCTTTGAATATGATATGCCAGAGTATGCATTTTTTGGTATTTATCCTATTTGTGGTTCTCTGAACTTCCTGGATCTGCAGTTTGGAATCTGTTGTTACTTTTGGAAATTTTTCAGCTTCAATTACTTCAAATATTTATTTGCTCCTTTTTTCTTCCCCTTCTGGTGTTCCCATTATGCCTATGCTGTACCTGTTATACTTGCCTCACAGATCTTGGATATTTTGTTCTTTTTTTAATATTTTATATATTTATGCATGAGAGACACAGAGAAAGAGGCAGAAACATAGGCAGAGGGAGAAGCAGTCTCCCTGAGGGGAGCCCGACAGGAGACTCGATCCCAAGATCCTAGGATCACAACCTGAGCCGAAGGCAGATGCTCAACCACTGAGCCACCCAGGTGCCTCTTCACTCCTTTTTTAATTATTATTCTTGTTTCCCTTTACATCCCAGTTTGGGAAGTTTCTATTGACATATTTCAAGCTCACTGACTCTTTCCTTAACCATGTCCAGCCTATTAGTGAGCCCATTGAAGGCATTCTTCTTTCTTTTGGGGTGTACTGATTTCTAGAATTTCCTGCAGATTCTTTCTTTAAGTTTCCACCCCTGATTACATTATCCATCTATTCTTGCATGTTGTCCACTTTTTCCATTAGAGCTCTAAGCATATTAATCATTGTTGTTTTAAATTAATGCTCTTATAATTCCAAAATCTGTGTCATACTTGAGTCTGGTTCTTTTTTTTTTTTTTTTTTTTAATTTATGATAGTCACAGAGAGAGAGAGAGAGAGAGGCAGAGACACAGGCAGAGGGAGAAGCAGGCTCCATGCACTGGGAGCCCCATGTGGGATTCGATCCCGGGTCTCCAGGATCGCGCCCTGGGCCAAAGGCAGGCGCCAAACCACTGCGCCACCCAGGGATCCCTTGAGTCTGGTTCTGTTGCTCGTGTTGTCACTTCCTATTGTGTTCCTGCTTTCCTTTTAGCATGCCTTGTATTTTTTGTTGTTGTTGAAAGCTGGTATTATGTATTATATCATAGAAATTATGACTTACAGGGTAAGGATTTATTTCTCTCTGAGGAGAAGTTATGCTTTGTTTACTCTTTGCTATAGTGGTAGCTGTCTGAGGCTTCACTTTCCTCTAGTGTCCTTATGTTTTATCTCCACCATTATCTTTGTGTTTCCCTAGAAACTTCTTCTTGAATAAAGTCTGGGCCTTACGTCTCTTATAGCATCTCGTAATACACGAGATTCCCCTTTCCCAGCTCCCAGTAAGCTGTGATTTTCTGTATTCACCTCTTTCTCCAACTTTAGGAGCATCAGTTGGCCCTGTGATCTCAAATTCTCTACTGGATCTAAGATCCATTTTTTTCCCCTTCATTTTATTTTTGCTTGTGTTGAGGATAAGAGTGATGACTTTCTTGTATGTCTGAGCAGGAAATGGAACCAGTCTCATTCCGTACATTTCCTCAGTGACAATAGGGAAAACTTTGCTCTAAGATCATGCTTATAGTTTTTGTACATTTTCGAGATATGAAAACCTAGACCTGAAGATACAAATTCACGCATATGGTAGTATGTTGTCTTTCTAATTTCTTGCTATAGGTTGAAATGTCATCATCATGCCACTGGATTTATCATTTCCAGGTTGGCAGATAGCCCAGGAGCTTGGGGAAGAAATGATAGGAAAACAGGTCACAGAAGGAGTACTGTGATGGAAATGATGGATTCTAGTGGGACCACTTACTTAGTGTCTGTCACCCCTAGTGACCTACAGAGTTAGCTGTAAAACCCAAGCCCTCCCTTCTAACTCATTCCAAGTTCTAGTGTATATTCTTTAAACAATGTTTTTATAATTGGAAGCCCATCTGAAAAATTCCTTGATAGTTGTGGATGAACTCTGGTGTCTAAGACTGTGCTATTGACAATAATTCCTATTTAACTAGTAAGAGTATTTTTCCTACAAAATGTTTAGATTTTCCTGATGCCCAATGACAGCCTGGAAAAATATCCCTGAAGATAATGCCAACTAACGGGCTTGGGCCAGCATGATGGGAAGTCCAGCACTGCCTAGGCATGTTTTACTCTCATGACTCCTTTCCCAGACTGTGGGAACCACAAGAGTTAGACATAAGTTTCAGCAGAAATGGAAACTGGGCCTGTACATAACTCAATGAAAGAAGCTGGTGTCCATGGATAATCAGCTCATAAAGCAATCAATTAGCACATTTGGCTGTTAGCTGAAAGTCTAAAAACCACCCGGGGTGAGAATTTAGTTTTTCCTCCTCTGACATCTGCACTGGCATTTTTCTTTGCCTCTGTCCTTTGGCCTATGCTGTTCTCTCTGCTTGAATGCATATCCCTCATTTCATCCCTCTGGTCATCAACTCCTTCTCATCTAAGACTCTGCCCAGAATTCACTTACCTGTGCAGCTCTTCCTGGCCACTCAATCCTGATGTTAATCTTCCTGAGGAGAAAGGGAGTGACCATCTTGCTCAAAACTTTCTTCTGTGTCTAAAATAATGCTTGACCATCCATAGATATCAAGAGTGTTGTTTGGATGAACTAATGAAGTATAAGTCTCTAAGTTCATGCTTCTAACAGGAAATGGTCTATATATTTGCCTGCCTTCCCCCATCAAACCATAAACTCTTTGACAACAGGAACAGAGTCTCTAATTGTGTCACTTTTCTCACAGCCTAACCCAGAACCCAGCATGTAGTGAAGGCTCAATAAAAATTTGTGAAAGGAACACAAAATGAAAGAATAATATAGTTCCTGGGTACTTCGAGGTAGTCCATGTCAAAGACAAGCCCTAGAGACATTTCTCTGTTGCCCTGCTCTTCCTGTCTCTTCATTAGGACCAGGAGCAGCTTTCCTCTGCTGTCCTTGGGTTCTAAGAGATTTGTTTGTCAGCAAAGGGCCAATAGCCAAGATCAGATTCCCATTAGCCTGAGGTGAACCAGAAGTCATTGTTATTGATGTAGCCTCCTTAACTAGGCCTCCTCACTAAGACAAAGGTGTCTCTATTTCATTTGAACATGTAGGAAGAAAGAGACCAAGCTAAGAGCAATCTATAAACCATACACACCCTCTCCTTCAATCAGATGCCATCTGGGCTGCAGCTAGGCACTTCATGCTGTTCGGTGGGAGCAGTTTCTCTTGGACTTCCCCATGAGAAACTTGAATGTAAGTGTCCACACCAGAGTGCTGCATTCCACAGCCCTGAGCAGACATGCATACAAGACCAGAGTCTGCTTATGCCTATTTATGCCTGAACAATTATGAATAGCACTGACTTTAACTCTCAAGTGTTCCAGTTTTGATGACAAATGACATGACCACCCTATATGTTTCCCACACACTTTTTGCACTACTTCCATTACATACTGGAACATTCTCAAACAAATTCCAGATATATTTTATCGAAACTGCTTCTGTTTTTAATCTCCCATTGATAAGGGTACTTAATAAATAACTGCCAGGTCTTTATCCTACTTAAAAAAATATCAATAATTCCTGAATATCAGCAAATGTCTAGTCAGTGTTCAAATTGCTCCAATTGTTTCAAAAAAATTTCTCCAGTTGTTTGAGAAATGTCCTTTTACAGTTGATTTACATGAGATAGATAGAATCCTAACAATGTCCACATGGTATCCTCACCCCACCTTTTTATTTTACATTTCACTTTTTATTTTTTCCTTACCCTTTATTTATTTAAGAAAGCAGGTCAATTCCTATAAATTTTCCCACATTCCAGATTTGACATCCTTGTGGGGTCATTTAACACATTTATCTATCCCCTGACTTCCTGCAAATTGAAGCTAGATCTAGAGACTTAATTGTATACTGGTTCAAGTTGTTTGGAAAGAAAAATTCCTGTGTACCTCTTGTTATATTATATCAGAAGATATAGAATATCTGATTGCCTTGCTTTTTGTGATATGAGGATTGATTAGTAGGTTCAGGCATTGTCATTCTTATCTGGTTATTTATAACATTCCTTGCCAAAATCTCACTTGAAGTTTTTGGCAGCCATGAATGATCGTTGCCTAAATCCACTATTCATTAGGGGTTATGAAGTCATAAAGTTCTAATTCTATCATTTCTTCTATTTGAGTTAACCAGCATCTTTTATAGAGAAGCAAATACTTGGTTATAGTTTATATAGAAAATGCAGGATAAATGTTTGAATCTTTTCCTTTAGTGATAAATTTTCAGAATAATGAATTAGTGAGGTAGCAATATTAAAATATGACCAATGAGCATTTTTCTTTAAAAAAATGTAATTAGAACATAAAAGCATTTACTGAATCTCAATCCATTGCTGTGTTATTACTTTTGGTCCTCAGATCAGGCCAGCAGGAGTTCTTCAAGTTGCATAAACATTAAAACTTAACTTTTTTATTTCCTGTTCCAAACCTGGAACCAACAATTTCTGCAAGAGGCCCTGAATTGGTTTTGTGAACCCACAAAGTGGGTCCAATAGGTACTAATTGTGTTAGGGTTGCTATTGCTTTTAGATGTTTCCAGTGGGTACAGCTAGAAAATGTCTTCTTTTAAGGAAAAAAAAATATGAGTTAAGTTATTCTTGGTATTTCTTACAGATTTAAAATCACAGGGTTTATATTTAACTCCTTGGGTTTTCATATACACTTCAAAAGTAAAAATGTAGGACCATAAGATGGATCTTATTGTAAAATTCTATGATATATATTATATATTTTATATATAATATTTTATATGTAATATATATATATACCTGTTAACTCTCAGAAAAGTGAATGATCCTAGGTAATAGGTTGGAATGAACCAATTTCCTTGACTTTAAGCTTGATTACTGGATCTTGGTTCACATGATAGTGAAATACTTTATTAAATTCCAATGATATCCTTGTGAAGGAATGAAAATTGTATGGAGTGGAAAGAACTGGTAAAGATTAACGCTAGCTTGTACAATAAACAGTGTAAAGTCTGATAAGTTTCAAAAAAATAACTACACAGAGTGAGCAATGTTTAGCTTAACAGTTGTCCATGTCAAAAAGCCTTAGGACTTTTAGGTTCTGCTAACATCAGTGAAAGTAGTAGGGTTAGGGTCTTGATCAGAGGCAAATCTATATGAACGGGGTAGATACCTGGTGCAATGGAAGACAAAGCCATCCATTCTACACCTACACCTACCATTGTACTGCTAATAAAATGCAATACTTTCTCCTTAGGATACAACACAAGATAATACCTCATACCTCTTCTATTCAACATTATTATTATACCGAAAGTTCTAGCAAAAACAAGAAAAAGAAAGACACAAAGATTAGAAAAGAAAAGAGAAACTGTCACTATGTACAGATGACAATTGTGTGCACAGAAAACCCTGTGGAGGGACGCCTGGGTGACTCAGTGGTTGAGAGTCTGCCTTTGGCTCAGGGCATGATTCTGGGGTCCTGGGATGAGTGATCGGGCTCCCCTTGAGGAGCCTGCTTCTCCCTCTGCTTATGCCTCTGCCTCTTTCTTTCTGTGTCTCTCATGGATAGATAAACAAAATCTTTAAAAAAGAAAAAAGAAAAAAGAAAACCCTGTGGAACCTACAAGAAAACTAGTAGAAGCCATAAGTGGATTCCATGAAGCCGCAGGATACAGGACCAATAGACAAAAGTATCTATATTCCCATATACCAGCAGCAAACAATTTTAAAAATGAAATAAAAACACCATTTAAAAGTATCAAATAGGTAATAATACAGCTAATAAAATATATTAAGACTTCCGTGTTGAATATTTAAAAACATTGCTTGGAGAAATGAAAGAAAACCCAAAAAGTGTTCCATGTTCAAGCTCATGATTAAAAGATGATACTGTGTGTATGTGTGTGTGTGTGTGTATGTTCACAAATATAAATAAACCACTGATAGAGACAGTAACCATATGGATGAATCTTGAAAACATGATGTTGATACATGAAGTCAAACCACAAAACAGTACAACTGAATAATCCCATATACATGAAATACATAATGGACAAAATGAATCCACAGAGATTGAAATCAGAAAGTGGCTGCTTATGGATTCACTAGAAAGGAGCATGAGGGAGCTTTTTAGGGGGATAGAGATGTTCTCTCTCTTGTTTTGAGTGGTGGTTAGGTGGATGTATACATAATTATTGAACCTCATTTCACTGAAAATGTTAGAAATATCCATTTTGATTGTAAATTCTATTCCACCACCACAACAAAATAAGAGACCTAAAAGGGCTACCAATTATATGTATGTGTGTGTGTGTGTGTGTGTGTGTGTGTGTTTGTATGTGTGTATAACCGTTTTATAATATCATGACAGAGAGATATGACAAGGGATTTGAAAGTTTGCATTCAGAAATAATCTGTAATGAATAATAATAAGAGTATTCGAAAAATAAAATATCATAAAAAACTATTTAATGACTATAATACAATGCTTGATAGAGTCATTGATAGATAGTCATTGCTAGCCAGATGTAACATTGATGCAATCGTAACACATCATATTCACTGGATTCACTCTTACATAAATCAAAATCTCTAGAGTACAACACCTGTAAACAACAATGAATTTAGCCTGTAGTGCAACTGATCATTTAATTTCTTACATCAATATTCCCAAGCTGGTGTGGGGGGCAGTGGGGATGGAGAGAGAGAGAGAGAGAGAGAGAGAGAGAGACAGGAAGGAAGGAAAGAAGGAAGGAAGGAAGGAAGGAAGGAAGGAAGGAAGGAAGGAAGGAAGGAAGGAAAAAGGAAAGAGGGACAGAGAGAAGGAGAGGGACAAAGAGAAACAGAAAGGCACAAAGAGAGTCAGAGAGAGTTTCCTGAAAATTCAAAGAATTTTAAAGCTGGTTTATCTCCTACATCACCATCCATACAAAACCACACATGGACACTGATTCTGTGTTCTCAAACCTATGCACCTTTGTATATGAATATACATGTAAATCCCCTTTTTAAGAGTCCTTTTCACTTTTTGGGTTTTACATGAATAGCTTCACTCAGTCTTATTAATGAAAAACTTTGAAACATTTGCTCAGAATTCAATACGGACTTGGTATCAGAACTAAAGTCCACACCCAGGTCTTCACACTCCTAGCCCCTGACCTATTCTCCCTCTGCTCAGTGTGTGTGGGGCGGAGGGGGGGAGGGCATGACTCAGGCCATAAAGAAGCCAGAGGCCTGGCGCTGCAGTCTCTAGCAATGCCAGGTTCTGAGGCACACACAGATACTAACCAAAATCCTCATGAGAAGATAAGGCTGAAACTCAGGTCCTACTAATTAAACATATGATTTGTATTCTTTGTGAGAAAGACGGAGCTTTTGTTGATAGAAGAAACATAGAAAAACATTTCATCACACAAAACTTAAATGACAAAACATTTTTCTGAGGGCTTCACTGATGACACAAAGAAACAACCTAGAAAATTCTGATGGATGAAAATTCCAGAATTAAACTCCTGAAAGTCTCTCTCCTCTACATTTGGGACCAGTTAAATTAGTAAACATACTGAAAGGCATTTGTACTTCACAGCCTATTCTGCCAGAGACAGCAGAGAAGGTGAGGATCACCAAGGGATTAATCAGAGACAGATATAATTAAAGCCAGAAGGACTAAAATGGCCCATAGGTCAAAGGGAATTAAAATCCCCACAAAATCTCCACATAAATGAAAAAAAAAAAAAAAAAAAAAGCAATGTACTCTGTTGGGACATTTAACTGTTAATATATTGTAGTTTACCAGACAGGTTTCAGCTAACCTCTTCTGTCAGCAAACCTGGGAGGGGAAGTTTGTAAATGAACTTTACAGTGTGGAGTGCACTCCAAATGGCCCATTGTCCAAAAGTCTTCATTGAGACTGGAAGTCTTTCCTTAGTCCACAAAAAAAAAAAAAAAAAAAAAAAAAAAAAAATTCCCAGAAAAAAAGACACGTACTTCTGTATTTATTTCTGTATTTGTTCTACATAGCACTCTATAAACTTAATGCCTTGTGATCATTTCAGTTTAGTGTTCTTGGTCACATTCCAATGAGATAAGCAGTTACTGTGCCCACTTTGCTAATGATAAGGGCGAGATTAGAGAAGACATTTTTCTGGATTGCTCAGCATGAGAATAGTGGGGCCCAGAGCATTCCGAGATGTACTCAGCTACCTCATGTGCCCAGCGTGCAGAGTGATCTACATTTCTAAGTCCTTTTTATGTTTTAAAACATCTCACATATTTGACTTCAGTGGTCTTGAAAGACAACCAACTACCTCCATACCCCTCTTGTCCTTCTGCATCCTTCCAGAATCAACAGCTGGTCTGTTGTCAGGTACCTGCTCATCCTGGAGGAAGAGCTGTTCTAGAAGCCAGCTCCTTCCAACCCAGGTCCTGCTGCATAATTGGAGCATGATATCCACGACCTCCTGGTGAGAATTGGTTGTACATAAGGGAGGAGAATTAACCAAAGCCCCAAGATCCATTTTCCCTTGTCCTTAAAGGACCATTGATATTTGCCCATGGATTGGGGGTATTTTCCTGAACCCCTGTGGGTTGACTTGCTCTTCCAGGCCTTTCACAGAGGATGGTGGGCAGGAGGTAGAATGGTAGAAGGGAGGCAGTGTTGGGCTGGCTTGCCATGCCAGGAAACACTGCCCAGCACCCCAGGGGTATTTGCAAATTGGAACTGAACTAATTTCAACTCGGGCCTTAGGGACCATCAACACAATGATGCTGGACCATCCTTCAAGGAGCACGTGCTACAGCTTCTTAATCTCCACTTCGAGTCTGGGAGGTCTGAGGATTTGTCAAAAGTCCTTTAGAGAGTGATTGCTAGACATGAGGCCAACGAAGATTGCTGATAAAAATACTATTGGGGCCACAATATGGGAAATCTTAACCACAGGAAAACCCAGCTCATATATTCCAGAAGACCTTACCCAGGTCTGAAGCAGCTGGCAGGGAAACTAATTCTATTGATTCTACTGCTTATGCTATGGTCCCAGAGGCCTCAGAAATAGAACTCAGTGTTACACCCTCCAGCGTTTCTCCCCTATCCCCTGCCTGTCCTGTGCGAATGGGTTCATAGGAGGCAGGATGACCTGCTGTGTCACTCTGGCACCAGAGCACTGTGTTCTAGGAACCCAGACCACAGACACCGGGTATTTTAAACACTCATCAGGGATTGCTCCTGTGTTCCAATGAAACTCCTCCTGCCTATTTTCTTACTCACTGGTTCACCCCCTTGTTGGCTTTCCAACAAGAGCTTTCCCTTGTTGGCTTTTGCTTAACTGAGACTGGCTTAGTCTGATTCTGTTTGGAAATTTTCATGTTGTGAGAAATGGACTTTCATGTTAAAAAGATTCAGCACGTTAAGATTACAGACAGCCCCACATGAAGAAAAAAAAGGCAACACACTGTGAATTCTGTTTCTGAGGCCTCTGGGACCATAGCATAAACAGTAGAATCAATAGAATTAGTTTCCCTGCCAGCTGCTTCAAACCTGGGTAAGGTCTTCTGGAATATATGAGCTGGGTTTTCCTGTGGTTAAGATTTCCCATATTGTGGCCCCAATAGTATTTTTATCAGCAATCTTTGTTGGCCTCATGTCTAGCAATCACTCTCTAACGAGTGCTGAGAACCCTCAGTTTTCAACTCAGTAGAGGCTCATTCAATCTACCCCCTGTATCGTCAATAGGAAGAGGTAGGTTTCCAAGAGGCAGTGAATGTGTGTGTAGGTGCCAAGTGGATCTGCACAGGGGAGTGGTAAAGACCTAGTGAATTGTTGGAAGTAAAATCCAGAAGATTACAGGAAGCACATAACACCAAAGCCAGCAGCAAGGCATGGACACGTCACAGTCCTACCTGTGAATGAAGGTGTTGATGGGCCTTGGGGATTCTGCAGTGGGGTTCCATTAATTGTTAGGGATTCCAGAGCAAGTCAGCAGTGAGGATTTCTGGAAGAAGGGAAAAGGGTCGGGTCCAGTGTGCTAGGGCAGGGTACAGGCAGGACTTGAGTGCCCATCATGATGGGGAATGAGATATTGCATGAACAATCAATCCAAAGCCCAAGTTCATGAGTACTAGAAGTATTAGAAAGTTGATTATGTTTCTGTTTGACCACAATAATTCCAGTTTAGGCCTGTTGTTCTGGAACAACTACTTTCAAAAGTGCCACATTCTTTGTTTAGAAGATAAAGTATGTGGTCACCCCATGTAGAGGGGGGTTACCAATACAGGGGTCAGCATGGAGAATTAGGCCAAAAGTACACAGCAAGGCCTGTGTCACCAAAAGGCAGGAAGCATGCCCCCACTGAGGCAGAAAGAGGGCTTTTCTGGAATAGTGCTGCCGGCTTGGGGTACACTTGAGTCTCACAATGGCAGTCCTGGTGGGATGAAGGGGGCGGGAGCAAATGTTGATAGCCTAGGGGATTGTAGTCCTGCAAAGTATTCATTTTCTATTCAATGAACATCGCTGGGAAATTTTATCTTACTACTAAAGGTAAGGAAAACGGACTCCTTTGGTTTATCTGTGAGTCTTGCTGGTATCTAGCATGGAACAGCTGTCCCATTGCACTATGGTGAATACTTTCCCTTGAAAACTCCACAAAGCCTTGGACTTTTTTGTTTAGTTTTGTGGGAATGAAATGGCTCTGATGAGAACACCCAGGTTTGTCCCCTCTGTTCTGTGCTTTCATTCACCATACAGACCAGCCCTGGGGGCACAGCAGCACAGTGGGGTTCCTCAGTAGAACCAGGTGGGGAAGAGGCCCAGGCAGCCAGAAACTTCAGGCAATGAAGACCCAGATTTCAGTTTTCCTTTCTTTCTCTTGTCATTGTAAAAAGCCTGAAAAAAGTGTTAGCAAGTGGAATTCGGCAACATATAGTCAAGAATACGTACCAGCAAGTGGGCCTTATTCCAGGGATATAAGGCTAGTTCAATATTGATAAATCAATCTGTGTTATCTACCATATTAATGAAAGAAAAAAATCACATGATCATATCAATGATTGCAGAAGCATTTGACAGAGCTCAAGGTCCCTTTATTGTAAAACCTCTCCAGAGAGCAGGAGTAGAGGAGAGCTTCTTGAATTTGACGGAGTATCAACAAAAACCTACAGCTAGCATCATACTTGATGGCAAAAGACTCAATGCCTTCCTCCCAACGTTGGGAAGGAGGCAAGGAGGCCCCCTCTCACCATTGCTGCTCATTGTCACCCTGGCAGTTCTAGCCAGTGCAACAAGGCAAGAAAAGGAATTAAGAGCCATACATTCCACCTCAGGAACCAGCCCCAGTGTATCCCTCACACGAGTGACTACATGGACCCAGCACCTAGGGACTGGTTGAAGCCTTTATCTGAGAAACATCCAAACAAGGAGACAAAAGTAGCAAAGAGCTTACGAGGGTGGCAGCTGGAGCCCGGCTGAGCTCTACCACACAGCACCTGCGTGACTGTGCAAGTCACTCAACTCAGTGTGCCTCAGTCATTTCGTCTGTGAAGTGGGGCAATAATAGCACCTGCGTTATAGAGTCCTCGTGAGGCTTTAAGGAATTAACATCTGCAAAGCACTTAGGATATTCTCTCCTGCATGGTAAGTATCATGGAAATACCAAGCTACTACTATAGATTTAATGATTTACTTCCTTCATGAGAGAGAGAAAATTTAAAAGCCAGCAGCCTCCAGTTGAGCAATGGAAAACTGAGATTATCTCCCACATCCCAGGTTGTGACTTTTTATAAGGATCCTGCACCTTAACACTATATAATAATAGGGTGGGCAGACTTCAGATCAGTCAGGCAGTTTCCAGAGGCATGAGACTGGATTGTGATCTCTTCCTTCCCCGCTTCCTTGAAGCTCAGACCGTGATCTGGGGAAGTACTCCCAGTCTTCCTCCCCATTCTCTTATTTTCCACCAAAAGGGTTTTCCCTGCTGGTCTCAAATGCTATTATTTCCCTTTCTCCAGCCTCTTCTAGCCCCTCTTCCCACGTGCCTATCATCTTGGCTTTTCCACATTAAAACCTCCTTGTAATTGACATAGACCTCTGTGAAACTTCCAGGCAATTAATCTAGCCAGGCAGAGCTTTCAGAGACCTTTGTTTAAAAAAAGGCCACAAGCTCATGTTTCTCTCACATACCATTTAAGTGGAACCTACAGAGATACATGTCTGGCCAAGCAGTGAAGAAAGCCACCTTTTATTATTTTATTTAAGGAAGAAATTAAAAATTCAGCTCACATGGATTGGAAACAAACACTTTCTACCCTTGAAACTTTCTCCATGTTTATTGCTCACTATAAATTGAAAAAAGAAAGGAAAAAAAGCAACCAATGCAGTTAAACCACCACAACAAAGCTGGAACAAATATGCAAGCCTCGGCAGAGGCCAGATTTACAGTCAGAAATATGGAGTGTGTCTCAGCAGGGGCAGGTCATGAAATAGTATGAGCTAATATCAGGGGTGTGAAAACAGGCATTGTTGTTTAGTTAACTAAAGTCATACAATTAAGCAATTCTCAAAAATCAATTAGCCATATGTTATAACCAAGATGACATGTTTTTATAACTTCTCCCTGGATGTTTTATTGCCAAAGGATGCTCATGTGGGCACTAGAACAAGAAAATAAAACAGCCCAGGAATAAAAGCACAGAAATCCAGCCATGATTAATTAAGAGTCCAGTCTGGAAATGAGGGAGTCGCGGGGCAGGCAACACCGTATTGAAGAGATTCCTCCGTGGTGCTGCTGTGCTGTTGCAAAAAGCCATGGGTCATTTTTTTTTTTCTTTCTCTTTGTTTTTCTGTCCTTTTTAATTTAGCACAGATACAGCTGTGAAAACTAGATATTCCATTTGAACTCCCATAGTTATGCTTGTAACTGGCTCCAAGGAAATGTCATTTTCAAAGTTTTCAATGAAAGTGAAAAACGGATTTCTCAAGGGAAATCCTGGTGGCATGCTGTTGTTAGTGACAGCTTGTTTCCCTGACTTCCACAAAGGGAGCAAAAAGTGAGGGCAGAGTCATACTCCCTCTTTGTTCCTTTTGAACCAGGTAAGAAAAAGACTCAAAGAGGATTTTCAGAGACTGTGATAGCAAACTCACAGTGAGGTCCGTTCTTAGAGAGCCATAAGTTCTTACTGTATCCACCATTGAGGGATGGGGTGCATTTTCCCCCTTTGCTTCTTGGCTGGTCTAATATTTAAGTCAATGGCACAAATGATGTGCGTTGGTTCCACATTGGACCCCGAGCACATGGTACAAGATTCTGCTCTTTCTTCTGGAACTTGCAGCAACCATAGGAACAAGCCTGTGTTGCCTGCTGGATTATGAGATGCCTGTGGTTCAGTTTCCCCTATTCCTAAACACGAATATGAAGCCACCACAAAGTCAACTGCCAGGCGGGCAGCTGAGGCCACCCAGACCCCCAGACTCAACCAATCTGTCAGCTGACAACAGACATAAGCCTGCCCAGCTTCCATCACCTGAGCAGCTCAATTGCATAAATGGGGGTACCTGGATGGCTCAGTCGGTTGAGCATCTGACTCCTGATTTTGGCCCAGGTCATGATCTCAGGGTTGTGGGATCCAGCCCTGTCTGGCTTCATGCGTTCAGTGCAGAGCCTGCTGGTGATTCTCTTTCTCCCTCTCCCCTGGCTCCTCCCCTCACTCACACTCTAAAATAAGTAAGTAAGTAAGTAAGTAAGTAAGTAAGTAAGTAAGTAGATAGATAGATAATTTTTTTTAATTGCACAAACTACCTATAGACTTGTAAGCAATAATAAATAGTTATTTAAGCCACTAACTTATGGGGCAATTTCTCACAAGGCAGAAGCTGATGGATATAGTCAGACACCCAGAGTGCAGGGTTAGCTGTGACAATCCCAACCACAAAATCTGGCAAGAGTATCCCCCTGTACACACTGTACTGGACATGAAAAGTCCTGCAGCTGTACAGATTCATCAACCTCATAGATTTAAAAATGCTGAAGTAACCATGCTTTGTAGGATGGCAGCATGTCATTGGGCCTGAACCTCATGCCTGTCCCTTCCTAACTGTATGATTTTACATCTCTGAGCCTCAAATTCTTTATCTGAAATTGAGGCTAACACTAGAAAGCTGAGTATCTCAAAGTGTGGTCCATGGACCAGAAGTTGCAGCATCACCTGGTAACTTACTAGGAATGCAGATGGCCAAAGAAACAGAGGCAGAAACTTGGGGGTAAGGCCCAACGGTCTGTGTTTTCATGAGCATTCCTGATGATCCTGATGATCCACTCAAGTCTGAGATCTCCTGCTTTAAAGAGGTATTATTATTGAAAATGAAATGATCACATTTATGTAAAGCAGCAGTACATGATAGACATTCAATAAATAACAATCTCTCTCTTTTCCCTTTGCTGAATATACTTTCAAAAGAATAGATGAATGTATGTGGGTGTACAGAGAGTTAACATAAATGAATACATGGAATGTGTACATAACAGATATGAAAATTGAATACGCACACATTGCCACTTAACCAGGTGGAAATCAGCTTCCTGTTGAGAATAAAGGGAATTACATAAAATGGATATCAGATTTAAAAAGCCATCACTTTCTGCTTTCTGGGGACAAACGTGACATCTGACTCATCAACACATGCGTACGGTCTTCTGGGGGTATTCTACTGGCAGGCTAGCTGAAGAGTTGTTGGGTGGCCGAGCTAACACCTGGGGTTTCTGCCATCAGGACATCCCAGTGACATTTGGCCTGATAGGGGAATCGCTCCCATGGTGCCTGGCTCTGCTCTTCATTCTGTATCAACCAGGAGCAGGACAGGGAAGGACAGATTGGGCTGGAGGGACTGAGGTGGCGGTCAAGAAGGCAGGAGAGATGGATAGGAAAGAGGTAATATTTATTCTCTATGCACTGGTGCCCCTAATTACCCTTCAGGCCTGGGATTTCCCCCATAGCAGGGTACCACAGTGGCACCTAGGAACTCTGTAAGCATGAATGATACATATTCATGTGCCAACACATCTGTGCCATTCCACGTATGGTTGGTGTGGGTGCCACCAACGATGTGTTAGTGTTCTTCTATGAGAGTTCATGAATAAGCAGAAGAGGGAGTGAAAAGCAGAGATTGTTGTCACTGAGGAAAGCAGCACAATGTGTCCCCCAAGCCACAGAGGCATGTGGGCAGGGGGACGGCTTCCTGAGAGAGAGCAGAGCGAAGGGAACAGAGATGGGATCCTGAGGCATCCCCCAACCTGGGTCTCTGGTTTATGTGTTTTCAGTAGCAATGGAATCCAGTAGTGATGGGAAGAAGCTGATTGCCCTGTCCTAGTTCAGCTCTTTGAAGTGTCTGGAGTCCCCTAAGAGGTTTGAAGGAACACTGAGACACCAGACCATAGGGTAAGCCAAAGATATCAGCCTTTGCAAGGAATTGTTGCCCCTACCTACAAGGGCTCAAGTCCAGGTGAAACCAGTGGGGTATCTAACTATGACGGAACATGTAGACTGGAATCCAGCTGGACTGACCAAGACAATGACGATGCTACAAGGTTAGCAAACAGCTGCTGGGACTAGTCAGGCTGTCTTCCTTGCTCGAGTGAGCCCAGGGTCTTTGGGGTCCTTCCCTGGACAGGGACCATTTGCCAATATGTGAGCTACCTTAGCTTCTCATGGGCGGTTGCAGGGGCTGCTGAGGGAGGATGGTGCTGATAAGAATATCTGGGCTTCCTAGCTACAAAGCAGTGCAGTGCTGCAGGAAGTTGCTCTCGGGCCTCTCCAGGCTAAGGAACTGTGGGAGCCCCTCACCTCCTGAAATCTGACCTAAACATAATCTCTAGACTCCATATTCTATTCCAGGTCCTTTCTACTGAGGACCAGAGGAAAGGAGAAAATAAATACTCACCTTGTGCCCCCTTAGGCCGACTTCTCACCAAACACCCCACTCAGCCCTGACATCCAACTCCTTACTCCTTAAGAGCCCAAAGACACATTTTATTATTCCATTTTAAAATGAAAGAAACTGAGGCAGGAGTCACTTCCCAGAACTTGATCTAAAACATCTCCATCCCCCCAGGGCTCCCCTATTCCCCTCCCACCAAGACCCCTAGGTAGGGACTATTGTAAGTCCTTATATGCGTTTTCCTTGCTCATACGCTTCATATGGATGAAATCAGGCAGTAATCACTATTTTGTGTCACACTTATTATGTACATAATGTCTGTGAAGGTTATCCAGGTTGATGTATGTAGTGATAATTTATTGCATTTCATTGCTGTGGTTGGTTTCTTGTACAGACACACTGTAACTTGTTCATCCATTTTCCTGCTTTGGACATTTGAGTCCCCCCCCCCCCCGGTTTGGGGCTATTATGAATTGGGTTTCCATGAACATGTTTGGCATGCCTTTGGTGGCCACAAGCACTCCGTTCTGTTGGAGGCACACACCGGGGTGAAGCTTCTGGGCCCCTGCCGAGATGTATGTTTGGGTTTAGAAGATAATCTCAGCTTTCCAAAGTGGTTGTACCAGGTTACTAGTTGCCAGCAACAAATGAAAATTTGAGTTGCTCTGCATCCTCCCAGCACTTAGTATTAGCAGTCTTTTCCATTTCAGTTGCTCTGGCAGAGGTGCAGTGGTATCTGCACATGTTTTTAGTTGAATTTCCCTGATGAGTTACGAAGACCGAGTTTGAACTCGGGTCTATTTCATTGCAAAGCCAACCCCGTCCACTGCTCCACTCTAAGTTCACAGCACGAGGTAGCCACGTCCTTTCAGGGAGAGCAGCCCCTCCTCAGTACAGCCCGTCAAAGCCGTCCTCACAGAGTGTCACTTCCTCCAGAGAAGTGATGGTCTGCTTGGTGCTGGGAGCCGTGGAGCCACCCCTGGGTGGGAACTGGGCATGGTGGGCAAGGGTGGGGCATCAACCCTGGCACCCACAGCATGGAGCCCGTTCTGGGAAGGGCATCTCTGCCATTTGGAGCCTGTCTATGACTAGGACAAGGTTAATCGATAATTGTGGTCAATAAAGCCCATAGGAGCCTGACACAGGAAGACACATGTGGCTCCATTCTGAGAACAGACTTGGTTGTTCTCATAACCAGGTTGTTCTCGGAGAGGAGGTTGGAGCCAACACCTTGAGGATGGATGAGATATGACAGGGAAAGATGTTATCCAGGGGAAGCCTGGGAATAAGAATGAGTATCATGTGCATGGGGGCTGGGCAGGCAGAAGGAGGTATGACCTAAAGGGAATGTGGGCTGGCCTTCAGGGAATCGAAGAAGTGTTCCTGAAATGCTCTCACCATCTCAGTCATTGAGAGGACCCTGGTTTCCGCAGGGGAAAAACCTTGCCCCATCTCCCCACCCTAAACACCCCCCCCGCCCCCCGCCCAGGGAAACAGCAAGCCTTGCCCCTAGGTCTCTTTACAAGTGACCTATGAGACCTTCCCATCCAGGTGAAACAGGTGGACAGGGAGCCAGGCTGTGACTGAGCCCGGGGAGGCACATTTCAGGTGTGGATGGCTCAGTGTCCATGACGGTGCTGGTACCCCGCCTGCCCTACCAAGGGGAGCCTCTGACAGTGTCCGTGCAGGATCGAACCCCCTCGGAGGAGCATCCTGGGCATAGATGTCCCAGACACAGTGGAAGGCTGGGTGGATTATTTGTTGTATCCTTTGAAAAATGTGAGTTATGTAGAGAACATCACTGTTCTGTTTCGTGTCCAGTTGCTAGAGCCTTTTGGAAAATACCATCAGAGAGTGTGTGCAGCAGGGTCAAGACGGGACAAATTTGAAACGTGATTTGCGGGAGGAAACTGCACCCAGAATACCTTGGAGGAACACAATAGGAAGGATTCCTTTTTAAAAGAAAACAAAAGGGACACCTGGGTGGCTCAGTGGTTGAGCATCTGCCTTCAGCTCAGGGCATGATCCTGGAGTCCGGGGATCGAGTCCCACATCGGGTTTCCTACATGGAGCCTGCTTCTCCCTCTGCCTGTGTCTCTGCCTCTCTCTCTCTCTCTCTCTCTCTCTCTGTCTCTCTCTGTGTGTCTCAGGAATAAATAAATAAATAAATAAATAAATAAATAAATAAAGCCTTTAAAAAAATAAAACAAGAGAGGATGAAAATTAAGAATGAAAGCAAGCATAATAAATTCCAGATTCACCCTGTGTTGAGCTGCTCTCAGGACAGTAGGCACTGCCACCCATTGCCCACATGACTTGGGTTCCATCCTGACTCTACACGAGATTGGCTCTCAGATCTTTTCAATGAGATGTGTGCTGCTGTAAAACAGCAATTCCATTTCAAGTTTCTTGCTCATTTCTCATTGAATAGCTCATTGCTCCCTATTGCCCGCAGAAGCAAATCCAAACTCTTCACGGGGGCACAGAAACCCTTGCTGTTCTGGTCCCATCCAACTATCCCATCCTTGCCCCACTGTTCCTGCCTCACTGCCTGCCTCACACCCACCAGCCTTCACCCTCCTCCAGCTCCTCTGGATGTCCCACACCTCCACACTTGGTTATTCTACCAGGAATACCCTCTCCTCCTTCCCAGTTGGGCAAGCTCCTGCAGAATCCGACACAGCTCCCTGAGGTGACTGTTACTGTCTTTAGGTGTAATTATTTTGTTTATTGGCTTCTCCCACCAAATTGTGAACTCCCCAGAAGCACCTATGAAATATGACCCCTTTTTATAGCCTCTCCTCATTTTTGCCGTTTAGTGCCTGCCACATAATAAGTGCTTTAAAATGTTGGTTGAAGATTTTATTTTTTTTTTTATTTTTTTTTTTTATTTTTTTATTTTTATTTATTTTTTTTTTTGGTTGAAGATTTTAAGTATTTCCCTTTTGGAATAATGAGCAGAATAAGAAGAAAGGAAAAGAAAGGAAAGAAAAAAAAAGAAAAGAAAAGAAAAAAGAAAAGAAAGAAGAGAAAAAAAAGAAGAGAAAGAAGAAAAGAAAAGAAAAGAAGAAAAAGAGAAGAAAAGAAAAGAAAAGGAAAGAAGAAAAGAAAAGAAAAGAAAGAAAAGAAAAGAAAAGAAAGAAAAGAAAAGAAAAGAAAAGAAAAGAAAGAAAAGAAAAGAAAAGAAAAGAAAAGAAAAGAAAAGAAAAGAAAGAAAAGAAGGTGGAAAGTTCTACACCTTCCTGCCCCTTTGCTTTTCCGGGCCAGAAAAGGGGAATTGGGCCCTCACAACTGAGGGTATGGCCTGGAGCACATTCCATCAATTACTCTATCCATCGCAATTTGCATTGGGGTGGGAATTGGCAGGGCTTTAATTGCAAGCGTGCACTTTCTGGGTAGAGAATGCAGTCCTGGGATTTCCTTTCCTGCAGTGGTGCTGTTGCCATGATCCCGGTCTCCTCCGTCTGAGGACACCAAGGCCTCCAACGGCACACAGGCACATGTGGTCATTAATCACTCCCACTACCTGATTAAAGGAACTCTCCAGACCAGGAGGGGAGAGGAAAAAAAAAAACTATGCTATAAAAAAGACTGAATTATAGAGTCCCTCTGCACCAATACTTCCAAATCAGGCAATTTATTGCAAACAACCAAAATCTCATTCTCAGGCCATTAAATAGGAAAATATCATCTTAAATTCTAAAAATAACAAGGGACACATTATAATAGGTTCCCAGTTCTGGACAAGTGGATGGGTGCTTAGAGTGATGGAAACCTCAAGAACTTGGAACAGGACTTTTTCTCTCCTGCACCCCCCGACTGGCAAGATGCCTGCTCAACTGTGACTGCAGGCTTCCTCACCTCCACCTCTGTCTTTGAATTTCCCGGCTGCAGTGCCACCCAGGAAACAGAGGGTCAGGAGTAAAGCCAAAATCTTTTTTTTTTAATTTATAGTAAATAAATAGATAGGCTTGATATTTAGAAAGGGTCTGCCTAAGGCTCCTTTGCTATGTGGTGGTATTGTTTTGTTTTGTTTTGTTTTTGTGGAAACCTGGAGAGAGTCACAAAGGTGCCCATGAGGTCAGATCCTGCCTGTCTCTGTGAATTGGTTCTGTCCCCACTCCCTCCTGAAACTCCTCAGGCCCACTGATGGGTCTCTAGTGCCAAAGCCAGATGTCTTCTGTGCTCTCAGTCTGGGCCTGGCTGGGTCTTGACCCTTGGCAAGGAGAGGGCAGCAGGGACATTTGGGTCTGGGGATCCCACCCAGGAGTCACCAGGTCGCGGGGGACAAGGGTGTGGTCTGGCTTTGAATTGATGGGCACTGACTCCCTGCAGCCCTGACACTGGATACATTTGAGGTGGAAGCCTTAGGGAGGTGCAGTTGCTCTGCCATCATCAGGAGCAGGGCCTCCCTGGGGGTCTGAGGGACTGGCCTCACCCACCATGAACTCCCTGGGGGTCTGGAGACCTGCCCCCCAGGGCACTCTGATGATTCTGGGCCAGTCTTCTGACTATTGTATCCCCACAGCTGACCTGCAAGCTGCTTCCCTTCTTCTTCTCCCCGCTAGGACTCCCTGTGGAGTCTGTCCTCAGGGGCCTCAAGGCCCTGCCTCAGTCACCTTCCCAGTGTTCCCTCCCCACTAATCCCCAAGCTCAGAAATGACCTTGGGGGCAGCCCGGGTAGCTCAGTGGTTTAGCACCGCCTTCAGCCCAGAGAGTGATCCTGGAGATCCTGGATCAAGTCTCATGTCAGGCTTCCTGCATGGAGCCTGCTTCTCTCTCTCTCTCTCTCTCTCTCTCTCTCTCTCTCTGTGTGTGTGTGTGTGTCTCATGAATAAATAAGTAAAATCTTAAAAAAAAAAAAAAAAAAAGAAATGACCTTGGACTGCTTTCACAACTATGAACCCTCGCAGTGGCTGCTGGAGCTCAAAACTCAGGAAGCCATGGATCGAATGTGTCCACCCTGAGGTATGAGTAAATGATGTGGCATTCTGGGCCCTCTGGACAGGACTTCTCGGTGGATGTGTCTGGAGTGAGGGAAATGTTCAGCATTTTGAGGAGATGCTCCAGGGTCCTAAGTGTCACTCACTCCTGCTCCTGCAGCTCTGTATGGCTCCCAGCAGTTCCCAGAGGCTCAAGGGCAGCGCCTCTCCCCGGCTAGGGCCAAGCATCCCTGTCATCTCAACAGGTTTCCCTGTGACACTAGGACATAGGTCCTGCTCAGTGCCCACACATGTGTCACCTGAAAGTGCATCCCATGGAGCAAAACTGACTAGTGGGAGATCAGACTTTGAGAATTTTTTTGTCCCCCTTTATCCTGAACCTCCCAGTGCACCATGGCTCTGTGTAAGGCTTCTCTGAGAATGGTTCCCACACAACGGAGCCATCCACTGCACATAGCTGCAGCTATACCCTTGCTCTCGTATGTTCTCTCTTCTTCCATTTTCTACTCACTCTGGCTTCCTGGGACTGCACTTCTGCATTTGTTAGCTAAGCTTGCCACAACAAAGTACCACATGCCAGGAGACTTAAACAACAGAACTTTATATTTCTCACATTTCTGGAGGCTGGAAGTCTGAGATCCAGGTGCCAGTAGGTTGGTTCATTCTGAGGCCTTTCTCCTGGAGTCGTAGATGGCCAACTTCTTCCTGTGTTCTCACATGGTTTTCCTTCTGTGTTCATCTGTGTCCTTGTCTCTGCTTATAAAGACACTAGTCATATTGGATTAGAGCCTGTTTTACCTAAATCACCTCTCCACGTATAGTCCTATTCAGAGGTACTGAGACTTCGACATGTGAATCTGGAGAGATATAATTCAGTCCATAATAGCTCCCTAACACAGTGACAGCCCATGAGTCCTTTGCTTTCTGGGACACTAAGACCTCGTCAGTTTGCTCAGCAAAACCCTAAAAGCTTGGAGTCCTGTCTTCATATTTGTATCCTTTGTGCTCTAGGCAGAATAGGTATTAAATAAAACATCCAGAAGTGAGTGATGTCATAAGACATAATTCCCAAATGCCCAAAGTTTGTCCATTCATGTATGTCTTCTCTGGGGATAGATTGACTCCAGTGCGTGTACATTGTTTGCACTCAACAAATCCCCTATAGAGTAGTGTTTATTACTTTTTAAAAAGATGTCACATGCATTATTTTATTTAGTTTATTGCAATCACATCCTTAGAACCAGGTGTCTGAAAGCTAACAGATGAGGAAGCTGAATACAGATAGGAGGACTTGCCCCAAATGCTCCCAAGAGAAGTGGCCAACATGGCCTACTTGGGTCCAGGGTTCTCTGAACCCTTTTCCCAGCTGAGATGAGTTTGCTGGGTGCCTTTGCTGCAAGCCTGGATGTCAAACCTTGTGCCGTGCATTCTAGTTCATAGTATTACCTGATTAGTCACCAGAGAAAAACTCAGAACAGGAAGAAAGGCCTTTGGAGGCTTGGAACCTCCAAAGGAGCTACCTTGCCAAGATTTCTGCAGCCAACAGTGCTGTAATTTATTGTAACTCATGGAGCTATTGCCAGGTATCTGAAGCAGACACTTCAAATAGACCACAAATGAGCACCCAACAAATAAATGTTCATCCGCCATCATGAAAACCAGCCTTTTTTTTAAAAAAAGATTTTATTTATTTATTTATGAGAAACACAGAGACAGGCAGAGGAAGAAGCAAGCTCCCCACAAGGAGCCCGAATTGGGACTCCATCACAGATCCTGGGATCACTCCCTGAGCTGAAGACAGATGCCCAACCACTGAGCCACCCAGGTGTCCCAATGTAACCGGCTTTATCATCAACATCATCATCAATATCATTGTCATCATCCGCAACCCTGTCACACACACACACACGCACACGCACACATATCTCTGAGCTCCTCCCAGACCAGTTTGCACCCACAGACCTCACCCACGACTCTCAGCTTGACCTGCACTGGGGTCCCAGAGCTATCCTTAGCCCTTCCCTCCTGGATACTTATTGGAGCCAGTCTGAGCACTTTCTCTGGGGCATGCTGTTGATGATAACCTTTGGCCCCAAACTCTGCAACACAGGGGCCAGACAACAAAAACAAAGCAAGTCAAACATTCTCAGACAAATGGCTTTATCGCTAATACTTCCTAAATAAGATAATAAACATGAGCAAGGGTTTGAACATTCGTTTGGCACTTCTGACAGAAAAGGCAGAATGATGCATGGTCAAAAAGAGCTGATAATACTTGCAGTCCTCATAATTAAAAAGAAGATGGTTCAATCTGAGAGAGGTGTTCCAGGCACCAGAAAGATCTTTTCACCCCATAGGTTATCAATCGATTGATCCATCTGCCTGTCTGTCCAGGGGGAAGGCATGAGCCATGACAACCTGTCAGCTTCATTCTAAAGCAGAACCTAAAGTAGCCACGTGTGTTGGGACATTTAACAGGAAAGGTTTTGTTTTCGTGTTTTCTTGCTTTTAGGAGAAGATGCCCAAGATGGCAGGGAGGGGTGGAACCTGTCAGAGCCAAGGCCAAGGGGCTTTGGTCCCAGTGAAACTGAGAGAGGGGTAGCAGACGCTGCAAGGAAGAGAGGCCGCCGATTGCTGGGTTTTACGACCCCGAGCACACCTGGCCACACGTGCACCTTCTCATTAAGTTCCTTTCCCAAGCTCACAGACAGGGTCTTTGGTGGTCCTGGGAGGATGGGCACGGTTTGCGCGGCGGCCGTTCCCACGCCGTGGGGGAAGGGTCCCGCGCTCCCTGGAATGCTCCTCGCCCCTCTCCTGGGAGGGGTCGCGCAGGCGGGCTGGGCTTCGGTCCAGCCAGCCGCCGGGGAGACGCAGCCCGCTAAAGGACAAGCCACCCTCCCCCCGAGGCCGCGTCCCACGGTCCGACCTGGTTGCACACGGAGGACCAACATCTAGCAGGCTTCGGGGCCAGCGCGGCCGGCCTTTGGATGTCGCGTTTACACAGCGCAGGCCTCCGCGGCATTCCGCGGAATCCGCGTCCCGGGCAGCCTGGGGACCTCGCCGGTTCCGCCACATGTTTGTGCAGCTTTGGCCGCCGCCGCCCCCGCTCTGGGCCGCGGGCCCCGCGGGCTCCCCCCGCGCGCCGGGGAGCGAGTGCACCTGCCGGAGCCGGAGCCCAAGCCGAGCCCCAGCCGAGGCGCGCACATCTGCGCCCTGCAGGGAGCCCGCGCGGACCCGTGAGGCCCCCACGCCCCGAGCAGCACTGGGGCCGGGCCTTTCTTTCCCTCTGTCCAATTTCAAAGCACAGGACAGTCACTTTGTGCCCCCGGACGGAGCAAACCAAGGTTAAATTATAAACTAGTAGCCAAATGTGATTGAATGGGAAGCGCTGGGCACGGCCCTCAACGCTGCACACAGTGAACTCCCGCTTCACAAACAAGCAGCCAGCAACACCCCGCCCAGGTCACCCCTGCAGGAGCCAGGGACTGGTGCTATTGGAATTGAGCCTGATTCTGAACCCTTCCTCCTAACTACCTGGTTATTCCAAGTTTAAAACTGTCATCTCCAGCTCCTGCTGGGACCACTTTCCCTGCCTTCCCATCCCGCATGCTCCATTTCATTCGCTCAGTGAGGCCAGCATGGGTTGCAAAGTTCTACATGTGTGGGGCCTCAGAGACAAAGCTCCAGTGTCTGTCCTGCAGCCACAGGGCTTAGCTGGTCTCCCGTTGTGGGAACATCCAGACCTGCAGACAGGCTTAGTATTTCCTCCTTCAGATGGCGTCCTGCCCTAAGCCCAGTGCTCAGAACCCATGCAATCAAAAGCAGATGTGCTATCATGGAATCCGAAGCTCTGGGGTTGGATGTGACCTTTACGATCACATCAAGTTCATCCCTGAGGGCCCTGCTCCAGGCTGTTCTGTGAAACCTCCCCCACCTATTCACCCTGACAAGTTTTAAGTATCTGGATTACAGGCATTTCTACTCCAGTCCAAAAATGAGGAAATGCTCTTATTCCCTTAAGAGTCTGATCACTTACCATCTTCAACCTGACTTCTATGTCTCTTTGAACTTTAATATCCCCTCAGCACCATGGCAGTCTACGTATTTAGGAACACCAGCAAAAGGTAAACGCTGGTGGAGTTGAAGAGTCAATATTTCTTTGAAGCCCATGAGTCCTTTTTGCAGGCATCCTCTTGTTCCTGAAAACTATAATGAGGCTCTTGTACTACTTATCATCCTCCTCAAGAGCAAACATTTTTTTTTTAGCACCTGCTACATATTCATTCAAGTTAAAACTGGGTAGAGAGGGTGGTACAAATATACAAATCTATGTTAAAAATATCATGCATTGGGGATCCCTGGGTGGTGCAGCGGTTTGGCGCCTGCCTTTGGCCCAGGGCGCGATCCTGGAGACCCGGGATCGAGTCCCGCGTCAGGCTCCGGGTGCATGGAGCCTGCTTCTCCCTCTGCCTGTGTCTCTGCCTCTCTCTCATCTCTCTCTGTGTGACTATCATAAATAAATAAATAAATAAATAAATAAATAAATAAATAAATAATTTTTAAAAATATCATGCATTGCCCCAAGGAGCACACAAGAGACACACAGACACAAACATCCTTGGTACTCATGTGATACAAAATCTGAACGGGAAGACCTATGACAGAAGCAATGATTTCTACTCAGGGACAATGGAAATGCTTCAAGCAGAGAGTGACCTTTGACATTACAGTTGGAAATAAGGGATACATTCACAGGTAGAAAAATCACCCGCAGAGGATGCTTTCTGAACAAGGAAAAGGACACAATACACAGTGACTTGAGAAATCAAGAACCTTCTGCCATAACCAGGGATTAGAAGGGACGATGGAGATTGGGGGAGAGCATGGAGTAGGTGATGGGGCAACTGAGTCATGTTCAGACTCTGGAGGGTCTTGTGGTTCAAGGAACTGGATATTCATCTCATCCACTGCTTTCTCCCTCAAGATTGGTGTCCTGTCCATTATGTCAATGCTATGGGAAGAAATGGATGGGTTGCCTTGACAGCAGTGCGGATGCCACAGCTTCTTTTCTTGGCTGTTTGTTCCTTTAGGTGAAGAAAGAAGCTCCTCCGAGGCATGTCATTCCATCTGATCACCTGTGCTGCCTTGAAGGTCAGTTAAAAAGTAGCCCTGCCCGACACTCTGTCCCCTTCCTTCCCATCAGGGCCAGTGAGCCTTCTTTCCCTCTACCGTCGCAGACACTATATATGCTTTTACTAAGGCATTTAACCCATTTATCATGATGATTTATGGGCCCAATTGTCCTTTTCACTTAAGTGAGAATTTGTCAAGAGAGGGATGGTTTCTTACTCTTCACACCTCACAGGGTCACTTAGGACAGTGTTAAAGAGACCCGTTTATTCAGAATCACTTAGCACACAGGAAGCACACAACAACATTCATAGGAGGACAGGGGATGAGAGACTGGGTGGGTAGAGTTTGGCACTTTCTACCCCCAGTGGACCCCCAAGCTCCATCCATCCATTGCTGGAGCTCGGGAGGTAAATAACTAACAGAATATGACTACTATTAATGGGGCCCTGGTCCTCCTCCCATGGATTCTTCCAATGGAGACAGGCTCCAAAAGTACGTATGACCACTTGTCCCAAACTAAAAATAAACATGGAATGAATGCCTGAAAACTCAGCTTCAGTTTGGCCTTGGGTGGGCTGCAAGCATTCATTAAGTATTTTTTAGGGACAAGACATTCAGCTGGCTATCATGAAGGATGGGAAATGAATCAATCAGGCTCAGATGAGATCAAGTTTCAAAGTCCCTAGAAGGACAGATAGAACCCTAAGGAATGCCAAGGATTAAAAAGCTTGCCTCCAGCTTGGGAGAAAGAATTGGGGCCTACACTATGGTAGGTAGAAGGTGCCTATATACTTCTAAACCATTGTCCTCTTGTGCTGTGATATTATTGTATTAGCTGAGAAATGAGTCTGTAGAACATGAAAGAATAAATCTCAAATCACGGTGGTAGAATTGATAGATACAAATGAAAACTGGCCTTGTGTACTGATTTAAACATTCACAAACTCTTAAACCTGGAATCTGTGCTATTGACATTCTGGTCTGGTTCTTTCTTTGTGGAGCTCTAAATATGGTAGGGTGTTTAAGAATACCTCTGGCCTCTTCCCCAAGAGACATCAGTAGCATCCCCACCCAAGTTACAACAACTGAAACAAATACTGCCAAATATCCCCGGGCGGTGGGGCAGCAAATCACCCTCGGCTGAGAGCCACTTCCTTAAGCCCAGATAGCATGCCCACCACTCCAGATGGCCCTCATTCCCACCAGATACCTCTGCAGGCCTTCATCTGCTATCCACTCTGGCTCAGACGGTACCCAAGCACAACAGATGCTATCCCCATTGGCTCTCAGATGTCTCCCCTCTTAGTCATCACAAATAGGGTGGCTCTTTGTTCATTCAGCGATCAGTTCCTGTGGACAACATCCATGTGCATTCTGATGTCACCACCCCACTCTGAGGTCACCTTTCCTGTCACTTGCCCTCTGTTCTTACTCCTGCAGCATAACATCCATTTGAAGTGGCCTTCCCTCATCTGGATGTGTCCTACATTGACTCATAGCATATCCCACATTCTGGACTCTTAGAAATACATTCCATGTCTCAACTTCTGTCATCTGTAACAGAGCAATTAGAAAGATCTAGTTAAGTACCCATCAGGGTGTTACCTAGCTCTAAAGGCTGTGCGGGAGGAAAGAAAACAAGCATGCGATCCCCACACAACCTCTTCCCCTACAATGGCTGCCCTGTGCAGCTGAGCTCCCTGAGAAGAGGAGTTCTGGGTGGCTCTTCTACACAGAGAGGAGTCTTTAAACTCAGTCTCTTATTTGGGGGCACCCAAGGGCCCCAGGCATCTGCTAGATGCCTAGACCTACAAACCAGGCCAGTTTTCACACTAACATCTAAAGGCAATACTTGGTGGAAATCTATGTATTTTCATAGAAATCCTGGTGAAACCTCCAGCTGGTTTGCATACATCATTGGCTTGCTCTATCAAGCCTCCCAAACAAGAGAGAAGCCATGCCTTCCTGTCATACTTTGACATTTCAATGGGGCATGGAGGCTGAAAAGTCCTCAGTGTGTTTGCCAAGGACAGAGATTTATTTCAGAGAACTTAAGGGGCCATGAAGAGAATACTCAATAACCCTTAACAATTCCACACAGTGTGAGCTGAAGTCTACGGTGCGCTTCGAATCTAGTGGCTCGTGCTTACTCAGCTGAAATGTGTTCACACCCGGAGTGCCAACAACAACAAGGAATGGGTCATCTTCTCAAATATTCCTGACCCGCCCCCCCCCCCCCACGTCCCCGCCATTGCTCCAGGTGGACCGCTACCAGGAGTCACAGATCTCGTGCTCTGAAGCAGCATACGGGCTTCCTGGAGCCCCAAGCTTGCTAACCGGACCCACAATGGAGGCAAAGGTCCACTGCACCCCAAGGAGGAGGAATGACGCTGGCCTGAGTGGTGTCAGGTGGTCCAGGCCACTCCTGGAGTGAGGAGAGCAGCACCCCCCAGCCCACTGAAGGTGATTCAATGAGCAAATGATGCCCCGTGGGTCTCAGGTACCTGGTTCAAGGCCCTCGTTGCAAGGGTGCCCTTCAAACCTCAGTCTCATCATCTGGAAAGTGGGGCCATGCTCTTGTTAATAGTAACCCTGACATCACATAGCCGTGTGATGATGATTAAGTAGGACACAACATGTGTGCTATGATTACAACTCCAGAAACACTAGTGTTTGTGTGCTTAGCACATGCATAATGTTTTAGGTGGATCATGCCCTAAACTTTCCGAGAGCATTCGCATTCTTGTTCGGGGCCAAGACAGAGCATTCACCAAGTAGGAGAAGCAGCTGCAGGAGGCCGTGAGGCCCACAGTCATCCTGGGCCTGGAACTCATCCTAAGTGGGCTTCTCATCCACATGCAGCAACATCTCCAGCAGGTTCCACCAGAGCACAGAAACCTTTTCTCCTCTTACTCTTGGTGTGAGTCATCACTAAATGAAAACAAAATAGAAAGTGTCACTGTTTATTGTTGCAAGTTAGAAGTGGTAATGAGCCAGTTCAAGCCTGGAAATTGAATCTGATTCCACTTCCCAGCCCAGCCCAGATACTGCTGCACTTGTTTCCCTTCACCCCAAGCTGCAAAAGCTGCCTGAATGATGTATACCCATGTGTCTTTATCTACTAAGTGGAGTTTAAATTCTTGGCCATTTTTATTAGAAAACAAACTAGAATTTGTTTGGAGGGGCACATCCCAAGTTCTGCACTTGAATGTTAGGTGCCCTTTATGTTAACTTCTTTGCCATATTGGGTCAAAACACCCTGAAATAAAGTCTCTCTCTCTCTCTCTCTCTCTCTCTCTCTCTCTCTCTCCTTCCCTTCTTCCCTCCCTGGAGTAGTCACTGGAACTGCATTCTCTTCACAGGAACTTACTGACCTACACTAAATAAACAATCTGTGAAACAGTCAGAGAACCATAGAGATAGCAAAAGGTCTAGAGATATATTGATGTTTGGAGTTGGAATTCATGAAACTTGATCATGGCAGTTTGCCTGAGAAAGAACACAAATGCTTTCCTAGGTGTACGATACTTACACTGAGAAGTGAAGATAGTGTTTCATTTGACCCATGCAGATGCAGGTAGAAACGGAGGAAATTAAAAGCAAAGCAAAACAATCAGGTGCTATAGTGACAAAGAGAACCATTTCCAAACTCAAGACCAAATTCCCTCCTCAGCATGGGCCACTCATAGGCAGTGCCGAGGGGTGTCAATGGATCAGATGACGAAGATGATGACTGCCAGGCACGGAGCTCTTTGGGGGGAGATAGGGGAGGGAGGGAGGCCGTGAAAGTGGTCAGTTCCACCGGCTGGCGGCTAAAATCCAAGAATGGGCTGTTAGAACTACTGAGCTCACTGTGATGTGCATTTGAGTAGACCTTTTGAAGAGACCATAGGGCAGAGGTCTTCCAATCTCATTGCTGATCAGAAAAAGAGGCTGTTCTGTCTCCCCAACACCAGAACCTCTCAGGCTGATGCATGGAAATATCCCCATTCTTGCCCTCTCCTTGCACCCCAATGGAGACATTTGGAATCTCAGACTTCAGGAGAATTCAATGATTCTATATCCTGGAGGGACAGATGCCCAGCATAACCCCAGCTTTCCAGCTAGACCATCCCTGCACTAAAACAACAGAACAGAAAGATTCCTGCAAGCATCCCTCATCTCAAAACATGTTTCATTTAAAATAATAATAACGATAATAAATAATAGTAACAGGGTCCTGGGAGAATGTTACAAGGATATGATCCAATAAGTAAAGGGTTGAAAATCATAGAACTTTGAAAATCGAGAGGCACTCTATAGGATATTGAGTGACATGGGTGCTCCCATGTTTCACCATATTTCTTCTTTAGTAAGAATTCCCCAAACTACACTTTAAAGATATAGCTGGGGGTGGGGGGTGGGGGGAATGAAGATTTAAAAAAAAAAATTGCCAAAATGCATTATGTTGGGATTTGTCATAAGATCAGCAGCAGCTCAGGGACATGCAAGCAGCCAGAGCCTCAGGAAATGTTCTGTATTTGCTCTAGGAATGTTGTTAAGGGTTATATCCCACAGTCACCTCTAACAGGGTCAATGAGAAATATTTCTCTTAAGCCTCAGCACCAGGAATAGCTGTGACTGTCCTGAGCCACTGATTTGGGTTTCCTTTATGTGCACTCTGACACATAAATGATTATGTTACCATCTTTCCACTTGTTGCTAGGAAACTTAAAGCCAAATATGTGGCCTGTCTCTGGTGGTTACAGGATCTTCTGGAATGCATTTTACCTGCCAATATAACTGTTGGGTTTCTCTATTTTCCCTATCCATGCTATTCCTTTGCTAGCTTCTTAACTAATATTTGTATATATGGCTGCATTATATTTTTAGCAGTCATCTTAAATCCTTTTAGGATTGAGAACATCAAGAAATCAATGGTTGAAGAAATAAATACAAATAATGGTTTCTGGGGGTACCTGGGTGGCTCAGTAGTTGAGCATCTGCCTTTGGCTCAGGTTGTGATCCCAGGGTACTAGGACTGAGTCCCGCATCGGATTCCTCGCAGGGAGCCTGCTTCTCCCTCTGGCTGTGTCTCTGCCTCTCTCTCTCTGTTTCTCATAAATAAATAAAATCTTTTTTTAAAATGGTTTATTTTTTAAAACCAACAAACAAAGGGGGACCTGAGAAGGTGTACTCACTCAAGGTTCACAACCTAAGTTCAGTGAGTACACGCAACATGAGTTGGGTGGTGCAGGACATCTTTTTTTTTTTTTTTAAAGTTTTTATTTATTTATTCATGATAGTCACAGAGAGAGAGAGGCAGAGACACAGGCAGAGGGAGAAGCAGGCTCCACACAGGGAGCCCGACGTGGGACTCGATCCCGGGTCCCCAGGATCGTGCCCCGGGCCAAAGGCAGGCACCAAACCGCTGCACCACCCAGGGATCCCGGTGCAGGACATCTTTAGCAATACCAGTCAGATCATGGGGACCCCTGTGACCCATTGCAGACACAATGTTTTAAGAGTAATGACTAAAGACCTCAAACACATCAGAAGAAGAAAAGATAGAAGTATCTGGAAAGTTTGAGGAAGTACCAAAGAAATGTGGTTAATCTGGAAAAGTAAGGACTTAAGAGAATATTCTAAGAAGTCTTAGGATTCTTGAAGAGCCATCACATGGGAAAGAAAGAATGCACTTATTCTATTTCGATTCAGGCATCAGAATTAGAACCAATGACTGGCAGCCAGACGGGGTGAGGGTGCAGATTGAGGATCAATGTGAAGCGAAGTTCTGACCAGGATGTCTGTGGAACAAAGGCGTCTGTGTGCAGTGCTAGGGAGTGGGGAGCGGGGGGGTGGGGGGAAGCAGAGCCTGCATTGCTGCATTGTCGGGGGGGTGGGGGGTGGGGGGGGCTCTCACAGTGTCTGGGGGACTGTAGTAGTCCTTCTCAAGGTTCTCTTCCCAGTGGGGGAGTCCAGACCCCACCACCCTTCCAGCTAGCTCAGTGACTAAGCAAATTGCTTTCCTTCATGGGTCTCACCATGCTCAAGCCAGATGGAAGGCTTGATGTGCTAGGTGTCCCTCGAGCACAGGTAACTGCTCTATTATGCACTACACCATTTTCTAAAGGAAAAGTACCAGATTCACTGAGCAAAGCACTGTTATGAGCAGTAGACCTTTCGGCATCAGAGTGATTGAGACGTGCTTGATCAGCCAGTTGTGCGGTGTGCTGCTTGGCCCTGTCCCCTCCACTCCACCAGGAGAAGAAAGAAAAACACGTCCCTCCATGCCACGTTGCAGGCCAAGGCAGAGTTCACTCGTAATTGCAGCGGGACCAACCTGGTGCAGGCCAGGCCAAGGGAACTAACGAAAACAAACCCAGGACAGACTCACTCGGGCAGTGCATGGATGAAGAAACCAAGAGGAAATGAAGTCAGCGAGGGTTCCTGCATGTTTATTTCAGAGTTGATAGAGCATAGTCCTAACTCCACAGAGCTTCTGATTTATAAAGTATTTTTATTATATTACCTATTTTATATTATATTGGAGGCTCTGCTCTTTGAACCGGAAAAATAAACAGCAGCCCCACAAGAGCCTTTGGTCTAGATAGAAGAATATAAACTCCTACACCCTTCCTGCTCTGAACCAAGATTTCTGCCAAAAGTCAATCTGGGTTTTTGGACTTCTGGAGCTGGCCTCTGTGTATTGGGAAGATGCGGTTCACACAGAATATAAATGTTTCTGTTCTGTAAGTTTTCAAAAGGCCAAGGGTTTAAGGTTTGTTTGACAAAAACCAACAAAAACACTGTTGCCTGCTGCTACAGAAAATGTGGGTTTCCTATTTTGGCGGTGTAGTGGCTACATAGCTCCACTTTGGCACAGCCAATTCCACAAGCGGACAAGATTTTATCAGCCACTCTAGTCTCCCGCCCTTCTTTGGGGATCGCAGCCCGACAGAGAAGTCAGGGAGCACAGGTCCACCTTCCCTACTACACATGCGTTTTGTTTTTTCAAAGAAGCAATTCTTCCACTTGAGCAGATGCCAGTTCCAACGGAGAGAGCTCGCCTGGGGCTTTTCTGGCTCCAAAGAGCTGAACTAAGTCATTGTTAGCAGTGAATTAGTAAGGCTTTATGCTAAACATGTGTTACTGGACTTGGAGCATGCCCCTCCCTCAGTGGGTACCTGGAATCTTTCTGTGTGCTCTCTGCATTGGCACCCAAGGTGGGGAGGTGCCCAGGCCCCTGCTGGTGGCTCGGGGGTGCAGATGAAGTAGCAATGCTTTTCCTCCGCAGCTCTCCTCATGGGGACGTATGTGGACACATGCTTTCTGCTCTTTGGCCTCAGCTAGCAAACTCCTGTTTATCTTCCATGAACAGATTAAAAGCTCAATGTCAGAATGTTTACACCCGTTAATTGGGTGAGTACACGTCTATATGTACTTATGGCCCTAGGACCAAGGCATTTCCCTGGCACAGTGCTCGCTCCGAACCTGTCCCGCGGGGAACCCTGCTGAATGATGAAGGACAGAATGAACAAGTGAGTAAAGCAACATATTATTGGTACAAATGTGAAATGATCAGCAGCTCACGGTAAGGCAAAGACATCAAACAATCTAACCAACCTCCACTCCTGCCTTATGATGCTTGCCCTCGGTTTCCTGCCAGGATCTTGAGCTAATACTCCTGCTGAATGAGAACCGACAGTGTCGGCATCACCGCTGGGAAGGAGACGAAAGCATTAGATACCTCCACAGCTACAGAGCTCGAGATTCAGAATGCCTAATGGCATTTCCATACCCCTCAGTGAAACACGGTCCAACTGTACTGAACCTCCCTCTTGTTTTTAAATTGTAAGTTAAATACATAGAACATAAAATTTACTATCTTAACCATTTTTAAATGTACAGGTGGGTAGTGGTATGTGCGTTCCCACTGTTGAGCCACCCTCACCACCATCCAGCTCCAGACCTCCTTCCATCTTGCAAAACTGAAACCCTGTCCTTAAACACGGGCTCCTGGGACCCGTCCCCAGCCCCTGGCAACCACCATTTCATTTTCCATCTCTATGATTTTAACTACTCTTCAGTACCTCATATTAGGGAAATCACACAGTATTTACCCATTAGTGACTGGCTCATTTCACTCAGCATAAGGTCCTCCAAGTGCATCCTTGTATGAGCCTCCCCCCACGTCTTGTCCCTTTCTGTACAGGATGGAGATGGTGCCTCCCTCTCCAGGTTTTCCCTCTCTTCTGGAATCCCAACTCAGATTGGAAGGAAGCCGGACTGGCTTTTTAGGATGGCTGGATGGTGCCTCATTATGCTGTGAGCTAAACTCTGCTTATAAAAATGGGATTTTGCTGTATAACTATGGAAAATACAAGCTTAAGCAAATAGGCATTTTCCCCATTCATGTTAGAAGGTCAAGTTGGTTAAAAGAGAAAAGGCTGGGGCAGATCAGCTGGTGGCCCAATTAGAAAGCTCAGAGACGGTCCAAGTCTGTTTTCACTCTCCCAAATGAGGAAAAGCAGCAGCTAAGGCTATGTGCAGCCCAAGGGCCTGGGAACAATGCACAGTCCATCTGGGCCGGCTGGGCTTTTTAGTCCTGTAGCCACAGGATTGAGGAGATACCCAGAGGGAATGTGTGTTTCCACAGTCTCCAGGCGTCACGGCGGCCCACCCAGCCGCTTGAGGGCCCAGCTGAGAAAGACTGCAGATGGTGGGTTAAGACCAGAAGCCCCCCTAGTCACATTCCTGGGTGTGCCCTCTCTTTTCTCTCTTCTACCTTGTGGGAGCCCTTTGCTTTCTCCTGGCTGAGGGAGGAGAAACCCTCCAGCGCCTGTGCACACCTCTGTACCGCAGTGGCCTCTGAGCTGTGGACCAAGAAGAGTATTGCTGAGGGCTGGGCGCAGATGGATGACGAGCTGGGGGAGAAAAGCCCATCCCACCCCAGTCCCTTCCAGGCTCCACGTGGCCTGTCCAGCCACCCCGGGGCTTGGAGTTATCGCAGTTTTCACACCCCAGAGTGGAGGGTGGCATTGGGGGAATCAGCAGGCACTGGTGTGATGGCCTGACCTAGCCTGGTCCTTGAGCTCACCTATTCCCTGCAAGTGACCCATGGGGCAGATACAACTGAGCAGGCCTTTGAGATCCAGGACGCGGTTTTCTGCCTGGCTTTGAGCTTGGAGTGAGGTGCTAAGAGGAGTAAATGCCAAGAAAGAAAGGAGGCAGGGAAGTGTCAGGCACAAAAGGGACACCTATCAAGGAAGACCCTCCAGGCCCATGCTCAGCTGACAAAGAGGCCTGGGGAAGGCATGTGACCAAGGACCAGAGCCTGGCATCTCTCAGCCTAAGTCTGTCTATCTGTCTCTCTCCTGAATCAGGCTGAGCCTCCATGCTTGCTCTCCTCAACCAAATGCACAAATTAAATCATGCTGAACTAATACCCCTAATATCCAAAAAATCCATCAACAAAGTTCAGTTGTTGCTTGAAAATCGCTCCCCCAAGGGAGTGGGTGTGTTTAAAAGTACTTCATAAATTATCTAAAAGGAAATCAGAATCCCTCTAGTTCTTAGAAAAGTCCTACAAAGACAACAGGACACATATGATCTCATGCTGCGTGCGCGTGCGCACACCTATGCAAGTTTCACCCCAGTCTGGTTGGTCAGCATTTCAGGGGGAAACCTGACCCTCCCCATGGCCATTCCCTTCCCTTCCACCCCACGCTGAAATTTTCACTGGCCAAATTTGCAGGATCTTTTCTCTGGGCTTGTTTTCTTGATAAACAGTCAGTGCACAGTGTTTGAATTTTTTAATAGTTTCATTGCTTCATAGGTCCTGGGAAAACAATGCCATGGGGGGAACCTGATAAATGAAGCTGGAAATAATTGAGGAGTGAATAAGAAGTTGGTTTTATTCTTACTCCTTGAATTCCAGGAAAACGGGGACGTGGCACGGTCCTGTGCAGAGCGAGCGCCTGGCAGCCAGCCCAGCACACAATGGGCTCATCATAGGGTCACCAGCTCCCTTGGTGATGGACAGCGAGAGACAGCAACCACCCAGGCCCTGGAAGTGCTGAGCCGCAGGCAACTGACAGGGCAAACGCTAGCTCCTCTTCTTCTGCCCAGCATAAGAGTTCAAAAAGGGACCTGGATGGAAGAACTGAAGACCATGTTTTTATGAGGGAATTTGCTACATCACCAGAAAGTGGATTCTGGGACTGGGGAGGAGAAATCACCCTTAAAAGCCATGAGACATCCTGGAGAAGACCTGGGTCTGAGAGGCAGGTGGCTGGGCCTAGGCCTGCCTCTATCTCTTATCAGATATGCCCCTGGGTCCTGGAGTCCTTCGGTGTGACCCAGTTCCCTTCACCTGACAACAAGAGGACAATTCATGTCTTTGGGAGCGTGCAAGTAGTCATGGAGAAAATGTATTTGAACAGTGAAAATTTAGAAGTGGACAGCTGGATGGACAAGTTAGGCCCCGTATGCCCAGGGGTTCCCTGAGGCTGTTGCCTTCCAGCAAAGCAGACACACTCCAAATCATGAGGAGCCAATGGCTGACCAACACCAGCCCCAACATCTTCTCTTTAGCCCTGCCAAAGTGCCCCAAATGTGGACATGTCTCAGCATTGGCCTGTATTTTGTTTCATGCACATTTCCTTCATTTATATTTTTGAAGACCCAGTGGGTGCTTTAGGAAGAGCCTGAGATGCACAGAATTGGGCCAAAGCCATCCCAGGCTCAGACAGGAGAACTAGAGCAGGGGCAGAGACTGTGGGGCGGCAGCTTTAGGCTCCATGAGGAGAGGGGCTGTCTAGCAGTGGCACTCCAGCACAGGTGCTACAGCCCTGCAAATGCTCACACAGAGCTGAGCACCAGGGGATGGGTAGGATTGACTATATAGCCAACCACGGTTTTCCCATCTCCTAGCTCTGTCACTGAAATTTCTTGGCACCGCTAAACTGATCTCAGTTTTGGAAAATTTCCCCTTATCTTTATGTGTCTGACAGAAGAAATGTAAGAATACTGAAAACAATAAGAGACTCTGAACTCTAGGAAACAAACTGAGAGTTGGTGGAGGGGAGGTAGGTGAGGGGATTGGGTAACTGGGTGATGGGTATTAAGGAGGGCACGTGATGTGATGAGCACTGGTTATATGCAACTGATGAATCACTAAGCTCTACCTCTGAAACTAATAATACACTATATGTTAATTAGTTGATTTTAAATGAAATTAAAAAAATAAAGAATAGTGGATATAGGAAAAAAAAAAGAATATTGAAAACTAGATCATTTTAAATGGCATCCTTGGGCCAATGGCTAAGCTTTTCCTCTCAGTCTCCCTCTAGAAAATTCTCTCTCACCAGGGTTGTTTAATAGGTAGAGGATTCTTATCCCTTCACCCAGAACATTGTGGGGTGGTTACAGAGTCACAGTACGATGGACGCATCAGAGAAGGGACAGAGTCTGTCTTCTCCACTGCTGCTCTTTTAGGGCCCAGGACAGCATCGGGCATAGCACTCATGCTCAGTAAATGCATTGGTTGGACAAATGGCTACTTGTGGGCTGCTCATCTCTTTAGATCTTGGAACAGGCATCAGACAATGATGCAGGAGACCCTACACAGACCTTTCCAGGGAGGTCTGGAATGTGGCAAGTACGGTCTTTCACCTTCACATCTTAACTCTCTTTGGGGAAACTAGAATATTTCCACTTTCTCTCTAGGTTTCTGTTGACACTTAGCATGTATTCCCACTTCACTCCATGCAGGGGTAAGGAGTCTGCCCCATAGGATCTGGGAACCTTAATTCCGAAGGGGCTGGGCCTCAGCAGACTTATAACCTTGGCAAATTGGTTTTCTGTTTCTGTGCCAAAGGGCACTCAGGTTAGGAACTGCTATAAAAATGCTCTCTTGCCCATATTGACTTCAGCTACTGATCCTAGGCTTGTTTTTTCAGATCGAACAAAGGATGGAGAACATCCACTCCTGAGTCTCAGGAGCTTAATGTGGTGATGGTTAATGGTTCAGTAGCCTGGACCCAGAGTAGGGAAAGACATATATGATGGATGCTGCTGCTCCAATGTGCTTCAACTTTACATTCACCAAATGCTGTGAATGCAATATTATCATGTCTATTTTATATATGTGTGATAGCGACGCAGACGACTTGGTAACTGGACCTGCCTAGAACTAGTTGCAAGACTGGGGACTCTATCTTTGCCTGCAACTGGGATGTCATGATTCTCTAAATCCCTTTCTGAAAGAAGCACTCAGGGGGTATTTCATGAATGTTTCAGCCCAAACACAGCCCAGGAATAGTCCAGTCAGCCAAAAAAGCAGTGTGTACCCATTGCCTTGGCCTGTGACATTTCTATAGGACTAGACTAGAAATCAGGAGACAAACAGTTGGCTCCATCCTTTGAATTTCGGTTTCTGTGACTTTAAGATAGTCCCATCATCTTCTGGCACTTGAGTTACCTCACTTTTCATGCAATGTGTACCTTTCTCCCCAATCTCCCCATCTGAAAATCAGGAAGCTGGGGTCTCAGAGGTGAAATGACTTGTCTAGGCATATGTAGAGCCATATTTTAAGTCCTGGCCTGACCAACTGCAGGTCTATGATCTTTTCCATACACCAAGGTTTACTTACTCCCCAGTAAGGAAGCTTGTCACCACTTGGAAAGGGCCACCATGCAGAATGCCGGAAAGGACACAAAATTCACTTTATGTTCCCCTTCTCAAAAATTATGGCTTACTCTTAAAATAACTATTAATGTTCCTTTCATCCCTGAATGATCTGAATTTCATCAGCTGGCCTCAGAACCATTATAACTATATCTTTATGAAGGCCATGGACATGACATGGAAACAGAATTTCCAAGGAACTACCTTGGGTGCCTAGCCTAGTAAGTAGGCAGACAGGGCTTTCACAAAGGTTTGGATCTGACAGCACCTGCCATCTCTTCCACCACCTGGCAGTCCATGATTCAATGCCTTAGAGCCACTGCTGAAGTTGGATACATTCCCAATGACAATTGTTTTCATAATAAAATTGCACCAGTGGGGTCACAATGTCCATGAAGTACATAAATGCACCTACACCTGTGTTTAAACTTCATGAAGGGATCAAAACTGAAGCAACGTCAAAGCAATGCACTTGGGCTCAAAGTGCATTTGCTTCTGGCTTATTGACTCTTTGAGGCTTTGCTTTTCTTTAGAAAGAACAAGAAAATGTTATTCTAATATCTCTCAGGACAATACAATTACATATCAACTCTAAGCTCTCTTGGTTACCTTGGCAAGCTTCTGATATTTCCTTTGGCATCTTCATTACTGAATTGGGAATGGACAAACTAAGATCCACATTGCCATCAGTCTTCCTTTGGTTCAATAAAGTATGGGAAATGGAAACGGAATCAATCCACGTGGCACAATAAGTGACAAGAGCCTTGAACTAAGCATACAATCTCTTCTAATAAAATTCTACTTTGAGTTGCTTTAGTAATCAACAGGTTGAGTTGATTTTTGTTTTTCCTAATGTGTGTTCACCATTTACACTTTGCCTTAAATGAGGCTTCTTATTGTATTTTTTAACCTTTTATCTATTTATGACTTCTTGGATTTTTTTACAGATTTGGAGAAGATTGTAAGAGATTTTTTTCTGTCATACTTGTCACAACTCTTAATTTTAACTTTATTAGTGTTTGTGGAACAGAACCTAACTCCTTAGGCCCTAAAATTTTTTAAAGATGTAACATCTTTATAGTTTTTTATATTACTTTAATACTTAGAAAATTCTCATTCCTATAGTCCTAAAATGTTTTGTAATTTTATTTTATTTTTTATTATTTTATCCAAATTGATTTTATTTTACGGAGTATGAATCTTTTTTTCTTAAGATTTTATTTGAGAGAAAAACAGCACAAGCAGAGGGAGAGGGAGAAGCAGGCTCCCTGCTCAGCAGGGAGCCTGATGAGGGACTCGATTCCAGGACCCTAGGATCATGACCTGATCTGAAGGCAGACACTTAACTGACTGAGCCATCCAGGCACCCCTAATGTATAAATCTCGATGACTTTTTCCATATTGTAACAACTTACCCTCAAATCACTTTCTTTAAATGTACATTCTTCACTGATTGTGATAGTTATTCTACATATTAAAATTGTATTTAAAGAGATCCAGTGTTTTAGATTCCTTGTCTGTACTGGTTCACATTATATTTTTAAAAAATATATTCTAATTTCGAATAAATTTGGTCAAAAATTCTTATGTTAGCTTCAGAATGTCATTTGAAATCCTCACAAACTTATTTCCCATATACTTATAGTATGACTTTATTAACCTTAAGCAATACACCACTACTTTTCACTTAATTAATTTGAATATGTATTTATGCTCAAGGATACTTATAATAGTGTTATTTCTTAAATGGGGTTAAATTCACCTAAATTTTGAATAAAAATATGACAAATTATACTTTAAATATTTACCATCATAGCTTCATTAAAATAGTATAAAACAACGTATAATGGCATAGACACAGTTCTTATTATAATCTTAAGTAAAAGTGACAGAATGCATTGTTCTTTAAATACAACGATCTCTATCAAGTAATGCATTTATACTCATTCATTCATTTAACAGTTATTTATGAAGCTTCTACTAGGGGCCAAGCACTATGCAGAGCATTGAGGTTACAGCAGTGAACAAAGCACACGCAGACCAATGGCCTCATGGGACACCCGCATGGGATTTCCTGGGGTGGGGAGAGCCAGTGGTGTGCTGGAGCTGGCTCAAACCAGTCTGCAAGAGCAAATTGTGAAATACTCAGGCATTTGCCAGCCTGTTGTCAAACAGCCATCCTTGCAATAGGCCAAAGCAGGGATACTTACTCCTCCCGCAAACATGGGGAGGGGGATGACCCCACCCTGCCTTGCAGAGACATTTGTTGTCATGGTTACCCATTTACCAGAACCCCATGGGGGGAGTCAAACAATGAAAAAGATACATAAGTATCTTTTTGTCAATTGTCTAGTAACAGGTACTAAAGGGAAAATTTTTTTTATATAAATTTATTTTTTATTGGTGTTCAATTTGCCAACATTAGAAACGACAAATACCCACCATTTGCTTCGACGTGGATGGAACTGGAGGGTATTATGCTGAGTGAAATAAGTCAATCGGAGAAGGACAAACATTATATGGTCTCATTCATTTGGGGAATATAAAACATAGTGAAAGGGAATAAAGGGGAAAGGAGAAAAAATGAGTGGGAAATATCAGAAAGGGAGACAGAACATGAGAGACTCCTAACTCTGGGAAACAAACTAGGGGTGGTGGAAGGGGAGGTGGGCGGGGGGTGGGGGTGACTGGGTGATAAGCACTGGGTGTTATTCTAAAGGGAAAATTAAAGCAGTGTGAGAAGAAGAGTTTACGGTTGGAGAAAGGTGTGGGCTTTGGGATCAGGTGACTGGGGAAGAGCTCACTGAAAAGGTGACATTTAAGTAAAGACCTGAAGAGGCTGAGGAAGTGAGGCATGCAGCAGCATGACTCTTGGGTGGAGAGGACTCCCAAACAAGGGTTAGCCAAAAGCTCGGCCAAGCTGCGTTGCCCATTTTGCAGGCAGGCAGACACACAGAGATTGGGGGAAATTTTGCTTGCTCCCCTGTGCGGTGGAGGGTTCTGCTGGGCTGACTGGTGAGAATTTGAGGTCTAAAGCAAGCGGTCTGTGGATCAAAGATGATAAGACTATTCAGTGAAACCAGGAAACCAAAGCAGATGTGCAGCAGGAGAACTGCACCCACATGGTGGGTCTGCCTCTATGTGCAGATGTCATTTCACGCCGGGAGACCCAGGTAACCAGGTTTGAGCAGTAGACTGTGGCATCCCTGTGCTAATCAGTGGGAGGCGGGGGAGGGTGGGGAAGAATTTTCAGTAATTCTGAGCCTAGGAAGATTTCAGTTCCTCACTGAGGAATTTATAGACACTCGAAGAAGAGTTGGAGCAGGCAAGGGATTCACTCAGCTTCCTTCAAAGCTTCTAGATTAACAATAATGCCAACAAATCCAACACTCCATACCCCTCTCATTCTAGCTATATCCATGCAAGTGGGGGGGTGACAGTGACACCCCCCCCCCCAAAAAAAAATGAATTGCAAAGCACAGTTCATCACTCTTCCTTTTTGAATTTAGACAAAGGAATCCATGTTGATCCAGTTCTGGATTACAGGACCCTGGGAAAGATACATGAAAACATTAATAGAGTCAAGTGTCCAAATATATAGTATTCAGGAATGCACATAAGGTAATGCTCTTGAATATTAAACAAACGTAAGGACGAAAAGAGGAGCCCCCAGAGGGCAGTATGGCCTGGTGGGTTTGGAAGGGCATTAGCCAATGTTTCCCTTCATTCCTCATGCTCAGCTAATCCAGACCACTGTATTTACACAGGACTATTCTAAACCAGCTTCTATTGGCTTGTTGACTTAATACCTTTTGTTTTGGGAGGTCTGGTTTCCAGATTGGTTCTTGCCTTTCTGATGGCTGATGGGGTCTCTGGTTTCTCCTGGCTGCCCTAGAGGGCTCTCGACATCCTCTGGTTGTGGAGCTGGGGTCTTCTTACCTGGTCCCCGTGTACCACTGATCTGATGCCGCATCCTCTCTGGGGGATGGAAATTATTCCCTGTGTTCCAGCTGTGGTTTAGCCTCAGAAATGTGAGTTTCTCAAGATGCTCTGCTTTGCTTTTCCTTTAAGTTGCAAAATACTTTCTTGTGACCAAGGGTTCTGTCCTATACTTTGGGCTTATTTTGTTTGGTTTTCAAAATTGTTGCTCTTAGGTTTTCTTTTCTTTTCTTCTTCTTTTTTTTTCCCCCAGCGTTTTTCTCGGTGTCTCCCAGACCTTTGACATGTGACCTCTTGTTTTGTGTGGATTTCTCATGCATGGTTCCAGGAAAGATAAGAGCTATCATGAAGCCATTTTTGACTATCAATCTTTGTGGAGTTTCACTTTACAATGTTGGGTGAAGCATTCCAAATTCAAATGAAATGATGAATGTAGAGTGACTAGCTTAGAGCAGGCACTCAATAAATATTTACAGAATGTGAGATTGTTTTGTAAGCTTCCAAGATGACTTTAAAATTTTGGACAGTAATAGTCCCTCTGCAAATCCACAACATGCCTCACCTCTGTGCCATGGTTATTCATGCGCTTCGTCTGTCTCACGCAGTGAAGGGAAGTGCCTATCAGAGGCAGAGAAGCAATCTGCTCCTCATGAAAGCCCCTACACTCACCACTGAGCCAGGGAGGAGCAATAAAAGTATCAATGTCCATAGCAACACTATAATAAAGGATCAGTAAAATATAGTCCTTGAGAGAATCCATAATATCTCAGCCACAAAATTGAGTTAATATTTCTTTGAGTAGCTCTACTCTTTTTTTAACCTCTTTTGCCAAGTGAAGCATTTATGGTCTTATTCTTCATGGAGCATTGCCACTGAGATTTTCATTTAAGGATTTTATTTCCAGGGAAAAGAATGATAAACATTCCAAGGTGAAAAGATCTAGTTGTATTTTATAAATCTGCATAATGGTCCATTTCCAGAAGCTGGTAGGTTGATTACCAAAAAAATACACCAAGGGAAAAAGTGCCATTTGGATTTGTTTATACAATATTCCACACAAATCCATCTTCCCCAGCAACTATAAATTTATCCCATTTCCTATAGAAACTTATTTTTTAGCCAGCATAATCACTGTTTCTAAATAAAATCATTATATTTATTCAGCGAAACTATTTTGGTTATTAAAATGACATAAAACATTCTGAACAACATTGAAACCTGGGCATAGAGCAAGTTACAGGAAATCAAGGAGAATAATTGGCTCCAACGTTTACTTGTCTTATAAATATTTTTTCTTCTTCCATCACTTAACATTTTCTTCTTGACATTTTTTGATTGAACTCATACAGATTCTAGTCCTCCAAGGAAACAACCCACTTGGGTAGTATGAACTCTGAAAGGTCACATCTTTTGGAGTTATCTGCCGCCAAAAAGAATGGCTTCCATTTATTTTTCAAGTTGAAAAAGTTTATTTTTTTCCTGTTCATGAAATTCAAAAATGCCCAGAGTAATTTAACTCAGACTGACCAAACAGAAAAAGCACGTTTTAAGCTATGACTGAATCTGGAATGTCTTAATGTGGAAGGAGAATTATTTGGAACTTTCTTTTGGAAGCCAGGCTGCCAAATGATGGATTTTGTCTCAAAAGCTGAGCTCTGCTTTTCTACTGCAATTTGTAAGGCAAGAAACCTGAGGGTTAGTAAGGCCAGAATTCTTCTAAAATGGAAAATTAAGGTAAGCAGCAAAAAGACCAGACCAATGATTTCCATAACTTTCTGCTTGGACATTCCTATCAGTTTAATAAAAGAAAAAATTGGAAACTATCATCCCAATTCACATGTAACAGGATGTCACAGCTGAAGTTTTTGAAATTAACAACGGTTTGAGATTGTACACTGAAATGCCACCACAAGAATTTACAGAGGGAATTTTGAGAAGTGCCTCCATTTTGAACCAGAGCCTGACCAATGATTAATGGACTCCAAGAGTGGGGAAGAGAAAAGCATGCTGAGTCCACATCTTCGAACAGAACTAGGGACCCCACTGGAGAGAGACAGGTGATGACACTCCCTCCCTTAAGCCTTGAGATGCTACCAAAAGTTCAGAGGCTCTTGGGCTGCTGCCAGACCCACCCCTGAGATACCTACAACAAGCAGTGCACAAGATGAATAAAACTAGCAGAGAGCCAGTCCACTCCCAGGATCTCAGCTCCAGAAGCCATGATGCTTCTGGAGACCAGCTGAAGGTCACTAAGGAGAAAGAGACAGAGTAGCAGGTGTGGAGTTCTGTCCAAAGGGCCACCTGCACAGACAGAGGGACCAGTAATAAGAATCTCCTGAATCCTAGGTATTAGAGAAGGAGTGCCAGGGAGCCACCTGGAATAAAGAAGCATCTCTCTTGGTTAGAGCCTTTTCCAGCCAGCTCTCCCTGAAGCTCATTGGTGCCAACAAAAGAAAAATCCACTTCTACCACTGTCCAGGCTCAGAGAGAATGAACCCCCTGGCTAGGAGGCCACTGCCCTACCTGGGATCTCTCCTTCATCCTCCTCCCTGCTCCTCCAAAACAGCACCTAGAAAGTGGTAGAGACAATGGAAGCTGACCACTCTTCTCCCTGAAATAAGCCCCAGCACGGGAGGCATCAGAAACTTTGACTTCTAGTGAAGATCAAAGCTTTTGAACAATATCCTCAATTGAATGGTTGGCTGAAATGAGCTGTATTTTCAGATTAGAGCCACCATAGGTCCCTCAGACCCCTGAAGCAGGTCTGGCTCTTGGCAAGTGTACATCAGCACAACCATCCAGACTGCTAAACAGTTGCCCTCCCACCCCAGCTCACCTCCAGGACCTCAAGCTTAAATCGCATAATCTGCAAATCCCTAACCAAGTGCAAAGAGATAGCTAAATCCTGGTGTCCTAGAAGCAATAAGACGAATGAAGAAGCACCTGTCACTTGTGTGCTGGGGGCTCCTGCTCAAGCATTGGTGACATCACATTTCTGACTGGAGGACCCCACATATTACCAGGCCTAATGTTTTCCTTCACTAAAGCAATATAGGTCAGTATGTTATCCTGAGCACCACCACATAAGAAGCCATTGAAGCCCATAGTAAATGCCAAGAACTACACTGTGAGGTGGCAGAGATGATCAAGACCTGGCACTTGTCTTCAGGTGGGTCCTCAAAAATTATACCAGCACCCGCTGCAGCTCTCCACACCTGGACCCCACTACATGGACCTGTCCTTTGCAGCTGTCAGGATTGTGTCCAGCAACATTCCCTGCCATTTTAGGGCACCCTACCATCTAACATGCTGCAGTGGCCGCGTAGTCCTCAGACGCACACTGCATTGTGCCCCCGCCCCATAGGTCCACTGTCCATCCAGGCTACAGCTCTAAGGTAGCAGAGACCCCTGCCTCGCTCACCATCCCCAGCATTTAAGACATTTGGTACAGGACAGCTCTGAATAAAACCTTATTTACACTGATAACAGATATTTGGACACCAGCTCCCCCAGGGGCCTTCCATTCCAAGCCCCTACTCAGCTCTCCATCCTGGCAAGAACCCCACAGCTTCAATCTAGTGAATGTGGGGCCTCCAGGAAAATCTGTCCCACCAGGATGTGCTTTGAAAGCAGACCTAGGCTGCGATTGCATCAGCATTGAAACAAAAGCATCAGGTCACCATTATTCTGGCTCCTGAAAGGCAAGATGGATACATTTCAGAAGGAATTCCCACAGTTCATGTCTAATGAATTTTTATCAATCTGGAGGATATAGGTCTGCAAAGCCAGGTTTTGCATGAGGACTTTGGTGTTAAGATAGAAAGAAAATTTTCCAAAAAATTCTTCCCTTTGTTCTAATTGCACTGCAATGTTATGTTTGTGCTGCTGTGGATAAGATGGAAATGTCTCCAAACTCGGAGTTACGATTAAAAACACTTCATGGCTCCTATTGGCCTTCGTAACAATTTCAATATCTGCCCACCAATGTGTGGAGTCCTCATTAAAATAAATTTTTGAGGAGTCCTTTCCTTTCATTATTTTGCTGACATGTTTCCTCCAAAATAACTGAATCTACCTTTTTTTTCTGAGGCTCTTCACTTCTCTTACGTAACTAATAGTACACTGATTTTGTCATAACACATCAAGAAATACCTCAAAACAAAAAGATGTTCAGGACACAACTCTAACTCAGAGTCCAAATTCTTGAAGGAAGACAGTTGATAAACTGAAAAAGGGATTTTTCAGTATACAACAATATAACATATTCAGTGATTTGATACAGAAGTGAAGGACATTAGAGTAATAGAAATGAATATGAAAACAGCTCATTTATTACACACTTAGGAGCAGATAGACATGAAGCTGGACACTTAAAATACAGTATCTTATTTGATCCTCACTGCAGCACTAAATTCAGGTGCTATTATTAGGCCCATTATACAGATGAGTATAGATGAGACTCAGGCTAAGGGATTTGCCCAAAGTCACAGAGCTAATAATGCTACAATTCAAACCTAGATGAGTTTGATTCTATGTAACATTCTTGTTGTTTTAACTCACATACTCATCTCATAAATGAAACCCCCCTTGCATCTGCTGTGCTTTGCATCCTTTCCCCCAAATAAGTGGAGAGACCCGACTCTCAGGACAGGCGGAGTCATATTGCTCCCACTGTAATAAATGGCATTTATAAGTCATGGCTTTAAAACTAGATTTTCAAAAAAGAAAAACAAAACATGCTCATAATTTTTTAAAATGGCATATATTCTTTCATTGCTGAATGCAGAATTTATATAAATATCCACAAGATCAAACTTATTAAAAATCTTTCTAATCTTATTTACCCTTACTATTGCTTTGCTAGTTGACTCATTGGTTTCTCCCCCTGTGGCTATAAATTTTTTTAGGATTGTAATTCTATGAATTTTGACTTCTAGATTTTGAGACTATGTTGTTAGTGACACTTAAGCTGAGAATAATTATAACTTAGTAGAAAAGACATATTTTTATTTTTAAGAACTAAATGGCTTAATTTCCAAAATGCTTTACCTTTTATTTAATGTTAATATTGCTATAATCACATTTTGTTGGCTAGTATTTCCATGGTATATTTTTTGCCTCCTTTTAATTTTTTCTTTGCCATTTTATTTATTTATTTTGGTATAATTAACATACAGTGTTTTATCGGTCTCAGGTATACAGTATAGTGATGCTATACATTTCTCAGTGCTCATCAAAACAAAGGTTCTCCCCTTTATCTATTTTACCTATCTCCCCACCCACCTCTCTGGCAACTACCAGTTTTTTTTTTCTCTATATTTAAGAGTCCGCGATTTTAGTTTGCCTCTTTTTTCCCTTTGTTCATTTGTTTTGTTTCTTAAATTCCACATGAGTGAAATAAAAAACAAGCTCAAAATGGATTAAAGACCTAAATGTGAGAGCTGAAACCATAAAATCTCTAGAATAAAACATAGGCAATCATTTATTTGTTATTGGCCATAAAATATTTTTCTAGATATGTCACCTCTGGCAAGAGAAATAAAAGCAAAATTGAACTATTGACACTATACTAAAATAAAAAGCTTTTGCACAGTGAAGGAAATAATCAACAAAATAAACAAGCCATCTATGGAATGGAAGAAGGTATTTGCAAATGATATATCTGATAAGGGGTTAATATCCAAAATATATAAAGAACTTTCACAACTCAATACCAATAAAGCAAATAATCCAATAAAAGTGGGCAGAGGACCTGAAAAGACTTTTTTTTTTTCCAGAGAGGATATTCAGATGGCCAACAGACACATGAAAAGATGTTCAACATCACTGATCACCAGGGAAATGCAAATCAAAACCATAATGAGATATCACTATATATCTGCTAGAATGTCTAAAATCAAAAACACAAGAAATCCTAGAGGAGAACGCAAGAAGCAACCTCTTTGACTTTGGCCACTGTAACTTCTTGTTAGACATTTCACCAAAGGCAAGGGAAACAAAAGCAAACATGAATTATTGGGACTTTATCAGGATAAGAAGCTTTTGTACAGTAAACAGTCAATGAAACTAAGTGAAATGGGAGAAGATAATGGCAAATGACTTCTCAGCTAAAGGACTGGTATCCAAAATCTATAAAGAGCTTATCAAACTCAACACCCAAAAAAACAAACAATCCAGTCAAGAAATGGGTAGAAGATATGAACAGACATTTCTTCAAAGAAGATATACAAAAGGCTAACAGACACATAAAAAAATGCTCAACATCACTTGGCATCAGGGAAATACAAATCAAAACCACAATGATATACCATCTCACATCAGTCAGAATGGCTAAAATGAACAACTTAGGAAACAACAGATGTTGGCAAGGATGAGGAGAAAGGGGAACCATCTTACACCTTTGGTGGAAAGACAAACTGGTTGCAGCCACTCTGCAAAACAGTATGGAGGTTCCTCAAAAAGTTAAAAATAGAGCTACCTTTTGACCCAGCAATTGCACTCCTAGGTATTTATCCAAAGAATACAACCATAGTTATTCCAAGAGTCATCTGCACCCCAATATTTATAGCAGCAGTGTCCACAATAGCCAAGACATGGAAAGAGCCCAAATGTTCATGACAGATAAATGGATAAAGAAGATGTGGATATATATACAATATACAATGTATATATACAATGATATATATACCATTGTGGTATATATATATATATATATATATATATATATATATATATATAATGGAATACTACTACTCAGTCATCAAAAAAATGAAGTCTTGCCATTTGCAACATGGATGGAACTAGAGGGTATTATGCTAAGTGAAATATGTCAGTCAAAGAAAGACAAATGACATTTGTCATTTTATTTTAGATGGAAGTTTAAGGCTAAGTCTTGTTTTATTTCTTTGTTATAATCAAACATAAAATTCCCTTGATTTATAATGCAAATTTAGAGTTTATATTGCAATATTTGTACTTATTGTTACCATCCTATTTGGTGCTTTATCTTTAAAAAAAAAAAGATTTTATTTATTTATTCATGGGAGATACAAAGAGGGAGGCAGAGACATAGGCAGAGGGAGAAGCAGGCTCCCTGGACTCAATCCCAGGACTCCAGGATCACGTCCTGAGCTAAAGGCAGAGGCTCAACCTCTGAGCCACGCAGGTGTCCTGGTGCTTTTTCTTTACCAGGTTATTCACTGTTTCTTTACTTCTTCTTATCTTCTATCAGATTGATTAGGTTTTCTTAATTTATTTTTCCTTCTAATGGTTTTGAAGTTTGCATTATATTTCCATTTTTGTAGTTACCCTCGAATTTTTATTTTATATACTTAAGTTCATAAATATAAAACTAATCACCTGAACACTGAACACTACAAAATAAAACCAATCACCTGAATCTTGAACACTACAAAAATACCGGAACACATCACTTCTGATTCTACTCTTTCATCTACCATGTTATTGCTTTTTAGCATTTTATTGCACCTTATCTCTAAGCCTTCCAAAGTTTATTTTATTTTTCAGTTAATGGTCTTTTAGATTTTCTAATATTTTTCTGCCATTTTTTTAGTCCTGTTATTCCTGGCAGCTGACTCCTATCTTGCATTTGATATCCACCTTATTACAGCCTGTCTTTTTGGTAGTTAATTTATTGATGACTTTCTAAGGGAGAAACTTCCTCAATCCCTGTTTTCCTGAAAATATCATTATTCCTTTGCTTTGGCATTAATTGTTGCGGTAAACAATCTTTTGTCGGTATACTATCTTTGGGGGAAAATTTACGTCTCTTTCATATCTTCCAGTCTTAATTAATCTGGTATGGTTCTATTTTTATACATTCTTCTCAGAACTCCTGTGCTTCCTAGAAATGAAAATGTATGTTTTTCTTGACATCTGAAAGATTCTCAGCTATTATCTTTTAAGTATTGCTGGTCCTTCATTTGCTTTATTTTCCCTTAAAACTCACATTTCACGAAATCAGTTCGGTTTCTTCTCCACATCTCTTAGCTGATCTTTCCATATCTTTTTCTTCCTGTGATGCATTCTGTTTGACTTCCTCAGAACTACCTTCCAATTTACTAATTCTTCAGCTGTGTATCTAATCTGTGCTTTATCCCACCCACTGGGTCCTTAAGTTCAATGACGATAGTTTTCACTTAAAGAACTTCATCACTTTCCACTCTGACTAATCTTTTCATTGTGGTTTTCATTCATCCTCTTATCTCTTTAGTACTGTGAAATATACTTATACCATTGTTCTTTTCAGATGAATGTACTCTTTCCACTTTTGAAGGTGCTAATTATATTTCATTTGTGGATTCTGTCTCATTGTGGTTCACTTTCTTGAGTGCTTGGTTTACATTTCCCATTGTCAGCTCATCTTCAGTGAAGCTATTTTTTTTCTATGAGACTCCCTTGACCCTCAGGTTGTTAAAGTTTCCCTACAGCAATAATTTTACATTTGCTTCCGCTAAAAATGTAGGGCTTTAATGGTCCTGAAGAGTTATTTTATTTCTCTACTTGGAATTCCCACACCAGGCTGGTAGTACAAATTTGGATTGCACATCTGCATGTGCAAGATGCACATCCTTGCCATATCCTTGTGCAAGGATATGTGCAATATCCTTGCCATATACCCCCAGGCCTCCATACGTATCCTATCAGAGCATTTCTCCTCCAGTTCCTACAACAATCTGTAAGATTTCTGAGAGCAGGATAAAGTCTTGTCCCTGTTTATACCCAGATACCCAGCAGTTTAGCTTGAGTTAAGGTACTCTTTACATGTGCTGTGATCACCTCTCACATACTGGATGCTATCCTGGTTGCGGTAGGTGTACAGTGCCATTAGACAGAGCCCAGGATCTTATTGGAAGAGCAGATACTCTTCTCCTTATCCCTATGGCCCCATCTCAAACTCAGTGTATTTCCTGCAATAATTTGCTTTCAGGACTTTCCCATAGATTGTGAATTTCTTGGGTATAGGTAAGAGAAGAAGGGTGCGGAAAACAAAACTGAGTCTCTCAGTGAGCCTTAACAGGCTCTCATCTGAGGTCTCAGAACTAATGAGATGCCTCTTGGTCCAGATCTGATGGGTCTGGCCTCATCCATTCTCTTCTTGTTTGCCTCAGTCTCCTGCTGTCCTGGCATCTGGACCAACCAGGAACTATACAGGCTTGTTGAGCAGAGGATAAGATGAGGGGCCCAGATGCTGCTTAGAATGAGTGTGGAGATGCCATCTTGCTATTCAGATGTGAACTCCTAGCAGCATGAGTGTCTCCCAGGAGCTGGTTGGAAATCCAATTTCATGGGCCCCATCCAGAACTGCTCAATCAGATGTACACTTTTAACACAAAGCTTGTGTGAGTCACTTCACATTTCAGTCTGAGAAGGGCTGACCTACAAGAAACCTAAGCTCTGTACGTAAGTAACTTGGAGCCAGGTGGGTGTGGATTGAGAAAGTGCCAGGCCTGGGATTGAAATTCAGGGCTAAGCTTCTCTCTTCTATACAGCACTTCTCCTGGACACAAAAGGTCCCATGGGATTCCCAGCCTAGTGTTAATTCACCTCAGTCTGTTCCCAGCCGTAGGAATGGCTGAGAATTCCTGGCACCCCTGAGGCCTTTCTTTATGTTCCCAGCAAAGATAGGCTTGCTCCTCACTCTGCCCAGGCACTCACTATAGGCAGAGAAGATTCTGAGGAGAGTGTTGGATTAGGGACCCCCTCTCTGTCCTTCCTTCTTGGGTTGCACTGGATCCCCAGGCTCCTCCTGTGGCTCTGGGTGTGAGAAGACAGCCAGGCTAGGAGGAGAGAAGGCCCCTATATTTCAGTCAGCCAGAGCAGCCCTAACACAGTACACAGGCTGGGGGCGGGGGTGGGAGGGCAGGGAATAGTTGCTTAACCAGACATTGGTTCCTCATAGTTCTCGAGGCTGGATATCCAAGATCAAACTGTCAGCAAGTTGGGTTTCTCCTGAGGGCTACTCCCTGGCTTGCAGCCTGTGTCTTCTCACAGTGTCCTCACCTGGCCTTTTCTCTGTGCATCCCTGGTGGCATTTCCTCTTCTTAAAAAGGACACCAGTCCTCTGGAATCACCCCCGCCACCACATGAGCTCCTTTAACCTTAATCACCTCTTTAAATGTCCTTTCTCCCAATATAGTCATATTCTGAGGTGTTGGGGAGAGGGCTTTAACATACGAACTGGGATACACAATTCAGCTGTCTGCAGAGGAGGAGAGTCTGAAAAGTTGCTTTCCCTCTGCACGCTGCATTCTGCATGGCAATTCTTGAGGCTACCCTTGCCATATCCCTGCGGGGCCTGGTGGCTAGGAGATTAGGGGCTTAGGTTGTGGAGAAGAGAGAAAAATGAATGAGGATATGGATGTTTTCTCTCTGGTCAAACCCAGACTGTTCTCTGAGAAAGTAGCCCTGACTTCTGCTCTGCTGTGTGTTCTTAGCTGCTGCTGCCCCAGAACAGGACTTCCTCTTTAGCTCACAGCAAAATTTGGCCCTGTCTCCTTTTTGTTGTTTTTAAGTTAGAGTGCTTATTTTGATCCATGTGCAGTCTACCCGCTGGAACTGAAATGTCCATGAAAAATTACTTCAAAGACACGTTTTTAAAACCCACTGTCCATAAGTCCCCTGAGAGGGCCTATGACAACTCTGGAAATTCCTCAGCCCATTATGTTCTCAATCCTGCTTAATGGGGGAGGGGGACCATAATTTATTTTTTAAAAGATTTTGAAGTCTTCAAATGTACCCCCTGGCTAGTTGAAAGTCAAAAGAAATCTCATTTGTATTTCCCTAATGCTCCAAGATTTGATGGCTGAGAAATGCTTCCATCAAGATTTTTGCTTTGGTTTCTCCTCATTTCCTTGACTATTTATTAGCGATTCACAATTAGAATACACAGTTACCCAGAGAAGTTTTAAAAGGACTGAAGTTAAACCCTAGAACAAATTAAAATAGATACAGACAAGCTGTGTAAATAGAGGTTAAAAATAATAATAACGTGCCCTCGTAGCTTGAGAGAAAAGCAGACTGGACCTCTCCTTCTAGCTTAAGGGAACGCCTTCCCAAAGACTTCTGAGATTCTCCAAGCACTCGCATCCAAACAACCACCTGAAGTCCTCCCCGGATGAGAGGCAGTGAAGGTGAAGCCCCACCCTAGCCCAGGATGTGCTCTGAGGATGCACAAAGGGGCCACGCTGTCATTCTGCCAATGCCAGAAGAAGTGCCCACCGTCTAGGGATTTCCCTCCACAAGCAAAGGCACACACTCTCCGATGGTTATCCCACTTTGGTTCTGTCTCAAATATGCTTGTGGGATTTGATTTGACCTTCATAGAAAAGGAAGTACCATCAGACCACATCAGACTTTACAAGTAAGCAGAGAATAGTAACAGGCTGCCATCAGGATCCACCTACCTGGGGACATGCCAGGAGAGCTCACCACTCCTCTCCAGTGGTTTTTCCTCACTTGTTAAAAAGCTACCACACTTTTACCTTTTACCTCTCCCTTTGATGAGATTGCCAACTTCTAGGCTCCCAGAGAGCTCTCCTCTTATTAAAATGGGCTTCCAGCCATGATCACTGTGCAAACCCACCTAATATGGAATTCTATTCCTTCATCTTAGTCTGTGGGGAAACTGAGATAGTGGCCTGGTCAAGAATCTTCAATTCAGAACAGAATGTTCTTGCCATACTATAGGTCAAAGCTTATGTGGATTTGCCAGTGGAATTGGATTCTGGTCCTTTCCTTCAGATGTTACGTACTTCCATGGGTTGAGAAAGGGACAATGAGGCGGTTCCTGAAAAAGAAAGATCTGGGAGAATGAGCCCCTTAACCCCTTCACTGAGGTTCAGAGACATAAAAGTACAGGCAGTGGTTGAAGATGCCCAACTAAAGTCAAAAAAAGATAAGGCAATTACATTAAGAATGAGGACCAGGGCATGGATATTAGAGAGCAGTGTCATAATGTCCCCCTTACTTTGGATCCCATCCTAACACAACACACTGGCGGCATACGCAAGCCCAAGGGCAAAATATATGTCTGTTGGTTAAAAAAAAAAAGAACAATAATCTTTCAGAATTCAGGTGTATTGTGTATTGCCCTTGAGATTCCCCTACTGATGGATCCAAAGCAACCCAGCACCTAAGCATCAGGTGACACCAAGGGCAGTGAGCCTGCACCACCAGAGATACAGCCCATGGGTCTTTAGAAGGCACAGTGTTCCGTACTGTATTTTTACTGAAAACACCAGAGTTGTGCATAATTTGTATCACAACAATGGCTGGAGAGTTAGGATAAATTTATTTTGTAGGTGGGTATGAGTCCCCAACACCCACATCAGACAAGCTGTGAGGACAGGCTGGCCTGACATCAAAGTCAAGAGTATGCTCCCATTTGGAAGTCCTGGGAACATTTATGCAGAAGTGTCCCAGGGCACCACTAGAACTCTTGCTGCTGAGGGTGGCAGGAGGAGGGGGGAGTTGCCATTGTAAAGGAATCCAGTGTTTATGGGATACAAATGTAAATGTGACTGCCTTTGTCCTCTCTAACTGATAAAGTGTGGGACTTGCTGGTTTGGCTATGCAGGTATTGTTCTCACCAGGCCACTCCTTGTTACTCTCCTGTCCTGTGTGATATGGCCCTGGGCCTATGGATGTTGGTGTTAAGGCAATAAACGTTGAGCCTATTTTATCAAGTTTTAGTTATGGTTATTAGAGGGAGGCCTGAAAGGCCAGGTGGTTACTTGAGGTTTCCCCTGAAGGGGGTGGGGGTGGCAGGCATTACTGAAGTCAATAATTAGGAGAAAGAATTTATCAGAAAGGAAATAGGAACTTCCTCTCCCTACTAAGGCAGACAGATAAGGGACCTCTCTACATCTCACCAAGTTCACTCCGCTTTTTGGATTTGGGAGGGTCAAAAACTACTTGTGGACCTCTGGCTGGGAAGCACAGGGACAGAGCCCACTATCTAGAGGAAACAGGAGCTTAAATGCAAAGGTCCTCAAGCATCTAGAACTGGGGAGCCAGACCACCCAGATCCATGCTACACTATGGTTCATATTTGTCTTCCTAACATTATCCCGGACTCCAGCCAACTCTTATCTAAGTGTCCTGGCCTTGCCTCAGCTTTGTTCCTAGGAAAGGGGTAACTATCTTACTGAGTCACTCAGGGCCATGGAGTCCCCTTAAAAAGGATGAGAGAGTAGGGGTAGCCACACAGAGACCCAAAGGTAAAGGTGAATCCTGATGAGACCATGTGCTGAAATAAGGAGATGAAGAATATGCACAAAACCTACAAATATGATTCTTATTCTACATTTTCATTTTCCAGGTCTGCCAGTAAACCCCACCAGATGACCAGCCATCAGAAGGGTGGGCAGGGTGTACAGGTCCAAGGACACAGCCTGTATCTACAGAACAGATGGAGTTAGAGCCTCCTTCATTTTGAGTAGGGAGCCAGCCTGAAGCTGAGACAGGTGGAGACTGGGAGGGTCAAGTACTGGTGGGGAGGCAGGGGCTGTGTAGGAAGAATTCACCTGGGGGTAACCAGGCAATAGAGAAGTTGGGATGCCAACTGTAGCATCTTGAGGGCAAGAGAATGGACCCATGCCCTCCATTCTATCATCATTGCCCACACTGAGGAGTCAAGCTCTGGTAGTGGGAAGAAGCTCCTTTGGGATCATTTTGTCCACAGATGGAGCAGTGTGGCTGGGATAATTTAGAAGCAAAAGACCCAGGACAGGCTTCCACCTCTATTGGAAACCCTCTGCCTCCTAGAAAGTTAAACCATCACATGTTTCCTTCCTAGTAAGTATGTATCCCTCAAATCTGGGATAGGAGCTTAAAACTTAATTGGTAGAGTTTAGAAGAATAAAGTTATCTTAAAGGGGAAAAATAAGCTTTGAAAAGATAATGAAAGGTTGGTTGGTTGGTTTTAAAACAAAGGTGAGCTGTAGGGGTGTTCTATTTTGTAAACAAAATGCCAGAGCCTAAACTCAAGGCTAATGGATCAGAAACAATTCTAGGCACCAAATTCTGGGCACTCAGGCAAGAAGACGAAACAGCAAGAGCTCAACTTTCCTGAAGCTTAGAGAAGGAGCTAGAACTGATTTAAGGGCTGCAAAGGCCTCCTGCATCTATGGCAGCCTCCAGGGAGCAAGGATACCTCACCTTGTGTTGGCAAAGGTAGCAGGTTCTAGCTCGGCACTTGAGGATTTTTTAAGACAGATTTGACCTCAGCAGACTGGTGTCTTGGAGCAGAAAAATAAAAGAAGGACCATAAACAGGTCACATACCCAATCTCATTCACTCATCTGTGCCCAAGTGGCCAAGGCACAGTCATGACTCAAGAAAAACCCTCTCAGGGACTGTCAAAGCAATTATCCCGTGTCATGTGGTGAGGCGCTAAGCATCTTTCCATTATCCCCATCTTAAAGGCACAGAGCTGCAGGCTGAGGATGGGTTCAGCTTGAATCTTTTCCAGGTGGAAAGGCTCGATGGAGACTAAGGTGCGATTCCAAACCTCCTCCCTGGACCTGCAGAAGCCTCCTGCCCCTGTAGCAGCCCCATGTCAGCTAGCGAACCCATGCCCCTGGCAGGGCTGTGGCAGCACTGCAGGTGACCACCTTCCTAGGTGATTATGAGGTCAAGTTCAGCCATTTCCTCACTCTTCCAGACAGCAGACCCCACTCTATCCAGAATGATTCCCTTTACCTTAAGTTGTGATTTGCAACTAGGCTTTAATAAAATGCATTTAAAACTAAAAGGGTCCAGAACAGAGTTGAGTGTGGCTTTGAAGACAGATTTGGGTCTTGGAGGGTCCTTAGTTCAGCCTTGGTGCCCTCCCTGTACCATCAGCAGAGTTGTGAAGCATATGCTCCCTGAAGTCACAGGAAAGGGCAACAGATCAAGCTGGAAGAATGGGGCAACCTCATGATATTCCAAACCCGGGCAAGCTGCTTCTGCAGACAGATACGTCTCATTGGCTAAGTACGTAGGAAGGCAATTTTTTCCCCCACTAAAAACTTGAAGACCATTCTAGATGTTGGTTTTATGGTTAATTTGCTTCCAGAAAAGCAAGTCAAATCAACTATAGGATGGAGAAAAAACTTCAGAGGGAGTCACACCAAGGGGTCATGGATGAAGACAGAAGAAAGATGTAGATGTGCACAGTGAAGTCAAGTAGTGTAGCACAGACATGAGAGTGCAGACCCGGAACCACAACACCATGCACATCCTTTGCTCATCCTGTCTTTGTGCATGTTACTTAACTTTTTTTGTCTCAGTTTCCAAATCCAAGAAATGGGAAAGTATCTTTTCATGTGCTTGTTGTGAAAACAACTGGATTAACACATGCAAGTGCTTAGTCAAATAGCCTGGCACATAGTAACACTATGTGGGGTAGTTCTTCATATTGTTTTATGAAACTCTGTTCCTTAGGCACCTTTTTTCACTACTGACCTTCAGAGGGATATTGACTGCAGAAAAGATGCCAGTTACAAATTTCTGTGATCTCTTACCCTTGAGTTAGTTTGTGGATCAGAGCTCAGAAATGACTGAGGCACTCACCCTGAACTCAGAATGTTTCTGGCAGAACTTTTTCCACTCCAAGGAGTCGCCAACTGATTATATTGAATACATCTCACTCTGAGCCAGAAATGTGATAACACACATTTCCTTAGAGGGATGACCAGCAGGCTTGAAGTGAAAACACGCAAAAAGCTGATAAAACATGGAATGCATGTGTCTCCACACCAAAGGGGAGAAAGAAGAGGAAAAGGAAGGAAAATGAGGAGTAAGAAGAGGAACAGAAGTTTTCAAAGGGACTTCAGGTTCATGTTGCTTCCACATGGAGGTAGAAGTATGCATTCAGACCTGCCTCTCCACCTACGGTCTATGCTTGGTCCTTAGTGGTCACAGCCACACATAGGCTGGACAGAAAAGGGTTTACCTTTTCTGTTCACTCTTCCCCCCACCATCTGATATACCATCAAACACTGTTGATTTTGTCTAACCCTGTGCAAGCTCATGATTTCACTTCCAACCAATACCTCACTCAAGGAAATCTCACTACATCTGTCTGGATCTCCCAAGCCATGAGGAGTGGAGAGGGTGTCAGGTTACCTAGCCAAAGTCAGCTAGTCCTAAATGGGGAGGTAGAGAGAAGAGGAGAAAAAAGTCAGTATCCACCAACCAAAAATGTTCAATATGCAGCCCCCACTGCAGTGAGGCATCATTCATTCCTCTGTGGCAGACAACAACTGTGCCCTGTCCCTTATGGGATAGTTTGGCTTTTCACCGTCTCAGTGTCTTCTTTTGTTGCTGCCAGTCAAATGCTCCTTTGCTCCCACTGGCTTTTCTGTCTGAGGGCTGCTGCTCCTGAACTGTCTCTCTGTGAGTCATCTGGCATACACAATTCCAATGTGTCTGCATCCCTCTGTGTGTCTCATTTTTAAAATCCAAAAGAAAGAGGATTTAACTGGGTCAATATGGTGCCATATGGAGCAAGCCTGCTGGGCAGGGCTGTTGCAACAGGCCACAGCCCAGGAAACCTAAAGACAGCTGCTTTGGAACAAGCTCACACCCAGAGCCCTGTCATTTGTGGCAAGATCATATAAAATTAAAATCTTCGCTGACCTTCAGTAGTCAACGTATTAATTTATAAGTCTAGATTTTTTTGGGTGGGGTGTGACTTCAGTGGATATAGGCATTAAGGAATACCCAACTGTAAGTGATATCAGAAAGATAGGAGCGAGGCAAAGAACAACCATTTCATGAACGGTCTGAGATATTGCAGGAATATAAAGCTCTTTTAGGGTCATTTTGCACTTCGCAAATTCAGACCTACGGGCAAGCAGAACAAGAGTGTGTCATCCTAGCCATTCACAAAGGGTTTCTTTTAAAATGTCCTTTCTGATCAGCAGTTTATGGGAGGAGTTTCTCTACCCCAACAGGTCAGGGCAGCCCCTCATGTGAAGTCAGCATTTAAACATTCAGCGGGGATGTGCTGGACCACCCAGACTCCCCCAGCTCCCACCCCAGCCGCCACACTGAATGTCCCTGTGCTTGCTGGAGCTCTGGGATCCAGGCCACAAAGATGCTTCGAGATTTCTGACTTTGACACCAATGCAACTGATTGCAATAGTACACACATCTAAAGGGAGAAACACATATTTCGGTGAGTGATAGAGGAAGTAGTTTGAGAAAATATTCCAGATCTTGTTAAAATTTTTTTGTGGCCATGGGAATCCTGCTTAACCTTTAGCTCCCTTAGTCATAAAAAGGAGATGTAGATATGCACTCAAATGTGCACACAGATTCCAGGAGAGATTAATAGGAGCAGCCACTTATAAATACAATGGCTGAGGAGGGTCATTTGGCAAGGGGAGGCCAGTTTCTGAAATTGGCTTCAGTTCTAGTAACCATAGAAAGCAGGTGAGATCATCACTATGGCCTGACAATTCCCTTAGATTTACCCCATTATTCCATCTTGCTCTGTTCATTTTAAAAAAGTTGTAGCTAAAAATGTGACTTTAATAGACTAGCTCAGTGGCTAATATTATTGTATTGGTCACTCCATTTCCTTCCTGGGGTAGTAAATACCTGTACTTTTATGGTGTAGACTTTTGTCCGTTCTAGTGAGTTTTTCTATGTTCCTCTGGGCTAAGAGCAACCATGGCAGCCACTCGTGACTCAGCTTCCTGTGCACCTGGTCCTGAGTCTGGTCCCCAGGGAGGTCTGCCTAAGGGAAACAGCACCCGCTTCATGAAATCAGTTTTGCTTCCCGAACATGAAAGCACTGGAACCAAAGCCTTGACCAGTCACTGCCATGTGCTGAGCCCAAGTCTGCCCTGTGTTCACAGATGGAGCCTTCGGCTAGGTGAGCTGGCCTCACAATCTCGTCTTGGCTGCACTTGTCACACAGCCTGGGCTTTTCATGCCAGAGCCAGAAGAGCACCAGACCAGCTGCTTTCACTCTGTAAATAGGACGGAGGGGGACTTCTCCAGTCCCACTGGGACAGGTGAGCACTTCCTGGGAATCTTCAAGGATATCTGAGAGCCCATGGGCCTGCAGGAGCTCTTCACTGGTGCTCACAGCCTCCCTCACTCCAAATGAGAAAACAAAATTGTCCAGAAGGCCCAATTGAAATGGGGCTCACGGGGCCAGGCCAAAGTCTACTTCCAACAGCCTAGACATTCAAATTCAAAAAGTACACATAATGTTAATAACTGGCTAAAAGCATTTACATACATTTTAAACTTTATCTCAAGCTCCTTTGAGTGAAATTAAAATTAGAGATCAGACTTTGAGCTGAAGGAGAAATTTGTATGGCTTCATGAATACAGATGTGATGGACCTGGGATCTGGCGGTATGTTTGTAAGATCCGTTGCGTGCAATGCACTGGAAGTGCTCAGTTATGGAGTGGAACCGCCTTGTTTCAGAATATATGATGCTTGAGGGCTCACAATTATCTGAAAGAAAAATCCCCAGAAATAAGATGTCAACAACTTCATTTTTGTAGCCTATATTGATGACTGTGAAAAACCCTTTGGCATCAATAAAACTTGAGTGATTGCCTTTTCCAATTGTCCAAAATGAGAAGCAGACCTAAAAAGGCACTTTTCTGCCAAGGGAGATTTCTCTTAATTATCCTTGAACCTCATTTGCTACAGGCTTATAAACAGCCAGAGCCTTTCCTCCCTCTCTGTGACCCCATGCATGTGCGCGTGCACACATACATACACACACTTCCACATGTGTCTGCACTCTCGTGCACAAAATGCACACCTATGAAGACAAACTAGTAGGGCCAAGTCGATTGAGAAAGATGGCTATTGGACTTGCTAGGTAAAAACACGGACACTGCAAAGAACAGTTCTAAAATCTTTGCCAAAAGTTTTATCAAAAGAGGCCATTTGCTAAGTGGTCCTTCAGCCTTTGTATTTGGATAAATGAGGGTTTAAGTAACTCAAAGTGACTCGCCTTCTAAAACCACACAGAATTCTTCTTTTCCCAATAAAACCTCAAAACTCTTAAATCTCATAGAAGTAAAAAATAAAAAAAATAATTAAAAAAAAAAGTCCCTTAGGACTAAAATAGAAAGGGAAGAAACAGCAGCCAAGAACATTATTTGCAGCTTCCAGGGGACCGCCTTTCTGTTCACATGCCCGTCATGATTTGTCAAGGAGGTTAAGGGTCCAGCTTACCCCACCAAGATGAAAAACTTGAGGCCAAGAGGTGACTGCCTGGAGCTGGGACTGAGTAGGATGGAGAAGAACACGTGTCCTTTCCAAACCACACCAAGGGTGCCTCGGTGCTGAAATCCAAGGAGCCAAAGACAGTTTTCCAAAAGACTGTACTTTGTAAGGGCAGAAGGTGAGGGGAACAAATGATGCTCCATCTCCCTCAGGGTTTTGAAGATTATTAGATTACCATTTCGAGACAGGAACATTCTGACATGATGTAGTAGTTGGACTAAAGAGTGGAAGGCTGAATCAAAAACAAATTTGTTGAGTTTGGATGTTGGGGAAGCTATTTCACTTCTCGCAACCTGACCATTTTCTTCTTCTGTTGATTCATTACCTCTACAAACCCTAACACTTTTACCATATGACTACTATTACCCTCGCTATCTTCCCAAGTTCCCTTATGGGAGGATCAACTTATGCTTGTTAAACATGTCAATACCACAATAGGAACAATCTCAGGCTTTGACCCCAAGCCAGTACCCACTGCTCCTTCCCTCTTACCCATTCTCTTTCTTCTTTGTCCTCTCTCTATCATGATATTTGGCCCCAGTTGACCCTAGGGAAGGTTCTGCTCCCCCACCCCCCACCACTAGTGCTGAGAGTTTAGGCAAAGAATACCTTTCTGAGTATTTTGTAATATGTGAAACAAACCCTCCATGGGGACTAAATGATATAGTTACTGAGACTGAGCTCATTTGAGAAGGACTACCCTAATCACACAAGCCCTTTAAAAGTTAAGAGTTTTCTCTGGCTTCTGTGTGGTATGTAGCCCTGTGAGCTCCAAGGGTCTCATTTCACCAAACTTTACCACAGAGCTCCACATAAAAGTCACAGGAGCCTGCTCCATCTGAGGGAGCCAGTCAAGATAGTTTGAGAGCCTTCTTTCCAAATAAGTAGAAATATGGAACAAGCTGGCATACTTTTTTTAAAATCTGACCCATTTTTCAAGATTGCCATTGTTTTCTCAAATTCACTTTCCTTCCTTTGCTTCCTGTTCATGAAGAAAGTTCACACTCACACACTCAAAACACATCACAACACCGAATGTGCATGATGTCACCCCACAAGGACCTCTGTTCAGGGGAATTCCAAGTCAGAGGCCATGTCTCCATTAGGAGCCATTGCCAATCTCTAGCCACTGTCCGGCCTGCTGGCAAGCTGACCATCACCACCACCCTCAAAGGATGCACACATGGGTCTGAATGATAGCAGAAGCTGTGTTGGCAGGGAAGGAAGGAGAAGGGAGCCACAGGAAGACCTGTCTGCTGATGGGCTTTCCAGATAGTGATTTAACTCATTTGAATTACCTGAGATAACACTGGTCTTACTGTTTTTATCTTTTTCTTATAGACTTTTTAATTCTAATAAATAAAAGGCTTTTAAATAGTTTTACATAAAGGTATAAAATTACCTCTGGAAAGAGAAAAAGAATTAATGCATATAAACAAACCTACACTGTTTATAATTTGGGATTGAATAAAGGCCAGGGATACTTTTGTTCTTTTGTGTACTCTTCCCCCTTCTATTTAGAAGGAATTCTTCATCTTCTTTTCTGCTTTCTCCTGCTATTCACATAGCTCTGAATACCACGTCTTTGATGAAAATATTCATTACACTCCTCTCTCTCCCAGGAAGAATGAGCTATGCTCTATAACTAATGCTTTATTATTTGTTTCATTTCCCACAGCAAAAAATTGATCACCTCTGATTATCTGTGTAAACTCTACTACTGGAGTCACTTAAGAACTTCATGAAGGCTTATAATGTTGATACCGTAGGTGGGGCTGCTGGTCCTGGAATAAACAAAGCATTAATCTTAGAAGCTACATGACAGAGAAAAGTCTAGAGTCTGGGAGACTGGGGTAGTCATGGTGTTGGTTGATCAGGGCAATTGAGTGAAAAAGTCTTTCTCAAGAAAGTACACTGAGTGACCAGAAAGAAAGGGAAAATGTCCTGTTGGATTTTAGGTAGGTGTTGGTCTCTTAGGTAGAAGGAATCATATGCATTTCCACATCACATGGGCCAAGGATAGCAAGAGCTGACTTCTCAGCCTGGTGCTTTTCATGGTTGCTTGTACTGTCCCTTCTCCAAAGGCAAAGCTGTAGCAAGAAGGGAAAGCACTGTGGATTAGAGATGCTCCCTCCTTCCCTGAGAAGGAACTTGAAGAAAGATAGGTTCTCTGAGGCTGACTTTACAAATCTGCACTACAGTGATCTCTTCATCCATCCAATCAACTAGAATGTAGGGAGCACCCACTGTATGTAGCTAAGGCTGTGCTAGGTTCTAGGACTAGAAAATTCCCAAACTTTAGAAGCATGCAATCTTCTCAAGGAAGATAAAAGAGGTCTTGTTAAGAAGTTTTCTCAAATCCGGGCAGCCCTGATGGCTCAGTGGTTTAGCACTGCCTTCAGCCCAGGGCCTGATCCTGAAGACCAGGGATCAAGTTCCATGTCAGGCTCCCTGCATGGAGCCTGCTTCTCCCTCTGCCTGTGTCTCTGCCTCTCTCTCTCTCTCTCTCTCTCTTTCATGAACAAACACAATCTTTAAAAAAAAAAAAAAAAAAAAAGTTTTCTCAAATCCAAGGAGCAAAGAACAGCCAAAACAAGTGAGACAGGCATAGGAGGGGAAGAACCCCCAGTGGCAGGTCTGAATGTTCATCAAAGGAGATGGATGGCAAAAGCAGGTCCCCCCAGGAGGCCCTGGGCAGGGTCCCTCTGGTGATTATCCCAGGGAATGCAACTAGAAAATGCTCATCTTGAGGTTTAACTCAGAAAGTAGCCCCTAGCTGTAACCCAAGGAGAGCCAAGGCCACCTAAGTTAAGTGCAACATTTATACATAAAGAGTCACCACTGAGGTCTAAACACGGAAGTGTCTTAGCTGGAAGTTGCTTTCTTCAATCCAGAGAAACGTGCACAGTTGTGAAAGAATTCCTTGCCAATGTTTGGGACAGCAAAGCCATTTTGGTTAGCTTTACCAAAATGAATTTATTAAGATGCTGGGGGAAAGGGAGCCATTGGGGACATTAGGGAGGGAGGGACTCATTCTACTCCATTCAGGGAGGAAAGAGTAGAGGTTTCAGAGAAGAGTTAATGTACAGTTAGAGCTAGAAGAATAAATATGCATTTGTCACATAGAACGGAATGGGGTAAAAGCAATCTTGGCAGAGAAAACTCAATGAACAAACACAAAACAAAAACATAGTAGGATGAAGTGTGACCAGAGCATGTGCTTTGAAAAGACTATAAAAAATAGGATTAGATATAGAGGGCCAGATCCCAGGGGCATTGTAGAATGTACCAGGAAAGCTGTATTCCATTGGATAGGACGGTCTTCAAACTGTTAAGGAGAATGATCTCATACACTCTAAGCACCTTACATCATAGCTGAAAGGGACTCTGTGCATATAATTTATTTTAAATATCTTAAAATATTCCAGTCTGAGCTTCTACTCAATAAAGCATTGATACCTGCTCTAATTTTTAAAAATAATTCTAAGCATCAAATACAATTGATACTCCAGAATAGTGTAACACATCCTTCAAGAGGCTTCAAGTGCCCTGGAGCCCAAAGAAGTGTCCTCTGGGGTGTTCAAACTGAGTTTGAGAAGAACAGTTATATGCCACTAGAATTCTCCAAAGCATTTTAGGAAGTGGAATAATTTTAGTAAATTAAAAGACCACTTGGATTATGTGATTTGGAGATGAGGAAGAGTGGGAAATACAAAGGATGCCAAGATGGGAGATGCTTAGGATATGGTGACTGGTGGAAAATGGGAGTGAAGGGAAAAAAGAATGGGTGGATAAGGTGATGTGGATGTTGGCTTCAATGCCTTCCACTTAGGTGAGGAATGTAAGCAAATCAAGACCCACACAAGGAATCTTGTCTCACATTTAGATCTTTCATCCATTTTGAGTTTATCTTTGTGTCTGGTGCAAGACAGTGGTCTAGTTTCATTCTTCTGCATGTGGATGTCCAATTTTCCCAGCACCATTTATTGAAGAGACGGTCTTTCTTCCAGCAGATAGTCTTTCCTGCTTTGTCGAATATTAGTTGACCATAAAGTTGAGGGTCCACTTCTGGGTTCTCTATTCTGTTCCATTGATCTATGTGTCTGTTTTTGTGCCAGTACCACACTGTCTTGATGACCACAGCTTTGTAGTACAACCTGAAATCTGGCATTGTGATGCCCCCAGCTATGGTTTTCTTTTTTAAAATTCCCCTGGCTATTCGGGGTCTTTTCTGATTCCACACAAATCTTAAGATGATTTGTTCTCACTCTCTGAAGCAAGTCCATGGTATTTTGATAGGGATTGCATTAAACGTGTAAATTGCTCTGGGTAACATTGACATTTTCACAATATTAATTCTGCCAATCCATGAGCATGGAATATTTTTCCATCTCTTTGTGTCTTCCTCAATTTCTTTCAGAAGTGTTCTATAGTTTTTAGGGTATAGATCCTTTACCTCTTTGGTTAGCTTTATTCTTAGGTATCTTATGCTTTTGGGTGCAATTGTAAATGGGATTGATCCTTCATTTCTCTTTCTTCAGTCTCATTGTTAGTGTATAGAAATGCCACTGATTTCTGGGCATTGATTTTGTATCCTGCCAGTCCTTGCTGAATTGCTGTAAGAGTTCTAGCAATCTTGGGGTGGAGTCTTTTGGATTTTCTATGTAGAGTATCATGTCATCAGCAAAGAGGGAGAAGTTTGACTTCTTCTTTGCCAATTTGAATGCCTTTAATGTCTTTTTGTTGTCTGATTGCTGAGGCGAGGACTTCCAGTACTATGTTGAATAGCAGTGGTGAGAGTGGACATCCCTGTCTTGTTCCTGATCTTAGGGGAAAGGCTCTCAGTGCTTCCCCATTGAGAATTATATTTGCTGTGGGCTTTTCATAGATGGCTTTTAAGATGTTGAGGAATGTTCCCTCTATCCCTACACTCTGAAGAGTTTTGATCAGGAATGGATGCTGTATTTTGTCAAATGCTTTCTCTGCATCTAATGAGAGGATCATATGGTTCTTGGTTTTTCTCTTGCCGATATGATGAATCACATTGATTGTTTTACGAGTGTTGAACCAGCCTTGTGTCTCGGGGATAAATCCTTCTTGGTCATGGTGAATAATTTTCTTAATGTACTGTTGGATCCTATTGGCTAGTATCTTGTTGAGAATTTTTGCATCCATGTTCATCAGGGATATTGGTCTGTAATTCTCCGTTTGGTGGGGTCTTTGGTTTTGGAATTAAGGTGATGCTAACTTCATAGAACGAATTTGGAAGTACTCCATCTCCACCAAAATCCTAGAGGAGAACACAGGCAACACCCTTTTTGAACTCGGCCACAGTAACTTCTTGCAAGATACATCCAGGAAGGCAAAAGAAACAAAAGCAAAAATAAACTATCGGGACTTCATAAAGATAAGAAGCTTTTGCACAGCAAAGGATACAGTCAACAAAACTCAAAGACAACCTACAGAATGGGAGAAGAGATTTGCAAATGACGTATCAGATAAAGGGCTAGTTTTCAAGATTTATAAAGAACTTATTAAACTCAACAGCAAAGAAACAAACAATCCAATCATGAAATGGGCAAAAGACATGAACAGAAATTTCACAGAGGAAGACATAGACATGGCCAACAAGCACATGAAAAAATGCTCTGCATCACTTGCCATCAGGGAAAGACACATCAAAACCACAATGAGATCCCACCTCACACCAGTGAGAATGAGGAAAATTAACAAGGCAGGAAACCACAAATGTTGGAGAGGATGCGGAGAAAAGGGAACCCTCTTACACTCTTGGTGGGAATGTGAACTGGTGCAGCCACTCTGGAAAACTGTGTGGAGGTTCCTCAAAGAGTTAAAAATAGATCTGCCCTACGACCCAGCAATTGCACTGCTGGGGATTTACCCCAAAGATACAGATGCAGTGAAACGCCAGGACACCTGCACCCCAATGTTTATAGCAGCAATGTCCACAATAGCCAAACTGTGGAAGGAGCCTCGGTGTCCATCGAAAGATGAATGGATAAAGAGGATGTGGTCTATGTATACAATGGAATATTACTCAGCCATTAGAAATGACAAATACCCACCATTTGCTTCGATGTGGATGGAACTGGAGGGTATTATGCTGAGTGAAATAAGTCAATCAGAGAAGGACAAACATTATATGGTCTCATTCATTTGAGGAATATAAATAATAGTGAAAGGGAATAGAGGGGAAGGGAGAAGAAATGGGTAGGAAATATCAGAAAGGGAGACAGAACATGGAAGACTCCTAACTCTGGGAAATGAACTAGGGGTGGTGGAAGGGGAAGAGGGCGGGGAGTGGGGGTGACTGGTTGGCAGGCACTGAGGGGGGCACTTGACGGGATGAGCACTGGGTGTTATTCTGTATGTTGTCAAATTGAACACCAATAAAAAATAAATTTATTATTAAAAAAAAACACACACACACAAGGTGGGGGCAGAACAAGGAGATGCTTGGTGTACATTCTTCAGATGTTAAGCTTGGTTTCCTGTGGACCATCGGAGAAGAGATGCCTAGGAAGACAGCAGGTTTGCTGTTTAGGAGAGATCTGTGCTAAAGGTCAAACTTGGGATCCATTGGCTTTGCAAGTGGCCAGAGGAAATTGTGGGGAGAAGGATCAAAAAGAAAAACCAATGTATTTGGGCTTCCACAGGGGGTTGGGGATTTGGGAATGAATCAGATGTTCTTCCTTCCCCTAAAGAATTCAGGTTAGTGCAGAAGTCAGGAGGATCTCCTCAAGGCAGTAACTAGGTTGAGAATGGTAAGTAATAGGTAGCAGACAAACTTGGAATATTCCAGTTTGCCTAAAGCAATGGGTCAAGTTAAGAAATCACAGACACTGAGACTAGAAAAGGTAGGTTGAAGCCAGTCTGTGAATGAGCAAAAGGTTTGGAAGGTAACAGGGAAATGTCATGAGCCGGTTCAGGATTCTATGGAGTATTGTCAAATTCAACTGTAATAAGGATTTCATGACACGGTGATTGGCAGCAGGTAAAGAACAGTAGCTGTATAAAGGAGGAGAAGCAGTGAGGGCTGGAGCCAGGCAGGAGAGGCCTTCAAAATACCTAATGACACTAATGACATGGGCACCATCCATTCAGAACCGGTGCCAGCCAGGGCACCATACCAGCACAAAATCAGCCAAAGCAAGCCATTGCCAGAGAATCAGCAATAGGAAGAGGGAGGAGGAGGTCCTGCAGAAAGGATACGACCTGCCTCTGATGAGTGATAAAATATAAAAGGTTATGCAGATGGCCACCATGATGGTTATGATGTAATATCAACAAACAAGGGAAGAATGGTTTCTTGATAAAACAGAGCTCTGCTCTTCACATGTGCTTTCATGGGGCAGAAGAGAAAACTGAGGGGATTCAGATACAGAGAGACCTTGTGGGCTGGGAGCATCTGGGTCACTGAGAAGCACTGCTGGCTTCAATTTCCCGTTCATAAACTTGGCCCGTTTCAGTCTTTGCACATCACTCTCCATAACTGTGGGACCATTTGTCTTACTTTTCCATAGCAGTAAAGCTAACTCAAAAATGTAAAAACAAAAGAAAATAAACAGTCACTTTCCCATTAGCCCTAAATGCTGATGGAGAAAGTTGGTGGCAAAGGCATTTCGGGGTCCTGCCCTGCCATTTAAGGTTCAGCAGACGCTAATTTACCTTGGACAGTAGACTTCCAGAGCCAGGAGAGGTGGGGCCACCCATGCACTGTGGGCAGTGCAGGCTTGCTCCTCCTGACAACATCTGGGGAAGGCTAAAACATGTGTCCTCACACCCCGCGGCGGAAGCAGCATCGCAGGGCTCTGGAACAGAAAATGGGAAGCTGTCCAAGCTGCAAGCAGAGGTGCCTGGGGTGCTTTTTTGCCACATTTACCTTCTGTGCTCCCTTCCTCTGAGTCACAGCAAAAAGTAAGCTCAGGAGCAATGGAAATCCCCATCAAATGGTAGTCTAGCCTCTGCTTCTAAACCTCTGGCCATAGGGACCTCAGTTTCTCCAAAGGAGAACCTACCTTTGAAAATTCTGGATTATAGGAGACTCTGTTTACCTGAACTCCACCTCTCCCTACCCTCTGCCTATTATTCCCTTTGGAAGGACCAAGAAGCAGTGTGGCTTTATGTGGTTCCTTCTGGAATTTTCGTAGGAGTGGCATGATGAGCCTCTGAAGGAGGCAGCAGGAATAGGTGAAGAAAAGGAGACTTCCTTTTCTGACGGTTGGAGACTCTGCAATTAAGCACTGATGCTTTCTGTACATGACCTCTGAGCTTTTCCCATTCAATATGCTCTATTCTCTGCTCCGCCAGTTGGTTCTTCTGGCAGGTTGCATGTGTGTGTCATGGGGGAAATTCTCCCTTCCAATTTTGGCCATCTCCTCTTGGACAAGCAGATTATCTGGACAAGAAGCCAGCTAATACAAAGTGCAAACATCTTGCTTGGGGGGGGTGAAGAGGTGGTCTGAACTCACTTATTTCTGTTTGTCTGACTTGGCTCAGTAGGTGCAAAGCTGACTCCCAAGGCATGTCCCCACTTTTCTTCTGCTCTGTTCCACTGCTCTTCCAGTCACTCCTCTTAATCAGAGAAAATTTAAAAGACCACAAGACTTACTCTTCAGCTTTGCCTTCCTGGATTCCTTTATGTCATGGAAATGAACCCTAAGGCACTCATACCCAGCCCCCTCTCTAGGTTAAGGGATGTTTGCACGGGTACCAACCATCCCTTATAACTCCCTGGAGCTAAATCTTCCTCTGGATTAGGAGAGATTTCATCTTCCCTTAACATCTTCCTCTAATTTGATCTATTACCTTATTATTTTTTTACAAATATTCTTCTGTCCCCCAACCTGGTTGTTTCATCAACACCAGGATTCTTGAAGTCTTTTTCATTTGGCTGCATTGTAAGAGGGGATGTATGTAAATCTGCACCTTTCCTACAAGCTTTCTAGGAAATTTTGCCTTATTTTTCATGATGTCTTACATACATATGCATTTTTTTTAGAAATAGATCCTTTTTAAGATTTTATTTATTTATTTGAGAGAGAGAGAGCAAGAGAGCTATAAGCTGAGGGGAGGGGCAGAAGGAGAGAGATAAGCCGAGTCCCTTCTGAGCAAGGAGCCTGATACGGGGCTCAATCCCAGGACCCTGGGATCATGACCTGAGCCAAAAGCAGATGCCTAACCGACTGAGCCTCCCAGGCACCCTTCATGATGTCTTACTTAGTACCTAGAAGTCTTTTCCTATCATTTCTCTATTGCTGATTGCACCTTTTGTCAATAACTTTCTTCATACTACTTAATTTTTTTGCAAGGAAAAAGGATTAAGTTACCTGTGTCTAGCTTTCATTTGGGATGTTTCTGTATCTTTTAAAGTGTTTTCTTTATGTTGACATAATTGAATTATTTTTCTTAACCTCAGTGATTTAATATATGTATAATTTGTATTTTTGTTCTTAATTCTATCATCTTATCTTATGCTTTCTCCTTTGATATGCTTTTACTCTCTCCTATGTGTTTTTTTCTAAGAACATTTCCTTTGTTATCTTCTCCCAGGGACTTGGAGGCATATATCCTATTCCAAATTTACTTCTGGTCTCCTTTAAGACTTTCCAAATATGTATCTTTTGTTTTCTCTCATCAAATTCAATAAAATGTAATAATCTTTTACTCCCTTGTTAGATGAGGAATTTTTACACACTTTGATCCATTTGCTTATGCCAGTATGATTATTTACTACTGAAATGTCATGTAACTTCTAATTTTTTTTACTTTGCAAACAAGTTTGATTCTTTATAAAACTATTTAGTATCTATATCTATGTGTATCTTTTACCATTCCTAAACATTTGTCTCTGAACTATTTTTTACTCTACCAGTAAGTTTTCCAAGAAAGGCACATGGGTCTTGGACAACCATACAAGCCTTTCTGATACCTTCTTACAGGCTGAATATAGAAATTTTGAATCTCTATATCCTTTCCCAAGAAAATCCAGAGGAATCCCTGCATCATCTTTAAATGTTCAGTGTTAGAATAGATGTTCTGAAATCTCTGGAAGATTTTTTTCAAATATTTCCCTTTGCAATTCTCCTTTCCTCCTGCAAGGGCAATTTTGGATAATTATTCTTTGTTGTTGAAATTAAAACATTTGGGCAGGATACATATGCATGCAGATTTCTACTCACAAGAGGATCCATTGTATTTGAAAAGTCCATATTTTCTTTATGGGGAAAAGTTTTCTTCCAAGTGATGATTTTTTTTCTGCTCCATTTTTTTTCTAGTTTTTATTCCACAGAATGCTGATGAGTCAGAAATGGGATGTTCCTTTTTTGGTATCCATTATCTTCTCTCATTATATTCTACTGTGTATATTCATTTTTCCTAGAAAGCCTACATAGTTTGGCTTCTGGGTCATTGGTTTTTTTCCTTTTGCCAACTTTTTTCTTCACTATTTACAGTTCAGATTCTAATTCTGTAAGAGTCTTTGGCAACCCTACATTTCTTTTATGTTTGCTCAATTTTTTATCTCAGTCTTAACCTTAACCTCTTTCATATGTTTATCTCTATCTCATATGCTTCATAATTTCTTATGTATTTTATTCAGCTATAGAATGCATAAATGTTTACATAGAATACACGTAATCAGAATATATAGAGAGAATGTATAAGGGTACATGGATAGCTCAGTTGGTTAAGCACCTGACTCTTTATTTCAGCTCAAGTCATGATCTCAGGGTTGTGGGATCGACCCCTGCATTGGGCTCTGCACTCAGCACAGAGTCTGCTTAAGATTCCCTCTCTCCTCTCCATCTGCTCCAGCTTTCACTCCCTCTCTCAATAAATAAATAATAAAAAAATTTTTTAAAAAAGAATATATAGAGATAATATATATACATTTTCTTCTGTTGTGAATGATGACTCATGTAGGAAAAGCATTTCTCTCTTTTAATAGCAATGTTTTCACATTATTTCATTAGAATCATAACCAAACAGGAAAAGAACTCAGGATTCTTTGCCAACAGGTGGAGGAGTATTTAGTCCCCTTTTTCCCAACTGTAAGATTTTAAACTGAGTTTAGGTTGTTGTGTGCCACTTTGGACTAAAAATCTCCTGTGTATCAGGAATCTAAGTTGTGTATCTCTGTTGAACTGGGATGAGATCTCCTCTGCTAAGATTGCCCAGTGCACTACATATAAGCAAAGTGTGCTCCTATTCATCTCTACTGGAGACAACTCATGCACAGAGGCAGTCCCCAGAGAGAGTTGTTCTCCTGCTCCTCCTTGTCTTCATTATCTCTACTGTTGAGTTCAATCCCAAAATGCAACGAATCACCAGATAAACATTTCCACCCAAGTAGCAGCATCCTTAATTGTGTGGCAAGGTGGGAAGTTCCAACTGGGTGGCCAGAGCAGGGGAGTGGTTGCATAAGGATAGACTTAAGCATCTCATAAAGCAATTCCTCTCACTTGGGGTTGGTGCCCAGGCTTTCTGCTTGACCCCTGGGGACCAGGTCTCTGTGGCAGAACCATACAGATGGAGGGACTGTGAATAGTCTTCTTCCTCCTTCCTCTCCAGTCATGTGTTGTATCAGAGCTTTAAATATGAGCTATGATGCATTTATAAAAGTTTAATGACTGGGCCCAGTGATCAAACTCCTTGTTTCTAGTACTAGAGGCTTTGCACCTTCTTTATTTCCCAGGAATTCCAGTGGAAGAAGAAAGAAATTTACTTAGACATAGATAGCAAGTTCCTTTTTTCTTTTTTTTTCTTTTTTTTTTTTTTTTGTAGTTTCAAGTTTTTATTTAAATTCCAGTTAGCTAACATACAGTGTAATATTAGTTTCAGGTGTAGAATTTATGAGATACATACAACACCCAGTGCTCATCATAAGTGCCCTCCTTAATCTCCATCCTCCATTTAACTCATCCTCCTCCCTTCCTCCCCTCCGGCAACCACCAGTTTGTTTTCCAGAGTTAAGAGTCTGTTTCTTTGTTTGATTCTCTCTTTCTTTTCCCCTCTGTTCATTTGTTTTGTTTCTTAAATTCCACATATGAGTGAAATCATATGATATTTGTCTTTCCCTGACTGACTTATTTCACTTAGCATTATAGTCTCTAGCTCCATCTAAGTTGTTGCAAACAGCAAGATTTCATTCTTTTTATGGTCAAGTAATGTTCCATTGTATATCTATGCCGCATTTCATTCAGAACGTGGACACCTCCTATTGCATGTATTTTATCTTTTACATGGCATATGCTTTTGTAAACTGCATCAAAGATTTTATTGAAAGAAGTATGTTACATGTCAACAAAATGATTAAAACTAAACACACAGGTCTCAGGGAAATAAGACTCTAGTGCTCAATAAAGTCAGAAGTAATTTTCAAATATACTTCACCATATCTATTCTTTACAATTTTAAGGTAATACAAGTTCTGTTAGGTTCTATTAAATGCTTTCATTGGGGTAAATTATCGAAGTCTGCCTTCTGCTTGGCTTGTCAACAGACTAGTCTCCCTGAGCATATCTTCCTGGTATGTATTGAAGAGCAACAATTTAATTTGCAAACCCAAGTTCACTCAGCAAGTCGGGATCTTAATGTCAGACCATTACCATGTTGGTCTGAGGTAGGAAGTATGTCACTTTTAAAGGCTGACTGAAGAACAGTAAATGGACCTCTAGTTAGGGAATATTTCAAGCAAAATACCTTCACAGGAGGAATCTTGGCCAGCTTCTCAACAGTGGAGGTCCTGCCCATTTGCTGGCTGCCTCACTGGTTGAGACTTTGTCTCAGACAGGTTTGTTGCTCAGTATCCCTTTTATACAGTCTTACAAGACACTGAACGCATCTGCCAGGTGCAGTGGATTCCTGTTGTACAAAGACTCTAGACTCCTGACATCAAAGGGAACCTACAATTGCAATGCAGGCATTTAAAAAAGAAAACACTGAAACCAAAATGGTTTTTCTCTCCCAGTGTTTGCTTTGGAATTCGCCAAAGCCAGACCCAAGGAACGTGATGACATCCTAAAAGCCTGTGATTAATTCATGCTGGTCCCCAAGACTTTGCCCCCAGTGCCACATGGTGAAGCAGTTACTACCACCTGGATTTGCTCCACAGCCAGAAAGCACTTCCAAGAATTCCAGTCATCACTTGCATAGAGATAGGGTGAGTGTCTTATTGTGCTATTTTATGCAAATCTTTTATCCTTTCCCTCACTGAGATTCCCTTGTATAAACAACCTTGATTACCAATAGATTATTTACACATGTGATTGATTGCTCTTCTTTCGATGAGTTGTTCAATGTGGGGGTTCAGGTCCCTGTTTCAATGTTTTTGTACAAGAAAGAGGCTAAGGCGGCAGGAAATAGGAGCTCCCCAGAGGAGCAGTAACCATGATAAATGAGACTATGTGAGGCTATATACATACAGGAAACAATACAAGCAAAGGAAAGAGGTAACTCAAAGTGTTAAGTTGTATTAAATCTATAGTACTAATTTTTCTTGCCAAACTAAGCCTTTTGAAATGTATTATTCATTATCTCTAGTTTAAAAAGAATCAATGTATATAAGAAAAGGTTTATTGTAATTATGTAAAGAGTATATGTAATTGAATGTGAGTTTTTCTGCTGGAAAGCATAGAAACTTTGCACAGGAGGGCTGAAATCATATTAAAGAATTTGTGTTAAAGTCTGGAAAATAAGAATGTCAGTAGCAGAGTGACCAAAGCCATAGAAAGGCAGAAGAGTGGTATGTCAACTTTTCTCCAGAAGAAAGGAGGAATATTTCTGGGATTATGCATGTGTGGATGGCCCCACGTGGCCTCAATGTCTATAAAATGAGAAGTCAGGCTTGAGGAGATGATGTGTCTACTTATGACCTCACCCACTGAAGCTTGGCCAGGATACTGAGAACCTCCTGGTCAAAGAGCTCAGCTGTAAAGAAGCCTTGACATGTGTGACCTATTGCTGGGTCTCACTACAACATGGCAAGATCATTTCTACATCATTCTTTGAACTCTGGCTTCAGGAAAAAACTAGGGTTCTAGGATTAGGCCTCATCCAATTGTGATGATTCTGGGTCATTGGTAAGGAAGGGGCATTGCTGTATTCTTCAAGAACAGTGCTATCTCAGGGCACTATCTAAGAATGCAAGTCTAAGGCTTTTCCTGAATGACAGAGTATAAGGAGGGGTAGAAGAAAAAGACTGGGGAAATACACAGGTCTGGATTTCAACTTCAAATCTATCACAGTACTATCATGAGCAAGGTAATTAGTCTCTCTGAGTGTCAATTTCATATTTACAAAAACAGGATTAACAATATATACCCAATAGGGCACCTGGGTGGCTCAGCGACTGAGCATCTACCTTTGGCTCAGGTCATGATCCTGGGATCCTTGAATTGAGTCCCACATCAGTGTCCCTGCAGGAGCCTGCTTCTCCCTCTGTCTATGTCTCTGCCTCTCTCTGTCTCTCATGAATAAAATAAATAACATATTTAAAAATATATATACTCAATAAATTGCTTTGGGATAATTATGTGAGATGCATATAAGGTGATTGACCCACTTTGTCAAGGTTTATCTTTCCCTTTCTCTTCCTGTATCTTGACTAATTGTGTATGTTGGGCCACAGCCAGATGTCTAGTAAGAGTAGACAGTTCATAAATGTTTTGTTGAGTAAATTAATAAATATATTGTTTTTCCATGTTATCAATTATGGACCTGCCTCTTAGTGTAGTCATTCATTCAGAATTCTATTAATTCTGTTCTGATCTTGCTAATTACTGATGATGATGCTGGTAGAACAAATAAACACTATTTAGGACTTTAGAAAGAACCTCCACCCAAGAAGATCATTCAAATATAATCATTCAAAATAAACAATTCAATAAACATTCAAATAAAATTCAATAACATTAAAATAAAATCATTCAGGAAAATGGCAGATTGGAAAACATTCAAAGAGCATTCCTTTTTTAAAGATTTTATTTATTTATTTATTTATTTATTTATTTATTTATTTATAGAGGGAGAGAGGGGAAGAGAGAGAATGTGAGCAAGGAGAGGGCCAGAGAAGAAGAGAAAGAACCTCAAGCCAACTCCACAGTGAGCACAGAACCTGACAAAAGGCTAGATCCCATGACCCTCAGATCATGATCTGAGCTGAAATCAAGAGTCAGCCACTTAATCAACTGAGCCACCCCAGTGTCCCCAAAGAGCATTTCTTAAACACATATAGCAGGTATTTATAAAATACAGCTGTTAAAGAATATCCGATTTTGAATTGGAAAAGCAATTACAACCAAAATGTCAGTGAATAAACAAAAGAAAAATGTAAATGGCTATATGAGGAAATTTTAAAATTTCTGAGGAATATTAAGGACCTAAATACATAGAAGTTATATTATGACCTTGAATGTCATAAAAAATATCAGCTTCCATCCCATGTATTAACATTTCCTGGAACTATGTGACCTATTCCTAAAGTTCATCTGGAAATATTGCTATTGTGTATAGGCAGGAAAATTCTGGAGGAAGAAGAGTAGTAATGAGGCCAAGGTCTATTAGATATTAAAATATAGGGATCCCTGGGTGGCGCAGTGGTTTAGCGCCTGCCTTTGGCCCAGGGCGCGATCCTGGAGACCCGGGATCGAATCCCACGTCGGGCTCCCGGTACATGGAGCCTGCTTCTCCCTCTGCCTATGTCTCTGCCTCTCTCTCTATCCCTCTCTCTCTCTCTCTCTGTGTGTGTGACTATCATAAATAAATAAAAATTTTAAAAAAAAGATTAAAATATATGCTAAGGCTCTGGTAATTAAAAGTTTTGTTCTAGAGGTAGGAATAGACAAATCGATAATTATAAAGAGAGTCCAAAATTAAATACATAAAGGATTTTAACACATTCTAATTGCAGAATTTTAAATCACTGGACAAAAATAGATTCTTAAATAAGTGAGAAGGGGACAAGTGCCTCCAATCATAGCAGAATCAAAGCTCAGTTCTTACCTCATCCCTACATTCAAATAAATCCCAGGAATCAATGACTCAAATTGACTTTTTATATGTAAATATATTAGAGAAAAACAGGAAGATTAGACATATAATCTTTTGTTAGAGAAGATTTTTTAAGCAAGAAACAGACACTAGCGCTCATAAAGAAAAAGACTGGTAAATGTGGCAACAAAAACATCAATCAAAATCAAAAGGCAGAAAGATGGGGGAAATTTTTTTTTAAGATTTTATTTATTTATTCATGAGAGACAGAGAGAGAGAGAGGCAGAGACACAGGCAGAGGGAGAAGCAGGCTCCATGCAGGGAGCCCGATGTGGGACTCGATCCGGGTCTCCAGGATCAAGGCCTGGGCTGAAGGCAGTGCTAAACCCTGAGCCACCCAGACTGCCTGATGGGGGTAAATTCTTAATATATAAAAACCCCTTGCAAATCAACAAATCAAACAAAAACACAGTGGGAAAAAGTGAGGAAAAATACATTAATGGGCTGTGTACATTAATGGAAATGCAAATTGCACTTAAATAGTTGAAAGGAAGCTAAACATCCCTCATCATTAAATAATGGCAAATTAAGATGTTGGTGTTTAGGAGCTCCTGGGTAGTTCAGTTGGTTGAGCAGCTGGCTTTTGATTTTGGCTCAGGTCATGATCTTAAATTCAAGACCCATGTTGGGCTCCAGGCTAAGTGAGGAGTTTGCTTGAGATTCTCTCTCTCCCTCTTCCTCCGCCCCTCCCCTCACTCGCACTCTCTCTCTTTCAAATAAATAAACAAAATATTTTTTTAAAAAAAGATGTTGTGGCAGCCCTGGTGGCACAGTGGTTTAGCGCCGCCTAGCCCGGGGTTTGATCCTGGAGATGTGGGATCCAGTCCCACATTGGGCTCCCTGCATGGAGCCTGCTTCTCCCTCTGCCTGTGTCTCTGCCTCTGTGTGTGTGTGTGTGTGTGTGTGTGTGTGTGTGTGTGTGTCTCATGAATAAATAAATAAAATCTTTACAAAAAAAGATGTTGCAATTTTTCTATTGTTCACTCAACAAAATCTTGATAATATACAATTAAAAGAATATACAGAGACCAGCTGATCTCATTGCAGGTCAATGGGTCCTTATCAAAATAACTTGCTCACATGCTGCGAGCTTGCTGGTCTAAGGGCACTGATGGGATTTCTGCACATACTCAGGCCTAAGTAAAATGTTATTGATGCTGATTTTGTGGCCGTGGAGACTAGAAACAACTAGTCCATCAACAGAGGACTTAGAATCCCAGTATATTCCCACAATGAAATAGAGTGTATCTATGAAGAAGAATAAATAAGATGAATATGTCCTAATATGGAATAATTACCAAGATTGATTGTAAAATGAGAAGTGTGAAATCCTCTAAAGAGTGCTCCCAAATGCATTTCTTAAAGATGACTAAATATAATTTTAAGACATTTTTGGAAGACTGAATAAGAAAAACTCTGAAAGAAGCTGCTTTGGGGATGAACCCTAGGAAATGAGCATTCTGAAGAGACAGAGGATTTACCTTCTTTTTTTAAGATTTTATTTATTTATTCATGAGAGAGACAGAGAGAGAGGCAGAGACACCGGCAGAGAGAAGCAGGTTTCCTGCAGGGAGCCTGATGTGGGACTCGATCCTGGGACCCCAGGATCATGCCCTGGGCCAAAAGCAGATGCTCAACCACTGAGCCACCCAGGCACCCAGGATTTACCTTCTTATTCTTTTTGGCTCCAACCATCTATGTATATATTTTCTCAATAAAAATTCTAATTTTAAAATAGCATTATAGAAAGAATTCAGTATTTCTAAGGCTCTTTTGTCCTCAAACTAATACAAAACTCTGTCAGTTGAACCACATCATTTCTAAATTAGAAGGTAACATTCTGGTCACTTTTGTAATGCAATCTTTAAAGTGCATTCATATACGTTATTTTAATTTTTGGTCCCAACCACCCTCTGACATGGATTTAATCTTCTATTTTATTGCAGAAGATGAATTTGCCAACTCATTAATAGCCAGGGTCCCTCAGAGTTGCTTCCTACACAAGGAGAGACACCCCTGGAGTCACATCTCATCTCCAGAAGGCCTCTGGGGCTGCTGCAGCTGCTGCTTTCAAAATGAGCTGAGAGTCTGAAAGGAGTGCATCTTCTCTGTCACTCACCTGGGGCTGGGGCAGCGCCAGTGTGAAGTCAATGCATCTGGAGCCAAGGGACTCACAGCCCATTTGCTCAGGATAACTTTGCTTGGGTTTCATAGCAATCCAGACCCACCCAGCTTTGGAGTGTCAAGGCCAATAGTCCCATGACACCTCGCATTGTTTGCGCTCTTGGTCTCTGTCTGTGGTATAAACTTGCTCCCGGCTCTGTACTGGTCAAATTCCTCTGACCATATTGCTCTGCCCCTCCTCCTCACTGCCACACTGCCTACCACATCCCTTCTTTCCTATCTTTGCCACTGGAGTATCCTTTGTCTGGAGTATCTTTCTTATGATAGGTGCTTTCGACTGTGTCCTTGGCCTCTTCACAGAACAAAGAAGCTCTCTGGCCTACACCGAAATAGGACACTGTGCTGAGAAACCCACTTCCTCCCGGATACTCTCAAGCCGACAGAGAGATACTCCTCCCCTGACCTCAGAGACAGACAAGAGATTGGCTTTCCCTCTGCTTGCCATGGCCATGGTTCCTTCTTCTTTGTAGCATATCTCACTCATTGGCTGCCATCACCCTGTCTTCTCCCTTCCTCTTCCCTTCACATTTCATCCTTGGCTGAAGACTACCTCTGCACCACTGCCTTTCTCTCCTTCCCTCGCTCCCACCAACTGTCCTTATCATTGTCTTCACTTGCTTCAGTGTTCATGTGGGCTACACATCCAAGTCAAATGTCCCCCACCACCATCCTCCTTCAGCTGCCCACTCTTGTAGTCCAGATGGGGGTACCCTTCACTGGCACAGTCCTACCTTAGACATTTTATTCCAACACTCAAAGAGAAAAAGGACAAGTTTGAAAGTTTCAGGCAAGAACTGGAAATTATAAAAAGTGGTATGGCTGATTTGGAAAGTACCAAATCGAGAAACCAAAGATGTTTTAAGTAAGAAGAAAAATAGGAAAAACTACTTCAAAAAGAGCAAGCAGAAGACAAGGGTAGGTAGAAGACATGGAATAATTTCTTCAATATGCCGAGAGAAAATGACTGCCAATCTAGAATTCCATATCTGGCAAAAAAATATCTGTTAAGAATGTAAGTAGAATAAATACATTTTGGTTGAATGCTGAGAGATTTTATATCAGAAGTCCTGTACAAGAATTATTTTGAGATATTCTTCAATCACAAGATATAAATTTGGAGGTCAAATTTAATAATGAAATATATTTAAATAGATGCTATTTAAAATCACCTAGGGAGGGGATCCCAGGGTGGCCCAGCGGTTTGGCGCCTGCCTTGGGCCCAGGGTGCAGTCCTGGAGTCCCGGGATCGAGTCCCATGTTGGGCTCCCGGCATGGAGCCTGCTTCTCCCTCTGCCTGTGTCTCTGCCTCTCTCTCTCTCTCTCTCTCTCTCTCTCTCTCTGTCAATCATGAATAAATAAATAAATAATAAAAATAAAAACCCAGAACTTAGTTAAGGAATAAGTTAGCACTCTCATTCCCTCTTTCAAACATAAAGGCTTCTACTTATTTTCTAGGTACACTGCAGTGCCCTCTTTCCCCATCCATGAGGTGGCTGCTAAGGAGATTTGTTCACAGATTTCCCTTCACTATCCTGTATTTTCAACATCTCTCCAGTGGGATGTTCCCAACTGTATATGAATGTGTTCAAGCCACATCCATCTTAAAAGGGGAAAAAAAAAGTCCTCAGTTTTCTACCACCCCTACCTAGTATCTCTTTTTCCTCCCTTCACCATCCAGCTTCTGAAAGAAAAAATTTCTTACCTCTCTCAATCCTGAATTTATTGTAGTCACCCTTCCCACATCAAAATACCTCCAAAGCAGTTCTCATGAAGGCCACCAATGACGTGTTAGTGGCTAATTCCAAAGGTCACTTTGAAATAAATCGACATAAGACACCACTCCCCTCTCTTGAGTGCAGAAGATTCCCAACCTTACCTACCCTTCCCTTTGGACCAAGCATGCCAGGCTCCACCCTCCATCTGCTTCACATCTTTATGACTCCGCTTTCCCCAGGACTCCACCCTGTAGGATATGTCTTCATGCTTTGAGTATATAACCCTCTTCGACTGGATCTCCTACCTTCCCCAAATTTCCCCTAACTCCTACTCATCTTGCAACACTCAAAAATGTTGTAACTTAATGAAAACCCAGTGCATTATGGATGAGAGACCAAAAAAAGGAAACAGTTATAATTTACAGGGCATGCCATTGTAAAATGTTTCTTAACATTTTATTTGCTTTAATATGTGTTGAACCTCTGTGAAATAATTCCACTGTCTATTGTAGAATATTGAAACTCTGAGTTGAAAAGGTAAAATAACACATTTAGGGAATAAGTGGCAAAGTTGAATTTTTTTTATTGGAGTTCGATTTGCCAACATATAGCATAACATCCAGTGCTCATCCCATCAAGTGCCACCACACAGTGCCCATTACCCAGTCACCCCCCCCCCACCCACCTCCCTTTCCACTACCCCTTGTTCATTTCTCAGACTTAGGAGTCTCTAATGTTCTATCTCCCTCACTGATACTTCCCACTCATTTTCTCTCCTTTCCCCTTTATTCCCTTTCACTATTTTTTATATTCCCTGTATGAATGAAACCATATAATGTTTGTCTTCCTCCGATTAACTTACCTCACTCAGCATAATACCCTCAGTTCTATCCACTTCAAAGCAAATGGTGGATATTTGTCGTTTCTAACGGGTAATATTCCATTGTATACATAGACCACATCTTCTTTATCCATTCATCTTTCAATGGACACCGAGTCTCCTTCCACAGTGTGGCTATTGTGGACATTGCTGCTAGAAACATCGGGTGCAGGTGTCCCGGCGTTTCATTGCATCTGAATCTTTGGGGTAAATCCCCAACAGTGCAATTGCTGGGTCACAGGGCAGTCCCATTTTTAACTCTTTGAGGAACCTCCACACAGTTTTCGAGAGTGGCTGGACCAGTTCACATTCCCACCAACGGTGCAAGAGGGTTCCCCTTTCTCCACATCCTCTCCAAAATTTGTTGTTTTCTGTCTTGTTTATTTTCCCCATTCTCACTGGTGTCAGGTGATATCTCATTGTGGTTTTGATGTGTATTTCCCTGATGGCAAGTGATGTGGAGCATTTTTTCACGTGCTTGCTGGTCATGTCTATGTCTTCCTCTGTGAAATTTCTATTCATGTCTTTTGCCCATTTCATGATTGGATTGTTTGTTTCTTTGCCGTTGAGTTGAATAAGTTCTTTATAGATCTTGGAAACTAGCCCTTTATCTGATATGTCATTTGCAAAAATCTTCTCCCATTCTGTAGGTTGTCTTTTAGTTTTGTTGACTGTATCCTTTGCTGTGCAAAAGCTTCTTATCTTGATGAAGTCCCAATAGTTCATTTTTGCTTTTGTTTCTTTTGCCTTTGTGGATGTATCTTGCAAGACGTTGCTGTGGCCAAGTTCAAAAAGGGTGTTGCCTGTGTTCTCCTCTAGGATTTTGATGGATTCTCGTCTCACATGTAGATCTTTCATCCATTTTGAGTTTATCTTTGTGTCTGGTGTAAGAGGAAGGTCTAGTGTCATTCTTCTGCATGTGGATGTCCAATTTTCCAGCACCATTTATTGAAGAGACTGTCTTTTTTCCAGTGGATAGTTTTTCCTACTTTGTCAAATATTAGTTGACCATAGAGTAGAGGACCCATTTCTGGATTCTCTATTCTGTTCCACTGATCTATGTGTCTGTTTTTGTGCCAGTACCACACTGTCTTGATGACCACAGCTTTGTAGTACAACCTGAAATCTGGCATTGTGATGCCCCCAGCTATGGTTTTCTTTTTCAATATTCCCCTGGCTATTCAGGGTCTTTTCTGATTCCACACAATCTTAAGATGATTTGTTCTAACTCTCTGAAGAAAGTCCATGGTATTTTGATAGGGATTGCATTAAACATGTAAATTGCTCTGGGTGACATTTTCACAATATTAATTCTGCCAATCCATGAGCATGGAATATTTTTCCATCTCTGTGTCTTCCTCAATTTCTTTCAGAACTTCTGTAGTTTTTAGGGCATAGATCCTTTACCTCTTTGGTTAGCTTTATTCCTAGGTATCTTATGCTTTAGGGTGCAATTGTAAATGGGATTGACTCCTTAATTTCTCTTTCTTCAGTTTCATTGTTAGTGTATAGAAATGCCATTGATTTCTGGGCATTGATTTTGTATCCTGCCACATTGACAAACTGCTGGATTGAGTCCTAACAATCTTGAGGTGGAGTCTTTTGGGTTTTCTAGGTACGGTATCTTGTGATCTGCGAAAAGGAAGAGTTTGCCTTCTTCTTTGCCAATCTGAATGCCTTTTATTTCTTTTTGTTGCCTGACTGCTGAGGCTAGGACTTCTAGTACTATGATGAATAGCAGTGGTGAGAGTGGACATCCCTGTCTTATTCCTGATCTTAGGGGAAAGGTTCCCAGTGTTTCCCCATTGAGAATATTTGTTGTGGGCTTTTTGTAGATGGCTTTTAAGATGCTGAGGAATGTTCCCTCTATCCCTACACTCTGAAGAGTTTTGATCAGGAATGGATGCTGTATTTTGTCAAATGCTTTCTCTGCATCTATTGAGAGGATCATATGGTTCTTGTTTTTTCTCTTGTGGATATGATCTATCATGTTGATTGCTTTATGAGTGTTGAACCAGCCTTGCATCCCAGGGATAAATCCCACTTGGTCATGGTGAATAATCTTCCTAATGTACTGTTGGATCCTATTGGCTAGTATCTTGCTGAGAATTTTTGCATCTATATTCATCAGGGATATTGGTCTTAATTCTCCTTTGTGGTGAGGTCTTTGTGTGGTTTTGGAATTAAGGTGATCCTGGCTTCATAGAACGAGTTTGGAAGTATTCCATCCCTTTCTATCTTTCAGAACAGCTTTAGTAGAATGGGTATGGTTTATTCTTTAAACATTTGATAGAATTCCCCTGGGAAGCCATCTGGCCCTGGACTTTTGTGTCTTGGGAGGTTTTGGATGACTGCTTCAATTTGCTCCGTGGTTATTGGCCTGTTCAGGTTTTCTATTTCTTCCTGTTCCAGTTTTGGTAGTTTGTGGAGTTCCAGAAATGCGTCCATTTCTCCTAGATCGCCTAATTTATTGGTATATAGCTGCTCATGATATGTTTTTAAAATCGTTTGTATTTCCTTGGTATTGGTGGTGATCTCTCCTTTCTCATTCATGATTTTATTAATTTGAGTCTTTTCTCTCTTTTTTTAAATAAGGCTGGCTAATGGTTTATCTATCTTATTAATTCTTTCAAAGAACCAACTCCTGGTTTTGTTGATCTGTTCTACAGTTCTTCTGGTCTCTATTTCATTGATTTCTGCTCAAATCTTTAACTCTCTTCTTCTGCTGGGTGTAGGTTTTATTTGCTGTTCTTTCTCCAGTTCCTTTAGGTGCAAGGTTAGTTTGTGTATTTGAGTTTTTTCCAATTTTTTGAGGGATGCTTCTATTGCGATGTATTTCCCTCTCAGGACTGCTTTTGCTGTATCCCAAAGATTTTGAATGGTTGTATCTTCATTCTCATTAGTTTCCATGAATCTTTTTAATTCTTCTCTAATTTCCTGGTTGACCCTTTCATCTTTTAGCAGGATGCTCTTTAACCTCCACATGTTTGAGTTTCTTCCAAATTTCTTCTTGTGATTGAGTTCAAATTTCAAAGCATTATGGTCTGAAAATATGCAGGGGACAATCCCAATCTTTTGGTATCTGTTGAGACCTGATTTTTGACCCAGTATGTGGTCTATACTGGAGAAAGTTGCATGTGCACTTGAGAAGAATGTGTATTCAGTTTCATTTGGATGTAAAGTTCTGTAAAAATCTGTGAAATCCATCTGCTCCAGTGTATCATTTAAAGCTCTTGTTTTGGGATGCCTGGGGGGCTCAGTGGTTTAGTGCCTGCCTTTGGCCCAGGGCATGATCCTGGAGTCCTGGGATCAAGTCCCACGTCGGGCTCCCTGCATGGAGCCTGCTTCTCCCTCTGCCTCTGTCTCTGCCCCAACCACCCCTCTGTGTGTGTGTGTGTGTGTGTGTGTCTCACGAATAAATAAATAAATAATCTTTTTAAAAAAATAAAGCTCTTGTTTCTTTGGAGATGCTGTGCTTAGAATATTTGTCATTTGCAGAAAGCGCCATGTTGAAGTCTCCCAGTATTACTGTATTACTATCTAAGTATGTCTTTACTTTGGCTATTAATTGATTGATATACTTGGCAGCTCCCACATTAGGGGCATAAATATTCATGATTGTTAGGTCCTCTTGTTGGATAGATCCTTTAAGTATAATATAGTGTCCCTCTTCATCTCTTACTACAGTCTTTGGGATAAACTTTATCTGATATGAGGAGGGCTACCCCTGCTTTCTTTTGAGGACCCTTTGAATGGTAAATGGTTCTCCAACCTTTTATTTTCGGGCTATAGGTGTCCTTAGGTCTCAAATGAGTCTCTTGACTTATGAGATAGCAAATAGATCGGTCTCGCTTTTTTATCCAGTCTGAAACCCTGCGGTTTTTGATGGGATTATTAAGCCCATTCACATTCAGAGTTACCATTGAAAGATATGAATTTAGTGTCATCATAATACCTATTCAGTCCCTGTTTGTGTGGATTATTTCTTTGGGCTTCCTCTTTCTTCTTAACATTTCTTGCAGAGCTGGTTTGGTGGTCACATATTCTTTCAGTTTCTGCCTATCTTGGAAGCTCTTTAACTCTCCTTCTATTCTGAATGACAGCCTTGCTGGATAGAGTATTCTTGGCTGCATGTTCTTCTCATTTAGGAACTTCTCATTTAGGCCAGCCCTTTCTGGCCTGCCAGGTCTCTGTGGAGAGGTTTGCTGTTAATCTAATAGTTCTCCCCATATAACTTAGGGATCTCTTGTGTCTTGCTGCTTTAAGGATTTTCTCTTTATCTTTGGATTTTACAAGTTTCCCTATTAAATGCTGAGGTGTTGAATGGTTTTATTGATTTTAGGGGGGACCTCTCTATCTCCTGGATCTGAATGCCTGTTTCCTTCCCCAAATTAGGGAAGTTCTCAGCTATGATTTGTTCAAATATGCTTTCTGGTCCTCTGTCCCTCTCGGCATCCTCTGGAACCCCAATTAAATGTAGATTTTTACTTCTGAGTCTGTCATTTATTTCCCTTAGCCTTTCCTCATGGTCTTATAACTGTTTTTCTCTTTTTTCCTCAGCATCCTTCCCTTGCCATCAACTTGTCTTCTATGTCACTCACTCTTCCTTCTACCTTATTAACCGTTGTTCTTAGGACCTCCAGTTTGGATTGCATTTCATTTAATTGATTTTTAATTTTGTCCTGATTAGATCTAAATTCTGCAGTCATAAAGTCTTTTGAATCCTTTATGCTTTTTTCTAGAGCCACCAGTAGCTTTATAAATGTGCTTCTGAATTGGCTTTCTGACATCGAATTGTAATCCAAATCCTGTAACTCAGTAGCAGAGAGTACTGTTTCTGATTCTTTCTTTTGTGGTGAGTTCTTCTTTCTAGTCATTTTGTCCAGTGCAGAGTGGCTAAAAACGAGTTGTACTGGAAAAAGGAAGAAAAAGAAAAAAAAAAAAAAAGGAAGAGTATCCTCTGGTTCTATATTACTGTTAATCCCTTGACTTCCCCTGGAGCTTTCCAGCTTGCTTGGTCAAGAACTTGCTCTTCCCCTGTCCTTCCAGCTGGTCTTCTGTGGGAGGGGCCTGCTGTGCTGATTCTCAGGTGTGTGCACCTGGGGGAGCTGCCCTGCCCCCTGCCAGGTGCATGGCTCAGTGAGAGATGTTTATCATGTGAAGCCCCTTTCCCTTGGTGGCCCCGCTCCATCCCAGGTACAGGGTGACACCAAGAGGAACAACAACACTGGTGGTGGTCAGCTCTCCAGCCCTGGAGTCAGCTCCCCTAGTAACCACCCACAACTCCCAGTCCACACTGGCCTGAATGTTCCCGGGGGCGGGGGGCGCTGATCTGCACAGCTCGGGGGCACCCGGGGCAGGAGCGTCCTGTGCCCTCCCCGCCTCCGCCTGTGCCAGAGGCAGAGGGGGGAGCCCAGTATCATGGGCTGTATCCCCCGGCGCCCTGGGTCTGGGGCCTGCGCTGCTGGATCGCACTCCCGGGGCGCAGCTCCCCAAGGCAGCAGGGCGCAGCCCCCTCCGCCCGGAGCCGCCGCCCGAGCTGCTCCCCGGGCCCCGCCGGGCGCTCCAGCCCTTTACAGAGCTGGGCCCCGTGGTGTGCGGCGCGCTCTCCCCAGGGCCCCTCCTCTGTTAGTGACCCTGGGAACCGGGATGCATCCCCGCCCTCCTGGGATCCTGCCTGAGCTTCCTGCGAGCGCCTTTCCGTCCAGGAAGATTGGTGCAGCTCCTGCTTCTCTGGGACTGGGCCTTCCTGTCCTGGGGGCACTCGCCTCAGGGCCTTAGCCCGGCTCCTCGCGGGGCCCCTCCCCCACTGGATTCATTTTTATTATTTTTTTTCCATTTTCCTACCTTGTTAGAAGTGCAAACTCTTCTCTCTGTAGCTTTCCAGCTGTTCTCTCTTTAAATCTCAAGTCGAATTCATAGGTTTTCAGGATGATGTGAAAGCTATCTGGGTAAGTTGGTGGGGACAGGTGACTTGGGAACCCTACCCCTCCACCATCTTGCCCTGCCCCCGGCAAAGTTGAATTTTAAGTAAGGGTTTTAAATTCCAATACTATTTTGGGTCAGTCTCTGAACATAGTTAGCCTTAACAACCCTGTTTATAATTGGAAAGTAAAAAATATATATAAGATTTATAATCAGTATAACAAATTTATGCATGAAAATTGGTTATCTGCTATGGATAAATAAACCAGAAACCACTTGTATCTTTCAGGTACCTTCCAGATATGTCTTGTTGATACTCAACACCCACCTGTCAGAGCCATCCCCACCACCACACTCACCAAAGACAAAGTGGGTAAAACCTTATAAACTACATGCTCATTCCCTTGGAATCTTAGCTTGTCCCCACCACTAGAAGGTCTCCTACAATATTTGGAAGGAGAAGAGAAGGAGAAGCCATCTAATTCTCCCACAGCAACTGAGGGCAGGCATGGGCCTTGGCAGATGGAGGTCAGGGGACTTTCCCTCTCCCAGGGGGCATCATAGAGAAACAACTCACTTCCGTGTTGTCCTCAACTCCAGGGTATTGTCCCTGACTATCTGTATTGTAGCCCCAACATCTAGGCATTTTTCTGAAAGGCCCTGCTCAGGTGCTACAGATGGCTAAGACCATGGAAACCTCCTCCCTTCAGGATTTTCCAAAAGCAGCCCTGATCCTTCACAGACCAGGTTTCTGATGCTTGCCTAAGCCTCTAATAACCTCTATTCCTATCTTATTCCTTAAAATACTTAAAGTGGTACTTGGATTCTTGACTAAACCCCAACTGAAAAAAAAAAACCTACATACTCATTTATTTCCATAATCCATGAGAACAGTTTCCCAAATAATGATAATTGGAGTCCATGTGTGGATTAGACAATTTGTAAATAGTGGAAGAGTGAAGAAGAATCATTCAATTTGGGTTTGGGTATGTTTGAAATATATCTTTTCTTTTCATTTTAGGACATGTATTCTATATAAATCATGGAGGGACTGGTTCCATTATTTAAAATAACAATTTTATTTGATGTCTTACCCACAGCATAGACTTCTTTAACTCACCCAATCCATCTTACCTGCATATTCTGGGTATGAATTTCATTACACCACATGGAATGCTCTGTCCAGAGCGAAAGCTGTCAGCATGATGAGCTTCCTCCCCGACACAACTGCAGGGAAAGGCTGCATCGGAGCACCACCTTCCTGCAGACCAGACTCACTGTGTTTAAGTGGACCCAGGTTTCTTTATGGCCTATGGGCCAAGAAATATAAAAAGGCCTGCCAGGTAGATAAATCCTACAATCCATTAGGTTTTCATCATACAGACAAAAAGATGAGGGAGAAGGTACTTTCCTTTGAAATAATAGGGACTAAAGACTATTTTTTGCATTATGTTGGGAGATAAAGCATTTTTCTTCTAGAAAAATTTCTGGGAGTATGCACGAGTAAACCTCTAACTCCACTTAGCTCCTTTCTGCATTGGAAAAGGATTTCAGCCACAAAACCTACTTTAGTTCAGGGACAGCTGAATCATGGTCTTCACCTGCTTTCTTCTCTAGAGCCAGGTCAGTAAGAGTTTTGCACTCCTGGGCCTGGAGAAGAACCCCTGCCCCTTGCTGCCCACTCAGAGCCTCCTAGGTGTGCAGAGCTGCATCGCTCTTGCACTGGGATCTGTGTGTCCTCCCTCCTCCCTCCCTTCTTCCTTCACATTCTCTTCTTCTCCTCTCCCTTTCCTTCCTTCCCTTGCTCCCCTTTTCAATCAATTTTTTAGCATTTTCTATGTGTAAGTATTAGGTGCTGGGGATTCTGTTGGCTAGGATCCAGCACACCCCTTCAAGAAGCAGACTATATGGGAGAAGACAGTCAGGCAATTGCAGGGCAGTATGCTGTACTGGGGATAAGGACAGGGCACTTTGGGAGCACATGGGAGGGGCTGCTAACCCGTCTAGGGCAGTGCTGCCCAATAGAAATAGGATGCAAACCACATATGTAATGTCAAATTTTCTTGTGGCCACATTTTTTTGAAGTTTTAAAAGATTAAATTAATTTAATAATATATTTTATCTAACTAAACATATCCAAAATGTTATTTGAACATGGAATTGATATAAAAATTATGCTAAATCTGCCATGTAGTTTACACTTAACAACTTAGAAATTCGGTTCTCGGTCACACTGACCACATTTCAAGTGCTGCATAGCCACAGGAGTCTGGGGAGCTAGGGAGGAGCTCCCTGGCTGAGCTGAGCTAAAGGATGGGGATGGGGATGGTGAGACAGGAGGAGGGAGCAGAAAGGACACTCCAGGGTGAAGGAAGCACATGTGCGGCAACTAAAATTTACAGGAAGGAGAGACTAGCAGGTTCAGGGCCACCAGCAGGGTGGTACAGGAGAGGGAGGGGGAGGGCTGTTTTCTGCCATTTGCATTGTCTCTGAAGGCATCTTCCAGAAAGAAAGTCACAGAATAAAGTCCTGTTGTTCACAGAGTCCTCATTCTGCTATTTAAGGCCCTTGACAACCTGGGCCATTCTTCATCACAAATCTTAAATCATAAGCACAAAATCCTTCCCATCATCCTCTAAACCTGCCATTCCTTCTTTACCTCCAGCCACCTGAAGTGTGGGCTCACCTCTGAATGGCTGGCTGCCCCCACCACCCTACCTCCCGCCTAGAAAGCAGCAGCCCAGGCCACCATACTAGCACAGCAGATGTTCACCATCAGTTACCCATGCCATGCAGAAGAGGGGGCAGCGGCACTTCATGTGACTCCCCAAAGCAAAGCTGAGGCCAGCCAGTAAGTGTTGGAGGACAGCTGACCTATGATGGATCTACAGAAGCCTGCTCCAGGGCAGTGCTTTCCCTGTGGAATGTTTGTGGGATTGTGGAAAGGTGCAAATTCTCGCTCAGCATGTCCAGAGTGGGCCTGAAGCTCTGCATGTCTAGTTCTGGCCTATGGACTCTGCTTTGACTTGCACTACCCAAGTCCTCTCCAGAAATGTCTCAAACACATGTGAGTTCTCTGGCACGGGAAGTATCCAAGCACAGACTGGAAGGCCATGGGCGGGCACTCTGAGATTCAGAAATCCGTGATTCCTTAGGGGTCAGGCGCTAAGGACAGCGGCAGGGCGGGACGGGGAGGGGGAGGGGGGAGATTTTCTCTATTCCTCTGCCCAGAGAGTATACAGTGGAAAGCCATGGCTGAGAATAGCTAGGGGGGCCTTTCCACCTCCACTGCCAGCCCTGAAGGTATCTCCACAGGCTGTAGGACACTCTACAGAAAACATCTTCTGGCCGTCTTCATGCTTTTCTTTGTGACTTCCTTGTCACATCTGTGCCGGCCATGAAAAGGCTCATCCAGATGCTGACCCCAGGGAACAGAATGGCCCAGGGCCCCTAATGGCCCAGGGCCCCAGCTTCTGGCTCAGCAGCCCAGGCTGCACATGGGCAGAGGCCCCTTCCCACCCATGAGGTGGGCAGCAGGGTGACAAGGCCTGGCCTGCTCTTGGAAGCCGGGGACTCCTCCTCAGAATCTGGCCTCAGGAACCCTGGGGCACCCAAGACACTTCCTCCCCACCTTGTCTTTCTCCTTCCCTCCAGTCTGACTTCCTGTGGCTCCCTGGCTCCTTTTCACCCTCATTTCCCCTAAATTCCCATAGTTCTTCCCATCTCTGGCTCCTCTCAGAGGACCCTGACCCAAAGTCCATAACAAGTTTCTCTTGGAGCGCAGGGAGCAGCAAGTATACGCCACCTAAACCTTGATCATCTTTGCTGCAAACATTGTCCTCAGTGCTTTATTTACTTTTATTTTTGCTTGTGTTACATTTTGTTGTTGCTGTTTCTCAGAGGTTTTTATTTTTACAAAATTCAAACCAATTGCCCAGGACATCTCCCCTAAGACTACCAAAACTTCAACTTCCTTCTGCTCTGTTGTGCTGGGCCGCATATTTGTCCCTGAACTAATGTCAGCTCATTAGGAAAGTCCTCCAGCTTTCTGGAAGGCAGGTTTAATGCCCTCACCTTCCTTAAGCATCCTGGGGTCTCCCTCCCTCCCAAATGGGTCCCAGGCTGGCAACCAGGACACAGGATCCTCAGCCTTCACCAGAGGAGGTGCCGCAGGCTCTAAGGACATCTTTCCAAACAATTGCCATGCTCTTCCCAGGGGAGCATCTGGTGAATTAATTTTCTCCAAAATATTACAATTACAAAGCACCCATTCACTCTGGAATCTGATAAATATTCATCTCTCTTCCCTTAAATTGTTTTCATTGCTTTACTTCTACATTTGACTCTTTGCACCATGTGGAATATCTTTTGGGGGGGGGGGGAGATACTTTTGAAGTACCATCTCAGATGATTCTTTAATGATTTCTAATTTAATAGATATTAGAATTTGTGATGCTATCATGTTATATCTCCAGTAGAGAATTGCAAACACCTTGTTTGTTTTTTGCTGCCTAAGCTGTGAGGACTCAGAAGCATCAAGATATCCCAGGTCCAGAGGGGCTAAAACCTGGACCAGGTGCCCACCAGACAGACCCTGGAGGAAGCTGGGCTATCTCAGCCAGCTGAGGCTTAATGTGCTGATGGAGGTCGGTCATCAGCCTTGACAAGGCCACCCTCAGAGGATGGTAAGTGTCTTGGCAGGGTGCAAGAGCATAGCTCATGAGGCCAAGGAGCACCCAGTAGACAGTGATCCTGGCAGGTAGGTGGGGACTCCAAAGAGACCAACTGTTAGGGAGGAGCCAAGACAGGGAAGGGTCAGGGCAGACCGTGTCCCCAATAGGCCTGGAAGACCCTTCCTCTAAAGGTGAAGGGACCATTGCAAAACCCAGCAGTCTGAGATGAACACCAAAGTGCACCAGCAGCAAGGTTGACAAGACGCTGAACCATCGAGAATAGGCAGTGCCCCCCAACGAGTGCCCCATCTGTGGGAAGAAACATCGAAGGACAGAGAGAAACACTGTGGAGCCTGGAGCTGGCTCTTTCTACCACCAGAAGGCATCACTTGCAGTTCCAAGAGGCCAATGTCGCCAACAGAAATAGGTCTCAGGCTGGCAACCAGGACAGAGTCCTCAGCCCCCACTAGAGAAGGTGCACAAGATAAAAGTGGTTACAGGGTGGGTCAGAAAAGCAGCCCCACAACCACCCATGAAAATTCCATGGCAGCAGGTAGAATAATGGCCCCTGAAGATATCTGCATCCGAATCTCACACCTTGAACCTGTTTCCTTACTCGCACAAAGGACTCTGCTGCTGTAGTTGAGGGTGGGGCTTTGAGGTGGAGAGAAGATCCTAGACTCTGCAGGAGGCACGAATTATAATCTCAGTGGAAGGCAAGAGGGTAAATCAGAGAGAAGTTCCAAGGCCCTGAACCACTGGCCCTGAAGATGGAGAAAGGAGCCACTCACCAAAGAATATGGGCAGCCTCTGGAACCTGGGAAAGGCAAGGTAGCAGATCCTTCCTCCTAGCATTTCCCAAAGGAAGCAGCCCTGTCTGTACCTTGATGCTAGCACAATTAGAACCTCTGACCTACCAAATAGAAGATAATAAATTTGAGTTGTCTGAAGCCACAAAATCTGTGGTGATTTGTCACAGCAGCATAGGAAATGAATACACACATTTGGATGCGGATGTAAAGAGAAAAACGTTACCAAACTGCCCAGATGCTGGTTCCTTTAAAATCCTGCCCAACAGAATTACCTACCTGAATGCAGCACTGTGCATCCCAATTGATCTTTCTAAAATAAAATAAAAGATTATGGGAAAGATAGGCTGTGATCTCAGATAGCACGTGTCTATTGCAGCTCAGATCACATGAACCAATATGTGCATTTCCATCGCTGCTCCTGGTAGTGCATTTCATTGCAATAATGTGGAGGGGCAGGTCTTCTTCACCTCCTTGCATTGAATATTTAATGTTGGAAAGTCAAAGTTAGATCATAAATAAGGATTCTGTGAGCTTTGAAAGAAAAAAAAGGACAGCCTGATCCTCCATTTAAAAAAAAAAGTAAAATATACCCCAAAGAATAGAAAATGTTTCAGAAAGTGCCTTATACACAGTAATTAAGCATAGCCGAATTATATGTTTTAATCAGAATGATTCCCAGAAGTGAAAACATGTTTTAATTGACATTTATGCTTTATCAGCCTCTTTCTGCATTGTAAATTCTTTTAAGGAAGGTAGAAAGGATGCGTGCAGCTGTAGCTGGAAGCATATTACCCATTCTTCCCAAAACCAATCATTTCCACATTTATTTGGACTACATGGTTTTCTACCCTTTGAAATCTAATCAAATTTTGTGGTTTACCTCTGTAATAGACTTTTATGTGAGGCTACACCAACAAAATTTAGAGCCTTAAAGAATGGAAAAATAGAGTATGTGGAAAATGTGTACTTTAACTTCATTAAACCTTGGTCAAGCAGAACTTTGGACAGCCTTTGGTGCTTATCTGAGATAATCATGGGATAAAAGACATGATTTGCAGTAGTAACCAACCTGATCCAGCAGGCTTGGAGTCCAGCTTTCAGTACAAGTCCTCATTTATACTTACTTGTGTGACCTTGGGAAAGTGACTTGGGCTTTCTGGTCTTCAGCTTCTCCTTTTATGATAAAACACATGTTTCATCGTTCACTAGTTTGTCATGCTTTGCTTCAGTAAACTGGAAGGGACACAGGCAGGCACCAAACCTGTTATCTTGCCAAGAAACATGGTCTCAACCAGCACTTGGCACAGGGGAGAAACTCAGCAAATGATCTGAAAATCGTGATTGGCATTATTTGCTCAAAAGTGTGCACCACACTCAATGGATGGCTGTAGCTGTTCAACCTGGTGTCGCCGATTTGTCTAGGGCTGACGGGTCACCATGGCTTCATTTACATCCGACATGCCCACTGAGGCAGTTGGAATGGTTGGGGACTTGGCAGGCCTCATTCTCCAGCAAGAGTCTCAGATTTTCTATGGATGAGCTACTTTCAAGAGGGCTAAGCGCAGCATGGATAGGCTTCTTCAGGCCTAGCTAGAAACAGGCAGTTCTGTTTAGGCCAACTCTGCTATGTTGTCATTAGAGAAGAAAGGAAACGTACTGCCCTTGATGAGAGGTACAGCCAGTACAGGCAGGGAGAAAGGCCTGGGTGGGAGTCACCTGCGCATACCACCCACCCCTGCAGGTGATCTTGGCTTCTGGTATCCCTATATAACTTAGAGTAATAACCTCACAGGTCCCAACACTTGAGAAATTAGGTTTGGGGGTATATTATTGTATTAGCTTCCTGTTGTTGCTATGACGAATTAGCCCAGATTTAGTGACAACATAAATTTATTATCTTATAGTTCTGGAGGTCTGAAGTCTGAAATCAGTTTTACTAGACCAGAAACAAGCCAGGCTGGTTCCTTCTGGAGTTTCTGGGGTGGGAGGAGCCCACTTCCTCACCAAATATGGAACATTTTTGGAGGCTTGGCACATAGCCGCACCCTCTATCTTCACAGCGGACAGGCCACACTCTGGCATCACTCTGACACAGATTCTTCTCCCTCCTTCCTCCATTTTCAAGGACTCTTGTAATTACATTGGGCCCATGTGGATAATACAGAACACTCTTCCCATCTCAAGGCCAACTGGCTAGATACCCTAATTCTATCTGCTGCCTTAATTCCCCTTTCCAATGTAAAATAACATATTCAGTTTCCAAGGACTAGGACATGGACAACTTTGGGGGCCATTATTCAGCCTACCATAGTTACCATTTCTGGTGCTCTTTAAAAAATATTTTAATCACTTTGGATATTTTTTTAAAGTTTCCATAAATATGTAGCCTCTTTTCTCCATTCTAATCTTCTAAACTTGTTAGATGTATACAAAAGTAAAAAAAAAAAAAAAGGCTTTGAGTGAAGGTCCTAGGGAATCTTCTCTGCAGAACATTCATAATTTTTAGCTTGGAGGAACAGAGTAAGAAAGGAGAAGTGGGACATGGTGGGACCTGTCAAGAGTGGAGGGTCAGTGGAGGGTAGGAGTGGGGGAGGTAGGTAAAGTTCCCAGAGCCTTGTCCTGGGAATAAGCTGGCCCTTCCACCCAGTGTCTGTGTGTCATTCCCAGGACAAAACCTGAATACCAATGCATGAAGGCTGTAATGCTGCCAGCCAACTCCCCTGTTCTCAGAGCAAGAGTTTGTCCAGCAGGTGCTTCCAGCAGAATGTGTGATTGAGGTACTTTAGAGGTTATAAACATGACAAATGGAAGAAATAGAAAGGGCATTTTCTTCTTTCACAAGCAGAACATAATTTCCTGAGATGTTGCTGATAAGTTTAAAGGTTGTAATAGAAATCTAAATGTCAATTCCTTTCGCTTTCGGATTACAAGGGAAGCAGAAAGACTGCAAATACATCAATCCAAACCTGATCATTTAATACAGTCATTAAAGATAGAACTAAATTATTCTACTGCTGAGAAAAATTAGGGGGTAGTCATACAACCAGCTCATGTTTCAGACAAACCTACTGCACTTGTAGCAGTGGAAACAGCATGAGAAAGTATGTAAATGGCTTTTAAAGAGGCAGAGGGCTGGCTAAGAAAACCCTTGCACAGCAATCCTGTCATCTTGTCTGCCCAAAGCTGAGATTTGGTGTTCCACTTCATCTGTTTAGTGTCAGTCATTATAAGACGGGTAAGACCATTGACGTTAGTGTAAAACCTACACATGGCGTCAGCTTGATAACTAGGGCACATTCCACGGGAACTTGACTTTGCAGTCCAGGAAGGCAAAGAGGTTTTTCAGAGAGGCTTTCAGACCATGAGACCCTTTAAGCTGCCTGTCAGCAGCATGCTGGATGTACCCAACATCCTAATCAAACCTTATAGTGCACTGTGGGGTGGAGCTCTGAGTCTTCATCTGATCTTCCATTTAGAGGGTTTTATTGGATCACAAAACTTGCTAAGCAGCCCACCAGACACCCCAGGCCCAGGAAGACCATACATGTCTGAGGCTCAAGTATATCTATCAGAAAACATGTTCAGAGATCTCTTCTGCCAACCTCATGCTGCCTTTGGCTTTGTTAGCTCCAGCCTGATGTGAGTTGTTCCACCACTAAACCATTTGCACACACAATCCTCTTCTATAGGTGACCCCAAGTTTCTAGTATCCACAAGAAAGCTATCTCAATTTGTACTAATGCTAATGTCCTGCTTCAGAGTATACCACTGCAGCCCCTGATGATTAATCAGAAAGAGAAACTCCAGGCCTGCATAACAGAGTCATTATCCCTTCCAATGCCAAATGCAAACCAGATGTTCTCAATCCACCAACATGCCCCTCCACCCTCTACTTTCTCCCACAGTCCTCGGGCTAGGAAACAAGGTACAATCCATTAACAGACATTCTCTGTCAATAAAGATGAGGTTGATAATATGAAATGCTGAAGTGGTCCTACTATCATTAATTCAATCAAATGATATAGATATTATGTTAGGCAAGAGCAGTGGCTCAAACATCAGAAGTTTTAGAATTCTCATCTCAAATTTACTTCTCCAAGTCCATTTCTTTGTCTATAAGACAGAGATAAATAATCTTGCCTTTGATTGCTTCCTTCATAATGATGTTGTAGGGATCAGTGAGATAACAAAAATGAAAGTTTCTGAAACCAACAACATTTTCACAGACTAGAACAATCCTAAAATTTGCATGGAACCACAAAAGGCCCCCAGTAGCCAAAGAAATCTTGAAAAAGAAAAGCAAAGCTGGAGGCATCACAATTCCAGATTTCAAGGTATATAACAAAGCTATAAAAATCAAAACAGTATGATACTCACACAAAAATAGACACATAGATCAATAGAACAAAATAGAAAACCCAGAATTAAACCCAACATTATGGTCAATTAATCTTTGACAAAGCAAGAAAGAATATCCAAATGGGGAAAAGACAGTCTTTTCAATAAATGGTGTTGGGAAAACTGGAAAGCAATATGCAAAAGAATGAAAGTGGAACACTTTCTTACACCTTTAACAAAAATAAATTCTAAATGGATTAAAGACGTAAATGTGAGACCAGAAACCAAAAAGTCCTAGAAAAGAACACAGGCAGTAACTTCCTTGACATCAGCTCAAGTAACTTTTTCCTAGATATGTCTCCTGAGGCAAGAGAAACAAAAGCAAAAATAAACTATTAGGACTACATCAGAACAAAAAGCTTCTGCACAGCAAAGGAAACAATTAACAAAGCTAAAAGGCAAGCTACAGAATGAGAGAAGATATTTTCACATGGCATATCTAATAAGGAACTTATAACTTGACACTCTAAAAACAAATAATGCAGTTAAAAATGGGGAGAAGACATGAACAGATATTTCTCCAAAGACATACAGATGGCAAATAGACACATGAAAAGATGTTCATCATCACTTATCATCAGGTAAAAACAAATCAAAACTACAAACTCACACTTGTCAGAATGGCTAAAATCAACAACACAAGAAACAACAAGGATGTAAATCAAAAGAACCCTCTTGCACTATTGGTGGGAATGCAAACTGGTGAAGCCACTGTGGAAAACAGTGTGGAGATTCCTCAAAAAGTCAAAAATAGAACTACCCTATTACCCCAGAATTATATGCTAAACATTTACCCAAAAAACACTAATTCGAAGGGATACAGGCACCCTTATGTTTATAGCAGCACTATTTGTAATAGCCAAATTATGGAAGCAGCCCAAGAGTCCATAGGTTGACTGATGAATGAATAAAGAAAATATGGTATATATCTGGTGTGTGGGTGGGTGTATGCATATGCATATATAGTGAAATATTATTCAGCCATAAAAAATAATGAAATCTTGCCATTTGCAACAACATGGATGGAGCTAGAGAGTATAATGCCAAATGAAATGAGTGAGTCAGAGAAAGACAAGTACCATATGATTTCACTCATATGTGGAATTTAAGAAACATAACAAATGAGCAAAGGAAAAAATGAGAGAGAGAAATAAAAAAACAGACTCTTAATTATAGAGAACAAACTGATGGTAACCAGAGGGGAAAGGAGTAGGGGGATGGGTTAAATAGGTGATGAGGATTAAGGAGTGCACTTGTTGTGATGAGCACCGGATGTTGTATGTAATTGTTGAATCACTGCATCATACACCTGAAACTAATAAAACACTGTATTTTTTTTAAAAAGTTCCTTGGAAAATGAAGAGGATTATTATGCCCTTTATTTTAATACCTATGTATGACTTACATGCTAGCAGTTCCAATAAAGAAAAAAAAATCACACTGGAAAAGTAGAAAATAATTTGTCTCACTGGACTCACACTATGGTTGACCAGAGGGCCTGGAACCTAATTATTCTTTAGGAAAATTCCCTGAGAGTCAGAAGGAGGTAAGGATTCCAAGGAGATATGTGTTCATGATCTTGACACAAACCTCAAGAGATCCTTGCCAGTTATGTTGTAATGTAGTTTATCTGTTAACTCTAAGAAAAAGATTTTTTAAATTGATTTAGCTTGCCAGTTCCAGCCAAGGTAGAGTAGTCTCATTTCCTCCCTAGTCCTCCCTCCTAAAAATAAAAAATGCTGGACCAACACAAAAAGTCAAGCATAAAAATTAAACATAGAATTACCTATGATCCAGCAACTCTGTTTCGTGGCATATCCTCAAAAGAATTGAAAGCAAGGTCTCAACAGATACATGTATACTCATGTTGACAGCAACATTATTCACAATTGCCAAAAAGTAGAAGCAACCAAAGTGTCCACTAATAGATGAATGGAAAAACAAAATGTAGTATATACATACAATGGAATATTAATCAGTTTTCAGAAGAGAGGAAACTATTGACACATATAAAACATGGATGAATCTTAAAACATTATGCCAAATGAAATAAGTCCATCACAAAAGGACAAATATTCAATGATTCTACTTATATGAGGTACATACAGTAATCAAATACATAGAGACAAAAAGGAGAATGGTGGTTGCTAGGGACATTATTAAATGAGTACAGAGTTCCAGTATGTGAAGATGGAAAGATCTGGACATTTATGGAGGTGATGGTTGCACATAGATGTGAATATACTTAATTCCACAGAACTATACACTTAGAAATGGTAAATTTTATGTTATATATATTTTATCACAAGTTAAAAATTAAACATAGACCCTGAAAGGTGGAAAGAATAATGCAACTTCTGGGATGACTGGCTGGCTCAGTCAGTAGAGCATGAGACTCTTGATCTTGAAGTTGTGAGTTCAAGCCCCATGTTGGGTATAGAGATTACTTAAAAACTAAAGAAAACTCTCTCTCTCTCTCTCTCTCTCTCTCTCTCACACACACACACACACACACACACACACTTAAAAAAGAATAATTCAACTTCTTAGGAACCTTGGGACTTGAGGAACAGCACAGCAGTGGAGTCCCTAGATTTTCTTTATGCTTCCATGTAATTCAGCCAGGGCACTGGAGAAGCCTGCAACATGGAACTACCAAGAGATGCAAACAAAAAGCCCCAAGCAAAGCCTGATTCCTATAGCTATAGGATTGGTAAAATGGCAATTTAACAGAACAGACAGCCTTTCCAACAATAACTGTTCTACTCTAGCTAATAACAATGGAAAACACCCTCAACTCACCACTCTTATCACAGTGTCTGCACAGTTGACTGGGGAGCTGACCTTCCACTCCAGCTCATCAGCAATGAGGCAATACTAGGAGCTCCCCATTTCTAGACCCTCCCCATCCTGATATAAGCAGAAGTGAGTGGGGTGACCCATCTATCCCTACCTAGACCTATGTACTACATACAACCAGGGTGAGTGGTTTTGATTTGTATTTCCCTGATGGCAAGTGATGCAGAGCATTTTCTCATGTGCTTGTTGGCCATGTCTATGTCTTCCTCTGTGAGATTTCTGTTCATGTCTTTTACCCATTTCATGATTGGATTGTTTGTTTCTTTGGTAATGAGTTTAATAAGTTCTTTATACATCTTGGAAACTAACCCTTTATCTGATATGTCATTTGCAAATATCTTCTCCCATTCTGTAGGTTGTCTTTTAGTTTTGTTGACTGTATCCTTTGCTGTGCAAAAGCTTCTTATCTTGATGAAGTCCCAATAGTTCATTTTTGCTTTTGTTTCTTTTGCCTTCGTGGATGTATCTTGCAAGAAGTTACTGTGGCCGAGTTCAAAAAGGGTGTTGCCTGTGTTCTCCTCTAGGATTTTGATGGAATCTTGTCTCACATTTAGATCTTTCATCCATTTTGAGATACCACCTCACACCAGTGAGAATGAGGAAAATTAACAAGGCAGGAAACCACAAATGTTGGAGAGGATGTGGAGAAAACCCTTTTACACTGTTGGTGGGAATGTGAACTGGTGCAGCCACTCTGGAAAACTGTGTGGAGGGTCCTCAAAGAGTTAAAAATAGACCTGCCCTACGACCCAGCAATTGCACTGCTGGGGATTTACCCCAAAGATACAGATGCAATGAAACGTCGGGACACCTGCACCCCAATGTTTCTAGCAGCAATGTCCACAATAGCCAAACTGTGGAAGGAGCCTTGGTGTCCATCGAAAGATGAATGGATAAAGAAGATGTGGTTTATGTACACAATGGAATATTCCTCAGCCATTAGAAATGACAAATACCCACCATTTGCTTCAATGTGGATGGAACTGGAGGGTATTATGCTAAGTGAAATAAGTCAATTGGAGAAGGACAAATATATGTTCTCATTCATTTGGGGAATATAAATAATAGTGAAAGGGAATAGAGGGGAAAGGAGAAGAAATGGGTAGGAAATATCAGAAAGGGAGACAGAACATAAAGACTCCTAACTCTGGGAAACGAACTAGGGGTGGTGGAAAGGGAGGAGGGCGGGGGGTGGGGGTGAATGGGTGATGGGCACTGAGGGGGGCACTTGACGGGATGAGCACTGGGTGTTATTCTGTATGTTGGCAAATTGAACACCAATAAAAAATAAATTTATTATTTAAAAAAAAGAACGCAGCTAGTTGAAAAAAAAAAAAAAAACAGGGTGAGTGGCTTCCAGAAAAAGAAAACAAAATTGGATCCAAAAATCTCAACATAATACCCCAAATGTCCATGATACAATTTAAAAACATGCACATCATAACAAGACCAGAACAATCACGGCATGAATAATACAAGGCAATCAACAGAGTCTAAGAACATAACTCAGATGTTGGAACTATTCAACAAGGATTTTAAAGCAGCAATAGTAATTATTCTTCAGTGAGCAATTATGAGCCATCTTGAAACAAATGAAAAAGGATAAAATCTCAGCAAAGAAGTAGAAGAAATAAAAAGAAATAAAATCCTTTTTAAAATAGAAGAAATACATGAGAGTTTTAGAGCAAAAAACTACAACAACTAAATTTTTAAAACTCACTGGATGGTCTCAATAGAAGAACAGAGGGGACGGAGGAAGGAGTCAGGAAATGGAAGATACAAAAATATAAATTACCCAACTTGAACAACAGAGAGTAAACAGACTGGGAAAAATAATGGCAACAGCCTCAGGAACCTATGGGATCAACAAAAAATATCTAATATTCATACCATCAAAGACCCAGTTGAGAAAAGAAAGAGTGTGGAGCTGAAAAATGTCCAAAAAAATAATGGCTGAAAATTACATGATGAACAATATAAATTTATAGATTCAAGAAGCTGAGCAAACCCCTAATCAGGAAAACTCAATGAAATTCATGCCCACACACATCATAGTGAAATTTCTGAAAACTAAAGAAAAAGAAAACATCTTAAAGGTGGATAGAAATGATACATTACCAGTAGGGGAACAATGACTCAAATGATAACAGATTTCTCATCTAAAACTGTGGAGGCCAACAAGAAATGACAAAACATTTTCAATTCCTGACTGAAAAGAACTCTCTACCCCAAATTCTATCCCAAGCAAAAATATTCTCCAGGAATGAAAAGAAAATAGAGACATTCTCAGATGAAGGAAACTAAGAGAATTTTATATCTGTAGACCTACTCTTAAAGAATGACTTAATGTCCTCCAACCACAAAGGAAATTAGAACAGAAGGAAATGAGACAATGAATTATAAAATGGGTAAAAATTGGAGTAGACTACCTTTTTCCTCATAATGTTTTTAAATTATGATGGATGATTTTAGCAAAAATTGTAACATCATTTGATGTGTGTTCAATATATGTAGGAGAAATATTAAGAAAAGCATATTTTTTAAATGGGGAGGATAGGGGCACCTCGGTGACTCAGTCAGTTAAGCAGCCAAATTCTAGATTTCGGCTCAGGTCATGATCTCAGGGTTTTGAGATGGAGCCCAAGGAGCAGCTCAGTGCTGAGCATGGAAACTGCTCAAGATTCACTCTCTCCTCCTCCCTCTGCCCCTCCTCATTATATAATAATAATAATAATAATAATAATAATAATAATAATAATAAATAGGGAGGATATAGGCACCAAGTGGATGCAGGGTTTCTATACCTCACTCAGTGACATAATGTTGATACCAATAGATAATTTGAAGTTGTTTATACATGTTATAATATTAAGAGCAACGACAAAAAAAAGAAAAATCATACACCACACAAATATACTCAAAAATACAAGTAAATAAAATTCTAAATAAATCTTTTTTTTTTTCCAGATGTGCCTTCACGGAGCCCTGCCTCTGAGCACAGCAGGTGCATCTCCACTAAGGCAAGTGTGCACCGGACAATCAGCGCAATGGGCCCCTCCCCCAGAAGACCTGCACAGACCACTGGCTCCCAAGAGTACTGATCACAGAGGCCTGCAAGGCTTCAGCTCTATGGGGAAAGTAGGATCTAGCTTCCTTTGTACTTTGTTCTGTATAACTATGTTTCATTTATTTTGGTCAATTTTTTATTAAGTGTTAATTTTATTTGTTAAAGACATATATTTATTATTTTTATTACTTTCTTTGTACTTAAATTTTCTTTATTATTTTGCAATCTAGATTCTCTTAATAATTAATTAACAATTGAGAAGCAGCCTAAAACACACACAGGATATAAGATTTGGGGGGGACTGTGGTTATTGTTGTTTTTCCTGTTTTTCTTTTTCTTTCTTCCATGTATTCTGGGAAACATTGTGATATGACAAAATTTGCCTCCAAAAAGAAGAGGAGGTAGTACTCACAGCAAGGGATTTAATCAATTCAGATATAAGTAAGATGTCTGAACTAGAATTTTTTTGTAATAATAAGTTTATTTTTTATTGGTGTTCAATTTGCCAACATACAGAATAACACCCAGTGCTCATCCCGTCAAGTGCCCCCCTCAGTGCCCACCAACCAGTCACCCTCACCCCCCGCCCTCCTCCCCTTCCACCACCCCTAGTTCGTTTCCCAGAGTTAGGAGTCTTTATGTTAGGTCTCCCTTTCTGGTATTTCCTACCCATTTCTTCTCCTTTCCCCTCTATTCCCTTTCACTATTATTTATATTCCCCAAATGAATGAGACCATATAATGTTTGTCCTTCTCCGATTGACTTATTTAACTCAGCATAATACCCTCCAATTCCATCCACGTCGAAGCAAATGGTGGGTATTTGTCACTTCTAATGGCTGAGTAATATCCCATTGTGTACATAAACCACATCTTCTTCTAAATAATTCTTAAATAACCTCAAGGAAGTCAAGGAAATGGAAATTAAGGAATAAGAGAAAGAGAATAAATAGAAGAAAATAATAAAAAGGCACACTTAAGCCTTAACATATCAGTAATTACTTTAAATGTAAATTGTCTAAATACATTAATTAAAGGACAGAAATTGGCAAAGTGAGTAAGAAAACATAACCTACCTGTATGCTTTCCATAGGAAACTCAATATAGGTACCTGAAATGTTGATAAGAAAAGATGTATCATGAAAATATAAATCCGATAAGAAGGACTTCAGAACACACAAAATTGTAAGGACAAGGAGGATATTATATAATGATAAAAGTAGACAGGAAGATGTAGCAATTCTAAATGTGTGTGCACCAAACAATAGAGTTTCAAAACACCTGAAGCAAAAACTCATAAAATTTTAAAGAGAAATATACAAAATATCAATTATAACCAGGGATTACAATAGTTCATCATGCAACTAGACGTAAACACATACACACACAAAACTCAGCAAGGATGTAGAACTTAATAACCCCATCAGCCAGCAGAACCTAATAGACATTCATAGAACATTCCACCCAAAAGCAGTATAATACGCATTCTTTAAGATGTGTGGATTTCCAATATTTTACCCCAGTCCATATCTTGTATTTTCATCCTTTGTTAAAAGGATGAAAATTTTACATCTATATGGTTACCTGAGATTGTAAATAGGATAAAATTATATAAAACTACATAAATGTAGGATGACTGGGTGGCAGAGTCGTTTAAATGTCTGCTTTGGGCTCAGGTCATGATCCTGGGATCCTGGGATCAAATCTCATATTGGGCTCCTTGTTCAGCGAGGAGCCTGTTTCTCCCTCTCCCTCTGCCTCTCTCTCCCTCCCTCATGTGCTTGCTCTCTCTCTCAAATAAATAGATAAAAATCTTTAAAAAAAAAAAAAAGAACTACACACATGCATATGTTCACACAAATGAACGCATGTAAAAAGTGGTGAAAACTTAATACAGTCAGCAGTCCAGTCTAGTATTGTACTGTATCCGTTTCCTAACAAGGTACCATAAATTGGATGGCTTAGAACAACATTGTATCACACAGTTCTGAAGCCTAGAAGTTTAAAATCAAGGTGTCAGAAGGGACATGCTCACTCTGAAAGCTGCAGGGAAGAATCTTTCCTCACCTCTTCTTAGCTTCTGGTGGTTTGCTGGCAAACTTAGCATTCACTTGCTTGCAGCTGCATAGCTTAAATTTCTGCCTGTCATCATATAAAATTCTTCCTGGGTGTCTTTGTCTTTATATGGCCATCTTTTTGTAAAGACACAAGCCCTAGTGGATTAGGAGCTCATCCTACTGTAATATGATTTCATCTTAACTAATTATATCAGTCAACCATATTTCCAAAAGAAGTTCACATTCTAAGGTACTGGGAAGTTAGGACTCCAACATATATTTGAGAGGAGGGGACAGATACAACTCAACCCATAACATGAATCATGTCAATTCTCTATTTAATATTATACTATAGTTAATAAAATATCACCATTGTGGGAAGCTGTGTGAAAGCACATGAGACTCTGTGTACCATTTTTTGCAAGTTCCTATGAGTCTACAATTACATAAAAATTTTACAAATCTAGCAATTTTGCTTGATAAGCAGAGATCAAGCAGGGATCTTACTCCATTTTCTATCTTCACTAATACATTTTTGTGTTTTACATTTCCAACTGTATTTGACAGGGAATTAATTTTCTCCTCTATTTTTCTGTGGTTTCCCCTAAGTGCTCACTTACTATATAGCATATTTTTAAATAGGCTGGTCAGCAGCTCTAAGACTTTGTTGAGATTTCTCTCATTGCAATCCCTCCTAAGAATTTCTCAAATAAATCACCAAGCCTCCTAAGAAATGATGGTCGATAATTTCTCAACCCTGCAGATGGGAGAAGCCACTGTAATTCAAAAAAATGTTCACTCCTCTCTGGTCTCAAGTTACTGTGGTCTGGGTTTAAAGAAAGAGCAACATTTTTTTTTCCTTCTTGGGAAACCTTGGAAGAGAGTTCTTGATCTCAAGTGGCTGGGTTTTGTTGTTCCTGTAAGTTCCTAGAAATGATCTGATGGGAACTAGGATCATAGCTGTGTGGATTGGAGCCTATTGGAAAAAAAAAAAAAAAAAAACATGGGATCCAAACCTTCTCCTTCCTTCTATTCATTCAGGCTGACCCTAGGGAAGATTAACTATAGCCCAGGACCCAGTGTTTGTCATATACACCATGGGCTCAGGTTGTGTCTGAAGGATGGGATTCCAGGATGCAAGCCAATCGAGAAGTCAAACAGTGGCAGAGAGAACAACGATGTTCTAATAGCTGTGGTAAAAACAAAACAAAACAAAACAAAAACAAAACAACCCCTATATGCTGGGTAGAGATAGAAGTAGGGGCACTACACTAGTTTTCTACTGCTATATACCAAATCACCACTAATGTAGCAGCTTGAAACAACTTGTGTTTATTATCTCCCAGTTTCTGTAGGTCAAATGCCTGGGCAGTGTCCCTCACAAGTCTTGCATCAAGGTGTTGGCCAGGATGCATTCCCATCTGGAGCTCAGGATCCATTTCTAAACTTACATGGTTATTGGCCAAATTTAGCTCTTTGAAACTGTATGATCCTGGGCCCAGATTCCTTGCCAGCTGGAGGTTGTTGGCTAGAGATTGCTCTCAGCTCCTGCCAGTGGCCCACCCACAGACCCTCTTAGGACACAGAGACTTACTTCCCCAAGGCCAGTGATAGGATCTTTCTCATGTTTGAAATCTCTCTTTAGACAGGGCCCAGGCACGTTTAAGGGCTTAAGTGATCTCTCTTTCAATTATCAAAGCCAACTGATTAGGGACCTTAACTTCATCTGTAAATTGACTTTCACCTGAAACCTGATCAGAGCAGTTAAAGCCATCATTTTCAGTATTGCTCAAGAGGAGATTACTTGGGGTGCCAAGTAATATACCAGGGGGTGGATATCGGGGAATCCTGCTCACTACATATGTAGAACCCCAGGAAGAGGTTTGAAATGTCAGGCCCAGCACTGACTGGAGTCCAGACCAGGACAAATGGCAACTCTTCTGCAGAAGGCAGAAAAGGGAAAGAAAGTGGTACCCAATTCTACATTAAACCAATGCAGAAGGGAGCTGAGGTAAGCTAAAACTCAGATGCTCCACACCACCTCAAGTCTTAAGACAGGTGGGTGTTGATGGCCACGAAGGGTTAGTTAGGAGCCTGGGAGTCCTGAAGCTAGCAGAGCATAAGTAGATTATGAGCCACACTAAAATTCAACACATAATCACCAAACCTCCTCAGAATAGAAGACCAATGATTTCTCAGTGGTATAAGTGGGAGAAGGTATCATAAATCTCAAAAATGACTACTTCTCTCTATTGTTCAGTTAGCATGACCTGGACTTGGAAAGACAGTGGAATTTTCTGAGCCAGGTTGGGAAAGACAGCCACTGATATTCTTGACCACAGGTTGGCTGAGGTCTACAGATGGTGGAGATGGTGGCTACTCCGTACAGACTCAGATCCTGGAAAGCAGAAAAGCCAGGGAAGTCAGAAACAGGCATTCCTGAAAAGGGACTCTCTTTATCTCATGGATTTGAGGGAGCCCCCTTCTCCCCTAGCCCAGGTATAGAATAGTGCACTGGACCGAGTTACCCAGGGTCCCTTGTGCTGGGCCAGCAGAACAGAGATAATGAGGCAACTAGGAATATGCTATGACACAGGCAAGAGATGGCCAAGGGGATATTTGTCCTGTGCTAGGAATCAGCACAGCTGCATGAGCTTTGGGAGAATATGGTCTTCCCGGATCTTAATTTTATATTTATGAAACAGAGACAATAAAACAATGCAATGAAACAAAAAAGCTTGTGAAAGTAGTCAGGAAACTGTAAATGACCATAAGTGAAGGTATGATTGTTACTACAATGACTCTTTAACAAATGGGCAACAGAGGTAAATAAAGACACTTCTGTTTTGCATGCAGACAAAATGTCCTGCTGTTCTACACATGTGATTATACCAAAAGGAGGGCAACACATAATTTTTAAGGCTGGCAAGTACAATTTTCTGTCTCTAGCAATTAAATAAGACAAAGGGAGATCTCAAGTCAATGATGTCCACACTCAAGGCATAGTTGCTTCAGATCTGTGACCTTGCCCTTTCTGTGTCTGTGCCCTTGGAATTCCTCAGTCAAGGTAGAGGCCAAGAAAGAGGAGGCCATGGAGGATAAGCCACAGGAGCAGAATGCAGGGACACCAAGGGGTAGGAAACACACTCCACTGGAGCAAGACCTGCAGGCCTGGGTCTCAGGGTCCTGCACCTCTCAATCCTGTCTTGACTCCTCCCTGTGGAAATGCCCCCCAAACTGTACCTCCTAAATCAAGGCAGCTGGTGTAGGATAGGCACCACAGTGGGGCCTTCAATGTGGCTATGAGCATGGTCTCCAAATCCTAAAACTGGCACGCTCAGAACATGGGGAAAAACACAGGAAACGTGAAAAAGGAAGATAACCATTGGCTTTTGGTGGTGTTCCGCCAAATGAACACTGACTCAGCAGGAGCCAAACATATCAAAGTCAGTGTGAAGGCCATTAGAGGAAACCAAGGGTAAGTTAAGTCACCACCTGTGGCCATTCATTAGTGTTGTCATAACACAATCCCTCTGACTGGGAGGGCTTAAACAACAGAAAGTTATTTTCTCATAATTCTGGAGACTAGATGCCTAAGATCAAGGGTTGACAGAGTTGGTTTCTTCTAAGGTTTCTCTCATTGGCTCATAGATGGCCATCTTTTTCCTTTGTCCTCACATGGTCTTTGTATATGTGTGTTTGCGTCTTGTCTCCTCTTTGTATAAAGACACCAGTCACAGTGGATTAGGGCCCACATGAATGTCCTCGTCTTACCTTAATTACCACTGTAAAAACCCTATCTCCAAATACAGCCACATTCTGAGGTCACAAGGGTCACCTCCACAGCATATGAATTTGGTGGGTACACAATTCAGCCCTGGAGGCACTGAACCCAGAAGTATAGCACTGGTCAGCAAATCACCCTGAATTTGCCCATGCTCCTTCTCTGACATCCAATGTCCTTTTGAAAGTGACAGCAAGTTGCTGGGAGGCAGTGGAATATCTCTTCTTTTGGAGAGCTAATGTTCCAATGGGTCTATGACTATAACCACGGCAATATGCAGATGAGAGAACTTTATGGAAAAATAAAAGTAAGCCTGGAGATCAGTTCACTAAAATGCCCCATGTGACATTCCACTGACCTGGTCATTTCTCATGGATGGGACTCTGGCATGGGAAGGATGAGAAGGAGCCATCATTTAACCAACTGACAATTTCTAATAGGGAGAACCAATGGGAAGAAGAATTTGGCCTCCCTCCTTCACTGGACACCATGCGAGTTGCCCTGGTTCCACACAAAGAAACCCGCAGAGGTGGGAAAGATGCTCAGAAGCAGAAGCTGGTGGCTGCAATCAGCCAATGTTAGGTGACCAGGTATATGTCAGTAGGGCCCAGAGCACTGCTGGATCCTAATAATTAGGATCCACAAATCAAGGCAGCAGCCAAAGTCTGTCCTTCAGTTGGAAGAACCTGGATCCAGAATAGAAAGACCAAAGAGGCCAAGACACCCGTGCCAAAAGGGAGCAAAAAGACCACATCTCTTTCTAGGGCTTCCCAGCAAGAAGCCGCACAAGTCTGCAGAGCCACAGCTGCTTTGAGAGGATCTGCCCTTCCCCTAGAGTGTACCCCATCTCCAGGCCCTTCCCCTGGGGACATACCCCATCTCCAGACCATCTGATCAAATGAAGGCATCAGAGAAGTTACAGCCATCAGAGTGAATCCTATCCCTGAGTACCTACCCTAAGAAGTAGTCTCATGACAAAGGGAACCCCCAGAAAGCCTAGCATCTTCCAGCTGTGGAAGACCAGCCAGGCCTTATTTGGCTCTGAGTCACCCCATCAGGAACCCTGCCATGCGATATCAGCTTGAAGATAATGAAGCCCCCAAATTAGCCTGTGTTCTGCAAGTAGCTGAACTTGCAAGGAAGAATCCAACCTAGTCCCTGGCCCAGCCCAAAGGGGAGAAAGGGCAACCTGCAGGTGGGCCTCAATAAGGGCTCTGCTGCTGGGCAGAAGCGCTAGGACCTATGTCAGATATTTACCACAGGGATCTGGCCAGATGTAGTCTATGTGAGGGTGCTGTTCCTGCATCTGATGCCAGAGCCCGGAGTGTGCAGGACAGGCAGTTGGAGAGGGATGCAAAGACAACCAGAACCCCTTTTTGGCAGCATCAGACCCAGAATGATCAACTGGAGCCACTCTGATCTCTAGTCAGAGAGGCAGGGGAAGAAGAGAGAGTGCTGGCGGCTGCCCCACTCAGACTGGGTGGGCCAGTGGGTGGGCGATGACAGCCTGCACTGACCTCTAAACAGGCAGGCTGCTCCTTCACTGCAGCCTCCCATGTCTCATGCCAAGTGCGGTCCTTGCTCACCCAGAGCAATTCAGAGCGGAAAATTCTGAGGAATAATGGCCCAGCTTAGCTAAGGTGGCACAATATGAATCCACCCAACACAAATGCATGATGCAACCTAGGTAGCGATCATTTCTTCTAAGAAGACAGAGTCCTGGAGCTCTGAGACACAACTGTGTGGCATTCGAGTGCCTTTTTAAAATAGGACACAGGGGTCAGAAGGCTCCATGGAGGTGACGTCTGAGGTGAAGTGGGCTCCTGGATGTGGGGGTTCAGATGCAGCTGGCCTAGTAGACAGATCTTATGGCAAGTCACAGACAGCAGCAGAGAACGGGAGCCAGGAGTGGGCAGAAGCAGCTCAGGGAGGCCAGGGATGCAGAGATGAGCCTCCTGCTTCCTCCCCCAGGACAAATAACCAGACGTAAAAAATGTTTTACAGGCCATGAAGTTTCCTACTCCCTTGTGTGAAATTAAAGTCTTTGGACTGGAATCACAGTATCTTTTTTTAAGATCATGTTTCAGATAGCCCATTTTAGGTCTTGAACTCCCCCTGATACCTTACTTTATTTTTCCCCAATTTTTTACTACACTAAGTAAATATTAAAACACAAATGGAGCTCGGATCTCCTTTCATTATTCATCAACTGTAGCTGCCTTATAATTTGAAGGGATTATCTTTTGCCTGCAGCCCAGATAAGGTTGACCTCCCTTCCTTTGTCTTCTCTCCCTTTCTACCTCTTTCCCTCCCTCACTCCTTTTTATCAGTCCTTTGTTAATTTTTCATGTTTTTATTGCTTCTTAAACCAAAAACCAAAAAATATAACCATAAAGGATATGTAACAAAAGTAAAGCAGCAAACACATTGCCATTCAACTCTGACAAGAAAAAATGTTTTCTAAGCTTTACATTCCCCTCCCCCCACCCCCACCCAGTACTATCCACATGCATCTGCTGTTGTACCTAGTGCCCTACACAAGAGCTATAATTTCATACTTTGCTTATTTGCTTGATAATATCCTAAAGATTTTTTCCACTTTGCCGAATTGGCTTGTCTGTTATCATTTGCAACAAGCCTGCAGTTTTCGAGGAAGGGTGCCTTTTTAGCCTGATCATGATTTATAGAGAGCTTGCTCTCCTTCTGGTCCTTTTGCACAGAGATAGTCAGGTCCAGAAGAATTCTTTTGCCACTCATGTACCAACCTCTTAACATGCCTGAAGTAAGAGAAAACTTGAGGAGCTTTCTCTAAACAGGTACAGGACAGGAAGAGTGGTGGCTGAGGTGCTAGTGGGTGTTGCCCTAATTACAGCTCATCCCCCCTACCAGAGGCATGTGACTTTCCCAGGAGCCTTTCTGGGGACCCTCAAACCCCTCCCCAGAGCAGCTCACCAGGACCTGCAAGGTGAAAAAGAGGTTTTTGGGTTCCTCATAAGGGAGACATGAGGGAGATTCTTGCATAAAGGAAGGAAAGCAAAATAATATTGTTATTAAATTTTGCACCTAAAACCTAAATTTATAGTTTTGTAACATGCCCTTTTAAAATGCTAACCCTGGAACAAAAAAGATAGGCATATAGAAATTGAAAAAGTAAAATGGCAGATATAAATCCATCTATAGCAATAATATTAAATATGAATGGATTAAACAATCCAATCAAAGACAGATTGTCAGAATGGATAAAAATAAAACAGTTTATTGCTATCTATCAGAGACATACTTTAGATTCAAAGATATGAAAGGGCTGAAAGTAAAAAGATAGAAAATATATACCAAGCAAAAGGCAACTATAAGAAACTGGAGTGACTATATTGATAGCAGACAAACTTTAGGACACAAAATGTTACCAAAACAAGAGGGACATTTTATAATTATAAGAAGATTAATTCATCAGGAAGACATACTAATTATCAATGTGTATGCACCTAAAACCAGAGCCCCAGACTGCGTGGAGCAAAGCTGATAGAAATGGAGGAAGGAATAGACAATTCAAGCATCATAGTTGGACTCTAATATCCCATTTTCAATAATAGAACAACTAGGCAGGAGGTCAGCAAGGAAACGAGAACTTGAAAACACTATAAAATGCAAAACTTTCCTCAGTGAAAGGAACTTCTTAGCTCTTAAGAGGAGAAAAGTAAACTTCTAAGGGTGGCATGGAGGAAGGGGGCTGCTAGGTGGGGGTACTAACTTTGAGTCCTGCTAGGCCATACACAAGCTGGGTGGCCTAGAGCCATTTACTGGAAGCCTCTGAGCCTTGGCTTCCTCACACATTAAATGAGATAAGAATGCACCATTCATAGAGATTTTGTGGGGATTTCTAAGACAAAGTACATTTAGGAAATTAAATCTGAGGCTGTCGAGTACAAATGCAAGATAAGCTGACCTGGACCTGTCTGCCCTCAGAGCCATTCCAAACCTTTTCCCTCTCAGCTTTATGGGGATAGAACTTAGGGCAGGAGGCATTGACCCTTTTAGGCTATGTTGCCTGGACTCTTGTGCCGGCTGGTCTGTGGCAGGGTTCACCCACAGAGAGATGCTAGTAAAGAGAATACATGAAGGTGGAAGCCAGGGTATTTCTCTCTCACCATTTCCTCACACTTAGGTGGTGTCTCTGGCAATCTTCCTAGGTCTCCAGCTCCTTCCAGGTAAGCCAAGTTCCCAGTTTCCTAGGATGATCCTTGAACTTGAACCTCAGTAGCAACACCTGCGCCCTTGGTTCCTCTAACTGAGGGGATTTATAGGTCCTTCCAATGTCTCTGTGCTCTGCCTTGAAGCCATTTTATCACCTGGGTAACCAGGCCCCTCTGTTATAAATCATTAGAGTGGTTTCTCTTCCCCTGGTTGATCCTTGGATGATCAATAAGATTTTGTTTCCAAACTATGAAAAGAGAGAAGTGTGAAGAGAGATCCTGTCTTCATTTCAACCAAAAGACATTGAGTTTCTGTTATTTGTGAGACCTTGAACCAGGAGACAGAGCTGAAGCAGCCGGAACAGGGGCCTGTGCTCCTGAATGCATAGTCTTACTCCTCTTCACCCTGGTGCGGAGCCTGGCATAGAGTTAAGCATCAATGTGTATTTGTCCCTAAATGACTATTTAAACAATGTTGGCACTTACTGTTTGCTCTCTGTTTGCAGCTTCTTGGATGCTTTAAGTAAATTTTGTATTCGAGCTGCACAACACACCTGAGAAACTGAGATGGCTTGCTCAGCATACTGCAGTGCTAAGAAGCTCATGCCCTTTACTACCCACCACCACCACTGCTGGACCCTACCAGGGCACCAAACAACCAATCCCTCCCTCCCTCTAATCTCCTGCAACAACATACAGCAAAATGAAAGCAGAATGCAAATAGAGACTTTTGCTTGGGATCACTCTGAGATTCTGAATGTACAGCACCACGTGCTATTAAAACCTGAGCAGCTGTTGTAGATGTTCCTCAGACCCCAGGGGAACAGGGTGCCTATGTGGGTTTCAATTATATGGCTGCACCATTTAATTCCTCTACCCTTTCTTTTTACACACCAAGTGACCTCCAGGCACAGACCTATAGGGACAAGTCATAGGGCACTGAATATGTCCAATGTGACTAATGACTTGGGACATTTGAGAACATTTCTGTACTGTTTACATTAAAAGAACATGTATTTTATTTCATAACACAGAACTGACATTTGACATGTTGAGTCAATGCAAGTCACTGGAGCAGTCCCTGAATTATAGCAGACAAGTAATTAGTCCCTAGAGGCCTGTTGCTCCAACAATTTTCATTTATCTTCTTTCAGATGACAATGTGGGTTTTTTTTCCTCTAAATCTTAATACCTACAGATACCCCCACCCCCACTGCATCCTTTCACACACACACACACACACACACACACACAACACTTGTCCATCTCCAGACTCAGCAAGATAGCACAACAATAACCTACCTCAATGTAAGGCTTTAGGTCTGATGGCCCTGCTGCCCCTGAAGTCTTCACAGAGTCAGTTTGCCTGAATCAACAACTTGATTCTATTTACTGATAATGCTGACTCCACTTCATGTTCTGGCTTCTAGTAGTGTTTTCACTGATCATCCAAATATTTTAACTTCTACATAGAAAAGAATGACATTTTCCCCAGACCAGAGTACAATGCAAAGGCCAGTCTCAGAATCACATGTACAGCAGTACAGCTTTCCTATTTATGTAAAAAGGAAACCAACTTTTCCTGGATCTGGTTGTAAAAGCTCAAGACATCACCAATGGGAATGGGGAGTTGCCTTGGTGATTCACAGAACAGGGGCTTTCTTATTTCCAATCTAAACAACAAATTCTACTTTGTTAATGGGCTTAGGTTTAAATTACTGATAAATATGACAGAAACACTAAAAGCTCAAGAATGTGATTGTCTCAAGTCTTAGAGACATTAAAATGGAATAAGACAAACATTTGTAATTTTTTTAAGATTCGGGTTTGGGTTTAATGAAAAGAAGAAATCTAGTCATTGATTTTGATTTTTCCATGCAATAAATTTACCAATTCAAACAAATTGAGGACAAGGACATTTTAAATCAACTTAATTCTGCATTCAAGAGTATTTTAAACATTTTAAATATTTCCAAGTTCACACAGTAACTCAAACCAGGTTGGCAATATTCCTTTGTTAGAACAAAGAGGTCTTTAATGGTGATTTGTGGATAGCTCTGGGATTCTGAGCAGAAAGAAGTTACTCAGATCCTGAGGTGGTTTCTGACAGAAGGAAACAGGCAGAGTTTAATGTTAGAGGTGATGTTTTCATGGGAGCAACAGGAAGGCCATTCCCAACAAAGAGGGTGACATTTAAACAAACATGGAAGCAGAAAGCTAGACAGATTCAAAAGGATATGGGATTCCTGACTTGGTGAGCATACAGAAGGGAGAGTAGAGCAAAAATGAGAAGTAAGCTGGGATTAGGCCTTTTCCTTATGCTCACCCTGATTTTGTTAGGAAGACCTTCCAGAAAGGAACCATGTAGGTAAACCATTTAGTGAGCACTATTTTGACCTAGGGCCATTTCTAGAGCTCAATTTTTTCCCTTGGAAGCTATGGAACATTTGGGGTGCACATCTGGGATGACACAGGCAGAGAGAGTAGAGCTGGACCTTAGATCAAAGCACACTCACACTGGGGTTCCAGGTTGGGTGGAGCCCTGCAAATGTTCTCGAGTGAACTGAAACATGCTGAGGGCATTGCTGGTAAAAGTAAAGGCACCCAGAAGTGAGTCAGGCACAGATGTGTCCAGATGAGTGCTAGCTGAGCTAGGACTAGCTCTTAGAATAGGAGTTGTCCTCCGAGGCAAGAGAGTAAGTAAACCCTTCAAAGGACTTCACAGGCTTGACTGAGTGCTGAGAAACTGGAGTGATAAGACAGGGCAGCACAAAGCCTCTGACTTCACAAGCACGGACCTCAGGACAGCTGCTGGAAGTTGCCTGTAGCTGGGAGCCACAGGGAGGTAGGACTTTTGTCCGGATGCCCACCTGTGGACCAAGGCTGCTCCCAGAAAAGCAGTGAGCTCTTGGAGTGAAAAACTCAAATGCTTGAAAAGCTCAGATATCTCTGCCTTCCAAGATAATATCCCCCCAATGGAAATCAGCTCAGTGCATTTTGTTTATTCTTATTCTGAGCTTCACCAAGAAGAGATACAAAGGAAATCTTCCCCACTCCACCTCATCCCATAGAACTCCCAGACTGAAAGTTCAGACTCCCTGAACTGTACCCACACCATCCAATCTATAACTTGTAAAAAACAAACAAACAAAGAAACAAACAAACAGTTTTATGGTGGTATTAGATACACCGTTAGGAAATGTAGCATTGAAAAGAGAAAGTGGGGGTGCCTGGGCGGTAGAGTTGGTTGGGTGTCCAACTTTTGGTTTTGGCTCAGGTTATGATCTCAGGACTATGAGATCAAGCCCTGTGTCAGCTTCTGCACTGGGCACAGAGTCTGCTTGAGATTCTCACTCCCTCTGTCCCTGCTTCTCCCACTTGTGCTCTCTCTCTCTCTCTCTCTCTCTCTAAAATAAATAAATAAATCTTTTTAAAAATCATAAGAAAAGAAAAAGTCACTCATCAGACCCTGTTATCAACAACCATTCCCTTTGAGTCTACCTCAAATTCCAACCATATTTTAGCCTCTGTGGTTACATGATGTATATGGGAGTGCGTGTGTATGTGTGTGTGAGTGCAGTCTTTCATTTCATTATTTCTTCAGGTCTCAAGATAGGATTAAAAAGCTGCCATTCAAAATATAGGCCAGGATATCAAGATGTGATGCTCACCTGGATATTTTTGGCCTCCATGAATTTAAAGGACTCTCAAGATATGTCACTTCTTGCCGCCAACTTTGAGTTGGGCTTCCCCCATCAGCATTTAACTTTATCTTCATAAATTACCTCCCTCACAACACAATATTCCTGTGCATTCATCGCTCTGTTTGTCTCCCATAAATCAACTGCAGGCCTGTTTAATTATCCCTCAGCAATTTTAAACAACCAACATTTTTAATGAGGCAAAGAATGCATAAGGCCAGCAAATAGAGTTTTAAGGGTCCATTGTGGGTCGCTCTGTGTATATTTTTCAAAGTCAGGCATTCCTGAGATAAGTCAAATATTACCCAGATCTCAAGGCTTGGCCAATGTCCTTTCCCACTGCATGACCAGTGAGACTCTTGGTCATCAGCAGGCTGCTTTTTGTCAATGGCCTTGAAGTGTGTCAGTTACTATAAACACACATGATGAATGAGTGTTATGGTTATGAGAGGAATTCAGTCACCTTGGCTCAGGATAGGAACATGGCCAAGCTAGGGGTGGCTAAACTGACGAGCCATGCCTACCACCAGAGCCCTTGCTGGTGTTTGAGTGCCATTAATACTGAGACTTTTTCCTGAAACCCACAAATTTCTCCATCTGGTTTTAAAGTCAATGCGATGTCTCAGTGGAACAGTCCCCAATCTCCTCTCGCATATGGGAAACATCCTCATGACTTTTTTAGAAGGGAAGCCTAGCTTCACTGGCCCCACCTCAATGAGAGCAATGAGGGAAAGCCCTCACCTGTTGGCTCCAATCTGACATACAAGCAGGATGTTCTCAGGTGAGTGTCTCCAGTTGGCCCTCTCCCCCTACCCCCCACCATCCCTCAGTAGATATGGCTGGGAGGATATTGCTCAGCCAGGCCCCAGGTGACAGCTATATCTGTGCAATGGTGAGTACCTGAGCCCAAGCTAGGAACCACACACAGACCTAAGGGCTGATGCTTGCAGCTGAAAGGCCATCCCAAAATCCAGAAAATGGACAAGGCTGGAGAGGAGGGAAAGAGGTAAAAGAGGAGTGGTGACTGGGTACCAGGTCCAAGAGGAGAAAGGCACAAAGGAATAGATATTTAAGAGCCTTTCTGGAAATCTTTTTTTTTTTTTTTATGACCACAGAAATGGAAGCAATTTCAAGAGAACAAACTTATCCTATGCCCTAGCAGACCCTTACCACTACCACCACTGCTGTCTTCCCTCCTCACCCCCCACTTCTTTTCCATCTCTTCATGTGCCCACACTCCATGTTGAGCTCTGTAATGAAATATCTCAATTAAACTTCAGAATAATCCCATTTTACACACGAGGAAATCAATGAACTTAGGGCTCCACCCTCGAAGAGCTGCATTCAGATCCAAGGCCAGCCCTATTCCAGAGCCCATTTTTGCTGTCCCCAAGGCACACTGGTCCCTGTTCTGGAGTGAAAGACATGAGATCCTTCAGAACACATCTCTGTGCCTGCCTCAGCCAACCTTTCTGAACTTGAACCTCAATAGGTTATTGTTTCTAATTAGGGGGAGTGTTAAGAACAGGGCTCTAAAATCAAATGCAGTCAGTTAGGATCTCAGCTCTATGATCTGGGAAAAGACACCCAAGTGCTCTGTGTCCCAGGTGAGTCATCTTCTGGGCAAGAATCATGGCAGAACCTACCAGAAGTGCTAGAAAGATCACTTAGGCAAAGCACTCAGAAGAGAAGCTGGCTCAGAATGAGCACTCTAAAAATTGGCTGTTATCAGTAATTACTCCTTCATGTCCACCCTGCCTTGTCCCTCCTCCAGTTCTCCAAGACAACTGCAAAGAGCTTGGGATTTCTGTCCATTTACAGCAATTACTGATTATGTCACAGCTGTTTACTCGTGGCCCCAGGATACTGGGACAAGTTAGAAGCCTGCACAGGAATCCAGGAAATTGTTATTTTGATCTTTAATGTGAGTTTTCTTGCCAAGCTAAGTAACCTTTGCAAGCCCTGCAATATGTTAACATTTAGGGAAAGAGTTTATGAACTGCTCTAATCCATTTTTAGTAAGGCCCATTACCTTCAAATACAGAGTCAAGGTTCCAATTAAAGCTCTCCATTACAGAATGAAAGTTATTTGCCAAACCAGGAGAAAAGACAATTTCTCATAGTTCTAAAGTTTATCTCCCTCAAAATGGCTATATTCTCACAGCCTCCACATACAAGCAATCAACTCATTCAATGCTTCAGAGCATCAACTGTGAAATGGAGAGCATTCGGAAGCCTGGGCAAGACAGTGCCTCTTCCCTATGGGATGACAGATGGCAAGTGGGACACACACACACACACACACACACACACACATGCTCAAATAGTGTGTCAGTATCCTTACATCTGAAGCCAAGGTATGTCCAAAAGTTTTGGGGAAAAAAACAAAAACAAAACCTAACTTCTTTAGTCTTGGAAGCTCACAGAAGATAGACTTCTTAGGGAGAGGTTGTTTCAACTGGGATTTCAAGTTTTTTACAATTTTGCTGGATAACAAAGACAGAGAAACATTGTAGGCCAAGTAAATGGATGTGCAAAGACACAGAGGTTGAGAATCGTGTGGGCACCTGGTGATGGTCGGTGATGCTGAGGCACTGAAAGAATGTGTCCCAGAGACAGCATGTGTCCCAGATATTCAGAACAATATGTGTAAATCCCTGTTACAGAATTCACTTTATTCTTACAAGTATGTTCTCTGTAAAAACCTCCTGCCCCTGCACTCCTGGTCTTTCAGAACTATATAGGGAGCCATGCACAGAGCAGGCAGGGCATGATGCTGCCGCTGGACACAGAGCTGTCTGGCCATGGGCCACACGTATGCTTCTCAGTAGCTGTGGTTATTATGCTACCCACATTAGTAGTGCTGGCTTTAGGAGAATGGTGGGGTATCTTTGATAACTCTTTCTTGGTCTCTTTGATTTTATATTTATTCCTTACTGCAAAGTGTTTCCTAAAGCCCCTTGCTACTCAGAAAGGCATGACTCCTCTTGTCAATGTGCCTAGTGATCTTTGTTAAGGGGTAAACTCTTTCCCTGGGTTCCCTGACCCCTTTGAAGTTCTAAGATGATAGGAATTCCTAATATGCTAAGGTTTTCAGGATGGCCAAGGACATGGCTGTGCAGTACCTTCCTCTGAACCCCACAGACCTAGTAGACTGTCCAGAGGAGTGGAATGAAGACAGATACTCTGCCCCTTTTTACTCTAGTCTTTCCAATAGAGAAACTATTTGTGACAGATGGGCTGCCTTCCTCTACACAAGACAAAGAACACCAGAAAAAAAATACAATCACGGCTCAATTCTGAGATACCTGAAGTCTGCCTAACAACAAAAGGCACTGCATTCAGAGATGGGAAATGGGGACCCAGGAATCCTGTCCATCACAATGACCCTTGACTTCTGGAAGTGGGGAGTGTTCCCCACCCAGCTCAGCTGAACAGTTAAGATTCCTTAGGAACATTCTCAGTGCCATCCTGCTGTGGGCTCCCCAGGCCAGATGGAAACCCAGAGCACTACACTGAGTTATGTACCTTTAGGCCACTCCGTGGACTAAAAGTGTAGTCAGGAGATACCTCATGATGACTGCTCTATGCTGGTCACTGCGTGTCTGTGCTCTGGGGTGAGGAGCCCAAGGCTCTGTCAAGTTGTGTCACTCATAAAGTATGAGGCCACTTTGTGACCTCAGATGTTCCTATCTACTGTATGAAAATCACATACCTTGAGAAACACATTTGTGTCTTTAGCAATCATTCATTGCGCACACATGGCACCTGACCTTAAGCTCACAATCTAATAAAAATAAAAATAAATCACTTAAGTAAATAAATTTTCACCACTGAAATTATTTATTTTTAGGAAATTTCTACACTCAGGAAAAAATATTTTTATATTCAGGAAATGTACTGAAAATTATTATATGCAGTATCAGACAAGTCCACGTGACAGAGATTGTTAAAAGGGGTAGGGAGATTAGCTTTAGGCAACCAGGAAAGTAAAGAGGGAGGTTGGATAAGCTTCCCCATCAAGGCGATGCATAAGCAGACTGCAGAGTAGGAGTTCTCCAGGCAGAGGATATCCATGCAGATTAATTCCAGGAGAGCATACATACACTCTGTTGTCCAGATCTTAGAACCTTGGAGAGTGAAAGGGGATGGTGTCAACAACAGTGCTTGACTGATAGACATAAACCTAGGCTATCCTGAGCCATCTGGGTCATAGACTCATCCTACATCCAGGCAGAGTATACACACAGGTTTGGAGGCTTAAATCAGCATCTTTCAGATTTGGGCTGCAAATATTTATTTGAAACCCTTGCCAAAATTCACATGATTAGGGGCCTGGATGGCTCAATGGTTGAATGTCTGCCTTTGGCTCAGGGCATGATCCAGGGATCCAGAATCGAGTCCCACATCAGGCTCCCTGCATGACGCCTGCTTATCTCTCTGCCTGTGTCTCTGCCTCTCTCTGTGTGTCTCTAATGAACAAATAAAATCTTTAGAAAAAATTCACATGATTGATGTGCCATTCACTAGCGTCATGTCTCCACATGAAGACCCATATGCCTCTTCTATGTTTCTGTGTTTTGTTAGTTTCATCCCAAGGCTGCCTCTGTGTCCACTCTCAAGATAGTGATCGGAGGCAATGGAGCCATAGGCTTCATTATTCACACACAGCAAGACAGAAAGGGAATGAAGCCCCTCTACAAAGTCACCTTCCCTTCAGTCTCTCTGTCTACTCTGGACCAATTATGGAGCAGGGGAATATCATGCATAAAAAGGTTTAAAGGAAAGCAGCCTTCCTTGAAGAAGCTTGCCCTTGTGAGGAGGGCAATAATCCAATGGGGTTCTAGGAGGAAAGAGGGGAGATAAGAATGGGATGGAGGTGAGCAGTGAACAGTGTCCATACCAAAAGCAATTAGGGGTTGCTGAAGCTTAACATAGATAGAAAGGTGATAGGGAGAGTTGATGAATATTCAAGGAGAGATAGGTAGGGAACAAATTCTGAGGGATCGTGTCTGCTTTGTAAATATGGAATGTCTTAGTGGATTTTACAGTAAGTTCTGCATTTTTAGGGATCCCTGGGTGGCGCAGCGGTTTGGCGCCTGCCTTTGGCCCAGGGCGCGATCCTGGAGACCCGGGATCGAATCCCACGTCGGGCTCCCGGTGCATGGAGCCTGCTTCTCCCTCTGCCTGTGTCTCTGCCTCTCTCTCTCTCTCTGTATGACTATCATAAATAAATAATATTTAAAAAAAAAAAAAAAGTTCTGCATTTTTAGAAAACATGGGGACCATGTGGTGGGTGAACTAGCAAAGAGCAGGTTATAAGTAAGAAATCACATCCAAGCTATGGCATTAGTTCAGGTAGGGGGTGATGTGGCTGTAACATTGAAAGTGAGAAGGAGAGAGATATTCAGATACTTCTATATCCAAAAGAGCACATGGGGAAATTCAAGGGCAATCCCTAGAATTCTGGATCAGGGAGCTGGGTAAGCATCCCCACCATCAACAAAGTATGAAATTCAGAAAGATAAATGTTTCTTTAGTGTGGGAAGCTACAGATTTGTTGAATATTGATTCCGAGACAAGTTGAGCTTGAAGTACCTTTGGAATATGTGAGGGGACAGATACAGAGTTCAGGAAAGGGTGAGAGCTAAGGATATCCTTCTGAGAGTCATCAGCTTAGGGATGGTGGGGTCCCAAGGCTGAAGATGGTTAAGAATGGGTACTGGAGAGCACTGGCATCTAAGGGCTGGCTTTATCTCCTTGGTCATCAGCTAAGAGTGAAGTGGGAATATTAAAGTTAAGCATCTGGAAAAGGTCTGAAACAGTCTTTTAAGGAATTGGGAGAAGGATCTTCCTCATGGTAGGATCCTATGAGAGCAACAATTCAATCAACTTCAGATAGGCCTGGAACCAAAACCATCTGCGGTCTGTGTCTTCATCCAGACTCAGGTATCTGAATCTAAGTTAACTGCTTTCTGCTCTGAGCTCCCAGATCTGGATTTATACCCACCTCTATTGTAATAACCCCAATACTAGGACATTTTCTGGGTGTCTGCTTCATTAGAATCAGGAGATCTCCTCTTTGTCCCTGTGGTAAGATGATGGTCATGTACACAGTTGATGCTTGATAAATATTTGATAACTGAGTGAATAATGAAATAGGTGCCTATAATTAAGGGTTCTGTTAAATTTTGACCTGTCGGGATCCCTGGGTGGTACAGCGGTTTGGCGCCTGCCTTTGGCCCAGGGCGCAATCCTGGAGACCCGGGATCGAATCCCACATCAGGCTCCCGGTGCATGGAGCCTGCTTCTCCCTCCGCCTGTGTCTCTGCCTCTCTCTCTCTCTCTGTGACTATCATAAATAAAAAAATAAAAATAAAAATAAAAAAATAAATTTTGACCTGTCTGGTAGACTCAACTTTCTTGTCATATATGTCTCAAAGCCATATGGTCTTTGTTTGTAGCCATGAGGTAAGGCACAAATCCAGAGGCTCAGAGAATACCCCTGCTCACTGGGGTCCTGAGGTATCAAGACTCAGCTTCCTTCTCTGATCACAGACTTAGAAAAAAAGCCAGGATCCTACATGGCCCCAACAAAATCTCATCCTCGCTGTGACAGAGTACTGTCTCAGTGCAGCTGTTGCTTCACTTCCAGTCTGGGTGGGAGGCCCAAGGTGACCTAAGCAATGCCAGTGACCAGGAACACAGACACAGTGAGTTTTGCTCAGTGTGGGATCAGCTGAACATCTAAACTTTATCTTTCTTGGATGATTCCCAACAGTCTGAGGACTTTAATGAAGAACATCAAATTCCTTCACATGGTATCAAGGCTCTTCGTGGCCGCACCTCTGATTACCAACCTTCAGGTTCACTTTAGAGTTCCTTGTTTCCTATGGTTCAAACCCAAGGAAATCATTCTCTTGCCTCCTCCAGACTTTTCTACATGATGTGCCTGACTCCTAGAATCCTTCTGCACTTTTTACAGTGGTCACATCCTCAGGGAACAGCCCCCCAGTCTGGGTTAGGTAGCTGTGCCCAGAATTCCTCCACTCACAATGCTGGATATAAAAGCCTGTATCTATGAGATTACAAGCTTCTTGGGAATTGCTTTTTTGTCATGCTTTTTATGCACTTTGTATGTGGTTAGTCAACCATTAATAAACAGCAAACATATGAAATAATGGCCCTCTGAGATATGAAGGGCCCTTAGCCTTGGGTTCACTTCCTGACTCCAGGGATTCCCTTCAGCCTCCATTAGATACACTCCAGTCTTCGGGGTCCAGGCATGGATTCACTGATGGTAACTGCATCCTGATTTAAAAAAAAAAAAAAAAAAAAAAAAAAAAACCACTTTGCAATGCAGAGAACACTTGAATGGTACAAAAGACCTGGCATTACTACTAATGAATCATGTGACCTTGGAAAAGTCACATGACCTTTCTAAGCCTCTATCCTATCCTCTGGGTAAAGGAATCATTGTACATTGCTCTTAGAAAAGTGCCCAGCACACACCTAGAAAGAATGGACTTTGTCCAAGTACTCCACATCAGCTGATACTGAAGCCACCAGGGGTCTAAACCTGCCTGGCAAAGACACAGTTCGGGATTGCCTTGTTGAGACCGCTGAAATAAGAATATTGCAGTCCTCCCAGTCCATCCTGAAATGGGCTCAAACTTGGACTTAATGGGCCTAGATAATAGTATGTTTGGGTGTATGCCAACGGCAGTATTTTATTTGAAGGATACTAGATTGAAGCACTTCTCCTTTGGAGTAAGGGTACTTTCCATTTTGAGTGGTTCTGAACTAAAGCACATTTCCTTGAGTTCAGTAAGTCACCCTTTCTTCAGAGAATATGGAGTGAAATGTTCTTCAATTAGATAGGTATAACTCACTGTCATAGATGTCTGACAGATAAAGCACCACCTCCTGGAAATTGCTCTACAAAGGTCACTAACATGGGTTGATTCGTGACCCCAAAAAGATATGTTGAAGTCCTACCTCTAATACCTATGAATGTAACCTTATTTGGAAATAAGGTCATTGCAGATATAATCAAGTTAAGATGAGGTCATTACATGGATGGAACTGGAGGGTATTATGCTGAGTGAAATAAGTCAATCGGAGAAGGAAAAACATTATATGGTCTCATTCATTTGGGGAATATAAAAATTAGTGAAAGGTAATAAAGGGGAAAGGAGAAAAAATGAGTGGGAAATATCAGAAAGGGAGACAGAACATGAGAGACTCCTAACTCTGGCAAACTAACTAGGGGTGGTGGAAGGGGGGGTGGGCAGAGGTGGGGGTGACTGGGTGACAGGCACTGAGGGGGGCACTTGATGGGATGAGCACTGGGTGTTATTCTGTATGTTGGCAAATTGAACACGAATAAAAAATAAATTTATTTAAAAAAAAAGAAAGAAAAAAAAAAAATGAGGTCATTAGGGTGGGCCCTAATCCACTGATTGATGTCCTGATAAGAAAAGAAGAGACACAGACAGGGAGGGAATGTCATGTGACTATGGAGGCAGAGATTAGAATTATGCTGCCACAAGCCAAGAATACCTGGGGTTACCAGGAGCTGGAAGAATCAAGGAAGGATCTTCCCCTAAAGATTTTGGAGAGAGCGTGGTTATATAAACACCATGATTTCTGATGTCTGGCCTATGAGAAAATCAATTTCTATTGCTTCAAGCCACCCATATTGTAGGACATTGTTATGACAGCCCTAGGAAACTAATAAAGCCACCTACAAGTACATAGAAGATTCTGCTCTTTCCATGACTGAGCTTCTGCTCTGTTTGACAAGATCAGCCAGCTCTGCTTAAACCCTTCTGCCTTCTAAAGCAAGACTCTGTCCACTGTCTTTCCCAGGTGCCACCCCTGACACCTTCTCTGCCATGCCCCTTCTCCTCCATGTCCTGCTTGGATGCAGTATCTCCCCACAGCTCTGTTCTAGCCTACTTAATGTATACATCCTTGTCATAGCTGAGAATAGATGGGAGGATCTGGCTTCATTTGAAGGTTTTTAGTGATATTTTTACTCTTATCATTATTTATTGAGTGCTTGCTACATGACAGAGATTGCTTCTGGCCCCTGGGATTCAGCATAAACTAGGAAGACTCATAGAGTTTATGATTAGTGACTGTGGTGGTGAAGCAGGGGTGAAAGGAGAGGGACATTTCAGGAAACAGAAAACACATAAGCAAATAAAGGATTTTCTAGTCATGGAAATACTCTACCAAAATAAAATCTCGGGTAATAGAGAGTGGCAAGTATCAGGAGAGTTTTCTCAGAGGAGGTCAACTTTAACCTTTGACCTGAACAACAAAGGCATTCTATGGGGTCCTTTCCAGGCAGAAGAAATAGCTTCTGCAGAGGCTCCGAGGGAAGAACAAGAATGTTCTCATAAAGGAAGAGAGAGAAATGGGCCAGAGAGAAAAGGCTACATGGAGAATTTGAAGACATGGATTTTGAGGAGTAGGTGTTTGTGTTCTTTTCTGCTACTTTTTAAATTATTTTTAATTATGAAAAAGTAAAAATACAAATTGAAAACTGCAGGGAAAAAAATTAAGAATCAGCTTCAGTGATCTCCCCAGGGATGATAGCTAGAACCATTTGAAGGATGTTACCTTCTAGATGAGTGGTTTCCGGAGTGTGATCCCTGGACTAGTAGCAACAATATCACCGAGAAAGTTGTTCTGCAGATATTTGGCCTCACTTTGGACCCACTGAATCAGAAACTCTGGGGGTGAAGCTCTGCACTCTGTGTATTAAAGATCCTTCCAAGTGATTCTGTGCCCGCTGAAATTTGAGAAGCATGGTGATTGTTTGCCATCAGGGCTCCATTGGGTTGCTCACTGCATAAGTAAGCTGGGAGAAGTCAGGACTTTAAAAAAAACATACAAAAACAAAACTCCCCGAGTGACATGGCACATTCAATTTCTAGTAGACTGGTTGTACAGACAGGATCTATGCAAGGCCACAGGCAAGAGTCACAGCAAGCTGGTGGAACACACAAGGCAGATGAGATCCAACAAAAAAAACCCAGGTATAGGTATGAGAGACTCTCATGCAGTTGAACAGCAGGCAGTGAGCTCAGGAAAGTTTGTCATTGATAACTGGGTCCAACTGTGGGATGCTGTTCATGCAAATCTCTGAGAAGGACAGTAGAAAAGGCAAAATATCACCCCACAATGTGAATGCTCTGAGAAGCAGCAATCTTTCATAGCAGTACTCAGAAGCATAGAAAATGCAACAGCTGGATTATTGGAATCACAATATTTCAGCCATGGGCTGGACCAGCAGCAAAGCCACTGGTGGTCCCTTTAGTGTTGGACAGAATGTCTCCCTTTCTTCTTGCCTTACTTCAGAACTGATTGTCGCATGCTATGAGCTCTGAGACAAGGTGTTCCTTTTCTATCCTAAATGATCAGCTCTCTCTGATGGTCACTGTGTAACTACACTCACCTCTTGACTGCTTGGCTCAATCATCACTGCTAAAGCTGGAAGCAGTCTATGAGGTCCCTCAGGAGCCCCTCCTGGCTGGAAGGTCATCAACACCAGGAAGTCAACAGACTAAACAAAGGCTACTCTGGCTAGTCTTCATGGAGTGACATGATTTAGAGTTTAGACATTTGGTTCATAGGTGATTTCTCTGGACACTCAGTCAGTATGTTTTCACTAGAATTGTCCATCACTCTGACTGCCTCCTGATCAGCTTTGAATCTGAAAATTAGAAAGCATAAAGAGGGTAATGACAGACATGTAGGCTACTGAAGTAAAAGGAAATGGCTGGCTGTCGAAGGGAAGTGAAGAAGTGAAAACTGTGAAATTCAAGCTACAAAGTTCTAAAGGCCATATAATGTCAGAGAAGAAACCCATGACATTCAGTGGAGGAACTGTGTGATAATGGTATTTGAAAGATAGAGAAGAGGGCAGAGTATGATCCATCTTCAGTGAGTGAAACGTATGGAGATAGAAGACATGCAAAATAGCAGTATGAGAACATTGGTAGACTCTCTTTCCAACAAAGCAACCATTCAAATGGAGAATGTCATATAAAACAATTATTTAAAGTCTCTGAGGATTGTCCTAAGGGCATAAATGAAAAATATTTGTTCATGAAAATCTACTATATCTCAATAATAACAGTGAGAGTTTGTGGTATATGAGTCACAACCAGCTCTCATCCCTCAGCTCAGCATAATAGTAACTCTACTCCAGGTGGGTATTGCCAAGAAGATATGGGTCCTCCTCAAGATCTCAGTCTAAGATTACAGCTTCACCCCAAAATGAGGAAGTTGTCAGCAAATTTTATTTCCTTCCTAGCTTGCTTCCACAGGAGTTCTGATCCAGGCAGCCATGCCAAAGGGTACTGAGTCTCCATTGTCCCACTGAATCCTCACTTATAGGGCCAAGGATACAGTGCCCTGATCACCCTGCCTCAGATGACTTTTAGAAGAGAGGCCCATGCCAGGAGGAACAAGACGATAAGGCCTTTTGCTCATAGAACAGGGATGTCTCTGAGGGAAAAGAGGGCTACTATCCTTAGCCTTTGCTCTGGTTTAGTAACACAGACCTTCTGCCTAGTAGGAGAAGCAGGTTTTAAGAACACAGAGGTCGTCATCTCTCCCTAAAACTTTATAAATGAATTAACTTCATTTATAACACAGTTTAGGAAGAGCATGCCTAAGGACATTGTTTAAAAAAAAAAATGGAGGGACACCTGGGTGGCTCAGTAGTTGACCATCTGCCTTTGGCTCAGGTAGTGATCCCGAGGTTGTGGGACCACATAGGGAGCCTGTTTCTCCTTCTGCCCATGTCTCTGCCTCTCTCTGTGTGTCTTTCATGAATAAAAATTAAATCTAAAAAAAAAAAAACAATGGAGATCTTAATGGTAAGAAAAGGCTGGTGGCTCCATGATGCTAGTAGCAGCAAGGAAAATGGTATACCAGCTAGCCATTCAACAGAGAGAACTGAGGAAAGAGATGGCCAAGAAGTGCCCTTCTGGAGTCAGAGTAAGACCCAAAGACTAGGAACACCCTACCTCTGAAAAGAAACATGACTTTAATCAGATCAGACCATGGAACAATTTATACTGAAGTATTGTCGAACTATACCAAGATAGTATCAAAACAATAGAACAATTAGCAGAAGTCAGCATCTAGGTTAGATACCAATAAATAAAGGCAGACCAGCCAGAAACTTAATGGGCATATCAGGGAAAGAAATTTAATGATGCCCAAATAAACCACTTCTGGCAATCAAGGAGACTGTAACATTCCCAAGAAAGAAAAGTCCTTTCAAACATCGTATTTGGATGATTGGATATCCAATGCAAAAGAAAAAAAAAAAAAACTAGAACTCCACTGCATACCATATTAAAAAATCAATTCAAAATGGTCAGAAGTTCAAATGTAAGAGTTAAAACTATAAAACTCTTAGAAGAAACTTTAGGAGTAAATCTTTATAACCTTGGGTTAGATACCTTGGGTATCTTCAAAATGACACCCAAAGCACAAGTAACAAAAGATAAAATAGATTGCTGGACCTCATCAACATTAAAAAGCTCTGTGCTTGAAAAGACATGAATAAAAGATGAAAAGACAACCCCAGAATGAAAGAGTTTGCAAATCTTATATTTGATAAGGGACTAATACCCAGAATATAAAATGCGCTCTTGCAAATCAGTAATAGAAGATAAATAAACCAGTTAAAAATGGACAAAGGATCTGAATAGACACTTCTCTAGTGAGGATGTGCCAAAAAGCATATGAAAAGCTGCTCGACATAATTAATCACTAAAGAAATGCAAATCAAAATCATAATGTGATACCACTTTATACCACCACCACCTAGAATAGCTATAATCAAAGACACACAGTTACAAGTGTCGACTAGGAAGTAGACAAAAATGGAACTCTCTTATGTTAGTGGAAAAGTAAAATGATGCAGCTGGTTTTGAAAAATACTTTGGCAGTTCCTCAAACACTTAAACCTCTGGGATAAGGACAATTCTTCCAAATGGCTGTCTGATCCTTGAATATTGGGGTAAGGGACTTGCTGTTTTCCCACTTAGAGTTACCATATGATCCAGCAATACTCCTCCTAAGTACATACCCAAGAGCAATGAAAGCATACGTCCACACAAATACTTGCACATGAAAGTTAACAGCAGCAGTATTCATAATAGTCAAAATGTGGAAACAATTCCAGTGTCCATTAACTGCTAAATGAATAAATAAAATGTGATATGTATATATATAATGGAATATTATTTAGCTATAAACAGGAACGAAGTATTGATAGATGCTATACAGTAAACGAATCTTAAGTACATTATGCTAAGGGAAAGAAACCCATCACAAAAACCATACTATCTATGATTAATGTACATAAGTTGTCCAGAAAAGGCAGGTCAATGGACAGAAAGTAGTTTAGTGGCATACAGTACATGGTGGTTGGGAGGATTGGGAGCGAATGCTAATGAGTAGAACTGGCAGCAAAGGGTGGGAGAATGACAAAAATGTTCTAAAATTAAATTATGATGGTGGTTGCATAACTCAACGGACATACTAAATCATTAAACGTATATTTAATGGATGAACTGCATGGAATGTGGCTTTTATCTCAATAAAACTGTTAAAAAATAAAGATGTGGAGATGGGTATTAGCTTTTAAAGAGATTTGAACTGAAAGAATGAAGATGGATTAGTTCTCTAGCTTTTTAGGCAAGCTGGCTTTAGAAAATATAATTAATTCCCATGAGGCAGCACAGATACGGGGCTTGAGTAATGGGTTCAAATCTCACTTCCAGGGCTGGTAGCTATTTTCTCTAAAATAAGTGACTTAACTTCTGTGAGTCTTTCTTTAGAGAAATTAGGGTCCATTTCACTGAGTTGTTAGAAGTATTAAAGTAATTCCCATGTCTAAAGTGTTTAGCCTAATACCTGATAAATGGTAGTTTTTGACAGCCACTAACTATTTAATAGTATCATTGTTATTATTATTATTATCAAGAGTTACAGGAACCGAACTGGAACATAAAAATCTTTTAGGCACCCAATGGCTATGTATATGCTCCAATCATCCAGTTTTTATTTCATGCTGAGTAATTTCATCTTAGACTACGAAGCAGAGGTGGATGTCATTTATTAAATTTTCAATATTTACAGACTCCTGTTAAAAAGAACCTCTGACTCTAATCTCCAAAGTGTTATTAGGAAACTACAGGAAAACACATTGGGATTTGCTTCTAGTCTTGTCATCAGCAGAAGGTGTTGGCAGCCAAAGGCCAGCTGTGCATCCAGTTGAACTTTAGCAGTTGGATTCTGGTAGCTGATGGGGTAAGGACAACTCTTCCAAATGGCTGTCTGATCCTTGAATATTGGGGGAAGGGATTTCCTGTTTCCCAGTGAGAATATGGGAATGGAAAGCGGATCAGGGATCTGAACAAGAGTATCCAGTAGGAACCAGTGTCTTATCACGCACCTTGCCATACAGATTCCCTTGTTCCTATTCTTAACACTGTCAAGGAACAACTAGAAGTGACAAACAATGTAGTAATTCTGTTTATGTTTCCCCCAAGAGGAAGTATCTCAAGCAACAAACCCTTTCAGGATCAGCACCATATCTTAAGTAATTCTGCCATTACCTAGAGCCACCTGCCCATGGGTGGCACACTGGGCACATCTTCAAGGTGATACTGATGATGCTGTCATTGACCATAGGCAGTCATGCCTTCGCACTGCTTGTGTATTTGGTCATAACTTCTAATCCTGTCTGCTCATAATGGATGGGGTAGTGCGAGCCATCAGGAGCTGGGGGTGGGGAGGGGTGGTCAGACCAGTGCTGGACAGAGGGCTGAAAAGGCTTCTCTGGGTGGGCAGGGTTAGGTGAGCCAAAGTTGACTTCCTAGGGCTGGGATTCACCCAGAACCTCAATAAGGAGGAGGGCAGAAACTTTGGCTTTAGCTTTAGCTTCTAACAGCTAAAAAGTTTTTCAAGAAGGATGTGTCCTTTGCGACTGTGAGAATGATTTTTTCCCAACTGCATTTGTCTGGGGATTGGAGGCCTGGAGAGAGGGGGACCCCTGAGCAGGAAGACTGCTGTTAGTCTCCCCCATGTGGAAGCAAACACACTTAAGGGAGGTGATGACTGATGAGCCCTCTCTTGCTAACAGATGGCCTCCAGTCAGGTCACTTGGTGTGTTTTTACCTGATGGTGTTCTCGGTGTAGGTCAGGGACAGATTCTGGGAGTTCACATGCACATACACACACACACACACACACACACACACACACACACACTGGATATGATTCTTTGGGCTGTCTAATTTATTTTTACTTTAGGATTTGCCTGCTGGACTAGGTTAAACCATCTGTCACCTTAATGATGAGGACTGGGGGGCTGAAGTCTCAAGAGTGAGGGGCTAACCAGACTGTGATCTTTCACTCAGATCACATCCCCATAAAAACACATGGCTTCTCTTCCACCCTCAGATTCACAAATCACAGAGCATGAAGGTCATCCAATTCAATCCCTTCATCTTCCAGCTGACAAAACTTTAGCCCAGAGAAGGGAAGCATCTTGCCCACAGTTATAATGTGATTGGTGACAAGGCCATAAGAAGACCCTGGGTCTCCTGCCTTCAAACCCATGCCCTTACTGCTATGCCGCCACCGTCTCCCCACCCCATATGCATATATGCTCCCTGGCATCCTTAGAGCAAAAGGAGTGCTCGTGGCAGCTTAATTAGCCATAAATACTCTGTTAATAAACCCACTCTGTTATGGGTTGTTTCAGTTAGAAGGAATTATTATTGCCACAACATAAATTTTCTGAAAAAGATATGGTCAGGTCACACAATGCAGCCTATTATGAGAACCAGAGTAATAAAACAGCCAGATAATTTATGTGTCTCTCTGGGTTCCTTGTGCTTATCGCAAAGAAATGAGCCAAGATGTTGAGACAAATGGAGAAGTAAATATGTGTGGCTGGAAATAGTATGTGCAATTTTTTTCAGTACCATTTTTGCAAAGGCACTTTTAAGATGAAGGCCTGACACCGCTAATGATGAGCACCACTTTACTGAGAAGTGGCTGACCATTCTCTATCCTCACTGAGGACAAAGGAAATGGGATTAAACCACAACAGAAATCTTTTTTTTTTTTTTTTTTTGCGCCTCATAATGAGGCAGGGTCACAAGGGTTTAGGGTCCAAAGGCATTTTGGGTTCATGTGAGTTGTGTGGCCCTCCTTCTGTGCTTGGTTGACAAGTGCACTCCTCACTGTGGTACAGAGGGCTGGGGAAGGCTGTGTGATCCCTCCTCCCAAGGGCATTTACCCTGACCAACTAGGGGATCCAGGGAACAAAAAGGCAGTCATCAGCCCCAACTTGGCCACTGTCCTGAGCCCAACTTCTTACCCAGTTGCTGCTGTTCACAGACATCTTCCTAGACCATCAGTTATTTTCAGGTTCAGGATTCCCCACATGCCTTTGTGATAGAGCAGAGGGCAAATGAAAGCCAGTCTCCTGAGGTGGCCCAATGCCCCCTTGCCAGACAGGGATGGGGGAAAGAAGTGGGTCTCTCACCAGTTACCTCAGGACCCAAATCACTGTGACTTGTGAAAAAAAAAAGAAAAAAGATTCTCTTCCTAAACAGAATTCCTCCAAAGTGCTGTATTTACCACAATTCAACAAGAACCTTCTCAATAAACTGAGTCTTCTTGACAAATCGAACTTCTAATCATCCACAGAGTTGAGGGTAGGAGCACAGTTCCAGAGAAATCCCACCCACCTTCCCCCACCTGGTGACATTCCCCATTCCCCCCCCACACACACACACCTCCAGGGCACTGGGACTGGCTGGGCATGGATTGGTGAGACTGTGGCTGCTCCTGCTATGAGGTGACACTCATGTTTATCTTACTTTTAATGTACATCTTAGGTTTGTGATGGTATACAGCAGGAAAAATAGAAAGGTAATTTGCTTTCCCTAAGAATGGCTAAGTTTGTGTTCTCTCCCACTACAATGAGAGACAATTACTCACCCTCACTCCCCCTTAAATGGGACGTGGGAAGAGGTGTCAGTGTGACTTCACCCTCTGAACCCACACGTCTGTTGGATAGCACTTTGGTTGACCCATATTCTTGTTATCATATGATTGCAAGCCTAGACTTCTCACAAAATACTCATTTTCAAAGATGTAGAACAATCAACACAATGACCACTAACACACTAACACTATATTACACAGACTTAACCTTTCATACACTGTGGGATCCTCTGGTGCCCCAGGATCAGCTCGAGGCTTCCAGCTTTTATTAGTCCACGGTTTGCTTAGAAACTCCATGTACAGAAGAAAATAGGATGTTTCCCTCTGGTGGGATCCCAGGAAGAAACACTATTTAGCAGGAAAGGGTGAAGACCTTGCCTTAGGTTAAGCAAAATCCATGCAAACTCTGAGCCACTGAACCAAAGAGAATGTTTTACCAGTGCTGATTTAGGTTCGGTATCAGAGTTTGAAGAGAATAGTCCAAGAAAAGCTGATATAATCAGCTTGCGTCTTACAAGTGACAGCTTTATGTCTTTCCGTAAGATGGGAGATGCATCTTCTTAAACCACACATTCACCCTATGGTGCTAAGAACACATGGCTAGACAGACTCCCTGGTTCTTGGTGCCTCCCACCCCCACCCCTTGTGTAGGGTTCAAGATACTCCCTGCTGAGAGGTGCTAGTTCTCTGCAAACCACCTCCATGCCAAGAGGCACAGCACACCTGAATGGCAGGATCTCTGCAAAGCTGCTGAGGACACGAGGCTCTCCTGAGCACACTGAATTCCCCCAGACAGATCCAGAACAGAAGTCCTTTCAGAAGCCCCAGGCCTCACAGGATGTAGGGAGGCCTCCGCGATGGCAGGTGGGCCAGGAGCAGTCTGAGCCCTGCTCAGACTTCTATCATCATAGCCTCCCTCACTCACTCCCCAGTGAATCCTTTCATGGTCCCCACTGATAGGTTGGGCCCTCCAGAGTGGGCACCAGAAACTCTCTTTGGTGTTCATTTCCAGGAGTCCCCCTGGCTCTGTCCCTCCATCTGCCTGTCATGTGCGATACTGTTATACACTCAGTGCATATCCCTACTTCTGTATTTCTGCCCAGTTTTCCTTAGATAATAAACTCCTAATCATCCTTCTGGGCCTGGATGGCCTTCCCTCACCGCCCGTCATCCCCTGTCATTATTCTGCCTTGAACTGCTCTTTCGCTTATGTTCCTGTGGCGCTTTACACCACGCCTCCGGCACATTGCAGTTCCCTGGGAACGGTCTCTCCACTGAACTGTGGACATGGACTCCATCTCTGCTGCCCAGCCCCTAGGAAAGCCCCTGGCACATTCTAGGAGCTCAGTTAACGAAATGGAGTGTGTACTTCAATTAGCATTGCTAGATTCCCCTAAGCATTATCAGAGGAATACAAACATGCGAGGTTTGGCTAAATGTTCACATGGAGGAAGCTGGCCTTGCTGAATATTGTTGGAGCACATCAGAGAGCACATACAGTAAGGCACAGATCAATGGCCTGAGGGGCCAGCAGCAAGGTAGCGAGCCTCTAAGTGTCCATCCACTCTTGATGTCTTCTGGAAGCTTAACAGGAAGACAAGGAAGTGTCCTGCAATGATGGGGCAGGCTGATCCGTTGCAGGGCAATCCTACCCAGACACTTGGAAGCTGGACAGTGCAGTTCACCTCACAGGGATGCCCAGAGACATGGGTCCTCGGCAGCATGCCCCACTCAGGCCCACACACGTTTGCATAAAATAAAATACAATGGACAAGCCCCAAGTCTGCTCTGACAGCGATTTTTGTACACTACAATGCGAAATGCCAGCTGTAGTTTAAATGGTGTCCCCAAGTGCCTTGTTAATTCTGAGCTCTTAATGCTTCTACTTATGCAGCATCTTTAACTGAAGGTGTGCAGAGCCCTTTGTAAGCAGAATATTATCACACTTCTTTCCTGCCCTCCCATGCAAGATCCCTGAAGGAAGGAAAGCTGCTGTCCAGGTGCCCCACCCTGCAGGGGGGACGGGAGGCCCAGATGAAGAGAGGTACCACAACCTTCCAAATGTCCCTAGCTTGGTAGAAAACTAGGCGTGGTCACCTCGGAGAGCAGGTTAGAGGAAGGAACCATTAACAGAGAGAGAAAGTAGAAGAGACGTTCACCTCAAAATTGACAAAACTTCGAATGCAAAACAAACTCACTAGCCAAAGAGACCTGGGTGCAGGGGGAAGCTTCTTCCAGAAGTATAGCATTCTGGATATCTGAGAGTGAGGACTATGTATTTTATGTATGGATGTACTGGCAATGGGCACTAAAAGTCACTGTGGCCTGTTGAAAGCTGCTTTGGGATATCACCACAGATGGAAATAAAAAGAGAAAGTCAGACTGTGCTAATGATGCCTCCTTATTACTCACAGGCCAGAACTGCAGGTCGTGATAAATGTCTTGGATTCCCCCTACCCTCCCGCCCACCTTTACAAATGACTTCACTTTGAAACCTTAGCTCTGGCAACAATTACACACACACACACACACACACACACACAGAGTATGCACTTCCATGTGACCCTATTCAACAACAGAATTATCTTCTACCATCCTTACTAAATCCATCTGTGTTTCTCAACTCGTTTCTGGAAGACATCCGAACGACATTTACGGCCCTCCCGGCTGGTGAGAGAGCACGTTAAACCATCTCTTGACTGCCAGCTCTGGGACAAGTTCCATTGCTGTCTCTTTGTTCCTTCACTCACACACATACCAACATGTAGCTCCCATGCCCCCCCTCTCTGCAGCCTCAACATCCACATGAAAATACCAGGACAAATAAAAGCTTCTCTCAACCCCCCATCGCTCTAGTTACTGCCATCCTTTCCTCCTCTTGTTCAAAGGCAAATTCCTGCACTGCATCGTCAAATGGACTGGCCATTTCCTCACCTCCTGTTCCTCAACCCACATCACCTCTGCCCCTACCCCCACTGAAGCTTCTCTAATCACAAGCTATCAGGGACCTTTGGGTCCAAAGCCAATGGTCCCTTTCCAGTTTTTCTCTTATGTGACGTATAGGCCATTACATCCTTAATAGAACCTATGACACCACACTCACCTCTTTCACTGCCTCTGACCACCATGAGTGCCTCTATCTGCTCAGCCTCTTCAGGCAAACCTTTGGATATTACTTATGGTTTCCAAGAATCTAGTACATGGCTGCCATCACAGTGTATGCTGGTGACCTGCCCATCTGCCCTCCAATCCAGCTCCCTCCAGGCACCAGACCCATGAGAAACTAGCCGCCTACTTGTCATTTCACTGACCATTTCTCAAGTTTGTTAAACTCTGCATTTTCAAAATGTCATTTGTCTATACTTTGCTCCAAATTTCTTTTCCTCAAAGATTTCATCTCCGGAAATGCCACCAAGTGCCCTCTCAGTAACTCAAGCCAATTTCCTGAGAGTCATAGTTAATTCCTTAGCCCTGGATCCGATCTGTACCAGTTATCAATTCAATGCCTCTCAGCTCCAAATCCATCCTTTATTTCCTGCTCAGCAAAGACAGAGCCATAAGCATTTCTTGGTTGCAACTGCTACACACATGTTCAGCTTTGTCAGTAGAGAACACTGGAGGGACACTGCAGGGAAACAAGGCTTCTCTTTCTGGTGCCGGTATACTTCTGTTTGCTTATTCTTTCCTGCCAGGTAGGAGTAGGGGCATCTAGTGGTACTCTGCCCTCACCTAACCCTGCCCTAATGTCCAGAGTGCCACAGTCCTTTGGCATGCTCACAACCTTGGTCCAGCCCAGCAACACTTCACCTCCTTCCTGGCAGGGACATCTCACTCCTGGGCCTCACATGACCCTGGCTGGCAAGCAATTTCCTAACACTTTTTCCATACCCCTTACCACCTGCCTCAACCTACCTGGTCCCCAAAGAGGTGCTTCTCACCTCTTGGTTGTGACTATAAGCCTCTAGCCAACCTGCCAAAACCATAGGGGGCTGCTGCCTGCTTGCTTAGCAACTAAACAGCTATAACCCAGACAACCCCAAGCTTCTCTCCACACAGTGGGCTGTAAACACATCCTCTCCAATGAAGTCTGAACCCCAGTCTTGGGGAGGGTCCCCACTTCCAAGTTTCTACCTTCTTGGGTACTTTCTCTCATCCTCAGAGTATTTAGTTATATTTTAATCCTGTAGAGCTGCTCTCCTGTTATACTTAATAAATCCTTACATCAAACTTTCCTAGTCCAAATTATCATGTGACTTCTATCTCTTGATTAAACCCTAACTGATACATTATCAAACCAAATTGCATTTACTCTATCATTCAAATTTCTATTGAATCTGTATGCTCTTCAGTTTTTCTGCTTCTTCCCTTATTAAAACCACCATCATTTCCTGCTTGAATTCTGCAGTCATCTCTGTAATTGATTTCTCCTAACTAATCAAACTGACTCCTCCCCAATCCATTTTCATCCTCTTCAATTTATATATATTTACTATCTACCTATCTTCTAGAATTTCCCATTGCTCCAAAAGAGAGCCTCAAATCGTTCTGACAAAACTCTTCAGTTAAACAAAAATCTGAACTTCCCCTGGCCACATTCCAACCTCAACTCAATATCTGCCCACATCATGAAAATTGGTGATTTGTGCTTTCTTTCCTACTTAATCAATCTTATGGCTAGAATTGTACCATTCTAGAAAATGGTACATTTCTAGAAAGGAAAAAAAAAAGCTTTTGGGTTGTTTTGTTTTAATCCTGTATGATTTTTAAAAAATATATATCCCATTTCATTTACTTCCTCTTAATTATTTTTTATACCTTTTCAATTTCTTTTTAGGATTTTTATCCATATATTTGAGAGAGAGAGAAAGGAAGTGCCCCAGACTACTCAATTTCTATGTTGGCTTTAAATGACTATACAGTCCATTTAAAGTATCATTATCCCCCTAAATATTGCTTTAGCTATATTCCATGGCTTTTGATATGAAATACTTACATTGTTACAAAGTTCCAAATTTGGGGGAATATTCACAATAACATCTTTTGACCTATGAAATATTTAGAGGTGTGATTTTTAGTTTATCAGATTTTGCTGTTGTTCTTTGCTTAGACATTTTTGCCTTTTAACTACTGACATCTAATTTTAATCTATTGTGGTTAAAAAACATGGCCTATTTGATAATGATTCATTGATATATGCTGAGATTTCAATCTTTATACATTTCTGAAGTGGCTACAAATAATGACCTTTTCTCTTTGTGTTTCATGCAGTTATTTCTATATATCTGTTATATTAAGCTTATTCAATTAATTTAAATCATAAATTATGGCAGAGGTATATGAAAACCTCCCACAATTATTATGTTTATAAATATTTATGCAAAATTTTAATAAATCCTATTTTATCTCTTTGCTGCTGTTTTTCATATATACACATTTTTCATTGCTTTATCTTTCTGATTAATTTTTTTGTCATTGAATAATTATGCTTTTTATTCCTATTAGTGCTTTCTGGCTTACCAGTATTTTTAATTTAACATTAGTATTGCTTTAGTTTTCCATTTTTTACTTTTATTCTAGGTTTTAGATTTAACTGAACCTCTAGTAAATAGAAAAAAAAAGTGGGAAATATCAGAAAGGGAGACAGAACATGAGAGACTCCTAACTCTGGGAAACGAACTAGGGGTGCTGGAAGGGGAGGGGGGTGGGGGGTGGGGGTGACTGGGTGATGGGCACTGAGGTGGGCACTTGACAGGATGAGCACTGGGTGTTATTCTATATATTGGCAAACTGAACACCAATAAAAAATAAATTTATAAAAAAAAGAAAACAGCTGGATTTTTAAAATCTAACTTGAGAAAACTTACCTCTTAACTAAAAGATTAATTTTATTTATTATAAATATTGACTCATGTTTGCATTCTATTTTTTCAACTTTAAATACCATATATTTTCCTTCATTTTTCCTTTCCTACTTGCCATTATATTCATCCAGACATAGTTCACCCTCCTCCTTTCTTCTCTAATAACACAGAATTATATATTCTACTTCTATTATTTTTATCAGATACCATTGTGTTTTAGTGTGCATACTAGACTTTACAAAATATAAAGTTAAATTTTTTAACTTCCTCTGGGATGACACCAAGAACTTTAGAGTGTTCTTGTCCCAATACATCTCCTCCTCCCACCTGCCAACTTATTTTATGGTCTAGAGTTTGGTGCTACCTTTATTTTAATCCCCAATATTAGCCATTTAAAAAATGTCAGCAGTTGTACTGTTTTTTTCATGATAGTTTATTGAGGGACCTTCCTTCTGATTTTAAAACTTCCTTCTTGCTGAAGAATATTCTTCAGGTATTTCATTAGGTTTTGCAAAATCCATTGAATCTTCTGCATTGGCCATCATGTCCTCTGTGAATAAAGAGAGTTTTGGTATTAGAATAAAGTTGCCCTAATAGAATGGATTGAGAGGTATCTGTCCCACTTCAATTTTCTGGAATAATGTCTGCAGAATTGGTATTATTTCTTCCTTAAATGTTTGGAAGAATCACTAATGAAGAGGGGCTGGAGTTTTCTTTGTGGCAAGGTTTCAAAAACAGATTTTTTTTTAATGTACATTCAGGTTATTTCCACTTGAGTGAGCTTGGTAGTTTTTTATTTTTCAAGGAATTTCTTCATTTCATATACTCCTTGGTTTCTTGGTGTAAAGTTCACAATATTCCTGTTATATTTTCAATATCTGTGGAATCTGTACTGATGTCACCTCTCTCATTCCTAATATTGGTAATTTGTGTCTTTTTTCCTAAGTCTGAAATAAGGTTTATCAATTTTGTTAATCTTCTCAAAAAAATAGCTTTTCATTTCATTAATTTTCTCTATTTTACCTTTGTTTTATATTTTATTGATTTCTGCTTTGATCTGTATTGTTTTCTTTTGTTGACTTGATTTGGGTTTAATTTGTTTTTCTTTCTCTAATTTCTTAAAAGTGATGTCATTGATTTGAGACCTTTTCTATCATAGATTCACAACGCTATAAATTTCCTCCTAGGTACTGCACTTAGTGGAGTCCTACAAATTTTGATACATACTATTGTCTTTTTATTCAGTTAAAAGTACTTTATACCTTCACTGCAGATTTCTTTCTTTTTGACCATGGGTTATTTAGAAGTGTTTTTAGTCAGTTCCCAAATATTTGAGGACTTTCCAGAGATTTTTCAATTGATTTCTAATTTAATATATTGTGGTCAAGGAAAATACCTTGTATAACTTGAATGATCTTAAGTTTATGGACACTTAATTTATGTCCAAAATATGGTCTAACTTGGTATATATCCTGAGTGCTCTTGAAGAGAATATATATTCCACTGTTGTAGGAAGGAATGTTCATTACATGTTGACAGTGTTGTTCAAATCTTCTATATCTTTATGGATTTTCTATCTACATAGTCTATCAGTTAACTAAAAAAGAGGCATTGAAATTTCTGACTATAACTGTTGCTTTGTCTGTTTCTCTTTGAAGTTCTCCCAGCTTTTGCTTCATGTGTACTGAAGCTCTCATATTATATAGATTTAAACTTAAGATTATTATGTCCTGGGCAGCTGGGGTGGCTCAGCAGTTTAATGCCACCTTCAGCCCAGGATGTGATCCTGGAGACCTGGGATCAAATCCCACGTCAGGCTCCCTGCATGGGGCCTGCTCCCCTGCCTGTGTCTGTGTCCCTCTCTCTGTGTGTCTCTCATGAATAAATAAATAAAATCTTTTTTAAAAAGAAAGATATTATGTCCTCTTGATAAGTTGATCCCTTTTTTATTTTGGAATGACTTTCTTATCTCTGGCAATATTTGTTGCTCTGAAATCTATTTTGTCTTATGTTAAAATAGTCACTCCAACTTTATTAAATTAGTGTTAGGATAGTATTTTTTACACTTTTACAATTTTCATTTATTTATATTTTTATATTTAAAGTTGGTTTCATTTAAGCAGCATACAGTCTTTTTTTTTATAGCCCAAAGTCTTCTTTTTAGATATTAACCCATTAATATTTAATGTGGTCATTGATTTGGTTAGTTTAAAACTATCATGTTGCCATTTTGTTCTATTTTTCCCTTATGATCTTTGTTACACTTTTTTTCTGCCTTTGGATTAATTGAACATTTTTATGATTTCATTTTATCTTCCTTATTAGCCTACCACCACTCTTTTTCTTTTGCTACTTTGTTTCTTTATGGTTTTTAACATATATCCACAAGGGTCTTATAAATTTATAAGAATATTAACAGTGCACTTCCATTCTTGCCATTCCATTTTTTGTATATTCCACTATCATTCAGTTTACTTTTTTAAATGTCTGCATTGAAATGTAATTCATATACCATATAATTCAATCATTTAAACTGCACAATTATGGGTTTTTGTATATTCACAGATAAGTGCAACCACAACAATGAATTTTAGAATGTTTTCATCACCCCAAAAGAAAAAGAAACCCCTACACCCTTTAGCAATCACCTAGTTACTCCCTTCCCTCCCTCCAACCGTAAGTAACCAACCTAAAGTAACCCTAAACTACCTCTTGTATCTGTAGATTTTCCTGTACTAGACATCTCATATGATCAGAACCATATAATTTATGGTCTTTTGTGACTATCTTCCTTCATTTGGCATAATGTTTTCAAGGCTCATTCATGTTGTGGTATGCAACAGTACTTCATTTTATAGTCAAACAATATTCTACTGCATAAACATACTTCATTTTGTTCATCAGTTAAGAAGTTGATAGATATTTGAGTTGTTTTCACTTTTGGGTTATTATGATTGTGCTGCTATGAATATTTGTGTGCAAGTTTTTGTGTGGAAATGTTTTTTTTTTTTTTTGTCTTGACTTTATACCAAGGAGTGGAATTGGTGGGTCATTTGATAATTCTATTTTAATTATTTGAGAACTACCTGTTTTCCAAAGTTGCCATATCACTTTAGATTCCTGCTACCCTATGTCTTATTTCCAAAGTAAAGAATTGTCAGTAAAGGATCATCAGTCTTCCCCATTGATATGTTCTCCCTGATATGGCATTTTCTGTCTAACCAAGGCAAGGATCCCAGATAATATCTTATTCAGATGCAGTTTCTGTCGGCCAACATAGTTGTCATAATTTGTACTTCAACTTAAACAAGTGTTTGTTTTTCTTTTTCTGTTTTTCCCCCTGATGAGTAGGTATAGTAGAGGGAGAGTGGGAGGAATCTGTAAGTACTTGATGCCTTATAGAAGCTTAATGTATAAAAACATAAGTGTAAAAGTAAAGACACAGCCAGAGCGATTAGGCAAGAAAATAAATAAAAGACATCCAAATTGGAAAGGAAGAAGTAAAATTATCTCGGTTCACAGATGATATGATCTCATATGTAGAAAAACCACAAAGACTTCATGAAAAGACAGAACTAATAAATGAATTAAGCAATGTAACATAATACAAATTCAACAGACAAAAATCAGCTACGATTCCATACACTAACAACGAACAATCTGAAACGGAAATTAAGAAAACAATTTTGTTTAAAGAATACCAAAAAAAAAAAAAAAAACAACCCTTGGGAATTAACTTGACCAAGGATATAAAAAACTTGTACAACGAAAGCTATAAAGCATTTCTGAGAGAAATTAAAGAAGACAAATAAGTGCAGACATCTCATGCTCACGTTTTGGAAGACCTAATCTTGCTAAGATGTCAATATCAAAAGCAACCTCCAGATTAAACACAATCCCTGTCAAAATTTCATTGATATTTTTTGGGGAAATAGAAAAATTCATCCTAAAATTCATATGGAATCTCCAGGGATCCTGAATAGCCAAAATAATCCTGAAAAAAGAGGAAAAACCTGGAAGACTCATACTTCCTGATGAAAACTTACTACAAACCTAATCAAAAGTAATCAAGGCAATGTGGTAAAGACAAAAATATGTACCAGTAGAATAGACAAGAAAGTCTAGAAATAAACCCTCACATTACAGTCCAATTATTTTTAACAAGAGTGCCAAGATGGAGTGGAGAAAGAGTCTTTTCTACAAACAGCAGTGGGAAAACTGGATATCCACCTGCAAAATTTTAAAAAATGAAGGTGGACATTACATAATATTATATACAAAAATTGACTCAAAATGATCTATAGTCTACATGTAAGACTTAAAAGTTAGCTATACAACTCTTAGAAGAAAATATAGCACAAAGCTTGATAACCATTGTCTTTGGCAATGAGTTCTTGAATATGACACTAAAGGCACTAGCAACAACAACAACAAAAAAGATAGAAAAATTGGGCTTTATAAAAAAATTTAAATTTTTTATGCATCAAAAAAATACTATCACAAATGAGTAAAAAAATCATCTCACTGAATGGGAGGAAATATTCACAAATCATATATCTAATAAAGGGTTAATATCCAGAATAGATGACTCTTACAACTCAGCAATAATAAAACAACCTGATTGAAAAAATGAAGAAAGGACTTGAATAGATATTTCCCCCCCAAAAAAGATATGCAACAGATGGCCAGAAAGAACATGAAAAGATGCTCAACATCACCAATCATCAGGGAAATGCAAATCAAAACCATATTAAGAAAAAAAAAAACATATTAAGATACCATTTCGGGCAGCTCCAGTGGCCAAGCAGTTTAGTGCCGCCTTCGGCCTGGGGGGCGTGATCCTGGAGACCGGATCAAGTCCTGTGTCGGGCTCCTTGCATGGAGTCTGCTTCTCCATCTCCTTGTCTCTGCCTCTCTCTCTCTCTCTCTCTCTCTCTCTCTCTATGCCTCTCATGAATAAAGAAATAAAATCTTAAAAAAAAAGATACCATTTCACACCATTAGGCTGACAGCTATCAAAAAAAAAAAAGGAGAGAGAGAGAGAAAAGTGTTGATAAGGAGATAAGGATATACAGAAATTGAAACACTTGTGTGCTATTACTGGGAATATAAAAGTGTATAGCCCCTAATGAAAATAGTATGATGGCTCCTCAAAAAATTAAAAATACAATTACTAAATGATCCAGCAATTCTACTTCTCAGTGTATACCCAAAAGAACTGAAAGCAAGATCTTCAAGAAATCTTTATACACCCATGTTCATAGGGCTATTGTTTTCAACAGCTAAAATGTGGAAGCAAACCAAATGTCCATTGATGGGTAAATGGACAAACAAAATGTGGGATATGGAATATTATTCAGCCCTAAAAAGGAAGGAAATTCTGACAACAGCTACAACATGGATGATCCTTGAAAACATTATGCCAAGTGAAATAAGCCAATTACAAGAAGACAAATACTGTATGATTCCACTTACATGAGTACAGTGTAAGCCTTGACAGTTGGCTTTTCTCTTTTGTAATAAAAGTATCTGACTTAAGTTTTGCATGCCTAAGCATCTACTCCAAAAATGGCTATCTCAAATAAATACACTGCCAGCCACATGACCAGATAAAGAGCCAGCCTCCACCCTAGACTCCTTCGTTTTAGAGAACTGGTTGCTTCTGAGATAACTGACCATTTGGGCCACTGTTTTTTCTCTACCCACACTTTAAATTCCCACTCTTATTTCTTAAGTTCATCAATAAAGAATGAGTCTGCAAAACCCTAGGCCCTCAATATCAACCCCAATAAAAGCAGAACCCCTGTCACACACTGGCATGCTCTCTCTCTCTCTCTCTCTCTCTGTACCTGGAACCTCACTGTGGACCAGCTGTGCTGTATGCTTTCCAGGACTTGTGAGTAATAAACATTTTTCCTTCAGAGTTTTCTGACCGTTATTGCTGAAGGACATCTTGCAATTATAATAAGAACTACAAGGGCTGGTCCAGCCACAACATTGGTTCTTGATAAGCTGAGGCCAACACAAAACCATGAGGAAGATAGAGTAGTCACGTTCATAGGAAGAAAATAGAAGAATGGTTGCTAGGCCCAGCAGGAGGGAGAAATGGGAAATTATTACTTAAAATGTTCAGAGTTTTAGTTATGAAAGATGAAAAAATTCTAGAGATGGATAGTGCTGATGGTTGTACAATAGTGTGAATGTGCTTAATGTCATGAACTGTGCACTTAAAAATAGTTAAGATAGTAAATTTTATGTTATGTATATTTTACCACAATTAAACTGAGAAAAAATTGAAAACATTCTTTAATCAGATATGTTTGTCTGGGTCAGTTAGGTCTCTTGGCTTCACTCTACATACTAGATACTAGAACTCAGGTCATGGGCCCAGGCTCCCTACTGGTCATTCGTGAGTATAAGTAGGGTTTGTTCTCCTTTCTTTTGTACACTGGAAATTTGCTAAGAAAGTAGATCTTAAGTGTTCTCACCACACACACACACACACACACACACACAAATGGTAACTGTGAGGTTATATATGTGGTAAATTAACTTGCTTGTGGTAATCATTTTGAGATGATAGATAGATAGATAGATAGATAGATAGATAGATAGATAGATGATAGATAGATATAGATAGATATAGATAGATAGATGATAGATAGATAGATAGATAGATAGATAGATAGATAGATGATAGATATAGATAGATAGATAGATAGATAGATAGATAGATACATAGATACATAGATACATAGATACATAGATACATAGAGATATGTAATAAATATACATATAAAATCATCACATCGAGGGGCTCCTGGATGGCTCAGTCAGTTAAGCATCTGACTCTTGGTTTTGGCTCAGGTCATGACCTCAGAGCCCTGAGATCAAGCCCCACGTGGGGCTCCATGCTCACTGCAGAGTCTACTTGTCCTTCTCCCTCTGCTCCCCTCCCTGCACTCTCTCTCATTCTCTCAAATAAATAAATCTCTTTTAAAAAATCATCAAATTGTCCACCTTTAAATAAAATCATCTTGTATAAACTAAATATATATAATTTTTGCCAATCATACTTCAATAAAACTGGAAAATTTTTAATAAGTTTTATTAAATTGAATATTCTTTTTAAAAAAGCAACCCTGTCTGTCCCTCAGTGCTCTAGTGAGCACCTAGAGGGAAATGGCAACCATGCTGAGCAACTCTGAAGAACTGGAGGCCTAAACAGGCAGAATGAATGACTGAGCCACGTTAGCTCTTCTCAGTTCCAGAGGAAGGAACTTATCACCCACATCATCATGGAGCATGAGTCGGTTTGGCCCAGGAAATACCTAAAATTTCTAAGCATGTATTCATGTATTCAACAAATATTTATTGAGTGACTACTCTGTTAGGCATTCTCCCAATCACTAAGTGCAGCAATCTTGCCTATTAATCTTTGCTTGTGATAGGTGTCACATCCTATGACATTCTGAGGAAAATAATGTATTAAGGGGACTTCTCCTTGTCCAGGACCACTGAATTGGGTTGGCCCTGTCTCTGGGGCATTAGACATTTGAGACAAGTATGTCCAGGCAGGAGGAGGCAAGGGTCCAAAGGGGGGCCTCTCGTATTTCAGAAGGGAGTGAAATAGAAGCTTGTATAAAGGATTGTATGGTATCCAGAAACTTCCTGGCTCTCCTTTGTCACCCACCCACAAGGCCAGTGCTCCTTTGGACTCTGACCTGGTCTTCTCCTTCTCACCCCCAAACTCTCTCTAGACAGACTCTTCAGCATCCCTAGCGTTGTATACACCTGTCTGTCTGCTGATTGCTCCCACCCTCAGGCCCAGTCTCTAAGCCGGAAGCTACCTGCAGGACACTTGGTCAATGTCTCACAAAGATACAGACTCAGCCTTTGCAGGTGGGACTCATTCACCTTGCTCTCCCTGTAAACCTGCTCCTCCTAGAGGATGTTATCTCAGGGATAAGGCCCTCCACACAGGCCCCCAAGCAGGCACCAGGTCACCATTCCCCACACCCCTTACCTAGTCTCAATTTCCAGGTCCTAGACCTAAAAATGTGGAATCTGTCTATCACCCATCACTCCCCTGGATTCAGGCCACCTTATTCGGTAAATTGCAAATGCTAATTTTCAGAAACCCAGGGATCCACTTTTCTTGACTCCCTTCATTCCCCACCCCCCTCCCAATGTGGGATCTGCCCTTTACTCTGCAGTTAGAGCGGGGACAGGATTGAGTCACTTTAGCCCTTTGGGTAGCTTCTATCTCCAGATTTGGCCCCAAGGATGGAACGCGGCTTCAGCTACTCTCCCCAGGATTCAGACTCTGTCTTGTCTCCTCATATTCCCCAAGCAATCCCCATTCTCCAGGCTGGTAGGACCCCCTCAGAAGCACCTCGTCCAGCCTTCAATCAGCTGTGCTTCCTCTGCCAGGAGTGCTCAGTGGTGGCCATGCTCACATGTCTATTTCCACTCATCCTTGAGACACACTTCAACCCTCACCCCTGAGCACCCACATGGCCTAGGTACCACTTCTGTCCCCATGTGTAACCTGTACTCTCTCCTCCAAAACTCATAGCCTACATTGGCTCTATCTGGATCACAGTCATCTTCCCAGTGGGCTCCACAAACCTCTGATAACCATAACCTCCAGCAAAGTCACACAGTTTAAAACCATCAGCATCACATAGAAGACTGTTATTACTAAAAATAATCAAGAGATTATAAAAGCTACAGAATGTTTGGAAATGAAGACGAACGAAGGCCCAGGCCATGCCACACTCTGGCATAAACATATGGAAGCTAAATGAAAACTCGGGCCTGATGACTCGAGGCGAGACTGTGAACTCTCAGAAGAAACAGGTGGGTTCTTAGCATCCTGCTTATTAATTCAATGGGAATCAACTGGCAAGACATAATTCCAAGTTGATCTGTTCTTGCTTACCCCCAATACTCACAGAAGAGCAAATGACCATGGGAAGTCAGCAGACAGGGGTCTCTCAGGAAGCTGTGACTGCACATCAGTTGTCACCTGCCCAGCTCTTTTCAAAGATCACACAAGAGGCACCCACCATCAGAGATTCTGATAGGTCTAGGGTGAGGATGGTGTAAGATAAGCTACATAATTTGCAGGTCCAGTGCAAAATTCAAATCCTAGCCTCCTTGTTCAAAAATTATTAAGAATCTCAAGATGATGACAGCAGAACATTAAGCCAAGTGTGGGGCCCTTTTGAGTACAGGCCCACAACATGCATTCTAGAGATGATGGGCCACAGTGACACAGCTGATCTCCCCTGATACCCACAAACCTTAGCTCTGTGTCATGAAACACCTCCCTGTGCAGGGCCTGGAGCTGAGCAGCTGAGACTTCATGGCACCGCAGGGCATTCAGAAAGAAGGTCCCCTTCCTCTTTCTGCTACATACACTGCCGTCTTATTTTATTCTTTTTTGTTTTTAAGCTATTTGTTTAGGGAGCTCTAGAGATTTCTGACACGGTCTTTTAGAATTACTTTTCTCATTACATGCTTTCTGCAAATAAATAAATAGAGTCCTGACCAGTCAAAACCTATTGTGTATTACAGTGATTTTATTAACTCAAGTGCTATTTTATAATTAGTTGATACTCCATTTTCTGAGTATTACTATTAGAGTATTAATAATAAAAGGAAGGAAAGTCTTGTTTTATAAATTAGAAAAAAAAAAAAGAATTACCACTCCCTCTAAAAAGACCAAGTCCACCAGTTGTCCATGGGATTCAAAGGCCAGAAAAAGTATGCTAACTCATCTCATCCTTAGAGCCCAAAATGGACACATGAGGGGAAATTGTACATTTTTATAGTGATCTAGTCTCTGAGGAAAGATGAGAGAGAAATGTAGACCTAATGTTAATTCCTCTGGTCAAAAAGCTGATAGTCTAATAAGCGCAGTGCTATAAGCACACAAAGAGATATGAAGTAAATTGGTCACAACTCCACCAACAGACTGAGAGGATGACACCAGCCTGAATGAGTCACATGCACCGCTCAACTTCAGAATCCAGCCATCCTCAAGTTCAAGGAAACATTTTGGTCAGGGAAAGTGAGGTTGACATGATGACAAGTCTTATCCAAAGCCCATTTGTGGGGATAGAGTCTGGAACATGGGCTCAAGCCCAGCATTGGCCTGCACAGCTTCCGTTCAATCTGCTTCCTGTCCAGATGTCTCCTAGGCTGAGACTCTGAAACAGGCCTGCTTCACATTCACTCATGACCCCACCCCCAAAACATTTATGGAACTGTAATCTGTGCCAGACACTCTTGAAGCACTTGGTTGTTTTATTCAAATGGTGCAGTAACCTTGTGAGCTAGATAAAATCATTACTCCCACCCCCCCAGACGAAGATGTGGGATTTGGAGCAGTAAAGGGACTTTTCAAGGGTGTTATAGCCACAGGACTGAGCTGGAATATAAGAATGGATGGCACCAGATTCAGGAAGAAGACAGATTGCAAAGTGGGGTTCCAATAGAGTTCCTAGAACAGGAGAAAAAGAACATAGGGATGCAATGATATGAAGCAGGTGGGCTCACTAGAGCCAGGCTCAGGACTGATGCTGTACTGTGCTACCTCACTTAATCCTCACAATGGCTCTGTTGGTAAGTACCAGTTTCCCCATTGGAAACTGAGGTGTAAGCACTTTAAATAAGAAAGGTTAAGTAACATTCTGGCATAGCCACACCCTTGAGCCAAGGTCTGGTTGTGAGACTCAACTGGTTGACCAGATGGAGATAAAGGAAGACAAATGGTAAAAGGTGGAAGGATTCAGCTGCTCACCTGAGCTGCTCCCAGTCCAGCAGAAGGGTGGTCTCAGGGAGGAATGCAAGCCCTGCCAGGGAAGCCCTGAGGCCAGGGCCTGAACATGTCAAAGGTCAAGAAAGCTCACCTAGAAAGACCGAACCCTAGCCCAGGACAGGATGGCAACGGGCAGGGGGAGATACAGAGAGTCACCCAGTAGAATAGTGTCAGGGGACTGGGCACACGCCAGCTTTGGTGGAAGGATCTAGAGGGAGGCAGAACTCAGACTGGAAACACTGAAGACAGATCCAGACCTGTCTTCAATGGGTGGAGAATTTTCATCTGGGGGCACCACCCCACATCTCCTCTTGGCCAGGCAGGAAAGGGAAGGTGTCAGTAAAGGCACTCTGATACCTGCCTTTCTTCTCTAAATCTGGCACATGATCCCCTCCAGCTTTGGTGGTTTTAGTGACTTGGTTGTGGGCAGTCTTCCTCCTCGGAGTGCCCAGTGCTTTTACAATGGGCATGTTGACCTCTTTCCATTTAAGACTTTTGGAAATTATACTCAAAAACTACATGCAAGCAGCACATTTTATCCCTCGTCTCTTAAAAATCAGATTATTTTCAGGCTTCCTCTGTTCCAAAATCTTTCTGTGGTCTCCAGGGGTCTCTAGGTGAGGGGAACTGAACACACCTCCGGGTGAGTTCTGTGCCAGTGTGTGGCAGCTGAGCCCCCACTCCTCCACTCTAGAGGGGTAGGAAGAGGAGAGAGTGCTGATGCCACACACAGCATCTGCTCAGGGTTACCCTCAGGTTAGTTCTCTGGGTCAGAGTTCAAGTACACAACCTTTATTTTCCGGAAGGTTTTGGCTGCCCTGAAAATGACATGCCCTCCTCAAAAAATTTGTTACTTATGGAATCCACACCAAACTTTGTGCTGGTCACTAATGTCCATCAACATCTATTTGAGAAGGCCAGCTTTTTGCTCCCTTTGGAGAAGCAGCAAAGCAAGATGATGCCAGGAGTTTGGTTTGGAATGGGAAGTACTCATGGCAGCTTCACTTGGAGAACAGATCAGTGATGTGTGTTCCATAGGTCCTGAGGTTGGTTTAGTTTAGCCAGAGCCCAATAATGTGCCCTGAATCTTCTTTTAATTGATAGAAAAGACTAAGAAAACTCTTCAGAACGGCTGAGATCAGTATCCATTACCCATGCTCCCTCCCAGGTCTGGCTTAGGTGGGCCTGGAGCCTGGCATGGAGTAATGAATATTTCCTGAGACAAGGGGCTGCCCGGGACCACAGAGAACACAGGTCTATATTCTCTTTTCTCTTTCTAAAAATTGTGCTTCCAGTATAATAAACCCTGTGAGACTATGAGGCCAAAACATTCCTTGTCTTCCTGATAGTCTTCCTGAGTGCCTGTAGAGACTGCCATCTCAGTGACCCAAAACAATGCATTTCCAAAAGCTGGTGATCAGCAGACCAGGCTGAGGGATGGTCACCAAACAAGTTAAAGCATGACTTCCCTACACCCTTAATCCAGAGCCCACATCCCTGGGGCTAGCAGCCTCTCCTGCCCAGTGCCTGTATTCCATCCTCTGTGCTGGACCCGTCTCATCCTCAGTCTTCTCCTCATGAAAACATTTTGTTCAAGGATTCACAGAGGGCCAAATGTAGACAAAACCCCATGGAAAGGAGGTGAGCTGAGATTCACATTGTGAAATAAAGAATCTTACATTTTCCTTTATAGAAATTTGGTATCTTTTTTAAATAACAAAACTAAATATACAAGAATAACCAAGAGAAATCAGGAAAATAAATAGTTAGGAGGAGTATTAGTTTGCCACAGCTGCCATAACAAAATATCACAGACTGGGTGGCTTAAACAACAGAAATTTATTTTCTCACAGTATTGGAGGGCAAAAGTCCAAGATCAAGGTGTCAGTAGTTTGATTTCTTATGAGGCCTCTCTACTTGGTTTGCAGATGGCTGTCTTCTCCCCATGTCTTCACATGGTCTTCCTATTGTGTGTGTCTGTGTCCTAATATCCTCTTTTTATGAGAACACCAACCATATTGGATTTGGGCCCACTCTAATAGCCCCATTTTAATTTAATTACCTCTTAAAATGCCCTATCTCCATACATTCTGAGGTACTAGGGATTAGGACCTGAGCATATGAAATTGGTGGTGGCAGGGGACACAGTTCAATCCATAGCAGCATACCCTTGTATGCTATTGTGACCCCATAGCCCCTCTCCCCCTCCTGCTCTCTCCAGGCCTCTGTCCCACCCCTGAGTACCTCTGCCTGGGGTCTCAGAAGCTGTCAGCAGGAAGAAAGGATCCTACTCATCCATCCATGCAATCACACAGCACCCGTGTTCACTGCCTAATCCACCATGTTTGTTCCTTTCTTGTTGTCCATGGAGTAAGTCGTGGTGTGTGTTGGGGTATCTCAGACAATAAAGAATTTCTATGATCACTTCTCCCAAGTATAGTCCCATTTCAGTCACTAAGCATCCAGTCACCAGGAATAGTCAGAACTAGGAACTTGTTAAAGTTGAAACTCGTCCTCAGCATGGCTCCATCCCAAGCCAAAGCCCCATGTGAGCACCTGCTCTATTACCCCACCTTGCCTGGTTTTTCCACCCCATCCCTCTCCCCACTTTGCTAGACAAGACTTTCACTCCTCTGGCTTTAAGCAGAAAAGGAAGGAAAGGTGAGGTATCTTAAAGGTAAGGTATCTGAAAGGTGAGGTACAACTGTTTTACTTGGTAGGCCCTGCCATCATCCAATGGTGTTTGTCCCTAGGGTCCCTCGGGGTGATTTGTGTACTCTCCAGAGAACCTTGACTCTAAAATTCTCTCCTCTTCAGCCCCCTTGACTGGGCCTCAGTAACCCACCATACAAAGATCCTCTGTTGGAGAATCACTGCCCTGGGAGATGACCCACCCAGGGAAGTCTGGAAGGTGTCTCCAGGCTGAGTCTCCTCTGGTAGAGGGGAGCACTCATGCGTCCTTTATTTTGACAAAACCCAGAACATGAAGCCATCCCTGAGACAGACAGGCCTGGATACGGCCATAGCCCCACATGCCCTGCAAGACTCAGATTGAAGACCTCTGATTAATCTCCTCAGGCTCCCCGCTTGGCCTGAGGAAAGGAGGAGCACAACAAGGAAGGAAAATACAACAGCTCACCAATGTGCTTCCCAAAACTAAATGGTCTCTTTTGGGCTCTTTAACTCCCTACTCCTGCCAGAATGAGCTGGCATCTCATTTGCCACAAGAAGCAAACAAATCCCGGTGTAACATCCTGTTCCATGTTTCAGGCCCTCCCCTTGCAGACACCACCCTTCCCGTCTTGAGGCACATCCCTCAGCCTCAGGCCTCAGAACCTCCTTGTGCACACACACACTGAACACTCAGGCTCCACTGCCCGTCCAGCTCTCCCCAGAGCAGCTCCAGCTTTGGGTCCCCTAATCCAGACGAAGGAATTGGCTCCTTCTTACCTGCAGAGAAAACTGATGCTTGAGAACAGTGCTGAGTGGGGTGCCTTTGAGGAACCAGGAGCCTCCAAAGAAGATGTCCAAAGAAGCACCAGGTCCTCAATGACAAATCTATAATTCTATCATCCAACCAATAGTTTATGAAACCCTACTGTGTACCAAGCTTGGTTCTAGATGCTGTATGTGTGATAAAACATATAAAATCCCTTCCCTCCTAGAGCTTATCTTCAGTGGGGGACACAGACAAGAAGCACCATCTGAGATAAATCCAAGAATTACACAATTGGGCCTGAGGAGGGCTATGAAAGATGAACATGAAATGCTGGGAAGCTTTAAACAGGGAAGCAGGCAAAGTCACCAATCAGAACTGCCCTTTGCACAGATCAGAGGGAGGTGGGGACTCACATGGTCCCTGAGGGCATCTGGAAGGTAGGCTGTTGGCAGGCTAGCAACTGGAGCCAGGGGTGGGTGGGTGTCCTCAAGAGAAAACATACAGAATGAAAGGAGAAAAGGAAAGGATGGAGGATGAAACTCGGAGAAATCCTGTGTTTAAGAAAAAGATTACAGGGATCCCTGGGTGGCTCAGCGGTTTGGGGCCTGCCTTTGGCCCAGGGTGCGATTCTGGAGCCCCGGGATCGAGTCCAGCATCGGGATCCCGGCATGGAGCCTGCTTCTCCCTCTTCCTGTGTCTCTGCCTCTCTCTATATATATATATCTATCATAAATAAATAAATAAATAAATAAATAAATAAATAAATCTGAAAAAAGACATTTATTTAAAAAGAAAAAGTTACAGGATGCCAGGAGCTCGTGGCCAGGAAGGCCAGCTAAGGTCAGGAGGGAAAATGGGCAATCGTGCAGACGGGCGCTCTGAGGATAATAAGATGGGAGATGAAAATGAACTGTGCTTGGTTGTGAGGGTGGTCACACAACTCTTATCACTCATTAATATTCACTGGACTCCAAAAAGAGTGGATTTTATCATATTTAAATTTTTTAAACTAAATTGAACCCAAAAAGTGCACTAGATTTGCCACTGGGAGAGCACTGGAGAATCCCGAGACTTCAGAGAAGTGGCAGGTAAGGGGGAGATGTCATTTTGGTGATGAGGCAAGTTTAGGATGTGGTGGAAATCCAGGCTTCCAGACTCCCCAGCTAGGAGGCCCCCAGAGGCTTCTCATTACACTGAAATGCCCAGCAAGGCATCAGCATGCTCTCTCGCACCTTCATCTCTGTGACCACCCTCGACGATGCTCCTCTTGCATCATCCTTCTTGAAGGGGCCCAACACACTACACATGTTCTACATGGCTCCTCAGAGGTCTTCCCTGATCACTCCTAAGAAGCACCCTCCATCCTACTATCACATCCTGGTGCTTTATCTTCATCAGATGCTCTGTCAGTTTCTAAAATGATTTAATATTTCTGCTACCATGTTTATTATCTAGCTCCTTCACTAAAAGCTATGCTCTAAGAAACCAGGAACATGTGAGTCATGTGGCTCACCATATCCCAGGTGCCTAGAACACTGCCAGAAACCTAGTAGGTGCCCAATAAAAAGTACCTGCCGCTATTTGGATTAATATAAAGTTGTAACTTCTGTTGAAAGTTGTGAAAGTTGAGCCACAAATTTCATTTGGCACTTCCCCATGGCCATGTTAAAACCGGAAAGTGATGTGATTGATACTATCCTTGAAGTAAAAACAACATAGAAACCTTTCAGGGCAAGGCAAGACTGTCTGAGAACTTGTTTGGCCCAGATCATCATCGATGAGAAATACATCGATGTATAGATATATAGAATATATCTACAACTTTATCTTTTCAGTAAATAAACAAGTCCCATCCAAGTATTTCTTCCTTAATCCTTTCAAGTAAGACAAAGTCCAAAGACCAAAGAATAGCTGTGAGGTTGGAATTATTTCTTTTTTTTTTAATTTTTTAAATATTTTATTTATTTATTCATGAGAGATACAGAGAGAGGTAGAGACACAGGCAGAGGGAGAAGCAGGCTTCCCTGTGGAGAAGCATCCACAGGGATGTGGGGAGCTTGATGCAGGACTCGATCCCAGGGCCCCAGGATCATGACCTGAGCCAAAGGCAGATGCTCAACCACTGAGCCACCCAGGTGCCCCTGGAATTATTTCTAATTCAGCCTCACACACACCAAGAAATTCTTGCATTGACTTCATTTATGGTGTGGATCTTCCTCTCTGTTTCATTTTAGGGGCAGACATTTAATTAGTGCTTCAGAAGCACTACACTTCATCTAACCCTCAATACCTCTTTAAAATATGTGCTATAATGACCATTTTACAGATAAGGAAAGTAAGGCTCACTGCCTGCAGTCCCTCAGAGTTGATAGGTGGTTTAAACAAGGCTTAAATTGAAGTCCATTTGACTCTCCAGAACAGGGATTGGTAAACTAGAGATCCCAATCTGCCTGGTTTGGTAAATAAAATTGAGGGAAGGGGGACAAAAGCTAAAAATGCTATGGTCCTTTACAAATAAATTTTCCAACCTCTCCTCTGGCCTCTGTGCTTTACCCCCACCCAGCAGTCTGCCACTTTCACGAATATGTCTGGGTATATCCATTCCTCTGAAGGAGGAAAAAAAAGCGTTTTATAAAAATGTAAGAGAATGTAAATTAGGAGCTCTCCATGCAAGATTGTTTTGCTCCTAAAATATCAAAGGAAATAGTTTTGTAGGTAAATTTTCTGGAGAGAAGTTTTTATCTGTTTTTTTTTTAATTTTGGGGTTTTTTTCCTGTTTTGTTTTTAAAGATTTTATTTATTTATTCATGAGAGACACAAAAAGAGACAGAGATATAGGCAGAGGGAGAAGCAGGCTCCCTGTGGGGACCCCAATGCCGGACTCCGTCCCAGGACCCCGGGATCATGACCAGAGCTGAAGGCAGATGCTCAACCACTGAGCAACCCACGCATCCCTGTTTTTTCTTTGTTGGATTCCAGTTGCTTCCAGCCCACTGAGGTGAACAGCACACATAAGAAGGATACTAGCAAATACATCAGTAAGATCATGGCAGTGCAGTATATGCAACAAATCTCACAGGCAGCTCCAGTTTTGAACTCTGTGGCTTCAAAGCAGACAGAAATAAATGAGCCTGCTGATATTCATGAGGATAACACAAATCTGCAGCCTGTCATTTAAATGTCATTCTGTATTTAATCAGTCAGGTTAGTTCAAGTAGAGTAAACATAACTAAATGAACAGGTTTTTAAGATGACTTCCCGGTTCATCTAATTTTCATTTTTTCTATGTATTTCTGGAAGATAAATCGGTCATAGTGCATGTGTTAAAGTCAAGTGATGAGTGCCTCCAAAGGGAATGACACTCCAGAATTCTACGAGGAGTTTCACTTAGGAGGAGAACCTTCATCTTTATTTTCAGAATGTTCTTGGTCACATTACTGATGAGTATGGTGATGGTCAAGATGCATGCAGCTGGGTCTTCCACTATTCTGTGCTATAAATCAATGCCCTAAGGGGACAGGAAACAGAGGAACCCATCGGGGTGGCCTGTCTCAAGAACAGATGTTTCCCATGCAGTCACACTCAGCAAGGATGCGTATAGAAAGTGTGAGGCCATTGATTAGAATCTGGTTAAGATTCTGGCTTCTGCAGAGCTCAGTGTAAGGGCTAGATGGAGCGCTACATCAGACTAGAAAGTGGTTTGGGGTTGGGCACCATTCCAACTGTATGCAGATCCTGTAGATAAAATGAGACCAGCCCCAAGGTCCAGTCACCTGGGGGTGGAGAGCACAGGCTGGGGTGTGAGACACCCCTGGGGGTTCAAATCCAAGCTATAGGCTTTCCGGCAAGCTATCTACATGCTCGACCTCCATGTCTCCATCTGTAAAATGGATTTAGCAGTTTCTCTGAGAGTTATTGTGAGGATTCAGTACTGCATGTGAAATGTCTGGACAAAGGACACGATTAATAATTTCCCATTATTTTTATTGTTACCTCAAAGTTACTTCATTATGTTGATAGTCTTTCTGTAATTATCAGAACATTATATTAAAATATGGACTATTCATTTATGTAATAAATATTCCCTGGGCAACTATTATGTATCTAATTCAGACTAGTTCTAGGCTATAGAAAAATGTATAAGAGCTAAGTTCTATCTTCAAAAAGCTTGCAACATAGAAGAGAAAATAGATGTTTGTGATCACCCAAAATAATGAGAACAGCAACAATAATAACCTGGCACCTCAACATGGGCCTCTTCCTGTGGTGTGTGAGCTACAGACCATACAGCCTACAGTTTGCACACTCACATTTTTAAACCTCACAACAATCACTGAGTTAGCCACTATTATTCCTCCTTTATAGTTCTTTTTTTTTAAATAAATTTATTTTTTATTGGTGTTCAATTTGCCAACATACAGAATAATACCCAGTGCTCATCCCGTCAAGTGCCCCCCTCAGTGCCCGTCACCCATTCACCCCCACCCCCCACCCTCCACCCCTTCCACCACCCCTAGTTCATTTCCCAGAGTTAGGAGTCTTCATGTTCTGTCTCCCTTTCTGATATTTCCTACCCATTTCTTCTCCCTTCCCTTAGGTTCCCTTTCACTATTATTTACATTCCCCAAATGAATGAGAACATACACTGTTTGTCTTTCTCCGATTGACTTATTTCACTCAGCATAATACCCTCCAGTTCCATCCACGTCGAAGCAAATGGTGGGTATTTGTCGTTTCTAATTGCTGAGTAATATTCCATTGTATACATAGACCACATCTTCTTTATCCATTCATCTTTCGATGGACACCGAGGCTCCTTCCACAGTTTGGCTATTGTGGACATTGCTACTAGAAACATCGGGGTGCAGGTGTCCCGGCGTTTCATTGCATCTGAATCTTTGGGGTAAATCCCCAGCAGTGCAATTGCTGGGTCGTAGGGCAGATCTATTTTTAACTCTTTGAGGAACCTCCACACAGTTTTCCAGAGTGGCTGCACCAGTTCACATTCCCACCAACAGTGCAAGAGGGTTCCCTTTTCTCCGCATCCTCTCCAACATTTGTGGTTTCCTGCCTTGTTACTTTTCCCCATTCTCACTGGTGTGAGGTGGTATCTCATTGTGGTTTTGATTTGTATTTCCCCGATGGCCAGTGATGCAGAGCATTTTCTCATGTGCGTGTTGGCCATGTCCATGTCTTCCTCTGTGAGATTTCTCTTCATGTCTTTTGCCCGGTCCCTGAAGTTCTGACCGACCAAACATGTCCAGGGTCATCAGCAAGCAAAAACAGAAATGGAACCTGGATTGAGGTTTGTCACACACCTAGAGTAGAGCAGTGGCAATTGGGAAATCTTCTCCCAGTATAGGAAGTAAATTATAGACTGAGGACCTGTAATGTTTCTGGGACCTTTCCAGCTTTATCAAAGGATCCCTCACCTATCCCCGGGGCCCTAGAACATAAACATCAGTTTCCCTGCCATCCCCCAGAATGGGAACAGGAAGAGCTCCAATCTGGCCCTTGTCCAGGGGCATGAACACGCCGCCGGGTTAATCCTCCGGTGCATACGCCGCAGTCTATGAGCGCTAGCTCAGGCAGTAGGTCCCCAGCACACTGAGCTCAGCCAGGAGGACCCGGGAGGTCGAGCCGGGCCCAGAGCATGCCTTGGTCTCAGCGAGGCCTCCTCAGCCAACAGCACTTTTCTGGCCTAAAGACTGAACTCTTTTTTTCCACCTGCTGAAGATACTGCTCAACCGCTCAAGGGTCCTCCGTCAGAGTCCTCAGAGATGGAGACTATGTCTTTGCAAAGTCTTTTTTCCAGGATCAGTAACCCAACCCCCTTTACAAACGTCTCCCTTGAGAAGGTGCCCAATTGTCCCCTAATCAACAATAGCTAATCCAAAACTCCAGTAGACCAGGGATGGTTCCAAAGAGCCTGGGAGAGCCAGACCTCCAGCACCTGCCTTTACCCCAGCCCTGGAGCCACAGGGGTTCTCGTCCTTAGGTTTTCAGATCCACTGCCCTAGACCAGACCTCACTCTGCTGAGTCAGAATCCAACTCCCTCAGCCTGGCTTACAGGCCCTGAGCCCAGAAGCCCTGACCAGCCCCTGCCAGACACAGCTTTCCAAAACAGGCATTTTCATGATTGTTGTTTTTAATCTTGTTATAAGGAGCACACAATTTCTCCCCAGTTCCTTTGGGCAGACACTAAGGAAAACCGTGTGTGTGTGTGTGTGTGTGTGTGTGTGTGTGTGTGGCCAGAAGGCCTGAGTTCCCCGACTAAGCAGGGTTCCTCCCATCCTTCTTTTCATAGCTAATTTAGTTAAGTGGTTAAACAATGTAAATCTGGCAGCTCCCCTTCGTTAAAGCTGCAAGATTGAGGACAGCTGCCGCCCAGCTACCAGCCCAAGGATAGAGCCTCCACCAGCTTTCCTGAAATAGCAAGGCTCACTTCCGTCCCTGCTTCCCTGAAATAACCCTGGGGGAAGGATACTGCATTTCCTACGCCCAGACCACTTTATTTATTACCATCTAATGAGTCCATATTTGGAGAAAAAAATCACCACCATGTGGAATGAAATCACATGGTTATAAAGATACCGATGTTAAGGGTTTAAATTCAAAGGAGCGCTCAGTGAGATTGTGTATGTATGTAAATAGGCGTGTACTTCTCAGATGGGGAGTGTGTGAACTGAACCCAGTCACTGACAAGCAGGGGACCTGGCAGGACCAGCAGGATTCCTATAACCTCAGCTGAGGCGCTTTCCAGGACATTCTTTCATCTCAGATTCAACTAACCTGGCTGAGGATAGCAAGGGAGTTCAGCTCCTTAAAAACACAGTAATGGGGTGCATGGGTGGTTCAGTCATTTAAGTGTGGGACTCTTGATTTCGACTCAGGTCATGATCTCAGGATCCTGGGATCAAATCCCACATTGGACTCCTAGCTAAGCAGGGAGTCTGCTTGAGATTCTCCACCCCCCTCTCTCTCTCACTCTGTCCCTCTCCCTGCTCATGCTTGCTCATGTTCTCTCTCTCTCTCTCTCTCAGATAAATAATCTTAAAAAAAAAAAAAACACAAAGTCACTGCCACATCAGTGGTTGTTAGCCCTTGCACTGTTTTAGAGGAACTATTTCCATGCTACCTCTCAATTATCTACTTATTTAAAATAATTTACTCTTTTTGCATCAGGCAACTTTACCTGCAAGCACACATTCCTCCTGACACATGCTCCCTTCATTTGATGTTCTGCCTAAGGCTGTGAAGAGCTTCAGTGACTTTTCCTCCTAGGTGCACACCAGCTCTACCTTGTGTACTAAATGCATTCCAGAAAAGTTGCATGGAAACCTACTCTGATTTGCAACATACTCCCAGTGTTCAGTATTTACGGTCCCTTGAGTTGGTTTGTGCAGTGAAGAATCACTTTATAAATCACTTATAAATCACTTTATAAATCTATAAAGGATCATGCATGCTCCCACAACGTTTCTCAAAATGAGACGTGCCTTTACTAGGTTACACAGCTAATATTTTCAGAACAACTTAGGCTCCACAATAAAAATCATTCTTTCTGGAACACAGCCCTTCTAGAGTTGAGCAGCCCTCCAGAGTGACTCATTCTAGAATCTGGAGCAAGAGAGAGGGTCAATATGGTTTCTGTGTTTGTGTTGGAAGTGCAAATAATATACTCCAGAGATGCTAACTAGATTTCGGTTCCATCATTGACTGAAGGGTCAGCAGTTACTACCTGAACAAAGAACTAAAGTTGGGGAACCAGGAAATGGCATTTTTCCAACTGACCAAACCTCCCCTGACCTCCCAGTTGATGGCACACTACAGAGGGACATGCCTACTGTAGAGCCTAGTTCAGTTTCATAATGCCGATAACCATCATCATGAGGCTCTCTCTACAGCACTGCATAGTTTGTGACACTACCAAAAACCTGGGCCCACTGGTGGGATTTTAATTGTTAGTTGGGAATCTATTAAGATATTTTTTGTGATCAATTTATAGAAATTTTGTAAGTATGTTTGAAAAAGCTATACATTCTCCACATTTGGGAGACAAATATGGTACATTGAACCCTCTACAATGTATTTTTTTTTTTTTTGGCACTTGATCTGTCCCAACTGGTGTCTTTTTTTGTCCCATTAGTTGTTAACACAGCCTACTTAAAATAGCATTTCTTTTTTTCCCTGTATTGATGAAAACTTTTGTTTACTACATTTGATACTTTGATATTCATCATGGAAAGTACAACGCTGTCATATCTTCCTTGTGGATTTTTTCTTTTAGTCGGGTAAATGTAATGCTATTTACCATATTTACTGTTTCACCCTTGGGTTCCACCCTGTCTCCTATTTGTTCCCACTCCTGCTTTCCTTTGATTTGGGTTCTCTACTATATCTTTACCCATTGCTTTATTTTTATTATTTTTGTATTGATTGGGTACACTAATGCAACATTTATATTTTATTTTTTTGTATCTTATTTTTTAATCTTATTTTAACCCAATATGAGTCTATGATTCAAAATGAGAGTTGATCCCAATCATTTTTTTCCAACCATCTTATTAACAAGATTTATAATGCTTAGTTTTATTCCTATTACTTTATTTTATGGCTCTTTTAAATTTTCTAGATTGACTGTAGTTATTGTTTTAACTTTCCCCTTGCAATTTGAAAATCTACTATTTTTATTCTATTAGTAGTTGACATTTTATAAATATATGTTGGAATCTATTTTCACTAATTTTCATTATCAAAAATAAATCAGTGTCAATTGGTTATTCCTGTGTAATATGAGAAATTTACTCAGCTTTTCCTTCTTATCTTCTGGTCCTCTAATTCTTAGTTTAGTGATTTTAGTGGGTAATCTAAACTAGATCATCATTACTAAATTTACATTTTTAGTCATGTGTCCTCTTTTGAAAATTATTTTTGATATTTTTATGATGTTTTAATAAAATATTGAGTATTACATTAATTTTGTTTAATGGCTGTTTGTTTGGGGAAAGGGAAGGTATGTTTACCTGTTTGACTATTTTTCTCACCAGTCTTCTACATCACGAGTTTTCCATTCTTGAACTTGATGTTTTGATTCCTCACTCAATGGACTTAAGAATTATTTAATAAGTTTAAAAAATTTTTAGGACATTCAAAGGGGGATGTACTTTGGAGCTCATGTATACAAGAGAAGGTCACTCTGCTGCATAAGGGCATGCATATCAACCTGGCCAGGCACAGGAGCTGAGGATGTCAGATTTTCTAGCTAAATTTGAATTTTTGATAAATACCGAATAACTTCTTAGTATAGGATACTGTCATTATTGTCTGGCATCCCACATTTTATCTGACATTCTCATTTGGGCCACAATCCTTTTTTCCTCACACTTCTGTAGACAATGATCGTTGTTTCCTTGGTGTTTCAAAGGAGAAGTGGGAGAAGGTATCTACTTGGATCCTCACTGAATTTGTTTTTATTCTTGAAATTAAAATAAATTATCAAGATAAGTCTATGTATTAAAAACCTATTGTTAATTTTGTCTGGTATTTAGAAAACTCAAGTCTTTCTTTAGCTCAGGAAAATTTCCACCAAATAGTTCTTCAATGAGGACTCCACTTTTATTGGTTCTTCTTCTGAAATTCTAATATTTATAGGGGCCTCTGACTGGCTCAATCAGGGAAGCGTGTAACTCTTGATCTTGGGGTAATGAGTTCAAGACCCACGGTGGGTGTAGAGATTACTTAAAATAAATAAATAAATAATTTTTTAAATTCCAGTATTTATATCTTAACTGTATCTCCTGTCCATGCTTTTCATATATTCTCCCATTATTTGTATCTTTTTATCCTTTATCTCTTAGTTTGTGATGTCCAAGTTGAATTCTGCTCCAACATAACTATTTACTACAAGATTCACCTTGCTGTTCTCTCCCTCTGTTTCAATTTGAAATGAACATTTATTAAAATCTCAGGATTTATTAAAATCTACTGGCTCCCTTAGCCTGCTTGTTTTTCTCTTTATAGCTCTGTACTCAAATTTCATAAAAGAAAGGTCCTTTTGAAGCTTGTTGAAAACACAAATCAGGAGTGTCCTCAAAATTTCTCCCTCTTACAAAAATTATATTTCATAGGAAGATATTTTCTCTGATTCCTCAAGAGTGATGGCTTCTTTCGAACTGTGCTATCTTTTCACTTATCTGACAATTATATTCCACGTGTTCATCATTACAAAAGGAGTTCAATATTTGTTCAAAATCAGTGGTTGAGATCCCAGTCTGCATCATTCTAACCCAAGGGAATGGAAATGAAAGAAAAGACAGATTTAGGTTTACTCGAGTCTTACTTTACTGATCCAGCAGCCTGGGGAAGACAGGGAGCTACGCAGTGAGCAGATAGCCCTGCACAGAGCTCTGCATCTCGCTCAATTGTCTTTTCTGAGTTTTGGAGGATATTGGATATTTTCTGGGAAAGTGTCCTTGTTCTTTGCAGAGTAGTGTTCTCAGTGACCTGAGCTCCTGAGTTCATGGCCCACAAGTGCTGTCTGGAGGTTGGTGCCACTGCAGGTTTGTGAACTGAAAAGCATTTGCATCCACGGATTTCCTAGGCCCGCCTCCCCAAACCCCTCCACCACACCGCAAAACTATAGGGCATTGGGGAGATTCTTTCAGCCTTTCCTCCTAGAACTTCCCAGATAAATTACTCCTTTACATGTAAGGAACTGCACATCCTCACAGAACTAACCAAAAAGAAATTCCTCAACATTTTAGACTCAAAACAGTCACACTCCCCTACTCTCTGCAATTTACATTTCCCCCTCTGTTTACAATAACTGAACACATTAGCATGAAAGTTGCTTGGGATAATTTCTCATATTCCACAGTATACATATTTTGCTGAATATTCTTCTTGAAACTAAAAGATTTCACTTTTCTTTCCTTTGGAACAAGTGGTATATAAAACACTGGATAAACCCTATTTTAATTTGGAAGCCGTTCCAGGGAATATATTGTCCAATTTAACAATGAGTTCCATTGTCAAATTTATTCTCAATACAAAGAGCAGCCATAGATTATCAAAAACTGCAAGCTGGTCAGCGTTCTTTCTGTAGGTTTCTGGTGGGATGTTTTGCAGATAACATTTTGTGTAGGAAGCAATCGTAGTTTCATTCCATGATAGGCAAGTTGCCAGTAAATACTAAATCAAGTGGCAATAGAGTCCCTAAAGAAAGTTGTTCCTGATTTATGATGATAGTTCCAACAATACTGCTGAACTTTTTACACATTGAAATGACCACTGAGTTATGTTTCACATTATATCAGAGAACAGCCAGCCTGCCAGATCCAACATTGCAGCTGGAATGCAGAAAAGCCCCATTATGTTCTCTTCCAAAGTCTGGGAAAAACAATTTCTTATTCCCAAAATGTAAGTACTTATTTGCTTTTCCCCAGCACATCTCACACCCTGAATCTATGGTGGCATTTTAAAAAGTGGAAAACAGTCTAAGTTTGAGGAGGGACATGTAGGGGGCAGAAATAGGAATGGAGGGACCGAGAACCAGGAGAAGAAGGGGAAACAGATCAAATAGCAAGGAGTCACCAACGGCTGAGGAAGGGTCTGAATTATTTTGAGAATTTATAACATTTCAGATTTATTTACCAGCTGCTAGAGTTGCCTGGAGCCCTCACCTGTGTGTGTGTGTGTGTGTGTGTGTGTGTGTGTGTGTGTGTGTGTGTGGGTATGGGTGTGGGTGTGGGTGTTTGTCTGTCTATCATCATAGGTTCTCATATTCTGCTCCTGGAGCTTTAGGAAGAGCCTATACCAGTATCATCCAATGAATAGTACAAGCCACACACGTAACTTTAAATTTTCTGACAGCCATATTTTAAAAAACAAGAAGAAACCAGTAAAATGATTTAATAATATAACAGACTTAACCTAATATATCCAAAACATCACTTCAACACACAAAGTGCGTGAAACTTACTGAGCTAGGTTACCTTTTTCTTCTCACTCCAGATCTTGGAAATCTGGGGTGTATTTTACACCACCCACAGCACATCTCTCCTTGGACTAGCACACTCCATCTCAGTAGCCTCACCTACAGAGAGTTCTCTCTCTATGCGAGAACTTGTGGGACAGGGCAGGCTGCACAAAAAACAACAATCACCCTCTAGGTTCTAACATACTCTAACATACTTACTTCCCTAAACCGGAATCTCGCCCCCCCCGCCCCCACCCCTGGAGGCTCCAGAACACACCTCTCGGAGGGCACCATGGCTGCCAGCTCCTTGAAGGTGGTACATGAAACGTGGTTCTCTCGGCTGTCCCATCAGTCCTCGTTACTCAATACGTCAAACAAAACTGATTCAAAACCCCAGGACCGGGGCATCTGTGTGGTGGTTAAGCAGTGAAGCATCTGCCTTTAGCTCAGGTCATGATCCCAGGACCCTGGAATCGAGCCCCATGTCAGGCTCCCTGAGCCTGCCTCTCCTCCCTCTGCCTGCCACCCGCTGCTTGTGCACACATGTTCTCTATCAAATAAATAAATAAAGTCTTTACAACAACAATAGCAATGAAGACAAAAACCCAGGACCTGGGAAATACATGCATAAAGGCACCTTGATATACCAGCACTGTCTTTAGTAGACTTCCAAGAGAAAGCCATACTTTCTCCCTTGGTCTCCACTGGCCCCAGTCAACTTTGCCCTGGGATCATTTCTCAACAAATGTTCTCCTTTCTTCCGCCCTGGTCTCCCTTTCCAGATTGAGCACGATGGTGGTGGGCATATTTCTGCTGAGCTCATCTCTGTGTCCTGTCCTGGGGAAGATGGTTGCAGGGGTGAGGCTGGGAGGGCGAGGCTGGCCCTCCCTTCCCTGTCAGACCTGCACCAGAAGGTCAGAAGCTAGACCAGTGAATCTACATGGAACGAAAGGCAAGGCTGGGGGTACTCCCTCGGGGCTTCTCCTGGAGAGTTGCATCATAGCCTGCCTGTCAGTAGCACCTGAAGAACTGATGCCTTATGTCCTGTCTCACCCTTCTTGAGATCTGCCTGGAGTTAAGTTTCTGGAAACTGGCTCGTCGTCATCTTCATGCTAGCCCACAACCAAGCCCCGGACTTTATAGATCCTTAGTCCACACTTCTAATGGATCTAAATTCCATTCAAAATTGGACCCTCACATGGGATGAAATGTGACACACGGCTGGGAACCATGTTTGTTACCTCCAAGCCTCTGTCAGCCACTGACTTTCTCCACAACCCTAAGCAGTAGACATACCACAGCTCAAGTAATTGGAGACTTAAACCCACCAGCCAAAAGAGCAAACCCTACTGCTGCCTGTTGGCATCCCAGGGCTGCAAGCAAGTCGGGACACTTTCACAGCTTTGCTGTTAGAGCTCTGCTGTGGCCCTAGTTGGTGTGCTGGAGGTTGCATCCATGTCCTCATTTGAATCCAGTCCACCCACTTGGATTAGAGCCATGCCCCAGATCCAGGTAGAAGCATTGATGCCCCTGTCCAGTCCTAACCAGACTCCTTTTCAAGTGCTCAGACACCACCCCATACTTCCAGCAAGGAGCCAAACAGATCAGGTAGGACAAGAGTAGCACTACCTTCATCTTCCACCTGTGCCTAATGGAAATGTTCGCTATTAGCCCAACTACTGAAACAGATTTCCCCTTGGAAAATGACACTGGCTTGGAGCTTGCCTGCATCTACCAATCTATTCCCCATTTCCTCTTCCTCCTGGCCGAAGCCCCAACACATGGCCCTGCCAAGTACCAGAAGTAATGACCCATTTTTTTCCTGCTTTCCCTCTTCTTAGGAGGCAATAAGCTAAAGAGGAAAGGACTTTTGAGGCTGAGAAATCTGCTTTTGAATTTTGAATAATCTCAAATTTGAATCTCTTAATCTTTAATAATTCTGTGGTCTCAGGTGACTTAACATCTTTGAGCTTCCATTTTTTTACTATTGAAATGTAATAAATCCCACTTTATAAGGTTGTCAGAAAGATCAGAAAAGGTGATATTCATAAGATATTTAGCATGTAACAGACATTTGTGCTCATTGGCTAGTTACCCCTGAACTGGCACTTTGCCCAGTTGTGACTACCAGCCTCTTCCCTCTTCCTTCTTCTCAATCACCAGTAAGAGCATTTGACTCTGCTTGATGCCATCCATAGCCTGGATCGATCCCAGATTGTTATTTTCCATTGGTCTCCCATAGACTGTCTAGCAACACCCTTGCTCATCCCCAACTTTCTTGTCTTATTCTCTGCCTGTGGCCAGTACTCCTTTGGTCCTTCACAGGCCCCTCCTTGTCTTCTTCCAAGAAGCCACATACCTTGCTCTTGATATCTGGATTAGGGAGAGGCATTAGCCTCAATCACCAGAAGGGCTGGAAAGAGATGAGGAAGTAGTCCAGTTCTCAGAGATTCCTAATATAGCATTTCACTATAGAAAATAGTTTCTCTAAATACAGGCTTGATGGATACGACAACAGTTCATCGTCATGGTCTTCTCAGGGGTATATCTTTTTTTTTTTAATTAATTTTTATTGGTGTTCAATTTACCAACATACAGAAAAACACCCAGTGCTCATCCCGTCAAGTGTCCACCTCAGTGCCCGTCACCCATTCCCCTGCAACACCCGCCCTCCTCCCCTTCCACCACCCCTAGTTCATTTCCCCGAGTTAGGAGTCTTTATGTTCTGTCTCCCTTCCTGATATTTCCCAACATTTCTTTTCCATTCCTTTATATTCTCAGGGGTATATCTTAATAGGTATGATGTTTTTTGAAAATCAACCATGTATGAACCTTCTAATAAGAGCAACCATTGGATATTGTTCTTGCCTCTGCCTGGAATTTATTCTAGAACTCTGCCCTGTTAGGTTATAGGCAAATGTCTCAGGGTAACTGAGATTAGTTCCCATGACTAACCCCAATAACTCAGTTACTTCACACACAAAAGTATAGCTCTCACACAATATTTGATGTGATTCAGGCAGTCCCCTTCACCTTGAACTATATGACCTAGGACAATAGTCTCCAAGGTCAGGGAAAGAGGAGGCACACTGGCCCTTCCCTGCTCCGCTTACAGTCTGTTGTCAAAACATCGATCCACTGCAAGGGAGGCTGGGGAATGTGGGGAGCACATGAAATACTGAAAAGCAGAGCTCTGCTCTGGTGTGTGTGTTGTTGTGTATGTGTGCGTATGTGGGTGTTTATAGGCTGCTAGCACATGTATGCCTGTGCCTGGGCCTTTTAAATTTCTCAGGTATCTTAGCACTGCTCCTCCACATCCTGCTATTCCTTTGAGGTACTTGTGATGGGTACTTGCACAAAGTGCTTTATTTATTTATTTTTTATTTATTCATGAGAGACACACAGAGAGAGGCAGAAAAATAAGCAGAGGGAGAAGCAGGCTTCCCACAGGGAGCCTAATGTGGGACTCAATCCCTAAACCCCAGGATCATGCCCCGAGCCAAAGGCAAATGCTCAACCGCTAAGCCACCCAGGCGTCCCAAAATAAATGCTATTTATAGCATTTATAATTTATAAATATAATTTCAATCTAGGACAACTCACTCAGCTTCTGATGACTGTTCCTTATAGTAACAATAAAAATTTTAAAATATGTCATTATCAACTCTTCTCAAAGTTTTAGGTTCTATGCTAATAAGCACTTCACATTTATAATCAATTCTCACAATTGGTCTATGAAATAGGTGACATTTTTTATCATTATTTTACTAATGAAGGCACAGGTTTATAAAGGTGATATAACTTCCCATAGTTAAAAGCAAATAAACAAAAGCCTTAGGATTCTTGGCCAGCCCATGTGACTCAGCCATTGTGGTGGGCCTTTCCACCATACTGGTCTTTGGGGAAATGCTGCATGACCTGCTAAAGACAAAAGCTACCTGGAAGCTCACAAGTGAAATGGTTCCTACGCATTTTCTTGTTTAGATTGTAATCCCAAGAAATATAGAAAAGTATTGGGAATGTTTACAAACATGTGAACTTCTTCTTTTACAGAGTACATGGATTTTTTTCTTACAATGCAATAATATTTTCATTGAGACACCAGCAAAAATCCTTAGCACTGTTTACTGTAGCACTATGGAGCTATGAAACTGAGACTGTAGTATGATATAAAGAAACTGTTTTTCTCAAATCCAACTGTTGTTGGATTTATTTGACTAAACCCCATTTGCTAGACCAGCTTTAGAATTGTTGTCAATGAGAAAAGGCAATAATTCTCCATCAAATTTGTTCCTAAACTTTTACAAATTTATTTTTCCTCACTATTTTAATTTGCTGTGATTTTTTCCAAGAGTCTGAAAATTATTTTTGGGAAAAATAGATAGATGTTCTATATCAAAGTTGCAAATAGCTAAGTGCTCATGAAGACTTATACTGCTTTCCATAGAGGGTTTTTGATTCAGGTCAGACTGGATGTCAGCAGTCCAACCCATGAAGCCCACGTGTTGAAAGAAGAATAGTTTGACTTTTGCTCCATCCTCTCTCACTGGATATTCATTTTCATGTACCTTTATGAAAGTACTTGTGTCCTCTCAGATTCCCACATTGCCAGAAAAAAATAAATATCAGCACTGACCATAAAAGTTGTTTTGAAAGCACATCTTGCAAGTCACACTTGTTCAATGTCCACACTAAAACTGTATTTCTAGTTATTTCTTTCAGTTGCACACAGGAGGAAGGCTTGGATTTCCAGCACATGTTTGTTCCCAGAAAGCTGACTTAGCCTTGAATTTTGCAAAGGAGCAAAGGAGCTACTTAGCCTCCCCATCTTCAACCTGGGTGCAGCCCAGTAACGGTGCAAATGAGACTGGACAGAACTCATTCCTACAGCTAAATCCCCAAGTTTGCTCATAAAGCATCTTCCTGTGCCACTGTCATCAACTTGTCATGATGCTCCAATCAGCATTCCTAGGAATCCATGCACCTGGCCATCCATCCACTCCTGAGTCAAATTACTTGTTCTGGGGCACATCTTCTACTCAAGGAGCAATGAGACCCTGGGAAAATCCAATCCTTCCAAGACCAAACTCCCAGACTTAAATAGTGGGCCAGTGCTGAGAGTATGTGGACCTTGCCCTCCTTCTCAAAGGCCTACACAAAAGGCACGGACGCTTACAATGCTCTTTATGGAATAACCGGCTAGGCATCCAGTATATAGAGTCCATAAAGTACATGGCAAACTTTCCATTCAAGATGAGTTTCATTACAACTTGGTTACAATTTAGTATCCCCCCAAGGAGAAATATAAATTAAAAAGTCAAACCTTGGAAATGCTCCTTCAGTTATCCAATCTCAGGTCACCAGCTAGGACTTAGGAAATCCTGAGGACAGGCCTGCATGAATAAGAGCAGCCCCTTGGTTGCTCAATTCCCAAGATTTTTCTGAACATCACTAATCCATTCCTCTCTCCTCTTGCAACCCTCAATGAAAGAAAGATATATATATATATATATATATATATATATATATATATAGAGAGAGAGAGAGAGAGAGAGAGAGAGAGAAGGAATCTGTAACAAGATAGTAATATCAATCATTTAATATTTGAACAATGCTAGAAATAAGTGACCCATTTGAGAACCCTAATGCTATAAATCACAACTTGGTTGACCTTTTATAGACATGAAGTGCAGAGTTATCTGATTTGAAAACATGAACGTACTCTAGGCCCAATCAAGGACACATGTGGGCCAAAAGATAGGAGATAAATCCCACCAGGTTTTGCCCCACTGGTGAAGTCAGTAGAGTCCAGTGGTCTGAGATATGCTGGCACATCTCCTGTCAGGTAAAGGGCACACTTTTGCACCTTGTACTTCTCACCACTCAGAAAGCAGATGATGTTTGCTAGGCCTTGTGGACTTGGGACACATCACAAATCACACTTAGAAGTACTGATTTGATCATTTATCAAATGATCCAGTAAGCTGCTAATTTTGAGTGGGGCCCAGCTATGTACAAACTGCCCTGCCTCCCGGGCAATGCAGTATTTGGTGGATCAGGATTCTGCAGAGCATCCAGAAAGTCCCTGCAGCAGAGCTGGCTCACAGACATACAGGAGGTTGGAGTCACCTGTCTATAGTTGAATGCCACTTCCTATTTGAAAAACACCTCCAGGCCCTGGTACAAACAAGCTCCAAGCCAGGGGAGACCAAGGTACCACGGAGCTGGGGCTGGATGTAATCAGAGGCCCCATATGTCACAAGGTTGAGGGGGCACAACAGAATTCCTTTGCACAGAGGAACTGGTATGTTCAAGATCTGCTCTATGCAGACCCAAAAGGAAGAGAACATTACATAAACTGATGTCCCAGTCTCCCACGTCACTCCTGCTGTTGCACCATTACCTCTCCTTCTACTCACATCCATGGACTCATGGAGCTTCCCTGCCACCAGCTGCCAGAGGAGGGACTAACTGGGCGGCTCCCACACCTGAGTTGGCATAAGTTGGTGATAACCAGAAATAGACTACTACTGTATTCTATCCACTCCAGGGTCCCTAGAGGACAAGAGTAAAGGAAAACCCTCCTGGGTTTTCATGTGGTGCATGAATTTGTATGAAGAAGTAGTCTGAGGTATTAGGTACATGATTGCTGGGAAGCGCTGATGGCTCGGCTGATGGGTCAGAGCCCAGAAGAACCTAATTAGAGGATCAGGGGAATGAAGCAATGTACAGAAATAAGACTGACCTCTCCCCTCACTGCCACTGACCCTCATGTGGAAGTTGTGCTTCCTGTCACTATAGCCTTAGGCTTTGCTAGATCAGAGACCCTGGTTCAGGGAATGGCACAATGATGGTCAGAGGAGAGGCTTTTCTCTAAGTGAACACAATAAAGATTTTATTCAGCTTGAAGTTGGAACTCTCATCTAGTTGCTTTGGGACCATTAATGCTAGTGAGCCAGTAGGGCAAAAAAAAAAAAAAAAAAAAAGGAGGAGGAGGAGAAAGAGGAGGAAGAGGAGAGGAGGAAGAAGAATTGGGAGGCCCTGGATTCTGGTTGTTCTGATGAGCTAGGGCTTCTCCTATATAATGGATTCTGGGAGGATCTATATAGAACCTGGGTGATTTATTGGTGTATCTCTTGGGGTTTACTCAGCCAGTGAGGATGATAAACAGGCAGTTGCAGAACTTCCAGGTAACAGGACAAGACAACCAAGGACTTAGATGCTTTGCATAAGAAGGTCAAAGTTCTTGCTCCAGGTAAGTGACCCACACCAGCCCAAGTGCTGGCCAAGGGCAAGGGAAATCTATATTAGTTGGAGGAATAGTCATTGAATGCTAGTTATTGCTACATAGCCAGATGCAGTAGTGACTGTAGCTTGTTTTACTAATACTTTCAAATTAAGCATTTGCTGAGATTGCCAGCCACTACCTTGAAGGCAACAGGTCTAAATGGGTGGAATGAGCAGATATGCCTGGTACAAGGGATAGTCTGTAATGGATACCTCTGGGGCATCCTTTCAGATGCTCATCCTTACCTCCCTCTTATCTTAGCCACTATGGAGCAACCAGTACTTTGTCTGAGTTGACATGCTTCACACAGGTACAACCTAGAAGCATCTTGTCTCCTGCCCCACTATTTTTTTGTCCAAACTGCTTTGTCTGCAGATGCTCAACCCAGAAATTTAGGGGTGATAACACTGTATCAGGCATTCCTTGACTAATGGGTGGGAGCCAATGGATAAATGTTTCCCTCTTCTCTCCATAGAGAAGATACTGAAATCCCTTTCACATGGCTCCTTAAACTGTTCAATGGGATCCAGCAACCAGTTGCCTGAAACAGTGGCCAGCATGACATGTGACTCCTTCTCTTCCCTTGCTTGACTCTCCTGACCCTTACTCCTACCCCTCGGGTCCCAATAAAGAACTTTCACTCAAGTCTCTGTTTCAGGATTTGCTTTCTGGGGAAAACAGACTAAGATACATCATCCATTTCTAGCTACCACCTCTGCCATCTGCCAGCCCCCGGTCACTCCCTTTCCTCCACGTCCTACCACCCCTACGTGACTTTAACGTTCAAGCCCTATACCTGAGTTCTCAGTCTTTTAATCATCTCAGTGACCTTCACCCCAGTCCACTTTATCAACTTGCTTCCATTGTCTCCCCAGAACATTGTCATCACTGATAACTGCTGAATTCATAAGTCCAAAATCTACAAATCCCACACTTCCTCAACCTTCCATCTGCAGTCCTTTTCATTTAATTACTCCCATTGCACCAGTGTCATAATATCATCAAGACTTTTTGGCCCAGGAACTGTCTGTTTTCTCATTATCTAGCAGGCTTCTCTTGTCTTCTGGGTTGGTTTTATTTTTTTTAATCCTGTTAAGATTCCATAGAACAATATTTCAATCACACTTGCCAATTTTCACAACTCCCTTATTCTTCCATCTCATTTCTTGAAAAATTCCCCCCAGAATTAATGCATTTGTCCAACTTTTTTTGTGCTAATATTCCAGGTGCTAATCACTGTTAGAGAAAAACCACAAAGCTGAACAATTTGGTGCCATTCTAATAGCTGCCAACATTTACTGAGAGTTTAATCTTTGCCAGGCACTATTCAGAGCACATTACATAGATTATCTCATCCTGCTTCCTACATCAGGCTGGAAAGTTGCCCAGAAATTCTGTTCTCAAACCTCTGAAGCTCACTCTACTCAGAACACTTTCTCCCCCACAGCTCAGAGAAAATAAAAGTCATCAATTAAAAACTTGGTACACATCATCCTTCACATTTCAGTAGTGCTCAAAAGAGATGATTCCTCCCTTCGAATCCAAACACTTTCTTTGGCTTCCTTAACACCACACTCTGCTACTTTTTCTTCTACCTCTTTCTCTTTTTCATTTATCTCCCATATTCCTTTTCCCAAGTTGTCTTTTAAATTTTGGTAATCCTTAAACTATTTCATTCTGTCCTGAATCACTCTTTCTGGTTATCTCTTCCAATTGCATGGCTTCTATTACCATCTCTTTAGAAAATGATTCTCTAATTAGATGCTCAGCCCAGATTTCTCTCTTAAGTTCAGACTTACTCAACATTTCCACCTGGATCTAACCAGCCCCTTTGAAGAAACTGAAACAAACTTCCCACATAAACTTTATTTTCTATCTTTATCTCTACCACCATCCACCAAGCCCTCTAATCCAGCAACATGGTCTCTACCTTCAACTCTCCTTCTCACTCACCCTTTCCAATCACTTACTTCCATAGCTCCTACTCCTTTAATATCCCTGGGAATTGCCAATGTCTCTTCATACCCACTCCTATCTCCATAGTGTAGATTACCATCTCCCACCTGCATGACTGCAAGAAACTTCTAGTCTACTCCCCCTCAATTATGCTTGTATTAAATTTACCTCATCAATTTCATGCCCACAAGTCTTTTCTCATGCCTATGAGTACATATTGATATTTTTTTTAGGATTGACTCCCCACCTTGAGCTCCCTCAGAACAGCACTATGTCTTGCTCCTATATTGGTCTCCCCCCAACACGTGCCCTGCCATCCATTTTCTGAATGGATGAATGGCTGTTAAATAAATTAAAGAATGATTTCATCAATTCACAAGTAAATCAGTTTTATCTATGTTAAATTCCTTGTGACTAACTCAATATCCATATTTTGTTTACCTACCATCATTAACACTAAGCACAAACTTGAAATGATAATCATCATTAAAGATATCAAATGAGTGCATACATCTCAGTTCCAGATGATAATCCTAGAACCTTTAGATACATTCTTGAATACAGTGGGTAATATTTTACTTCAATGGACCAGAAGGATCTATGAGCAAATTTGTTAAACTTCAGAAAGGCAGACACCTCACATACTTCCATCTTCATTTTATTTCCATAGCTGGGGTTTTGTGATCTATAAAGTTGGTGAAAGTGGGGCCTAAGTGTCTTGACACAGTGAGCTTAGAAGCCTGGATTCTGGCAATGCTTCATCGAACTGTGTCATGGATAAGGTAGAGGCATGTCTAACAGGCATGGCCAAAAGCAGAGGACTGTCTGTGGTAATTTTCAGACTCTTGAGTTCAGAGGCCACAGTGAGTAGAAACAAAAATAAAAAGGTATGGCAGAAATGAGAGGACCTCAGAGGAGAGGCCAGGCACCTCAGATACAGGGGCCAGTGGACTACAGGTCTAGGGTTCTGTCCTAAGATAAATGTGCTCAAACACTTTCTGGCTCTTCTATCTCCACTCAGGTTTTCATAGTCCTGAAAGACAGAATATGATTGTTTGGGTCAGGCTTCTGTCCCTTGAATCATTCAGCCATGGCCTGGAGCAGGGTGGAGATCCCACACATATCCTACAAGAATTATGAGTTGGATAACACTTACCTTCTATAAAACACATCCAAGAAGTTTTCTTTAAGTTGTAATTGAGACTTGCTTAACCAATTCAAGCTTAATTGCAGTGATGCAAATCTCACATCTATTTTTGCAAATAATTAGTGGGTCATTTCTCTCTTAGTGCATTTAGTCTTTGACCCACAGAATCATGGGCCAGATCAAGCGGTAGCAAATTAATATTAAAATTCTTCATTCAATCCAATGTCTGAGAGGCAGTTATATAAAACAGGGTGAGGGCAAAGACTTTGCTCTGACAGGAGGTGAAGAAAGGAGTGGACCCACTGTCTCATTCAGCATGGAAATGGGCAGAGCTGGGCGACTGGGAGTCTGAGCTGTCCCTCACATGTGCTATCTACAGCAATAAAGAATCCAGGGCATTAGCAAATGACACCAAATCAGCCTGCACCATTTAGCACTGACATGCCTGAGTGTGAACTCTCCATAAAATGCCACAGTGCAAAGAGAATAAGAGTTATAGGGGACCTGGTGACCTCCCCAAATCATACATACTGCCCATCCCTGAAGGCTGCTGGGAGTCATGGGCCTCTCAGCAGAGAACAGATTTAATGTACCCCAAGGGATCTACTCCCACACAAGAGTGTAGAAATGTTTGGAAAAGGAGAACTTTGTACTGAGCATCCTGCACAGATGTGTTGCATCAATGGCAGTGCTGCTTAGGGACTTCCCTCCCAGTCTGTACTTAGAAGGGCAGACATTGTCTGTCTGAGACCCTGGAGTCACCCATTCCAGGAATTTGGTCACAACCACAGACTTCTAATTTGTAATAACTGTCATTGTTCTGTGGTCATGCAAAAGATCCCAAATGCACATGGTACAATTTCTTTGGGATAAAAAGCTATGATGTCTCAGAGAAAGTGAAATGTTTTACCAAAATGCGTTCTTCTGCAACTACCACTTTGGCTTATTGTGAGATCCTCAGCCCAGGATTTATAGAGTACTTGGTAATGATCAAAGTGGCTTTAATCCTCCAATATAACCTTGCACCTTTCTGTGAGATAGATCAAGCAATGATTCAGTGGTTCATCCATTCAGTGAGCAAATTTTGAGTAAGATTTGCCTCTCTGGTTCTTAGATGAAATGGAATCATGACTGCAGTTTCCCTGTTCAGCATGTCATTTGTCCTAATACAGTTCAGCATGTCATTTGTCCTAATACAGAGTCCAACACATTATTTTAACTCATCCTAAGGAGTCAATCAAAATGTCGTCTATGTTAAAAAAAAAAAATGGTAGAGTCAAGAAAATCCTACCCATGTTATTTTGGCGATCAAATCCGAATATTGACTCTGTTCAAGATAGGACTCTTGCTCCTATCTTGGTCTCCCCACAACACATGCCCTGCCATCCATTTTCTGAATGGATGAATGGCTGTTAAATAAATTAAAGAATGATTTCATCAATTCACAAGTAAATCAGTGTTATCTATATTAAATTCCTTGTGACTAACTCAATATCCATATTTTGTTTACCTACCATCATTAACACTAAGCACAAACTTGAAATGATAATCATCATTAAAGATACCAAATGAGTGCATACATCTTAGTTCCGGATGATAATCCTAGAACCTTTAGATACATTCTTGAATACTATTCAAAAACATTAAATTTAAAACTACAGGGGCCCCTGTAGGTGGCTCAGACAGTTAAGCATCTGCCTTTGGCTCAGGTCATGATCCCAGGGTCCTGGGATAGAGTCCTGCATCATATCGGGCTTCTTGCTCAGTGGGGAGCCTGTTTCTCCCTCTCCCTCTGCCTGCCACTCCCCCTCCTTGTGCTCTCTCTCTCCTTCTCTCTGCCAAATAAATAAATAAAATATTTTTAAAAAAGAAAGAAACCACAGCTTTCAGTATTAAATAAAATTTTAACAAAAAGAGTAGACAGAGGAAGAGATGAAAATAAAGGATTGGTAAGGGAGAAGAAGAAGAAGGAAGAGGCGAGGCTGAGGGAAGGAAAGTAGCAGTATGGAAAAAGTAGTTGAAGAGAAAACTATGGGAGATTTACTCCAAGGAAACAAAGAAGAAAAAGATTAATGATAAGAAACAGAAAGGAAAGCAAGTAAAGAAATGAAAAGGACATGAGTGAAAATAACAGAGACAAACAAGAGAGAAATGGAAATCTAACATAAAAATAATTAGTATACCTAAGTAAATACTAGAAAACAAATTGCAAGATACAAAAGGTATCCAGACACAAATAGGATATTTCTTTCAATGAAAAAAACATAAATACAATACCAAGTCTTAATATGTCCCAAAAAAGAATATAGTATAAAAAATCAAGATTTGTGCAATAAAGAATCATATTCATTGAGAAAGTAAAAACTAGTATCCTAAAAAGAAAACTATTAGCTGACTATAATCTTCTCCTCAGCATTTCTACACATATAACACAATGGAACTACAGAAATTTGAAGGAAAAGTGTGACTCGGGAGCTCTAGTACTTCCCAAATTGTCATATGTCTAGATTATTGGCAATAGAAATACAGCTAAGATAGGTAAGTCATCCGAATGTGGATTATCTATGAAACTTCCTGATAATTATTACTGAAAGCATAATCCAACAAAAGCACATTAACCAAAATTAAGTATAATCAATTGGGAACATGACTATTAAATAACTTACAGTGAACATTTAATGTACTAAAACCTAAAATTAAATATAATAGACCTTATATTTTAAGTAACTCAACTGAATCCAAAAACAAAGCTCAAGAATATTTACAGAAATACAAAAACATTTAGCATCTAACAAGGTATATCTGATATCCAATAAAAAAGAATTACCAGACATGTAAAGAAGCAAGAAAGTACAACCCACAATGTGGAGAAAAATCAATGAACTGAAACTAACCAAGAAATGAAACAGATGACTCATTTACTAAACTAGAACATTTTTTTTACAAAGTGATGACTGATTTCCATATGCTCAAAGAGGTGGAATGTTGAACATATTAAGTAGAGATCTGGAGCATATAAAACTTACCACAATAAATTTAACTTCTACAAATGAAAACTATAAGGTGTGAAATAAAAAATACACAAAATGGGATTGATAGCAAATTAAACATTGCAAAAGAAAAGATTAGTGAACATGAACACATAGAAATAGAAATCATTCAGAACTACTGGGCAGCTCAGTCAGTTAGGCATCTACCTTTGGCTTAGGTCATGACCCCGGGGTCCTGGGATCAAGCCCCATGTCAAGCTCCATGCTCAGTGGGAAGCCTGCTTCTCCCTCTGCTCTGCTTGTCCATTCTCTTTCTCAAACAAATAAAATCTTTAAAAAAGAAACAGAAATGATTCAAAGTGAAACAAAGAGATATAACAATTTTTTAAAATGAGAAGAGCATTAGCAAACTGTGGGAATATTTCAAGCAGCCAAATATATGTGTTAAATTGAGTCCCTGAAGGAGTCAATAGCAGACTGAAAAAATATTTGAAGAATTGCTGGAAATGTTCCAAATGTGAAGAAAATTATAAACCCACAAAACTCCAAAACTTCCATTAACCCTTAAAAAAGAAACATGAGGGATCCCTGGGTGGCACAGCAGTTTAGTGCCTGCCTTTGGCCCAGGGCGCGATCCTGGAGACCCGGGATCAAATCCCGCATCGGGTTCCCGGTGCATGGAGCCTGCTTCTCCCTCTGCCTGTGTCTCTGCCTCTCTCTCTCTCTCTCTCTCTCTCTCTCTGTGTGTGTGTGTGACTATCATAAATAAATTTTAAAAATTTAAAAAAAAAAAGAAAGAAAGAAAGAAACATGAGGAGGACCACTGTAGTGAGGTCAGCTTCTACTTCTACCCAGTATCAATGAGTAGTGTGAGTCAGCTCAGCATTCCCCTACTCCCTATATGTGGCGTCATCAAAGCCCAGTGGGGAGCTGAACTTCAGATGGAGCCAGAATCATAGAGACTAAAGTAGGCAATATGAAGCAGGACTAAACAATACTGTTTCTAATTCTGCCCACTGTGGATAGGGCCAAGTAGGGAGTTAGACTCTGTACCAACCTGGTTGATGCCTCCTTCCCAGCTTCCCCACAGTGTTCATATAGTCCAGAGGGAGCCGAGTCTCCTCTCCCGTGCAGCATCAGTGAGGTGGAACTGATTGGTCAGAGGCAGAACTTGTTGGCACTTCCTTCCCACCACCATCCTTTGTGGTTCAGCAGATCTAAGTAGAAAGCAGTGGAGCTTCCTTACCTATCCTGCAGCACCAAAGCAGGAGTCAGCCTTTCAGTCCTCCCTCTTTGATGTTAGACACTCAGCAAGAAACTGAGCTTACACCTCCACTCAGAAGCAATAAGTTGGTGAGAGTTGGTTTCTACTTCACCAGGATGCATGGCATTGGCACAACCTTGGGAGCAGCTGAACCTCCACATCAGTCATTTGCAGTGGGCCAGTGCTCTACTTTTGCTCTGGTTGTGTCAGTGGTGCCCAGCAGGACACATGACAAATTCACCCACCTGCCCCAAATGCTACACCTCAAAAGGGGGATTACCTGCTAAAACAAAATTAAATAAAACCCAGAGTCTCTTAATATAATATCTAAAATAGTCAGAATACAAATGAAAAATCACTTATACCAAGGGCCAGGGATATCACAACGTGAATGGGAGATATCACACAACAACATTCAGATAAATCAGATGTGAGAATTATCTGACAAAGATATTTAAGCAAATACCACAAAAGTACTTCTATCATCAATGACCAATTCTTTTTAAAAAAATGAAAAATAGAAAATCTCAACGAATAAATAGAAGGCATAAAGACTTTTTAAAAATAGAAATTATAAAACCAAAATGTGCAATGTTAGTCTGCTTGGGCTACCATAGCAAAATATCACAGGTGGGTGACTTTAACAAAAAATTTATTTTCTCAGTTCCTGAGGCTAGAAGATCAAAAAGTGCTGGAGCATTCTATTTATGGTGAGAGCTCTCTTCCTGGTTTGCAGAGAACCACCATGTCACATGTTTCCTCCCATGCCCTTTGTGCACGTTCAGAGGGAGAGACAGAGCTTCAATGTCCCTCACTTCTCTTTTATAAGGACACCAGTTCTTTTAATTTAGGGTCCCACATTTAAGATCCCATTTAACCTTAATAACCTTTATAAAGGCCCTATCTCCAAGTACAGTCACATTTGGAGTTGGGGCTTCAACATTAGAATTTTGTAGGAACACAACTCTGTCCATAATATGCAAAACTAAAATAAAAAAACTGACTGGATGGATTCACTAGTGGAGTGGATGTTTCAGAGGATAGAACAGTGAACTTGAGTACAATTTACCCAATCTGAGCAACAGAGAGAAAATAAATTGAAATAAGTAAACACAGTCTTAGATGCCTACAGAACAATAACAAAAGAATTGATTTGTACCATGAGATTCAAAAAAAAAAAAAAAGGTGAGCAATTGGACTAAAAGAGTATTTGAAAAAGTAATGGATAAGTATTTCCCAAAGATGAAAAAAAATCTACAGATTTAAGAAACTGAATGAAATAAAAATAGAATAAACACAGATAAATCCATACCATGATATATCATCATAATTAAATTTACAAAATCTAAAAGACAATGAAAAAACTTGAAAGTAGACAGAAAAAAATGATACATCATTTATAAGGGATCACCAATTTGAATGACAGTGGAATTGTCACCTGAAACGTGGAGACCAAAGTGGCACAACATTCTTCAAGTTTTGAAAGGAAAATATAATCAACTCTTACTTCTGCATCTGGCTAAAATCTCCTTTTGGAAGAAAGGACACGTGAAGAAATTCTTCAATGAAGGAAAATTAAGGAGATTGGTTATTAGCAAGCCTACCTTTAGAGAATGCTAAAAGGAAATTCTCTAAGCAGAAAGGAAATGATAACAGAACTTAAAAAGAAAGAGACAGAATATCAGGATGGTTAAAAGAAGACCAAAGATAAATATAATTTTCATGAGTTTGTTAAGTCATATTTGATACGTAATATCAAAGATTATAACACACCTTCTGATACAGTGTCTGTAGTGGAAATGCTTAAGAACAATCATATTTAAAAAGAGGGGAGGGTAAAGGCACCTATTGAAAATAAGGTGAAACTAGTAAAATGTCAGTAAGAGTAAACTTGCATAAGCATGTTGTCACACCTACAGCAAACATTAAGAAAACTAGTTTTTAGGGAAGCCTGGGTGGCTCAGCAGTTGAGCATCTGCCTTCAGCCCAGGGCATGATCCCGGAGTCCCAGGATCAAATCCAACATCAGGCTCCCTGCATGGAGCCTGCTTCTCCCTCTGCCTATGTCTCTGCTTCTCTCTGTGTGTGTCTCTCATGAATAAATAAATAAAATCTTTTTTAGAAAAGAAAAGAAAGAAAACTAGTTTTTACAAAGCAGGAGCAATACTTTCATAAGGCATAAAATAATTTGAAATCAGCATAAGAGACAACAGGAAAATCTCAAAACACTTGGAAATTAAATATATCCATAGGTCAAAGAGGAAGTCTCAAAGGAAATCAAGATACATTAAACAGAATAAAAATTAAAATACAACAGGTCAAAACATGTGGGATGCACCTAAAGTAGTGCTGAGAGGTAAAGTCACAACAATAAAATGTTTACATTAGAGAACAGAAAAAGTCTGTAATCAATAATCTAAGTTCCTACCTCATGAAACTAGTAAAAGTAGAGTAAAATAAGTACAAAGCAAGCAGAAGCAAGGAAGTAATGAGGATAAGGGTAGAAATACATGAAAATGAAAGCAGAAAAACAATACCTATAAAAAGACCTAAATCATTGATATCATATTTGCAACAAGGGTTATCACTACAGATTCCCACAGCTACTAAAGAAATAATAATAAAATACTATAAACAACATGGCACTCCTAAATTAAACAACTCAGAAGAAATAGACTAATTTCTTGAAAACCACAAACTATTGAAACTCTACCAAGATGAAATTAAAAGTCTAAATAGTCCTATAATAATTGTAGAAATTGAGTTTGTAATTTAAAAGTTCCTAAAAGAAATATGCCTAAAAGATATTTCTAAAAGAAATATCAAAATATTCAAAATATTCCTAAAAGAAATCTCAGTTGGTTTCACTGCCCAATTCCACCAAACATTTAAAGAAGAATTGATACCAATTTTCTACTATCCCTTACAGAAAATAAAAGAAGTGACAATACTTCCCAGCTCATTTTAACAATACAATAAAACTGCAGAAAAAAATATTTCAGAAACCTAGATATATCAATCTACAACAAAATATTAGCAAGTTAAACTTAGCAATCTATAAAAGGAATTTTTATGACCAAATAGAACTTATTCCAAAAAACATGAAGCTGGTTCAACATTTGAAAAATCAGTATAATCCACATGTCAACAGGCTAAAGAGGAAAAGTTATAACAGTATATCTACTGATACGGAAGAAGCTTTTGACAAAATCCAAAGCCATGATAAAAATCTAGCATCCACAGTCACGATAAAAGCTCCCAGCAAACTAGAAATAGAGGGGAGCTACCTCAACTTAGTAGAGTATCCACAAAAAGCCTGTATGAACATCACAGATATTAGTGAAAGACAGCTTTATTCCTAAAATCAAGAATAGAGCAAGGATGTCCTTTTTCACCATACTTATTAAACATAGTAATGAAAGCCCTGGCCAGTGCTTTAAGAAAGAATATAAAAAGCATACAAATTGAAAAGCAAGAGTTAAAACCATTATTTGCAGATAACATGATTGTGTATATAGAAAACCCTAAGAATCTACCAAAAAAAATTTAAGCCCCAAAACTGGGTTCAGCAAAGTTACATGATAAAGATCAACACACAAAAATCAATCAAATTTCTACTCATAAAAAAAATGAACACTTGGAAACTGAAGGCACAATACTATTAACAATTGCTTCTCCAAAAATTAACTTAGGTACAATTCTAACAAAACATCTACAGAACCCGTATCCTAAAACTCACAAAATGATGAGTGATGAAACAAATAAAAGACCTAAATAAATAGAGAGACACACCATATTTATGGATTAGAAGACTCAACATAGTAAAGATTTCAATATTCCCCAAATTGATCTCTAGATGTAATATGATTTCTATCAAAATTACAGCAAGATTTTAAAATAAAACAAGCTTGGGGCACCTAGGTATCTCAGTCTGCTAGGCAAACAACTCTTGATCTCAGCTCAGGTCTTGACCTCAGGGACTAGAAGGTATTATGCGAAGCAAAATAAGTCAGTCAGAAAAGGACAAATACCATATGATTTCACTCATATGTGGTATTTAAGAAACAAAATAGATGAACATATGAGAAAAGAAGGAAAAATAAAACAAGATGAAAATTGAGAGGGAGGCAAACGATAAGAGATGCTGAACTCTAGGAAATAAACTGAGGGTTGCTGGATGGGAGATGTGTAGGAGGAAGGGATAACTGGGTAATGGGCATTAAGGAGAGCACTTGATGTAATAAGCCCTGGATATTATATGCAACTAATGAATCACTAAATTCTTCCTCTGAAACTAATTTAAAAAATAATAAAATAAGACACACTTATCTAAAATTTATACAGAAAGGTAAGAACCTAGAGTAATGAAACCATTTTTGAAAAAGGATATGTAAGTAGGTGGGAGAAATCACTATCAAATGTTAAGGCTTACTATATAATTACAGTAATCAAGAAAGTGTGGCAGAGATAGACACATAGATCAATGGAACCTAGAAGTAGACCCATGAAAATATGCCCAATAGATCTTTGACAGGGGTGCAAAAGCCAATCCAAAGGAGGAAGGATGGATGGCCCTTTTTAACAAGATAGTAATTGGACATTCATAGGCAAAAAACAAAAGTGCCTAAACCTTACACTTTGTACAAATGTTAACTCCAAATGAAACACAAATTTAAACATAAAACTATAGAATTTTTAAGGAAAAAAACACAGGAGAAAGTCTTTGGAAGCTATAGTTCTTAACACTTGACCCTAAAGTATAGTCCATAAAAGGAAAAATTGATAAATTGGACCTCATCAAAATTAAAGTCTTTTTGCTCTTCAAAGTCTATATGAAGAAGATAAAAGCACCAACTACAGGCTGAGAGAAAGTATTTGCAAACTACACTGGAGACTAGTATCTAGACTATATAAAGAATTCTCAAAACTCAGTAGTAAAGTCAATTCAATTAGGAAATAAGCCAAAAAATGGGGAGACCTTTCACAGAAGAGGATTATCTTATGATCCAGGAATTATACTCTTGGCCATTATCTCAAAGAAATTTATCTCAGGTTAATGGTCATACAAGAACCTGCAAACAAATGTTTTTTTAAGATTTTTTATTTATTTATTCATGAGACACACATAGAGAGAGGCAGAGACATAGGCAGAGGGAGAAGCAGGCTCCCTGCGGGTAGCCCGATGTAAGACTTGATCCCGGGACTGCAGGATAACGACCTGGGCCAAAGGCAGACGCTCAACCACTGAGCCACCCAGGTGCCCCTGATAGCAGCTTTGTTTGTTAATTTTTTTTTTTTTTTTATTTATGATAGTCATACAGAGAGAGAGAGGCAGAGACACAGGCAGAGGGAGAAGCAGGCTCCATGCACCGGGAGCCCGACGTGGGATTCGATCCCCGGTCTCCAGGATCGCGCCCTGGGCCAAAGGCAGGCGCCAAACCGCTGCGCCACCCAGGGATCCCCAGCAGCTTTGTTTGTAATAGCCAAAACTGGAAACAACTCAAATGTCTTTTAATGGGTGAATATTGAAGCAAACTGTGGTACATCCATACCATAGAATACTACTCAGTAACAAAGAAAAATGAACTATTGCTACATGTCACAATGTGCCATAAGAACAATGGCCTTATGCTAAGTGGGAAAAAGAAAATTCTCAAAAGGTTACATACTATATGATTCCATTTATATCACATTTTTGAAATGACAAAATTATACAGATAAAGAATAGATCAGTGGTTGGGAGGAGAACAGGAAGGGAGGCAGCTGTGAAGTAAAAGATTAGTTTAGGAGATCCTTGTGATGGATTGTCTGTATCTTAATTGTGGGGATGATAACAGAAATCTACACTTGGGATTAAAAAAAACTGCATAGAACTACACACACGCACACACACAAATTATATCACAAATCTGGTGAAACTTGAATAAGGTCAATGCTGTATCAATGTCAATTTCCTGGTTGTGAAATTGTATAATAGTTATGTAAGATGTTATCATCAGGGAAACAGTGAAGGCCTTGTGGGTCTTGCTGTGTTATTTCTTAAATTGGAATACCAATTATCTCAAAAATAAAGTTTAAAAAAAAACTCTCAGCAAATTAGGAATAGAAAAGACTTCCTCAATCTGATAAAAGTCCTCTATAAAAGCCCACAGCTAACCTCGCACTTAATGGTGAGAGACTGAATGCTTGCCCCAAAGTCCAAAACAAGACACAAGGTCTTACCACTCTTTTTCCTTTCTTTTTATTTTATGACAAATAAAAATTGTACATATTTAAAGAATACAATGTGATGGTTTGATATGTGTGCACATTGTTAAATGATTGCCATAATCAAACTAATTACTGTATCCATCACCTCCGTAGTTAGCCTTTTTTTTTTAATTCAACATCAAAATGGAAGTTCTAGTCAAGACAGGCAAGAAAAAGAAACAAAAGACATCCAACTTGGAAGAGAAGAAGTAAAATTATATTTATGTGAAGATGATACCAATATCTATATATAAAATCCTGTAGAAGCTATAGAAAGCTACTAGAACTAGTACATAAGACTAGCAAGATTGCAGGATATAAGATTACTATACAAAGATCATGTTTTTCTACATACTAACAATGAAAATTCAGAAACTGACATTTAAAAATTAATATTATTAACAATGACAATATGAAATATGAAATACATAGGTAAATATCTGGTAAAAGATGTGTAAGACCCCATGCACCTTTTAGAATCTCTGAAATTAAAAAGAAACCAAGTGTTCACAAGGATACCAAGCAACAAAATTCTCATATGCTGATGTTGGTATTGTAAAATAGCACACTTCTCCAGAAAATAGGTTTGCAGTTTCTTGAAAAGTTAACGCATTACACCTACTACATGGTACAACTATGAACCATGGTATCTTTCCAAGAAAAATAAATGCATTTGTCTATACTAAACTCACCAAAAATGTTCCTCACAGCTTTATTTGTAACAGCCTAATACTGAAAAACAAAAAAGACCTAAATGCCATCAACAGGAGAATGAATAAACAATTATGCTTCAGTGGATCCTTGAACAGGAGGAGGGTTAGAGACACCAACCCTCTATGAAGTTAAAAAATCCATGTATAACTTTTGACTCCCCAAAATTTTAACTACTAATAGTCTACTGTTGACCAGAAGCCTTATCAACAATATAAGCAGTCAATTAACACATATTTTATTTATACACAATATGCTTTACACTCAAGTAAGCTAGAGAAAAGAAAATGCTGTTGAGTAAAAAATAAATACATTTACAGTACTGTACTACATTTATTGAAAAAAATCTATGTATAAGTGGACCCACCCAGTTCAAACCTTCACTGTTCAAGGGTCAAATATGTATCTGTATAATGGAATACATTATACAGATTTACAGAAATAAATAGAACTTAACTACTGACAGATATGGAAACATAAATAAATCTCAAAATAATTATACTATGAAAGTAGCCAGGCAAAAAACTTACATACTGAATGGCTCTGTTTATATAAAATCTAGGAAATACAAATTAGTCTATAGTGACAGGAAAGAGATCAGTAGTCATCTGAAGAGGGAGATTGGGGAGGGGCAAAACAGAGTGATTACTAAAAGGTAAAAGGAAACTTTTAGAGGTGAGTGATACAGTCATTACCTTGATTATGGTGATGGTTTCACAGACATATATCAAAACTTTTCAAAGTGTACATTTTAAACATGCAGTTTACCTATTCAAGTATACCATAATAAAGAAAAATAAAAATAATTAAATGCAAATGACTTAGCCAATTATAGTTCCATTCTTAAAAGGAATACCCTCTCAATGCAAAAATATTAATAATTTACAATAGTACCAAGGAGCAAAGCTTCCAGAACATGAAATAAAAAATTGAGGCATGAGGAGCAGTGAGTAATAATTATTTATGCTTATTTCATCATCTTAGGTGACAATATTTATAGTAATTTATTTCTAAAGTTGATATATTGAGTAAAATGTTTGAGTTCTATTAACAATTTTATTTTTGTAAAGATTTTTTATTTATTCATGGAAGACAGAGAGAGAGAGAGAGGCAGAGACACAGGCAGAGGGAGAAGCAGGCTCCATGCAGGGAGCCCGACATGGGACTCCATCCCGGGACTCCAGGATCAGGCCCTGGGCTGAAGGCAGCACCAAACCACTGAGCCTCCCGGGCTGCCCTCTATTAAAAATTAAAAACAAAAAAAATTTAAAGGTAGCTTTAAGGTTATTACTTGCCATTACAAATGTAGAATAAAAAAATGCTATACCCTCCAAATTAAAAAAAAAAAAAAAACATAGAACATGTTGCAAAACTAAAAACTAAGGGGAAATCAATAAAGTATAACATAAGCTCCATTTAATAAATGAATAATTCAGCGACACCTGCATGGCACAGTGGGCTAAGTGTCCAACACTTGGTTTCAGCTCAATTCTGATCTCAGGTTCCTGAAATCAAGCCCTAGGTTGGGCTCTGCACTCAGCACAGAGTCTGCTCGATTTCTATCTCCCTCTCCCTCTGCCCCTCCCACTTGTGCTCGTTCTCTCTCTCTCTCTCTCTGCCCCTGCTAAAATAAACAAATAAAATCTTTTTTAAAGATGAATAATTCAAAGATCCAAGTATTTAACAGTAAGTTAGCATCTTTGAAGAAAAGCAGGTACTTTTAGATATTTTCAAATGTAATTATTTTTAATCTGTGGAAAAACAAACCCAAAGCATAGTACCTCCAACAGTCGGAAATGGGAATAGGTAAGACCATGTGTCCCAGAAAGTGAGGATGAGAAACAATGTGTGTACACCAAAGTGAGGTAGAGAAGAATACAGGTACCCCCAGAAAACGATGGTGCAAATCTCTATTTGTTGACCAGAAAGAGGTTCCCAACACAGCACTGAGCTTTAAAAGCAGGCCAAACAGTAGCTGGTTCAATGCGATCCCGCTCATTTTAGAGTATTGGCATATGTGTCAATGGGCATAAAGAAATATCAAAACAAATGCTGCTCTGAGTACTAACAATGACCACCTAAGGCTATTGGGACTCTAGAGATTTTTAACAATGATCTTATATCATTTTACAACAAAGTAATAACATTATATTTAAGCATTTGTCTTCAAATTAGAAATTCATGCTATTGAGAGTGTGGCTAATGAGTTGCACACGTTGTAGTATTACAAATTGTTGTAATGTAATTTGACAGAAGCTATTAAAATGTAAAGGGTGTGTATGCACTGTCAGAGCTCTGATGTTATGAAGACCTGAATATGTTGGGAGAGTGAAAGTCACTGCACAAGGTCGTACAGTTGTGAGCTCTTCAGACATACGATTTCCCAATAATTTACCATGGAATTCATATTATTTTTTTTTAATTTTTATTTATTTATGATAGTCACAGAGAGAGAGAGGCAGAGACACAGGCGGAGGGAGAAGCAGGCTCCATGCACCGGGAGCCTGATATGGGATTTGATCCCGGGTCTCCAGGATCGCGCCCTGGGCCAAAGGCAGGCGCCAAACCGCTGCGCCACCCAGGGATCCCGGAATTCATATTATTTTATGACAGCTTTCTGGCTGCGCAAAGTCACCATTTGGGCTTGGAGGATTTAAAGATTTTACAAGATGGTATAAACAAGAAGAAAGAGGAGGGAAAAAAGGCACAGCGGTGGAGGGGTGAGGATAAGGAGAGGAAGAGAGTGAAAAAGACAAGAAACTCAGAAAGACTTAGTTATAGTGTAGCTGTATATGGAATATCTGAAATAACTTAAAAAGAATAAGCTAGATCTATTTGAATCACCTAGAGAGGTGTCAGGGTTTATTGTTTAGGTGACAGATGTCCATTCGTTTAATGTTAAATGACAGAAATGAATAAAATGATAAGTCCTCACTCTTGTATCTGTTTTTGTTTATTAAAAAAAAATTTTTCCTGGAGCACCTGGGAGGCTCAGGGGTTGATCATCTGCCTTTGGCTCAGGTTGTGATCCCAGGGTCCTGGGATCAAGTCCCGCATCAGGCTCCCAGTGGGGAGCCTGCTTCTCCCTCTGCCTATATCTCTGCCTTTCTCTCTGTGTCTCTCATGAATGAATAAATAAAATCTTTAAAAAAAATAAGAATAAAAAAATTTCTAGTACTTCTATTTGTGTAAGTTTTGATCACTAAGAAAAACATGGAGTGATGCCTACTACCAATGCCTTACTATCAATTACCACTGTAGTGTGAGTCTGAGGGAAGGGATGAAGGGATGGGCATTCTTAACTTTTTATTCATGCACATTTATATTGTATAAATTGAACTTAACACATATTACTCTTCATCATCTAAAAAAAATGAAATAAAATCTGAAAGCAGATTTAACAATATGCATAAGGCAATAATCTTTAAAGTTCTCTTCAGAATCCTGGCTTCCTTGTCTTTCTGTTTGGGTTTCTCATTTTCCAGTATTCAGTGCATCTTACAGCTAATTGCTTTTTCCACCTGCCGTCGGCCCACCCTTCAAGTCACAGAACAAGCACTCAGTACCCCGGTCCACCCTCTCTGCCAGGAGCTGAGGAGCAGCTGGAGATGCTCTCCTGCATAGCAAACAGAAGAGTTCCTCACACTGTAATTAAATAATGCTAACTAGGGCACTGAAAGGTCCTGCTTAACCACTTCCAGGAAATGAATTTGCCTTTGGGAAAATGAGTGGAGATTTTAGAGTAAATGTGAGCACAGACTTGTCTTTTGGAAGTGTAAGGAATATTTCTCAGTGAAAGCTCCACGGACCCATATTAGAATTAACTATGAGAGTGGTGAACGGTCGTCTTTCTTGTGGCCTACCGACCCAGGTGCTCAGATACTTTGGTCCTTAAGCACCCCAGACAGGTGATTTCTTAACACAACCAAAGTTTGAGAACCACTTTCCTAGAGATAGTGAAAGTTCAGGCGGAGCTAGACAGTACAAAGCCCTGAATGCAAGCTTCCAAACATCCTGCAGGCACCCCACTCCCTGGAGCAGAGGAAACCACGTAGGATGAGTGGAGTGGAGGGTATTGCTGCCCAAGGGTGAGCCAGAAAGCCTGCTGTCCCCAGGTGGTTTATAGGTGCCAGGCATCCCAGGCAGCAAAGAGTGACAGAGCTCGGACACCTAGGACCAGGACAGGAGAGGAACTAAGGTGTTGACGGCAGAGACAGCCCAGAGAAACAGGAGAGGAGCCCTGAGGCTGCTGTGTCCTGGGGCTCAAGGGAGTGTCAGAGGCCAGTGTGAGGTGGGGAGTGAGGAAACAAGCCCTTTATGCCAGAGGCACTGTTGCTGTTGACCCACCAGGGCCACTGTCCATGTGCTCCTCAGAGAAACAGCCACTGTCTTCCTGAGACTTGAACACCTGAGTCCCAAATCTCAGAAGATGGAAGTAAAAAGAGTGAAGATGATGTTCCCGAGACTGGGAAGATGCCCCGCACAGCCCAGGCAAATGAGCTTTGGGAACCTGTGCCCCATCCCACACCTAGTGGGGCAGCAAAGTCTCTGGAGAGCAAGGGAGTCAGTCCTTCGGGGCTGCAGGGAAGCTGCAAATTACATCCTGCTGCTTCTGAGCCCCAGGAATAGCAAGCACTCTCTCTGGCCAATGATGTAGTGTGAGAAGCACTTCCAAGCCCCAGTGCCCTTACTGGTGACAGGGCAGTCATGTCGCAGACAGTGCAGCAGTGACAATTTATGCCAAACACAGGGGCCAAGAAGTAGCTTTCCTTTGACTCCTGAGTCCCAGGATTCTGTTCAATCTACCTAAAGGGGAAGGGACCCCAAGAATGGCTGGTATTATGTTTCTTGCTAACCCTGTTAGTAAGGGGAATAGACGCTCGGAGCCAGGTGTAATTTGATTTAAAAAAATAAAGAAATGTGATGCTTCTTGCACCTGAATGTGGAGGAGCAATTCATAACGTACACCATATCCACTTAATAATTCCTCTGTCCACATGTAAACGATTTCAGATCACCTTGACTTTGCTGCTGAAAGCTGCATTCTCCTTATCGTTCGATATCCAGAATATTCAAGGCACTTTGAAAGAGCTAAAGTTTATATAAATATTATGTCTTAAGTTATTATCAAAAATCAATTTTCCCATATTTATGTTTTAGATTTCTTGCACCTTTTGCCGGTGGGGCAGGGAAGGGTGGGGTGAGTTCTTAGTTAGAAAATTTTTAAACTGGCTCCCAAGAGAGTGAGGAGCTGAAAAGCAAAGAAAGCAAACCTTGAATGTGTTTGCAGCAGCCTGAAGCAATTTAAGAAAGTAGGGTTAGAGGGCTTGCCAAAGATAGAGGCATGGAAATTATTTCCCTTTTTAATGCAGATAGATGAAAATAAGAAAATTGTCCTAAGGGGTAATTCACCCAAATGGAAAAGTCTCTTTAGCATTCCCACCAATTGTACACTTAAATTATTTTTAGTAAATATAAATATAATATGTATATATACATATATATATACATCCATACATATATACATATATTTACTAGAAAAAAATTAAATGTATAATAGATAGGAATGCTAAGATATAGATATAAATATAGACACAGATATGCAAAATTCAAAAGAAATTTTTAAAAATTCACATAAAGAAATGTCTTTTCTCTTGTTTTTCAGCCCTCCTCCTATTCACCCCTGATTTCATCTCTGCAGAAATATCCAATGCATATGTAAATATATAAATGCTAAAAAAAAATCCTAATACAAATGACACCTCAGGACACACACTGCTCTGCACTTCACTTTTTAAAATAGGACTTTTGTCGTTAGAATAAATCGGCCTCTATTGATGGTCATGAGAATGAGTCCAATAGTCTGCTTTAGAAGCTATGCTGGGGCAGCCCCAGTGGCACAGTGGTTTGGTGCCGCCTGCAGACCAGAGCGTGATCCTGGAGATCCGGGATCGAGTCCCACGTCGGGTTCCCTGCGTGGAGCCTGCTTGTGTCTCTGCCTCTCTCTCTCTCTCTCTCTCTCTCTCTGTGTGTGTCTCAAAAAATAAATAAAATCTTTTTTAAAAAAAAAAGCTATGCTGAAATATCGGGAATGTATTTCAAAGGCTCTTTTACATTAGTGAGATCAGGATTTACCAAAAGGCTTAGGAAATATTTCTAAGGGGCAGTTTTCTGGGTTTAGTTGGCTCATGGAAGAAAATCTAAGAGGAGCCTTCAGGATTCCTCTGACAGCAGAAACGTGGCCTCTCCAAGGCTCATGTCATCTGCTCTGTGCTGTCAGGACACACTGGTTCCTCCAAGACTCTCTTGAGAAGGTGTCCTATTTGGAGATGGCTTCATTAGTTAATGGAGGAAAGATGTGTCATCCTCAAGAAGAATCTCTTTCCTTTTTACAAATGGTTGGGAAAAAAAAACAAAATAAAATTGAAGAAGTGGAAAACATATATCAAGATGAGGCTAAATTCAGAATTCAGAACCTGCACAGGGAATCATAGTTCAACATGCCGAGAGCCAGGACCACCAAGGTGGCCAGAAATCTGAGTGAGTGTCAGAGAGGAGGAATGAACTTTTGTAACACGCTGAACTATAGAAAATTCTCAGGACATTTCCTTTCCCAATAAAACTTCACATAACAAAGCTGTTTTTGACAGGGCTGAAGTTTCTATGGAAATGATATGGAAGCCTTTGCTTTGCAGGTGCAGGAGGTCCCCAAGATAAGTCCAATGGGGTTGTCAAGAGCATTTCACTCATACTCAAGGTAGACATGGCTGGAGGACAAGAGAGAAAATTGGAGAAAGCCTTGCCCTGAAAATACCCCCTATCAACAAGGGAATCCACCCAAGCCCTATTCTCTCTTTCAGACAAGGCTGTAAGGATACAATGGGGTTACAGAGAGGGAAGAAACAAAGGAAAGGCACTTCATAATAATTACCTCATTTAATTCCTACAGAAGGGGAGGGAGAGGACATTGTTTCCATTATATTAACCACATTCCAGAAAAAATTGTAGAATAGTGAAAGAAAGAAAAAAATCACTCCTAATTCTGTAATTAAAACAAAGCTATTGTTACCATTTTGGCATCATTTTCCATCCTGAAATTTTAACATATTTGTTATTATTTTCATATAATTATAGTCAAAGCGGTACAACTTTATAGCCTCCTTCTTTATTTTTCACCAACCATTATAGCATTATAATCATTATAGCCATTATGCATTTTCCATGTTGTCAAATTCCTCAAAATCGTCACCTTCCTAAATATTAACCAATCATCTAGATACTGTCAACTTTATTTGGACATTCCCTTGTTGTGGAATATTTGCATTGCTCCTGGGATTTTGTTTCTGCATTATTTTAAATAATATTACCATTTCAGATTGTTTGATTTAGACAAATCCCCCCTAGTGGGCAAGGGAAAGGAAGAGGGAAGGCAAAAGGAAGTAGATGGACAACCATCCTGAGATGCCCTCAGGAACTCAGAGACAAGATTTCCTTTGAGAGTTCTACTATAATATCCGACTCATAATCAGGGCGTTCAGAAATTTGAGATGTTACCCTGAAGGGATAGAGGCAAGGAAGAATGAAGCAGTATTAATGGCATCAATGTAGCTAAAGTAGATGACAATCAGAAGTAGCAGGGGGCTGGCCAGGCAAGCCCAGAAAATACAAGACCATAAAAGTAAGGTGAGGGGGTTGGATAGTCCTGGCTTACTCCCCTTTTCTCAGCATTATTATTAATACCTCCCACTCACCTCCATTTCATGCTCAAACTGTATTGTTTCAGAAAATAAATTACATGGCCACCCTTCTCTGGATGATTTAACAATTCCAGGCCTCCCTCTTCTAGAGGACCAGAAAGATGAGCCCTCATCTTCACAAAAAGGTTGAGATGGATCCTTTTTTGTCTCTAGGGTTGGAAAGGATATTGAAATGACTTGCATTAAATTTGTGCACTAATTTGGGGACAATTAATATTTTCACAATAGTCATTTTCTTATCTGGGAACATAGTATTTGTTCAAATATATAATATTTTATGTGTACATTCTATATGTCAGTAAAGATTAGTTATTTTCTTCATTGTGATCACATCAATTTTTCTTAAAAATACTTTTTTTATATATTTTTTATATTTTTTTATATTTATATATATTTATATTTATTTATATACTTTTTTTATATTTTATATTTGTTGTCATTCCTCATGTATTTTTCTAGTTAAATTTTCTTCTGACTGGAGAGGGTTTTTTTTTTTTAAGATTTTATTTATTTATTCATTACAGACACACAGAGAGAGAGGCAGAGACACAGGAAGAGGGAGAAGCAGGCTCCATGCAGGAAGCCCGATGCAGGACTGGATCCAAGGACCATGGGATCATGACCTGAGCCAAATGCAGATGCTCAGCCATTGAGCCACCCAGGCACCCTGAGGTATGTGTTTTAACCACCATCTTATGTGTGACAAAATCAGGGCTGAGGATTCAGAATACATTGTTCAGGATATATTAAGCAAACACGTAAGAGAGCACGAATATAAAGACCTCTGATTCCAAATGAGTTATTTCCATTATTCTGTGCCCTTTCCATGGCTCTTGGCAATGGCTTATTCTAGGCATGTAGGTATTGGGAACCTGGGACCTGATCCTTTCACTGCATCCCCTCCACACGTGATCACCCACAGGACCTCCTATGTCTTTATTGGGATGGTGTTGCCTCTCCACATGTTCACATTCTCTTCAACACTTTCCAAAATCCCCTCTTTTTCTGAGTAAGTTTGCTAGTTCTTTCAATAGGCAATATTTACTCTCATTTTCCTTGTGCCCATTTCGGAAGCTATTAGTGATCAGATCACTGGACACGTCAGGATCAACACAGAAAGCAAGACCAGATCACAAGACATCTGAGGGACAGGGCTGAAGCTTGCCCACCAAGACATACCCTATACCTCTGAGGAGCAGCCAGGACTCTGGAGGTACCAAGGTGCCAAGGAGCTGATATTCTGAGACTGGCTATGGAGATGAGAGCCTTCTCCGCAGGTGATCCATCCAGCTTGCACTTTATTTTATATCTATCAGGCCAGGTGCTTTCCAGGAAAAATAATTTGTGTGTAAAGTGTGAACTGCCCCCAAGGAGAGTAGCATTTTCCTCAGTATCACATCCCATGGCCATGATCAGTGTTCTTAAATCAGCGCCAGATCTTAACCAAATCCCATTGGTACGGCCATTCAGCCACAGCTTTTCACTCCATTGTTCCTATGAGGATGATTGACACATCATAATTATTCCACACTTATGACACTCTTCCAGTATGGGGAGAGGGCTTCCCTTTGGTTTCTCAGTTACAATACACCATTCTCTGCAATGTCTTACTGTAACTCAGATGAATTAATTGAAACATCGAGAAACAATGAGGTTGGCCATGGATAACACAGTAATTTAGGGAACACAGATATTAAAAGCTATAGTCTTCAGTGTGCCAGGGCTACAGCTCAGCTGCCCGATGGTTCTCTTTTTTGTGATTTGGGTCTGAATCATCTTTAGTATTAGGGACCTGGAACTTCCTCCATTCAGACTTGCTTGCTATGTGAATGCCCTCCTGTCACAAGAGGGGAGGGGAGGATTCAGGTGGGGACGACAGTCCTGGTAAAGTCAAGAGGGAGTGCTACCCTTCCTTAGGAAGAATCAGAGCAACCGATGAGCAAGTCAAACCCTAAGCTGCCAAAAGATTGGCCTTCTCATCTAATTTTTCCACCACTGTCTTTATAATCCACCTTAACACTTCCCCCAGGGAAGACCTGCCACTTAGTTCTCAGAAATGCGAGTAGGCACTTGGACGCTTTCAGAATAAAGGACTCTATAAATACAAATGATAGGAAACTCTCAACCCATATAAAGACATCTTTCAAAAGACCAAAGCATAAAAAAAAAGACCAAAGCATAAAAGGATAAATAACAAAAGCACCAACACGCTGAGGTCCAGGCATTATTTTTAGACAATTCCCCACGGTTCAAAACAGACGTGCGAGATTGGAGAGGTGATGCTGGCTACCAGTCATGTTCCATTTTGGTCCTCACCCCCAGGAAGTGCTGAATCCTTGTTTTGTTAAAAACATCCCAGAATGGATTTTGTTGTCAACTGCTCTTGATCTCTTAAAATTTCCTGCATTTGCTGCTCACCAGCATTCCCGGCCTTGATAGAAGTCCAGACAAAATTATTATCCTATGAGCTGTGGCTTTGTAATCAGCAGCTTCAGCCACCCTGGCAGCTGTTGCTGGATGGAGCACCAGGCAGCCTGGGTGGCAGGAAGTCAGGCTGCTGAGCCAAGCCTGAGCTGTGACCATCCAGCAGCCTCAGACCCATCCTTGCCTCCAGGTCTCCGTTCCTGCTATGGCTTGAGACAATGAGTGATGTTCTACTGTCAGAAACCTGTAGAGAAATCCTGCCTCAAACACAAAGTGATGTTGCATAACAAGGCATAAGAAATGCTACTAATTGTTCTATGTGTGTAATTCTTCTCAGTGGGAATGTGTAAATATGGACTTCATGGAGCCTTTTGCACCACACAGGCCAGTAGCCCTGAAATGAGGGGTCTTCCAAAATGCAGAAGGGTCAACTCTTCCCTGTAATTGAATTTCTTGGTTAGTTAGCATTTCTGCAGTAGACTGAGCTGAGTCCTCCTGAAACTCTCTAAAGAGTCTCATAATGAGTGGTTCTCCTGGAGAAGGACAATTTCTCTTAGGATCCTCAGCATCTAATTGAGGCCGGTACATGACAGACACCTTTAAACAGGTGAAGGCGAAGGAGGGGAGGAGAGGCTAGAAGACACAAAGGAGAGCATTTCACTCACCCAACTCCAGTTCCTCTGCCTTCAGAGCCCGAGGACATCAGTGTCCAGCAGCTTCTGGATTACATACAGCAAAACACCACCAGAAGCAAACGTGTCAGAGTGAATGACAGAGTCACCACCAGCATATCCCATCCTTCTGGTCAGTCACAGAGGCCTTTTTATGGATGAGAATTAAAACTGGAGAAACCACAACTGAGCAAAGACTTGGAAATTGTCCTCCCATAGCATTTAACAACCCACATTGTTCATGCCATCTTTTTGTTTTCTTTATACACAGCCAAGGGCATGAAGGGAAAAGAGAAGTTTCCATTCTTTAGCTTCTACTTCAATTTGCTGAAAGGTTGCTAGTGGCTGTCAGGGAGGGGGAGAAAATTGGAGCCTGGGCCACATGGTTTGCAGGAAATTGTATCATCTCAAATTTCTTTGCAAGCTGCAAAGATATTGGATCTAAGAAAGCAAAATACACGCACTTAGTTTGTCAAGTGTATTTCATAGTTTATAATTGCTGAAATAAAAGACGAAAGGAATACCAATTTTCATGAAAGGCAAACATAAACACTCCCTTATCAAAACTCATGACTTTCATTAACCTTAAATGTGTAGAGTGTGGACTTCCTTAAGAAGCCACACCATAGCATTTCTAATCACTACTTGTAGCATTTCTAACAACTGGTTGTGCAATTACCCATGAGCAGCATTAGATGTGATTTCTGACCAGCGCACAACAGATATTGCCTCCAACTTGTGAAAATGAAGTTAGTGAAACCCACCCTTAAGTTAGATAAGAAGGAATCTAATTAGAATGCCCTGGAACAGTACTATTTTTTAGACTCCTTTATTTTAGCTTAATCTCCCAGTGGCAATTACCGCTAAGAAAAAAATGAACAAGCTAATTTTCATTTCCATGGAAAGAAACACAGTTTTAGAGCACATCTCACTTAAGAATATCAAATTATTTTACTATTCTGAAAACCTCCCCCAACCTGTAAAAGGAAGAAATGGTTTGACCACTACTTCACAGAGGGAGAAATTGAGTCACAGAGAAACTAGGGCTTAAGCAAATTCACCCTCTATTCATTTTAAAGAATCAAGGTTACGCTTCAGAATTCCCAAGAACTCAAGTTCAAGAGTACTATAACCTCAAGAATTCTGACTTTTAAAGTATACATAATCTATACACAGTTTCAGAAAAATATGTCCATGCCAGAACTTCTCCCTAAGTAGACGCTGATCCAAAAAAGTCTCCCACTTTCTTTGCCTTCCATTATCCATGATTCCTGTTCACTCTGAGACTAGAATTCCCAGGTATTGAACATGAACTGGGCTCATCATTTATACAAAATTTCAGATAATTTGTCTACTTTTTTTTACACAAATCCAAAATCTGAAAATTATCATTTCAAATAATTGGACTTATTTTTGTTCACGCCAGCAATTTTCTAAGCTGAAGACAATTCCTTGATTGTACTGGGATGACATGTATGTCAACTCAACAGTTTTACTCAACTACTGACTCATCTGATCATCTGTTTCACAACAGCTTTCAACAGACTAAATAAATTTTAACCAAACTTAATACCCTTATCTCTAAAGGCCAAATCTTAAAGACAAAATTTAAAAATAAAATAGTGACTGATTTGAAAAGCACAAAGAAACTTCCCTATCAAGCATTATTTGTAATTTAATAAAATCCAACACATGGAAGAGCTCTCTGTGACACATGACAGCCCTCCATGAGGCTTGCAATTCACATGCATCATGGCGGCTTGTCAGCCATTGATCCCACAGTGCCAATAACATTCTGCCACAGGCTTCATAAAACAAGCATTTAACTCTCTCTTCCACATGCATTTATCAATAGCTAAGTGTAAGGGCAATAAATATACAGAACCATGTCACATTAAAACAGAGAAGACCCTTTAGTTGTAAGTCCAAATCCCCATCTAGAATAGAAAACTTCCCACTGCCTCTCCAACTTTGAAGGCACCGCAGTGGAGCACTCCAAGGCTGAGCACTTCCTGTGGGCAGTGAACAAAAGGGAAAAGGAACTAACTGGTGTTGAGCTCCTTGGACAGTGTGTGCCCAGCACATGTTTTGGTCACTCTACAGTGACTCTGCAAGGAAATCTGGGTCTCTCCCTTTCACTGACATTCATGGAAGTCCGGAGATTGAGCTCCCCCACGTCACTTGCCTCTTGAGTGAAAGGGCTGAGGTGGAATCCATGTCTGACAAACACCAAATCCCATGCTCTTTCTATTATATTGCTTCTCAGATGGAAATGTGTAAAATTGAAATATACCCTGCATCAAGTGCCCACCATTGGCTCTCACTTGCTTTTCTGAGTCTAATCCACATTATATATAAACCCTTATATCTAATCCATGCTGTTTATAGAAATCAATCTTTAATGGGGCCCTTTCTTTTCATCTATAATGTCTCCCAAGTCAAACACAATATCTAGCTCGGTGATGGCTCTTCAGTCTTCCATAACAAGCCTCTCCCTCTGCCCACCAATAAGTCATTATTCCCCGGGCACACAAATAAAGTCCTTCACTCCCTATTGAGCACTTCCTGGTGGCTTCCCATGTCCTCTGAAAACAATCTGAATCTGTGTGACTACAATACTCTCTACTGAAGCAGTGACGTGATCCTACTCACTCACACTCTATATCTGATGATTCAGATGTGAAGGGGTACCTCACTTACTGTGCTTCACCCGCTTTATAGTCCTCAAATGCTCCAACCTAATTCTTGCCTGGGGACCTTTGCTGTGTTCATTTTTTTTCCCTGCCTCATGTCTCCTTCTGGCTTATTCTTCATGACATTTGATTCTTATCTGAAATATGCTCATAGAGGCATTGCTAGTCTGGAGCCCAGATCTTTGACTTTATATCACATCATTTTTTTCTATATTACTTTTATCACTCTCCAGTATTACCACACTTTCCTCTTGTTCATGGTCTCCCACCACCCTCCTTCAGTTAGGTTGTCAGCACCCTGAGCAGGGCTTTGACTGCATGGATCATAGCACTGGACCTGAACTAGGCCTGGAAAAAGTAGATGCAAAGACCATCAACTGAATTTCTTGAATGCTCCATATGACAGCCCTTCTGGTGTTGAAGCAAAACTCCTTCCTTCTGCATCACCTCTTCTCTGGGTAAAATGTACTCAGTGTGTCAGCTATCCTTAACTCTGCTTCTAGACTGCTTTCACTCTGCACCAGGGTCTCTCCACCACTGCCTACTTCTGATCTGAGTACAGCCCTGCACTTGCCATGTGATGGATTATGTGGCTCCAGGGAGAACCTTAGACACACAAAGAGGACCTGAGGTTAGCAAAAGTAGGATAGTCTGTCAGAAAGCCTTAATGAGTTTCAGTTCAGGCAGTGACAGGCCTCTCCCTTTGTCCCTCGCCTTTCACTTTACAGAGGCTCCTAGATGGTGGGAGCCCTTTCCATTCCAGCTGCTACAGACAGATCCTCCTCTTCCAGTCCCTTCCAGTAACATCCAGACTTCCATTGCTAAAGACAAGACCAGGCTCCAACAAAAGAACCTACACCTAAGGGCTGGGAACCAAAAGCTTGTCTCCTCTAGGAATGTGCTCTTCAGAGGGAAGGCCTGAGTGAAGCAAAAAGACCTAAGTTCACTATTAGCAGAAGCCATCAGCTCTCCCGATGCTCCCCATAAGCCTCTCTCTGGCATCCACTGCCCATTTTTGTCTTTCAGGTCAGGAGACAAGCTAATTTCATAGCTAAGGTGATGCAATAGCAAGAAGCCAAGATGATTTGCCTTCCATCTGATTTGAAATCAGTGTTATTTGTCAGTTGAGAAAATTCAATCCACAAGGAGATTGGTGACTTTGATTTTACTGTCTCCACAAACCAAGTGTTGTAAATGTCTCTCAAACTTTTGGAATTCTACTACCTACAAAGTAGAAAGTGCTATGAGGTCTCAGAACCTAATTTACATGAAGAAACTCATAGGTGAAGTCTGTTGGAAAAGACTCTACTAGGAGTCTGGACTGCTGGGTCCTGGCCATGCTCTACCTCCATCCCCCGTGTAATTTTGTTCTGGTCCCATAGATCTCTGCATCTGTTACCACACATATTTATACTCAATTGCTCTCAAGGTTAGTTTCAGATCTGGGATTTTGCAATCTCAACTTGTAGTAATAATCAACTACATTTGCGCTTCCTGGACACAATGGTCTTTGACCATCCTGTCTAAACTAGTTCCCCATCGTATTCTGTCACTACATTCTACTTGTTTCCTTGAGGCACTTGTCCCAACCTAAGTGATTCATTTGCTTCATGTCTACAGTCTCTGCCTCCATCACACTCTCAACTCCGAGATCCTGGTGTTCTCTTTCACTGTTATAACCCTAGGGCCCAGCACAGTGTGCCTGGCACAAAGTAGGTAGTCAAAAGTTGATGAATTCTTTATTATAATATCTGCCTCTGACTGAAATGTTTGTAGTGTAGGGTATTACTTCCTCATGAGGCTGAGAGTATTCTATGTGAGCCACTCCAATCACTGAAACTTCCAGATTGAGTCCAAATCTGCTTCACTCTAGTATTTAGCTCTTGATCCCAGTTCTAACCCTCTTCTGTTCTTGTTAGCAATGTTCATATAGAAGAAGCATAAAGTGTCTTTGGAATCCTATTGTAAAATTTTTCTCATTGGTAGCCTAGAAAACAAGAGAAATGGCAACACTTAGCAGTAGCTGTCTAAACCACAACACTCTCCAAGGGGAGAGGAGAGAATCGAATGGAGGTAGAGCTCTGTCTCCCAGGGTTCTGAATATAGAAACATTAGAGCTGAGAAGGAATTAGGCTGCCCTTGCTGCCTTTCCTATACCCCAACCACTGTCCTGAGGAAAATAAGCTTTAAGATAAAGTTCCAGGGGCACCTGGGTGACTCAGTTGGTTAAGTGTCTGCCTTCAACTCAGGTCATGATCCCAGGGTCCTGAAATCAAGCCATGCCTTGGGCTCAGCAGGGAGTCTACTTCTCCCTCTGCCCCTTTCCCCACTCATGTTGTCTCTCTCTCTCAAATAAATAGAATCTTTAAAAATAAATAAAGTTCCAGTGGAAAGCTCGCATAGTTTGGATTTCCCCAGAGCTTCCCTTGACAATGCATCATCTCCCTCTGGGCAGCCTGAACAGACCAAGAACATCTTAGAAAGAAGAACAAGTGTTTTGTGTGTTAGTATGTTTTTGGTTTACTTACTCATCTATGTTAATCACATTCAACTCTCTTATCCTCCTGGCCTGTTGTTTGTGGAAACCACAATGTCCCTACAGGATCTATATATGAAGAGAGGGGGCAGTATCAGCTGGATGTTGCTTATGGGCAAGCTCTCTTGCTTGACCAATGTAGGACCAAGTGTTCATACTGCCCTATAGCACAGCCCTCCATAGCCCCGAGTGACCATGGGTGTTCTCCTGCTACTTGGTCAACCCTGAACCTCTCCTCTCATCTCTCAGGGGCCGGTAAAGGAAGGAAGTCCATTTCAGTGGGAATGCTGAAGGCGTAGCCCTTAGGGAAGTCCAAAGAGGTCAGCTAAGTGCACACAGCACTGAGTCTCCAGTGGGGCCATCAGCAGTTGGCAGGCTCCAAGCCACATTGGCTGAGCCCTCATCTTCTGTGATCATGAAGCACATTTGCCTCACATGGCAAGTGCTGTTTCCTTTGTTCTCTTAGGTCTCCACTGGGGCTGAGCCTTTGGGAATGAAAATGCACAATAACAGCTTGCAGAGTCCTGAAGATTGTTTCTGTCAACAGTAGCTCTCTGTGTGAGCCATGCTCCCCGACTACATCCCTATGAGGTCTTTCAGATACAGACATAGGTAAGCAGCAAGTCCCTAGCAGAAGGGTCATGGAAACAAAACAAGTACAGCTACAACTGTCATCACCATCCACCACCTTCTCTTTGAATTGGTTTATGTTCTCAGTCCTGTGACATATTTCTCTGGGAGTTTGTCCATTTGCATTAGTCACCCTCCTCCTGCCATGTGTGGGTCAAAGGGAGGCAAAAATGGCACTAGGTGATTTGTTAAAATCAACTTTTAACAAATACCTTATTCCTACCACAATAGACTCTTCCCCCAGAATGCCTCTGGATAGACCACGGTTATGATTCCTGATATCTCATTCTCCATCTAAAAATGTAAGGTTGGCAGTTTATTAAGGAGCTTTTCTAAGCATTACCTGCAAGCAAAGATGGCATCTAAAACCAAGATAAAAATGACAGCAGGGTTATCACCAGCCATGACTGAACCCTTGAAACCAGAAAAGTTTTAGCAGTACCTTGGGCTGGAGTTCACCATAGACCAACAAAAACAAAATATCTCTAGGAGGGGTGTCAGACATCTTTATTCTTCCAAACTCTCCGACTGAGTTTAAGAGGCAGCCAGGGTTTAAAACACTTGACAGGCCTTAAAGAGACATTTTGACTGAACTCTGTTGCTCTTCCCTCCAGCCTGCTTGCAATTCTATCCACACAGGCAGTATTTCTGTCCCACAGACATGTCATAGGACTCCAGATTGTCAAGTCAATGGTTACTGGACTTTGACCTGTGTCTAAATCACCTGGGAGAATCTTAGGGACCATAGGGTCCCAGTCTTCTCAGAGAAGGCTGGGGTATGACCCTTAGGATTTCACAAATCTGTCCAGGTGAACCTGATGCCCATCAGAATTCAATAATCACTGGCCTAGACCTTTCCAAGCATAAAAGATGGCTCAGGAACAAATACAACTATTCCCAAGAGTGATTGTCAGGACAGTGCTTGCAGCCTATAAATTAATAGTATGAGTTACGAGCCAGTTGTCCCTTCTGTGGGTCTGAGCCAAGCTGAAGTCTCCTCCTTAACCTCCTCTTTCCTTGCATATCAGAATTCATTCTAAATAACAACCCTGGAGCAGAAATTAGTGTCCTTAATCACTATGGACCTGGGACAGTCTTCTACCCTCTCCATCTACCATCCTGGGAACACTGGCAAGTGGGATACTGCCTGATTTGGGGCCAGAGGTCTGTGCCCCATACACTCATGAAATGTTGGGTCTCTAGCCCCTCTGTCCATGAAACAAACAAAATAGGGTGAGTCCATGTGGTCAAACAGGAAAGCCCCAATGAGACTCACCTTCCCAATCCTGGTTGTTGTCATTTCCCCACCAGGGCCACTACTCAGTCTCTGCCATCTATGAGAGAGAGCTCACAGATGGAGTGTCTCCCTTAGGAAAGCAAGCTTTTGTACACAGCTTGCTGAGGGCTCTGAGACTGGTAAGGTCCAAGAAGAGACACAAGCATGGCTGGTTAGCTGGAGAAAGGAAGGGGGCTGGAGTCTTTGGCCAGCCTGCTTGAAGGCGTCTTTCTCAGCTGCAGTTTCCCTGACTGAATAAGCCTAGAACAGAGAGAACATGCTAAGGAGCACTCACTCACTCAGCTTGCCTCAAATCCAGCAAGTGGCTTTCCCAACACTTGAAATGTAGTAATGCCTCATTCCAGCCTGAGTCCCAGGATGGAGGCGAGGGGGAAGGACAGGTATGAGCCAACCCACTCTGTCCAGACAGGCACAGGGCCCTGAGGAGCCGGACTCCACATCAGGAACCACCCTCTATGTGGACCTCATTTGGCAGCCTGCTGTGTCCATTCTGGACCACCACCCTTGGCCGGCCTCTCCTCTGCTCTGCTGAATCCCCAACTCTGCCCCCTTCCTCTGCATCTTCCCTTCACATAGATACACTCCCTGTCTCTTATCTTCCGGACTTAAGCCACTCTCCAAACAACATTTATTACTGTTTGGCTCTACACATTTTCAAACTACCCTAGAAAACTTCTCTCCTGGCAACACCAAGCCACCAAGGCGCTGATGCCAGGGCCATCCTCACCTTCCTGGGGTTCTCTGTGGCCTGGAGCCCAGTATTCTCCAGGCCTAGGGGAAGAAGCTTTTCAGGATGGAGAGGGGAAGAGGATTACTCTCTGACTGCCTAGAGGGCAATTTTTAGAGAGGTACTGGGTAAGCACCTGTGGGGTAGAATTTAAAATAAGAAGCAACTAAAGTCAGGCTTTTGGAAATGGACCTCAAATCCCAAAAACTTAGTTCAGAGAGCAGAGGTTTTCAAACCTTATTATGCATAAGAGTCACTGGCAAGAGATGAAAATACATATTTCAAGGCCCCTGCCCCAGAGATTCTGTCTTGGCAAGAGGAGTTGAAGAAGCTGCATTTTAGCAAGCCTTGTAGGCTGTAGACACAGGTGTTCCAAGAGAAGATTCTAAAGACACAATTATAAAGGAAAAGTGAATCTGGGGATGACCTAAGGCCTAAGGCCAGATGACCAGAGCCACAGCACAGCATAGAAACCTGAGAGAAGTTGAAGTCAAAGCTGGCACAAAGGAGAGAAGCAAGCAGTGTGTGGTTTCAGCTCCCAGAGCATAACTTCTTTTTATTCTGAAAGCCCCTGGTTCCCTAGTCCAGCCCTGGTACAATATTTGAAATATGAGCAGGTCATAGGGAATCTCAGGGAATATGAAATCTTCCTCCTTAGAAATAGACTCCTAATTTATAGAATTGTGAGTCCACTGGAGAGCAAGTGGCTGGATTTATTGCTGGTAAAATATGAAGGATGTAACATGATAGCTCTTCAAATCTCCTGTTATATTTTCATGGGCTGATTAGTAATTCCCTCCAGAGGTGAGGCCCTGACAAGTCAGGGGAGGAATTCCCTTGGGGAGCTGAGCAGGACCACAGAGCAGAACAGAAGGAGACCAGCAGGAAGAAGACAGACGTGGTTGAGTCCACCCAAGGCAGAGGGATTGGAAAATAAGGAAGCCCCAGGGACAAACAGAAGATGATGGGCAGGGTAGAAAGGAGCCAGGAACTTGCTCACCACAAATGCAGGAACCCTGCTCCCATTCCGGATAGCACTGAAATGGCTCTCAAGGATGCCCATGTCCATGCAAGGCTTCCTCTGGGTGAAACCAGCACAATTAGGGGCCACAGGATGAGTCACTCTCACCCCACTCTGGCCTTTGTGGGCTTCTCTCAAGCAGAAAACTATAGCCAAATTAGGATACTCTGAGAACCTAAAGGCACCAAGCCCTGCTGGCTTCGGATCCAAAGCCTCCAGAATTTCAACTTAATTTGTGATGATCCTTAAGTCATCTGAGTCTCATTTTCTTCATCCATGAAGGATGTTTATCAAAGCCACAGTGGCACGCGGAGGATCACTAAACACTGTCTAGATGATGCCAAGCTATGTTGGGAAAAAGAAAAGTTTATTGTCTCAATGTAAGGCTTTATAAAGCAGCAGCAGTAAGGGGTGCAGAAGATCACTCCATGCACCATGACTCAGGCAAAGCATCTCTAAGGGACCACTCTTGGACTGAAGTCTGGAGGACAGTGCTCAGGAGCAGGCCAGAGAAGGGGAAAGCTCAGGAAGGCAACCCAAGTAACGTGCAGCAACCCAAAATGCAGAGAGCTGCCAGGCCCAGAGCATGGGGTTGTGGTGGAAAACTGCCTCAAGAGAGGCAGGGACCTGCCTGGGGAGAACTTTGGGTCTAGTTAGGGATTCTGCTTTTCATTGTGAAAACAACAAAACAAAATATTACTATTACTATTAAAATATTACTATTTTACAAAATAGTTAAAAAAAAAAAAAAAAAGGAAGGATCAACGTAGAGCCAATGAGGTGTTTAAGTAGGGAAGCAGTATGATGAAGTTTGAAAAGGAACTCATTGGCCAGACATAGTGTAGGAAAAGGATTGCAAGGAACAGGAGCAGGCACAGAAAAGGCATGGAGGCAATTTCAGTGATACAGGACAGAAATGCTTCTGCTCCCACTAACGTGTTGCTGTGTGTAATGGTGAATGTGTTTGAGAATACCTGGCAGGTGACATTAGCAGGGGCAGACTGCATTTGGAATTGCTGAGAGGGTGGTGTCTGCCTGGAGATTTCCTAGCATGAGGGACACAGGAATGAGAAGTGACTTCGAGCTCAAGACTCAGATTCTGTTTCAATGATGTCAAGACTGAGGTACCATCTAAACAGAAGTTTCAAGAGGGCAGTTGGATATGTGTTTCTGGAACTTAGAAGAAAGTTCTAGGAGAAGATTTCAATACCATGTCTCAACAGGCACGGGAGCTCAGTGAAGTGATGGCCCTAAATGAAGGCCCAGGGCTGGGCCTAGTGGAATGTCACTATTTACCTGCCTGAGCAATGAGCTGGCAGAGAGATAGGAAACCAGGAGAGAGTGATGACCCAGAGGCCAAGAAAAGAAGCCTGTCAAGCAGTGAAAAGTTAATAACATCAAAATCTGCTAAAAAGTAGAAAAAAGAAAGAAAGAAAGAAAGAAAGAAAGAAAGAAAGAAAGAAAGAGAAAGAAAGAAAGAAAGAAAGAAAGAAAGAAAGAAAGAAAGAAAGAAAGAAAGAAAGAGAAGAAAGAGCATTTCATGGACTGTCCTGGGAGATAATGCTGAAAATGCTAAAAAGTCCATAGATGACAGAATAGAGAAACATGCGGAGGCAGGCAGAGAACAGCTGGGGCCAGTAAGGAAATGCTGTGAGAAATATAATCAGATCTATATTCAGCGAAGATCATGGTTATGATTAGGTAGCTTGAAATGGGGGAAAAACAAGCTAGGAATTCCAACATCTGGGGAATACCACAGTCTTGTAAGAAATGAGGGGGTCCAGAGTGCAGCAGCAGTGGTGGCAGGGAATGAAGGGCTGACGATCAGAGTTCATGGGAACCAGATAAGGATGGCTGCACCGAGCTGGAAAGAGAGACACAGCTGGAGTCAGTGGTTACCTGGGCTGCAAGGTGACAAAGGCACCAGAACAATTAGGAAGTTCACAGCAAGGAGAAGCAGATTCCCATTTCCACATCAGGGCCAGGACGGCCAGGGATTCTATGTTGAACACCATAGTTTGCTTGTGTCTTTTTCGATCCCAGAAGAATGTCACAGGAAGATGCTCACCAGGCTTGTGACTTGCAGACCTGGCACACAGGAGGACTCAGGGCAAGTGGGGTTGTGGTTGCCAGTGGGGATGTGGTTGCCACAGGAAGATGCTCACCAGGCTTGTGACTTGCAGACCTGGCACACAGGAGGACTCAAGACAAGTGGGGATGTGGTTGCCAGCAAGGACTGAAGGATGGGAAGAAAGTGAGGGGAGGTGTCCAGAGAGTGGGGACAGGCTGGGGTGCATCCCAGCAGAGGTCAGAAAGCCTGGCCAGTATCGTGGGACGCGAAGGTCAGGATGCAGAGTGAAGTGCCTCTGGGCTTCGGAGTGTGGAGGGCATGGGGTCTATGCATCGGTAGGGGTAGGAGCCTGATGGAAAGGACTGGAGATAGAAGAGAAAGGCCAGAAGGAAGGGTGAGGAGCAGGTGCTGAGAGGACATGGTAAGATAAATGATCTGAGGTGTCAGTGGGGTCCAAAGAGAGGAATTCCGCAGCTGTCTTGTTTTGTCCTGCTGTGTGTTTTTAATAGAAAAGACATGGATATAAAGAAGTAGAGATGGCTAATAAAGAAAAAGAACAAGAAAGATAAAGAAAAAAAGAACAAGATCAACCAGTAATTAAGACAATGAAACATTTTCCAACTCTCAAAGTAATGAATACATATAACCAATTTTTCCAGACACACCATTTGGGATTAAAAATGGAGTCAAATATCCCAGGACAGTTTTTCTTTGCTCCAGCACCATGAGCCCTCCTGTCCCTTGTTCTCAGCACACCTGGATGGGGTCTCTTGGGCCCCTTTGGTATGTCTTGCTCTTCCTGCTTCTCCGGGGGGCACCTGTTTCCTCCACCTGGCTACAATTGCTTTCATGCAGAGAAGTGCACAAAGACCACTGAAGGGCCACTGAAGCCCCAAGAAGCTACATCAGGACATGCTTTCTAAGCCAGACAAGCTCAGCAGTCACTGCAGGGCTTGCCTCTACCGTCACAAAGGGAAAAGAGACGATACTCCAGGTGCAGAGGCAAAGCAAAGTGAACACAGGAGGTTAGCTCTGAGTTAAGTGATCAGACCATTGAAACATCTCCTGAGTGGCAGAACCAGATGCTGATCCAGGCTGTCAAAACCCAAATCCAGGCCCTATCCACCATACTGTCCTCCCTCCTTCAGTCCATCAGTGTTCCCTTCTATCCAAAAACCAGGAGATGGTGGGAGAAAGTCAGCTGGGAGAGGGAGCCAGGGCCCACTGGCACAAACTGCCCTGCTTGGTTCTATCAGACGTCAACACGTACTGATCATTCCCTCTTGTATCAGCAATGGGCTCTCTCTTCAGATAGCCAGAGCATGCCATGGGCAGCTAATCATCAGATTAAGGATGGAAGGGCAAGACCCAGATGAGTGTAGAGCCTTCTCAAGATCAAAGGCTGGCCATCAGCAGCCTGTGCAGGAGAATCCTACTCAACCTTCCTGGTCTTGCTCTCCCCTTCCATAAATGGGCTGGGGAAGGTAGAGGGAAAGAGCTTTTGAGTCCTGTCCCCTTCTACAGGCTCTGAATCTAGTTTGTTAGATAGCAACACTTATGCTATTAATACAGGTGTCCTTAGAGTCTCAGGTCCTCAAGAGTAAAATGTTAAGATAAGTATGAGTTCATTGAACCACACTTCATGAAAATAAATAAATAAACAAACCAAGAGAAGTGACACCTACTTGGCTCTGAATATGCCAGAATTTCAAATGTGGAGGTAAGGGAATAATTCTCAAGTCTGTCCTTACTACATACTGGTTCTGAGTTTGAGGGCCACACCTACAATGGTAATAAGTGATCAGAGCCACCTGTTGGGGCAGTGATAATACACTGCATAATACAGGAATGCACTCTACCACTGCTTTGGCAAGCAGGTCTCACCTGTACTTAAGACATGTCACCACAGTGGTCCCAAAGTTGTTCTAAATGTCACTAAATAGGTCGGCAGATAGGAACTCTCTTCTACCCAGGACTGGCTTATTTCCAGGACTCCACTTTTTTTAAGCAAAAACAATGACAATTTTCTGTCTGTTGTCATTTCCTAAGAACACTTATGAGACAAAGTCTGTGCTATAGTAAACAGCCTGGGAAGCCAAATGTCTCTGGCTCCAGCAAGCATGCTAGGCATGATTCATCTGGTGGAAATTCTCTTTCTAAAGAGGGAAAAGCAGGTCAAACAAGGGCCTGCACAAAGTTGTCTTCCTGTGACAAACAAAAGCCTTGGCCAGCCCAGCCCATTAGGTCAGGCTCAGTAGAGCTTGTTAACCAAGTCCACGTGCAGCTTACACGAGACTCTCCTTGGTCATACTTTCAGAGATGATAAGATGGTGGTGATGGTCATGATGATGATAACAGTAGTGATGATGACATAGTGCTCTTCCAGAATGCCCAAAACTTCCCAGTGCAGTCTTCTCTGGGAATTAATATTGTCCTGGCAAAGTTGTGGGGCCAGGAAATCTCTCAGACTGCATAAGGCTAGGGGAGAAGGGCAAGAGGCCTTTAATGAGAATGAATGAAACATAGTGAGTCCCAAAGGGAGCTGAAGCTAAAATCATGGCCTAAAGATGAGCCTGGGGGTGGGGGTAGGGGAATCTAAGACCACCGAGAGGGTGCACAGAACAAATAGCAGAGAGGTGGGAAGCACCACAATTGGGGCATCCAGGGCAGCAATGTTAGAGTACAATCAATCTTCCAAGCATTTGGAGCAAAAATCTTCCAATTTCATTTGGAGCAAAAATCAGTGTTGAGAATGTAGTTTACTGAATATATGAAATCTTGAAGAAGCCATCATTATCCTGTTATTTTGAACCAGACTCCCAGGCCAGACTGTCCCACCTAAAACCACAAAGGCACCCCCTAAACCCTCTTTAGTGTATTCTACACTTTCTTCGCCAGTTTATATCACTTTCTGACTTGCTCTATAACTTATGGATCATATTAGTTATTTGTTGGCTGCCCTTCACACACTCCTCAATTACAATACACATCAGCTCCAGAACAGGGAACTTTGTTTTGCTTACTGATATACCCCAAGCACCCAGAACAGTGCCTGGCACATAATAGGTATTCACAATATTCATGAATGAATGGCCCTACAGGGTGACCTGACTATCTTGGGCCTGAGCTGGCCCAGCTGGTGGTCCACACCACCCACTACACCGTTATCTGTTGTGCAGTTGCTCAGCTGGAGCTCTCCATGCAGCTTTTCCTGAATAGACACAGACTCAGCCCTTCTGTCCAGACATGGCGCTCCCTCTACCATTGATTGGAACCAGATGGAGTCTCGCCTGTAACATGATTGAGCATTGATTTTAGTAAAGTAAGGAATTACCAAAATATAGTCATTACAATCTATCTTCATCTTGGCGACACATTTGGCGAGCTGTTATAAACCAGGCCTTGAAAAGTCAATGTGAATTTATAGGCCTCTCAGCTCTGCCCACAGGACCCTAATCTGGCAGAATTGTCATCTCTATTGAGCTGTTACAAATGGTTGATGAGCTCTCCTGCCCATAGATTTTCTCTGAATACACAGGTCACCCTATCAGAGCCGCATGATAATTCACCCTAGGACCTCCGATTTGGAAAGACCTGTAAGGTCATCTAAACACATTCCAACTGCTTAAACCAATGGCAATAAATCACAGCTACTATTCTTTCGCACCATGTCAAGGCTCTGCACAGAGTACTCACCCAACTCCAACTCCAATAGCAGTCCCTACATACAAAATGGATTATCTGCTCCTCAAAACTAAATAAGCCTTAAAAAGCCTGAGAGCTCAAGGAACTTAGTCCAGGCAAGACAATTTAACTGGCAGAATAAATACTGGAACCCAAGTTTCTGACTCCAACCTATTATATCCACACTGGCTCTGAATCCTAGAGTAAATTATCAATGGGAAATGCAGATAATTGGGTGACTCCTGGGCCCACAGCACTTGAATTCACCAATCAATCTTAATACCATTAAAAGTGACATCAACAGACATGATTGCTTCCCAATATGATGCAATAGGAAGTACATAGCATTCATATAAAGTATTCTTGCCAAAAAAGAAAAAAATAATAATGAGCTTAATTGAGTCTTGGGTATAACCACCAGTTTGCAGGAAGCATAGAAGATAAAAAACTTGTGCAATGGGAGGCCAGTCAGTTCAATCTAGAACATAATACATTCTACAGGACATGACCCATGACCCAGTTTTTTCCACAAAGAGATGCACGAGAAAGGGAGGAAGAACTGTTACAGATTAAGAGAGACCTAAGAAACACATGACCTAAGTGCAATGTGGGGATCCTCTCTGCAGCCTTGAATTCAGCAAAGCATCTGTAAGAAGGTAGTTTGATGTAAATTTCTTTGTGAATACCTATTAAAATATTAATGATTGTTGTATTAGATGTGAAAATAATACAATGATTGTCTTTTTTAAAAATATTTTCTGTTGGCAATATATACTGAAGTGTTTGTGGGTGAAATGATGTAGCATCTAGAATTTGCTCCAAAGGAAAGAAAAAAAGAAGGAGTAGATGAAATAAAATATCTGAGTGTTGATAATTATTGAAACTGGGAGGTGAATAAATGAGATTTCATTATACTATCTGTTCTACTTCTATGTATGTTTAACATTTTCCATAATAAAGTTATGTTGAGAGAAAGTGATGATGTCAGGGAATAGAATTTTTTTTTAGGATTTTATTTATTTGAGAGAGAGAGTGAGGAAGAGAGAAGAGAGAAGGAGCAGAGGGAGGGGCAGAGGGAGAGGGAGAAGCAGACTCTGCGCTGAACACCAAGCCAAATATGGGGCTCAATCCCAGGACTCTTGGATCATGACTGGAGCCAAAGGCAGATGCTTAACCGCCTGAGCCACCCAGGCACCCCATGGAATAGAATTTTTTAATCCAAAAACAACATTATGCTTAAGTGGAAATGGTCAAGATTTTCCTTTGAAAAGCCTTCCCTTTATGCAAGATAAAGTTACCAACTTAGAAAAATGCAAGAGTTTCCAACACAGTGAGGGTTTCATCAGGAATATACCACAGAAACCAAAAGGGAAATTATTAGAAGATAAAATGATACAAAATTTAAGAACTGTGTATGTTTAAATTATTAGCCAAACATTTAAATGCATGTGACGAATTGGGAAAATATTTGTAAAGTACATGTCATAGAAAGCTAAGCATTATCATCAAATTAAAAATATCTTATAAATCTATAAGAAAAAATAAAATTGTCTGTCCAAATAGACAAAAGATATGAGTGGAGAATTTGAAGGAAAAAGGGTATAAAGATGATCAATCTTTTAAGGGCAAAACAAGAAAGCCGGGTTTATTTGTAATAAGATCAGTGTATATTTAAAAAGCACATCAATGTCTACACAGTATTGACAAAATTATCATATGAGAGAATATAGCTCACAGAGATTGCCCTTCTCCTTGACTGCTGGTAGGCCTGGAAATTGGTCCACATTTCCTACTTGTATGTAGCAAAACCCACACTCATGCCCTCTGCCCCAGCGTTTCCTTCTTGCAGGTATTTATTCATCAAAAGTGAAAGTCAGAGGGCAACCCCAGTGGCTCAGGGGTTTAGCGTGGCCTTCAGCCCAGGGTATGATCCTGGAAACCCAGGATTGAGTCCCATGTCAGGCTCCCTGCATGGAGCCTGCTTCTCCCTCTGCCTCTCTCTCACTCTCTCTCTCTCTCTCTCTCTCTCTCATAAATAAAATATTTTCTTAAAAAAAGTGAAAGTCAGAAAGAGGTTGTCTTGTGGACAGTGTTAAGTACTGAGAGTTTTCTCTAGGTGCTCTGTGAAAATTATTAGGGCAAGACTCAGAACTTCAAGTAATAGCCAGAAGGCTTGAGATCTGGTGCTATCTGTATTCTTATGGCTTGGTTTTCTTCATGTCCCATAGGCTAAACACTTGCATTTAATTCCATAGCAACTGAAAAACTGGAATGGATCTAAGGGAAAAAAGTGTTTATTTTTGCTAGTATGTATAAGTCATCTATTATAAACCTATTCATTCACTGGATACCATTTTGTGCCTAAGACCAAGGAAATACTTTTCTTCAGTCACATCACCTCTTTGGTCTCAGAATCTTAATCTGCTCAGTGAACACATTGGCACAGTTTTAGAAAATACACCTATTGGTCAATACTGAAGTTCTGGTCCACAGTGGAAAAGGTTCCTGTGTCTTATCCAGGACATGAAGACAAAGCCAGATTCCCTAAGGTATATTCTTGGATGTTTCCAGAAGATTTATTTTCTCCAGCCTTAGATTGCTACAGGACCAAATTCATGGGTTACCAGCCTTCAGGGGGAAGTTTGCCAATAGTTAAGAACCCATGAACTGAGAGATGTGCTGCCCTGCATGTTTCCTTTGCATTTTACCCAAGGAGAGTGAGTCTGTGTGGAAGGGAGTTGCCCAAGTCTCCTGTTCTAAGAACGAAGGTGTTGTTCTGAGTGCAGTTCAAGGCCAGCTATAGTGACGAGAAGATCAGCCTCAACACATTTATGCAAACCACGCCTAAAGACCTAGAGCTCATGGTCCCTGCAGAAGCAAATCCACGTATAGAGCAGCAGACTGGCAGCCCATCTGATAAAGTCAATGAATGACACATGTAAAATAGATTGAGGAACAGGACCAGTAAACAGAATGAGCAAGTCTGTGAACTGATCCCAGTGGTGACTTTTAAGGAAATGCTTTGGCCTTTCCAGATTCCAATCTGAATGAAATAATGCAATATTTCCAGAAACATGAGGCACTGATTTGTCACCACAAGAGGAAAGACTGATGTTGACTTTCATGATGGGAATAAAGATTTCTGCCCCCACCCCAACCCTCTCCCTTTTTTAGAATGCCACTTAGAAAATCTAGCATCGTAATGAAATGCAAACCAGTGAAGAAATGAAGGTGATAGCCAGAAAGACTGTCAATAAAATCTCAGATGCAATCCTGAGCCCTAGTCCTTAGGATGCCTTCCCAATTTGGCACAGAGAGTGATATCAAGGATGTATTAACCGTTCAATGAGTATTTGAGGAAAGGAGGTACTTGATCCAGAGAGCCAGTTCTCAACCTGGGCTCCATGTTGGAATCACTGGGGAGATCTAGCAAATAATGATCCTGGTCCCAACCCCAGAAATTGTGATTTATTTGGTCTGGTATGCACCTTGGTCATTGGGATTTTTAAACCTCTAGGTGATTCCGATGGGTAGTCCGGGCTGAGGATCACTGGTCCAGTATGATAGCCAGATGCCTGGGATCAGAAGCAGAGCTATTGGATTTTACACTATTCAACTTCTCTATTCCTCAGATTATTGGTATAAATGAGGATATGGACAAGGAGTAGTTCATATAAGATGAAATAGGATTACCTATGTGAAAGCACTTTGAAAAATCCCAAAGCACTATGTAAGTAGATATAATGTAGAAATAATTCTCAGTCCAAAGCTACTAGATAAGTTACTTGACCAGGCACAAGACAGATTACATTAAGAATAATGAGGCCTAAATTAGAAGTCTAAACACATGCTGCTTTATGAAATTGATAAAACTTATATTCAATGAATGGAGCAATATCAGAACCTATTTTCCAGAATTAACTAGACAATTGCTCTGAAATCTTTTCCCCTGTTGGGGATAGATATAGATATAGGTATAGATATAGATATAGATATAGATATAGATATAGATATAGATATAGATATATAATGATTCCTTCCAGGCACACCTGGGTGGCTCAGCAGTTGAGCATCTGCCTTTAGCTCAGGTCATGATCCCAGAGTCCTGGGATCAAGTACCGCATCAGGGAGCCTGCTTCTCCCTCTACCTATGTCTCTGCCTCTCTCTGTGTATCTCTCATGAATAAATAAATAAAATCTTTAAAAACAAATAAATAAAAATTTTAAAATAAATAAATAAATAAATAAATAAATAAATAATTTAAAAATAATAAAGATTCCTTCCAGAGAAACTTCTCCAAAAGATGGTCCTCATCACTTGAACACCATGCTGCATGTGACTCTTGACTCTCCCTCCATCCCATTGGTGATTTGGGATTTTGCTCTCATTGTATAGAAAAGTTCTTATTTATTAAATGTGTTCAAAATAAAATACAAACAGCATATTTTGATTCTTTTCCTCCAAACTGATGGCTATGTTTCTCAGTCCCTATCCAAGTTGTTTTAACAAAAACTTTCAAAATCATCTGCAAAGAATTGAAATGATCTCTTCAAAGTTTGTTTACCAAAATCCCTCCTTTGTTTTCTCTTTGAAATTCAAAATTACTATTACCACACTGCAGATATATAGTGACTTTCTCCAGAAAGCTCTAGTGGCCAAGTAGAAACGTTTCTCTTCAGATCCAGGAAATGGTATTTTATGCTTAAATTATTTTGAGCAACACAGCTCTTCGTGTTTTATATTGCAGAGCTGTGATTTTCTAGCAGATGGCTTTGACATTCTTATACTGAGGCAAGTTTTAGTTTTCCAACCTCAGTTAAAATCTTCAAAATGTTTGCTTTGGATAGAATTGCTGTACAAGGGGGAAAGAACCATATGCAATACCTTATCACGTAGGGAAAATATTCCATAAAAAAACTGGATTTCATTACAGCCTGTTTTGTGTAACCAGGCTACAGGTTCAGTTGCTACACACATCATTAGGATATTGCAAGTATCTGCTTTTCGTTATCCTGGCTGCAAGGCCCAGCTCCCCGCATCTGTGTGCATCCATGCTGTGATTCATTACAATAACAGGAATTTGCTGCTGTTATGATTGAGATAAATCAGGTTTGTGGTCTGGGCAGCCGTTTTGATAACTATGGCTCCACCTCAAATTTGCTGCCTGGTCTTAAGTCATCTGCAATACAGACTGAAGAAGCAAACAGATACTATATTTTCTTACAAGTATTTAAAACAAAACAAAACAAAACAAACAGGTAGTTCCTATGGGCCAGGAATTTAATTAATGCCTTTCTCTACATTAATTCATTTAATCCTCACAACATCTTTAGGGGATTTAGCTTTCTCTTATCTTCCTCAGATGGATCAAGGGATTGCTCTCCTCAGCTCAATAAATTGCCCAAGGCACCCCTACTGATATCCAGCTCTGGCTAGACACAGAGGCCTGACTCTGAATAGCTATTCTGACTCACTGCCACTGGTGATGGGATTCCCTCACCATACATTTCTCTAGTGGATCCTGAAAGGGGGAAGGGCCAGGCTTGGTCATCCACAGCCTCTCCAATGCCACCATCTGTCTGTACTTTGGGCTGGGTCCTACACTGCCCATGGGATAGATTAGTCTCTGCAAAACTAAGAGGAGGACAATCACCCATAAGTTTCTACCTAATTACCTCCTTCTGGGATGGTGTCTGTGACTCTCTCTCTCTTTCTCTCTCTATTTCTCTCTCCTTTTGTCTCTTCATCTTTGTACTTACTTCCACAACAGAAAAATTTTAATATTTTCCTTTCTGCAGGACATACTCATACAAGAAATTCATTATTTATCTGAAATTCAAATTTGACTGGGTGTCTTATATTTTTATTTGCTAAACCTGGCCATCCTAACTAGAAGCTAATTAAGAAGGAATGCCATTGGACTCCTTGTGTAACAGGATAAGGTCACAAATATGGAGGGTCTAAAGACTGCTGGTCTTTGTCTCCTCCCTGATGAGTCCAGTATTGTGTCCCGTTCATTACCCCTGCTCATATGACCCCAGACTATGCCAGTCATTGCTGTCCTCCAGTCTTAGCTCGTGTTACCTCTTCACGAGGCTTTCCCCAACCAGCCCTGACTTGCCTATCCTATAAACCCACTTTATGGTCTCCAAGGCCTAACTAAAATCATTTAATTTCTGCATTTGGTTCTCCTCATCTCACTCCATGAGAAAGCAGGGATCTGGACACTAGACAGCCTCCCACCTAGAACAGTGCACACAGTTGACTTCCTACTAGCAACTGTATGAATGAATTAATGAATTTTCCCACATTCCTTGACACAATAATAAGTCTCTGACACACACTGCTTAGTGAAGCTGTGTGCCAATGTTCTTATCAACTACCCCTCTAGCCATGTCAAGGACTGTTGGACAGCACATTAGCACAGCACATCACTCTCCCTTTCCATTCTTGGGCTGTACCACTCCTCTGTCACAAAACCTGTCTTGGGATTCCTGGCATAGCTATATTAACTCCCTAACCAGACTAGCTCACACAAAGCAGAGACCACTTCTCATTTCCAGTAGCAGGATGGAGTAAGTATCTAAAAAATGCTAACACCACAGTATAGGATGCATTGTTCAGATGCTCATGCATTCAGATGTTCCCTAGAGTCTCTGTCTAGGCCAGGCTAATTGCGATCAAGCCATGGGAAATGGGATCTTTAGGCAAACACATGTGTAGACATGGCCAATCAAAATGTAGCACTGATGCCTTGCAAAGCTTAGACATTGTGAGCCAGGTAGGAGAGCAGGAAACAGGAGCTAGACCTCTAGTTTCCATCAAACATGACACAGAAAGTCCCAGAGTTTGACATGGGACATAATAATCAGAGAAAAGCAATTTAGTTGTTCTGTGTACCAGATCGATATTGCTTTTCTGTGATTATCAAGTATTTATTAATATTATTAAATACAAGATCAAAAATATTTTTATATTTTATATGTACATCAAAAATATCACTGCCTACTTTATGCCACCTGCTCTACCAGTCACTAAAAATACAGATGAATAAGATGTGACCCTAACCTTGGGGAGTTGGTGGTTTTTCGCCCTCTCTCCACTCAGTTATGATGTTCTTGAGGACAAGAACATGTATTTATCACTTTGGACATCTATAGCCTAACCGAAAATAAGGGACATTCTACTCACTTTGTGTTCCTCTAGGAGGACAAACTAGAACAAAAGGGAGAAAAACTCAAAAGGAGCTTGTCACAACAATATAAGCAAGATACTTTCAACAGCCTGAATTCTCCAGAGGTGGAATGGGCTTCCCTTTGAGACAATGCATTTCCTTTTTCTGTATGTACTCGAGCATAGGTCAGGCTACCTCATAACAAGAAAACCATGGTGGAAATTCAGAGAGGTTTAAGAGGGCCATTAGGTCTCTTTTCTCCTACAATTTGCTATATTCACTTGATAAGGGATGCTATGTATTTCTCCTAACATTTATTTTTAATTTCCAGGAGCATGGAACCATGGTCTTTCTCAGTAATCAAAGTCTTTATTCACTGATACTATACCTGGCAAAAAAAAGCATCGTGTAACAATATCTCTCCTCCACTGGTTCAACTTCTTGCCTTTTTGTTCTTCCTTTGACATCTGGAATCTATGTAGTAGGACTTCATCACCTTACAAAGCATACCCACACAATGGAAAAACACAGGAGCAGAAGATGAGGCTAGAACTTCTTCCTCAAGTAGAAGGAAGCCAGTCTGTGGTTGCATTCCATGCTGGTGACATGCATGTTTGGAAGGACATGTTCTTTTAAATACAATAAAGTTGAATCTCATCTCCACATCTGGAGCTAAGAAGGAAAATCACCTTAATTAAACACAGCAGAATCCAGATTTATTGCTCACCACATGGAGTGCTCTTAGTCCCTGAAGACCAAACCTGATATTCCAGAAAAACTATTTTCCATTGGCACTTATACACTTGTCTACCCATGGCCTTCCGATGCATGGAACCAAGAAGAAGAAATGTGTTCCTCAATTTTCAATATGGTAAAGAGATTTATAGTGTAATAAAAAACATAAGGTCAATATAACTAGTTGAAAAGTGAATACAAAGTCAAATAGCTGTTTAGGCCACATGCTCTTCCAAGCAAGTAGGTGGATTATTTGTTCCCTACTCCTCCCACTGGAATTCTAGATGATTTTCCTTAACTTGTGCTTTGGTATCCTGTAGGTTGTTTTTAGTTCCAGGTAATAAAAACTATTTGCTGTGGGAAAGAGATTAGAGAAATAAAGTAATAGATCAACAGTACATAAAACCGAAGCCCTGAGAAATGGATTGTTCTCCCTAGCAAATAGCTCTAATCTGGAAAGGAGGAAACACAGAGAGCCCGGAACAGAGTGAATGGCCCAATTGTACCACAAGCAATTCAGAAAGGCAGGCAATAAGGCTTGCCCATTTAGCAGTTCTCGTGCTGGGCCAGAATTCCCTCTGAGTCATTTATTTTAAATACCACTAATCATAAAATGCTGGAGTTCTCATTGCACATGAAATAAAAATGCCCTTTATAGATAAAGAAATACCTCAAGGATGCAATAGATCCTTATTGTACTCATCTTGACCATGATTTTCCTTGGCTTGCTTTCATTGCTTCAACCTGAGCAATCTCATTCATTCCCATCACCACTATAACCATCTCTTAGGCAATGACTCAATTCCTGACTTCTCTTCAAGGCCCCAGAGCCCCATTTCCAGTGCTTGACTGGATGTTCCCATATGCCTACTGGGCATCAGTAATGGGGGTTCCACAGGAACCTCAAATTCCACATGCCCCCGACTCAACTCAGTATCTTTTCCCATAAGTGTGCCCTTTTTCCTCTCTTCTCCATCCTTGTCAACACCAACTGTGGTCCCAGAGAACTCAGCCATTGCCATCAGGCTGAGCCCTGAATCACCATGATACCAGAGCTCTGATGCTCTGTCAGCACTGACCATCGTCCCAGTGGTATTCCTGGCTCCCCCATGGAGCGCTGCTCATCGAGCACACATCTTCTTGTGCACAGGCAAGCTCTTTTGTGGAGATCCTGAACAGGCTCTTCTAGACTGAAGCCCATCCTGCACTGTACTCTTCCCTCAGCCTAAGCCCAGCACTGAGGAAGGAGTCCAGGCATGCTCTGCTCTCATGCTGAGGCTCCAAACAATAGGATCCCTCCTGTCAGTCAACTGATTTGAGTAGTGCTGCCTGCCAACACTGTCCTTGCCCTTGAAGTGCATTCCCATATCTTTTTGAAGATTTTATTTATTTATTTATTTATTTATTTATTTATTTATTTGAGAGAGAGAGAGAGAGAGAGAGCACGAGTGGTAGGGAGGGGCAGAAGGAGAACCAGACTCCCCACTGAGCAGAGAGCCCAATGCAGGGCTCGATTCCAGGACTCTGGAATCATGAGCTGAGCCAAAGGCAAATGCTTAACTGACTGAGCCACCTGGGCACCCCTACATTCCCATATTTGTCCCAAAGAGTCAGTGTCTACCTTTCATGGCATATACTGGCACCTGACACACCTCTCCAATCATACTGTTGTTCTCCTGAAAGCTTTACATGATTGAGTCCCCATTGCCTGTAAAATACAATCCAACTATTTCAGCAATTAAGGCTCTTAAATACCTGGATCTACCCACTCAGCTTGTTCAATGGCATCCCCCCAAACCCCCCTTCTGTTCCAGTCACATGAGATTTCTTTCCTTTTCTTTCCCTCTGTAGTACTTGCTCTGAACCGGGGGCATGCTTCTATGTGCTCTCGTTCTTGTTTGCCCACCAGAGCTACCCTGGAGGTGACTGTCCCCCACCACCTTCACCAGACCCCCATAACCCCAGTCAAACATTGGCCAGAAGGAAACAGGCAGCTGTGAAGTGGCAGAGTTCCCTCGGTGCCGAACACAGAAAAGAACTTTCTTAAGAGTTATTTGAGTAGGTATCCTGAAACACCCTATGTGACAGATTGACAACCAGCAAACTCTTAAATATACATTCTTTAAGTCTCACTGATTTTTAATTCCGACTCAAGAATCTCTGCTTTAGCCCTCCTGTTGTGGCCAGCAAATTGAAAAAGAAAACAGTGCAAATCAGTGTCCATTGTTGTATTACCAGCCAATGAATTCTATATGAAGATTTCTGACCTGGATGGCAAATCAGGCCACGTATTTTTTAAAAAGTTAGGCCACATATTTATCTTGCCCCTCTCCAAATCCCATTTAAATAATTGAAAAAATATATAAATAATGAAAATAGTAGCAAATCAGGAAAGGTTCCCATCAGAGGACCAAAAATTCCAGGGAATTTCTGACTCTGGCTCAAAAAGGAAGTATCAAGGAAGGGTCCCAGAAGAGTTTTCAAACTTGTAAGCAAGCAAAACAAAGCAAAGCAGCATGTCAGTAGCCTAGGGATATCTCCCTGCCCTCATGAATACAGGTTAAAAGAAAATGAACTATCTGTGGTACACTAATGTACAACCCAGTGTCCAATCTTTATAAGTGTGAATGCTAAATGTTCACCTTAAACTTGAGGAAAATCAACTCCATGAATTAGATACAACAAGCTGGATCCGTAGAATAATTTGCCCTTTAGGTACCCAAAGCTTCAAGAGTAACTTACATACTAGAGGGGCACCTGGGTGACACAGTCCTTTAAGCATCTCGCTCTTGGTTTCAGCTCAAATCATGATCTCAGGGTCATGAGATTGAGGCCTACATCTGGCTCTCAGCATCGAGTTTGCTTGAGATTCTCTCTTCCTTTGCCTCTGCTCTTTCCACTCATGCTCTCTCTCTTTAAATTAAATAAATCTTTAAAAAAAAAAATAACTTACTAGAATCTCTGGCAGCCGGGGTGGCTCAGCGGTTTAGCGCCACCTTCAGCCCAGGGTGTGGTCCTAGAGACCAGGGATCAAGTCCCACATCAGGCTCCCTGCATGGCATGGAGCCTGCTTCTCCCTCTGCCTGTGTCTGTGCCTCTCTCTCTCTGTGTCTCTCATGAATAAATAAATAAAATCTTTAAAAAAAAATAACTTACTAGAATATATTTTAAATAGACAAGTTTAACAAAATTACATGAACAAAACAGAAGAGCTTGGTACAAGTTTGAAAATGATGTCTCAAAAAAAAAAGAAAATGATGTCTCATACAGAAAGAAAACTAAAGGCGTAAGAACTTTTTAATTTATTCAACAGATACTTATTTAATTCCTATGTGAAGGAGGTCCTTTGGGGTACTTGGGGCAGAGCTGAGAATGAAATGAACAAGTCTGCCTCAACAAACTTGCATTGAAATGACTCCAGGATTTCTCTAACACAGCTAACCAGCAGACCAAATACATAAATATATGCACATGACAATGTGTTTATGTGCATATATATGCGTGTGTTACTATACTCCGAAAGATAGTATATATTTTATTATGTATCTTTGGACAATAGACAAAAATTGACCGTGTTCTAGGCAAAAAAAAAAAAAAAAAAAAAAAAAAGCTTAATATATTTTTTAAAATCCTTAATGCTATTTTCTGTAAGCACAATGCAATAAAACCAGAAATTAATAACAAAAAGAAAAGCCAACAACTCCAAGCACCTTGACATCCAAATAAATCTGGAGTTAAACATAGAAACAAAATTGAAACTGAACAAAAATTAGGATACCCCATAGTGAAACCTATGGAATTTGGTCAAGGAAAGCAGTAGGGAGCCTAGCATTGTTAAAAACATATTTTTCATTGGAGACTAAATAATTATAAGAGAGAACCATGTTCAACTCTACACAATAAATATAATTATTTAAGTAACTGGACATTTTTAAGAAAACAAATATAAACAAAATTAAGCCAAAATGACAGAACTTGAATAGACCACAAGGACACTACTTGCCTCAGATGTGTACCTCACATGGCCAGAACCCTAACCCTGGTTACTAGGTCCTGCCTGGAACTTTTGTTCCTGCCGTCTCAGGCCACCACATCCAGTCCCTCTAATGACACCTCCAAAATAGATGCTGAGTGGCCCAGCTTCTGTTTCAAAGCTCAGGCAAGTGCATCTGGTTCTCAAAGCCTGGGTCATGTGACCACACACTAGCTCAAAGGAGATTTGTCCCTTCCTTGGTGAGAGGTAAACTCTGCTCATAAAGGCACAAAGGGTCTGCCTAAACACAGGAATGGGGTTCAGACCCTTATTGACCAGAAAGGACACACTGCCACCACCATAATCATAAAAAGTCTTTTGGAAAGTAAAGCGGAATTTAATTGCATGTCAGCAACACCATCTTGGTGTTCATAAAGCTGCACAACAGGCATTCATCTACCCACTCAAGGTCAGTACCATCCATTGAAAGTTTACTTCCAAATCCATATGTTACCCCTACTTTATTCAACAATGATTTACCCCGTGTCTGATATGAGCAAGGTGCAATTCCAATGGCTTATTTCTGTATCTCCACTTAAATGCCACCTATTAGTACCTTAAAGTGAACAAACCCCAAATCTGACCACTGACCTTCATTTACTCTTTGGTAAAAGAAAAGGATAAATATAACAGGACCCATCTAATAAAGAGATTATAAGGTTTAAACGGGATAAAGCCTGCAACACTGTGCATGGTACATAATTAGGGATAAATGAACATTAGTAACCTTTATTATTATCCGTCCTTGCCTCCAACTTGGGCCTCCCATGACTCCCACATCATCATAAACCCACCTGACCCAGGAGCAGTTTTTATCCTTCAAGATTCAACTGACAAACCATTTATTCTATAAAGATAGTGGCTCTGAAGGAGAACCCTCTGCACTCCAGCACTGAGGCAGGACCTCTCTGGCTTCACATAATACTTCCTACTCCCCAGTCACAAAGCTCCAGCCACACTGCCCCTCCTCTGTTCCTTAAACACCCCAGGACATTTTGGGCCACAGGGCCTTTCTTTTTTTTTTTTTTTTTTAGTCTTCTCTGCCTGGAGGTTTTTTCCCAGATCTTTACCCTAGCTGAGCCCTTATCATCCTTCAGGTAAGAGCTTCTCTCTCTGTACTCTAAAAGAATTTCCCTAATCACTTATCTAAGCACACCCAATCTCAACCACTCACTCTATTTCCCCAACTCTTTTTTTTGTATTACTGTCTGCAATGATTCTTCTCTGGATGTGGTGAGAGAAGAGAAGCTCAGTGATCTAAATGATCTTAGCTCTAGGACCTCAATAAAAGATAGGCAGGTGGATGGATGGGTGGATGCATTCATGAATCAATAGACATTTCTGTCATTCTATTATAACACTGAAAATCTAGAGATGCCTGGGTGGCTCAGCAGTTGAGCATCTGCCTTCAGCTCAGGACATGATCCCAGGATCCAGGATCAAGTTCTCATCAGGCTCCTTGCAAGGAGCCTGCTTCTACCTCTGCCTGTGTCTCTGCCTCTCTCTCTCTCTCTCTCTCTCTCTCTCTCTCTCTCTATCTCTATCTCTCTATCTCATGAATAAAGAAATAAAATCTTTTAAAAGAACACGGAAAATCTAAGTGACTATCTGCTTAATGTCTGTGTCATATTAGAATATGAGTGCTGAAAAGCAGACTGGGTTCCTATATACTGAGTGCCTAAAATTATGACACATGCCTTCTGCTGACTTAATTCAACTCAGTTCTGTGTGTTACATGTTCTCACTGCCATGATTCTCCAATTCAGTTGTTCAGTATAATCACTGCTTGTCCCACTTTCTCTACTTTCCCTGTGGCAGATTAAAGATAGCCACAATTCCTTTGATCCACTCCCACTGAGAAGTGGGCTCTGATTACTTTCTCCTTGGATCTGGGCTGGTTTTAGTGATTTGCTTGACCAATAAACAACATGGCAGAAAGGAACTACTAGGACTTCCAAGGCTAGGTCATAAAGAACCTTGCAGCTACTGTGTAAGTCTCTTGGAACGCTCATTATCAGAACCTATTTGCCATGCTGAAACACATAAGAAACATGAAGAGTCTATGTTTAAGAGCTCCAGCCAACGATCCCAACATCGACTCTCAGCCAGGTAAGTGAGCCATCCTGAATATTTGGCCCAGTTGAACTTTCAGAAAACTACAGCCCTAGCCAATAGGTGACTATAAGCCACCCAGTCAACCACAGAACAGTAAGGGATAACCAATTGTTTTAAGTCACTAAGTTTTGGATAGTTACTGGGCAACAATGGCTAACAGGAATATTCCCTAATCAATACCAAAGTAAAGAAGTAATGACAGATAGACCAGTATACATGGTGAAACAGAAAGAACAATGGGAGCTGTGTTCTCTGGTCTTAGGTCTGCCAGCAGCTAGTTGTGTGGGTTCAGGAAAGTCATATAACCATTTTAGGTCTTATTTAGGGAAATATTTTAAGAAATAATTTGAGAAATTAGACCAGGTACCTGTAAGTCTAAGTCATTTTCATTTTATGTGCACATTTTAAAAATTGTTTTTATTAAAACTTTATTTTATAATTAAATAATATTATTTAATTCATATTGTCTCGTAGGAAGAGTGAAAGATAAATGTCACCAATATCACAGTTTTGCCTTGGGTCAGTCCAGCCTGATGGGTGAAGGAAAAACAGAACATCAGATTACCATTCTAGAAGGATTCTTTAATGGTAAAGTCTCAGGCAAAACAGAGTCAAGAAGCTGAACTGCCGAAAATTAAGGTGTATCTTTTAGAAATAGGATGTTGACCCCTGGTCAAGTAACAGGAAGGATTTTGTGGTTGTATTGTTTGGCTTTGTTTTGTTTTGTTTGTTTTTGCTTTTAAAAAAGGGGTTTGATTATGTTAGCAAGTTGCTTGTGGTACAAGGAGAGCACCAGGATTCAATGAAGGCTGATACCACTTCCAGTGCTGATATCATAATTCCAGGATTTTTTTAGCCTTCCCCTTTGTTTCTAAAGCAGAAACCTGATTATGTGGTCTCCCTGCTAAATATTTGTCATGCTCCTATTGTCTATAGCAAAAAGAACAATTCAAGTTCCTTATGCTTTGAGCTCTTCGTGTGGCCCTGCCCCTCCCTCATTACCACCACCTCTTACTGTCTAGAACCCTGCCTGGTCACACAGAACCACAAGTTCTTACTGTGATGCCGTGCTCCTTCTCCTTCATGATGCTCACCTCTTAAATGGCAGGGGCCAAGTAAAGGTGTTTGTGCAGGTTGCCTTTGCTCGCTTCTGTATTACTCCTGTCACTTCCTGTTGAACTTCCCTGAACTGTACTGCCCTTGGATGAGGAAATGATTTAGAAGGAGATGGCTTTAAGATTGCCCTCCTTTAGGATAAGAGCCTGGCTTTGCAGTGATCATTGGCCATGCAGATGAGGTTTGGTATACCTGATTCTCAGTGCACCTTCCTCAGACTTAGAGACTCCCTCCCCATAATACAGCTGACAGAAATTCTTTGCTCCTTTCCCCCTCACAGCCTTGCAAGATGTTTCCCCTCTTATCCCTGCAGACAAGAGAACAATGGCTGATGTACCCCCTGTGTGATGCCATGCTACCTCCTCCTCTGCTGCTAGCATCAGAAACACTTATACTCATTCTCAAGTCTCTCTTCAAATGTTTCCTGTTCTTGGAATGAGCACTTAACACAGAGGTCAGTCCTCAAGTGAGGAGTAGCTATTTTTTACATCATTTCCTCATCCACTTTTAAAATCATAAAAATAATTTTTGGATAAATAAGATATACCCAATACAAAAAAAAAAAAGATCAACCCGATACAAAATCAAAAAAAGTATTTTTGATCAAAAATTCATTTTATCCAGCTTCCTTGTATTTGGCATGCATAGCACTCACTGCCCGGTGGTTTTCAAAAAACACCCTAAGAATTTCACTTTCTCTTTAGTTTGCTCAATAAATTCAGCATGTTTCTCTTTTGGCATCTTAGATGTTTTATTCTGAGCATGTTTATGAATATAAAACAGCCACAGTGTCTAAGTGTTGTGGGAGTTTATTATGTTTTTTTTTTTAAGATTTATCATAAGAGAGAGAGAGAGAGAGAGAGAGAGGTGGAGACACAGGCAGAGGGAGAAGCAGGCTCCATGCAGGGAGCCTGATGCGGGACTCGATCCCAGGTTTCCAGGATCACGCCCTGGGCTGAAGGCAGCACTAAACTGCTGAGCCACCCGGGCTGCCCCAATTATGTTTTTATACATTAAAAATACTCTTATTTTAAATGCCAAAAAAAATGCATGAAAAAATTTATGATGAAGGACTCTCTCCCATCTCTGTCCCCTGGCCACCCAACCATCTACCAATTTTTTTGGCATTAATATATTGTTATCCTTCTCTAGAGCTAATCATTTCCTCCTTCAACCATTGTAATGTCTTTTGTTGGGGGACTAATTAAAATATTGCAATTATTGTTCTCCACACTTGCCTGCAAGCATCTTGAAAACAGAATGAGTCTCATTTATCTTTATGTCATTAGCAGGTGCTGCATGAGGCACACTAAGAACTCAATAACTGTTTCTGGGACTGCGTAGATGTTGCCACCCATGCACAGATCTTAGTAATTAAAGGAATCAATTAGCTGTGGGTCCTGGTGGAAATTTGGGAAGCCAAGGGATCAGAATCAGAACCCACCATATCTATGTCTCTTTTCTTCCTATTTCCAGAGCAGCAAGCAAGGCTCATGCTGCCCCATCTCCTCAGCTTCAGACACATTCCCTGCCCTCCCCTCACACCACCAGAGCAGAGGACATGACCAAGACAGGGAGCAGGCAGTCGGGCTTGATCTGGAGCTACAGGCTTTGGTTCTTGTTATCACATCTGGTTCTGGTTATCACTTCTGTTCTGTGCAGATAATGTGAGAGAGACCAAGAAAAGGCCACTGTACAGCCTTCATGTTCTGCCCTAGGCAAGAGGCGGCAAGAGGTTTTCACTAGGTGAATGAGCAAATGAGCACACTGTTCATGTCCCACGGACACTGTCCACTAGGATGTCTGGCTTCATCAGGGCCCTGAAGGTGACTCTGAGACTGTTTATTCCTCCTCCAGGAAGTATTGTTGGGGAGACAAGGCATCAAAGAGGGAATCAATCATAAGAAGCTTCTGGAGAGTTTATAACAATTGGCATTTTTTTTAGTTTGTCCTTTGTTGTTTTCTCAAAATGTTAGAGAAAATAGACATAAAATAAATTGGTACTATGTAAAGCATAGAAGGACCCGTAAGTTACAGCTCTGGGTCATCAATCAGTATGTGCTTATTTTTTTCACTCCCTCAGAGTAATAACACCTTCTGAGGGTAATGGCTCAATCTTTCTTATTCCCACCATCCCTCCCTGGCTTCTCTCCAACAGTCTCTGGATGAATGTGGGGAAGAATTGCATGGTCTTATAGCAGTGGAGGGAAGGCAGTGAGTGCCAGAACCTATGCCCAGGTGCCAATCAACAGCTCTAGTGTGTGAAACAGTCATTGAGCCAATACTAGGAACCAGCTGCATGTGGAAGTCTATCCTTCTCTAGCACTGCCTGGCTCAGCTTTCCTCTCTGCTGAATCACCTGACCACCAAACAGCCCTAGGATGCTGCCTCACGCTCTGTCTCACCTGTGCTAGATGGTACCCCAGTCTCTGACATGAAGTAACTATTTTCCCATCATGACAAACCCTATGGCAGGACTACTGGCTTTCAACTCAGTATCCCCCACAGAAGGGAGCCCAAGGTTGAATAGAGAATCCAACAAGATCTTTTCCTGGCTGACCCTGGCAGGTATCTCCCAAGCTGAGAGCAGGGCAGAAGCAGGCCCCTGTCCACTTCCTAGGTATCCCTCTCTCTGCTTTCCAGTATATCTGCTGTCTGGGTCAAATTCCAAGGAATAACCACCAGTGTGCACATCTGCTTATCTCTTCCTCCCTGGTCCCCTTTATACAATTTTCTACAACAGAAGATGCAAATCTCCCTTCTTTGCTGTCTTCATCAGTGCCCACTGAGGACTCATGGTTAATCCTTAATGGCAGGATTCTTCTCAGCTCTGTAAGAGGATCTCTATTTAGGCAGATGGATGCCAGAGGGAAAAAGTTGTGTGGGTGGAACGTGTCAGGAGAAGAGCACATTTTTCTTTAAAAGGAAGACACTCCCTAACACTGTCTGGGGAATTCTGCAGAAGGCACCCTTTGATGAGGTTGAAAGAAACCCCCTATCCCCCAGAGAGAAGCTGGAGCCAGAATCCCACCCTGTGTGTCCCTTGCAGCAGACAGTGGGTGCAAGTAGACTGAGGGCCAACTTTCAGATGGAAAGGAAGGCTTAGTGTGTCTGGTAGATCGTGGGTACCAGAATGCTCTGTGAATAAGCATTCAGCTGTCCCATTCTCGCCCATAGATGACATCTGGCCCTGAAGAAGCAAACTAAACTGTTGCCCCAAAGTCTTGTCAGCAGGTTAATTGTAGGTAACTGAAAGGTGAATTGGAGGGTGATTGCACACCCATGAAGTGAGTGCTCCACTTGTACAGAGCAGAACCCCACTGTGTATTGCCAATGGTCCTGGGCCATTAAGCTTGACCTGACACCATTGTGGAAAACAAAAACCTTTCTACTTCCAAAATAAAAGAACAAGAATATCTCCTGGATTGTGGATATTCTATCAGGAAAAAACAGAGTCCTGCCTGCCAATTCTCCTTTGAAGATGGACGGCAAAAGGAAACATAAACCTAAAACAAAGTCTATAAATCACTTTAAAAAATAACTATTTCAAGGAGGGGTTATGAAGAGAATGCTAGAGATGGTAAGAAAAAAATGGGGTATGTTGCAAATCAGCTCCTCTTTTATGCACCTAACAAAGTTCTGGTTTATTACAGAAGTAATTGTGGGATGCAGTCATCAGAAGTAGAATTGCTGAACTCCAAACTAGAGTCCTGGCAAGAGAAAATGTCCCTAGATTCTCTCAAAACAACCTGTCTTGTTAGGATCTAGGTGAAATATTCAAGGAAGAACTTCCCAAAAAGAAGAGAAGGTGGGTCGGTGGTCAGAGTGTGTGAAGCCACATTTTCTTTTCTTTTTTGTTATTTTTTTAAGTTTTTATTTAAATTCCAATTAGTTAACATACAGGGTAATATTAGTTTCAGGTGTACAATTTCATGATTCAACACTTCCACGCAGCACCCAGTGCTCATCACCACGAGTGCCCTCCTTAATCCCTGTTACCTATTTCACTCATCACCCTGCCCACCTCCCCTCTGGCGACCATCAGTTTGTTCTCTATAGTTAAGAGTCTGTTTCTTGGTTTGCCTCTCTCTTTATCCCCCATGATCATTTGTTTTGCTTCTTAAATTCCACATGAGTGAAATTATATGGTATTTATCTTTCTCTGACTGACTTATTTCACTTAGCATAATACACTCTAGCTCCATCCATGTTGTTGCAAATGGCAAGATTTCATTCTTTTTTATGGATGAGTAATATTCCAGTGTGTGTGTGTGTGTGTGTGTGTGTGTGTGTGTGTGTGTGTGTATCTTCACACATCTTCTTTATCCATTCATCAGTCAATGGACATTTGGGCTCTTTCCATAATTTGGATATTGCAGACAATTCTGCTATAAATACTAGGGTGCATGTATCCCTTCAAATTAGTATTTTTGTATTCTTTGGGTAAATACCTACTAATACAATTGCCAGATCATATGGTAGTTCTGTTTTTAACTTTTTGAGGAAACTCCATACTGTTTTCCAGAATGAAGCCACATTTTCTATCAAAGTTGGGATGACTATAGCTCAAATGCACCTTCCTTCCTCACTATAGGGAAGGTGACAGCCCAAAGGAAGAAGTAGAAAGGTCTGAATCAACAGAGTTGAGTTTGAATCTTGACTCGGTCACTGCAGAGAACTTGAAGATAGGGTCTGGGAGACCTTCAGAGAAGCCCTTCAGAGAGCCCTCTCAGGGCACTCAGCATCACCAGTGACAAAGAACCTACAAGATTGAGTGGAATTAATTGTGGAGGAAGATGAGTTTTCCCCTTAGATTTGGAGGATAGAGGGATAAAAGCCAACATGGAAGAGGCATGAAGAATAGAGCTGACCATGATATCTCCCAACTCCATTCTATGCCAACTTCCACCCCCAAAAGCTGAGAGTCAAAGAAGACTTGGTGCCAGGCTGCATCTCTGTAGGGATTTCCGTTTGACACTCCTTTGTTATGTGTAGACCCCATGCTAGCAGTTGGGGAGAAAATGGTGAAGATGTGCCCTCAAATGTGCCCTCCTTTGTCATTGTGACTACAGGATAGTCCTCCTGGATAGACATGACCAGGCTGTGAACTCTTTGTTCCATCCACTCCCACAACTCCTCTACCTGCATATGCCCCATTCTCCCTTTATCAGCTTGAGGGAGGCCATGTTTTCCTGCAGCTTTCCCAGCACTTAACCTTCTAAAATTATTTTCAGTTCTGATGTAAAATAGAGGGTGGCCCAGTCAGTTAAGCATCCAACTCTTGATTTGGGTTCAGGTCATGATCTCAGGGTCATGAGATCAAGCCCCATATCAGGCTCTTCACTGGGTATAGAGCCTACTTAAGATCCTCTGTCCCTCTCCCTCTGCCCCGCCCCTGCTTACTCTCTCTCTCTCTCTCTCAAACAAATAAAGTAAAATAAAATAAAATAAAATAAATTTTCAGGGCAGCCCAGGTGGCTCAGTGGTTTAGCGCCACCTTCAGCCCCAGGGCCTGATCCTGGAGCCTCAGGATCAAGTCCCACATCGGGCTCCCTACATGGAGTCTGCTTCTTCCTCTGCCTGTGTCTCTGCCTCTCTCTCTGTGTGTGTGTCTCTCATGAATAAATAAATAAAATATTTTTAAAAAATAAACAAAATAAAATAAATTTTCAGGGAAACATTCTTTCCCTGGTTACTCAGAGTGCTGGCGTGTCTCCCTTAGGTGCCCTTTCCTCGTCACATGTGTTATCATACCTATTAAAACAGCTGCGATTATTTTTATCAACTCATCCCCAGTCCAAGAACTTACGACTGACAGCCCAATCCCAACCCTCCCTTTTTCCTGTGGGTTAACCTAGTGGATAAGTGGATGAATTCAGGGTAGATCTGAGAAATAAAGGCTTTGCCCACCAAAAGAAATTCTTGGAATGACAACCACATTCAGGGCTGACAGTAGTTATGCTTATTTAGCACCAAGGAGAAAGCCCACTTCCTGGTCCAAGAACACCACCCCACTCCTAGTCTGGACAATTCTTCCTCATAGACTCACAGTGCCCATTGTTTTCTTTTATATCTGTGCAGGTGACCTTGAGTAACTATTATTGAATGTGATAATACAGATTGTATAATTATAACTTATGACTATTAGTTGCCTTTCCTCTAGCTCCGCTACCTTTAGTCTAAGTCCTCATACTCTTTTACACTTCTTGAACTTTCTTACTCTATGTTTGGGATGTATATATGTGTGCACATTGTATTATGCATGTGGTATGTATGGAGGGTGTAGGTATACATGCGGTATATGTAGAAGAGGTATGTGTGTATATGTGTGGTATGTGTATGTGTGTAGAGCGGGGGTAGAGTGTATGGGAGTGTGCAGGGGCTGTGTGTATGGTGTGTGTGAGATGTGTATGTGGAGGGGAACGTGTACAGTGTATGTGTGACAGTGTAGTATGTGTTAGATTCTGATTGGTAGAAACCTTGTTTTTTAAAAGCAAGTTCAGCACAGAACCTAGAGTATGGTAGACAGGGTGGCACTTGATGGGATGAGCACTGGGTGTTATGCTATATGTTGGCAAATTGAACTTCAATAAAAAAAAAAGTTTGAATGTTGAATTAAATTGAGACTTGTAGTTTATTATTTCCAGTTCTGAAATAGAATATGAGCATGTGAACACCGTCATGAGCATGTTGAAAGAGAAACTTGCCTTGGCCAGATCTTGACGAATGCTCTGGTCATCTCCATGAGGGTCTTCAGTGTGTGTGTGAAGGTGGCTACAAATAGAACAGTAGATATTTCTGCCCTTCCTCTCATCTAGTAACTACCACGACATTTTCCAGCCATCTCAACAAATGGCAAGGTTTGCAATGACACAGATACATAAGCTGTAGCAGTGTTTGCTCAGGTATGAGGATGAGAACATGTGGACAACTGCAGAGGTCAGGTTTACCTACTGCCCCTGTGGCAGGAGGTGTTTTAAAGCTCAGGGGACAGTAGGAAGACTCATGCATTTCAGAACCCATGAATTTTAGGGGCTTGGGGAGCCACTAGCAGGTTAGCATTTCCCTTTTCATAATTATTTGATATTTATACATGGGGTAAAGTTCTAGAATCATCGGATCTCTTCCCCCTTGTAGCTACACAAAACACTTAACAGACATCTATCTTACCTTTGGAAATACCTAACACAAAGCTATGAGCTTCTTTGATAATTTTTATATCTATGTAGCTGTTGGAAGTTCTGAAAATTTGAAATAAATCATTACGAACTTTCAAATAAAAGCATCAGTGAGAATATCTCTGGCATCTCATGGCTGTCATAATTGTTGTCACCATAGATTTTATATACATAATCTCATGATATCTTCCCAATAACACCATGGATAGTTATTATTCATTTCTTCACACATGGAAATTGAGGACCAACACATCTGAGATCACAGGTCCTGGCAGCCAGATCTTCTGCCTGCAGATTTCATCCTCTGTCCTTGTTTGAACAAATTTGCTAAGAGCACACTAAATAGAAACTCCTTCACTGGGAAGGGTATTTGTTACATAACAGGCAACAAGTGACACAAGTCTATGGGTCTGTGGAACCAAGGCTGGAAGTGAGGTAAGGCTTATCTTCCTCCGGGTCACTTAGTAATAATCTCATAATGAAGGGAATCTAATGACTAAAAAGGACAGTACTTGACACACACCCTTACCCACCATGCAATGTTTCTGCCTCATCGAACATGCTCCGTGAATGCACAACTTTACAAACCAACTTAGTCACAGTATGTCTTTTCTCATAATTGGATGGTTCTTCTTTCTATATGTTGGCCTCCACTTGGACAAGATGTAATTAATTTCTTCCACATGCCAACTGCCACAGACATTCCTTTTCAATCTTGGACTATATTCCAACATATTTCCCAGTTCTGTCAATTTTTAATCAATCCCACATTAAGGCAAGAAGCCATCAACTGTCTCACTAAAATACCTCTGAACAACTCCCTTCCCACATGATATCATCAGTCCTCAGATAGGTTTACTTATCCAGGTATACACAAACCTAACTTTGAGTTTATTATTTAATAAGTGATAGTCAGTATAAAATGTGTGCTAGGTGTTGATTATCATGAAAGTGACTAAAATAGTTAAAGCAGTGAACAGAAACATTAAGGGTTAATGTCTCAAACTTCAAATACCCAAACAAAATCCAACTCTCTCGGACCAGTGATCCTGTCAAATGAATACTGGACTCATTTAAAATAACCTTGTATTATGGTCATATACCTACCAAAGCAACTGATAATTATGGCTTCATTTTGTTGGGGCTTACAATCATTTCTAAAAATCCATTATGTTGGGCAGCCTGGGTGGCTCAGCGGTTTAGCACTGCCTTCAGCCCAGGGCCTGATCCTGGAGACCTGGGATCGAGTCCCACGTCAGGCTCCCTGCATGGAGCCTGCTTCTCTCTGCTTCTCTCTGCTTCTCTCTCTATCTCATGAATAAATAAAAATCTTTTTTAAAAAAATAATAAAATTAAAAAATAAAATAAAAATCCATTATGAAATATTTCCTGAGATCATTGTCACTCACTGCTCTGTTGTTTGAAGAAGCTGTTTTATTAATTTTTATTTTCTTGTGCTTGTGTCTGGTTTAGGTTGGGACTCATTTCTCCATCTTGTTTATACTAACACATATTATTTTCTCAAGTGTCTGTGATAAACCCCAATGCTAATGAAAGTGACCTTATCGGGGAGATTGGGGTATATTTTTTGGCAAAGTAAATATTGAGCTTATGGGCCAAGAGAAAGAAAGGGGTTTATTGGCTGGCTATGGCAAAGTGGAGGAGAGATTTATAGAGAAAGGGAGCAGCAAATGTCAAAGGCCCTTTGAAGAGACCATGGCGTAATGCAAGGGCAACTCCCTCAAATCCAAGAGCATTTTTTAGAAAACTATTAGGACCACTAAGAATAAAAGTGGTTATATATAAGACTAATATGCAAACAAATAAACATTCACTATGGACAACCAAATAGAAAATGTGTTTTAAGAAAGAGGATTGCATTTACAATAGCAAGAGACTACGAAATCTGCTGAAAAATCCAACAGAAGAGGCACAAATCTATTATGGAAAAGTTTTTCATGTTTTTTTTAAAAGACATAGAATAAGACCTAATAAGTTTGATTGGACACCTTAGTCATGGTTGTAAAGACTTTAATATCATATAGATGTCAATTTTCCCTTGAATAATTCACATGTGCAATGAAATTCCCATCAAAATTCCAAAGAGAATTTTCATGGAACTTGTTGGAGTAATCTTAAAGATCACTTGAGAGAGTAAGGGCAGAAAATAACCAAACAATTTTGAAGCCAAAGAATAAAAAGAATATGATGAAAAACTGATATACTATACCAAATACCAAGATGTATGAAAAAACTCTCATGATTAAAATAGTATAGCATTCACCTAGGACCAATTTAACAAAATAGCCCAGAAATAGATTTTTACATTTATGGGAAGAACTTGAATATGACAGAGATGGCATTATAAATCAGTTAAGAAAGAATGGGCTATTTAATAAATATTGCCATGACAACTAGTTATGTGTATGGAGAAAGAAAAATTATCCCACGTTATATCAATTGATTCCAGATAGACTAAAGATTCCACCACTTGTAATCTTTAGCAAATTGTTTAGCTTCCGCATCCCTTGGCTTCCTCATCTGTAAAATGGGAATAATAAAAACAGTCCATAACTCCTATGATTGACATGAAAACTAAATGAAGTAATTATTTGTAAAGCACTTAAAATAGTATCTGGCACATTGAAATATTTGTTAAATGAGTAGATTAAAGCCAAATGTTAAAGACAAAACAGAAACTTCAGGAAGATAATATATGCACATATCTTTATGACATCAGCAAAAGTGATATTTTTTTTTTAAACTAGATACAAAGACCATGAACATAATGACAAAGATGAAAGAATTGGACTACATTAAAATTTACATATCTCTACAACTAAAGATAGCAAAACCAACATTTAAAATCAATCCAGGACTGAGAGAAGACATTTGTTACAGAATGAGAAATATAGAGAGTACATAAAGTGTTCCTACAACAAGAAAAATAAAAATAGAAAATATGGACAAAGGCTATGAATAGGAAGTTTGAAAAAAAAAAAAGAAATTCAAAAGGTCAATAAATGTAGAAACTGGCTTTGAAGTCACTGACTACAGGGAAACACAACTTGAAATGACTACATAATATCCCTTATAGCCAGTAGTCCCGCAATCCTTGGAGAAAAAGTAGAGAAATGGAAATGTTCATACCCTGCTCGTGGCATTATAATTTAGACAACCATGTTGGGGAGAAATTCAGAAATAACCAGTAAAGCTAAGGTTTAGCATATCCTCAAATCCAATATAACCCTCCTACCATTATCACTAGCTTCTCACACAGGCTCTCCATTTCCAAAGTGGTAACTCCATTTTCCCAGTTGGTTAACAACTTTATTTTTTTTTATTTATTTATGATAGGCACACAGTGAGAGAGAGAGGCAGAGACATAGGCAGAGGGAGAAGCAGGCTCCATGCACCGGGAGCCCAACGTGGGATTCGATCCTGGGTCCCCAGGATCGCGCCCTGGGCCAAAGGCAGGCGCTAAACCACTGTGCCACCCAGGGATCCCTTCCCAGTTGGTTAGATAAAACTTCTTGGAGTCATCCTTGACTCCTCTGTCTCCCTCATACCACGTCTGATACCTCAGAAAGCCAATTGGCTTTATGTCAAAACATATCTAGAATCATACCATGTCTCACCACCTCCACTAATGACCTCAGGTCCATGTCCTAATCACCTCTTTCCTGAACCACACAATAGCCTCTTACCAGTCTGTTTCCACTCTTGCTGATTTTTAATGTATTTTCAGCCAGAGTGGTCCCATTAAATTCAAGTCAGATCAAGTCACCCTTCAGCTCAAAATCCTCCCTTGGCTCTCCATTTCATTCAGAATAAAAGCCAATAATACCAAGTGGCCACAAGACACTCCCCACCCCACCCCCCCCACCCCCAGGGTCTAGGCCCCATTCTTCTCTGGCTTCATCTACTCTCTCAGCCTCTCCTTGATCCCTCTGCTCTAGTATATTGACCTCTGAGCTGGTCTTTGAATTTGGGGTATGCTTCCACTGCAGGGGTTTGCACTTGTGGCTTCCTGCAGCTAAAATACTTTCCCCCCATAATCCATACCTCTTTGATAACCCTACACAATGATATTTTCAAACAAAGCCTTTCCTGGACAGCTCTATACAAATTCCAACAACACCTCCCCACATTCCTCCACAAATGCATATATTCACATAATCTATAACCTTCTTCCCCGCCTGATTATCTTCCTGTTTTTCCTTGCATTCTTTCTTTCTTCCTTTTTGGGAGGGCGGGGGGTGGGGGACTGGGTAGTGAGAGGGAGGGGTATCTTTCTCATCTCTTTCAAATGTAAGCTTTGGAAGGACAGGAGTTTTTGTCTCTTCTGTTCACTATGATATCCCTTAGAACAGTACTCAGTATATAGTAATCACTCAATAAATCTTGGTTAAATAAGCAAATTACTATATACATTATATAGCTACAATCTTCCAAGCATTGTTTTTAGAGCTGAGAAATAGAAATAGAGGGGGAGAAGAAGAGGCCTCATCCTCAGAGAACTAACAATCTTTAGGGGGAAAATGAGCTAATACATAAACATATGGATATATAGGTTAAAATAATTAAGGATGTTAGGAAGATTATTCTGTTTTTCCACTCCACAGGCTGGGGTTTTTTGTTTTGTTTTTGGTTGCTATATTAACTGTGAAAGTGTGTCATCCACCTCATGAGGATAAAGCATTTCTTAGTATTCTTCCTTGCTCCACTAGAACTACCAGCCAGATTTCAAGAAGTCAGAAATATGTGTTTCTGTCCTGTGTTCTAATGTCAAAGGGGATTTCACTTGCTCCATTGATGACTATAAGCCTGAGTGACAAAGTGGAAAGCTCCTGCCTCTTTCTGTAAACACAAATCAGCCTTCCGGATTGACAATGCTTTCAAATCACTGGAATGTCAACATCTATCCACCTGGTGGAGCGATTCTGTGGGAGACGGGGTTTCTTGCCTTCTTTGGTTCATGGAATTTCATGAGTTTTTTATGGCTAAAAAAGATTTCAGAAGCCCGCCTTGCAATGGTGAGATGCAGATGGCTTTGGAACATAAAGCCCCAAATCGCCAACTTTTCATCATTTCCTCCCGCCCAGCCCTAAAACCACAGTCGGTTGCATTTAAAAAGTAGGTGAAAGATCTTGGGAAAAAAGCCACAGAATGCTTGAAGATTACACTGGATGAAATGAATTATCTTTATTGAACCCAGATATAGAGAGGCACTCGCCCATAAGGAATTCCACCAACAGGCCAGAGAGCATTCTGTCTTGGAGGGGCACACCCTGAACTCTACTCTTATGTAAGTAGAAGGTTTTGTCTTTTCACCTCTTTATTTGGCAGCAACGGATCTGGTTTTCATTGTCTTTGCCACATGTTCTCTCCTTGGTGTATGTTGCGATTGTTGACTTATACAGCATCAAAAAGAAACAAAACAAATCTCCAAACAGCAGAATTTGGCCAGAGCCAAAAGCAACTCGCAGAGTTTGAGCTGAACTTACTCAAAGCTGGGCAAGAAGACAGAAAAATGCCTTTTGTTTGAACCAAAGACTGAAGCCAAGGCATCTGTGTCCAGAAGTTCTTGTGCATGGATGAATCCCTGATCCCAACCTGCACGAAGCCAGCTGGATGAGGCTTTTGGCAGCTGTGTCTCAGAGAACGGACGCAACAACCTGCCTTGCTTCAGCCTTCGAGTGTCTCTAGCCCCATGGAGCTTGGAGAGTTCTAACAGATTCCCTCATCCATGGCAATAGATTTCAAAAGTTGAAAATTGTGCTCACATTCCAGGAACACTGCATCCATTAACTCAGTGACACATTCTATTACTCTACTAATTGCATCAGCCATAATCTCAACTGCCCAAACATGCCATGCCTGCCAATAAGACGTCAAATTTTAAAAATCTAAGTTTCCCCATGTATCAGGCCTGGTAACCAGCACCCAGCTCAAGAAACAGAATGGTGCCACAGAAACCTCCTTTGTAGCCTCCTGCTCCTTGCATTGCCAAAGGTAAACACAGTCCTGTCTCCTAAAAGCATAGATGAATCCACAATAGACTATTCAAATCACAATTACCTTATTATTCTACGTGCAACCATAAGTTACTTATATTCTGCATCTTATTCCCCATCCCACTGGCTTTGTTCATTACCCATTTATAGGCAGCAGAGCTAAGAGACATGAATCCCAATGGCCAGGGTTTGATTCCCAGCTCCACCACTACTTACCCTCATGACACCTCTGTTTCCTTATTTTTAAAATGAGGGCAACAAACTAGGATTATTGCGAGGAGCAAATAAGATAATGTGTGTAACACTATCACTTTTGGCACATAGGAAGCAACCCATAACTTCTTTCCTTACTTACTTCCCTTCATCCTTCCTCCATCCAGGCCTTTGGATCTTCCTTTTTTCCTTTCAGTCATTCATTCTTTTTAGTTTGTTTTCCTTCCAGTATCCCTGGAAGTAGCTCCTGGCACTTCTTCCCTTTGGCAGCTGCCAACACAACGAGTTCCCAAGGGCAATTCCTTAGCAGCTCTGGAGCTCCTGTTCTGTTCTTGCACCATGTCCAGAGATCAGTTCATAAGGGGCAGACCCTCACCCCACGGGGCAGGGGATGGCTGCAAGGCCTACAGCTGTCACCCCACCCTTTAGGTGTGACTACCCTCTCCCAGCCTCTAGCTCCAATGAAGCAATCACTGAATGGCGGCTTCTCCCCTCTCAAAACCCCATGCTCGGATCCTCATCTCCCTTGTGTTTCTTTCCAACCTAAATGGTATTGTCATGACCCCATATTCCCTGGGCATTTCCCCCTTCATCTCACCCTTCATGACGCCACATTCCCTGGGCATTTCCCCCCTCAACCTGCCCCTGATGACCCCACATTCTCTGGGCATTTCTTCCCTCAGCTCATTGGTCAGTTTCCAGGTTCTTTCAGGTTTGTCACCTTTAGATTTCTTAAACTCTCTCCCTTTCTACCTACTCCCACTGCCATAATTCATTCCAACATTTTTCTTCCTGATTACATACAATGTCTTCATAACAGGCCCTGCCTCTGACTGGAGTCCTCATCAATGCATTTCAAGGTACAAACAGAGCAGTCAAGGGCTGATAAGATCTGCCTTTCCTCCATCCTTAAAAGTCCCAGGTCTCCTCCCCCCTTGGTGCCTCAGCCCATACCTGTGATTGTCAGCCTGAAGCCCAGCTCGTCTCCCTCCCCAGGCCTGGCCTATGAATCCCTGGCCCCAAGTGACTGCCTGGGGAGCAAGTTCCCCTGCCAGGGCCCACATGTCCAGGGATGGGAGCTCAGTCATGCACAGCCTGTCTCTGCGGCCCTTGCTCCTGGTCTACGCATAAGAGAGCAGGTGACTAGGCAGTGTCCATTTTCCTGGCCTCTCTTAACTCTCTGCACATGCTGAGCTATTACAGTACCTTGCCCGGCAGGGTGGGGACATGGGGACATGTAGAAATGTGAGGAACAGTACATGCCTGGCATCATAGTCTCACCAGCTAGAGCTGGTGAGAGGTTAGAGCAATGGTTTCAGGGCAGCTGTGTGGGCCAGCTGTCTCCTTACTCAAAAGCACCCCTACCAAGGCCAGGCAGTGAAGTGGTGTGTCCCCAGCAGGCTCTGTTCCATGCAGTCACCCAGTAGCCTGCTGCCCCCTCACCTCCCACCAGCCTGTGAGGCACCAGCCTTCAGAAAGTGAGCTCTGAAGCCCCTTCAGTCCTACATGTGGCCTCACACACAGGGAAAGAGGGCACTTCTCCCAACTACTAGAAGAAAGAAAAATCAAAGAGAACATAAGTCATTTAGCAAAATGCAGGAAACATAAATGTCCATTCAAAGAAACACAAAATAGAGAAAGAGGATGGAAGTAAGAGCAAGTGTATCTGTTATAATAATATATGTAAATGAGATTTATTCAATTGGAGTAAAAAGTTACCATGTACTACAGGAATGAGGAGGGTTTTTAGCAAAGCAAATCAGAAAGGTTGGAAGAGAGGGCAGAGGCATACCAGACAGCAGAAATAAAAACAAACCAGGGCCTTCCATATTAAGATCACAAAACTAGTTCAGTTTAAAATTTAAAAGATATTGGGGTGCCTGGGTGGCTCACTCGTTTGGGCATCTGCCATTAGCTCAGGTCATGGTCCCAGGGTCCTGGGATTGAGCCCCAAGTCGGGCTCCCTGATCAGTAGAAAGCCTGTTTCTCCCTCTCACTCTCCTTCTGTGCTCCCAAGTAAATAAATAAAATCTTTAATAAAAATAGTATTTAATAAAACTACAGTTTAAAAGGCATTAAAATTATACTAAAACCACATTATAATAATGAAGTGTATAATCCAGGAAAAAATTTGACTGTCATAATCCATTATGTATCCAATAATATATCATTAAGTATCAAGCAAAAAATGCTATAAATGGAAGAAGAGGACACTGTTGTGCCGGAGATGGCGAATCTGAGAAACCACCAAGGAGCCGACACCGATGCAAACACACGAGGGTTTATTACAAGCTTGGGCTTGGGTCCAAGTATACCCGACACAGCGGAGCAGGGACTTGGACCCCAGGCTAAGAGGCGTAGCAGCTTTATAGGGGCCAGTGGCCCATGGGATTGTAACATACGCAGAAAGTTGCACAGTCATGTCGGTCCGCACGCAGGTGGCCAATGGAATCACAATTTACCCTATAATGACCAATTGAACTGGCCTATCACTCTGGTCGGAATTGGCGCGCAGTTTTGGCGAGCACAAGGCGGGGTTACATTGTTATGAGCCGATTTCTGGTAAGGGTGTGCCCAGCGGCTTGACTAGGGAGGGGCAGCGCCTTAAGCAATAAGCAGGTCATGTGGGGGTCATAAAGGAGGCGGCGGGTGTAGCACAAAATGGAGTTGGTCCTGCTCTGCTTGTCCAGGGGTAGGGGATTTTTGTTAAATTTCCTGGGTCCCACAGACACCTCCTTATAGATGCTCTCATTATCAAAAATAGCTTCCCCAACTGCACAGAAAAGGAAACCAACAACAAAATGAAAAGGCAACCTACTGAATAGAAGAAAATATTTGCAAATCATGTATCTGATAAAGGGTTAATATCCAAAATATATAAAGGACTTATACAACTCAATAACAAAAAAAATAAATAAATAAACAATCCAATTAAAAACCAGGCAAAGGACCTAAATAGACATTTTCCAACAAAGACAGAGATGACCAACAGATACATGAGAAGATGCTCAACATCATCAGTCATTAGGGAAATGTAAATCAAAATTACAATTCTGGTGAGGATGTGAACAAAAGGGAACCTCTGTGCACTGATGGTAGGAATGTAAATCAGTACAGCCACTATGGAAAACAGTAAGGAGGTTTTCAAAAAATTAAAAATAGAACTACTCTATGATGAGCAATTCCACTTCTGGGTATTTATCAAAAAAGAAAAAAGAAAAAGAAAGCATTAACTCAAGAAGAAATATGCATCCCATGTTCATTGCAGCACTATTTACGATAGCCAGGACATGGAAACAACCTAAGTGTCCATTGATGGATGAATAGATAAAGAAAATGTGATAGATAGATAGATGATAGATAGATAGATAGATAGATAGATAGATAGATAGACAGACATTGGAATATTGTATTCAGTGATTTTTAAAAATGAAATCTTACCATTTGCAACAAGATGGAACTTGAGAGCATTGTGCTAAGTGAAACAAGCCAGGCAGAAAAAGACCAATACCAAATGATCTCACTTACATTTGGAATAAAAAAAAAATTCAAGCTCATAGACTTATAGATATGGAGGACACAGATTGGTGGTTGCCAGGGGCACCGGGAGGTAGTGAGCAAAATGAGTCAAAACATAGGACATTTGATGGGGTGAGCACTGGGTATACTATATGCTGGCAAATTGAATTTAAATTTTTAAAAATATAAAATAAAAATAAAAAATTAAAGTGCAAACTTCCAGTTATAAGATAAATCTCTTTAAAAAAAAAAAAAAAAGTAGGTTCCAATGCAGGGCTTGAACTCACAACCCCGAGATCAAGTCCTGAGCTTAGATCAAGACTCCAGTGCTTAACCAACTGACCACCCAGGCATCCCAAGGTAAATAAGTCGTTTTCTTTAAGTTTTACATGGGGATGTAATATAATAGCATGATGACAATAGTTAATTACGCCAAACTGTATATTTGAAAGTTGCTGAGAGAGTAAATATTAAAAGTTCTCATCACAAGAAAAAAGCATTGCATACCTGAAATTAATATAATGTTGTATGCCAATTATACTTCAAATTTTTAAAAATAGCTTCCCTTCCCTTCATTTGCTATGCTTTTGCCCCACTTACTTTTGTTATTGATAATGATCAGCACTTGAAATTACATTATTTATGTTTCTCTGTTATCTATCTCCTCCCAGTAGACAATAAATTTCACATAATTCCCAACATCTACAATCATACCTGTATGCTAAGCATTCAATACGTATTTATTGAATGAATCACTTAATAACAATATGAGAAAAAAAATTACCCAAATTGGAAATGGGAAAGGAAAACTTATTCTAACACAAATAACATTAAAGCAATTGTTAGAAAATATTTGTTCAATTATCTGGTAATAAATGAGAAAATGTGGGAAAAATCAAGGTTTCCCTAGGAAAAAGTAAGTTATCAGTATTAACATAAATATTGGTTTAAAAAAAAAGTATTAGTATTTAGCTGGCCAGATAGGTAGATAGTTAACCAAATACATTCAGACAGATCTTTGAATACTTTGTATTATTAACTTTAAAAATAGGATTGAAAAGTTAACAGCAAGCCCAATGGTTAGGTAGATAATCATATCTTCAGCTTTGATAGGTTATGCAATATTTTTTTTTCCAAAATTATTATGTTATACCCCCATCAGTAAAGCATTACAATTCCTATTACCATTCCTATTGTATCAACAGCTGGTATGGTCATACTTTTCATTTTCTGCCAACTTGGAGGATTTAGAATTTTATGTTGTGGTTTTAATTTGCATTTCCCTGATAGCTAATGAGGTTGAGCATTTTCCATATGCTCAATGAGTTCCAATATTTTTCTTGTGCAAAATACATCTTCAGTTATTTTTTTAAGATTTTATTTATTTATTTATGAGATACACAGAGAGAGGCAGAAACATAGGCAGAGGGAGAAGCAGGCTCCTCACAGGAGCCCGATGTGGGACTCAATCCCTGGACCCCAGGATCACGCTCTGAGCCAAAAGCAGACACTCAACCACTGAGCCACCCGGGTGTCCCTTCAGTTATTTTTCTATTGGGTCCTTGTCTTCTTGGTTTGTAGGTTTATTTATTTGTATTAAATACTAACTCTTTGTGGTCATATCTATCGGGAATATCTTTTCTCTTTGGATTGTCTATTCATTTTCTTCATGGTACCTTTTGATGAACATAAGTTCTTAATTTTAATGTGGTTGAATTTATTAATCTTTGTATTTCTGGTGTGTGCTCTTTACATCTTGTTTGAAAAATCTTTCTGAACTGTGAAAGTCATATATATGTTCTTCTAGAAATTTTTAAATCTTGTTTTCCACATTAAATTTACATACAAATTACTGTAATATAATACTGTTCTAAGCATTAACCGGTTTACTTCTCTAACGAACATCAGGTAGGTATAATTATTATCCCATTATCACATTTTACAAATAAAAAGACAGGTCAGTGAGAGGTTAAATAACCTGACCACAGTCATATAGCCAGAAATGATGGAGAGGGAATTTGAATCTGATTTCATGCTACTAACCACTATACTGGTAAATTTCAAATTTCTTATTTTAATCATAATTTATAATGCTATTTTTGATGCACAGAAACAAAACAACTTTCATACATGGATTTTGTACCCATTATCCTTGCTAGGCTTTCCTAATTCTCCTAATTTCACTGTGTATTCTGTGGGATTTAACATATAGATGATAGTATTACTATCATATTTATAATTCTTCCATTCCAATTTTTATTCATCTTAATTAGTTTTGTAGTTTAACTGTGAACCTTTCAAAGTCTTTATATAGAACTAGAATTTCCAGCTCCTTAAGTATTTGGTCAAACTGCTTATAAAATTAACTAGGCCTGGTATTTTCTTTAAAGATAATTTTTGTAACTTACAATTTATGTCTCTCATGTCCATAGATTGATTTCTGTTTATTATTTCATCTTGAGATGGTTTGGGTCATTCATATTTTCTGTAAATTTTTCCACTTCACCTGGTTTCAGATATATTACTGTAAAATGTTCATTATATTCCATTTTAGTGTCTTTTAAATCTTCATTCTAGTTTGTGATTCTGTTCTCTTTCATTCCTGGTTGATTTTGTTAATGTCTTCTCTTTCTTCTTATTGTCTTACCAGAACTTTGCCATTTTTTTTAACTTTTCAAAAAGATAAACTTAGTGTTGTTCATCCAATCTATTATATCTTTGTTTTTTACTCCATTCATTTCTACTCTTTAGTATTTATATTCTTCTATAGGCTAAAGAGTCTGTTTTTATCCTTTTCATTTTAATGTAGACATTTAAAGCTGTAAATTTCTCTCTAAATATTAGTTTAGCCTTAACACACAAGTTTTGATATGTAGTATCTTATGTTTCAGTCCTGAAGAATTTCCATTACAATTTCTTCTTTATCCTATGAGTTACTTAAAGGTATGTTTTTAAACTACCAAACAGACGATGATTTCATTAAATATCTTTTGAGGTTTGATATCTGATTTAATTACACTCTAGACTCAGAATCTTGTCTACATAATAATGATTTATTAACAACTCAAGTTTAATACATCTTCCTAGAAGTATCAATAGTCATCCTTTGTAATGCATTTTTCCTTAAATCTTCCTTCTGGTACTGTAACATTAACAAGTCTCCTTTAGTTAGCGTATACATCCTTATTTTTTCAAACTCCCAGTGTTCTTATGTTTTAGATGGGTCTCCTAAACAGTGTATGGCTAGATTTTGTTTTTCTGGTCTGATACGCATTTTTAAATAAACAGAAGATATCATTTACATTTATTATTATTATGGATATTTTTACTTATTTCTACCATATTATGTTTGTGCTTTTTTATTTGGCTTTCTTTTTTCTATTTTTTTTCCTTTAATTTATTTTCCTTCTTTTAGAGTAATAGAGGTTTTGGGTTTTTTTTTTAATTTCTCATTTCATTTTTCCATATACTGCCTTGGAAATTCTGTATTTCATGTCTAAAAATTTAAATAATTATTCTTTAAATTTTTACAGATAATTCTAACTGAAGTGAAAGCCTGTATCTCCCGCCTGGCTCCTAGAAAAGTTCCTCTACTATTGTCTGATTTTTGCATCTCAGAAACCAGCTCTAGATCTAGTTGACATTCCATTGGAGGTATCATATTTCATCAAAGCCCACATAAAACCAATTGTTGAATATACCATTTTTCTATTTTCTATTAAGAAAGACAAAAATATTTCCAATTAAACAGTGACACAATGTTTTCTTGTTCATAGATTATGAATGTAAATGCCTTAAATTGTTAAAGAAAACATTCCTTTTAGATTTGATGAAATGTGACGGCAATATTTTGTTCTCTATCTCTTAGTATTTAAGATCTTATCTTTTCTTTGAGGTTCTGGATTTTTCCTATGGTGTTTCCCAGTAAGGATTTTTTTTTTTTATACTGCCTCAGTTTTCTTGAGCTTTCTGAACCCAGGGATTGCACTTGTTTTCCTTTATCCCTCCCTCCAGTCAGAACCAAGACCAAGTCAGTCAAGTATCTATCCCAATTCTCTTACTCAAGACCAGGGGGCAGTAACATTTTACTGTGTAGGGCCAGATAGTAAATATTTTCTGCTATATGACCCATTTGTTCTCTATTGCATCTATTCAATCCTGCTCTTGTTTTGCAAAAGCAGCCAGAGAAGATCCATTAAAAGAACAGGTGTGGTTGTTGAAAGGGATCCCTGCATATCATCCCAAATTATGCCACTTTAGCATACAGGTAATTTTGAGCTAAAAGATATTGAAAAACAGTAAATGGAGAAAGAGTTCTCTGCACTTCTACTTTCTATTCAAAAGCAGGGCATAGGGACACCTGGGTGGCTCAGTGGTTGAGCATATGCCTTTCCCTCAGGTCATGATTCTGGGGTCCTGGAATCAAGTCCCACATCAGGCTCTCTGCAGGGAGTCTGCTTATCCCTCTGCCTATGACTCTGCCTCTCTCTCTCTGTGTCTCATGAATAAATTAATAAAATCTTTAAGAAAAAAAGCAGGGCATAACTTTCCTTTTGTGAAGATGTCCCCTTTCCCCACTTCTGTACCAAGAAGTGTTGATGACTCTTGTCCCTGAGGATGACAACTTGAGTCTGCATAAACAAACCTTTCTAACATTTATCTTCCACTAATTTCCCCATATATCCACCTTTCCACAATTCACCACACCTAAAAACCCAAATACCTTTTCCTTGTCATTTCTCCAAAATTTATTGTTCTTTGTTAAAATGTTATATAGGCCTCCCTATATTGATCAGTTCTTTGGATTTTCACTTCTTTCTTTGAAACTCCCATGTGCATATGTAATAAACTCTTTTCTACTGTTAATCGCCTTTTGTCAATTTAATTCACAAAACCCAGTCACTGAAATTGAGGGTAGATTTTTCTCTTCTCCTACACTGTGTTCCAATAAAACTTTAGAAAAATCAGGTAATAGGCTGGACGTGGCCTATAGGCTATAGTTTACACACCCTTCTCTAGAATCTAGAATTGAATTGCCCAGTATGGTAACCACTAACTATTTAAATTTGTGGCCATTTAAAGTTAAATTTAAATTAAATAAAATGTACATCTTAGTTCTTCAGTCATACTGGTAACATTCAAGTGTTTAATACCCACACATAGGTACAAATACAGAGCACTTCCATCAGAGCAGTTCTATTGAAGAATGCTGCTCTAGAGAATGAGTATTTTCCCAGGTTTATCCACTGAAGTTCTTCCTTATGTGGAGCTCTCTAATTGCCTTGGAATCTTGATTAGACCCCAGGATTTCTCTTTTGTCCCATTGTGAAATCTAGAAAAACCACCCCCAGGTCTGACCCTTTATAGGGGTTAACTGCCTGCCTCCACCACATGCCCAGGGCAAAAACTCAGTGAAATTTGCTTATCTCTCCAGCTCTGAAGCTCCTCATCATTTCTGGCCACTAAAGATGTTCCTTATTTTCACATGTGCTTAACTCGCACTTAAAAATGTTTTTCAACATTTTATTCAGCATTTTTAGATGTTCTGTACCATATGGTCTTTCCAGTTATCTAGTCAGTCATACCTAAAACTGGAAATCACATTACTGGGTTTTGCCATACAGCATGTTTTTCTTTCCTTCCCTCCTTCCTTCTTTCTTTCTTCCTTCCTTCCCTTCTCCTTCTTCCTCTCATTTTCCTTCACTTACCTTCCTCTTCTTCCTGTTTTCCTTTCTTCTTTCTCTCCTTCCTTTTTTCCTTCCTATGTTAGAAAGAATGGGGAGGAAGCCTGACTCCTATGACTAACTGGAAAGTCTTTCATTCTTAAGAAAAATTATTACTCAGGCAATACCACAAGGGATCTGACCTAATTGCAACAATTTGACACCACATTCCAAATACTGGTTGGCATTTGAAATAAGAATTGCAAATGGCTATTTCCAGGAATTCTGTTTCTTTTTTATTTTTAAGATTGATTTATTGATTGATTTTAGAGGTGGGAGGTGCAGAAGGAGAGAATCTTCAAGTAGACTCCCCACCGAGCACAGAGCCCAATGCAGGGCTTGATCCCAGGCACCATGAGATCATGATCTGAATCGAAACCAAAGGCTGGACACTTAACCAACTGAACCACCCAGACGACCCCAGGAATTGTTTCTAATGGGTTGGTCCTTAAATGGTTAAACTGGTCACTTCTAAGGAATAACTGGCCAGGGTCTAATTGAAGATGATATGAAAGAACATTCTATTAGTGAGCAAATTCTTAGTCCTCTGGGAGGATTTAAAAGGAAGCAAATTGAAGCAATTCTAGGGGACAGAAAACAGTACCTAGTCCCAGTGGGACCAAGGTTGGGATGCAGCTGAGCTTCCAGTATCTGGGCAAATAGTGAAAGTTGGGAGAAGACAATGGAGCAGTGAAATATCTAGAAGCTAATAGACTTGAGATAAGTTAGGAAGTGGTCTCATCCCTGGGGAAAGTCTTGTGGACCCAAGCAAGAAGAACCTTGTTTTCCTTCTTTGATTTGGAAATTTGGTGAAAGGAGATAGTTGTGTGAAAACATATAAGAAAAACCAACCCTTAACTTAAATTCTAGCGTTTTAAGGTTTATTATGGTTTGTATTAATCAAAATTCTTTATGATCTATTTCAAGTGAGAAATAACCAACTGCTCCACAGGATGTTTACAATGGAGGAGAGGGGTGCATACTAGATAAATTATATGCTTTCCACAGTAGTTATTATTTTGAATATCTACTCCCTGCCAGGGACTGCACTAAGCACTTCACATATACTAATTCTAATCCAAAAACAAACAAACAAACAAACAAAAACAAACAGAAAAGAACTTACAAGGTAGATAATATTTGCCACATTTTATAGAATCAACTTGGTATTCTTATGGCAAAAATATTTCTGGTGAGAAGATAAAGTCATGTATTTGTGAATTTTTAAATCACCAATTGAACTCTTTTGCAGTTAGATGTTTTCTAGAAAATGCAACCAAACTATAGTACTCACTTGCAATGAACCCTTATCTGTAATCCCTGGGCTTACCACTGTTTGGTCTCAAAGTCCTAAAGGCAGAACTGGCCTCAGGGACACACTGCAGCTCTCAGACACTGTTTCAAGATGAAAGCTGCTGTTTTCCCACTCCTTCCTCTCCTTGGAGTAGTGGAGGGCTTCCAGATTCTTACTGAAATCGGAATGGGCACATAAAAGCATAAGTTGGCAAAAAAAAGTTCTAAGAAGATGAATTTGATGGGCCACATTCAAGCAGCCTCTTAGTGACAACACTATGGTTACACTGTGGCACTGACCAATCATGTCAATTGCCCAGGAGACTGCAGGCTACAGAGTCGCCTTCTTACACAGCCCCACACCCGGCTGGCCGGGGTTTGTTTTACTACGATAGGGCCAAGTGGTCAGAGTCCAAGCATGGGTGCCAGACTCCTAGATTTGGATCCCACTCCAAATTGTGTCACCTTAGGCAAAGGATGCAAAGGATCTCTCTGTGACTCCATTTGCTCATCTGACCACATGAACATTAAGACTACTTAGCTGTCAAGACTCTATTACATGGAATAGAACTTAAAAAAGAATATCCATGCTTGATAACAGGTCAGCCAAACTCTGAGGAAGGAAACATTCACCAAAGGCAACCAGAGCCAGGGACCCTCGCACAACGCACTTTGTCTACCTCACATGTGCTGGGTGCAAAGAGCAAGGAAACAAATGTGTAGAATTATGAGGAAAGTGCTCCTATTCTCCAGACTGGTTTCCAAAGAGCCTGCCTCCACATTCAATGGCCACCTGGATAGGAAGTCCTGATGGCTCACCGTGATCCAGACACTGCTAATCAAATGCTTTGAGGACCAAGGCAGACGTAGAGACCCCCTGACCGCACACAGGTTGATGATACAGGCTGTGTGCCATCTCTCCTCCCTCGATGCTTTCCAGGCCTCAGCATTTTGTTTCTTGTCAGACGGGAGGGGTACAATATCACAGTTAATATATATTTTCTTTTCTCTCCCTTCCTTCCTCACAAAGTAGGTGAACTCTCCAACAGCTGTAATCAGCCTATGGTTATACAATCAGAAAGCAACAGGGAAATTTCTTTTACACTGCCTATAAGATCATCTATAAATAATATCGAGGGGAAGCTTCTCCATAAGGAAAAACATGAGGGATAGGCAGCAGTGAACATTCCTGAAGAGTAGTGCCGGGATGTGCTGGTTTCCTGTTACTAAGAAAGCATCCCCGTGGAAACAGCTCAGGCCTCTTCTCATGTGCTGGGAAGGGCTCTCTGCAGTTGTTAATAAGCACAACACTATTAGAAGGAGAAAAAAGTGAAATCTAGAGTTTCAAAGGCATCTAGAGCAGAACGTTCTCTCAAATTCACAAACGTCCATCCCAGCCTTCCCTCCACCTGCTCACGAGGGAGGTGTCTGCCTCTGTGCACTCTGCCCTTAGATGTTCTCCTCTCAGAACTTGCTTCTCTGCCAGGTAGATGCTTCATGACTTCATTAACTCTGAATATGGAATGATAAATTAACACTCAGGGAAGAAAAGGACATCCTGGAGGCACTGGAGTGGGGTGAGTTAAAGAGGGAATTTCCAACAGCTAACCCACCTGAGACAACCTGAGAACAAAGGGGGATTCAAAGCACCATTTCCAGCTCTGTGACTTTCCTCCTTCCCTTCCTCCTCCTCATCCTCCAGCTCTTTCCCTTCTTCTTCTCTGAGAAATATAAGAACTTGAATTATTTTGAAATAACTGTTGGTAGCTGGACTGTGTTCATTTGACCACAGCACTGCCCTGGGACTAAACCACAAGGGTCTCAGCTCTTCTTAAGCATTTCATAATAACAAGGAAACCATAAGATGTTACATCAACTTCAAAACAAGTTTCTTCCCATAACCTCCTGGACAACATCCCAAGCAAGTTGGGATGAACGCTAAGTCGGCAGAATAAGATGAACGTTGCCCAATAATTTAAGACTATTCTTATTTATATAGAAAAGGTACTAGAGGACTGTTTTTGGCAGGGAGAAAGCCATCAAGGCAAAACAAAACAAAGCAAATTAAAATGTTTCTTTTGAAGCAAATGAATCAGAACAGATTGGTGAAGAATAGATATGCAATGGAATTTGGAACAAAACGTTCAGGATAGGGCTTGCTTGAGGAAAAATTTTGCTGGTCCTGCTGCACATCGAATCAAAGGATGTGTCCACACAGTTCCAAACACTTGAGTAAAACAACTTAATTCAGTTACAAAAGTTCGCTTTTGCGTACATAATGTCACTTGTCTAGATATCTGGCATTGTATATCTGCTTAATTTGAGCTTTTTTACTGAAAGCAGGTAAACATAGCCAAATTTTATAATGAAGTGAATTTTCAATCTCACATGTTAACCATATTCTTCCACAGTCAAACAAGAGCATTCAGAATGATACTAGAGAAAGGCCTTTTAAATAAAAGCATGGAAATAATGCTCTGTGTTTATGTTACATTTACTCCAAGTGGTTTCAAACATATGAGGTTGACTCGTTGTTGTGTGCTTGAACTTCTTTGTCATTGAAGACAGCAAATAAAATTAGAAAAAGAAAATACAATATAATGTCAATTATTTGTCATAGGATCCAAGTCTGTGACTCTTTCCCTATAACATTATAAAATGTGTTTCTCCAAAAACGTCACAACTTGTGTATGCAGCAAAAACACACCAGAAACGGCATTCTGAAAACACCAATGACAACATCGTTAAAATGCTCTAATATTATGCTTTTAATATCCTCTATTAGGGCCTCTCAGCTCCCATAATTTCCCCCAAATAGTATTATGAAGTCATGTAAGGGTAGTCAGACAGAAACAAAATTATTAAAAATATCCTCCCCAAAAATGAAAAGAAGCCAAAAATCACACAAGGACTTAATAACCATAGTATTTACAATGGAAAATAATGCTTCTGCCAGAAACAGTACTCTGTTTTTATTAGCCAGGCATTTTTTTCATGTTTAATTTTATATACAGCCTTTTTTGCCTGGATTTATCATTAAATTACTTTCTACTCAACCTCCTCTAAGCTGTGTTCCCCTGCTTTTATTCATACCAAATCATTTGAATTCTGTCCTGCATTGAATAAAAATAAGTAATAAAAGTAAAAGCTAACTTCTCCATAATGGTGAATAAGTCCAGTTCTCATCATTGAAACAAGCCTAGATACTATTTTGTCGCTTTTTACAGTTGAGAGTGCTGAAGCATAGAGAGGTTAAGTAATTGCCCCAAGATCACACAGCTGCTAAGTGGCAGAGCTGGGGTTTGAACCCAGGCAGGCTGGCTCCAAAGCCCAAGCTTTCATCACGCTCAGGGAAGCAGCCCAATGATTTTAGTCCAAAGACATCAATTTTGAAAGTCATGGGACCTATTTTCCTTTTGGATAAATCTTTCCCGAGCACAATAGCATCTGTACCCAAAGCACAAAGGCAGATACAAAACAAACAAATAAATAAACAAAAGCAAAAAATATTGGTTCTAATCCTGAAAGATTCCGATTCCCTGAGTAGAAGGAAGTTGTAGAAATCCCATCTGTCATTTGACAAAGGGAAAGGCTGAGCTCACTCTGGGGCGTCTTCTCAGTGTCCTCTCTGCCGTCCGCCCCCCACCTCTGTGCACAGTAATGGGGAACCACAATGTGCTGGAACATCTATGCTGGTGGGAGTAGGGTGGGAGCTCCTATGAAGGATAAGTGTGGGCTCTGCTGACAGACTGTTCCTTCCCTTCCAAAGGTAGGTGGGACACATTAAACAGTGTCCCCTGAAACACACCAACCCCCCCCCATACTCATCTGGATGGTTCCCCAACACTGCTTTTCCCAGATTTTGTTAGTTTCTCTCTGTGCAATACTACCAGAGAGCAAAAGATCATGTCTTCAAAGCCCAGTGCTCAAATGAGCTCCCCAAGGTGACTCAGGCAGGAGCCTGGACATGAGCAGGTGAGGAAGCCTCTGGTCAAGCAGGCTGGGCAGGGTCTAGGCTGCTTTGGCTCCCACTCCCTATAGCATCTCCTCATATCCTTACCTAATCCTTCATTCTACAAGCGTTTATCCATCCCTCCCAGCGACCTCATGCTGTTGTGCACATGATGGATCAAACACAATTCTGGTCCCTTAAAATGCACCCAGCTTGTATGAGACATAAACTCACATTAAAATTCATGTGGTGAACAGCCTTATACTGCAGTTTTTCACAAAGCCCCAAGGGAGCAAAAAGGGATCTAGCCCTGCCTGGGAAGCTAGGGAAAACTTCCTGCCAATGGTGGCCCTCTAAGTGAAGGACAAGATCAGAATGTGACCTTCTCATCATCCCCAAAACGTCAGCCAGAACTGAGTCTGCCTCGCTCCATAGCATCAATGCACACTTACCCTGGGCAGGACCCATAATGTGAAAACACACTCACAAAGACCAACAAGACACCCGGCTAACCCTGGAGACACCCATGGATTAGCAAGAGGAGGAAATATGGCAGGCAACCCAAAGGGAAGCTGAACTTCATCATTCATTTCTTCAACCAGCATTGACTGAACATGCACTGCCTGCCTGGCAGAGGGCTGGCTATCCAGGCTGGGATGATAGGCCTGGGAGCATGTTGCCTTCCCGAGGCATCAGTTAGGACAGCTGTGACCTCAGAGGCACAACCATCTGTGCCAGGACCCTGAAAACACACTGGCCATTGGAGTGTAGGGTGTGGTGTGGGCTCTGTGTGGACAAGGAGGTTTCCCTGGGGAAATGGCCACCATGCAGGGAAATGACAGAAGGCCATGGGGGCAGTCCTCTGCAGAACCAGCCCAGGGATGAACACAGCCAGCAGGGAGTACCACTGGCTGGAAAGGGAGCCTCAAGGCATTCTAAGCTGCAGAGAAATATGCTCAGGCTTTTGTGTTATTTTTCTTTTCATGGTCAGAGGAGTAGAAAAGAGGAGAGAGCATGAAGAAATGGAGATGAGAGACATTGAGGAAGCAAAATGAGCAGCCTCAAGAGGAGACCAGAGGAGAGACCCAAAAAAGACTCCCATTATTCTTTCATCACTGAGCCCTGTGCTCTTTCATGCTACAGCTTCTCATGGACGTTCCCTTTGACTTATCCACCAGTGAGCCATGCAGGCTTCGGAGAGGGTCTGTAGAAGGAATACCTTCTGGAATGTGCATGTGTGGAAATATTTTCTTGCATTCATATTGGCATGCAGATGTCCTATGGCAGAGAGAAGGCTAAAATTAGCCTAGGTTTTGTTTGTTTTTTTAAGATTTTATTTATTTATTCATGAGAGACACAGAGAGAGAGGCAGAGACATAGGCAGAGGGAGAAGCAGGCTCCCTGTGGGGAACCCGAACGTGGGACTCAATCCCAGGACCCCAGGTTCACACCCTGATGGTCAACCACTGAGCCACCCATGTGTCCCTAGCCTAGGTTTTGTAGAGAATTTTGTTTCCAATTTTAATGCCAGGGGGTCATGGGATTTATTTTTTTATGCATTCTATCCTTGGTTTCCTGTGTTTCTCTGAAGTTAAATATGGTGTTTTTCCCCCTAAAATTTCCTTTTCTTTTCTAATCTACTTGATCAGCTTCTTCTAATTATCAAGGTAACACTCAGTTTCTATCATGCCCCCGAGTCTCCTCCCAGGCCACACAGTGCTTTTCTTTTTCCCTTCTTCCTCTTTCAAGTGAATATGGCAGTGGTCTAGCTCATTGTTTGCAAGCAGACACATGGCACATGGCCTAGGTGTGAAGTAACCAAAATGTCTGGATTATGTACGGGCCATGTATTGCTATATGACAAATGTTCCCATACCAGGGACATCACACAATGACTATTTTATTATGTTTTCAGATTTTATGGCTCAGAAGCCCAGACTGGAACCAGTGGGAATGGCCTGTCCCTGCTGAGGCTTCTCCATCCACATATCTGACATTTGGACTGGCATGACCCAAAGGCTGAAGTCAGCAAAGTCTGTCAACTGCAGCATCTGCATATGGCCTGTGTGGCTTCTCACATCAGGATAGCTTTGTCCCCAGAGGGAATGTCCTGAGAACAAGCACTCCAAGAGAACCAAGTGGAAGGCTTTTATGATCCAGCCTCAAAGATGACACAGCTCCCCTTCTGCCACATTCTATTGGTGGAAATAGTCAAAACCTACCCAGAATCAAGATAAGAGCTCAAAGACCTGGCCTTTTTTTTTTTTTTTTTTTTTTTTTTTTTTTAAGACCTGGCCTCTTAATAAGAGAAATGTCACAGAATGAGGGGCCATATTTTAAAACTGCCACAGGAGGGCACTGGTAAGATGGCAACGTTGCTCCTAACTGAGCCGGTGCTGTGGGCTGCCAAACCCCACTGCACCTCACCATTGTGTGTCCTGCTCCCCCTTCTGGCCTGAGGCCAGGCTCAGCCCTTCCCTAGACCCAGTCTTTCATAAGTTGGGGTCCTTTGCTCCTTCCAGTGTGGTGCAGAGCAGTAGGGGCAAGAGGAGGAAAGGGCTACTTACACCCCTCCCGGCCCACTTGGACTTAAGGGAGGTTCATTTGCATGGTGTCTGCTCTCTTTCCTATGCTGAAGTGACTTTTACCTGTTGCAGGGCTACTGGACCAGCCTACCACCCACAACAGTAGTTCTGCCACCCTTAGTCCCATTCTTGCAAATCTTTAGAAAACCCCATCCTGCTCCCAGAGGTCTCTCCCATTCTTTTCTTACCTACTACCTTTTACTCTATGCATCTACAAACCTCATAATGCCAGACAACTCAGCGATCCCCCCTCCTGCCAGGTTACAGAACCATGGTCCCCAGTTTGCTTGCCTTTCTTTGTTTCCTTGAGAAAATGGTTCAGGAAAAAAAAAATTAAAATCATCCTCTAATACTACAATATGAGAGGGGTTTTCTAGCTCTCTGCTTTTCTCTACCATGTTTGTGGTTTCAAAGAAAGCAAAATCTCCTAGGAAGTTTGGGTGATTTCACTACGTAATTATAAAACTCTAAGTGATAAGATAAGGAAGTGGGGAAAAAACACCTTAGAAAATCTAATTCCTAGTCAGAATAAATGAGAAAAATTATTTCCCCTTGTATGCTAGTGATAATCTTAAGACTTATCAGAAAGTCAGCAATTTCTCTACAGCAGAGAACTCTGGATTCGTGGTGAGTAGTCCAGCTCATCACTGCAGAAAAGGGCAGATCTAGGCTGAGTGGTGTCACTTCCTTCTCTTGAACCAACTCAGTAAGCTTTGAGATGGCTTTGGCAGGGCCCTGAGGAACAGTGGTCACCAGAAACCCCCAGTGGTGCTAGGTTCCCTGGGGTGGAGTAGCTAAAAAATGGGAACGAAAGCAACCCCATGGGGTCCTTGGGATGCACAACATCTCACAGGAAGTGATTTTTCCTCTTGATCTGGCTGCAACTAACACCATCTTCAAGGCCTGACTCAAGCCCAAGTAACTGGTGACCCAGAGCACGGGAATATCACTTGCCTCTCCACTCAAATAGCACTCAAAGCACGTAAACACCAAATCATGTGTGTTTCCCCAGATGTGCTTTGTTTTTACCCCATTTCTTTACCTAGATGGTGAGATTCTTGAGAGGAAGGATTTTATCCAGGATCACCCAGAGTTCCTCCTGCAAAGTGCAGAAGTTAATTGAAAATTGACATGCAGGGATCCCTGGGTGGCACAGCGGTTTAGCGCCTGCCTTTGGCCCAGGGCGCGATCCTGGAGATCCGGGATCGAATCCCACGTCAGGCTTCCGGTGCATGGAGCCTGCTTCTCCCTCTGCCTGTGTCTCTGCCTCTCTCTCTCTCTCTCTCTCTCTCTCTCTCTCTCTCTGACTATCATAAATAAGTAAAATTTAAAAAAAAATTGGCATGCAGAACAACGGTACTGTCAGACTGCTGTGTCTGAAGGATTGACCGGAGGGCAGATGGAAGGCAACTTTAAACAGGGTGAAGCTCCCAGGAAGCACACATGGTCCTTCTTGACTTGTCCAGAGTCCCCACTTGCAGCTCATCCTTCATGCCAAATGCGATGCTCTTGCAGTATCCAACTGATGCAACGCGTGACCCTAGCTATCTATCTTTCTCTTCGTGGAACCTCATGAAGACTAAAATGAAATGCTCATTCTGGAGCATCTTCCAGAGTCTGGGAAGAAGTCTTTTCGTGGCTTTAGGAAGACCGAGAGCATAAAAGGGTCCGCTCATCCCTTAGTTATAGAATGTCACAGCCAACGGAAAAAAACAAATGACTGCTTCTGGAAGCTCGGTGATGAATCGCAGAGCCCCTCCATACATTTTACAGGCTCCCGGGGCACCAAACCACTCCAGCTTCAGAGGGAAAGCTCAGAGGCCTCGATGTTTACAGGAAAAGCCAGCTGTCATTTTTTTAAGGAGAAGAGCACTGATTTCCAGGAAGCTAAACCGAAGTTATTTCATAATGGAATCATTAATCTACCCCTTGGTGACTTCTCCAAATCATTTTCCCTGCCTATAAATTGCCTATAATCTCTGTGAAATTGTTTTTAACTCCAGATTACACTCCATTTAACTAAAATGGTCTCACCTCAGCCTCCTCGGCCTCCTCCCCGACACCAACAGAGGGAGCTGGGCCCTCCGACCCTCTCTCCGTGCTGCCCACCGCGTCCTCTTCCTGGGGCCCTGAAATCAAGGCCAACGGTGTGGGGCCAGCTCCAGGGACCAGAGCCCAAGCAGGGCTGACTCGTGCTTCCCACATGGGCCGGGGGCCACCTTTTCCCCAGGGCCAGCTGTGCCCCTGACCGCAGGCCTAAGCTGCTCCGCCACATGCTGATGTGACCAGGAGGACTGGCCTTTCTGGTCCTGCTCTGTGAGCCTTAGACCCAGGCTCTCCCGTGTCGGGCTTCAATCCATCATAAATTCTGTGATGAGCACTACCTTAACACTCAGCACAGGCAGTGTTATTTCTAGGGAAATAACCCCCTTGCTGGTATCACCTCCCTGGGAAACCTTTCTGGCTGTGCCTCCCCAGGACCGCCTCGGGGGCTCCGGCTTCCAGCTCCAGCATCCCGACTACGGATCCTCGGCTCACTTCCCAGCTGGCGCGCACCTTCACTCTATGCCCATTCCCACCTTTCCCTAGATAGAAGCTTCTTTCTCCCCTTGTGTCACCATCACTCTTGCCAGCCACAGCGCTGGTCCCAGAGAGTTAGAGCACTTTGCCAGGGCCACCACAGCCGTCCACGTCTTCCGCTCCAAGAAGGCATGTGCACAGTGGTTCAGGAGCTCTCCAACACCAGAGAACACCCCTGTGGGCCAGACCTCATTTTGACTCCTCTCACCACAAACAGTCTTTAAGAGTACCAAAACTGGTGAACAAGGAACACTCAGACATCACCTTCGGTGGTCTAGAACCAAATCACCTTGCCTCCTCTACTGAGCAAAGAGCAGGGCAGAGAGTAGGCCGGTGCAGGGGCGTGGGGGGTGGCCCTGCTAGCAAAGTGAGCCTCAGCAAGGTAAGCCAGCAAGGGTGACGGGGTTCTGGCACCTTTTATTACTTTTATTAAGACTGAACTGATGGGTCACCAGTAACATCCAAACATAATTCTCATCTCATTTGGGGCTGGTTCAATAGAGCCACCCAATCAAAGCTCTCTTATCTCATGCAGGAAATGGCTTTTTTCTTTCTGTTCTTCCAGAAGCATTATAAAGGGAAGCATAAATAATTTCTAGGAAAAAAAGAGACTTCTCCCAGGGCACCTACAAACATCCACATCCTTTTCCTCTGTTGCGGTCTGCAAAATCCATCTTCTGTGAAGAGGCTCACAGCCCCTCACTCTTCCTTGCTTAAGAACAAAAAACACAATCACTTGCTGTTACGTGGGTAACACGTAAGAGGTTTCTTCCCCTCATGCCAAGGAAGAATTGTTATGCAGGCATTTCAGAGCTCCAAAGGGTCTCCTACAAAAATGCCAGAACATTCAGATTACACACAGAGGGTCAATACACACACACACATGCACGCAAACACACACACACACACACACACACACACCCCTCACACTGGTATTGGAAAAAAATTCCTCGAATATGAAAATCTTGAGATGAGTCCTAAAAAAGAATAGGTTGCCACAGGCAAAAAGGAAGAACATTTGAAAAACAGAGAACCACATGATTTTGATGTTTAATGACCTGCCTGAGGGACTGTTACCAGCTTAGGTAATAATGAGAGGACGCTGGATGAGGTTTGGCTGTGCCCATCACTCATCGTGACCTTGCCTGTCACTTACACCTCAGTTCCCATTTCTGCATTTGTCTGTTGGGCACCATATTAATCCTAGCTTAGCAGTGTCACCGGATGCATACGATAGAAGGATCCAGAAGCCTGTGTGAGGAGTAACTTGCTAGAGTAATGGTCATTATTTCTGCTATTAAAATCAACGACTAATACTCAGGAGTGCTAGAAGGTTATATTTGTTCAATAAGATAAGTGTTCAAAACATGGTAGTTCAGAACATGGCTAAGTTGATTCACAAGTGATGTGTAGGACAAAAAGGATCCACAAGGAGTAAAGAGAACTCACATTTACTAAGGAACTGCTATGTGCCAAGGACAAGATTTGTGGAATTGGTGCTAAATATTTCTCTCTCGTTGATGAAAAAATGGAAGTTCTGAGGGGTGATTTGCTCCAATGAGTATTACCTGAAAGCCTGGTCCCTGTGCCTCCAGAGGGAGAGACTTAGCAGAGGAGAAGTGGAAAACATCCTCATCTCTCTCTTATCAAGAACCTCTAACAGCCCAGAGACCCCAGGAGTCTCTTACTCATATATTTTTTTAAATTTTTTTATTTATTTATGATAGTCACAGAGAGAGAGAGAGAGAGAGAGAGAGAGAGGCAGAGACACAGGCAGAGGGAGAAGCAGGCTCCATGCACCGGGAGCCCAACGTGGGATTCGATCCCGGGTCTCCGGGATCACGCCCTGGGCCAAAGGCAGGCGCCAAACTGCTGCGCCACCCAGGGATCCCTTATATATTTTTTTTAAGATTTTATTTATTTATTCATGAGAGACACAGAAAGAGGCAGAGACATAGGCAGAGGGAGAAGCAGACTCCCCACAGGGAGCCTGATGAGGGACTCAATCCCAGGACCCCAGAATCATGACCTGAGCCAAAGGCAGATGCGCAAAGACTGAGCCACCCAGGGTCCCCTCTTACTCGTGTTTTTAACCTGGTTGGGGTGATTTTCGAGTCCTTTCCATCTATTTGCCTCCCCTATTCCATCCTGTGACCATTCTCCCTTTGGTGAATTTCTCCTCTTTATCTGAGTCCTTCCCATGCACCCCCCTTCCCATAAACCTCTGTGCACATTCCTCTTATGGCACTCCTCCTGCCATACTGAAATGCATCTGCTTCGTGCATTCTTTCAGGAAAAAAAATTACTTGTGTCTCCCAAAATATATGGAACCAACAACTAATTATTCCACATCTGCTTTATTTCAAAAGTGAGTATGGATCAGGCCAGGACATTATCTCCAGACTGTTCTAAAAAGCTCTCCGCACTTGCAGAACTCACAAAGGACATATGAGCAATTGTTCAGTTCATAGAGTGCAACCTATTTTTGTAGGACTCACACAGATAGCCTTAGAGCCAGGATTTTGGAAAGATCTTTGTTTCAACAAGAAATTGACTCTAACCTTCGTCAGACCAAAGGCTGAGGAAATTATTAAATTCTTAAGCCAAAGAGGGTTGAAACAAAAATAATATTCAGGTATAGGAAAGGAACAGAGAATCTTTTTTTTTTTTTTTAAGATTTATCTATTTACTTTAGAGTGAGAGAGAGTGTGAGCAAGCAGGGGGAGGGACCGAAGGAGAGGGAGAATCCTGAAGCAGACTCTCCGCTGAGCTTGGAACCCCACATGAGGCTGGATCCCAGAACCCTGAGATCATGACCTGAGCCGAAACCAAGAGTCCCACTGGGCCACCCAGGCACCCCCAGAGAATCATTTTTAAATTCATACCCCTAAGAGGCTGAAGCAAGAGAAAGCAAAGGCTCAGCAAGCATCTCCTGCATGATAACGGACTCCACACACCCCCACCCCCGCATTGTCTCTTGATTCCTACCCCCCCTACCTCACCCCCCACACACACTGGCCTTCATCACCTGATCCCCACCTGAGTCAGTCTCACTTTCTCTGATCCCCACCTGGGTCAGTCTCACTTTCTCTGTAAAGGTTAATCTCACCCTAGTTAATCAACCTAAGTCTCTCTTTTCTTTTTTTCCAGGTGAAAGTGATCCCTGAAATGCAGTTCCCTTGCATCTGGTTTCAAACCAACTGCTCTCAAAATTTAAAAAAATAATGGGACTGAATTAAAAGTTTAGCAAAACTGAGGAGCCTCATGACTTAGCCAACTATGCAAATTAAAATTGATTTCTGAGAGAGAGATTTTATGCTATTTGTTTGCCAAACGATGATTCATATCTCTGATTCATTCTTAGGTTTTTATCTTACCCCTTTTATTTATTGAAAAGATAAATATGTGTTAGGAAATTTCTGATACTACGTAAACTAAAAGAGAGAGAGGAAGAGGAAGGGAGGAAGGAAAATATCCCTCGTAAACCAGACTCCCAAACTCCTTGTAAGATGTGACCATTATTATTAGTGTTTGTGTTCCTCCAAAAATGCCCTTGAATATTCAAACCCCTGTGTTCATTTGTGTATCTTTTCATACTCTTTTCATATCAAACAAGAGCATTGGGTACCCACTTTTTTTGCATCTAGCTTTTCTTTACTATATCAAGACATTTCAGCACATACAAACCAATTCATTCTTTTTCAAGACTGTGTTGTATTTTATGTTATGGAAGAATGATAACGCATCTTACCAAACCCCTACAGATCAGTATTTAAGGGCTGTCCACCTTTTGCCTTTACAGATCATGCCACACCTTTGTTTATGTGCCTTCTGCACACGCAGAGCATGCCTGTGGGATAAATGCTTAGAGGGGCAATTGTAGAGTCCAAGAATCTGTCCTTTGTTAGAAACCACAAAAGTGCTCTCCAAAAGCAATGCGCAAATGTGCTTCCCTGCCAGAGTGTTAACTGTCAGAGGCCCTTTCTTTTCATCTTGCCAAACTAGCTATTATAAAGAAATTTACTCTTTGCCAGTCTGTTAGGTGAAGAACAGGACACTGTGGCTTTGGTGATGGTGGTGGAGGTGGTTTCATCTTGTCTATTCCTATGGCTTGCCTATGACTTTGTCAATTTTTCTATTGAGTTTCAGTATTTTGGTGATAGGTTTGTAATCCCTGGCTTTATTTTTGGGACATGTTCTTTTTTTGCTGTATGTGGCAAATATTTTTCCAGTTTGACATTGTCTTTTAATTTCTGCCATTTTTTTCCTTAGCGAATTTTATTTTTATTTAGATGTGTTCATATCCGTTAGTCTTTTCCCTTATAGTTTCTAGGTCTTGTTTTGTTTTGCTTATAAAGACCTCACCCACTCTCTTGAGAGACATAAAAAAGACTGAAGTAAATGGAGAAACATACTTCTGTCTGGGAGAGGAGGTCTTAGGATATGTCGTATAGTAATAATTAATTTAATACAATCATAGTAAAACCCAAACATTTTCCTTTTTAGAAAAGAGGTAAAAATAATTTTTTACTATCAAAATTAAATATACAAGAATAACCAGGAAAAAATGGAAAAATAAATAGTTGGGGGGAAAGGAGATAGTGTGATTTGCCCTGCCAGATGTTAAAAGCTAGAAAATAATTTAAATCCAGTGGTTCAGTTTGCACAAACAAAAAAATAGAACAAGACGGAATCAAGAAATGCAACCAAGAATCAATGAAATATTGAAATTAAGCGGTGCCTGGGTGGCACAGTTGGTTAAGAATCCAACTCCCAGTTTCTGTTCAGGTCATGAACTCAGGGTCCCAGTTCTTGAGCCCCACTTTGAGCTCCATGCTCAGTGCAGAGTCTGCTTGACATTCTCTGTCCCTCTCCCTCTGCCCCTCCTACTCATGCAGTCTCTCTCTCTCTCTCAAATAAATAAATAAAATCTTTTTTTAAAAAAAGTACTGAAATTTATAAAGGTGACATTTCAGTGAGAGAGGAAAAATGAGTTATTGAATAAGCACTGGCATGAAAATCAGGTAGCCTGGGGGGCTGGGGGCAGGAAGCATCTTCTCCTAATTTGCAATCTTAGGAAATAAACAAAAATAAAATTATAAATATGCTGGTAGAGAACATATTTCTATAATATTGGGATATATAAAACCTTTCTAAACATGCAGGGAACTAATTAATAATAAAGGAAGAAACTGGGCAGTCCTGGTGGCCCAGTGGTTTAGCACCTGCCTTAGGCCCAGGGCGTGATCCTGGAGTCCTGGGATTCAGTCCCACGTCAGGCTGCCTGCATGGAGCCTCCTTCTCTGCTTCTCTCTCTATGTCTCTGCCTCTCTCTCTCTCTCATGAATAAATAATAAAAAAAAAAAAAAAAGAACAAATCATTAAAAAAAATCAAAAGACACTGTGAAAATGTGGGGGAAAATACAATACACATGCAAAAGAATAGGTAGCCATAGCACACAAAGAATTTTTTCGAATAATTAAAAAGCAAGGAGATGAAGGTAATGATGGAAACTGATATATTAGAAAGTAATAAGAAAACAGATGCAAAAATCTAGAGTTCACAATTGGCAAAGATGTGAAAAAAAGAAAGAAAGAAAATAAGCATATACCATTAATGGGAGCACTACTTGGCAAGAGGATGAATTACATGATATTGCCAATATTAAACCACATTTGACCTACAAAATATCAATTTTTCAAATATGAAAAGGTACATATTCTTCAACTCAAAAACACTACTTTTAGAGATTAAAGAAATTAATCTAATATACAAACAATATTTTTATGAGCTTTATTGCCCATTGGATTGGTTTAAATAAAACCTAAGTCAGAAAAACCAGTGGCATACAGGATGTGGAGCTCTTATACACTGCTGGTGAGGGTGGCAAGAGGTACAATCAATAAGAAATTCATGCAACAACATCCAGCAGAGATGAAAGTGTACATATCTTATGCCACAGCAATTGCTATCTTAGGTGTGTATGTGTGTGTGTGATACATACATACACATACATAAAATATGCACACCTTCAACTGGTACAATTTTTTTTTAAGATTTTACTTATTTATTCAAGAGAGACACAGAGAGAAAGAGGCAAAGACATAGGCAGAGGGAGAAGCAGGACTCAATCCCAGGATCCTGGGATCACGCTCTGAGCCAAAGGCAGACGCTCAACTGCTGAACCACCCAGATGTCCCAACTCGTACATATTATACTATGTACATATGTGACATTTTCTCTAGGATGCACTCATATATGAATGTATGTATATTTATGTATGTATACATATATGCATACATATGTATATATACATACATAAGCATGTGCATATCTCCAGGATACACATACATATTTATATATGTATACATATATAGGTGCATCTGCATATGTATATGTACTGTGTGTATATATGCATGTGTATATATCACGTGTGCACATGGAAATAGGCATTCATCCATGTATGTCTATATTCTAGAGACATTCTCTCATAAATACACATGTGTGTACTCATACATATACAGTCACACACACAAAGGAACATATGTGGGGTTTTTTGAGAGAGAGAGAGAGAGAGAGAGAGAGAGCACGCACACTAGCAGGCTGGGGAGGGTCAGAGGGAGAGAGGAAGAGAGAATCTTAAGCAGGCTCAATGCCCAGAGCAGAGCCCAATATGGGGCTCGATCCCATGACCCTGAGATCATGACCTGAGGGGAAATCAGAAGTCCATAGTTTAATGGTCTAAGCCACCCAGGCACCATACTTATTATATTTCTTAAGGTTTTTCATATTATTATTACACAAAAGGTCATGGATTATGCTATAAAGAATCAGTTTTGTCTTGCTTATTTGAAAATTTCTTATCTTTTTCAAGTGGCTAACAACCTGAATATATATAATTAATGGACCCCAATGTTTCTTATATAATTTTATAGTTTCTCTCACTCTTTACTATTTTCTCTGAAAATACAGTTGGTACTGTTTGAGGCAAGAATTATCTTTTTCCTCTCATAAATGATTTTCTTCATCTTGGTGCTTATAGGATTTATATTCATTTTTGAAGTGTAGCACTTCCACAGACTGTGTCTTGGTGAATGGTTAATCTTCATGTATCTAATCTAAGACTTATCAAGCACTTCTTATCTAACAATATAGGGGGTGTTTTGGTGATTTCAAAAAAAAAAAACTTTTAAGCACTTTTTAAAAATCCTTTCTAAATGTAATTTTGTTTTGATGTATTCTTTTCTCAAGTATATCAATTAATTTGTATGATGGAACACATCTGCCTGTCATTTGTACTTAACCAAACTATTCAAATTGCTCTTTACCCTTTATATCCTGTCTAATGGCTAAAATCTCATCCACATTTAAGTTCCATTTTTTTCTTGTTTAAAGACTTTTTTTAGAGCAGTTTTAACAATCTCAATAAAATTGAAAAGGATGTACAAAGATTTCTCATATACTACCAGCCCCCACACATATATAGCCTCCCTCATTATCAACATTCCTCATCTGAGTGCATTTGCTATAATTGATGAACCTACACTGACACATCATTATTACCCAAAGTTCATAGTTTATCTTAGGATTCACTCTTGGTGTTGTACAGTCTACGGGTTTTATCACTGAATAATGACATATATCCATCATTACAACCCCACATAGTGTTTTCACTGCCCTAAAAATTCTCCGTGCTCCACATATTCATCCCTCCCTCATCCCTACCCCTGACAAACACTGATCTTTTTACCATCTTCACAGTTTTGCCTTTTCCACAATGTCATAAAGTTAGAATCATACACTATGTAGCTTTATCAGATTGGTTTCTTTCATTTAGAAATATGCATTCAGTGGTCCTTTATTCCTCTGTGTCTTTTTACAGCTTGATAGCTCATCTCTTTTTAGAACCGAATAATATTCCATTTTCAGGCTGTATCACAGTGTATCATTCTCCTACTGAAGGATATCTTGCTTTCTTCCAAGTTTTGGCAATTATGAATAAAGCTGCTATAAATATCCATGTGCATGCAGGTTTTTGTGTTAACATGCTTTCAACTCCTTTGGGTCAATTCCAAAAAAAGCACAGTTACTGGATTGTATAGCAAGATTATGTTTTGTTTTGTAAGAAACTGCCAAACCATCTTCCAATGTGGCTATACCATTTTGCATTCCAACAATGAAGGAGAGTTCCTGTTGCTCCACATCCTTGCCTTCATTTGGGATTATCACTTGTTCTGGATTTTGACCATTTTAAGAGGTGTGTAGTGGTATCTCATTGTTGTTTTACTGTGAATTTTCCAAATGACAAATGATGTCATGGGCTTATCTGCCATTTGTATATGTTTAGTGAGGTATTTGCTAACCTTTTTGGCCCATTTTTTAATCAAGTTCTTTTCTTATTATTGAGTTTTAAGCATTCTTTATGTATTTTGGATAATAGTCCTTTCTCAATGTGTCTTTTGCAAATATTTTCCCTCATTCTGTCACTTCTATTCTAATTCTCTTCATATTGTTTTGTTGTTTGTTTTGCAGAGCAGAAGTTCTTAATTTTTTGAAGTCCAGTTTATCAATTGTTACATGGATTGTGTCCTTAATGTTATACCTAAAAAGGCATCACCAAACCCAAGGCTATCTAGGTTTTCTCCCATGTTATCTTCTAGGAGTTTTATAGTTTTGTATTTTACATTTAGGTCTGGGGTGTATTTAATTTATGTGAAGGACGTTAGATTAATATCTAGGATAATATTTTTGCATATGGAGGTCCAGTTTTTCCAGCTTCATTTGTTGAAGAGACTCTTTGCTCATGGTAATGCCTTTATTTCTTTGTCAAAGATCAGATGACTATATTTATTTGGGTTTATTTCTGGGCTCTCTATTCTATTCCATGATCTATTTGTCTATTTTCTCACCAATACCATGTTGTCTTGGTTATGCTGATTTATAATACATCTTAAAGTCATCTAGTGTCAGTTCTTCAACTTTATTCTTCTTCTTCAATACTATTGGCTTTTCTGAGTCCTTTGCCTCTCTATATAAACGTAGAATTAGTTTGTCACTACCCATAAAATATCTTGCTGGGGTTTTGATTGTCATTGCATTGAATCTATAAATCAATTTGGAAAGAACTGACATCTTGACAATAGTGAGCCTTTCTATCATGAACATGGAATATCTCTCCAGTTATTTAGCTTTCTTTGATTTCCTTCACCAGTTTTATAGTTTTCCTCATGTAGATCTTATACATAGTATGTTAGTTTCCTACCAAAAATATTTCATTTCTGAAGGTGTTAATGTAAATGGTATTTTTTATTTCAAATTCCCCTTGTTGATTGTTAGTATGTAGGAAAACAATTAACTTCTATATATTAATTTTATATCCTTCGAATATGCTATGATCACTTATTAGTTCCAGAAGTTTTTTTGTGTATTCTTTAAGATTTTCTACATAAACAATCATGTCATCTGCAAACAAAGACAGTTTCATAGCTTCCTTCCTAATCTGTAGACATTTTTTAAGATATTATTATTATTATTATTATTATTATTATTGTTGTTGTTGTTGTTGAGAGACACAGAGAGAGGCAGAGACATAGGCAGAGGGAGAAGCAGGCTTCCTGTGGGGAAGTCCTGATGCAGGACTCGATCCCAGGACCCTGGGATCATGACCTGAGCCAAAGGCAGATGATCAACCCCTGAGCCACCCAGGTGCCACTGTAGACATTTTATTTCCTTTTCTTGCCTTACTGCAACAGCAAGGACTTCCAGTACAATGTTGAAAAAGTGGTCAGAGGAGCCATCCTTCCCTTAATACTAGATCTTAATGTAAAAGCTTTGAGTTTCTAACCATTTAGTGTCATGTTAGCTACAGGTATTTTGTAGATAATCTTCAGCAAGTTAAGAAAGTTCTACGTTCTTCCTAGTTTACAGAGTTTTTTTATAACCAATAAGAGTTGGATTTTATCAAATGATTTTTCTGCATTTATTGATATGACCATGTGACTTTTTTTCTTTTAAGTCTATTGATGTGATGAATTGCTTTAATTGATTTTCAAACATGGAACCATCCTTGCATTTATGGAACAAAGGCCACTTAGTCTTGGTGTGTAATTCTTCTTGTACTTTTCTGGATTTGATTTGTTAATATTTTGTTCAGAATTTTTGCATCTATATTCATGAGAGATATTGACCTGGAGGTTTCTTGCAATGTCTTTGTCTGATTTTTAGTATTAAGGTAATTCCGGACTCATAGAATAAGTTATAAAGTATCCCCTCTGCTTTAATCTTCTGAAAGAGATGGTAGACAATGGTATCATATCTATCTTAAATGTTTGGTACTATTTACCAATGAACCATTTAGGTCTGGTGCTTTCTGTTTGGGAAGGTTATTAAATTTTTTATGTATTTTCTTTAACTGATAGTCTCTTCAGATCATCTATTTCTTTTTGTGTGTTTTGGTAGGTTGTGTTCTTCAAGGAATTAGTCCCTTTCATCCAGGTCCTCAAATTTGTGGGCATAGAGTCATTCATATTATCCCTTTATTATCCTTTAAATTTCCATGTCCAGTTCTATCTTTAGCGATGTCAAGTCTAAAAATGTCATTAATGCCGAAATGCTAGACTTTTTCTTCTTCATTTATTAATTCTCTTTCCATTTCATTCTTTACTTTTTATGTTTCAGAGCTCATGGTTGTATTTCCTTGAAAGTATAAGTACTTATTCTTAAAACTCTTAAGTAAGGTGTTTTGGTATCTTACTTAAGTAATGTTCTTTCAGTAGGATTTTTATCAGCAGTCTGCAAGCTGTATTTTTTAACTTCAGAAGATGAGATATAAAATGTTTCCATCTTGTTTATTTGCTTGTTCGTTTGTTAAACAAATTTAGTTACTTTTCCTTCAGCATTCATCTCAGGTCTGTTATTTGACCCCAAAGGATTTAAATAAACTATGCTCAACTTTCCTCACTGTTTATTTGAAGTGTTTGGAATTCCATTTTAATTCACCTAATGGCTTTTTAGCAATACCTCATTGGATTGCATTTTTAGTAATTGCTCTAGGAATGGTGATATACTTCCTTAACTTTTATACCATACTTAGAGTTGATATTGTACCACCTTACATAAAGTGTAGAAACTTTGTGGCCATATAGGATTTGGACAACATTTGAATCCTTCCCTTAGCACAAGAACTTGAGTACTTCAAGTTTATGGTTTTCTGCCTTTCTTTTCATTTTTTTTCATTTTCCAGCAGTCTGAGGAAGAAAGGAAAAGGAAATTCTCTATATCTCTATAGGTATTTTTCTTAAATTCTAAAAGGAAACAAATCATTGCTTTTCATTTTTTGTCCTTCTTCCCCATCTGTGAATATATATATGCAAAAATGAGGATACACACACACACACATACACACTTTCCACCATATACCTGTATAAATGAATGCTCTCTTGCTGCATATTCATATTTTCAAAGACTGTTGTCACATGGAAATTAATAAGAAAAGATTTTAATCTTCACAGATTTGGTCATTGTGATAAAGAGTTTGTCACCAGGAGCCAAATGAAGTTGAAAACAGACTATAGTATAGTATAGTGTATACTATAGTATAGTATACATGATGTATCATGTATCATGCTTTGGACCCCATTTTTATGACCTCTAAGTTCCTTCAAATCCAAGGAACTTCTGGCTCTAGGAAGTGCTGTGTTTAAGTATATGAAACATCCCATCAAAATGTTTAATTTGGTCTCATGTACCCACAATATTAGTAGACTGAACTTTGTTTCAGATAATCATCCAGTGGCTTTCTTGGAAGAAAATATCTGAGCAAGGGTCATCCTGTGTTGGAGAGAGAGGAGACAGTGGCATAAATGCAGCATCAGGGAGAGAGGCCTAGGCATCAGCTCTGCTCCAAGTTGGTCTGCAAGGACAGAAGTGGTTTCTGGGACAAGTGAGCCTTCAGAGCCATGTTCCATCTAAAACTCTCAAGATGTTTGGCAGCCAAAGGTTTCCAACTGTAGCAAATAAGCCCTCTAGATAGTTAACGGGGACCTTCATGTGTGAAAGTTTTTCTATGGACAGAAATATCAGTCATCCTTTTTTAAACAAAAGGCAAATTTCAAACTGAAGTCAGCATCAGGCACATGAGATACTATTGCCCATCAGAACCCACAGTAGATACTGAACTGATATAACATCACATTTTATTTTTAGGCAATTACTCATTCATTGGAGAAAGCATAATGAGCAAAACTCTCTTTCTTGTGGTGACTTTTTAACTTCTAATGTTTTCAGAAGCTGTCAATATTTTCACAGGTGTCCTATTTCCCTTTAAGAACCAGACTGTCAACGTCCCATTAGTTAGCTTTTTCCACTTCAATAGATCCCTCATTCTTTCTTCTTTCCCTCTCCTGTTCCTTTTAACTAATCTTCATAAAATTTTTATGAAAGCAATAATGCTCAAAGTAAAAAAAAAAATTTAAACAGTAAAAGAAAATGTAACACAAAAGAAATAGATCTTCTGCCCTCAGCCCTCATGCTCCCAGAGGTAGCCACCACAAACAATGGCGCCTTTCTAGGACTTCCTCTGCAAAGACAATCAGAGAAACACAGCAGATTTATTAGTAAAAAGATGGCTGAAGAATGATATATTTAATGTTCTATTTTGTTCAAAAGACTTTGCTTTAAAAAGTACTCCATAAAGAAGAGTTTTTCTGAGGGAACTACAGTGTACTTAAAAGGGTAATTTACTTTTAAGTGACAGAATAGCTTTCTTTGAGTCCTGCAATTGGGTAATTTAGAATAAATCCATTTGAAAGGCCTGAATTATTTGTTTTGATTGCTAATTTCTCTACATGATAATAGAAAATATTATATTCCACCTCAACCTAACAAAGTGGTCAGATTTAGTGACTTCCTTATATTACTCTTTTTTAAAGTCTTATGTGGAATATATCTGTATCTCAGGTTGAACATTGAATGAGATGTTAACTTAGTATTAATAGTCCACTTTTTACCTAAAAACGTCAAATTTGAAATCATGAACATTCAATTTCGTAAAATGCTTCAATGCATTTATATATGTGTGTAGATTTTTGTATGGTATTTGTTAAAGACTGAGAGGTACAGGTCTATCTAGTTTAATATTAGTGAAGAATGAGTAAATGCACACACACACACAGTCTAACCAAAAAAAATCTACTACATATTAAGTATGAAAAAGCAGTCTTTCAAACTTACTATATGTTAGGTATGTTTTCCTAACAGGAAATCTCCACAGGTTTATATTTCACGAACAGGTTTATCATCCTTTTCAATATTTCCATTTGTCCTACCATACAAATGTACCATTATTTTGTAAGCAACATTCCATAGTTTGGACTACTTCAGAGGTTTTAATATTAAATATCCCAATGACTATGTATATCTTTGGAAAACCAGGCTACTGTATCAGTAGGAAAAATTTTTACAGGTCTTTGTAAAACTAAACTTTTTTATTATTTTTATTAGTATTATTTATTATTGATACAAAAATTTAATAATTGTCAAATATAGAGAAAGGTTTATTTTTTTATTTTGCTCTTTTAAAGTTTCTTCTCATTCTCAAATCACACTTTTTTTATTTTGGTCTTCTATAAACCTGCCTTAAACTGTGACAAAATTAATCTTTTTAAGAAGTTATGTTGATTGATCAATTCTTCTTTCTGTATAGATCATTTAAACAATTATGTTTCATGGACAAAGCTCAAGGCTGGGGCATAACAGCAGCCTCTCCTGTGCCTTTGAACTGGGCATTCTGGAGATTTCACCTCTCAGCCTGACTGGCTGACCTTTGTTGATTTTACTTGAAGCTATTATTCTAATTGACTCAGTCCCGGCTGACATCTGGATGTGTTTTATAACAGACTGTTTTCATAATTCCACAAAAAAGTTCTCAGGATTAATACTTGTTTATTTTCATCTTTCACTGGACCTTAAGTAAACTGGCAGCCAATTGTGGCAGAATTCCTTACTGGAAGCCATTTTACATAAGTGAAGGAGATGGTAAATCCATTAAACCTTGGGTTTTCTGTTGCTTTAAAACCTCTTGCCAATTGTACATTATTCAAGAATGACTATAAAGTCAACCAATAGCAAAATACCTAGGAACATTTACAGGCTTGGTGGAGTAGAAGCAGCAGGATGTATGATTAGGATATGCAGTTACTTTCCTATGGGAGTAGAGGGGCAGCAGGAAGAGGCAGGAGTACACTCGTGTGTGTAGACAGCCAAACACACAGGTGGTGAGACACTTTACTGAGATATTACATGTTTTGTTTTGTTGTAGGTATTTTCTGCCTCCCCCATATGAATATTTTTTCTTTACTTTTGAGACTATACTTTTAAAGATGTCTCAGACACCTAGATTTCAAATTCAGGGCATTAATCCAGGGATTTTTTTGAAGACCTAGGATCACTGAAGGAATTTAGTTAGGTCTTCCTGGACAGAGGCATATTTATATAGGCTAATATATGTTATATATGTCACAAGAAATTGGCTCACATGATTATGGCTGCTAGGAAGTCCCAAGATTTGTAATTGGTAAGCTGGAGACCCAGGAGAGCCACTTGTGCAGTTCCAATCTGTCCCAGCTCAGGGCAGGGCAATCAGGCAGAGGAGTTCCCTCCTAAACAGTCCTTTGTTCTCTTCAGGTCTTCACCTGATTGGATAGCGCCCACTCACACCTAGCAGGGCAGTCTGCTTTAATTCCAGGGCTCTAGATTCAAATGTTAATGTCATCCAGAAACACTCTCACAGACACACCAGAACAATGTTTGACCAGATATCAAGCACGTCATGGCCCAGTCAAGTTGACACATAAAATTAACTATCACAACAGGTATGCCCAAAAATGTTAACTGAAGTATTGCAGTTTATGTTCATTTATAGGACCCCAGATACCTAAATAAATCCTTAGCCAAACAAAGGAGCACCGTGCCATGGTAGCAAAGCAGGCAGGAAGACACAACAACAGGAATATGTTCCCCCTCATCCCAGGCAACACTCAGAATCCAGCATCCCATCTCAGGAACATCCCAGAATATGTCAAAACTTTGCAGTGGAGGCCCTGTCCTGTATGGAAGGGCAAGCCTCCCATTCCTGGTGTCCTTCAAGTTCACCCAATCCCAGGATGGAATTTACAAGCGAGCTACAAACATAAACTGCTCTGAGGTCTTGGTTTCTTCCTACTTACCTCAACCCACCTGCTCTTGCCTTATGCTTCAGGCTCCTGAACCCTGCTCTCTGCACTCAGGCTGTATATTAGCATTTTCCTCCCAGCCACTCAGTTTGATGTACTCTCAGACCCACTTTTGGAGCTTCATGCACCTCAGATTCCCTAAAAGCCTCTTTACTTCGATCCAATGCCAGGAGCTTCCAGGCTATGCTGTGAGAGTGGGGCTTGGATTCTAAACTAGCAGGCAGGTCTGTCCTGCAGATGGACCAAGCATCTTGCCAAGTAGTCTTAGACAGAAAGTCTGCTTCTAGGGAAAAAAGAAGGAGAAAAAAGAAGTACAGAACAATATCCTATTGGTTCTGTTTCTCTGAAGAATCTTCACTAATACATCTGTCTGTACATTTGAACAATTATCTCCTTAGGGTAAATTCACAGGAGAGAGATTGCCCAGCAAAAGCATATACGCTTTCCAAATTTTTACATATCACCAAATTCCCATTCAGAAATGTTGTGTTCATTGCATTCCCAAACAGCACTGCTTCTCAGTGTTGTTATTTTTAGGTCAGTTTTGTCAAATTCTAATTTAAGGTTTCTGACTCTAACATCTTGATTCAAAAAGCCTCCCCCATCACAAGATTACAAAATTACTCTCCTGGATTTCCTTTTAATAGTTTGATGATTTTATTATTTTGTATTTAATTAATCTGATAATGATCTAAATTTATTATTGTTTTGTAATTTTTGTTCCTATACCATGCCAAATAAGTAAGTAGTTGTGCTAATATATTTTACTGGGGAATAAGCCCTTGCCTCACTAATGTAAGCACTATTTTTACTATTTTAGAAATCTTCCTGCATATAAGCATCTGTTTCTGGATGTATGTTTCTGCTTCATCTCTTCCCATTGGTCTTTCTCCTCCGAGGTTAGTTCAAGGCTATTTTGATCACTGAAACATTGTGATATGCTTTAATAGCTATACGACAATTATCAGACAATTACCCTCTTCTTTTCCAGAATTTTCTTGGCTTTCCTTTCATATTTCATTTCCAGATAAACTTTAGAATCTTTTGGTTAATTTCTGAAAAAAAATCACATTGGGATATTGACAAGGGTTACACTAAGACTGCATATTAATGGAAAGGATCGACATCTCTACAACACTGAATGCATTCATCGTGAAGATTGTTATCTGCGGTTTTATTTTTTAAATGCTATTTTTATTATGTTATGTTATCAGGCTCATGTCATATCCATTAAAGGGATTTGGCTATTTTATTTCTTTCTGCAGCAGTTTCTGGAACAGTTTCAGTAAAATAATTATCTGTTCCTCAAGTTTCAACCACATACTCTAAGTTATTATTCCCTAAATAGTCTCTAATTGCAGTTCTGATGTTCTCTGTGACATAAAGTGTTGTTTTTAAAAATATTTTTGAGCTTTCAAAATGTCTTCTTGCCCTTCTGTCATTTATTTCTAGTTTTGTTCTATTCATGAACAGTTTTGAACTTTCCATGTGGCCCACGTCTACACTTCCGCAATTCTGAGTGTGCTGCACCTCACCCGTGGCTCTCCTGCTGGGATCCTCATTATGTGTATGTGGACTTCCATGCATCTGACCTCAGCTTCTCAGCTTTGTGTTCATCATCTTCATACCTCTATAATTTTCCTCTTCCTGTGGGGTAACTTTTAGATTATGCTTTATTAGCCATATGGCAATTGCCAACCAATTATTTGTTGATGTGAATTTCTACAACATCTAATCTGTTCATCATTCCTTCTGTGCCATTTTCATTTTCATTGTAATTATGTTTTTCATCTCAGATCCATCCATTTCTTGTTGCAGATTGTCCTCCCTCACAAATGCACAGTACTCTTACATTTTTACTGAAAATTCAAATCCAGGGGTATGTGGGTGATGCAGTCAGTTGAGCTTCTGACTGGTGGTTTTGGCTCAGGCTGTGATCTCAGGGGTCTTGAGATCAAGCCCCGACTAGGGCTCTGTGCTCAGTCTAGAATCTGCTTGGGATTCTTTCCCTCTTCCTCTCCCTCTTCTTCTGGCTCCTCCTCCCACTTTCTTACTCTCTCTCTCTCTCTCTCTCTCTCAAATAAATAAATCTTAAAAAAAAAAAAAAAGAAAGAAAGAAAGAAAAAAGAAAAGAAAAGAAATGAGTCAATCGGAGAAGGACAAACAGTGTATGTTCTCATTCATTTGGGGAATATAAATAATAGTGAAAGGGAATAGAAGGGAAGGGAGAAGAAATGGGTAGGAAATATCAGAAAGGGAGACAGAACATAAAGACTCCTAACTCTGGGAAACAAACAGGGGTGGTGGAAGGGGAGGGGGGGAGGAGGTGGGGGTGGCTGGGTGATGGGCACTGAGGGGGACACTTGACGGGATGAGCACTGGGTGTTATTCTGTATGTTGGCAAATTGAACACCAATAAAAAATTAATTTATTAAAAAAATAATAATAATAATGCTATCAGTCATGAAGTGCTTACTGTATTCAAAGCCCCATGCTAAGGACTTCCTACGCATTCTTCCATTTAAGCCTCATGACAACTCTACAGAGATAAGTGCTATTATTATTACCCCCATTTTATAGATGAGAAAACTGAGCTGAAGAGGTTGAGTGACTTCGCAAACTCCACACAGCTTATAACTGGTAAACATGGAATTCAATCCTGATTATCATTTATCAACTCTTTTTGAAGGAGCTCCAAAATCAGAGACCCAGTGTGTCCTTCACATTGCTCTTTGCCCCACTAAGTCACAGGCTGGGTGTCTTGGAATGGATTCACAAAGGTAGGTCTGGGGGTGGCAGAGCATGAAGGGCAGGGGTGAGGGCTCCCACCTCCCCTGCTCCTATTATATCACTGCGAGGTTTGGGAATGGCTTCTGGATACTTTGACCACAGTGGTCCCACTAAGGGTACCAGGCAGCCATGGGGGCAAGCAAAGAATCATCCTGCTTCTCGGTGGCTGTCTTCAATGCCCCAGCTAGGGGAACAGAGCCTGTATGTTTCAGAGATGCGTTTCTCAGTCAGCTTCTCTCTGTGACATAGACTTAGGTCTCCGTATCTTTTGTGCATGTTCTTTCATTTTCCTTCAGGCTATGATTCATTTGCCTTCAACTCTGCATCAATGATCAAACTGTCATTTCATACATCTTGCAAGTTTTTCTAATGGATCGAACTCAAACTGCCCCAATCTGAGTTCATGCTTCCCTCTTCCAGAACTCCTCCCCACATGTCACACACCCTGGAGTGACTCCACACTCTTCCCAGGTCTTCAGGCCAGAAACCCAGCTTCTTTCTCTTCATTCTCCTCAGTCAGTTAAGAGCCAATTCATGTGGTTCCACCTCTACATTCCCACACCAATACTTGCCTCCTTTCAACTCTTCTGCCTTCAGCCTGGATTAGCCTCCTGAGTGGTTTTCCTGAGTCCAACCTCACTTCTCTAACATACGCTTCATCTGCCTCTACTGACAACATGCTCTAACCACATCATAATAACTCATGCATATCCCCCAGAGCCTTGCAGAACATGGTTTCCATTTCTAATATTCATGCCTCAACCTGACCTCTTTGTTCATCTCACATCCCACTTATCCATGATCTCTACAGCCTGGTAGTGCTTGGCTCTCACTCATTTCCTGAATGAATGCAAGCCTTTATGAAAGCAGTGACCTCACTCAGGAATGTTTTTCCCTGAACTGCATCTACTTAACAATATTTGGGCCTCAAGTGTAATGCCGCCTACTCAGTGGCACTTGTGGGTATCCCATCCCTACTTATTGCCAGTGAATTCTGACGTAATTGATCCCAACTTGTAATACAGAGCTCCACTTAGCTATCTACATGTTTTGTTTCAAAAACTACCCTCTAATCAGGCTTTGTATGTCTGAGCTGGGACACACAAACATGGTGGCCATGCAACACTTGGAGTGAATATGTTTATGAGGACACTGCAGCCACTTCCAGGAGTGTCCTTATCCTGTTGATTCTCACAGCCAATAGTTTTAATGGGAAGAGCCACATATTGAACTGACTGGACAGGGAAAGGATATCCAATGCTGCACAGTATAATGACATAATAATTATCATATGTAAATAATAACCATAGGTAGAACCATTAAAAATAATGGTGACTAATTATTCAAGTGACTTCAGATCTCCTGGTTCAGACTTTGGGAGTGAGTGCTCTTCTCTAACATTAGAATCTAATTTTACAAATTATAGAACTGTGTTCTTTATGGAACTCTGTGTTTTCTTTTCAGAAATTAAAGGTCCAGAGATAGAGGGGCTATGGTAACTCTGAACTCCCACTTTCTATGAAGGGCATTTGAAGAGAAAAGTCTGGAATCAGGGAAAATGGAAGTGTGTACATCTCCTTGAAGAACTAAATGTAAGCTGCCCATTTAGCCCCTGAAAAGCAGGCAATAAAATAGCCAGGGTGTCAGTCCGCATATGACTAAGTTATGCTACAGTGACAAAGAACCCCCCATCTCAGTGGCTTAAAATAACAAAGATTAATATCTTGCTCCTGCTACATGCCCACCTTGGGTTAGCAAGGAGGATCTTCTCCTCATAATCACTCAGGAATCCTACTTGATAGAGCAGCCACTATTTCCAAGATTCCACTATTGTGCTTGAGGGCAAGAGCATGGAAAGAATCTCAGATCAGCAGTTGAAAGCCCTGGCCTGGAGGTGAAGCATCATTTCCACTCATAATTCGTTCACCAGAAGAAATCATGTAGCCCCACTCAATCACAAGAGAGCCAAGAAATGTAATCCTTCTAAATGCTCAGCAGGAAGGAAAAGAAGAGAATATGGCAAATAGTATAAACAATGGCTATGGACAGCTTCAGATGCCTCCTACAGTCAGTAGTATCAATTCTCAGACTAGTGAGTCCTGCAAGTACTATGGCAGCTGCTCCAAAGAAGATTGTGGTGATGTTCAAGAACAGCCATAGTACTTCTTGCACACCAGGGAAGACATAGCTGACTTTCACCCTAGAGGAGGGTTTCTTAGAGCCCCTTTGTGGCTTTAACTTTTCTTTACTTTTTTTTTTTTTTTTTTTTTTTTTTTTTGCATTCTCAAGCTAATTTTTCTACCTTGTGTTAAACTCATCATAGAGAATTAGCTATTAGTAAAGAGTGGCACTGGTTTTGCAAGATGGTATGAATTAAATCTTGATGAAATCACTGACAAATCATGTGAACCGATTATTTCCTCATTTGGTGTGGAGGTCAGGGCTATTCCAACAGTCAGGCTATCTGTACTGGGCTAGATGGTGATAAATAATCATGTCAGAATTCTCTGACTTTTTTTTTTTTTCAATTAAATGGTGAAGCTAGACTACATATCCCTAGGATCTGTTTTGTTCTAAAATGTGAATATAAATTATTAAGGAAAATTAATTTTCACTGCTGGTTACTTTTTTCACTGCTGGTTATTGCTAAAAATTATCTCATCTTCTTGTCTAGCACCTCATTCTCCCTGAGCCTTTGCAGGAGTTCCTCAGATTAAGTCCTGGAGCCCCTCTTCTCACCTTGGTTCCCTTTGCTCAGACAGGTTTCTCCTGTCCTATATATGTCTACAACCTCCAAATTGATAGCTTCAGAGGTTCAAATATATACGCCCAGATGCCTTTCCTGTGTCTCCATTTGGGTTTCTCATAAGTCATCTCAAAATGTCCCAGAATGATGGTCTCTCCCACCCTCAATCAGATCCTCCTTCAATGTCACCAGTGTTAGTAAGCCAGTTGCTTGTGCTCAACATTGAGCAGTTATCCTGGACACTTCTTCATTCTGATCTAATCCACCCTTTCCATCGAATAATTATGGCCTATTCTACCTCTAAAGGGCTCAATTCGTTCCCTGCCCCCCCCCCTCCCCCAATCCTGGCTCAGCCATTGTCATGGATTTCCTGGACACCTGCAATTAATCATCCCCCCAGCTAGTCTGAGTGCATCTACTTATATCCCTCCCCAATCCCTTCTGGACACAGAGGTGGAACAATATATTTTTTTATGATTTATGTATTTACTTATTTTAGAAGGAGGGGAAGGTGTAGAGGGAGAGAGAGAATCTCAAGCAGACTCCCCACTGAGCATGGAGCCTGATGCAAGGATTGATCTCATGACCCTGATATCATGACTTGAGCCGAAATCAAGAATCCAATGCTCAACCAATTAAGCCACCCAGACACCCCAAGGTTGAAAAATATATTAAAGAAAAAAAATAGATCACACTTGCTTAAACTCTATGATGGCATCCTTTTTAATTTAGAATGGAGTCTAAAATTTCATCAGTCCAATGTCAGCTCCTGCCACTCTTTGTCTTGCTCATAAGACCTAGCTTCACAGTACTTTTATTGCTTGAAATGTGATCCTTTCTCCTGCCTCAGCACTTCTTCCCACCATGCTTACCCTGTCTGCCATGTGTGAGAGGGAGAGAGCACGAGCAAGGGGAGAAGCAGAGGGAGAGGGAGAAGCAGACTCCCCACTGAACAGGGAGCCAGAAGAGGGGATCAACCCCAGGGATCCCCTAAGCCAAAGGCACACACTTAACCAACACTTAACACTTAACCTGAGCTACCCAGGTGCCCCAAAATCCTTGTAATCTTACATTTGATTTAGAAAGACAAGTACGAACTCACAATATTTTCTTTTTTCAAATAAAAAGAAATATATATTTTCTAGTTCTGTACAAATATGTATTTCCACTGAAAATATCTAGAAGCAATGAAAAGCAAGTAGTAATAATCACCTAGCATGCAGACTAGTATTCAGATCTCAGCAGAAAATGTATAAGATTATTCTAGACTACTCTTCTTATACCAGAAAACAAGGAAGCCACCCAAGACTACCAAGAAAATATCAAAAGGACCCAGAGTCTAATTTGAAAGAATTCTCATTGGCCAAGGATTAGACAAGTTAAACAGAAAAAAAAAAAAAAAACAATGCTTGCGATGAAGTGAACTATATCAAAGAAGTTAAAATCCACAAATGCATAATAACAGCAAAAAGACTGCATTGTTCACATTGGAGATGGCTAGAACCTGATCATTATTTTGAAAACTAGTAAATAAACAGAATCAAGCATTTATCTGGACTTTCCTATATAAACTATCTTTTGGAGAAAGCAACCATTGATGACCAAAAATTCTTATTTATAGAATAATTTCAGCTAATAAATGCAGAAAGAATTATTGTGTTAGAGTGTCAACATTTTTCAACCTTAATTGAAAAATAAACCTGACGATGAACATGAATACCTGCTAAATCCATTGGGTGGAAAGTTTATAAGAAACCTCTTGTTGGATGGATAAATCTTCGCATCCCAAAAGGAAAGTCACCAGCATGTTCCTGGCAAGATGGGATCAACTGGAAAGGTATAGCACCAACTGGGAAATAGTTTTGCAAAATATCCAAATCTGATAAAGCCCCTAATCTAATTATCAATTTATACAAAACAAGATAGAGAAACAGCACCATATAGTGAAGTCAACAAATCCAGAATGTAGACAATTCTATAAGATAAATGACTCGGTTTCTTCAACAAATAAAAGCAAGGGGAAAAAGGAGGAACTTTTGGTTGTTATATATAGTGCACGTTATTTTATGTCCATTTTTAAAACAAAAGAATCAGGGAAACTTAAGCATTGATTGGATATTAGATGACATTAAGGAATTATTTTTCATAATTCTAGTATGATAAAGGTAAAATGGTTATGTTTGTTAAAATAGCCCATTTCAAAAGGACATTGTATGTTCTCATTCATTTGGGGAATATAAATAATAGTGAAAGGGAATAGAAGGGAAGGGAGAAGAAATGTGTGGGAAATATCAGAAAGGGAGACAGAACATAAAGACTCCTGACTCTGTGAAATGAACTAGGGGTGGTGGAAGGGGAGAAGGGCGGAGGGTGGGGGTGAATGGGTGACGGGCAGTGAGGGGGGCACTTGACAGGATGAGCACTGGGTGTTATTCTGTATGTTGGTAAATTGAACACCAATAAAAAATTAATTTATTTAAAAAAATAATAAAAAAATAAAGACTCCTACTCTGGGAAACGAACTAGGGGTGGTGGAAGGGGAGGAGAGCGGGGGGTGGGGGCCAATGGGTGACGGGCACTGAGGGGGGCACTTGACGGGATGAGCACTGGGTGTTATTCTGTATGTTGGTAAATTAACACCAATAAAAAATTAATTTATTATAAAAAAATAAAAAATAAAATAAAATAGCCCATTTCTTTTAGAAATACATAGTTAAGCATTTATCAGTGAAATGGTGTATCTGGATTTTCTTTTAAATAATTTGTTAGGGGGAAAAAACTATTTGTTAGGGGAGATTAAGCAGGGATAGGAAGGAAGGAGTACAAGTGAAACAAGAAAAAAATTATGGCTTAATGCTTAACTTCAGTTTCCCTAATCTAAATATCTACTTTCCACAGATATTAATAAATATATTCCTAGCCATATTAGAGAATAAAAATAATGTATGGTTTTGTGACAATAATTATAGTTTTTTAATATTTTATTTATTTATTTATTCATGAGAGACACACGCACACACAGAGAGAGAGAGAGAGAGAGAGAGGCAGAGACACAGGCAGAGAGAGAAGCAGGCTCCATGCAGGGAGCCCAGTGTGGGACTCCAGGGTCACGCCCTGGGCGGAAGGCAGGTGCCCAACCACTGAGCCACCCAGGGATCCCTTAATTATAGTTTTAAATATAAGACCAATTAAGGTATTTCCTAAATACTGTTCATGTGTCCCTCTCCTTAAGCACAATGGATTGATAAAACCAGTAGCTCCCTCCTACCCTAAGCCACTTGGGCACCTCAGCTGCCACCTTGATCACCATGCTGCCCCCTACACCCAGTCCAGGAACTGCAGCTTGAATAGGCTGCTCCTGGAAGGAGAGAACCCCAGTCATGTGACCACCCAGCTCCTGGTTGTGGGGTCTCCTCTCCTTCCAGCCTAGTCCTGAGGGCTCAAAGCAATGTGTTCTGCACATTCTCTTGACATCTCATGGCCTGTACTTATCAACTTAGACTGGATATTCCCTATAGACACCGGCCCCTCTTCCTTCCCAATCAACCTCCTTCCCTACCCTGTCAGAACTCCCAGTCATGTCCATTTCCTGAAAGTCTCCTGCCTTAATGAATTGGTTGAGACAGTCTCTGTGCCTTCTCAGCATGGTGGAAAACGTGGACCTGCCTCTCTCACCTCTAATGATGAATGTGTCATTGATCATAAATCTTCTTCTATCTGAAGTCATCACAGCCAGAGAGAACGGGCTTCTAAAGATTAGAGGCAAGTAAAGAGTCCAGAAACACATCTATTTAGCACAAAGGGTGCTTTGTGGGTGTTTAAAGGCAGAGGGCAATCAGTGGCTAAGATACTATCGGTCAGTGGCTGCCCTGTTCATGGTGACCTGTCACCCCACTGAGAGGCACAAGAGGCTGTCATACAGCAGGCTGGAGCTTTGGGATCAGACACATGTTGATTTGGAATCCATATCAGCCTCTTAATAGACATTTCAATTTGAACAATAACTATGACTTCCTGGGCCTCTGGTTCCTCCTCCATGCAATGATCTCAGAAACCTTGCTTCACTGGATTGTGTGAAACTTTATATGCAAGCCCTGAGCACTGAGTGTGCACATGGGAGCCCTGGTGAGTTTCTTTGTGAACTCCAAAAGGAGTTCCATTTTGGCAGCCAAAATGGATTTTTCTGGAACTTCATGTCCATGCTCAAAGCAGTTTATTCATCTCATCTTGTTCCAGAAGTCATCCTTTATCTTTTTGGGTTTCTGGCCTCGCTCTCCAGCCCTGGAAGCCTTTGGCCCCGGCCCCCTTCTGAGTTCAGGGCTCTTGCATTCATTAGATCACGTGGCAGCAGCATCCCCTGTCACTTATCTTGATAAGGCACCGTGGGAGGGGATGCTCTGGCGAGGATGACTGCATATCTGAATGGAGGAAAACAGTTAGAAAGTTCTGCCGTTCTCTACTCCTCTGAAAACGATGAATGATTGTCTGCCAAGGCCAATCAAGCTGCTAATTAATGATCTGGCAATAGCACCCACTGTCCCCTGCCCAGCTCATTTGTCTTCCCTGTGTGGACAGATTAAGGGCTGTAAATATCATCTTGGGGTCTTGTTTACCCTCATGGGTTTCTCGTTCTCTGTTGTCTTAAGGCCTGGTGGCTTAGGGTAATGGTGAAGGGTGAAGGGTGAGTGTCCTTGCAAGAGTTCCCAGGGACGTCAAGGGCAGAAGGAGAAGAAGAGATAACATTTGCAAGTATCCATCACGGACGGGAATATACAAGTTCCTTATATTATTCCAATTCGTCTCAGGCAACTTTTGGAGAGAGATGAGGTAGGAAGAGTTACTCCCATTTCCAGATGAAGGAAGGATGTTCAGAGAAGATAAGTAATATGTTCAAGGCCACATAGCTAGCAAGTGGTTCCTGTGAGATTTTAATACAATCAGTTTGATTCCAAAACCAACACCTGCAACCACCATGCTGTGCGCTCCTAAACAAAGCCAAGTACCTGCAGAATCCAAACAATACATCTAAACAGCTATGGGTATAATATACACAAAATTCAGGATTTCATGGGAGGAAGGGATGAGACTCTAGAAGAACATAAACAGCCTTTCAAGTTGTGTATTAAGTTCATGGTTGGTCATTTTTACACTGGACTTCATTCCTGACATATGTTACATATGATATGCATATCAAATAGTATATAAAGAAAAGTTCTAATGCCTAAACAAAGATCTTCTCATTCCCATCAAGCCCTCCTTCCTACCCGCGCCCCCAGGGCATAAAGCAGCCCCACTTTCAAACTGTGTGTCCCTGGCACACAGCCTGGGACAGTCCAAGAAACCTTGTTCACAGGCAGTGTTCACACCTGCCTCTGAGAATGGAAACAACAGGGGTGGACAGCAACAGGGTACCTGCTCCCAGCTGGTTGTGATGCAGGACACAGTACATGGAGCTCACCCTCACCTGTAGGAGAAAGCTCCCATTCTAACCTCACTGATACTTACATTCTCTAATGATTTCAATCCATAGCCATTCTCTCTCCTTTTGACTCACCAAACGAGCATCTCCAGAATAAAGAAGGGAGTCAGTGCACAGTGTCGCTTGTGTTGAGGAGGATGAAGGAGTGGATGGAGAGTCAGCGGGGAGAGGAAGGAAAATGAGCCCAACAGCAGAGGTAGTGAGTCCTTCCCCTGGACAAAGATGGGTGGTAGCAGTGGCACACTGGCCACCCTAGTACACCTTAAAGCAATAAGGCATGCGCTCTCCTGTGTCCAAAAACTAAACTGCCTCTAGCAAATGTTGGCTCATAACTACAGATTGGGCTTGGCCTTTCTCTGAAACTATATAACAGAGCCACCCTGAACCTTTCCCAGAGTGAGAGAGACTACCCAGCCTCCTTGGGAATGGAAGCGCTGCTGTGAACACACAATTCTCTACAAATGCAAGGACAGCATTACAGAAGGATGTTGGGAGTTAAGCAATAAATTGCAGTATCTTAGAATATTTTAAAATGGGTACAAACATCTGTGAAACTGGTGCTTGCTTTGTAACTTGGCCTTGGCACTTTCCAGAGCCTGCTGAGCCCCGCACTTACCCAGAAGTGCCCCTCTTCCCCCTCCCTCCCTCCCTGCCCAGCCCACTGCTGAACCCCCAGACCCCCCCTATACTCTATCATTCTCTACACCTCCCTTCACCCAGACCAAGCCTGGCTCCCAGGCCTCTGTGGGTCCACTAAGCCTGATAGGCCTGAGACTCCCACGTTCCATGCAGAAAGACATCTGTCCTCTATGGCCAGATTCTGCTAGATGGAATAAACCCTGACACCTCCCAGATATAAGCCCCCAATGAGAGGAGGTCTTAGTCAAGCTGTCTTTCCTTGTCCAGCTTTCTCTCCTCTTCTCTGGGCTGAGGTGCCACATACCTCTCCTTATTTCTCTGATCAGCCACCTACACTCCAGGTTGAGGCTAGGGAAGGCAAGGTGAGGAGTACAGGGCCAAGGAGTTAAGATTGTGCCTTCCAGGTTATTATTTCAACCTCTCTCGGTGTGCCAAAAATTAACGTAATCAATTTCACTTTTTTTTTTTTTTTAGGTAAAAGCTTCCATAAGGCCTCGCTGACCTCGTACATAAAAGTTTGCTTTTCAGGGAAAGGAGAGACAAATCAAGAAACAGAGTCTTCTTAACCAATGAGAATACGTTGGTGGTCACCAGAGAGGAGGTAGAGGGGAGGAATGGGTGAAATAGGTGATGGGGATTAAGGAGTGCACTTATGATGAGCACCAGACGATTATGGAAGTGACAAATCACTATATTGTACACTGGAAACTAATATAACGCTGTATGTTAACTATACTGGAATTAAAATAAAAACTTTAAAAAAATAATAAAATAATTTTTAAAATATTTTTGAAGTTTGCCCTCTGATTCTTTTAGGAGATCTTCACCCCAGTGCACAAGTTTATTCTCTCTAATTTCCATCATGTAATCAACTAACCACAAAAGAATCCAAAGAGATGGTGGTGAATCATTATATCTACCAAATGCTGGGCAGTCTGGATAGTTTCTCAAGTGACACCTAAGGCTCCCTTTGTATACTCTGAGTTTCAGTAGTGCCAAAGGAGATCTTGATCTATTATTTTTAAATCAGGTAATTCTGGGTTGTTGTTGTTATTGTTTTTATAACTCAAACTAGAAAGAATAAAAGGCTTGGAGGGACACCTGGGTGACCTAGTGGTTGGGTGTCTGCCTTCAGCTCAGGTCATGATCTCGGGGTCCTGGGATCGAGTCCCTCATCAGGCTCCCTGCGAAGAGCCTGCTTCTCCCTCTGCTATGTCTCTGCCTCTCTCTGTGTGTGTCTCATGAATAAATAAATAAAATCTTTTTTAAAGAAGGAAAAAAGGCTTGGATAGTCATTTTGCAGCAACATCACTGCCACGCCAGTGGGCAATGACAGCTTCCCAGAATGTCTTATCTTATCCTCCCCAAATTACTCTTATAGGTCCCAAATTAAGGGAAGTTTCAACTTCAGCAAGTCACAGCAATTCAGAGAAGCAATGCCCTGGCCTTTGACAAAGATAATTAGAAGTTGGTCCTTCTCCATTTCTTCTGCTAGCCAAGATTCTCTCCACTTTGAATTTTACAAGGCCCAGGGACCACTCCAGAGATCCCAAACCAATCTTCACTTACTGATGGAACAGAGAAAACATTAACTACATGATGGAGAAAATCACAAATGCCCCTTACATCTGTTCAAGCGCAGATGAAGCTCTTTCTAGGTCCATACACTGTGTGCCAAACACCAGGGGCATCAGAGATGGTTAAGAATAAAGTTTTCCTTCTAAGAGCTAGCAGTCCAGTGAAAAAGTAGGCTCAAGATACAAGGCCCCGTGGGATATGGACAAAGATCATGAGCATCTATGGCTATGACTAGTGAGGTCTGGAAAAGCTCTTGAGGGAGGTAAGATTAGATCCAGGCCATCCAGAAATGAGATGGTGCTTTTGCAAAAAATCTTTGCATGGAAATAAAATAGGTAGGAATTATTGAAAGAATAACATAATGTAATAGACTTGTGGGGTGTAGAAATATTGAGGTGTCTAAAGCCCAGGAGGAAACTTCTAACCAGCATCCTTCGCTGTCACCTACCCCCAAGTCTGGAACATCTAGAAAGAACACCAAAATTGCAAGCAACTATGATCCTTCTAGACTCCTCTTAGTGCATTGTTGGTTCAAAAGTACCTACTGGCCTCACCTGACCATTTAAAAAGCAATTCTCAGTCCCTTGTCAGTGACTCAGTGGGGATATTGTGAGATGGAGTGTTTCTTTCTGAAGTCAGGGCAAGTTATCAAAGAAGTCCAGTGGTAAGTCATAAATTGCAAAGAGACAGTGCATTTATTTGCCGGACAGATTTCCTAAATAAAGATACCAACTAACCCTAAAGGGCTTCCACAGATGTTTCAGAAAGGTTGCAGATGTGGCTGTGGAGCTCTTCCACCTGGAACTGCTTCTAAGAGTCTTCCACCTATAAGCCAACATGATAGGAAGATTACTGTATAGTAGTCCCTCCTTATCTATGGGGGATACATTCCAAGACCCCCCAGAGAATGCCTAAAACCATGGATCGCACAAAACACTCTCTGGCTCAACACATTGCCATCAATAGGAACACATCTGTTTGTCTTCCACTCACAGATTTAATGCCTTTTCCACCTTAACTGAGTACTTATCACATGCTGTGGCCATAACCTTTACAGTTTGAGGCTCAACAGCAAAACCAGCACAAGTTTCTTTTTCCTCCATCACAGTTTCACAGATAGAGGATTCATTCTTACCATAGATCTTAGCAATCCTAGCATATGATTTTTTTCTTTCCTTATTAAGTCAAGAACTTTCACCTTTTCACTTAAAGAAAGCACTTTAAAGCTTCTCTTTGACATATTTGAATTGCCAACATCACTACTCACACTTTGGGGCCATTACTGAGTAAAATAAGAGTTACTTGAACACAAGCACTGTGATACGGTGACATTCAATCTGATAACCAAGATGTCTACTAAAGTGACTGACTAACAGGTACGTAGCACATACGGTGTGGGTATGCCAAACAGATGATTCATGTTCCAGGCAAAATGGAGCCTGACAACACAAGATTTCATCATGCTCCTCAGATTGGCGCACAATTTAAAATTTATGAATTGTCTGTTTCTGGAATTTTCCATTTAATATTTCAGATCACAGTTGACAACAGGGAACTAAAACCATATAAAGCAAAACCATAGGAAAGAGAACTATTGTAATTCTTTTTTGAAAGTAAAGCAAACACATTAAAATAAGTTCTTACATAATTCATAATAAAACATAATTGGTGAAACAGAAATTCATGCAGACATGTAATTTAAGTAGGAAATTCAGCAAGTAATGAGTTTAATTTTTGTCCCAACTAAATTTTTGTCTTATTTTCAAATAGTGCGCTGTTTCCTTAGTGATTTCCAAAATGCTATCTCAGTTAGCTAAGTTTCTTTTTGTACAGTACCATTTTAATGTTGTATGCCCTATTTTTTAAATATTTTTGAAGTGAAGCTGTCAATACATGTATTGCTAAATGAACTGTATGTTTAAGAATAACTTATATCAATAACTAGGGTGACTTGATTAATTGGAGGAGGAACATAAAGTATTGCTATATTTATTACTGTCAATGTTTGAATAACTGACACTTAATGCTTTAAGTTACTAGGTTAGATTGATTCTTTTTACAAGAAGATCAAAATATACAGCTCATCCTTTTCCAAAGTGAATCTTCTATGTAGGCCTTTGATAATATTTAATTTCCCCTCATTGTTACAGTAGAAAAGTTGTTCTAAATTCAATACAGAACATTATATACTGTTTTACTACCTGAAGGAAGATCAGGATAGTGTGACATTTTTGTAAATATTTTCTGAAGGCACAGAATGATACAATATGAGTAAATCATTACTTATGGTACATAGTAATTAAAAATATGTATTTGCATCATTTAGGATTGGATTTTTCCACAAGTAACAGAAGATACAAGATTGCTGGCTTATGTGTCTGCAGTAGCAATGTAAGAGAATCAGCCTATGGCTGTTATGGAAGCTCACGGTGTCCCCAGGATCCCAGCCTCATCGATAGTGCTGATATATCATCCTTAGCATGAGATTTCTGTATCTTACAGGGTGGCTGCTATATTTCCAAGCACTGTGTCCATATACCAGGATGGAAGAAGGATGATAGATGTTGAGATGAAGGACAGAGGGCCAAAGGCATGGGCCAGTCCTATCTGATTGATAAGAAAAAAAATTTTTTTGCTTTAAGCTCTACCTAGTGACTTCTGTGTCTATTCAAAAAGCAAGAATTGGGTCATATGTCTACCCATAGCCATTAGGGCATCTATAGAGTTGATGACTTTTCAGTAGGCATTGACATACCAAAGTTCTAGTAGTAAGAAAGCAGAGGAGAATGGGTATTGAGTAAGCAATTGGCTGTTTCAGCTACAATGTCATTTTTATCATTTCTACGGTAGAACCTTTGATTGCTGGTCCAAGTTGCTAATGTTCTGGATTTCTTCTACTTCAGAAGGATACTTCTGTGCTCCCTTGAAGTTAAGCACAGCCATAAGTCTACTTACAGCTAATGAAGGTGAGCAGAAGTGACAGTGGAGTGCCCAGGCTAAAGGACCAAGCTGCTGTACTGCCTGGCACCCTATCTTTCCCGCAATTGCAACCATGAAGATCAGGGTTGAGAAGAAGCCAGGTCTTGGAGTGGTGACCATGAGCAGAGCAATCTGACAATCTGCACTAGATATGGCACTTGAGCTACATATAAACTTCTGTTATTTGAAACCACTAGGATTTGGGTTGGTTTGTTACCAATGGAACATACTGATGGCAATGTCTCCAGGCTCTCAATTACACATGTTCTGTTTGTTTAATAAATAGGTGGGGATACATCAAAATATAGTATACATTTAACAAGACAGAAGTATTTTTTTAAATATAAAGGGTTAAAAATTAAATACCATTATTTTACAGTTTACTTCCTAAGACGATAGTGATCTGGATGAGGGATTATCTGCAGGTATATCAAGAGGAGTGTACACATTTTGAAGAGTTAAATTGTCTCTTTGAAGAGAATGTAGAAGGAAATGACCCCCATAAGGGAAGGTCCCTATGATGAGGGGCAGTTATTCAATATGGAGAGGTGGCCTCTCTTCCATCCTAACAAAAGCCTTAACAAAAGTGATTTTTTTACTGTATATTTTGAAATAATTTCAGACACAGAACAATGTTGCAATAGAGTACAAAGAATTCCCCTCAACCTCATTCATGCCATACTCAGGTGCTCTTCCTCCTGATGATCTGGAAACTTCTCTGCCTTCCTGGCAAGTTGGTCCTCCTCAACTTAAACGTGGAAGTTGGAGTTCCTCAAGGCTGCCCTGAGCCTCTCTTCTCCATCTACACCCTTTCCTCAGATGAACTTGTACGCCACCAAGGCTGGTTACCATATGCCAGGGGATTTGACAGGCCACTCCTCTGATCTCTACATTTTAGTCTGTGTATTCTCTTTGATATACCTAGTAATATTCAATTATCTCCATGATATTTTCTCTTAAATGTCTTGAATGTGGTTCCAGATTAAAATCCCGAGCAGAACTTATTTTTTCTGGCATCCTACAACACCTGGTCTTCTCATTTTCTGGCATCCTACAATCCATCAAGTAGTACAAACCAGAAATCTTATAGCCCTATTTAACACCTCTTACATTCATCTTTCTGATCCTGTGTCAAATATCCCTTCCCTCAGGGAGCCTTCCTTACCCTTCCTAACAGACAAATCTCCTAGAACTGTCCGCTCACCTTCACTACACTTATCAGTTATGATTTTATAATTAATTATTTGTTTGGCCACTTAATTAGCATGTCATCTAGACCATGAGCTCATTTGAGGGAAGGACTTTTCTATGTGCTATCTCCACCTCCTAATCACTGTCTCAAATGGTCAGTGCTCAGGAGGTATCTTTTGAATGAATATGTTAATAGGCATCTTTCCAATATGTGATTTTGCTCCTGAAAGTTCTGGGTTCCCTTTTTCTCCTTGGTGGATCACTTAAGGGAGAGGAGATCAATTCATGTTCCCCTTGGGGACTCACCTCTAAGTATTCTCAAGAGATTTCATAAGGTCAGACAGACCCAATTTCTCTAGTTCAAGACAAAACTTTTCCTTGCATTACCAATATTCTAGAAATAAAAGTGCTTGGATTTGGTAAATGACAGAGAGAACTCATTCTTGTTCAAGCTAACAGTGGGCATAGCAGAGTATGCACACACTTGGAGGGAGAACATCCCAGGAAGATAGCACAGCAGATGCAAAGTCCCTTAGGCAGGAACTCACCTGGTGTATTAAAGAATGGGCCCACAATGGAAGGTCAGCACCATGACGCATACGCTTAGTCTGGCATGTCACCACTGGATCCCCACAGCCCAGCCCAGCACCAGCATGCCTAGAAGCACAATAAAGCCTTGTTGTTGATGTTGAATATCAAGCACTCAATATGGTCTCTATAATAATTGGCATGACAGATTTAGGGACTGAGTCATCTGTCTGTGACAATTATTGATCCCCTCGTGCATGTAGGAAACAGTCCAATGCTTGGTTGGGAGAAGGGGCCACTGAACTCTGACTTGTTCCAAATGTCCTGGGGGAAATGACCTCTGCTCCCCCAGCATTCCACCTGGATCCCAGCTCCAGAGGGTTTGACTAATTAGCATCTGGCAAGTTGTCTGGAAAGAGCTGCAGGGCAGCAGTGAGGTAATGGCCAGGCACATGCCCCACCTCCCATTCCACTGCTGAGAAATCCTCTGTTTAATTAGGATGCCAGAGGATTACTTTTTTATTTTTTTAATTCCCTTGTAGGTTCTGGCCCCCATCATGCTCCTGGAAAGGTCTGTACTCTCCTTCCTGCTTCCACTGCCTCAACAACAGCAGTGCTCCAATTAAAGTTACTGTTCCCTGAAGAGGAGGCTATGTCTTCTCCAGGCCCACAGGCTCCTCCCCCTGCTCACAGCCCCTCCCACACTTTGGTGACCTGACAACTTGCACTTGGGTTCTGTTGTGTACCAGGAGTAGTGATGTTTAGCATGGGCTGTTTTCTCTACTCAGTAATTTTCAGGTAGCTCTAATGGCTTTTTTATCACCTCACTGGTTCCTGGACTCTAGAAGTAGAAGGCAATTTAGATTCTTCAAATGGTTGATGTGGTTCAAACATTTATATTCCTGGGAGTAACTGACTCTATCAATTATGAATAAAAAGCTTATGCTCATAGAACTGTACAACCCAAAGAGTGAACCCTATTAAAAACCATGTACTGTAATCTATCATAATTTTTTTCAATCTATAATAATTTATCAATATTGGTTCATCAGTTGTAACAAATGTACCACACTAATGCAGATATATGAGAACTCTACATAGTATTTGCTCAATTTTTTAACAAAACTAAAACTGTTCTAGGGGCACCTGTGGCTCAGTGGGTTAAGCATCTGACTCCAGTCTCAGGTCATGAACTCAGGGTCCTGGGATCAAGCCCCATGTCAGGCTCTGTGCTTAGCACAGAGTCTGCTTGTCCTGCTCCCTCTGTCCTGCTCCCTTTGCTCCTCACTCTGCTCATGCACTCTCTCTCTCTTTCACTCTCTCTCTCTCTCAAATAAAATCTTTAAAAAATAATAAAAAATAAAAATAAAACTCTTCTTAAAAAAATAGTCTGTTAATTCATAAAACTATAATATGGGTGGTGGTAGTAGATAAGGGCAGAGATAAAACAAGATTAGCCAAGAGTTGGTCATTTATGAAGCTAGGTAATGAGGCCACAGATGGAGGTTCATTATATTATTCTATGTCTACAATAAAAGTTTTGTTAATCTTATGCTATTTCAATTATGTGTCTTTTCTCATTATAAAAGCAATTCATGCATATTGTACACACTTGAAAGATATTGTTAAGTACCTGTAATAGAGTCATTCAAAATACGAATGGAGTCACTATAACATTTTGCCATGGACATATACACAAATAACAAGACTGGGATCATACTGAATAAGAACTTTTAGATGCTATCCTTTTTTAAAAACTTAATATTATACCATGAACAACTTCCCATGTCTTAAAATAGCTCCAAAATCATACTTTTTACATAGTTGCAATATGACTTCATAGTGTGACTATATTATAAAGTCTAGAAATTAAATACCCACCTAAATGGCCCTCATCCCGTCTGGTTAAGATTGTCAGAGGTGTGAGATCTGCAGTGCACACCAAGTCCTGCAACAGAGCAGCCTGACAGCAGCGAAAAAGCCATTTGGTCTCGGTCCCCAGCTGGTGGTGAATTTCTCACACTTCAGGTTGTAAATGCACCTCTATGCTATTTAACACAGTGGAAGAGTCTCTTTCTTTATTCAGAATGTACATGATCTCAGGTGGATGTGCTATTTACAAAACAAAAGGGGAGCAGGATTTGAGGGTTCAAAGCCCTGGCATGTGTGCTATTGCTCTCCCTGGGCCCATGAGCCAGCACTCTCTGGGGATGTCCAAGGATAAAGGCAATTCCTACAATGAAACACTCTGACCCCCTCCTCCTGCTCAAGAAAGCACATCAGAGGGCAAATGAGTCAGAATGGTGTTATGACAATAAAATTAAAATTCACTTAGTAACTGTAGCAAATCCTCAAAATCAACCTTGTTCCTGACTGTGACCCTGAACAACCTAAGGGGGAGCCCAATGGCTCTAGATGGCCCTGCCAGATCACAGCTGGGCCTAGTGATAGGTCTCAGTTAACCATCCACCTCTTGGCTTAGAGAATCAAAGTTGGAGCAGGGTTGCAATGGGACCAAACAGCCATGTAGATAGAATGTACACTGGCCGAAGGATGTTATGTTTGACTACAGATCACACAATTAATGAGACTTCTAGATCAGATCTGGAAGAAGCAGGCTTTTCCTATAGGAGCCAGTTCTCCCTGAGGCTGAGCAGATACAGGCGCCAGCCCACCCAACTTTGCCAAAGGTATTTTCCTCTACAAAGCTGGGGAGAAAAAAGGGCTTAAAACTTTAAATATGAGGAAATGTGTTTTCTAAAATCCAAGTCTCCTGCCAGTATATCAGGACCTTTATCTTGGGGAATTTATCTAATCAAATAATTCTAATCTGCAATGTGATGCAAACACTGAGAAGTCATATTAGTGCTTTCCTAAGGGCTTGGCACTGTCAGAAAACCCTACTGGACCCATGAGACTGGGGAAGCCTCAGTTTTCACTTCAGTTCTCCTGGGTCTGGACCCTGGGAACTCTTCCAGGTCAACTCATCCAAGGAAAGATGAATCTATCAATTGAATTCCTGAGAATCATTGGCTTTTGAGGTGCCTAGCCCAAATTGAGAATTGGCCCCATGTGAAGAGTTCATGGATATCCCTAAGCACCATGGAACTGAGCAGTGGATGAGTCAGCCAGACACTCAAGTTGCCATCCGTGCAGAGGGGCTGAAGGGAGGCTTGCTCCAAAGGACAAGCATTTGTCCAGCTTTGGAGAGAAGAGAAAATGCTTTTACCAGGAGACATAGCAACTCCTGGCCCAGAGAAAACAGAAGGAGAAGTCAATGGGAAAAGCACTCATGCAATACAGGGAGCTCTGGCCGTGGACATGACATGAAGACAGAGCATTCCTCAGGGTCTCGCTTTCTCAGTCAGCACCCTGCCCCTCCTTGACATGCAAGAAAAGAGCATCCCACCCACAGCCATCTCTCCAGACGTTTAAGAAATAAGCTTCGTCTTTAAGACTGCAATTTGGGCAGGTCTGCTTCATTCCCTAGGATCCCAGATCTTCTTGGCACTGAGGACCATGGGAGTAATCCCAGCTCCAGCCAGCATTTCCTTGAGCCTGATGGGGAGCAAGGAGAGCAAAAAGACTCAAAATTGTTACCCTGCCCCAAAAGGAAATCAGTGGAAAACTTAAAAGTGATAGAGACAGAGGTTAAGGGAAACATGATACTTGTATTCTGGCTACACATGCTCCACAGAGCAGCTTCCCAAGACCCATCTGCCCTTTACTTCAGGCTGGGTAACACAATGACATTTCCACATCCCCCATGCCTGGGGCTCTGCAAGCTGGAGATTCTAGAATTCAGAGTGTTTGTCACATTCAGGCCCGAACGTGATTCCAGAGGGTATTGTAACACTGGCCAGACCAGTGAGAAAAACAGTATTCTGAGGAAGTTCTTTAAAGGAAGGGGTCTCTGAGAAAGCCAGGATAAGACTAGGAGGAGATAGCCCAGAGGACCACAGCAAAAACACTATAAAATATATAATGTAGGGAGGAAATAATTTAGAAGATACAAAGAAAGTAAAACAGGTAAACTCAGGAATTAAAGGTAAACAGGCACAATGCTAGACAACTTAGAGAAAATGCCATTTAAAAAAATCACAAGGACAAAAGATTAAGCTCTGATGATGACATATAAGTAAAATTTAAGAGCAAAATAAGGTAAAAGAATTAGAATAAATGAAAGAGCAGTTTAAAACTAACAAACCAAATAGGTGAATGAAATTTTCATTCAAATGGAAATGAAAAAATATTTTTAAAATCTCCACAATAGCATCTAGTGGAACAAATTATGATGGATTACATGGTACACTATAAAGATACCTCTGACCATTATATTTTAGAAAAACAAGCAATGAGGGCACCGACTGAGGGTAGTTCAGTCAGTTAAGCATCTGCTTTCCACTCAGGTCATGATCCCAGGGTCCTGAGATCCAGCCCCAAGTCAGGTTCTCTGCTCCTTGGGGAACCTGCTTCTCCCTCTCCATCTGCCTGCTGCTCCCCCTGCTTGTGCGCTCGCTCTCTCTCTCTCTCTCTCTCTGTCAAGCAAATAAATAAAATCTTTAGAAAAACAAGCAATGATACATAGTATGCTTCTGGCATACTACACGATAAAATTAAACATAGTACAATCTCAAATACACATATATATGTAAATACATAAGATGATATATTTACAGAAAAATTTATGCATACATGCACATGTGCATGCTTAGATGAAAATGTGGAAGGAAATACATCAAAATGCCACCGATGGTTAGCTCAGTGGGCTCATTAGTAATTTAAATCAGTTGTACTTTTTTGAACTTCTTACAATGAATCAATATTCCTTTTATTGACAGAAAAAAAAATGTTTTCCAAAAAATAAAAATAAATCAGAGAACAGCTTGAAGGGGTGCCTGGGTGGCTCAGTGGTTGAGTGACCTTTGGCTCAGGTCATGGTCCTGGGGTCCTGGAATTGAGTCCCACATCAGGCTCCCTGCGAAGAGCCTGCTTCTCCCTCTGCTTATGTCTCTGCCTCTCTCTGTGTCTCTGTCTCTCATGAATAAATAAATAAAATCTTTAAAAAAAAGAAAACAGCTTGAAAATGTATCTATAGGAAATGAAATTTTTGTGTTGTTTTAAAGTTATTCTGTTAGAGACATTGGATTTTTACTTGAAGAGATTCTATGGAGGAAAGAATATCTTCAAGTGAATTCTTAATTAAGAGGATATAATGTCTAATGTCCATTCATTCATTAAAACATATTCATTTCGCATTAATTCTCACCAAACACTCACTCAGTTCCTGGGTATAGAACAAACCAGATAAAAATCTTGTCCTCTTAAGGCTTGCATTCTGGTTGGGAGAAATACACAATAAACAAAATAGAAAGTATGTCAATGGTGGTAAGGAGTTTAGAGAAAAATAGAGCAGAAGAAGGTTTAGTCGTTTTGGGGAAGCTGTGTTTTTATAAAAAGGATGATGGACAAATCCCCGAGAAAGTGACTTCAGGACAGAGACCCAAGGAGGGGAGGGCACCATCCTGTGGACATGTGAAGGAAAGCGCTCAGGCCAAGCGAACACACGCTGGAAGGCACAGCAGTGGTGAACAGCAAGGAGTCCTGTGTGCTGAACAGAGTAAGGGAGAAAATAGAGGAGGATGTGAGAGCAAAGGGTGACTTTGGCTGTGACTGTGAACAGGGTCAGCAGAGGGCCATAAACTGAGAGGAATATAAACAAAGGGTAATGACTGGTTCAGTGTTGTGCACTCTCAAATGCACTTGTGTCAATAAGTGCTCATCCTCTCAAGGCTCCTCATTATGTACTACTTGAAATTTGTGGCTTAGGCTTGAACTATGGCTTTAGCTAAGGGGGATGCAAATAACTGGGGGGTTATAATCATTTATTTCTGTGAGATAAATTAGTCATTCAAAGTTAAACCAATTTCAAACTATATAATTTGAAATAATAAAATACACTAAGAGAATGTAGACAAAGATATGGAATTTATAAGTAGGTAGCTTACAAAAGCCATAGGTCAATTAAGTGGAAATGGCTAGAAAGCAAGTGGGGAGTTCAAAATCTTAAAATCTGGGATGTTGTAAAGCTGATGCTTCTGTTAGGTGAAATCCAGGACTCCCCAAGTCAAAGGCAGCAGGTCTTCCAAGGCGGCCATTGTTGTAAGGTTTCCTGCAATGGACTGTGTACATCTAAGTGGCCTCACAGCAGCCAGAGCAGGACAGACAGAAATGAGCTGCTGGAGCAATTCTTTGGCCAGAGGCTTCAAAAAGAAGCAGAGCTGTGTTATACTCAGGTCAAGGTACACATACTATAACCGGGTAGGAAGGACCAGGGTAGCAATGGGCCACTGAGCTTGAGAACCATCCTGGGTCATGAAGGTAGCTGTTAACCTAATGGAATATCTTTATTCAAAGATGTGTCATTGCTTCCCTTTTTCAGCACACAGCATTGCCACATCTTCCCACTAGGCCCAGAGTGAAACACAGAGCTCACCAACAAGTACAGGGACACTCTGACCTGTGGTGGCTTCCTCACTGTAGCAACACCCAGTGGTATACTCCAAGAGGGAAACCTCTCCAGCACCAGGAGAACCCAGGGACCAATGCTCACACCCTAGAATGTCACAGAGCTGGGGGAGGAGAAGGCCTTCTCTACCAGCATCATCATCTGTCATCCAAGGGGGATTCCTCTGGCCAGCTCATTCAGCAGAGTAGAACTGGATGGACCCCAAATGTAATTCCCCATGATTTGAATGGATTGGAGCTATCTCAGGAGGAAACCAGGGAAAGTGGATGGACTCGGGACCTGGAAAGACCTGTGTAATCATTTCAGGTCTTTATCTCCATCATTATTGGTGAAGAACTTGTCATGTCTAAGCAATGAGAGTTCTTAGGATTATAGATTGAGCCATGGATGAAACCCTTTATAAGAGAAGGGCTAATCTGCTCAGTCTTCCTTAAACCAACCTTCAGCACAGCTGTACTTTCCACAGACTCTGAGAATCATTTTAGGGAAAGTCTCTCCTTCCATTCAGAGAGATAACCAACTCTGTCTTTCTGGTGGCTGGGACCCTTTTGGTGATTATGTGACTAATAGACCAAGTCTAACTATTGTACAGAAACAGACGCTTTCTGCTGGGGAGGATAAGAGGCTCTAACTGCGAAGTGGCATGTCCTCAGTGCACTGGTGGGTCCCCTTCCTGTCAGGTCAGTGCCACTCAGCTCAGAATTTCTGGTGAAACATAGTACTTGATGCTTTTCCTGAAGAGCTCAAGGCTGGAAACTCAGAGATTAATCCAGTTTTATTCCACAGTCACCAGAAGTAGGCAATAGCTTCACAGTTCACATCATCCCTTTCTCAGGACTAACACCCTTTATAGTTAGTTCCCTAGCACTTTGCCATTTACAAAAAACTTCTACATTAATTATTCCCTTTGAGACTGAGACCAACTATGTGAGGTTGTTAAGTGACAAATACATCAGGAGAGTTAAGTGGCTTGCCAAAAGCCATGAGTCTCAGAAGTGGTAGGTCCTGAACTTCTGACCCCAAGTGGACTCACTCTAGGGAGCAGCCCTGTCCACCAGACCACCCTGCTGTTCATGACCTCACTCTGTCAACATCATCCACCAGTGCCTTGGATGTGTGCAAATGCCCTTCTTAAAGAATTCTACATTGATTGGTCTGAGCCTATATATCTTTTAAAACAGCAAATCTGCCCTGACTCAGATTTCCTCCTACCTCCCGAAAGTGAGCTGGTCCCCTCTCCTCTGTGCTATACCTTACTTTAAAATGTTCCTCTATTATTTCTTATTAATGTGTACTATGATTAATTGATTTACATGTTGAGCTATTAGCCTGTGAAGTCCTTAAAAGAGTGAATATTTCTGAGGTAGATGGAGGGAGCAGGATCTTGAATACGTGGTTTTTGGAGCCAGGCTGCCTAGGATGGAATCCTAAATGCACCACTTATTGGCACTTATGAGAAGATGACTTAAACTCTGCATCTTCATTTTCTCATTTGTTAAATAAGAGCAAAAACAAAATTGCCAACTCATAGGGTTATTGTGAGAGCAGTCAATACATATAAATCACTAGAATAATTAATTAACATTATGAAACAACCCAAATGTGAATTAATAAGGAAATTGGAAATTAAATGCGATATAGGCATACCATGGAAAAATAGTCTCCACATGTTAATAAAGGAAACACACCTTCACACATCCCCACTGTATTCAGTATCATCACTATCAACATCATCACCATCATCATTTTCAACAATATTATCGTTACATCCTAGCTCCTATCAAGACTGTCACACAGCAAGTGCTCCATAGAGTTCTGTCAAATGAATGAACAAATAAGTGTACTGATAAAACAATGATTTGAGTGAAAATAAAAGTGTTACTTGCTCTAGTTTGAGGAAGTCACAGTTGCCTAGACCTCCACAAAAAACACTTAGGATCACTGCTTTCTTCAACAAAAGACAGGAAATCCAAAGAATTGAACTTAAGTTTCCTAAATTAATTTACCCAGATGAAAAGCACAGGCCTCCAGGCCAAAAAACCAGGCTTCCTTATTTATTAATAAAATATTATGCGAACTAAGAAACTTGGTTTCTGTTCAGGCTAAGTTGCTTGGCTTGAACTGTTAGGAGCCTATTAGAAACCCCAAAAGCATGGATATTGGGTGTAAAAGCCTGAAAAGAAACCCATCATACCTTTCTCTTTTTTTGAGAATGTTTGATTTAGAACAAACTAGAAAGATAACCACCACAGAAACCGCCAACAAAGAGGATTTCACACAAAACTCTATGGTGTGTTGAGCCATTAAAGGAAAAGATAGCAGATTCAAGGAACTTGTAAAAGGGAATGAGATGTTTACTTTGATAAGCTGCAACTTAAAAAAAAAAAGTCAAGTCTTTTTTTTTTTAATATTTTATTTATTCGTGAGAGACACAGAGAGAGAGGCATAGACATAGGCCAAGGGAGAAGCGGACTCCGGGAAGCCTAACGTGGAACTTGATCCCAGGACCCCGGGTTCACAACCTGAACTGAAGGCAGACACTCAACCACTGAGCCATGCAGGTGCCCCATGTCAGGTCTTTTCTATTCAAAAGAATGGATATCAAACATAAGACAGCTTTTATAAAGATTGGAAAAGGCCAGATTTGAAGTTAATTAAAGTACATAATATTTGTATATCATATTCTGCTTATAAAACATTTCCATGTTACCTAAATTCTAAAAGACTAAAGATAATTTTGTATAACTAAATATTACAACTCTCACACATGAGGAGTGTTGTGCCCAAGATTGCAAATCCGAGAAACCACCAAGGAGCTGACACCGATGTAATCACACGAGGGTTTAATCACAAGCTCGAGCCTGGGTCCAAGTGCACCCGACACAGCGGAGCAGGGACTTGGACCCCGACACTAAGAAGCACAGCAGTGTTATAGGGGCCAGTGGCCAATGAGATTGTAACACACATAGAAAGTTGCACGGTCATGTCGGTCCACACGCATGGGCAAATTGAATCACAATTTACCCTATAGCAACCATTTGAACCAGCCTATCATTCTGGTTAGAATTGGCGCGCAGGTTTGGCCGACAAAAGACGGGGTTTACATTTTATGGGCGGTTAGAGGTTCCGCATTCCTATGCGGGCTGGTTTCCGATAAGAGTGTGCTTAGTAGTTAGACTAGGGTGGGGGTGTGCCTTAAGCAATAGGCAGGTCGTGTGGGGGGTTTACATGAGATGGCGGGTGTAGCACAGAATGGAGTTAGTCCTGCTCTGCTTGTCCAGGGGTAGGGGATTTTTGTTAAATTTCCTGGGTCCCACAGGAGAAAGAGATCAGAATTTTATTGCAGTCTGTTTTGTTATAGTGAACATTTTTAAATAACTGAAATGCAAATCGATAGGTAAATTGGTAAATGAAATGTAGTTTATGGATACAATGGGAAAATATCACAGCAATTATAAGAAATTACATATACATATGTGTATGTATGTATCAACGTGGATAAATTTCAAAACCATTGAAGGAAATTCATAATGACAGCAATATTTATGATGTAATACTTTTATAAGTTAGGAAGAAAAAAAAAGCCATGAACTTCCAATAATATGACTGACCATAGCAGTAGAATAGATTTTTTGAATCTTCTAAACTCTTTCCTAGAACTAAACAGACCAGGGGCTCCTGGATGGCACAGTCATTTGGGCCTCAGACTCCTGGTTTCGGCTGCAGTCATGATATCGGGACTGTGAGATCGAGGCCCCCACTGAGCCACCTCAGCTCCACACTCATTATAGAGTCTGCTTGGGACCCTCCCTCTCCTTCTGCCCCTCCCCCCTGCTCTCTCTCTCTCTCTCTCTCTCGCTCTAAACTAAATAAATCTAAAAAAAAAAGAAAAGAAAAGAAACCTAAACAGACCAAACATAAAAGTAGGAAAAATAAATCCATAAACAACATCTTTAATAGCATTGGGCTGTGGAATTCTCTATGAACCTAAGGGTGGTGAATGAGCAGGACTGCAGAATCCCAGCAGTTGTGGGATTCAAGCTAGGGAAATGAGAAGAAGGCCTCAGTACCCTACGAGTGGTGAAAACAAAAACAAAAAAACAAGTAAATGAAAACACAGATAAATCCACCCAAGATTTTTTTTTTTTTGTATTTCTAGAATATTTTCTTTGTTTTTTTTTTTTAATTAATTTTTATTGGTGTTCAATTTACCAACATACAGAAAAACACCCAGTGCTCATCCCGTCAAGTGTCCACCTCAGTGCCCGTCACCCATTCCCCTCCAACACCCGCCCTCCTCCCCTTCCACCACCCCTAGTTCGTTTCCCCGAGTTAGGAGTCTTTATGTTCTGTCTCCCTTCCTGATATTTCCCAACATTTCTTCTCCCTTCCTTTATATTCCCTTTCACCATTATTCATATTCCCCAAATGAATGAGAACATACACTGTTTGTCCTTCTCTGATTGACTTATTTCACTCAGCATAATACCCTCCAGTGCCATCCATGTCGAAGCAAATGGTGGGTATTTGTCGTTTCTAATTGCTGAGTAATATTCCATTGTATACATAAACCACATCTTCTTTATCCATTCATCTTTCGATGGACACCGAGGCTCCTTCCACAGTTTGGCTATTGTGGCCATTGCTGATAGAAACATCGGGGTGCAGGTGTCCCGACGTTTCATTGCATCTGAATCTTTGGGGTAAATCCCCAACAGTGCAATTGCTGGGTCGTAGGGCAGGTCTATTTTTAACTCTTTGAGGAACCTCCACACAGTTTTCCAGAGTGGCTGCACCAGTTCACATTCCCACCAACAGTGTAAGAGGGTTCCCTTTTCTCCGCATCCTCTCCAACATTTGTTGTTTCCTGCCTTGTTAATTTTCCCCATTCTCACTGGTGTGAGGTGGTATCTCATTGTCCACCCAAGATTTTTTAAACATACTAAGAGGATTCTAAGAAAGAGCCGCCATGGCAGCTATGTAGGCTGTGAATCATCCTGAAAGCTTTTTCTCCTTATAAATAGAGCAACTAGGATAGCAAAACCAAAAGCCCACAGGCAATATCTACCAAAACATCGAGATGACAACACATCTTCATGAATCCCAAATTAAGAGTAACAATTCATTTACAGCCCCATGACCTGCATTAGACAATGAGACGTCTCATAACACTGATAATCAATGAACAAAAAAATGTCCAAAAGATACTAACTTAGAAAGGAGAGGCCAATCTGAGAACAGTAGTCGAAACTGAAAAAGGTGTATTAAACTTAAAAGAATTATTTTGTTATCTAGATAAATATATCAAGTAACTTAAAAGAAAAAAGAAATCAAATTGGCATCAGACATTTTAAAAAACATTTTTGCCAAATGGCCATAGGATGACATATTTAAGATAACCTAAGAAAGGAATGAAACCAGGATTTTACATCCAGCAAAACTTTACATACTTAATCTTTAAGTATGTAAAGGCTGAACACATCTGTTATAAAAAAGTAAGAACTCAAAAATATTGTTCCCACAAGTCATTCATAAGAAATCTACTGGAAAAAAATGAACATATGGACTGATAGTGATAATTGTCAAAGGCTATTAACATCACAAAAGAAAAATCAGACATTATGTGAATCTTGATGGCAGTGCATACCACCACCTATAAAATATTCTTGTCAAAAAAGAGAGAGAGAGAGAGAGAGAAAGAATCTGATTCTGATCAAGCTTTCAGACCTATCGATTTACATGAAATACAGGGACTAGAGAAGAAATTGGCAAACGCAAACAGTGGAACTCTCTATACAGAAACAAACCACTTCCTTCAATAAGCAATATAAATGATTCAAAATGAGATCGAAAATAAAATAAAAAACAATGAACACATCATAAGTAACCTGTGGGACAATTTCAAGCCATCTAGTGTACATATAAATGGAGTCCCTAAAGGAGAGGGAAGAGAAGAGTGAAAGCAAAAAATATTTGATGAAATCATGGCTGCAATTTTCCAAGTTTAATGAAAACTATAAACTTACAGATCTAAGAAGTCAAATGAACCCCCAGCACAAAAAAAAAACATGAAGACACATCATAAACAAATTGCTTGAAAACAGTGACAAAGAGAAAAATTTTAAAACAGCCAAAGAAAAAAAGACATGCTTCATACTGATAAACAAAGATAAGGGTAACAACATATTTCTTATTGAAAATTATTCAAGTAACAATTTTGTGGAGCAAATCTTTAAAATATAAGAGGGGGGAAAATGGCCAACCTAGAATTCTATATCCCAGATAAACATGCTTCAAAATTGAGGGCAAAAAAAAATTCTTTTCAGATATGCAAAAGTTGAAATCATTTATCACCAACAGATTCATAACACCAAAAATGTTAAAGGAAGTTCTTCATCAAAAGTAAAGTGACATTAGATAAAAATATAGATCTGTACAAATGTATGAAGAACATTGCAACTGGTAACAACATGGGTAAAATATGTAAGACCTTTTGTTATTATTTAAGTATCTACTCTTTAAAGAGTAGAAATCTTTATCAATATCTTTATGAAAAATAAATATAAACATGTTTGTGCTTTAAACAAATATAATAATAATGTAGTGTGGGGATTACAGAGCAATATACATACTAAATGTATGACAATAATAGCACAAGAACAGAAGACAAATGGAAGTATATTACAATGAGATTCTTAGAGTATTCATGAAATGATATAATATTACTTAAAGGTAGTCTATAATAACTTATATACTATAAACCCTAAAGTAATCACTAAAATAACAAAACAGAAGAGCCCACTAAAAAAACCAGCATAGAATATGAAATAGGAAAAAATAAGTAATCCAAAAATGTCAGAAAAAGAAAAAAGAAAGGCAAAAACAGATGAGACAAACACAAAACAAATAGGATGACAGATTTAAATCTAACAATAACATTAAATGTCAATGGTTTATATATCCCAATTAGAAAGCCAAAATCATCAGATTAAATCAAAAAAGCAAGATCCAACTATATGCTACCCTCAAGAAATACACTTTATACAAAGACACACATTGGTTAAAAGTAACAATATACCATGCTAACACTAATCCAAAAGAAAGTTGAAGAGGCCAAATTAATATTAGACAAAATAGATTTCAAAGCAAACTATATTACCAGAAATAAATAAGGTCATTTCAAAGTGATAAATGGATCAACTCATTTAGAAATATAAAAATCCTAAATGTTTGTACACCTAGTAACAAGCTTCAAAATACATACAGATACAGATGGAAACAAAAATAGTTATACAAATAGGAACAGGAAAAGATAGCATGCTAGCATGCATCAAAAAAAGGTTGGACTGAGCTTCCAGGTTGGTGAACGCATGCAAATTGGGGAGAGTGGTATGTCTGGAGAGGGCATGGCCTTTTCCCATACCTCACCCTATGTATCTCTCCAACTGACTGGTGACTTGCATCCTTTACCACATCCTTTAATAGACTGGTAAACATAAAGAAAGTTGGACTGCCTATATTAATATCAGATAAGGTACATTTCAGTGCAAAGGTTATTTCTAGAGTTAGAGATAGTCATTTCATTTTAATCAGAGCATCATGAGGACACAACAATCCTAAATACCTATGTACCTAATCAGAACTTCAAAATATATGAAGCCATTATAATCAATAATTATAATATCCTTCTTTCAATAACCAATGGAACAAAGAGATAGGAAATACATAAGGATTTAGAAGACCTGAATAAAACTACCAACCAATATTACCTAGTTAACATTAATAGTCCATCCAACAGCAGCAGAATTCACATTCATTTCAAGTGCACATAGAATAGTCATCAAGAAAGACCATATATGGTCTGGACCATAAAATGGATTTAATAAATGTAAAAGATTTCAAGTTACGTCAAATATGTTTTCTGGCCATGAAGGAATTAAATTAGAACCTAATAAAAAAAAACTTCTGGAAATTCTCCAATATTTAAAACTAAATAAAACACTTTCTGAATAACCAATGAGACAAAAAACGAAACTGAAAGAAATTTTTAAAGTATTCCGAGCTGAATGACGATGAAGACAGAATATACCACAATTTCTGCATGCCACTAAAGCAGTATATAGACAGTAATTTATAGCATAGCAATAAATAAATGCCTGTATTAGAAAAAAAGTTTCAAATCAATTTTCTCAGCTTCCATCTTTAAAAATTAGAAAAAGAAGAACAAACTAAGCCTAAAGTAAACAAAATCAAGGCATTTAAAAAAGTCAGGAGGGCAGCCCGGGTGGCTCAGCAGTTTAGCGCTGCCTTTGGCCCGGAGAATGATCCTGGAGATCCGGGATGGAGTCCCCACATCGGGCTCCCCGCATGGAGCCTGCTTCTCCCTCTGCCTCTCTCTCTCTCTCTGTGTCTCTCATGAATAAATAAATAAAATCTTTTTAAAAAAGAGAGAGAGAGACTGTCTTTTTTCCAATGGATAGTCTTTCCTCCTTTGTCGAATATTAGTTGACCATAAAGTTGAGGGTCCACTTCTGGGTTCTCTATTCTGTTCCATTGATCTATGTGTCTGTTTTTGTGCCAGTACCACACTGTCTTGATGACCACAGCTTTGTAGTATAACCTGAAATCTGGCATTGTGATGCCCCCAGCTATGGTTTTCTTTTTTAAAATTCCCCTGGCTATTCGGGGTCTTTTCTGATTCCACACAAATCTAAAAGTAATTTGTTCCAATTCTCTGAAGAAAGTCCATGGTATTTTGATAGAGATTGCATTAAACGTGTAAATTGCCCTGGGTAACATTGACATTTTCACAATATTAATTCTGCCAATCCATGAGCATGGAATATTTTTCCATCTCTGTGTCTTCCTCAATTTCTTTCAGAAGTTCTGTAGTTTTTAGGGCATAGATCCGTTACCTCTTTGGTTAGGTTAATTCCTAGGTATCTTATGCTTTTGAGTGCAATTGTAAATGGGATTGACTCCTTAATTTCTCTTTCTTCAGTCTCAGTGTTTAGAAATGCCACTGACTTCTGGGCATTGATTTTGTATCCTGCCACGCTGCCAAATTGCTGTATGAGCTCTAGCAATCTTGGAGTGGAGTCTTTTGGGTTTTCTATGTAGAGTATCATGTCATCTGCAAAGACTGAGAGTTTGACTTCTTCTTTGCCAATTTGAATGCCTTTTATTTCTTTTTGTTGTCTGATTGCTGAGGCTAGGACTTCTAGTACTATGTTGAATAGCAGTGGTGAGAGTGGACATCCCTGTCTTGTTCCTGATCTTAGGGGAAAGGCTCCCAGTGCTTCCCCATTGAGAATGATATTTGATGTGGGCTTCTCGTAGATGGCTTTTAAGATGCTGAGGAATGTTCCCTCTATCCCTACACTCTGAAGAGTTTTGATCAGGAATGGATGCTGTATTTTGTCAAATGCTTTCTCTGCATCTCATGAGAGGATCATATGGTTCTTGGTTTTTCTCTTGCTGATATGATGAATCACATTGATTGTCTTACGAGTGCTATCCACTGGAGAAAAGACAGTCTCTTCAATAAATAGTGCTGGGAAAATTGGACATCCACATGCAGAAGAATGAAACTAGACCACTCTCTTACACCATACACAAAGATAAACTCAAAATGGATGAAAGATCTAAATGTGAGACAAGATTCCATCAAAATCCTAGAGGAGAACACAAGCAACACCTTTTTTGAATTTGGCCACAGTAACTTCTTGCAAGATACATCCATGAAGGCAAGAGAAACAAAAGCAAAAATGAACTATTGGGACTTCATCAAGATAAGAAGCTTTTGCACAGCAAAAGAAACAGTCAACAAAACTAAAAGACAATCTACAGAATGGGAGAAGATACTTGCAAATGACGTATCAGATAAAGGGTAGTTTCCAAGATCTATAAAGAACTTATTAAACTCAACACCAAAGAAACAAACAATCCAATCATGAAATGGGCAAAAGACATGAAGAGAAATCTCACAGAGGAAGACATGGACATGGCCAACATGCACATGAGAAAATGCTCCGCATCACTGGCCATCAGGGAAATACAAATCAAAACCACAATGAGATACCACCTCACACCAGTGAGAATGGGGAAAATTAACAAGGCAGGAAACAATAAATATTGGAGAGGATGTGGAGAAAGGGGAACCCTCTTGCACTGTTGGTGGGAATGTGAACTGGTACAGCCACTCTGGAAAACTGTGTGGAGGTTCCTCAAAGAGTTAAAAATAGATCTGCCCTATGACCCAGCAATTGCACTGCTGGGGATTTACCCCAAAGATTCAGATGCAATGAAATACCGGGACACCTGCACCACTATGTTAATAGCAGCAATGTCCGCAATAGCCAAACTGTGGAAGAGCCTCGGTGTCCATTGAAAGATGAATGGATAAAGAAGATGTGTTTTATGTATACAATGGAATATTACTCAGCGATTAAAAACAACAAATACCCACCATTTGCTTCGACATGGATGGCACTGGAGGGTATTATGCTGAGTGAAATAAGTCAATCAGAGAAGGACAAACATTATATGGTCTCATTCATTTGGGGAATATAAAAAATAGTGAAAGGGTATAAAGGGGAAAGGAGAAAAAATAAGTGGGAAATATCAGAAAGGGAGACAGAACATGAGAGACTCCTAACTCTGGGAAAGGAACTAGGGGTGGTAGAAAAGGAGGTGGGCAGGGGGTGGGGGTGACTGGGTGATGGGCACTGAGGGGGGCACTTGATGGGATGAGCACTGGGTGTTATTCTATATGTTGGCAAATTGAACACCAATAAAAAATAAATTTATAAAAAAAAAAGTCAGGAAAAAAAGAGAAAACAGAAAACCAATGAAGAAAATGTAAAGAAACCAATAGAAGATTTAAAAATCCTCAATATCAGGAATGAGAGAGGTAGTATCATTACAGATTCCATAGATATTAAAGAAATAATAAAAAGATATTATGAGCAATTTTGTCAATAAATTTGATAACTGCAATGAAATAGAAAATTTCTTTGAAAGACATATACTACCAAACTAAATCAAGAAAAAATAGATAATTTTTTTAAAATGCTTATACTTATAAAGAAATTGAATTTGTAGTTAAAAATCTTCCTACAAATAAAACTACAGGTCCAGAAGTTTGGTAAAATCTATCACTGGTAAATTCTAGCCATTGTTGTAAGCCAAGGAAGAGGGGGTGGAAAGGCATTCAAATTGTAAAGGAAGAATAAAAACTGTCTTTATTCACAGAAAACATGATCACACAATCAAAAACTCCTATGAGTCTACAAATATATTTTTAGAACTAATAAGAGTTTATTCCATTTATACAGTACAAGATGAATATAAAAAATTAATATTTCTACGTAGCAGCTATGAAAAATCAGAACTTGAAATTAAAAAAAAAACTATTACCAATGGCATAAAATTAAGAAATACTTAGGAATATATGAGAAAAAATATAAGACCTGTACACTGAAAACTATAAAACATCACTGAAGGGCATTACAGAAGATGGAAATATGTGGAGAGACTTGATCCTTGAATCAGAAGATTCCATATTATGAAGATATCAATTCTTCCCAAATTCATCTATAAATACAGCACACTATCCAAATCAGATTTCTATTTGTATGAAAATACAAAGGATAGAGAGTAGTCAAAACAACTTTGAAAACAGAAGACATGATTCACAACTCATTATAAAGTTATAATTATCAAAACAGTGTGGTATCGGTGTAAAGACACTAAGGAGAGATCAATGTATCAGAATAGAGACCAGAAATTGACCTATATAGACAACTGATTTTCAACCAAGGTGCCCAGAAAATAAGTGGATAAAAGGTTATTTCAGTGAATAGGGCTGAAAACAATTAGACAGTCATATGCAAAAATAATAATGATAATGATGGGGACACCTGGGTGGCTCAGCGATTGAGCATCTGCCTTTGACTCAGGGCGTGATCGCGGGGTCCTGGGATAGAGTCCTACATCGGGCTCCCTGCAGGGAGCCTGCTTCTCCTTCTGCCTATGTCTCTGCCTCTCTCTGTGTGTCTCTCATGAATAATAAATAAAATCTTTAAAAATAATAATGATGATGACAATGATAGCCTGATCCATTCCTTACACATACACAAAAGTTAACTCAAAATGAATCATAGGCTTAAATTCTAAACATAAAACTATATCAGGACACCTGGATGGCACAGTCAGTTTGAGTATCTGACTCTTGGTTTTGGCCCAGGTAACTATCTTAAGGTCCTGAGTTCAAGCCCCACAACCAGCTCTGAGCTCAGCATGGAATCTCCCTCTGCCTCTTCTGATCATGCTCTCTCTCTCTCTAAAATAAATAAACAAGTCCTTTTTTTTTTTCATTTTTTAAATATAAACAAATAAATAAAATCTAAAACTATAAAACTTCAAGAAAAAACATAGTAGAAAATCCTTGTGACCTTGATTTAGACAAGGATTTCCTCCCATGATCTACAAAGGGAAAAAATTGATGAATTTGACCTCATCAAAGTTAAGAATTTCTGCTCTTCAAATAAAGCAGAGAATAAAAAGATTGTTAAGAGAATAAAAATATTAAATACAGACTAGGAGAAAATATTTGCAAGTAACAATTTTAAAATAAATTTGTATCAGGAACCGCCCAAATTCAATAATAAGAAAGCAAAATCTCAATTTAAAAAAAAAGAGAAAAATATTTGAAAAATATTTGAACAAACATTTCATCAAAGAGTAGATGAGGAAGTAAGACAGAGTAATGTTAGCTGAAGGTAAAAGAAGCCACTGAGGCTGACAAGTCAAGCAGAACAAGCTTAAGTAAATTGAAGAGTATAAGGATTAATAATAAGATAAAATCGGTGTCTAAAATTCAAAGCTTAGAAAAAGGTAGGGAAGAGAAGTGGTTTCTATAATTTTCATATTGCTCAAAGTAACACACCAACAGATAGTATCTAAAGAAAAAAATGACTAAGGTTTTTATTACAGAAATCATTGGTATAGAAGTAATTAATAGGACATGCACACAATTTTTCCTGAATACAAAAGTCAATATCCAATAAAAGAGCAAGTAAAATGTGGCATTGTCAAGCTGAGATTGAATATGTCATTCATATCAGCAAACAAAAAGGGCTTACCTTAGCTATTAAAAGAAAAGTTTTGGCGCACCTGGGTGGCTCAATGGTTCAGTATCTGCTTTTGGCTCAGATCATGATCCCAAGGTCCTGGGATCAAGTCTCACATCGGGCTTTCCACAGGGAGCCTGCTTCGCCCTCTACCTGTGTCTCTGTGTCTCTTATGAATAAATAAAATCTTTAAAAAAAAGAAAAGGTTTATCAAGCTCACTAACAAAGCAAATCCCAACTCTGTGCTCTAGAAAAGAAAGATAAGTAACAAAGACATTCAGATGAAAATTAAAAGATAAGAAAATTCATACTAGGCATATCTTACTATCAGACAAAGAAGAATTCTAGTGAAAAAGCAATAAACAGGAAAAAGAAAAATACTTTTTTCATGCTAAAGGCTATAATTCATAATGAAAATAAACTAGTTATTAATATCTGTGCACCTGATAGCACATTGGGTTTGCCAAGCAGATGTTCATAGGAGATGAAAGAAATATGCAGACACATGCTGGAGACTATAGAACACAGTTAAGCTATCATCAGACAAAAAAAAAAAGCATAGTTTTAAATATCTATAGCAATAAAAATAAATAGGAAAAAAGGAAAACTTATGTAATTCAACAGAAGTAAATTAATAAGGATAAAAATCAGACACTGAGTTAGGAAGCTACAAAGTAACACATACATCACAATGGCATAAATACATCAACAAGCTGTCGCTTTAGGGGAAAAAAAATCCACAAAGTGAAGAAACACTAGCAAGAAAAAAGCAAAAATATGCAAACAAAATGAGACAAAGGGGAAATTGCCATTGAAATAAGAAAATTTTTTTAATGTCTTGAAATAATAACTTGCTAACTTTATGCAAATAAAATTGACAACCTAAATAAATAGTTTTTAGGAAAATATAATTACCAAATCTGAGATAATATAATTATAATATAATTATAATATAATATAATTATATTATAATATAATTATATAATATAATAATAATTATATATAATATAATATATAATATAATATATTATAATATAATATAATAATTAATTATAATATAATATAATTATAATATAATCTCAGATAATATAATTATAATTAGATGGTAATATAATTACCATCTAAGAGATGAAAAACTTGAAAAGATCAATTACCATAGAAGTTATAGAAAAATTTGTGCATTCTCATCAAATAATACACCAGGCCTGGATGGTCTCACTGGGGAATTTAGCAATCCTCTATAGTCAGACAAACTGCATGCTACTTAAACTATTACAAAACATAGAGGAAAAAAATTATAAATTCCAAATTCCTTTTATGAAGCAAATTTAACATAGATATCAATACCTGATAAATATTTTCCTAAAAAGAAAGCTATAAATCAATTTGACTTATAAATACTGATATAAAAACCCTAAATAAAATATGAGCAAACCATATATTAAGAAAATGTTAGGGTGCCTGAGTGGCTCAGCCGGTTGGGCAATGACACTTGATTTTAGCTCAGGTCATGAGCTTAGAGAGGAATCTGCTTGAGATTCTCTCTGTCTCTGCTCCTCCCCACCACCCCTGCACTCACTCTCATCCTCTCTTTCTCTCTCTCATTCTCTCAAATAAGTTAATTTAAAGAAAGAAAGAAAGAAAGAAAGAAAGAAAGAAAGAAAGAAAGAAAGAAAGAAAGAAAGAAAATGTCATCATGGCCCAATGGGATTCACTTCAGGAAAGAAATCAGTATTAGGGACACCAGGGTGGCTCAGGGGTTGAGCGTCTGTCTTTGGCTCAGGGCATTTATCCCCATTCAGGGATTGAGTCCGGCATCAGGCTCCCTGAGAAGAGCCTGCTTCTCTCTCTGCCTATGTCTGTGCCTCTCTCTCTCTGTGTGTCTCATAAATAAGTAAATAAATAAATAAATAAATAAATAAATAAATAAATAAAATCTTTTGAAAGAAAGAAGAAATCGTATTAGAAAGCATAGTTATGATCCCTGGGTGGCTCAGTGGTTTAGCGCCTGCCTTTGGCAAGCATAGTTATGTTAATATGTAATTCGTGATATCCATATCTACAAGAAAACAATTCACATCATTTCTGCAGGTATTGTGCCAGTTATCCCATATCCACCCTGTGGTGGGACCCTGCAAACCTGGCTCCTGCTTACCTGCTCCCCCCTGTTAGGCTCTGCCAGTAGTGCAAGGCTGAGGGATGAGAGGCAGAGGTATGCTCCTTCCTGTCTGCCTCTCTTCCTGCCCCTATCATCCCAATCTTCTTTCTTCACCTCACAGCTCATGGGGTTTTTCTAGCAGCAGCTTTTGAATTCAGTATGCTATTTTCCAGAGCTTGCTCTTCCAGCAGGCTAGGGCCTCCTTCCCAAGTGTGTGGGTCCAGCTCTTCAGGGCCCCTCTCTGAGCTCAGGTGCTGGCATGCAGTGGACTCTGCAGAGGTCTGAATTCCATGGGGTCCCTACTCTTCCCTGTGTCCCCCTAACCCTAGGTAGGATAGCTACTTCCTTCAGTTTCTGCTACCTCCCACATGCCTTAGTAGTCTTTTCTATTAGTCAACAAAAATTTATGTTAAATTCTCTTTATTAAAATAACAGGCATGTGGGACACCTGGGTGGCTCAGTGGTTGAGCATCTGCCTTCAGCTCAGGGCGTGATCCCGGGGTCCTGGGATTGAGTCTCACACCAGGCTCCCCATAGGGAGCCTGCTTCTCCCTCTGCCTATGTCTGCCTCTCTCTCTGTGTCTCTCATGAATAAATAAATAAAATCTTAAATAAAATTAAAAAAAACAGGCATGGTTTGGTTTCTGTGTCCATTTGACAAAAATCTGGCCCCCATTTCTGATTTTAAGAAAGTATTTCCCAAAAGAGGAAATAATCAATTAAGGAAGAACTGATGGATATATTATTTCATATATATGCAGCTCCACCCGACTTGAGCCAGTATCTTATTGAGTGGGGAATAGAAGTTCCTTGACTGCTGGTTGTGTTGGGAGTAGTAGACAGAGCAACTAGACAAGAGAGTGAGAAAAACTTATCTATGCCATATGCTGATGTGAACCAATCTCAAGAACACTGGGAAAGAGCAAAGCATATAACAGTAAATATAATATCTACCTTTCATATAAGAAATAGAGGGAAATACAGTCATAAATGTATCTTCTCATCACTACAAAATGAAATACTGAAAAAACAAATCAAGAACTAATTTTTAAAATGTGTTACATAAAAAGGGAAGGAGAAATGAGGTAGAGAGGATAGGAATGGGAACTAGATTTCTCAGAATACATCCAGTTTCAGTTTTGACTATGAGAACGTTTCATCTACTAAAAAAAAAAAGTGAAATTAAAAAGCAATTCCTGAAACAAATAAATCTAGTTATCTAGCTTGTTGCTTGTAGTGACATCAGAACATTATTTGATTGTTAAGAGTTGCTTTTTGGTGCAGAGTTGGTGGACCATACAGCCCATCTGTAATCCCAAATACAGTGGTGACTGAAAAATACAGTTTTTAGCTTTCTATATTCTGCACACAGGACTATGCATTGGAAAAGGAATTAAGCAAATCAATGCATACTGTCTATTACCTTGTAAAATCAGGCCCCTCACATGTCTTTGATTAGCCTCTTGAAGACTTGGTTTGGTCTTTTTATATAGGGACTTTTTAAGAAAACAGTCTAGAAATCCATTACAAAATTATACCAAGTAGCTCAAAGTTACATCAGCCTTGTATATGCTTAGAATCTATGAGGAAATCTATGAGAATCTTTTACTAGTTGTAAAATAGACACTGTGCCCCAGGCAGCAGCAGGGTCATTTAGTCACTCAGGTAATCCTGCCATGACTGCAGCTCAATCACACATGGAGGGCTCTAGTCTGGAAAGGCGGGTATACAATTTCTGGCTTCTGAATAATCCTAATGGGATGATAATTTTATTATTATTAATAATATCCCCCAAATTTCATTCATTATAAATTCTCATAGGAATAACCTTTAAAATCTGTCTGAATGGAAAAGAGAAATAAAAGCTAAGCTTCTACTGTTGGTGGGAATGTGAAATGGTGCAGCCACTCTGGAAAATTGTGTAGAGGGTCCTCAAAGAGTTAAAAATAGACCTGCCCTACGACCCAGCAATTGCACTGCTGGGGATTTACCCCAAAGATACAGATGCAATGAAACGCCGGGACACCTGCACCACTATGTTAATAGCAGCAATGTCCACAGTAGCCAAACTGTGGAAGGAGCCTCAGTGTCCATCGAAAGATGAATGGATAGAGAAGATGTGGTTTATGTATACAATGGAATATTCCTCAGCCATTAGAAGTGACAAATACCCACCATTTGCTTCGACGTGGTTGGAACTGGAGGGTATTATGCTGAGTGAAATAAGTCAATCGGAGAAGGACAAACATTATATGGTCTTATTCATTTGGGGAATATAAATAATAGTAAAAGGGAATAGAGGGGAAGGGAGAAGAAATGGGTAGGAAATATCAGAAAGGGAGACAGAACATGGAAGACTCCTAACTCTGGGAAACAAACTAGGGGTGGTGGAAGGGGAGGAGGGCGGGGAGTGGGGGTGACTGGGTGGTGGGCACTGAGGGGGGCCCTTGACGGGATGAGCACTGGGTGTTATTCTGTATGTTGGCAAATTGAACACCAATATAAAATAAATTTATTATTAAAAAAAAAAAGCTAAGCTTCTAAAAACAAAAACATCCAATATCCTTAGACCTAGCTATGAATCAGCCCCAAATCACCCACAGTACTTTCAGGAATCAGAGAACCAATCCCAGCTGTGATGCCCATTCAAAAATAAGTGTTGGCCAGTGAATTTCCTACTAGTTCAATTTCCTGACCCAACTTCTGTCACCGAATCATGTGTGTGAATAAATGTCCTGAGTATATGAACATCTCTCTGTGTCACACACACACACACACACACACACACACACACACACACATACCACGTACATACCACATACACATACAAGATATTCTTCACAGGAGCAAGAGTTGGATAATCTCTGATTCTACTTCCTGGCTGTGTACCCTCAGATAAGCTTTTTAACCTCTCTGTGCCACAGTTTCCTTATACGTAAAATGAAAGTAACAATTGTTCCTAACATTTGTTATAAGAATTAAATGAGTTGGTAAAAATAAAATGCTCTAAAGGCTATCTGACACATACAAAGTGCTATATCATTGCTAATTATGATCCTTATCATTATGCTTATTCCATAGTTACTCTATCTTAGCAGACAAGACATCAAGATAATAGACCCTAAATATGTTCAACATTCATGGATCACAAACACTGGCAGAATGAATGCTGAGATAGTATTTCCCCTGTGAGGAAAAAAAAGATAACATTGCCTATCTAGCAAACAATACAACACTTTGAATTCCTCATTAATGTTCAAAGGAGAAAAAGAAAGAAAATAATTTTTCACAGCACAGAGCTGCAAACTGAGAAGCTAGGTCAACACGGTCCCATTCGCTTTGGCTATGGTGATGAACTGTTGTTTCCTGAGAGTGGAAACCAGGTTCCTATTTCACCTAACATTCCTCTTGGGTCCTGGAAACACAGTAGTTAAAAATACATCTGACTGGGGCTCCTGGGTGGTTCAGCCACTTAAACAGCTGGCTCTTGATTTCAGCTCAGGTCATGACCTCAGGATCATGAGATCGAGCCCTGTGTCAGACTGCATGCTCAGCAGGTAGTCTGCTTGAGATTCTCTCTCCTCCCCTTCTATCCCTCCCCTTGCATTCTCTCTCCCTCTCTCTCTCTCAAATAAACAAATAAAATCTTTTAAATTATATATATTAGACTGGCCACATAAAGACAATATTTTCCCTAGCTGTGATTAACTCAGCCCAGGCTCCTCCCTACCTCATCACCAGGTCTGGACATCATTCATTTCTCAGAAGTACAGTTGCTGGTCCTCCGACAGGTCTCAGAGGCTGGACCATCCAAGCAGCCAACTCAGAAGTAAAGGAATGTTAAGCAATATTAATAAAATCAATTAATTAGAATGTGAGAAGAAGGCCTACTGTCTGACACTTTCTTAGATCCTGACACCTCAAAATGTAGGAACTGCAATAAGTAAAAAGAGATGGAAAAAGACAGTCACTCCTCAAATCTCACTGGTAATTGGGGCAGGGTGAGGGTTGGAGAGGGCTCAGAGTAGAAGTCGTGTGGTTTCTACAGGGTGGCGTCTACATTACCTTGTGAGGATACACTCATTTCTCTGTAGTTATTTCTAAAATAAAAAACAGAATTAAAAGGCTAATACTTAGATATAAATGTAAAGGATTTAAAAATCACAGGCAAAGCTCAGATGACCCAGCCAGTCACATTTAGACTTGAAGGTGAGGAAAACTTTTCCAGTAAATATGTCCATCTCTTTAGAATTTTATATCTCCGAATAAGGAGACAGAAAACTCTCAATAAAGTAAAATTTTTTGCAAATAGTTTTTCCAGAACAATAGTAAGGAAATGGAATCAATAATATTAAACTCAAGCTTTTTTGCCCTCCAACAATTACCACAGACGAACATTTCCAGCAAAAGTAACTGGATTACTTTTACCACCTAGGCATACCACTTTTTTCCAGCTTGTGGTACATTGTTAAAATTTCTCAACAAAATAAAATTGCCTTCTGAGGACGGCTATTTAAGGATCTTTGGGTATAAAACATATCAAGCAATCCCTAGCAGCGGAAATAATGCCTAGAAGATGTGGAATTGGAATAAAAGAAGTAGAAAGCTGGGGGGCTTATACTGGACTGTTTCTTATACTATTTTCATGAAATATACTTATAGACTATCAAAACATAAAGAATCATTAAAAGTCAGTTTTTTTTAGAGACTTATTTGAGAGAGAAAGCATGCACATGAGAGCATAGGGGCAGAGGGGAGGAGCACAAGAGGGAGAGAAAAGCTCAAGCAGACCTCACACTGAGCACAGAGCCTGACGTAGGTCTTGATCTCGACCCTGAGATCCCGATCTGAGCCAAAACCAAGAGGCAAATGCTCAACCAACTGCGCCACCCAGATGCCCCAAAGTCAATTTTTAATATGTGTCTTTGGGATCCCAAGAATAGAGTTGGTTTATATGCCTGCTTCACACAGTTCTCTTTGTTGTTAATATATCCCACACATTTCTTTTTATAACACACCTATATCACCTTATTTGTATCATGGATTGTTCTCTGTTGTGTGTAGTGAGACTGTGACCCTGTATATGTGGCTTCTAAATACAGTAGAAAGGGAAACATAAAGAAAAAAAAAAACTTCTTTGTAGAGAAAAAAAATGACTTTCTGCTCTTTATTAACTATAAGACAAGAAGGAACACTGTTCATCTCTAAAGTAGATGGTAATTTTTGTTGAACAAGCATTAATATGGTGATAGAGATACATAATGCAAAATTACATAGAAAGCAAGAATGTAAACAGATGAATAAAAGTCAGTATTTCTTCTTAGGCCTTTAACGAATCACACAAAAGCAAGAAGTTGAAGCAATAAACACAATTGTAAACTCCATCCTTGAAACAGTAGGGAAAATGCCGAAGTTATGAAGCACAGAGTAGGAAGGTCTTCTGGAAGCACGTAAGGTCAAACACAGGACAACACAAAAAAGAAATGCACTCTAACAGCTGCAAATCTTTAAAATTAAAAATCTGCAGAAGCAGAGTTATCAGGGGTGAGGGATCCAAATTGAGGTGCAAGATCTATTCTTACCTGCTTCCAAGGGTTTGGGTGCATGTCTGGTGATAGGAGCCCCGCTGGGCCTGGTTTGGTCCTGGGGAGCCTGCATCAGAGACCAGGCTATATAAGGAATCACATGGCTAAGCCATATTTGCAGGAATCAGATAGTCTATAAGGCAGAGGATAAACAAAAAGAAAAAGAAATATGAATAGCTCTTTAGCTTCCATTCTCTTTGGGCTGAGAAGTAAAGGGGTGGTAGCCAAAAAATAAAAACCGTGTTCTCAGAGAGAGAGAAGAGAAAGAGAGCTACCAATAGCCCAAAAGAAAACTAAGAAAATAGCATGGTTCCTAGAAACAAAATGCAGATGCTTTCAAGTATGCAAGAATTGTTTCAATCTCTTAAAAGGAATGCAACGTAAAGCTATATATTTTTCACTTATGAGATTGGCAAAATTCAGAAACTGTGATAGCAAACTCTGTGTATGGGAACATGGACACCCTTACATGTTGCACCCTTACATGTTGCACTTTGAGCACCAGCCAGCAATCATACCCGATATGGGAAATCCTTTGACCCAATAATGCCACTCTTAGGAAATAAGAAATGGTATTTTTTTAAACATTAAAAGTGTGGAAACAAGCTAAATATTCATAACAGGGGACTGAATAAATTATGCTGCAATCATACAGTAGAGTATTATGCAACTTTTTAAAAGAATGAAGCAGATCCATACATACTGAATGGAAGGCTCTCCAAAATATAGTGTCAAGTTTAAAGAAAAAAGAACCCAGAGAAGTATTTTGTTATACTACCACTTGCATATGAAAGCATAAATAAATACAAAAATTCATAAATACATACATCCATAATTGCTTGTGTGTGTAGAGAGTAACTTTTGAGGCTGGCAGCAGTGACTACGTGTAGTAAGAGAAAACAGGACTAAAACAAGAGTCCCTCAAACCATTAAGGAGTGGGGAAAGGAGATGTGTACATGACGGCATGCACATGGATATGAATAAAAGAAACACTGAAAATTCCCACAAAGCATTTGCTGCAGTTCTTTCTGTCATACAAGATAAGAGGTGATTTCTTTTTCTTTTTTTAATTTTTTTTTTTTTAAGTAAGCTCCACACCCAGCATGGAGCTTGGACTCACAACCCTGAGATCAAGAACCACATGCCCCACCAACTGAGCAGGCCAGGCAAGCCCTGAGGTGATTTTTTTTTCCTTTGTTGGGTTTTGCATTCATAAATATTCCATAGTGGCATAAAGTGCTTTGAAAAACAACAGGATTGGGACACCCGGGTGGCTCAGTAGTTGAACATCTGACTTCAGCTCTGGGTGTGATCCTGGAGTCCTGGGATCGAGTCCCAGATAGGGCTCCCCACAGAGACCCTGTTTCTCCCTCTGCCTCTCTCTCTCTGTGTCTCTTATGAATAAATAAATAAAATCCTTAAAAAAAAAAAAAACAAAAGGATTTGTTTTCCTCTTAAAATTCTCATATACCTCCACAAAACTAGAATACCTGGTCAGTTCATTGGGTAAAAAAACACATCATTTACTTGTGTGGCTTTCCAGGTGGCCCAGGCCAGTCCCTGAAATCCCCAGCTGTCTGTTCAGGTGCACCAGGCAGCCCAGCAGCCCCACACCCCTTGTGCTCGGTAAGGCCCTGCAGGCCAAAGTATTTGGGGACAGAGTTCCATTTATTGTTCCCTTCAGGTAAAGGACTCCCTCAGATGGTGCTGCTATCAGAATTAAAGTCTTAGAGCTATTTTGGTTGCATTCCTGGCTTTAAGAGACAGGTTTCCTGTTAACACTGTTTTGACTGAGATTGTTTGGGTCTCTCCAGCAGGAGACCAGATTTAGATCAAACGCGCAGGATTCGCCTGCTGAAACAAGAAGAGCCTGCAACACCCAGAGAAATCAAAGTCCCCATTTTCAGAGGGTGGGAAACGAGACTGTGGTAGTTTCTCTGCTGTCCTGGGAGGCCTCAATGAAGAAAGGCCCGCCTGTCCGGAGCCACACAAAGCCAAGGCTACTGTGCCAGCAACTTAGAGGTCAAAGCATCCTGCCTCCCTCACCCTACCTGCCAATGAAGGCAAGTCCCCTCTTCAAAGCCCTGGGCCAGAGTCAGGAGGCCCACACACCTATGTCTGCGAGCCAACTCTAGCAGGGTCCCGGCATGGAGACTCCCCGAGGGCTATTTAGGGCTTGTCACTGGCAAGCAGCGGTGTAATCTGACAGCCAGGAAGCCTGGGAACATGGAGCAAAAGAAAACATGAGCCAAAGTCTATCCTCACCCCTCTCACACTTGATCAACTTGGCAGATGCCCCTAGACACTGATGAGGGGCCTGGCATCACAAGGTCTGAGCTTTTCATTCTCAAAGGGAAGAAAGAAGGTGCTCCCCCCAGAGCGGGATGCAGACAGCAGACCTGCCTGCCCAGCCTAAGTGGGGAGAGAGGGACCCCACGTGTGTGCACACCTCTGCAAGATGGCTCTCAGGCCACTGCATCCTGGGCTAGCCCAGGCCTCGAGGCAAGCAGGAAGGTACCTAGCTGGTAAGCAGAGTCCTTGGAGCAGTTGAGTGCTTTCCGTGAGACCCACTGTTTATTCCATATTTGGGCTCCATGCTCCCTCTGCCAACGCTGGAAGAGTGATGGCAGAGAAATTTTCACAAGAAAATTCGTTTTCGCAGAGCATGTCCTGATGAACAGTGGAAACCTTCAAAATGGGCTGGAAGTTGGCTGTATCCATGTGACATTTTGTTTATAAAAGGAACAGGCAGAATTGTTTCCAAGGCCTTTCCCTTCGAATCTTTGTTGTCACGCAAACTTGGGAATCGGCATCAACAGCCTCTTTCCTAATGAAATCTTAAATCATCCAGGTGACTGTGGGAAGGTAGCCCATGCCTCCCAGCCCTCAAAAAAGTATGCAACTCTTTAGCCTGGTTGCCATCCACCAGCAGTAAACAAACAGCAGTCAAAAGACTAAAGTACAGTTCTCTTTTTTTTTTTTTTTTTTTTGAAACCAGGGGAAACTGGCCAACATGCCTTCTCCTCCCAACATAGATGACAAACTGTGAAGAAAAGTCTTGGCGTTTGGTGAAAGTTCCTCTTCCATTGTAAAGCTAATAAAAGAAAAACATGTGTTCAAACATGTCAGCCTTTTGCTAACAATCCTGCATCATTGGGCTCCAAATGTCAGAGAAATATCTGTGCTTCGGTTAAGCAAGGAGATAGAAATAATGTGGCAGGGTAAAAAAGAATTCAGATTGCAGGAGACTGATTCCATGATACATAGTACGTGAAAAGGCCTTTTTACACAGGCTGAGGCTTGAACTCTTTATGCAAATGGCCCCCCACTTGAAGCTCCATGTTTATGGAGATGTGATTCCATGTCCAGTATAAGGATGGGCCAGACAGTCTGAAGCCCAGCAGTCTACTCCATTCCCTTTACCAGTCATCAGTTTTCATGGGGTTAGTTTAGTCATGTGACCTGAGCAGCCCAAGCAGTGTATGCCTCATAACTACTGCTTAAAATGTTGAACAAAGAGAGTCTGCCATTCTTCTGACATCGTAACATCGAGAGGTAAAGCCTGGAACATTTGCCACCAGCAGGAAAACAGTTTAAGAATTAAACACACAGGAATGCAAACTTGTACATCCACTCTGGAAAATGGCATGGAGGTTCCTCAAAAAGTTAAAATGAGAACTACCCTACCATTCAGCAATTACCTGCTGCTGGTGTTTATCCAAAGAATACAAAAGTGCTGACTCAAAGGAATACATGCACCCCCACTTTTATAGCAGCATTATTTACAAAGGCCAAGACATGGAAGCAGCCCAACTATTCACAGATTGATGGATATATATATATGTATATATATATATGCCACTTGGGATATTATTCAGCCATAAAAAAGAGTGAAATCCTGCCATTTATAAAGACATGGGTGGAGCTAGATAGTATTATGCTAAACAAAATCAGTCAGTTAAAGAAAGATAAATACCATATGATTTCACTCATATATGGAATTTAAGAAACAAAACAAACAAGCAAAGAGGAAAACAAACCAAGAAAAAGACTCTTAACTATAGAGAATACACTGATGGTTAACAGAAGGGAGGGGGGAGGGGGATGAGTTAAATAGGTCCTGGGGATTAAGGAGTGCACTTGTGATGAGCACCAGATGATTATGGAATTGTTGAATCACCATCCTGTACACCAGAAACTAATATAACATTGTATGTCAACCAGAATTACAATTAAAACTTTAAAAAAAGAATTAAGCCTACAGTTGGTAAGTATCTAAAACGGTACAGCAGCTGTGGAAAACTCTGGTGGGGGCCTGGGTAGCTCAGTGGTTGAGCATCTGCCTTTAGCTCAGGTGTGATCTTGGGGTCCTGAGATCAAGTCCCACATCAGGGTCCCCGCAGGGAGCCTGCTTCTCCCTCTGCCTATGTCTCTGTGTCTCTCTGTGTGTCTCTGAATAATAAATGAATAAATGAATAAAATCTTTAAAAAAAAACAGAAAAAAGAAAAGTCTAATAGTTCCTCAAAAAATTAATCCTACAATTACAATATGACCTAGCACCTCCACCTCTGAGTATTTCCAAAAGAAATGAAAGCAGGGACTCAAACAATATTTGGACACCTATGTCTGTAGCAGCACTATTCACAATAGCCAAAAGGTGGAAACAACCTAAGTACTCATCAATAGATGAATATATAAATGAAATGTGGTATATACACCCAATGGAATATTATTCAGCCTTTAGAAGAAAGGCAATTCTGACCCATGCTACAATATGGATGAACCTTGAGGACATAATGGTCATTGAAATAGACCAGTCACAAAAAGACTAGTACTGTGTTTCCACTTATAAAGTTCCTCTAGTGGTTTAATTCATAGAGACAGAAAGTAGAATGGTGGCTGCTAAGGCTGGGGGAGGGAGAAATGGGAAGCTGTTGTTTAATTGGGACAGTTTCAGTTATGAAAAATGAGAAAAGTTCTGGAGCTGGATGGTGGTGATGGCCACACAACAATGTAAATGTACTTCATGCCACCAAACTGTACACCTAGAAAATAGTTAAGATGGTGAATTTTATGCTATAGGCCTTTAAACAAATTTTTTAATTAAAAACTTTTTAAAAAGTGATGAAATTACATACAGGTGACAGCCATATTGAGAGAGACGAGCACAGAAAAAAACAGACCTGGCATCTCTCAATTAAGCTGGCCCTGAGGTTGATCATCTCATCAATTTCCATGATGTTTAAGTCTTTTGCGGGAGGTAATGCAGGGAGAGTAGCTTTCTGATACTTACAAACTAAGTCACCCTCACTGCAATACTGTACATGAAAGAAGACATTACATTAACTTCCAGAAAACCAATCCAGTGGAGCTTCCAGCCCAGCACCTTCTTCTCCATCATGTAAGTTAATGCATTTGTCCAAATCAGAAAACATCCTGTGAATGGCACATGCCAGCCCCATCCTTCAATACTTCTCAAGCCCTGGACTCCAACTGAACTTCATCTGCCAATCCTGGACCATATCCTAGACGTCTGTTGAAGATCATCACATAGAACCTCCAAAATTGTGTGCTGATATTATGACTTTACTAAATTAACATTTAAGTGTTAACATTTAAGTGACAAATGGTGAACCACACCTCAACAACTGACCACAGAGAAATTTAAATAGAGAAGTTTATTACTGAGAGGTCCTAGAAGAAGTACACAGCACAACTTGAAGGACCCCATCAGGAGATCAAGGCAAAGTGCAGGCAGAGAGAGCAGCAGGACATGGGGCACATGCTTTTACTGGGGGTCTATGAGTGTAGTTCTTTGGAGTTCCTGGATTAAGACTGGAATGGTCAGTTCAAAAGAGCAGGGTTTCAGTAAGCCCCAGGGTTTAGGTATCTAAGGGACACATAAGGTATGGAGACCCTGGAAGGCAAAGGAGAATTATGGGGGAACCGTGGGAAAAATCATATCAGGAGTTTACATTTGCTGATGACTCATCAAGCTGCAATTGAGAGCATGTGCTGGCACAAGGGGGCCAATGTAATGTAAGGTCTCTGCAGGCCCCTGGCCAAACAGAAGGGATGCCAAGGCAGCAATCCCATGGAGGAGTTTAGCTAACTCCCAACAGCCCCTTTATCATAATCAGCTACCCTTCTACCCTCTTCTCTTCCTCATCCCTGCACACCCACTCTATGGCATTCAAACACTGGTCTTTACTTCCCAGCCTGAACTTGATGATATAATAGATCAGCTAATAACTCCTGTACACACCTCACTTCTCCTTTCCCTAAAGTGGCCCTGCCCTCAATGTTCAGGCACTTCCTCCCCATCATGCCACTCTACCCCACCCCATCGCCTTGTGTTCAAGTCATCTCTCTCCCCCTTTTCTCTCACACCACACTCCTATTTCCAGCTTCTTTCCCACAATCAATAAACACACTCATCTTCCCATGTGCCCCACGGTTAAATAAATATGGTTCTTGACCTGCTATTCCCTTCTAGCTGCCATCTTATCACTTGCCTTCCCTTCACAGTCAAGTAGCTCAAAATATTTGTCTGCATTCCCTGCCTCCATCTCCCAGCATTTCCAGGCTGAGAGTCAGGCTTCCCAACCCAACCACCCCAATGGGAACAGTCTGTTAAAAATGCCACTCACCCTCTGATTGTTAAACCCAATGGATCTGTTTTTGTAGTCATTCTCTTACCTGAATTCCTTGTCTTACCTGAATTTCTATTTGTTATGTTTTCCTTGGTATTTCCTTCTCCTTCCACTTCTGGGACAATAAGCTATCCTCCTACCTCTTTGAAATTCTTCCCAAATCCCTTTGTGAGATCCAGTTTCTCTGACTCTGCTTGAGAAGTTGGGGTGCTCTACAGTCTGCCCAGGGCCCTCTTCTCTTTTCATCCTATATAGCTGTCCTAGTGACTTCATCCAATCCTATATGTGTAGGAAAGGCTTGACTTGGGAGATCTGGGATCCTCAAGCCCTGCAACTTTCAAAGAAAGGTCAGACCCTTGCCTGCCTCCTAGAAGATAATGTCTATACTCTTAGAATATCCTCCCTAACAAGTGTCTGTTTTTCCAGGGCCTTGGGCCATGCCAGATCGGTATGCAAACAATGTGATCTATGGTGTGGGTCTTGGGTAATATCATCTCTGGAAAGGCTGAAAGTAGAGTAACTAAGGTCAATCAGATGGGCTCCCTATGCCTACATGACCAACACCCCCCCCCCTAAAAAAAATCCTGGACACAGGTGAGATTCCCTGGTGAGATTCTCTGGCTGGCAATCCTCCATACATATTGTATTGTCACACATTACTGTGGGCATCCACTAGAGGGAAGAACTGAGGCTCGTACCTGAACTCTGCCCTCACAGCTCTTGCCTTTGCTGATTTTCATCTCCCCCTTTCACTGTAATAAACCATAACCATGAGTATGACAGCTTTTCTGAGTTCTGCAAGTCCTTCTAGTGAGTCACTGTACCTCAGGGTAGTCCTGGGGATGCCCGACACAATACACTATGTCACTAAAAGTCATATGCTGATGACTCAAGGATCCATATTTTTTTTGTTGTTGTTCATCCTTCCTGGGCACCAGACATTACAACCAAATGTTTCAATAGTGCTACAAATTCTCATTGTCCAAAATTTATCTCCTTAAATTCTGCTTTAAACACATTTCTCCTCCTGTTTTGCTACAAACCCAGTCAGCCATCTCTAAAATCTAGCAGATACCTTACACTCCTACCTCTCCCTTGACTCCTATGCCAAGGGGGCCGCCTGGGTGGTTCAGCGGTTTAGCGCCACCTTCGGCTCAGGGTGTGATCCTGGAGACCCGGGATCAAGTCCCACGTCGGGCTCCCTGTATGGAGCCTGCTTCTCCTTCTGCCTGTGTCTCTGCCTCTCTCTTTCTCTCTCTCTCTCTTTCTGTCTCTCGTGAATAAATAAAATCATTTAAAAAAAAAAGACTCCTATGCCAGACCTTTGAGATCAGCTTACTGACATCTCCGGGTCCTTCCCTTCTTTCCACATACACTGTCCCCTTTGATATAGGGCCCAATCATTTCATCTGGAGCACACAATAAATACTCTCCCAAAAGGTCTTTCTATCTCCAGGCCACACTCTTGCAATTATCCCCACTATAGACAAAAATGAACCTTCTGAAAAAGTAAAACCAGACTAAGTTCAAGAAGGTGAAACTTAAGTAAAAACTAAGGTATCATGAAAATAAAAATGGTATAAATCTATACTAATGAAGAGAAAGTCTATTAGTGAAAAAGACATGTCAGCAATTTTTAGAGAATTAAAAAGTGGATGAGAGCAGGTTCACAGATAAGTCAGAATGAAGAAATATTCACCCCATTGTACAACCCTTGGAGAAGCTTTGGCCCCTGGGTCTTTCAATAAGAGTTGACCAAAATGTTTATTTAAAAAAATTGAATTTCAGACCACTGCAGCAGGGTTGAGATGGCAGATTCAGCCTCCCCTCCTTCAGGAATTTAGGGAATCTACACCCAGATTCTGGCATTCTGTCCTCACACCCTGAAGTGACACTCATCCATTGACAATATCCTGTCACACACTGAGAGCTTACAGCCAGACTGTCCTCCTCAGGAAAAGAATGCCACCTGTACAGACAACATTAAGAGAAACTACCACTATCTGCACTACACAATTGAATCCTTCATTCCCAAATAGGTACTTTTTGATTTGTTAACATGGGAATATGTTACATTATTTTGGCTTAAAATATTGTTGCAAAACTAGTTTATGGACTTTCCAGTTTAAAACCCTTCAATGGCTCCCCAAGGCTTACAAGATAAAATTCCAACTCCTTTCTTGGCATCAAGAACTGCCTAGTCCAGACAAATTCTCAAGCCCTCCTGGCATTTTACATTCCATAAATACTGATGATCTGGCAATGTTATGCTTCTTGGGCTTTATCCATGCTAGTCCCTCTGCTCAGAATGTACTTAGCCCAATCTTTCCAGTGGGCAAACACTAACATGTCTCAAGATTTAGCCCCAGTGAACCATAAGTGACACCCCCTTTCTCCCAAAACCATGTAAAAATCAGTCCCTTCCACACATATTTCTATCAATGCTCTTATGATCTTTTATTGCATTTATAAGTTTACTGTCTATACCTGTGCTCCATGAGAGCAGAAACCTCTATTCCCCAGGCCTAGAATGTGAGAGGACCTCATAAATCCCTGATGAATAAGTGAGTGAATGGCATTTAGGGATGGGCTTGTCATCCACTGTAGGTCTGATATTGGCTCCATCAGTTGTCTTATGCAAATAACATTTTATCTATCAGTCTAACAGAAAGAATATTGCCAATGACAGTGGATGATTTTTACGAAGATAATAATAAGAAATGCAATTTATGAAATACAGATGATGCCAAATATTACCCAAGACACTTGATATATTTTTAAAATTCTTTTCATAAGAACTCTGCAAGATTGATACTTTGCCCTCATTTTATAGTTGATGAAATTAATATTCAAAAATTAAGTAAAATCGCCATTTTAATATGTAGCATCTGGTGTACCATGGACCTTCAGGAGATGCTAGCTTCCTTTTCTATCCCAATACTCTCAGCCCTAAGACATTAGGATAATATAATAGAAGAAAGGAGTGTCTGGGCCAGGACATAATATGTGGGGTTAGGGTGACACTAATATACTGAAAATAAGGAGATTAAGTCAAAGTTTATATACTGAATGCTAAAATTCTCCCCCTATCCAGTCTTCTTCCCCATTTTGGGCCTCATATTTCTGGTAGTCAGTCTTTCTGACACCATGCAGGAGATCATAGTGCCCTCTCTGGGCAATCTGATCAGCGCTTAAAAAAATGCCATCAAAATGGGCCAGCCAGGTCACCCTGCAATGAAGCTGCTGTGTTAATAAGCTCATTTTGCCCTATTCTTTGCTGTGTACATACAATCACGGTTAAGAATAGTGGTCAGTGCTCATACAGCACGTATCATGTACCAAAAACTATAGCAGTATTACAGTTCTCATTTTATAGGTAGAGAAAGAGACATGGAGATGTCAAGGAATGTGTCCAAGTCCACACCACTGGAAAAAGAGGGGCAAAGAGCTCACACTCCTCTTCTTTTATTGTCATATAGTATTATTTTACATGCATGCTTTTCCCTGCCTTGCACCATCCCTCTTCAATACTTTCCAATGTTTCTCCCACACAACCTTCTTCAGGAAGCTCCAAGAGGATAGGCTTTACCAAATAAAGCAGCAACCCAAAAGAGAGAAAGAGGAGGGACCAAGGAGACCCAAAGCTAGAGGAGGAGGATGGAAATTCCCAGGATGTAGTGTCAGCAAGCTGCAAGGCAGCTTCTGTAGATTGGAGCAAGTCAGAAGGCCCCAGGAATGACGTCCTTGAGAAAATCTACTCTGTAAAATATTAATTTGTATGAGCATATTGAGAGGAGATACTTACATCTGAAGCAATGTGGTGGTGCATTAGTAATTACTACAAAGGAAGACTAAACAAAAAAGAAGACAGTTATTCATTACAGGATCAAAAAAAAACAGTGCAAGAAGGAAAATTAATTTACATAATTTATGAAATGGTTCAGTTGCAAATAGTGTTTACATGGTCAAAATAATATACACACTGAATATCAATCTAAAAATAATAGACCATAACTCTAGTTGGAGATGTGAAGGGATGTATGAGTTCACCCAAGTTGGGGAGTAGAAAGAGGGCTAGAATCTAAGCCTTCATATCAAGAAGTCAGTGGATAATACCAAAAACTAAAAAGATAGGAACTACAATACAGTATGCTTTGTAGAAATACAGAGGTAGATATGAAACAATCAGCCAAAAGAGGTGCAAGTTGTTCACTCCAGGAAGCAGGGAAGAGGTACAGAGCTATTGGGCTTTGTAACAAACCCTTTGAGCTATCTCACTCTTTAAACCAGACAGATACATACATACATACATACACAGATGTATCTTTAATAAGTATTAAACTTAATTTTTAGAAATAAATAAAATGTAGTAGGAAGTAAAATCCATTTAAAATAACAGCAATAACGTATGTCCTCAAAAAAGAAATCCTAGAGGGACACCTGGGTGGCTCAGCAGTTGAATGTCTAACTTTGGCTCGGGGTGTGATCCCAGAGTCCAGGGATCGAGTCCCACATCGGGCTTCCTGCATGCAGTCTGCTTCTACCACTGCCTGGGTCTCTGCCTTTCTCTCTGTGTGTGTGTGTGTGTGTGTGTGTGTGTGTGTGTGTGTGTGTGTCTCATGAGTAAGTAAATAAAATTTTTATTTTAAAAAACCCTAGAAATAAGTTAGAACAAGTATGCATACCCTCAATATATAAATCTTTAAATGTCTTGGGGCACCTGCCTAGCTCAGTTGGTAGGGCATCTTTATCTCAGGGTTATGAGTTTGAGCCCTACATTGGGTGTTGAGATCACTTAAGTAAATTTAAAAACTTTAAAAAACTCTAATGAGTAGTGTTTAAAAAAAAAAAATTTGATTAAATGGAAAACTGTCTTTATGTATAGAAAAATGAAATATTGTCAATATTTAATTTCTGCCTAAATTAATCTAGATATTCATATGGCCACAATAAAAATAAGAAAAATATTGAGGGGAAAGGTGTCTTAGTCTGCTCAGGCTACCATAACAAAGTAGTGCAGACAGGGTGGCTTAAGCAACAGAAATTTACTTCTTATAGGTCTAGAGGCTAGAAATGCAAAATCGGGGTGCTGGCAGGGTTGGTTTCTGGTAAAACCATTCTCCCCCAGCTTGTAGATGGCCATTTTCTTGCTGCGTGTTCACTTGGCATGTGTGGTCCCAGTGTTTCTACTTCTTTTAAGGACACTCTCTTATTGGATCAGGACCTCACCCAGCTGATGTCATTTAACTTAATCATATCCTTAAAGGCTTCATCTCCAAATATAGTTACATCAAGGGTCAGGGCATCAACATATGAATTCTGGGGGGATACAATTCAGTCCTTTAGAGGGGAAATTTGACAAAGAGACACCAAATTTATCAGGGGGGAAATGTGAGAATAGCCAGAAAAATTATATTTTTAAAAAGTATTGGAGTAGAAAAAAGGGGGTATGCAGAAGTGACCCTATCACATTAGGCTGAACCTTATAAAATTACCATTTTTATATCAAAAAGTACTTGAATATTGGTGGCTTTTATACACTTCAACTAATAAAATTTATTCTATCTTTTATTTTTTTAAGTAAGCCCTGCATCCAACATGAAGCTTCAACTCACTACCCAGAAATCAAGAGTCATAGGACCTACTGACTGAGCCAGCCAGGTGCCCCCATAAAACTTTTTCTAAAGTTATAGTAGTTAAAAAGTTGGAAATCAGAAATAGACCCAAATATAAACAGGAATTTAATATATGACCAAATTGCTACTTAAAACAACGGATGAGGGATCCCTGGATGGCTCAGCGGTTTAGTGGCTGCCTTCAGCCCAGGGTGTGGTCCTGGAGTCCCAGGATCGAGTCCCACATCAGGCTCCCTGCATGGGGCCTGCTTCTCCCTCTGCCTGTGTCTCTGCCTCTCTCTCTGCATCTCTAATGAATAAGTAAAATGTTTAAAAAAAAAAAAAAACGACGGATGAAAGTATGGACTATTCAACCAATGGTATTAGGATGCATGACTAGTAATGTTAAATCAATAAAGTGGATTCTGACCTCATTCCTTAAAACAAAAAAATATTTAGAAACTTCTATAACTGTATAGTGGTGATGGTTGTACGACATTGTGAATGCACTTAATGACACTGAATTTTACACCTAGATTATTTAAACTGACAGATTTCAGGTTATGTATATTTTACCACAATAATAATAATAATGAAGGGTGGAGGGTAAGGAATAACATCTAAAATCTGGTGTTAGGGAGATAAATCATTCATGAAGAGGTGACAGCCAACACACTCCAGTGTCACAGCAAGCCCTTCAAGCTAGGCTGATCTTCCTGACTCTCAATATTCTTGGGGCATTTAGCTCCTCAAAGGAAGAGTTTGAGAATAGATCCAGGGATCAGAATACAGACGCTGATTCAGTAAGTCTACATGTGACCAGAGATAACTGCAATTCTTACAAGCCACCAGGTGACGCCTGGCATTGCCAGACTGTAGAGCTGTGATTCTTAGCTTTGGCTGCATGTTGCACTATGGGGAGCTTTTTTAAATGTCACTGTCTAGGGGCCCTCTCTAGACCATGAATAGAATCTCTAGGGGTTGGACCAGATATGGTATTTTTGGAGTTCCCCAACTGGTTCTAATGTGCAGCCACACTGCAGGACTGCTGATGCTGAGACACAGATAAGGAGACAAAGTTTGAAGAACCTTTCTTCCCAGCATCCAATGTCTCCTTCCTCTATGAAATGACGGAGTCTTTCCCCATTCTTACTCATACCATCCAGGTAACTGAAACTTGGCAAGAAAAACTAAAACAGTTCAGTTCAGCTCTGCCTTTTTCTATCTTTGGAGTGATACTCCCCACAGAGAACACATATTTCACCTGTATTCCTCTCTTCCTTGAGCCAGTGGTTCTCAAAGTGTGGCCTCCAAACCAACAGCATCTGTATCATTTAGGAACTTGTTGGAAATGTAAATTCTAGGGCCTTATCCCACACCCACTCAATAAAAAATTCTGGAGCGGAGGCCCAACAATCCTTGTCCTAACAAGCCCTCCTGGTGATTCTGATGGTCACTCAAGTTTGGGAAGCCCATTTCAGTGCTACCCAGGACTAATGGGGAAATCTGTTCAATTCTGACCTTCAGGATTAAAAGCTGTCTTGGCTAACAGCCTTAAAGCCAAATTCTCTAACAAGGTTTTTATTAGTAATAAAGGTGATGTGACCTCCAAAACAATAATAGTAATAATAATAGGAGAAGCAAAGAATTCAAAGAAAAAAACATGAAACCATAAACACAGTTTTGACACTTTGAGAGTGTTAAAGCAAAACCGGAAGCTAAAAAGAATACATTTCTCTACATACAAGTTAAAGTCATTCATTAATCAATCTACTGATATTACCCAACAGTAAATAAGATCAAAAGTGAAGGTCAAGGGGTGCCTGGGTGGCTCAGTAGGTTGAGCACCTGACTCTTGGTTTCAGCTCAGCATATGATCTCATGGGTCATGGGATCAAGCCCATACCAGACTCTGTGCTCAGCGGGGAGTCTGCCTGAAGATTGTCTCCCTCTGCCCCTCCCCACACATTCTCTCTCTCTCTCTCTCTCTCAAATAAATAATTTTTTTTCAAAAGTGAAAGTCAAATTGAGAAAAAAACAATTGCTATACACATAATGAGCAAAGGGCCAAAATACAGTAAGTTCTTAGAAATCAATAAGCAAAGAAAAGCAGCCCAATTGAAAAATGGGCAAAACAATCAGGGAAATACAAATCAAAACCACAATGAGATACCACCTTACACCAGTGAGAATGGGGAAAATTAACAAGGCAGGAAACCACAAATGTTGGAGAGGATGTGGAGAAAGGGGAACCCTCTTACACTGTTGGTGGGAATGTGAACTGGTGCAGCCACTCTGGAAAACTGTGTGGAGGTTCCTCAAAGAGTTAAAAATAGACCTGCCCTATGACCCAGCAATTGCACTGCTGGGGATTTACCCCAAAGATACAAATGCAATGACACTTGCACCCCGATGTTTATAGCAACAATGTCCACAATAGCCAAACTGTGGAAGGAGCCTCGGTGTCCATCGAAAGATGAATGGATAAAGAAGATGTGGTCTATGTATACATGGAATATTACCCATTAGAAACGACAAATATCCACCATTTGCTTTGATGTGGATAGAACTGAGGGTATTATGCTGAGTGAGGTAAGTTAATCGGAGGAAGACAAACATTATATGGTTTCATTCATACAGGGAATATAAAAAATAGTGAAAGGGATTATAGGGGAAAGGAGAGAAAATGAGTGGGAAAAATCAGAGAGGGTGACAAAGCATGACAGACTCCTAACTCTGGGAAACGAACAAGGGGTAGTGGAAAGGGAGGTGATGGATGGGGGAATGAGGTGACTGGGTGACAGGCACTGAGGGGGGCACTTGATGGGATGAGCACTGGGTGTTATACTATATGTTGTCAAATCAAGCTCCAATAAAAAGCATACAAAAAATAAATAAATAAAAAATAAAATAAAATTATGTATGTGGCTTGCATTTGTATTTCTTTTAACAGTGCTGGCTTAGAGATACAAATGGGCATAGATTAGTATGCCCAAAAAATAGGAGGATTCAGAGCTGATTAGAGTGAAAAATTTTGCAAAACATTTTGAAGAATATTTATATTTATATTTATAATGATATTTTTATATTTTTTTAAGATTTTATTTATTTATTCATGAGAGACACACACAGAGAGAGAGAGAGAGAGATAGAGGCAGATGCATAGGCAGAAAGAAAAGCAGGCTTCCCACAAGGAGCCCGATGTGGGGGATCCCTGGGTGGCGCAGCGGTTTGGTGCTTGCCTTTGGCCCAGGGCGTGATCCTGGAGACCCGGGATCGAATCCCACGTCGGGCTCCCAGTGCATGGAGCCTGCTTGTGTCTCTGCCTCTCTCCCTCTCTCTCTCTCTCTCTCTCTCTCTCTGTGACTATCATAAATAAATTTAAAAAAATTAAAAAAAAAAAAAAAAGGAGCCCAATGTGGGACTTGATCCTAGACCCCAGGATCATGCCCTGAGCCAAAGGCAGACACTCAATCTCTGAGCCACCCAGGCGTCCCAATATCTATTATTATTTTAAAAACTCATACCATTCAGAAAATTGTCTTCTAGGATTTTACTATAGACACACTTAGATACATGCACAGAGATACATACAAAAGAATGTTCATTGCAATGCTATTTGAGCCAGAAAGAAAGAAAAGAGCCTCATTGTCTATCAAGAGGAAAATGATTTAAATACATACTAAGAAGTCCATCCAGTGTAATACCATATAACCAGTGAGTAGAAAGAGGTACGGAATGCCTGGATGGCTCAGTTGGTCAAGCGACTGACTCATGGTTTCAGTTCAACCATGATCTCAGAGTTGTGAGATTGAGCCCCAAGTCGGGCTCTGTGCTGGGTGTGGGGTCTGCTTGGGCTTCTCTCTCTCCTTTTCCCTCTGCCCCACCCCCACCCTCCACCCTCTCTTTAAAAAAAAAATGAGGTAGAGAAACATGCACTAACACAAGTGTGTCTCCATGATATATGTGAAGATTATTTCAGACAATATATATAATCTAATTTTTTGTTTATAAAAAACCCTATATATGTTCTGTTAGAAGGCCTTACAGTTTTTACTTTTATGAGCTTCTGCATTTTATTATCCCAATGAGCACATATTACTTTTGTGATTTAAAAAGGCAGCTGCAAAGAAACATAAAGTCTCCTGGGAACTGTTATCCATTGCACCAATTCTTCATTTTGTAAGTTAGAGGAATACTGAGGGGAGTAGAAAAATACTCAGTTGCCAGATTCCCCTCCCCAGAGGCTACTATCCAAGTTCCCACTCTACCCACTTCAAAATGGCATTACCACCAACTCTGCCACCAACCCAACCAATCGCTTTCCTTTGCTTCACTTGGGACCTCCTACCCGGCCCTTCTGTCGGGCATGGCAGTCTGACCACCTCAGTGATTTCCCTAAACTGACACCAGTGGGTCAGCAGGTCCCATGACTGGGACCACAGTGCCACTCTATGCTGCTGCTGGATAGGGAATGAAAAGCTGGAGGACAGAAATGAACCCAAGGACTGGGGCTCAGGCTCCCCTCTGGAAAGTGGGAAATCCACTTTCGAATGGCAGGTCTCTGATTATACTTCCACTTGCTTCTCATCCTCTAGTATTCTCACCCCCGGAAATGCCAGTAAAAACTTATTCACAGAGCAAGGATCAAAAGAGATTTCTCTAGTTCTCTCCTGTGACTTCAAAAGCAAGAAGGAGGCATGCCTGGGGTGGCTCAGTGGTTGAGAGTCTGCCTTCGGGTCAACGTGTGAACCCGGGGTCCTGGGATTGAGTCCCCCATCGGGGTCCCCACAGGGAGCCTGCTTCTCCGTCTGCCTATGTCTCTGCCTCTCTCTCTCTCTGTGTCTATCACGAATAAATAAATAAAATCTTTTTTTAAAAAGGCAAGAAAGAAGTTCACAACTTTTTAGGAACTGGGAACCTAGTCAAAGAATCTGATGGGATGAGCACCCACAATAAATGCCTGACACCTAAGGTAGAGAGGCAGTGTCGGTAGAGTCCATCTTCAAAATCTTACATTGTGTTTCTTAGGACCATTTCTAGTACTCAAGATTTAATGCAAAAGTTGGGAGTTACATCTATTAGAAGTGAAGGAAGCAAAACTGAGCAGAGGAAGAATTTGAACACAAGTTGGTTGCAGCAAAAAGCTCAGCTAATTCTGTGGGACTCTTTGGAGCTGGAATGGCCCTTTGGAGTTCCTCTTTTGAGGCCAGAGGTCTGAGCCTTGATCCACTTCTCCTAATCAACCAGTCATTGGATGCAGGCAACCCACAGGAAGTGGGCAACCTGGAGCAAGACAGAGGGCAATGCCCAAAGAGGAATCCAGCTGAGAACTTTCAGCTGCCAACATGGAATGCCTCACTCCTGGAGGGGGATCTGGGTGGCACACAACAGCATCTGCTACCCTCACCATAACCCTGTGAGTTAAGGAAAACCAGTTGTTTTGCTACCTTTTTACAAGTGGGAGTGGATAAAGCCTTACCAGTATTTCCTTTTCCCAGCCCAAGGTTCTTTCCACTGAGGGAAAGGAGAGGTTGAAGAGTTTATACTGCTCTAGACTTAATAAAAACAAATGAAGACCAGATGGTGGGAGGCTCCAATCCTAATCCAGTAGAAGTATCTTTCAATCTGTCTCCCTGCCTCCATTCTGGTCTAAATAGGCCCACAGAAGAGCCCACAGTCTTGCTGAAAGGAAATTGAATAGTTATGCTCTATTTAATAGAATTCAACCTATAAGCAGCTAATATTTAGAGAGCACTTGCATGTGTCAGAGCTCGTTCTAAGTGCTGTGTGTGTAAACATATATGTGTACATGTGCATACATATTATGTGTACTACATACATACATACATTTATACACATAAATGCATGCACATATATTCATCTAACTCTCAGAAGAATCCTTTGTGGAATTTACATTATGGATGAGGAAGCAGAATACAGAGATGTTAATTTGCCCAACATTCTGGTAAGTTAAATGAACCTTTAGCTTCTAGTTCATTTATCCTTCCTGTATGTCGTTTGAGCACTTGCACTTTGCCCACTCTAGAGCTAGAGAGGAGTCCTTGAGTGCCCCCATAAATGTGATCATCTTTCTATGTATATAAATAACATAAAGCTTCTATTTATGGGCTCGGTAAACTCTGCAGATCAGGGCAGCATTTCAGCATGAATAGCACTAATGGATCACAGTTACCACAGCACCAGCTTAATGACCACCACAGGTAAACCCCTGGGGTTAAAGAGTGTGGGTGGGCACAAGGACATGCTCTTCCATGGCAGGCCTGGGTGGAACTCTGTGTGTAGGGAGGAAAGTTAATTAGATGGAATGTGCTGAGGAGGAGAGAAAGAGCAACACAAACAGGAAGGCAGCAGGCTGTTCTCTCGATTTCTGTATGCCTTGCTTTTTACTCTGATGGCATGCAGGAGCCCCAGTCTCCTCTATGATCTACACACTGATGACCCCCAAACATCCAGCCTGGACCACTGATCCAGCCCAAACCTCAATCCCAAATGTCAGACCCAAACACTGAACTGCCTGGCAAACTCCTCTACTTGAATGTACCAAAGAAATACAAATATCTTCAAAAATGATCTATGTTTCTTTTCCCCCAAACCCATTTCTTTGGTTTTTCAGTTCTGGCCATCGGAGCCATCATCCAGCCAGCCACCCCAGTAAAAACAGAGGATCATCCTAGATGTCATTCTCCAACGTTGCTGACATTCTCCTTCCGTTGGCTGACAATCCCATTAACCTTCCAGCAGGAGCAGACATACACATACAAAATCGCTGCCAGTAAATCCTTTTGCCTGCCCTCAAGGCAAATTGATGGCATCTGTCTATTATGAATTTCCTCTATAAATTATAAATCCTGGAAAATAATGCTTTCTCTAGTCTCATGTGCCAATGAGAGATAACCTCAGTGACAAGGTCTCCAGATTCAAAAATTAAATAATAATGTAGAAACTTACCAATAATTGAAGCAAAAATGGAATCTAGTAAATTACTTATGTGATGAGAAGAACCAACTGAAGGGCCTATTTAAACAATACAGTCTCCTGGAAGATACCCACATAAGGCCGCCGGATAAAATGCAGGACACTCATTTAAATTTGAATTTCAGATAGGCAATGAATAATTTTTATTGTATGTCTCATGTAATATTTGAGAGACATATTTTTTAAACATTGTTTATTTAAAATTTAATTTAGCTGAGCATCGTGTACGTTTATTTGCCAAATCTGGCAAAGCTAACAGGCCTACAGAATTAAGTCTTTCTAGAGCCCCTGAGGCTTAATAATCTAAAATTTCAAACTAATCCTCATATAATTCTGGTGATCAGTTCTGATCACTGCAGGACCCCAGTGAAGAGTACTTTTCCACACTCCCGCCAGAGCTGCACAACACCCCCTCAAATTCAGGGGGACTCAGTACATCATACCCATTAGCATTGCTGAAGCTTCTTATGGTGCCTCCATGCAGGCAAAGCTGGTTCAGTGATCACTTTGTGGCTTTGAGAAGGGACCGTGGTATATCCAAATAAACAAACAAACAAAAGAATTTCTTACCGAAGTATAATTGATACACATTAGTTTTGGGTGTAAACACAGTGATTCAACAAGTGTAGCTACCATGTGTCACCATATAACGCTATTACAATACCATTAACTATCTTCCCTATGCTGTGCCTTTTATTCCCATGACCTATTCATTCCATAACTGGAAGCCTGTATCTCCCATCTTCTCTTATTTTGCCCATCCTCCCGTATCCCTTCCCTATGGCAAAAAAAAAAAAAAAAAAAAAATTATTTGAAATTTAAAAACTGTATTTATTTCTACATTATCTGTTTTTCCAGCCTTACCACCTTGGAAAACCACTTAAGTTCTGTGATCCTCATTCATTTATTTTTTTTCATTCAAGAAATATTTATTGAGTGCCCTTTCTGGGCAGGTTCCTCTGCCAGGCCCTGGGAATACAACAATAAATGAAGCAGGTGCGGTCCTGCATTTATGGAGAACACAAACATATAAAAGACAAGAAACTAAAAATACGAATGCTGTGAATGACATAAACAGAGCACTGCACTGGAGCATGATGTGGGTGGGGGCATCTGGACTTGATGGTCCCAAACACTGTCTCTGAAAAGATGACATAAGCTGCCATCTGCAGGATGAAGAGAAGCCAGCTAAACAAGGAGTGAGGGAAGCCCATTCCAGACATCAGAACCAATGTAAGCTATTGGGCCTAGGTGCACAACCGTGGCTTTTCTTTTCAGTACACTGATGCTTTGAATTCTGAGTCCTTGCTGACCCTGGGGGGACAGCCTCTCCTGCTCTCCCCCTGCTCCCTCTCCCCCACTCATTTGCCAATTCCTAGAGATGGTAAACAACTTAACCTGAGTGGGTCTTTCATATGCAAAACAACCGAAACAGAGCCCACACAACCAACCACCTCCTTTACGGAGTTCTCCTGCAACACTGCTGAAACTCACTTACTGGTTTCTAGGAGCTTTTTCCGCACTTTCTTTAGGATTTTCTATATAGATAATCGTGTTATCTGCAAATAGAAACAGTTTTATTCTTTCCTTTCAGATCTGTGAACCTTTTATATACTTTTCTTGCCTTATTGCCCTGGCTAGAACTTCTAGTATTTGTTTAATAGGAGTAATCAGAACAGACATCCTTAAGGGTCTTTTTCCCTGTCACAGAATGAAAGTACCATGAAGTATATAATGTTAACTATAGATTTTTCTAGTAAACACTCTTTATCGAGTTGAAGAAGTTCCCTTCTAGTCCTACTTTTTGAAGAGTTGTTACCATTAATGGAATTTAGATTTTGGCAAATGCTTTTTCTGCCTCAGTTGATCTGATCGTGTGTTTTTCTTCTTTAGTCTATTACACTGATTACACTGATTGATTTTTTTAATATTGAACCAGTGTTATATCCCTGGGATAAAGCCTGCTTGGTCACAATGTATAATTCTTTTTATAAAGTACTGATTTTATTTGCTAATATTTTGTTAAATTTGAGTCTATATTCATAGATATAGAATATTAGTGTATAGTTTTTGTTTTTTGTTTTGTTTTATTGTGGATTTTTTGGGTTTTGATTGGTTTTTTTTTACAGTCTGGTCTTTGATATCAGGGTATTAGTAGCCTCATACAAACAAATTGTAAAGGGTACCCCTCTCTTATATATTATATCCCTTATGTTTTCTGGAAGAGACTATGTAGAATTGGTACTAATTCATCTTTTAAAATTTGGCAGAAACACCTAGTAAAACCAGCTGGGCTTGGATATTTCTTTTTTAGGAGACTTTTTATCACACGTTCAATCTTCTTAAATTTGTAGGGATAATCACCTAAACTATTTTATTTGGGGTGAGTTGTAGAAGTTTGTGCTTTTCCATTTCATCTAAGATATCAAATTCATGTGTGTGGAATTGTTTGTAGTTTTCCCAGGTCAGCAGGCCTGTGGTGACATGCCAGATCTCACTCCTAATATTAGTAATTGGTGTGTCCATTCTTTCTCTCTGTCAGTCTTTTTAGAGTTTCATCAATTTTATTGATCTCTTCAAAGAAACGGGTTTTTATTTCATTGATTTTCTTTATTGCTTTTCTGTCTTCAATGTCATTAACTCTGTTCCTATCTTTATTTATTCCTTTCTTCTGCTTGCTTTCTGAAGTTTTCAAAGCTTGATGTGGGAACTTAGATTATCAACTTGTGACTTTTTCTTTCTCTAATGCATTCATTTTGTGATATAAACCTCCCTCTCAGTCATGCTGTGCCCCCACCCATTTTGAAATGTTGTATTTTCATTTTCACTCAATTCAGTGTATGTTTTAAGTTCTCTTAGGACTTTCTCTTTGACACAGAAGATTTTTGCAAGTATGCAATTGAGTTTCCAAGTATTTGGAAATTTTCCTGCCATTTTTCTGTAGTGATGTCTAGTTTGATTCCACTATGTCAGAGAATGTTTTCTGTGTGATTTCAATTCTTTTAAATCTGTTGAAGCTTGTTTTCTGACTTAGAATATGGATTCTCTTGGTATATATTTTGTGGGCCTTGAAAAGAATATGTATTCTGCTATTGTTGGGTGGAATATTCTGTAAGTACCAATTATAGTTGATTGATGGAGTTGCCAAGTTCTATATCCTTACTGATTTTCTGTCTAGGTGTCTTAGTAATTAATGTGAGAGGAGCATTGAAGTCTCCAACAATAATTGTGGATTTTATCTATTTATTTATCAGTTTTTGCTTCACATGTTTTGTAGCTCTTTTAAGATTACCTTGCCTTCTTGGTTAATTGACCCATCATCATTATATCATGTTCATCTGTGTCACTGGTAATTTTCTCTGCTCTGAAATCTACTCTATCTGATATTAATTATAGCCACTCTCACTTTCTTTTGATTGTTTGTATGGCCTATTTTTTGCTAGTCTATTGCTTTCAACTGCCTATATCATTTATGTTTGAAATGAAGTTAATTAATCATGAGAAAACTTTGGACAAATCCAAATTGAGAGATGTTCTACCAAATAACTGGCAAGTATTCTTCACAGGGTCAAGGTCATGAAAGAGAAAGGAAAAATAGAGAAACTTCCAGATTTCAGGAGACTAAGGAGACATAATGACTACATGTGGTGTCCTGGATAGGATCCTAGGACAGAAATAAGACATCAGTGGAAAAGCTGGTGAAAACAAATAAAGTCTGTCATTTCTTTTTTTTTTTTATTGTCATTTCCTTAATAATATTGCACCATTGTTATTCTCTTAGTTTTGATCATTGTGTTGTGGTTCTTTAAGATGACAAGATTGGTGAAATCTGGGTATACAGGAGATCTCTGTACTATTTTTGCAATTTTTCTGTAAATCTAAAATTATTTCCAAATAAAATTTTTTTTAAAAAAAATCCCCACCCCGGGGCAGCCCCGGTGGTGCAGCAATTTAGTGCTACCTTAGGCCCAGGGCCTGATCCTGGAGACCCGGGATCGAGTCCCACGTCAGGTTCCCTGCATGGAGCCTCTTCTCCCTCTGCCTGTGTCTCTGCCTCTGTGTGTGTGTGTGTGTGTGTGTGTGTGTCTCATGAATAAATAAATAGAATCCTTAAATCCTTAAATTAAAAAAAAAAAAAAAGTCTTCCTGCAGGACAGCGAGGGCCCGCCCACTCCCCAGGTAGAATCACCTGCAGCCTGGCAAACTTTGAAAAAAAAATAAAAATAAAAATCCCCACCCCAAGCTCAGTCACTAAGTCACCAGACCAAATATCTGAAGTGGGCCCACACTGCTCTTGTGTAGGATACTCAATTGATACAGCATAACCCTTGTCACTTGTAAATGTGTGGCTGTGGATCAGCTGATGCCCTTTTGGATATTTCTACTCCTCTGCTCTCCTACCCCCACTTCAGTGGAGACACACTACCACCTCCCTTGCCTCTTCAGTGGTACCTCCAGACATCACCTACTCCCCACCCCCACATGGGCATAGGTAAAAATGAGCTATCTTGTGACTAGGCTCTCAGGGATACTAAGGAACTATGATTCCACATAGATTTTTAAAGGGATAGGAGGAGAGAGGAATCAGTATTTCTAGAGTGGTTGTAATGATTAATTATATATGTCAACTTGACTGGACAAAAGGATGCCCAGATAGCTGGTAAAATATTATTTCTTGATGTGTCTGTGAGGGTGTTTCCAGAAGAGATTATCATTTGAGTTGGTGAACTGAGTAAAGCAGATTGCCCTCCCCAGTGTGGGTGGACATCATCCAATCCATCCATTGAGAACCTGGATGGAACAAAAAGGCAGAGGAAGGAAGAATTTGCTCTCTCTGCTTGAGCTGAGGACATCCATCTCCTCCTGCCCTTGAATATCAGTGCTACTGGTTATCAGGTTTTCAGACTCAGATTGGGACTTACATCATCAGCCTCTTCCCCCAAATTCACAGGTTGAATCACACCACTGGCACTCCTGGTTCTCCAGCTTGCAGATGGCAGATAGGCTATGGGACTTCTTAGCCTCTTTAGGCCATAAGAGCCAATTCCTATAATAAATCTCACATGTTCTGTTCCTCTGGAGAACCCTGATCATACCGTCACACAGTGATCATTGTTAAAGGTAACCCTAATCCAGACTCCTCTTGGCTACAATGCCGCTAATGTTTCCTGCCTCTTGGAGTAATGCTCAAAAGCCTGGTCTGACATTGACATCCTTGTACAAGCTGGCTCCAGTGTAGGTACCTTAGAGCTGGTAACTTTCCATGCCAGGTAACAGTTTGTCACCTTTCAACCCCTTGGCCGAGATTAGTCACCCTCAAACCTCAGGCATCACCCTCACTCTTTTGCTTTCTTGGTCAGTTGTCCCCTCTATTACCCATGCCACCTTCCACGCGTGAAGCCTTGCCTCTGAAGACCCAGTTAACCACCCAGATTCCAGCCCATAGGAAGCACACACTTATTTTCCTATTTCCTAGTTCTTTTCTTGTCTTAGCTGTGACCTAGAGCAACCAAAGAAAAGTCCTTCCTAATCACTTTCAGGCTTCCCCTCTGGGAGGTGGAGGGAGTGGCGGGTAGATGGCAACTTGCTCTGAATTCTAGCCTCCTTGTAAACCCATGCACCAGCAAACAGTACCAACAGAGATGTTGCACATCCTGTCAGCAATGGCTAAATATAACTTAATTTTACATACAAAATTTTATTTCGAAACTGATGAATCAGGAACCATTTCAGACATTCCCAACTTCTCTAAAGATTCTGTTTTCCTTCCAAAACCCATCCCATCAGCTCTGCACTTTCTTCCCAGACTCCTTAAATCACTCCACTTTCATTTCTTCCCTCATTTCCCCATCATTAGCCTCCCTTTCTGATTTTAAGATTTTTGTTTTCTTTTCACCGCCCACCAAAATAACTTTGTCATGTTCAGCATTGTTCTTTCCAGAATTACTAAATCATACTTCCACTTTCACTTGTTTCCTCCATTTCCCCTGCCTGCTCTCACCCTGACGGCATCCGTTTATTGACTTTGGATCTTCTGGCACTTTAGATCTTCAGTAGATTGGAGAGGAGACTTGCACGTTTCCCTCCACGTGTTTAGCTAGCAGACTGCAGTTGGAAGCAGCTCAGACACTGCTATGTAGCCTCTTGTGATGTTTGTTTGTCTGTTTGCTTGCTCTTGGGTTGCTTAATAGGGGTCCCTTGCCAACATACTTTAGAAGAGGATGTGTGGCTATATGGCCTTTGTGTCACCCCATCCACTCACCACTCCCGTTTTCATCCCAAGTCCTCCCACATGCCCCAGTCCGCTCATGCCTTCTCCATCCTATCACCACAGGTCTCAGTGCTGTCGGCCCTGTTTAAGATTCAGCTCTGAGTACACATGACTTGACCTGACCCTGTGTGACAACAGTCATTTCCCCAAATGGACCAGTCAGGCCTTCTGTGTAAATCTGGCACCCTCAAGCTTCCACGGCAACTTGTGCATGTGCCTTTTCAGCTCTGAAAATGGTCTGAAGAATATTCTGCCCTATTTGCTGTGTGTGGCTACAGAGTGGAGAGCCTGCAGGGCTGCCTGCCCCGCTGTCACTAGCGGAGCTGCTGCCTGCTGTTCGGGCGCTGTTGCTCTCTCCCAGGGCAGGCGATAGCCCACGTGCCTACAGCACGTGGTACAGAATGGGTACAGTCTGACCACTGGGCGGGGAGCCAGAAGAAAGACCTGGGACTAGTCCTATACCCTTCTACTTCCCAGGCAAATAAGATCACTCTCTGAACATCACTTAATTTTTTTCAAACAGGATGACAGTGACTCCTGTGGTTATTTCATAAGGCTCTAATGAGAATCACATGAGATAACGTGTGTTGGGAAAATGGTGCTGAAAATCTTCTATAATGATAAGATATAATTATTTCCATTATCATATTGGTTGCTTCAGATAAGTGACTATGCTTTCATTTGTCAAATTCCAGCCCTTGATCTCAGGCTCCAGAAGTGATATAACCATCTCCTCTCGTATAAAGGATGCTCATAGGCACTGAGGGCTCTTTCACCAAGAGAGGGAATGGTAGAGAGAGAACCTGTCATCACTGTCAAACATCTCAAACTATTTCACACAACAGGAGTTAGACCTGTTCTAATTTCATGTTCTATGTGTACAAGAGAATCAAGTTTAGCTCAGCTACCAGAAGGTTTAGTTCAGCTTGGATTAAGGACACATTTATAGCAGTGGGAATGGTGACCGTGGATGGTGGTTCCCACACTGAGCAATGCCCATGCCAATTCTGCCTTTCCAGATGGCTGGCGGCAAAAACAACCAATATCTAACATGACTGTATACTTCATAAATATTACTTGACTTAACTCCTGCCACTACCCCACATGATAGGTCTTATAGTGCCATCTCTCAGCTGAGGATCAGAGAGGTTGAGTAACTCCACCAAAGCCACACAGCAGAGTAGGACTAGAACTCACATCTGCCTAACTAGAAAGCCCAGGCCTTCTCCACCAGGCTCCATTCCTCATGGATGTGCAGGGGGCAGAGAAGGCTATCTGCTGTTCAGGCCATTTTAAAGATGCCCCCAGCACAAAGCCTCAGGGCTCCCCATATCCTTTTTCCATGCTGTGCTGTTTCTTTTAACTGTCATTTTTCTTTGACTATAGAACTTGTGCTTCGAATTCTGAGAGTCAATGGTACACACGTGTCCCAGTGGTGGATACCCTTCTTGTCCTCCCTTAGGTCCATGAAGGAAATTTGTATGTGATCTGTCCTCCTTCCTTTCATACTCTTACAACCCTTGAAAGTTCCTGAGGCGCATTGTTCTTCCCTGAGTAACAAGTCTGCTATGTTCTTTTTCTTTTGGAAAGTCCACACTCTCTTCCCTTCCCAGTAAATGAAACTTTGAAGGCTGTGTCCCACGTCTTCATCAGTCTGCTTGTCATTAGCACAGGAGAGGGAGCAACAATAGTAGTTTCTGTTGCCGAAACTAGGAGCAGGCAAGGTCCCAAGCATCTGTCAGATCCCGTTGGTGTCTTATCTGGTTTAATGCTTCCTAAATCCCCAGGTTGTTGCTGATGAAGAAAGCGACACTTGAAAATCTGCACATAGGATGTTTATAGCAGCTTTATTTGTAATCACCAAAATCTGGAAGCAATCAAGATGCCCTTCAGTGGATAAATGGACAAATAAACAGTGGCACATCCAGATGATGGAATAGTATTCATCCCTACAAAAAAAAAAAAAATGAGCTATCAAGAGATGAAAAGACATGAAGGAACCTTTTTTTTTTAAGATTTTTTTTATTTATTCATGAGAGACACAGAAAGAGAGATGCCAAGACATAGGCAGAGGGAGAAGCAGGCTCCACACAGGAGCCTGCTTCTCATAAAAGCAAGAATTCTGATGCGGGACTCGATCCTCAGACCCCAAGATAACACCCTGAGCCTCCAGACATCCTGACATGAAGGATCCTTAAGTGCATATTACTAAGTGAAAGAATCCAATCTTTGGATTCCAGCTATATAACATTCTGGAAAAGGTAAAACTACAGAGATAGTAAAAGATCAGTGGCTGCCAGGCTTAGGGAAGAAGGAAGGATGAATAGGCACAGAAGACTTTTAGAGCGGTAAGGCTATTTCATATGATACCATGATGGTGTATACCTGTCATTATACATTTGTCCAAACCCACAGAATGTACATCAGAGGTGATCCCTAATGTACACTGTGCTCTTGGTTATGATATGTCAGTGTAGGTTCACCACTTGTAACAATGTAGCACTCTGGTGGGGATGTTGGCCGTGGATTAGGCTATGCACATGGAGGTAGTGGATATGTGGGAAATCTCTGTACTTCCTCTCAATTTTGCTATGAACCTAAAACTTCTCTAAAAAGTTAAATCTATTAAAAAGTGACACTTGGGGAGGTTAGGTAACCTTTGGTGGCCTGCCCAAAGTCACGTGCCAGTGACCAACCATGTTAAAATCCCAAGTTCCATCTTGTCTGGCTCCCTCACCCATTCCTTCTAATGAGTCCATGAAAACAAAGTGATCCCTGATTTAGCTTTGCCTATGAGGATTGGCCTTGCATGGACTTCTGTACCACAGGCAGTTTCCTTTTCCCAGTCTCTAGGCTGATTCTGTGTGGAAAGCAAGAGGTGACGGCCCTCAGAGTGCCCATCTGATGAATAAGAAGGAACCCCCTGGGAGGCCCCTGCCTTTCTGTCTGTTGGTATTGTAAAAATTGAAACAGGTACCTTCCATCTGTTGAGGAATAGAGTTCGGAAGATCAAGGTCCAGGGCAGAGCCAGATTAGACCTGACCTGGTGGGGGTAACCCTCTTATTGACCATATCAGGGCAGAGCAAGTGCTAGAGCTGCATGAGGTCACACTCAGAAAGACATGGGTATCAACACAATAGAGTCAGCAGACTTTATTTACTGGACAAATAATTTCTTCATAATCAGGATAATTTTATCCATCACCTCTTAAGGGTAAGACATGACTGGTTTCCTTGTACAACCAGAGGAAATTCTCCTTAGAAACCTGGTGCTTGCTGGGGAAACTATTAAGTATTCTGGGTGAATATAATACTGATTTCAAACAACCATGGCTGAAGTCATCAACAAGCACAATGGTCATTGTACATACAAGAATCAGGGCCATATTTTATCTCTAGGTAAAAACTATTTTTAAGGTATTTCATAAATCACTGGCAAGGTCAACCTTACTAAACATTCCAGAACACACAGGGGAAATCTCTGTGGGCGTGCCCAGACCTCTGGGCTATAGCGATTCATTGTTCTGACACTTCCTGCTCCCTGTTCAGAGCTGTCCCGTCGTCAGCAAGTCTGCAGGGCTTGCCTGTGACAGGACCTGTGGGAGGAGGCAATCCCAGTACGTTGGCCCCACAGGTGCTGATGACACCAAGGTGCATGCCACCAGGCTCACCCCCTGTGGACCTGCTGTGTTCCTGCAGCAAATGAGAGCCAAAGCAGCACACAGGGTGGTGGTGAGCATCAAGTGAAGTACTAAACACAGTGCTCAGGCAGGGGTCAGGAATTAGGTCACTGCTCCCATCACCAGACCCCAGTGCATTAAGCAGTATCTTCCTGATGCTTGATACAGTTCAGGGATAAATTGGTGCATGCATGAATGATGAAACACAAATGAGTAAAAAAAAACTCCCTATTTTTGTGGATGAAGATATCAAGAGTCAGAAAAACTATGTAATATAGCCTCCCTAAGACAGAGGGGGCCAAGGAGATGTAAGTGGAAGGAGTAAAACTTCAAGGAAAGCACATTAAAAGGGAGACTGACAAGTGGCATGAATCTTCCTGGCTCTCCTGGTCTCCCCTCTCTGGGTGTGAGGACACAGATGCGATAGCTGGAGTTCTAGCAGCCATTAGAATCTCCGAGTTGACCTTGAAGAAGAAGTTGTAGACTAAGGGAGACAAAATTTAGATAGAAGATATCTGTGTCTCTGATATATGTGGGGCCACCATGTTGTCTCTGGACACACATCTCACTTTTTACATGGCAGAGGGGAAATACCCTTCTATCTGATTCCCAACATTATTATGTTTGGTCTCTATTACTAAAAGCCAAATACACTTTTACTTGAAAATATTCTGTGACATATACATCTGTTGATTTTGCTCCTCCCAAACTGCCTGTCCATTCTCAGCCTCCTTTGCTGGGCTCTGTTCCTCTTTCTTCTCTAAATACTGGATTGATGTAGGCCTCGGGCCCAGGCCTTCCTCAAATCCCACAGCTTACAATATCATCCACAAGCCAGTGACATCCAAAGTGACATTACTAGCTCAGACCTCTCCCCCAGACTCATATCCAACTGCCCAGCTGGCATCTCCAAATTAGCATGTCCAAAAGAGAACCTTAATATTCCTCACCCCTCACAAATACATTTCTCTCCCCACCCCATCCCTATCTCAGAAAAGGGCCCCACAGTTGCTCGGGCCTAAAGGCTAAAAAACTTTTGGATTTCTGTCTCTCCTTCAAGCCATCATCAAGATCTGTCTCTTCAGAGCCTAACACACATCAGCCCACATTTCCCCATCCCCTGACTAACTAATCCCCTCCCTCAGGCTCCCCAAATCTGTGCAGCCACTGGATGCCTGCCCTGCACATGGTGTCAGAGAGTCCCTCTTCCATGCACACCTTTCAGTGGTGTCCTGTGGCCCTAGGAATACAATCCACACACCTCACCATGGCACACATGGCTCTATGATCTCCCTTACCTCCACCTTCTGCCCACATCTACCATCTTCTAGCCACACTGGCTTCCTCCTCTCCCCTTCTAGGAACTGCCGGCCTCATTCACCATTCAGCCTTTACACTCACTGTCCTAGCCACCTAAATGTCTCTCACTAGGATCATGACAGGAATGGTACATTTGACTCTCACACTGCAGTGCAATTACCACCTCCTTGAGATCTCGGCCACCAGCCACCATGTCCAAGGAGCCTTTCACTGGCTCCACTCCTCCCAATCAATTTACCTTGTGCTAGTTTCTTTGTGACTTCATTACTACCTGAAAATGGTCTTATCAATGTCTTTGCTTTCTAGTGCATTATTTAGAATATGTACCTCATAAAAGCAAGAATTCTGTTTGTCCTCATTCTGGCTTCTAAACCATGCTGGCTCCAAGAGACTTCTCAGTCCACAAGCATCCATGGAGAAGTCAAGGGCCATTCCATCGTTATCAAGGGACAGCTTTTGTTTATTATGTATCTTTAGCCTTCCTTCTGATCTCTGGCTCTTCCGTTCAAGTTGACACCCTGCAGACATTTATCAATTGACCTCTCCATCTCATAGTTCTTATGTTTGATTCTTTTCTCGGTTCTAATAACAGAAAGTTTAGCATACTTTCAGAACCCTTGCATCTAAAAATGTTCTCGTCTTCATATATAAAATCAAATTGGGGGTAATCAACACAATTTCTCTGAAAACTTAGATGTTGCCCCACTGTCTTCCAAAATTCTGCTGTGAATGAATAATCCTACATATCCTGAAAGATTTTTTTTTTTAAGATTGTATTTATTTATTCGTGAGAGACAAAGAAAGAGAGGCATAGGCAGAGAAGGAAGCAGACTCCATGCACGGAGCCCAATGTGGAACTTGATCCTGGCACTCCAGGATCACGCCCTGGGCCAGAGGCATGTGCTCAACCGCTCAGCCATCCAGGCATCCCTTGAAGGGTGTTTTGTTCCTTTCTGAGTAACACATACTCTGGATTAAACACTTGCATACCTGCTTTTAAATTACTAGGATGTATCTATGTTTGGTTGGGTTTTGGTTTTCTGTAGCAGATTTGCCTTAAATATCACTATTTAAGTCTACAGAAAAGTTTTCAAACATTGTGTCTTTGGATATAGCTTCTTTCTACTTGTTTTCACTTCTTCATCACAATAGCCCTATAATTCAAAGACTCTCCTTTTATCGGGCTCTATTACTATTATATTCCATACTATTAGTTTCATCCCTTTTTTCATGTCCTTTTTCAGTGAATTCTAGGGGAGCAATTCAAGTTTGCCCTCAATATCACAGCATTTTTCTGCTGATTCAGTTCCTCCCTTTACTGCCACTGAGAGATTTTTTTTTTTTTTTTGCCACTGAGAGATTTTAGATCTGCTGTCACATGTATGCTTCTTTGAATTCTTTTCCTAATCTGAGCTCATATCTCAGTCTGTTGCTTTTTCATCCTCCTGATCTCTTTTAATAATCTCATATATTCTTGAAGTTCACTAAGATCACGAAATATTGATCTTCAAATTATTTTTTATTTCCTTCTAAAATGAAGTTTTTCCAAAGTTGTGTTTTTCAAATGCCATCTGTGTAATTCAGTGGAAAACTTTTTCATTGGTTCTCCAGTGGTTCAATTTTTTTGTATATTCATCCTCCATAAAGATCTTCTTGACAGAAGATATTTATCACAATTTTCCCATTTTTGCCCATCTCCTGATGCCCTGGGTCCCTGGAGAATGCCTCCTGCAGAGCTAAAGCCTGAAAGCAAAGCTGATTCATGCCCCTGTCCCAATGTCATTGGTCAGGTGGCTGGCATTCATTTGGTGAACTGATGATGGTCAGGTTCTCTGACACACTTAGGAGAAATTTAGGCTCTCATAAAGGTGAAGAGGGGCTTGGTTTTCTTGTACCAGATACAGCACACAGAAACATAACAGCGCTCTTCCTCCCTCAGCCTTGGCCAGCATTGGGCAAGCATTGATCCTTTGGGGACCACACCTTACAGGATTTGTTGGGACATGCTCATGCCTTCCCTCTTATCTCCCCCAGATTGCAGTGGGCAGGGAGGCAGGAGTGAGGGAGGGTGCTATTCAATACTCTGCTGGGTTCACAGCTTCTTTAGATCTTGGGGGAAGGGGACCATCAAGGCCCCTTCTCACCTACCTCTGGCCAACTGAGCCACTAACAATGAAAATGTCATCAATTGTACTTTTGAATCTGTCTCATTGTTGCTGAAGATAATAGAAACCCCTCCCAAGGCTAACAATTGTTGACAGTGTTCCTGTGGCTTTTTTTTTTTGTTCTGTTTTTTGGTCATTTCTGTACTTTTATGTGTATTTTAAGGACAAGTTGAAAGAGAGATTAGTGGGTCACAGCTAGCCTCAGGTCACAACTAGCCTCCTTCTCTTTGACTCCCCCAAGACAGAGAGCCCAGAAGCTGGCACACAGAAGGTTCCCAATGAGAAGAGTTTCTCAGTAAATTCAATTTGGGCTGAGACATTTGGGACCAGAAGCTGACCTGAACCAGGCTAGGCTTTAGGTCAGGGGTTGGGATGTAATGGGTCACAAGAGAGGAGGAGTGGTCAAAAGTGACCAAAAGTATAGACACCATGCTGACAGAAGGCAGGAGACAAGTCCAGTGTGGATAGGAGGCTGCCCAGGAAGGTTCTGCTGAGGGAGTCAGGGGCCTGGAACTCTCCATGGAGCTGATATTGGGCCACCAGGGATTCTGAGGTCTTGCATCTTCCTTCAGGAGAGTGTTGGCAAAGGCTGAACTTGGGGGTGCTACTGACCTGCTGTGTGGACCCCAGGGCCATGAGATGTGAGACCCAGCCCCTACGCCTCTGCAATATCTCCACATCTGAGGTGCCATCCCTGATGGAACTTCTTAGAAAACAGGGACCTGAGGCTCCCATTCTCAACAGGACCTCAAGCCTTGCTTCCATCAAGCCTGTTCCAGCCACTGGTCCTTGTTCTCAACAAGGCTCTTCTTCCTTCCACCTAAAGACTTTCAGACTGGGGTCATGTGAACCCTAATACTCCCCTTCTCTGGGCCCCATGTTCTCAGAAAACATGGCTTCCAGAGGTCCATGCCCCAGGTCAGCATACACACACAAACCCACATGTATTTACTGAGCAAGTGCAGGCCATTGAGAGCACAGGGCAGTGTGTGGCATGGGCAGCCACTGCAGGAGAGAAGAGGATTCTGAAGACCCTACCTTCCTCCTCTACTCAGTACAGCTGAAGTCAACAGGGTCAGAGGAGGGCAAGAATAAGTTTCTCCGTTGCCTTTGCCCCAGTCACTAGGGAAAACAGACAAGGAAAGCTGAGGAAGGGCCCAAAGCAAGGGTGCCATCAAAGCACTCTGAAACAGCCTTTCAGGTCCCACCACAAATGCCCAGTCACTCCTGATCTGTCCAACCACCTCTGCCCTGGAGAATGAGTCCTTGAAATAAAAACTGTCCCCACCCCCACATTCTACTCCTAGAAAGATGCAAGCAAAAATGCCACCCACTGAGGGCAGCCAGCACTCTCCAGGACCCTGGCCCACAGGTGACAGTGACTATCAGAGTTCAGAGGGTTCCCAAATCTGTTCCCCCTGCCCCCTCATTCCATCTCCTGTAGCAGTCAGAACAGTGGGATTCTGCAAATGCTCCAAGAAAGAATAATTCTTTCCTTAAAGCATTTGCAACTGCAACTAGTTATTTTATAGCACATGCCACATACACATTAAAGGGAGATTAAATATCAGGCCTGAAGTAGCCAAAAAGACTTCTAGGAGCTCTGATCATCCCCAGCTCAAGAAATGGGTGAAAGGTGAAGATGTGGTAGGGAGGTGGAGGTGGATTCACCTGCAAACACATGCCTTCTATACTCTACACTCCACGCCTCTGATCTGCCCGTCCACATGCCATAGACACACACCAGATAAACACCAGAACTTCCTACAGCGTAAGGCACCACAGAAGCTCCAAGACAGAGGTCCAGACCCATAATAAAAAAAAAGGAAGAAAGTCTCTCATCTTACTTTTTTTTAAACCATAGATTTGTCCCATCTATCACAATCATTTTTGTTAGAAAGAGAAATGAGGGGAAGGAAGCTTAAAGTGTGAATATTAGAAAAAAATATGAATAGGATTAGATAATGTCCCTGATATTAATATTACTAGAGGGATCCCTGGGTGGCGCAGCGGTTTGGCGCCTGCCTTTGGCCCAGGGCGCGATCCTGGAGACCCGGGATCGAATCCCATATCGGGCTCCCGGTGCATGGAGCCTGCTTCTCCCTCCGCCTGTGTCTCTGCCTCTCTCTCTCTCTGTGACTATCATAAATAAATAAAAATTAAAATAATAATAATAATAATAATATTACTAGAAATATTTAATATTGAGTAAGTCACTGAACTGAGCACACTCCTGGGCATAGCCACAGGCATTGCAAACACAGCACCTTTCCAGTGGCTGCTCAGGATTCTCTCCCTGCCACCCTCCAGTTACTGTAAAAGTGGTGTATTACTTTTCCCATTAGCACATGGCCTGCACCACTGCCTGCTGTACCACCATCAGCCATCCTTCTCTTTCCCCAAACTTCCTTCAAAATCCCACCTACCTTCAAGGACAGCTTAGATTCCAACTTCTCCAGAGAGCCATGCCTGAGCCTCAACTGGGAGGGATCTCCTCCAACCTCTTGTTTCCTGGTACATCCCATATTTTCCCTTATAATCATTTGTGCACACACTGTCCCTCCCATAGAGACCCACCACCCCCTCGAGGGCCACCTCAGTCCTTGGGCACTTTGCACTGTTCCTGGTACCAGAACACTGGAGAATTTTGAGTGTGGGTGAAGTGTGAGTGGTTTACAATCTCTCCCTCTGTGTGATCTGGTCTCATGAGTTCATCAGGGCACAGGGAACATGCTTTGGTGTTTATTATGATAAGGAGAGAAAAGGAAAGATGAGGAAGGGGAAGGATGGAAAGAGACGCTTTGGAGAAACATGTATATTGAACTCCTCACTGGCAGCTCCTGGATTCCTGGAATTATTGAGAGAAGAGTTTCCTGGAAGGATTGACCATAAGCTTTCTCTTCAGAGTCATGCATCCTACAAAAATAACTTGAAAACAAACTCCTCCGTGGCTGAGAGCTTTATATAGGCAGTTAGGCTGAACAACACGTTACTCAAAATTCCTCTCTATTCATTGAGAAAAACTTCATATTAAACCCATGAAGGGTAAAAGCTGAGTGTCTGGGTTTGGAGGGCAGGTGTGTGAGATTTGGAAAGCGAGTTGGGCAGGGATGGGAGCGGGAAGGAGGAGTGGAAGGGGGAGCAGAAAACCTGAGGGGCCAGCGTCCAGCAGGTGGCTCCATGCCCTCAGTACAAGGGCACAAAAATCACCAGGCGCTTGCTGCACATGGCCCTGCAGAAACCGGTGGCAAATGGGCTTCCCTGCCCATGCCCTTGGCAGAACAGAAAAGCTGTCACAGATGCAGGACTGTGTCTCCAGAGGGCAGCAAGTCTCACAGATGGAGCCAGGTCTCTACTGCAGTCTGAAGAGTTGAGATTTGGGCCAATTACATCAACCCATCAACATTTTCAAGGGACAGGAAGGGACCTCAGCTTTGATTCATTTCCACTCATGCTCACGCACACACAGAGGTTTAGTACGATGCCTGCAACCAAGCTTGTGCCCCTTAGTGGACACTCCAAGTGGCAATTTGGAACAGGATACCACCACCAGAGCACAGCAGAAGCTGGGTGCCCTCCATGACCCAGGTTCTGATTCTTCCCACGCTTTACACATAACCAACTCAGGCCAGAGGCAAGGACTTTGTAGTGCTGGCTGCTCTAAATGGAGACCACAGAGGCCCTGAATCTTGGCAGATTCAGAATCTAGAGGTGCTGGGCTGGATGCACCCTGTCCCACAGGGACCCCAGACACACGTGCTCACAGAAAGGGCTCTCTGCCTGTCGGTTCAGACATCATGAGTCCATCTGGAAAATGATTAAAAAGGAGAGGAAAAGATGACACATTAAATAATGTAGAGGGGAGTCTTATTTACTTTAAAGATAAAGAAGACAGCTTGCCAATAAAACACAGTTCTCGGTTTCCCTCTAGAATTCTGTTATTAAAAATAATCTGCAATGAACCTCAGCACCTCTCTCACAAGACCTTCCAAAAGCTCTAATAATAAAAATAATAAAGCATGCTCAAGAAGAGCAGAATGCATTCCAGCAAGACAGCTGGACCAAATTGCCTCCCGCATGCTGGGGGGAGCAGGAAGGACAGCAGCTGGCAGAGTCATAAATGAAGCACATTAAGGACAAAATTAGTAAATGTAAGTATAAGAATGTTTCTCTAACTGTTCAGATACATTCACAAACACAGTCTAAACATAAACTAATTCCACTCGTACATCCACTCATACACACAAGCACCACAGACACACAGACACACAAATGCAGACCCCCAAAAAACACAAATGCAGAGACTCGCATGCAATCCATCCTGACGCAAAACCTCTGTTCTTGCACACACAAATGCACTACAGAAACAACAGATGTACCACACTTGGAAGTAAATGCACCGGTGCTTCTCCACTGACTTCGAGGCTGACCTCCGGTGCTGAGGCTTTGCAGAACTCTGTTGAGTGGCATATGGTGGTGGGGGGAGGGCCAGAGTCTCAACAAAATCTCACAGAGATCTTTCTGGGCAGTCTTTTACATCATCCTTCGGCCCAAGGTAGCAAAATAACAATGCCCAGAGGGATTGTTGAGCACCACAGCAAATGAGGCCTTGGAGAGTTCCACCTGCTCTTACTCACCCAACTCTGAAGAATGCTTAGTGCTGAACACTATCTCGGGGTCTCCATGGAGGGCCACATGCTGACCCTTCCCCGAAAAGTACCCATTACATTAAAATGTGCAGAGTGAGCCTGAGGTGGCCCACCCTGTCCAGGTGGAGAAACATTGTTTGGTAATCTCCAGTGTCCCCATTTTAAAGTTAATAATTTTACAAAAGGTTCATTTAAAAAACTGAGTGTCATGATTTTGAGAACCATGTTTTGTAACATGTAGTGGGTAAGGAGTGCATTTGTTTTCTTTCTCTGCACCACAGCCCTACTCTCTTCCTGTTTGATAAGGACACCTGCATTCCTTGAGGAAGAGCCACATGGGGTATGCGACTAAACTCTCCTCCTCAGGGCCCAGGGGTCAGTGGCCCACTGGGTAGGGGGCCCCAGCCTGGCCAACCCAAGTCTTGCTTTGAATCTTTGTGTGGGGACTCAGGAGAGAGATGCTTTTTCCACCAAATTTGCTAAGGTGGGTGGCGTGAGCCTGGTCATGTGTGGCCATGCTCTCCCTTCCCCACTTCAGGGGGAGGGTAAGTCACCTTAAAAAGAGAGTAGAGCAGAGAAGTGGGCCAGGAGCTGGGGAGAAGAGGCGTGACTTTGCTGGAATCCTGAGGGCAGCTAGCTTGAGTGCTGATTAACATAGATAAAGTCACATATAGAAGACTGACTCCATTAGACTCAAATCTTATTATCACATTTCACAGGGACATTAAAACCTCTCAGATGGCAGCCACTATGTGTGCCGGAGGTGAAATTGGGGGTTTTCAGCCATTGGAGAAATTCTTTTGACAGGAGAAACCAACCCGTTGAAGGCAAAAGGGCAGATGCTAAAAAGGAGGTCTGGCTCCTTAGAGCCCTGAAATAGAATACAAAGTGCTTCTCCTGAAGAGTGACAGTTGGTCCCTTCAGAGGTTGGCTGGTCACACCAGCAAGGGTCTCCACAGCCGGGTCATGCTGCAGCCACAGGGCCTGCAGAGAAGGGTAGGGGTGCCCATCTGGGAGACCACAGGCACCACACAGGCAGGCAAGGAGGGCCTCCCACTTGGCCTATGGGGGACTTGTCTGTGTGGGAACATTTCTCCCTTTCTATTTTAGAACATGACACATGATAAGATTCACATTCTAAAAGATGTGCTTTTTAACTAAATAATAATAGATCAATGAAATCATGGAAGATACCCACTCCTTAACGCAGAATTAGCATGACATTTTTTGTACATCTTTATTTCTAGATGTTTAAATTCAAAATAAATCAAAACAAAATTTTCTCAGCTTAATGTAATTTTATCCACATAATAGATTCCTTTCCTCAAGTCAATTATCATTAAACTTTATCGGAAACCTCCCCTCTATTATAAATGGCAAGAGTTTAAGTGTGAATGATATTGTTTTTCTTTTGGAAATATTTCCTGGATTGTAGAAAAGCATGTTGAGATCCTTTCAATTTCTTTGGAATAACCTGAGGAGTCAGAACTAATTTTCTTCAAAACTTTAAAGACGAAGCCTAGAGAATCAATGTCTGCACATACACACATATTCACCCACTCACAGACCCTCACACCCTCACACCCACACACTCACTCACACTCACACACACATGGCCCTGTGCTAGCTGCCATGGGGAAATTAAAAATTAATAAGATGCAGCAGAACCTGCTATTGAAGCCTCCCACTGCTGGAAAAGCTAAAGCATACCCATAAATAATTCTAGAACAAGCCAGTCTGAGGAGGTCGGAGTGTTTTATAGAGGAAGAGGGACTTGAGGATGGAATGACTTCAGATGTGGAGGCAGGAAGACAAGAACATTCTCAGAGGTGGGGACTGAAGTGTAGGTAGTTTGTAACAGATGGGGAAGGTCCTTGAATTCCATGCTCAGAAGTCTGAACACCACTTCATAAGCAAAAGAAAGTCATGAAAGACAAGAACTGGTGAATGGTACCCCCAGGTATGTGTCTTACAGAGGGTGTTCCAGTGATGGTGTGGAAAGTGTTCTGACCTGAGTGAAACTGGAGACATCTGAGAGTGTGGTTGAAGCCATTGAGCCGCAAAAGTGAGGCCCACGGACAGGATTAGAGTTCCTCTCAGACTGTCAGAGTGACTGCAAGGAGGGGTCAAAGAGTCTTCCAAGACAACACAACTTAGAGAAATAGAAGAGAGAGGGGATCCCTGGGTGGCTCAGTGGTTTAGCGTCTGCCTTTGACCCAGGGCATGATCCTGGGGTTCCGGGATTGAGTCTCACATCGGGCTTCCTACGTGGAGCTTGCTTCTCCCTCTGCCTGTGTCTCTGCCTCTGTGTGTGTGTGTGTGTGTGTGTGTGTGTGTGTGTCTCATGAATAAATAAATAAATTTAAAACAAAAAAAGAAATAGAAGAGAGAAAAAGCCTAGGTATCTCCCCCAAGAAATTAGTTCCAGAGAGATAAAGAGTAGGAAAGTCTTACCAGGAGGAAAAAAAAAAAAATAGAGGACTGCAATTCTCCTTTACCACCCTTCTATTCTCAGCTAAAGAACCATTAAACCCAGAAAAAAAATTTAAACCCAAAGTGAGGAAGACAGCATGCTGTGGATATCCAGAATCCAGAATGCATGTGTGAGCTATTCTAGTATATGCATGTGGGTTTGGAGAAACCAAAACCTACTCTGGTTTCAACTCTTTGTTTCAAATAGCAGAGTGGGTGGTTCTGCTTCAGCAGGACTATGCCTTTACTTGTAGCAAACCTCTTGCTAATCTCCTTGCTTCCTGCTTGGATTTTAATCACTGGGAGTTCTTCATACACATGCTTACTGCCATGCTGATTTCTCTGGAACTCCATTGGCATTTAGCAGTAACCATATCCTCATATCATGATCAAATTATTTCCTTTGAGGAATGAAGGATTTCAATGGGACCATAGTCAGAGTATTTATTACACTTTCTTTACAATAATCCTCCTGTCCGTGCTTTTTTTTACTGTTTAAAATGACTAAAGAGGAGCCATGGGTAAAACCCAGAGTGGCTGAGGGGAGCTAATAGGAGGAGAGGAGGTGAAGGACAAATCTTGGGAACCCAGGAGTATCAGTCCCAGGTCAGAGTCAGCCATGCATGCTCCCCACCCCCCTCTTCTCAGGCCCTCTGTTTATCATCAGAGGGCTGACTGTTCCAAAACCATCACATTAACCAGTCACGTTAACCAGTCAGCTGGCAGAAAGAATCCCACTAGTTGAAAGCATCCTTGAGAAAGAAGAGGAGGTCTCAAGAGCATGGAGGCCAAAGCGGACTGGGGTTGGGAGAAGGGATCCATTGGAGGGGGAAGGGTTGATCTGAGAATGTACATGGCAGGAGGAAACCCCGAAAAGGCCCAAGATTAAATAAAACCTGCCTTTGATAAGACTTGATGAAGGGCCCTGACATTCACATCATATGCTCTAAGCAGTCAGGGACCCACTTCCCTATCACAGTATAGTGTCCAGATCACAACTTTGCCATTGACTGTATATGATCCCACCAGAAAGGGCCTTTGGCTGCATGAAATTATCTCCCAACAAAAAGAATTGGTCTTCAGTACATGAGTGTCAATTATTCAAACTGTTTGGGCAAATATATCACTGGAGGTCTGAGAAGCTTATCAAAAGCTTCTCAGACTCCTTTATGCTTTCATTTCAGCCTTGACAGACATGTTATCATGTATATTAATGTCACAGGTCAAAGTCCATAGAGATTGCCTTTATCTTAGTGAATTGAATTTTTGTTTTATTGAATACTATTTGAGGTAGATGCACTACTCAGGGCGTATTTTCCTAAACATTCATTCATTCCATGAACCCTTGAAGATGCCGTATGTGTGATAGGAACAGAAGTCACTGGAGACCTGAACGGCTTGGCTCCTGCTGCTTGAAGACTGACTGACACGTGATGTAGAGCCAAGAGAGACATTGAGCCCAGGGGGGTGACCAGTGAGCCTGGGCAGGGCACTGAGCAGGGAGGGAAGGTGGGGACAGGTGGGAATTTGCTGGGCACAGGAAAAAGAGAAGAGCAGTTCAAAAAGAGGAAATGCCTCGTGCAAAAGCCAAGATCTCAAAGAATTAAACTAAGGAAGTAAAAATATAAATAGAGAAAGGAGAATAATACAAGACCTATTAAAGAGTGAATTCCAAAGATCTTCCATAATAAGAGTGAATGAATGGAAGCACTGAGCCTGACAAATGTTAGGGCTGAGGAGCCGGAGCCACAGTTGGTGTCTGATTGAAACTGGGAATAGGAAAAAGCAGATTTCAGGAAAGGAAATGAGTTCAGTCTTGACTGTGCCTGTGAGACAATCCAATGCAGGTCTCTACTGGTCTTTGCTCCAGTGACGGTCAGGGAATAGGGTCTATGGTAGGAAAAAACACAGGACATCTGAGTTACTCAGAAAGAGCATCTGATAAATTAGCAGAGAGCAGAGCTACACAGAGCACATTTTCCCACAAAGGTTGTAGAATTAAGATACGTATAAGTCAGGTGCAGAGAAGATGTAGTTCCTGAAGAACAAACATCCTCCGATCCAGAAAGAGACAGAGGGGACTAGTAAACATTATAGCTATGAGCAGTGGGCTACTTTCTATGTGCCACGAGCTTTTTCTCTAATGCCTCATCGGTCTTCCCATAGAGTGTCCATCATTGTTACCGTCCGCATTTTGTAGGTAAGCAAAGTAAGTGTATCAGAGATGTTAAGTGACTAGTCCTTAATCACACAGCTGTAACATGGCAGGGCTGTAATTCAAATTACTGCAAAGCATGAGTTCTTTCCACTATGCCAAGCAGTACCAGGACCACAGGAGAATGGCGAAGCCACACCTTCAGACCCTGGAAAGACAGCAGGTGGGAGATGGATTGAAAATCTCCTGACCACTTGGATAACTGAGGCATGAATGATTGCCTGGTTCCCGTGGGGTTAGAAGCCGGACCGAAGGATTGAAGGAGAGATTGGAAGGGGAGCGATGCATGCCAGGGTCTCCTATCAGAGCTTCACTGAGAAGATGCAGCTGCTTTCACACAGGCTTCGGAGCAAGACCCTTTTTGTTTCTTCCCCTTTATGCTGCTATTGGTGTTTGAGGCTTGTATATGCTCATAGTCTTTGGAGAAGGAGTCAAAGAAGGAAAAACTTGACTCAGGAAAGCAAGGGGTTAAATACAGGAAGCAATGAAGTATCTAAGAGAAAGAAGGTAAGGTGTCAACTGTAAGAGATGAAGGAATTATTCCTGGCTGGGGGTCACCTTTGCTTAGAGACCTAAGAAAGGGAATAACAGTGGGGAAGTGGATCTGTGGCTTTGGAGGCAGGAGGCTGAAGGAACCCTCATCAAACGTCAAGCAGGAGGTGTGAGCAGCCGCTGAGACAGGGGAGATGAGGAGCAAGGTGACGGGAGGAATGGCCATCGTGTAGGAGAGCAGCTGCCAGCCAGAATCCCACGTGCAGTGGAGCGTTAAAGACCACACACTGGTTGCTGAATGGAGAATATAAGCCTCCTGTCTCCTTGACCAGCCCTCAGCTGCAGGTGAGCAAGAAGGGGAAAGCAGACAGCTCTACTGATTCATGGTTGGGCACTGACAGAAGGTCGAGGGGGAGAAGGATCACACAGGACCAGAGTGACCCTGAAAGCAAAGCTCTGGGGTCATCTAAAATGCACAGAGGAAAATGTGAAGGGTCTACACACAGGCAGTTCTCACGAGTGGCCCGGGACCCAGGGACTCAGGACTGCCAGTACTGTTCTCCTCCGGAGTTGGTAAGCACGTCCTTCGGAGCTCAGTCTCCTGGGAGCTGTCTTCTTCTACATTCTTCTCCTTGCAGTACTATTTCTCCCTTTATCTTTAAAATAGGGTCGAGGACCTTGAGGAGCTTAATGCCTCCAAAATTCTAGCAGTTCGTGGCCCTTCCTTCTGGTTGAGTGGCCAGTCTATAAGCCATCTTTTCTGCACCCTCCTAAGAACCCCTTGCTCCCAAAGCGAAGCGAGAAACATTCAACCCAATATGAGAGCTATTCAGAGAGTGAGAGACATGGCCATGGAAATGATAGTTCTCTTAGAAGAAAAGAAAAAGTGAGTGGACGTTATAGGAAAGGGCATCCAGAGTGCTGGCCCGGGGCTTCTTTCCAGCTTCCACATGGATGCCACGCTGACATCAGAGGCCTGGGCCTGGGCCAGACAGGAAGCCAGGATGAAAAAGAATACACCACTGTTTAACCATCTTCACACAGTCTTGTGTCTCTTCACCAGAGTCTTAATAATCATTTGGCCCAAAATGCTATCTTCCAAAAAATCGTTCAACTGACACTACAAAAAAATAATATGGTGAATCCTCAAAGTATTAGACAAAGAATTACCACATGACTCAGCATTCCACTTCTGTGCATATACCCTTAAGAATCCCAGAAGTAGGGATTCAAGCAGATATTTATATCCCCGTGTTTGCAGCAGCACTATTCACAATAGCCAAAAGGTGGTAACAGCCCAAATGTCCATCAACAGATGAATGGGTAAACAAAACATGGTGGGTGTGTACAATGGAATATTATCCAGCCTTAAAAAGGAAGGAAATCAAAAAAAAAAAAAAAAAAAAAAGGAAGGAAATCTAATATATGCTACAACATGGATGAACCTTGAGGACAGTCACAGAGGGACAAATGCTATACATTACACAAGTGGGACAAGCATTACAAATAGAATGCAGGGCATCCCTGGGTGGCTCAGCGGTTTGGCGCCCGCCTTTGGCCCAGGGCGCGATCCTAGAGTCCCGGGATCGAGTCCCGCGTGAGGCTCCCGGCGTGGAGCCTGCTTCTTCCTCTGCCTGTGTCTCTGCCTCTCTCTCTCTCTATGTCTATCATGAATAAATAAATAAATAAATCTTAAAAACAAAACAAAACAAAAACAAATAGAATGCAGTGCAAGTCAAATGCACACAAACAGAAATAGAATGGTAGTTGCCAGGGGTTGAAGGGAGGAGGGAATGGGGAGTTAATATTTAATGGGAACAGAGTGGAGATGAGTGGTAGTGAGGGGTGCACATCAATGTGACTATAGTTAATACTGCTGAACTGTACATGTAGAAATGGTTGAGATGGTCAATTCCATGTTCTGTATATTTTACCACAATTGAAAGTGATTTTAAAAATTGAAAATAAAAAAAAGAAACCCAGTCATGACCCCACATCTTCCTCCACTTCCTCTCCTGACGCTCAGTCACATTTGCCTTGTATCCATCCCATCACTGGACCAAAACCAGTCTGACAAGGCCAAGGCCAGTGATGGTCACTTTTCCTTCCTCATCTTACCAGACTTGGCAGTATTTGATACAGTTGATATCCCCACCCACTCAATGCTCTCTGCAGGCCCTAAGGGTTTCTCCCTACCCCACCTGGCCTTACCTCTCCACCTCCTGTGCTATATGCCCCCCAACACAGCCGCCCATTGGCAGAGGCCAGCACAGTGTCAGACAGTCCTTGTCTCTGCCTATACTCCCTGATGTGGATTCCCTCCCTCTCGTAGTTCAAATGCTAACAACTTCTCACCTCAATTCCCCTCTTGCATTTCCAATACTCTACCGGACAGCTGCTCTAAAATATTGAAACTTAAACTGGAAAAGCAAAAAGAAAACTCCTGATTTCCACACATATCCCCCGAAAAACCCAGCTCCCCCTGGATCTTTATTTCCTCAGTAAATGTCAACTTCTTTCAGTTTCTTAGTCTCAAATTGCATCTATCTGCTTCTCCTCAATTCCATATTGATCTGTTGACAAATTCTATTGGACCTGCCTTTGAAGTAAATCCAAAATGTAGCCAACTTCTCATCATCTCCATCACTAGCAGGCCAGTCCAAACCACCACCAACCACCACCATCTCGGCCTGAATCATTACATGAGACTCCTCCCTCTTCCCCCTGGGTCTGCCACTCACCCATCCCCCCAATCTACTCACAAGGCGACAGCTAGAATAAATTTAAAGCTTAAGTGAAATCATGTCTCTCCTTTGTTGAAAATCCCTCATGCCTTTCCCTCTCAAAGTCCTTAAAATGGCCCAAATAATTACCATGGCCTGAAGTCCCTCATCATCACCACCCCCAAGGACTCCTCTGTCAGGCTTATGCTGGCTTTCCCCACTACACTGGTCTTGGGCTCCCATGTCAGTCTTCACGGGCTGTCCCCTCTGCTTGGAATGTGCTCCCCCAGGTCTCCTCCTGGCTTGCCCCCTTACTTCTTCAGATCTAGGCTTCTCCAGACCACTTTATTTAAAATCATTAACAGTGGGCACCTGGGTGGCTCAGTCGGTTAAGTGTTTGCCTTCGGCTCAAGTCATGATCCCAGAGTCCTGGGATGGAGCCCTACACTGGGCTCCGTGCTCAGTGGGGAGTCTGCTTTTCCCTCTCCCTCTGCCCCTCCCCCTTGCTCTTACCCCTCCCAAATAAAGAAAGAAAGAAAATCTTTTTTAAGAAAAGAATTTTTAAAAAAAATTTTTTTTAATTGTCATCATCTTCCCTCCTCCCCACCCCATTCCCTTTCTTCCTCTCTGCTCTCTGGATTTCCAGAGCACTGATTACTTTCTCTCATTTGATATAGTTTAACTTATTTGCTTATTTTCTTTCTTCTACCCCATTCCACCCATCACTGAACATAAGCTCCAAGCAAGCTGGGATTTTTTTTTCCCTATTTACTTCTTGATGCCCACAGCTAAGACCAGGAGGAGGACCTCAATAGACATTTGTCAATAAATGCATGAAAAATCAGATCTCTTCACATTCTCTCCTCCCAATAATTTCCATCATTTTTTTGTTTTTTATCTGATCTGTGAGAATTCCTCAAGTTCTTCTCTTTCTCTGCCTTAGATTTTAGAGTCCGTTTGACATTCATTACCTCTAGTGAGTTTTGATTTAATGCAGGCCATTGTGGACTTTTTTTTATTTCCCAGAACACTGTCTTGTTCTCCTACTGCTTCTTTTTCATAATTGCCTATGCTTAAGTTTAATCAGAGCAATAGCTCCTAAATGCTGAGACCAGAATTGTGTAAAGATGCTTCTGTTTTCGGCCTTAACTATTTGAATCAGGGTCTTTGCTGAGCTAGACCACTCCTTATGCAGTGCTCACAGAGCCACCCAGGGGTTCTTTCCTGCCCATCCATGCTTGTGAACAGAAGCCTTAACTAATCCACTTGGGAGTCAGAAACCAGACATCAGGCTACAAGTCCTTGCTCCTGCTGCTGCTTCTCCACTCAGGCCTCACTGCCCACCTGCCCGATGCAGGGGTAAAACAGATGGTCTTTTAACCTCTTTTCCAGATTCTGCAGTTGGTGAGTCTATGAGTAACATACTTAAAAATAAGCATGTGATAATAGCAATAGCTTAATAGCATGTGATAGATAATTTTCTTATCAACAAGGTAATTATGAAGGTAGTTCCACTTCCTCATTATTACCATACACAGTATTCACAAGGTGCCTTGCTAAGCATGGTATGGAGATCATGGTTTAAAAAAAAATAGAAATGATGCTTAATTGAGCACTGTTGCATCCAAAACTTCAGGTTTGTCAAAGGACGTAATCCTTGTTCCTGCGCTTAAGTACTCATTGGAGAGTGTTCCAATTTTCCACAGCTGTGAACCAAACAAACCCAAACTTAGTGGGTAAAAACAACAACCACTTTATCATATCTCCCAATTTCTTGGCTCAAGAAATTTGGCAGTTTGGCTAGGTGATTTTGCTGTCCCATGTGGCATTGCAGAGGTCACTTGGTGGTATTAAGCTGGCAGGTGGACTCTTTGGGAAGGATCAAGCTGGTTTCACTCACATGTCTAGTAACTTGGAAAAGATAGGGGGATGGCTCAGCTGGGAATGTCAGCCAGAGATCCTAAGCAAGCCCTCTCCAGCATGGTGATCTCAGAGTAAGTGGACATCTCAAATGGTGCCTCAGGATCCCAAGACTGGGTATTTTGGTAAGTGAGGCAGAAAGTGCATGGCCTCTTAAGACCGGGTCTCAGAGTCAACAGTAGCATCACTTCTGTTATATATTATTTTTCATACCAGCCCACTCAGATTCAAGGAAAGGGACATAGATACCACCTCTCAGTGGAAGAGTGTCAAAGAATTTGCAGCTGTGTTTTAAAATCTCCACAGGAAGCAATAATCTTTAAAAATGGGCCTCTTTAAAATAAAGCTCTTAAAAAGGAACTTTTTAAAAACAACTTAACCTAGGGGCACCTAGGTGGCTCGGTGAGTTAAGCGTCTGCCTTCAGCTCAGGTCATGATCCCAGGGTCCTGGGATGGAGCCCCACATCAGGCTCCTTGCTCAGTGGGGAGCCTGCTTCTCCCTCTCCTGCTCCCCCTGTTTATGTGCTTGCTCTATCTCTTGCTCTCTCTTGTTCTCTCTCTCTCTCCCCTTCTGTCAAATAAATAAATAAAATATTTTTTAAAAAAAAGAATAAAGAATTTGACCTATACATGAATGCTTACAGCAGCTCTATTCACAGTCACCAGCAACGAAATCATCCAAGTGTCCTTCGGTGGTTGGATGGGTAAATAAACTGTGGTACACCCATATGATGGCCTACTACTCAGCAATAAAAAAACACACATTATTGATACATGCAATAACTTGGTTGAAACTCAATAATACCATGCTGAGTGAAAGAAGCCAATCTCAAAGTTTATATAATCTGTCATTGCATTTATGTAACATTCTCAAAATGACCAAATGATAATTATGGAGAACAGTTTAGTAGGTGCCAGGGGCTGATGGGGTGACTATAAAGGAAAAGCATCAAGGAGTTTTTGGAGTATGGAATGGTTACATATCCTGATGGTGGTGAGTGTCCACTTGTGTTGAACTCATTGAACTGTGTACATTCCCCAAAAGTGTCGCTCTTACTGGTATGTTAATTTTAAAAATAAAACAACTTAGAATCAACTGACAATTACTTATTCTGGGCTGAATGCATGGTCACTGAAACAATTCTGAATAAGAGACTTATCAGTAATGGAGGGGATGTGTGTGCTGGGGAAGAGAGGGGTGACATTCTGTCTCATGCTCCTCAACCCCTCACCAAGGACTCACTCAGTTTTTTCTGACCTGACTTGGAAGTAGAGCTGCAGTGAGTCCTGCCTTGTCCAACAGGCTGAGGGAAGAGAGGCCCAGGAAGATTCAGGAACCCACAGAAGTCACACACTAAGTCGGCAGCTCTGATTGCCAGAAACCTCCTGCTTAGCAAAACTCCTCATGGCCATGTGCACGCCTGACAGCAGGCACAGGGACACCCGCCAAAACTCCTCCAGACCCCTCCTCAAGTTTCATTTTTCAGCAATTAAAACATTTGTCAAAGAGGATTTAATCCTACTGTTGTAAAGTGCTATGTCAAACAGATTTGGCTCAATATTTCTAAATGTTCTATGAAATGGCTACTCCCAACAGTAATTCAACTACGTTACCATGGCTTTAAACAAAAACAGCAACTAAAAAGATCACATTTTGACATACCAGGAAAAATCATTTTGAAGCACAGAGTCATGAATACTATGGCCAAAAAAAAAAAAAAAAAAAACTATGTCCAACTGTAACAGAAATCTCTAAAATGAAATCTCAGAAAATCTGTAAATCAGAGGAGAGACAAATGCAAATTAAAGGAAAGCAGAGGTCATGATATTGATATCACCCTGTGCAAGAGAGTGTTTTTTTGGGAAATTCTTGATTCATTTTACCTCCATTTCTATTCACCACACTTTGTTTGGATTGCCCCCTTGGATCAAGAGTAGTCTAAAATATAGGTTATGGTAAATCCAGATCATAATGTAGACAACTATTTCCATCCATCAAAATAAGTAAGTAGGATAAATTCATTTCTTTGAAAGAGTATTTGTTAAGTGTTAAGAACAGATTGTGGCCTGAGGAGATTCAGGGAAGAAAGAGTGAAGAGACATGTTAACCCTGAGAAGGACTGTCTTCAAGGTTCAGGGGCCTGAGCAGGAGAATACAGTATGCAGAGCATGGTGGGGCCAGAGGAGCACACGACAGAGAGAACTTTGCAGGTAGACAACATGGCAGGAGGCCCCACAAACATCTAGGAGGGCACATACCTGCCCCCTGCCTCAGTCAGGGGGTGTGGTGGCCCAGACTCTTGGACATCACTCCATGCCCCCAACGACAGCTGCGAGTGACAGCTTTTCATCCAGAAGATGAAAATCTCATGCCAGCAACCAAGAATGGACCCCTTCACCTTGGACTTCCCAAGTGCCACTCTTACTTTCTCCTCCTCTTCTTCTGAGTGCCCCCAAAACACTCACATTACCGTTGCATCTATGAGATATCTAAGGTTCTACCTTCTCTTTGGCTTTCTATGTCTTCATTTTTTTGTTTGTTTATTTGCTTGTTTGTTGCTGGCAAATAAAGAATAAAGAAGAAATGACCTCTTAAAGAAACCAAGTTGTTGGAACACCTGGGTGGCTCAATGGTTGAGCGTCTGCCTTTGGCTCAGCTGGTGAACCCTGGGGACCTAGGTTCAAGTCCCCCATCAGTCTCCCTGCAGGCAACCTGTTTCTCCCTCTGCCTCTGTCTCTGCCTCTCTCTCATGTCTCTCATGAATAAATAAAATCGAAAGAAAAAGAAAGAAGAAAAAAAGAAAGAAAGAAAGAAAGAAAGAAAGAAAGAAAGCAAAAGAAAGAGGGCAGCCCTGGTGGCGCAGCGGTTTAGCACCGCCTGCAGCCTGCAGCCCAGGGCGTGATCCTGGGGACCTGGGATCGAGTCCCACATAGGGCTCCTTGCATGGAGCCTGCTTCTCCCTCTGCCTGTGTCCCTGCCTCTCTCTCTCTCTGAGTCTCTCATGAATAAATAATAAAATAAATAAAAGAAAGAAAGAAGCTAAGTTGTGCTTTTGTTTTCAGTCTATTACTGAAGATGTAATTAAGAATCCTCAGTAGTTTGTTTTGTTTTTGTTTTTTTAATGTTTACCCAACACATACATGTAGAATTCTAGGGGGAGAAAAGATATGCAAAGGCACAAAGAGGATCACTTTATGATGTTGGGAAGCACAGTCAAAAAGATCATCAATCCCTACTGTGATTTCAGGCCCAAATAACATCACAGGTCAACACATATAATAACTCCTACGGAATTAGAAGGACGAAATAGAATAAACCAGTGTCCTAAGGAGTTTTTAACATATATCTATTTTAATACAGAATTTTAACAGTTCAAATTCATAAAAATGAAACTATAAAGAATCTAGATAATATAGAATTGGTCCTTGGTTCAGAAGCATACATATTACTTTTTGCTGTTTATTTCAGAAAAGTGCCTTCAGGGGACTTGTAACAATTAATCATGTTTTCAATTACAAAGAGAAAATTAAATGTTAATTCCGATCTTCGCTATAACACACACTTCTCTGCTCAGCCTGCCTGTGACATCTGGAGAAAGACCAATAGCCCAGTCATGTCCTATAAAATCCATACAGAGAGGCAGTGAAGCGCATACTCCCTGGGATCAAACTGACTGTACCTGTGTCTAGCCCTGTCACTCACAGTGTGACCTTAGGCACCTTTCTACACTTTTTCTTCTTTGAATAAGGAAAAGAGGGGCACCTGAGTGGCTCAGTTAGTCAAGCATCCGACTTGATTTTGGCTCAGGCCTTGATCTCAGGGTTGTGAGAGTGAACCCTGCATTGGGCTCTGTGCTGGGCATGGAGCTTGCCTAAGTTTCTCTCTCTCCCTCTCCCTCTGCCCATCCCCTACTCTCTAAAATAATAATAATAATAATAATAATAATAATAATAATAATAATAATAAATGGGGAAATGACAATCCAGGTCTCAGGGTACTATGGGGCCAACTGAAAAGAAGTTAGAATTAGGTGTTAGTTATTAAATACATACATAGAATTTAAATCTATCCCACACTAGGAATCACTGAAATATTTATTCGCTTGGGAGAAAATGTTATAGGTAAAAGGCAAATGTATTCCTTCTAAATTCACGCCAGTTTACAATAGGAAATGCTGTACACATAGAATGCTTCGAGAGTGCCCCAAAAAACAAGAAATATACAGTAAGTATTAGGTATTAGTAGTAGTAGTATTACTACTACATCTTTGAGGACTTTAAAAACACTACTAAAAAGAAGCAAAGCAAAGGAATAAATGATTAGTTGGAGAGATTAATAACTCCGAGGCTGTAAGTGTGGGGGCATCCAAGAAAGCAAATATAAGTCTTACACTCAGAAAATTACAGAGAATAATTCTCACTCCATATTACTCAGGAGTTTTAAATGTGCACATAAGAGAAAACCCAATTCAGCCTGGCTTAAAAATATAAAAGATGCAACTTGAGATCCAAACTAATACAGCTTTAAAACCAGTTGATCCACGGACTCTCCACTGTCATGAAGCTCTAAGCTTCTGTCTTTCTCCCACAGTGCTAGCTCCATCTTCTCATGACTGCAGTTTGGTTGCCTATAAAAATCAGACAATATGCCTCTTCATTCTTGCCTAGAGGAGGTCCCACTATTTCAACATAAATTTCTGCACCCCTGTCCCCAGAGAGTGGGGCCACGGTAAGAGCTGGTGCCCATCCATGGCAAAAACTGTGATGGGTGCTCAGGGGAGAAATTCAAGAGATGATGTGGGCAGTAATAAATGCTGAGTAGCTAACCACTGGGTCTGCTGCATCCCTGAGTGAGTTCTTCAGGATGCAAACACTGGATGGTTAATTAACTATGCCTACTATACACATCCTTTGATCCTTTGAGACAAATTTGCCATGCGTGAGCAAGCCAGTTCTGCCTGAAGGGTGGTCAGTGAGTTTTTCTGTCAGAAACCATTTGCTGATCTAATTAAATATCCAAAGAGATTAACAGGCTTCTCATGTGGTCCCTTTCAGCCAAGTGTTTCTATGTTGGGTACCATGAAAATATAGGTTGATGGTTCCACTGGGCTCAAAATGAAGATGTGGCCCAGATGGCCATAGATTCACTATGCCAGAGACCAGGTCAGAAACCCCAGGGCTGACCCAGACCCAGGCCATGCCCCAATCTATTGTACTTCCTCAAATTAGCAGTCTTCATTACACAGCTAAATTACACAGCTTTCTAAACTCATCCAAAATCCTGACAAAAGATTTTTTTTCAAAGTCTGGTTTATTTCCAAAGGTGAAAAAGTCTAAAATCTAAAATACTGCAATGTCTCAACAAAAGTAAACAAGGGAGAATTAGGTGAAAAATCATGGAAGTTTATAAAAAAAAAACCCTACACAAAATGAAGAATCCCCAAGGGCATTTGTCTGGTTTAAATTAATAACTTATGCTATGATTAAAACACCATTTGTATGAATCCTCCAGTTACCCCCACATAATGGGGAAGGTCAAAGTATAACTATGTATGCTACATGGTTTGGGGCCCTGCTCACATTCTTCCATTTGGAATGAGAACTCTCCTGACTTCACCTGGAGGCTCTATGCCATTCACACAAAAGCATGTACCTCCTGGAATCCCCAGAACCTGTAATACCACTTCTAGCTTGGAGTGAAAATAGATGTGGGCTCTGTACCTTTTTGTTTAAAATTCACTAAAACAATACAAATACCCCTAAGATAGAAACAAAGAACCAAAGAAAGAGTGAGATAATTGTTAACCACCTTAGGCAGAGTCACTCAGAGAATCAGGACTTTAACCCTATAAGCCTGACTCTCTTGGGAACAATGAAGGTCCATTGCCACATGTTTAGTGGCATCTGTTTGTCTTTTCAAGCATTTCACTCAACAGTGGCCCTTGGGAAGAGCTTCTCAAATGTGTTTTGGGGCATCCATTCAGAGGATCACAAAGTTCCTTTGTCTCCATTTTAGACAGGGTTAATAATGTTAACACATTTCCTTTTGTTGAACTATCTTGCATGGCTTGGACAAACCATTTTTGGTCAAGACACACTACTTTCTGCCTGGGTGGCTCAGTTGGATAAGCATCTGCCTTTGGCTCAGGTCATGATCTCAGGGTCCTGGGATGGAGCCCCACAGTGGGCTTCCTGCTCAGCGGGGAGCCTGCTTCTCCCTCTTCCTTTGCTGCTCCCCCTGTTTGTGCTCTCTGTCAAATAAATACATAAAATCTTAAAAAAAAAAAACAGATTTGTTAATATTTTTTTAAGATTTTATTTATTTATTCACAAGAGACACAGAAAGATAGAGAAGCAAAGACATAGGCAGAGGGAGAAGTAGGCTCCATGCAGGGAGCCTGATGTGGGACTCGATCCTGGGACTTCAGGATCCCTGAGCCACCCAGGCATCCCAATTTGCTAACATTTTAACTGACATTTTGCATCTCTGTTTATAAGCCAAATTAACCTATACATTTTCCTTCTCATGCTGTTCTTTCTTCCATGTTCACAGTCTAGAAAAACATGAGGACTATTTCATCTTTTCCTGTATTCTGGAACAATTTAAATAACAGAAAGTATCAGTTCCTGGTAGGATAGTGACTATTTTCATAGTAGTTTTTGGACTGCCTCTTCAATTTCTTCCAGTTACTGGGATCTTTTGGACCCTTCTTGAATCAAATGTAGAAATTTAATTTCCCAGAATTTGTTCTTTCCCTTTAGATAATTTAAATACATTTTAAAAGGATTTCTTTTTTAAATGTCTTACTTCTCATGAACCACACTGAGCGGCTCACTCTTTACTCCCAATATCGTCTCTTTTTCCTCTTGATTGTTGATCAAATATGCTACTTTTAATTTTTTGCACTTGTCAAGCTTCATTAATTTGTGATTTTTTTGCTGTTTAATGACTCCTTCCTAAAATACACTTAAAAGCAGAAACACTCCTCTGAATTGCATTTGAACACCATATGTCATGCTGGTGATGGTATTCATTTCTAAATAGTCTATACTTTCTAATTGATATTCTCTACAGTCAAGAGTTCTTTAAAACACTGATTTAGTCTCTTTGGTTTTGTTTTTATTTGCAAGGTGGATCAGTTTAGAGGTACTCCTTTTGTAGTTATTACTTTCAGAAGATACAGCATGTATGTTTCTTATTTTTATAGTAATAGTCATAAAACTCCCATGGGTGTTGGGAAAGAACATGTATCTTGCTTATTATAGTACATCAATCAATTATGTTAATTGTATTATTCAGATTTGTTGTAACTATTCTGGCAACTTTCTGAAAGATGTGCAAAAACATACATGATTAACACATCTTAATGGGCTTTTTAACTTTTGCAATATGAACACTGACCCCAATAATTACAAATTTTGAAAAAAAATAAGATGGATTTATAAATGGACAAAAATATAGAAAAGTAGATTTTATTAAAGGAAAGAGCAAAATATTGACTGTAGGTTCTAGATGGTGTGTATAAAGATATTCACTGTATAATTATTTCCACTTTTCTGCTTGAATATTTTCATAATAAAATGTTCAAAAAAAACACATTTTTTACAATTTTTTATTTATTTAATCATGAGAGGCACAGATCAAGAGAGAGAGGCAGAGGGAGAAGCAGGCTCCATGCAGGGAGCCTGATGTGGGACTCAATCCGGGGCCTCCAGGATCACGCCCTGAGCTGAAGGCGGTGCTAAACCACTGAGCCACTGGGCTGCCTAAGAAACATATTTTTAAAACCAATGTCAGTGGTGTGTGCTTTAAGAATGTCCTCCAACTATAGTCCCCAAAACAAGTTAACTTGTCTTCATTATCCACAGACATTTATGACTGAAGTTGATGCAAAATAATATAGCATCACTGGTCTTGAGCATAAATGCTGAAATTAAAAATCTAGCTAGAATAATAACAGCAATTAACACTCACTCATTGTTTATTGTGTACCAGAATATGTATTATCTCATTTTATCTGCACAACAGCTCTTTGTGGTAGTAACTAATATCACCATTTTATAGGTGAGAAAACTGGGGCTCATATAAGTGAAGGGATTTTCCTAAATCTAATTTTTTTTTTTTTAATTTATGATAGTCACGCAGAGAGAGAGAGAGGCAGAGACACAGGCAGAGGGAGAAGCAGGCTCCATGCACCGGGAGCCTGACATGGAATTCGATCCCGGGTCTCCAGGATCGCACCCTGGGCCAAAGGCAGGCGCCAAACCGCTGCGCCACCCAGGGATCCTGGATTTTCCTAAATCTAAACAGCCTATCAGTGGCAGAGCCAGGATACAAACTCAGCTCCATGTGACTCTAGAGCTAACACCCTTCAGCCTGCAGACTCTGCAGACCTGCTGTGTCAATATAGTGACCACTAGCTACAAGTGGCTGCCAAGCACTTGAAATGGAATAAGTCTTCACTGGGCTGTGTTCTGAGTATCAAAGACACACCAGATTCCCAAGAGTTGGAACAGAGGAAAAAGAAGGATCGTTATGATCATTTTTTCATTTTTTTAATTTTATTTAAATTTAATTGATTAACATATAGTGTATTATTGATTTCAAAGATAGAGGTCAGTGATTCATTGGTCTTATATAACACCCAGTGCGCATTACATCACACACCCTCCTTAACGCCCATCATGCAGTTACCCCATCCCCTTGCCCCCCTCCCCTCCAGCAACCCTCAGTTTGTTTACTATACTAAGAGTCTCTTATGGTTTGTCTCCCTCTCTGATTTCATCTTGTTTTATTTTTCCCTCCCTTCCCCTAGGATCCTCTGCTTTGTTTCTTGAATTCCACACGAGTGACATCATATAATAATTGTCTTTCTCTGATTGACTTATTTCACTTAGCATAATACCCTCTAGTTCCATACACGACATTGCAAATGGCAAGATACCGTATTTTTTGATGGCTGAGCAGTAGTTCATTGTATACATATACCACATCTTCCTTATCTGATCTTTTTTAATATCATGTGCTAAAATAATATTATGGATATATTGAGGTATACAAATTATTTTTTAAATTAATTTTACCTGCCACTAGAAATTTTTAAATTATATATGTAGCTCACATTAAATTTCTGCTGGACCATGCTAGTCCTATTTGACTCCAAAATGAATTGTTTTGTGTTTCTTCCTTCTGATGTGAATCAGTAACCTCCTTGTGACAAAAAATAAGAGCATTAAGAAAGGTAGCAAAAAGAACCACACTAGAAGCACATTGTGCCAGCCTGAACCTCAAGGAAGAGAGAAGGTGTGGTCACGTGAGGGACAGTGGAGGCAGGTGTGCTTAGACTGACAGGCAGGGAAATGGGAGGACTTGTGAGCTGTGTTTTAGCTACAAGAAGGGTTCCCATGAAGATTAAATAGACCAGCACATACGAGGTGCCTCTCACCACAAAGGAAGGTCCGGTCATGGGACTTGCTGGTTCCTAAATGCCTAAATGTGAAAGGTTCTTTAATCTTGGCTGCATTCACAGAAGCTCATGGTCACATGGTAACACTGACCATTCCTCCCTGCTTGTCAAAACCTCCCTGCACTGCAGCGTGAAGAGGTAAGAGTAGAACCCCAGAGCACCGCAGATAAGGCAGTGCCTCCACTGATACATCTGGCCCCTGGGCTCCGGAGCCCCGGAACACTGTGGCCACCTGTCCCAGAAACCTGAGCTCATGCTGAGACAAGACTGGAACGGAGGACATGTGAAGGGAAGTAATAGCCTTAGGTCTTTTGGTGCCAGATTGTGAATTTCTCTGGAGTGTACCCTAAAGGAAATGGGAAACCACTAAAGGTGCAGCAACGGGAGGCAAATTAACATCAGGTTGGCAAGAGGGACAGCATCATGGAATTTAATTGAAAAAGACTGGAAAATCTGCTAGTTCTCCAGGAGTGTGTGCCAAATGTGACACGTTAGCAAGATGGGAGACTGCTGCAGACTGCCAGAAGGTGCTCTGGGGAGATTTCTCAATCCTTCCTCTAGATGTTGAATTTCACTATAAACCCATTTCTAATGTCCTTTCCATTTCTGAAATTCCCTGACTCTGTCACACTGTAATGTTGGGGCTGTTCTTTGTTCATCTATCCACATGTTTCTGAAGAGGAAGAAGTAATAGAATATTTGCTGATTATATATATATGTAAGCCATAAAATATGCATACAGTGTAGGCACATCACAAGAAAAATAACCGGCCCGATGCATGATAAATGTTTCACTTCCAATCATCCTTGCTACATCTTCTGTCAAATAGAAGACAATATTATTTCCATTCTATGCACCAAGTTAAACGGAATTGTTCAAACTTTTGCAGGTACCATGGTTGTCATGCTAAACTAAACCGGTTTTAACAAAATAAAACAGCCGAGAATGGAATGGTGGTACACGTCCTCTAACCTAGTCCTTGAAACCATCCCCATCAAGTTGTCAAAGTGGCTTTCCAGTCTTGCTCATGACCATATTCATGATGGATGGCATTCATGGGGTGTGAGGAGCCATGCTGCGTGCCTTCACACTCACTTTTCTAACACAACTCTGCAAAGTGGATCTTAGTGGGCCCTCATTGCACTATAGGAAAACTCCAATTCACAGACCTCATCCCCCACCTAGAATGGCATCTCTCCAGATCCCATATTCTCTCCAGGACCTCAGGCCACTTCTTAACACCTCCACATAGACATTCAAATATCAGGAGTTGGGATGCCTGGGTGGCTCAGCGGTTGGGCACCTGCCTTCAGTTCAGGTCTGATCCCAGGATGCGGGATTGAGTCCTGCATCGGACTCCCTCTGAGGAGCCTGCTTCTTCTCCCTCTGCCTGTGTCTCTGCCTCTCTCTCTCTCTCAGTCTGTGTCTATCGTGAATAAATAAATAAATCTTTAAAAACATATATCAGGAGTTCCCATATATCCCTACCCTTACCCTGAATTCCCTCAAGGCTAAACACTCTGCTCCTTCCACCACTCCCCATGATTCTGAATCCTTTCTCTATCCTAGTTACCTTCTGGTGACCATTCCCCACCCACCATACACCCCCACCCTGGTTGCTACTATTATTGACCTAATTAGCATTTACTCCATTATCAAATTTATCAACAAGAATGAGGAACAAAACAAGAGGCAGCACACTATGGGTATGGAGCTGTGGAGTCTGGAAATCCTAGGTTCCAGAGTCAATTCTGCTATCTATGAACACTGTGATAGGGTCAAGTTAATAAAAGTGGCTGGGTCTCAGTTTCCCCACTTGTAAAAGGACAATTATCTTTACTCCCTCCCAGAGTAAAGAGGTACAGAAATGGAGGTATAAGAATGGGTACAGGAATGGGGCAACTAAGGAAAAAACCAAATCAGGCAGAAATAAGAAGTGGCCTTGTCTGGAGAAAAGACAAGTTCAGGTTCTGGTGTACTACAGGAAATATGGTATAATGTAGAATTAGAAGCATGGGGGATCCCTGGGTGGCTCAGCAGTTCAGCGCCTGCCTTTGGCCCAGGACATGATCCTGGAGTCCTGGGATCAAGTCCTGCATCAGGCTCCCAGCATGGAGCCTGCTTCTCCCGCTGCCTGTGTCTCTGCCTCTCTCTTTCTCTCTCTCTCTCCCTCTCTCTCTCTCTCTCTCTCTCTCTCATAAATAAATAAATAAATAAAATCTTCAAAAAAAAAAAAGAATTAGAAGCATGGACTCTGGAGCCAACAGTACTTGATTCAATTTCTAGGACTGCTTTGATTTCCTCCTTCGCTTAACAATGATAGTAGGAGCACCTACCTCACTTAAAGAAGCTATGTATGGATCCTGGCCAGAAGCCCTGTTAAAACCACAATCAACTTCTTTGAGATCATTTGTTAGTGGAGGAGGTACCTATAGTTCTAACACAGTCTTCAGTACTTGGGAAGGCTTGCTTCTCAAAGATTTGTATGTTTATTTATTTATTCAAAAAACACATGCTGAACACCTGCTATGTGCCAGATATTATTCTTAGCACTTGGACTACATCCATGAACAAAACATGCCTGACTTCATGGAGTTTATATCCTATAAAAATAAGCAGTAGATTTCAAGTGGGCAAATCATATAGTTTGTCAGAAAGGATAAGTAAGTACTATAGTGTAAGAGCAGCACAAAGAGAGTGAGAAGACAAGTTGCAATATTAAGGACAGTCAAGCTAGACCTCATGAAGAAAATGACATCTGAGTAAAGACTAGAAGGAGAATAACAGGGAGGGGAATATTACAGAGGTACTTACCAATACAAATGTTCTCAATGGATGCATGCCTAGTGCCCCAGAAGAATAGCAAGGAGGCCATGGAGGACATATTGAAATGAGAAGAAGATAGGTCAGAGAGATATGGGGGCCAGGCTGTGGAGGAACTTGTGGACAACGGGAAGCATTTTAGCCTCTGCTCTCAGTGAATTAAGAGGCACTGTAGGATTTTAAACAGAAGAGGGCCATGAGTGCTCTGATATTTTAAAGGATCATTCCAATGGTTCTGTTGACAGTAGACTGTAACAAAGTTAAGACTGAAGTACCTTCTGTTAAGAAGGTCCCATAATAATCTGTAGTTACAAGCAGGCTGTGTCTTTGACCAAAGGACCAGAGGAGGAGTAAGTGATTAGATTCTAGACATCTTTCTTTTTTCTCCTTTTGTGGCAAAATGGCATAGCATAAAAGTTATCATCTTAACCATTTTTGAGCGTATGGTTCAACAGTATTAAATATATTCACATTGTTGTACAACCATCACCATCACCCATCCCATAACTCTTCATTTTGTAAAGTGGAAACTTGTACATACTTTGAAGGTAGAGACAGCCAGACTTCCTGACAAATGATGGATATTTGATTAGATATCATAAGCATAACTTTTTTGAACAAAATGTAAAATGTGGCCCAGAAGTCAACCATTAGACTGCGGACATTACTTCTGTGGAACTGGTCTATTGGAGATGTTTCTGTAGAGAACCCAGGACTACTGGACAAGGGGCTGCATGTTCAGGTTTTCAAGGATAGCAATCTCCTGTCTAAGTACATTGTCCTATTATACTAAAGGTCATAAAATATTTCCCGTACACATTGTTGGAATTGTCACCAAGGAGTTTGAAAAGATGGAAGCATTCTGTTGGGTTCAGGAGTCATAGTTGGTGCACGGACAGCTAAGGGATATTTAAGCAAAACTACATCCTAGCAATTAGAGCTGCAGTGACTTAAGCCAGGCCTGGGGAAAGGAAGACTGGCTGTCCCCAAAGCACTGCACCCTCTGGATATGACCTGGAAAAGGAGAACCACAACCACCACCTCCCAGGGTTCTCAAGGACCCACAGAGCATCAGCAGTCCCCTGGGCTACTCTATCTTGGCTCTAGCTCACCTTCTGCGTATGTATGTATACCCAAAAATATCACGATAGTTTGAAGCCAATGGAAGTCACAAAGGACTAATCTAGGAACTGACAACATTTTTCCGTAAAAGGCCAGATAGCAAATATTTTAAGCTTTGTGGCAACATGTCACATGTCACAAACTTTTTTCTTTTGATTTTTTTTAAAGCCTTTAAAAATATAAAAACCATTCTTACCTTGCTGGCCAAACAAAGACAGGTCGTGGCTGGATCTGGCCTGCCAGCCATGGACTAAACCCTTGGACTAAACCATGTGTCTTGGAAGGGCTCTCATGGGCCACCATTGCTGTGTCAAGGGCAAGGTCACACTTTCCAGCACTCCAACTGCCTGCACTGCCTCCTCAGCTGTAGCCAGGCTGGGCACAGAACTTTTTTTTTTTTTGAAATTCTATTTGTTTATTCATAAGAGACACACAGAGAGAGGCAGGAACATAGGCAGAAGGAGAGGCAGGCTCCATGCAGGAAGCCCAATGTGGGACTTGATCCTGGGACTCCAGGATCACGCCCTGAGCCAAAGGCAGATGCGCTTAACTGCTCAGCCACCCAGGCATCCCTGGGCACAGAATTTTGAGGTCATGCTCACTGTGGTCATCTTTCTACTGTGCCCCTAGCTTAGCAATGACTGTTTTAAGAGTCAGATGTGCCAAGTGTGGGCCCACTGCTAACTCACAGAGATACTGCACGAATCAGAACAAGGCACCTGCTCTTCACAACACTTTTCTGCCATCTATTGGAAAATTGTTGTAATAATGAACAGATCCACACCAACTATGAATTTGAGTAGAGCTCCCTTTGCTCTATTTAACTCAGGGCCAGTGGCCCTGAGTTCAAGAAATACAGAAGGGGAAGCAATTAACTCGTAGGAGTTCCAGAAGATATCATAGAAATAACGAAAAGATCTCTCTTCCACAACTTTCTCGAACTTGTGGGAGGGGAGGCAAAAGGAAGAAGGGAAGACAGAGATCTCATTGCTGTTCTTATCCAATCTCTGCAGATTAGGCTGGAAATCTGCCCTACACTGAAAGCATTCTGCAAACAGAAAGCCTTTCTCAGGTTAATGAGAGTCCCACAAACCTGTATCAGACTCTGGAGAGACAGAGAGAACAGACCATCAGCACCTGCTGATTTGAGCATGCTTCTAAGGAGCAGTAGTCCACACAGCACTGAGGTTCTATTGAAAGGACTCTGAGCTGAGGGCCAGGAGAACCTGAGTAAGGCTAAGCCTTTCTACCGCCTCTGTGACCTTGAGTGAGTATCTGGCCTCCTCCTGCCTCAGTTTCTTGGTCCTTCAGATAAGAATAACACTACTAATAATGCTATCTCACAGAGGTCATGTGACAGTGGTATATGCACACCCTTTGCACAGCATTATAATTAGAATGCACAATCCTGTGACCAAAAGGCTGGAGTGAGGACAGGAAGTGAATGGAAAAGGTCTGGTTCTACTTACATAAAATGTAATCGAAAAACCAGGAAACACTGCAAGATAGGAGATAACATGACTCCAGGCTTTCAGGACCTAGCAAGAAATCCCCAGGTGTCCAAATGAAAAAGGAAAAAGGTCAAAGACTGAGACCAAGACTTATTTGCAAAGACTATAAGATCCACCATCTCTAATTTAGAACTAAAACCTTTACTATTTACCCTAGGGAAGCAGGGAAGAAAGAAACAGGGGGTGATCTGTTTCACCCTGCCCCTGAGACTCCTGATGTTTCCAGCACTCTCAGGCAGGGAGAGAATCCAGGTCAAGAGTTCCCACAGCAAAACAGGTGTGGGCACAGTGAAGGCTCAGGAAACCTAAGGAGCACGTCAGATAGAACCCAGGGGCCTGGGATGCAGAGAGCCCCATGTCAGGCCTGGGGTGGGGGGCAAGTATAAAGTGCAAACATCAGACCCAGATCTGGTAACAAAACTGTCCGAGGAAGAGCCAACAGATCCCAGTGTTGTGACAGCTGCACAGGGGCAGCTCAGCACTGAGGATGCCTGTGTGGAAACAATGGGTCCTTTGTGGGTACAAGGCAGGGGGTGGGGGCAGTAAAAGGGGGCCAGGGAGCCCCTTCAGTGCTCTCTGGGACCCTGAGAATGGAATGGTACATGGGAAGGGCTGAGTATTACAGTTTACCAGACCCCGTGTCTGCTATGAACTGACAGGCCCTTGACCAGCTTTAAAAACCAGCTTCCATCTCCTCATCCACATACCATGACTATACTTGCATGTTGAAGCTTCTGTCTGGAAACATGATGTTTCTCTGGGCCTGGTGTGTCGTAGAGACTGCCTCCTCAGAGCCCAAAAAGGCACTTTTTTACATAGGCAATGTCCAATTCCACTTTGACCCAAATTAGGAAGGTGGGAGCCCCCATGGGCTCACTAACCACTGCCTTCTACAATGATCTCAGGAGACCTAAGGGCCAGACCCAACCTCTCCTCCTCTCTTCATCTTTCATTGCTTCCATCTTTCACCACCCTTCATCACCAGCAGCCATGAGTTAGGGCACAACTGCCCTTGGCCTCCTCCCCATTCCCAAGACCCTACCATAATCTGAGCCCAGCTAGTAGGTTTCGGGAAATTTGAAAAATCTGGAAGCAATGTGTTCAGAATTCAGACATTGGGGATACCTGGGTCATCTGCTCAGGGACCCCAACTTCTCCCAAGTCCCACATCCTACCCTAGAATCTACCACTTCCCAGGATGATTGACGATAAAGGCCCATTCTCTTTCAGAGAAACCCCACTCAAGGTTGAGCCTTAGAGCCTTAACCTGACAATCTCCCAAGAGACACAAAGGATGGAGTATAGATGATGATGATGATGATGCTTGGACAGAAGTGCTCCCTGTGGCCCAAGGGCCTTTCCTTCCCCAAATAGGTGGACACAGACTTGCCCAATGCTTTGGAGAAAGAGAGCCAACTGTGGAATCAAAAAATTAAGATGATACAAACTTAGCTTCTCACTTTAAAAGGTATCATCCAAGTATGAAACCAAAGATTTGAAAGGCAATGAAATAGAAAGATACAGAGGTTTGTTATCCACCACCACTACCATCTTCATCTACAATGCACTCATATATGTGAAATGAGAAGCAAGGATGTTTCTTCTTTATATATAACGTATTATATGTGTCGTGTGTCTGTGTGTGTCAGAGCACGCATTATGTCTATGTGTGTCTCTGTATGTGTCTGTGTGTGTCTCTGTGTCTTTGTATCTGTGTGTGCATGTGTGCACACGTGACTGCGTATGCACCCTCCAAGCTCGGTAATGGAAGGGAGAGGAAGCATGAGGCTCAGGCCCAGAGCCAAGCCCATACTCTCTCCTCTTCCCTCCATGGGCTGACTACAGGGCAGATGGGTGATAGACACACAGCCAACTGTACTTGAAGTCTGAGAGTCTGATCTAGAACAGAAACCGAGAACAGCAGCAGCAAGCCTCTTAGGAGACACCTGTGTCATCTGGCCTCAGGGGAGTAGCAGTTCTGGGTGGGTCAAGGCATTGGAGGAATCCTAATAGCCCCTCCTAGCCCACCTGAAAGGCATGAGAGGCCATCCCTAAGTCCACAGGGGACCAAGTGGGACATGGAGGTTAGATAACCTATTCAGAGTTTTGAAACTGGAATGTGAGAAATAAGTCAATCGGAGAAGGACAAACAGTGTATGTTCTCATTCATTTGGGGAATATAAATAATAGTGAAAGGGAATATAAAGGAAGGGAAAAGAAATGTTGGGAAATATCAGGAAGGGAGACAGAACATAAAGACTCCTAACCCTGGGAAACAAACTAGGGGTGGTGGAAGGGGAGGAGGGCGGGTGTTGGAGGGGAATGGGTGACGGGCACTGAGGTGGACACTTGACGGGATGAGCACTGGGTGTTTTTCTGTATGTTGGTAAATTGAACACCAATAAAAATTAATTTTAAAAAAATTAAAAAAAAATTAAAAAAACAAAAATAAATAAATAAATAGCAAAAAAAAAAAAAAGAAAGAAAGAAAGGGGAGGGTCATCTAGCATCACCCCAAATCTTAGAATCTGACATCTTTCCAGTTATAAGGACTGTTTTTTTAATTCCAAAACATAAAAAGGAGAATATGAGCAAAAAAAAAAAAAAAAGAAGAACCCACTTGGACCCAGGGAGATTCGGCTAACCTCAGCAGATCTCTCTCTCCCGAGGAGCCAAGGGACCATAGACATCATTCCCAGAGCCTCCTAGCCCTTCTGTGAGTGGCCCAAGAGAACACAAAGCATAAACTGGAGATAGGCAGGGACCAGCAGAGGCCCCAGAGGGACTGAAGCCTTAGAAGAGGCTGGTCGCCTGTGCTGCTAGGTGGGTGGTTGTGTGCTCCCTAGGCAAAATCAGTTCAAGGATACAGTGAGAGGGAACCAGTGTGTTTTAAATCTAAAAATAGTCGAGCAATCTCTAAATCGGCGGAGTTAACCAGAAAGTGTTTGATTCATCCGTATCAGGCATAAAAGAGAAAAAAAAAAAAAAAAACAGGCTGGAATTACGGGAAATAATGGCAGTGACATGTCTTTTACACCCGTGTCTGAATGAGAGCTTTGGACCACAGCAAAGGCATTTCCAGTCTGCAAGTCGGCCTCCCCAGCACCCTGCGTAAGTCCCCGCTGAGAGGCTGCCCCAGGCTGAACCCACCTCCCTGCCCTCCCGGAAGGCCTGTCCCCGGCCCCGTTGTGGGGTGTCACGCAGCCTGACAAATGTCCAAGCAAAGGAGAAAGAGCAAGTTCCATCAGCTCCACGTGATTGTAATCTATGCTGCTGCTGCTTTTAAAGAATTCCCTCAGGCTGGAATGATTCGTGTGGAGTGAAAGTCAATAAACTTTAGACCATAAAACGGAGACCAAGCCGCTCCCAGCTTTTCCAAGATTTTGCAAAGTCAAGTCCAGCGCCGTCGGGGAAAGCTCCCAAGCTGGCCTGCACTGCCCCCTGCTGGAAGCGCCCCGCACCAACGCGCCCTGGCCAGAGCCGTGCAGGCATCTGCACTTCCCCGCATTAATTCGTCTACCCTCGCAGAACACTCCCTAGGCGGCCGTCCAAGTAGCGCCGTTCTTAATTCTCGGATTTCGCTGCATCCAGACTCTGACTTGGGCGCAACGAGCTGCTCTGGGATCCCCAGCCGGGCCCGTGGACCACAGAATCCAGACCAGCCCCCTGACTTTGGGTGCCAGGCCTGGGCCATGGGGAGGTTCAAGGAGCTGATATTTGTCTCCATACCAGGACATGCAGTTTGCTGCCATTGCAGTCCCCTGTGCTGTCCCCTCTGCCAGCTACTGGCACATCTGAAGAAGCACCTTCCCATGGCAGGGAAGGAGACCCCTATATGACAAGGCTTCTGAGCCTAGGAAATCATTGGGCCCAGTTTACAGAGAGGACCCAAAATCTCTAATTGGGCAAGAGTACCTCCTAAGGCAGGGGGGCAGCAGCAGAAGTCACAATATCAGAGAGAGAGTAGTGTAAAAATGTCATAATCAGAAAAATACAAACAAACCTTCAGAAAGCTACCCAACATTAAAAATTACATTTGAAATTTCCTAAATGTCCAACAACGTGGGAAATGGTTGTGTTATGTTATAATTAGAAATAGCCATTTATTTAACTGAAGCAACAAATTTTATTTACTAGTATGATCACATTGTGCCTTTAAATGCATCCAATGGGGCACCTGGGTGGCTCAGTCAGTTAAGCGGCTGCCTTTGGCTCAGGTTAGGATCTCAGGGAGGCTAGGGATTGAGCTGCGGTTGGGTTCAGGCTCCCTGCTTAGCAGGAAGCCTGCTTCTCCCTCTTCCTCAGCCCCTCCTCCTGCTCTCTCTCAAATAAATAAATAAAACATTTTAAAAATCAAAATGCATCCAAAAAATAGAAATATTCATGGTGATTTTCTATTTGATAGAATTAGTAACAAATTGGTTTTTTTTGCAAGTTATATTGTTCTTATAATCCTAAAAACATTTTTACTTTTAATAAGAACATTTGGAAATAAGAAAAGATACATGAAGGACTAAGTTGGCCAACTCCATCTGCTTCCAAAGTGGCAGCAGGTGGCCTCCCTGATGCCCACTCTGGGAGCAGTGGTACAGAAGAGCTAAGGGCTCAGGCCTGATGGTTCTCACTTCCTCTGAAGCATAACAGGATGCTGTCTGCTGAGGAAAGGGCTGCTGGCTGAGAAGAGGACAGCAAAGATCTTAAAGTGGAGCCTGAGGAGTGGCCAAGAGAGCTAAAAGGGGACATAGAAGGGACGGGAGTCTAGTGGTCACAGGTGCAAACGTGGGGCTGGGTGGCAGAGGCTGGCATCCCCACTTCCCTGGCTTCAGGGCAATGGGCAGGCTCTTTATCATGGCTCCCCTGGCTATTTCGGTCTGCCTTAATTTTTTTTAGCATAGTATAGAGTTTTTGTATGTATTTTGTTAGATTTCTTCCTAGATATTTGAACATCAGTGTTTTGATGCTATTGTAAAAAAAATACTTTTATTTCATTTTCTAGTTATTGGTTGCCTTTATGTATGAATACAATTAACCATTTATTGACTTTGTGCCCTGTAATTTTATCAAATTCAAGTATCGTTCTAGTAGCTTTATTTTTATATTCCAAAGGGTTTTCTACATACACAGCAATAACAGGAACCAATGACAGTTTCACCACTTCTTTTCCAATCTGTATGCTTTGGCTACTCTGGGGTTAGGATAAAGATGGGAAGCATCTTTTGGATTTTTTTTTCTTAAGATTTTATTTATTCATGTGAGACACAGAGAGAGAGGCAGAGACAGGCAAAGAGGGAAGTGGGCTCCCTGTGGGGAGCCCAGCATGGGACTCGATCCCAGGACCCCAGGATCACAACCTGAGCCAAAGGCAGTCAATCACTGAGCCACCCAGGTGTTCCAATCTTTGGGATTATTGAACAAATGTTTACTCACTTACTATTCATTGACTACAAGCTACATGTATGACACAACTCAGTAATGAAAGGGGCTCACAGACACACTTGGTCAAGATCTTATTGTTATAGTCAGAAGGAGATGTACATAACTACTACTAAAGCTGCATAGGAAGGTGCAAAGGTCATAAAATACAGACTAACAAAGTACTGTAGGATGTCTTAAGAGTTCTAGGACCACTGGGTAACATGAAACCATTAGATTCACAACCAGCTTTATGTTTTTCACAAAGTGAAATCTAACTACCAGAATTAACCTTCACAGGTCCATAACACAGGTAAGGTTGTTGTCATTTTTGAGGCACTTAAAAAGGTCTGCCCAAAGTTACAGAATGATGGATCTATGCTGGGGGTGTGATTTTTTTTTTAATTTTTATTTATTTATGATAGTCATACGGAGAGAGAGAAACAGGCAGAGACACAGGCAGAGGGAGAAGCAGGCTCCATGCACCGGGAGCCCGATGTGGGATTCGATCCCAGCTCTCCAGGATCGCGCCCTGGGCCAAAGGCAGGCGCCAAACCGCTGCGCCACCCAGGGATCCCGGGTGTGATTTTTATATTTGTACACTTCCCACCATTGGCCAAAAATGGTCCTTGGAAGTTATTTAATGCTAAAAACCCTTAAGCTGGAAAGGAACTTTGATGAACCTCTTTTCTAATTTAGCACTGCTATTCTAGAAGGATTGTTTGCCCTCTTGAGGAATAGACATAATCAGAGCCAGTTAATTATGCCTCTGGATTCCTGAAGCCCTTTCAACACACAGAAGAGAAGCTAAGTCCCTCCCTCTCCGACCCTCCTCAACTGGGCTTTAACAACAGTCTGACCTAGCATCTATTTCCTGTTCAGAAATCTACTACTTTTTTCCTGGAAACTATACTAACTTGCCAATTCATGCTATAAATTCCATGTTTTTTCTTTCTCCATCAGGACTTTAGGATTCTCGTTTTGATGTTCACTCCAATGGAGGTTGAGCAAACCGGAATCTTCTTGATCCCTTCTAAACTCTAGCATTTAAGCCAGGAGCAATCCTGCTCCCTGGGGTCTGTCAACAAAATGAATAGCCCAGAACTCATCCTGGACTTCTCAGGAAAGAGAGGGAAAAAGAAATTAAAAACTACTACTATGCCCTCTGGTGGTCATGAGAGAGACCCAAAACACCAAAACATCAAATTTCCCAAAAGTATTTAAGTTACAATTAATAATATCTGTTTATAACTTTATCAAATAAATTATATCTTTACCATAAATTATATCTTTACAGAATAAATTATATCTATAGTTTAGTAATGAATTGTATCTACTACTACTCTTATTTTTTTTTTTTTATAAGTAGGCTTCACACCCAGTTGTACAGGGCTTGAACTCACAATCCTGAAATCAAGACCTGAGCTGAGATCAAGAGTCAGATGTGTAACCGACTAAGCCACCCAGGTGACCCTACTCCTTCTTAATTATAGTACTGTTTGTACATATTGATCTGTTTTTCTTGATCATATTTTTTAGTGAGTTGTCTTTTTGAGGTTCATAATTTTCAGTTTTTATTTTCTAATTTTTTCTTTTATTACTGTTATTTTTGTCTTTTACTTCTTTGTATCCCTCTTTCCAAGAAATGCATATTGAATGCTTTTTTTTGCTTTTTTACTTTAGTGATGATAAAAACACTCTATATGGGGATCCCTGGGTGGCCCAGCGGTTTGGCGCCTGCCTTTGGCCCAGGGCGCGATCCTGGAGACCCGGGATCAAATCCCACGTCGGGCTCCCGGTGCGTGGAGCCTGCTTCTCCCTCTGCCTGTGTCTCTGCCTCTCTCTCTCTCTCTGTGACTATCATAAATAAAAATTAAAAAAAAAACACTCTATATGAATTTTCTCTTGAATATTGTTTTGATAAAAATCACAGATTTTTGCATGTAGTGTTATTTAATAAACAGCATGTTGCTATACTCTTTAATTTCCCACTGTAGCCAATTATTGTTCGAGAGACAATTGAGCATATTTTAAATGGCACAATTTTGTAATTCCTATTGAAACATTTATTATTACTAGTTTTGCTATATTGTGGGAAGATTTTAAAGCCTGTAAGATTTTTTTGTAATGTATTGGTTTTCTTTCTGTTGTAATGAATTATAATACTTTATAAAAATTTCAGACAGTGGAAAGTTTTTAAGACTTAGATTCTATTAATGAATTCCATTTTATTGTTTTGTAATATATACCTACATTTTGCCAGCTTGGCTTAATATTAACTGGTAACAGTAAAATCAGGTTTCTAAGTAACATATTTTGTCAAATACTCCTTAACTCTAAATGTTACATCTTTAGGTCAAAAAGTAACAAAGTTCATAAACTTTTTAAAATATTCTTTAAGGGCAGCCCCGGTGGCTTAGTGGTTTAGCACTGCCCTCAGCCCGGGGTGTGATCCTGGATACCCGGGATCGAGTCCCATGTCGGGCTTCCTGCATGAAGCCTGCTTCTCCCTCTGCCTGTGTCTCTGCCTCCCTCTCTCTCTCTCTCTCTCTCTCTCTCTATCTCTGTGTGTGTGTGTGTCTCATGAATAAATAAATAAAATCTTTAAATATATATATATTCTTTAATATAATCATAATTTTGTTAAATGCTATATATGTATATACATATATATATAGCCAATTTCTGTTGACTAAACACTGCTTTCTTTAATATTGATGTTAATGTCAGCTCTGTGTTCATGTCTGATAAAGCCCTTCTGGGTTGTCTTGTTTCAGGGGCCCCACTGCAGTGCAGGGCACCTCCTGTCCAGACAACCCAGTGGGATGGAGGAAGCCACATGCTTGGAATAAGAACTGGACAGAATCCCAAACTGGCCACTTAATGGTTGGGAGACCCTGGATACGTAACAGACATCTCTCTGCTAACTAGGATTGTTGTGAGAACCAAATTATATGTAACATACATAACTGTCCACTGAGACACTGTTTCCAAGAGCATCAGACTTTCCAAGTCCATTCTTGGGAGCTTTTGTGTAGTCACTATGGCTTAGTATCTACTGGGGACCTAATATGTACAATTAATTGTGAATTTTAGGCAAATCAACATTTAGGAACCTATCCTGGAAATCCGGGGCTGGAAATCCAGGTCACACATTGTGGACTGGCAGAGAGGCAAGAGTGGAGGTGGCAGATCCAATAAATAGGAGTAAAACTGGGACAGAGTTTGATGGAATGTGGGAGGTGAGAGGGGAGCCTCTTTACCATCAGAAGATGCATCTTGTGAACATTCCCCATCCAAGCCCAATTTTTCACACTTGTCTATTTTTTATCTTCAGATAAGTGAACGTATTCCCATTTGCTTCCATCTTTTACTAAGGTGAAGCAGGGAAACAGCCCAGTTTTGATCCCATGATTGTTATCCTAAACCGTATCAGTCTCATTTAAAATATCTTAAAATAACAATAAACTTACAAAGCTCTATTTACTTGCCTTTATTTTATTTATTTATTTGACACAGAGAGAGAGCACAAGCAGGGGAAGCAGGAGAGGAAGAAGCAGGCTCCCCACTAAGCAGGAACCCAGGAAGCTGGGATCACAATCTGAGCTGAAGGCAGACATTTAACTAACTGAGTCACCCAAGAGCCCCTCTATTTGCCTTTCAGATAAAAGATTCTAATGAGTTTTGGCTTCTCTCAATCTACTTTCCCATTCCTTCCTATTCTTTTATTATTTAGTCTATGACTTAAGCGCTGGTTTAAAATCATACTGTCTTGGAGGTGAGTCAGGAGATGGGTGAAATAGGTGATGGAGGTTAAGGAGGCCACTTGGTCACAATGAGTTCTGGCTATTGTATGGAAGTATTGAACCACTATACCATACACCTGAAATTCATATAACACTATATGATAACTGTTCTTGAATTTAAAATGTTTCAAATTTAAAAATTTTTATATGTTTTAAAATAAAATAAAATGTAAATTGAACACCAATAAAAAATAAATTTATTTTAAATAAATAAATAAATAAATAAATAAAATGATACTATTTTTTCTCCCAATACGTGTGTATGTTGCTGTTGCATCTGCTTCTGTTGGTCCATCAGATTTCTTAATAATATACCCTTATCTATTGGAATTTGGTGATTTTCTTTCTTTTTTTTAAGATTTTATTTATTTATTAATGAGAGACATGGGGGGTGGGTGGCAGAGACAAAGGCAGAGGGAGAAGCAGTCTCCATGCAGGGAGCCTGATGGGGGACTCGATCCCGGGCCTCCAGGATCAAGCCCTGGGATGAAGGCGGCACTAAACCGCTGAGCCACCCGGGCTGCCCAGTGATCTTCTTTAATCTCCAATTCCTTCATGTAGTTTTTTTATTTGTTTGGGGGGTTTTCTGTTGTTTGTTTTTTGTTTTGTTTTGTTTTGTTTTGTTTTGTTTTGTTTTGTTTTTGAGAGATAGCAAGCGCACACACAGGCACAGGGGTGGAAGCAAAGGGAGAGAGAGAGAATTTTAAGCAGACTCCATGCCCAGTGTGGAGCCAGACACAGGGCTTGAACTCACACCGCTGAGATCAAGGTCTGAGCCAAAATGAAGAGCCCTAGGCTTAACTGAATGAGCCATCCAGGTGCCCCAAACTTCAAGTTGTTTTGAGGCCCACCAAGAGCTTTTCACCTCTCAATAAGACTGATAGTTCTGTTGTGTTATTTAGTTCATATGGTATCTCCTGTTGGGTTCCCCAGAAAGTAGACCCAAGACAAAGACTTAAAAGCAAGTAATTTGAGAAACACAGGTAGGTAGTGGGAACATGAGCCAGGAAGGGAAAGAAAATCAATCAAGTGTGCATGAAAGAGTGGAGTAAATGTGGGCAAATGAGGTACAAGCCTGCTGAGGCCCTCTGAGAAAATATAGGACTTACTCCAGAATTGTCCAACTGAGAGGGGAGCAAGCTGGAACATTTCTCCATGAACTCCTATTCCTGATTGGTTGAAGGGGACTCCTGAAGGCACTAAATCCCCATTACTTGAGGCCTGCCAAGAAAATTCCTATGGCCAAAGAAAGTCCTCAGGCAAGGAACTCAGGTTCTTGAGGTAAGGAGTCCTCCACATATGGAAACATTGTTCAATGAAGCTTAAGGAGAACTCAGGAGATAGAAGAGAGGCACCAACAGCATCTACTAATGGTGGTATTTTATAAAGTCCCACAAAGAGCATCAGAGGCCATACCAACTGGACGTATTTGACAGTAATTGCATTACAGTGCTGCTTCACAGCTATTTTTGGAGTCTGTGCCATGAGAATGCCTTTCCATTCAGACCTCAAGGCATGTGAACAAGAACAGATTCCAAAAATTATAGCAACTTCTCCTTTAGTTGTAGAAAGATTACAGAAAAAAATTTTACATCTCTTATTTCGTTAGTAAGCACTTTTAAATGTTAAATATTTTCCAATTAAATGTTTTAAATTTTTATCACCGAAGGCATTTCTGAAAATATTATTCAGAAAAATGTAGGAAAATACTTTCCAGCAGCTTGTTTTATGAGTTGGAAATACCTCATTTCAACACTTTGTGCAACAAATTTTACTTTAAAGACATCTTCTTTAGCAAACTGGCAAGTTCAGAATCAAATACTGGAAAAGTCATAAACATTTACCAACAGTTATATATCATACAATGGAATATTACTGAACCATAAAAAAGAATGAGCTCTGTCATTTGCAATAACTTGGATGGCCCTAAAGGGTATTATGCTAAGTAAAATCGATCAGAAAGAGAATATGGTTTCACTTATATGTGGAATCTTAAAAAAACAAAACAAATGAATAAATAATCAAAAAATAAAATCAAATATATAAGTACAAAAAAACAAACTGATGGGGGTACCTGGGTGGCTTAGTGGTTGAGCATCTGCCTTTGGCTCAGGGTATGATCCCAGCGTCCTGGATTAGATGCTATGTCAGGCTTCCTTCGAGGAGCCTGCTTCTCCCTCTGCCTCTGTCTCTGCCTTCTTTATATGTCTCTCATGAATAAATAAATAAAATCTTTAAAAAAAAAAAAAAAAAAGAACAAACTGATGGTTGCCAGAAGAAAGGGGGAAAGTAGGTATGGGGGAAAATGAGTAAAGGGAAGTTAGAGATAACAGGCTTCCAGTTTGGATTGGATAACTCATGGGAATAAAAGGTACAACATAGGGAATATAGTCAATGGTATTATAGCAGTATTGTGTGGTGACACATAGTAGTTACACTTGTGGTAAGCATAGCACAACATATAGAGCTGTTGAATCACCATGTTGTATACCTGAAAGTAATGTAACACTACACATCAACTACACTGAAACTGAAACCAAAAATAGTTTATGAACATTTGAAATGCCAACAGACTATATTACTTTTTAATGGTTGAAATTTTTAAATAGTTGAAAGGATTTCAAAAATAAAAAAGGACAAAACACAAATGTTGTGTTCATATGTGCCCATTGGCATATTTTGCCACATATTTAAATTTTTTAATGAAAAATATGCTCCAAAATGCTATAGCATAAACCATTTTCTCAATTAGGGTCCATTTCCATAGTGCTCTGAAAGCAGCAGTCTTTGACAATGTGAAGCATAAATTTAGCAATCACCCTACAATTTATCTTTTCTCTCTTTTTTTTTAATTGGAGTTCAATTTGCCAACATATAGCATAATACCCAGTGCTCATCCCGTCCAGTGCCCCCACTTTCTCTTTTTAAGTAAACACTGAGACTTCTATTTTTAGAACCTGACTAACCATCAAAGTAAGCCTGAATGTCTGAAAAATACTCTGTACTTGAGGGTGCCTGGTTTCTATAATGAAGAGATGCACTCTACTCATAGTAATTTTATCAGATTTGAACATTTGGAAAGATACTCCCATTACCATACTATGCACAACCACCACCTCTACTGGAATCACATATATTTAGCACTAAGATGGAAGTTTCTAAAAACAAAACAAAACAAGACTACAAAGCTGTTCTTTAGGCCTAAAGAACTTAGATCTCAACAAAACATTCAAGATATTTTTTAAAACTCTAGAATCTAGACATCTGTGCGACCTACCAATAAAGACTACCACAGATCATGATCAGGGTCTTTCAAGACAGTGGTTCTAGGGGCATCTGGTGTCTCAGTCGCTAAGCATCTGACTTCAGCTTAAGTCATGATCTCAGGGTCTCTGGATCAAGCCCTGCATGAGGCTCTCTGCCCAGCAGGCAATGTGTTTCTCCCTCTCCCCCCACTGAAGCTCTCTTTCTCTCTCAAATAAATAAATAAAATCTTAAAAAAAAAAAAAAAAAAAAAGACAGTGGCTCTATTTTGAGTTTAATCCCCACCATATTTAAAAGAACTATTATGTTTGTTAGAAACCCCTAGGGCAAGTAAGGTAACTTCAGGTCTGAAAGTGACCAGCTCAGTTCTACTGTATTCTTACAAATAAAATGTGTTGAAATGAGGAAGGAAACTTCAGTTGAAGTGGGTCTACTAAACATAAAATGACACTTAACCAGTAACAATATCTCATTTGTCTCGGGAGAATAATTATTTTTATCTTCAAGTACAAAGTTTCAGATTCAACTCTACAAGTCATTGCAAAAGTTTAGGCCAGTTGCAAAGGTGGGGGAACAGTCTACAGGATCACCTCACTTCTGACATCAATTTCAACTTTGTGGGGTTCCCAAAAGCACCCTTAGTTTTTATAATTTGCTAAAAAGATTCAAGGAACTCACTGAAAGTTGTTGCACTCTTGATTGTGGTTTATTACCAGGAAAGAACAGAGATTAAAATCAGCCAAGGGGAGAAGTGCATAAGGCAGAGTCCAGGAAAAGTAGCAAGCATGGAGCTTTCTATTGTCCTCTCCCCAAGGAGTCAGGACAGGATTGCTTTCCCAGCATTAATGTGAAAGTACAACAGAGTATTGCCAGCCAAGGAGGTTCACATGAACCTTGATGTCTCTGGAGTGTTTATTTGGGGTCTATCACATAGATATGATTAACTGCCCAGGTGGCTGATCTTAATCTCCATGTGACCCAAAGTTCCCATGCTGTGTCATACTATTACTACCTGGAGTGTCCCGGTTCCATCCTAAGACTATCTAGTGTGGCAGCCCACACCCTAAATCACATTTTTAGACTACCCAGCATAATCTAAAACCTCCAAGCAGTTGAAGACATTCCTATCAAGCGTGAGATTCACTTTCCCTCTTCCTCCGCCCCTCTCCCCACTAGCACTCTTAATTAATTAAATTAATAAAACCATCAGTTGCATTTTTTTTACTTACTTTAAAATAAATAAGTTACTACAGTTAGCAAATAAAAATAATTTGGGGGCATCTGGGTGGCTCAGTTGGTTAAGTGTCTGCCTTTAGCTCAGGTCATGATCCCAGGATCCTGGGATGGAGGTCTACATGGGGCTCCCTGCTCAGTAAGTCTGCTTCTCCCTCTCCCTCTGTGTGCTCATGCTTTTGTTCTCTCTCTCTTGCTTTCACTCTCTCTCAAATAAATATAATCTTTTTAAAAAATGAAATAAAAAATAAATCTAATTTTTAAGTTTTCCTTAGAAAGAAAAATGAGTAAAAAGGAAAAAAGAAGGCAGCAGATCATTTGTTTGTCCTTACATTTATCTTGCATTTTAAAGTCATCACTACCAACAGATTTTATTTTCTTCTTTAAAGTAAAATGGGTAAAATTATCAGTAAGGTCAGTTATTTACTGTTAAGCATTACCCTTGGGTCTTATATCAGTGTTAATCCAGCTGGGTGAAAGATGAATGTGAGAACTCCTGTATTGTTCTTGCAACTTCTTTTAAGATTATTTATTTATTTATTTGAAAGCGACAGAGATAGCAACAGAGATGGCGAGAGAGAGTGCTAGTGGGAAGGGAGGGAGAAGCCAGGCTCCCTGCTGAGCAGGAGCTCAGTGCAGCTTGATCCCAGGACCCTGGCATCATGAACTAAGCCAAAGGCAGACATTTAACCGACTGAGCCACCCAGGCACCCCTGTTCTTGCAACTTTTCTATAAGTCTAAAATTACTTCAAGATAAAAAGTCAGAGTGTCTAGGCACCTCAGTTAAGTGTCTGACTCTTGATCTCAGCTTAGGTCTTGGTTTCAGGGTCGTGAGTTCAAGCCCTGTGTTGGGCTCCACGCTGGGCATGTAGCCTACTTAGAAAAAGTTAACAGAAAAAAAGTTTAAAATGATCTATGTTTATTCAAGGATTCTCTGAAATAATCATTTTCATCTTTTTGGAGGTCAACCAATTATTTGATGAGAAATACTAACTGCTCCAAAAGTTCACTTATGCCATTTTGCAAGTTCACAGATCCACATGGGGCCCAAATGTGGGCCCCCAGTGAAGAACCCTGGCTCCAAGGGATGTAACTATGACTTCAGTGTAGCAGGAAGTGACATCCAACAGATAATCTGAGCAGGAACAACTTTTAGCCCTTACCTACAGTCCCATTCATGCCTTCATTGTCTGGCTGCTTAGGAGGCCTTTCTACAAAATGCGCTGAAGATGGGGATCCCTGGGTGGCTCAGCAGTTTAGCGCCTGCCTTCGGTCCAGGGCATAATCCTGGAGTCCCGAGATGGAATCCCACATCAGGCTCCCTGAATGGAGCCTGCTTCTCCCTCTGCCTGTGTCTCTGCCTCTCTCTCTCTCTCTCTCTCTCTCTCTCTCTCTCTGTGTCTCTCTCTGTGTCTCTCATGAATAAATAAATAAAATCTTTTTTTTAAAAATGGGCTGAAGAATCATAGCACTTCATGCTCCCCCTTGACATTTCCTTAGAAAGGTCATTATGAAAGGACACACTTACCCACACAACAAAGGGCACCTCCTCTTTCTGAGCCAAGCAGCACCATAAATATACCCTAAAAGGATTCCTACAGGCAGCCCCACTAAGTATGACCAAAAAAGTTAGCTCTGGGCATTAGAGCCTCGGCAGGAAACTATGGTCTAACCCCTAGCACTGGAAATAGATGCAAATATAAACTAAGTGTGGGACATCAATCGCCACCCCAAGCTTCCCCTTCCATCTTCTGCTTTATAAACAACTCCATCAAAAAACTGAATGAAAAAAGGCGTAGTTACATAGTAGAAATAAATGGCAAGAATAAAAATCTGTCTGAACCCTGCACAAATAGTTTTCCACAAAGATGAATGATTTATATTGGAATAGCTGTGAGAGTTACAAAGTTACAAAAGCTAAGATGCACATTCTAGGCATCATTAATGCCAAACTGTTAGCATCAGGTAAGAAGAGTGAGAAGAAAGACAAGACATATTTCCTCAAAGGAACAGAAGCAGCTGCAGAGAACAGGAATGGCTTGTCCAAGAAGAGGCCAGGATGACTTCCAGCCCTAAGAAAGACCTAGCAAGTCAAGAGGCACTTGGATGGCTCTAGCTGAGAATTTAACCTTTCCAAAGAATTGCACTAACACGGAGATCCCTTTCTTTCTGGTAGGTTCAGTTCCTCAAGCCTGGCCACTGGGCAAAAAGGACCTGAGAGACAGCCAGCTTTCTGCCAAGCACTGGCCTACATGACGGACATAGTGGGATAGCTTTGGGGGGATGGGAAGGCTGGTTAGTTCAGTGAATGTACAGAATAGTGGTACAGAAGACATAAAACACAGTTGTTGAAAATGAATAAAGGGGCTTGCATTTCTGACATGGACTAGAATAAATACAGACTCAAAACATAATGGAAATTGTTCTGATAAACTCTTCCAGGAGGGCAGATTCTTTACCACTCTAGACCCAAAGACTGTTCAGAACGATGGCAGCAAGCGAAAGAGTGGAGCTCTCCTGCAGTATCTCGCCATCTCATGGAAACTTCCAGGGCAGAAAATCCCTTCAAAGAAACCAGTCAAGTCCTTTCCAAGTCAATTATTCACTTTACAAACGTGGATGCTGCAGCTTTCGTTCCACATTTATAATACATTTATCTCATTTTCTCCCCCTGGGGAAAATATTCTAGACATAATATATACATTTTTAGGACTTTTTGATACATATTACCAAATGTCTAATCAGAATGGCTGTTCTATTTACACATGGATGAAAATGTCCATTACCTTAGTCCCTTTCACAATTTTTGCCATTCAATAGTTAGAGGGGAAAAAATGTCCTGTTTCACCTGGCATTTTAAAAAGATTAATAGCAAATCTGAGTATTTTTTCTTTAATCCTATTTTTTCTTTTGTGAGTTGCTGTACGTTGCCAAACTTCTATTGAAATGTTTTTATATGTTATCTTTAAATATGAAAGTTACTAATATTTTCCCAACTTATCATATGTTAACCTCGTAAATGGTGTTGACACACATAAGTGTTGGATTTTAATACACTAAAATCCAGCAATCTTATTCTTTACTGTTTCTACCTTTGTTACCATGGTTAGGAAAGCCTTTCCTATGCTAAGATTATAAAAATATTAAGGCATACATTCTTCCGGGCCTTTTGTAGATCTGGGTTTTACATTTTACATTTAATCCATTTGGAGGCTAGTTTGGCTATAGTAAGGTAAACATTTAACTTTATTTCTTTCCCAAATGGTTGTTAGCCTTTTGTCATAACACCATTTATTGCATTATCTGTCCTTGCCTAGTGTTTTGAAATGCAGGCAAGTTGGGGGAATAATTCTTCAGCAATTTTTCAAATCTATCCTACTGATACCATCACCCTGCTTCCCCACCTCCTGTTGAGTGTGGGCCTTAAGCTGCTCGTAGTAGTTGAAGACTGGGTCCCATTTAGGATTGGGGTGAAGACTGCTAGGTGTCTGTCTAGGGAGCAATAGGTCTCATCAACTCCAGGCCTAACTGCTTTCTCCCCCATTTCCATTCAATATGCCCACTTTCCTGAGACTCCTTAAGAGAATTTATGCAGATTTGTGTGAGAAAAATAACTACAAGTCCCCTTTTACAGCCACTGTTTTCCACCAAAGCTTTGTCATCTACTTTCACCGTGTGATCTAAAACTTGTCCTAACATCCACAGCTGATCCTGACCTCAACAGAACCAATATGCCCAGAGTGATTTCTAGGAGCCTGGTGCTGCTTATCAGCTGGAGAAATGACTCCTGGGTTTTTGGGAGGTGAGCCCTACTGACACAGCCTTGGGAGAGAAGCAAGCAGAGACACTCATACAGCAAACACAAGGATTGGCCTTTACTATGTGCTTCCTGAGCTTTGAAATGATAAAAGTGTCTGGATGTTCAGCAAGGAAAGAGAGAGAGAGGAGTGATTGTGCCCCATCCCCTGGTGCCCTATCCCTTTCTCTCCCTGACTCTCCCTAACAAACAAACAGAGGAGGCATCACAGAGAACTCCTCAGTGGTGCTAAGGGGACTTTTAGGAGAGGCGTATCAGTCATAGTAATGACTACCATTTAAGAACCAACTTATTACACTCTGTATACTCTGTGAAATTAATTTTTTGTTCTGTTTTGCTTAACAGATAAGTGGCTGTGGGGTAGAGGACAAGGATATAGCAAGAGGTAAGTTTGGTGTATGAAGCCCTCCATTCAAGAGGGCAAACCAGTGTCCAAATGGGAGTTCTGGAGCAGGGAGCCTGAAGAGCACAGTGAGCAAGAGAGCTCCAGGGAAAAGGAAAAGGAATGGCGATTCTAAGGAGGAGGGAGCCCCAGGCAACAGCAGCCTCAGTCATCAGGAACTTTAAAGCCATTCTTCTGCGTCCAAAATTTTCTCTTGAGGAGAGGTCAGGATCTTATAAAAGTACATTTGAAGAGGCTTAGGGCATCTTTAGAGAACCTTTATCTCACAGATGCTCAAAAGCAATCTTACCCCTAGAAGTATCACACAACGGAGACTAAGGACTTCACTGCCTGTGTTTGAGTGGCACTTCAGAGACGCCCCATAAAAAAAGAGCTCTGGCACCACGTGCTGAGTGATTATCAGAGCTCACAATTCCTCCAAGTTTCAATCACATCTCCAGTTAAGAAATCTAATTTGCTACCCTAGAAAATACTGTTTTCTCTCCATAATTCATAGAGTACATGAAGAACGGTTTTTCTGGGTTCACTCACGTACCTGCCTTTGCTCTGAAGGAACAGAATGAGGGTTGCCTGGCCTGAACCCTGGCTCTCCCGAGAAACTCACCTGGTGCCTGTTCTGCCACTTAAGCATAGCCTGGCCTCCCCACCGGGGTAAGAAGCCTATCCAGAGCCCTGCAGCTAGTCCATGGTGGAGCTGCCAAGTATCTTACTAAAGAGATCTGAAAGGAGTAACTCTACACCGGACAAAAGTATCCTCCTCCCAGACCCTCGAAATTCTCCGGTTGTGTCAAATTCTTCCCCCACAGTCTCTGCTTGAAAGATCTGCTCCTAGCTTCAGAGCCCAAACTGCAAAACATCTAGTCTTTGCTCATGCAGCAGCTCAGTACAAAGCCCTTAAGCACCCAAGGCTTTTCTCTCCACAAGACTTTGTTTCCTTCCTCGAAACACTGCAAGAACCCCGAATTCCCGATTTCCTAGCCCAGCTGACTGCTTTCCTAGACTGCTATGCCAGGCATAGCTAAACTGAGCCGCTGCGTAGCGCCCTCACTCTCGGAACTAGGCAGGTAGATCAGACGCCTCTGCCCAGAGGCCCAAGGGGACCTGCCTGAGGGCCCCGCCCCGTCGCGACCTTCCGAGCCCCAGCGGCAGGGCGCGCCGCCGGACTACGTTTCCCACAGTGCTCCGAGACGCCGGGACGCCCAAGGCCCGGGACCCGGCGGGCGGGCTCACGCGCAGCCTCCTGGGAGTTGTAGTTCGGTCCGCTCGCGCCGGCGCTGCGGTGGGCTCGGCGCTGGCCTTTGTCTGTCTGCGGGCGCGCGCCGCTGCGGTGAGTGAGGCCGCGGGCCGGGTCAGTGCGCCCGGGCAAGGCGGGGCCGCGTGGGCGGGCCGTCGCCCCCGGGCCCTACGCGGCCCCGAGCAGGCCGGGCGGCCTGAACCCCGAGGGAGGCCCCCCGCGAGGGGAGAGGCGTGCGGCCCGCGGAGAAGGGTCCAGCACGCAGGGCGGGCCGGGGGTCCTGAGGCGGGAGGGGAGGGTGTGCCCGCGGGAGCAGGGGCCACCCGACCGCCGCTCCGCAGGACAGAGCATGGGTGAAGGCCCCGCACCCTGGAGACGCGGGAGGGGGAGGCCACAGGCAGGTGTGCGCAGGGGCCTGCAGTGAGGATTTGACCTCACGGCCTGGGGAAAATACTGCCTCTCCAGGGGCGGGGATGGGAGAGAAGACATTTGTCAGGGTGGAGAATGGGAGAAAGGACAAAATGGATTCAGATGTGAATCACCCCTACCCTCATCTCCTAAACCTGAGACTGTCGCCCAAGAGGTTCCAGAGACAGCAAAGTTTACCTCCTCTGCTAGGGCTCTCCTGAGGACACTCAGCTTTAGGCCTTCAGTCTGTAGGTCCTATCAGAGATCCTTCACATTTGGTTCTTTGATTCTCCCAAGAGTTACCTGATATGACAGTGTTGTTAACCTGTTTAGTTCCTGAGGAAATAGAGCCAGGGCTGTTTGGTTACTTGTCCAAGGCTGTATGGGGGTAGGGGAGAAGTCAAGACAAGAATCCAAGGCTCTTACGGCCTAATTCTGAATCTTTACAAAGGATAAATAACCTTTCTGGTAGGAAAAGCAATTTTCTATTAATAAAGCCACTTCTCCAAAATCTTCAGGAGATTATTTCCTCAGATTTGTGACCTAGGGAGAAAAATAAAATAATCTCCCTTTATTAACCAAGGCAGTTCCTGAGACACAGCTGAGCTTTTACTTGTTGGAAGATCTCATAGCATGTGGAGAGGCAGAGCTATAAATTCTACCCACTAGTTCTGACCAAACTAGTTGCTGGATTTCCCAGGGACAGAGTCCAACCTGAGGCACCAGGTTTTGTGCACTTTCCAGGGACTCTTGATGGATATGCAGTTGTTGAGCTGTAACACCCTGAACTAGCAAATGAATGTCCTATAGCATTCTGGTACCCTCATAAAAGATTCCTTTTTAGTTTCTACTCCAAATTGGAGCTGAGGCCTCCAAATACAACTTTAAAATGCTTCTCCAGTCAAAACAAATGTAGCATAATATATAGTTGTCAAGACCAGGTGCTCAGGTTAACAAAACAAGAATTGTAATTATTTGTAATTATTTACTATTTCAGTAAATCAGGAGGCCAGCATTTTGATGAGATATATTGGAGGGAATATGCAGTGAACCACTGCATAAAGTACAGATTTAGTAATTTGGGTCATAAAGTAAGGGGGAAAAAAAAGATAGATAATATGGAGCAAGAGGATTCCTAGGATCTTGAAGAGTAGTAAAGTCTGGTCAAGCACTGTTATATTCTGTTCCATTTTATAAAAGTTCTCACCAGCTCTTTAGTGAAACTAGAGACCTGTCTAGTGTAAAGGCGTAGACTTTGGATCTCGAAAGTCTTGAATTTGATCCTTTGTCCACCCTGGACTCCTTATTGGCTCTGAGAATTTGGGCAGGTTATTTATCCTAGTTGGAGTGCCTTGGGCTTGGTTTTGAGAGTCTAAAGTAGGTCTTCCTCTTCCAAGAATTGACAAGTATTTACACTTAGAATTGGTATTCTCATATCTTGAAGAATAGGAGAGGGGTGGATCTGGATCTGGAATCTCCTAAATAATGTTAAAAGGTAAAAACATATGAGATCTCTTGCTTTGTCCTTATAACTTAGGGGGAACTGGAGGGGAGAGCTAGAGCCATTTTCATCTTAGAACAAATCATGAAGGCTGAAATGTTTTTTTTTTAGATGCTGAATTCCTTTCAAGGCTTGAAGGATGAAAGAGTAGGTGGTTAGGTGGGGGAAGAAAGTGGGAAATCCCAATCACATGCCAAGGCTAAAGTACAAACAAGAGTGACCATTATCTTGGGATTGGCAGGAAGAGATATATATGTTTTCTGCTTCCCCACCTCATGTTTCCACTGTGACTCATTTATGTGTGGTCATGGTACTTTTTGGCCAACTTTGCAGTTACATTATAAGTGATTACATCACGCCAATCCAGATTTCCTCCATTTACTCCTACCCCAAACTGCAGCTCCTGTTGACTTTATGCTTCTCACCTATTAATTCTCCTGCCCTTATCTGTTATTTTTGTTGTTCTGTTTTTTGTTTGTTTTTTCCTTTTCAGGTGTTCAAGAATAGCCCATGGAAGAACCATATGAAGAGGTGGTGATTAAGGTCATACAGCAGGCGTGGACATGTTTGGATTTCCAACAGCTACCCTGCTGGATTGTCATGGAAGATATGCTCAGAATGTAGCATTTTTCAGTGAGTGAGTCGGTTGATTGCTGAGATGACCTCAAATGACAATATTCAGTGTTCCTGTACTCAAGCACTGGTCAGCAGGCTGAGGAAGTAGAGGAGACATTCCTTTAGAGGAGTTAACTAATCCTGGGGGCTACAGGGAAGGCCTGCAAGCCAGAATTAGAAATAACATTAGAAATAGCAAGAAAATGATCTTGATATGGAGGTAGTTTTGAGGTAGTCTCTGAAAAAAATGAATAAGCAGCTTTATATCTCCACACAATCACTGAATAAGGGGTAAGGCAAGAGAACAAGGAGAAAATCTTCCTAAGATGACTCCAAGAAAACTGTTAATAGTGATAAATGGACCCATAATAAAGTGCAGTAAGAGACTCAGATGTAGAGCAGTATGGAAAACACTGTCGGCATCTGCATAGGAAATATTTGAGAATAACTTCCAAGCCAAAATTGATTTCAGTTCCACTGTAGCTTAGTAGACTGAAATAGCATGGATATTAAGGGGGACATTTCCTTGGATTAGATTCTATAATTTTCCTACTTTGATCTAAGATATCAGACAAATTATTTAACTTCCTTTAGCTCCAGGCTCTTCATCTGTAAAATGGGACAATAAACTACCTTGCAGGGTTACTGGAACTAGAGATAATAGATGTAATGTATCAAAGATTCTGATACATATTTTCTGATATCATGGTGCTTACTTGTCAGGACAACAGATTGGTGCAGAGATAGATTTCTCATGTATTGGTCTCTTCAGGCCCCAGTATCTAATTTTACAGTTTTTCTTAATATAATGCCTCCAAAATTTTAAAGCTTTCAGCCCTACACAACCTGGATCCATACCTGTTTTGGAGTCAGATAAAACTTGGGTATGGGGCTCTAATTGATCCTATGTAGTTTTCTTAATTTTTCTGAGCCTGTTTTCTTATCTACAAAATGGAGATAATCATGTCTACCTTACCAGATTCTTTGGGAGGCTAAATTAAACTAAATTTAGAGGCAGAATACTACTGTGGATCATGCCTGCATTTGAATATCAACTCTACACTTAACTAGTTGCAAGATCTGTGACAACCTCCCTATGCTTTCATTTCTTTAGCTGTAGCACTCTCATAGGATTGTTTTCAGGATTAAATTATCTATGCAAAATTCATAGTATAATGTCTGGCACATAATAAGCATTCAAAGCATTGTTTCTTTTTTCCCTATTCTTCTCAGCATATTGGTGCATCTTACATGACTTCCCTCTCATTTTACCAGATGTGATGACAGAAGCCCACCACAAATATGATCACTCTGAGGCCACAGGATCCTCAAGCTGGGATTTCCAGAATTCTTTCAGAAGAGAGAAGCTGGAACAAAAATCCCCAGATTCTAAGACACTACAGGAAGATTCACCTGGAGTGAGACAGAGGGTCTATGAGTGTCAGGAATGTGGAAAATCCTTCAGGCAAAAAGGTAGTCTAACCTTGCATGAGAGAATCCACACTGGTCAAAAACCCTTTGAGTGTACCCATTGTGGAAAAAGCTTCAGGGCCAAAGGCAATCTTGTTACACATCAGCGAATACACACAGGAGAAAAGCCCTATCAGTGCAAGGAGTGTGGGAAAAGCTTTAGTCAACGAGGTAGTCTGGCCGTTCATGAAAGACTCCACACTGGACAGAAACCCTATGAATGTGCTATTTGTCAGAGAAGCTTCAGAAATCAAAGTAACCTTGCTGTTCATAGAAGAGTTCACAGTGGTGAAAAGCCCTATAGATGTGATCAGTGTGGAAAAGCCTTCAGTCAGAAAGGAAGCTTAATTGTTCACATCAGAGTCCACACAGGCCTGAAACCCTATGCCTGCACACAGTGCAGGAAGAGTTTCCACACCAGGGGCAATTGTATCCTGCATGGCAAAATCCACACAGGAGAGACACCCTATCTGTGTGGCCAGTGTGGGAAAAGCTTCACTCAAAGAGGGAGTCTGGCCGTGCACCAGCGAAGCTGCTCACAAAGACTCACCCTTTGACCACTCTCTTCAAAGGAAGTTTTCTTTATGAATTAAAAGTACAAAATCCTCAGATCAAGCAACCTATCCAATTCTATGGAATGAATGGAGACTCTTTCACAAAGACCATGATTGGGTAGGGCAAACTGACTTTTCCCTTTCCCCCCAAATAAGTATGAAAAATAAATGTCTTGTTTATTATCATTATCACATATGTTTCATAATTTGTCAGTTTATTTTGACCTAAGTTCCCAAAGTACCTCCATTAATCTAGTGCATACTTGGGAGATTGTTCTGTGTATAACATATAAATTTTAAATTTGTAAGTTGACACCATTAAATAGATCAGCTCTTATGAATCCAAAGTCTTCTCTTTACATATCCAAATCAATCTTGTATTGGATTCAAGACCTCTGGGAAGATATTCATCCCAAAACACTTGATAGCAAATCTTTATCATCTAGAGAGGTAAATTATATCAAAGGTCTTTGGACACAGAAATGCTTTAGAAATACTATGGCTTTGAATAGTAATATAATATTGGCCCCGAAGATACCCTGATACCATTTGAAGATGTATACAAGAATGTTCATATCATCCCAATTCATAATAGTCATAAACTGGACAAAACCCAATATCCAACAATACATAAAGTAGTATATTATAATATGTTCATATAATGAAATAGGACTCAACAGTAAAAAATAACAAATGATACATGAAATAATATGGGAGAATCTCAAAGCTTTATGTTGAATGAAAGAACACACATACACACACCAGGAAAAACTAATTAATAGAATAGAACTAATAGATTCAGCTAGTGGCCAACTATGGGAGGAAGAAACTGGGTAAGGACTTGAAAATGGCACAAAGCAACTTTATAGAGTGAAAACATTCTCTATACCTTATTTCAGGTGGTGGATGCTTGGGTCTGTACAATTATCAAGATTCACTAAGCTCAATATCTACAGTCTGCACTTTTTTTTTCTGTAAAGCATACTTCAGTAACAATAAGGCAGCTTAAAAATACTACACACAAGTTCTTTAACACTTAACTCATGAAGAGATGGGGGGGTCTGTCACCTCCCCTTGAGTTTGGGTAGGGTTGTGACTGCTTCAAGCACAAAAAACAACTGATGCTACATGATTTCCAAGAATAGGTCTGAAGAGCTCTTTAAAGGTGTGAAAGTTTCTGCATGATTCTCTTGAGACACATACTCTGAAGAAAACCAGCTGCCATGTAAAAAGTCTATCTTAAGGCCACTATGATGGACAAGCTGCATATACATGCTCCAGTTGACAACTTCAGCTGAGCTCCCCACAGACAGGCAGCATCAACTACCAGCCATGTGAGTGAGTTATTGTAGATGTCCAGCCAAGTGCAACCTTCAGGTGACTGGAGCCCCATATGACATCTGACCAAAACTGTATGAGAGCCCTAAGTAAGCCTTCCCAAATTCCTAACAGACAAAATCATTAGAGAAATCAAAAGTTATGGTTTTATACCACTAAATATTTAGATTATTTATTATACAGCAATAATAGAACATTTTCTAAAAGGATAAGATACTGTGAAAAGAAAAGGAAAAATCTGGAAGAACAACTTGAGATTTACTTACTGATTAAACCAAAACAGGAAATTATGATTCATAATTCATCAGAAAACAAGATTTAAAAGTAAACATTTCTTTTGACAAAACAGAAGGCAAAGTATAGATTAATTAACCCAGATACAAGTTACAACATGAAAAAGTAAATGCTGGTCTCCAGCAATCCTGCACTGTAAGAAATTTATTGGATAGATAGATACTCAGTAACAATGAGGCAGTTTAAAAACATTTCCCATAAATTCTTCAACACTAATCTCATGAAGAGATGGAGGTCTTTTTCACCTCTGGGTAAGCTTGTGACTGCTTCAGACACACACACACACACACACACACACACACACACAAACAACTAATGGCACATGACTCACATGACTTCCAAGAATAGATCTGAAGAGCTCTAAAGGTGTGAAAAGTTTCTGCATTAAGTACACACATATCTATATATAGACATCTTAGAATCCTGGTTCTGCAGAAAAGAAATGAGTAAATAAAGAGTAAATAGATTAGAAAATATAAAAGATCTTTTATAATGTTCTTTTTTTAAGATTTTATTTATTCATGAGAGACACAGAGAAGCAGATACAGGCAGAGGGAGAAGCAGGCTCCCTGTGGAGATCCTGATGTGGGACTCAGTCCCAGGACCCCAGGATCACACTCTGAGCCAAAGGCAGACATTCAACCACTGAGCCACCCAGGTGCCCCTAAAATGTTCTCTTTATACATATGTTATTAAATTTCTTTGAAGATTGCTGGCTGCTTCTATTATAGTAATAACAAAAGAGAATACCAGATTAAGAGGACAATGTAGGAAGATCCTGGATTCACCTCTTCACACATAAACCTAATCTACAGCTACCTATGAAACAATTTCCTCTGGGGGGAAAGAAAAAAAACAACTAGAAACTCACTGAGTGACTCCAACAGATAACACAAATAAGAAAAAACACACTGAAGCTGGTAGGAGAAGTGGAGACAATTGCCGTAAATCCTACCCTTGGTGCAGCAACCCACATTCAGGAGGGAACCCACAACCGCAGCTTCTTTCTGAGGAGCAAAGACTTTGAGCCCCAAACTGGGTACTCCAACTTTTAAGACTTGAGACATGTGTCCCCAAAACATCTGGCTTTGAAAACCAACAGGACTCACATTCAGGAGACCCACAAGGCAAGACTAGAGTGAACTGAAAAACAGCTCTTAAAGGGCTCTCACGTTTAGACTTTTCCCCGGGACCAGCATGGAAGCAGCCAATCCAGAAGCATTCAGATTTCCGGTGAAAGAACCTTATTTTCTTAAAGTGATGGCCTGAGGCACAGGCATCTAATTTAACACACACCTAGGGGCTTTGCATTTCCAGGTATGGAAAATGGCTGGCACCATCTTTCCATTCTCCCTCTGCCTCACTTCAGCCCACTGGTGTCTCCCAGAAAAGAGCTTATAGCTTCCTCTGGCATACCAATTATTGCAGCTGTGGCCCAGGTGGACAACTCTAGTTGCCTGGCTCTGGTAGCCAGTGGGGCTTATGCTCATGGGTCCAAAGGACTGTAACCAATGGAGAAATAAGTTCACTGGCTCCCACCCTCAGGGCACAACAAGAGACAACAGACCAAGGCACTCAGTCTCTCTATGAAAGAGCCCTATTAGCTTATCTTCATAGATGTGGCCTGAAGGGCAGTATTCTAATTAAACATATAGGTAAGAGCACACTATAATTCTCTCCAGAGACCTCAGAGGGCAGTCATTATCTTCATTCTCCCTCTGCTGTGCTCCATAGCACCAGTATTTCCCAGAGAAAGCATGTCTCTGGTATGCTGGGTTTTATGGGTACAACCCAGAGGACACCCTTTGAATTGTCTTTCTCTAGTGGCCAATAGGGCTTGAATTCTTGTAACCCAGGGGATTGTTACAAACAAAGAGACAGTTCTTGGCTGGCCACCAACCCTAAGGCACTGTGCAGAGAGGAAATTGAAACACCCCCCTAGTCTTTCTGGGAAAGAGATCTATTTGCTTGTCCTGGAACATCAGCCTGAGGGGCAGGCTTCTGGTTTTGCACACAACTAAGTGCCTACTGAGATACACTAAGAGATGGGTGCTAGTGGATGCCATGTTCATGCTCTCTGCCTCACTCCAGATCCCTGGTATCTCCCAGAAGGAAACTTGTATACTCACCTGGCACCTAAATATAAGTGACTGCCTGACACCCAGGAGACACTTCTAGAACATCTAGCTTTGGTGACCAGTGGGACTTACACTTGTGGCCCCATAGGACTATGTATATTTGCAAAAGTTAGAAGCTACTGCCTGAGCTGAACCTAAGTGCTGCTTGATATCCTACCCTTTGGGACACTGACAGGTCTTAGCACATCCTCTGCTAGTAGGAGGCACTAAAATAAAATAAGCTGCTTGGACAATCATGAAGGCTTGAGAGGTAACCAAGAGTTAGGGCAAGGTTTGCATGATAAGGCTCATCTACTACACAAGTCTACTTCATCAAGACTGGGAAAGGTGACTATTTTATCCAGCACATAAAAACCAACACAGAAAGAAGGAAAATGAAGAAATAGGGGAATATGTTCCAAATGAAAGAACAAGATAAATACTTCATAGATGTGGCCTGAAGGGCAGTATTCTTTTTCCCTTCAGGGGAAAAGTCCTTAATGAAATGGTGATAAGTGAGTTACCTGATAGGGAGTTCAAAATAATGGTCATACAGATACTCACTGAACTTGGGAGAACGCATGAACACAGTGAGAACTTCAAAAAAGGTATAGATAATATAAGAAGGAACCAAATAGAAGTCATAGAGATGAAGAATACAAGAAGTGAATCGAGAAATATTGTAGAAGGACGACTGGGTGGCTCAGCAGTTGAGTGTCTACCTTTGGCTCAGGGCATGATCCCAGGGTTCTGGGATCAAGTCCTGTATCAGACTCCCTGCAAGGAGCCTGCTTCTCCCTCTGCCTGTGTCCTGTGTCTCTGCCTCTCTCAATTTCTCTCTCTCTCTCTCTCTCTCTCTCTCTCTCTCATAAATAAATAAATAAAATCTTTTTTAAAAAGAAAAATATTGTAGAGGGGTTAAATAATGAAGCAGAAGAAAGACTCAGTGAACTTGAAAACAGGGCAGTAGAACTTACCCAGTCAAAGCATCAAAAAAAGAAGAATAAAAAACACTGAAAGTACCTTAAGGGACTTATGGGACAACATCATGTGGACCAACATTCACATTATAGGGGTTCTACAAGGAGAACAAAAATAGGCAATTTACTGGAAGAAGAAATGTCTAGAAACTTCCTTAATCTAGGGAAGGTAACATATCCAGAACATATCCAGGAATCCCAGAGTTCCAAATAAAATGAACCCCAAAAGACAACAAAATGCTTTATAATTAAAGGGTCAAAAATAAAAGACAAGGAAAGAATCCTAAAAGCAAAAAGACAAAAACAACATCTTACGTGCAAGGAACCCCCCCCCCATAAAGGTATCAGCAGAAACTTTGTATGTCAAAGAAAGTGGCTTATATATTCAAAGTGCTGAAAGAAAAAAAAAAAACTGCCAACCAAGACTATCGTACCAGCAAAAGAAAAAAAAAGTCCTTCTTTATCCTGCAGGATAGTTTTTCAGACCAAAAAAAAAAGAGTTTTCCAGACAAGCAAAAGCTAAAGGAGTTCATTATTACTAGACCAGCCTTACAAGAAATGTTAAAGGGACTTCTTTAAGCTGAAAAAAAAGGGACACTAATTAGTAGCAGGAAAACATATGAAATTATAAATCTCACTGATAAGGTAAATAAACACATAGTAAAATCTAGAAAAATCTAATGTTGTAAATGTGGTAGATTAATCAATTATGAAGCAATTATGAAGGTTAATAGACAAAAGTAGTAAGAATAACTATAATAATTATAACTATAATAATTAGTTAAGGGATACACAAAAAAGTATAAAATGAGACATCAAAAATAAAACGTGGGGAATGAGTAAAATCCAGAGTTTTAGAATATATTCAAATTTAACTTACCAACTTAAAAGACTATTACAAATTGTTACATGCAAGCTTCAGAAAAAGAAATCTAACATACCACCGAAGAAAATAAATCATAAAGAAGAAAGCAATGGAAGATAGGAATAGAGGAACTACAAAACAGCAGAAAACAATTAACAAAATAGCAGTATGTACATCCCTATCAAATTACTTTAGGTATAAATGGACTAAATTATCTAACCAAAAGATATAGAGAGGCTGAATGGTTAAAAAACAAGACCTAGGGATGCCTGGGTGGCTCAGTGGTTGAGCATCTGCCTTTGGCTCAGGACCTGATACCAGGGTCTAGGATCAAGTCCCACATCAGGCTCCCTTAGGGGAGCCTGCTTCTCCCTCTGCCTGTATGTCTCCTTCTGTATGTCTCTCATAAATAAATAAATAAAATCTTAAAAAAAAAAAAAAAAAAGACCCAGGGTGCCCGGGTGGCTCAGTCAGTTGAATGTCTGACTCTTGGTTTCAGCTTAGGTCATATCATGGGTCATGGGATCCAGCCCATGTCAGACTTCACACTTAATGAGGAGTCTGCTTGAGAGTCTCTTCCTCTGCCCCTCCCCTCAGCTCACACACCTGCATACACACACCCTCTCTCTATAAATCAATCAACCAATCTTGAAAAAAAAAAAAGACCCATATCTATACTGCCTACAAGATACTCCAGATGTAAGGACAAACACAAACTGAAAATGAGAAGATGGAAAAAATATTTCATGCAAATGAAAATCAAATGAAAGCTGGAGTAGCTATACTTAGACAAAATAAACCTTAAAACAAATACTAAAATCAGAAACAAAGAAAGGGGTGATAAATAATGATAAAGGGGTCAATCCAACAAGAGGGTAAAACATCTGTAAATATTTATGCATCCAATGTAGGAGTGCCTAAATAAATATATAAAGCAGTGTTAACAGAAATAAAGGGAGAAACAGACAACAATGCAATAATAGGGGACTTTAATATCCCACTTAGATGATACAGACAAAATCAGTAAGGAAATATGGCTTTAAACATGTTAGACCAGATGGATTTAACAGATATATAACATATATAAGACTATGACAGATATATACAGAGCATTCCATCTAAAAGCAATAGAACACATTCGTCTCACATGTGGAACATTCTTTAGAATAGATCATATATTCGGTCACAAAGCAAACCTTAATAAGTTTAAGACTGAAATCATATCAAGATCTTTTCCAATCACAATGGCATGAAACTAGAAATCAATTACAAAAAGAAAATTCACAAATATGTGAAGATGAAACTGAACAACCAATTAGTCAAAGAAGAAATCAGAAGGGAAATTTTAAAAATACCTTATGGCAAATATAAATGAAAATAGAACATACCAAAACTTATGGGGTGCAGCCAAAGCAGTTCTATGAGAGAAGCTCATAGCAATAAATGTCTACATCAGGGAAAAAATGATCTCAAATAAACAATCTAACTTTACACATGAAGGAACTAGAAAAAGAACAAACAAAGCCCAAAGTCAGTAGAAGAAAGGACATAATAAACATCAGAGGAGAAATAAATAACATTGAGACTAAAAAGATAATAGAAAAGATAAAGGAAACTAAAAGTTTGTTCTTTAAAAAGATAAACAAAACTGACAAACCTTGGTGAGCAAAACTCACCAAGAGAAAAAGATAAGAGGATTCAAAATCAGAAATGAAGGAGGAGATATTATAACTGATACCACAAAAATGCAAAGGATCACAGAGATCTACTATGAATAATTATAGGCCAACAAATTGGACAGCTTAGAAGAACGGATAAATTTCTAGAAATACACAATCACCAAGGCTGAATTGTGAAGAAACAGAAAATCAGGGATCCCTGGGTGGCGCAGCGGTTTGGCACCTGCCTTTGGCCCAGGGCGCAATCCTGGAGACCCGGGATCGAATCCCACGTCAGGCTCCCGGTGCGTGGAGCCTGCTTCTCCCTCTGCCTGTGTCTCTGCCTCTCTCTCTCTCTCTCTCTCTCTCTCTCTCTCTCTTTCTCTGTGACTATCATAAATAAATAAAAATTAAAAAAAAAAAGAAACAGAAAATCTGAACAAACTGATTACTAGAGATTAAATCAGTAATCAAAAACCTCTTGACAAACAAAAGTCCAGGATTAGATGGTACACTGGTGAATTTTACCAAGCATTTAAAGGATAACTACAAGCCTTTCTTAAACTTTTCAAAAATTAAAAAAGGAACACTTCCAAACTCATTTTATGAAGTAAGCATTACCTTGATACCAAACCAGATAAGGAAACCACAAGAAAACTAAACTATAGGTCAATATACCTGCTGAACAAAGATACAAAAATCCTCAACAATATATTCATAAACTGAATTCACCAATACATTAAAAAATCATACACCATGATGGAGGGGATTTATTCCAGGGATGCAAGGATGGTTCGACACCCACAAATTATCAGTGTGACACACCACATTAACCAAAGGAAAGATAAAAATCCTATGATCATCTCAATACAGAAAAACATTTGACAAAATTCAATATCTGTTCATAATAAAAATTCTCAACAAAGTAGATAAGAGGAAACACACCTCAACATAATAAAGACCATATATGACAAGTCCATGGCCAATATCATACTCAAGGGTAAAAAGATGAAAGCCTTTCCTCTAAGATCAGAAATAAGACAAGGATGCCCACCATCCCCACCTTTATTCAATGTAGTAATGAAAATCCCAGCCAGAGCAATTAGGCAAGACAAAGAAATAAAAGGCATATTATTTCAAATTAGAAAGGAAAAAGCAAAACTGTCACTATTTGCAGATGACATGATCTTTATATATAGAAGACCCAGGAGTGCCCAGGTGGTTCAGTCAGTTAAACATATAGCTCTTGGGACACCTGGGTGGCTCAATGGTTGACCATCTATCTGCCTTTGGCTCAGATCATGATCCTGAGGTTCTGGGATCAAGTCCCACATGAGGGGAGCCTGCTTCTCCCTCTGCCTATGTCTCTGCCCCTCTCTCTGTGTCTCTCATGGATAAATAAATTCTTCAAAAACAAAACATACAATTCTTGATTTCAGCTGAGGTCATGATATTAGGGTTGTGAGATCCAGCCCTATGTTGGGCTCTGCATTGGGCATGGAGCCTGCTTAAGACTTTCTCTCTCTCTCCCTCTGCCCCTTCCCCACCATGCACACATTCCCTTTCTCTCTCTCTCTCTCTCTCTCTCTCTCTCTTTCTCTCTAAAAAAAGAAAACCCAAAGAATTACCAAAAAACTGTTAAAACAAATGAATTCAGTCGAGGATAGAAAATATACAAAATCTGTTGCATTTCTGTACACTAAAAACAAACTATCAGAAAGAAAAATTAAGAAAACAATCCCACTTACAATTGCATCAAAAATAATAAAATAAAATAAAAAATAATAATAATAATAAAATATCTAAAAATAAACTTTAAAAAGGGGGTGGAAAATGTGTACAATAAAAACTGTAAGACACTGATGAAAGAAATCAAATAAGAAAAATAAAAGAAAGATATTCCATGCTCATAGATGGAAGAATTAATATTGTTAAAATGTACACACTACTCAAAGCAATCTACATGTTCAATGAAATCCCTGTCAAAACTCTGATGGCATTTTTCACAGAAATAGAACAATCCTAAAATTTGTACTGAACCACAAAAGAGACCCCAAAGAGCCAAGGAAATTTTGATAAAAACAAAGCTGGAGGCAACATACTCCCTGATTTCAAACTATAATACAAGCTATCATAATCAACAGTATATATTGACATAAAAGAGACACACAGATCAATGGAACAGAAATGACAACCCAGAAATAAACCCACAATAAATTAATCTATGACAAGGGGGATTAAATGGGTGATAGGTGTCAAAAGATACAAACTCCCACTTATAAGTCACCCTGCCAAGGCACTCCCTTCACAGAGTACTCTGGAAACCTCCAACCAGAGACCCACTTCAATCCCATCCACTGGCATCCACCCATGCCAGTGTACCCCCTCTAAGTAGCACCCCATGAACCCTAGGCTCATATTCTGCCTTGGCTCCAGGTACCCTACCAAGGTGTCCCCTGTGCTGAGCACCCCAAGACACCCCAGCTTATATTCTCTTCAGCTTCAGCTGTCCTGCCAGGATACTCTGCACAGAGAACCCTAGGACTGCTTTGGTCCACACCTACTTCAGCTTCATCTGCCTTGCCAGAGTGCCCTCCATACAGAAGGCCCTACCTAAGATCCTAGCCAAAAGCAACAACCACCAAACTTGTGAGCAGGCTTTCAGATCAGTAGTAACCAAAAGAAATATAATTTGAACCCCAAAATGTGAGTCATGTATGTAACTAAATTTTATAGCAGACACATTAAAATCATTCTAAATCATTTTAATATATTTAACCTAACCTATATATCCAAAATATCATTTTGACATGTAATAATGTAAAAAAAATTGGGGGATATTTTAGTTTCTTCATACCGTGTCTTCAAAATTCAGACCAGCCTCTTTTTAACTGTTCATTAGCCGTTTATGGCTACTGTACTGTGACAGCCTCAAATGATTCAACCATGCAACTGTTAAGTCAATTCCGGCCTTGAGTTTTCCCAGCTTAGACCCAAGCAACATCATACAGTTAAAAAGTTGTTCCTGCTGTGCCCTTTCTGAATTCTTGATACAAAATCTGTTAGCAGGGGCAGCCTGGGCAGCTCAGCCATATACCGCTGCCTTCAGCCCAGGGCTTGATCCTGGAGTCCCAAAATCGATTCCCACATGGGGCTCCCTGCATGGAGCTTGCTTCTCCCTCTGCCTGTGTCTCTGCCTCTGTGTGTGTGTGTGTGTGTGTGTGTGTGTGTGTGTGTGTCTTTCATGAACAAATAAAATCTATTTAAAAAAATCTCTGAGCATAACAAAATGGTAACTAAGTTTGGGTGGCATATTATCTACCAGTAGTAACTGGGGTAACAGTCTATGAAAGTTCTATAATTTATTTAAACATTTTACTATCTCAGGTGTTTTTCTCACTTCTTTCCAGGGCTTTATTATAAACACTTCTATAGTGAGTAATACAACCTCTGTAAGCTCGTATTTCCTTGAGAGTGGCTTTTCTGGGTTAAATGGAGCACCCATTTAGATTTACATTCATGTTATCAAACTGCTCCATGCAGGGAGCCCAAAGGTGGCACTAAACTGTTGAGCCACCAGGCTGTGCCTTTTTTTCTGACAATTGTATATTCAGATATTATATTGTATATTCATATTCAAACCATTTATCCACTGGGATATTTATATTATTCTTTTATTAAAAGATTTATTTATTTTAGAGAGAGTAAGTGCATAGGGGGAAGGCAAAGAGGGAGAGGAGAGAGAATCTAAAGCAAACTCCCCACTGAGTATGAAGTGTCAGATCACAACCTGACCCACCAAGGTGCCCCTCAGGTTTTTTTTTTTTAATTTTTTTTAAATTTTTTAAAATTTATTTATGATAGTCATACAGAAAGAGAGAGAGAGGCAGAGACACAGGCAGAGGGAGGAGCAGGCTCCATGCACCGGGAGCCCGACGTGGGATTCGATCCTGGGTCTCCAGGATCACGCCCTGGGCCAAAGGCAGGCGCCAAACCGCTGCGCCACCCAGGGATCCCGCCCCTCAGGTTTTTATATTATTCTTATGTATGTTTACGAACTCTTCAGATATTCTTTTTTTTAAGATTTTATTTATTTATTCCTGAGAGAGAGAGAGAGAGAGAAAGAGGCAGAGACACAGGCAGAGGGAGAAGAGGCTCCATGCAGGGAGCCTGACATGGGACTCGATCCCGGGTCTCCAGGATCAGGCCCTGGGCTGAAGGTGGCACTAAACTGTGGAGCCACCAAGGCTGCCCCACTCTTCAGATATTCTAAGTATTATTTGCTATATATGATGGTGAATACTAATTCTATCCAAGTCTCGTTCTTTGTATTTTAACACTGTGAAGACTCTGGTCCTACAAAGGTTTTTAGTTTTTATGTGTTTTTTGTTTTGCTTTGTTTTTTATTTTTATGGCTTCTGATTTTTTTTTTTAAGATTTTATTTATTTATTCATGAGAGACACAGGGAGAGACGCAGAGGAAGAAGCAGGCTCCCTCTGGGGAGCCTGATGTGGGACTGGATCCCAGGACCCCAGGATCACAACCTGAGCCAAGCGCACTCAATCACTGAGCCACCCACATGCCCCTGAATTTTCTTATTCATTAAGACAACTATGTTAAATTATAGAAGATTCATTAATATATATGTTTAAATATTTCAAAAAACAAAGCCAAAGTCAAAATTTCATCATACCAATAAAAACATTCTTCTCAAAGATAACAGCTTTTGGACTTTATTTTACCAGGTGTTTTTTAATACACAGGATATATATGAACAAATAAAAATAGCCTTATTTTTTTAAATATAAATTAGACCACAATATGTAGATTTTCTGCAACTTGGTTTTTTAACTTGAACAAGGTATCATGGGGATATTTCTATGGCTCTATAAGAAGCTCTACCTCATTCTTTTTACTTCCTATATCATGTTCTATAGTAACTATTTCCAAATTGATAGACATTTAGGTTCTTCAAATATTTCACTAGTACAAACCATACTACAGTGAACATCCTCACAAGTGGGAAGTTCTCCAGGATACAGGTACACAGACTATTTTTCTTAAATGTGTGATTTGTTGAATGTCTCTTCTTTGAGTATCAAAAAGAATAAACTACTTCTGCATGATTTACCACACTAATTACATTTGATGGCTTTTTCTTTGTTATGCATTTTCTTATGTTGTTTAAGGGCTGAACTCTGGGGAAAAGCCTTCCCACATACATTACATTCATAAGGTTTTTCTCCAGTATGGATCCTCTGATGTTCAACAAGGCCAGAGCTATGCCTGAAAGATTTCCCACATTTCTTACAGCGATAGGGCTTTTCTCCAGTATGAATTCTCTGATGTCCAATAAGGGTTGAGCTCTTTGTAAAGACTTTCCCACAATCATTACATTGATAGGGCTTATTTCCACTATGAGTTTTCTGATGTCCAGCAAAGGATGAGCTATACCTGAAAGATTTTCCACATTTACTGCAGTGATAGGGTTTCTCCCCTGTATGCATTCTTTGATGACTAACAAGAGTTGAGCTCTTCCTAAAGGTTTTTCCACATTCATTACACTGATATGGTTTCTCACCAGTATGGATTTTTAGATGTTCCAACACAGTTGAGTTATCCCTAAAAGCTTTCCCACACTCATTACACTTAAAAGGCTTTGCTCCACTATGTATTCTCTCATGACGAGTAAGGGCTACATTCTGAGTGAAGGCTTTCCCACAGTCATTACATTTGTAAGGTTTCTGACCAGTATGAATTCTCTGATGACGTAAAAGGATAGAGTTCTTTCCAAAAGCTTTTCCACATTCATTACATTTATGAGGTTTCTCTTTAGAATGAATTTTCTGATGATTAACAAATGTTGAGTGCTTCTTAAGGAATTTCCCACATTCAATACATCTATAAGGTTGCTTTCCTGTGTGAATTTTATGATGATTTAAAAGAGATGAGCTGCTCATAAAGGCTATTCCACATTCATTACATTTATGGGGTTTCTCACCAGTATGATTTCTCTGGTGGCTAATAAAAGAGGAATTATATTTGAAGACTTTCCCACATTCCTCACATTTATAATGTATCTTCTCTGTGGAACTTCTGCCCTCCCAGTCCAGGCCTCTTTCCATCATGACACTTTTTGTTTGCTCTCCCAGACAAGATCCTTCAGAAGTACATTGCTTTATGGTGGACATCTTTGTTTGAAACCAGTACTCCTGAACTAAAAAAAAAAAAAAAAAATTAATTCAAACATTTTCTATGTTGAAATACTAAAAGTGAGAGGTGCACAGGATAAAAATAAGTTTCTATTCTACACAACTAAGGATTGTGTAAAATTAATTCACCCCACTTTGATTCTTGCTAAGAAAAGATAGCAACACTAAAGATAAAAATAAGTAAGAGTCTAAAGAAATAGAAGGAATTATATAATAAACACTGTATTTAAAGAATGCAAGGAGCATCTAAGAAGTTAGCAAGTTAGGCAGGTAACACAGAAAACACACATCCCCCAAAATAAATGAGAATATGAAAATAAACACATATCTAGAGAGAAAACCACGTATCCCAAAGCAAGTCATGATTGCTAGTGCAGATTCTTACAGGGTGGTACATTTGAGAACATTTTAACATATTCAAAAATTTATGATTAGCTTTTTCTGAGAATTATTTTTTAAAATTTTATTTATTTGAGAAAGAGAAAGAGCACAAGGAGAGGGAGCATCAGGCAGAGGGAGAGGGAGAAGCAGGCTCCCCGCAGAGCAGGGACCCTGACGTGAGGCTGGATTCCAGCACCCTGGGACCATGACCTGAGCCAAAGGCAGATGCCTAACTAACTGAGCCACCTAGATGCCCCTCTCTGAGAATTTAACAGAGAACCAATATTTAATGTCTCAGAGAAAAAACAGACAAAATATTTAAGGAACCAAAACAGTTCTCAGGCCAAAAGATTTTACTGTAATCTACATTTTTTAAACATATCTTAAAAAGAACATACCAATCAAATGGCAATTTTTTTTTTACAAAGTACACACATGAGACCCAAGAGAAAATATGATAGGTAAGATGATTCTGACAAGTAGATTCTGAAAAACTAATGGAGCCAAATCTGTGATAAAACAAACACTGCCCAATTCTTTTACTGAATGAATTTTTTCTTATATATACATATATTTATATCTTTTATTATTGATATTTATTAGCCTGGGGAGAGATTCCATATATCAGATACTAGAGCTAAGACTTATTTTTTTAGAACAATTCAAGTGAAGCTGGGTGAGAAACAGCCCAGATCTTTCAAATGGCCATTGATGGGATATACATTTAGTGCATAATGGTTAAAATAGAGAAAATTTCAAGATACTGATTGTTAAGGTAGGTGGAGGCAAACTAGCCATATGAAGAGAAATGCAGGCATATGGACACTTGTACTATGACAAAGGTAGCTTACAGAGCAATAAGGAAAAGAAGACGACATTAGCACTTGTAAGATGTGGGGGGTGGTTAAACATGAACCCTACCTCTTGCCATACACAAAAATCAACTTTAAGAGGATGATAAATCTAATAATAGGGGTGCCTGGGTGGCTCAGTCAGTTGAGCACCTACCTGCCTTCAGCTCAGGTCATGATCCCAGGGTCCTGGGATCAAACTCCATGTCAAGCTCCCTGTTCAGCAGGAGAGTCTGTTTCTCCCTCTCCCTACCTTGCTCATGCTCTCTCTCACTTGCTCTCACTCTCAAATAAATAAAATATTTTTTTCAAAAATCTAAAAGTAAAAAACAAACAATAAAATGTCTAGAAGTTAACACAAAAGAATGTTTTTAGGAACTTGAGGAAAGGATTTATTAAAAAGGATACAAAAAGCACTGACAAGAAAGGGAAAAAGATTAACTAGCAATCATTAAAATTAAGAATTTCTATTCATCAAAAGACCACTGGGATCCCTGGGTGGCGCAGCGGTTTGGCGCCTGCCTTTGGCCCAGGGCGCGATCCTGGAGACCCGGGATCGAATCCCACGTCGGGCTCCCGGTGCATGGAGCCTGCTTCTCCCTCTGCCTATGTCTCTGCCCCTCTCTCTCTCTGTCTCTGTGTGACTATCATAAATGAATAAAAGTTAAAAAAAAAAAAAAAAGACCACTAATAGTGAAAAGCAAAGCACAGAAAGAAGGGTGAGACTGCATATATAACCAACAAAGTGTTCTCTGAACAGATATTTCATGAAAGATGATATATAATGTTCAATAAACATTTTTAAATGTCCTCAACCTCATTAGATATAAGGGATAAGTATATTAAAACCACAATGAGATACACAACACACCCAAAGAATGCCTAGCTCCAAAGACTGGCATTACCAAACATTGCTAAATATGGAAAAATGAGTAGTCTCACACACTGACGGTAGAAATATAAATGGCACAAACTTTTGAAAAACCATTTGGCATTATGTACTAATATGTGCTTTTCCCATAAAATAAAAATTCTACTCCTGGGTATATGCCCAAAAGAAATGTATCCACACAGGGGCACCTGAGTGGCTCAGTGGTTGAGCATCTGCCTTTCACTCAGGGCGTGATCCCTATCTGGGGATTTTCAGTTCACACTCCAAACCTACTGAATAAAAAACCCTGAGGGAAGGGCCTTCTAATTGTACTTAAGTATGCATTCTGATGCATGCTAAAGTTTTAAGAATCATTGATCCACAGCAAGGACAATGAATTACAGTGGTCAAATAAACTTTAGTGTTAGATTGAGGGAGGGAGGGGAGGATGGCTAATCACTGGGAAGGATCAACATGTGATTTAGTAGTATTGCCAGTGTTCTCTTCCTTGACCTGAGTGCTGGCTACATAGTATTCAATTTAAAAATACGAATTAAAGGATGCCTGGGTGGCTCAGTGGTTGTGTCTGCCTTCGGCCCAGGGCGTGATCCTGGAGTCTTGGGATCGAGTCCCACATTGGGCTCCCTGCATGGAGCCTGCTTCTCTCTCTGCCTATGTCTCTGCCTCTGCCTCTCTCTCTCTCTGTGTCTCTCATGAATAAATAAAGTCTTTTAAAAAAATACTAATTCAGACTGTGTATATATGTATTTTTTATCAATTTTTCTATATATGTATTAAATTTTTTAAAGGCTTTAAGAAAGAAAAAGGAAGGCTAGCTTATGAGTCTCTTAATACTTTGATCAGAGAAATCAAAACACAAATTGTAAAATATCTAATAGTCATGAAAAACATATTAGAACTTATTGTAATGAGACTGGGTGTTACACACAACTGATGAATTATTGAACACTATACCAGAAATTAAGTATGTACTATGTATGTTGGCTAACTGAATTTAAAAAATTAAAAGAATTTTTTCTTAATTTTAAGAAAGATGATAGTTGAAAAAAGAAACTCTTGAATACAACCAAAACACTGCACAAAAGTTTAAAGCTTTGAATATTTATATTTTATGACCAAGAATGAAAATCAGTGAACTAAGTAAATAATTAAGAAGGTTAGAAAAAGTAAATAAACCTAAGAAAACAAAAGAAAAAAGAAATTAAAGATTAAAAAACAGAACATAATACATAAATACATCTAAAAACTTTTTTAAAAAGCAAAAGAGTTAATAAATTTTAAAAAGATAAATAAATAATGTAAGAAATCAGCAGAAAGTAATCATAAATATAGAGGATATTACAAAAAGAATCATAGGGGTGCCTGCTGGCTCAGTTGGAATAACACACAAATCTTGATCTCCGGGTCATGAGTTTGAACCCTGCACGGCATGTAGAGGTTATTTTAAAAAATAAATTAAGTAAACTTTTTAAAAATACATAAAAATCAAAAAGAATCATAAAGTCGATTTTGTTCAAAACTATACAGATAAATTTGAGAAATGGAATTACTGGTTATTTTTAGGAAATGGTAAATTATCAAAAACATTTATAATGCTTTTGAGCAGGAGCAAAAATCTATTTGGACAAGTTACTATGAAAGAGAATATTACGAAATAACTACTCCCCAGTGCCTCTCCCCTGCTCCCTGACATTAAAAATAAACAAGTAAAAACAAAACAAGTGCCAAACTTTCAGGGAACCAGCTATCATGTGAATTAAACCATACCAGAGGATGAAAATAGGAAAGGTTTAAAAAATAATTTTAAGAGGTATTACAAAACTGAAATCAAAACCTAATGAAAATGGCCCTACAAAAAAGAAAAATGTAAATAAATTTTTATAAGTATCAGTACAAAAATTTACACAAAAGATTAGCAAACAGAATCATCTACTGGCATATTAAAAAAATAATGTAATGATGTCATAACCAAGAGGGTTCTATTAAGAATGCAAAGTCATTAAGATAATTGAGGATAAAATTTACCATCCTAACAGATCAAAAGGGAAAAGAAAGATATCTCCATACAGGCTGGAAAAGCATTTGATAAAATCCAATACCCATGGTTACTTTTTAAAAAATAATTTCTTAATGAAATAAGTGAATTAAATACTTTCTTTACATAATAACATTTATGTATCCCAGCTAAAAGGGAGAATCCTACATACAATGCCATTAAAGACACAAAAAGACAATCATATCCATCATTATCATTACTGTCGATAACCCAAAAAAAGTCAATATAAAAGAAACTTTAGGGACACCTTGGTGGCTCAGTGGTTGAGCATCTGCCTTTGCCTTAGGTCATGATCCTAGGGTCCCAAGGATCGAGTCCTGCATCGGGCTCCCTTTAGAAAGCCTGTTTCTCCCTCTGCCTATGTCTCTGTCTCTCTCTGTGTCTCTCATGAATAAATAAATTCTTTAAAAAATAAAACAAGGGGATCCCTGGGTGGCTCGGCAGTTTGGCATCTGCCTTTGGCCTGGGGCGCGATCCTGGGGTCCCGGGATCAAGTCCTGCGTCGGGCTCCCGGGATGGGCCTGCTTCTCCCTCCTCCTGTGTCTCTGCCTCTCTCTCTCTCTCTGTGTCTATCATAAATAAAAAAATAAATCTTTAAAAATAAATAAATAAGTAAAATAAATAAAAAATAAAACAAACTTTAAAAAAATACATGAAGTATACTCCTGATTAAAAAAAAATCCAGGGATCCCTGGGTGGCGCAGCAGTTTGGCGCCTGCCTTTGGCCCGAGGCGCGGTCCTGGAGACCCAGGATCGAGTCCCACGTCGGGCTCCCGGTGCATAGAGCCTGCTTCTCCCTCTGCCTGTGTCTCTGCCTGTGTCTCTAGCTCTGTCTCTCCTTCTATCTCTCAAGAATAAATAAATAAAATCTTTAAAAAAAAAATCCAAATTAAAACTACAATAAAATAAAAGTTTTTAACTATCAGATTGGCAATTATCAAAAAGTATAGGACATAGTTGACAACGTATGATCGGACTGGCATTCATACATTGTCAATAGGAGTATAAATGTATGGATACTGGTATTATCCACTATTTTCAAAAATATATTTACCCTTTCACCTAAAATTATTTTTCTAGAATTTATCCTATAGATATACTGGTACTTCAGAGAATTGATATGTGTATCAATAATCATTGCATCATTATTCATAGTTATTGTGTCCATTAATAGGGAACTAATTACATAAGTTACAGTACATCCATAAAATGGAACATTATATAGCCATTAAAAAGTAAAACAGCACACACACAAAAAAAAGTAAAACAGTGCTCTAAATGATGTAGGTATTTGAAATGATTTCCAAGATAAGACAAGAGCAAGATTTAGAATAATGTACTACCATGTACTTAAAAAAAAAAAAAAGGAATACATGTATATTCTTGCAAAGCATACATTATATCTGGAAATTTCCACAATAAATTTACACAAAGATGCCTCTAGGAAGAGGAACTGGTATGTGAAGAAGGGTACATACCATTTGAACCATCTGAATTTTGTACCATATGCACTTCTGAAAACTAATTGGATTTTTGAATATGCAAAAAAGGAGTGGGAAGTGTAAAACATGGAATGATTGTAAATCTAAGATTTATTAGTCTTCCAAATGGATGGAAGAAATGTCAAAGGAAACATTGTTAGCTTTTACTATGTCTAAATTCTAAACACCTTCTATCAAAAAATACCAAAATTAAAACAGAAAGAACAAAAAACAAGAATGAGTTACTACTGTTACTCTATAAAGAATCTACAGGGATCCCTGGGTGGCGCAGCGGTTTGGCGCCTGCCTTTGGCCCAGGGCGCGATCCTGGAGACCTGGGATCGAATCCCACGTTGGGCTCCCTGCATGGAGCCTGCTTCTCCCTCTGCCTGTGTCTCTGCCTCTCTCTCTCTCTCTCTCTCTCTCTGTGTGTGACTATCATGAATAAATAAATAAAATCTTTAAAAAAAAAAAAAAAAAGAATCTACATAGGGGCACCTGGTGGTTCAGTGGGTTAAGCGTCTGCCTTCGGCTCAGGTCATGATCTCAGGGTCCTGGGATCAGCCAGGAATCAGGCTCCCTGCTCCGGAGGGAGTCTGCTTGTCCCTCTCCCTCTGCCCTTCCCTTCTGCCCTTCTGCTTGTCCCTCTCCTTCTACCCTTCCCTGCTCATGCTCTCTCTCGCTCCCTCTCTCTCTCTCTCTCTCAAATGAATAAATAGAATCTTAAAAAAAAAAAAAGAATCTACACAAAAATTTAGGGGGAAAAAGTTAAACATAGTAAGAACAAAAAGAATTACTGAAAAGTATTAAAAGCAAAATAAAACCAAAAACCTAGTTTAAACAAATTATGTATTATTGGTATCTTCCATGAAATACAGTTATAAAAGTTTCTCTGAGGATGATATAAGCAAAATAACAGTTTTTTAAGAAAGGAATACTGGTAGGATAAATATTTTAGGTGAGAAAAACACCCATGTTTAAAGATTTTGAAATAAACTATGACACAAAGAAAGAGACATACAGAAAATTCATGCAAAAGTATATATAGAAAAAAAATGAGAGCCAAGTGCAAAGAATTACAGAGAAGAGAAATTTAAAAAGACCACAAGAAAAGGGAAGTAAATGCTTCCTCTTCAGTTTGTTAGCCAAAAATAGTAATTATCTGATAGTCAGGAAACTATGCTTACCCTTGGAATCTGCCACTGTTACAATATGATTAGAGATAATGGATATTAAAGCTAGAAAGGGATATGAGTCATTTATTTTTTAAAGATTTTATTTATTAAAAAAAAAAATTCATTTATTTATTCATGTGAGACCCAGAGAGAGAGGCAGAAACATACACAGAGGGAGAAGTAGGCTCCATGCAGGGAGCCTGATGCAGGACTTGATCCTAGGACTCCAGGATCACACCCTGAGCCGAAGGCAGATAGATGCTCAACCACTGAGCCACCCAGACATCCCTATGTAGTCATCTATTAAGCTAACGAGGAGAGAATTTGAAAGGAATCGAGAATGGATAGAAATAAAGTATATGGCCTGACAAGTGCCTGAAAACAGGAAGGGGCAAAAGCACACAAGGAGACTGAGGATTTTCAGAGTGAGATGTCATGGGCCTAAGGCCCTCAAGAAGGGAGCAGGGGATCCCTGGGTGGCACAGCGGTTTGGCGCCTGCTTTTGGCCCAGGGCGCGATCCTCGAGACCCGGGATCGAATCCCACGTCAGGCTCCCGGTGCATGGAGTCTGCTTCTCCCTCTGCCTGTGTCTCTGCCTCTCTCTCTCTCTATCATAAATAAATAAAAAAATTTTTAAAAATTAAAAAAAAAAGAAGGGAGCAGCTCTCCATAGGAATGAAGAGAAAAACTGTAAGTCATTTGACAAAACAATGACATTAAAAAGAGGAAACTGGTATCAAGTGCCCCAGCCCTGCTTGCCCAGACATGGGCCCTCTAAGATGAGCCTTCTGACCAAGAATCCCTCAACATTCACTGTGCTCGGCTGCTGCTTGAAATGGTTCCCACCTCACTCACCTGAATAATTATCTGATGGTATCTGTTGTACTTCCATCCATGGCTCTGCCCCTTGCTCCAACTGGGTGATTAGTTTGGGTTTGTAAGAGAGAAATCCTATTGTAGATAAAGAAAAAGAAATGTGATTGTGCTGGTGAACACAAGAGTTATCCCAAACCTCAGGGAGATCTCCATGTCAGGAAGGCCTAGAGAGTGGTATCAGGATGTCCAAATCATGTAGTTACAGATATATACAGGGAAAATTTAGAGAACTGGGCTAGACTGCACACAAAGCAGCCATCCTAAACTCTGTAAGGCTCTGACTTTCTGAGGGACAGAATGAGCAGTAACTCCAGCCTCTAAGCCTACACTAAAAACAAACAAAATCTCCCATTTACAATTTTCAAATACCCCATATATCCTGTGAAAACCCACAGTTGCCCAGGAAATCAATCTTGAGTTAAAAAGACATCCTTACCCACAGACAGCAGATTCCCATAGTTTTCCAGCATCACATCTTTGTACAGGGCCCGCTGAGTGGCATCCAAGTATTTCCATTCAAACTGGGTAAAGGCCACAGCCACATCCCCAAATGTCAGTGATCCCTGCAAAATCAAATCCAATTCTGCTCATCCGGGAACTGTTTACACCCTCGACCCTGAAGTAAGGAACCAAGAAGTCCTCACTGGAAAAGGAAAGCAACATATTCAAGGCCAGCTTCTGATATTTCAGATTGTTTATGCAGAGGGAAGTGGAACACAATTAATGAAAGGCTCAAGGAATAAAATATACAACATGCTAAGAAAGCAGACTTGCCACACAGGAACAAAACAGTAAAAGAAGCTAGAAAATGAAGCTAGGAATAAGGGGAGGTCGTGGCCCCTCATTTCAACCACACTGCCCTCCTTATGCTCTTCCAACACACCAATCATGCTCCCTCCTCTGGGCCTGGCATTTGCTCATCTCTCACTTTGTAGGTCTTTGCATAAATGTTACCTCATCAGAAAGTTCTTTTTTCTCTTCTCCCATTCTCTACCACTCTCTATCTCATGACCCACTTCACTTTCTTTTTTCTTTTTTTTTAGGATTGTATTTATTTATTCATGAGAGACAGAGAGACGCAGAGACACAGGCAGAGGGAGAAGCAGGCTCCATGCAGGGAGCCCGATGTGGAACTCGATCCCAGATCCCAGGATCATGACCTGAGCCAGAGGTAGAGGCTCAACCGCTAAGCCACCTAGGAGTCCCCCACTTCACTTTCTTCACAGGATTTCTCACTACCTGGCAGAATCAGATCTATTGTCAGTATTATCTATAATATGAGCTCCAAGAGGTTAGGGACCACCAGTGTCATTGCTGTCTCACCAGCCTAAAATTATGCCTGGCGCATTTTGGAAGTGTTCAAGGATCTGTCATTCAACAAATAAAATGAAACTCCAAGACATGCAAAGTAACATTAGCTTTATCCTAGAATTTACTGGGAAACAATACATATTTGTCAATTGCCTTTCATAGCAATAGCAACTTAATATGTACCAGGCACAGTGCTAAGCCCCATTATATATAACATTTATCTGAACTTTCACCAGGACTATCCATAAAGTAAACCTATTTTATAGCTAAAGAGACTCAGGCTCAGAGTTCAAAAACTTGTTCAAAGTCACTGAGCTGCTTGACTACAGTATGAAAAGAAGCTATAAAAAATGGTAATGAGACTAGAGCAATTTGGAAGACATGGCTATGACATATCAAAAGGAAGAAAATGGATAAAACTAAAAAATACATACACAGAAGTGTTTCAAATGAAATAATTTGTGTGATAGGAATATGGGTAATCTTTAATTTTTTAAACTTTCTGTTACTCTTAATTTTTATAATACTCAAATACATATTACTCCTGTTAACTTCTCAAAATCCTTAAAAACCCAGTTTTCTGCAGGATAAAGGCAAACTCTAGCTTGGCATTCTAAACTCTGAATGTTTCCCAATTTCTCTGGGCCCAGTTTGTTCCTGTTTCTTTTTTTTTTTTTTTTTTTAATTTTTATTTATTTATGATAGTCACACACAGATAGAGAGAGAGGCAGAGACTAGGCAGAGGGAGAAGCAGGCTCCATGTACCGGGAGCCTAACGTGGGATTCGATCCTGAGTCTCCAGGATCGCGCCCTGGGCCAAAGGCAGGCGCTAAACCCCTGTGCCACCCAGGGATCCCTGTTCCTGTTTCAGATGTAATAGCTTCACTCATGCTATAGCCTTCACCTAGTCACCCCATCCTCTGCAATTATGCAAGCTTCATCTAATCTTTGGGAAGAACTAAGAGGATTATTACCACCACTACTACCACCCTCCCCTCACCCTGAACATCAAGAGCACTATTACCACTGTGCCGTGTGTTATCACTCAGACACTAGGGCCTCTCCTTATATGATAAATGAGCCTGTTTCTCATCTTCTTTGAGTTGGCGACCCCTTTGAGGCGAGCGCTATACTTTACCTACAAAGTATTCTTCAGTTTCTAGCACTCTATAAATCATGGGTAGCAAGTCTATTCAGTGAACAACTGTAATGGGTAGAGAGGACTTGGGGCACCTGGGTGGTTTAAACTGGTTAAGCGTCTGCCTTTGGCTCAGGTCACGGTTCCAGGACCCTGGGATTGAGCCCCATATAGGACTCCCTGCTCAGTGGGTACCAGGAGCCTGCATCTCCCTCTTCTCCACACTTGTGCGATTTCAGTCACTATCTCTGTTTCTTTCTCTCAAATAAATAAAATCTTTAAAAACAAAAAATGTGGGGACACCTGGCCTTTGGCTCAGGTCCTGATGTCCGGGTCCTGGGTATGCCTGTGTCTCCCTCTGCCTATGTCTGCCTCTCTCTGTGTCTCTCATGAATAAATAAATAAAAGCCTTAAAAAACAAAAATAAAAACCAAAAAAAAGGGGGGGGGGGGCAAAGAGGACACGAAGGGACAACAGTGGGGAGAGATGTCCTTTCTCTGTAAAGCTGCATAATCCAGGACTGGCTTAGGCAACTTAACTTGGTCCAAACACAGGGCAGAGTATCTTCCAGGCAAGAAGTATAAACCCAACTTCACTTTGAAACGGTGGCAATTTCTCGGGGAAAGTTGAAATCAAACTTGCCTGGATCTGGGCTCTTGGTAGTCTTGGGGCCATCTGTCTCCTGAACTGTTCTCCCAGGCAAGGGCAAAGAATCCTGAATAAGCCAATCTGGGAAAGAAGAAAGGAAATATGAGGAAGTCCCTCCACGTCCTAAACTAGCTACCACTTGCTCTCTGCAGGCTGGACAAGCGCAGTCCTCCACCCTCCCTGCTCCGCACAAAGGAGGGCGGACACGAAGGTGGCTCAGGTCAGGGCCGGGGGTCTGCAGTCTGGCCCCGCGGGAAGCTCCAGGCCAAGCTCTGTCCGCCAGTCAGTCTGGCACCTCGCCAACACAGGTGGAAAGTCTCGTCAGTGACTCCATCTCCGGGCCTCCGTGGAGGCCTTTAAACTTTGTCAGGCGCCAGATTCGGGCGGTCACCCGCTAGGGCACGGCTCCTCGGGGTGGGGCCCCAGCCACATCTGCCCGTCCCCTCCTGAACCTCCTACGCCGCTCCTTCCTCGGCCGGACCCCTGGGGAGCACAGGGGCGCGCCAGGTCTCAGCGCCCCAGCTCGGGGGCGGCAACCTCAGAACCGAGCTGGGCGGGCTGCGCGGCGAGGCTGCGCGCGCCGCAGAACTGCGACCACCCAAGGTACTGGCCGCCGAGACCCACGAGCTCGCAGGAGCCTCGCTTTACTCACACGGAGGCCAGCAGGGCCGGAAACGGAAGCGGCTGCCGGCGCCTCTGGGAAATGTAGTCTGCGGTGCTGGCCAGGCGGTCTCAGGGCCTGGGGTCTCCATCCTACGCTTATCGCTCGTGGCGGGGGCGGGGGGGAGCTTTGAAAAGTAATTGGGCCGCGGTCACAGCTCCAGAGATTCTGGATTAATGCTCTGGGTGTAGTCCTGGCATCGGGATTTTTTTTGAAGCTCCCGGGTGATGCTAGTGTGCAGCCAAGATTGGCGGCATCCAACGCTAGAAACATGCAAATCTGTGAGATATGGTTTATGTTTCTTTGGGGCAGCTGTTTATGATTGATTTGTTCGCTTGTTTCCAAGTTATCTCATTTTTATTTTAAGCAAAGAAAATGCATATTAGAAAAGCAGAGCACCCAGGATGCCTAGGTGGCTGTCGGGTTAAGTGTGTGCCTTCCACTCAGGTCCTGATCCCAGGGCCCTGGCATGGAGCACGCATCTGGTTCCTTGTTCAGTGGGGAGCCTGCTTTGCCGTCTCCCTCTGCCTGCCATTCCCCCCTGCTTGTGCTGTCAAATAAATAAATAAAATCGTTAAAAAAAAAAAAAAGGCACCCAAAACACTATAGATTTTATTTGTTGACATAGAAGATGCAATAAGATTAAATCCATTTTTGAAAAATGTGTAAATATCTCGAAAAAAATTCCTACTTATAAGCTCCAGGAATTGGACAACTAAGGAAGGAAAATGTATCTCTTTTGTTCAATTAGGACTTTTTATTTAAAAGACTATCCCTCAGAAGGGGACACTTATTCACCAGATTAACAGTGATTAACCAGTGCCCTTCTAAATGCCACTGACTATTCTAGATGGTAAGGCTAGAGCACTTGACAAGGACTCCCTCCTTAACCAAACTTAGGCCAGGATCCTCTGAATCCTCTTCTAGAAGGCCTTGTCTTTTCTTTAGTGAGCCCAATTTTAGCAAAGAATCCTACTAAGCCAGTTCAAGAATTCCCCAACCCTTGGAATCCAATCAAGCTCTTCTTTCCCCACCCTTGATATTACACTCTCCCTCCCCCCACCTTGATATCTAACCAATTTCTTCATAGTCATTTTCCATTTACTCCCTCACCCTGTCAGCTGGCTATAAATACCCACTTGTCCCTGTTGTATTGGGAGTTAAATCCAAGTTCTCTTCCATATTGCAGTGCAATAAAGTATTGAATAAAGTCTTCTTTGCAAGTTTCAAAAGGTGTCATATTATTTCTCTTTAAGGCAGTGAACAAAACAAATAATGTCCCTCCCCTCAAAGATCTTACATTCAAATGGACATCTGAAAAAGAGAGATTCAACAAAATCAGGATAAAAAGGAGAGAAAAGGATTCTTATTTAATATAGAGCTTTAAAAATGTCCACAATAGGGACGCCTGGGTGGCTCAGCAATTGAGCGTCCACCTTCAGCCCAGGGCGTGGAGTCCCTGGATCAAGTCCCACATCAGGCTCTCTGCAGGGAGCCTGCTTCTCCCTCTGCCTGTGTCTCTGCTGCTGCTGTGTGTGTGTGTGTCATGAATAAATAAATAAAATCTTTAAAAAAAAAATATCCACAATAGCCAAACTGTGGTAGGAGCCAAGATCTCCTTTGATAGATGAATGGATATAGAAGATGTGGTATACACACACACACACACACACACACACACACACACTGAAATATTACTCAGCTATCAGAAAGGATGAATACCTACTATTTACTATTTACATCAACCAGGATGGAACTGGGGGGTATTATTTTGAGTGAATAAGTCAACTGGAGAAAGACAATTATCATATGGTTTCACTCATATGTGGACTATAAGAAATAGTGAAAGGGACCATAAGGGAAGGTGGGGAACTGAGGAGGGAAAAATTAGAGAAGAAAACAAATCATGAGAGACTCCTGACTCTGAGAAACAAACAAAGGGTTACAGAAGTGGAGGTGGATGGAAGGATAGGGTAACTGGGTGATGGGCATTAAGAAGAGCACATGATGTGATGAGCACTGGGTATTATACTATATGTTGGCAAATTAAATTTAAATTTAAAAAATAGAGCTGTAAGGACCGGCCCCTTTGATAAGAGATCATTTGTGCAGAAGTCAGAAGGAAGTGAAATAACAAGGAGTATATCTGTGGGAAGTTAGTTTCTGGCAGGTAAAATACCAGATACAAAGCAACTACAGAGTGTGCTTCATTTATTTGAGGAACAGCAAAAGGTCAATGTAGTTAAAACACTAAAGACAGGTAAAGGCTAGATCATGTTTGTGATGACTAATTTTACATGTTAACTTGATTGGGCTAAGGGATGCCCAGACAACTGGTAAAACATTAATTCTGGATATGTCTATGAGAATGTTTCCAGAAAAGAAAGATTAGCATTTGAATCAATAGACTGAGTAAAGAAGATCTACCTTTACCAACATGGGCAGACATAATCCAATCCACTGAAAGCTCAGTTGAACAAAAAAGTGGAGGGAGTATGAATTCTCTTTCTTCTTGAGCTGAGACATCCAATTTCTCTTGTCCTCAGACATCTAAGCTTCTGGTTCATAGGTCTTCAGACTTTAGGACTTCCTCCAGCATATCACTCCTCCCTTCTCAGGCTTTCAGCCATTGGCTCCCATGGCTCTTGGGCCTTCACATGTAGAACTGAATTATACTGCCAGCCTTACCAGTTCTCCAGCTTGCAGATGGCAGATCATGGGACTTCTCAGCCTCTATAACCAAATGAGCCAACTAATTAATTAATTAATTAATTACACATATCCTATCATTGTTTCTCTGGAAGACCTAATACAATATTGGTCCATTTAGTACAAGGAAGAACATTGGCTCTTACTTTGAATAAGACAAGAAGCCATCAGAATGTGGGGAATTGGAATCCTCATGCATTGTTGGTAGGCTCATAAAATGGTGTGGTCACTTTGGAAAACAGTTTGGTAGCTCCTCAAAACTTTAAACATGGAGCTACTATATCACTCAGTGATACCATTCCCAGATGCCTACCAAAGAGAAATGAAAATATACATCTACACAAAAACTTGTACACAAGTGTTCATAGCAGTGTTATTCATAAGAGCCAAAAGTGGGAAAGGCACAAATATCCATCAACTGTCCATTTTATCCACTGCACTACAGTAAGGGTCTACTGCAATGGATAAAAAAAGTATAGTATATCCAAATAGTGGAATATCTGGCAATAAAAGGAATGATGTGTTGATATATGCTACATAACTGATAAGCTCTGAAGCAATACTAAGTAAAAAAAGAGAGTTATAAAATACAATATAATTCCATTTATACGAAATGTCCAAAAAAAGACACTTCACAGAAACAGAACATGTATTAAACATATTAAAATATATCCTGCCAGTAAATGGAGGGAGGAAGGAATGTGGAGTGACTGTTAATAAGTATGAAGTGATAGCAGATGATAAAATGTTTAAGACAGAAATTACATTCGTTTCCTAGAGCTATCATAACAAAGTAACACAAACGTAAGAAATAGAAGTTAATTTTCTCCGTCTGGAGGCTAGAAGTTCATTATCAAGAGAGGCTGGTTCCTTCTGAGACTTTGGGTAGAATCCTTCCTTGACTCTCCCTAGCTTCCTTTGGTTGCTGTCAATCCAATTTCTTGGCTTGAATTCTCCTGTGTATCTGTCTTCATATGGTATTTCCTCTTGGAACAGCTAGATTTATTGGATTAGAACCCACCCTAATGACCTCATCTTAACTTGATTATATCTACAATCCCATTTCCAAAAAAGGTTACATTCTGGAGTTACTGGGCATCAGGGTCTCAAGTATGAAGGGGGAGGGGGAGGACACAATTCAACCCACAACATTTAGTTTTGTGTTTTATGTTTGTTTTTGTTTTTTTTTTTTAATTTATGATAGTCACACAGAGAGAGAGAGAGAGAGAGAGAGAGAGAGAGAGGGAGGCAGAGACACAGGCAGAGGGAGAAGCAGGCCCATGCACCGGGAGCCCGACGTGGGATTCGATCCCGGGTCTCCAGGATCGCGCCCTGGGCCAAAGGCAGGCGCTAAACCACTGCGCCACCCAGGGATCCCTATGTTTTGTTTCTTAATGTTTTACCTTTAATACTCTCTAATTTATTCTTAATAAAGTTCACATCTTATAAGAGAAAGGATCTAAATTTGTCTCAAATGATTGGATAATCTTTCCAGCACCATTCATTGAAAGGTCTATTCTTTCTTCCAGTAAATGAAATGCCATCGTTATCTTATGCCACACTATACTGTCTCTCGAACAAAAGTTTGAGAGATTTCTTAACCCGTGCTGCTTTTCAGAAGCACAGGGCTCAGCACACAATGTTACATTGTACGTCTAGTTTTAGGTGTACAATATAGTGATTCAACAAGTCTATACATTATGCTATGCTCACAAGTGTAGCTACCATCTTTCACCATACAACTATTATAATACCACTGACTATATTCTGTGTTGTATTCTGTGTTGTACCTTTTATCCTCATGACTTATTGACAAAACATCTCACATAGTAATATGATAATGCCAGAAACATGCTCAGCAAGGGTCTACTACAAGATATGACTCAATCTTATGCCAAGTCCCATGCTAAACTTTCTACTTGAATTATCTCATTTAATACTTAAAGCAACTACAATTACTATTCTCACTAGCAAAAAGTTTTTGTTACAGAAATTTCAAAATATGCACAACATAGAATAATATAAATAGTCTCCATGCATCCATAACCCAGGTTCACAAACATCAAGAGCATGCCTGTTTTATCTATCAATCACCCTTCCTCTCTTACTGACCTATTTAATCTACAAATAATCAGGTATACATCTTACCAATGGGCACCTTATTTTTTTACATTATACCATTGTCACACTTAAAAAAATAATTCGAGACTGATATGCAAATTGACAATGGCAAGATCACATATAAAAATGGCCTGTAGGAACTATCCCAGGAAACCAACCCACAATCTACAATAACTAGTCCAGAAGTCAATCTGCTTGCAGACTGACTTGTAAGAAATCAGAACGTCATCTCTAGCAATTAGCCCAGGCAGCCAGACTATCAATCACCCCCAAATAGGCCTTGATTAATAACTGTCAGTTACCCAAATTTGTCCCCACTTCCAGCTTAGGATTAATCAGAGAAAGCCAAATATACTCCAATCATATAGGATGCCCTCTTCTATGTAGCTATCCCTTTTCCCCTTGCCAACAGCCTGCAATCGGGGCATACCTGAAGCCTTCCCTTTTTTCCACTTTAAAACTTTACCACTCCACTGCCCTTTGAGTCTCTGCCAAAATGCAAGTGAACGAGTAAGTGCAGGAATAATGCTTAGGTGCATCTGGTAATGTGTATAATATAACTTTGAGTTTTCATAGCCCTGGGGCTGTCTACCTGCCCTCCCCCCCCCCCCCCCCCCCCCCCCCCCCAGCAGGCAGCACCAAGAGCTCTTCATTATTGCACAGGACTAACTTCCTTCCTCTCCCCTCACTACTTGCCTGGGGGCACTCGACCAATTTTCTTCTTTTCTCTGGGCCTCAATTCCCAGTCTGAAGAGTGAAGAGGACTGGATGAGGCCCCTTATTACCCTCTTCATTTCTATGGTTATACAGCATTGGAGCACATCCTGGGGACAGTTTGGGAAACAGAGCAGAAGACATTCTTAGACTGTTCAAGGCTCTGGACAGAGAAAGTTCTGCGCTCCCCTGCTCCAACCAGAAGCCAAGCTGCCCAAGGAAAGGGCTCACATCCACAATGGAGCCCTGACCTCCCTTTTCTAGGTCCAACAGTGATTTCTCCAGCTTTCCTAGGAGTCTGCTGTGACCAGACCTGCATTTGCCACCACCCTAGATGGCCTGGCATTTCTATATTGGCTTGATCCCCCAGGAGGCTGGACTGGGAGGCAGAGTCCAAGGGGTCCCACAGAAGTTCTTTTCTTCATCTCTCTTCTGGCCTGTTTCATCTGAGATCCCTTGAAAACATGAGATGACAGACAAATGCTCTATAGTGAAAGTGCTTCCAATTCCAAGGTGCTGAATTTCAATCCTGGCTCTGCCATTTACCAATAGCAGGAGCTTGTGCAAGTCATGGCCCCCTTTCTCTCTCATCCTCTGTGCCTTCAGCTTAAGATAAGTGAGGAGTAACCCCTATTTTGCAGTGCTGTTAACAGGCAAGAATGAACATTGGGCCATGAGCCCAGTGCAGAGCATCCAGGAGGAAATCAGTAAATGGAAGTTGTGTGTCTCCCAAGAGCTCTCCAGCCAAGGCACCAAGACTGAGATGCTCCCTGGCCAGTGCTACTCCAGGTCCCAAGACCCCACAGGCAGAAGATGCAGACCTCAAACGAAGACTTCTCAAGCTTCCTCCCAGTGCACCTGGCCCTGGCAACATAGAGAACATCCTGGAAACGGGGGCTTAGCAGGGCCTCGATGGCCTCGGGAGACATACCATTACTGCCCTTCTCTGGGATCAGGGTTGAATCAGCTAAGGAGAGATGCCAAAAGGGTACTGGATAGGAGTAGGACAGACTAAAATAAGACAGAAAAATAAAGCACGGTTAGATCATCCACACGGCAGATCAATTGCCTTGGAAAACAGATACAAACATTCCCATAAGCCTCAGTCCCAATATTTAGGCAAAAATTTCCTTCTGATATTGTGAGTCCCCCAAACAGTACTCCAGAAGGAATACTACTAACAAGTCTACATTCGTTAAATGTGACCACTTGGAAGCAATGAACCTATTCCCTGAAATCCAGAAACTACCCCACCCACCAAAAACAGATAATCTGAATAGTCATATTAACTATTAAAGAAACTGAACTTGTAATTTAAAATAAAAAGAAATCTCCAGGCTTACATTGTTTCACTGAAGAATTCTATCAAACATTCAAAGAGGACCTAACACAAATTTTATGTGACCTATTCCAAAAAATAAGAGGAAATATTTCCCCACCTCATTTTATGAGGCCATTATTATCCTGATAACCCAAAGCAGGGTTATCAAAACAACAAAACAAGTACAGACCAATATCTCATTAATTGAGATGTAAAATTCCTCAATAAAATATTATCAAATCAAATCCAGTAATGTAAAAAAGGATTATATACCACAGTCAAGGGGAATTTATTCCACATATGCAAGATAGGTTCAGTATCTGAAAACCTAATATAATCTACCATATCAATACTAAAGAAAAAAAACATTAAGATCATTCAACTGATATAAGAAAAAGCATTTCAGGGCGCCTGGGTGGCTCAGTTGGTTAAGTGTCTGCCTTTGGCTCAGGTCATGATCCTGGAGTCCTGAGATTGAGCCCCCCATCTGTCCAGGTTCCCTGCCCAGCGGGAATTCCGCTTCTCCCTCACCCTGTCCCTCTGTCCCTCCCCCCACTCATGTGTAAGCACATTTTCTCTCTCTCAAATAAAGAAAATCTTAAAAAAAAAAAAAGAAAAGAAAAGAAAAGAAAAAGCAATTTCATAAAATCCAACAACTACTCATGACAACAATACCCAGCAAATTATGCATAGAAAGGTAATTCCTCAAACTGACAAAGATCATCTGGGATGCCTACATGGCTCAGGAATGCCTGGGTGGCTACGCGGTTGAGCATTTGCCTTGGGGCTCGGGGCATCTGGGATCAAGGCCTGCTTCTCCCTCTGCCTAGGTCTCTGCCTCTCTCATGAATAAATAAATAAAATCTTTTTTAAAAAATTGAAAAAGGCCTAAAGTTAACACTAAACTTAAATGTTAAATAAATAAATAAATAAACAAACTAAAAAAAATAAATAAATAAACAAACAAACTTAAATGTTATGATCAAACGCCTTCTCCCTAAGATAGTAACAAACAAGGATGTCTGCTCTCATCTTATGCATCATAGTGCTGGAAATTCTAGTTAGTGCAATAGGTCAGAAAAAACAAAGGGATACAGAATGGAAATAAAGAAGGAAAATGAGCTTTAATTATAGATGACATAATTCTCTATGGGAGCAATGTCAAAAAAGCATTTAAAAAAGAAAACCCTCTGTAACCACCAAGTTTAGGAACATCACTGTGTCCAAGATCAACACACAAAAATTAATCACTTTTCTGTATACTAAAAATAAATGTGAAAACTGAAATTAAAAATTATCTTTCCTAAAAAAATGATTTTTTTAAAATTATCTTTCCTGGGGATTCCTGGGTGGGGCAGTGGTTTAGCGCCCGCCTTCGGCTCAGGGCGTGGTCCTGGAGTCCTGGGATCCAGTCCCACGTGGGGCTCCCAGCATGGAGCCTGCTTCTCCCTCCTCCTGTGTCTCTGCCTCTCTCTCTCTATGTCTATCATAAATAAATAAATAAATAAATAAATAAATAAATAAATAAATAAATAAATCCTTTTTAAAAAAATTATCTTTCCTAAGAAAATTAAATACTGAAGTATAAACTTAACAAAACATGTACAGAATCTGTATCCTGAAAATTATAAAATTCAGTTCTGTAAGATATTGCCATTAGAACAAAGTAGGTGAAGGATACAGGGATCTCCCTGTATATTTTTCCCAACTTCCTGTGAATCTATAATTATTTCAAAATAAGAAGTTTTAAAAATACATGAACTAGGCAGCCCGGGTGGCTCAGCAGTCAAGCACCTGCCTTCAGCCTGGGGCGTGATCCTGGAGTCCCAGGATGGAGTTCCCCATTGGGTTCCCTGCATGGAGCCTACTTCTCCCTCTGCCTGTGTCTCTGCCTCTCTCTTTCTCTGCGTGTCGCTCAAGAATAAATAAAATCTTTTAAAAATAATAAAAAATAAAAATAAATAAATAAAAATACATAACTGAAAAAATTAGGAATAATAATGTATTCTCTCACAGACAATAATGGGTGTTAAGCACATGCTGTGTATGAATATGGTCCTGTGGGAACATGCTGTGAAGGGGTACAGATTGTATTTATGTATACAGTTTGTGTGAATGAGTACAGGATCTGTTTGTAGGCGAGTTGATCACTGTCAGCAGAATGCCAGTCAGCATACATCCCAAGATCCCAGCACCATCCTGGGAGGAAATTCTCCAGGGATCATTCTCCAGGGATTCTAAACTGTGCAGAACACAATGTGATTATCTTTGTCCCCATAACAACCCTTGATGAGGGCCCTCAACTCATCCCTACCAACACTTCCTGACATTTTCTAAGTACAATGCACCACATTTCAGTGGTAATTATCTTCAACCCTACAGAATGCTAGAAAGTTACTGAAATACTTTCACTCCCTTTGCCTTCCTGGGGGTTTCCTTGAAAAGGTCTGTGATTACTGGGTCCCTTTCATAAATAAAGAAAACCAAGTCCTGAAAGGGAAAATTACATGGAAACACAGGGTAATTATAAAGGGAGTCAACTCTGAAGAACTCGTGCTTTGGAATATTAAAAAAAAAAAACTCTAGATTTGAATCCATTTTCCACCCTTATTATGAGACACTGAATATGCTTTTTGAAACTTTTAAAATGTAAAAGCTGTAAAATGGGGTCACACAAACCTACCCTCTCAGTAAAGTGTATGGAAAAGTTACATAAGATAAAGGTATGGTATTTGGTATATATATATATAGGTTAATTACTTGCTTAATTTGTTAAAAGACATAGAACCAGGATTGTAGAACCTAACTGCTCTCCTAAATATTCCCTGATCCATTGATTCTGTCATCCTTGCCCTGACTCTCACTCTCTGATGTTCTCATTTACCTCTCATCCAATTTAGAGGGCACAGCTCATCACTATGGTTACCAGTCCTTTGTATACAACTGTTTTGTGTGTGTCTCACTAGTTATACTCTCCTGATAAAACACCAAACCTGGTTGAATCCAATTCCCTGCCTGTTCTGTGCTTGCACTTGTGTAGTAGATGTAGACTGAGAAAAAACTTATAGTCATGATGATTAGTCTCATTTTCAATTTATGACCACTAAGGTCAAGGGGCCCTTAATGCTGCCCAGCTATCCTACTACATTTGCTTAGTCCAACCATTTTCTTAAATGACAACTTCACAGCTTCTCCTCTCCAAGGCTCTGACAACTCCTCCCATTTCACTCACAGCTGATGACTTTGCTTTCTATGAGAAAAGTACATTTGCCTACCTTTCTCTACTGGAATCTGTAGGCTCTACTTTCCAATCTGGTATCTCCTAGGAAGATAATTTGTGTTCCACAGACAAAAGGTAAGAAAGTAACTCAGAGGAGGAGATTGTCCAAACATGGTAGGTCACCCAAATGTGTCACTGTCCTAATCCCAAGAAACCAAATGTTACCTGATACAGCAAAATGGATTTTGTAAATGTGACTAAATTAAAGATCGCAAAATAGGGAAATTATCCTGGATTATTCAGGTAGGCCTGATATAAGGCCTTATATGAGTCCTTAAAAGAAGAACACAAGAAGAGTCAGTGCAAGAGAAGGTAATGTGATGACAGAAGCAGAGGTTGGATGGAGTCAAGCACTTTGAAGATGGAAGTAGAGACCATAAGCCAAGGAATAGAAGCTGTCAAATAAATGTACTTTGAAAAAGACAAGGAAATGGGCACCTGGGTGATCCCAGGGTCCTGAAATGAGTCCAGCATTGGGCTCCCTGCTGGGAGCCTGCTCATCCCTCTGCTTATGTCTCTGCCTTTCTCTGTGTCTCTCGTGAATAAATAAATAAAATATTTTTAAAAAAAAAGAAAAAGACAAGGAAACAGATCCTCCTCTAAGCCTCCAGAAGGAACCAGCTATGCTGATACCTTGATGGAGCCCAATGAAACTGACTTCAGACTTCTGACCCCCAGAAATAGGAAAATAAATTTGTGTTTGCGTTTAATGCAATCCCTATCGTTTAATGCAATCCCTATCAAAATACCATGGACTTGCTTCAGAGAGTTGGAACAAATTATTTTAAGATTTGTGTGGAATCAGAAAAGACCCCGAATAGCCAGGGGAATTTTAAAAAAGAAAATCATAGCTGGGGGCATCACAATACCAGATTTCAGGTTGTACTACAAAGCTGTGGTCATCAAGACAGTGTGGTACTGGCACAAAAACAGACACATAGATCAATGGAACAGAATAGAGAATCCAGAAGTGGACTCTCAACTTTATGGTCAACTAATATTCGATAAAGGAGGAAAGACTATCCACTGGAAGAAAAACAGTCTCTTCAATAAATGGTGCTGGGAAAATTGGACATCCACATGCAGAAAAATGAAACTAGACCACTCCCTTGCACCATACACAAAGATAAACTCAAAATGGATGAAAGATCTAAATGTGAGACAAGATTCCATCAAAATCCTAAAGGAGAACACAGGCAACACCCTTTTTGAACTCGGCCACAGTAACTTCTTGCAAGATACATCCATGAAGGCGAAAGGAACAAAAGCAAAAATGAACTATTGGGACTTCATCAAGATAAGAAGCTTTTGCACAGCAAAGGATACAGTCAACAAAACTAAAAGACAACCTACAGAATGGAAGAAGATATTTGCAAATGACCTATCAGATAAAGGGCTAGTATCCAAGATCTATAAAGAACTTATTAAACTCAACACCAAAGAAACAAACAATCCAATCATGAAATGGGCAAAGACATGAAGAGAAATCTCACAGAGGAAGACATGGACATGGCCAACAAGCACATGAGAAAATGCTCCGCATCACTGGCCATCAGGGAAATACAAATCAAAACCACAATGAGATCCCACCTCACACCAGTGAGAATGGGGAAAATTAACAAGGCAGGAAACAACAAATGTTGGAGAGGATGTGGAGAAAAGGGAACCCTCTTGCACTGTTGGTGGGAATGTGAACTGGTGCAGCCACTCTGGAAAACTGTGTGGAGGTTCCTCAAAGAGTTAAAAATAGACCTGCCCTACAACCCAGCAATTGCACTGTTGGGGATTTACCCCAAAGATACAGATGCAATGAAACGCCGGGACACCTGCACCCTGATGTTTCTAGCAGCAATGTCCACAATAGCCAAACTGTGGAAGGAGCCTCGGTGTCCATCGAAAGATGAATGGATAAAGAAGATGTGGTTTATGTATACAATGGAATATTACTCAGCCATTAGAAATGACAAATACCCACCATTTGCTTCAACGTGGATGGAACTGGAGGTTATTATGCTGAATGAAGTAAGTCTATTGGAGAAGGACAAACATTTTATGTTCTCATTCATTTGGGGAATATAAATAATAGTGAAAGAGAATATAAGGGAAGGGAGAAGAAATGTGTGGGAAATATCAGAAAGGGAGACAGAACATAAAGACTCCTATCTCTGGGAAACGAACTAGGGGTGGTGGAAGGGGAGGAGGGCAGGGGGTGGGGGTGAGTGGGTGACGGGCACTGTGGAGGGCACATGACGGGATGAGCACTGGGTGTTATTCTGTATGTTGGCAAATTGAACACCAATAAAAAATAAATTTATTATTTAAAAAAATAAATGTAAATTTGCCTTTTTAAAAAAAATAAAAATAAAAATTAATGTGGGGTAAAAATAAAAATAAAATAAATAAATTTGTGTTTGTTGTATGTCCCTAGGTTTGTGGTAATATATTACAGCAACAATTGGAAGCTAATACACAAATGAAGGGGGAAGATACAGAGAAGTCCAGGCAACATTTGACTCCCAGAATAAACCTGAAGGGAAGGTACTGGGGAGAACTGGAGTGGTGCTGCATGGAAGAATTTTGGCGCCCTCCCCTTGAAGGCTATAACAATTAAAAGCATCTCAAGAGGGCAGGGTTTGTGTTCCTGGTAAATTTATGATACACAGTAAATACTATAGAATTTTTATTTTTTATTTTTTTTAAGATTTTATTTATTCATGAGAGACAGAGGCGGGGGGTGTGGGGGCAGAGACACAAGCAGGAGTTGCAGGCTCCCTGCACGGAGCCCAACGCGGGACCGACCGCGGGTCCCCAGGATCAGGCCCTGGGCTGAAGGCGGCACCAAACCGCTGAGCCACCCGGCTGCCCATACTATAGAATTTTTAAAAGCAAACTATAGGCCCATATATGTGGCACGACCCCATGTTGTTTAAAACGTATATGTATATGCATATACACATAGCAAAGAGTTCTGAATGTTGCAGGACTGATTACCTCATCTCCGTATCTTTGCTCCAATAACCATATACAGTAACAGCAGGATTGCAAAGCACATCCTGACCCACACACCAGTACCCCTTAATCCTCCAACTCAGCTCTATTTTTTCCATTACACATATCACTTTATAATAAATTCCATACCATTTATAATTAATTGCTTTTTTGTCCCACTAAAGTCTAACATCCACAGCGATTTTTAAATTCCTGGAACATGGTAGGCCCTCATGTTTGCCAAATGAATGAACTCTAGATGCTGCTGCTGAGTAGCATATGTTCGTTTCAGAATATTTTTAAAAACAAAGACAAAAATTACAGGTGATATTTGCGTTCTTTTCACGCCAGTAACACTTTGGCAAAATAAAACATCCTTTAATGGGTATTCCTAAATAACCCTTACGCGTCTGTAACTAAAAAAAAATTTTAAATAAATAAGTATCTTGAACAAATTAGACTCTAACCTCAAAGTACAGCCAACAAACCCGCAGAACCCAGAGCCGAGAACGCGCCCTCGGCGTCGCGGTCGGTGTATCCCGGACCCGCGCTGGAAGCGTGCGCCGGAAGCGGGCGTGGCCATCCCGCGGCTTTCTGGGACTTGTAGTTCAGAGCCATTAGGCGAGGGCGCGGGTCAGTGTCTGGAGTCCTGCTCTTCCAGGTGTCGGATTCCACGTGGGAGGTGAGACGCTCTGGACTGCACAGCCAGCGCCCCGGCAGAGAGGCGTCTGGTGGCTGGGATGTGGGAGTGCCTCGGGGGAGGCGCAGGGCCGCTGAAACCCGGAACCCTGGCTGGGCAGCTGTGGGAGGGCACGCGACCTGGAGGAGGTGCGGCAGGGGCCGCACGTGCGCCCGGGCGTCGCGACAGCCGCTGCGTCCGCCGGACCTGACTTTGATCCCTGAGTCTGAGCGGCCCCCGGCGCAGAAGCGGCCGCGGCACGGCGCGGAGGGGCCCATCTTCCGCTCGCCTGAGCTCTGGCTTTGGCCGGCCTGGAGGCTTCGTAGTTGGCCGCCCCGGCCATTTCTGTGTGGCGACTGGCCTTATTCCAAGGTTTTCGGCGGACGTTAGACGACCACGAGGGGCCCCTTGGAGGGACCGAGGTCTCTGTCCCCATAGCACTGTCCTCACATCCCAGAGATGTGGCAGGTCGGGGAAAGCACCTCAGGGAGGCAGAATCCCTTCTGAGGCACCGCATCTAAGCCAAGAGCTCCTCCTCTTTCTCGAACTTTAGGGCAGAAATCAGAAACCCTGAAGAAATGGACACATCTCAGTCAGTGTTGCGGGGGGTAGCGGAATTTATTCACCCTCGGGGGTTTGGCGGGGAGGCTCGGCCTGGGTGGAGACCGGGGAGGGGGGTGCAGCCTGGGGAGGCTCGGAAGGCATCTCCGGAGAGTGTGTGAGGGGCTGACCGAAGGGGTGATCCGCAAGAGCAGAGTAACTTTTTTCCTACAGTCTTGCTGGACCGACTAGTGTGTATCCTGCAAGGTGAACTTGATTTTCATGGCATTTCTCTTTCCTTAACTGCCTTTCCAGGACTCTCTCCCTCCTGAGAGGAGGAAATGACCAGGTTCCAGGTGAGTTGGGGTTTCTTCTCTCGGAAAATGCCATGTCTGAGAATGAACATAACCTTCCTTTGCTTGAACAAAGGAAGAACGTCAGCATTAATCGAGTGCCTGTCTGTTGTCAGGTCCTGTCTTTGTTCTTTACGTTCTTTTTATTGCCATGTATGTGAGGCATACATTTTATAAATATGGGTGTAAGAACATTAATATACTGAGAACATGTAGCTATCGAATGATGCCTCCAGAGTCTGCACAGGTAGGTGGCTGCTTGGTTTAAATTCCACACCATTTTCCATTGAACCACCCTCCCTCCATGAACTTGCCCATTCCCCAGAGCACACAACTATTCTTTGAAAGACTTGACACAGCATCTTTGCTTGGTCCTCTCTCAAAGTCTCCCTTTTCCTGCCAAGACATTTCACACACATTGAAAGTTACTCAGAATTATCACATGCTCCAGCCAGTGTTAAGTGGTCTCAGGAAAACAGATAGAAGTATAAATTTTGGTGCTTCTCTCCATGAGCAGATTCTGCATATTAACAATAACCATTTATTAGACATTTAAAAATTTGTTAAATGCTGGCATAGTAGTTATCACATCATTCCCAGAATAGCTTTTTAGCCAGGCTGTTCATTAGCTATATGTGGTGTTTTTTAAGAATTAAGAGTCCTAGACACTCTCTCCATTCAACCTACTAACAGGAGAATTTCACTTTTTTTCTTAAATCCCATTGGCCTTTGTACATCCAAAGATTTGTTGGATTTATTGTGAGATATTTCTCTACATACTGATATAAGCATCGTTAAGGTAGGTAAGATGGGTTATTCATCTTTTGTGCTCTGGTTGCTTTGTCTCTTTACCAACATATCTGCATGTTTAATTGGTACAATAAATTGTTAAATTACCAAGTAGCACTTTTTAGGAATCTGATTTCTTACTTATCTCTATAAAACCATGCCTCAGGATGGTCACTTATGGTCATAGAATGTTTGAAATGGGAAGGATCAGCCTTGGTGCTGGCGTTTTGCAGAGGAGAGCTCTAATTCTGAGAGAGCTAACGGGAAGCACTGTTCTTTGTTGCAGAGTAGTAGAATCAGAAGGAAACCGCTTGTCTTCTAACTCCATGCTATTCCCTCTCCATAACTAAATAGGTCAATTACACCAGAAGTTACTTGAATCAAATATCAGGCTGGATTTTAAGGAAGAAATAATTAGCTCTTAATACTATCACCGCAAGACCATCTTTTTGGTTGGCAAATACAGTTCCTATGTGCATAGGAAGAGACCATGAGCTCTTATAAAAATCCGTTTAGAAGGCAGTAAGCTCCCTCAAGGTCCTGAAAGCATGCCATCTCTGTGGCTTGAAAAGGTCCAGAGGACATGAATGGAAATTAATGTGAATAAGCCCCTGTGCTTTCTGTATTTTCCTTTTCCTCTACCTGGTCCCTGATGAAGACTATTTATCACAAAGTTAGGGATTGCTAATATAGTGAAATTTTGAGATTCTGATATATGTTAATAACTTGAATTTAAAGAAAGGATTTCCTTCCTTGGATACTTACTGAGTGTTGTCTTATGTACCAGACTGTCCTTGAGTCTGCTGAAAGTCAGGAGTCCCAATTTAACCCCTCCCTCTGTGAACTTGAGTAAGTCACTTCAGTGTCATGAGCCTTGGCTTTCTCATTTTAAAATTAAGAGTGTTTTCTTTGATGATCTCAAAGTTCAGTTTTAGTTGTATCTTTTCATTATTCATTTAAATTGAATGTGAATTTATAAATATCATTTAGATTCCTAGTCAGTTGTGCTCATTGCTGGGGATTTAAAAATTAGCTGAACATGGCCCCTATTATCCTTTAGAATCCTGTAGCCAATATGGAAGACAGATTTTATAGCTTTGATAGAGCTATGTGAAAATACTATGAGAAATTGGAGGAGGAGGAGGCATTTAACTTATCCTATGCTTCAGAAAGGCAGTTGTTGATTGTCCTAAAATGAAAGGAGTTGTAAGATGGATGGGAGAAATATAAGTCAAGGCAGAAGCAGCATGTAAAGGGCTATTCTAGACTACAACATGACATTTGGTTGACTGAGGGTAATCCAGTGTGACAATAGCTCTTGTCCACCTCCTGACTTGCATTACTATTTACTGCCTCTAAGTAAATTGTTGGATTCAGCAAGGATGGACTCTGGGAAGGAAGTGGAAAGCCACATGAAATAAGTAGTTTTAAGGAGCTTGACATTTGTTGGGTGGGAACAGAAAACTACTAGTCCCATGACCGGACCCCTTTGGTTAGCTTTCAAACTCAGATATCGAGTCCACCTGGGATGTAATTTATTAGCTCCAGATGATAGTGGGGGAAACTTCATTACTCAAATTCCTTCATTCCCAACTTTGTCTTTAGCAGAACCACTATTTTCTTTCCCTTTTCCTTTGTCATACTGATTCCTTTCATTTAGCCCACTGTCCTACCATTTCTTCTTCTGGAATCTTCAATCTACTGCAGTTAGTAGTCCATCAATATATCCTCTAAAAAATAAATATATATGTATAATATAATATATGTTATTACATATTATATAAATAAATAAATATGTGTAATATATATCTATGCCCTTTCCATTCTTGGCATGGAATTGCCCTCACCACTCTATTTATGAGATCTCAAAAAAATTAGTAACTTTGTCTTTCAGTTTGTGGATTGAAAGGTGACAAAACTTGTATTTTAAAGACTTGATAAGGAGTTATTGTGATCGAGGTAAGAAACAATGGCCTTACTGAGGACAGTGGCAATGACAATAAAGAAGAGGTAACAATTTGGAGGGAGATTTGGGAGATGAGTTGACAAGATCTAAAGTGGTTTGAATATTATTGAGATAGGATAGGAGTCTTAGACCATCCAGATGACTGAGTAGAAGATGGATAAGAAATGAAAGGGAAAAAAGATAATTGATGGACTTGAATTTCAGAAGGAAGAAAAGGATTGGATCTAGAATGCATTGGGAGGGGTTAGCCTTGGATGGAAAGAAACCTTGTTCTCTGAGGTTGAAAAGAACATCTGGGGATCCCTGGGTGGCACAGCGGTTTGGCGCCTGCCTTTGGCCCAGGGCGCGATCCTGGAGACCCGGGATCGAATCCCACGTCGGGCTCCCAGTGCATGGAGCCTGCTTCTCCCTCTGCCTGTGTCTCTGCCTCTCTGTGTGTGTGTGTGTGTGTGTGTGTGTGTGTGTGTGTGTGTGTGACTATCATAAATAAAAATAAAAAAAAGAAAGAAAAGAACATCTGGTCATGAGTGGCTAATACTACTGCTTGATGTACTTTAGGCCCTGTTGTCCTAATGGGTGTATGTATGGCTCCCTGAGGTGTAAGCTCCACTTGTACCCCTTCTCTGTCCCACTCTTGCGCAGGGACTTGCAGACTTCTTTTTCTTTAAGATTTATTTATTTGGGAGGAGCACGTGTAGGGGGAAGGAAGGGAGATCCTCAAGCAAACTCCCCACTGAGTGTGGAGCCCAACACGAGGCTCAATCCCAATCAAGGTAGGGTTAAACACTCAACTGACTAAGCCACCCAGGTACCTCTGGATTTGCAGGCTGCTTGAGCCCAGTCTCATCGCTTTCACCTCAGACACAGTGGAGACCCATGGCCTTGAAAAGGGAACTGCCACCTTCCCTCATTATCACCTTCTCCACGGGTAATAAGTAGGGTAGTCGTGTCACTCCTATAAGCAGCCTGGTTGTCTTCAGTTCCTTGAGGAGCGAGTAGGTAGTGCCGCTTCAGCCTCAGGCCTGAGGGGTCGGAGTTCTGAAGGTTATGAGGCATTTCCCTGGCCCAGAGTTGAACTGCGTCTTTGGCTTCACTTGGTTCTCAGTCATTTTGTGTGTATTCTGTCATTCTGCTTTTCAGGGTGTTGCCCGTGGCCTCTTGCCAGCCCACAGACTGCTTGTTACCAGTCTGCAAAGACATAAGGAGAGAAACTAAGAGTGTTTAAAAATGTATTTTAAAAATGGTGTTAGTATTTTATACATCTAGGTTTTTATTTTCTAGTAACTCTTTTTTTATTGTATTTTTCAAAAATACCTATGACAAAAGTCTGTCATATTAGAAACATTTTAAAATAAACTAGTCCTTCACCAGGGGTAGTTTGAGAAGTGTTGCTCCATCAGCAGAACCCTGGAAGGAACCAGAGTCACTGTGAAGTTAACTAAATTAACTTATGGACTCCTATTAGATGCCAGGCATTCCTTGAGACCTTGGGGATGCAAGGATCAACTGTCTCTCTGTTCTTAAGGAATAAATATCTTAGTGGGGAGAGTTTATTAAATAAGAAAGCAAATGAGTAAATAAGAAAATGGGATAAGACATAAGTAGTACAAAGAAATTAAAACAAGAAGTGACAGTTTCTGGGTGCCACTGCGGATTAAGCAATCAAGGAAATGCTTCTCTGAGGAGTGGCAGTTTGGCTCGCCCTGAATAATAAGGAACCAGGCATGTGAAGATGTAGGAAATAAACATTCTGGGCAGAGGGGACAGCCAGTGCAAAGGCCCTAAGTTGGGATAAGTTTGGTGTTGTCAAGGACCTACAAGGTCACTAGGGCTGAGTGTGACACCTAGGGAGAAGTGATTCGGGCTGACTTTGGAGAAGTGACAGGATCTCAGTCTGTAAAGCCTTGCAGACCAAGATGAAGAGTCTGGATCTTACTTGATGCCCATTGCAAAGCCTTTGGAGGGTTTCATACCTGAGTGCTGTATGTTTTAAAAGATCACCCTGGCTACTATATAGAAAATCATTGTGTTGGAGAGCAAGTGTGGAAGCAGATAGACAAATTGGGAGGTTGGTACAGTTAGGACTTCATGATAGCTGGGGCTTGTAACCATAACTGGGCAAAGTGGGGAGACGTGGATAGATTCTGATACATTTTATAGGTAGGACTTGGTGATGGATAAAATGTGAGGAAGAAAAGAGAGAATCAAAATGACTTCTGGACTTCGGCTTCAGCAATTGAGTGGATTGTGTGACCATTTACTAAAAAGGGGATCCCTAGGGAAGAGCAGATATTGATGGAGATCGTTGGGAGCAAGAGTTCCGTTGGGGTCTATTAAATATTAAGTGCCTCCTAGACATCCAAGTGCAGATGATAGATTTGGAGCTTAGAGGTGAGGGGAAACAGGGCTGGAGGTAAATACTTTGGAATACCTAAGGAGAGTATTTTATAGTTTGTGTATGTGTGCTATTTTTTTTTTCCATGAATGTTCAACTGCTTAGTTTAGAACAAGAAAGAACATATGATTAATGGGACTTGGGAAAGACTTGAGATCAGAAGTATATTTTGGCTGGGAGGAAAAAAAGAGGAAGAGTTGAGTGTGGTGATATTGATAAAGCACGTGTGATAGAGGAAGATGAGCAAAAACATCATGAAGATGTTTTTAAGGAGGGATGCCTGGGTGGCTCAGCGGTTAAGGTCTTCCTTTGGCTTAGGGCGTGATCCTGGAGTCCTGGGATCGAGTCCCACATGGGGCTCCCTGCGATGGAGCCTGCTTCTCCCTCTGCCTCTCTCTCTCTCTCATGAATAAATAAATAAAATCTTTTTAAAAAAATGTTTTTAAGGATTAAGATATTAAGAGATTAATATTTCAAAAGCAGAGTGGTCCACATAGTGAAATAGCCCTGGTTATGGTTTTTGAGTGTGAAGAAATGAGATGGAGATCATTAGCACTACTCTAAGGACATTAAGAAATGTGAGGTTAGAGCATTCAGCAAATTGTTCTCTTGAGTCTTTTTTTTTTTTTTTGAGTGTCTTGAAGTTTCCAGGATAACAGTCTCTGGGGCTTGTCTGAGGAAGAGTGGGGCTGCCACATTAATGATTTATAAGTGATTAATGATAAAGAATTTTTAATTACATGTAAGATACATATATACCTACTAGGTTAAAACCTGTGAAATTGCCATTTTGTAGTAAAAACAGACATTGCACAAAAACCACTGAAACAAAGTAGCCTGTCATAGTGGCTTTTGGGGCTTTTTCCTGCCTCTGTCCACATGATTCTCCTTTTTTTTTTTTTTTTAAGGTTTTATTTATTCATGAGAGACACAGAGAGAAAGAGAGGCGGAGACACAGACAGAGGGAGAAGCAGGCTCCATGCAAGGAGTCCCCCAATGTAGGACTCCATCCTGGGACCCCAGGATCATGCATTGGCCAAAGGCAGGTGCCAAACCACTGAGCCACCCAGGGATCCCCGACTCTCTTCCCTTATAACTGTAGCTCTCAAACTATTATTTTCAACTAAACCTGGGGAGTAAGGAAAACACCACAGAGTAAATTGGTCCCTATAAGTAGTAAGAGCCCTGTGTTTCCATTTTCTTTCTGTAAACCAAATGCCTGTGCTCTTTTTGTGTACCAGAATTGCTCACCTGGAGGTCGCAAATTAAACTTTTGTTCCTTTCAGAGCTTTTCCTTTTTAAACTTTTCTTTCAAATTTACTGTTACCAATTCTTCTAATGCCTTCGATAGTGTTCATCTTAATCTTCAAATTTCCTGACATATATGAAGTCATAGTTTTCCTATTTCCTCTGGCCTTCCTCCTATTTCTTTTCTCTGTATGTTCACTGGCTTCTCTGTCTTTCCTCTAACTTTAGAAATCTTAAAAGGCTCTTTGCCTTCAGATCACCATCTATCAGTGTTTCTCAACCTTTTTTCGTGTGTGTTGTTTTGTTTTGTTTTCATCCCTTGGTGTCAAGGTGCCCCTGTTGAGGATGCACACTGTATCTGTACACTCGTCTGCCTCCCTCAAAGAGCTAGCACACATAAATGGCCTCAACTATCCTTTCTACTGTAATAACTGTAGTGTCTTCATTTCCTATCCTCATATGAGACTCTGTTCTTATGACTTTCTTGGCTGTGGGCTGTGTACACTTGAATATCCATTGTCACTTCACATTCAGTATATTGAGGATTTCCTAAATGATTTAAGTTCTTGTATTCCCACTTTTGTAGTATCCACATTCTTCCTGCAGCCTAGATTAGAAATAAGCCATTATTAAGTTTATCCCTCACCATCCCCAGCATCTGTAACTCTCTCACCAATTCTTTTTTGACTTTCAGTTCTTTTTTTTTTTTTTTAAGATTTTATTTATTTATTCATGAGAGACACAAAGAGAGAGGTAGAGACATAGGCTGAGGGAGAAGCAGGTTCCCTGCAGGGAGCCTGCTGCAGGACTCAATCCCAGGACCCCAGGATCACACCCTGAGCCAAAGGCAGATGCTCAATTGCTGAGTCACCCAGGTATCCCATTGACTTTCAGTTCTTGTAAATAACACTCAGTCCCACAGATAGCTCTAAAATGAGTCCACTGAATGCTAACAATGGTAACAGTAAGCCAAATTGTTGACATCATTCATCAGGCTCAAATTAGATGTGACAAGTAGACCTGTCTCCCCTAACATATTTATCATGTCACTTTTTGCAGGAAAACCTGGAATTACCTTTAATTGCTGGTTTAGAGCCTCAAAACTCCCTTCCTGGCATTCTCTGGAACCTTTGATGAGTATCATGCTCTGGTTCCTGATTAATTTTGTCCTTTAAGATTTTATTCAAAATCCAGTGTGAAACCTTTGACTACTCCTTGCCCTTGACTCCGTTCTCAGAACTTTCAATTTATAGCTCACAGTCTCATCAGACTGGATTGGATATTTTTTGTGTGTGCTTTTATATTAGCTCTGCAAGTCTGATTTATTTTCCTTGTTTCCAGTCAATTTCCCGTAGGTAAAGCAATGTATTTAATATTTCTTGTGCTGGGTATACATGGTCAAGATTTTAAAATTGACTACTATGGGGCAGCCCCGGTGGCGCAGTGGTTTAGCGCCGCCTGCAGCCCAGGGCATGATCCTGGAGACCCTGGATTGAGTCCCACGTTGGGCTCCCAGCATGGAGCCTGCTTCTCCCTCTGCCTGTCTCTGTCCCTCTCTCTCTCTCTTTCTCTCTGTGTCTCAATGAATAAATAAATAAATAAATAATTTTTTAAAAATAAATAAATAAAATTGACTACTATGGAGTTTAGCAAAGAAGAAATATTTCGGGCAGCCCAGGTGGCTCAGCGGTTTAGCACCACCTTCAGCCCAGGGCGTGATCCTGGATACCCCAGATCGAGTTCCATGTCGGGCTCCCTGCATGGAGCCTGCTTCACCCTCTGCCTGTGTCTCTGCCCCTCTCTCTCTCTCTCTCTCTCTGTCTCTCATGAATAAATAAAATCTTTTAAAATATATATATTTCTTAACAGTCTTGTCAAAGAGGCATTAAATAAACACAACATATTTTAATAAATTGCTACATCCTGGGAAGGATAGAATAGTGTGCCCTGAGAGAATAAAGGCATGGGATGGGTCAAGACTGATAATATATGTATTGCTGAAAGTTTCAGGGAAAGCCTCTGACATCTTTCAACTAAGAAAGATCTAAAGGCTTAATAAACATGTAACAGGTGACTGATTAGGATAAGAATATTCCAAGCAGAGAGAATAGTACAAGGGAAGATCTGATACCTGGAAGCAGCGTGGCAATAATACAAGGAGCATCTGGGAAGAATAGAGAGGGAAGACATGGTGGGCCAGGCCTGGCTCATTTGTGGCTTTGAAGGCACTGGTAAAAAGTGTGGATACGTGCTAAGTTCAGTGGGAAGCCAGTGTACAACAGGGTGGTATGATCCAATTTACATAGTGTCGGTGGAACTCAGTGTAGAAAGTGGTTTGCAGAGGGGCAAAAAATGAATAGGGAATGTGCTTCCAATTTTAAGCTTGGTCCTAGGTTTTCATTTTTAATTGATAAAAATTGAACATGGTTATCCATTTTTTTTATGCAAGTAAGATATAAAAATCTCAAACACAAAAGTGTAAAGTGAAATTATATCACTGATAATCGCCCAGTAAAAGTCCAGCCATTGGAAATGCCTAACTTGAGGAGTGCCTGGCTAGCTCAGTTGGAAGAGCATGCAACTCTTGATCTTGGGGTCATGAGTTCAAGCCCCACATTGAGTGTAGAGATTACTGGAATGAATGAATGAGTGGGAAAGAAAGAAAGGAAAGGAAGGGAGGGAAAGAGAAAGAAAGGCCTAATGTGAATTAATAAACCTGTTCCCAGGATCAACCTCTTTTTATAATTGTTGGTTCTGAGTTTGGAATTTGAATTTCTAGGATTTGTTGAGAAGATCTCCTAGTCTTTTAGAAGCTTTCTGTACATGATTTGAGCTATGCATTTGGGTTTTTTTCCTAGTTTCTCCATCATTTCTCATCCATCTGCTCTTTATCATCTAGTTCCTCAGCATTTTATGCTGATTGCGATCTTTCTATTTTTCCAAGATTATTGTGGACTTCTTTTTTGTCATCTCAGTATAATATTAAGATATTCACTCTAATTGTTTTGACTGACATACAGACTAGTAAGTCTAAAATCTGCATTCCTAGCACAGTTCTCTCTCAGAGTTCCAGACTCATATTACTGAACGGTTCAAGAATGTTCCACTAGCACCACAAATGAAATAACTCAAAGTTTGTTTTATTGGTTCCTACTTCACAAGTCCATCCTGTCTTACCATTTATACCCTCATACCTGATCACTCAAGCAAGGAACTTGAGGATCATGCTGGATGCCTCCTTCCAAGTTCAGTCAGTCATCACATGATATAGAATGAATTTCTCCCTTTTTCTTCATAACCATCCTTATCATTTTGCTTCTGATTTGCTGCAGCAGTTGTTTCTCTGCCTGAAGTCTTGCTTATTTCTGATGATGTTTATAAGCACAAAGTCAGACATTTTACTCCCTACTGAAGTCCTTAAATTTTAAATGCCTGAGGGTTGTAGCCCTGACTCCTTAGTTCTACATGCTGAGCCCTTCGTTCTGATTCCTGCCTTCCTCTCCAGGGCATATTCTTTACCACTGTCACCTGTTTTATATCCTCCACAAGAAGTTGCATATAGTTTTTCTGAGCATATATTTTCTCTACATTTTCACTTTTTTTTCTCCCTTACATTTACTCCCAGAAATCTTCCCACAGGTTGAGGTTGAATGCCCCTACTTTGTGCTCCCATGACTGGTTGTGCATGCATCTGTTGTTGTACTTAGTGTTATCACTGTTGATTTTTTTGTGTTGTTTTTTTCCCAATAGGCTCTAGCTTGCTAAGCAAAAGAATTTCTGTTTTCTTTTTGTATCCTCAGCACCTATTAAAGTGGGTTACCAATTAAATGCAAATTTAATTGAGTAAAGTGAAATGAAATATTTGTGACAAGGACATGGGATTCATAGCCTCTGCAGGATAGGGGAAAAACACTTTTATTGGCTATGCCTAAAAGCCAAGACAAGATTTCTGTCTCATACAGCTGAGCTTTCTCTAATATGAACCCAATATGGACATAACTATAAGGACAAGACTCAACTTTTTCCTAGATATTAAATCTTTAGGCATTAGGCAATCCAGTTCTAAAATCTTGAAATCTACTCTTTGTATGTTCTTATCACTGAATTCTCTTTGTTCCCTAGGAGACTTGAATGAAAATTCTATGGAGAATCTTCAAGACAAAGGACTTAGGGATCTATTACATAGGGGCTTTTCTGCCAGCTAATTTTAGAAGATATGACCAGTACAATAACAGAGTCGGAATTATATTGTGAATTCTTCCAGGAGAAGTGTACAGGAATCCTGAATTAGATTTTCCCCCTTATCAGAAGTAGGGAGAAACATCTTCTATATTTCCAGAAATAAGAGCAGTGTGGTAACTCTTCAAAGTGATGATTACAAAAACATGGCAAGTGAAGAATATTTGCCTTTGAAAGTCCCAAGCCAAATGGCCACACAGGCCTCCTCAGTGACATTCTGTGAAAATGAGTCTCAGGATCCTCAGAAAAGCAAAAGTCTGTTTGTAACTGAAGAAAGCACTGAGAAAAAAGTCTTGCGGGGAGAAAGTCCTTCCATGGACCACTGTTCAGAGAACCTTCAAATTAAACTTATGTCTGACGTAATAGACCTCGTCGCACCATTGGTCAGTGGTGAGACAAATTGCCAGAATGGCCAAGTGAAAGACTCTTTGGATCTCTTTGACTGTAACTACAAAGACATTTGTGGTTGGAAATCACAAGTGGTCGGTCGTAGTCATCGGGGAGCTCATACAGAGAAAGCTTGTAACCATTACAACCTTGGGAAGAGAAGTAACAACAGCTCAGATGGTCATCCATGTGAGAAAATCCACACTGCAGAGAAATTACACAGATGTAGTCAGTGTGGTAAGGACTTCAGTGAGCACTCAGAACTACTACTTCATCAAAGACACCACACAGAAGAAAAGCCCTACAAATGTGAGCAGTGTGGGAAGGGCTTTACAAGGAGCTCCAGTCTTCTGATCCATAGAGCAGCCCACACAGATGAGAAACCCTATAAGTGTGACAAGTGTGGGAAAGGCTTCACAAGGAGTTCAAGTCTGCTCATTCATCACGCAGTCCATACAGGCGAGAAGCCTTATAAATGTGACAAGTGTGGAAAGGGCTTTAGTCAGAGCTCCAAACTGCATATCCACCAGCGAGTGCACACTGGTGAGAAGCCCTATGAGTGTGGGGAGTGTGGTATGAGTTTCAGTCAGCGCTCCAACCTGCACATCCACCAGCGAGTTCACACTGGGGAGAGGCCCTACAAGTGTGGGGAATGTGGGAAGGGCTTCAGTCAGAGTTCGAACCTTCACATTCACCGCTGCATACACACAGGTGAAAAGCCTTTCCAGTGCTATGAGTGTGGGAAGGGCTTCAGCCAGAGCTCTGATCTCCGCATCCATCTCAGAGTCCACACTGGAGAGAAGCCCTATCACTGTGGCAAGTGTGGAAAGGGATTTAGCCAGAGCTCAAAACTCCTCATCCACCAGAGAGTGCATACTGGAGAGAAGCCTTACGAATGCAGCAAGTGTGGGAAGGGTTTCAGCCAGAGCTCCAACCTCCACATCCACCAGCGGGTTCATAGGAAAGATCCCATTAAATAAGGTCTTCAGTCATATGCTTATACGATAAGGACTTAAATATTTTTTTGACTTAAATATTTTTAACATTGTGCTTCCCTTTATATTCTCAGGAGAGAGATAATAAGAGTTACTCACTTATGTTCCCTCACTGAAAATCATTCATTCATTTAAAGTATTTAAGCTCTTTGTTAGACTATACAACAAGTTGATTGTTCTGGTTCCTCATATGGGTACAGTGAAATGTCTGTACTTTGCAGTTCAGCCAATGTTACTAGAACTAGATGCCCTACCCAGCCTTTTTAAGTACAAAAACTTTATATTTATGTAAGTGGAACATGTTTCCCTTTGTTCGTATTCTCTGAGGAATTGAAACTCTCTGGTTTCTCTTCAAATTTGGTGCCTTGTGTTTTTCATATTTCCTTCCAGCCCTGATTAGCCCTCTATAGGTCAAGGGAGTGGTTAGAGATATTATGGATATGAAATCTGTTGTGTTTGCAAAATACACAACAGTGTGTGGCACACAAGAAGGTAAAGGGCTACCTATGTGGTAAACCCCATATATTATAGGATGTTGAACCCTCTCCCTCCCCAAGGCAGCTGTTCAGGAACATCAGTAGTTCTTTTTTCCCTGGATGTAGCTGGTCTATTGGAATTCTTCCAGATCTCACCACTTCAGATGACCCCTTGCCAAACTAAAGCCAAATAGGATACATACACCATGTTGAAATGTAGCAAATGAAGTTAAAATATATTTAAATGTATATAATTCCTCACTATCTCATTTCTTTAATTTTCTTCAGCATTCGTGTTCTATATGATACAAAACGAAGTCAAGAGAAAAAGTTTCTAATATTTTTCTCTTTGGGCTTATCTCTTGTTTTAATATTTGATGTACCCCCAAAACCATTTGTTTTCACAGCATCCCTAGCCTCTATAGGCTTCATTGTAGATATAGAATTTATTTATAAAATTATTTTTATACTTGGCTGAATATAATTTATATAATAGCTATATAAAAACATTTTAAACCATATTTGGAGATCATGTTTGGGATGATCAGGCTTAAAATACGAACTGTCACATGCAATTCACTTGGAGTGTGATGCTTAGGACACTTCACCAAGTTAGACATTCATCCCCTAGAAGTTAATACAAGAAGCTCAAGCAAGTAGAAAAGTGATTGCATATGTAACTAAGTTGGAATTTACAATGAGGAGCTCCTGATAGCAACCCTCATTTTCTAACTAATGGTTAATGATTCCTCAAGCATTTCTTAGGAGACTACCTAGTGTTCAGTATTCCAGTTTTTCACCAATAACTAGTTTCTGTATATGAAAAGTGATAGAGAAAATATGGATGCCTTTATTAGTTGGGATGTGGGGTGATAACATATATCTTGACCAAGGTAACCTGAAGCAGTTACCTGGACATAGATAACAGGGAAAGTATACATTAATTTGAGAAACAGCTAATCTCAAGGAATGAAGGAGAGAGATGAAGACATTTGCCTTAGGCAAACATTCCATATATGGTTAGGGTGGTGATTGAGCATCTACCCTTTAGCATTCCATAATATCCTTCAGTTGTTTTGATACCCTAAGGCAACATCACAAATGTGATTCTGTTTCACCATTTCTAGAGTAATGAACGCCTCTCAATTCCTCCTGCCCTCATGGATCATACCTGAGTATCTATTCTGGATTCCACTTGTTTGGCACCTATGTCTTCTAATTGCCTGACGTATAGAATCTAACGGATTTGGAGCCAAGATCACAAGAACCCGCATGTAATGAGGCTGGGGGAAAGTATGAATTTCCAATCTCAGATGATTTTAAAATACCGTTTTTCCAAATTTCCTTTTATACATAACTTACAGTATCAATTTTTTAAAAGATTTTATTTATTATGAGAGACACACAGAGGCAGAGACATAGGCAGAGGGTGAAGCAGGCTCCCCACAGGGAGCCTCTTGTGAGACTCCATCCCCGGACCCTGACATACAACCTGAACCAAAGGCAGACACTCAACCACTGGGCCACACAGGTGCCCCTTACGGTATCTATGTTTTTTTTGTTTTGTTTTTGTTTTTTTTATGATAGTCACAGAGAGAGAGGCAGAGACACGGGCAGAGGGAGAAGAAGGCTCCATGCACCGGGAGCCTGACATGGGATTCGATCCCGGGTCTCCAGGATCGCGCTCTGGGCCAAAGTGTGGCGCCAAACCGCTGCGCCACCCAGGGATCCCGGTATCTATGTTTTTAACTATGTTTAGCTTTTACTGTTTTCTTTTAAACATCACCTTGCTTAATACAATTAAAATATGGTCAGAGTCCTTAGGACTATTTCACTGAAAGAAAGAGCTTTGAGGTTTTTGAAAAAAAATTTTTTCAGAGGTCAAGGGTTGCCCTTAATACTTGATAAGTACTTAGTTGAACAAAAAGCTTTGGATATTCTCAGTAATCATCAATTGTATTCAACTGATAATTCTATCACTAATTTAACAAAAGATACAGTTTACAGATTATTACTTGAGATACTTTACAATTCTTAAAATTCATACCTATTCAGTGGGTGCTATTTCCTTTGTATATGAATTGTTTACTAGTGGATATGTGATCCGTACTTGTAATCATAGTTCTAAATTATAAGCTTTTTAATCCTTTTAAGATTTTATTTGTAGTAATCTGTACACCCAATGTGGGGCTTGAACTCACAACCCTGGAATCAAGAGTTGCATGTTCTATCAACTGAGCCAGCTAGGCACCTCTAATCTTTGTTTCCTCCCGCCCTCTACCCCGACAGCCAGAATTAGGGGATAGAAGGAAATATGGAAGTTCCCATGCCTTCCTCATTGTACATCCATTGATAAGAAAGGATCATAATTGGTCATAGGGTGCAAGGCTGAACTCTAGATAAAGCAAAGTTCAAAGCAACATGCTCTAAGTAGTTGTGAGAGTAAAATTGGCACTGGATTGGTACCTGAGAGCAGGTGAGAACAAGTAGATTCAAGAGGTAGCTCTGGGAAAAGCTAATACATAGGAGCATGTGGCAACTGATCAGCAAGGGCTACAAAAATGTCAGTGTTTGGTCAGCTAAGTAAAATGACTAGAAAATGTGCTTTTTGTTAAACATCTCTCTGGACAGCACTAAAATGCTTTTAAAAATGGCATTTATAAAACCACAGCAATAAAGAGAGTCAGGAGAAAGACCACAACAAACAAGAAATCTCATCAAAAATTCGAAAGATGGAAGAAGGATGGCTAGTGTATCAGAGCAGAAGCAAGCACCATTTATAGTGCTTGCACATAAAGATAAGGACTAGAAGAGCCAATTTAGCTCCAGGCTAAGAAATGCTTAATACTGTAGGAGACAGGAGTGAGACATGAAAGGAAAGCAGTGAAATTAATGGTCAGTTGTATATGGAACATTCACCTAATCCCATACATGCCTGCCTTCCCAACTCCCGTGCACTTGCCAACCAGAGATTTACCCTCAGCAAGAGGTGGGACGTTTCTTCTCTGCAGAAATCAAATAGCCCCAAGGGAGAGATCTCTGTATTTCTAGCATTTGAGAATCCGAAAATAAAGCAGTTGTCTTCTAGTTCCAATACTCTTAAAGCTTCAAAATGTATGAGATAAAAACTGAAAATTAAGGGGTACCTGGGCTCGGGGCACCTGGGTGGCTCAGTGGTTGAGCATCTGCCTTTAGCTCAGGTTGTGATCCTGGAGACCCGGGATCGGGTCCCACGTCAGGCTCCCTGCATGGAGCCTGCTTCTCCCTCTGCCTGTGTCTCTGCCCCCCTCTATCTGTATGTCATGGATAAAATAAAATCTTTAAATTTAAAAAAAAAAAAAAAAAGGGTACCTGGGCTCAATTGGTGAGCATGCAACTCTTGATCTTGAGGTTGTGAGTTCAAGCTCTATGTTGGGCACGGAGCCTACCTAAAAAGAAAAAAAAAAACCAATAAAATTGAAATAAATATAGGCAAATTTTCGAGTATAGATATTTCAATAATTAAGTGATATCACAAAGAGAAAATCAGTTAAGAGTATATGACTATCAACTAAATTAAATGACATTTATATACCACCACCCAACAACAGTATATGTATTCTTTTCACGTGTACATATTATGGGCTATAAAACAAGTTTCAAGTTACTTAAAAGAATGGAAACTATGTAAAGTTTGTTCTGTGACCATAACACATAACACAATTAAATTAGAAATCAACTAACAAAGATATCTGAAGAATCCCTAAATATTTGGAAATTAAAACACCTTTCCCAAATGAGCCCTGAATTGAAGAGGTAAAAAGGAAAATTTGAAAATACTTTGAACTAGTCTACACTCATACCACCCTGAACATGTCTGAAATCTTGTGAAAATATTTTGAACTGAATGAATATATTGAAATTGTTGGACCTAGCTAAAGCAGTGTGAATTTAACTTTTTGTCAAATTCAGCAACTTAAGTGAAATGTAAAAAGTCCTTGAAAGGCACAAACTACCAAAGTTCCCTCAAAAAAGAAAAAGAAGAGGCACCTAAGTGGTTCAGTTGTTAAGCATCTGCCTTCAGCTCAGGTCATTGGGATCCAGGAGGATCAAGGTCCCTGTGGGTCCTCAGTGGGGAGTCTTCTCCATCTCCTTGCTGCCCCGCCCCCTACCACCACCTGCTGCTCGAGCTTTCTCTCTCTCTTTCTCTCCCTCAAAGAAAATCTTTAAAACAAATACATAGGGCAGCCCATGTGGCTCAGCTGTTTGGTGCCACCTTCGGCCCAGGCCCAGGGCATGATCCTGGAGACCCAAGATCGAGGCCCACGTCGGGCTCCGTGCATGGAGCCTGCTTCTCTCTCTGCTTGTGTCTCTGCCTTTGTGTGTGTGTGTGTGTGTGTGTGTGTGTGTGTCTCACGAATAAATAAAATCTTTTAAATATATTTTTAAATAAATAAATAAAACAAATACATAAATAAATAATAAAAAATTTTAAGCAAAAGAAAGCATGAATATCCCTAATACATTGAATTTGTAGCTGACAAACCTTTCCACATACAAAAAAGTACAGGCCTAGATGGCACAAATGAATTCTACCAAACATTTAAGGGAGACATATCAACAATTCTACATAAACCCTTCTAGAAAGAAACACTTTGCAACTCATTTATGAGCCAACATTGCCCACATACCAAAGCCAAAAAAAGACCTCACAAGCAAAAGTCATACATCAACATCTCTCATAAACAGATGCAAAATGTATTTCTAAAAAGTAATAAATTGAAACTGCTGTCTATAAAAGGTAGTAATACGTCATAGAGTTTATTCTAGAAATGCAAGTTTGTGTTAACATTTGGAATCAATGTATTTAATCATACTGACATACTAAAAAAGAAAACCCCTACCTTTTTTAAAATGTAGAAAAGTATTTGAAAAAAAAATTGATACTCATTTGTAATTAGACACTCAGATTTGATAAGAAATTAAAGGGATCACCCTCAATCTTCTAAAGGGCATCTGTGGAAGAACCTGCACCTGACATACTTAATCGTGAAATAAAAAGCAGTTTCCCCCTAAAACTGGGAAGAAGGCTAAGATGTCTACTTCCCTCTTCTAGTCAGCATTGTCCTAGATGTAACCAGTGCAACAAGGCAGTAAAAAGAAAAAAGGAGCAGGGCTACCATAAGTCTCAGCAAGCACCATGTACCAGCCTGCACTGGGTTTGGGGTAACTGAGCTGGGCCTGAGGATTAGGACAGAGCACACCATTAAGGGCAAATAGAAGAGACACAGAAACCCAGGCACGTGAAGGGGGAAGGCCATGTGACAGCAGAGACATTGGAGTTATGCAGCTGCAAGCCAAGACAACGAGGATAGACAGCCACTACCAGAAGCTAAGAGAAATGAACAATGTAAACATAAACACAAAAACCATAAAGTGCCTAGAAGAAAAAAAGCACAAACCATAAACAGGAAAAATTCGTAAATTGGACTTCAATTTTAAAATTTCAAAGGAAGAAAATAACATGGACTAGGAGAAAATATTTGTAGAACATATATCTAATAAAGGAGGACTTGTATGCAAAATCTATAAAGAACTCTTACAACCCAGTAATAGACAATCTGCTTAAAAAGTGAACAAAAGATTTGAATGGGTATTTCATTAAAGAAGATATACAAACGGCCAGTAAGCTCATGAAAGGATGTTTAACATCACTAATCAGAGAAGTGCAAATTCAAACCACAATGAAATACCATTGCACACCTAGAATAGCTAAAATTTTAAAGGTATAAAAACACCAAGTATTGGCAAGAACATGGAGCAAATTTCTGACAGAAATACAAAATAGCCATTTGGAAAATAATTCTGCTATTCTTATAAAATGAGATATACACTTATCACAGGGCCTGGCACTCGTAGATATTTACAAGGAGTAGTGAAAACATTCTCATCCAAAGCCTTTATATGAATGTTCATAGCAGGTTTACTCATAATAAGCATATTATTCATCATGGAAACAACCTAACAGTTGTTAGGCAGTTGTTAGTTGTTAACCTAACAATCAACAGATGAATGAGTAAACAAGTTTTGGAATACCCACACAACGGAAGGTTTTTTTCAGCAATGAAAAAAAAATATTTTTTTAAAAGATTTTATTTATTTATTCATAGAGATGCAGAGAGAGAGGCAGAGACACAGACAGAGGGAGAAGCAGGCTCCATGCAGGGAGCCTGAGGTGGGACTCGATCCAGGGTCTCCAGGATCAAGCCCTGGGCTGCAGGCGGCGCTAAACCGCCGCGCCACCGGGCTGCCCAAAAAAAAAAAAAAAAAAAAAAAAAACACACACACACACAAATTTTTAAAAAGCCTCCTGATACAACAGAATGAATCTCCAGAGCTGTATGCTGTATGAAAGAAATCAGACATAAAAAGCTATATAATGTATAGAAAATTCTAGAAAAGACAAATTTATGCAAGAAAGTAGTTCGCTACATGGGAGAGAATTAACTGACTGCAAAGCAGCATAATGGATGGAAAAGGTTCACTCAGCTGTGGTGGCAATGACATGAGTGCATTGAACTATTTATATAAAATGGGTAGGTTTTATCATATATAAAATTTACATGGCATATAAATCTAAATCAGTAAAACTAGTTGAAATATACACATGCATATACGTTCACCAGTGCACATCATTTTTTGTATTGTGGGATGATAACATTTCACATGAGATCTGCTCTCTTAACAAATTTGTAAGTGCACAATATAGTATTGTTAACTCTAGGCACAATGTCAGTAGATCTCTAAAACTTATTCATCTCGCATAACTGAAGCTTTATACCTGTTGAAATGCAGCTATTTCCCCTCCCTGAAGCCTCTAGCAACACACATTCTCCTTTTGTTTTATGGGTTTGTCTGTTATATGAAGCACTAATGCACATCATTTTGGAATATTAAAACTGCTTTGTTTTCACAGGATCTCTTAATTGGCAGCATTTGGCAAATTGCTTTACTGTTGAAAACTGGGGTTGAGTACTATGCTATCCAATTGATGTTAACCATGGGTTTCTTTGAACTTAGGGAAACACTTTCCCCACATAATTTTTGTTCAGTTTTCCTCTGAACAGCCACCAACTGTTCCCTATTTTCCTGTGAACACTGACACTCATTTATAGGAGTTTTCTTCCCAGAGTTCTGCATGAGACTCAGGACTTTGCAAGAATCAGTATCTTGATTTGTAAAAGTCCTTTGATGCTTCTTCTTAAATGTCCACCACTCAACCCTCTTTTGGGGGAATCTGATGAGATACTCCTCCTTTTACTCAATAAGGTTTCATTTATCTTCATCTTCTTTTAGTCTTTTTTCACCCCCATTTTATTCTGGCCTTTGTTCAAGTGACACCTCCTTAAGCATATTCTTCCCTGAACACCCTATTTTTAATATTTAATTTCATTATTTCATTAAATCATCCATTCACTCTATATTATGCTTAGAAGTTGAGGACACATCAGTAAATAAACTCTAACCACAAAGGGAAAAACCTGGTAAATTGGAACACATTAGGGGCACCTGGGTAACTCAGTTGGCTAAGTGCCTGCCTTAAGCTCAGGTCATGATCCTGGGGTCCTGGGATCAAGTCCCATATCAGGCTCCCTGCTCCGTAGGGAGCCTGCTTCTTCTTGTCCCTCTACCTGTTGCTCCCCCTCCTTGTGCTCTCTCTCTCTCATATAAATAAAATTGGAACACATTAAGATTTTTCTGTGCAAACAAATACTATTAAGAAATTAAAAAGGCAGGGCACCTGGCTGGCTCAGTTGGTAGACATGTAACTTTGATCTTGGGGTTTTGAGTCCCAGCCCCATATAGGGTATAGAAATTACTTAAAATCGGGATCCCTGGGTGGCGCAGCGGTTTGGCACCTGCCTTTGGCCCAGGGCGTGATCCTGGAGATCCGGGATCGAATCCCACGTCGGGCTCCCGGTGCATGGAGCCTGCTTCTCCCTCTGCCTGTGTCTCTGCCTCTCTCTCTCACTGTGTTCCTATCATAAATAAATAGAAAAAAAAAAAAAAGAAATTACTTAAAATCTCACAGAAAAAAAAAAAGTAAAAAGGCAAGCCACGGTAGATGAAATCTGCAATACTTATATCTGACAAAGACCTTATATCAAGAATATATAAATAAAAGTGGAACACCTTGGGGAGCTCAATCAGTTAAGTGTCTGACCCTTGATTTCAGCTGAGGTCATGCTGTCAAGTTCGTGAGATGGAGCCCTGCAATGGGCTCCGAGCTGGGCATGGAGCCTGCTTATGATTCTCTCTCTCCCTCTCTCTGCCCACCCCCTCACCGAAATATATATATAACCTATAAGACAAAGGCTGACAACACAACAGAAAAATGAACAAAAGACTTAAGCACTTCACAAAAAAAGCCTAACCAAATAGCCAATAAACACATAGTAAATTACTCTGTTTTAATAACCATCAAGGAAATGCACTTAAAATCACAAGGCAGGGGCACCTGGCTGGCTGGCTGGCTCAGTGGGTAGATCATGCGACTCCTGATCCCAGTGTTGTGAAATCAAGTCCACATTGGGCATAGAGCTGACTTTAATAAAACGAAACAAAAGCCTCACAAGGCAGAACTCCACATCCATCCTAATGACAAATGAAAAGGCAAGTAATATCTGCATTAATGTGGAGCAAACTGCAACTCTCCTACACTACTGGTGAGAGTCTAAATTGAAGCAACAATTGGAAGGTTTGGAAAACGATGGCAGACTCTATGCGTACCAAATGACCCAGCAATTTTACTTTTGGTCTATGTTCAACAGAAATGGGCCCTAATGTCATCTAAAGGCATGCACTGTCTTCGTCAGAGCCAAGAACTACAAATTCTCCAGTGCTTGTAACAGAACAGGTAACATGTGTGAGCTGACACAGAGGAATATCACACCACACTAACAATGAGCAGACCACAATTACGTGCAACTACAGGGATGAATCTCACAAACACATTATCAAATGGAAGAAGCCAGACATGAAATAGGTATATTGTGTGATTTTATTTATACCAAATGAGTAGAATTAGTCCAAGATGGAAAGTAAGAAATCAGCTGTTGCCTAAGATATCTATTATCTGATAACAGACATCAAGCCAGCTGCAAAGTTAACAAAAAATATTTCTCCCAAGGTCATGTCACAGCTGTAAAGTGCCATAATGACTCCTTTCTTCAAGTTACTCCTGCCTCTTTTGCTAATGATGCACCAGTTCCGCCTCGCTGTTCCCATCTTCTGACCCAACATTACGGAGATATTTAATTGCTAAGCTGCCTTATGGCAGCTACCAATTTAGAGCTGATCCCACTTCCCCTAGATCCCACTCAGAATTATTCAACCCAAGCCCAGGCTTTCCCTACTCCCTCTTCTAACCAAGATGCACTTAAGTTGCTGAGGTGCCCTCCCTTGTTGCAGCAAGCCAATAAGCCTACACTTGGACTAAATTGTTGCCCTTGGTACTCCTGGTTGGCATTAAAAAGTATAGCAAAAGCAGGAAAAAATAACGCATGGAGTTAGAAGTCAGGAGACTAGTCAACACTAGAGGGGTAAGGGACTGTAGTGTTGATAATACTGAATTTCTTGAACCAACAGGTGGTTATACAAGTGTGTTTATTTTATATGATTTGAGCTGTATACTTATAATCTGGGCACTTTTCTCTAATACTTTCAATAAAAAGTTTAATTTTTTTTAAAGTTTTATTTATTTGAGAGAGAGTGAGAGTGAGAGAGATCACAGAGGGAGAGGAAGAGAGGAAAGTAGACTTGCCCTGAGCAGGGTGCCCAATGCAGGGCTTGACCCCAGGATCCTGAGATCACAACCTGAGCCAAAGGCAGACGCTTAACCAACTGAGCCACCCAGATGCCCCAAAAGATTTACTTTTTTAAAAGACCAGTCTCCCCATTTCTGTGTCCATCAAGCCTGTTCACAGGCTGTTCACGCCCAATCTTCCCTTGACTGCCTTGCACCTATTTGTCATCTTATTATAGTCAGTTGGGTGACCAGAGGCTTCATCTCCTATGATCTAGAGAGTCTAGTCTTTTTCTTTTTTTTTTTTTAAGATTTTTATTTATTTATTCGTGAGAGGCACACGGAGAGAGAGAGAGAGAGAGAGAGGCAGAGACACAGGCAGAGAGAGAAACAGGGAGTCCGATGGGGAACTCCAGGATCATGCCCTGGACCGAAGGCAGGCACTAAACCACTGAGCCACCCAGGTGTCCCGGGAGTCTAGTCTTTGTAGTATATTCTCCTCTTGGGAATTTTGGGACTATATTGTCTGAAAACACATGGTTTTATACCTGGTATTGTGTGTCTGCTTCTGCTAACCATTATTCCTGTTCTTGGTATAGTTCTTAATTTTTTGGAAAAATTTCAAGTTAATTTCCAGTGTCTATCCTTCCTGACTTGCACGAGTAGAAATTGATCTATAATCTTTTAACCAGGTTTAAAAGATTTTATTTATTTATTCACGAGAGACACACAGAGAGAGGCAGAGACACAGGCAGAGGGAGAAGTAGGCACTTCACAGGGGGCCCAATGCAGGACTCAATCCCAGGACCCCAAGGTCACAACCTCAGCGGAAGGCAGACGCTCAACCGCTGAGCCACCCAGGCATCCCAGCAACTGTGTTTAATAAAAGAGAACATATAAACATGCATGCTCCATAGACTTGTAATATCCAACATACGACACAGAATACTCCTATATATCCATAGCTGAAAATAGGTCTCATTCAGCAGGGAGTTGGCCTGAGGATTCTCTCTCCCTCTGCCCTTCCCCCTGCTCGAGCTATTTCTCTCTCTCTAAAATAATTAATTTTTCAAAAAAAATGAGTTTTTAGGCTTTGTTTTTAGATAAAAAATAACCCTAGCTGGGGACACCTGGGTGACTCAGCCGTTGAGTGTCTGCCTTCCGCTCAGGGCGTGATCCCAGGGTCATGGGATTGAGTTCCACATCGGGCTCCCTGCGAAGAGCCTACTTCTCCCTCTGCCTATGTCTCTGCCTCTCTCTCTGTGTGTGTCTCTCATGAATAAATAAAATAAAGTCTTTTAAAAAAATAAAAAATAACCCTAGCTGAAAGGAAGTCATGAGCAAAGACATGGATGAAGAATGGTGATGGGTGTTGCTCAAGACTCAGGCATTAGATCTGTTTAGCTGAATGAAAAGAAAGCGAGACAAGGCTTGGAAAATAAGTTGGTGAGGGGAAAGACAGCCCCCAGTAACAAGCTGAAGAATGCCTTGTTCTAAACCTAAGATGGTGGAGGACATTGAGTAGCAGGGAAATGCAGTGACTCAGAAAATAAATACATAACAATTTTATTGATCCATCAGAAAAAATAAAAGCTACAGTGTAACCTGCATCCCCACTGGGGCTAAACCCCTTAAGCACAGATTATGACTCTTAAGTGCTGGTTCTTCTCAATGTCCAAAGTTAATTTTTAATCAAGGATCTCTCCTGGAAATAAGATTTTAAATCCTTTTTCATTCACATTAGGATAACAACTGAGATCTGCATCCTGTATCATATGTAAGAAGAGGAACATTGTATGAGAGCTATGACTCCATTAGTTCATAGCTAATTTGTGCAACAATGAAATGGTAAAAACAGCAGCAGTGACAGGCCCCAGAGATGAGTGTCCAACCGCCCCTACAGAGACGTGGTGGTCATGAGTTGGTGCGAACCAGAGGCAGAGCCATCCCTTATAAAATTGTCAAAGTCTTTAACCTCATGAACATTTATATCTCAGTCAAAACCATTCAGATCCTGCCCTTGCTCCCAGACAGGAATCTGAATGGACCCCCACCCCCACCCCTGTGGCACTCTTAGTAGCCTAGACAGATGACAGTGGCAGCCGAAGCACCTTCCTCTGGAATCTCCTGTGCTAATTTCTGCTTCAGGAGGGCGCCTAGATCCTTTGATGGGAAAGAATATAACTGTCTTGTACTCAAGACCATCAGCAGTTTTGGAGACAATACAAAGCTGCTTCTGGGTTTATTGACATGACTTCAGAAACTCCAAAGTAGGCAATTACTTCACTATTTCAGAGACTGCAAGGGCAGCTACAAAGCCCACAGCTGCAGCAATGGGTGGAGATGCTCACGCACACAGGTTTTTGTATCTGGAGAGCAGTCTCCAAAGGAGCATTAATTTAGGGGCTATTGCTGAGGCAGCTGCATCCCATGCCCCAACATCAGAGACTATTGAAGAGTTGGCAGCCACCAACTTATGCACCTTATGCATTGCCCTGGGATGGAGGCCGTGGGGTTGTAGCCTTCAGGGACTGTTGGCCTTCTGGACTGAGCTGCAGGAATGTGGGCAGACAGACCTGCAGCATCTGTCCCTGCTGTGCTCCTGGGCTGGGCCTGTGGCTGCTGCTGATACTGGACTATACTGGGCTGCAGCATCTGCCTCAGCTGTTCTCCCTGGCCAGTCTGCTGACCCTGGGGATGCTGCCGATCCCGGGCTCTAGGTGAATGGGACTGCAGCATCTGCTTCAGCTGCTCTCTCCAAGTGGGCTACTGACTCTGGGGCTGCTGCAGATACTGGACCATGGGGAGATAGGACTACAGCCTCTGCCTCAGCTGTTCTCCCCCAGTTGGCTGCTAACTCTGGGCCTGGGGCTGGGGCTGGGCCTGCTGCGGATACTGGGCCATAGACCGATGAAGCCACTGCATCTGTCTCTTCTGTTGTCTCCAACCAGTCCACTGGCCCTGGGGCTGCTGCTGCTACCAGAATGTAGGTATATAGGGCTGCAGAATGTTCCCATGCTGTTCTCTTCATCTGAGAGAAGTTGGTTTGCTAGCCCTGGGGCTGCTGCTGATACTGGACGGTGGGCAGATAGGGCTGTAGCATGTTCCCCTGCTGTTCTCTCCAGCTGGGCTGCTGCTGATACTGGACTGTGGGCAGATAGGGCTGCAGCATGTTCCCTTGCTGTTCCCCCCAACCAGGCTGCTGCCCCCAGGATGAAAGATATTCCTGAAGTATCCTCTTGAGTCTCTCATCTAAGAGCACCTGCCAAGAATGAAAATCCTGAAGCATGACCTGGAACAGCTTTTTTGTGTCTGACTGTGGATCTCTCATATCAAGAAGTATCTCCTGGGGATTCTTTGGGTATTGGAATTTTAGAAAATCCTGTAGAAGCATCTTGAGCCTTGGACTCTAGGGTTCTTCCCATTCTGGACATTCCTGCAATGATGGACCCAGGAGTTGGTGGTTGAATCGCTGAGATAGCCCTAGGTCTCCCCTAGACAAGCCAGTTAGTGTCTCAAGGGGCCCCTGTCCTGGGATGGGATTTTGTCTCTGGCTTCCCAATTCTCTAGACTTTTCACTGGGAGAATATGTCAAAGGCGGGAGCAGCTTGAGGCCAGACTGTTGAACTGCCTGTGGGAGACAGGGAACTACACAAAGCACCAGAAGCTCCTAAGCTTGCCCTAGTCATCACAGGGGAATCTGTAGCTACATCTACACTACTGACTCCAAGAGTCACAGAGGGATACTGTTGTCCAGAAACATGTTCTGTCTTTCTAGAATCAGTGGGCACAGGAAGCTTGTCATCAGGCCCATGAGAACAGGCTCCTGACTGGGGGCCTGGTTCTGTCCCTAGTAGACCATCACTTCTCTCCTTGCTTGTGTCCAGCTCTTCAATTTGAGGCCAAAATCAAGTGGAAAAAACAGAAAAAGAGTGTTAATTCACTTACCCACTTAAGTCTCCATCAATGCCTTAACATGAAATATTTTCTTAACAGGCTGTCTTAGTGTTATGGTCACCTAGCCAATCACCTGTACTCCTAAAGAACACAGATATAGCCCAGATCCTTAGCCCAAAATTCAGAGATCTTGGTGGTCAGGCCCCATTCTAGCCTTCTATAATCTTTTCTTGGTGCTTCCTCCCTTACAGGATCCCAGAATATACTACCCTGCTTACTGTGTTTGCACACCTACATGCCTTGACCAAGCCCAGAGAGCCCTTCCTGAACTGTCTTCCCTATCTTGAAAACCCTTTTCACCTCCCAGGACACATGGCAAGGGAAATCTTATGTTTGCTGAAATAATGATTTCTCTGATGAGGTGACTGCCTTCATCTAGACTATCTCTGGGACCTAACATATTAGATTGTGGGCAGAGCAGAGTCTGAAGCAGTGCTTCTTGAACTTGGCTTTTCATCAGAATCATCAGAGAGCCAGCTCCTGAAGCCCACAGAGCCACAGGCTCACCTACACTGGATAGGACTTGGGTTCTGCATTTTTACCAAGCTCTCCAGGTAACACTGATGAAAATCAAAGTTTGAGAAAAGCCCAAAACTTCAAGACAAAGCTTAAAGTCCTACTCTAACATGTGTCAGCTGTGTGGCCCTAGAGAGGTCTAGAATTTCCTGAACCGTACTTTCCTTGTAGGAAAAAGTGGGGATAGCAAAACCATCCTACATTTCTTATGGGCTTTCAAAGGTAAACTAAGGGGGTTTGACGGCCTGAATGGTACCATGCAAATGCATCCTTATCCTGGTGGGAGAGGCTTGCAAGTATGACAGCTGCAATGCTTATGGCCCAAATCAGCCATGTCCTTGTCCTCTTCTCCTCCAATATGAGATGTCCAGGACTTTACTAGGACAGCATTTAGGGCCAGAAAGAATTTGATCCACACACACTGGTAAACCTTTCTAAAACAGCCAGATGTACAATATGGCAGACAATTTCAAAGAAATTCTTATAACAATCCTGAGCTGGAATGTATCTTGCTAAATATCGGGTAGGTTAATTCATGTGTCCAAGTCCCACAGCAGTGGAGAAGTGGCAAAAACAGTCTCTCATAATCTGAGAATTGAGTGAATATCTAGTGCTTCGGAAGAGAGGGACAAGGAAATATAGAACAGGCTATGTGACAAAATAAATATGTGAAACAGTGCTCCCGTGATGTGTTCCTTCTTCCCAGGGCATATGAGCCCCCTCAAAGAGAACAGGGCCGCATGAACCTAACACATCAATTCCCCATGCAGGACTCAGCACTCTGAGAATCTGGCCTCCAAGAGTTCAAGCCTAGGAAATATCTATATAACTAAGCAACCAAGATGCCAGTGCTTCTGGGGTTTCTATACCTCTTTCAAAACTGCTAATATCAAGCAGGGCATCTGGTGGCCTCCTTCTTAGATACCTTGGCAATCGCTATGTCTGCTTTCCTTCCTGTAAATTTTGTGAGTTTTATTTATAGAGCGCACATGCTTAAGCCTAGTTGTCTTTGCATCTGATAGAGGCCCTCCCTTCTCAGCACCTCCCACTGACCCACCACGGGCTAGACCAGCACAATGCTGTGGAACTCGCCCAGCTCAGAGATGCCACCACAAATGCAACACCTTGTAGGGCCTTCATCTCCTCACCAGCTAGGGCTCTTCATTCCTGCTTCCTATGAGAATCACCTGGAGAACTCTTTAAAGATTCAGTCAGACGTCAGGCTCCCTACATCCTGGAGCCTGCTTCTCCCTCTGCCTCTCCCTCTGCCTCTCCCTCTGCCTCTCTCTCTCTTTCTCTCTCTCTCATAAATAAATAAAATCTTTAAAGATTCAGTCGGGAGGGGGGGTAAAAAAAATAAAGATTCAGTCAGAATTTCTAGAGGTGAGTCTGATGTAAAGATTAAAAACACTTTGGCAATTATGCATCCTAACAGCACTCATACTGAAGGTACCAAACGGGGCAAAACCAAAATGTTTCCCAGAAAACACTGACCTTCAAAGAGAGAGCATCTTCCTTCCTCCCCACCACCAACTCCTATCTCCAAGACAGAGCCCTGGTCTTTTTATAGCTTAAGTTTTAACAATCAACTATTTAAATCACTTGATACTGCCTTTAGTGCCTGAGGTGATGTTCAAAATTAAACTGTTTTCCAAAAAACATTTCCTGCCTATAAGATCTGCAAAACTAAAAACAATAATTATATATCATTCTAATATATAAATATATAAAATATAATAATTATTATAATTTCACAAATGGTAAAGTGCAGCTAGCATAGCTATACGTTGCTAATAAAGTTATAAATTTATACACCCGATCCTGAAAACAATTTGATTAAGTTCCTTTGTCAGAAAAATAGATATTACCCTTTGTCCTTGTAAATCTCTCTTAGGTAGTCAGTCTCTCTTAAAGGAAAATCAATGGCTTTCAAATCTCTACAAATCAATGGCTTTCAAAGCAACGTCCACAGATCATCAGCATCAGCCTCACCTGGGAACTAGTTAGAAATGCATCTCCTCAAGCCCACTCCAGACTTCCTGAATCAGAAGCTATGGGGGCAGGACACCACCCTGTGCTTTGATAAGCCCTCAAGTGACTCTGATACCCTCTCAAGTCTGAGAATCACCGCTATAACAGTTCTCAAACTTGGCAGCACATAACTATCACAGCTTATGAAGATCCCACCTGAGAGATTTTACTTTAATTGGTCTGGGGTAGGGCCTTAGCAAAGCTCCCCAGTGATTCCAACATGCAGTAATGTTTAAGAAGTAATTCAATAAATAAGTTGATTACAAACCTTTAGTGCTGTATTTTGTTTTGTCAAGTGGGGAAAATGTGGATGTGACCTAAATGTTCACATTTTTAAAGTCCACATATACTCATTCAAACTAGAAGCTATAAATTTGATATAATTTTTAAAGATTTAAAAAAAATTTTTTTAAAGATTTTTATTTATTCATGAGAGACACAGAGAGACAGAGACACAGGCAGAGGGAGAAACAGGCTCCCCTGGGGAGCCCGATTCAGGATTCCATCCCAGAACCCCAGGATTGCACCCTGAGCCAAAGGCAGATGGTCAACCACTGAACCACCCAGGCATCCCCAAATATTATATATTTTAAAAGGAAAATTATTGGGATATGATTGCATACCAACTAATTGTGCATATTAAAAATTTTAATATTACCTATAAAGAGAGAAAAAAGCATACTAAAAGGAAATACATGAAAATGTTTGTATTATAAACCAATTTTTTTCTATTGATCTGCATTTCTCAAGTGCATTTAAATGTGCAAGAGTTTTTATATAAGATTATTTTTTTAAGTAACCCTTTTCTAAAAAAGTAGTTGATATCAGTGTTTTGTTGAAGTAGCATGCCCTAAAATATAGGCATTAAATGAATAGGCAAAGGGATTTAAGGACACTGAACCTCTATTAAGTTTTTTCTTTCTTTTTATGTATCCCTTCTTTAAAAATGTTAATTCCAGGGGCACCTGGGTGGCTTAGTAGTTGAGCATCTGCCTTTGGCTCAGGGTGCAATCCTGGGGTCCTGGGATCAAGCCCCACATCAGGCTCCCCACGGGAAGCGTGCTTCTTTTTCTGCCTATGTCTTTGCCTCTCTCTCTGTGTCTCATGAATAAATAAATTTTTTAAAATATATTAATTCCATGGCTGCCTGGGTGGCTCTGTCAGTTAAGTGTCTGACTCTTGATCTCCCTTCAGGTCTTGATCTCAGGGTTGTGAGTTCAAGCCCAGTGTTGGGCTCCACACCCAATGTGGAACCTACTTAAAAAAAAACTTAAAAATGTTTTTTTTTTTTTTTTAAAGCAGCAGAAGAGGAATAGAAAGTGCAAAGGGGCAGAGTTGTAGGTTTTGACTTTTGCTAGTTTGTTGTTTTTTTTTTTTAATTTTTATTTATTTATGATAGTCACAGAGAGAGAGGCAGAGACACAGGCGGAGGGAGAAGCAGGCTCCATGCACCAGGAGCCTGATGTGGGATTCGATCCCGGGTCTCCAGGATCGCGCCCTGGGCCAAAGGCAGGCACCAAACCGCTGCACCACCCAGGGATCCCTAAAATGTTTTTTAATTCCAGTGAATTAAGATAGTGCTATATTAATATCAGGCTTATAATATAGTGATTCAAGAGTTCCATATATTGGGATGCCTGGGTGGCTTAGCTGAGCATCTGCCTTTGGCTCAGGATGTGATCTCAGGATCCAGAATCAAGTCCCACACTGGTCTCCTTGCGGGGAGCCTACCTCTCCCTCTGCCTATATTTCTGCCTCCATTCTCTCATGAATAAATTAAAAAAATTTTTTAAAAGAGTTCCATATATGAATGCTCATCAAGATAGGTGTATTCTTAATCCCTATCCCCTATTTTGCCCATGCCGCCACCCACCTCCCCTCCTGTAACCATTTGTTCTCTATAGTTAAGAGTCTTTTTTTTGGTTTGTCACATTTTTTTATTCCCTCGTTCACTGTTTTGTTTCTTTTTTTTTTTTTTAAGATTTTATTTATTTATTCATGATAGAGAGAGAGAGGCAGAGACACAGGCAGAGGGAGAAGAAGCTCCATGCAGGGAGCCTGACGTGGGACTCGATCCGAGGTCTCCAGGATCGCGCCGGGCCAAAGGCAGGCGCCAAACCGTTGCGCCACCCAGGGATCCCTGTTTTGTTTCTTAAATTCCACAAATGAGTGACATCATATGGTATTATTTTTTTTCTCAATCTCATTTAACATTATACTCTCTAGATCCATCCAGTTATTATAAATGGCAAAATTTCACTCTTTTTTATGACTGAATATTCCATTGTGTATATATGCATCTTCTTTAGGGTGTAAATTTTGATACCATATACCAAAAACATGGTGGGGGGGGGGGGAGGTGAAGAATGGGCTCAAACTTAAGCAACAATCAATTTAATATAGACTGCTATATGTAGAAGATGTTATGTACAATCCTAATGGTAACCACAATCAAAAACCAGTAGTAGATATGCAAAAATAAAGAGAAAGGAATCCAAGTCTATCACTAAAGAAAGCCAGCAAACCATGAGAGAAGAGCACAAGAAACTGAGAACCTCAAAAACAACCACAAAACAAGTAACAAAATGGCAATAAACACATATTTACCAATAAATAAGCATAAATGAACTAAATGCTCCAAACAAAAGACAGAGGGTGATGGAATGGATAAAAGAACAAGATCCATGTATATGCTGCCTGTAAGAGATTCATTTCAGACCTAAAGACACATACAGATTCAAAGTGAGGGAAAGGAGGGACACCTGGGCGGCTCAGCTGGTCAAGTATCCAACTCGTGATTTCAGCTCATTTTGTGATCTTGGGGTTGTGGGATCAAGTCCTGTGTCAGGCTCTGTGCTCAGCGTAGAGTCAACTTGACAGTCTCTCTCTCTCCCCATTCACATATGCACACTCTCTCAAATAGATAAATCTTTAAAAGAAACAGTTAATAACAAATATAAAGGAATTAATCAATAGTAATACAATAATAACAGGGGACTGGGGCACCTGGGTGGCTCAGTCGGTTAAGCATCTGCCTTCGGCTCAAGTCATGATCTCAGAGGCCTGGAATCGAGCCCCATGTTGGATTCCTTGCTCAGGAGGGAGTCTGCTTCTCCATCTTGCTCTGTCTCTCTCCCCTACTCACTCATGCACCCTCTCGCTCACTCTCTCAAATAAATAAATAAAATCTTTTTTTAAAATTTCTTTTTAAAAATAAAAATTAAAAAAAAATAATAGCAGGGAACTTTAACACCCCACTTACATCAATTAACAGGTCATCCAAACAGAAAAGCAACAAGTAAACAGTGGCTTTGAATGACACACTAGACCAGATGGATTTAACAGATATAATCAGAACATTCCATCCTAAAACTGCAAAATACACATTCTTTTCAAGTGTGCACATGGAACATTCTCCAGAATGGATCACATATTAGGTCATGAAACAACTCTCAACATATTCAGAGAGATCGAAGTCATACCATGCATCTTTTCTGACCACAATGCTATGAAACTAGAAATCAACCACAAGAAAAAATCTGGAAAGAGCACAAATACATGGAGGTTAAATAACACACTACTAAACAATGAATGGGCCAACCAAGAAATCAAAGAAGAAATTACAAATTACATGGAGACAAAATGAAAATGAAAACACAATAATCTTTGGAATGCAGCAAAAGTGATTCTAAGGGAAGTTTCTAGCAACACAGGCCTACCTCAAGAAGTATATTCTCCCAGAAGAACAAAACATTTCTGTGTTTGACTCTCCTAAGTAAAGCTACATGAATGAGTTTGATGAACTCTGGGAGTAGTGGGAAATCTGTTGTTGATCTGTTTTAGTGGGATGATTAGTGGCACTTAACTTCTTATTTTACACAGATATAAAAGGGGGAGAGGGAGAGAAGGTGTCAGTAGCTAATAACAAGATGGACACACAAAGTCATGTTGGAGAAAAAATTCACTGACCCTTCCCTGAACATCGTGTGATTCTTCTTAGATGTCCAGAGCATAGGAGGGGAGGGGTGTGTGAATATGTATGTTTTGTGTACATCAATGTGCCTGTGTGTTTTCTAAGGTTCACTTTCCCAAGGAGTTCTTTGATCCCCGGGAATGTAAAACTGGGCAAATTTGCATAAGAGCCAAGTATCCTCACAGGATTTTGGTATATATAGTAGAGATGACACATTAGATTAGTGGTAAAGTGAGAGAAAATGTACCTACCCTCCAAAATGTATACTTGGGGGGCATTAGCATCAGATTGATGTGTCACTACCTCCTAGCATTTCTAATGTCATGGCACCCATGAAAAACAGTAATATTTTTTATGTATGTATTGGAAGGGATTTGGAGCCATCTATACAGAACTTGGTGGAAAAAAATCATTCTATTTTCTATATATAGCAAAGTGCCAATATAGTAATAAAATGCAAAGTATTAGGGAAGAAAATAGATATTGAACTTAGACAAACTTCCAAATAAAGTCTTCAGACATTTTAATGAGAAATTGAAGATTGAGTCCATTAATTTGCATTTTTAAATATCAGGTTTAATCAGGTTTTGATTTGTATTTCCCTGATGATAAGTGATGATGGGGATCTTTTCATGTATCTATTGGCCAACTGTATTCTTCTTTGGAGAAATGTCTGTTCATGTCTCATTTTTTAATTGGATTGTTTTTTGGATGGAACCCCACATCAGGCTCCACGCTCATCAGGGAGTCTGCTTGAAGATTCTTTTTCTTCCTCTCCCTCTGACCCTCCTCCCACTTGCTCTCTCTCTCTCTCTCTCTAAAATAAATACATAAATCTTTTTAAAATAAATAAATAATAAAACCAAATATCTTAAATAGAAAAGGGTATGGAAACTTACAAATATGTCACATAAAGCAGGATGTAATACAATGTTCTTTTATACCAAAATATTCTAAAGTCTCAGATGACTTTGCTGCTTCTTTTTTCTTCAGGTGACTGTGCTTCTTAGGCCATTCTTAGGTATATCCTAACGAATCAACAAGAAGCTTTAAAACTTGGCCATTTTGAACTAAAACTGTTTCTCAGTGAAGCTAAACTATGTAGAAGGAGACAAAAAGTAGAAATCCTCTGTTGAGGGCAGCCCCAGTGGCTCAGTGGTTTAGCACTGCCTTCAGCCCAGGGCATGATCCTGGAGACCCAGGATCAAGTCCCACGTCGGGCTCCCTGCATGGAGCCTGCTTCTCCCTCTGCCTCTCTCTCTCTCTCTCCTCTGTCTCTCATGAATAAATAAATAAAATCTTAAAAAAAAATCCTCTGTCGAAATAAATCTTTTTCCATTTTCCAATTGCAAAAGTTCATGGTCCTATGTGAAAAATAGTTTGTCCATCATCTTGGAATTTCTGGAATAATCCCCTTCACTTTCACTTTCTTTCCCTCCCTCAAATAACCAAGGTCACTAGGATCTGGGGACTTTGCTTCAATACAACTTCTGACTCCAGTCTGCATTGTCTCAGTGCAGTGATATTATTAGGAAGGTCATGAGATTTACAGAAATACAAGTTACAGAGAATGTAAAGATTCTCTATTGTCAATGTTTATGGTAACTTATGAATGCTGTTATACAAATCAAGAAACAAGTATTCCAAAGAATTTCCTAAAACCCCTCCAAGGTTCCAGAGAAAAGGGGTATGAAGCTATGAATTATACCACCCATAGGAAATAAGGATTCTTTCTATTGCAGAAGCTCCCTTTGACATTCTCATTTGATGTTATATTATCTTGTCCTTCCAACCCACTCCTGACTGTTTTGTAGGTTTGGCTACATGTATCATATCAGGAGCAAATAACAAATGTAAAAGCAACTACAACTTATTTCTAAGCATCTATCACAAAATTAATTAAAATGAAAGTCCATTTCCAGTATCATCCCAAAGCAGGCATAAGCCTAGAACCTTGTCCAAAGTCCATGCCTACAGGAGATTTTTATGAAATTTGACAAGCTGATTCTAAAATTTATGTATAAGAGAAAAGGATCAGGAGTAGTTAGATGAATGTGAAAAACAAGAATAAAGATAGCTACACTATATTGAGGGGTGCATGGTGGTTCAGTCAGTTAAGCATCTGACTCTTGATTTTGGCTCAGGTTTTGATCTTAGGATGATGAGTTCAAGCCCCCGCATTGGGCTCCATGCTGGGTATGAAGCCTACATAAAAAAATAAATTAAAATGTTAAAAAATAAGAAAGATAGCTATAGTATATTGGGATTTAGTTAAAAGTTATAAAATTGTCTAATATTCACATAGGAATAGAGATAGAAGAAAAATCCATGAGAAAATAATACAGAGCTTAAAAGCGGACCATCAAATAAGTGGTCATTTGGAATACAACAGAGATAGCATTAAAATAATCAGAGGGAGCATAAGTAATTTAACAAATGATGTTGGGGCAACTGATTCTCCATCTGGAAGAAAACTAACATTTCCTACCATAGGAGGAAAACAGAAAAATAACTATTACATGAATTTAAGATCTAAATATGAACTGTGAAATATTCTTTTAGGGGAAAATATGTCCGTGTTTATGATGAGGGTTGGAAAGAATATTTCTTTTTTTTTTTTTTTTGGAAAGAATATTTCTTAAAAAAGATTTATGAGGCAAATATTCTAAGAAAAAAATAAATTTTAATACTTTACAACTAAAATTTTCTCAGTGACAATCCATAAATGAACTTAAATGCATTAGGCACAGATTGAAAAAGTATATTTGCAAAGCATATAGCAAACAAAAGATTTTTATCCAGAACATCTATGAAGACTCTCACAACTTTTTTTTTCCCCACAATTCTTAGAGAGAAAGCAATTAATGGAAGAAAAGAAACAGTGACTATTTACATATGAAAAGATACACAATGTCAATACTAGTCAGAAAAATGCAATTAAAACAGCAAAAATTAGTTTTATGAACATCAGGTTACAAAAAACTCATAAGCACAGTAATTTCAAGTTTTGGCCATGATGCATGAAAACATGAATTCTCATATACTGCTGGTAAAAATGTAAATGTGTACAACCCATTTAGAAAATATTTTGGGGGCAGCCCGGGTGGCTCAGCGGTTTAGCGCCGCCTTCAGCCCGGGGCTTGATCCTGGTGAACCGGGATCTAGTTCCATGTCGGGCTCCCTGCATGGAGCCTGCTTCTCCCTCTGCCTGTGTCTCTGCCTCTGTATGTTTGTGTGTGTGTCTCATGAATGAATAAATAAAATCTTAAAAAAAAAAAAGAAAGAAAATATTTTGGCATTATCCTGCAAGCTAGTTATTCCATTCCTAAGTGTATTCCCTGGAGAAATTGTCCACCATATGGAAACAGAGACATGTACAAGAATGTTCATTGCATTTCTGAAATTGAGAAACATTGGAAACAACCTAAGTTTTCATCAATCTAGAACTGGATAAAATATTCTGATTTATGCATACATCAAAATATCACAAATAAACCATATCTGCATATTGCAACGTGAATGAATCATATAAAACAAATTTCACTTTTTTTTTTTTTTTCAAATTTCACTTTTAAAAAGCAAACTGCAGGGACACCTGGGATGCTCAACAGTTTATTTTTGGAAATAAAAAATGTCAACATTTTGGCTTTTGAGACCACTGAGTCTGTCTTGGATAAGAAGACAGGGTACCCACTTGGGACGCCTGGGGGGCTCAGGGGTTGAGAGTCTGCCTTTGACTCACGTCAGGATCCCGGGGTCCTGAGATTGAATCCTGAGTCGGGCTCCGCGGCAGGGAACCTGCCTCTCCCTCTGCCTGTGTCTCTGCCTCTCTCTGTGTCTTTCATGAATAAATAAATAAACTATTTTTAAAAATCACACTGCATAAAGACACAGTTTGACAGCATTTATATAATCTTTTGAAACAGAAAATCTATATATTTATTTGACACACATCATTTTCTAGAGTATACTTTTTATTATTATAAAATGTCCCTCTTTGTCTCTAGTAACATTTTTGTCTTAAAGTCTATTTTGTCTAAGATTAGTATAGCCACTCCAGCTCTTCTTTAATTACTGCTCTAGAAGAGTTCTACAAGTTCTTGCAAAGCATCATCTGTTGTAACCCAGCCATTCAGGGTCTCTGCAAACTGTTCAATTTCAGTTTCAAAACTGCCAGGCTGCTCTGTAAGATGATTCAAAAACTCCTGAACATACTCTGGTAGAGTGGGATAATCCTCACAGCCACCTTCATAGGAATCTGTATAATTAGAAGAGTAACCTAATGGATAAAATTCAGGAGCGTTCTCAGACAGCTTAGACATCAATACAGGAGCTACAACCACCTGGGGTTTGGCCATTGCCGACTCCCAGTTCTGCGGCGGGATATTATCCTGTGAACTAGGTGGAGCTCTCTAGGGCCTCGTTTGTTCTGGGAGCGCCCCGGGCCGGGATCTCTTCCATCTGGTTATGTCCAATCTATTTGTATCTTTGAATCTAAAGTGTATTCTTTGTGGACAGCATATAGTTGGATATTGTTGAGGCTTTTATTTCAATCCAGTCTGACAATCTCTGGCTTTTTTTTTAATAATAAATTTATTTTTTATTGGTGTTCAATTTGCCAACATACAGAATAACAACCAGTGCTCATACCGTCAAGTGCCCCCCACAGTGCCCGTCACCCATTCACCCCCACCCCCCGCCCTCCTCCCCTTCCACCACCCCCAGCTCGTTTCCCAGAGTTAGGAGTCTTTATGTTGTGTCTCCCTTTCTGATATTTCCCACACATTTCTTCTCCCTTCCCTTATATTCCCTTTCACTATTATTCTCTGGCTTTTTATTAGTGTGCCTAATAACATCAAATGTAAACAAGTTACTAATATAGGAGAAGTTATGTCAGCTATTTTGCTAATTATTTTCTGTCATGTCTTTGTTACTGTTTTTCCTCTGTTCCTCCTTTAATGCCCTTTTTAAAATTATTAAGTACTTTCTAATACACCACTTTAATTCCTGTAATTTTTCACTGTTTTTGGATGCTTGTTCTAGGAATTAAAATATGCATCATAATTTATCACAATCTACTTCAGATTATACCAATTTAATCCCAGTAAAATATAGGAACTCCTTTCCTCTTTGTCCTATTACTGTCATACATATTATGTCTATTTATGTTATAAACTAATCAAAACAGATTATTGCTTGGTACAATCTTAGGACTTTTCTTTAAGTAGGCTCCACACTGGGCTTGAACTCACAACTCTGAGATCAAGACCTGACTTGAGATCAAAAGTCAGACACTTAACCAATAGAGCCACCCTGGAAATTAAGGAAAGACTGACTTATTTATAGACTCATATAGATTACATGTGATAAACCCAATAATACAATTTTTACAGCTACTGTTAAAACAATTGTATTTTAAATCAATTTTAAAAATAGAAAACATGGGGAGCCTGGGTGGCTCAGTCAGTTGAGGACTAATTCTTGATTTAGGCTCAGGTCATGATCTGTGGGTAGTGGGATGGAGCCTCACATCTGTCTCTTCCTCTGCCCCTCTCCCTGGTCACGCTTGCTCTCGCTGTCTCTAAGTAAATAAATAAAATATTTTTTTAAATAGAAAAAATATTATACTCTTTTTTATATGTTCCTGGGTAAGGGGCTTTTTTCCACTGCTCCTAATTCTTGGGTGGGGGGTGGGGGTTGGTGGATTCAAGTTATCATGTGGTGTCACTTCCTTACAATCTTAAAGACTGTCTTTAGTATTTTTTGTAGAGTAGATATGTAGCAACAAAAATTCTCTGTTTTTGTTAATCTAGAAATATTACCTTGTTTTTATTGTTTTTAATACACTTTGCTTTTTAGATGAGTTCTAGATTCACAGAAAAATTGAGCAGAAAGTACAGGAAGTTCCCAAATACTCCTTGACCCCAACACATCCACAGCCTCCCCCACTATCAACATTCCATAGTAGAATAGTGCATTTGTTACAACTGAATCTACACTGACATATCATCATCATCCTAAGTTCATAGTTTTTGTTAGGGTTCATTCTTTGTGTTTTATATTCTATGGATTTTGACGAATGTATAATGACATGTATCCACCATTATAGTATCATACAGGGTGGTTTCACTGCTCTAAAAATCCTGTTCCTAGTTATCTCTCCCTACCCCCCAACCCCTGGCAACCACTGATCTTGTTACTGTTTCCATATTTTTGCCTTTTCTAGAATGTCATGTAGTTGAAACCACACAATATTTAGCCTTGTCAGATTAGCTTCTTTCACTTAGTATAATATACATTTAAGATTCCTCAAGTGTCTTTTCACAGCATGAAAAGACCATCCCATTTCTTCTTAGCACTAATATTCCATTGTCTGAATGTACCACAGTTTATCTATCCTAACAAAAGACATTGTGATTGCTTCTAAGTTTTCACAGATATGGATAAATCTGCTATAAACATCCATATACATCCATATTTTTTTATGGACATAAGTTTTAAATACCAATGTGTCTGCTACATTGCACTGTAAGAGCATAGTTAGTCATATACATACACACACCCAGCTTTATTGAGATATAATTGACATTCATCACTGAATGAATTTCGGGTATACAGCATTAAGGTTTGACTTACATGTTGTGAAATGATTACCACAATAAGTTTAGTTAACATCTGTCATTTAATATAGATACAATAAAAATAAATGGGAAAAAAAAGAAAAAAATTCTCTTTGTAATGATAACTCTTAGGATTTACTCTCTCAGCAATATCACAATAACTCTCTTCATATATATCACATAGCAGTGGTGCCTACACTCATCATGTTATACATTATGTCCCTAATACCTATTTATCTTGTAACTTGAAGTTTGTGCCTTTTGACCACCTTCCTCCAACCCCCCTTCCTCCCACCCTTGCCTCTGGTAACCACAAATCTGATCTCTTTTTCTAGTAATTTTGTTGTTGTTGTTGCTGTTGCTGTTGTTTATATTCCACATATATGCGAAATCTCTCTTTCTCTGTCTGACCTATTTCACTTAGCATAATGCCCTCAAAGTCTATTCGTGTTGTTGCAAATGGCAGGGTTTCTTCTTTTTTTCATTAGTATGTTTGGTTTTATAAGAAACTGCCAAAGTGTGTTCAAAACTGGCTGTATCAACTTGCATTCCACCAACAATGAATGAGCGAGCGTTCCTGTTGCTTCACACTCTTGCCAGCATTGGTGGTGTCAGTGTTTTGGATTTACACCATTCTAACAAATGTGTAGTGGAATGGCCATTATTTTATCACTTTCACTTTTTAATATGGTAATTTTGCTAAATATAGAATGCTTGGTTTACAGGATAGTTTTTCTTTTTTTTTTTTAGTTTTTATTTTTCTTTCAGCACATTTTTTTTCCTTTTTCTTCTTGAGATATAACTGACATATAATACTGTGTAAGTTTAAAGTGTACAATATCTTGATAGGACACATTTCTATATTACAATATGATTATCACCATAGTGTAGGCTTTTTTTTACTCTTTTTTATACTTTCCCTTTGCTCTGCTCTGACGGGGTTGTTTGAAGATTTTGCCCTCTAGTTTACCTAATTCTGTTTTCCATTTGCTCTATTCTGATGCAGATGCTCTCTACTGCTTTTTTTTTTTTTCATTTCACTCATTGAATTCTTCAGCTCTACAGATTCTTTTTTGACTCTTCATTATGATTTCTATCTCTTTGATAAATACCTCATTTTGTTCATGTATGTTTTTCCTCATTTCATTGGACTGAGTTTCCTTGTAGTTGATTTGAGTTTCTTCAAAATAGCTATTTTGAATTCTTTGCCAGCTACTGAAGTAAAGTCCATCCCTTTGGGCTCAACTATTATCTTTTGGTGATGACATGTTTTCTTTATCTTCCTTGGGGTTTTGCATAACTTTTCACATTTGAAGTAGCAGACACCTCCTCAAATCCTTACTAGTTGCCATAGCATGGGGACTATTATTATTCAATGGCCCTCTTCTATCTGGGGCTTCTCCACCTTTGTATGGAAACTTCTGCTCCACACTTCTTTCTTCCTCTTGTGGCAGAATTTTTTTTCTTGTGGCAGAATTCTTAAGCCATTATGTCTTTCCTGGTTTTTATAAAACACCAAGCAGATGGCTCAAACCTCTCTTTTGTTTTCCAGAAGTTTGAGGATTCTCTCATGCCCACAGATCCTGGTCTGATTTTCGGATAGCACTCCATTTACTGATTGCTAGACTTCACTCTACAGCCATACTCAGGAGTGTGCACAAGGAGCCAGCCACAGTGGGAGAAGAGTGGGAAAAGATGTGTGTTTAGGACTCAGGATGTTTGGTGTGGGAGATCCTTGGGTGAGGCTGTCACACAAGCTCATCGGCAGACTTCTTGCAGAAGTCTGAAGGGTAGTCATCAGGAATCGTGTCCCTTCAATGCTTTGATAATCTTACATGCCTCCTTTCCTAATCTCCTCCTTCTACGTCTCAGAGAAACTGATTACTGTCCAGCAGTGTCTCACACTACTGGGGTAACTAAACACACATGCACTGCTTTCCTTTTCCCCTGCAAGAGAGGTTGCTGGAAGATAGTTAAACCTCACTGTCACCTCAGGGGATAGGCAGTGCTGGCAAAGATCCTCTTACTCTGTCTACTGCATCCAATCTCATAGTTTTGTTTTGTTTTTTTCCTCTAGTGATGTGCTGGAATCTCCCCCTTGGGAAGACTGGACTTCTCCAAAGTCTCTCTCATCTGTGTGTATCTGCCCAGGTCAGCACTTCATGTTTTCCCCAAACACAGCCAAGAGGGGCTGGGGCGGGTTCATCGGCTCTCCTGGTTCTGCAGCCCCTACTTAGGTCTGTCTGCCTATTGCTGAACACACAGGTGAGCAAGACTCCTTTCAGGTTTCTTGGCATATGGTACTGGATCCCACAAATCCTACAGAGGTACTTTTATTCATGAATGGGTGCCTAATTAAGTATTAAAGAAGGGAACAAGAAGGAAGAATATTGGTCATGCCATGATGCCGATGCTCCATTCAGCACTTGTCTTTCTATTGTTTTTGGTCTCCATTGTTTCTGATGAGAAATCAACTGTTAATATTATTGTATATGATAAATTGTTTTTCTTTTGCTTTCAAAATTTTCTGGTTTGGGTTTAACTATAATGTATCTAGTGGATCATTTGTATTTATACTATTTTGCATTTATTGAGGTTCATGAATGTATAAATACATTTTTCATCAAATTTAAGAAGTATTGGGGGCAGTCCCAGTGGCACAGTGGTTTAGCGCCGCCTATAGCCCAGGGTCTGATCCTGGAGATCCAGGAACGAGTCCCACATCGGGCTCCTTGCATGGAGTCTGCTTCTCCCTCTGCCTGTGTCTCTGCCTCTCTGTGTCTCGATGAATAAATTTTTAAAAATCTTAAAAAAAAAAAAACTTAAGAAGTCTTTGGACAGTAGTTATTATGCTTTCTATGCCTTTCTCTCCTCTCCTCTGGGACTCTCATTGTTTTGGTGATATGTCTGGTGGTGTTCCACAGGTCTCTGAGGCTCTCTTCACTTTTCCTCATTGCTCTTGTGCTTTCTGGTATCTAGACTGTAAAATCTTTATTGATCTATCCTCAAATTCACTGCTTCTTTCCAAGGCAAGTTCAAATCTGATGTTAAAAATCCTTCTACTCATTTTTTTTTTCATTTCACTCATTGTACTCTGCAAGTCCACACTGCCCATTTTTTAAAATAATCTTTTTATTAATGATCTCTATTTGATGAGCCAGTGTCATCATACTTTCCTTTTAATCTTTAAGCATTGTTTCCTTTAGTTCTTTGAACATAATTTATAATAGCTTCTTTGAACAATTTTCTTGTTAAGTACAGAATCTGGACCCCTTGGGAGATAGTTTGTATTGACTGTTATTTAGAATGGAAAACCTCTATCAATCTATCTTCATATTCAATGGTTCTTACTTATGCTAGATTAATCCTTTCAAACATATTTAGACTTGTTTTATGTCCCATAATATGGTGTAAGTATGCTATGTGTACAGATTTAATTTACTTAACAGATATACAGCTCTTCTCCTTTTTCTACTTAATTTTGTGTTGGATTTAGTACATCATGTTTTTCAATATATTTTTCCACCTCCTCCAAGTTATGGAATTTACTAGCATGTTTTTTAAAAAAATATTTATTTATTTATTCATGAGAGACACAGAGAGAGAGACAGAGACACAGGCAGAGGGAGAAGCAGGCTCCCTACATGGAGCCCAATGCGGGACTTGATCCCTGACCCCAAGATCATGCCCTGAGCCAAAGGCAGGCGCTCAAGCACTGAGCCACCCAGGCATCCCTAGCATAATGTTTTTCATAATATCTTCTTCTCTATAATATCTGTAGATATTATAATCTACATAATGGAATACATTGGAGTTTTTCTGTGGATTCTTCCATATTTTTTGCATAATCGTGTCATTTGCAAACAAAAACTATTTTATATCTTTCTTTCTAATCTGTATACATTTTATTTCCTTTTCTTGCCTTACTGTAATAGCAAGGGCTTCCAGTACAATTTTGAAAAAGAGTGGTAAGGGGACATTCTTGCCTTATAATAGATCTTAATGCAAAAGCATTGAGTTTCTCATCATTAAATATGGTATTAGCTATAGGTATTTTGCAGTCTTTTATCAAGTTGAGAAACTTCCACTCTAAACCTAGTTTACTGAAGTTTTTATCACACATTAGTGGATTCCACACATAATGGATTAAAAGCCATAAAAAAGGAAGAACATTACATTTACAACATGAATGGACCTTGAGGGCATTAAGCTAAGTAAAATAAGTCAGAGAAAGAAAGGCAAGTATGATCCCACTTGCATTTTTTTTTCTTTATTTTTAAGTAGGCTCCATGCCCAACATGGGCTTGAACTCACAACCCTGAGATCAAAAGTCACATGCTCTGGATCCCTGGGTGGCTCAGCGGTTCAGCGCCTGCCTTTGGCCCAGGGCCAATCCTGGAGTTCCAGGATCGAGTCCCGCGTGGGGCTCCTGGCATGGAGCCTGCTTCTCCCTCTGCCTGTGTCTCTGCCTCTCTCTCTCTCTCTCTCTCTCTATGTCTATCATGAATAAATAAATAAATAAATAAATCTTTGAAAAAAAACAAAAACAAAAGTCACATGCTCTGGGACGCCTGGGTGGTTCAGTGGTTGAGCCTTCAGCTCAAGGCATGATCCTGGAGTCCCGGGATTGAGTCCCACATTGAGCTCCCTGCACGGAGCCTGCTTCTCTCTCTGTGTGTGTCTCTCACAAATAAATAAATAAAATCTTTAAAAAAGAAAAAAAGTCACATGCTCTAACAGCTGAGCCAGTCAGGCACCACAATCTGTATTTTAACATATGATCTCACTTGTATTCGTATGTGGAGTCAAAAAAGAAAGAAAGAAAGAAAGAAAGAAAGAAAGAAAGAAAGAAAGAAAGAAAGAAAGAAAGAAAGCAAGAAAGGACAGATTGGTGGTTGCCAGAGGAAGGGGGAGAGGGTGGGCAAAATGGGTAAAGGTGGTCCAAAGGCATAAAATTCCAGAGTGCTGGGGTGGTTTAGTTGGTTACGTATCCAACCCTTTATCTCACTTCAGGTCTTGATCTCAGGGTCATGAGTTCGAGCCTTCCTTTGGGCTCCATGCTGCACGTGAAGCCTAATTAAAAAAAAAGGGGGGGGAAGTACAAACTTACAGTTATAAAATAAATATGTCACAGGGATGTAATGTACAGCATGGTGACTATAATTATACTATGTTGCAGATTTGAATGTTACTAATAGAGGTAACCTTAAAAGTTCTCATCACAAGAAAAAATTGTAACTGTATTGTGATGGATGTTAACTAGAGTTATGGTGGTGATCATTTCACTATATATATTAAGTCATTATGTTAGATACTTTAATATGTCAATTATAACTCAAAAAAATTAAATCTCAATAAAAGATAAGTGCAAATTTTTAAAAAGACTAAAAACCCAAATATGGGCAATAATATAGGGCAAAGAGTGCTCTTACACAATTCTCACACTGATAATATGAGTATAAAATGTTAAACTATTTTAGGGCAGCCCAGGTGGCTCAGTGGTTTAGCGCCACCTACAGCCCAGGACATGATCCTGGAGTCCTGGGATGGAGTCCCATGTCTGGCTCCCTGCATAGAGCCTGCTTCTCCCTCTGCCTGTGTCTCTGCCTTTCTCTCTGTGTCTCTCATGAATAAACAAATAATCTTTTTTAAAAAATGTTAAACTATTTTAGAAAAAAATCTGGCAGTTTCTTAAATACACACACCCTAGGGATGGGATAACTGGGTGACAGACACTAAGGAGGACACTTGAGGGGATGAGCACTGGGTGTTATATTGTATGTTGGCAAATTGAATTTTTTTTAATTTCATATACACACACTATAACTCAGAAATTCCAGTCCTAGGTATTTACCCAAGAGACATTAAAATATGTATCTACAAAAAAACTTGGAGCACAAGATTCACAGCTTTATTCCTTGTATCCAAAAACTAGAAACAATCAGATATCCGTCAATAAGAGAATGGATGTATTAGCTTTCTATTGCTGCTATAACAAATTACCACAAACAACACCCTTTTATTATCTCATATTTTCCAGAGGTCAGAAACACAGCATGGATTATATGTGTTCTCCTCTTTGGATCTCACAAGGATGAACTTGAGCTGAGCATCAGGTCTTATCTGTTGAGATAAGAATCCTCTTCCAAGTTAACTGGCTTTTTGCATAATTCTTTTCCTTATAGTGATGTGTAAGTGGCTTCCCTCCATCCTCAAGCCAGCAATGGTAGGTCAAGTCTTTCTCATGCTCTGAGCCTCTATGTCTCCCTCTTCTGCTTTTAAGAGTTCATGTTATTAAATTGGACCCACATGGATAATTCAGGATATAACCTCCTTATTTTCAGATCAACTTATTAGTAGCCTTAATTACATCTGCAAAGTCCTTTTGACCAAATAATGTAACATATTAATGGATGTAACACCAAGGGCAAAAGTCACAGGGGCCAAATTTTTGCCTACCATAATAGATAATATACTATGGTATACTCATAAAATAGAATATTACTTACAAAGTAGAAGAAAGAAAAATAAAATAAAATAAAATAAAATTTTAAAAAATAAAAAAAAAAACAAAGTAGAAGAAAGGATGGAAAGGAAAGAAATATACTATAAATATCAAATATTCTGTTAAGAAATCTTACACATGATAGTATATATGTGATTCCACTTATGTCTAATGATAACTATTTTACAATATACTCTTGAGTGTCCACCTGCATGTTCCTTTGATGATGATTACTTCCTAATTTCAAAAGATTTAAAATGTTTTAGAAAATAAAAATATCAGTAATAGAATCTAATTCAGCCATTTATTTTTTTAAAGATTTTATTTTTAAGTAATACACTCCATGTGGGGCTTGAACTCACAACCCCAAGATCAAGAGTTGCATGCACCATTGACTAAGCCAGCCAGGTGCCCCTCATTCAGGCATTTTTAAAAGATATGTTTAAAAAATTTTCAATCATAAGTGAAAATACTTACTTACCAGATGAAGAAACTGGGATGAGTTACTTAACCTCTCTGTTGAAGCAGTATTATCTATAATAGGGGGGTTTGGTGAGTATTAAATGAAATGATACACCAATCCTCAAAGTGTGGGCTCTGAACCAGCATCAGCATCAGCATCAGCATCACTTGGAACTTGATAGAAATGTAAATTATCTAGCCCCGTCTTCAAGTGGGGACTTTGATGCATTATGCTAAAGTTTGTGAACCACTGGGATAAAGTATTCAAAACATCTAGTACATAGTAATAATCATAGCTATCAATCTGTAGTATATAAAAAGCATTATGCTAGGGTTTTATATGCCTAATGTTACTTAACCACCATAACAATCCAGTGAGGTATCACTACAACCATTCTATATATGAGAAAACTGAGGCCCAGGGAAGATAAGGAGCTTAGATTCATTCTGTCTCATTCAGGTTTCTCATTTTGAGACATCAATGTAATAAGCCACAAATTCACTCACCTAGTCAATCACATGCTTGGCAACTCATTTAGTTTTTCACCTGATTTTATAGATTAAAAAAAGTAATTCCCAGAGAAGGAAAGTGACTTGCCAGGAGTCAAACAGTTAATGGAAGAGCCTAAAAAAAAAAAAATAATAATAATAATAATAATAATATTTTAAATGAAAAATAAATAACATTTTATTAAAATAGCTCAAGAAATGTATCCAGAGAAAATAAATTTGTTTATGCTTATCAGCCTCTTGGTAAGAAGAGTTGCTCACAGAGTTGAGAATATCTGGAAGCAACATCAATTGTCAATTAAAACACAAGGCAGGGCAGCCCAGGTGGCTCAGTGGTTTAATGCCACTTTCAGCCCAGGGCGCGATCCTGGAGACCCGGGATCGAGTCCCATGTCAGGTTCCCTGCCTGGAGCCTGCTTCTCCCTCTGCCTGTGTCTCTGCCTCTCTCTCTCTCTCTCTCATAAATAAAATCTTTAAAAAAAAAAAAAAAACACACAACGCAAATATCAAGTGGTTTTCCTTGTTTTTGATAAGTCAAAAGATGTTACTACTCAATTATTATTGTTTATTCAGAATGTCAATAAGAAATTTGACAAAAAAAGCAAAATCAGATCTATAAATACAGAGAACAAACTGATGGCTAATGGTTGCCAGAGGGGAGGGTTGCATACCCCTGGATTATGTGGTCACCTCTCATCCTGGTCTTTGCCTTTCACTACCTAATCCAGGGGTTAATAATGGAGAGGTGGAACAGAGACTTGATCTAACAGAAAAAGCTCAAAGAAAATCATGTCCTCAATTCATGGGAGAGAAGGGGAATTGCCTCCCAGGGTAACTTTATAAGCATTCCAGATAAACCAGGTGGCATTTGCAATAGGAAGCAGAGACAAAGATGCTGGACAGAAATAAGAGTTAGAAAGGTCTTAGGCATGTTGTGCCTGAAGTATCTGTGGAACAGACAGATAGAGATCTCCAGGAGGCAGCTGAATGCGTGGTTCTGAGCTCAGGAGGGAGGAAGCCCAAGATGAAGGTGATGATAGCAGAGTCACTGGCATTTTGGTGGTAACCAAAACCAGCAGTGAATCAGGTGGCTTACAGGAGAGAGACTGAGGATGTCAAATACAAGATCTGAGAGAAAGTCTCGAAGAATAGGCCATGAAAATATGAGAAAAAATCATACAAAAGGTAAAAACAAAACTAGCAATTCACATTTAAACACATTAGCTCTTCACTTATGGAAAATAAATAGAAAATAAAGAAGCAGGAATGTTTTTTAAAAACCAAGGGCATAAAGGTAAGAACTAAGACAATCAAAACAACCAAACACGGATAAAACAAAATCACACCAAGAAAAAAAGAAAATCTGCTTTTAGTTTCCAATGGTGCTTTTCCAGAGGAATAGAAAACTGCTTAAGGATTGACTTTAATAACAAGGAACCATCAGAGTTCAAGAGATAATTCCCAAAAAAGTGAAAAACTTGACTCCTGAATTGTGAAAAACAACATCAAAACTCTTTAGAGAAGGCCTGAAATAGAATGGATGGACATAAATGACCAGTTCTGCAAATCCCCTAGAATGTAAAGACTGCCAAGTGCACAGGGGAGCTCGGGCCTTCTTTCTCGATAATATAAAAATGGTAAGTTTTCCAGCTTAGTAGCCATCACAAGTAGACACTGGTTTACCCTCTGTTATCTGCTGGATGATACCTGCTCAAGAAACCCTAAAAGCCTATCAAAGGAGCCCACTGCTGGTTTCCACGTAGAGCGGCCGATTAGCAGCAACAGATGTGGACAACAGATCTGGCCTTTAAGGCAACTCCCTCACCCGCCGGCTCGGTGAACATCACCTCTCCAAGACCAGGTTTTATTTGCTTAAACAAACGGTTGTGAAAATTCAGAGAAATGCCCGCCGCTCGATCACCCACCACCGCGTCCCGCTAGGCTCCGAGCCTCCGCTACGCCTCCGTCCTCAGCGCAGGGGAGCCAGCCGAGGAGCGAGCCTCCGCCAGGGGGCGCTGCCGGCAGAGGCCAGCCGCCGTCGGAGTCGGCGCACGCGCGCAGGGCCGCAAGCCTCCCCGCGGGCGGCCCGCCTCGCCCCACCCCTGGGTCCCGCGCCACCCCGGCACGCACGGGCTCCTCTCGGCGGCGCTCTACCCGCCACGTCCGTCAGGAGACGCAGGCCGACCGCCGCCCGCCGCCCGCCGCCCGCTGCCCGACGCGGCAGAGCCGAAGGAACCCGCCTCAGGGCGCTCGTGCGCAGCGGGGCCGCGCGCGCAACTTCCCATCAGCCTCGGCGGGGAGCGCGCGCCTCCGCGGCGGGCGGGGCTGATCGCCGGGCGCACGAGCCGCGGGAGCCGCGGGGCTGCGCCTGGGGCGGGGGCGGGGCCGCGGGCTGCAGCCGCAGGGGGCGCGGGGCGCGGAGTCCGGGGGCCTCGGAGTGAGATGCGCCCGGGGTAGCAGGTCTTCTCCACTGCTTCATTATCATACTTGTTACGACGTTAGCCTCCACAGAAAACACAGTGACCCACGAAAATCTTAGGAACGTCAGAAAATACACACAGCCAAAACAATGGACACAGCTTCACCTCCCACTCTGAGACTTGGGGTTTAACCGTTGGACACACGATCTTACTGTAGTTTGCAGAAATGCGACCATATATACATAATTTTTATCACTATCCTTGCAGAAAACAATTTCTTGTAAAATCTAACACCAATAATTTTTTTTCCAGTGATAAATAAGTTCCATTCACAACAGCATCAAAAATTGTGCAAAATTATTATTCGAGTTAATAAAAGAAGTAAACCTGTTTAAAAAGGGGGGGCGGATCCCTGGGTGGCGCAGCGGCTTAGCGCCGCCTTCAGCCCAGGGCGTGATCCTGGAGACCCGGGATCGAGTCCCACATCAGGTTCCCTGCGTGGAGCCTGCTTCTCCCTCTGCCTGTGCCTCTGCCTCTCATGAATAAATAAATAAAATCTTAAAAAAAAAAAAAAAAAAAAAAGAGACTTGAATAGGTAGATATCCCTATGATTTTTTCCCGGAAAAGAAGACTCAGTCTTAAAATCAACAATATCCCAAACAGAATCTCAACGACTTTCTGTGCCTATTTTCTTTTTGCTTTTTATTTTATATCGTCTTATTTGACAGGGCCTTGTAACCTTAGAGGAAAAATAAGAATTTTTTGAAGAAAAAAAAAAAGAGTACTGCTTAACATATATTAAAATTCTATTATTATTTAAGTTTAGAATTGGCACCAAAGAAAAATAATATTTAAGAATGCATTACATGGTTAAAGAACCTAGATGCAATAATCTCCCAGTAGCAACGAACACAGAGTACTTAGAAATTATATATGAAAAGTAGATAGCAATCTTTGGAAAAGTGATTGCAAGTTTGGCCCAAAAAACTACAAGATGAAACTGAGAAAGCTTACTGTGCTAGAGAACAAGGAAGCACTCACAGATTAATGGGATAAAACATATACAGGAGCAAACTTGAGGAGGTACCTATTAGCAAAATCATGGGATCAATTAAAGCACTTAAAAACATAAAATTTTTAAATGAGGGAAGATACTTTCATTTCCAAGAAGATAAAGTAGATGTGCTTTTCTCTATTCTACCTAAGTACAACTAAAATCCCTGGACATTATATATAAAACAAATATAAGCAGACTGAAAGATGGAAAAAAAGGCAAAACAGCCATAGACTTCAAGATCCAAGGAATTAAAAAAAAAAAAAAAGATCCAAGGAATTGAAATAGTGATCTGTTCACTGGGTTTCCTTTTTGCCTCATAGATTTCAAATTTGTAGCAAAAGCAAGTGATGACCTGGAAACACAAAGGGGTGCAGATTAAAAAAAAAAAAAAAAAAGACTCGAAACAAGCCTACTCTGTCTAGCCAAAGGACCAGGAAAGAGGGAGCCCTCACAAGACAGAAAACTTCTAGTCCATAAGCACTATACCCCAGATAAATATCACAGAGGAAGAATTATGGCCTCAATCCCATCATGCCAGTAAAGACTAAGCAGAAGGCATAGACCTCTACCCTCACCTATCTATAGTGATGTATTTCAATTCCTCTTTCCCCTGTTGAGTTTATATTAGAAAGGCCAAGAAGGGAACTGGGACATTTGTCTCCATCCATTAGTAATGAGGCTATTCCTACCTCAGTGTCAGTGGAGATCATGTGGCATCTCAGAACTGGCAACCTCCCTCAAGAATGAAAAGGGAGAAAAAAAAAAAAAAAAAGAATGAAAAGGGAGGCCCCAACTCAGGTTTCAGAGAAGGATGAGTGGGAAACCTAGAATTGTACCTCCATTTGTCAGTACAGAGGCAGTGTTCCACAGTTCCCCTCCTGGAACAATGTCAGAGAAAGCCAGTTAAAACAGAAGATTTGAATAAGATCCAGCATGTTCTAAAATAATATGAAAATATCCAGGTTCCAAGGAAAAATCACTCATAACACTAAGAAGGAAGATCTCAAACTGAATTTAAAAAGACAACAGATTAAAAAAAAAAAAAAAAAGACAACAGATTTCAAAAGAACAGGATGTTAGAATGATCTGACAAAGATTTTAAAGCAGCCATGATGAAAATGCTTCAACAAGCAATTACAAACACACTTGAACTAAATTTAAAAACTGAAGAATATCACCAAAGGAATAGAAGATACAAAAAAAAAAAAAAAACCTTTCAAATGGAAATTTTAGTGGGACACCTGGGTGGTTCAGTAGTTGAGCATCTGCCTGTGGTTCAGGGCGTGATCCCAGGATCCAGGATCGAGTCCTACATCCAACTCCTTCAGGGAGCCTGCTTCTCCTATTACCTGTATCTCTGGCTCTCTCCCTGTCTCTCATGAATAAATACATAAAATCTTTTCAAAACAAAAACAAATGGAAATTTTAGTAATGAAAATTATAATAAGTGAAATTTAAAACAAAGTGGGCTCAAAATAAAAAAGAATGAAGCGGGGGGATGGAGGGCATTGGCTGGCTTAGTAGGTACAGCATGAAACTCTTGATCTCAGGGTTGTGAGTTCCAGACCCATATCAGGGATAGAGATTACTTAAAAATAAAATCTTAAAAAAAAGAATGAAGACAACAAAGAAAGGAATGGTGAACTCTAAGAGGAAACAATAGAAACTGCCTAATCTTCATATGCCACCTCCTTTATGAAGTCTCCTTAGCAATTCAACTAGGGGTGATTTCTTTCCAGGGCTTTGGACCCCAGCAATGCCCCTTGTCTTTGTACCTTCTCCCTTCCCCTACTGGGTTGTGATTTCTTTGAAGGCAAGACCTGTTTTGTGATTTTTTTTTGCACTTGGCAAACGATCACTAATAAATATTAAATTTGTCATATACTACCTTATATTGACAAATACATTTTCTTTTTAAAGATTATAAAACATACTTACCAAATTTGCCCCCAAGATGGCTCAATAAAACAGTTTCACAAGTAAAAAAATAAAAAAAGGGGGGATCCCTGGGTGGCTCAGTGGTTCAGCGCCTGCCTTCGGCCCGGGCGTGATCCTGGGGTCCCGGGATCGGGTCCCGCATCGGACTCCCGGAGTGGAGCCTGCTTCTCCCTCTGCCTGTGTCTCTGCCTCTCTCTCTATTTCCCTGTCTGTCATGAATAAATAAAATCTTTAAAAAAAAAAAAAAAAAAAAAAGGGAAGAAAAAGAAAGAAAAAAAAAAGAAACTGCCTATAATCTGAATAACAGAAAGAAAAGAGAAAGTAGACTTAAAAAAAAAAAAAAAACTAAAAGTCAGGGGCCTGACCAACTAAATTTGAAAAAATTAACATTCACATTATCAGAGTCATTAGAGAAGAAAAAGAGTAGCACTGGAAAAACACTTGAACAAATAATAGAGTAAAACTCTCCAAATTTGGCAGACATAAATATTCAGGAAAATGAGTAAAGCCCAAACAAGATAAAGCCAAGGAAATCCACAACAAAACCCATCATAATCGGGATGCCTGGGTGGCTCACCCGTTGAGCATCTGCCTGTAGCTCAGGACATGATCCCAGGGTCCTGGGATCAAATCCCACATCAGGCTCCCTGTGGGAAGTCTGTTTCTCCCTCTGCCTATGACTCTGCCTCTCTGTGTGTCTCTCATGAATAAATAAATAAATAAAATCTTAAAAAAAAATACCCATCATAACCAAACATTTGAAAATTAAAGATTTTAAGAATCTTGAAAGCAGCAAGAGAGCAGTGACATCTTACTTATAAGGGGGAAAACAATCTGAGTGACAATGCATTTCTCTATAGAAACTATAGAGACCAGAAAGAAGTGGCACAGAATTTTTCAAGTGCTGAAAGAAAAGAAATGTCAACCCAAAAGCCTACATCCAGCCAAAATATCTGACAGTAATGAAGAGGAAACACAGATGGTCTAAGGTGAATTTCCAAATAACAGAAAGTGTCATCCTTAGACCTACCCTAATAAGTGCCAAAAGAAGTTCTTTAAACAGAAAGGAAATGATTAAGGAAGAAATCTTGGAACACAGTAAACAAAAGTGAGTAAAAACACTACACTTCTCTTAAATTTTCTACGTTATATGTTACAGTTGAAGCACAGATTATAATGTTGTCTGATTAGATTCTGAATGTAAATATTTAAGACAATTATAAGCAGTAGAAGGGGGACATCTGGCTGGTTCAGTCCATAGAGCATGCAACTCTTGATCTCAGGTTAAGTTCAAGCCCCATATTTGGTGTATAGATTACTTTAAAAAAAAATCTTGGGGTACCTGGTGACTCAGTCGGTTAAGTGTCTGACTCTTGATTTTGGCTCAGGTAGTGATCTCAGGGTCCTGAGATGAAGCCCCACATCTGTGCTCAGCATGCAGTCAGCTTCAGATTCTTCTTCTTCTTTTTTTTTTTTTAAGATATTACGTATTTATTCATGAGAGACACAGACAGAGAGAGGCAGAGACAGAGGCAGAGGGAGGAGCAGACTCCATGCAGGGAGCCCAATGTGGGACTCGATCCCAGAACTCCAGGATCATGCCCTGAGTCAAAGGCAGACACTCAACCGCTGAGCCACCCAGGCGTCCCTCTGCTTCAGATTCTTGCTCTTCCTCTATCCTCCTCCTGTTCATCCTCTCTCTCTCAAGATAAGTAAATAAAAATCTTTTTCAAAAAAATTTAAATAGGATTATATTCTATTTTTTAAAAATTTTAAATCAAGCACTCAATCTTGGGGCACCTCTGATTGAGTTAAGCCTCTGATTCTTGATTTCACCTCAGGTCATGATCTCAGGGTCGTGAGATCAAGGCCTGCATTGGGCTCCACACTCGGCATGGAGTTTGAGGTTCTGTCTCCCTCTCCCTCTGCCCTTCCTGCTCATGCTCGCTCACTCTCCCCCCCCACCTCTAAAATAAATAAATATTTCTAAAAAATCGTTATATGCAGTATAGGGAAAAAGGATGTAAAGGGAGGTAAGATTTCTATTCTTCACTCAAATAAAATGAGAACACAGTTAATGAGTTATAAATATATAAAATATATTTATAAATATATAAAATACAGAACAACCACTAAAATAGCTATACAAATAGATATACTCAAAACCCTATAGATACATCAAAATGTAATGCAAAATGGAATTCTAAAAAATGTTCAATTAATCCGTGAAAAGGGAGGCAATTCAAAGAAACAAGAAACAAACGAACAAACATAAAACACAAACTAAAATGAGAGACTTAAATCCTAACATATTAATAATTACATTAAATCTAAGTGGTCTAATAATGCCAATTAAAACACAGAGATTGGGGATCCCTGGGTGGCGCAGCGGTTTGGCGCCTGCCTTTGGCCCAGGGCGCGATTCTGGAGACCCGGGATCGAATCCCACATCGGGCTCCCGGTGCATGGAGCCCGCTTCTCCCTCTGCCTGTGTCTCTGCCTCTCTCTCTCTCTCTGTGACTATCATAAATAAATAAAAATTAAAAAAAAAAAAACACAGAGATTGGCAAAGTGGATTTTAAAAATATAACCTAACTATATACTGTCCAGAAGAAACTTAATTCAAATACAATAAGCAGGGTAAAAGTAATAGAATAGAAAAAATATATGATGCCAACATTAATTTTTAAAAATTTAATGTAAAAAGGGCAAGAATGGCTATATAAATATCAAATAAGGTAGAATTCAGAACACAGAAAATTATCAACAAAGGTAAGAGCATTATATAATGAGAAAGGAGTTACTCCAGAAGGCATAGCACTCCTAGATGCCACATAATATGTGAAGTAAAAACTGACAGAAAAGAGCCATATAATATGTGAAGTAAAAATTGACAGAACTGAAGGATAGACAAATTCACAATTATAGCTAGTATTATCACATACCTCTCTCGATAACTGAAACAATAACGAGACAGAAAAGCACCAAGAATATAAAAGAACTCAGTAGCAACATCAACCAACAAGTACTAATTGACATTTATAGAATACCCAACAACAGCAAATACACATTCTTTTCAAGCACTCGCAGAATGTGTACCATAAAACAAACTTCAGCATATTTAAAAGAACTGAAATTGGGGCGCCTGCATGGCTCAGTCAGTTAAGCCTTTAGCTTAGGACATGATCCCTGGGTCCTAGGATTGAGCCCCATGGAGCAGAGAGCCTGCTTTTCCCTCTGCCCTGCTTATACTCTCTGACAAATAAATAAAACTTTAATAAATAAATAAAAGAACTGAAATAATACATAATACATTGTCCAGCTGCAATGTAGCCAAACTAGGTATCAATAAGAGAAAGAGAACAAAAAATTTTTAGAACCCTTATAAACTCAACAATACATTTGTAGGAAAATCTGTGGGTCAAGGGGAGTCTCAGAGGAAATTTTTAAAAATATATTAGGGATACCTGGGTGGCTCAGCAGTTCAGCACCTGCCTTCAGCTCAGGGCGTGATCCTGAAGTCCTGGGATCGAGTCCCATGTCCAGCTCCCTAGATGGAGCCTGCTTCTCCCTTAACCTCTGTCTCTGCCTCTCTCTGTGTGTCCCTCATGAACAAATAAAATATTTAAAAATACATTAAACTTAATGAAAATGAAAATAAAACATATCAAAAATTTGAGACACCAACTAAAGTAGTGCTAAGAAAGAAATTCCTAATGCTAAGTGCCTAACTCAGGGTTGCCACAAATGAGGTATATACAGGCATTTATTGCTTCACTGTGATATTTGCTTTACTGTGGTGTTCTGGAAATGAACCTGGAGTGTATCTGAGGTATTCCTGTTGTGGTAATGATTGCATAACTCTGTGATATACCAAAAATCACTGATTTGCACAATTCAAGTGGTGCATTTTGTGTTATATTAATTATATCTAAAATAAATTTGTTGTAAAAATGAGCAAATAAAGTTTCCAAGAGGAATGCAATATAACCAGTAAGTTAGGGACACCTGGGTGGCTCAGCAGTTTGGCCCTGCCTTTGGCCCAGGGCGTGATCCTGGAGTCCCGGGATTGAGTCCCATGTCGGGCTCCCTGCATGGAGCCTGCTTCCGCCTCTGCCTGTGTCTCTGCTTCTCTTTCTCTCTGTGTGTCTCTCATGAATAAATAAAATCTTAAAAAAAAAAAAAAAAAGCCAGTAAGTTAAAAAATAATTAAACCAGAGGCACCTGGCTGGCTCAGTCCAAGGAGCATGTGACTCCTGATCTCAGGATTGTGAGTTCAAGCCCCAAACTGAGAGTAGAGTTTACTCAAAAGAAAAGAAAGAAAAATAATTAAACCAGAAAAAGAAGATAGTAACAATACCAGATGCTGGTGTGAAGGGCAATAGTGACTAATGTGACCATAAACACAGCTCCTAATTCATTGGACACAGAAATTTTTTAACATTTATGATACTTTGAAAATTCAAGAAATAATTGTATGATTTTTAATTTTGTGCATAATGTGCATAATGTATTAGTATTATATAGTACTACTTATAATATAGAAAAATATATTTTCATATTTGCATAATTGAAATTATCCCCAAAATGCTACAATACTTTTTTATGCAAGACATACATACAGAGAAAGAGATAGAGACAGATTTGCACCATAAAAATGTCATAAAAGGAAGAACCTAGATGGCTCAGTCAGCTGAGCATCTGACTTGATTTCAGCTCAGGTCTTGATCTAAGGATCATGAGTTCAAGCCCTGCATTGGGCTCCACGCTGGGCATGAAGCCTACAAAAAAAAAGAAAGAAAGAAAGAAAAAGTTAGAAAGGCTAAACACTAAGCAAACATTTCTCTGATATATAAACCAGGGTTTCTCATATGAGGGCCTATGGGCCAAATCCAGCCCACAGTCTGTTTCTATCTAGCCTGCTGAGAATAGTTTTTATCTTTTTAAAGGGTCATTAAAAACAACAAACAAACAAAATACACACACACACACACACACACACACACACGAAATATTATGTGGCCCAGAAGCCTAAAATATTTACTATATGGCACTTTTTTCTTTTTTTTCTTTTTAAGGATTTTATTTATTTATTCATGAGAGACACAGAGAGAGAGGCAGGGACACAAGCAGAGGGAAAAGCAGGCTCCCTATAGGGAGCCTGATGCAGGACTCGGTCCCAGAACCCCAGATCACGACCTGAGCTGAAGCCAGATGCTCAACCACTGAGCCACCCAGGTGCCCACTATATGGCTTTCAACAGAAGAAGTTTGCTGACACTTGTTCTAAACAGGTATTTTCTTAACAAAGACCATATTGTTAATTCTCTGTTAAAATAAAAACTAATAATATTTTATATACAGTATTGGCCTGCAACAGCACCAGACTGTTTTACTTTTCCTTCTGAAAGGTTGTATGACCCGGATTTAGGGCAGCTTTTAGGGAAGATGGATTTTAGATAACAGGCTCAGAGATTTAAAAAAAAAAAAATTTCAAGAATTGGGGCATCTGGGTGGTTCAGTTGATTAAGCATCAGACTTTTGATTTTGGCTCAGGTCATGGTCTCAGGATCAAGTCCCACATGTGCTCCATGCTTATTACAGAGTCTGCTTGGGATTCTCTCTCCCTCTCCTTCATGCAGACACTTTCTAAATAAATAAATAAATAAATAAATAAATAAATAAATAAACAAACAAACAAATAAATAAATAAATAAATAAATTTTAAATGTTTGCTATTACTTATTTGAGGGGGAGCACAAGCAGGGGCAGAGGTAGAGGGAGAAGCAGACTCTCCACTGAGCTGGGAGCCCAACTTGGGGCTCAATGCCAGGACCGTAGGATCATGACCTGAGCCAAAGGCAGACGCTTAACCAACTGAGCTACTCAGGGACCCCAGTAAATAAAATACTTTTTAAAAAATCAAGAATCTCTTAAATCATGGATGCAAGAGGATGTCTTCTGTGAATTAACTGCCAATTGGGTTATCCATTCACTTTCACTATAAAAGAAAAATCACATAGGAAAGTCACTTTTTCAGCAAGAGAAAGACTGCTTGCTTCTTGGAGTGGGGTCAGCAAGACAACTCTGCAAGCATGAGGGAATCTGCATTGACCTGGATTCCAAGCCAGCCTTTTTTTGGGGAAGGTCAAGAAAAAACACCTTATGCCCCAGACTCCACAATGAAAACAAACAATCCATGCAATTGAGAAATGAAGACCTGGTTTAAGTTCAGCACTCCCTGCAAGCCTGATCAACTATATATTTCTTTTTAAATAAAAGAACACACACCCATTTCTTTCATGGTAGGATGTATTAGATTGTTATAGGACAATATTTCTTCTAAAAATGTCTAGTAAGAGGGATCCCTGGGTGGCGCAGCGGTTTGGCGCCTGCCTTTGGCCCAGGGCGCGATCCTGGAGACCCGGGATCGAATCCCACGTCGGGCTCCCGGTGCATGGAGCCTGCTTCTCCCTCTGCCTGTGTCTCTGCCTCTCTCTCTCTGTGTGACTATCATAAATAAATAAAAATTTTAAAAAATTTTTAAAAAAAGTCTAGTAAGACCCATATCAACAACAAAAATACACTTTTTTTGGTAACAAACACAACAGATATTTTATTTTCTGGATTCTTAATACTGATACTACTAACACCCAGTTACTCGTTCCAAGACTTAGAAATCATTCTAGATAATCTTTCCTTATCCTATTCAGTCTTTTTTTTTTTAATATTTTTTATTGGAGTTCGATTTGCCAACATATAGTATAACACCCAGTGCTCATCCCATCAAGTGCCCCCCTCAGTGCCCATCACTCAGTCACCCTAACCCCCCACCCACCTCCCCTTCCACTCCCCCTTATTCCTTTCCCAGAGTTAGGAGTCTCTCATGTTCTGTCACCTTCACTGATATTTCCAACTCATTTTCTCTCCTTTTCCCTTTAATCCATTTCACTATTTTTTATATTCCCTAAGTGAATGAAACCATGTAATGTTTGTCCTTCTCCAATTGACTTACTCAGCATAATACCCTCCAGTTCCATCCACGTTGAAGTAAATGGTGGGTATTTGTCTTTTCTAATGGCTGAGTAATATTCCATTGTATATATAGACCACATCTTCTTTATCCATTCATCTTTCGATGGACACTGAGGCTCCTTCCACAGTTTGGCTATTGTGGACATTGCTGCTAGAAACATTGGGGTGCAGGTGTCCCGGCGTTTCATTGCATCTGAATCTTTGGGGTAAATCCCCAGCAGTGCAATTGCTGGGTCATAGGGCAGGTCTATTTTTCACTCTTTGAGGAACCTCCACACAGTTTTCCAAAGTGGCTGCACCAGTTCACATTCCCACCAACAGTGTAAGAGGGTTTCCTTTTCTCCGCATCCTCTCCAACATTTGTTGTTTCCTGTCTTGTTAATTTTCCCCATTCTCACTGGTGTGAGGTGGTATCTCATTGTGGTTTTGATGTGTATTTCCCTGATGGCCGGTGATGCGGAGCATTTTCTCATGTGCTTGTCGGCCATATCATGTCTTCTTTGGTGAAATTTCTGTTCATGTCTTTTGCCCATTTCATGATTGGATTGTTTGTTTCTTTGCTGTTGAGTTTAATAAGTTCTTTATAGATCTTGGATACTAGCCCTTTATCTGATATGTCATTCTTCCATTCTGTAGGTTGTCTTTTAGTTTTGTTGACTGTTTTTTTGTTTTGTTTTGGTCTGGTTTTTGTTTTTTGGGGGGGTTTGTTTTTGTTTATTGTTTTTGTTTCTGTTTTTTGCTGTGCAGAAGCTTTTTATCTTTTTTTTTTTTTTTTGAAGATTTTATTTATTTATTCATGACAGAGCAAGAGCGAGAGCGAGGCAGAGACACAGGCAGAGGGAGAAGCAGGCTCCATGCAGGGAAGCCCGATGTGGGACTCAATCCTGGGTCTCCAGGATCACACCCCCAGCTGAAGACAGTGCTAAACCTCTGCACCACCGGGGCTGCCCAGAAGCTTTTTATCTTGATTAAGTCCCAATAATTCATTTTTGCTTTTGTTTCTCTTGCCTTCATGGATGTATCTTGCAAGAAGCTGCTGTGGCCAAGTTCAAAAAGAGTGTTGCCTGTAAAATCCTCTAGGATTTTGATAGATTCTTATCTCACATTTAGATCTTTCATCCATAGCAAAAATACACTTAAAGGCATCCAAATGTTGTGGGAACAAAGATAAAGGAGACCAAAACTTCAGAACAGAGGGGCACATGGGGTGGCTCAGTAGATTAAGCAGCTGCCCTCCACTCAGGTCATGATCTCAGGGTCCTGGGATCAAGCCCACATCAGCTCCCTGCTCAGTGGAGAGTCTGCTTCTCTCTCTCCCTCTGCTGATCCCCCTGCTTGTGCTTGCTCACACTCTCTCTCTCCTCATCTTTCTGTCAAGTAAATAAATAAATGACATCTTTAAAAAAACAAAAAAAAACTTCAGAACAGAAAGAACCACAGGAGAACTCCCGATTTCCTGCTGTTTGTGTGTGTGTTTCTCCTGAGAGTATTTTCTAATTCTGGATGCAAGCAGAGCCTCTGGGCTTGTCTTACTCTAGGCACTTTGTCTCTGCTGAGTTAAAAAACAAAGCAAGGACAATTTTGGCAGTGGTATGCTATGACAGGAATGACAAACTCAAGAGTCTCCCCTAAAAGGTTAATGGGACGAGACCAAAAAGGCAGAATGAAGTCTCTCAGTTTTGTAGTGCTTCGAATATAAAGACCTTCTGAAAATAAAACAGGCAAGATATGAAAACCCTAGAGAATGTAGTGAATTGCTCTTCAGGATCTAAATCCACTTCTAATCCAGGACCACTTAGCAATTCTGGCACAGGGCTGAGAATAAGGTTTGAGCCCCTGCAGAAAGCAGCTGTGGAGGACAGAGATTCTAGCATTTATCAAGGGTGGGAGTTAAAACCAAACTTTTGAATATGTAAAGTGTCTCAAGGTAAGTACCAAGTTTGAAGTTCTATGAGAAAACTTAAAATTTCTTTCTTTTTTTTTAAAGGCTATTTATTTATTTATTTATTTATTTATTTATTTATTTATTTGAACTGGAGAAGGCAAAGGGAGAAGGAGCCAGAAAATCTTAAGCGGGCTCCACGCCAAGTGCAGATTTGAGATGGATCTCACAACTCTGAGATAGTGACCTGAGCCAAAATCAAGAGTTGGACACTTAACCAACTGAGCCACGCAGGCACCCACAATTTTCTAAGTGCAAATTAAATAATTGAACAAGGTCACAAACAGGCACCAGAGTTTAGGACTTCATCATTATCTTTGAAGGGCACTTTATTCCATCCACAACAATTGCAGATGACAAAAATCTGTGAACTTGAGGACCAGGCAACAGAATTTGCCCATTTGAACCAGATAAAATAGACTGAAAGGAAAATAAAACAAGACAAAACAAAACACAAAGCCTCTGGGGGCCCCCAGCTGTGTGCTTAAAAAAAATAATGGCTGAAAATGTCACCAAACTGACAAAAGACAAATCTAAATTTGTCTCTAAATAGAAGCCAGTGATGCAACCCTCCAAAAATCTCAATTAAGCTTCTTTTTCTTTTTTTTCAATTAAGCTTCTGAAAATAAAGAAAAACCCTGAAAACAGCCAGAAAGAAAAAACACATTACTCCCAGAACACCAATTTGAATGACAGTGGATTTCTCAACTGGAATCATAGAGGCCAGAAGGAATTGTCACATTTTTCCAAAGCTCATAGGAAAATACTCTAAATTGTAAATTCTTCAACTGATTTGAAACTCTCTGTCAGGAATAAAAATGAAATAAAGATATTCTCACCTGAAAGAAAACTAATAGAATTTGTTGTACAGAGACCCACCATTAAAGAATGGCTAAAGAATAAACTATCTCTCCTCATGAGTCTTATAAATCATATTTCAAAGCTGAAACAGGGATCCCTGGGTGGCTCAGCGGTTGAGCGCCTGCCTTCAGCCCAGGGCATGATCCTGGAGTCCCAGGATGAAGTCCCACATCGGGCTTCCTGCATGAGCCTGCTTCTCCCTCTGCCTGTCTCTGCCTATCTTTCTCTCTCTCTCATGAATACATAAATAAAGTCTTTGGAAAAAACAAAAAGCTGAAACAAAAAAATACCATGTTGAAACAGGGAAACTAAAGAGACCCCATGACGGGCTTTTTCTTGCTCCTTTTTCTGCTCCTATTCTTGCTAGGGCCTGCAACCTTGCACTACACACCCTATGTCCTCCTTATAAAGGTCAAGGAGTTAATTATTTCTTTGAAGCCTTCCGGCACTATAGATAGCATCTAAAGAGTGACTAGATAGTGTCACAGGTATTTTCCAGACCAATGACTCACCAAGACCCCTGGCTCCAGGGCATAAGTGACCTATGGAGAAAACCTAAACAGTCTCTATCTGCTCTCTGTGCCTTCAGTAAACTGTTCTCATTTCTTTCCTCTCTGCTTGAGTTTGATTTCTCTCTTGGCTGGTCCTGTGTGCCCCCCTGTCTGGGTCCTTAGACCCAGCTTGCTTGCATCAATGCGATACTCAAGAGAATAATATTAGAAAGCCGGGAAAGTAAAAACTAAATGAAGGTAAGGTTTCCATGCTTCCAGGCAGCCCAGGTGGCTTAGCGGTTTGGCACCGCCTTCAGCCCAGGGCCTGATCCTGGAGACCTGGGATCAAGTCCCGCGTCGGGCTCCCTGCATGGAGCCTGCTTCTCCCTCTGCCTGGGTCTCTATCTCTCTCTGTGTGTCTCTCATGAATAAATAAATAAAATCTTAAAAAAAAAAAAAAAAAAAAAAAGGTTTCCATGCTTCCCACTAAGTGGTAAAATGTTGACATAAGTCAACTGTGATAAACATTCAGTTACATGTATATATTATGATACCAGGAGGAACTACTACAAATATTGACACCTACAGCTGTGAGAGGCAGTTGGTTAAGTTCTAACAGGATGCCTGGAGGCCAGCAAAGAGGAAATTGTGGCCAGCTATCAGGAGAGTCAGAGGCCTGTCCTGGCAGCACCCCAAAACAAAGCCACAAAAAGCTGGATCAAACCAGACAGGCCCAAGATGACAGGTACTGCAACAGGAACTCCTGACCCAACACAAGGAAGAAAAAGTCAAAAACCCTGCTTCGGGAAAAATGCCCTCCTCAAGTAATGAATATTCCTCCCCCCTTGTTAACAACTGTCAATAAAAGTTAGAAACCCAAACCCCCAGGACATGCAGCTCTCTCGGGGCTCTCTCTCTCTCTCTCTCACTGGCTCTCACATCTCTAGAGTGTACTTTCCCTTTAATAAACTTTCCCACCTGTGACCCTCAGCCGGGTGTTGTGTCTGTCCTTGAATTTCTTCTCATGATGAGAGCAAGAGCCTTTGGCAATATCTTTTGGATGGGCTGACTGAAGCCTCAGGGCCCAGGATCTCCCCAGGTCACCTGGCATCACTGCTACAACAAACAGTAGATGCAAAACCTAATCCCTCAACAGAAAAAATGTAAGACTACACACTAAAGGACTATTTACCTCATTCCTTTTATCCATTGTGAGGATTTGGTGTCAACTTCACAGTGCTAAAGGATGCCCACATAACTGGTAAGACATTTCTGGGGGTCTCTGTGAGGGTGTTTTCAGAAGAGATTTTCATTTGAATAGGCAGACTAAGTAAAAGATCACCCTCACCTATGCAAGTAAGTATCATCCAATCCACTGAAGGCCTGAACTAAAAGGTAGAGCTCCTTGCTGGAGCTAGGATATCCATCCTCTTCCTGCCCTTAAACATCAGCACTCCTGGCTCTCAGGCCTTCAGACTCTGGCCGAATGACACCACTGGCTTTCCTGATTCTCCAGTTTACAGAGAGCAGATTGTGGGACTTCTTTGCCTCTAAAATTGTAGGAGTCAACTCCTATAGTAGATCACCTCATATATATCTACCTGTATGCTACTGGTTCTCTTTTTCTGAAGAACTCTAATACATCAGTACATCATGTCCACATTTCAATAAAAATTAAAGGTATACCAAAAGACAAAAAAAGACAGTTTGAAAAGAAAGAGAAAGCATCAGAGCCAGACTCAGATATGGTGGAAATGTTGGTATTACAAGACTGAGAATTTGAAATTATGATTGAGTCACCTGGATGGTGTGGTCAGTTAGGCATCTGACTCTTGGTTTCAACTCAGGTCTGATCTCACTCTGCACTCAGAATGGAGTCTACTTAAGACTCTTTCTCCCTCTCCCTCTGCCCCTCCCTCCTGCTCTCTCTCTCTCTCTCTCTCTTTTTCTCTCTCAAATAAATAAATCTTTAAAATAAAATAAAATTATGATTACTGTTAAAAGCACTAATGGAAAAAATGTACAACATGCAAGAACAGATGAGAGACGTAAGCAGAGAATGGAAACTCAAAGAATCAAAAACAAGTGCTGGAAATCAAAAACACTGTGACAAAAATGAAGCATGCCTTTTATGGGCTCATCAAGAGACAGGAACTGAGGAAAGGATCAGCAAGCTTGAAGAAATGTCAACAGAAACTTCCAAAACTGGAGGCGCCTGGGTGGCTCAGTCAGTTAAGCGTCTGCCTTCAGCTCAGGTCATGATCCCAGGAGGCTGGGATCACCCTGTGTCAGGCTCTCTGCTCAGCGGGGAGCCTGCTTCTCCCCCTCCCTCTGCCTCTGCCTGCTGCTCCCCCTGCTTGTGGTATCTCTCTCTCTCTCTCTCTGTCAAATAAATAAAATCTTAAAAAAAAAAAAAAAAAAAAAAAAAAAGCCTTCCAAAACTGAAATGCAAAGAGAACAAAACAAAACAATATCCAAGAACCGTAGGACAATTACAAAAGTGTAAGATCCAATAAAATAAACTTCAGAACAAAGAAAATTACTAGAAACCAAGAGAAATATGACATAGTGATAAATGGAGGTATGTAACAGGAAGACATAACATTTAGAAATCCTAAATGTACATGAACCAACTGGGAGAGCCTCAAAATACACAAAACATAAAAATACAATAAATCTTTAAAAAATCACTATACCGGGATCCCTGGGTGGCAGAGCGGTTTGGCGCCTGCCTTTGGCCCAGGGCGCAATCCTGGAGACCCGGATCGAATCCCACATCGGGCTCCCGGTGCATGGAGCCTGCTTCTCCCTCCGCCTGTGTCTCTGCCTCTCTCTCTCTCTCTGTGACTATCATAAATAAATAAAAAAATTAAAAAAAAAATCACTATACCTGATATTAAGGCTTACTAGAAATAGCAACAGTGATTCAGAAAATATGGTATTAGTGGTGAGAGAGACACAGATCAATGCAACAAAACAGAGAATCCAGACAAAGACCCACATAAATACACTGATTTTTTGACAATGGTGCAAAATTAACTCAGGAAAAGAGGGGATAGCTTTTTCAACAAAAGATACTGGGACAATCAGATTTCCATATGCCAAGAAACTGAGCCTCGACCTACACCTCACTCCTTATACAAAAATAAATTCAAAATAGATTGTGGACTTACATGTAAAAAGTAAAACCATAAAACTTTTAAAAATAGGAGAAAACCTTCAATCAAGAACTAAACAAAAAATTCTTAGACTTCACACCAAAAGCTTAATCCATAAAAATACAATTAATAAATTGGACTCCATTAATACTAAAATTTTTTACTCTGTGAAGGATGTGAAGAAAATGAAAAGACAAGCTAAAGACTGGGAAAAGTATTTGCAAACCATATGTCTGACAAAACTCTACTATCTAGAAAATATAAAAGACTCTCAAGGAGCACCTGGGTGGCTCAGTGGTTGAACATCTGCCTTTGGCTCAGGTCATGATCCCAGGGTGAGATTGAGTCCCACATCAGGCTTCCTGCAGGGTGCCAGCTTCTCCTTCTGCCTATGTCTCTGTCTCTCTCTCTGTCTCTCATGAATAAATAAAATCTTAAAAAAAAAAAAACACTCAAAACACAACAGTAAAAAAAATCCAACTTAAAAATGGGCAAAAAAATAGGGACAAATCATTGAAGAGGATATGCAGATGCCAAATAAGCACATGGAAAGATATTTAACATTAGCCATTAGGAGGGTGCCCATTAAAAACACAATATAGGGGCACCTGGCTAGCTCAATGAGTAGAGCATGCAACTTTTTTTTTTTAATTTTTATTTATTTATGATAGTCACAGAGGGGTGGGGGCAGAGACACAGGCAGAGGGAGAAGCAGGCCCCATGCACTGGGAGCCCGACGTGGGACTCGATCCCGGGTCTCCAGGATCGCGCCCTAGGCCAAAGGCAGGCACTAAACCACTGCGCCACCCAGGGATCCCAAGCATGCAACTCTTAACCTCAGGGTAATGAGTTCAAGCCCCATATTAGATGTAAAATAAATAAATAAATATTCATGAAACCCTAGCATTAAAAAAAAAGCCCATAATGTTACATCACTACACTGACTAGAATAGCTAAAATAATAATAATTAAAAAAAAAAAAAAAAAAAAAAAAAAAAACAGTGACAAACCAAATGCCAGTGAGGATGTGAAGAAACAGAATCACCTCTACATTGCTGGATGGAATGTAAAATAGTACAGCCACTCTAGAAAACACTAAAAACTAAACCCTCTTAAGCATTTATCTCAGAGAAATAAAAATTTATATTCACACACACACACACAAGAAAAAACTATACACAAACACTCATAACACTTTTATTCATAATACAATATTGGAAACAGCCTAACTTAATGGGTAAACAAACTGTGGTACATCCAGACCACAAAATGATGTCAGCATTAAAAAAGAATAAATTACTGATATGCACAAAAACATAGACAAATGAATCTTCAGGCAATTATGCTGGAAAAAGCCAATTCTAAAAGGTTACACATTGTATGATTCTGTTTGTGCAACATAGTTTAAGTGGCAGCATTTTAGGAATGGAGAACCCATTATTTGTTGGGAGGAGCTAGAATGAGATACGGAAGGGAATAAGATATGGTTATAGAAGAGAAACACAGAACTTCTATGGTATGGAACTGTTCTGTACCGTGGCTGGTGGTGGATACACAAACCCACACAGGGAATAAAACTACACAAATGAGGACAAATAAAACTGAGAAACTTTAAACTGATTGGTGGATTCTATCAATATGGTCATTTTCCTGGCTAATACTGTACTACAGTTTTGTAAGATATCACCACTGGGGGAAGCTGGGTACAAAGAATACTTGATTTCTCTGTTATTAAAACTGTAGCATGGGGCACCTGGATGGCTCAGTTGGTTAAGTGTCTGCCTTTGGCTCAGGTCATGATCTCAGGGTCCTGGGATCCAGCCTTTCGTCAGGCTCCCTGCTCAGCAGGGCATCTGCTTCTCCCTCTCCCTCTGCCTCCCCCGACCTCCACTCATGTTGTCTCAAATAAATAAAATAAATACACAAATAAAATAAAACTGTATCTTACAATCTATAATTATCTCAATGAACATTTCAATTAAAAAAAAAAGTTGGGGCTCCTGGTGGCTCAGTAGGTTAAGTGTCTGTCTTTGGTTCAGGTCGTGATCCCAGGGTTCTGAGATCAAGGCCCATGTGGGGCTCCTAGCTCAGCAGGGAGCCTGCTTCTCCCTCTTCCTCTGCCCCATCACTCCCCACTGCTTGTGCTCTGTCAAATAAATAAATAAAACCTAAAAAAAAAGAACAAAACAAAAGCTACATAAGTATTAAGTATGGGACACCTTACCCATTTCATATTCACATTAAAATCACGAATTAAAAATTATGTAAGTTATTAAGCAAATATATGTGCTTCCTACTATAATGTACAATTCCAGTAAGCAAGCATGTCATGCAAAACTTCTCTTATATAAGATATATGTACCCTGCAAAAAAAAAAAAAAAAAAAGCCTCCATATTTTTTTTTACTTTTGTTGATAATGTAAATCTTCAAAATTTTAGTAAAGTTATCAAATACCACTTATTTTGCTGCTCAGTGAAACGCTACTTATGGGCAAAAGATTTCTCCTACTTATTGGGTTCCCCACCTCAGCCCTGGGCTGTTTCTGCTACGCAGTGAGCCTGACAAGAAGGTGAAGGTTTCTAAGTTTTTAGACTGTTGACTGAGGTTTCTTAGTGTCATTTCTCTGGTGTTAAGTGAGGTCAGGATTTTGGCGAGTGGTTCCAATATAATCCTGGGGTTTCTCCCTAGTGTGTATTCTCTAATGTGCTGGATGGCTTCTGTTGGAAGGTTTTCCCACATTCATTATGTTCAAAGGGTTTCTCCCCTGGGTGGGCTCTCTGAGGTACTGTGAGGGATGACTTGTGGTAGAAAGTTTTCCCACGTTCATAACATTTGTGAGGTTTCTTTCCTATGTGTGTTCTTTGATGTTCTCTCAGTTTACACTTCACAGAGGATTTTCTACAGTCACTGCATTCATAGGGTTTCTCTTCTGTGTGAGTTCTGTGATGATTAATGAAGTTTAGCTTCTGGGAGAAAATTTTCTCACATTCCTTACATTCAAAGGATTTCTCCCCAGTATGTATTATCTGATGTACAGCAAGAGCTGATCACTAAAGGCTTTCTGACATACATTACATTCATAGGGTTTCTCCCCTTGTGTGCAAGACCTGACTTCTATCTAAAAGTCTTTCCACGTTTGGCGCACTCATAGGGTTTCTCCTCTCTTGCATATCCTCTGATAGAAGATGAGAAATGATTTATATCTGAAGGTTTTCCCAACATTCATGACATTCACAGTTTTTCTCCTCTATAGGTTTTCTGACTCATAGGAAGCTTTGGCTTCTAGCAAAACGCACTAGCATATTGATTAATTTTATAGGCTTTCCTTCCTATATGTGTTTCTTGATGTTGAATGAAATTTGGCTTCTTGTAGAATACTTCCCTATCTTCATTACAGTCAAAAGTTTCCTCTCCTTTACAAATTCACTGGAGTGACTTCTTGCTGAAACTATTTTCACTTTCAACGCACTCATAGTCTTTCTTCCCTATGATAACTCGATTGTGCTTATTTAGAGTTGATTTCTCACCAATAGACACCTCCTACAGTCATTAAATTCATACTGATTTTCCTTTGTATGAGTTCCCTGATGAACAATGAATGTTGGTCTATCAGAAAAGGCTTTTATATGTTCATTATATTCATAGGGCTTCTCCCATAAACATGTTCTTATATGTAATGAAAGTTGCTCCCTCATGGAAGGCTTTCCCACATTCATTACATTCAAAAAGCTGCTTCAGAGTTTGAATGAGGACCTATGTTGAAACAGGTCCTCATTTTGACTGACAGCTTTTCCATTTTTGTCATATTCAAAAGGTTTCTCTCTGGGATGAAAATTCTGCTTCGTACAGAGGAGCAATTTCCCATGTGCATAAAACTCATCAAGCTTCCTTATAAAGAAGTTTCTATTAGTAATAATTACTTCTGAAATATAATTCAAATTCATTCCATATGAGTCACATATACTAGTCATTTTTTTCTTGTGGAAGAGTTTGTGTCCAGATAAAACGATTTTCCTCAGGGCAGCTCGGGTGGTCCAACAGTTTAGCACAGCCTTCAGCCCAGGGCATGATCCTGGAGACCCAGGATCGAGTCCCACGTCGTGCTTCCTGCATGGAGCCTGTTTCTCCCTCTGCCTGTGTCTCTGCCTCTCTCTCTCTCTCTCCCTGTGTCTCTCATGAATAAATAAATAAAATCTTTTAAAAAAATGATTTTCCTAATATACTACTTCTCTCCTTAGTCAATGTTTTGTTGTTGAAAAAATCAACTTTCCACAGATACTGACTGGTCTTGCTTTTCCTGGCTCTTCTCCATCAGGTCAACTATGCAAAAGTCTAGAAATAAAAATAATTTACCATAGTTTGAAAATATTAAGATATTTCTTAAGAAAAGATGGCATGTTTATATGTCTCATTATAGACCAGTCTTTTGCTGTGAAAGTAATCTGAGCAAAATCTAATTTTGCTGTGAAAGTAATACTGCCTCACTCCCCTAGGTTTGGATAAAATAACTTGCAGTAGTAAAGATAACTGGGCAATCTGGCAACAGAACATAATTTGGTAATTCTAAATGTTTACTGCAGTGATCATTTTGCAATAAAACACAAATAATGAATCATTATGTTATGTACCTGAAACTAATGTAATATTGTATGTCAATTACAACTCAATTTTTAAAAATGTGACATTCAGAGATCCCTGGATGGCTCACTCAGTGGAGCACGTGACTCTTGATCTTCGGGTTTTAAGTTTGAGCCCCATGTTGGGTGTAGAGATTACTTTAAAATAAAGTTTTAAAATGTGACATTCAAAAATGGATAGAGAATTTGAAATAAACATAATAAACACAAAATGTTTGGATAACTGCTTGATCCTGGGATGGGGAAATTCACAGGGAATAGGATCGGCCCAACAACTCAACAAATAGCAAGTAAAATCACAAAGCAAACTAATAGGCAATGATGGTGAGGGGAGATATCAAAGGAACAATTAGATATGGAACAATCAGATCAGGATCCAGTCTGTATCTCCTCAAACAAGAGCCTCACTAACATACATGCTTACAATGTCATCCCCTTTTTTCTATTCCATATGACATCACCAAATTAAATTTCAGAAAATACTCAGTTCCATTAGACTTAAAAGGAAAATTCTATTGCCTAGGCTATATTTGCATTCTTGCTGGGATTCACAAGAATATTAATTTCCAAGTAAGTATACATTCAAGCTGTTCTTATAACAGGATCGGATGCACACCTTTATTTGTCTACAATGTCATTATCTAATACTTACAGTCTATTTCACCTACAAATGAATTATATGGGGACACCTGGGTGGCTCAGTAATTGAGCGTCTGCCTTTGGCCCAGGGCGTGATCCTGGAGTCCCAGGATCAAGTCCCACATCAGGCTCCTTGCAGGGAGCCTGCTTCTCCCTCTGCCTATGCCTCTGCCTCTCTCTGTGTCTCTCATGAATAAATCAATAAAATCTTAAAAAAAAAAAAAAACCAAAAAAATGAACTATACGATATCATCATTGTTAGATCTACAGTGCTCTGTCTCTTTACATTTATCTTCTGATCTAATAATTATGAAAAGTCTTCTCATGTTAGCTTTCTGACTTTTGCACTTAAGAGCACAAAGCAAAAATTCTGAAATCTCAACTGTGTTCAATGAAAACTAAAAAAAAAAAAATATATGCCTGGTTGGTTCAGTCAGTGGACTGTGACACTCTTGATCTCAGAATTGTGAGTTCAAGCACCACACTGGGTGTTGAGATTACTTAAAAATAAAATCTTTTCTTAAAAAAATGAATAAGGTATCTTCAGATTTTTTTCATGCCTTCATCACAACTAATTCAGTCCTTCATAGAACTTAAGAAAACTGAATGATGACATAGCAGTGAGGGTTTACTTTACTATTACATTAACCTTCTAAGAAATTCCATCATTCTTCTATTTTCTTATATTTTAGTCTATTTTAGCACTTTTGGATGTAACTGATAAGTAATGCTGAAATAACTGCTACAGTGATAAAATAGCAAAACATTTCAAAATACATTAAAGTAATATCCCTACAATCCTATTTCTTAGATCTATACATAAGACTAAGTCATCCATATGGAAACTGCAAGACAGAATGAGTTTATTCAGTTAAAAAATAAAAGTAAATTTTCTTTGTTCATTTAAAATTTTAAACTTTATCTCTGTTAATTTAAAATTTCATTTTGTAGTTATAAAAAATTATGAAAGCCATAAAATGTCAATCCTTGCAAATAGAACTGCTTCAAAGAGAAACTCAAAAACTAAAATTGAGGGGGGCACCTGGGTGGCTCAGTTGGTTAAGCGGCTAGCTCTCAATTTTGGCTCAGGTCACCATCTCAGGGTTGTGAGATGGAGTCCCACTCAGGCTCTGCACAGAGTCTGCTTGAGATTCTCTCCCTCTCCCCCCACCACACTGCTTGCACTTGTACACATACTCTGTCTAATAATAATAAAATTATTTTAAAAAATTTAAAAGCCCATCTCCAGTTTCTCCCTGGAAAGGGCCTAACTACATACTTTCCCAGCTGCTGCCTGATGGATCAGCTTCCAATCAGCCTGGATCTAGGTGCTGACTGAAATCCCTGTACACTGATAGGTTTTGGCATACCCCAACCAGGAGCCACTGAAAACAAAGAAGGCAACCTGGACAATCACAAAGGTCTGGGAGACACCTGAGTACTGATGAGGCTGTGGAGGAAAGGGAACCTGTGTGTACTGTTAGAAATATTAATTGGTGCAGCACCTGTGGAAAACAGTATGGAAATCACTCGAAAAATTAAAAATAAAACTATCATATGATCCAGCAATCACACTCCTGGGTACATATCCAAAAGAAAAGAACACAGGATATGGAAGAAATATCTGTACTCCCGTAGTCACTGCAGCATTACACACAATAGCCAAGATATAGAAACAATCTGTTGCCCATCAAGAAATGAATGGACAAAGATGTGATTTATATATTCTCTCTCTCTCTCTCTCTCATATACATACATACAACAAACTGATTCAGCCATGAGAAAGAAGAAAACCTTCCTATTTGGGATAAGATGGATGGACTCTGAAATCATTATTATGCTGGATGAAATGTCAGACAGAAAAAGACAAATACTGCACAGTATCACATATATGGAATCTTAAAAAAAAAAAAAAAAAAGTCCAACTCAGAAACAGAAGGTAGAAAAGTGACTATCAGGGGCTGACAGGTAGTGGAAATAGAGTTTGGTAAAAGGTTACATATTTCCAGCTGTAAGATGAATGAAGTCTGAGGATCTAATGTATAACATGGTGGCTACAATTGATAACACTATTACTGTATACTGAAATTTGCTAAGAAGATAAAGTAAATGTTCTCACAAAAAAGTAAAATAAATACTTGAGGTAATAGATGTAATGAATAATTAACTACATGGTGGAATCCTTTCACAAAGTGTATATATATCAAATCATCACAATGTACCCTTTTTGTTGTTGTTGTTGTTGTTGTTTTCAGTAATCTCTAATCTCTACACCCAACATGGGGCTGGAGCTCATGACTCTGGATCAGGAGTTGCATGCTCTTCCACAAGGCAGTCAGGCACCTATATACTTTAAACACCTTACAATTTTATTTGCTAATTATACCCCAATAAAACTGAACAAATTTAAAAATAAAATGAAATAATAACAGTTTTCCAGCTTATTAGAAATACTGGGACACAGGCTGATTAAAAGACTGAAATATAATCATAAGATCATGAAATGCTTCCCTCTCAACAACTTCCCACCACATCAACAGGCTCAAGGGCAATAACAGATCACAGATGAAAAAGTTGAATAGTTTCAAGACGCAGAAGTACACACGGAAGTCCAAAGTTAAGAAGGGAGTCAAAAACAAGGAATTTGGAGACTCTGGTACCTAAGCTACACCAAACATTGAACACAGCCCATCTCTTCACCAGATTCACATAAATCCTCACACCAAAAATGCATTCATCTTAGTTCTATTACAAGATACATGTCCAGCTTTGAAAAAAAAGTGACAAAGCATATCAACAAGCAAGAAAAAAAACAACACTCAGAAAAGACAAAGTAATCATCAGAACAAAACTCAAGATGTTGGAATTATGAGACAGGGAGTTTTAATTTATTTTTTAATAAATTTATTTTTTTATTAGTGTTCAATTTGTCAACATATAGAATAACACCCAGCACTCATCCCATCAAGTGCCCATCTCAGTGCCGGTCACCCAGTCACCCCCACCTCCCGCCCACCTCCCCTTACATCACTCCTAGTTTGTTTCCCAGAGTTAGCAGTCTTCATATTCTGTCTCCCTTTCTCATATTTCCCACTTATTTTTCTCCTTTCCCCTTTATTCCCTCTCACTATTTTTTATATTCCCCAAATGAATGAGACCATATAATGTTTGTCCTTTTCTGACTGACTTATTTCACTCAGCATAATACCCTCCAGGTCCAACCACGTCGAAGCAAATGGTGGGTATTTGTCATTTCTAATGGCGGAGTAATATTCCATTGTATACATTAACCACATCTTCTTTATCCATTCATCTTTCGATGGACACCGAGGCTCTTCCACAGTTTGGCTATTGTGGACATTGCTGCTAGAAACATCAGGGTGCAGGTGTCCCGGCGTTTCATTGCATCTGTATCTTTGGGGTAAATCCCCAGCAGTGCAATTGCTGGGTCATAGGGCAGGTCTATTTTTCACTCTTTGAGGAACCTCCACAGAGTTTTCCAGAGTGGCTGTACCAGTTCACATTCCCACCAACAGTGTAAGAGGGTTCCCCTTTCTCCACATCCTCTCCAACATTTGTGGTTTCCTGCCTTGTTAATTTTCCCCATTCTCACTGGTGTGAGGTGGTATCTCATTGTGGTTTGGATTTGTATTTCCCTGATGGCCAGTGATGCGGAGCATTTTTTCATGTGCATGTTGGCCATGTCTATGTCTTCCTCTGTGAGATTTCTCTTCATGTCTTTTGCCCATTTCAAGATTGGATTGTTTGTTTCTTTGCTGTTGAGTTTAATAAATTCTTTATAGATCTTAGAAACTAGCCCTTTATCTGATAGGTCATTTGCAAAAATCTTCTCCCATTCTGTAGGTTGTCTTTTAGTTTTGTTGACTGTATCCTTTGCTGTGCAAAAGCTTCTTATCTTGATGAAGTCCCAATAGTTCATTTTTGTTTTTGTTTCTTTTGCCTTCGTGGATGTATCTTGCAAGAAGTTACTGTGGCCGAGTTCAAAAAGGGTGCTGCCTGTGTTCTCCTCTAGGATTTGATGGAATCTTGTCTCACATTAAGCTCTTTCATCCATTTGGAGTTTATCTTTGTGTATGGTGCAAGAGAGTGGTCTAGTTTCATTCTTCTGCATGTGGATGTCCAATTTTCCCAGCACCATTTATTGAAGAGACTGTCTTTTTTCCAGTGGATAGTCTTTCCTGCTTTGTCGAATATTAGTTGACCATAAAGTTGAGGGTCCACTTCTGGATTCTCTATTCTGTTCCATTGATCTATGTGTCTGTTTCTGTGCCAGTACCACACTGTCTTGATGACCACAGCTTTGTAGTACAACCTGAAATCTGGCATTGTGATGCCCCCAGCTCTGGCTTTCTTTTTCAATATTCCCCTGGCTATTCAGGGTATTTTCTGATTCCACACAAATCTTTTTTTTTTTTTTTTCTGATTCCACACAAATCTTAAGATGATTTGTTCCAACTCCCTGACGAAAGTCCATGGTATTTTGATAGGGATTGCATTAAACGTGTAAATTGCCCTGGGTAACATTGACATTTTCACTATATTAATTCTTCCAATCCATGAGCATGGAATATTTTTCCATCTCTTTGTGTCTTCCTCAATTTCTTTCAGAAGTGTGCTGTAGTTTTTAGGGTATAGATCCTTTACCCCTTTCCTTAGGTTGATTCCTAGGTATTTATGCTTTTGGGTGCAATTATAAATGGGATTGACTCCTTAATTTCTCTTTCTTCAGTCTCATTGTTAGTGTATAGAAATGCCACTGACTTCTGGGCATTGATTTTGTATCCTGCCACACTGCCAAATTGCTGTATGAGTTCTAGCAATCTTGGGGTGGAGGCTTTTGGGTTTTCTATGTAGAGTACATGTCATTGGCGAAGAGGGAGAGTTTGACTTCTTCTTTGCCAATTTGAATGCCTTTTACTTCTTTTTGTTGTCTTATTGCTGAGGCTAGGACTTCTAATACTATGTTGAATAGCTGTGGTGAGAACAGACATCCCTGTTGTGTTCCTGATCTTAGGGGAAAGGCTCTCAGTATTTCCCCATTGAGAATGATATTTGCTGTCGGCTTTTCGTAAATGGCATTTAAGATGTTGAGGAATGTTCCCTCTATCGCTACACTCTTAAGAGTTCTGATCAGGAATGGATGCTATATTTTGTCAAATGCTTTCTCTGTATCTATTGAAAGGATCATATGGTTCTTGTTTTTTCTCTTGATGATATGATGAATCACATTGATTGTTTTACAAGTGTTGAACCAGCCTTGCATCCCGGGGTAAATCCTACTTGGTCATGGTAAATAAGAGACAGGGAGATTTAAATAACTATAATTAAAAAGTTAAAGAGTTGAATGAAAAAAATTAGACAACATTCAAGAATAAATGAATTACATAAGCAGAGAAAGAAACTCCAAGGGAAAAAAATTCAAAAGGAAATGTCAAAATTCAAAACCACAGTCACAGAAATGAGGCATGACTTTTATGCACGTATTATACAACAAGCCAAGAACCCATGAACTTGAAGAGAGGTCAACAAAACTTGACAAACTGAAATGTGAAGAGAAAAAGAATGAAAAAAAAGAACATCCATCCAAGAACTGTGGAACATCAAAGGATATAATATATGCATAAGTAGAATACCAGAAGAACAGAGAAAAGGGAGTATCTGAAGTAACAATGACCAAAATATTCCAAAATTAATGACGGATCCAGGAAACTCAGGCAATTCCAAGTAGAATAAATACCAACAAAACCACATCTAGTCACACCATATTTAAACTGGAGAAAATCAAAGTCAAAGGGGAAAATCCTGAAAGAAGCAAAGAAGTGGGGAGTAAGGGAAGGCTGGAGGGGTGTGCACCTTACCTTCAAAGGAACAGTAATAAGAATTACAACAGACTTCTCAGAACCCATGCAAGGAAGAAGAGTGGAATTTTCTTTTAATTCTATTTATTTATTTCAGACACACACAGAGAGAAAGAGCAGGGGGAGGGGCAGAGGAAGATGGAGAAATAGACTGCCCTTTGAGCAGGGAGCCCGAGGTGGGGCTCAATCCCAGGACTCTGGGATCATGACCTGCACTGAAGGTAGAGGATTAATCGACTGACCCACCCAGGTACCCAAAGAACAGTGGAATTATTTTTTTTTTTAAGATTTGACTTATTTATTCGTGAGAGACACAAAAAAAGGCAGAGACATAGGCAGAGGGAGAAGCAGGCTCCTCTCAGAAAGCCCGATGCAGGACTCGATCCCAGGACCCCTATAACCTGAGCCAAAGGCAGATGCTCAACCACTGAGCCACCTAGGCACCCCATGAAGAGGGGAATTAAATATGTAAAGTAGGGCAGCCCCGGTGGCGCAGCGGTTTAGCGCTGCCTGCAGCCCGGGTTGTGATCCTGGAGACTCCTGATCGAGTCCTGCATTGGGCTCCCTGCATGGTGCCTGCTTCTCTCTCTGCCTGTGTCTCTGCCTCTCTCTTGCTGTGTCTCTATGAATAAATAAATAAAATCATAAATAAATAAATAAATAAATAAATAAATAAATATCTAAAGTGTTGAAAGAAGAAAGCCACCAACCTAGAATTAATGAAAAAGATGCACTGAGGCATACACTTATATAATACTGAATAACAAGGATAAACTCTTACATGCTTCCAGATGAAAGAACAAATGACTCACAAAATAAAGAAATATATTCCAAATTCAGTTTCTCCTCTGCAATGGGAAAACAAAAAGACAGTGAGATTATGAGAAAAGAATTTCAATCTAGAAATTCTATACACAAATAAATTGCTTTTCAAGTAGCAGGCCCCTTGGGGGTGCCTGGGTGGTTCAGTTGATTAAATATCTGCCTTGGCTCAGGTCATGATCTCAGGGTCCTGGGTTCAAGCCCCACATTAGGCTCACTGCTCAGTGGGGAGCCTGCTTCTCCCTCTCCCTCTGCCCCACCCTCCTCTCTCAAATAAATAAATAAAATCTTAAAAAAAAAAAAAATGGCAGGCCCCAAACCAGGTATATTTTAATGGGCACGGCCTCAAGAAATAAATCATCTGTGTTACCTCCACAGAGAAAATGCTGACAAACTGACAAGTCTCAAGCAAGAGGAAGCTGAGGAGGAGGGGAAGGAGTGGGAAACAACAGACCTTATTAGTGATATACAGCTACAACTAGATGGATAATATTAACATGATTTGAAATGTACATGACAGGGGCAATGAGTGTCCTGGTTGGTTAAGGCCTCGACTCTTGATCTCAGCCTAGGTTTTTTGTTTTGTTTTGTTTTGTTTAAGATTTTACTTATTTATTCATGAGGGACACACACAGAGAGGCAGAAACATAGGCAGAAGGAGAGGCAGGCTCCCTTTAGGGAGCCTGACATGGGCCTCCATCCCAGGACTCCAGGATCATAACGTGAGCCAAAGGCAGACGCCCAACCACTGAGCCACCTAGGTGCCCCTGAGCCCAAGACTTGAGCTCAAGGTCATGAGTTCAAGCCCAGCATTGAGCTCCACACCGGGTGTGGAGCCTACTTGAAATGTACAACATAATGTTAAAGACCTCTTGAAACAGAAGACTCTCCATAGGGAAGCACCAATAATATATTAATAAATTAGCAAAATTAAAGAGTCTGGATGTGGGGTGGGGTGGACTAAAGCTTTCCAAGGTCATCTAAGAGGGAGTGAGGAGGAATACCAATCACTAGATACATTTTAGATACAGGGCCCAGTGGTTTTGCTGATCAGTAAGATATGGAGCACAAAACAAAATAGGACAAGGATGATTCCAAAGGGTAGGCACCAGAGGGAGCAAGTTTGGAAGCGGAGGCCCAGGTCAGTTTTAGTCATGCTGAGCAGGAGTCCATTAAAGGATCGAATAGAGGTACAGATTGAATGATTAAACATACACATCTCAAGTGCAGGAAGAGACATGCAGGCAACAGATTATCCACATTTAAGACCAGACAAGATCACCAAGGGAGGGGCCTCTGACAAACGAAGGATGAAAACCAAGGACCTTGCTCCAATGCACACTAACACTGAGAGGTAGGAGGAACCAGCAAACAAGAGAGAAAAGGAGTATTAACAGATTGTGAAAACCAAGTAAGTAAAGTGAATCAGAAGGAAAAACTAACCAGTGATGTCAAATGTGCCTAAAAAAGCAAGTAAGGGGGCCCCAAGGTGGCATAGTCAGTCAGTTAAGCATCCTACTCTTGATTTCAGCTCAGGTCATGGTCTCAGGGGCCTGAGATCTAGCCCCCTCATCGGGCTCCTTGCTCAGCAGGGGGGTCTGCTTCTCCTTCTCCTTCTGCCCTGCCCCCCCCCCCCCCCGCTCGTGCACACAGCGCTCTTGCTCTCTCTCAAGTAAATATATAAATCTTTTTTAAAAATAACAGCACATAAGAAGACTGAGACTTTTGCCACTGGATTCAGCAATGGAGGTCACTGCAGACTGAATAGAAATAACTAAGGGATAGGGATAAGATCAAGGCTTTCAGTTCATATCAGGATGCTAAATTAACACTATTGTTGGCTCCCTTGCCCGAAGATTAGCCCAGGGGTAAATAGAGCCAGAAAGCAAAGCTAACTATGAGAAATCCTTTGTGTGACTCCGGTTATCTGAACTGGTATTCCTGAGCCATGCTTTGCTCGGAACAAAAAGCACCTACTCCCTATCTGGGGATGACAAATGATAAACTGGGAAGAAATAACAGCAACTTTTATCATGTTCTATAGGATAATTTTTTTAAAAAGAAAAAATAAATTCAATCTATAATTTTAAACTTACCATAAAGAAAATCCAGACCCTAGACAAAGCCACTTAGTTTTATAACTAAAGAATAAATAAAACCAGTATTTTTTTCTTTTAATGATTTTATTTATTTATTCATGAGAGACACATGAGAGAGAGGCAGAGACACAGGTAGAGGGAGAAGCAGGCTCCCTGTGGGGAGCCCAATGTGGGACTTGATCCCAGGAAGTTGGGATCATGCCCTGAGCCACCCAGGCGTCCCAAAACCAATCTTAACAAAAACACTTCCAGAGAACAAAAAAAAATACTTAGATTGTTTGAGGCCAGTAATAAAATTGATATAAAACCTAACAAAAACATTATAAGAAATGAAAATAACAGTCTCTCATAAATAAAGACAAAAATCGTAAGCAATTTATCATAAAATATATTTAAAGGTGACAGAATTTCAAGGTTAGGTGGGATTTTCCCCCCCGGAAAATAGACTGGTTTAACATTCGAAAATCAAAACATTAATAAAATTACCCTGGAAAAAAAAAATTACCTCAATCAATATGTTAATAGCAAACCATTAAAAAAATAAAGGAGAAAACCATATATAATCAACTCAGTAATCAAACCCATTGGATGATAAAAACTCTCAGCAAACTAGGGACAGAAGGAAACTTCCCAAAGAATATCTACCAAAGAACTTATAGCAAACATCAAACTGTGGAGGCTGAGAAAAATCAAGGCCATTCCACCTCAAGTTTAGCATTAGCACAAGTACAGCCATCTTAGGCCCCTGTGAATAAGAGCTGAACTTTATAGGAAAAACTGCAGAATATCCTCAATGTCCTCACAGGGAATCCCATATCAGAAAGACAACAGAGCCCACACCCATGGTAGAAAGTCCCATATTAGAATGAGAACAGAGCTCAATGCCCTTGAAAGCCCCATATCAAAATGTAAACAGAACTTGAGAAATTCCTCCATCCCTTCTGAAAAATCCCCTAGACCAGCCTATAAAAAACCCAGCTGTAACCCACTTCGGGGTCCAAGTCCCTGCTCCGCTGTGTTGGGTATACTTGGACCCAAGCTCGAGCTTGTAATAAACCCTCGTGCGCTTGCATCGGTGTACTATCTCTATTCCATAGTACATTATAGCTCTTAGCCACAGCAATAAAGAAAGGAAATAAAGTTCAAAAATAGATGAGAAATTAAGAAATGTTCATACAACATAACTGTAAGGGTAGAAAATCCAAAATAATCTATAGATCAAATATGAGAGTTAATAAATGGTAAGGTCACTGAAAACAAGTTCAATATACAAAAATTGACTATACTTCTATACATTAGTAACACTCAAATAAGGAGAAAAATGTTCAACTACCTAAGGACAAATCCAACCAAAAAAGTAGAAGATGTACATGTGGAATTTATCAAACGTTGCTGAAAAAAAGAAAATCTAAGTAAATGAAGAGAAATGTAATGTTCAAAAGTTGAAAATTCAAGTCTATATTAATATGACCAGTCTGCCAAATCATCTATAGATTCAATGCAATACTAAATTCAGCAAATTAGGGTGTAGAGGAAGGGGGGGGGTTGAACAGATTATTACAAAATTGATACAGAAATATAAAGGGCTTAAAGTAGCCAGGGCAAATCTTGAAGAATGAAAGCAGAAAACTTATAACCACAGATATGAATACCTTTTATAAAGCTATAATAAGAGCAGAATACTACTGGCATGAGGCCAATGAGACAACTACAATAGAAATAAGAATCCAAAAAGCAGGGTGCCTGGCTGGATCAGTCCGTACAGCATCTGACTCGATCTCCCCACGCTGGGCGAGGAGCCTACTTTTAAACAAATAAGAATAAAGGAGTGCCTGAGTGGCTCAGCAGACGGGTAGACAGAGCATCTGACTCTTGGTTTCTGGAGTTGTGACCTCAGTGGTGGGATAGAGCCCCAAGTTGGAAGGGAGCCTGCCTCTATCTCTCTCAGGAGTAAATAAATAAAATCTTAAAAAAAAAAAAAAAAAAGCCTCATGGTGACAGTAAACAAAACAGGGAGAACAACAATAAACAACTCACCTGAGATCTATTCATTTTCTGTGGAACTAGGAAACTACAAATGTGGAGCTGGGGGAGAAGAAAGATCACAAGAAATCTGACCCGCCTTGTACCTCCTGGATTCTTCTGCCTATAAAATTCCACTCACCAACTGGATAAAACGTCCTCCTGTAGGAGAACATCCTTTGGTCCTTAACTACCTTGGCAGTAGTTTCTCAGACTTTTGACAGAAACCCATCATAACTGTATCTGAAAAATCCGACTATTGGTTAGGCCACAAATGAACAGGATGACCCCAATATTTATCCTCTCTAGCTCAGTGTTTTTCATCTTTCACTGGAAGCAGAAACAGGTAATCCAGGATGTACTTTCCTGCACTACTTTGAGTCTGTGAAGTCAGAATGGAGGAAGCAACCACATCTTGCAACGCTGCATGTGGTCTGTGAGCCCCTCAGGCTCTGGAAAGAACGGAGCTTTTGAAAAGACGTCAAAGACTGTTAGGGAGGTCTGGGATAGAATTTTCTTGGTGGCAGATGGTATTTCTTTCCTCCAGACCATACTCTATCAAACCCTGAAATGAAGCGACTTGTCCTTGGCAGGCTTGCCCTTCGGCCTTGGCCCTAGCTCAGCTCTCCTGAAGCTCGGCTCAGACCTCAGGCCGTCACAAGTTTGAAGGGTGACTTAGACACAAGGATCCCACATTGCCACTAGCTGTGGAAATCTAGCCTCTGGTCCCAGGCCAGTCCTCTGCTCTGCAGCCCTGGTGGGAGGTCGCCATTCGGACTGGCCACCTTCCAGGTGGGGTTCCTCTTTACCTTAGAAGAGCTGCTCTGTTCCTAGGAACGAGGACATGAACGTCAGGGACAAAACCATTTCAGCTGTAACCTACCCTAAGGTTCTCAAAACTTGGAACTCCCTGTGCCCCATAATCTTGGGCTGGTCCTTCAAAAAAACCAAAGTAGGGCCACTGCGGACACAAAGGCTGGGCAGTTCAGACCGGGAAGAAAGAAGCAGGAAGAAACACCGAGAATCCCAGAAATACAAGTGCCCCGTGATAAACCGGAGTCCACACTACACTTGACGGCGAAGCGCCGCCTGGCTCGGTGCGGGGTGGGCTACATCGCCGGACTGAGGCCGATTCGTTTTCTGGGGAAGACGAGCTGTGGAGGTGCCTCCTGGCGTCCCCCGCGGGCGGCGCGGGCTGCGGCGTCCGCCGGCCTCTCGAGCCTCCGCTTCCTAATCTGTTAGAGCAGAAGGTACTTCCTGCATTAATCACCGAGCGCGCGGCGGCCTTACGGGAACCGCCGACACTGCCGCCGCCCGGGCGCCCACCGGAGCCGGACCGCGCACAGAGGTCGGAGCGCGCTCCGCCGACCCCGGCAGCTCCCGCGCGCTGGGATCCGAGAGCCGGGCCCCGCGCCCCCACAAGCGCAGCTCCTACTCCACGCGGGCTGCACCCAGCTGCGCCCCACCCCCACCTCGCCCAGATGCTAGGCCCTGCGCGGACGGCGCATGCGCCGGAACACCCGCTCCCGGCTTCCGCGCGGCGCCAGCCGCAGACCGCGAAGGACGTTTCCCGTCGGGCCCCGCGGCAGGAGCCCCGCCCCGGAGGTGTGGGGCCCGGGGGGGGCGGGGGGGCCCGGGAAGGGGGGGCCGAGGGGCGGGCGGGGCTGGGTCGGCTAGAACCGCGAGGGGGCGCGAGCCCGGCGTTCCCGCTGCCCGGCGGCCCGGCTGCCCGCAGGCTGGCGGAAGAGCTACCCGAGAGCACATGCGCGGGTCAAACGTAGGAAGAAAACAAGCCCGGGACCGGGACCGGGACTGCAGCGCTTTTCCCACCACGGAGCTGGGGGTGGTGGCAGTAGCAGTAATGATGATAAAAGAGGGTGGTGCCAGCTTCCCAAAATTACTTACAATACATAAAAATTGTAGAAAAAAATACACAAACCGAAAGGAAACGAGTGCCGCACACAGCCGGATCTCCACTAGACGACGGCACAATCTTGCGACATTGTACGAACATGGCGTAACGAGGACAGCATGTTTTCAGTAAAGAATATAAAAAGTTTTTTCGGTCAATATATATGCCCCGGCTCGAATTGATAATTTCAAATAAGTAGAAGATTTGAAAGAATTAATGAGCACCTAGAGTCAACAGCTTAATATTTTGCCATGTTTGTTTTATCTAAATGTATAGTCATTTATGATGACATTTCAGCCCTGAATATATCATCTTGTATTTTCTTAAGATTAAGGACGTAGTACTCTTACCCATCTATTCAATTTAACAGTAGTTCCATATAAATCATCGAATATCAAGTCCATATTCAAATTTCCCCAATTACTACAAAATGTCTACTATAAACGTTTTGTTTTTTGAACCTATTTTTTGAAAACCAGGATTCAATAAACCCCAAAACAGTGAAATTCACATATTATAGTAGATAGTGATGTGAGGAATGTGTATGTGAAGACTAGGTGAAATTTACTTCTAGATAATGGAGTACTAATTTTCCCATTGGAATAAGTGTAGTGAGTGCATTCTCAAAGAGCATAAATCTATCAATAGGACAGAGAAATTTTGTTTTAATTCTGCTTCATATTATCCGAGCATTTAACAGAATTCAACTACCAACTCACCTGCATAGTGCATCAAACTCAAATTGTATTAAAAATCAAAATTGTATTCCAGAGTTATCCACTGTCAGCACAAGCATGAATACCACTCCACAGTAAATATTTGGATTAGTTGGTTTTTAAAAAAGATTTTTAATTTTAGCAACACTGAATATTAGAGTATCAGTACAATTCTGCAGATCATTCACAAAATGAACGTTTCAAAGCACAAAAACATTTATAGAAGACTGACAGGTGATACAATTAAATTTTGCGTGGCTAAGATGAAGCAGATTACATACGGTAATAAATACCTCAATTTGCTGTTTAAGATAAGTTTCAAAATTCTGATTCCCAACAATTTTCTAAAATATTAAAAGAATTGCATTACCTCAAACTTTTTATATAACATACAACTTTCAAATATTTATTCACATTATTTTAAATTGGTGCAATTTAAATTCCCATAAAATATGACAGCACTATATTCAACAGGCAGTCTTTTGCACAGTTCAGATAGGCATGGATTTCAGTCACCATCATTCAGTTAAAAAATACCAGTCCCCCAATAATATGATTCAAATTTCAGTTACTTTATATGAACTGTCAGTAACCGCATAAAATACAAATTCAGCTGCTGCTCTTCAGTCTACAAATCACTACACTAATAATGGCTGCACATCATGATCAATGACAAGTCACATCACTTTGTTCAAAATCTTTGGTGCTTGGTCACTGCAAATCTGGTACTCAATTCACACAGAGACAGCAACAGTTGTAGTTGTGTGGGCTATTTATCTCCCATTTGTAAACTGTTTTGTTACTGAGAACTGTAGAACTTTCAGCACACAAAGATTCTGTCCAGACCTCTGGACAGAATAAATAAATAAACTCTAGCATGGCATCTACCGGCATAAGGCTGTGTGTCCCTAGGTCATCCTAGGGATGCAATCAATCCTATGCCTACACCAGCAACCTTGCCTGGCAGCCACATGCACACATACACAGACACACACTCACACACACGCCATTGAAACGTCAGCTCAAACAACAAAACGTCATCCCTTAAGATCAGGACCACGACAGGGATGTCCACTCTCACCACTGCTATTCAACATAGTACTAGAAGTCCTTGCCTCAGCAATCAGGCAACAAAAGGAAATAAAAGGCATTCAAATTGACAAAGAAGTCAAACTCTCCCTCTTCGCCAGTGACATGATACTGTACATAGAAAACTCAAAAGACTCCACCCCAAGATTGCTAGAACTCATACAGCAATCGGGCAGTGTGGCAGGATACAAAATCAATGCCCAGAAGTCAGTGACATTTCTATACACTAACAGTGAGACTGAAGAAAGAGAAATTAAGGAGTCAATCCCATTTACAATTGTACCCAAGGGCAGCCCCGGTGGCGCAGCGGTTTAGCACCTCCTGCAGCCCAGGGCGTCATCCTGGAGACCCTGGATCAGTCCCAAGTCAGGCTCTCTGCATGGAGCCTGCTCCTCCCTGTGCCTGTGTCTCTGCCTCTCTCTCTCTCTCTCTCTCCCTCTCTCTGTCTCTATGAATGAATAAATAAAATCTTAAAGGAAAAAAAAGATTAAAAAAATTGCATCCAAAAGCATAAGATACCTAGGAATAAACCTAACCAAAGAGGAAAAGGATCTATACCCTATATACTTTTTATACCCTAAAAAGTACAGAACACTTCTGAAAGAAATTAAGGAAGACACAAAGAGGGATCCCTGGGTGGCGCAGCGGTTTGGCGCCTGCCTTTGGTCCAGAGCGTGATCCTGGAGACCCAGGATCGAATCCCACGTCAGGCTCCCGGTGCATGGAGCCTGCTTCTCCCTCTGCCTCTCTCTCTCTCTCTCTCTCTCTGTGACTATCATAAATAAATAAAAATTTTAAAAAAAAAAGGAAGACACAAAGAGATGGAAAAATATTCCATGCTCATGGATTGGCAGAATTAATATTGTGAAAAAGTCTATGCTACCCAGGGCAATCTAAACATTTAATGCAATCCCTATCAAAATACCATGGACTTTCTTCAGAGAGTTGGATCAAATCATCTTAAGATTTGTGTGAAATCAGAAAAGACCCCGAATAGCCAGGGGAATATTGAAAAAGAAAGCCAGAGCTGGGGGCATCACAATGCCAGATTTCAGGTTGTACTACAAAGCTGTGATCAAGACAGTGTGGTAATGGCACAAAAACAGACACATAGATCAATGGAACAGAATAGAGAACCCAGAAGTGGACCCTGAAATGTACGGTCATCTAATATTCGATAAAGGAGGAAAGACTATCCACTGGAAGAAAGACGTCTCTTCAATAAATGGTGCTAGGAAAATTGGACATCCACATGCAGAAGAATGAAACTAGACCACTCTCTTGCACCATACACAAAGATAAACTCCAAATGGATGAAAGATCTAAATGTGAGACAAGAATCCATCAAAACCCTAGGGGAGAACACAGGCAACACCCTTTTTGAACTCGGCCACAGTAACTTCTTGCAGGATACATCCATGAAGGCAAAGGAAACAAAAGCAAAAATGAATTATTAGGACTTAATCAAGGTAAGAATCTTCTGCACAGCAAAAGATACAGTCAACCAAACTAAAAGACAATCTACAGAATGGAAGAAGATATTTGCAAATGACGTATCAGATAAAGGGCTAGTATCCAAAATCTATAAAGAACTTATTAAACAGGGATCCCTGGGTGGCGCAGCGGTTTAGCGCCTGCCTTTGGCCCAGGGCGCGATCCTGGGGACCCGGGATCGAATCCCACATCGGGCTCCCGGTACATGGAGCCTGCTTCTCCCTCTGCCTATGTCTCTGCCTCTCTCTCTGTGTGACTATCATAAATAAATAATAAAAACATTAAAAAAAAGAACTTATTAAACCAACAGCAAAGAAACAAACAATCCAATCATGAAATGGGCAAAAGACATGAAGAGAAATCTCACAGAGGAAGACATAGACATGGCCAACGCACACATGAGAAAATGCTCCGCGTCACTTGCCATCAGGGAAATACACATCGAAACCACAATGAGGGGGCAGCCGGGTGGCTTAGCAGTTTAGCACTGCCTTCAGCCCAGGGCCTGATCCTGGGGACCCGGGACCGAGTCCGAGCCTGCTTCTCCCTCTCCCTCTGCCTGTGTCTCTGCCTGTGTGTGTGTGTGTGTGTGTGTGTGTCTCAGGAATAAATAAATAAAATCTTAAAAAAAAACACACACAATGAGATACCACGTCACACCAGTGAGAATGGTGAAAATTAACAATTTAGAGGATGCGGAGAAAGGGGAACCCTCTTGCACTGCTGGTGGGAATGTGAACTGGTGCAGCCACTCTAGAAAATTGTTGTGGAGGTTCCTCAAAGAGTTAAAAATAGATCTGCCCTATGACCCACCCAGCAATTGCACTGCTGGGGATTTACCCCAAAGATACAGATGCAGTGAAACACCGGGACACCTACACCCTGATGTTTCTAGCAGCAATGTCCACAATAGCCAAACTGTGGAAGGAGCCTCGGTGCCCATCGAAAGATGAATGGATAAAGAAGATGTGGTTTATGTATACAATGGAATATTCCTCAGCCATTAGAAAAGACAAATACCCACCATTTGCTTCGAGGTGGATGGAACTGGAGGGTATTATGCTGAGTGAAGTAAGTCAGTCAGAAAAGGACAAACATTACGGTCTCATTCATTTGGGGAATATAAAAAGTAGTGAAAGGGAATAAAGGGGATAGGAGAGAAAATGAGTGGGAAATATCAGTGAGGGTGACAGAACATGAAAGACTCCTAACTCTGGGAAAGGAGCAAGGGGTGGTGGAAAGGGAGGTGGGCGGGTGGTGGTGGTGACTGGGTGACGGGCACTGAGGGGGTACTTGACGGGATGAGCACTGGGTGTTATGCTATATGTTGGCAAATCGAACTCCAATAAAAAAATATATATACAAAAAAAAAAGTCAGCTAAAAAACTCAACTCTGCCCAGAATTTACTATTTGCACCAACCAACAGTTAGGATAGCTCCTGACTTCCCTTAGAGCACTTACTAATTATGAATTCTTCCTTGGTCCCTTTGATATGTATATGTATCTCTTATAACTCCGAAGCATCTGTGTCAAGGACCTGAAAGCCATTTCCTTGAAATGAAATGTATTTATCAGGAAAGATAGGGCCTCTGTTTCCCAATCTCTGTGGGAGGATAGACTTCTAATTTCAATAATTATGAATGCAGCTGACCTAATTGCATTTATACATTTATTTTTTTTTTTTTTAGAGAGGGCATTCTCTTGAGAGGGAGAGGGGCAGAGGGAGAGACTCTTTAGCAGGCTCCATGCACAGCGAGGAGTCCCAGGCGAGGCTCCATCTCACAACCCTGAGATCATGACTTGCACAGAGCCACCCAGGTGCTCCACATTTATACTTTTTAATATTTCTCTTCTTTGACTCTACTTGAGCCTCTACTTGCCCCCCACATTCTGCTTTTATTTTTTTTTTATTTTTTTTATTTTTTTTTCACATTCTGCTTTTAAAATATCCTATCATTTCTGCACAAATTAGAATGGAGCTCAGCTCTTCCCCTATCAGTAGTTACTAAGTAAAATCTATTTTCACCACCTTATGTCCAGCTGTGTTTATCTTTGATACCCTGAAGAAATGAGTTGGACTCCCCATCCAAAATTTGGTTTGGATGTCAAAATTGATGCACTCCACGTGCACAAAGAGGATATGAAAAGGTTTATTACTCATATAATGAGGCTTTCTGGCATGAACAAGAATAGTCACCATACAAGTCTAAAAATGGCTTAAGAAAGCTGGGAAAAGGGCAGCCCTGGTGGCTCAGTGGTTTAGCGCTGCCTTGGCCCAGGGCATGATCCTGGAGATCCTGGATCGAGTCCCATGTTGGGCTCCCTGCATGGAGCCTGTTTCTCCCTCTGCCTGTGTCTCTGCCTCTCTCTTTCTGTGTCTCTCATGCATATATAAAATCTTTAAAAAAAAAAAAAGAAAGAAAAGAAAAGAAAAGAAAGCTGGGAAAAGACTGGCTTAAGGGTTTTATTGTGATTAAGGGGTGGGACTGGGGCTCTTGGATACCTTGAACTTCCAGAGTCAAAGGTGGGAACACTTGGGCTTTCACATCAACCTCATTGACACCGTGCAGGTGGATGAGAGGTAGAGCTTGAAAGCTGTCATCTTGGGACACCTGGGTGGCTCAGCAGTTGAACATCTGTCTTTAGCCCAGGGCATGATCCTAGAGTCCTGGGATCGAGTCCTGACATCGGGCTCCCTGCATGGACCTGCTTCTGTCTGCCTATGTCTCTGCCTCTCTCTGTGTCTCTCATGAATAAATAAATAAGTAAGTAAATAAGTAAATAAATAAATAAATAAATAAATAAATAAATAAATAAAACCTTTTAAAAAAAAGAAAGCGGTCATCAATCAAAGGTCAAATATGGAGTCAGACTCTCTGTTATACAAACCCAGTGGCATTAAAAAAAATAGATAAGAGGGAATTGGCCAACAAAGATGAAATTATAGCAAAGAAAGCAAAAGTTACAGTGCTGACAGTGAAACAAGTCAAAATGTAATTACAGAAAGTATAGCTGGCCAGGGGAATACCAACACTGTCACCAGTTTAAGAGGCTCTGGATTTACAGCCAGAGGAACTTGCTGAAGGGGAACTCATCGACATAAATGAGGGAAGTGACAAAAGGGACAAACCCTTTTCTGGGTTTGTTTTTTGTTTTTGTTTTGTTTTGTTTTGTTTTTGAATTTTATTTTTATTTTTTTAAGTCACCATGTTAGTCTCCTATCAAGTGTTTCATGGAGTGTCCAGCAAATTGCTAGTGCAGATATGAAAATAGTGGCACCAGTGTCCCTAGCCAATTCAGTTCTTAGGAAATTGCTATGGAGTCACAAATCTGCAGGCACTTTATTAGTTATTTATCACTACATAACAAATAACCCATGATCTGGTGGCTTAAGACAACACATTTTTATTGTTTCACACCACTTTTGAGACTCAGGAGCAGCTCATCTGTGCAATTCTGGCTCAGGTTTTCTCTTCATGTGGCACCACAACCCTCAGTCAAGTTGCAGTCACCTGAAGGCTTGGCCAGGGCTGACAGATCCACTTCCAGGATGGCACACCACATGGCTATCAGCAGGCACCTCAGCTCCTTGCCGCGGGAGCCTCTCAACATGGCAACTGGCTTTCCTCAGGGCATCCGATCTGAGAGAGGCAGGGGGAGGGGGAGGCAGAAGCCAGGGTGTCCTTTAGAACCTGGCCTCAGAAGGAACAAGCCACTTCTGCAGCAGCCTATTGATCTCCCAGGCAACCTTCACAATACAAAGGGGACAATACAAAGATGTGAATATGGGGGCAGGATCACTGAGGATGACTAATCACCCAGAAGGAAGAGGACAGACAATGTGAAGGTGTCCTCTGTAGAAAGCAGTCACGGGTGTGTGTGTATGTGTGTGTGTGTGTGTGTGTGTGTGGGAAGTTCTTCACATCCATATTTCTTTTCTAGATATTCTTCTGCATTTTTTCTTTCATTTTCAACCCTTCCCTTGTATTCTGGTTTTACTCTTTGTAGTTAAAATATGAAAAAAAAAAAAAAAAAGGTTTGGGGCTTAGTCGGTTAAGCATCAGACCCTTCATTTCAGCTCCTGATCTTAGGGTTGTGAGATAGGGCCCTGCCTCAGGCTCCATGCTCAGTGGGGAGTTGACATGAGCTTCTTTTTCTTTCTCCCTCTGCCCCTCTCCTGCTCTCTCTCTCTTGCTCTCTCGCTCTCTCTCTCAAAATAAAATCTTTTAAAAAATGGCTAAGACGGGGATGCCTGGGTGGGCTCAGCGGTTGAGCTGCTGCCTTCTGCTCAGGGCATGATCCTCTAGTCCGGGATCGAGTCCCTCATTGGGCTCCCTGCATGGAGCCTGCTTCTCCCTCTGCCTGTGTCTCTGCCTCTCTCTGTGTGTGTCTCTCAAAAATGAATAAATAAAATCTTTTAAAAAGATAAAAATAGGGCAGCCCCGGTGGCTCAGCGGTTTAGTGCCACCTTCAACCCAGGGCCTGATCCTGGAGACCCGGGATCGAGTCCCACGTTGGGCTCCCTGCATGGAGCTTGCTTCTCCCTCTCCCTGTGTCTCTGCCTCTCTCTCTCTCTCTCTCATGAATAAATAAATAGAATCTTTTAAAAAAAAGAAAAGAAACTGAATGATGAAACAGGCAGGTGTAGCATGTTGGTATCTGGGATAAGATCATAGCAGATATGATTGGTATGATCTGGAGATAGCCAGGAAGCCAGAAAGGCTGGAGGAAGGGGATGTAGGAAGAAGAGGTCAGATGGTGGGATTGAGAAGCGGATTCTGCAGTGTCTCCATCATCCCTGGTTCTTAGCGCACTGCTGTCCTGCTCCTCTGAGAACCAGTACAGTTTTTATTTTGTGATGCAGAAACTCTTTTCTAGTATCCCACTCCTCTTCCACTCTACTATTAATTAGTAGGCATTGCCAAGGCTACAATAATAAAGATGTAAAATTTCAAATTGACAATGCTCTTCCAAATAGATTGCTGGTACGATCATCACAGTGAAGGTGTTGTCAATCACGTATCATTGACAATGAAGCGCTTTTTTTTGTACCAAGTCTTCAATATCTGCTGTATATTTTACACATAAGAGCATCTCAATTCAGATGCTAAGTTTTCATCAGAAATACTTGATCTAGGGACACCTGGGTGGCTCAGCAGTTGAGCGTCTGCCTTCGGCTCAGGGTGTGATCCTGGGGTTCTGGGATCGAGTCCCAAATCGGGCTCCCTGCATGGAGCCTGCTTCTCCCTCTGCCTGTGCCTCTCTCTTTCTGTGTCTCTCATGAATAAATAAAATCTTAAAAAAATATACTTGATCTATATTTAGATTTCATAAAATTTACTACCGAAAAAATATCTATAGGGGCCTGGGTGGCTCAGTCAGTGAAGCATCTGCCTTCGGTTCGGGTCATGATCCTGGGGTCTTGGGATACAGCCCTGCATCCAGCCCTGGGATCCTCCCTGTTGAGCAGGGAGCTTACCTCTCCCTCTCTCTCTGCCCCTCCTCCCCTTGCTTGTATTCTCTCTTTGTCAAATAAATAAATAAAATCTTTTTAAAAAAATTAAAGGGAAAGACTCAGTTCTTTAGTCACAGTAGCCACATTTCAAGTGCTCAACAGCCACATGTGGCTTCATATCAGACAGGGCAGTTTTATTTTTATTTTTTAAAAGATTTTATTTATTTATTTATTCATAAGAGACACAGAGAGAGAGGCAGAGACAGGCAGAGGGAGAAGCAGGCTCCATGCAGGAAGCCCAACTGGGACTCAATCCCAGGTCTCCAGGATCAGGCCCTGGGCTGAAGGTGGTGCTAAACCGCTGAGTCACCTGAGCTGCCCACAGGGCAGTTTTAGACCAAACATTATCTTTTTAAGGAATTCCTCTGTTCATACCTTAATTTGTGTTTCCACAAGATTTGTGTTTATCTCTTCATTATACTTTATTTTTTTTTTAATTAATTAATTAATTATTTTTTTTTTTTAAATTTTTATTTACTTATGATAGTCACAGAGAGAGAGAGAGAGAGAGGCAGAGACACAGGCAGGGGGAGAAGCAGGCTCCATGCACCGGGAGCCCGATGTGGGATTCAATCCCGGGTCTCCAGGATCGCGCCCTGGGCCAAAGGCAGGCGCCAAACCACTGCGCCACCCAGGGATCCCCTCTTCATTATACTTATATCTCATTATAAGGCATGACTTTTTTTTTTAAAGGCTTGATTTTTTTTATAACTTTTCTTGGAATTAGACTGATATTAAAAAAGATACCACTCTTAGGCATCTTCCTATCTCCAATGGCCGGCACCCTTCCTAACCAAAACAGGGGCTTGGGCAAGTTGTCACATTTAGTAAACAGATTAGTAGCGTAGTGAATTAGTGACCTCTCAAAAAGATAGGTCCAGGTCATAATCCCTGGAACCAGTGAAGGTGACCTTATTTGGTATAAGGTTCTTTGCAGGTATAATTAAAGGATCACAAGATGAGATCATCCTGGATTAGGGTGGGCCCTAAATCCAATGACCAGTGTTCTTTTAAGACATAGAAAAGGAGGGACGCCTGGATGGCTCTGTGGTTGAGTGTCTGCCTTCTGCTCAGGGCCTGATCCCAGAGTCCGGGGATTGTAGTCCTGCACTGGGGTCCCTGCAGGGAGCCTGCTTCTCCCTCTGCCTGTGTGTGTGTGTGTCTCTCTCTCTGTCTCTCATGAATAAATAAAATATTAAAAAAATATATATTAAAAAAAAAAAAAAAGATATAGAGGGGATCCCTGGGTGGCTCAGCAGTTTAGCGCCTGCCTTTGGTCCAGGGCGTGATCCTGGAGTCCCGGGACCCAGTCCCGCGTCGGGCTCCCGGCATGCAGCCTGCTTCTCCCTCTGCCTGTGTCTCTGCCTCTCTCTCTCTATCATGAACAAATAAATAAATCTTTAAAAAAAAAAAAGATATAGAAAAGGAGCTGTACAGAGATATACAAGGAAAGACCCATGTGAAGATGGTGGCAGAGATTATAGGGCAACCATGAGCCAAGGAACACCACAGATTGCCAACAGCCACCAAAAGCTGGGATAGAGGACTAGAATAGATCCCCTCTCAGAAACTCCAGAAGGAGCCAATTCTCCCAACACCTTGATGTTGGATTTCTCTGGCTTCTAGATCTATTTTAAGTCACCATGTTTGTGGCAATTTGTACAGCAGCCTTAGGGAAAAAAAATAGTCTATATCACTGCCACAGATCACAATCATGTCAGGAGACAGTCTCAGGGGAGTGACTGAGCTGGTAAAGCACCTCCCTGGATGTTATTAATAACCAAAGATGGGGATCCCTGGGTGGCTCAGCGGTTTAGCGCTTGCCTTCGGCCCAAGGCATGATCCTAGAAACCCGGGATTGAGTCCCACGTCAGGCTCCCTGTGTGGAGCCTGCTTCTCTTAAATAAAATCTTAAAAAAAAAAAAATAACCAAAGAGGATTCTTATGACTGGAATATAGATAATAAGCCATTAGACTCTGAAAATGATTTTGGAGAAGGAGCAAGGAGAATAATATATTCTTATAATAGAACTAAAGGTTTTCAATAGGCCCCATGCAATATTTTACCTAATGATATAACACCAAAAGAACTCCAACACATTAAATCTGGTAACCAAACAAGGGTACTTAGTATCACTATTATTAATATTGTCCCCAAACTTTTATCAATGCAATAATTCAAGAAATAAAAGTAGATTATCCTTTTTATTTAAAAAGATTTTATTTATTTGAGAGAGAGAATGAGTGAGAGATAGGGAACGAGAATGAGGAGGAGCAGAGGTAGAGGGAGTAGCAGACTCCCTGCTGAGCAGGGAGCCCAACACTGGATTTAATACTAGGACTCTAAGATCATGACCTGGGCCAAAGGTGGAGGATGCCTGACCCCACTGAGCCACCCAGGCACCCTTCATATTATAGTTTTATTTTATTTTTTTTATTTTATTTATTTTATTTATTTTATTTTTTTTTTATATTATAGTTTTATATTTGGATCTGTGATCCATTCTGAGTTAACATATAAGGTGTTAAGGTTTCAATTAGGGTTCATTTTATCTGCATATGGATAACCAATCATTCCAGCACTGACTTGTTAAAAACTATCTTCTTGCCATGAATGTGTCTGCAACTTTGTCAAAAATCAATCGATCATATTAGTGTCAATTTCTGGCCTCTATTCTGTTCCACTTATCTATTGATCCCTTCACCAATATCATGCTATCTTCATTCTTACAGCTTTTTAATAAGTCTTTTTTAAATTTTTTATTTATTTATGATAGTCACAGAGAGAGAGAGAGAGAGAGAGGCAGAGACACAGGCAGAAAGAGAAGCAGGCCCCATGCACCGGGAGCCCGACGTGGGACTCGATCCCGGGTCTCCAGGATCGCACCCTTGGCCAAAGGTAGGCACCAAACCGCTGCGCCACCCAGGGATCCCCGCTTTTTAATAAGTCTTAAAATTGGGGATCCCTGGGTGGCGCAGCGGTTTGGCGCCTGCCTTTGGCCCAGGGCGCGATCCTGGAGACCCGGGATCGAGTCCCACATCGGGCTCCCGGTGCATGGAGCCTGCTTCTCCCTCTGCCTGTGTCTCTGCCTCTCTCTCTCACTGTGTGCCTATCATAAATAAATAAAAAAAATTAAAAAAAAAAAAAATAAGTCTTAAAATTGAGTAGCATGTTTCCTCTAACCGTGTTTTTCAAAACAGTTTTGGCAGGGTGCCTTGCCTGATTGGCTCAGCTAATGGAGTGTGTGACTCAGTCTGGAGGTCATCAGTTCCAGCCCCACATTGGGTGTAGAGCTTGCTTAAAATAGTTTTAACTATTCTGTTCTTTTTTTTCCATCATACACTATTTCTCTTTATCTCTGGTAATTTTCATTGTTCAGAAGTCTGCTTTGTTTGATATTAATATAGTCACTTCAGATTTTTTTAAAGATTTTATTTATTTATTCATGAGAGACACAGAAAGAGAGGCAGAGACACAGGCAGAGAGAGAAGCAGCCTCCCCACAAGAAGCCCAACGTGAGACATGGTCCCAGACCCTGGGATCATGCCCTGAGCTAAAGGCAGGTTGTTCACCCGTTGAGCCACCCAGGTGTCCCGTCATTTCAGGTGGGTTTTTTTTAAAGATTTTATTTATATATTCATGAGAGATACAGAGAGAGTGAGGCAGAGACACAGGCAGGGAGAGAAGCAGGCTCCATGCAGGGAGCCTAATGTGGGACTAGATCCCAGGACCCCGGGATCATGCCCTGGGCTGAAGGCAGGCACTCAACCACTGAGCCACCCAGGCATCCCACTTCAGATTTTTGTTTACTGTTCCATGTTATATCTTTCTCTATCCCTTTATCTTTAAAACTACCTGTACAGACTTTCTTGTAAACACTTGTCTTTTTTTAATCCATGCTATTTCGGTTGCTTAATTGGTTTGTTTTTGCCATTTATATTTTGTGCCAAAAAGAGTTATTAACATGGCAGGCCTGAGCCTGCTAACATTATCAAGGCCAGCTTGAAAGGCTGGTCCTTGGCTGCCATCCAAGAACTCTCCTGGTAAACAGTTGACTACACTCAAAAAAAACTTTCCCTTAAGTGATAAGAGTGACTACTGCACCTAAACTAACAGACATGTATGCTGAACACCTGCTTTCCTTCTGGACATCTGAAATTTCAGTGACTATCATCACAAGTAATATTGGCACTGTGTGCCTCCATGACTGCCTCCCCAGGAAGATCCTGAATTCCTAGCCTTTGGTGAGCTCCCCTTGTAGACGACACTTCACAAAGTTGTTGCAGCTTGTTGCTGGGGGAATTCAGTACATCCTATGTGACTCCACCAAAAGGACTCTGGGAAGCTCAGGTTTGGTTTCTTCTAGACATCACCCCATAAGCCTTTTTCCCTCTGCTGATTCTGCTTTACATCCCTATAATGTCATCAATCTTAGCCACAAGTATGACTATATCTTAAATCCTGTGCATCTTTCTGTGAAAAATAATTTAATTTAGTAATAGAAATTTTAGTTAAATGTTTTACTTTAGCAAAACACACCTAAAATGAACTAACAGAAGGTGCCTGGATGGCTCAGTGGGTTAAGCGTCTGCCTTTGGCTTAGGCCAAGATCCTGGGGTCCTGGGATGGAATCCTGGGTGAGACTCCCTGCTCAGCTGGGAGTCTGCTTCTCCCTCTGCTCCTCTCCCCCAACTTGTGCTCAATCTCTCTCTCATAAATAAAATAAATAAAATAAAATAAAATAATGAAATAAAATAAAAAACAATAAAAAGAAAGCTTGAGGCTTCAAAATTTCATACAATCACAAAGACCAAAATCCTACAGTATTATGTTTCAATTTACAAATTTAATGTTATAAAATCTTAACTTAAAGGATGATAATTGAACAAAAACAGATTAGAGGGGCACCTGACTGGCTCAGTAGGAAAAGCTTGTGATTCTTGATCTTGGACTTGTGAGTTTGAGCCCCACATTGGGTGTAGAGATTACCTAAATTTAAAAAACTTAAGGGCAGCCTAGGTGGCTCAGCAGTTAAGTGTCTGCCTTCAGCCCAGCGCGTGATCCTGGAGACCTGGGATTGAGTCTCGCATCAGGCTCCCTGCATGGAACCTGCTTCTCCCTCTGCCTGTGTCTCTGCCTCTCTCTCTCTCTCTCTGTGTGTGTCTCTCATGAATAAATAAAATCTTTAAAAAAATAATAATAATAAAATAAAATAAAAAACAACTTAAAAAAACAAAGAGAAAGGGGCACCTGTGCGGCTCAGTCAGTTGAGTGTCAGACTCGGTTTCTACTCAGGTCATGATCTGAGGCTCATGGGATTGAGCCCCACATTGAGGCTCCATGCTCAGTGCAGTTACTGAAGATTCTCTCCCTCTCTGCCTCTACTCCTCCCCCTGCTCATGTACTTTTTTTCCTCTCTAAAATAAATAAAATATTTTTAAAGAAATATTAGAATAAAAAATTAAAAATTAAAAAAATTATGAACCTAATACATTTAATTGAATTTTTCAAAAGCATGTCTCTCTCTTGAATTGTTCAAGAGCAACATGGTATAAAGTTTTATTTTACATAGCTGAAATCATTTCAATATACATATTTAATTTCTGAGGTATACTTACACAATATAAATTGGAATAAGCTCAAAATGCAAGAGACATTTTGAGGCATTACAAAATACTGAAAAGGAAATTTTTTTAAAATACTGATTTCGCAAGTTAATGGTGCAAATCGGTTACACAGCTTCCACTTCTGTAATAACAGCTGCTCATTGTTCCTGGGCTCTCTGTATAAGGTTAGACTGAAGTCAGTGGAGTTTTCCTATAAAACAAGTTATATCAGCTTGAGCTGTTTTGACTAATACTGTATAGTCACTGCCCATCAACACCGATCTGCTTCAGTTCTGTGGGATTTGAATACTTTAATATATCTGTGTTCCATGGCTTCTCTATTTTTTTAAGTCCATTTGATATAATCTTCTGATTAGACTTCAACAAAAAAATGAACACCTGATGCCCCATCTTCAACTCTGGAAATTCTGTACCTCTCAGCAAATAGCACCAGGGTAAGGTGGGCTTTCACTGCCTTCAAGACCAAGCATCAGAGAAGGGACACTGGATAGGGCAGCATCAAACTAGTTTGGGTACAATCTTTTGTAGCTGAAAATGAAACAAAAATGGAATAATTTTTCACTTAATATATGTAACAAGAATACATAAGAAACATTATTTTTCCCCATTTTGTAGATAAGGAAAGTAAGGATGAATGAAATTATATAAGGGGCCTTAAGAATATCAAGTATGGGGACACCTGGGTGGCTCAGCAGTTCAGTGTCTGCCTTCGGCTCAGTGCGTGATCCTGGAGTCCCAGGATCGAGTCCCACATTGAACTCCCTGCATGGAGCTTCCTTCTCCTTCTGCCTATGTCTCTCTCTCTCTCTCTCTCTCATGAATAAATAAAATCTTAAAAAAAATAAATAAATTTCAAGTATGTTTCAGTCCTGAGATTTAATCCCAAGACTCTTGATTCCAAAACTTGTACAGATACGTCCACCCTGCCTGTAAGCACTACCTAACATTACAAAAAGTCTACAATTGAATGGAATCCAAATGGAATCCAAATGTCACTCAGAACACATGTTTTAGTAGGCCTTCTGATCAAAAACTATGGAAATGGCAAGATATTTTAAAAACATAAATGAGGATCATTGCTGGAAAATGAGAAGGATCACCCTCAGTGGACATGAGATTTCGAGGAATTCAAAGAAGATGGATCACAAAGTTGGATCCACCATTCATCTTTCAAGCAGAAGAGGACAACCTGAAAAGATGCAAGAAGCTTCAGAGACAGTCTGAGTGCTGGGGCTCCCTCTTCCTTGAGCCCAGATGGCTGGAAAGCAGCTATGGGTTCACTCCCAGGCTGACATAGTTAGCATGACCAGTGAGGCAGAGAAGTACCCTTGGCTCTGGCAGCACCCAAGATACCTTGGGAATGCTACACCACTCCCATCTCCTGGACCATACTCCATCCTGTTGTCAATAAAGGGTATAGGTGAACAGTACCAAGAGTCATGCCAGCAGAAACTCTTACATGACATCTAAGAAAAAAACAATGTGTTGATTTTTCTCAGAGCATTACTCAACTGGAAGGACAAAACCTAATACTGAAGGAAACTAAGCCAATACACTAAACAGGAGGTTTTGAAATATGTGTAATGTATTCAGAGAAATATGAGAGTCTAAGGCACTTGTAAAAGAACATCCTTTATGCAAAACAGTTGTTAATTTTTTTAAGACTTTATTTATTTATTCATGAGAGACAGAGAGAGAGACAGAGAGAAAGAGAGGCAGAGACACAGGCAGAGAGAGCAGCAGGCTCCATGCAGGGAGCCCGACGTGGGACTCGATCCTGGGTCTCCAGGGTCAGGCCCTGGGCTGAAGACCGCGCTAAACTGCTGAGTCACCCTGGCTTCCCTAAAATGATTGTTCTTAATGGTTTATGATCATAAGCAACCAGTTGCTTTATTCTTTTTCTTAAGGTTTTATTTATTTATTTATTTATTTGAGAGAGAGAGAGCACACAAGCAGGGGGAAGGAGAAAGAGAATCTCAAGCTGATTCCCTGCTTTTGCACATGGGGCTCACCCTTACAACCCTGAGATCATGACCTGAGTCAAAATCATGCGTCAACCAACTGAACCACCTGGACGCCTCCCCATCTTGCTTTATTCTTTTTACAAGTTTTGGTTAAAATAAAAATGGGTAAAGGACAATCAAGTTCATTTCTCAAAAAAAAGTCCTCCCTCAAATGAAAAGAACATCATAAACTATGTGATAACTTCAGACTAATTAATATATAGACAATTGTTAAGGGGAGGTGGGGAAAACAAAACAAAACAAAATATTTGAAAAAATGATAGCCTACAACTTTAACTGTAAACCTGCAATTCCAAGATGCTCAATGAACCCTACACAAAAGAAACATGAAGAAAAACTACACCAAAGAACATCCTAATCAAATTACTCAAAACAAGTGATTAAAAAAAAAAGAAAGAAAAGGAAACCAACTCAAGCCAGTAAAAACAGACATGTTAAATAAATAAGATTCAGATTTCTCACCGGAAACAATGCCAGAAAGAAGACAATGGAGTGACAGCTTTAAAGTACTGAAAGACAAGATTCTAATTGTAGGAATAGTAAAAAATATCTTTCAAAAATGAAGGCAAAGCTTCCAATCCAGGACAAGATAGAGTAGATACACTTCATATTCCTCCACTAAGTACAGCTAACCATCCTGAACATTATATAAATAAGACTGAAACGTAGAAAGAAAACAGCAAATCAAAAAGGGATTTGGGGACCCAAGAAATGACATAATGTCAGAGTCCATGGGTTTTCTTTTTGACTCGTATATCCCAGACTACGGTTAGAATAGCCAGCAATCTGAAAATGTCAATGGATGCAGATTTTTAAAAAGATGCTTTTTCCAGCCAGAGGACATGAAAGGGGCAGTGTTACAAGACAGAAAACTTTTAAATAAACATCTGGCTCCAGCCAAACTCCACAGAAAAGAAGTGTGGCACCACTCCTTCCATATAAACAAAAGTCTAATAGGAACTAGAATTGAAACAAAACAGAGGATCATAGGGGAAAAGAGGAAAAAATTAAACAAAATGAAATCAGAGAGGGAGACAAACCATAAGATTCTTTCTTTTTTTCTTTTTTTTTTTTTTTACCATAAGAGATTCTTTTTTTCTTTCTTTCTTTCTTTCTTTCTTTCTTTCTTTCTTTCTTTCTTCTTTCTTTCTTTCTTTCTTTCTTTCTTTCTTTCTTTCTTCCTTTCCTTTCCTTTCCTTTCCTTTCTTTTCTTTTCTTTTTTCTTTTTTCTTTTCTTTTCTTTTCTTTTTTTACCATAAGAGATTCTTAATCATAGGAGGGGCATTTGGGTGGCTTAGTGGTTGAGTGTGTCTGCCTTCCGCTTAGGACATGATCCCAGGGTCCTGGGATCCAGCCATGCAGGAAGCCTGCTTCTCCCCATCTCTCTGCCACTCTACTTGTGTTGTCTTTCAAATAAATAAATAAATAAATAAATAAATAAATAAATAAATAAATTCTATAAAATAAAATTCAAAAACAGTAAGGAGAAGGGTTAATGACTGAGACTATACCAAGGGTTATAAGTAAGGGTCGAGTTCTATTTCTTAAGATTAGTGGTAGGTACACAGATTTTAGGTTCAGGAGTATTCTTTTCACCTTCAAGGCATGTTTTACAATATGTTTCTTATTTTTATTTTTATTTTTTAAAAGATTTTATTCATTTATTCATGAGAGACACAGAGAGAGAGGCAGAAATATAGGCAGAGGGAGGAGCAGGCTCCATGCAGGGAGCCAGATGTGGGACTCAATCCTCAGATCCCAGGATCACACCCTGAGCCAAAGGCAGATGCTTAATCGCTGAGCCACCCAGGCATCTCTATATTTCTTATTTTTAAAATGGAAAAAGAAAACTACACACGAAAATCTTGATCATACAGAAAATATATGAGAGAGTTTGAGACAAAGCTCTGGACCCATAACCACACCTCTGAATTTATTTAGGCTCATTCCAAGATGAGCTATCAAAAAGGAACCAGTGCAAATTGTAGTCAAGAGTACGACTAGAAAAAGGGAAAGAAAAGCAAAAGGTTGACTACACACAGGCAGCAGCAAAATGTGACCAAGAGGCAGAGGAAATCAATGAGAAAATATTTCAGACCAAAGTATTCAAATTTAGTGAAGCAGATAAAGTGCAGAGATGCATTATAGGAAGAAGTAAAATTTCTGAAGAAGAAAAGTTCAAAGGTTTTTTTTTTGTTGGTTTTTTTTTTGTTTTTTTTTTTTCCAAAGGTTTGAAAATAGTTCCTGAAGAGTAGAAAACGGGGCTATGGAGAAAAGAGTTTTTGAGTAATAAAGGCTTGTTACAAGTTTGTGACTGTTGAAATATGTAAATATACTGCCTTTAATTAAGAACCCCCCCCCCCCCCCGCCACCTCCAACACCCCTCCCCGCCAAGTCGCACCACCTTCAAGGTGTCCCTGCAAACTGGCGCAGACGGCTCGGCTCTGCAGGTCCTGGGATGCCCACCGTCCAGGGCTCTCCTGACATCCCTCCAGGTCGGGCCCTCTGGATTCCCTGGTCTCCATCTCGCCAGACGGACTAGCAATACCCCCACTGGAGCCAAGAATCTTGGCTTCCTCTATAATGAATCCACACCCCCCCCGCCCCCCACACACACGCCGTATCTCAGCCCCGCCGTCCCCACCCCAGAGGGCCCAGTTCTCGGTCCGTCCCAGCGGTGCGGCCCTCAGCCTCCGACCCGCCGCCCGCCCCGCCCCTCACCTCGGGCTCCGGGTCTCACGCTCCCGCTCTTCACATCCGGCACCTCGATCGTCCCTCTGAGCACCTAGAGGAGGGTGGAACGCGGGGAACTTGGCAGTTGTAGCCGAGGCAGTTGAGGCTTGTTTACCATCACCATGGAAACCCCTGGCAGCGCGCCCTGGGCGGGGCCCCGAGGGGCGGGGCCTGGCGCGCGGCCGGCCCCAGCGCACAACTCCCGCCCGTCGGGCGCACGCGGCGTTTCCCGCAGCCCGCTCGCTCCGGGCTCGCCCAGTCCCCGAGAGCCGCTGCCCGGAGAGCCCGCGCCCCCCCCCAGCTCCGGCTGCTGGCGTGACCGCCGGCCGGTTTCCCCGCGGAACCCCACCTTCTCCTCCGGGAAGACGCGGCTGGAGGGACGCGAGGACCGGCGCGGTGGACCCGCGGGGGCGCCATTGTGACGCGCCGGGCTCGGAGCGTGATCGGTGGGCCCGGCGGGTGGGGGCCGGGGCTGCGGAGGCGGGGCCGGAGGGGAGCGGCCGGCCGCGCGGTCCCGAGCCCTGAACCGAGACCGGAAGCAGCGCAAGGGATCCCCGGGTGGCGCAGCGGCTTAGCGCCGCCTTCGGCCCAGGGCGTGGTCCTGGAGTCCCGGGATCGGGTCCCACATCGGGCTCCCCGCACGGAGCCTGCTTCTCCCTCCTCCTGTGTCTGACCTCTCTCTCTGTCTCCCATGAGTAAATAAATAAAAATGTTTTTTTTTAAAAAAAGCACCCCAAACAGGGAGCCCAGAAGACGCCTAGCCCGAAGACCGCTCTGAGAGGAGGAAGTGGGAGTCCGCTCCTGCCGAGGGACGCAGAGGGCCCAGGGCGGCGGCGCCGTGAAGGCGGCTCCCAGGGCGGCGCTGGCGCGGTGGGCGCAGGCCGTGTGCTCGCGGCTGTGGCTCGTGGCTCGCGGCTCCGCGCTGGGGGGTAGATTCGCCAGGGCTTTGGCTTCAGGCCTGGCCGGAGACACAGTCCCGGGGCAGACGATGTTCGTTGCTGGAGAAACGCGCCAGGTCAAGGTCCTCGGAGCTGCTGCCACGTACACCAGGCCACCAGTCGGCTGCTCTGAACGAGACAGCTGGTGAGCCCTTGGGTGGACTTGCTGGTTAAGCAGATGTACACAGTTGGAATGAGCGGGATCGGGGGCCGGCGTCGTCATCTCTGTGTCAAAAGCTGCTGAGCAGTCTTCTGCTTGCTTTTTTTTTTTTTTTTTTTTTTTTTAAGGTTATTTATTCATGAGATACACAGAGAGGGAGAGAGAGGCAGAGGGAGAAGCAGGCTCCATGCCGGGAGCCCGACACAGGGCTCGGATCCCGGGACTCCAGGATCACGCCCTGGGCAGGCGCTAAACCGCTGAGCCATCCAGGGATCCCCTTCTGCTTGCTATCTTAGTCCTGTTCAGGTGTAGCACTAGAAAAAGCATCCTCGAGAGCCACGATCGGTCGCCAGCCTGGATGCCCTGATGAACCTAAGCAATGTCGTGGAATATTGACATCAGAATGAGTTCTCTATCTGACAAGGTAGAAGAAAATAAGACAACTCTAATGGTGCCTGAACAGATAAAAAGACTGTGCAAGCACAAAGATGATAACATCCCATCCCCAGCTAACGTGACTACTGCTTCTCCCATAACAACTCTAGCCCTGGTTCTCCATTCCTCCTGCTTTTTAGATAAAAATTATTAAGCTAGTCACTGAATCGCCCCTGCTTTCTAACAGCACCAGAACAGAACCTGTTTCCTTGGACGCTCCCCAAAATCACCTAGCAGAAGCCCATATACCATAATAAGCCCGCTTTAACACCCGCATCCTGGGGATCCCTGGGTGGCGCAGCGGTTTGGCGCCTGCCTTTGGCCCAGGGCGCGATCCTGGAGACCCGGGATCGAATCCCACGTCGGGCTCCCGGTGCATGGAGCCTGCTTCTCCCTCTGCCTATGTCTCTGCCTCTCTCTCTCACTGTGTTCCTATCATAAATAAATAAAAATTAAAAAAAAAAAAAAACACCCGCATCCTGAGACTCCCTCACTACAGCAGCAAATAAAAATTAAAAAAAAAAAAAACAAAAACAAAACACCCGCATCCTGAGACTCCCTCACTACAGCAGCAAATAACCCTTCATCGTTTGACCAACTATGGGTAATCTTTGATGGGCATCATAGTATGAATAAAAACCCATTTCAGAATTATAAGTAAGCATATACAAAAAAATAAAATCTTACAACTTCTACTCTCCTGAGAAATAAAAACAGGGAATCCCTGGGTGGCTCAGCGGTTTAGCGCCTGCCTTCGGCCCAGGGCACAATCCTGGAGTCCGGGATGGAGTCCCGTGTTGGGCTACCTGCATGGAGCCTGCTTCTCCCTCTGCCTGTGTCTCAGCCTCTTTCTCTCTGTGTCTTTCATGAATAAATAAATAAAATCTTAAAAAAAAGAGAGAGAGAGAGAGAAAAAAACATTAACCTGAATGGCTAAACAGATGAGATCTTGGAATATAAAAAGCTTGAACGCTAAATGCTCTGTGACTTGTAGGTTTGGTTTCCAGAACAGAAGAAAGACATTAATGGTAAAATCAGATTTCTTAGTTTTGACAAACATACCATGGTTATATCAGACATTAAATATAGGAGAAACAGTAAAGGGTATGTAGGTGTTCCCAGTAGTATCTTTGCAACTTTCTATAGATTTAAAATGATCCCAAAATACTAATTTTATTTTTAAAAAGTTATGAATTGGGGCACCGGGGTGGCTCGGTTAAGCATCTGATTAAAAGCATCTGACTCTTGGTTTCCTCTCAGATTATGATTACAGGGTCCTGGGATCAAGCCCAGAGTTGGGCTCCATGCTCAGCCAGGAGTCAGTTTAAGGATCTTTCACCCCTCCCCTGCCCTTCCCCTTTGCACAAGCTCGCTTTCTCTCTAATAAATACATCTTTTTTTTTTTTTTTAAGATTTATTTATTTGTGATAGACATAGAGAGAGAGGCAGAGACACAGGCAGAGGGAGAAGCAGGCTCCACGCAGGGATCCTGATGTGGGACTCGATCCCGGGTCTCCAGGATCACGCTCTGGGCTGAAGGCAGGCACTAAACCACTGAGCCACCCAGGGATCCCTAAATAAATCTTTTTAAAAAAATTATGAACAATTATCCTCCAGGGAAGAGTTTTATTTTTGCACTGGAGTAATAGTGATGGTTGTTATAATCTTGAGTGACTCTGGTATGAGGGTCAAATACAGTCACAACACCAGCTCTTCTGCCTCAATTCTAGCTTTTGGTTCTTCCCACTCCAACCAACAGGGTTCCTTCCTGGGTCCCCACATACCCTCTGGCATGTGGCCACCACCCACTGAAAGTGACCACACTTGCTGCAGGTACTTCCCCACTACTTTGTTGTTACACGGAAGTCAATCAGTCCAGGATTTCTGACTGCTTTCAAAGTGAAAATAAGCTGTAAGTAAAACAAAACAAAGGCACAGAGAAGTTGGGTCAAGGCAGCATTGTCAAAGGAGGAAACTGCCTCTTTTACTCTGCAAACATATTAACATATCTCCTGAGCTTTCCTCGGTGAGATGTTATTCTGCAGCCCCCAGCCTTCACCCCAAGCACAGGAGTCAATTGATGCTATAATGAGAGGCATTACATGATATGATATACCAAGAAAACATAAAATAGGATACCAAAATTGAACACCTGATAGTCACTGGAGAACTAGGTGTAACGGTCTGGCATTTTATGGTAGCAGTGAATAGAAGTTTTCATTCAGAGAGTGCCTGGGTGGCATAGTTGCTTAAGCATGGGACTCTTGATTTTGGCTCAGGTCTTGATCTCAGGGTCATGAGATGAAGCCCCACGCTCAGCACGGAGTCTGCTAAAGTTTCTCTCCCTATCGCTCTGCCCCTGCCCACCTCATGCTCTCCCTCTCTCAAATAAATAAATCTTTAAAAAAATAAAAGTAAGTTTTCATTCAGGGAATTCTCCCATAATAAAAGAAAGATAGGGATCCCTTGGTAGCTCAGTGGCTGAGTGCCTGCCTTCCCCCAGGAGCCTTGGAGTCCCGGGATGAAGTCCCATATCAGGCTTCCTGCATGGAGCCTGCCTCTCCCTCTGCCTATGTCTCTGCCTCTCTCTCTCTCTGTTTCTCATGAATAAATAAATAATTTTTAAAAAAGATAGATATGAATGGCAGAAGATACAATTATTAAAACAACTGGGACCCTAGGAGGAGTTTATCTTCTGGAATCTGGTGATTTTCATTATGTTGGAGTAGAGGCTTGCTGTCCAATAGAAACGAAATGTGAGCCACATATATAATTTAAAATTTTTGTAGGAGCCACATTTATAAAAGTAGGAAGAAACAGGTAAAATTAATTTGTTTCAATGTATCCAAGATATAATTTCATATGTAATCAATATATAAAATTATCAGTGATACACTTTATATATATATTTTTAAACAGAAACAGCCTTTCAAAGAAAGGCTCAGTTTTTTTTTTTTTAATTTAATTTTATTTATTTATGATAGGCACACAGTGAGAGAGAGAGAGGGGTAGAGACATAGGCAGAGGGAGAAGCAGGCTCCATGCACCGGGAGCCTGACGTGGGATTCGATCCCGGGTCTCCAGGATCCCGCCCTGGGCCAAAGGCAGGCGCCAAACCGCTGTGCCACCCAGGGATCCCTATATTATTTTTTACTGGATTAAATCTTTGAAATGTGTGTATTTTCTGTCGGACAGCACATCTCAACACAGATGTTAAATTTTTATTGGGAATGCTTAACATATATTTATATTTTATAAAATTTACAGTTAAAAAATTAGATTCACGTATCTATGTTGTTCCAAACATAGTTAAAAATTTTCAAATATGAATTATCTATATTTAAATTTAAATTAAGGCAAGAAAGTGAAGAAAATGGAATTCTAGTGTGTTGTCTTCAGGAATGCAAAATGGTGCAGCCACTATGGAAAACAGCATGGCAAATTCTCAAAAATTGAAAAGGATTACCATGTGATCCAGCAATTACATTTCTGGACATACTCAAAATAATTGAAAATAAGATCTGAAAGAGATAGTGGTATACCAATGTTCATAGCAGCATTATTTACAATAGGGAAAAGGAGGAAGCAACCCAATTTGTTGATAGATGAATGAATAAACAAAATGTGGTCTGTACAAACAACATAATATCATTCAGCCTTAAAAGAGAAGGAAATTCCGGGGCACCTCGGTGGCTCGGTTGGTTAAGCATCCAACTCTTGATTTTGGCTCAGGTCATGATCTCAGGGTCTGAGACTGATCTCTACATCAGTTGCAGCATTCAGCAGTATCTTTAAGATTCTCTCTCCCTGTCCTTCTCCTTCTGCCCCTCCCCCCTTCTCATGCTCTCTCAGGGGCAAAAAGGAGAGAGAGAGAAGGAAATTCTGAGACATGCTACTACATGGATGAAACTTGAGGACATAATGCTTCATGAAACAAGCCAGTCATAAAAAGACAAGTACCACATGATTCCACTTCAAGGAGGATCAGATTCATAGGCCAGAAAAAGGAATGGTGATGTAGCCCTGGACTGTGGGGAGGCAGGAAATGGGGAATTGTTTAATATGTATAGAGTTTCAGGCTTTCAAGATGAAAAGAGTACAGAGATTGTTTGCACAAGATTGAATGTACTTAACACTACTGATCTTAGAAAATGGTTAAGATGGTCAACTTATATTGTTATTTTACTACAATTAAAATAAAAAGTCAGGGGTAACTGAGTGGCTCATTCAGTTAAGTGTCCAACTCTTGATTTCAGCCCAGTTCATGATCTCAGGGTCATGAGGTCAAGGGTTGAGCCCCGCAAAGGGCTCTGCACTGAGCACAGAGCCTGCTTGGGATTCTCTCTCCCTCTGTTCATTCCCCACCCACCTACTGCCCCCTCCATCAATGAGAAAATTAATTTTAAAAAAAGTCAGGGGTGCCTGGCTCAGTCTGTAGGGCATGTATGTGACTCTTGATCTTTGGGGTCAGAAATTTAAGTCTCACATTGTGTGTAGAGGTTATTTAAAAATAAATTTAAAAATATTAAAAAGTCAGATCCTTAATCTCACTAGTCCATTTCAAGTGCTCAGCAGCCCTTTGTGGCTAACTGGCTTCCTTATCACACAATGCAGCTTTAGACTAAGAAAGGAGGAACTGAAATCCTACTATCTTCAACTGTCACTTTGAAAGGACTTCTTGGCTCTGTCTCTGCCCTAAGCCACTGCCTTTCTTCACTCTGCCTGGAGGGTTAGAACCTGTTACTTAAGTCTTGAGAGTTGGAAATACTCACACCAATGACTTCAGAATAAGCTTCAGTTTCCTTTGGGGAGTTTCACTTGAATATAGAGGGCGGGGCAGCCATCTAATTGTTAGCCATCTACTTTGATCCTGTGGATGTAATATTTCTGAAAAGGAGGCACAAGAAACTTAAACTTCACGTGTCACCTGTGAAAGTTTATTCCAACATGGATTAACACTGAAATCACTGATCCAATGAATAAAATCTGAAAGCAATTTTTATAAAGTCCCATTTGTGAATAACACAGAGATTTGACCCCTCAGGGCCAGAAAGAAGGGTGAAGGAGCTATAAATGAGGCATCATCAGGGTTTGCTCTTGACTTTCCCTATAGGGCTTAAGTGTGATTGGCTTTTATTTACAGTTCTTAGTAAACATTAGGTTTCTTATCAGGTGCTTAGATATATATTTTAGATAAAGATTGATTAGAGGTTATTTTAAGTTTTTGTTTTTAAGGAAGTGTGTGAGCAGAGCAGGGAGGAGGGAGCAGATACAAAGGGAGAGAGAGAATCTTAAGCAGTCCCTGCCCTAGCATGGAGCCCAAACCCAGGGCTCAAATCTTAGGACTCTGAGATCATGACCTGAGCTAAATGGACATGTAACTGACTGAGCCACCCAGGGTCCCCTAGAGTTGTCTTTATAATAATCTTTGTATTTTATTGCTATGTGATTTAATCATTTTTCTATTCTCCCAAGTCTTTCTTGTTAACTTGTGGCTCCTAAGAATTTTTATTCTTTTCCGAAAAGACATAATATATGATAAGCCTGATAGGATACACATTATGCCTTTTCAGTAAAGAATGAAAATCCCTCCTCTGGGTGATAAATTCTCTAAATGCAAGGACAGAACAATTTAATTCTCTTTGTCTTCCATGCCTTTAAGCACAGGGCTCAAATAAATTCTAAGCAAGCATTTGCTGATGGCCAGAAAGGCTTTTTCTGTAGGTGTTAATATGTGTTTTAAATGACATTATCCAGTTTTATTTAACAAAGGTTAAATGTCTTTGTTGCTTACCAGTAATCAAAGACAGGCATCAAGTTTAGCTTAATCACTGAGTATTCAGGGCTGCTGGAATGGTCTCCTGCCCAAAGAAAGGACTCAAGTAGTATTGAATAGATAACTAAATGAAAGCTAACTACTTTTTAAAGTAAACTGCTTTAAAATGAGTTGAGGTGGTGCCTGGCTGGCTCAAGTCTGTAGAACATGCAACTTTTGATCTTGGAGTTGGGAGTTCAAACCCCGCATTGGGCAGAGATTACTTAAACAAACAAACAAATCTACCAAAAAGACAAATGCACACAATAAGAAAGGAAGGAAGGAAGGAAGGAAGGAAGGAAGGAAGGAAGAAAGAAAGAAAGAAAGAAAGAAAGAAAGAAAGAAAGAAGGAAAGAAAGAAAGGAAGAAGTACCTTATGGGGCACCTATTTTACCTTATGTGGCTATTTGACTCAGTAGGTAGACAGAGAATGTGACTCAATCTTGGGGCTGTAAATTCAAGCCCCACATTTGGTGTAGAAATGACTTAAAAATAAAATCTTAAAAAAATAAAAAGAAAAAATGAGTAGGTAATTGCATTTCTTAATCCTTAGGAAGAACTTTCATGTAAGTATTTTAAGTGTTAAATACAGCAAAAGTGGGGTTTTTGACATCCTCTCAGATTTTATAAACTTTTAAGCCACATTTAAAAGACATTTGCCTGGGGCAGCCCCGGTGGCTCAGGGGTTTAGCATCGCCTACAGCTCAGGGTGTGATCCTGGAGACCTGGGATCGAGTCCCACGTCAGTCTCCCTGCATGGAACCTGCTTCTGCCTCTGCCTGTGTCTCTGCCTCTCTCTCTCTCTCCTCTCTGTGTATTCTCATGAATAAATAAAATCTTTAAAAAAAAAAAAAAAGACAGTTGCCTGAATACATTCGGCACTAGGAAGAGCCATGTTCATAGGAGCTCAGCCACGGAAGTGAGGCGCTCTGCCAGCTGTGGTGAAGACGAATGAAAACCAACTCTGTTACTCTAAGTCAGCCAACACCCTAATAGGAAATGAGTTTATAGTTCACATTTTTGGGAAATGCCGAAATATTTTTTCATTGTATTTACAGATTTCAGTAGATTTATTTATAGACTGAATATTCATGACTCCATTGTAGATTGAGTCAGTTTACCCTCTTACTTAGAAGAGGATAGGAAAAAGGTCTTTACCAATATTATCTTGTTTGTTGTCAATTAACAGTACTCAGACTGGCCAGGATAGAAGAGAGTCACTATTAAGACTCCTTATTTCACTGTTGAGATTCAGCCCAGGGAAGTTATATGACTTTTTCAAAGTCACCCAAATAGTAAATTGTTGCACAGAAACCCAGAATGCTTGGAAGCTATTTTGGTGATTTTCCTCTTATGCCACACTGATTCCTTGCTATGAGTTTATGTGTGCTTGTGTGTTCCTCACATTGTACATTAGTGTGGGACCATCAAAATTGAAGCTGGAAACAGTGCAAACGATCTTATTGTTCAATGGGGAAAAATTATTATTTCTGTGATCTTTAAAGTTTTTGCCAAAATATTAAAAACCCTCTGACTGGGATACCTGGGTGGCTCAGCGGTTGAACGTCTGCTTTTGGCCCAGGGCATGATCCTGGAGTCCCGGGATGGAGTCCCACGTCGGGCTCCCGGCACGGGGCCTGCTTCTCCCTCTGCCTGTGTCTCTGCCTCTCTCCCCATCTCTCATGAATAAATAAATAAAATCTTTAAAAAAAAAAAAAACCTCTGTTATAAGTGTATTGGGAAATGAAAACATTACTAAAACTAATATTTATTTTGTATTCTGTGACTTATTAGAAACATTGAGAAAGTGTTTTGTTTATAAAAGCTTACCAAGGATAATGCTTCCTCTTCTTTTCTTTTTATAGCTTATGACAGAAAAAGTATCTTTTCAATTCTTTAGCCAATTGTCATATCCCTTTATATATTTGGATCACATTCCACTGTTTTACCATTTGTACTTCTAACATCAAGAAATATCTCCAAGAATTCCCCAGCGCAAAGTTATTTTGCCAGCATCATGTCCTCTAGGACATCTTTAACCTTTTCATCATAAACACTTTCCTGATGTTAAATTCTCCTTCAACACGTCCTCTGGCTGCAGATCTGGAGTCTCTTGTACAATAGCAATGTCAACATTCCCCCATCAGCTCCTTTGGTTATAACTCCATTTACACTAAGGCCCAGTCTCTCTCCCAGCATTATCACTTTTCATTTATTTGCTGCACTTTTGTCTTTATTGATCAATTCCCTCTTTTGATCATCCATTTCTTTGGAAATGTCATTAGGTTTATTTTGGGAGACAAGAAGTGACCCAATCACATGCTTTTCTGTCCATATGTGGGCTAAGCAACAGATTCACAGTGATCATTGACAGACTTTCAGAAAACTTATATGCCTTGTCACTTACCATGATATACATCTGTTATTTATATAGTGATCTGTGGCCTGAAGAGCTGGCAGTGAAGTTTATATTTTATGCAATTACAGTTGATACATTGTTGCAACTAAAATTTGAATCATGTTTTTTGGGGACTGATATGTAACTAAACCATTGTGAGTGTAATTTATGCATTAGGGAAGCCTACAAAATGAGGTCTGGCTGTGTCCAGGTACAGTCTAGTAGAGAGTTTAAGAGGAACATAGACTTGAGGGTTTGATAGACTGGTTTAAATTCAGGACAACCATTGTCAACCTTTTAAAAGAAAAAGTAAGCAATTCAGTGAGCAAAATCAAGTTTGAGAATGACAAAAGAATGGCAATTTGGGACAAGCACACTATGGCAAACCATAGGCAAGTACAGAGAACAATGGAGGAGAGCATCCTTTTATAGGGGAAAGGAAGAAGTTGGGACAAAAGTCCACGGTAGAAAAATGAGAGTTCATTGGCTGCAGGCAAATTTGTGGTGGCCTTTCACTGGTTGCTGAGCTGAGAGGAAATCTTCCTTCCTGTTGGATTTTGCAAGCTGTGAGGAATGGTGTGTGTGAGAGCCCTCCTTTCATGGCTTCCTGACTAATTCTGAGTTAGGTTTCCTTAACACATTTTCACATCTTAGACAAGTGCCTCACCTGTAAAACTAAGATAAAACCATCCCATCTTTCAGGTAACTGTGAGAAGTAGTGATCACATCAAGATCTCATTTCACACAGGACTGGGCAGATGCCTGCTAAGCTTGTGACCAGCAGTACTGGCAGCAGAAATAGAATCTAAATTTTCCATAGACAATTCCAAAATTATTTTACATTCTTATTATAATTAAACAGGGGAAAAATACTCTATGGAAGCCTATCTATTCACTTTTTTGCTGTCTGAAACCTGTTAAGACTACTAAGAGTTCCAGTTTTGGGTGGGGAAGGAAGTTAGAATATGTAAAGGAAGGTATGGTGTAGCTATCTAAGAGGACTGCCTTATTAACAGGTAGGAGGTGGAACTGGGTTGTCAGATGAGGAAAGGAATGAGGTTTGTGCAATGATCTATGTTTCTCTGAGTCACATCTACATGGTATCTTTATTATTTGGTTTACAATAATGTCTACAACATTAGCCAGTCTGTTAGCAAGTGCAAGAATAGGGGTGGCTAGGCGGCTTAGTTGGTTAAATATCCAACTCTTGATTTTAGCTTAGGTCGTGGTCTCAGGTCCTGGGATCAAATCCCTCATCGAGATCTGCACTCAGTGGGTAGTCTGCTTGAGAATCCTCTCCCTCTCCCTCTGCCCCTACTCCTGCTTGTGCTCTCTCTCTCTCTCTAAATGTCCAAAAACAAAAACAAGTGCAAGAATAAATACATTCCAGGGGCCCCTGGCTGGCTAAGTTAGTAGAGTATGGGATCCTTAATCTCAGAGTCATGAGTTCTAGCCCCATGTTGGGTGTAGGGTGTAGGGATTAAAAAAAAAAAAATTCCAGTAACAAGTAACATATTATCTTTTTGACATCTGTAATTTTAGTTTTCTAAGAGTATATATCTGGAAGTAAATATGATATATATATGTGTATATATATATGCACATATATATTGGTTGGTGACTCATAGGCATTAAGGATAACAAGGTAGATGACTTATTATATTTATTAACATTTTATTCCTAGTACCTCTAAAAGGGTCCTTGAGGAAGTATAAGAACTTTTTCTTAAAGGGATCATTCTTCAGATTCTGGTGGTAGTCAATGAAATTAACATTGATATTAGGCAGTAAAGACCTGTAAAAGCAAAGGGAGAGAACTTGTTTTAGGAGGGCACCCAGATGACCTACAGATGAAGTTGCTATAATGAAGCCTCTAAGTTTGGAGTGTGATGTTTGCTCAGCACTTTGACATGATCTCCAATGCTTATGACCTTGACAAAATATAGAATTTGGTTTAAGAAATGCCTGAAAATTCTCCATACTACCTTTTCTTGTTACTGAAATGTGGCCTCAAGTGGTTTGGGGTCCATGCATTTTTCCCTCTAACATAGGAAACAACACACAGAAAAGGTCCTTACTGGCACCAAAGAACAAAGGCTACTGAACTTGAGAAGCATAACTCTTGATCATTAATGCTTTTAGAGACAGCTCTTGGGATGCCTGGGTGGTTCAGTGGTTGGGGGGTCTGCCTTTGGCTCAGGGCCTGATCCCAGATCTGTGGATCCAGTCTCCCATCGGGCTCCCTGCAAGGAGCCTGCTTCTCCCTCTGACTGTGTCTCTGCTTCTCTCTCTGTGTCTCTCATGAATAGATAAATCTTTAAAAAAAAGAGAGAGATAGTTCTTGACCAAAAGAAAGAAATGTGAAAAGTAATCGAGAAAATCTGAACTAAAATTGGAATTGGGAAGACTTCTAGAGGAAGCTCTTATCCCCTACCACTAGTCAGTTATCCCAAACAGAAAGAGCGGTGCCTTGCATCTCCAACTGGAAGATATCACTATTTTACTACCTTTCCCAGGAAAGATATTCTTCTGCCCAGCAACAACCCCAACTAATGGAAAATGCTGCAGCTCAGCCAATGAAAAGTCATTGTCACCTTAAACTCTTTCCTCCCTCCAATCAACTTTAATTTTTCCTTTGCCAATGGACTTCCTTGCCCAACCCTCTCTATAACAGCCTTCCATTTTATAGAATTCCTTGGAGTATCTCTCTGCTTGATGAGGTACTGCTTGATTCATGAATCAATTGATAAAGCCAATTTGATCTTCAAACTTACTCAGTTGTATTTTTTTTTAAAGATTTTATTTATTCATGAGAGAAACAGAGAGAGAGAGAGACAGAGAGACAGAGAGACAAAGACACAGGCAGAGGGAGAAGCAGGCTCCATGCAGGCAGCCCGGCATGGGACTCGATCCCAGGTCTCCAGGATCACGCCCTGGGCCAAAGACAGTGCTAAACTGTTGAGCCACACCAGCTGCCCTCAGTTGTATTTTTTTTTAACAGAAAAAATCACAAAGAAAGGACAAAGGACAAGAATCATTGCAATAAGTGGTTATCTCAATATTCAGAAGAGGAAGAGCATAAAGGAAACCTTGTTAACACTTTTAGGTACATCCTTACAGAAAATTTTAATGTATATAGATATATATTACACATTTGATGTAAATACCAAAATATATCATTTTAGGAAAATGTACACAAGACCACTTTTTTTACAAAAAGATTTCTACTAGGGGCACCTGGGTGGCTCAGTTGGTTAAGTGTCTAACTCTTGATTTCAGCTCAGGTCATGATCTCAGGGTTGTGAGATCAAGCCCTATGTTGGGCCTTGTTCTGGGCATGGAGACTGCTTAAGATTCTCTCCCCACTCCACTGCCTCTCTCCATAACAGAAAAAACAAAAACAAAAAGAGGTTTCTGCGCCACATGTCAGGATAGCAGCAGAAGTAACTGCTTGTCAGGTCAGATGATTTATCTCTCCCAGTACATCAAGCAGGAGGGCACTAAAAACAGTCATGTCATTACCCATCTATTGTATAAGCATGACTAAAATTTTTGAGTGGCCTTCTGTATCTGTCAAGGTTCAGAGAGAGGAAGAGTAGCCACCAGGTAATGTGTATATATAATTTGTTACTGGAATGCTATTGTGGGAGCTGGTTAAGCATCTCTGTCTAGAAAGGAAGATGGATGTAAAGTCTGGAGTGGCCAGAATGGCTGGAACTCAAGTTGGAAATAGAGCTAAAATTCGTCTTAGCTCTCCTTGTCTTTTTCTCTAGTCTTGGTAGTGTGAGCATCTAGCAGAAGACCCTTCCTGAGCTTAACACATATCTGGCCCAAGAGTTGGGGAAGTTAAAGGAGGATGCAGGGGAGGTATCACAGCTATAAGGTTGGCTTCTGTCACCCAACAATGATGATAAGAACAGCAGGTTCTGCCCCTTGAAACCTCACACAAGGATCTCTCTTGTAGCCCCCCACATCTAAACACACAGAGAAGAGATTTCTGGGTAATATCCTTTAGTTTAATCAAGCTGCTATGGCATGAAGCCACTGACCCTGGTTTCTTTATAGTCCCGATGTAGCTTGCCTCTTAGATGCCCTGACAAAAGCATGAGTTTAAGACATTTTGGTGATTCTTCTTCTTCTTTCTTTTTTTTTTTTTATTCATGAGAGACACAAAGAGAGAAGGAGAGGCAGAGACCCAGGCAGAGGGAGAAGCAGGCTCTATGCAGGGAGCCCAACGTGGGACTTGATCCCAGGTCTCCAGGATCACACCCCGAGCTGAAGGCAGCGCTAAACCTCTGAGCCACCCAGGCTGCCCAATTTTAGTGATTCTTGACTTGAGACTGTGATACAGGTAATTTTTATTTCTTTCTTGTATGGAAGAGTAAGCCCGATCCCCCCCCACCTTTTGTCTCTCTCATTGTCACCCAATACCAAACCACTTTACTTAACTGATCTTCTTTAACTTATAACTGTCCCCCTTTTTTCCTGTTGGTAGGTAAAAAACAAAACCTTTTTTTTTTTTAAAGATTTTATTTACTTGGGTTTTTGTTTGTTTGTTTGGTTGGTTTTTTTAAGATTTTATTTATTTGACAGCACAAGCAGCGGGAGCAGCAGAAAGAGGGAGAAGCAGGCTCCCTGCTGAGCTGGGAGCCCGACACGAGGGCTCGATCCCAGGACCCTGGGATCATGACCCAAGTAGAAGGCAGACAGACACTCAACTGACTAAGCCACCCAAGCCCCCCAGTAAAAAACTTCCAAAGTCAATATTATTAACACCTCCTATTATGGGATAAAGATCTCAAAATTGTTCTAGTTTTGCAGGATAACATTTGGGGTTTATGTTTTTCTCAAGTAGTCAAAATGTACATGTTAGCAGGACACCATTGTTGCTTAATAACTCTCAAGGGAGGGAATCCCTGGGTGGCTCAGCAGTTTGGCACCTGCCTTTGGCCCGGGGTGCGATCCTGGAGTCCCGGGATCGAGTCCCGCATCAGGCTCCTGGCATGGAGCCTGCTTCTCCCTCCTCCTGTGTCTCTGCCTCTCTCTCTCTCTCTCTCTGTGTCTATCATAAATAATAAATAAATCTTTAAAAAAATAACTATCAAGGGATTAAAAAAAAGAACTTTCAACAAAAGCATAGATAATGAAAATACTTAGCACATATTCAGCTCTCCAAGGAAGGACTGGACTCCACATGGCCTGTGCTCACACTTCTGTCCTATCAGCTCTTCTCCACATGCAGTGAAGCTCAGGAATCATTGGCCAATACTGACCTCTTGTTCATTTGCCCTTGGGGAGCACAAAGTCTGCCATGAGCAAATGGAGGCAGAACAGGATGCTCCCTAACAAAGGATTAGTACTCAGGGGGATTGTGGGGCTGACTCAGGGACAGGCTCCCTCCCACTCATCTAACCACAATGGTTTCAAAATAGAAGCTACAGTGGGAAGGAATTGTTTTTACCATATTAACTTGGGTGAGGTATGCTGGGGTCAGATGCTAATACAGAGAGAGAAAACTGGGATCCTTGGGTGGCTCAGCGGTTAAAGCATCTGCCTTCAGCCCAGGGCATGATCCTAGAGTCCCAAGATTAAGTCCCATGTCAGGCTCTGTGCATGGAGCCTGTTTCTCCCTCTGCCTGTGTCTCCGCCTCTCTCTCTCTCTTTCTCTCTCTTTCTGTGACTATCATAAATAAATAAAAATTAAAAAAAAAAAAAAGAGAGAGAGAGAAAACTGTTTTCTGTACTCACAGCCACCCAAGGTCACTCGGGGGAAGCACCAGGTTAATCATGAGGCAGAGTGAGGGGTAACTGTGGTTTATTGTGATTTTTGCTGGAAGGAAAAGTTTAGGCACGGCAAATAGGTTTAGGATTGGCTAATTTGAATAATTTCAGTGGGCCCTTGGGTACAGGGGCTATCCCAGGATACCTGATAATCAGGGTGGGTGTATAGTGGTCCAGAGTATATAATTCAGATAAGGGAGATTTTTTTTTTTAAAGATTTTATTTATTTATTCATGAGAGACAGAGAGAGGCAGAGACACAGGCAGAGGAAGAAACAGGCTCCATGCAGGGAACCCGATGTGGGACTCGATCCCGGGACTCCAGGATCAGGCCCTAGGCCAAAGGCAGGCACTAAGTCACTGAGCCACCCAGGGATCCCAAGGGAGATGTTTGGTGTTGTGGACTTAACGGGTTGTTCAAGAAGAGGAACTGACCAGCCTCTAGCCAGAGTGTCAAAACTGGGTCAAAACTGGATCAAGATAGTACACATCTGGGACGCCTGGGTGGTTCAGTGGTTGAGCATCTGCCTTCCGCCCAGGGCGTGATGCTGGGGACCCGGGATGGAGTCCCACATCGGGCTCCCTGCATGGAGCCTGCTTCTCCCTCTGCTTGTGTCTCTGCCTGCCTCTCTCTCTGTGTCTCTCATGAATAAATAAAATCTTAAAAAAAAAAAAAAAAAAGATAGCACACATCTACCCATACAATCTTATATCACAGCATATTCTTTCAAAAAAATGTATATAAAAGATTGCACATCTTGTTACTTCTCTAATCCAAGACGTTAAAACTCCCCACTGACGTTAACTTCAAAATTTTTCTCAAATTTTGAAATATTTCATCATTCAAAAATTGTATTACAGTAATTGCTTTTTAAAGAATTGAAAAGCCCCTCATGGGGCACTTGGGTGGCTCAGCTGGTTAAGCATCTGCCTTCTGTTTAGGTTATGGTCCCAGGGTGCTGGGATCCAGCCCTGGGTCAGGCTCTCTGCTAAGCGAGGAGTCTGCTCCTCCCTCTGCCCCTGTTCATGTGTACTATCTCTCAAATAAATACATAAATAAAATCTTAAAAAAAAAAAAAAAGGTTGAAAAGTACCTCACAGCACTGGTTTACCTCTAAGTTTTTGTCCCCAAACAATGAAATAGTCAATATATCAAAATGTCAACTGTCTTACATTTGTAAAGTATCTGTAATTTTCTGCACGTTTTAAATATTCCATTTTTTTTTTAAATGGAAGTTACTGAAAGAGAAAAAGAGACAGAGAAGAGCTGCAAGCTGGCCTGCATCCAGTGCATCTTTCTTTCTTGCCACTTTTTATTGAGATATAACTGGCATTGATGTACGTCTTAATCCAAATGAAGTTTCCTGACTCTCCTGAGCCCCACAGAAATGAAGGCATTTAATTGTACATACTTTGGGATGGGAAAACTTATAATCAAGCTAAAAGCTTACTTACAACTCAGAATGAAGACAGACAGACCTTACTTAGCTCAACTAATGTCCAAGCCAGGCCTTTTTTCTGGCTTGCCCTGATGAGGAAATGGTCAAAGGGCATCCATGCAATATTGCCCAGTATCACCCAGCCCACTTGCAGTCTTTTGCTAAGCAAAAAAACAATCAAAAAAACAATTCAAGCAAGTAACAAGCTCAGAGAGGTGCCATAATTCCTCTTTCACTGTTTAATACAAAGTACTGTTTGAAATAACTGCAAAACCCCAAGGGTCCAGCCTTCTGGGGTGGTGACTTCTTGAAGCATTGGTGCTGCTTCAAAGGTGCATTTTTCTTTTTTTTTAAATGATGTAAAATTGGCATATAACATTATATTCATGTCAGGTGTACCACATAATTCATTGTTTGCATATACTACAAAGTGAAAACAATAAGTCACCATCCAACACCATACAACTGACCTTCTTCACAAAGGTTTATTTATTTTTTTAAATTTTATTTATTTATTCTTGAGAGACACACACAGAGAGAGGCAGACACATAGGCAGAGAGAGAAGCGGGCTCCATGCAGGGAGCCTGAGGTGGGACTCCATCCCAGGACTCCAGGGTCACGCCCTGGGCTGAAGGCCTTAACCGCTAAGCCACCCAGGTATCCCACAAAAGTTTATTTGTCTGTATAGATCAAGAAAATTTTCCAGATGAGGCAGCTGAACTGGCTTTCATCCCACCTGGGTTCTTTCATTGTCATCCCTGCCTGCTAGAGTACCTGGGTTCAAGGAGAAACATTACATCTGGACAGGTTCCATGCTCCTGCTGGGTAGTTCAACTTACCTTTTTTACATCATTCTTTTCTTCTCTCAGTGGGAAAGGAAGCCAGAAAAGGGGCTTGTAAGCCAGCCCAAGTCCCTCTCTCTTGGGTTCAAGGGTGCGGCAGTTAAGAGTGCATACCATAGGACGCCTGGGTGCTCAGCGGTTAAAGTGTCTGCCTTCAGATCTGGCTGTGATCCTGGAGTCCCTGATAGAGTCCCAAGTCGGGCTCCCTGCAGGGAGACTGCTTCTCCCTCTGCCTTTGTCTCTGCCTCTCTCTCTCTCTCTGTCTCTCATGAATAAATAAAATCTTAAAAAAAAAAAAAACAAAAAAACGAGCACATACCGTAGAACCAAAGTGCCTCAGCATGCCAACATTTACACCTGCCATCTACAAGCTGAGTGACCTTAGGAAAATTACCTTAATGACTCTGTACTTCAGTTTCCTTCCACTAAGTGGTGATGGTAGTTAACACCTGCTGCTAGCTTGCTATAATGTTTAAATGAGATTTAGTATTCAAAACCAGTACAAACCACAGTGAAGGTGTAATACATGCAAGCTATTGTTACTGTATTGCTATCTGATAGATACTGTAGCTTTGAATAAAAGCCATCTCTGAGCCTCAGGGATCCTGCTCATTGGCACTCTCCTAGGGAAGGGGGTGGGCAAAACTTAATGAAGTTTTCTTTCAAGGAGTGTTAACTGGAAAATTTTAATAGACTCCAGACAATACAAACTTCTGTACCATTTGTTATGGATGAGTGGCTTCCACAGAGGAGCTTATTTTTGAAACTTAAAAATATTTGTGGAAAGGCATTAAATTTGTGATAATCTATTTACATAAATAGGAAATTAAAAGGCAGGTCAGTCTCTCCGAGAGGATACATTTTGGGGTGAGCTTCATTTGTGGTGAATTCAATTGTTTTTAAATCACAAACCTTAAAGGTGCATGTTTCTGCAGGTACTCTCAACAACAACAACAACAAAAAAACAAAAAACCTACAACCATGTGGGGGTGGGGTGGGTGGCTCAGCCGTTTAGTGCTGCCTTCAGCCCAGGGCCTGATCCTGGAGACCCGGGATCCAGTCCCAAGTCAGCCTCCCTGCAGGGAGCCTATTTATTCTCATGAATAAATAAAAATGAGACACACATAGAGAAAGGCAGAGACATAGGCAGAGGGAGAAGCAGGCTCCATGCGGGGAGCCTGATGTGGGACTTGATCCTGGGACTCCAGGATCATGTGCTGAGCCGAAGGCAGATGCTCAAACCACTGAGCCACCCAAGCGTCCCAATAAATAAAATCTTAAAAAAAAAAAAATGTCTCTTTTAGATTTCTGAGTTTAGGTGAGACATTTTTGAGGTGAAAAGAATGGAGGTCCCTATGACCCCACAACTGAGGTGGTCCAGGAAGACAAGTGTGGGCAAATATTTTCCAGTTGGTGAGATGAACTGGAAATTGTGGGCAAGGCTTGGATTTGTGGTACCAGTATGAACAATTTCAGGCCTTATTGTGAAAGAGGGTCTACCTGTAATGTTGCTGGTTCTCATCTCTGAAAAAAACATTAATGGGCACCTAGGATTACTCCCAAGACCAGAGAGAGGCTCATAATCAGGCCAAGGCTCTAATCTTTCATTCAGGGAAGCCCTCAAAGATTATTGCATTGTTGGGCAGCCCGGATGGCTCAGCGGTTTAGCACAGTCTTCAGCCCAGGGCCTGATCCTGGAGACACAGGTTGGAGTCCCACATCAGGCTCCCTGCATGGAGCCTGCTTCTCCCTCTGCCTGTGTCTCTGTCTGTCTGTCTGTCTCTCTCATTAATAAATAAAATTTTAAAAAAAGGATTTTTTTTTTAATTTTTTTTTTAATTTTTTTTTTATTTATTTATGATAGTCACAGAGAGAGAGAGAGAGAGGCAGAGACACAGGCGGAGGGAGAAGCAGGCTCCATGCACCGGGAGCCCGATGTGGGATTCGATCCCGGGTCTCCAGGATCGCGCCCTGGGCCAAAGGCAGGCGCCAAACCGCTGCGCCACCCAGGGATCCCCTAAAAAAAGGATTATTGCATTGTTGATCAATAATGAACAGGGAGCCCCTTGAAGGGATCAAAGAGCCCGTGTAGTTTGAGTCTCTCTTAAGGGACTACATAAACATATCTTCTTGGACCTGGCTTCACAGTCCCTTAATTCTGAAGCACTATTTTTTGTTACCATTTTAATATTTGCCTCAGATTGGCTGCTTGCATTCTCTCTCCAGAACCAGACTTTTCTACAGTCAGCTATGATGAAGTCATTGTGGAGTTTTGTGGGAACACCTACCTGATTTTTGTAGGACTCATTTTCAGTAATTTTGCTTTAATTTTCTCCTTGTACATTTTCACCCCCTCTAACAGCTCTTCCTTTCACTTTTCCCATTTTTCTTTCCTAGAATCAGCTTTTGACAAACTGCTTTTTACTGTCATCCTCATAATCTGCCACTACTCCAAACATTCCCTTAGTTTAACCAGTGATTTTAAAATTATCTGTTCTGTGAAACCTGTGATGAATGCCTTGATCTCATCCTCTTTATAAAGAGTCTCCAAAAATTAAAATGGTGATAATTACTAACTCCAGAACACATCAAGAACAGTCCCCACTGCTCTCAAGCTGGGTAGCCACTTCCACCCAGCCTTTAGTTTCAGGTGTTCCCTTGGGTCTTCTGGGTCACCTTCAGAGACTGGGGGCTCCTCAACCCAAGCAATCAACATGGGGGCAACCTCAGTGAACATGTTAATCCTTCCCTAAATTCTGCAATCGGAGCCGCCTTTATCCGTCTCGCTGTTTTCGGTTCCCTATTTTCTCCTTGGCAGGAAATTACTCTTTTTTTCTCTCACGCTGATCTTCAATGCCGGCGTCCTGTGAGGTCCCTGTCTAGGTGGGAACTCTCCTAGTCAGTACCTCCCGGGGCTCAACACGGCGGCGGACCAGACCCTCCCCCGCACTGGGAAAGGGCTGGCCCGAGGCAGCCGCTCTCCTCTCAACAGCGTCCCCTTCCGCAGGCCCCGGCCCTGCCCCGCGCCCTGCTGACCAATCCCTGGCTCCGCTCCGGGAGCGGCACAATGGCGCCCTCGAGGCCCCGCCCCTGGACGCACGCCGCCGAGGCCCCGCCCCGCCGTGCTCCCCGCGTCCTTCCGGCTCCGTGGTGGAAGTAGCCCTTCGCCGCGTCTTCCTGGAGAAGAAGGTGGGGTTCCGCGGGGAAACCGGCCGGCGGTCACGCCAGCAGCCGGAAGTGGGGTGGGGGCGCGGGCTCTCCGGGCAGCGGCTCTCGGGGACTGGGGTGCGGCCGAGCGGGGACTGGGCGAGCCCGGAGCGAGCGGGCTGCGGGAAACGCCGCGTGCGCCCGACGGGCGGGAGTTGTGCGCTGGGGCCGGCCGCGCGCCAGGCCCCGCCCCTCGGGGCCCCGCCCAGGGCGCGCTGCCAGGGGTTTCCATGGTGATGGTAAACAAGCCTCAACTGCCTCGGCTACAACTGCCAAGTTCCCCGCGTTCCACCCTCCTCTAGGTGCTCAGAGGGACGATCGAGGTGCCGGATGTGAAGAGCGGGAGCGTGAGACCCGGAGCCCGAGGTGAGGGGCGGGACGGGCGGCGGGTCGGAGGCTGAGGGCCGCACCGCTGGGACGGACCGAGAACTGGGCCCTCTGGGGTGGGGACGGCGGGGCTGAGATACGGCTTTGGGGGAGGCTAGGTCTGAAGTCAGGGGCCTCACCCACGGGGACCGAATGGGCATTGGGCACACAGGGGCTGCGAGTTGGGGTCGGGAGAGGCAGGGTCTGAGGTCAGAGGCCGCTCACTCGGGTACGGGCCAGAGACTGGGCCCCCTGGGGCTGAGGGAGGTGGGGCTGAGAGTTGGGGTCACGGAAGGTGGGGTCAGGAGTCCACGGCCGTAGAGTCGGGGACTGGACCGCCGGAGGCCTGGGCGGACTCCAGGGTTGGCAGAGCTTGAGCGCCCCTGCCAGAAATAGCGCGCGGGCACCTGACGGCCGTGGGAGAGGGGCTTCATTTAAAAATGAAAGCAGTACTTTCACGTGGTTGAGTTGCGCCAGACTGGTTGGCAACTGACTCCTCCCCCCTCCCACGTTCCCGCTCGCTGAGCCTCCGCTTTCGGTCTTTGAGGCCTTTTCTTCCTCTCGGTGTGGCGTGTGAGCCCTGAGCGCCGGTCTCCGTTTTGTCTCCTGCTTTTAGAGGTATTGTGCCTGGTTTTGGGGTAGAAACTCTTTGGTTCTCGTTATCTTTGCCGGGTGACTACACTTACGCGAGCTTAATCGGCCGTTTCTTTTTCCCTTGCCCTTTATTTCTTTGTATCCTTGGATGTATTTTTTGCTGATTCTTGACTGCGCCTAAGAAACTTCTGGACTCTGCCTGCGCTTGCGCTGCGCCCTCTACCTTCGGTGTGCCCGCGTGGGTCACTGAAAGTGACGCCGGCGAGAGTCCGGGGACTCGCCCGACCCCCGTCTTTTATAGACCGGGTTAGGAGGCCACAGGCCCCTCCCCGTTGATCTGTTCCCTTCAGGAGCTCTCCGGTTCTCACCGGACAAATCCCCAGACCCCGGAGAGCCCCTTCCCCAGCTCCAGCAGGAACCCCCTCCCCCGCCGCCCCGCGTCCCTCGGGCCGGGCCCGCCCGCCGGCCGGACTCTCCTCGCAGTAGTTTCCTTCCCCCGAGGCCTTAGGACGCAGGAACGTGCTTCCTTGAGCTCTCACAGCTACTTGGGGGGTGTCCGGGCTCCTGTCTGCCGCCGCGGGCCGCGTGCGTGGCGGGAGCGGAGTCCGCGAGCGGCTCGCTGAGTGGGGGGAACCGCCGGGAAGGGGGCCCGGAGGTGCCCAAGGTTAACGCCGCGCCTCAGGTCTCCGGAAGTTGGTGGCGCTGGAAGAGCTCTGAACACTTCAGATACTCTTTCAGTTCACAACGTGGTCGGAATTCCCTATCTTAATGTAATTCTATTACTTACAGTCATTTTTTTAAAGGTTAACGGTTTCTGAATTTCTAGTAAAAAAAATGAAACTAGAAACCGGGTTCTCCGGTTAGACAAAAAAATGCGTTGGGGTATTTCAGTGAAAAGTGATGTTTTCAGTGTTAATTTCTAGTCAAGATTCTTCATTTTGGAGTAAATTTCTACTTATAATGAAGTTTGGGAGAGGTTGCTGATGTTACTAATTAATAGTCTTTTTTTTTTTTTTTAAGATTTTATTTATTTATTCATGATAGTCACACACAGAGAGACAGAGAGGCAGAGACACAGGCAGAGGGAGAAGCGGGCTCCATGCACCGGGAGCCCGATGTGGGATTCGATCCCGGGTCTCCAGGATCGCGCCCTGGGCCAAAGGCAGGCGCCAAACCGCTGCGCCACCCAGGGATCCCTAATTAATAGTCTTTAAGCAAGCCCATCTTTAGTCATCTCTTGTGCCTGTATGCATTTCTGTAATTTGATTAGATTTATTACATACTAGGTCTTTTTTATTTTAGGTTTTAAAATAATTTTTTTAAAGATTTTATTTATTCATGAGAGACAGAGAGGCAGAGACACAGGCAGAGGGAGAAGCAGGCGCCTCACGGGGAAACCGATGTGGGACTTGATCCTGGATCCTTGGATCACGCCCTGAGCCGAAGGCAGAGACCTTCAACCTCTGAGCCCCCCTAGGCGTCCCTAGTTTTTTAAATTTTAACATTGTTTTTGTGGGGGGTTTTTTTGATAATTTTTAAATTTTATTACTTTTTAAATTTTTATTTATTCTTGAGAGACATAGGCAGAGGGAGAAGCAGGCTCCACAGAGGGAGCCCCATGTGGCACTCCATCCCGGAACTCCAGGATCATGTCCTGAGCCAAAGGCAGACGCTCAACTGCTGAGCCAGCCAGGTGTCCCTGTAATTAAAAAAAAAAAAAAAAAAAAAAAAAGCAGGTGACTGGTTTTCATTTAAAAGTCTTGCTACAGGGCAGCCGGGGTGGCTCAGGGATTTAGTGCCGCCTTTAGCCCAGGGTGTGATCCTGGAGACCTGGAATCAAGTCCCATGTTGGGCTCCCTGCATGGAGCCTGGTACTCCCTCTGCCTGTGTCTCCGCCTCTTTCTCTGTGTGTGTCTCATGAATGAATGAATGAATGAATGAATAAATAAATAAATAAATAAATAAATAAAATCTTAAAAAACAATGGCCTTTATCAATGACAATTTGCTCTCCTTAAAAAAAAAATAAAAGTATTGTTACAAAGCTCACTGTAAACATAAAATATTCAGGTAAAAAATGTGAATTGATTTAAGTGAAAAGGTTGATCAAAATAGGTTAGTCCTCAGCTATGGCCAAAACTGAAGGTGAGTGTGGAGACATCCCGGGTCCATCCAGGATAAGTGCCTGCAGGAGCTGCAAAAATGTGAAGGGGTCTCCTCCTCAATCTGAGCTCTGGCACTCACTTTTTGGAGAGCACATTAATTGCCCCTTATTGGGTCCAGGCACAGAGCTAGGAATTTGACCATATTTTGATGGCACAGGCTCGTGACCAGTCTGTAAGAGGGGAGGGTATTGCTGTTATCCCTGTTGTACAGATGAGAAAATGGAGGCCGAGTGGAAAATGAAGTCACTTGGCCAGGGATAGAATAGGATTCAGATCTGGCTGACAGGGACAGCCCTCCTCTGCCAGGGACCCTGCTCTCATCTTACTGCCCTCATTTGGGGTTCTTGTGGAAAACCAAGAAGCTGATCTGAAGGAAAATCAGGCTCATCTAAGGCCAGTCTGGCTTACTTGACAGCAAATCCCAGACATAATGTTTATATCCATAAATATTGAAAGATTTTATTCATGAGAGACAGGAGGCAGATACATATAGTTCAGAGGGAAAGCAGACTCCTCACAGGGAGCCTAATGTGGGACTCCATCCCAAGACCCCAAGATCATGCCCTGAGCCGCTGAAGGCAGACGCTCAACCACTGAGCCACCCAGTAGTCCTATATCCGTAAATATTTTAGCTTATATTCTGTGGATTTAAAAAATACAACTATAGTACCATTATCACACTTGAAGAAATAATAATTCCTTGAGATCATCAAATACCCTGTGTTCAAATGCACCTGACTGTATAATTTTTTTTAATGATCTTTTTTTTGTAGCTGGCTTGAACCGGAATCCAAACAAGGGTCATACCTTATATTTGGTAGGTACATCTCAAATTCAGTTTATCACAGCAGTGCTGTTCAATGGAAATATAATGCAAGCCATGTGTAATTTCACATTTTTTAATAGTACAAAGAAACGTTCTAATAATTTAGTTTAACATATTAACATATATTCAAAATATTTCCTCGTGTAATTTTTAAGTTACTTTTTTTTTTCAAATTAAGCTTTCAGAATCCAGTGTGTATTTTATATCTACAGCACATCTCAGTTTGTACTAACCACATCGTAAGTGTGGTTAGTACAATCTAGAGGTTCTCTATCCTTGTTTAGTAAATTGGGTTGAGTGTCACATAGAGTTCCTTTCTTGGCTTTGGGGTTTTTTTCTGATTATATTCAATGGTGATGTTTGAGTCTCTGACCTCTACATTTCCTCTAAAGGCTGTTCGGGTTCCCTTGAGATTTTTTTTTTTTTTTTTGGAAAGAATACTTCATTGGAGGTGCTGGCTGTGGACTTCTTTGGAGAGAGGTACTTAACTCCCGTTGTGATGTTAGCAGCCTTTGATGGTCTTTCCCTGAATGCATTGTTTTGTTAATGTTTCCAAATTAGTGACATTTTAAATACTCCTCATTTATTAGTAGGAATACTTCTATAGAGAGGAAACTTTGTTAATCATTTGGTTATTCTAAGCTGTACTTTATAAATGACAGGTTGCTTTTGATTTCATTATTCCTGGCGTTTACCAGTATCCAGCATAATTTAGTGATCTCTAGCATGTGCCAAAGACACTTTTTCTAGTATCATTATGAAGTCGGGGGTTTTAACATATAGGATGTATTTTAATCCACTGTGGCTCTTATTCTCTTTGGTGCACAAAATATTTTTTGTGGCCAGTGGGAGCCCTTCAGATTGGTTTCTGACTTTTCTTGACCCAACCACAGTGATCTTTGATGCCTTCCTTAGTAAGGTGTAATACTTCCATTAAGTGTGTCCACTAGTTTATTCAACTGGCCTTTAGTGGTGGGCAGTTGGGTTGTTTCTAGCCTTTTCCTCTTAGAAATAGAGCTGAGATGAATGGCTTTTACAGGTGTCTTTGCTTTTTTTTTTTCACCATTGAATATATCCACAAATGGTAAGTGAAAGTGCCACAAAAGGTATTTATAACCTTGCCAAGAGGATGTGTTTTCAGACTTCTGTATTTTTTGCCAGTATGGTAGGTATTTTCAATGTTACTTCATTTTATTTTATTATTTTATTATTTTTCAAGATTTTATTTATTTATTCATGAGAGACACAGAGAGAGGCAGAGACATAAGCAGAGGGAGAAGCAGGCTCCATGCAGGAAGCCCAATGTGCGACTGGATTCTTGATCCTGGATCCTGCATGCTCTGAAAGGCAGCCGCTCAACTGCTGAGGCTCGCAGCTGTCCCAATGTTACTTGATTTAAAATTTTAATTTATCTTAGATGGGAAAGGTGGAACATCTTTTCATGTTTAAGGTCATTTCTTTTTCTGTTGACTCTCTATGCCTCTAGCCCATTTTCCTTTTTGGGTGGTTGGACTTTCTTATTTTAGATACTCTATAAAGGAACATATGTTAAAGCTTTAGGGAAAAAATTGGAAATATCTTTCCCTTTTTATCGACATATTTGCTTAGCTTGGTGTTCTTTTAGCTATGCATAAGAGGTGTGGAGGTTTTATATTTTATTTTTGTTTTTTATTTTGAGGTTTTATTTTTATTTATGTAATGAAATTTTTCGGTTTTTTCCTGTGTTACGGGTTTTGGGTCATGGTCAGAAAAGTTTTCCTGTTCCCAGTTTATCCATTTTCCTTGCTTTTCTTTATATTGTGTAGGCTATTTCTTAGCATTTCTTATAAAACATGAAAAATTCTAAGTTAACTTTTACCATCATAAATATGTCCGTGTGACAGATTGCAGGGACTGACTTTGAAATGATGAACTACAATTGCATTTTTGGAATAAACCCAACTTGGTCATGATTATTACTTTGTATATAGCTAGATTTGGTTGGCTGATAATTTCCTTAGGAGCTTTTCATCTTGAGTTCATGAGCAAAATTAACCTGTGAAACTCGATAAACTAATTTTAACACTCTTGAAAATGGAAAATCAATTCCAGGTTGATTGTAGATCAAAACAGAAATGTAGATGAAAATAACGAAGCTTATAAAGTTACATATAGGAATGCCTGGGTGGCTCAGCGGTTGAGTATCTGCCTTGGGCTCAGGGCATGATCCCGGAGTTCTGGAATTGAGTCCCACATCGGGCTCCCTGCATGGAGCCTGCTTCTGCCTCTGCCTGTTTCTTTGCCTCTCTCTGTCTTTCATGAATAAATAAAAATCTTTTAAAAATAAAAGTTAAATATATATCCATATGGCCTTGGCCTAAGAAAAAGATCTCTTAAACCTGGCACAAAAAGCAGTAATCCTTAAGGGGGGGTGGGGTGGCGCACAGGACTAAAATGAAATATTCTGAATGCCTATTAGGTTTCTCTGTATGCTGCTTTTACAAAAATTCTCACCTAGTGTGAATATTACAAATTCCTGGTCACACTCTCGTAAGTCTATCTACATTGCAAAGGCGATCCATTATTGACATCTCCATAGGTTTTTGTTTTGCTTTCCATAACATTTGTTTAGAATTAGGCTGTCCAACAGAGTATGAGTAACAAATGTAATTTGTTTCATTTTTTTTTTTTAATTTTTTTTTTTAATTTTTATTTATTTATGATAGTCACAGAGAGAGAGAGAGAGAGAGAGAGAGAGAGAGAGAGAGGCAGAGACACAGGCAGAGGGAGAAGCAGGCTCCATGCACTGGGAGCCTGATGTGGGATTCGATCCCGGGTCTCCAGGATCGCGCCCTGGGCCAAAGGCAGGCGCCAAACCGCTGCGCCACCCAGGGATCCCAATTTGTTTCATTTTTTAATCAAGATATAATTCACATACCATACAGTTCACCCAGTTTAAAGGGTACAAATCAGAGGTTTTTAGTATATTTACAACATTGTGAAAACCATCACTACTATCTAATTCAAGAACGTTTTCTTACATTGAAATACCTGTAAGCATTCCTGGGATGAATCCTATTTGGTCATGGTGTATAACCTTTCTTAGATGTTGGCTGGTTTCAGTGTGTAGTATTTTATTGAGGAATTTTACACCTTTACTCATAAAGGATATTAGTATGTAGTTATCTCTTCCCGTGATGTCTGTCTGGTTTTGCTATCAATATATGAGTTTACTATGGCTGCCATAATAAAATACTATGGACTGGGTTGTTTAAACAATAGAAATTTATTGTCTTGCAGTTACGGAGGCCAGAAGTCCTAGATCAAGGTATCAGCAGGGTTGGTTCCCTGTAAAGGCAGTGAGGAAATGATATATTCCAGACCTCTCTTCTTCGTTTGTTAGATGGCTGTCTTCTGTGTCTTAACGTCATTGGGTCTATGTCCAAATTTCCCCTTCTAAAAGGACACCAGTCATAATGGAATATGGCTCACTCTGATGGCCTCATTTTGTAAAAAGGCTATCCAGATTTCACATTTTGAGGTGCTGGGGTTAGGACTTAAGCATCTAAATTTTGGACACACATTTCAGCCCATAAAACAGGGTAATACTGACTTTTGTAGAATGAATTGGGATGTTTTGATATTTTTATTTAGTATTTTTAAATATATTTTGATAGGCTGTTATTCAAAATATTTCGACGTGTAATCAGTATTTTAATGTTGAGATCTGTTACATACTTGTTTTAATCTTTGCAGTTCAGTGTGCATTTTATACTTACAGCACCTCACAATTCGTAATTGTCACTTTCAAGTGTTCAGTAGGCACATGTGGTTAACGATCATATTTTTATCCTTTGTACCCAGTTTGTTCTTTTTCCAAATCTTTTTTTTCCTCTATACTTTAAATTTAGGAGTTTTAGCAACATATGCTTAGGTTGTGTCTTTTAAAAATATCTGTTGGGAACTACATGACCACGTTTATCTTAGCCAGGAAAATCTCCTTTCCATTCTTTATCTGTTCTCTTGCCTCCATTTGTGTCTTTTTCTCTTACTGGAATTCCTATTATTGACAAGTTACTTCTTTTGTCTCGTGTTACATCTTGTGTCCTCCAAATTTCATATATTTTTTCCCTTTATTATTTCTTTTTTTTTTTTTGAGATATTTTTTCTACTTGGTTTTTAGTCCACTATGCCTTCAATTCATTACTAACTTTATAAATTCAAAATTCAATTTTTAGAACTAAAAAAGTTTAGTATTCTGTAATTGAGTATCTGAAAGTGGTCGTTATTTTTTTCTCTTAAAAAAATTAGTGTTTCGTCTAGCACTTCTCATTCCCTTAAAACTGCTGTTAATAAGCTGTTGTCTGAATGCATGGTATTCTTTCTGGGTGCCTGAGCCACTCTTCTGTGCATTGTTGTGTTTCTTTCCTCTTGGTTCTGTTCTCCACTCTCCCAGGGCAGTATACTGTGGTCCCCTGAGGAGCAAACATTGAGCCCAAGATGCTATAGTAGTCTCAGCTCCTATGGCAACTGCATGGGGCCTGACAAGGTGTCAAGTCTCCATAGAGCCCCAGGAGGAAACTCTAGGCCCCTTGAGGGGCTGTGGGTTTGTACTACAACCATCTCTCTGGAGACCATGAGTGTAACCCACAAGGCGTCCTGAGGCCTTTGCCCAGCTCTAGGATCTTCAGCAAGGGACATCAAGTAGCAGTGTTTCTATTTATGAAAACTTAACCTGGTAACTTAGATTTTGATTCTTGAGTCACCTGCAGTATGCAATCAGTAGTACCATAGAGCAACAGTTGCTTGTTCTATGTTGGGTAAAAACTTGTCCCTTGTGATAACTTTAATACAGGCATTATAATTTACCTAATTTCACATACTAATTTTTGCCTTTTAGTTAATACAGCTTTTGAGAAGTGAATACTGAGGGAAAGTGTATTATTACCTCAGATTTAGCTACAGTATATAAACTAAAAGGCCTAATAATGAAAAGATCATGGAAAACAGCTTTCTTGTTGCATATGGATCATATATATCCTCTTTGATGGATAAAAATGTAGTAATAGCAATAAACATCTAGAATGTTAATAATGTATTTAATCCATCTACAGCTTCTCTCTTTTTTTTTTTTTAAAGATCTTATTTATTTATTCGTGAGAGACACAGAGAGAGAGAGGCAGACACAGGCAGAGGGAGAAGCAGGCTCCATGCAGGGAGCCCGACGTGGGACTCCATCCTGGGTCTCCAGGATCACGCCCGGGGCTGAAGGCGGTGCTAAACTGCTGAGCCACCCGGGCTGCCCAGCTTCTCTCTCCTTAATAGCTCTGAGGGAGCTTTATGTATTGAATTTGGGTTGTTATACAAATTAGGGTCAGAGTTCTCATACTTCAGATGCATGAACCCCTTGAAAATTTTGATACAGCTGTGGGAGTGTGCTTTCTTGAAGTGGTTGGTTCAGAACTTATATTCTCAAGTGAGTATCTGACAGGAGAAAAAGTTTAAGAGCCACTGAGTTGGGACTTCATAAATTGTTGGGTTGGAAGAGACTTTTGTGGTTTCCAATGTAATTTCCAGTGGAACAGGAAAATTATCCATCACAAATTAAGGGTCTGGGCTTTGCTCACATACCATCCCTAGACAGGGAATTTGCTTTTTTCCTAGGCCCATCTTTGCTCCTCAAGTGGAAAACAGACATAAGCAGCAGAAATATATCTAAAACTCTCGTGTGAATTTTCAAGATTTTATTTATTTATTTATGAGAGACACACAGAGAGGTAGAGACATAGGCAGAGAGAGAAGCAGGCTCCATGCAGGGAGCCTGATGTGGGACTTGATCCCGGGACCCCAGGATCACGCCCTGGGCAAACACAGACTCTTAACTGCTGAGCCACCCAGGCATCCCTCTCCCGTGAACTTATTAAGAACTGAGTGTGAAGATTAAAATAATTCACCATGGGTCACCTGGCTGGCTCAGTTTGGTAGAGCATGGGACGACTCTTGATCCTCGATGTTAAGTTCAAGCCCTGTTGGGCGTAGAGATTACTTTAAAAAATAAAATCTCTTAAAAAATAATAAAAGGACTCACCACAAAGTAAAATATTTATACAAAGCAACACAAAAACAGACACTGGCAAAAGGGCTGCATTTAAAACATATAAAGAGGGACACCAGGGTGGCTCAGTTGAGTGTCTGCTTTGGCTCAGTGTTATCCTGGAATCCGGGATCTGAGTCCCGCATCGGGCACCTTGCATGGAACCTGCTTCTCCCTCTGCCTAGGTCTCTGCCTCTCTCTCGCTTTCTGTGTCTCTTATGAATAAATAAATAAATTCTTTAAAAAAAAAACCTATAAAGAATTTGAACAAGTATTCAGGGAGGAGGAAGTAGGATAACCTACAAAGGAACAAAAAAATAATAGTCTTCTAAAATCTACTTTTTATACCTCAGGTATTTACCAGGGGAAATTTTCACCCCCCCTCCTTCTCCCACCCCTGCTTTGTGTCTGTTTAAATGTCACTTCCTCAGCTCCAGTGTAAGTTGATCCCCATTATTTAATTTTAGGTCATTCAGAATTTGTCATCATACATTTATTTCTTCCTTTCTTTATGGATTTCCTAGTCCACTGTTTTGTGGACCTAGCACAGTGGCTGCACTTTGTAAGTGCACAATATTTCTGAGTTAGCGAATAACTCCCAATTTCGGATAATTTTATCTATTGCACATCACTCATCCTTGAACAGTAGCTTCATTTCTACCACAGTGAAGGGCACCATTTATTTATTCATTCATTCATTCATTCATGATAGGCAGGAGACACAGGCAGAGGGAGCAGCAGGCTCCATGCAGGGAGCCCGATGCAGGCCTCGATCCCAGGACTCCAGGATCGCGCCCTGGGCCAAAGGCAGGCACTAAACTGCTGAGCCACCCAGGGATCCCCAAGGGCACCATTTTTATTGCAGGTTACCATCAGTTTTCCCAAACTTGTCTCATTGCTTTCCCATCCCCTCTCTATGCATCTGTTCCCACCATTTCTTTTCCAGATAGCTGCTAGGCTGTCCTGTTGAAAAGCAAAAACAAATTACACCACATTCCATTTTGAAACAAATGACTTCCCATTGGCCTTAGACTAAAGTACAAAATACCAAACCAGGCTTTCAAGGCTATGGAGGATCTTCCTCTGCTTTTCCTCTTTCACTGGTCTCAGTACAACATGCTCCCCCGTGTCTTGCGTACATGTTGTTTCTTCACCGGGCAGGAACCATATCATGGCTGATCAATTATTAACAGTCACCTCCCCAGTGTCACCAACCAGTTAAGCCAAGAAGGCATATGTAAGACGTAGTTATTTACTGCAGGAAACTAAAATAAGTGAGAAAATGCATACCAATTATATAAATTAACAAAAATACATTTTGAAGAGGTTTTCAAGAAGTTATAAATGCTTATGAGGTAGTCAGGGTACTTCAGTTCTGTAGAGATACTCTTTCCAAAAACAAGCTAATCTTGTGGCTTAATTTTTCTAAAGAGTATTGTTTTCTCTTGAATTCATGAGTTGTGTCTTTCCATGAATGGGTGGATTTTGAATCTTGTCGCCCAGCTTCCACAATTACCAATCAGGTAATGTGACAGTTTTTCTTTATATCCCCTCCTTCTAATAATTTTCAAGCAAATTCTAGCCAATGTATTCTTTCATTCACAGATACTTGCAAGTGAATGTCTAGAAACTAATTCCCTTATATTTAAACATACCTACAGTTATATATCTAAAACAAGTAAATACACTTTAATATGAAAGATTTTAATAACAAATTTTTAGTCAGTGTTTAGATATAAAATGTTTATAAATGTCTCAAAATCCAAATATGCCCCATGTATTGAGAATCCTTGATAAATGTCTTAAGTTTATTTTATTCGGTTATGTGCTTACTTGGTCTTTTCCCTTGGAGCTGTTTTGTAATGAAGCACTGAACTCACTTGTTCTTGTAGAATTTACAGTCTGGGTTTGCCTACTCTCATCTAGTAGGTTCCTCTTCCTTGTAAATCCTATTAATTTCATAGTAAGTAGATTCATTCGGCTTTTCTTAAATAATTTCATTACTTAAAAGTATTTAGCATACAGAAAATACTCACAAAAGTATAAGGAAGCTCGACGTACCCTCTCACCTAGTTTCAAGTGTGTGAAACTAGGGGTGTTCACCTAGTTTACTAAATCATCACCCTTTCATCTGTAATCCTACTCCATCCACTTAGAAACTAGACCTTAAATATATTTCTTAAGTATTGACTCCAAAAATAAAATCACAGCACCATAATTAAAATTAAAGAATTTAAATTCCTTAATATAATTGTCCGTTTGAACGCGGATTCACGGGTTCATGGAATTAATTCTTTGCTGGGTATTAAAAATTGCGAGTTTTAAACTGATGCAAAATATTTACACGAGTTTGTGGCGAAATATAAAAAACAAGGTACTGTATGTACAAAGAAGTTCTACGTTTTCTCCTTTAGTTTCCATTCTAAAATCTTCCTACTTTCAGAGATTTTTTTCCCCCAAATAAACCGAGCCTGTCCACCCCTCCCCTGCGCTGGGACTCTGGACTTTTCCCCATCCTGGCACCTTTCCTGAGAACTCACTCGGAACGGTCTTCCTCGTTGCTGCTCTTCCTTCCCTCCGTCCTCCCACTTCCTGCCTGGGCCGACCGCGCGGGCCGCGGGCCGCACCTGCAGGACGCGTTTCCATTGGTGACATCTTGGCGGGCCCGTCGGTGGCACTTCCTCCTCTACACCCCGTGACCCACGTCCGGCCCGCCGCCCTCAGTCACGCGGCCTCTGCCTCCGGGACGCAGCCCCGCGCGTCGGCCTTCCGGACTCGGGACCCGTCGTGGTGAGCCGCCGCGAGCGGACGACCCCCCCCCGCCCGCCCGTCCACCCCCCCAGCCCCCAGTCCACCCCCCACCTCGGCGAGCCCCGGGAACTCGCCCCCTCCCCCGCGGCCCCCCATCCCGCCCGCTCCAGGAACTCTTTCTTTACCCTCAATATCGTAGCAACTCTTCCTCTCTCCCCCCCCCCCCCCCCGTAGCCCCGCTGCCCCAGGAAGTCCCCCCGACCCGACAGCTCCGCCCCCCACGGTCCCGGGAACTCTTCCCTGGTCGCCCCAGAAAGCCCCCCCCCCCGGCTCGGGAGCTCCGCCCCCTCCCTGCGGCTCCGGGCAGCCTGGCCTGGAACTCGGCCCCACCCCCACCCCGGCGGCAAACTACCCTCCCCCCTCCCGCTCGGCCGCCGCGCTTCTCCCCCCACCTCCGCTCGTTCCGCCCCCGCCCCGGAAGCTCCCGCTGACCCCGCCCAGGCCCCGCGGAGAGGCGCACTGGGCTCCCATTTTCCTGTGGGGCCGGGTGGATCGTACGTTTTCGGATCCACCAAGTAGAGGCCTGGTGGGCCCCCCGCCCGGCGAGCTCGGCGCCTGCGACCGCCGCTGCGCTTCCCGCCGAAACCGCTCAGGCGCGCCCCTGGCGGCCCGCGCGGCCGCGAGCTTAAGAGCGCACTTTCCACCCTCGCTGGAAGCGTTTCCCCACGGCCAGTTTCGTTTTCAGGCTAATAACAAAAGGAGACGCACCTGGACCCTGCCCGGAGCCTTCTGCGTTTTTAAGCGTCGGGTGGAATTAGGGGTCCTTTGGCTGTAAACTGCGTTTGTTTGATGAAAATAGAAATCAGTCCTGATCCCCTCAGCGGTAAGTCTTAGAGCAAAAAAGAGCTGCGTAGTCCTGAGGCAGTGTCTCTCGCTCACTGTGATTTAAGAGTAGAACTTTCTGAGTAATTAAGACATTCGGGACAACCTGCCTTTTGCGTGCTACGAGCTGCAGGTGAATATTTATTTACAAATAAGGGTGAACATGCGCTAGGTCCTACTGCCAACACAAAAGAGGGTGAAGCCAGGGTCCCACTGAGTGCCCCTCCCTGAACCGAGAGGATGGGATGTTAAGCCGCCCTTGTACTGCTGAGATAAATCTAATCAGTCGTGACACTCCGAGGCGCACCCTGTTTATCTTGATTGGATCTACCTGAATCCAAACTAAATCCCGTCTAACCAGTAGAGTGAAGGAGGGCCTTACAGGAGCCCTAGGACTTTTTTTTTTTAGAAATGCGGACTCTTCCCTATTCACATCTATTGTTTCAGAATCTGCATTTTAACACATCCATGGGTGGTCTGTGCACGCTCAACTAGAATCCATGCATCTGGGGGAGGGAGTTGTGCAAAATCCTTGGCTATATCCTGTAGGGTACGGTACAGTTAAATTATCTTTAGGTGTGGGACGTAAAGAGCATTATTTTTTCACACTGCGGCGATTGCAAGGTGGTGGCTCTGGTGAGACCCATGCTCTATCAGTGCTTCGGCGTGTGTACACGTGCCCATTTCAGTCCTTTGAAAATTGGCTGCAGTGTCTCTGGCCGCCCCTGCACATGCTTGTCCAGGGAGGGTCCCCTAGGTGTTGGTTTGCAGACAACTTCTGGAAGGAGCTGTAGTGAACCAGAGAAAGGAATCAAGATACCTGGGTTCTTCTACCTTTTGGACTTCACTCTTATGGGGGTACAGGGTAAGGACAGTGAAGCTTTCTGAAAGCCATCTTCCAGAGATTTTGAAATTACTGCTTCTTAAACTGTAATACTTTGCATTTATACGGGGCTCCCCACCATCATCCAGATTGTATTTAATAATAGAGAAAACTAGTAAGACGGCAAATTTAAGACTACGTGCTCAGCGAAATTCACTTGAGTTTCCCAGTAAAACTTTTCCAAAATTAAGAATGTGGTTTAGTTTCTCCGATGTACCCCGTGGATTTCACATATCCTGGTCTTTGGGGATATTCTCATCACTTGGCTGTGAGTGATGGTAGTGATGTTTTTCCTGTTGAAAAACATATTTCAGAATTTCTTCCCTTTATTCTCAATGTCGGAGCAATTTCAGGTCACAAGAAAAGTTACCAAATAAAACTGGGAAGGAAAAACTTTGAGTATCTCCACCCTAGGCCGCTGCCCCCGCCCTTCTTGTAACTTGTAAAAATTGTAAATCCTGTTGAACAATTCTAGCATACTTGATGGAGCTCATCCTGCTCTCCCCTCCTGCCTCTGTGGTCCCTTCCCTACCCACAACAGTTGTGGCCTTGCTCCACCCCCTCCCTGAAGAAACCCCTCCCACCTTTGGTATTTAGATTTCTTCCCTGAGCTTAAGCGCCTTCTAAGTCTCATCAAGGCTGGTGGGATGTTTCCCTGCTGTTATCCCCCGTATTACCCTTTGAAAAGATAAACCTTTTAAATATTGTGGGGGCAGTCTTGGGTATGTGCTTTAATTTTGGAAGCCTTAGGACTTTAAAGGCCCTCCTGCAGTCCCAGTCCTGACTCTTCAAGGAGAAGGGGAGCAGAAGCCCATCCTGACCCCGGCGCCACCACCTCTGGTTGCTCTGGTGTGTGCTGGGGGACTGAGGCAAGACCGCCTTATTGCTCTTTTTTTAGGACAGTTCGTTACCTACCAGGAGTGTCTCCGACTGTGGGCATCCCCCCCTCAGGTGGTTCTTTAAGGTGAGCTCTTTTAAGAAAAGTAATTTCTGTTTTGTGTGTGGTATATTTAAACAGGATGTTTCTTAGTGTGAAGTAAAAATTATTGTTGCTAGTTTTAAAAATCTAACGAGCAGAAACCAACAGTACTCTTCTGTTGAGTTCTAGTTGATGTCCTAGGTACTGCAAAACTCCAAGGAATTCAAATGTAGAAGGTTCTGAGGATAAAGTGGAGATACTGAATTATATTTGCACCTAAAGTTAAATTTGAATTCCATCTGAAGTTTAGAAGAATAAGGAGTTAGCAGGATCTAGGACTTCCCATGAGAAGTGTAAGAGAAAATTAATTCTGGAGTATAAATAAGCGATAAGTTTACATGTAGACCTGTTTTTTAGAAAATAGTCTTCACCTTGCCTTCAGAGAAGTCCCTTTGTTTTTCAGACTTTCTCAAGCAAAACATTTATAACCTGTATTGTTAGGTGTTTTAAGTAATTCTTAAATGCCTGTCTATGTAAGTAATTCTTAAATGAAATACCTGTGATCCTTTATGCTTCCTGCATGTCTTTTTCTGCCTAGACTGCCTTGTTGTGGAGGGAGGTGTTGACCTCACTTGGCCAATCAGTTAATCTCTCCCTAATCTTGGGCCTGCTGTGCTGGGGGTGGGGCCACAGTGGCCAACGGAACAGACTGTCCCTGCTAGGCTCTCCGAGCAGTTTTGAAGACACATTTTAAACAAATCAGAACAAGAATGCTACAGAGTGTAGAAATAAGATAACTTACAGAAGAAGATCTTGTGGAAAGAGGTCCTATGTTTGAACTGAGGCTTTAAGGATTAGTAGGATTTAGCTAGGCAGAAGGTTGGGTGGGGAGTATATTTGGGGAGATGATTACTACGTGTAGTCAAATGCAGCAGAAAGCCTGGCACAATTCAGGCATAATGAATCAAAGAGGGCTTTTTTTTTTCCTTTTTTTTTTCTTTTTTTATTGGGAGCAATGCAAGCTAGATAAATGCGTTGTAGGCCAAAGTTGCAAGGTGTAAGTACCCCCTTAGCTCTGTGGTTTCTGTTCTAGTGCCGGTGGGAAGCCACTGATTTGGAACAGGAGAATGACATAAAGTGAGTTTAGGAGAACACTTGAGCTGCAGATTGAGTTGCAGTAAGGGCTAGCCATTACACTTGGAGAAGTTTAAGAACCAGATGAGAATATCCTGGCATGGGCTGTTGGTGCTGGAATTAGAAACGAGGAGGTAGAAAGGGATAAGAGGGCTATAGAAAGAAAAGGTTTGACAATTGAAATCACGGAGGAGGAGATTATTGAGCTCTTTATATTGTTGGAAATCCAGAGTAGTTGAATAGAATTTAGGAATGTGGTTGAGGGTGATGAATGGGACACTCCAGAATGGTAATGAATTCTTTAGATTTGAGGGCTTGGGTGAAGTTGTCCAAGGATTACTTCACTTTTCTTTCTAGAACCTCAGGATGACAGGTAAGGCTATCTATACCTGCTGGTGAGGTGCTATAAAAGTGTTCCAGAGAAAATACTGCTTTCGCTTGTAGTGTATCAGAGCTATGGACTCGAGTTTTTTATACCAGTCTGGGCCTCCGGAAGCCTGAGGAAGCCAGGCTTCCTGAGGCTGGGTACTTAAGTGTCCTGGGCCCAGACCTAGTTGACCATGGAGGGAGATCACTTAAGGCTGCCTAGAAAAGAATTCACCCAAGCTCAGTGATTCCCAGCAGTTGAATGTGGAAGAAGGACTCAAAGGAAACAGCTAGGAGAACCAATCAAAATTAATAGGAAAACCAGGAGAAGGTTGCATCTTCTTTAAGAGTTAGAGGGAGAAAGGATTTCCAGGGGGAGTGGTTAAATTCTGTGGGAACAAGTAAAATGGTATATAATGGCGTTAGTTCCGAATGGACATTTTTTTAATTACTAAGAAGGTGGTCTTCAGTGAAAAGACTGAAGAGAAGTTTCTCTTGGCACCTGGATAGCTTGGTTACTTAAGTGTCCAACTCTTGATCTCAGCTCAGGTCTTGATCATGCAGGGTTGTGAGCTCAAGCCCCACATTAGGCTTCATGCTAGGTGTGGAGCCTTAAAAGTTTTTTCTAGGGTGAGTGGAGTTGGGACCAGAGCAGGATTGTGATCCTGCTAATGATATCAGCTAACAAGAGAAGCAACTGCTTGTTTATAAATTCCTAGACTTTGTGGCATGTGGCAGTTCCTTCACGTAGTCGCTGTTCTTTGAATCAGCTGATCAGCTGCAGATGGGGGGAATGAGAAAAGGTGAGGTTGCCTGCCACAGACAGCTCAGGGCTTTGGGCAAGTGTGTGTATGTGTGTGTGTGTGGTAGAACTGTAGGCAGTATTGAGGGCCCACTTTAAGGTTGGTGATCCTGATTCTACAGTCATTCTCAGCTGGGAGTAGGTTTTACCCTCAGGGAACATTTGGAAATATCTGGAAATCTGTGGGGTTGTCACACCTGGGGGGAGGGTATTGCTACTGGCAGCTTGTAGGCAGAGGCAAGGGATGTTGCCTTCCAGCCTATAGTGCACAGGCCTATTCCCTACAACAAAGAACTGTCTGGTCCACAATGTGAACCATTTGGCTTGGCTCTGTGACACTGAGCTACCCGGTACAGCCAGGAAATAGATAACTTAAACTTCCTGGGCTGTTTTACTTCACATGTACAAAAGAGGAGGAAGAGCATATGAAATCTGTTATAGGGGGATGGGGCCAAAGTCATTACAAAATCATCCTTTTGCACGTTGGCAGTTTTTAAAAAATGATTAGGTGCTGCATAGTGACTTCATCAAATACTGAAATTACTGTAATTTATTAAAATTATGAGCCAAGGGACACCTGGGTGGCTCAGTCAGTTAAACATCTGCCTTGAGCTCAGGTTGTGATCCCAGAGCCCTGGGATTGATAACCAACATCAGTCTCCTGGTCAGCGTGGAGCCTGCTGCTCCATCTGCCATTCCCCTGCTTATATTATTACAAATTTGCTCTGTCTTTTCTCTAGTAACAAGAAAATATTCTTTTACTTGAGTGTGTCATAATCTCACTTTCCTCCTGTTCTGAGAAGTTCTCTATTTCTAAATATTGGCTTATTTCATTCTTTTGTCTTCCCTTTTAGAACTTAAAATAACTGACCATTAGAATTGATAGGCTTTGGCTTACTGACAGAGGCTTCTAGATCACTAATTGTATTTTTTTTTTTTTAGATTCCTAATTCTTTTTCAGTCTGTGAGTAATATGTACATTTTAGGGGAGACCTGGGATTGAATCTCAGTTCAAATGTATTTGGTGTATTTCTTAACATTTTATTTTTTCATCTGTAAAATCAGAAAAATAAGATTTACTGCATATTCTTGTACATAATAAATGAAAAATTATGTAAAGTTTTTGCTTTCTTTTCAGCCACAAAAAGCTGCACCCAAGCTTGTTTGACGTCTGTCCTCTCAAGTGTCCATGATGCTGGGCCCCGAGGGAGGTGAAGGCTTTGTGGTCAAGCTCCGTGGCCTGCCCTGGTCCTGCTCTGTTGAGGATGTGCAGAATTTCCTTTCTGACTGCACAATTCATGATGGGGCTGCAGGCGTTCATTTCATCTACACTAGAGAAGGCAGGCAGAGTGGTGAGGCTTTTGTTGAACTTGAATCAGAAGATGATGTAAAAATGGCCCTTAAAAAAGACAGGGAAAGCATGGGACACCGGTACATTGAGGTGTTCAAGTCCCACAGAACCGAGATGGATTGGGTGTTGAAGCACAGTGGTCCAAACAGTGCCGACACCGCCAATGATGGCTTCGTGCGGCTTCGAGGACTCCCATTTGGATGCACCAAGGAAGAAATCGTTCAGTTCTTCTCAGGGTTGGAAATTGTGCCAAACGGGATCACATTGCCTGTGGACCCCGAGGGCAAGATTACAGGGGAAGCCTTTGTGCAGTTTGCCTCCCAGGAGTTAGCTGAGAAGGCCCTCGGGAAGCACAAGGAGAGAATAGGGCACAGATATATTGAAGTGTTTAAGAGCAGTCAGGAAGAAGTTAGGTCATACTCAGATCCTCCTCTGAAGTTCATGTCTGTACAGCGGCCGGGGCCCTATGACCGCCCTGGCACAGCCAGGAGGTATATTGGCATTGTCAAGCAAGCAGGCCTGGAGAGGATGAGGTCTGGTGCTTATAGTGCAGGCTATGGGGGCTATGAGGAGTACAGTGGCCTCAGCGATGGCTACGGCTTCACCACTGATCTGTTCGGGAGAGACCTCAGCTACTGTCTCTCGGGCATGTATGACCACAGATATGGAGATGGCGAGTTCACCGTCCAGAGCACCACTGGACACTGTGTCCACATGAGAGGGCTGCCGTACAAAGCTACCGAGAACGACATTTACAACTTCTTCTCTCCACTCAACCCTGTGAGAGTCCATATTGAGATTGGTCCTGATGGAAGAGTGACCGGTGAAGCTGATGTTGAGTTTGCCACTCACGAAGAAGCTGTGGCAGCTATGTCCAAAGACCGGGCCAACATGCAACACAGATACATAGAACTTTTCCTGAATTCCACAACTGGGGCCAGCAATGGGGCATATAGCAGCCAGATGATGCAAGGCATGGGAGTGTCAGCCCAGTCGACTTACAGTGGCCTCGAGAGCCAGTCTGTGAGTGGCTGTTACGGGGCTGGCTATGGAGGCCAGAACAGCATGGGTGGATATGACTAGTTTTGTAGGAGCATTTGAGTTATTGCAATCAAATTTTCACAGGCAGCCAGCAAGCAGTGAAAAGCAATTATTACTCTAGAGGAAGCTGTGGGACCCATTTTGCACCATGAGTTTGTGAAATCTGGATTAAAAAATTACCTCTTCAGTGTTTTCTCATGCAAACTTTCTTCTAGCATGTGATATTGAGTAAAACTAAAACTATTTTCAGCTTTTCTCAATTAACATTTTGGGTAGTGTACTTCAGAGTGATGTTATCTGAGTTAAAGTAGTTTTAAGTACATTAAATGGATCTTTTACACCACATCACCGTGAACACATTGGGGAGACGTGCTTTTTTGGAAAACTCAAGGTGCTAGATCCCTGATTCAAAGAGGAACATTTCTCCTGTTTGTTCATTCTAGTTTATTTTCATTTAAAATCTTTTTAGGTTAAGTTTAAGCTTTTAAAAAATAAGTTAGTTTTGAAAATTGAGACACATTACTAATACTGTAGGAATTGGTGAGGCCTTGACTTAAAACTTTCTTTGTACTGTGATTTCCTTTTGGGTGTATTTTGCTAAGTGAAACTTGTTAAATTTTTTTGTTAACTAAATTTTTTTCTTAAAATAAAGATTTTTTCACAATGACTGGCACCGACTATATACTCACCAAAAAGTAGCAAAATGGGTGGTTGAAGAGAATTTGTTTTAATACTGCTGTATTTCAGTGTGAATTTCAAAACTAATTTAGCACATGGAATCTAAGATTTCCCTTATTCCTATACCAAGGCTAAATTAAAAGTTTGATTTTTAAAAATGTTAAACATGAGCGGTAGAAATGGTGACTGGAAACACGGGAGTATGAAAATAGAGGCAGCATGCAGGCCTAGCCTCCTTTGAGACTGGACTGCTCCGCTGTAATGTCCCGCTCTTCTCTTATACTGGAGTCACATTTCATTTCTCATAGCTAGAGACCCTTAATTTTGGGTGCCACATACTTTGGCAGTCTTTAATCACAACCACATTTTGTTTCAGGGTTTTTTTGTTTTTTGTTTTTAATATGAAATGTACTGATTTGAACATTTTTTTCCATGCTAGCTCTGATAGTCCTGGATTAGAAATCACAGGTTATTACTGAATACACATAATCTTGGGACAGACCTGTTTCCAAATTAGAAAGTCATCCTCCACCTAGCAAGAGAAAACAGTGTCCAAATTCCAGGCAGCTCTGCACACAGCATATTGCCATCACTATTAACTTTGACATACACTCAAACAGACTTTGAGATGTGAATGGAGGTTAATTTTTGACTGATAAAGCTTTTTTTCCCACCGACCCCCCCACTTGTTTTTGATAACCATAGAATGTAGCCTAGATAGCCTAACTATACACCACTTCTGGGATCATCCGTAGGAAGATCCACTGTGAAGACTAGGCTTCTCGGGAGGCAGAGATGTATCTGGTCTAAAGCTTGCTCACAGGGTCTCTCCCATCCCATGGGTCCACCATGTTCCCAAGTCTTCCAACAACAGTCCACCAGAGGGAAGGGCTCTCTGGGTTATGAAGACCCAGAGAAACCTAGGTAGAGCAGCACCTGGGAGCTTAAGAAATCTGTAAATGGTTAAGATGCCATGAAAGACCAACATCTGATAAGGTAGTGAAGATTTAAGGAGTATATTCACCCCCTAAAAGCCTCCCTACCTCAGTTTAGAGTCCAAATAAGGAGTGGGCTCCAAAAACCTGGGATGGGATACCCAGAGGAATGTGCTATATTATCTGAAATTGCTGGGCCAGCAGCAGTGGCTCCCTCAACTATCTGGAGGCCTCACCTGTGGTAGGCGATTTAGAAGATGTCTGCCTCAAAGCTTGCTCCAAGTACCATTTCTAGAATAGACTGGCAAACCCCCCTTCAAATCCAGTCTGCTGTTTTTACATGGTCTGTAATTTAAGAATGTTTTACAGATGAATTGGTTTAATGTTTGGGAACCCCAATGAAAAATGACTCCCCAAATGAGTTCCATTCTTATTAGTAGACTTGTACTACAAAACATTGCACTTAAATTTTGAGTTCTGTCAGTAAATACTGGAAATTTCAAATATGCCTCAGCTTGCCAAACAAAACACTTGCTATCTAGCACCTTCAAGAAAACTGATTTTCATGTTCCAGAAAACTAGTATGAGGACTTAGCATGACAGAAGGGAGAGGCCCCAATATAGAAAAGAGCTGCAGGGCTTCTTTTGTGTGGACAAGACTCCTAGCACCCCAGGGGACCTGGAGGATGCTGGACCAAAGGGTTAAGTGTAAAATAATTTGTAATGGGCATCTCTTGGGACTCAAGGTTTAAATTAAATGCTTAGAGTCCATCCTAATAGTCTGCTGGGGTCAACTCTTGAAGCTTGGAGATTGTGACCTACAGGAGGGTTGTATGCTGGGTGTTGAGAAAAGGGGTCATCCGACTCCGGTGGGCATGGTAGGGTTTAATATGTGAGGTTGGGGGGAAAAAAACAGCTAAAAATGTTCTGTGGAGGGTGCCTAGTGGGCTCAGTCAGAAAAGCCCACATCCCTTGATCTTGGGGTGGAGTTTAAGCCCGATGTTGGGTTTAAATAAAAGTTCCTGTTGAAGGGCCCCAAGATGCTTCCAATTTGATAAAGGAATGTGCTAGTAAAATGTACCAGCATCTTAAGTTTAATGGATATTCTCAGCCATGGTTGGCAGTATGAGAAAATAGGGTTAAAAGGATTCCAGAAAAGCAGCCAGTGGGTAGTGGCACCATCACATGTAAGGTAACCATGATTGCCCTAATGGACAGTAAAGCCCATAAGGCAGAATAAGGGCTTCACCTGGCCAGATCAGCAGTGAAGACTAATAGACCTCTGTATGGCCAGGGGCCACGCATAAGCACAGCCATAAGGTCTATCAGCTTTCTCCTCGCAGCTATTACTCTGGCTGTATGAGCGGAAAGCTAATTGAAAATCATGATCTTATCTTAGAGTGGGAACATGAGAAGGCCAGGTGACAAGTGGATTTCCAGGCCAAGTTCATCTCACCATAGGTCAGATAGGCGTGCAGACTCCTTAGGTTATTGCCCTGAGTGAATTGGTATGAAGGGGCACACTAGGTAGCTGACAAAGCACCCCCTCCCCCGCCTCCCGCCTTACTCTGGATCCCTGGCTTGTGAAGTAAGAGTCATAATGGTAGGAAAGACCAAGTCCTCTTGGCCTCTCAAATGTCATTACCCATTCAAGACCTTGAATAAAGAGAAGTGCCACATCTGAGGTTTGGGCCGTGCTCATAGACTTTGCAAAGGCAAGGAAATACCCTTTTAATTGTCTGGTTTTAACAGATGAATTCTGGTAGAGGAGAGCAGATGACTAGGACCTTAACCACACAGCTCAGCTTAATGTGTCTTTGCCAATATAGGCCAACAACTCTCCAGCACTTGAGAAGCTCCTGACCTTATCTGAAACTTTCAGGAAGTGAATACATTCTCTTCCATCAGCATCAAGGAAATTAAAAAATATTTTATGTTCTCATAACATGGATATTAGAACACATTCCCTGTCTTTCTCCAGGGCTCTGATAACTCCTGCTGTTACAGTAGAGTCTGAAGAGACATTGATCACCTTGCCATGATCCACTATATTAATGTCCTCATTGGGTTTGTTGGGGAGAAAGCACGAGTGCTCTGGTTGACTTAGGAGGACAGGTGTGCTAGAGAGAGGAAGAATTCAGGGCTCTGCCGCATTAGGGAAGTTTTTAGGGTCTAACAGTCTTGGGTGAGATGGGCAAAGTAGGGTCCTAGGGCCAAATCTGGCCTGCTGCTTGGTTTTTGTTAAATGTCTTATTAATATACAGCCATGCCCATTTGTTTTGTCTGGTGGCTGCTCTTGTACTACATTGGCAGAGATGGGTAGTTTTAACAGAGACCGTGTGGCCCACAAAACCTAACATCTTAGTGTATGTACAATCTGAGCCTTTATAGGAAGAGTTTACCAATTTTTGGCCTTGAGCAGAACTAGGACATTTCCTCCAAGGTAAAGGCCAAGATCATGCATCACTAAGAGGCAGAAATTTTGGTAAGACATTTTGGATTTGGGAGAAAGTTTACCTTACAAATGAAAATACAGCTCCTACCTAATTATTAGGTGACCAGAAGGCTGCAGGGGTTCTGCAAGCTGCCCAGCCATCTGCCAAAAAGGACAGTAGGCCCCATCATGGAGGTATCTGTTCATAAATGGTTTTGTGTGGTGTCTCTGACAAGTCTCAACAGTCACAGCTTAGACCCTGAGTATTACAAATCAAGGCCATGTCTCCTCCGTCACAGAGCTATTTACTATTCATAAAGCAGCTCCTGGAGCGCCTGGGTGGCTCAGTCAAACATCTGCCATTGGCTCAGGTCATGCTCCCAGGGTCCTGAGATGGAGCCCCATAAGGCTTCCTGCTCAGCAAGGAGTCTGCTTCTCCCTCTCCCTTTGCCCCTCTTCCCCAGCTCGTGCTTTCTTTCTCTCAAATCTTTTTAAAAACAAAAAACCTCCAAAAGCAGCTCCTAGAGCTCCTGAGTTCACTCTGCACTAATACCACCCATGCTGTAGGATGTTGGCAGATGTATCAAGTCATAAGGCTCTTTTTTATTTTTTTATTTTTTTTATTCATTCATGAGAGACATGGAGAGAGAGAAAGAGGCAGAGACACAGGCAGAGGGAGAAGCAGGCTCCATGCAGGGAGCCCGACACGGGACTCGATCCTGGGTCTCCAGGATCACACCCTGGGCTGAAGGTGGTGCTAAACTGCTGAGCTACCCGGGCTGCCCTCATAAGGCTCTTTTAAGGCATCTCAGTTTTGTTTTTCGTTTTTGTGTAGAAATTTTTGCATATATTTCATGAGATTTGTTTCCAGGTATTTTATTATATGTTACATGTGTGTGGTTTTTTTTTTAATTCATGAGAGACACAGAGAGGCAGAGACCCAGGCAGAGGGAGAAGCAGGCTCCATGCAAGGAGCCTGATGCAGGACTCAATCCCAGGTCTCTAGGATCACGCCCTGGATCAAAGGCGGTGCTAAACTGCTGAGCCACCAGGGCTGCCCTATATGTTACATGTTGTCTCGGATTTGATTTGCTGCAAGTGTTTTTTTTTTTTTTTTTTAAGATTTTATTTATTCAGGAGAGACACATAGAGAGGCAGAGACATAGGCAGAGGGAGAAGCAGGATTCATGCAGGGAGCCCGATGCGGGACTTGATGCGGGACTCGATCCCAGGACCGCGGGATCATGACTTGAGCTGAAGGCAGACGCTCAACTGGTTTTTTAAAAAGTAAACTCTGCACCCAAGTGGGGTTTGAACTCACGACCCCGAGATCAAGAATTGCATGCTCTACTGACTGAACCAGTCAGGTGCCCCAAGAAATACTCTAGATTTAAAAAATATATATTTATTTATTTATGAGAGACAGAGGCAGAGACGGAGATGGAGAAGCAGGCTCCCTGCGGGGAACCCGATGTGGGACTCTATCCTGGGATCATGCCCTGAGCTGAAGGCAGACACTAAACTGCTGAGCTACCCAGGCTCAGATTTTTTTTTCTTTTTCTTTTCTGTTCTTTCTTTTTCTTTTCTTTTTTTTTTTTTTTAAGATTATTTATTTGAGAAAAAGAGAACTGTGAGGGACAAGCAGACTCTGAACTGAGCACGGAGCCCAGCATGGGGCTTGATCTCAGGACCCTGAGATCATGATCTGAGCTGAAATGAAGAATCAGATGCTTAACAAACTGACTCACCCAAGCGTACTCAAAAAAGATTTATTTATTTTAGAGAGCACCAGGGTAGGGGGCAGGAGAGGGTGAGAGAATCTCCAGAAGACTCCCCACTGAGTACAGAACCTGACATGGGGCTCAGTCTCATGACCCTGAGATCATAACATGAGCCAAAATTGAGTCGGACCTTCAACCAACTGAGCCACAAAGGTGTCCCGAAATACCATGGATTTCTATATTGATTGTGGCCTTGATAAATTGACTTAGCTATGCTAATTTAAATGTAAATTTCTACATAAAAAATGTTTGCAAATGATAGTTTTATTATTTTTTAAGATTTTATTTATTCATGAGAGACAGGCAGAGACAGAGGGAGACAGGCAGAGGGAGAAGCAGGCTCCATGCATGGGACTCGATCCCAGGTCTCTAGGATCAGGCCCTGGGCCGAAGGCGGCACTAAACCGCTGAGCCACCGGGGCTGCCCTTTTATTGATTTTCTAATCTTTATGTCCTTTATTCTTTTCTTGCTTTGTTGCCTGCTCTTAGATCTAAGTTTGTTTTTTATCATTAGAACTATGATGCTGAAAAAAACAAAACAGAACAAAACAAAACGACACTGAACAAAGTTGGGGTCAGAGGACATCCTTGTCTTATTACCAAATTTCAGAGAGAAAGCTTTTGTTATTTCTCCCTCAAAATATTGTTAGGACTGGCTCAGTCAGTGGAACATGCAACTCTTGATCTCAGGGTTATGAGTTCAAGCCCTATGTTGAGTCCAGAGATTATAAGTAAACTTAAGAAAAAGAGGGGCACCTGGGTGGGGTGGCTCAATCAGTTAAGCATCTGCCTTCAGCTCAGGTCATAATCCCAGGGTCCTGGAATTGGGCCCCACATCGAACTCCCTGCCCAGGAGGGGAGGCTTCTCCCTCTTCCTGCTCTTATTCTGTCTCTTTCTCTCAAATAAAATCTTAAAAACAAAAAAACCTTTCACAGTTCTAAAGGGAAGAAGTCAAAATCAAGGTGTTGGCAAGGCCACACTCTGAAGTTCCAAGGAAGAATCCTTCCATGACTCTAGCTTCCATGGTTGCCCACAACTTGTTGTTCCTTGGCTTGCAGCTGCATCATTCCCATCTCTGCATCTATTGTCACATGGCCTTATACCTGTGTCCAGATTTTTTTCTTATAAGGACACCAGTCATTGAATTAGGACCCAACCTAATTCAGTATGACCCCATCTTAAAATGATTATATCTGCAGGAGCTCTATTTCTAAATAAGGTCATACGTAGTTCCAGGTACTGGGAGTTACAACTTGGAACATAACCTTTTTAAGGTACACAGCTTAACCCACAATGCATACATTCAGTTTTCTTCTGAGAATCTCCATACATCATCTCATTCCTTGAACATATTTGTCATAGTTTAGTCTTGCTCTGATCACTCCAAAATCTGCATCTTCTTTCTCTGTGTCTATGTTGTCTGGTGTCTGGTTTGTCTTTTATGCCTGGATATTTTTGATAAGGACACATATCATGTATGTATATCAGAGGTATAGGATAACCAGAAAACTGATGTGGTGGAATGCCTGAATGGCTCAGTGGTTGAGCACCTGTCTTTGGCCCAGGGCGTGATCTTGGGGTCCTGGGATCAAGTCCCACATTGGGCTCCCTGCTTTTCTTCCTATGTCTCTGCCTCTCTCTCTCTCTCTCATGAATACATAAAATCTTAAAAAAAAAAAAAAAAAAAAAGACCCATGTGCTATTATCATTTTTGAGGGGATGGTGGCAGGAATGCAGCCATATTTTTAAAAATTGCCCTAAGAACATAAGCTCAAAATGGCCAATATGTACTCAATGGAAACCATAAAATGGCAATTTGAGAAGAGCCAAGTCAGTGAACAAATTTGGAAAATTCTGTAGGCACCAATTTGAATGTACATTCTGGTAGGGGTGGGAGACCACAACAAATCAATAAAACATCAGTAGTATGAGAATTAGGGCTGAATACAAAGGAGCAGCAGCATACAGTGATGAGAAGAGAATCCTGGTGCAGTTGTAGTGTGGTCAGGAGGCCTCCTAACAAGGGCCTAAAGGAAGGGAGTTGATAATGCAAGGATGCTGGGGAACTGGGAGAATGGCCAGTAGAGGGAAGGGAGTGCAGTGCCTTAAGGCTGAGGCTGGAGCCTACACTGTGTTCAGACAACACCTAGGAGGCAGGGCGAGTGTAGGAGAGAGTGGGTGAAGATAGGAATATTGGTAGGGCCTGGAGTCAGATGTAGGGCCTATAGGCCATGTTAAAGGGATTTTTCTCTAAGATAAATAGGGTATCTCTGGTTCATCTGGAGCAGAGTTGATCTGATCTTGCCTTAAGAATATTCCTCTGATGGCTGGGTTGAGACTTGAGTAATAAATTCATCTACAGAGCCAGGCATAGGACCTAACCAGCTATCTACCCAGATGGCTCCAGTCATGCTCCCTTGTGTTAGCCGTTGGCCTTACTTCTTACCCTAGGTTTTAGAGCATTTTACATAAAAATTGAGGATAAGGGGTGCCTCACTGGCTCAGTCACTAGAACATGTGACTCTTGATCTCAGGATTGTAAGTTTGAGCCCCACATTGGGTGTAGCAATTACTTAAAAATAAAATCTTAAAAAAAATGAAGATAAGGTGCTGCTACCTTTTGGGAAACAGAAATATTACAATGTTTAAGCCATTAGTCTTAGAATAAAAACTTACAACTTTTTCTTAAGTTAGTAGGCCCTTATTTTAAAAACTCTGATGACTACTCAGCAATACAAAGTAATGAACTATTGATTAATATAACAACATGGCTGGATCACCAGAGAAATATAGAATGCTTTATAACCTGTATATAATATATAATATTACTTATATATAAAGTTATAGAATATTATATCAAACTTTCCCCTTGATTGTTTCTGAATGCTGGGTTAAAAACTGATTTACCTAAATGAGACATCTCTGTAATGTTCAGGCTTTCTGTAATAAGCATGAAAAATGTGTGCAATTGGAAAAAATAAGATGGGGCACCTGGGTGGCTCAGTTGGGTAAGTGTCCGACCCTTCGTTTTGGCTGAGGTCACGATCTCATGGGTCATGGGATCCAGCCCTGAGTTGGGCTCCACTTTCAGCAGGGAGTCTCCTTGAAGGTTCTCTCCCTCTGCCGCTCCCCTTACTCTTGCACCCACATACTTTCCTTCTTCCTCTTCCTAAAATAAATAAATAAATAAATAAATAAATAAATAAATAAATAAATAAATAAATAAATCTATCTTAAAGAGAAAGAAAAAATAATAAGATTATTTACATTTAAAAATAGGGAAGGGGTGCCTGGCTGGCTTGGTAGAGCATGAGACTCTTTTTTTTTTTTTTTTTAAGTTTATTTAAGTAATCTCTATACCCCACTTGGACTCAAATTCAGGACCCCAAGATCAAGAGCCTCATGCCCTTCTGACTGAGCCATCCAGGCAGCCAGAGCATGCAGCTCTTGATATCCAGGTCATGAGTTAAAGCACGACGTTGGGCATAGAGCTTACATAAAAAATAAATACACATACATACATATATACATAAAACAGGGAGGGATATAGATAGTCCCCAAGTAGGCACAATCACTGGGTTCTTTCTCAGAGTGATAAATACCAGAAAGGCAGTGTAGCCCAGTCCTTGAGAAACACTTCAGGAGCAAGATGGCCTCCGAGAACCTCTGAAAACTTTGGTCTCATCCTATGCACAGATGGAATAATACAAGTTCCCATAAGCTCCTGGGAAAATTGAGTTAACACGTGTAGTGTTTGTAACAGTGACCATCACATACTGTGTTCAATTAAGTAGAAATTACCCTTTGCTTACTCTGGTTCTTTCCTAGGCAAACTCCTCCTCTGGGAGAAGACAACAAAAGGAGGAATTGTAGCTAAAGCCAAGAAGAAACAGGCCCAGGGAAGGGGGCTCTGGGGCACCGGGAGTAATTCCACAAAGGGAAGCCTGGGCAGAGACTCCTCTCATTTTATGGCTACCTTTCCCTCTCCCTTCCAGGGGGTTGGTGGTTGAAATGGGGAGTAAGGATGGGGGTAGAGGCAGGACTTGTTCTTCTTGGGAATCAGCAGCCCAACTCCAGGGCCTAGCTGCCAAACTCACAGGCTAACATGGATTCCACCCCCTACCGCCTATCACATTCCCTGACTTCTACCTGTGATTTTTTTTTAAAGGTTTTTAAAAATTTATTCACGTGAGACAGAGAGAGGCAGAGACACAGGCAGAGGGAGAAGCAGGCTCCACGCAGGGAGCCCAATGAGGGACTTGATCCTGGGACCCCAGGATCACACCCCGGGCCGAAGGCAGGTGCTAAACTGCTGAACCATCTGGGCATCCCTTACCCATGATTTCATCCAGACCCCAGATATTCTCCACGAGCTCCTTACCCCAGCCTTGGACAGGCAGAACCAGCCTAAACCACTAGGTACCACTTGGACAAAGTCAGGCTCACTGATGCTGGCGGATGAAGGAGTCCCACGTGCTGGGGTAGTGGGGTCATGGCGTCCTCCACCCCAGAGTGGTTACTTATGGACCATTTGTTCAGATGAAGTTAGAATAAAGCTGTGTTTGGCCGGCAGAAAGGAAAGCAAGCCTGGGACTGGTGTCCACCTCAAAGTGGAGCCTGGGCACTAAAACATTAAGATGGAAGTGGAATGTGTGCAGAAACCCTTTACCAGAGTGGGTGCCCAGGTTGGAATCGCTGAGTCTCAGGTCAGAGTGTCTTAGGTCCCACTGTACCTGGCAGGCTTAGTCAGTAGGGCATGTCATTCGTGATCTCCTGGTGAGTTCGAGCCCCAGGTTGGGTTTTTGAGATTACTTAAATATATAAACTTTTAAAAAAGCAGTTCGGTCACCCAGAAGGTAGAGTTCTGACAATGTCACCATGGTGTCTGCCACCCCAACCTCACAGAAAGCCATAGCCTTTGCTGTTCTAAGCACAGCTCATTTTTACTTTCTCAAATGTGATCCACTCACACTAGCATCCCCCCATGCCCAAGGAGAAGAGGACACGCATGTACCCCACTCCCCAGGATAGCAAAGCAAGTCTGGTAGCTGCTTTTCAGGTGCTCTGGCTTAGCAGGCGCTTCTGGCTGCTTCCTCACCATGGGCTCCGCTGGCCTGGACGCCCCAAGCTCTCCTGCCTTTCTCCTGCTCCCACCTCCTGTGCCAGCTCAAAAGGGCTAGTGGTTCTCCCTGCAGGGGCCGCACCTGCCTCCTCTTTGATCTCATTGCCTATGTTCCATTCACACTGACTTTTCTCTGGTCCTCAAAAGGCTGACTGCAAGCACTGTTCTCTGTACCAGGAAAGAGGTTTGTGCGCTGGCTCCTCTAATCATGCACTTTTGAGAATTCAGATGTCCTTTTTTTTTTTTTTTTTAAGATTTTTAAAATTCATTTATGAGAGAGAGATAGAGAGAGAGAGAGGGGGGGGGGGTAGAGAATGAGAAAGGCAGAGAGGCAGAGACACAGGCAGAGGGAGAAGCAGGCTCCATGCAGGGAGCCCGACGTGGGACTCCATCCTGAGTCTTCAGGATCACACCCTGGGCTGAAGGCGGCGCTAAACTGCTGAGCCACCCGGGCTGCCCCAGATGTCCTCTCTTAACCCAATCACATCACCCATTGCTGCACATGCACACCTGCTGCTGAAACACACTCATTTTGTTTTCTCCACAGGATGCACAAGCTTAGAATGCTGGGCCTTATAGCATCAGTCCTGGTGGGTGATGAGCTTGGCACAGCCACCGACATCCATGGGTCCCTGCCACCCTTGGTCATCCACTTAGACAGTGGCTGCACTTTCAGCCAGGTGTCCCGAGTCTTGCTCAGGTTCTTGGAATTTCTGCTGCAGCTCTGGCCCCACCTTGGAACCCTCCCCGACCCCCATCTCCTATGTGTCCTGTTTCAAGGGCCCTAAGCAGATCTCTGAATCTCATTTTTATACCTAGGGGCCTGGGATGGCCTGGCAACCAGGAGTCAGCTTTCAGACTCCCCTCCTCTGGCCTCCTAACCCAGGTCTACAAGTCAGGGGCTTGAAGTGCAGGACGCATCAAAATTTCCACAGGACCCAGCACCACCCTGAGAAGTGGAGGGAGGGTTTGGAAAAGTGCACCATTAGAGAGAGCTGGCTTGAAGCAACACCAAGATGCACCAAAATGGCTGTCCCATCACCCCAGATCTGGTGCACCCCAGACTCTGCACCACTATCTGGCAGAGACAGGGCAGATCTCTGCTGCTTCAGCCTGCCTCTAATCCAGGGTCAATGCAGGGATCAGGGGCTGGACTCTGCACCTTAGCTCCTTCCATCCTGGACTATGGAAGTTGGCATGAAGGATGAGGCTGCAGGATAGACAGGCTGACGAGGTGGGAGAGGCATTTCCCCAGCTGCACCCCGTACATGTAGGGACCTTTCAAGTGAGGTGTTTCAGGAGTGGACTTTGGACATACCAGGGGACCTAGATTTGTATGGATGGCTTTTGGTTCTAGATGCAGGGTTTCTTGGGATATAGCGCATAGTAAGGTCCTACAGGATATTATTTGGGGTGGATAGAGAGTCCATGGGTTTGTCTGAGGTTTATATAGGGTTTTACTGGGGTGGGTTAATGAAAGAATTGCTTCATTTTCTGAGCTGTGTGAAAGCTATAGAGCATTCACTGAGTGAGGTGGCATCTTAGTGGAGTCACCCTCCTGGGGTGGGATCCCCTCCTGGGGATCATTTTAGGTGAGAGAATGTCATGGGTACCCAGCTCACTGGGACTTCTAGGGCCTCTAGGCAAGGTGTGGAAATGGTAAGGTCCTTTGATATAACATTGAGGTATCCTGCACGGTGCATGGATGAGACAATTGCAGAAGATCAATTATCCAGAAGTTTTCAAAGTGGGGGGCATGCTGGGAGTGGGCCTCAGGACAGACATGTGGCCACAAGAAGCATTAGCAATTCACAGGAACCCCTCCCCACTAGCCACTGAGGGGCCAGGGCATTCCTGAGCAAGATGTCAGAGACCCTGCCCAGCCTGCCCAGCCCTGACCAGCCCCACAGAAAGTCACAAGACCACTGGAGGGGGGAGATGAGACAGTTTAATAGAGAAATAAGCTTTGGACAGCCTCCTGATCAGAAGGGAGCCTTTCTTGGAGTGAAAGGCCATTATGGAGGCTAAGGGCGCCAAGTAGGGAGGGAACAGCATGGGAGATGGTACCAGGAGTGCCTGTGCTCAGCAGGTACTGGCAGAGCCTGAGGAGAGAATGGGGGTCAGGTCCTCACAGACATGGTCACTACAAAGACAACCAACCCCCTCAGCCTCCCGAAACCCCAAGGCTGGGCTGGCTCAGGACAGCCTTATGCATGGTATTTAGTAAGGCTTGAATACTACGGCCATCCTGCCTGAGTGCCTGGAAGTCTCTTAAAGAGGCCAAAGAAGCCCGTCTCACCTGGAGTGATGAGTGGAGTGGCTTTCTCAGGTAAGGGGCTGAGAAAGGAACATATCAAATTAGCATCCCCAGCCCTTCTGTCCTTATCTCCCAAGATGACGCCTGGTGTTCCCTCCCAGGGGGCACACGTACTTGCTATTCTTCCATTGTCACCTTAAACAATACTAAGGGTTCTAGCTTTCCCTGATGTGGGGCACTTCAGGGTTGATTATCTGTGAATAACAAATCCCATGGCAAGCCCAGGGAGTAGCCAAGAGGCTGTCCTCCTTAGCTAAATTGCCGGACTTTACCCCACATAGGTGTGCTCAGCTCCAGGGGCATACAATTTCCGGGCTCCCCACATTTACCCCATCTCACCTGTGCTTCTGATTGTATTTGCATTTGCATTTTCCACCTGTGAGAGGAAGAGATTGTCAGTGTGGAGAACCTGGGGAGCTTGGGCCATCACACCCCTCCCCTTGTGCCCACCACCCTACCAGCCCCACCACTCACTCAGGGCTATCAAGATTCCAGCGATGCACAGGAGCCCTCCAAAAATCATCCCGCCCAGCTGCAGGCTTTCCCAGTCTGGGGGAGCAGAGAGTGAGCTGGCACCAGCCTGGCTCCAACCCCCTCATTCATTCAAAAGATATTAGTGATCATCTACTTGTGAAGATGTGCTTACATTTCAGGCAACAAGAAAGGCCAGTAAACAGAAACACCGTATACTAAATGCTGTGAACAGCACTATGAAGAAAAGATAAGCAGGAAAGCACAGAATAAAGAAGGGAGTTGAAAGGCTTTTTGATTAAGGCAGGCTTTTCTGAAAGGTCGCATTTGCAAGGAGGCTAGGGGAAGAGGAAGGGTGTGCAAGGTCCGTGGAGGATGGTGGCAGGCAGAAGAAGAGGAAAGCTGCTGGGGCTGCAGGGCGACAAGTAGCCGGTGCTGGGCTCTGGCAAGTTAGAGAACTGAAGGAATGTTAGGGGAGATAATATCCTGGGGGCCCAACAGCCTCCAGCCCCTTCCCCAGAAATTTTCCTAAATGTCTCATGGGTACCTTCCCTCCTTTTGGAATGAAGCTCTCCCAAAGACCATGTTGCATGTTGGCCTCTCTCTCGTCATAGTCCATGCTGACTCTGTAATCCCCAGTCCCAGCCCTCACCAAGCTCTAGCCAAGAGGTCCAGGAAAGACAAAGGTAGGAGTGGGGGATGGGGGTATCAGCTCTTACCATAGTAGAAGGGACTGTCTTTATCTGCAGGAAAAGGGGAGGAAAATAAAAAGAATAAAGACCAGAACCAGGAGGCAGGATGTGGGGTCTTTTTTTTTTTATAATTTTTTTTAAATTTTTATTTATTTATGATAGTCACAGAGAGAGAGAGAGAGAGAGAGAGAGAGAGAGAGAGGCAGAGACACAGGCAGAGGGAGAAGCAGGCTCCATGCACCAGGAGCCTGACGTGGGATTCGATCCCGGGTCTCCAGGATCACGCCCTGGGCCAAAGGCAGGCGCCAAACTGCTGCACCACCCAGGGATCCCCGGATGTGGGGTCTTAAAAGGAAAATGTGGGGTAGCAGGAGCAGGGCAGTTTGGAGTCCTACTCACCAACCAAGTCATTGGCTTCCAAGGCAGGCAGGCCTGGGTGGGAGAAGCAGAGGGAAATGGGTATTCATTCAGGACACTGGTTTCAAAATGAATTAGCAGGCATGTCCTCAGCCCAGAGCAGGCTCCTGGGTGGGGGACCGGGGACCCTCACACCTTCCCCAGCCCGAAATAGCCCTGGAATTTTGCCTCTCACCATAGCCTTTGTGCCCCCCTGCCAACCGCCAATCAATCTTCCCACCATTTCTCGGGCTTCCAGCTATTCTTCCTTGCATTGAAATGGGATGGTATATTGGTATCTTTTTACCCTCTTCTGAGAAGCTTCCTACACAGACCCTGGCTAATGCCCTATCAGGGAATAGGGAATGCTTCTCTCTTTATGCCAACAGATGGTTACTGTTTTCCAAAGTTCAATTATTAAGGACAACTTTTGCAATACCCACTTCCTCCCTACACTATTATTTCCTTAGTGTCACTCTTTAAATTGACAGTTTATTTTATTTTTAAAGATTTATTTATTTATTCATTCAGAGAGAGCAAAGAGAGAGGCAGAGACACAGGCAGAGGGAGAAGCAGGCTCCATGCAGGAAGCCTGATGTGGGACTCGATCCTGGGTCTCCAGGATCACACCCCAGGCTGCAGGCGGCGCTAAACCGCTGCGCCACGAGGGCTGCCCTAAATTGACAGTTTAGATGAAAATCCATTTGTTCGACATCAGACCCCCGATGGGAAATGCTGCCCTCGTTTTCACTGCCTTGGTTGAGAGGGTGAGTGGCAGGAGGTTCATTCTGGGAGGACTCACCTGCCAGTGTGAGGAGCAGGCCCTGGGTCATTCTCTTCATGGTACGGCTGCAGAGGGGAGCTGCAGGGGAGGAGGGCAGGTTGGGATCAGACAACTGGGATCTGCCCCAGGTTCCGGGGCAAAGAGCCAGGGCACAGATCCTGAGGGTGCACTTGGTTTATGAGGTGGTCTTGGGAAAGTTACTAATTTCTGTTTCCTTATCTAGAGATGGTAATAGTAAACGCCTAGTGGAGTTAATACTAGTTAAGTACTTAGAACCTTGCTTGCACATAGTAAGTGATTTGTTAAAGTCTTTAATCAGATGTTTGACCCTAGGTCAGAGGAGCAGGGGTACTGTTCTAATTCAGCCTTTGGTTCCTAACCCCCAGTCAAAAGGCTAAGGTACCCTGAGCTATTGTTCCCAAAGGTCTGGGCCCCGGGCAGTATCAGGATGAATTCCAAGATAGTCTCTGCAAAGGGCCAGGGTATCCAGGGCTGTGCAGCAGAGTAACCAGCAGCTGAGCAGGGGAAAGGTGGTAGCGGGAGCATGTGAGAGCCTCCCATCCCAGTCCCAGCCAGGGATCCTACTCCAGGGCAGCCCCAAATTCCATAGCAGGAAACTGCCTGGTGGTTGGAAGGAACATTGCTTCTTTCTTTTTCCTTGGGGTGGGAACTATCCCACGAGTTTCTAGTGGCTGCTTCCTTGAGATAAGACCCCTTCCAGCTCTCTGCATGTTGTTCGCTACGGGCAAATTTAGGGATTATCAGCTGTTGCAAACTAAAGCCCCTATTATCTACTGGGCCCAACGGGCTGGAACTCTAATCCCCTCAAAACCACCTAACAGCTGTGTGACTCAGTGGGTTACTTAACCTCTCGGTGCTTCAGTGTCCTGTAAAACAAGGAAAATTAATAGCAACTGCATAAGGTTATGACTGAATTAAATGAATTACTAATGTGAAGCCTAAGTATAATGCCAGGCACATACTAAGTAATGAAATGTGTTACAATAAATACATAGCCCTCTATTTGCTAAATGGGATGCTGATTCATGAATGACTTAATAAGGCAAATTTGATAGGTAGATAGTTACATACATACATGGGTCCTTTTGCCCTAGATGGGAGGGACTAGTAATATGCAGCTTCTGAATGTGAGAGTTTATCGGCTTTTAGCAGTCTCCGAAGCTGGCCTCCTTTAGACTCATCCCCTCTCACCACCCTAGGATTCCTGAGTCATGGGGGTTGCAACTCCACTTTACATATTCTTTAGCCAAAGACTGGTTCCTGTTTCCTCCTGCCCCTAACCCACTGTCTATATGATAGTGGTCACAGAGCAAGTGGCCTCCAACCGTCAAACACCTCAAACATGCATCCTGTTACTGAGAATACCTGGGCACCCACCACCTCTTCCTCAGACTGGTACCCCTCCACCCTCACTCTTCTTCTGTCACCCTTCTGCTTAGCAGCCCTGAAGTCCTAGAAGACACTTACCTGAGAGCAGAGCGCAGATCTGGAAAGGCTGCTGGGGCTGGATTCAACTCAGGTGGGTTCCAGCTCTTTAAACCCAGCAGCTCCGCCCAGGGCAACAATACGGGCAGACAGGAGGGAACTGGTCAGATTCCTTAAGATTCCTGTAGCTCCTTCTCTCCCTGCCTCCTCCCCCACACTGTGCTCTTGAGACAGCTTGCCCTACCACACCCAGTGCTGAGCTGAGCTCCTGGAGGCCCCAGGGCCATCAGAGGTGGTGGGAGAGGTGGTGGGAGAGGGCCGGGCTGGGCCTCAGACATTTCTCTAGAGAAGATGGACTTTCAGCTTCTTCAGCTCACCTAGATCCTAAAAGAGGAGTCCAGAGGGGTGCTGGAAGGGGACAGGATGTTTCTGGGTTATTGTGCCAGCAGTGGGGGTTCCAGGACTTGTGTGTGGGGTATCCTGGGGACAGCTGAGTTGATTAGGAGTCAGGCACTGGTGCTGAGGCTCCATTTGCTCAGTGGTCCCATTGTTTTTCCTTGGACTGGGTGTTTATTGAGGGGGAGGGCTGGGGCTGATGGCACCCTTCAGGACTGCCCACCCTCTGACGAGTCCCAGACACCCACTTAGCCTAGGGAAACTGATGGCTGGGATTAGAAACCACCCTGGCCCAGACCCTGGTTTCCTGCCTGCTCCACAGAGTGTCAGGGAAGGGGTAGTGCCAGGAGGAGGACTGCAACTCCAGGCTAAATAATGGGCTGCTTCCCTCTGTGGACCCCCATATCTGCATTATGTGCTTCTGGCCAAACTCCCCTTTCATCCCTCCCTCCACCACATGCTTTTAGCCTGTGCCCCTGGGTCTGGATGACTCCAGGCCTCTCCTTCTTCCCCAATTCCTGTGTTCACTGCTTTTGCCACTGGATGGTGATCAGCTGAAGGCAGGACTGTTGCCTCTCTTATTCCCAAAGGCCTCTCTTTATTCCTGGACACCAATAAATAGATTTTAATTGAATTGTTGAGTCAATGAAGACAGGAAGCCATCAGACGCTCCCAGTGCTGGGGATCAGGGAGGGAAAACAAAGCCCTGAAAGGCAGGGTGAGGAGAAAGGGTGAGTAGGAAGGGGGAGGATATTCCTAGTGTGAATATGTTCACCTTCTCATGGAAACCTTCCATGGTGCTCCCTGCCTTCAAGATTCAGTTTCTGGGATGCCTGGATGGTTCAGTGTTTGAGCGTCTGTCTCCCTTTGGCTCAGGGTGTGATCCTAGGGTCCTGGGATTGAGTCCCCCACATAGGGCTCCCTGCGGGGAACCTGCTTCTCCCTCTGCCTGTGTCTGCCTTTCTCTGTGTCGCTCATGAATAAATAAATTAAAAAAAAAAAAAAAAAGGATTCAGTTTCTGTGGAGTTCAAACCCAGGGGCTCTGGGGCCAGGAAGAGCTAGAGTTGAAGCACAGCCTGCCATTTGCTCACTGGGTAAGCTCAGGTAGCTCCTTCATCATCCGGAGCATCCGTTCCTTCTCCTCTAAAATGGAATAATGATAGGACTGACCTCTGAGGTTTCTGGTGTAGGTTCTGCAGGAGCATGGAGCTGCTCTGTGGTCAGCCCTCAATATGTATTTGTGGAATGAGTGCCTCCCAGACCTGGTGTGAGGAAAGTTTGTTAACCTTGAGATCCAGAAGAACCATTAATTGCATATACTTTGAAGTCAAATCCAGGCTCTGTTAGTTACTTGCTATGTGCACCCAAGCAACTAATTCAGCCTTTCTGCCTAATTATTCATCCATAAAGTAGGAACCATGACCGAGCCTACTCTGAAGGTTTGTGGTGATTGTAACATCTGATTATGCTGCTCAGTTCCCTGTAACTGTAGCTGGGAATGGCCCTGATATACACACAAAGAAATCTGTGCAATATAAGAGAAAGGGGGTCATTGGTAGAGAGCCCCCCATGGAGAAAGCACATTCCAGAAAAGAGAAAGGAAGTATAAAAAGGACCTTAGGTCCACTTCTCCAGAAGGCCCTAGTGTCTTTGCTCTGCCCTGCAGCTTCTGCCCTCTTCAGGGATCCTCCACTCCTAGCCCTGGCACCATGAGATAGCATCATCTTTAACAGATAGGTAGAAAGAAGGGGCAACTGGGTGGCTCAGCTGGTTGGATCTTCAACTCAGGTCATGATCCCAGGGCCCTGGGATTGAGCCCTGCATTGGGCTTCCAGCTCAGCGGGGAGTCTTCTTCTCCCTCTCCCTCTGCCCCTCACTCCACTTGCGCTCTCTCTCAAATAAATATATATAATTTTTTTAAAATAAAGATTTTATTTATTTGAGAGAAAGAGTGAATGAGAGATTGAGCATGAGCAGGGGTTACCCTGGTTTGAGGGGGTCTGGTACCCAGCTACCTGTGTGTGACTTCTGCAAGCACAACGGTAAGTCACTACCTCGTTTCTTCATTTTGCCAAAACTGGCTGTAGGTGTAGGCGCACCATGGCTGAGTAGTGCATCTGCCCCTCTGGGGGGCCTCAAAGGCTGGACATTCCCTCAGTGGCAGGCAGCAATGCCTTCTACACTGGAAGTGGTGCAAAGTCAGTTCCCAGGTTAATGAATTTATCTTCTTAGATATTAAAAGCAGTACTTATTGGGACACCTGGGTGGCTCAGAGGTTGAGCGTCTACCTTTGGCTCAGGACATGATCCAGGGGTCTGGGATGGAGTCCCACATTGGGCTCCTTGCGGGAGAGCCTGCTTCTCCCTCTGCCTATGTGTCTGTGTCTCTCTCACTCTCTCATGAATAGATCAATAAAATCTTAAAAAATAAAACCAGTAGTTATAAATGGTCATGAAAGTGGGTGTTGAAACCTTTAGAAGTTTGGCATATTAACAAGTGTTCACTAAATTGTCCGTTCATTCATTAGCAGTGTTTAGGATGAACAACCGCTCTCTCAAAGTATAATACCTGAGAGGCTGGCCTGGCAGCGAACTGTTTTCAGGAAATCAGTTTCAAGTAGGGCTGGTCATAGCCCTGCTTCTTGGACATGCATTCCTCATCAGAATCTCTGGAGCCATCTATTTGGGTCTGATTTCTTATCTACCAAATGGAAGAGCTGGGTAAGAGGCACTGAGGCTTACAGGGAAATCAAACCTTGGGGTGATGGAAGGCTGGGAAGAGTGGGTGATGGACAGCCAGACTTAGAAGGGTGGGTGCAGATGACAGCTGGGAGGTATTAAGAGTTGAGAGAGAGAAAACTGCAAGATCCAGTTCTAAAGTCCTTCTTCCCCTTCTGGAGTCAGTGTTGCAAAGTATACAAAGGACCTCGTGTAGAAGGAGGGAAGTCTGTTGCCAAGAGTGGCGGCCTGAAAATCAGCGCTGACTCTCAGGATCCTGCCTCTGCTCATGTCAATCACTGCCCCACCTCCTCACACTCCCAAACTGTGATCTTCCCTCTTCTGCAAGCACCAACTATTGCTCTGTGGAAAACAGAGATGCATCCTCAAAGCCATTAACTTCCCTGAGGAAAGGCACTAAAACAGGAATCATTTCTAAGATCGACCAGAAATAAAAGAGAAGTGACCAGCATCTTGCCTGGCACGTAGTGGGAGCATATTTTTTTTCTTACTTTCCAAGATGGACTGAATATCAGTATCAGCAGAAGGCTGGGATTGTCTGTTTTGAGGGGGTCTGGTAGAGGGGGGAGAAGACCCCGTTCGTGAGGGGAGAGGTTATCTCTCTCCTCTGAGGCTTTCCCCAGGTGTCTCCGATGTTTCATCCCTATGAGAAATACATACTGAGATCCCACCCGGACCCACCTCCTGGGCCGCCTCTCTCAGGGGTCTCGCTGCTCTTCTTTCTGCCTTTCTGCATTCTGGCAGGTCCCGCCATGTGTACTGAGGGCCAGTCTGGGCCCCCAGATCTGGGGCTCACTCCCTTTGAGGATGGGGTTGGGGGGTGAAGGTTGGACAGGAAGAGATGCAGCCTGTGCAGGCGGTTAGCGGCTGTACGACAGGGTGCGAGGGCGGCCCTCTGAGGGCTCTTCTAGGCCTTGGCCGACTCTCGGCCTCAGGAAGGCAGCAGGAGGGGCCCTTCGCTGCGGATCCCAAGGGCCATCCGGAAGAGGGGATACGGGCACGACCCGGGGGCGGGGGTCCCACGAAGGGGGATAGGGGCCTCCGCGGCAGCCACTCCCCTCAGCACTGTAGTGGGAGCCGGGCTCTCACTGCTGACGCCGGGTATCTTTGGCGGCCCCCGGCCTCCAGAAGCTACTCCCCGAGCTCTCGGAAGCCCAGGCCAGGAGGCCCTCCATTACCAGCCTCCCCCTTCGCGCAGAGGACCGAACGGCAGCCAATTGAAATAGGGTCGTGTGGCTCCCGGCCAGTCAGCGCTAAGAGACGGCTGCCGAGGCGGGGCCGCGGGTGCAGCCGCCTGTGAGGCGACGGCCCAGGAGGCGGGGGCGGGGCTCTTCTGTCGTCCGTCCTCGCGTGGATTGGCTGCTCCGGTTCAACGGCGCGCTCGGCCAGCCCCGTCCTCTTGCGCACGCGCAGCCGCTCGGCCATCTCGTCGCCGCGGCAGGGCCGCGACTCGGTTTAAATCTTGCCGGTCCTTGTCCGTCTGTTGGTACGTTCGTGCCCGCGTGATTGTCACGGTCTTCCGGAAGTCGCGGTCTTCGGCACCTGGGACCCTAGAGGCTGTGAAGAGTAGCTAAGGTTGAAGCGACTGCCCAGTTGCTGAGTCCAGAGCAGGCCCGGAAGGAGGAAGACCGGAGCGGGGCGGCCTGAGGGACGGGCGGGAGGCGGCGAGCTGCAGGGAGTGAGGCCAGGAGGAGGCCAGGAAGCCGGCAGGGACTCGGGCTCGGGGAGGGCTCGACAAGGCGAGGTAGGAGGCTGCAGACCCGTGTGAAAGGGGAGAGGCGGAGACGGTTCACCGAACGGAGGCCGGGCGGCGTCACTTCTCAGTGACTGTCATTCTGCTTCTGTTAGTCAGTAATGCTTCCCTCCCACCCACAAGCGCCCTGGCACCCTTGTCCAACTACTCTAGGTGTCTCGTCCACCGGATTTCTCAAGCCCTCCATCTTGTAGCCAGAGGGTCTCATGGACGCACCTCCTCTTCACTTCCTAGGGGTACCTGACACTCAGCAAGTTACCAATAACTAAACTAACTACCTTCCCAAGTGCCTGGCTGGCTAAGTCGGTAGAACATATGACTCTTGATATTGGAGTTGTGAGTTCGAGCTCCACTTTGGGTGTAGAGCCTAAGCGGCGCCTGGGTGTCTCAGTTAAGTGTCTGCCTGCGGGTCAGGTCATGATCCCGGAGTCCTAGGATCGGAGCCCCCTGGAGCCCCCTGTCGGACTCCCTGCTCAGCCAGGAACCTGCTTCTCTCTCTCCTGCCCCACCTTCCTGCTGTCTCTCAAATAAAATCTTAAAAAAAAAAAAAAAAAAAAAAATCTTGGGAGGCCTGGTTGCTCAGTGGTTGGGCATCTGCCTTAGGCTCAGAGCATGATCCTGGAGTCCCAGGATGGAGTCCCACATCGGGTTCCCTGCATGGAGCCTGCTTATGTCTCTGCCTTTCCCTCGCTCTCATGAATAAATAAATAAAATCCTTAAAAAAAAAAAAATCTTCCCATTGTCACAACATATTTCAGAGTTCCCTATCTCAGGGTACCCCTTTATCCACTTGGTGGATAGACCACCACTAAGTGTATAAGGAGATGCCCTACTGATGTGTCTGCTCCTCAGGCTATGACCTCAAGGGCAGTAGCACCCCTGGGTGACAGCACCTTTGTCCACAAGAGTAGCCTAAGGGAATGCTTGCAACCTGGCAGGCTGCTTTCTAGCACTTTACATGTGTTAACTCATGTTATCCTCACAACAACCTATCAAGAGGATTCATCATCCAATTTCAGATGAGGAAATGAAGTGAATGGTTAAGTGAAGCTCAGGGCCACATCTCTAGAAGTGGCCATCCAGCCTCAGAGCTAGCTCTTAACCCCACTCTCCGCATTAAACTCTGCATGTGATTTACTTTTAATATGATTTTAAAATAGCTCTGTTGAGAAATGATTTACCTATCAAGCAATTACCCCACTTAAAGTGTATAACTTGGGGTGCCTGGGTAGCTGAGTTGGCTGTGTCTAGCTCTTGGTTTCTGCTCAGGTCATGTCTCATGGGTCAATCTCACGAGTCCTGGGATTGAGCCCTGATTTGGGCTCTGTGCTCAACAGGGAGTCAGCTTGAGATTCTCTCCCTCTGCCACTCCTCCCAACAGGTTGTCCATGTATGCTCTCTCTCTCAAATAAATAAAATACATCTTTAAAAAATATATATGTTTCTCTTTGGTGTGTGTGTGATCTTTATGCAGATAATATTAAGATATTTAAAACAAATTTTTTATTTTTATTTTTTAAAGGTATCATTTTTTAAGATTTTATTCATTCATGAGAGCAGAGAGAGAGAGAGAGAGAGAGGCAGAGACACAGGCAGAGGGAGAAGCAGGCTCCATTTAGAGAGCCCAATGTGGGACTCGATCCCAGGTCTCCAAGATCACACCCTGGGCCAAAGGCAGCGCTAAACCGCTGAGCCACCCGGGCTGCCTCCCAAAAAATTTTTTAAGATTTTATTTATTTATTCATGAGACACACACACACACACACACACACACACACACACAGAGGCAGAGACACAGGCAGAGGGAGAAGCAGGCTCCATGCAGGGAGCCCGATGTGGGACTCGATCCCGTGACTCCAGGATCACACCCTGGGCTGAAGGCAGGCACCAAACCACTGAGCCACCCAGGGATCCCCTAAAACAAAAATTTTAAGTAATTTCTATACCTCCTGTTCAGCTTGAACTCACAACCCTGAAATCAAGAGTTTTATTTTTTGGCATTCTCTACCAACTGAGCCAGCTAGACACCCCAATCTCTTATTTATTTATTTATTTATTTATTTATTTATTTATTTATTTATTTATTTATATTTATATATTTTAAAGATTTTATTTATTCATAAGAGACACAGAGAGAGGCAGAGGCATAAGCATAGGGAGTAGCAGACTCCCCACAGGGAGCCTCATGTGAGACTCGATCCCAGGACCCTGAAATCACGACCCAAGCTGAAGGCAGATGCTCAACTGCTGAGCCACCTAGGTGCCCCTATTTATTTATTTTAAAAGTAAACTCCAAGCCCGATGTGGCGCTTGAACTGTCAATCTCAAGACCAAGAGTCAAATATTCTACAGGCTGAGCCAGCTGGGCACCTCTAGATATTCTGAATCAGTAAGTGTACTTTTTATTTTCACTAGGGTGCCAATTGTCAAATTTTTCACCCTAGTGAAATTTTCACCCTAGTGCCAATCACTATATATGTACTACGTGTGCCATGCTTTTTAAAATAAGTTATAGTGGTTCCTGGCTGGCTCAGTTGTTAGAGCATGAGACTCTTTTTAAAATTTTTTAAAGAAGAGTTTATTTTATTCATGAGAGACACAGAGAGAAGGCAGGGACATAGGCAGAGGGAGAAGTGGGCTCCTCGCACCAATGTGGGACTTGATCCTAGAATTATGGGATCACACCCTGAGCCAAAGGCAGACACTCAACTGCTAAGCCACCCAGGCATCCCAGAGCATGAAAATCTTGATAGTAGAGTTTACTTACTAAAAAAAAAGAAAGAAAAAGAAATGATAAAATAAGTTACAATTTGATTTTACAACTTTTCAAAGTATTTTCATTCTAATATAATTAACCTGTTATCTATTTAATAATTCAACACACATTTTGAATCTCACCCCAGTTCCAGGAACTGGGGATTCTGAACCAGGCAATGCGAAGCTCCATCATGGTGAGGACAATGAGTTGGAAAAAGAAATAGATGGTACAATATTTCAAGTATTGATTGATAGGTGCACTGAAGACACATAAAGCAGCTGAGACCTAGAGAATGATGGAGGAGAGAGATCGCTTTCTTAGACTGGGAGGTCAGAATTGGTCAGTGATAGAAACATAGTTTTAGGGGTGCCTGGGTGGCTCAGTGAGTCTGCCTTAGGCTCAGTCATGATCCCAGGGTCCTGGGATCAAGTCCTGTGTTGGGGTCCCTGCTCCACGGAGAGCCTGCTTCTCCCTCTTTCTCTGCCTTCCTCTCCCCCTGTTTGTGCTTTCTCTCTCTCTCTCTGTAAAATAAAATCTTTTTTTTTTTTTTTTGTAAAATAAAATCTTAAAAAAAAAAAAAAAGAAATATAGGTTTAAAATATTTGTATGCCACAAATTGCCCTTTGCTGTTCTTTTTTTTCTGGTTAAATTGAGCCAGTGAAGTCAAACATATACCCAGATTTTAGATTAGAGCATAATTTACAAAAAGGGTTTTTTAATCTAGAGCCAGTGGCTCTGATTCCAAGAAATGTCTATCAAGTCTGTTTATCTTGTTAAAACAAGACAACAGGCCCTTCAATGGAGTCACTCATGCTATGCCCCACATCACCAAACTTAGACTTAATTTAATTACAGTTTTGACCTTTTCCAAAATGGAATCTTAAACCAGTCAATCAGGAACTACCTGATCATCACTAAAGGGGTAATCTGGCTGATAGACCCCTACCATCTCCTAAAGGAAAGTGACCTTACCACAGCCAATCCACTTTTGCTAGTATAACTTCTTTGTTCCCACTCCCTTTTGCCTATAAAGTCTTTCATTTTGTGCAGTGCCTCAGAGCTCCTTTCTATCTGCTAGATGGGATGTTGCCAGATTCATGAATCATTTAATAAAGCCAATAAATAAGATCTTTAAAAATTTGCTCTGCTATTTTTTTTAGACAATCTATATTTTTATGTAAGTTAGTTATAATAAGTGTCTTACAAGGAAAATTAGTTATTGTCAGTCATAGAATAAAAGAATGTTTTTACTGGCACTGTTGAAAATCAAAAGACTAAAAATGGTGGTTCAAGAGACCAAATGCACTATGATTGGAAAGATTCTGCATTGGAGCTGACTTTAGTTTTGTGATAGCACAGAATGTTGACTCTGAATGTCAGTAGTTTCCAGAAGCTTGTCTGTGAAGTTAAAGAATGCATTGAATTTGTGGCCGCTTGAAATCTGAATGCAAATACAATCAAAGCTGGACAAAGTCTTTGTTGTCTCCACTGCATTAGCTAATTTAAAAACCCTGCAACATTTTACTGTCATTTGTTATGCAGTTTTACCAGTGGACAAAGGGAGTTAGTGTTATATTCTACTCCAATCAGATTACAAAAGAGAATAACAAGTTCCTCCAAGCAATGTTTACCAAACTAAAAAGAACTATTGAGAAACTGAAGTTTAGTAAACAATGGGAAATAAATCATATTGTAAAAATTGAGTAGCAGTGTTAACTTTTTCCTGTAATGTAAAATTAAAATGCCTTGTAGGTTGGTGTATACTTACCTTAAGTTCTTAAGAAACTAGTAAAATATTAATGTATTAACGTCTAATGATCAACATTGGGATTTTCCACAGCGAGAGCTGAAGCCATTCCCTCCACCACACGCCCTTGGAGAACCAGTTTTGCTGCTAGAGGTGGGTGGAGTTTGCTATATTCTACTCTTTCCTCCAAAGGACTGAGACCTTCTGGGCTTCTAGGTCTGAGCACAGTGGGGTACACAGATCTCAGCTCCATTTTTAAAGGGGTACACCTGTCTTAAAAAACAACATTACTTATGAAAACTGAAATTGTGTGAACCTGGTGCCCAGCGGTGATGCCCCAGGTATGTCACTCAGAGAATAAGCACACCTGCCCCAGAACACCCCCATGGGCAGATCCCAGAAGTGGAAGCTGAAGCCGCACAATGCCAGAAGTTCTCTCTAGGAAGAGAACGCAAAATTATGAGCATAATGTTTGTGTGATATATATTATTTTTAAAGTAATCTATATACCCAAGGTGGGGCTCAAACCTACGACCCTGAGAGCGAGTGATACGCTCGAAAGACTGAACCAAAAAAAAAAGAGACTGAACAGCCAGGCAGCCCTGAAGGTTTATATTTGCTTATTTTTTTTAATTTTTATTTTAAAAAATATTTATTTATTCATGAGAGACACAGAGAGAGAGAGGCAGAGACACAGGCAGAGAGAGAAGAAGCAGGCTCCATGCAGGAAGCCCGACACGGGACTCAATCCCAGGACTCCAGGATCACACCCTGGGCCAAAGGCAGGCACTAAACCGCTGAGCCACCCAGGGATCCCTTATATTTGTTTATAATGACAAAGCAAAGCAATCACAAATTTTAAAAAGCTGACAACAAAAATTTTAATATAACAAATTTTAAAATTAATTGCCTGTCAATATTAACTTTACTGGTAATATTAACTGCATAATCATAGCCACTACTTCATATGATAGTGATTTTCAATATTTTAAGTTAGAATATGTAAAATTAGAATAATTTCTATGAGAAAGAAGGGAAGATAACTGAGCCTTCTATAGAGTGATTAACCCAACTCTTCTTTCAAAGATTTTTATTTATTATTTGAGAGAGAGAGAGAGAGTGCACGAGCAGGGGAGGGGTAGAAGGAGAGAGAGAGGGAGAAGCAAACTCCCTGGTTAGCCGGACAGGGGGCTAGATCCCAGGACCCTAAGATCATGACTTCAGATGAAGGCAGACCCTTAACAGACTGAGCCATCAAGGTGCCCCTAGAGTGATTAAACTACTCTTCTAAAAACATTTTTACTGATAATTTAGAAAATTTGCTTTCAAAGCTTCACAATTTATCATTGCTAATGTCTTATAAAAGTTTTGGGTGCTGTCAAATTTGGGAAAGCCTCTATGGAGTGTTTTTTATGTATGAGCAGCCAGATGGCAGGATGTTTCACATTTTCCTGTGCATTGACCAGTCTTCACCATACACTTCTGCCACCAAACCTCCAGAGGCCTTGGAAGAGGCCCTGGGAGTATGTGTGGGAAGGAAGGATGGGGCCAGGCCTAGAGCGTCTTGGAGAAGGAGGAAGGGGTCTCTGTGGAGCCTGCATAGTGTGTGTGGGAGGTCTGGGCATGGAGGGGGGAGGATAAGGGTGGATGAGGGGAGCGAGGGGGTGGGGCTGGGCAGACAAGGTCTGTGTGTGTGTGTGTGTGTGTGTGTGTGTGTGTGTGTGTGTGTGTGGTGGGGAGAAGCCACTCATGAGGAGGAGACTGGGCTGTGGGTACACAGAGTAGGAGAGGCCCAGAAGGTTGTGGCCAGAGCTTGGGGAGATGCAGACTTGGGGTGGGGCTTGGGGACCTGGGAGAAGAGGACCTGGGCTTGTGTGGGGGAGGGGCCTGAATGTGGGTGTAGGGACACTGGGGGACATAGGAGAGGGTGTTTGGTTGTGGAAGGAGGCCCAAGTGTGGGTGCAGTTGGGTGTTGGAGGAGGGTCAGTCCCTGGGGTGGGGAGTTGTGTTCCAGCCTGCCCTGGCTTTGGGGAAGGGGCCCAGATGTGGGGCTGACAGACATGAGGGTGGATCCCAGAGCTTGTGGAGTGGCCTAGGGTTAGGGGGACAGAGCTTTGAGGTCATCTGGTTGTGGGAGATGTGGGGGAGGGGGTCTGGACATGGGCAGGGATCTGGGCAAGGGAAGCTGTAGTGGAGGGTCATCTGACTGTGGACAGTGGCCTGGCTTGGGTGAAGTTGGGGGTTGGAACCCAGGCTTAAGCATTGGTAGCTTTAGTAGCTCAGAAATGTTCCCATCAGGACTGTTTGTGATAGAAGGAAACCCAGAAACAGTGTTAATATCCAATGACTGGAGAAAGAAAATTATGGCATTTCTTGGGTTATTTGGTGGTGAAGTGAGTGATTTAGTCATGGATTAGGGTAAATACCAGAGTATGGAATGAAAAAAAAGTTGTAGAAGAATGCCATTTATATATAGATTAAGACTGTATAGTGTAAAACTATGAATGAAAGTACTGGAATAGATAATATAAAAAGTAAGTGCACAGTTCAGATAAGGTTGCCTCTAAAAAGCAAGGAACAGAGTGAGGTCATGTGTATACAGAGAGGCTTCACCTGCCCCAGTAATAACAGGTCTGTTAAACAGGACTTGGTGCTAACTTGTTTGACTATCGTACTTTATGTTGTGCAAGAAAAGCAACCAGAGCACAGGTGAAGCATAGTTGATGCTTGGCAGGAGGAAGCTATGAGGGAGCAAAGGGACTGCTAATTTAAGGAAGGCCTTCCAGGTTTTTCATGGAAATGGTACAGCTGGTTTCTGAAATGGGAATAGAGGGATTATTCTGAGGACCAGCAGCTGTTGTTCGGACAGCCTGGGATCAATGAGGAATGGAGGGAATGTTCTGAGGATTAGCAGCCAGTAGGCTGGGCAGGCCAGACTTTATGGAGAGGGATGAAGAGGAAGAGGTGGAGGCTAGGTTGTGTGGATGGATGAGGAGGCACAGCTGAGGGGATGGGACATTTGATAGCCACCAGAGCCAGGTCTCACATCTCAGGTCCTTTAGAGTCTCTCACGACATTTAGTTGGATACTCACAACTGACGAATTTAGAGTCACTGTACCCATTTTACAGACAAGAAACTGAAGTTTGGAGAGATTAAGTGAATTTCCCCAGGCCAGTGTGACTCCAAGTTTCCTTGTCTTTTTTTTTTTTTTTTTAAAGATTTTATTTTTTTTATTCATGAGAGACACACAGAGAGAGGCAGAGACACAGGCAGAGGGAGAAGCAGGCTCTGCGTGGAGCCCGATGTGGGACTCAATCCCAGGACCTGGGATAACCACCTGAGCCGAAGGCAAAGGCTCAACGGCTGAGCCACCCTGGTGTCCCCCAAGGTCCCTCATCTTAACACTGTTCAGTATTACACTTTGCAACATGAACTCATTGACTCCTCACCACACCGCTGTGAGGTGGACCCTATCAGTATTCTGTTTTATAGTCAAGGAAGTGGAAACACAGAGAGCCAGATGGTAAGTGGTGAGACCAGAATGAGAATCCAGGTCAGGTGCCATTATCTAGGCCTCAGGGCCAGTGACAGTGGCAGTGGTGGTGGTGGTGCTTGAAGAAACTGAATGTGGCCAGGGGCTGACAGGCAGTGGGGAGTGTAAGAAGGGAATGCAGGAGGATAGTGGGTGGAACATGTGAGTTCCCATCTACCCTCTCCATCCCTCCACAGTTACTGCACCCCCAGTTCTCCCAGAGCCTGCCTGGTGCCACAGGCACGGATGGAGTCCTGGTTCTGCTGGTGAAGTGGTAAATGAGTGGAGTGCTCGGTGCAGGTGAGGAGGTGGGTTGGGACAGGACCTGTTTTTTGTCAGCCAGGCAGAAGTCTTCACTGAAACCCAGGGAGGATTAACGGGCCCTCCAAATTCACAGCTGTTTATCAGCCTCAGTAAGAGAGCCAGTTGGGAGAAAGCCCACAGTAATTTTTGTTTTCTCCCAGGCAAGTGCCGTAGGCATTTTTATGTATATGAAAATGCACATCATGTATACGAAAGAGGATAGGCAAACACTGGCTAGAGGAGAGCTGGGGTGAAGGTCTGGGAAGCTGGACAGCTGGACCTACTGCAACAGGGCAGCATCCTAGTCCATCCGGGGAATGCCCTGCAATAAGCTCCCTTCCTTACCCCCCTCTCTTTCATCCTTCTGGGTCTCTGAGGTGTTTGCCTCTCTATTTCTGTATCTTTGCTATGTCCAGGTGTCTCTCAAAGCTTTGCTACATTTGTTCTTGTCTGACATTCCTGTGACTCCAGATGTCTCTGTGGTACCTTTCAGGCCAGGCCCAGCCACTCGCCCCTAGGTAGGCACCAGGCCTACCCCTGAGGGGTTGCCTCATCATTTTATCCACCCAGGGACCTTCCTGGGGCTTGACCTCTGAATCAGGCAAGTAAAGGTGTGGGATTTCCCTGCAGTTTTCATTTGTGGGAGACAGGGACGAGTCCACCCCGCATAGCCACAAGGTGGCAGTAGAGGACTGTTGCCGCGTTACTTCCTTGCCGAGACCCTCCCAGGTTAGGAGGACTCCCAGGTTTGGGATTTGGGGGCTTTTTGTTTTGTTTTATTTATTTTTTTTTAAAGATTTTATTTATTCATTCCCGAGAGACCCAGAAAGAGACGCAGAGGCATAGGCAGAAGGAGAAGCAGGCTCCATTGTAGGGAGCCCAATGCGGGACTAGATCCTAGGACCTGGGAATCACGCCTGAGCTAAAGGTAGATGCTCAACCCCAGAGCCACTCAGATGTCCCAATTTGGGAGTGTTTGTTCAAATTTGAAGTTTTCTTTAAAAGTCAGGACTAGCCCACCAATTCTCATGACATTTAAAAGGTTTATGGGGTTCCTACTGTGCCAGATGTTCTTTGTTGGTGCCCAGGTTCCTTTATTCTAAACTGGGGTTGATAGAATAACCTACCTAGTGGAGGTAATGTGACATGAGCCCTGCTACAGACTTAGTGCCTAGTGAGCACCATTATGGTCACATGCTCCTATCCATGTTCACTGCTGACTGGTGCTGCCCCCCTCCCGGGTCAGGGATCCCCTGGGTGCACTAGGGCAGGACCATCTTTGGCTTGACATTACTAGGATTTTAGTGGGAAAAATTTGTCTTCATATAGTGTCCAGGTGCCTTGACAAGTATACTTAACTAATCATGAAGGATCTGAATATGTATTTTTATCACTGAATACATCTTATCTATCTAGAAATGTCAAAAAAATTCTGTGTAAACATTATATTTATACATTTCTTAACCACTGTACAGCTGGAAATGCCTATCTTTACCTAACTACAAAGAAAAATGTGTATATTTTTATACGTTTTACCATTTTTCCACCTGGAATCAGTTTAAGCACCATTGTATACTTTTTCTTCATTTTTTCAATATTTATGTAGCCACTATATTTGTCTAACCATTCTCCATATTTACATATAATTTTTACTAAAACAGTCTACAGTCTTCTGTAGGAAGATGGTTGTATAATACCCTTCATAGTTGGCACATCAGATTCTAAGTTTTTTTCTTTTTTTTTAAGATTTTATTTATTCATTCATGAGAGACACAGAGAGGCAGAGACACAAGCAGACCCCATGCAGGGAGCCCCACGTGGGACTCGATCCCAGGTCTCCAGGATCACATGCTGGGCTGAAGGCGGCACTAAACTGGCCACCCGGGCTGCCCCTCCGCCTCAGTTTTACAGAATGTCTTATGTACTACATGCTTTATATCACTGACATGTGCACACCTTGCCAGTGCTCTTCATGAGGACCTTTTTAAGCAGACTGCTGTTTTCCATCATTCTGAGCAACCGTTTTCTGGGAGGACCTGGTAGGTGTTTGGATCCAGAGTTTGTGGTCAGAGAATCACCTGGGGATTCAGAGAATCAGCCTGGGGGAAGGAATGGTGGGCTTTGGTTTTCTCACCAGCAAAAGGGGCCTGCAAGTTAGGATTCGGCATTATTCGACACCCAGGGTTTAATAGATAGATGTTTCTGCCCCCTCCAAATTCAACTGCTAAAATCTAATTCCCAATGTGATTGTATTAGGAAGTGGAGCCTTCTGGAGGTGATTACGTCATTGAGGGTAGGGCCCCCATGATTGGGATTAGTACCTTTATATTTTTACTTATTTATTTACTTATTTATTTATTTATTAAAGATGTTTATTTATTCATGAGAGACAGAGAAAGAGAGAGGCAGAGACACAGGCAGAGGGAGAAGCAGGCTCCACACAGGGAGCCTGACATGGGACTCGATCCGGAGTCTCCAGGATCACGCCCTGGGCTGAAGGAGGCCCTAAACCGCTGAACCACCCGGGCTGCCCTAAATATTTATTTATTAAAGTTTTGTTTCATTTATTTATTTGGAAGAGAGAAAGAACACAAGCAGGGGGAGTGGCAGAGGGAGAAGCAGACTCCCTCCTGAGCAGGGAGCCAGATGATGCGGGGCTTGATCCCAGGACCCTGAGATCATGACCTGAACTGAAGGCGGACACTTCACCAACTGAGCCACCCAGGTGCCCTTGGATTTGTATGTATGTATGTATGTATGCATGTATTTATTTGAGACACAGAGAGAGAGAGGCAGAGACATAGGCAGAGGGAGAAGTAGGCTCCCTGCGGCAGGAAGCCCGATGTAGGACTCAATCCCAGGACCCTGGGATCGTGACCTGAGCCAAAGGCAGATGCTCAACCACTGAGCCACCCAGGTGCCCGATTTGTACCTTTTTATTATTTATTTATTTATTAAAGAATAACATCTTTATTTATTTATTTTTTATTTATTTATGATAGTCACACACACAGAGAGAGAGGCAGAGACATAGGCAGAGGGAGAAGCAAGCTCCATGCACCGGGAACCTGATGTGGGATTCGATCCCGGGTCTCCAGGATTGTTCCCTGGACCAAACGCAGGCGCCAAACCGCTGCGCCACCCAAGGATCCCCATTTGTACCTTTTTAAAAGAGACCCCCTGTTGCTGTGGAGGTGGCCCAGTGCATTGCAGTGATGGTTGTGCTGGGCAGCTGTGTGAGTGACTTTCACCCATGCCTAGCAGTCTTGGTGGTGGCACCAGAGAGAGGCCATGGTGGAGGGGGCAGCTGTAGCAGGCCAGAAAAACAACAAAAAAAAAATTCTAGAGAGCTTCCTTGCCCTTTCCAGTGTATGAGGACACAATGAAAAGACAGCTGTCTCTGAACTAGGAAGCGAGCTCTCACTAGACACCAAGTCTTCCAGTGCCTTGATCTGGGACTTCCCAGCCTATAACACTGTGAGTTATAAATTTCTGTTGTTTATAAGCTACCCAGTCTGTGGTATTTTTACTATAGCAGCATGAGCAGACTAAGTGCCCATTTGGGAGACCCTAGACTAAGAGTCCTGTTCATGAGCTTGTGACTTTAAAAATAATGACTTAAAAAAACTTGTTATTGGGTCACCTGGCTGGCTCAAGCAGAAGAGAATGAGACTCTTGATCTTGGGTTTGTGAGGTCCAGTCCCACCTTGGGTGTAGAGATTACTTAAAATAAAATCTTAAAAAAAAAACCCCTCATGCTTGTTATTGAAGTGTAATATACACATAGAGGAGTGCAGCTGAGGGTGGGTGGAGCTTGATGAACCGCTACAAAGTGGGTGCACCTGGGTATCCATTGTGCAGCCCAAGAAAATGTTCCAGGCCCTGGAAGGCCGCTCATGCCCTCTCCCACTCCACCCCAGTAACAACTCTTCCATCTTCTAACCCATAGATTTGTTGTTCTGGCCTTTGAACTTCATATAAATTGAATCAAACAGGCTGTACTACTTTAGGCATTGATGAGCTTTTCTGCAGTCAAGGCCTTTTTATTCTCATTACTTTATGGTATTGCTGTGGTGTCTATTCTTCAGTTTATCACTTTTGTTGCTAATGAACATGTAGACAGTTTCTGGATTTTGCCAGTTAAGAATAGTGCTGTTGATGAACCTCCATCCACTTTTTTTTCTTGGTTCTATTTCTGACAAATGCCAGTCATGAGGACCCCAGGTTTTGCGTAGATTCTACCAAACAGGTTCCAAGGCATTGTTCCATTTCGCACTCCCTCTCCTCTGGAGTCCTGTCTGTTCTCTTGTACCCCTGCGGGTCTTCCAGTGTTTTTGTGTTAATCTTTTTGGTATGTGTGCAGTTTTTTTTTTGTTTGTTTGCTTTTTTAAGATTTAAGAGAGAAGCAGAGAGAAAGCACAATCATGGAGGGGAGGGCAGAGAGAGAATCTGAAGCAGATTCCCTGCTGGGTGCCAAGCCCACCTCATAACCCATGAGATCATGACCTGAGCCAAAATTTTGAGTCAGTCACTTAACTGACTGAGCCACCCAGGTGCCCCTTGATATGTGTGATTTTATTTTTTATTTTAAAGATTTTATTTATTTGAGAGGGAGAGAGAGCCTGAGCAGGAGGAGGCGCAGAGGGAGAGGGCAAAGCAGACTCGCTGCTAAGAGGGGAGCCCGATGCAGGCTCTAGGACATGATTGGATCTCAAGACCAGAATCATGACCTGAGCCTAAGGTGGATGCTTAACTGACTGAGCCACCCAGGCAGCCCGGTAGGTGTACTTTTAATCTGTATTTTCCTGATGACTAATGAAATGGAGCTGCTCCTCATATGCTTCATGGTCATTTGCATCACCTCTCAGGTACTATGGGTTTTCTGTCTCTCTTCTGTTAGATCATGTCTTTCCCTTTGATTTGTAGGGATTCTTTAGATACATTCTGGATGCAAGTATTTTACCTTCTCACTCTCTTAATAATATTTTCTTCTGAAGAGAAATTATTAAGTTGAAAATATCCGATTTATCCATTTTTTCTTTTATGGTCAATGCTTTTTACTTGCTATTAGGAAATTTTTGCCTATTTTAAGGTCATGAAGGTGTTCTCCTTTGTTTTTTTTTTGAAGCTTTATTATTATTATTTTTTTACCTTTGCATTGAGATCAACACTCCATCTGGAAATGATTGTATGGTGTCAGGTAGGAGTCAAAGTATATATATGTGTATATATATGTATAATATATATATATATATATTTTTTTTTCCCTATGTGGAAATCCAGTTGGCCCAGTACCATTTATTAAAAGGTATATCTATACATATTTTTCTCTTAAACAGATTGAGGATGCTTCTTTCTATTTCTTCCAGGTGTTTTATGTATCACAAATGGACATTGTAATTTTGTAAAAATGCTTTTTTTCTCCTGCATCTGTCTATTGCAGTAAGTTGCATATTGATTTTCTGGTCTTTGTCCAGCTTTAGAGTCTGCTCTGCCCATTCAGAGAGCAGGTCAGAAAGGCCTGGGATTTGTTGCTGCCCAGGAACAGCCCTCAACAAATGACTGGGGTGAACTGGTGGAAAAACATCCCCTTCTGTGGGACAACTTGAGGTGGATGCTTTCTGCACTCTCCCAGAGTTCTCTAGCAGGATTGAGTTCTAGTGTTTGCAGTGATAACTTACTTTATAATGCATCTTCTTTGGGTCTATCTTGCTTCTGCTTAGCTTCTCTACCCTCTTTGTGGGATCAACTCCCAAATGGCTTGTACTGAAATCTTGTTTTAGGGTCAGCTTCTGGGGGACTGGAAATCAAGACATGGTCTAATACAAATGATCACTTTCTTCAATATTCTAATACTGCTAGACCTATAGAATATTTAAACTCTGTTAACTCCTTGTACCTTTCTGCATTATTGCTGTCATGCATTTTAGTTGTATGTGTACACATAAGATTTTTTCTTTTTAAAAAACAGCTTTATTGAGACATAATTCACATAACTTACAGTTCACCCATTTAAAGTATACAACTGAACGTTTTTAGTGTATCCACAGGTATGTGCAGCCATTACCACAAATGCATTTTAGACTTCTATTACCTAAAAAGAAACCTCATACTATGTCAGCTATATATCAATTTTAAAAAATGAGATACCATTATAAAAAAAGCTCAACTCATAGCCTTTATTTATATATTTTTTAAAATTTTTATTTATTTATTCATGAGAGAGAGAGAGGGAGAAGCAGGCTCCCCCAGGAGTGGGACTTGATTCCAGAACCTTAGGGTCACCACCTGAGCCAAAGGCAGATGCTTCATGGACAGAGCCCCCTTAGCTGTCACATTCCTGACCCCTTGTCCTCTCAGCTCTAAACAACCACTAATCTATTTTCTGTGTCTATTTTTCTATTCTGGACTTTCTTTTCTTTTTTTTTTTTTTAATATTTTATTTATTTACTCATGAGAGATACACACAGAGAGACGCAGAGACACAGGCAGAGGGAAAAGCAGGCTCCATGCAGGGAGCCCGACATGGGACTCGACCCCAGGTCTCCAGGATCACACCCTGGGCTGAAGGCGGCACTAAACCGCTGAGCCACTGGGGCTGCCCTATTCTGGACTTTCATATGAATAGAATCATATAGTGTGTGGCCTTTGTGATAGACTTCTTACATGTAACCATTTTTTCAAGATATATATATATATATATATATATATATATATATATATATTTTAAAGATTTTTTTAAATTTATTTATTTATTTATTTATGATAGTCACACACAGAGAGAGAGGCAGAGACACAGGCAGAGGGAGAAGCAGGCTCCATGCACCGGGAGCCCGACGTGGGATTCGATCCCGGGTCTCCAGGATCGCGCCCTGGGCCAAAGGCAGGCGCCAAACCGCTGCGCCACCTAGGGATCCCCCCCCTTTTTTTTTTTTTTTAAAGATTTTATTTGTTTATTCATAAGAGACACACACACAGAGAGGCAGAGACACAGGCAGAGGGAGAAGCAGGCTCCATGCAGGGAGCCCGATGGGGACTCAATCCTGGGTCTCCAGGATCACGCCCTAGGCTGAAGGCAGTGCCAAACCGCTGAGCCACTTGGGCTGCCCATTTTTCCAAGATATATTTGTGTTGTAGCATAAATCAATACCTCATTCCTCTTTATGCTCAAATAATACTCCATTGTGTGGGTATATCATATTTTGTTTTCCATTTGTCCATTGATGGACATTTAGGTTGTTTCCACCTTTTGGCAGTTGGGAATAATGGTGCTATAAACATTTGTTTACAAGTTTTAGTGTAGAAATTGGTTTTCGTTTCTTTTGAGCATATACCTGTGGGTATAATGTCTGGGTCATATGGTAACTCTTTAATTGCTTGAGAAATTCACAGACTGTTTTACAAAGTGTCTGCACCATTTTACATTCTCATCGAGTATTGTGTTATAATTTCTTCACATCTTCATCAACATTTATTGTTAGCTGGCTTTTTTGATACTAGACATCCTAGTGGGTGTGAAGTGGTATCATTGTGGTATTGATTTGTATTTCTCTGATGACTGTATCAAGTTTCTTTTCATGTGCTTATTGGCCATTTTGTATATCTTCCTTGGAAAAATTTCTATTCTGATTCTTTGCTCACTTATAAACAGGGTTATTTGTCCTTTTATTATTTTATTCTTTTTGATGCTATTGTGAGCATTTTTTGAAGTAAATTTTTGGATTTTTCACTGCAAGTGTGTAGAAATACAGTAGACTTTTGTATATTCTTATTTTATCCCGTAACCTTGCTGAACTCATTTTTTAGTTCTTATAATAGTTTTTATTTTAAGTGGATTCTTTAGGATTTCCTATAAACAAGATCATGTCATCTGTGAGTAGAGATGGTTTTTACTTCTTCCTTTAAAATTCAGATGCCTTTTAATTGTTTTTCTTGCTTAATTGCCCTGGCTATCATCTCCAGTACAATTTTGAATAGGAGTGGCAAGAGCAGACATCCCTTGTCTTATTCCTGATCTTAGGAGAAAAGCAGTCAGAATCCTGATTCTCCACCACCTGTTCTGGCTTGCTTCTGTTGTTGTTTGCTTGCTTATTGATTTGCGACTTCACTTGTCTGTTTTAGTGGAGTCTATTTTCTCTACAACTCGGAGCCTCTGGGATCCCTGGGTGGCGCAGCGGTTTGGCGCCTGCCTTTGGCCCAGGGCGCGATCTTGGAGACCCGGGATCGAATCCCACGTCAGGCTCCCTGCATGGAGCCTGCTTCTCCCTCTGCCTATGTCTCTGCCTCTCTCTCTCTCTGTGACTATCATAAAAAAAAAAAATTAAAAAAAAAAAACAAAAAAACTCGGAGCCTCTGATGACACTCCTCAAAGAGTGTAGTCTTAGGCAAGTGCACCCTGAGGTGATCATATTTTTAGCAGGGTTCTTTTTGACTCTTTCCTTGATCTCTCTGTTTAGCTGTCTGCCTCATTTGGTATTACAACAATATGTTAGGTTCCAGTGCCCTGGGCATAAATTGCTCATTGGTCTGATCCAATTAAATTCAGGCAAGGGAAGTTTCAGAGGCTGCTTTTTTTTTTTTTTTTTTTTTAAGATTTTATTTATTTATTCATGAGAGACACACAGAGAGAGAAAGAGAGAGGCAGAGACACAAGGAAGAGGGAGAAATAGGCTCCATGCAGGGAGCTGGATGTGGGACTTGATCCCTGGTCTTCAGGATGACGCCCTGGGCGGAAGGCAGTGCTAAACCGCTGAGCCACCCGGTCTGCCCCAGAGGCTGGTTTTTGAGTAGGTGGGCTATTAGCTGTCTTTTTTTCCTGGTTGTCTCTAGTGAATTAGCTGGCCTATGCTTTAGTTTGTTGCTCTTAATCAAGAGGAACTATTGTTTTTAAGAGTGTCCTTAGGAATCCCTGGGTGGTGCAGCGGTTTGGCGTCTGCCTTTGGCCACCCAGGGCGCGATCCTGGAGACCAGGAATCGAGTCCCACGTCAGACTCCCGGTGCATGGAGCCTGCTTCTCCCTCTGCCTGTGTCTCTGCCTCTCTCTCTCTCTCTCTCTCTGTGTGACTATCATAAATAAATAAAAATTAAAAAAAAAAAGAGTGTCCTTAAACTTGAACTTCTCTACACTCCATTTCAAATAAAGTCAATTTCTTTGTGGAGAGCTTTGAAGCTCTTTTCTAAATGGCTGCCTCTCTCCCCAGGCAATATCTGTGATCTATTTAGGGAGCCGAGTGGGTGTGGTAGCCTCTGGTCTTCTCAGTTTACTTTCCCAGGTAGTGTCAGAAATGAATTGTAGGATAGCCAGCTGGTGTTGCAGAATTGTATCATGGGTAGAAAACACACATATCTGGTGTCAGGAGTGTTGTGAGTTAAAGTAGTATGAGAATAAAGAGAAACACGAGGGTGTTTTTCATTTTTTAAATAATATTTTAGTTTTAAGTAATCTCACCCAGCATGGGGCTGGAACTCACAACTCCAAAATCAAAAGTCACATGCTCTAACAAATGAATCAGGAATGTTTTTCTTATGCAAAGGGCTACTGTATTTCACCAGGAGAAGCAGGACACCAGCACTTCTCGCTACCTGGAGTTAGTGTCAGATCCCATAGTCTAAGGGTTCACCCCCTCAAGACTACAACACTTCAGATGCCAATTGCAAGTTCCATATTGCCATCCGTACTTATGACTAACTGTCTATAAATTGGGGTTCCTATGACACCCTCCTAGGGGCTTATAATTTGCTAGAGTGGCTCACAGAACTCGAGGGAATACTTACTTATGTTTAGTATTATTAAGGGTATAATTAAGGATATAATGAATAATCAGATGAAGGTATACCTAAAATGAGGTCTAGAAAAGTCTCAAGAGCAGGAGCTTCTGTCCTTATGGAGTTGGGGTGTGTCACTCTCCTGGCATAGAAGTGTGTTCACCAACCCAGAAACTCTCCAAATCCCGTATTTTCAGAATTTTATGAAGGCTTCAGTATATACATGGAGGCATGATCTATCATTAACTTGCTCCTCAGCCCCAGAGGATGGGGGATGAGGTTGAAAACCTCAAATTTCTAATCATGGCTTGGTCTTTCTGGTGACCAGCTCCCATCCAGAAGCTATCCAGGAGCCCACCAAGAGCTGCCTCATTAGAATTAAAGACATTCCTATCACCCAGGAAACACTAAGGGATTTAGGAGCTCTGTGTCAGGAACTGGGGTCAAAGACCAAATATTAGAAAAAAGATGCTCTTACTGCTCTTATCACTTAGGAAATTATAAGGATTTTAGGACCAGCCAGGAACTGGGGACAAAGATCAGTATGCATGTTGTTAATTATTTTACACCCTTGTTGGGGCCTGAGGGAAGAGGGAGACTTGTCTTCTTGGCTACATCTGCCCTGAGTAGAGCTTTTGTCAAACTAAGCCAAGGAAAGGAGAGGAAGGACAGAGCAGGATGCGGTTCAAATCCAGACTCTCATTCTTCTTACTGAGTTTTAGTAGATTTTCTTGAATAAATGTTTCTTCACTTATTGAATACCCTTTGGACAATTGCCAGAGACTTTATTTTTTTATTTTTATTTTTTAAAACTTATTTTTATTTATTTATGATAGACATAGAGAGAGAGAGAGAGAGAGGCAGAGACACAGGCAGAGGAGAGGGAGAAGCAGGCTCCATGCCAGGAGCTCGACGCGGGACTTGATCCCAGGACTCCAGGATCGCGCCCTGGGCCAAAGGCAGGTGCGAAACCGCTGAGCCACCCAGGGATCCCCTTGCCAGAGACTTTAAATGGTGTGGTAGTAAAAAAATAATTTTTAACAGCTTTGCTTGTTTCTGTAGGGATTGGGCTCCTCATGCAGCCATCCTGGAAGTGGAATTCTATGAATGGGATTTCTTAACAAGTGCTGTGGTCTTTGCAGAGACCCAGAGAAAGGCCCTCCAGTTTGGTTCTGCCCTCAGCCACTGCCTCCCATTCTCCCACCGTGGTATGGAGGAGTTGTTTTCATATATCACATGTCTTTATTTAGCTTGTATGGATGTGTGTCCTCATTTTGTTCCACAGTTTTTACCAAAGTCCTTCAAGCAGGGAGGTGGCAGCAGCTTGGCAGGTCAGTATGTCTTACACATGGATCACTGCTGCTCCAAGGATTCCCCATGTGGTCCACTAACAACCCACCTTCCAAAGCTTACTTGTACTTTTCACTTTTCACTGCCTTGTTTTTTTCTTTGGGAAGATTTCTTCCTTCCTGGGGAGGTGGCGGGATGGGGGGGGGGCGGCGGGTTCCCAGGCCACAAATCACCTTGGAGCCTAAGGGCAGCCCCTACAGATGGAGGTCTACAGAGATAAGCCCCAGGTAGCCTGACACTTGACTGGCCTCATGGCAGGGGAGTGGGGCCAGCAGCTGAAGGAAGCTTTGTGCTCTGTGTGGCTGTCATTGGCAAGTGCTTGACAGTAAGCTTTTGAGAGCCCAGGCACTCGCTTCAAAGGCATTCATCTCGATCAACAGACTGCCACCTACATGGCACAGCTACTAGCTGTAAGACTAGATAAGGTGCCAGGCCTGCACCACCCACGAAGTTCCCCTCTTACAAATCCCTGGGGGATCTAGATAACCCACCACTTGAGTGACCCCACTTTTCCCTTCCCACCCCAATTCCTGCTCTTATGTTTTAAATTGGCCAATAAAGAGTGAACCTCTGAAGCTCTGAGCAGCCCAGGCACCAAGGAGAGGCAAGTGGCTGAGTATGACTTCAGAGCCAGGCTTGCCTTGCCGTCCTGCTGCAGGGGGGCACTGGGACCATGAGGAAGGATTTTGGCTGTGCTCATTCCTCCCCCTTTCCAGAAATTCTATTTCTTTTTCAATTTCCCCATCCTGGGAAAGCCTTCTGACTTCTATAGCTTTATCTGGCTTATGTCCACCTGCTCCCCCAGACCTTTGTCATGCCCTTCTCCAAACTTTGCCCTCCACCTTCTGCTGCAGCTGGTTGGCTTCCTCTGTGTACCTCATCTAAACCTGTCCCTGGGGGGAAGTGCCTTGCCTTCCCTGTGCCACAGCAGTCCCGGAGCTGGGGGCCCAGCAGCCCATGTTCACAAATGTCTGCTCAGTGCCTGCTCACTAAGGCAGCGAAGACAAGGTGCCTGTGTACAGTGGGCCCTGGGGGTAGACTTCTCCATCAGCAAGCTGGGGGAAGGCTCCCTGGAGAGAAGCAGCAGTAAGCACAGCACCAAGGCCACGCCCATCTGGGACACAGGTTTGTAAGCCTGTCACCAGAGGGAAGTTTGGCCAGGAATAAAGTTTCAGAGGCTGATTTTCTGCTCCTGACCTGATGCTCTGTCTGCCCCTGACCTGATGCTCTGTCCAGGGGTTCATGGGCAGATTCGACAGGCAGTGAGCCACAGCCTGAGGCTGGGAGGCTGCTGCTGCCCCAGGCTTCTATTAGGGCTGCAGGGACAGGGAAGCAGCTGCTGTTTGCTGCCAGAACAGTTGATGGAATCAACTGGTGTCAGTGGGCACCCACTGAGATGTCCTGCTCTAGAGACCTGGGAACATCTAGGGAAACCTGGGGCTGCCACATTGTTTTCTGTGTATTTGGGGAAAAAAATTGTGCTCGAAAAAATGAATAGCTGAGACAGTGTGCAGTGAGCAAATAGAAGCCTGGGAACCTTTCGGGGCACAGCAGGGTCTTCTTTCTTGTGGTTTATGGTGCGATATCACAAGATGAGGCCAAAGGTCTGGTATCCAGAAGGAGGCAGACACTTGACTCTAGGCCCCCTGCGTCCAGGCCAGGACTTCAGGGGCTGCTCACTGTACCTGGAGCAATAAGAGAAGCACCAGTCCTAAGACCTGGACGGCCCCCTCCACTCCCCAGTCCACACCCAGGCTGTTCAATATAAAAACATAATTCAGGGGTACTGGATGGCTCAGTGGGTTAAGCGTCTGCCTTTAGCTAGGGTCGTGATCTCAGGGCCCCAGGATCAAGCCCTGCATGGGGCTCCCTGCTCAGTGGGGTGCCTGCTTCTTACTCTGCCTCTCTCTCTGTCCCTCCCCTGCTTCCCCTCACTTGTGCTCTCTCGAATAAATAAAATCTTAAAAAAAATTCAAGCTAAGGTAGACTGGCAGAACTGAGAAGAAGGTTAATGGGGAACAGATAAATAATCATCTATCTGGTCCAGGCTGGTACAGCAGCTCTTATTTCTCCAGAGCACCGCTAGTGATGGGATGTCTGCGGGCAGGGGAGCGTGAAGGGAGAGGGTACCACCCTGGTCTCGCCCTCCCAGCATTGCTGCTGGAGGTTGTCCTTGCTCTAACCAGCCCCTGCTCTGCCTTCTTCTGTTTCAGAGGTGCATGTGTCTATGTGGAAGGTTAAAAATGTAGCCACATCAGGCTGTGGATGGTGAGCCTGCCTGCTACTCCCTGCAAGGCTGAGTGGTGCTGAGGAGGAACTGGGGAGAGCCACTGCTGAGCTCAGCCTGCTGGCAGCCACACCTCTGCCAGAGAGCCCTTGGCCCCAAGGAGCAGCATCTCTTTTTGAAGCCCGTCCCCCTGCTCTCTCCACAGGCAAATACTGGTCTGCTTTCTGCCACTATAGATTAGTTTGCATTTTCTGGAATTTTATATAGATAAATTCATACAGTATATACTCATTTGTCTGGCTTCTTCCCATCAGCATAATTGCTTTGAGATTCATCCGTCTTACTGTGTTCACTCTTTTTATTGCTGAGTAGTGTTTCATTTTACGGATGTGCCATAATTTGTTTATCCATTCTCAAGCTGATGGACATTTTAGGTCGTTTCTCTTGTTTGGCTATTGCAAATAAAGCTCCTAAGAATGTTAGTGCATAAATCTTTATTTGGGCATATATTTTCTTTCTTTTCTTTTTTTTAAGGCTTTATTTATTTGAGAAAGAAAGAGCATGGATGGGGGAGGGGCAGATAAATAAGCAGACTCCTCACTGAGCAGGGAGCCCTACACTGGGCTCAGGCTCCATCCCAGGACTCTGAGATCATGACCTGAATGGAAGGGAGACACTTAAAGACTGAGCCACCCAGGTGCCCCCATAAATTTTCATTAAACTTGGGTAAATAGCCAGGAGTGGAATGACAGAGTTGAATGAAATTTGTGTGTTGAAATTTATAAAAACCTGCTAAAGGGCAGCCCGGATGGCTCAGCGGTTTAGTGCCACCTTCAGCCTAGGTCCTGATCCTAGAGACCCCGGATTGAGTCCCACACTGGGCTTCCTGCGTGGAGCCTGCTTCTCCTGCCTGTGTCTCTGCTTCTCTCTCTTCTGTGTTTCTCATGAATAAATAAATAATAATAAAAAATAAAAACCTACTAAACCTTTTTCCATAGTGGTTGCACTATTTATGTTCCACCAGTGTAGAAAGTTCCAGGCTCTCCACATCCTTGCTGACACTGGTCTTTTTGACTGTAGCCATCCTAGTGGCTATGTAGTGGTATCTCTCTGTGGTTTTAATTTACACTTCCTTCATGACTAATGATGTCAGGCACCTTTTCCTGCACTTATTTGCCATGAGTTTATCTTCTTTGCTGAAGTGATTATTCATATTTTTTAACCCATTTTTTAAAAAATAGGAACAAAATCTTGTGCAAGTAAGTGCTCACAACCTTCTCCTTCCTCTGTCTTCTGACGAGGTGTTGGTGCTTTTGCTGCTTCTAAAGGGGCAGAGATGGGAAAAAGGGGCATGGGTCTAGAATGATTTATTTAGAACAGACCTGGGAGTATGGGAGCAGGGAGGGAAGGAATCAAAGAATCCTGTTGAAGGAGAAGAAGGCTAGGAGCTAGGGAGAGAGGAGGGCAGAGCTAGGGGATCTGCTGTGAGGATCCTCCCTTCACAGTCTGTCCCAGAAAAACCTAGGCTCTTTGTGTCTGCTTGCTCAAAGCTTTTGGAACTGGGTCAGTGTTACGTTTGGCTGTGTGGCTACACTGAGATGTTGGGGCCAGAGGTGGGGAGTGGTTTTATTTGAGTGTTACATAAACATTGAGCAGTTGCAGTTTTACTCTTGGTCTTGGTCTTAGCAACAAAAGTACAGTGATGGAGAGGGACAGGGTGGGGAAGCATTTAAAAATATATATATATTAAAACATTTTTATTTTGCAATAATTATAGATCCATGAAAAGTTTTGCAGAAATATGTACAAGGAAGTGTCACCCTTCACCCATTTGTCCCCAAAGGTAACATCTTCCCTATATACAGTATGATATAAAACCAGGAAATTGGCAGTGCTTATTCAGATTTCACAGTTTCACCTGCACTTGTGTGTGTGTGAATGTGAATAGTTCTGTGCAATTTTATCACAAGTATAGATTCATGTAACTAGCACTACACTTAAGACACAGAACAGCTGTAACCCCAAGACTCCCTCCATCCCTCTCTCTCCCTCTCCTCTTCTCTTAACCACCGGTGACCAGTAATCTGATTTCCATCTCTATCATTTTGTCATTTAAAAAATGTTACATAAATGGAATCATTCAGTGTATTGCCTTTTGAGGTTGAATCAGTGTTGCTTTTCTCACTCAACACAATTCACTTGAAATGCATCCAAGCTGTTAAAGGTATCAGTACACTGTTCCATTTTATTGCTAATTCTTGGTATGGATGTACCACAGTTTGTTTAACCACTCACCCACTGAAGGACATTTCGCCCTACCCCCCCACCCCCAGTTTTTAGCAATTGAGAATAATGCTGCTATGAACATTTGTGATCAGATTTTGGAGTGAACATAAGTTTTCATTTCTCTGTGGCAGATGTCTAAGAATGTGATTGCTGGGTTGTACAGTGAGTGTATATTTAGTTTTATATGAAACTACCAGATTATTTCCCAGAATGGTTGTACCATTTTACATTCCCACCAGCAACGTATGCATGATCTAGCTTCTTTGTATTGTCGCCAGCATTTGGTGCCTCCACTATTTTTTATTTTTGTCATTCTGATAGGCATGTAGTGATACCTGATTGTGGTTTTAATTCACATTTCCCTAATGGCTAATGATGTTTAACATCCTTTGATGTGTTTATTTGCCCATGTATATGTTCTTTGGTGAGATGTATATTCATGTCTTTTGCTCACTCACTGAGGAGATTTTTAAAAAATTGGGTTGTCTTCTTATTGGGGTAAAAGAGTTCTTTATATTCCAGATTCAAGTCCTTTATCAGCTGTGTATTTTGCAAATATTTTCTCCAAGTTTCTGGCTTTTCTTTCCATTTTCATAGCAGCATCTTGTATCTTTTGAAGAACAAAATTTTAATTTTGATGAACTCTACTGGTTTTTGTTTTGTTACGGATGATGCTGTTTGTGTGCTTTATTTAAGCAGTCTTTGCCAAACTAAAGGTCACTAAAATTTTCAGAAATTTTCTCTTGCGTTTTCTTCCAGAAGTTTGTGCTAATTACACATAATTATCTTCAGTGTTTGATTGCTGAAATGACCTATAGGACTCATACAGTTTATACTCATCTTTTATTACAGGCGTTGCAGCTCCAGCAGAAGAAGGAAATGCACTGGAGGGGTCTGAAGATCTCAGGTGGAAGCTTCTTTGAACATCTACCACTCAGTTACCCAGGATGCACTTTGATTTCAGGTCTCAAACTACTTGTGTACTGTGTATGCAAAGCGCCTCAGTACTGGAAGCCTAAGTCTACTCATGATGGGTCTTATATTTATATTGAGCTGGTCACAAAGGCACATTACAGCTATGTGACCAGCCTAACTTGTAACATCCCCCAGGCCTCATTAAGACTGGGTACACATAACCAATTCAGTGATTACTGAACAGTGTTGACAGGCTGGTGGTCCTGCTCTGAAACAACTCACTACCTATGGGTTAGGACATCATTTATCTTTAGTTAATATAGTCTACAGTGTTGGCCAAGGGTCAGTACCTTGAGATAAATGTGTAGTTAACCCAGATCAGCTGAAGTTAACCCATGCTATATAAACATTACAGTTTTAGATTGTACATTTAGGTTTATGATTTATTTTGAGTTAATTTTTGCATATACAATTGATTTATGTGTATTGATATTGTATCTTCCAACCTGTTAAACTGATCAGTGAAGATTTTTAGGGGTCTAGTGGTTTGTGGCATAGTTAAACATTCCCTCCAAAGTAAAAGGCAAATTATTACCTCCCACCAATAAGAAGAAAGCACAATGTTTAGTAAGCTTCTTTGGGTCTGAGGTTGGTATATTCCCTGGGTGGGAATATTGCTCTGGCCCATTTACTGAATTACATGGAAGGCTTTTGGTATTGACTGGGGCCCTGAGCAGGATAGGGCTCTGTATTAAGTCAGGCTGTGCTGCTGGCAGCCCTGTCACTTGCACCATACAGTCTAGCAGATCTTATTGTATTTGTGTTATCTGTGTTAGGAAAAGATGCTATCTGGAGTTTATGGCAAGCACCTATGGGAGAGTCACAATGTTGACCCCTAGGGTTCTGGATCAAGGCCATGTCATCTATAATTGAGGATTATATATATACCATCCAAAAAACCCAACCCATTCCAACCTACCAGCTCCTAGTGTGTTATTTCCATATCCCTGATGGTGCTCCTGATGGAACCCACCAAGACGGTTCAAGTGATTCTACAGCCAGAACTGCCCATCTTGAGCTGGGGTCTACCAGACCCACCAGGTCATCAGGTCAGTGGGCCCACCAGTAGTTTACAGTACTGGTGCTACAGTAAGATGGTAGTAGCTCATCCCATATTGGACATGCGGCTTACAGGGTCAGGTGGCACAAATAACTTGTACAAGCAGGTGGCCAAAGCCCTGTGTCACTCACTAATGTTGCATCAGGGCCTCTCAGCTTATAAGAAGGGTCCCTTATATACAGCTTACAGAGGAGGGGGGACATGATAAAGCTTGAGCCATGAACAGGTAGGTTGAGATAAGCCAAAAATGCTGCTATATGACAGTCTCCTACGAGGTGGCCCTGAAAAACAGTGCTGAGGGGGAAATTTCTCAATGGGCAGAAATTCAGACAGTGTCATTCACTTTGTGTGTAAAGAGGTGGACTGGTGATTGGAATATATATGAGCTCAGGGTAGTGACTCATGGCTTGGCTGGCTAAGCAGGAATCTAGAAGGCGAAATATTGGAGGATATGGTTGATTGAAAATTACATCCCCATCCTCCAAAGATATGTCCATATTCTAATCCTAGAACCTTTGGACAAAGGGTCTTTGCATATATAATTAATTTAAGTATTTTGAGATAGGAGCATCTGGATTATCTGAGTGGGCCCTAAATGCCATCACATTTGTCCTTATAATACAGAAACAAAGGGAGAGTAGACACACACAGAAGAGAAGGCCATGTGATCATGGAAGCAGAGATTGGAGTGATGTAGCCCCAAGCAGAGAGAGAGAGAGGCAGAGACACAGGCAGAGGGAGGAGCAGGCTCCATGCAGGGAGCCCGACATGGGACTGGATCATGGGTCTCCAGAATCATGCCCCGGGCCGAAGGCGGTGCTAAACTGCTGAGCCACCCGGGCTGCTCTGTTCATTATTTTAAGAACTAGCATATCTGTATCAGTCAGAGTTCATGTCATCACAGTCTTATTTATAATGACCTTCTTCACCACCCATTCTGTATTCCCTTTACCTTTAGCAAGCACCTCAGCTGGTATGATTCTCTACCTGGTAGGGTGACCCAAATCTTCATTCCTGAATGGTCTGGGCCATTAGCAGTTGTGTCTGACTTGGCTGTTGCAGTTTTCTTTTCTTTACTTTTTTAAAAAAAGATTTTATTTATATATTCATAAGAGACACAGAGAGAGAGGCAAAGACATAGGCAGAGGGAGAAGCAGGCTTCCTGTGGGGAGCTCAATGCGGGACTTGATCCCAGGATCCCAGGATCACTACCTGAGCCAAAGGCAGATGCTCAACTACTGAGATACCTAGGTGCCCCTGATACTGTTTTCCATTGATTTTAATCACAGAGCATCGTAGTATAAGAGACTCCCTAAGGGATCTTCTGTATTCCAGACACATTTCCTTACCCCCATTGTGTAGTAGCAGCCCAATTTGCCCTTGGTAATCAGGATCAATCACCCTATATAACACAATGACTTCCTTATTTGCTTGTTGGTTCAAAGCCCAAAGTAGTCAGGTGGCGGTCTCAACTTCTAGTTCAATGGAATCATTGGGTCTTCAGGGGTCAATATTCCTCCCTTTGAAACTAGGGCTTCTAGGTTAGTGGAGCATAATGCAGTGAGGGTAAGAAGCAAAATTTTTGCTAGTGGATCTTGAGGGATAATAGTGAGTAGAACCACTTCCATTTCCACTTCTTAATTCCTGAAGCCATGAATCCTGGCTATGGGGAAAATAGCATCATATATTGAATGCTGCTTTCTGCATCCTGCAAGGCACTGTGACAGTCCCTCAAGGTATTTCTCCCTACCTGGCACCAAAATGAAGTCTTTGAAGGGCTCTTCCACCATTATGTCAAGCCAACTGCTTTAGGATGATGGGAAACATGGTAAGATCAGTGGATTCCATGAGCATTTCTTCATTTCCATCTCCATTTCTTCACTCCATTTGCTGTGATTTGAGTTCTTTCACCAGAAGTGATGCTGTGTAGAACATAGGGCATTCTGTAAGTCCACAGATGGCAGTTTGGGCAGAAGCATTGTAGGCAGGAAAGGGGAGTCTATATCCAGAGTAAGCTTTTATTTCCATACGATCAAAGTTCTTGCTGTCCCTTCATGATGGAAGGTGTCCAACATAATCAACTTGGGAATGGCACCATACTGGGGACTTAGTCTCTGCTGCTGGCAAGTGTGCCAGTGGCTATAGCCAGGCTGATCTTGGTGAATGATCCCTGTTGCTGATCCCAGGCATAACCTCCATCCCTGCTATTAGGGCCACTGCTACTAAGCCCATCAGGTGATGAGGAGGGTGGCTGGGAAAAGGGGCTGAGTAGTAACCATGGAATGGGTCATCCTATCTACTTGATTATTAAAATCCTCCTCTGCTGTGGTCACCCTTTGGTGAGCATTCACACAGGACACAAATTATGTTTCTTAGCCCAGAGAGGTCTATCCACACACCTTTTCCCCAAACTTCACCATGACTAATTTTCCAGTTGTGTACCTTCCAAATCCCTGATTGTCTAACCCAACAATCGACAGACTCATGCCTCTGGCCATCTCTCCTTCCAGGAAAAATAATCAGGTTTATTGTTACTCTCCAAGATCAGTCTGTCTTCTGCACAGGCCAGTTGAGTGGGGATGGTAGAAGTCACCACCCCTGCAACCTTTAAGTCCTTGATGGTGGCACTAATCTCTGCAGACCTTCCAGTAATTGCTTTTGGTTTACTGTTTTTCTAGGCAGAGGCAGTTCTAGTGGCTCCTACTTGGCCTTTCCTGCCATAACAGCCCTCACTCCCCAGGTCAGGGAACCAATGTGAGAATTCTGCCAGTTGTTGAGTATGTCTATTCCAATTCTGGAACTGGACAAGTAACCAACCACGGGGTGGCATCAGGGATCCACTGTGCCCATTGTGAGATGAACCTGAGCTAAAACTCCATGGATCACCCGTCCTCCCTAAGCTCTGAATGTGGGTTTCCAGGAGTTAGTTCAGAGTTACTGTCCAATAATCTCTGAAAGGTATAATTACTTCTCTTTCTCTAATGCACAGCAGTGACCCTGGCAAACAGCTGTTGGTTCCTTTGGGGAAGGCTAAGAGAACGATTAATGTATAAATTTTTGTCAGTTTAGTGGGGTCCTTCCTCAAGGGGACCTGACCTCCCCTTTATTTAAGAAGTTCTGAGTCTGTAAAATGGTTTAAGCCTGGATTTTTTATAAATATTTTATTTATTTATTCAGAGAGAGAGAGAGAGAGAGAGAAGAGAGAGAGAGAAGAGGAGAGAGGCAGAGACACAGGCAGAGGGAGAAGCAGTTTCCATGCAGGAAGCCCGATGTGGGACTTGATCCCAGGACTCCAGGATCATGCCCTGGGCCGAAGGCAGGTGCTAAACCGCTGAGCCGCCCAGGGATCCCCTTAAGCCTGGAAATTGAATGAAGCCTATGACTCTCTATTTTTATGATTCAAATGAGACTTCTGTTCACCTGAGCTAGAATTCTACTAGTATATTTTATTTTATTTTTTTATATATTTTTATTTTTATTTTTTATTATTTATTTATGATAGTCACAGAGAGAGAGAGAGAGGCAGAGACATAGGCAGAGGGAGAAGCAGGCTCCATGCACCGAGAGCCCGATGTGGGATTCGATCCCGGGTCTCCAGGATCGCGCCCTGGGCCAAAGGCAGGTGCCGAACCGCTGCGCCACCCAGGGATCCCTACTAGTATATTTTAAAATGAGAGTTTAGTAGACTGCTCATCTATTTCTCTTCTAGGGACACCATGGTCAATTAGCTAACATCATAGGTCTTTGTGAGTCAGACTATTCTGATTACTGCACTGATGGTGTTGTCCATAACCACTTTGCCTGTTGGTGATTGAGGGCCATCATTTGGCCCCTGCCACCTCATGATCCAATCATCCCCATTGCATTTGGGGATCCCAATTCAGATGCATGGGTCAAAGTGAGAGTGCAAGAGCCTTGTTGAGGAGCAATGCCTATGAAAATAAAGCAGGATGACACAGTCCTGGGCAGATGGAGACTCAGTCCATGATGCAGGCCTGAGGAAGGCTTGGTCAACCTCATAGGGGCTCAGAGCAAGGACTGCCTTTTGAATAGTGCAGCACTGAGTGGAGATGGTCAAGTGAGCCTCCTGGCTTGCTCAGTTATCTGGGGCTGCTGTGGAAGAGTGGACTTTGGTTCCAATACCATGGATGAACAGAGAAACATAAATTATCGTAACTTGCAAGGTCTTCCAATAATCCTGATTTCAGGGCAGCCCAGGTGGCTCAGCAGTTTAGCACTGCCTTCAGCCCAGGGCCTGATCCTGGAGTCCCGGGATCGAGTCCCACGTCAGCCTCCCTGCATGGAGCCTGCTTCTCCCTCTGCCTGTGTCTCTGCCTCTCTCTCTCCCTCTATCATGAATAAATAAATAAAATCTTAAAAAAAAAAAACCCTGATTTCATTAATTGATATTGAAAGTTTGTGGCCTGCCAAAGGAGCCTGGGTGGTACCTGCCCACAGTGACCATACCTTGTCCTCTAGTGAAGGTTTGGGGAAATTATTGTAAATAACAAAGAGCACCACATTTTGTGCCAACTGACTCAGTCTGTGAATAAATCTCTGGTTCCTATCTGTGCATTTGCCTGTTTAGTCAAGGATAACTGTACATGTTGACACCTGGCATAGTCCTATCTCCCAGGAGCACCTGAGGCTGGGGGTCACCCACAGCTTTGGCCTACAGGACCCCTGACATCAAAGAGAAAACTTAGAATCTGAATTATTCTTTGCTATGGCAGTACAATTTATTTTCCTTCCCTTGGTTCTCAGCCTTTGTCCTTCATCTCCCAGAGAGAGGCCATGGGACAAGAATAAATTTGTGAGCCAGGCTGAAAACTAGGTGAGTATAAAGATCTAGAGTCTTGGAGCTCACAGAAATGCTCAGAATGGCAGTCAACATGCAGAAAGATTTAAGCCCTGGAGACTGCATCTAACTCCTTACTTTGCTATGCACTGGCTGTGGGATGTGGAAGTTCCTTTAACTTCTCTGTGCTTCCCAGCTAATGAGATAACCACAGAACCTACCTCACCAGGCTGAGAATGCAATGAGTTACCCTATGTAGAGAACTCAGAACAGTCAGTGAGGGCTCAGTAAGTGTGGCCTGTCATTAAATCTACCAGCTGTCGAAATGCTGAAATAAAATAATTTCTCCATGCTTTAGTAAGCCCTGTCTACCCCACAGCACTGTCCTGATGGCCAAATGAAAGTTCTTTGCTGCCTGTCCTAAACCAGTCCCCCAATGGAAAGAACTCTCCAGAAGAAAATGGCTCCCCAAACTATGTGCTCAAAATTCCTCTTGATAACCAGACCCAGGTTTCAGGCGTTCAGGCAGGGGACAGCTCAGCTCTGAGCTCCTGAGGACACCTCATGGGCAGCCTTGCCATCCTGTCTGAGTCCCTTTGGGCTTCATTCCAAGCATCCTGAGGTGCATCACAGTCTCCAGTTCCACTGTGGGGCCATGGTCTTCACTTCATTGTTGTCTGTCATCCTAGGTTGTCTTTTTGGATCCGTTTCTTGGGCTTTACAGAGGATGTTTCTTTAATTTTTTTTTTTTTTTCCTAAATAGAATGAGCATGAGCAGGGTGAGGGGTAGAGGGAGAAGCAGGGAGCTCTATGGGGGGCTCCATCCCGGGACTCCAGGATCATGACCTGAGCCGAAAGCAGACGCTTAACTGAGTCACCCAGGCGCCCCTGTACAGGAAGTTTCTTTGGGGAGTTATGGGGGCTCAAGAGTGGCCAGGGGGAAGCTATTTTTTATGCAACCTGGGCATTAGTGGCATTGCCTGGGAACACTTTTGTAAGTCTCTGTACCTAGTCTTCTGGCCTCTTTACCCCTAGCGGTAAGGGATGTTCGCCCCCCACTTTTTAATTTTTTAAAAGATTTTATTTACGAGAGACACACACAGAGGTAGAGACCCAGGCAGAGGGAGAAGCAGGCTCCATGCAGGGAGCCCAACGCGGGACTCGATCCCGGGTCTCCAGGACCACACTCTGGGCTGAAGGCGGCGCTAAACTGCTGCGCCACCGGGGCTGCCCTTAATTTCATTTTATCTTAAAGTAATCTCTACACCCAGTGTGGGGGTCCGAACTCATAACTCCAAGATCAAGCGTCACCTCCTATGCTAACTGAGCCAGCCAGGTGGCCCTGCCTCTTTCTATTTTTGCCAGTCCCCAGCGACGAGGCTTCGCCGGGGCGTCGGGCAGGCTCACTCAGCCACCGCACCCCCGCCGCCACGGGTCGGCCTCCTGGCCCCGCCCCTCACCGCGCTGCCGACCAATCCTGGGCTCCGCTCCCCGCGCGTCACAATAGCGCCGTCGGGAGCGCTTCCCGCAGGCGGGTCCCCGGCGCGGTGTTGCCATGGGGACTGCAAACAGCCGGGCCCGGAGGAGAGAGGAGGACTTTCCCTAGAGGAAGCCGCCTCACCTCGGGAGACACGCACAGGTACCCAAGGAGCAGGTGAGTGGTTGAGGGGCTGCGGCCGTGCGAAACCAAGTCTTTCAGAGCTCCCTGCCCGGCCCTCGCGTTGGTTTCTGAAGATTTGGGCCCCTCCTCCCGTCTCTCACCTGTGTCACCAGATTCCTTCTACTTGTGTCCTGGCCTCTCAGGTCCTTGACTCCTCTCCGACACCAGAGTTGTTTCTTCCTCAACAGCCATTCCTTTCTTCTTCGTCAAAGTAATGACATTCTTCGGGCGTCTCGAGCGAAGTGTGCAGAGCCAAGCCTCCCCTTGACGGTCTTTGCCGTCGTCAGACATTGGATTGGAGGGGACAGCCTGACCCGATTCTGACCCGTGGATCCGGAGACCTGGGACTGGGTGTGTGTGGTCTGGGCGTGTGGTCTCCGTAAATGCCGTTTGGAGCTGTGGCACCCTCAGTGGCCACCAGCAAGGAAAATCCACTTGGGGAGGAGGGCTTGGAGTCGTGCTTACAGTGGCTGGGAGGTTGAACTATCTGACACTCCACTGGTAATACCCATTTCTCATCCCCCGGCCACACCTCCAAGCTTTGAGCTTTACCTCACCTTCCCACTTCCTTGAAGTTCTTTTCCCAGTTTGCTTGAGGTGGCCTGCCTTGGTCTTTTCTCAGTGGGCCCCCTGCACCTCACCTTCTCCACCCTGGATGGAGGCAGTACCACAGGATTAGCCCTCCGACCTTTCCTCATTGTTTCTTCATCCCACTAACGGATGTTACTGAAACTGTAGGTTTAAGTCTTGTGGGCTGAACTCTCCCAACCACTGTCTCCAGTCCGTTTTCCTGGACACAAGGCCCAAATAGCCAACTATCTTATGTACATCTACACGTGGGTGTCTAATAACTATCTAAAGTTGAGCATGTTCAAAATAAAATTGATGACTGTCCTTCAGCATTCCCCATTTCCAGGAAAGGAGCCAGCTTTACCTGGAGGCCCAGGGCTTGCCCTGTTTTCTCACTCATATCCTGTCTGGTCCTGTCTAAATCCCATTGCTCTCCACTGCTCCTGCTCTAAACTATTGCAAGACCCTAAGAAGGGATCCCTCTGTTGTTTCTCTGGAATCTAATCAACTCTCCCTACATTTTATTTTATTTTATTTATTTTTATTTATTTATGATAGACACAGAGAAAGAGAGAGAGAGAGAGAGGCAGAGACACAGGCAGAGATAGAAGCAGGCTCCATGCAGGGAGCCCGATGTGGGACTCGATCCCGGGACTCCAGGATCGCACCCTGGGCCAAAGGCAGGCGCGAAACCGCTGAGCCACCCAGGGATCCCCCTCTGCCTACATTTTAAATGAGAGCACATCACTGTGACTTGGGCAGCTGGCTCCCTGCTGCCTCCCCTGCTTCCTTGCTCGGCTCACACTCACCCCTATGCAGTCTCCTAATGTAACAAGCTCATTGTTGCTTCTAGGACATTTACCTTCCCCAGCCATCATATCTAAACCTGCCCACTGGTCTAAGGCACTCCCAAACGGGTAATATTCCAAAGAAAGAAATATCACTAATAAGCATGTGAAATGGTTTTCAGCTTAACAGTGGTGATTGAATTACTGGGCCTGGACCTTAAGCTTGGCAGGTGGCTTGCTTTGGCCAATGAAACTCTTGTGGCTGTGATGTGAGCAGATGCTTTTTCTTCTCTGTTTCTGCCATTTTGAGCAGAAGAATATGCCCAGGTTCCCTGTTGCTCCCAGGAGAATTAAAGACCCAGAGAGCAGACCTGAGGCCAGACTAAGCCAAGCCTGTTGGCTGAGGCCCAACCACCCCACAGGTGCATGAATATGAAACAGACTCTTATATGCCAGAGAGACTTTGTGGCTGGCTGTTACAGAGCATGATTCTAGCAATAGCTAACTGATATGCTTTCATGGGAACTTTTATAATTCACAAAGACATATAATTTTTCATCTAGGAAACTGGCAGTAGTATATACAGATAGAGAGACCATGAAATATGCATTTGGCAAAGGTTCGGGAAACAGGAATGTTAGTTTACTGCTAGTAAGAGTGTATATGGGTAGCAACCTGTTTGGAAGCCTTTTTGTTTTTTTTTAATTTTTTTTTAATTTTTATTTATTTATGATAGTCACAGAGAGAGAGAGAGGGGCAGAGACACAGGCAGAGGGAGAAGCAGGCTCCATGCACCGGGAGCCCGACGTGGGATTCGATCCTGGGTCTCCAGGATCGCGCCCTGGGCCAAAGGCAGGCGCCAAACCGCTGCGCCACCCAGGGATCCCTGGAAGCCTTTTTGTTTGTTTGTTTTCTTCTCAGTGGACTCCATGCTGGGCATGGGGCTTGAACTCACCACCCTGAGATCAAGACCTGAGCTTAGATGAAGAGTCAGATGCTTAACCAACTGAGTCACCTGGATGCTCCCTTGTTGGGAAGTCTTATTTGGCTATTTATGTCAAAATTCTTTTTTTTTTTTCCCCAAAGGATTTTTAAAAAGATTTTATTTATTCATGAGAGACACACAGAGAGAGGCAGAGAAACAGGCAGAGAGAGAAGCAGGCTCCATGCAGGGAGCCCGATGTGGGACTCAATCCCCGGACTCCAGGATCACACCCTGGGCCAAAGGCAGGCGCTTAACCGCTGAGCCACCCAGGCATCCCATTGCATCAAAATTCTTAAACTAACTCAATAATTCTACTACTAAAAATTTGTTCTAAGAAACAATTAAGGGCATGCACTAGATAATTATCAACAAGGGTATTTACTAAAATGTTATTTCAAAGGGTAGTGAAATGTAAATGTTAGCAGGGGATGTTGTTGCTTTATAATTTCCAAACAATACATACTGAGCATTTCTGAGAGAAACATCTATTATGTGGGGGATCCCTGGGTGACGCAGCAGTTTGGCGCCTGCCTTTGGCCCAGGGCGCGATCCTGGAGACCGGGGATCGAATCCCACGTCGGGCTCCCGGTGCATGGAGCTTGCTTCTCCCTCTGCCTGTCTCTCTGCCTCTCTCTCTCTCTCTCTGTGTGACATACATAAATAAATAAATAAAAAAAATTAAAGAAACATATATTATGTGGAATTCTTGGCAATGTGCCAGGCAAGTAGGTCTCGGAGGGAGGACCGGGCCCCATGTATCCATGGCCTACTTTCTGTCCCATTGCCCAGAGTTCACCGTCAGGTTTCGCAACATGCAGAGCACCTCAGCTATGGATGTTTGCTTATCTGTCCTGCTCCTGGGGGAGCAGAAATTCTGCCCTGAAGAAGTGGAGGCAAAAATGGAAACAGGAGGAGTTCTCCAGTAGGGAGAGAGTGCAAATAGGTACAGGGGCTTTGGCAGGAGCCTAGAGCTGCAGTGGGGGAGGGAACAACATTGTTCTAGAGAAGCTATAGAAACATAATGTACTGATTTCCCAGGGCTGCTCCCATGTCATCAATGAGTTCTCTTGATGAAGAAGCACTTACTCAGGATCTTAGCTCATCTCCAGGATGGGGCTGAAACAGACAGTGGTCATCAAAGCTCAAAAGGACAGTCTTCCTTCAGGTCTCCAAGTGAAAATGAGATATAACACCATGGTCACTCATAATGCTATGCTGTTCTAACTTATTTGCACATGTTAATTCATTTAAGATTCATAACAAGCCAAAGTGGTGAGGCTTTCCTCATTATTCTATGGAAAGGGAGAACAGAAATGCAGACAGGCCATGGCTAGTTTGTAGCAGAACTGGGGCACAAATTCAGGAGTTGGTTTATTTAGGTTCCATACGCTTAGCCACTGTGGCTTAGATCCCAGCTGGTTGTCAGCCTGGCTCTCAAATACCTTCTCTGCCTCGCTGCCTTGCTCTGGGAAAAGGAACAGACTCGTGGATTGTCCTGGCTGGCCACATCAGGGACTGCTGCAAAATGTAAGATTACTTCTTAATACCAAGATTCCTTTGGGGGTAGAGCTGAAGCAGAAGATGATCATGGGAAAGTGTGAGCTTCAGATGCCTCCCTAGGCGTGAGCCTAGTTATCTGTCATCTCATCCTGGGGGCTGGGGGCTGGGGAGCAGGAGGCATGCTGGGCTGTCACCAAGTTTTCATTTTCTTCTCCATTAGAACCTAGGCCTGTCACTGTCTGTCTATTCATGGAATTTGTGAGTGAGCATGAAGGCCCATTGACTGAAGATGTGTGACTTTGTTCCCCTTGGACACTGAGGGCAATGCAGTACCAATGCACAATGCAATGACACACAAGTCTCCATGGATTCCTGAAACACAGGTCAGTGCCCCAGCCCCAGAGTCATGGTGATTTGCTTATTTCTTTTATAAACCAGGAGTTCTTACTCAGTTCCCTTGGATAGTCTTACAGGTAATGTTAGCTGATGCTAAGAATCCCGTACCCATGAATCTTTTTTTTATAGTGTCCTTTGCTTAGTATCTAACCAGTCCCTTCCACTCTGGATTTCAGACAGTCCTTTGTTGGACATGCAATTTCTGGCTTTTAGCTTATAATGGATCTTCTGGCAAGCATGATAGGAAAGCAGAAACCATCTGCTGAAGATAAGACTGAGTGGTTAAATTACAATAGTAACCAGCAATATCATAATTAAGAGAAGTAACCTTCTGTGGAGTTTGATACAGGACTATACTACAAGGATGTCCCCACATTCACATAGCCAGGCTTTTCAAGTCATCCTGTAAAGCATACAAACTCTAAAATGTTTTTATTAGTATATTTTATTAATGCTTGTACATTTGCCTATACAAAATTAAACTCTGAATGATAGAACTTTACTTTTAGATTTTATAGCTTTTCCTACCCTGTAGGCTGGATAAGTAAGTCAGCAGGTCAACTCTTTATGCACTTGGGATTTTTTTTTTTTAAATAATTTATCTTTTATTGAAATTATTGAATACTTTATATTACAGTAAATTCGATTGAAAAAAATGAGAGAAGAAATCAATTTTAAAAAATACACTCATGTTGAAATCAAAATTAGCCAGCCAAACCGAGTACAAACCAAGGAATTCTGTAGGGTAGTTTGCTTTTCAGTATATGAATACCACTGAGTCTATATACAATTCTATAATTCGAGAAAAGTCATTCATTAAACACTTCAAGAAAGGTGCCAACAGCCAGGGAAGGACAGTGGCCACGCCCTCCCGTCCTGCAGCACTGAGAGGCCAACCCAGCACCCCCAGAGCAGGAATCCCAAGTGCAACGTTTATGCAATGTTGCACTAATAAAAAAATGTGGAGCTAACTAAATGTAAGTGATAGTACCATGCCTGTTATTTCTAGAGTCTCTTGCACGTGATTGCCATGTCAGGGTGATAAGGTAAGGGAACAATCCTTTGGGGCTGGTGGCTATCCAGGAAATACCAAAGTGGGGTTGAGTGTAAAACCATGCTGACAGTCTTGGTCTTTTTGAGTTTAGTGTCTGACTGTAAGAAAAACAACATCTGAAAGAGACTTGTCTGAAGAGACTGGCCTCTTGTTTGGGGCTGAATCCTAAGTACTTGAGAAGAAGACCCAGGTACCAAGCCACAGATAGAGAATGTTCTAGAGCATATGAATCTAGTCCTTCCAGGATACATCATAAATGTTGTAAAACTACAAAGAAAATCGATCAAGGAAATCATTACAGCTGAAGATAATATGTGGACCCCGTTAGGGTCAGGGGTTATGTTTATATTCAAGGCCAGCCGTTTGTACCCTTGAGATGGAGATTCAGGCTCAGGCACACAGAGGATATCTGAGGTAATGGTGTGTTCCATTTCATAGGCTGAGTCTTTACTTATGAATCCACTGGTCCATATTTATCAGTGTTTTTTATATCTTACTTTTGTAACATCTCGTATAAAATATTTATTCTTTGAAGGTGAGAAACATGATTTTTAAAAAAGATTTTATTTATTTATTCATGAGAGACAGAGAGAGAGAGAGGCAGAGACACAGGCAGAGGGAGAAGCAAGACTCCATGCAGGGAGCCTGATGTGGGACTCGATCCTGGGACTCTAGGATCACCCCTTAGCCGAAGGCAGGTGCTCAAACGCTGAACCACCCAGATGTCCCAAGAAACATGATTACACACAAAAACTTGAATGCAACAAAATCTGTGAGAGCCTAGGGCACAACCCTTGAGTCTCCCTCACATAAGTGTCCTATGCAAATATGGTTCAGGAAAAACTCACCTTCAGGATGAGTTAAGGAGAAAGAACCAGCAAAGGATCACTTTGAAGATACGCCTAAAAAGAGAAGTAAAGGAAACACAAATGGATAAGGAAGAAGACTGTTGCCTTGCCTTGAGTTGCATGGAAAGCTGACCAAACATCTTGTATCACATGGCACATAAAGGAGTCACATCTGCAAACAAGGGACACATGTTGTGATACGAGAGCTAAGGGGAGAGTGGCAGGACCTCAGAGGAAGTGAAAGCGACCTGGCAGAGCTCAGAGATGGAAAAGGCCAACTGGGAAATGATGTCTGGGAGCAGGCAGTGGGGAAAGGAGTCGCTGTTTTCCATGATACAGCCTTACAAAGGTATTTGGCTCTTCAAACTATGTGACATATAACTATGATTTGAAACATTTACAAAGAGCCTCTTTCTTCACTCCGCCCAATGTCTGAGCCCTCTGGACAGATTCCCTTGCAGGACTCCTTAGCAGTCTGGCTCATTGCATCTGGACATCTGAGCACTGAATAAAAGGTGAAGATATGGGACCTGGAAGTGACGCAGAGACAAGAGTTTAGGTTGTATACCATTACCACAGAAACATCCTGTCATGTGCTCTGGATGCAGCTTCTCAGGGTGGGACCAGAGGCAGACTAGGAGGAGTGTCAACCTCTACTCCACACAGTATTTCTGAGCAGCTGTTCTCCTGCTATGTCTCTTCTCTCCCCTAATCTTTCCAGACCATTGGGTTCTTGGGAAACATCAGTTTCCTGGGGCTCAGTGAGGAATGGGGAAGCTTCACTTCTAGCTTAGTGTGTGAGGGTGGCATAGCAAGTATCAGATGAGAAGCCTGTCACAGGACAGAGCAGAATAAACACCAGCTAAAGGAGATAATTAGTGGAGGACCCAGAGAATGAAAGACCAGAGTGAGTGAAGTGAGGAGGTTCATTATGCATCAAAGAAGACAAGAGAGTGGAAAAACAAGTCTTGGAATGAAAATGCATGAAGAGGGCTATATGTACCAGAAGACCCATGTGGCCCCAAGAACTCAACATCTCTGACTCTGGCTTAGAAGAAGCCCAAGCCTTCAGGCTGTGGCAAGGTCAGGGCTTTTAATGAAATAGCATCTGTTAAGGAGGACCGGGTGACCTAAGGGCTATACTGCCCAAGGATCCATGGCCTGGGCCAGTTTCTTGATGTGTTCTAGAAGCCAGTGCTTATTACCACTTTATTCTTGGAGACATTGAGTGAATCAACAATGAACTGAGCCAAAATTTAAAAATATCTGCACAGAAATGTAACAAGTGCTGAGAATATGGCCAGATTGTGATAGAAGGCCAACGCAACAGAACTACCTTTTGAAAAACCCACAAGGCTGAAATCCAAAAGTTAGCTCCCAGAAGATATATTCATAAAATTTTTTCCAGAAGAATCACATCTGAGTCAAGAGGGCTCTTTTGGCCCACCCCTTGGAATTTGGAAAGTCCTTCACAACCTATCAGTGATGTCCAAAACTGGTTCTCTCATTGCTGAATGTGCCTGAGAACTGGACTCTGCCTTGCCCAAGGAAGCACCCAAGGACCTCAAAGAAGTCAAGCTGGGTACAGAAGGCACAAGGCCATTCATGCTGGTGCTCTAGAGGGGCACGCCAGCCTGCAGAGGTTCACAGGGTCAGAGTGAACAGCCATGAAGGCCTTAGATATACAGAAAGGAAGAGAGAAAGGGAAGGTACGAGAAAGTGTAGAAATACAAAGCAACAAGCAAAACCCACCAAAGCAAGTAAAAACTTAACAAGGAGAGGAGTCAAGAACTGTAGGAAAAGTGACAAAACTGTGGGCCCATCTGGAATGTAGGCGAGTATCTTTGGTACCAGAGAGCCACTGCCCTCCTCACCTCTGCTAGTGGCTATAGGGCAAATTCTGGTCAAGAACAATACAGAAATGACTACTCTGAAAGTTGTCATTGTAGTGCATCTCAAACTGAAGTGTTTCAAAGACAAGGAATATAAAATCTCTAGGAAGACCTGGGGATGTGATCTCAAGGCAAAGTTCCTTTCTTTTTCACAGAGTAGAATTTGGGCTCAAAGTGAGGCCTCCCTTTGGCCTCAATTTCACTTAGGGATTGAGAAGTTTAATGTAAATGTAATTCTTTTCAAGAATGTTTCCCTCCTCCCCCAATTTCTAGAATTTATTGTTTTATGAAGTTTGAAGTTTTAAATTTTATGAATCTATGCCAAAAATATCTTTTTTTGGTATTTTTTTATTGGAGTTCGATTTGCCAACGTATAGTATAACACCCAGTGCTCATCTTGTCAAAAAATATCTTATGTTTAAGGATCTCCCTAGTTATGTATTTGTGACTTTATGTGAAAAAAAAAATTTCAAAATTAAGAATAATTAAAAGAATGCTTTTGTTTTACATTATTTTAAAGAAGCTCACCCAGAGAGTCTGCTGTGCACTGCGGGATGGGCACCATCCATCCTGTCAAAAGGAACTAGGATATGAAGAATTCAGAGTTTATGACCATGTTCCTGCTGGACTCTTGAAAAAGCACTTTACTCGTCATCCCATTTGGCCCTCAGGACTGTGCTGTGAGGGAGATGGGGTCCCCAAGGGTCACTGAAGTTACCATACCTCCTCCTCCACAATAAGGACAGTGTCAGGAGAGCCACACTAAAGAGCTCCTGGTGCTTCACCTCAGTGAGAACCTACAACCACCAATTTCTGAAGTGAAAGAAGGCCTGACTCATGGGGTCACTTGTTCAAGATCACACAGTCTGTGGCTGAGAGGTCCTGTCTTCTGGATCCCAGGACATCTGACCCTGAGCTCACCCTTGGTGTACCTCCTCAGCCTCACTTTCATCTGTCTCAGTCTCCCCAGCATTGGGCAAAGGGGCTCCAGTGGAGTTACTTCTTCACAAGAATCACTTTTCTCCACCAAACGTTTGATCATGGAGGGGGCTGTGAGCTCAGGCGCTATTCTATGGGTGATGGAGTTTATCATCATCATTTGCCCATCAGCATTTGCTGTTACCATTGATGCTGTGGCTCCTGAAACTGTGCAGGTTCTTATTGTTTCCATGAATTATTATTTCAGTTTGCTTAGGCTGTCTCTACTTGCCCTGTGTTCTTGTCAGAGCACTTGCGCTAAGGGCAGGGAGGTAGGGAGAGTGACCTCAGGGCCAGTGGGGCTGCAAGAGAAGCCCAAAATGTTGCATCTAGAAGCCACCCTGACTTGTGAGCCCAGAGCAACCTGCCTCTTTCCTAGTCCCTCTTTAGCTTGCTCCTGGAGTCAAGCACTCTCAATTTCATGTTGTCAAGATGCCCTTGGGACGCCCTGGTCAAGGCTGATTTTTCTGTCATCCTTCCAGGGCACTTTTATGTTGGCACAATGGTAAGATATCCCTGCTTCAGAACAAGCCTTCCTTTTGCACTGCTGGTCTAACCCCCAACTGACCACAAAGCTGCCTGGCATTCATTTTGGATGCTGTCTAAAAGGACAGGCTCAGAATTTCTGAGATAACCCCTGGAAGGCCCCCTGGGTAAACAGTTGTCTTGGTTACCTTGGTTATCTGGCTGACTCTGGCAGTGAATTAATTCCTTCTGCAAGTTCTTGACTATCTCTCCAATGGACAACCTGGCCAGCAGCTCCCTGGTTAACTGAATAACTAATTTCTTCTTGCAAGCTGGTGTGCACATGTCCATTGTGTCTGAACTGGGAAGCCTGGAGAATGCTGCCTCTGTTGGGATCTCAGGGGGTCCCTATCAGTCCTTAGAAGCAGTCCTTAGAAGCAGGTCTATCTTGAGAAACAGTCTTAATTTGAGGCCCATGGAGCCCATGTGCCTGATATCACATTCAATGTTGTGTGTAGGGATGATGTATTCAGAATTGTGGATGACAATGTAAATTTTCTGAGGAGATGGCCAGTAACATTTATTGAGTTCTCAAAGGGTCTAGGAGCCATGAGAAGTTATGAACCATTTCTCTAAGGAGACCCATCCATCTCAGAAAGGCCCAAGATTGACTCTCTGGATCCTTTTTCATTCCTGTTCCCAGACACCAAAAAGATAGGGAGGGGACTTGTAGGGAACCTTATGGTCTGGGATGAGAATGAGAATGTGGGAGGCAGTTCAGGACCTTGTGGTCTTCTGTGTCCCATTTAGAGTTCTGCAAAAAATGACTTAATGACCCCTCAGGGGTCATCAAGCTTCAAGGGTCCATGAAGTATACTGCTATGGGTGGGTGTGGGGTTCCCAGAGAGGGTCCATGTCTGCTTATACTGTGGGAATGGGATGACCTGAGTGGCCTGAGGCTAACTTCTGGGTAATTTGCCCATGAAGTGACTAAAGCATATAGCCATGTTCCCTGTTAGGCTTATAGGTCCCAAGTTTACTTTGGGACCAGTTTTCCCTGGTTCTGATCTCTTGTAGTGTGTAAACTGGTTTCTTGGGCAACTGGACTTTACTATTAGGTGACTTTATAGACACAGAAACAGGCCAGGCAGCCCAAATCAGAAACTCCTTATTTTGTACTTTACAAATACTAGGGACTTCAGTGGGAGCTAAAATTTTTGTATGTGGCCTTTCACTGATCTGGAACCTTGACAGTGGAGGGCCAGGGAGCCTTGGGATACTTGGGATATCTACAAATAGGTGGTACCTATTTGGAGGCTGTCTCACTTTCACAAGTCCTAGAAGACATTTTTCTTTGTTCTAGATCTACCTAATGATTTGTATGTTACAAACATCCTCGGCTGACATGTAATTTTTCTTGGTAAGTGGCTCCAATATGTTACTACAATGCTATTTGGTTATCCCATAGGGGCATTTTGGTTAAAAACAGACCAATGAGTGGTTCCCAATGACTGGTAATTGGATTTGTGACACAAGACACTCTGTTCTTACCCACAGACCAGATGGAAACTTGTTGCTTTCTTTTTCTTTTTTAAAAAGATTTACTAGAGATAGAGACAGAGCAAGTGGAGAGAGAGAAAGAGATAGATAGATAGATAGATAGATAGATAGATAGATAGATAGATATAGATAGATAAAGAATCTCAAGCAGACTCCCCACTGAGCATGGTGCCCAGTTTGGGGCTAGATCTCACAATCCTGAGATCATGACCTGAGCCATCCAGGAGCCCCAGAAACTGGTTGCTTTCTTTTCAGATTGCTTCTGATATTCCCCAGTGTCCATTCTGGCTCATCAGTTTCTCCTCTAGGGAAAAAGAGGTTAGGTAACATAATTCAAGTAGGAAAAAAACTGGGCCTTGATTTAAACAGAAACTCTAACCACTCAAGGGAATTCTAGATTACTTTCTTCTTTCCTCATGCCTCTTCACTTCATGCTTTACAGGAGGCTCAGAAAATGGGAAATGTGCTACATGGACTAGCAGGTAAGTTAGATCAAGCCAATGAAGCTATAGACCTCCTTGATTAGGAGGTTTGTGAAAAAGGACTGGGAGTAGGGTGAAATAGGCATGGCACTCAGCTTGGGCACATTTAAGGGTCTGTCAGAAAACCATGTAATCAAGCCAATGTGTTATTCTGGTGGTGGAGCAGTGGATTAAACTGTGCCTGGCAAAATGGAGCTCGAGGCCATGAGCCCAGGGAACCCCACTCTGTCTTCCCCCATCTGACTGTGGTGCTGTTGGCCTCTGGCATGTTCTTTACCACATAGTTCTTCATTAATAAAGTTACCTCCACATTTATGAAGTACTTGGGATATCTACAAACAGCTCCTCATCTCCTTGGTGTCTTTCTTCTTCATGGGCTTCAGAGTCCTCTTCCTTCTGCTCTGGGTTGACATCTACATATGAACTCCCAAGGGTTCCAACCAGGCAGCTTCACTAAATCCCTGCTTTTGTAAATTTTTTTACTTTTTTTTTTTTTAAAGATTTTATTTATTCATGAGAGACATATACAGAGAGAGAGGCAGAGACACAGGCAGAGGGAGAGGCAGGCTCCATGCAAGGTGCCCGATGTGGGACTTGATCCTGGGACTCTAGGACCACGCCCTGGGCCGAAGGCAGGCACTAAACCGCTGAGCCATCCAGGGATCCCCCCCCCCCACTTTTTTTTTTTTTTACTATTGCTGGAAGTGTCCCACCTGCTCCCCACAATAAAGACAGATGTGTAACAGAAACAAACAACCCAACCCTGTAATCAAGAAAATATTTTAATGTAATCTTTTAAAAAGGATTTTATTTATTTGAGAGAGAGTGAGAGTGAGAACGAGAGAGATCACAAAGGGAGAGGGAAAAGCAGACTTACCACTGAGCAGAGAGCCTGATGTGGGACTCAATTCTAGGACCCCAAGATCATGACCTGAGCCAAAGGCAGACATTCAACTAACTGAGCCACCTAGGTACCCCTTAATGTAATCCTTTAAAAAAAATCAAGACTAATGCCAAAAAATCTATGATAAAATATAATTTTAGATAAAGAAGTAACAGTGCTGTGCTCAGCTGTACTGGAATTTGATGCTGAAGGAAAAATCAGTAATGCTGATCTTTTTTTCTTTTTTAAGATTTTATTTATTTATTCATGAGAGACAGACAGAGAGAGAGAGAGGCAGGCTCCATGCAGGGAGCCCGATGTAGGACTCCAGGATCACTCCCTGAGCCGAAGGCAGATGCCCAACCACTAAGCTACCCAGGTGTCCCACTGATCTTCCTTTTGTTTAAAACTGTATAGACACTGAAAGGGCCACCCCCATGTTACACTCAAATCAGATGGAGATGTGCAGAGATGGTTTCAGATAGACTATCCAGGGGTACTGCAGCTCAGTGTCTACACTAATAGGACATCACTATTGGGCTGCCTTCTTCAGCTCAATCTCTCCTACGAGACTCTCATAAACAACCTTATTACTCATTCTAACATCATCTGGGAAGACCCATCAGCTCCTGATTAGGAGGCAGGAAACAACAATTTAGACATTAAAACTCTTTGAACCTTTGCTTTGCTGTGTCCACCAATCCTAAACTATTATATCATGACCCTTTTGCAGTTCTAAGCCTTCGAGTTGAAAGGCCCACACTCAACCAGACTTCAAAACATCTTGGCCTTGTTTTTTCCAACCAACAGGCCCCACAACACTCTGTTGCGGTTGTGTTCTCCCTTCTCAGTTTCATCTTATGGAAGGAAAAGGAGGGAAGGAAGGAGGTAAGGGAGGAGGAGGGAGGGAAGGGGAAAAAAGAGGAAGACAGGAAAGGAATGAAGAAAAAAGAAAACAATGGGTATATCAGATGATTTTCTTTCTATTCTCAGTCTTCTATTTATTATGCAAACAGTAAAGAGAAGTCAAGAGAAAAATAATCACCTAAGATACAATCTTGTGGAGGAATTAAATTTGTTTTTTATCTTTTCCAGTATCTGTTAAAACCACTAATAATTTAAAATAATCCAAAGAGATCATAAGTGGATTTTTATATTCCCCATATTTTTAAGTAAAATAAAAATGGAAAAATCCTGAGGCCACACCCAGCATAAGCAGATGGCGTAGCTGTGTCTGCACTGGTTTGGGAGGGATCATATCAACCCTGAGCTAAACCTGAGAACAAAAGGTATCAGTGAGTCCCTCTATTCTGGATGTCTCCTCCTTAGTGTTACAGCATGGGGGTTTATTGAACGAATATTTCCTGACATTAACATCTGAAAGAATTTTGGTCACTCAATCTTAAGAATAACACAAGTAGAAATATCATAATAATTGAAGAAGCAGAAGTTGAGAGACAAAAATAGTAGTACCTGTTCCCATAAGATTAGTATATACCTCAATCTACAGCATCATTTACACTGCAGTGGACTTCTGGCAAGTGATATCCTTTCAGGGTTCATTTTTATCCTTTGAAGAACTGAGGTGAAATCTCTGCAGCATTTCTTCCTGAGTTAAAGCATGCTGTTTGGGAGTGGGGTAGCCATGCACCCATTCAAAAGGGTATCTTTTCCAGCCTCCCTAGCAGCTGGATTCCCTGTGTAATCCCTGTGACTGTATTTCAGGCAATATGTACAGAAAAGATTGTATGTGGTTTCTGAGCAGCGTTCTTCTTATTTCTTTTTTAAGATTTTATTTATTTATTAGACACACACACACACACACACACACACAGGCAGAGGGAGAAGCAGGCTTCATGCAGGGTGCTCGATGCGGGACTTGAACCCAGGTCTCCAGGATCACACCCTGGGCTGAAGGCAGTGTTAAATCGCTAAGCCACTGGGGCTGCCCGTGAGCAGCGTTCTTAATAGGGAGGGTGTGCACCCTTCTCTTCTTATCTTTGCCCAGAATGTGTGTGGGCACACACACGTGGCCAGAGCTCTAGCAGCAATTCTGGGCCATCCTGCTCTAGAATGGCAGTGCAGAGAACCATGAACCTTCATCCCTGTGGATAAACAGAGTGCTATCCATGTTTGTACTATAGCTCTTTGGGCTTTGTTTTGGAATAGAGTTAATCCTTCCTGATAAAGTCCCTCTCTCTTGGAGTTGCTGTGTGGACATCCAGGGGAAATCTCTATGTTGGCCTCTGTGGTGTACATCTGAGAGAAAGCCTGAAAGGTCACAAAGTTGAATGTCTAACATCACTAAGCTCATCACAGGAGGACTTTAGATTGCCAATTTTTTTTCTGCTGCTTTTTTGTTTTTATTAATTTTCTATAGTCAACAAGTATCACATAATAAAAATGAAAACAGAATATAAAGAAAAGATTAAGGATATTGGCAGATAATTCACAGAACCAGAAGTGTACTTTTGCTGCCATGAAAAAATGTTCAACTTCTTGAGTTATTACATGAAAACCCAATCCTGAGACTCTCTTTTGCAGTTCTCCTAAAAGCAGATTATTTTCACATAATAATACCCAGGATAATAGAAGACACTGTGAGCCAACTGTCACAAATATATATAAAACCTCCCCAGTGAGGCATAGGACAGATGGGGGTGGGAGATGTGGTAGGGGCAAGAGAGTTTGCTAAAGTACTTCTTGTGGCAAGAAAGAAATAGATACTGTTAAGTTTAAGAAACAAATACAAATAAATATAAGTATGGGTCTTAAGAACAACCACCATAAAAAAGAGTGCATTGCTTTTTAAAATTAATTATTTTTGTGAGAGACTGCATGCCCATGGGGGTTTGGGAGTGGCAGAGGGCAAAGGAGAGAGAGAATCTCAAGCAGGCTCCTCACTCAGCACTGAGCCAGATGTGGGGCTTGATCTCATGACCCTGAGATCATGATCTGAGCTGAAATCAAGTCAGAGGCTTAACCAACTAAGCCACTCAGATACCCCCAGAGTACATTGCTTTTAAAGCACCGGTGAAATATTCCCCCCAATTTTTTAAAAAGATTTATTTATTTATTCATGATAGACATAGAGAGAGAGAGACAGAGAGACAGAGAGGCAGAGGGAGAAGCAGGTTCCATGCTGGGAGCCTGACGCGGGACTCAGTCCCGGGACCCCAGGATCGTGCCCTGGGCCAAAGGCAGGCGCCAAACCACTGAGCCACCCAGGGATCCCTCTATTCCCTAAAATTTGATCTGTACAATGGACATATGTAAGAAAAGTAGACAAAACCTCTTAGTAAACTAGATCTATAGGGGAATTTCCTTAATCTTGTTAAAGTTACAAACCCAATCTTATAATATCTACTTAATTTACAACTTTAGAAGCATTCTCTTTAAAACCAAGCACAAGATCTGATGACCACATTATAACTCAATAGTTAATGGTACCTGGGGGGCTCAGTTGGTTAAGGGTCTGCCTTCGGCTCAGGTCATGATCTCAGAGTCCCAGGATTGAGCCCCAAGTCAGGCTCCCTGCTCAGCTCTCACTTTGCTGCTCCCACTGCTTGTGCTCTCTGTCTCTCACTCTCTCTCTCTCAAATAAATAATCTTTTTTTTTTAAATAAATAATCTTAAAAAAAAATACCCTCCATAATTAAACGTAGTTACAGAGCCTGGCAAAACTCTAGAATAAGAAAGGATGGGGGCGGGGAGGATAGGTAGGTAGGTATGTAGATAGATAGATAGGAATAAATGAGAGGAAAGAATGTAAAGAGGGAATAACACTGACATAATCTGTAGGCAATGTGATCATCTACTGAGAACATCTACTACACAAACCACTATGTATTTTGCCCTAGAGCATCATGAAGCTTCTCCATGGTCTGGATGTCTTCTTCTAAAATGAGTGGGAAATATCAGAAAGGGAGACAGAACATGAGAGACTCCTAACTCTGGGAAACGAACTAGGGGTGGTAGAAAGGGAGGTCGGCGGGGGGTGGGGGTGATTGGGTGACGGGCACTTCGGGGGGCACTTGATGGGATGAGCACTGGGTGTTATTCTATATGTTGGCAAATTGAACACCAATAAAAACTAAATTTATAAAAAAAAGAAAAAAAATGGATGTCTTCTCCTTATGCCCAGGTTGTCTTTAGGGAAGGAGGGAGGAAATATCCAGACAACGGTAATTCCAACAGTAGAAAAGTCCTTGTTTCCACCTCTAGCATCCCAAGGTTAGCATGAGAGACAGAAAGACTTGGGATTACCACAGCTTCTAAATATTTTTTAAAGATGTGTGCACATGCAGGGGAGAGAGGGACAAGAGAGGGGAGCAGGAGGAGCCTAACACAGGGCTCAATCTGTGGACCCTGCGATCATGACCTGAGCCAAAGGCAGATAGATGCACAACTTAATGAGCCATCCAGGTGCCCCCCAAAAGCTAGCTTTTCTGTTTTTTACTGTATTAATACCTTTTGTATCAGTACAAAAATATTATGTGTACTGATACATGTGTACACACACACCCTTATCTTGACCAAAGAAGTGCAAGTCAGAATCAGAAAAGTATTCACTGACATTTCATGTGGGCCATTAGCTTTTAGGTTTTACGTTAGAAAGGTTGGTAATTGTGTAATTGCATGCCCATCTAAGAGGAGGAAAAATCAAGTGTATGTACTTCACAAGAAATAAAGCCAAAAGCTAACAACAGCCAAAGGCAATTCTGATTTACCTTTTCTGGCATCAACTCCAGGATATGTTTTGATTGAAAATTCAAGGAGCAGTACAGGATCCCAGTGATTGTTTCCAGGAAGTGAGCCCAGAGAATGTGAAGGCATTTATAGTTAAACCCTGGTTAAATGTTTACATCTTTAGGAATATGTTTCCTTTGATGAGCATTTCTTGCTTTTCCAGGATGAATTAGAGATAAATTGATGGGACATGGCAAATCAAGCATTTAGCCCTGTGCCTGACAGGCTGAGGCTTCAATTCTGCAAACTCAGATGGTACAGATGGCCATGTGCTCACATGGCCAGCCCCTTCAGGACTCAAGGATGAAAAACTAGGGAGGTGTCATGACATGTCACATGGGCTGCATTGGTGGGAGTCGAGAGGACTTCAGTATTTCATTCCATCCACATGGTGAGCAAGTAGGACGTGTGGAAGACTCTCCATATGTTTTCAGGAAACATATGTAAGAAAAAAGCCAAGTCCTTATTAACAATCTAATTTATGGTGTAAGCCTAGCCATTTGAGTAAATAAAAATAAAATGTTAATCTGTCAGGCCAAATGCAGATTGAGATGCACAGTTGCTAAAGAATTATTAAATAAGTGGCAAGCTTCATATGAAAAGGAAAAAATTTGGAATGTCAATATTTTCTAATTCATAAGAGATTAGTTCTCAATTGAAAAATAATAGAATAAGACTTAGGTGGAAAGTAGAGTTTCTGTGTCAAATCTGTCCAACATGGCTCTGTTCAAATCACCTGGAGGGATTTTCTTAAAGTTTTTTTCTTTTTTTTTCTTTTTTTTAAGATTCATTTATTTTATTTGAGAGAGCAAGAGAGAGAGTGAGCATGCATGCACCACATGCACACACTGGGGAGAAGCAGAGGGAAAGGGAGAAAGAATCTCGAGATTCTTTGATGAATTCAGACCCTGACTCAATCTCATGATGCTGAGATCATGACCTGAGCTGAAATCAAGAGTCAGACACTTAACCGACTGAGCCACCAGGTGCCCCTAAAGATTTTATTTTTAAGTAATATCTATACCCAACATGGGGCTTGATCCTACAACCCCAAAATCAAGAGTCCCATGCTCTGCTGACTGAGCCAGCCAGGCACCCCTAGAGGGATTTTAAATATATGGATGCCTGAGGTCTTACCTGGAATATCAGTACAGGGGGCCTGGGACTAAGCTGGGAAATGGACAGTTTTAAGAGTCTCCAGATTTTACATTTAATTGACAGTGATGCTAAGTCAGCATTTCATTTTCTCTCCAAAATCAGATTAAAAACAATTATGATCTTCAGATAAAATAGGTGAAGCTGAAATGCTGAACCACCAACAGGGAGAGGAGCCATGATAAACTGGTAGAGGAGGAAGGGCTCAGAATGGGCTGCAGGAGGGGTGCCCATCCTGAGCAGCAAAATGTAAGTACCTTTCTTGCAAGATCAGAATGGGGTACAGCAGCCTCCTCTGTATGGAGAAGGAGTGGGTACACATAAGGAATCTCACACCTAAGCCATATAGGCAGAAAAGAGTTTGATGGAGAAAAGGGGGGCTTTCCCCCAAGTCTACCAATGTCTGTTCACTGTTAGTGAGAATTGATAAACCCACGAAAAGGGCAGCCCTGGGTGGCTCAGCGGTTTAGCACTGCCATCAGCCCAGGGCCTGATCCTGGAGACCCCGGGATTGAGTCCCACATCAGGCTCTCTGCATGGAGCCTGCTTCTCCCTCTGCCTGTGTCTCTGCCTCTGTGTGTGTGTGTGTGTGTGTGTGTGTGTCATGAATAAATAAATAAAATCTTAAAAAAAAAAACCATGAAAACATGTGAATGGCATGGAGCAGTTGGCCATCTCTGAGGGTTGGAATATCTACATGGTGGCCACTTGGGAGACTACTTGTTGCCATCTAGCAGGGCTGACTTGAGGCATCTCCTAAGTTCCAGCCATTCCTGTCCAAAGGAGTACACCCCAGCAGGACTCGGGTAGACGGCTTCCTTGTTCTAGATAGTCTGGATAGATAACAGCGGAGAGCCTGAGGATGACACAAAGGTCCTTCTACAAAAGAATGGAGACATTTTGTGGAATGCTGCCTGGCAGAGACAATGACCAACAAATGTCACCATTTCCTCCAACTTGGAGCATGCTCTCAAATAAAATGTTGATTATGAAAAGCAAATCACAAAGATATACAGCATAAAACCACTTCTTTGAAAGTCTAAGCATATGTAAAACAGGGTGTACTGATAAAAAAAGACATTGAATATCTATGAAGAATAATAGGTGATTAGTAAGCACATTTAAGGCCATGGCTGGCCTGCAGTGGGGGCAGTATAAGAACCCCAAAGATGGTGATAATACCCAATTCTGCAATCTAAGTGCCCAGGTACATTGGACTTTGTGTCATTTTCTTTTTTTTTCTTTAAAGATTTATTTTTAAAATTTATTTATTTATTCATGAGAGACAGAGAGAAGAGGCAGAGACACAGGAAGAGGGAGATGCAGGCTCCATGCAGGGAGCCTGACGCAGCACTTGATCCCAGGTCTCCAGGATCAGGCCCTGGGCTGCAGGCGGTGCTAAACTGCTGTGCCACCGGGGCTGCCTGCCATTTTCTTCTCTATCTTAGATATATATTTTATATTTCATATATTCTCTCATGTCTCAGATATTTCATTTTTTAAGATGGAAAAAGATAATCACATGAAAACCTTGACTAGTCCTGGGCCCTGTTTCATATGAAACTTCTGCAAAGAGCTGACTCGGAAAATACCTCAAAGGAGATGCATTATCAGAAAGGAATCAGAAAAGGATCCACACAAAGACATTATGAGGAAAAGGGAAGCAAGAGGAAAACAAGAATGCTCAGACTTACTATAAAGCCAACAAAAATGGAGACCATACAACAAAAATGTTGTACTGACAGAGACTGGTTGGGGGAGTGGTTTCAAATACTTTGACAAAATGAAATGTGGAACTGCAACTTGGCCCTGCACCCTTGCTACAGGTCAGGGAGGAACCAGAATGTTCCCTGACATAGGAGATATTCTTAGGGATTTCCCCAGTCTCTCATCTATCATTATAGTTCAGCCATTCAAGGCATTTCAAATGCTGTCTATTTTGAACTCACTCAGTTTGGAGGTCTTCCTGTGTGCCAGGTGCTGTGCCTTCTCTTTGGTGTCTGGAGGTAGAGGTGATGATCACATGGTGCCATGGGAGGGGGCATACAGGGTCCCTCCAGCAGAGGGTCTAACCAGTCCAGGGATCTGAGAAGCTCACCAGAGGAAATAGCATTCCAGATGGAGCCCAAAGGATGAGTGAAGGATGAGCAAGAGTCAGTCATGGCAGATAAAGGCCACGTGGAGGGTGGGAAGAATGTTCCAGATAGAAACAAATATGCAAAGGCCTAAAGGAAGCAGAGGGTGTGGAATCCTAAAAGAGAGGCTTGAACTGCAGGCCAAGCCCAAACAGGGATGCCTTGCAGGCCAAGTTAGAGAATGTGATGCTATCTTATAGGAATTGTTCAATACTGGCTGTTTTAAGCAAGGGAAGTATATGATCAGACTGGTTTATTTTAGACAATTCACTCTTCCATCACATCAATTTTTGCCTGATTAAGACCTTTAAACTATCTACTCTCCTACTTTTTTTTTTTTTTTTTTAAGATTTTATTTATCTGACAGAGCACAAGTGGGGGAGCAACAGGCAGAGGAGAGGGAGAAGCACTCTCCACTGAGCAAGTAGTCTGACGTGGGGCTCGATCCCAGGAGCCTGGGATCATGACCTGAGCCAAAGGCAGATGCTCAACTGACTGAGCCACCCAGGCGCCCCTACTCTTCTACCCTTATCTATCACAGGCGCCCCTACTCTTCTACCCTTATCTATCACCTTCCTACATAGTTCCAATTCCAGGGATCATCATCATAAACACTCCCTCAGATCAACTTTCCCCTCTCTGGCTCTACTTTTATTGCTGGACTCACCTGGCTGTACCCCACAATGCAGCCTATAACACTCAGGTAAGAACAAGATGTTGGGGATCCCTGGGTGGCGCAGCGGTTTGGCGCCTGCCTTTGGCCCAGGGCGCGATCCTGGAGACCCCGGATCGAATCCCACGTCAGGCTCCCGGTGCATGGAGCCTGCTTCTCCCTCTGCCTATGTCTCTGCCTCTCTCTCTCTCTCTCTCTCTCTCTCTCTGTGACTATCATAAATAAATTAAAAAAATTAAAAAAAAAAAAAGAACAAAATGTTGGCTGGATTGTATTTTTTCTGGAGGCTCTAAGGAAGAATCTGTTTCCTTACCTTTTCCAACTTCTTGGATCTACCCATATTTCCTGACTTGTAGCCTTGCATCACTCCAGCCCCGGCTTCTGTCCTCAGATCTCCTCTGATTCTCCTGTCCTCCTTTTTCCCTTGTGATTACATGAAGGCCACCTAGATAATTCAGGATAATCTCCCCATCTTAAGATCTTTAATCACACCCATAAAGCCCCTTTTTCTATGTAAGGTCCCATTTCTAGTTTTCAGTGCTTAGGATATGGATGAACCATTATTCTGCCCACACACCATCTTGTAGGACAATATATCATACCCTCTTCATTCTCCTCACTTTCCCAGCTCTGTCTCTGCACCCTATCACATTTCTTTGGAGAAATAGACTCCATTAGACCAGAATTTCCTTGTCATCCTGCCATTTAAATCACCTCCACCAGGCACCTGGATAGCTCAGTCTGTTAAGCATCTGCCTTTGGCTCAGGTCATGATTTTGGGGTCCTGGGATGGAGTCCTCCATTGGGCTCCATGCTCAGCAGGGAGTCTGCTTCTCCCTCTGATCCTCCCCCAACTTGTGCACACACTCTGTGTCTCAAAAATAAATAAATTAAAATCTTAAAAAAGTAATCACCCCCACCCTGCACCTTGGATTCACACCCAGCTGGGCCTCCTGTCATCCTAGATGTTGTGTCCCTGCTCCCATCTATAGTGAGGACTTTTACCCTTGCTCTGGCTCTTCTCAGCAGACAGTTCTCGGTGGTCTCTCGTGTTTCTGCACATTTAGCTAGGCACTGACCTTTGTTCCAGATAATCTTCATTTAGCAAACAGCCTTGGAAGATAGAGATGCTATCTAACCCTGGAGCAAAGGGCAGGCACGTGTCCTTTATCAGCATTGGTGAAACTTGGCAGCCTAACTTGTTAGCCTGCAAACGGGGTAAAATCTCTCTTTCAGTTCTCAGCAGAATCCATCTCCTCAAGCTTCTTCACACCTCACTTAAAAAAAATTTTTTTAAATTTATTTATTCATGAGAGACACACAGAGAGCCAGACAGAGACACAGGCAGAGGGAGAAGCAGGCTCCATGCAGGGAGCCGGATGTGGGACTCGATCTGGGGACTCCAGGATCATGCCCTGAGCCAAAGGTAGACGCTCAACCGCTGAGCTACCCACGCATCCCACACTTACTTTTCTCTATCATCCATTGATCCCTTTCTAATGGCTCTTTCTCATCAGCATATAGTCATGTTCTGGCATGTCTCTTCTCAAAACCAAAAAGAAACCCAAAACCACTCCTGTTTGATGCCTCCTTGCCTTCCTGCTACAAATCTACTTTGTTCTCTTTTCAGCAAAAAAATCATAAAACTATTGTCTATAGCGGTGCTGCCCAATAGAACTTCTTGGATAGTGGAAATGTTCTGTCTCTGCGTTAACTAATTTGGCAGCCACTAGCCTCATGTGGCTGTTGAACAATTGAATGTGGCTAGTATAACAGGAATGAAATTTTAATTTAATTTCAATTAAATTTAAATAGCCACATGTAGTTAGTGGCCATGATATTGGAGAGACAGATCTATGGTGACTCATCATTTCACATGCTCTGTCCTTTTCCTATATGACTTCTCAGCTGTACTTGACCTAATTGACTGGTCCGTTATTCTGAGACATTTAGTCTCTGGCTTCCATGACTCAGCTCTTTTAATCCTACTGTATCACTCTCCAACTCAGTCTCCTTGATTGGCCTCCTCTGCTTGACCTATAAGTGTCTGAATACCATAAAGATCCATCCTATACCCTGCATTCCTCTCCAAGTGACCTCATCCAGTCACCTAGCATTAGATATTATCTACAGGCTGATGAGTCCCAAGTGTGTACCTCTAGCCCTGTACTCTTCCCTGGGCACTGAACACTCATCCAGTTGTCTACTTTACATATCCGTGTGGGTGTTCAACAAGCATCTCAAATTTAATACATCCAAAATAGAACATTTGATTTCCTTACAACCTGTTCTTTCAGCTTTTCTATCCCAAGAAATGCACCCTCTCTACCCAATTGCTTAAGACAAAAACCTGAGAGTCTTTGCCCAACCTTACTGTCAATGCTGCGGGCTCTGCCTCCAAAATATATTCATATTTATGTCTTCTGTCTCTACTGCTAATACTTGACTTTAAGCTTCCATCCTTGCTTCTGATTTATGGCAATAGCATCACCACTGCTTTCTCTTGCTGCATTCTACATATGATGACTGCACAGCAGCCAGAAGGAGCCTCAGAAGTACAAATTGTTTTGGGGCACTTGGCTGGCTCAGTCGGTTAAGCATCTGACTCTGGATTTGGGCTCAGGTCATGATCTCAGGGTTGTGAGATTGAGCCCTGTGTTGGGCTCCATGCTCAACACAGAGTCTGCTTTCCTTCCCCCTCTGCTCCTCTTCCCCACCCTGCTTGCACGCTCTCTCTCAAATAAATAATTTTTTTAAAGATTTTATTTATTTATTCTTGAGAAATAGAAGGAGAGACAGAGCCAGAGACACAGGCAGAGACAGAGCCAGAAACACAGGCAGAGGGAGAAGCAGGCTCCATGCACCGAGAGCCCGACGTGGGATTTGATCCCGGGTCTCCAGGATCGCGCCCTGGGCCAAAGGCAGGCGCCAAACCGCTGCGCCACCCAGGGATCCCTCAAATAAATAATTTTTTTAAAAAAGTACAAATAGTTTTCAAGATGTTTTTAAAAAAATCCTCTAGTAGCTTTCTCTTGCATATAAAATATCAGATCAGTAAGCCTGTCAGCCCACCTGGAAACCTCCCACCTTTGGGTCTTGTGTGAGATTCTGTACTAGGCTTATTGTTTAAACCACTTTCATTTAGATTTACTGTTACTTGAAGCCAAAAACATTCTAACTGACCTAATGCTCATTAGAGAGCAGCATATGAGTAATTGAAAGTTAGAAATGAATGAAATAACCCAAACTAGAGAACTGATTATGGAATCATTATTGTGCAATGGCATCGTATACAGGAGAGAAAATATGTCATGGGCATCTGTTTATTGATATTAAATTATGCTTATTGTGTAATGTCAAATTTAAAAAGCAAATTTCAGTGGCATTTATATATGAATACACATACACATAGATACATACATATACACACCCATTATAATGAGTGTACAATTTGTTTCAAACGGACATAAACACACCCTGTAGATGCATGTGCACATTTTACAGTGGTTATTATTGGGTAGTAGGATTACAAGTTTTTGTTCTTTATGATTCTTGATATTTTTCCTTTTTTTGCCATTCAATTTTATAATAAACAGCAATAAAAGATATTTGACACAAAAATACTATTTTTAGGGTGCAACTGGTTAAGCAGATTGCCTTATTTATTCCAGCTTTATTGAGATATAGTTGACATCCTCATGATTGTTTAGTCTCTTCCTTTACTCACTTCCTTTACTTACTCACTTTGTCAAGGAGCTGTCAGTTCAACTTCAGGTGTCCTGCAGGAGAATTGCATTTAGAAATATTCTCAGAACATGTGGGAAGAAAGGTGTCTGCAGGGGACAACTAGGCTGAATGAAGCATGAAGGGGGTGGGTCCTGATTTCCCTTCCCACACAGTGGACAGATGGGATGGTGACTTCCCTAGTCTATCCATCCCGCTCATGCCAGAAGACCTGCGACAGCTGCCCATATTCAGCCACCCCAGCCACAATGGTGCCAGATGTAGTCACCAGAGGGTGAGCAGAATTCAGCTGATGTTTTGAATTGCTCTCTTGACCATCAAACCAGCATAACCTGGCTTCTGTTTCATAATGCCAATCTGTGTAGCGGAGTTCCTATACTATTGCGGTATGGGTAGATCCCCACTTACTAGAGTTAGGTATTTAAAAAAAATTCCCTCTTCTCTTCAGGGACATAATAAGGGGTACTTCATCCTGATGTGACTTTGCAGTGTGTGTTTGTGGGAGAACATGTGTTCTCCTCCCCACAAGGCCCCGAGCCTGCCGGATGCTCCTGCTGTTGAGTACAGGACACCCAGGACACAGACACTGGGCCACTGCCTAAGGAAACCTGCATACACCTAAACAAATCAAGGGAGTCTGTGTTCATGGATGGGATGATGCAACATCAGTAAGATGGCAATTCTCTCCAAAATGTCTATAGATTCAATGCAATCTTTTTCAAAATTCTAGCAGGAATTTTCTGCAGAAATTGGCAGGCTTATCTCTGCAGGCAAAGACAGCCAAAAGAATTCTGAAAAAGAACAGAATTGGAGGACTTACATTTCCTGACTTCAAAATACTGTAAAGCTTCAGTAAAAAAAAAAAAAACAAACAAAAAACAGCATGGTACTGGCATGTGGACAGACCTATATATCAATGGAACAGACTTGAGAGGCCAGAAATAAACCCTTACGTTTATGGTTAATTGGTTTTCAACAGAAATGTCAAGGCAATTCAATGGAGGGAAAGGATAGTCATTTTAACAAGTGGATCTGGGACAAAGTAGGTTAGTGGTTGCCTGGGGATGGGGTAGGAGTGGGGAAGGACTGCAATATGGGGTGATAGAAATGTTCTAAACGTGGACTGTGGTGATGGTGGCTTCATTCTATAAATTAACGAAAAATCATTGAATTCACACTTAAAATGGGTGAATTTTATAGGCGGTGTAGAGGAAGACACCTCAGCCGGGGGTTGGGTTGGATGTAGGCGAGGTGAGATGTACCAGCTGAGTGGAGCGCTGAGGTGGGCGGGTCTGAGCTGGCCTCCCCACCCCCTTGTGGGGCCTTTCAAAGCCTTATTAGCTTCTTCATTTGTATAAACTGGAGGAACTGCCACTTGCAGTTGGTGCCCTTTGAGGCCCTTGGCATAAGAAAAGCAGTGCCCTCTCCTGTGGTCTCACTCAGCCCTCGGGGCCAGGGAGGGAGACCTGTCTGGGAGCCTCCCTATCTTGGCTTCAGAGTCTCCCCACCCCCACCGACCCTAACATCCACCCCCACCCCCCACCCCACCCGCGCCGGAGGCCAGGAGAATCTGAGGGCAGCGCTGTCTTGCAGGAGCATTGTGGACCTCCTGTACACTTAACTTTTCTCATGGCTGCATTTAAAATGTTAAAGCATGTACTTCTCAGGTACAATTCATTTTAAAACTATATTTATTTTTATTTAATTTAAAAAATATATTTTAAAGGATTTTATTTATTTATTTGACAGAGAGAGAGAGAGAGAGAGAGAGAGCGAGCAAAAGCAGGAAGAGTGGCAGGCAGAAGAAGAGGGAAAAACAGAGAGCCAGACTGGGGCTTGATCCCAGGACCCTGGAATCATGACCTTCGTTGAAGACAGACACTTAACTGACTGAGCCACCCAGGCACCCACTAAAGAGATTTAATTTTTAAGTAATCTCTATATGCATGTGGGGCTTGAATTTCTAACCCTGAGATTAAGAGTTGCATGATCTACCAATTGATCCAGTCAGGTGCCCCAATACTGTATTTTATTAATCTCCTATATCCCAACTATCATCTGACATGTAATCAATATAATAATTATTAGCAAGATAGTTTATATCTTCTTTTTCTTACAAAGTCTTCCAAATGTGATGTGTATTTTACACTCACAGCACATCGCAGTTTGAGCCAGCCATTGTGCAAATGCCCATCAAGCTGCCTGGGGCTCCTGATCCCTGCAGTGGATGGTGCAGTCTTGATGTATCTGACAAACACAGGGCAAGATTCCATGTTACACTGTAAAAAGTGTGGCCATCTTTATAAAATATTGCTGTGGGTCCTCCTGGGTAGCTCAGTTGGTTAAGTCTCTAACCCTTTATCTCAGCTCAGGTCTTGATCTCAGGGTTGTGAGTTCAAGCCTTGCACTGGGCTCCAAACTGGGCATGGAGCCTATTTTAAACAAACCAACCAACAAAAAACTAAATGCATTAAGGGTGCCTGGGTGGCTCAGTCTGTTAAAGCATCTGACTCTTAATTTCGGCTCAGATCTTTATCTCAGGGTTGTGAGCCTTTTTAAAAAAAATACTGCTGCAAGAATTCCTAACTTATTGTGCAACCTAAATCCAATCCATTAAAAAAATATGTAGCCCATCCTGTACAGTTCTTCCTGTATCTTTCCAAAGTACCTTTACACCACTCCCTTATCTTGACTCCACACGGAGGAGAGGCTGCATTATCCCCACTTCCCCAAGCAGATTGCAACCTTTTGGGTCCAGGAGTTCAGAGTTCTCATTCTGGTTCTGCCACCTTTAAGCTGTGTGGCCTAGGGCAAGTCTTCTGACCTCCTTAGGCTCAGTTTTGTTATTTTAAAAATGTGGATGATAATAACATCCCTTTTGTAAAACAAATATTTATTGAGCTCTAGAGAATAAGGCCTAGCATTGTTCTAGATGATTGGATGCAGTGGTAAAAAAGCCCTGCCATCATGGAACTCACATTGGAGGCAGCTGCATCCCCTTCCTGAGCTATTGAGAGAATTTCAGCAAAACAATGCATGCACACAGGCACTCAGCAAGCTTCAGCTTGGTCAGAAGGACTGCTGGGGAATACAGGTAGTCATGCCTTCTTCATCGTCATCATCATCACCATCCTCTTTTCAATGCTCTTCCTCCTAAGACAGGCAAAATATGTTCCCACAGACTATGACACACAGGAACTTGTGCTTCAAATTAAGAGTCTGAATCTTTTGGGACAAAGGAAGAACTGGCTGGAAAAAAAAGCATTTCAAGCACATCATCACTAGCACTATAATCACTTAAAAACAGTTAAGTCAACCATGAAATTAATAAGGAGCAGAAATCTGTGTTCCGTTCCATTCAGATCGCCATGACTGGCTTCACATTTACTGAGATATATGCCTCCCATGATCATCCTGTGCCACCAAGGAGTGTCCCTCTTTGGAGATAATATTCTCATTAATGCTAGACAAACAGAATGCAGGCTTCAGCAGCAGTCCCAGCCCCAAGAATATCTGACCATGTGACAAGTGTCTCTCCTCTTGAGAAGACTAGGCTGGAGGTAAGGAGAGAGATCTTCTCAACGTGGCTCTGCCCTACATCCTGTTCACTCTATCCACCAAGACCAGTGTACCTGTGCTCTGCCTCTAGCCTCTGATCTTTCAACCCATACCATCATGCCTCTACCAGAGTGGAGCCAGAGTGACCTGGGGAGTTCCATAGGAAATCCCAGTTGTAACTAAGGTGGACAGAGGGACACATGATACTCAGGGAGATGGCACATAGAGGCAGATGGGAGTTCTCCTAGAGTCCAATTAGATTGGTCAGGAAGAGGGCATGGTTGTCTTTAGGAGGTGGGCAGCCCACGTGTGGATCAGCATTGCTTTGTCAGGAGCAAACCCCTTAGCTCTGCTGAAGCCCAGCTATGTTTCTCCCTTGAGCCTTTCTCTAGAATCAAGGGAGGGCTTCCCTGACGTGGCTAACAAGGACCCTGTTTTGCCATCCCTAGTTTCTCCATCCATGATCCTGGGCCCTCAGAAAGTGAGCCCAGTGATCTAAGGCAAAAGGCTTTTGCTCACAGATATTGTCTGGATCCAGAGGACTGTGGGGGCCACTTCCCCTGACAGGGTTCAGTTCAATGAACTTTAGCAACACAGTCTTTCACCACCAAGTCCAGAGGCCTCAGGCAGGATGAGGACTGGAGTCCTTGGTCCAGGCACTACCACCAAGCTCCTTGGCCCACAGGATGAGCCTTCACAGTCTCACATGGTTTTCTTTCTGGAAATCACCCAGTTGCAAGAGCTCAGAGTTGGGAGGGTTTTCAGAGACTCTAAAGTCCAGCGTGTGCACTTTTATACCTCAACATTTCAGAAATCAGAACATGCCTCTCCATTGGCAGTCTTGACTTTGTGTAGCCTAAGTGGCAGCCCTGAAGTTAATACTGCTTCCTGCACATGTCACTCCTCCTAGCTTGACTGGATGACCTCAGCGCCTCAATGTTTGCATTAACAAACCATTGAAGGACCACTGCGGGAAGAAATGAATCCTGGAGGTGTCTGAAACATTCTGCTGACACCTACTGGTAAGATTGAGAAAGTACTAGCATCAAACCTTGCAGAATGGGGAGCAGTGGCATGGGAAAGTATCCAGAAAGAGATAGCAGGGTGTTATGTTCAAAAATGCCACATCTGATGGCACAGAGGATGGTATTGTGTGGAAAAATGTGGGCATTGATGTGTCAGAGTCAGAAAGTGAACCTCAACACCTCTCTCTCTGGGTGTGTCTCTCTCTCACACACACACATATACACTCTTTCTGCCCTGGGGATAAAGTACCTCCCATGACTGGGCAGAGACTGGAGTTCTTTCCTCTTCTTTCTGTCCCTGGGGGCTGTTGTGACTGGGAAAGCAGCCCAGGAATCCATATTAAGAATCACTAAGCCCCAGCAGCTGTTTTCACATTTTCGCCTGCTCTTTGCCTCAAACCAAATCAGATCCTTTATATTTGCATTTGATTATATTCTAATTACACCAATAATACACGAACATGTTGTTATTTAAAACAATGAAACTTGGGCGGCCCAGGTGGTTCAGCGGTTTAGCGCCGCCTTCAGTCCAGGGCCTGATCCTGGAGACCGGGAAATGGAGTCCTACATCAGGCTCCCTGCATGGAGCCTGCTTCTCCCTCTGCCTGTCTCTGTCTCTGTCTCTGTCTCTCTGTCTCTGTCTCTATCTCTGTCTCTCTGTCTCTCATGAGTAAATAAATAAAATCTTTAAAAAAATAAAAATCTTTTTTAAAAAATAGCATCTTACAGTTGCTATTTCCTCCTGCATGGCCACTCCCTCCCTGCCACCAAGCCCAAGGCCTTCTCCAAAGATGACATAACTGATGTGTGTATCCCTGGTGAGAGTATTTTTCCTCAATTTGCTTTTGCATAATTTGGATTTAGTCTGTAAGTTAAATGGTTAACATAAATGGTATCTTATGTATTCATGCTTTTGCAATATGCTTTCTCCACTTAATAACATAATCGTGGAAGAACTTCTCATATTAATGCGTATAGGACAACCTCACTCTGAACTGCTGAATAGTCATAATTTATTTACACATTTCTGTGTTGATAGACATTTGGGTTATTTTATTTTATATATTTGCATGGCTATTATAAACAGTGCTAAATAAACATTCTTGTATATCGTGTTTATGCCTATGTACAGGAAGTGGAATTTTTTGGTCTAAGGGACTGTATATTTCCATTTTAGAAGATATGGACAAATTGGCCTCCAAATTGCTATACCTATTTGCACCCCTGCCAGTCCTAAGTAGTATCAGTATTGACAGTTTTTTCCAAGTTAATGAGAGAAAAATGTATCTCAAATCTTGAGGTTGCATATTTTTTTCATGTCTCTTGGCTATTTCTATTTCTTCTTCTTTGACCTACTTGTTCAATCCTCACACCCCTGCATCACTGAATTTTCCTTACTGATGTCATAAGGACTGTCTTGCCTATTATATTCTTGCCTGTGATAGATGTGGTGTCTGTTGTCTTCATGCTGTAACTTGTCTTTTACATTTGCATCTAGTAACTTTTTTAAAAAGATTTTATTCCTTTATTTGACAGAGAGAGAGAGCGAGCGAGAGAGAGCGAGCACAAGCAGGGGGAAGGGCAGAAGGAGAGACAGAAGCAGATTCCCCGCTGAGTAAAGCCCAATCCGGGACTTGATCCTAGGACTCTGGGATCATGACCTGAGTCGAAGGCACTTAACCGACTGAGCCACTCAGGCACCCCTCTTGTGTCTTTTATTGTAGAGAAAGTTTTTCTTTTAAATTCAATGTAGCCAGATACATTAATCATTTATTTTACAGATTTTGTAATCTGTGTCTTAAGAATGACTTTCCCACTTCAATATATATTCTATAATATTTTCTTCACTTTTAAATGTATTTTAAAACATTTCCTTCAGGGCACCTGGGCGGCTCAGTCAGTTGGGTGGCTCAGTCAGATTCTCTCTCTGCACTGCCCCACCCCTACCCTGTGTGCATGTGCATGCAGGCTCTCTCTTTTTCTTTTTTAAAAAGATTTTATTTATTTATTCATGAGAGACACACAGAAAAAGGCAGAAACATAGGCAGAGGGAGCAGCAGACTCCCTGCGGGGAGCCTGATGTGGGACTCCATCCCAGGACCCTAGGATCACGCCCTGAGCTAAAGGCAGACGCTCAATTGCTGAGCCACCCAGGCATCCCTCTCATCCCTCTTCTCTTTATATAAATAAATAAATAAATAAATAAATAAATAAATAAATAAATATTTATATTTCCTTCAAATGATTTTTATTATTTTATTGGGATAAATCAACTGGGTTTGAGTATTGGGAGGAAGCTACCTACCACTATTATGTTACAAATTGATGGTCATTCTAGTACCATTTTTTGAATGTATATTTTTACATTCTTAGTTTATATAGTAAATTCCTAAACGCATGAGGCAGTGTCAGTTTCAGGACACTATCTTCTTTCAAAGTGAATATCTATATGTTTATTCTTACATATTGTTTCAATTATAATAGTTTATTATAGATTTTTATGTATCATAGAAAATTTCTACCTCATTGCTTTCCTACCTACATTGCATTCTTGAACATTTTCTCCTTCAAATAAAAGAATCTGCTCATCAATTTCATTGGGAAAATCTTGTGTGGTTTTAATTAATGCCGAATTTAAATTCTATACTAATCTGGGGGAAAACTGACATGTTTGCACATGGCAGAGCCACCCAGAATCTGTCCAAACAGCACTACTGTGTTCCCGGGGTCTGCTTTGGGTTTTACCCATTACCTGTGTGTTTTTTTTCCCCATTATATGTTCGTTTTTATTTCATTACTTACTTTCTTTTTTCCCAATCACTTTATTTAACTTTTCTTGGGTTTATTTTGATGCTGGCATTCCTGCTTTTGAACTAAGATAGTGGTTCATTTATTTCTAATCTTTCTTTTTCTCTAATAAATGCATTTAAGGTTTTAAATTTTCTTTGGATACTGCTTTGAAAATATTTGAAATATATATTTATTTTTTGCTTTGAAAATATTTTGCAAATTTAAAACATGGAGTACTTTGTCATCCATTTCCCAGTAGTTGGTAATTTCTGTTGTGATGTTCTTTAAAATCCAAGAGTTATTTGGAAGTGTTTTGTAATTTGGGGGATTACTCATTTGCAGCCAGTGAATATGGGCTTCCTAAATTATACTTTTGGATTTAAGAAATACTTAGAAGTTTATATCAGGAAATTTTTGTGTTTTTTAAAGATTAGTTCTATTGTTGGTAGAAAGATTTTATTTTTTATTTATTTATTTTTTTTAATTTTTTTTTTTTTTTATGATAGTCACAGAGAGAGAGAGAGGCAGAGACATAGGCAGAGGGAGAAGCAGGCTCCATGCACCGGGAGCCCGATGTGGGATTCGATCCCGGGTCTCCAAGATCGCGCCCTGGGCCAAAGGCAGGCGCCAAACCGCTGCGCCACCCAGGGATCCCAGGTAGAAAGATTTTAATGAAATAATTTAAATTATCTGTGTATCTACCTATCATCTGTCATTTTTTCATTTTCTCTGTTGATTTCTCAACAAAATGCATTAAAAATTCCCACTCTAAGGGGAGTTATTTTAATATTTCCTGATATTTCCATCAGTTTTTAAAAATGGTTTTCCCCTCCAGTTTTATTGAGATATAATGAACACACAGCACTATATAAGTTTAAGGTGTACAGCATGACTAGACATACATATATATTGCAAAATGATTACCCCAATAAGTCTAGTTGGCATCCATCACCCTCTATAGTTAAAAAAATTTTCCCCTTGTGATGAGAAATTTTAGGATTTACTCTTAGCAACTTTCATATATACCATTAAGCACTGTTAACTATTGTCATCATGTTGTACATTATATCCCCAGTGCTTATTTATCTTATAAGTAGAAGTTTGTAGCTTTTGAACACCTTCACCCAGTTCCCTACCCACATCTCCTTCCTGCCTCTTAGCAACCGTAAATCCAATCTTTCTTTCTCTTTTAAAATATTTTATTTATTAGAGAGAGAGAGAGAGAGAGAGAGAGAGAGAGAAAGCACAAGCAGGGGAAGCTGCAGGCAGAGGGAGAGGTAGAAGCAGTTCCCCCACTGAGCAAGGAGCCTGATGTGGGGTTGATCCCAGGACCTTTGCATCATGACCAGAGCCAAAGGCAGATGCCCAACTGACTGAGCCACTCAGGTGCCCCTTGATCTCTTTTTCAAGAAGTTTGGGGTTTTAAGATTCCACATATCAGAGAGATCATACAGTATCTCTGTTGTCTCAAACAGCAGGATTTCCTTCTTTTTGAATGACTCCATTCTATCTATCTATCATCTATCTATCTATCTATCTATCTATCTATCTATCTATCTATCTATTTTTAAGATTTTATTTTTAAGTAATCTCTACATCCAACATGAGGCTTGAACTTATAACATGAGTCACATACTCCACTGACTGAACCAGCCAGGTGCCCCTCTATCTATCTGTATCATAATATCTCCATATCTCATATTTTGCAGGCTCTTTCCATGTATTGGCTATTGTAAATATGTTGCAATGAACATGATGGGTGCAGATATATCTTCAACATAGAGACTTTCCTTCAGATATATACCCAGAAGTGAAATTGCTAGATCATATGGTAGTTCTATTTTTAATTTTTAAGGAACCACCATACTGTTTTTCATAGTGGTTGTACCACTTTGTATGTTCACAAACAGTACACGAGTTCCCTTTTTTCCACATCCTTGAGAACATTTATTTCTCCTATTTTTTGTTGATAGCCATTCTGATAGATGTGAGGTGATAATTTATGTGGTTTTGATTTGCATTTCCCTGATGATGAGTGATGTTGATCATCTTTTCATGTACCTATAGGCCACTTGAATATCTTCTTTGGAATAATGTCTATTCAGTTATTTGCCCATTTTAAAATTGGAACATTTTTTTTTGCCATTGATGTTTACAAGTTCTTTATATATTTTGGATTAACCCCTTAGCAGATACATGATTTGTGAATATTTTCTCCCATTCAGTAGGTTGCCTTTTCATTTTGTTGATCGTTTCCTTTGCTGTGCAGAAGCTTATTGGTTTGATGTAGTCCCACTTGTTTATTTTTTATTTTGTTGCTTATGCTTTAGATGTCCTAACCCAACAATCTATGTCAAGAAGAATTTCCTCTATGTTTTCTTCTAGGAATTTTGTGATTTTAGGTCTAACAACTAAGTTTTTAATCCATTTTGAGTTAATTTTTGTGAGTGGTGTAAGGGATCTAGTTTCATTCTTTTACATGTGAGAAATAACTATTGAGATATAATTCACAAGCTATAGAATTCATACATGTAAACTGTGCAATTCAGTATTTTGGGCATATTAAATTATTAACTAAAAATGGTAAAACATAACAAAATTTGCCATTTTATTTGGTTTATAATTTTTATTATTTAAAAAGATTTTCTTTGTTTTTTTTTTTTTTTTTGTGAGAGACACAGAGAGAGGCAGAGGGAGAAGCAGGCTCCATGCAGGGAGCCTGACGTGGGACTCGATCTCGGAACCCTGGGATCACGCCCTGAGCCAAAGGCAGAGGCTCAACCACTATTCCACTCAGGCATCCCTTATTTATTATTATTATTATTATTATTATTTAAATATTTATTTATTCATGAGAGACAGAGAGAGAGAGAGGCAGAGACACAGGCAGAGGGGGTAGCAGGCTCCCCATGGGGATCCTGATGCAGGACTTGATGTGGGACTCGATCCCAGGACTCCAGGATTACGCCCTGGGCCAAAGGCAGATGCCCAACCACTGAGCCACCTAGGCTTCCCTTATGAGCAGGAGAGGAGGGACAGAGGGAGAGAGAATTTTTTTTTGAGAGAGAGAATCTTTTTTTTTTTTTCTCATGGAAAATTGCAATATCCTTTATTTTATTTATTTATTATTATTATTATTTTTTATTGGAGTTCAAGTTGCCAACATATAGCATATCACCCAATGCTCATACCATCAAGTGCCCCCCACAGTGCCCGTCACCCCATTCCCCCCCCCACCTCCCTTTCCACTACTCCTTGTTCATTTCGCAGAGTTAGGTGTGTCTCATGTTCTGACATCCTCACTGATATTTCTCACTCATTTTCTCTCCTTTCCCCTTTATTCCCTTTCACTATTTTTATATTCCCCAAATGAATGAGACCATATAATGTTTGTCCTTTTCTGATTGACTTACTTCACTCAGCATAATACCCTCCAGTTCCATCCACGTTGAAGCAAATGGTGGGTATTTGTCGTTTCTAATGGCTGAGTAATATTCCATTGTATGCATAAACCACATCTTCTTCATCCATTCATCTTTCGATAGACAGCGAGGCTCCTTCCACAGTTTGGCTATTGTGGACATTGCTGCTAGAAACATCGGGGTGCAGGTGTCCCGGCGTTTCACTGCATCTGTATCTTTGGGGTAAATCCCCAGCAGTGCAATTGCTGGGTCGTAGGGCAGGTCTATTTTTAACTCTTTGAGGAACCTCCACAGTTTTCCAGAGTGGCTGCACCGCTTCACATTCCCACCAACAGTGCAAGAGGGTTCCTCTTCTCCACATCCTCTCCAACATTTGTTGTTTCCTGTCTTGTTAATTTTCCCCCATTTTCACTGGTGTGAGGTGGTATCTCATTGTGGTTTTGATTTGTATTTCCCGGAGAGAGAGAATCTTAAGTAGGCTCCACGTCCAGCACGCTGCTGGACGAAGGACTCAATCTCACAACAGCAGATCTTGACTTGAGTTGAGACTTAACTGACTGAGCCACCCAGGGGTCCCTAAAACTTGCCATTTTAAAGTGTAGCATTCAGTGGCATCAATTACATTCACAATGTTATATAACTATCAACAGTATTTCCAAAACTTTTTCATCATTTCAAAGAGAAACTCTGTATCCATTAAATAAAAACTCTCCTTCCTCTCCTCAGCCCCTGGTAATCTTTTTTTTTTTTTTTAAATATTTTATTTATTTATTCATGAGAGACACAGGGAGAGAGAGAAAGAGAGGCAGAGACACAGGCAGAGGGAGAAGCAGGCTCCACGCAGGGAGCCTGATGTGGGACTCGATTCCAGGACTCCAGGATCACGCCCTGGGCGGAAGGCAGGCGCCAAACCGCTGAGCCACCCAAGGATCCCCAGCCCCTGGTAATCTTTAATCTATTTTTAGTCTCTGGATTTGCCTATTCTGGGTGACTTATATAGGGAAATCATACAATATTTGTACTTTTGTGTCTGGTTTATTTCACTTAGTATATTGTTTTCTTTCTTTTTTTAAATATTTTATTTAGTTGAGAGAGACACGAGCAGGGGGGAAGGGCAGAGGGAGAGGAAGAGGCAGACTCCCCGCTGAGCAGGGGGCCCCCCCTTAGGACTTGATCCCAGGACTCTAGGATCATGACCTGAGCCAAAGGCATCTGCTTAACCGACTGAGCCACCCAGGCACCCAGTATATTGTTTTCAAAATTCATCCGTGCTGTAGTGTGTATCAGGGCTTCACTCCTTTGTATGGCTGAATAGTATTTCATTGTATTTATGTAACATATTTTGTTAATCTATTCATTTGTTGATGGCAATTAAGTTGTCTGCACCTTTTGGCTACCCTGAATAATGATGCCAAACACTGGGATACAAGTATTTATTTCAGTTCTTGTTTCTGTTCCATGGTTTCTATTTCTAGGTATCAATACCTAAGAATAGAAGTGCTGAGTCATACAATAAATCCATGTTTAGCTTTTTGAAGAACTGCCAAACTGGTTCCCAGAGCAGTGGCACCATTTTAACACTCCCATCAGCAATCTATGAGGGTTTCAAAGCTGTGCCTTTGGTGTCTAATCCAAGAAACCACTGCCACATCCAATGCCATAAAAATGTCATCTATGTTTTCTTCTAAGAGTTTTATATAGTTTTAGCTCTTATTTTTAGATCTTTGATCCATTTTGAGTTAATGTTATATATGATGTTAGGTAGGGTTACAACATCATTCTTTTGCATATGGATATCCAGTTTTTCCAGTACCATTTGTTGAAAAGACTGTCCTTTCCCATTTAATGGTCTTGGCACCTTTGTCAAAAATCATTTGATCATATAATAAGGATTTACTTCTGGGTTCTCTATTTTGATCCTTTGGTCTCTATGTCTGTCTTTATGCCAATACCACACTGTTTTGATTTTTGTTGATTTGTAGTAAATTTTGAAATCAGAAACTGAGACCCCCAAGCTTTGTTCTTTTATCAAGATGTTTTGTCTATTTGGAATCCCTTTATAGTCCATATAAATTTTAGGATGGATTTAAAAAATTTCTGTAAAAAACATCATTGGGATTTGATAGGGATTGCACTGATTCTGTAGATCATGTTGCATAGTATTGTCATTTTAATAATATTAAGTCTTCCAATCAATGAACATGGGATGTCTTGTCATTAATCTATGTCTTCTTTAGTTTATTTCAGCAACATTTTGTGGTTTTCAGCATATAAATCTTTAAGGTTCTTAATAAAATTATTTCTAATTATTTTACTCTTTTCAATGCTATTGTAAATGGAATTTAAAAAATTCCTTTAGATTGCTCATTACAAGTATATAGAAATACAACTGACTTTTGTGTATCAATTTTATATCCTATAACTTGACTGAATCATTTATTTGCTCTAGCAATTTTTTTGTGTGACTTCCTTTGGGTTGTCTACATATAAAGTCTGGTGCTTGCTTTGGCAGCACATATACTATGTATAAAGTCTGCAAATAGAAAAAATTTTACTTTTTCCTTTCCAATTTGGGTGCTTATTTTGCCCTTTTCATGACTAATTGCTCTAGCTAGAACTCTTAGTATTATGATGAATAGAAGTTGTAAGAATGGACATCCTTGCTTCATCCTGATATTTACAGGAAAAGCTTTTAGTCTTTCACCATTGAATATGTTATTAGCTGTGGGTTTTTCATATATGACGTTTATGATGTTGAAGTAGTTTCTTCCCATTTCTAGTTTTTCTGGGTGCTTTTATCAAGAAAGGGTGTGGAATTTTGTCAGATGTGCACTTGTGTGCATGTTTTCTTTTAATTGCATCCATGTCGATAGAATATCAATGGATTTTTCTTTTACTGTACTCAATCTGAGATGTTTGTTGTTTTAATAGGAGAATGATGTACCTCAGTCTCATGTATTGTGATTAAGGATGTGCTTGGTTTGATTCCTGCCAGTGTATTTTGTGCTTTCAGTTTCATGCTATTTTGTTGGTTTTACATTTCCTTTTCCTTTCCTCTTGTTATATTAAGTTTACTCCATTTATTTTATTCTCAGGAATATGTTAAGCCATGAGAGAATAGTGCAACTCTTGCAGTTTAATCTCATGGTATGTTCCTTAAGTTTTAACATATTGCTAAACTTTTTTCTGTTGATGCCTAGCATTGATCTCTATTTCTATTCTCTTTATAAACAAAACAAAATTCTCAGCACATTTTTTTTTTACCTCTACCTCTTCCATCATTTCTTATGAAGTTAAGAAGTAGTATTCTTTTCCAGATTATTATTATATATTTATTATCTGTACTTTTTTCAAATTAACATTATTGGTTTTCTTTTTATCATAGCCTCTTGTATTCCTTATCTTCCTCTATACCTATTTTGCATTCTGCTAGAATAAATATTTTCATAATTCTTTCTCAAGTTTATGGGTATTAAAAGTCATACATAAGTGATGTATGTCTGAAGACTTAAAAATTATTCCTTAAATGGATACTTCTCTATAAACAAAATCTATATTTAAAATTATTTTCACTCAGGATTTTGAAGGTACTATTCCATATAAGTTGTATGTTTGTAAAAAAGGAGAGACTTTATGTACATTTTTTTTCTATTCCTTCAGATAAAAATCTCTTTTACTTTAAATCTCTGAAAGTTTTAGGTATATCTATCTTCAGAAGTCTGGAATTTCACTGAGCTATTATGAGGTTTGTGTGTGTGCAAGTCAATGAGTTTTAGTAAATTTATTTATTTTTAGAGAGAAAGAACAAGCTGGAGGGGCAGAGAGAGAGAGAGAATCTTAAGCCGACTCTGCACCCAAGCGTGGAGACTGATGCAGGGCTGGATCCCATGACTCTGGGATCATGATCTGAGCTGAAATCAAGAGTTGGACACTTAATTATTTATTTATTAAAAAAGATTTATGGATGCCTGGGTGGCTCAGTGGTTGAGCGTCTGCCTCTTGCTTCGGTTATGATCCCCAGGTCCTGGGATCGAGTTTTGCATCGGGCTCCCCCTGGGGAGCCTGCTTCTCCCTCTGCCTGTGTCTTTGCCTTTCTTTGTCTATCTGTCATAAATAAATAAATAAAATATTTTAAAAAAAGATTTATTTATTTGGGAGATGGAGAGAACACAAGTTGAGAGGGAGGGACAGAGGAAGAGGAGAGAGAGAGAATCTCAAGCAGACGTCCTGATGAGAGCAGAGCCCAATTTGGGGCTCAATCCTAAGACCATAAGATCATGACCTAAGCCAAAATCAAGAGTCAGTTGTTTAACCAACCCAGGCACCCCTGATTTTTAGTAAATTTAAAGAGTTGTACAAACATTGACAGAATTCAGTTCTAAACATTTCCATCACCCCAAAAAGATCTTTTAAGCCCGTCTTCAGTAGGTACTTATTCCTATTCGCAGACCCAGGAAATAACTAATCTACTTTCTGTCTATAGATTCATCTGTTTTGGACATTTTAAAAAAATGAAGTGATATAGTGCATGGTTTTTTGCTTCTAGTTTCTTTCATTTTGCATAATGTTTTTTTTTTTAAGATTTTATTTATTTATTCATGAGAGACACAGAGAAAGAGGCAGAGACATAGGTGGAGGGAGAAGCAGGTTCCCCATCAGGAACTCAATGTGGGACTCGATTACAGGACCCTGGGATCACAACGTGATCCAAAGACAGATGCTCAACCATGGAGCCACCCAGGTGCCCCTGCATCATATTTTTAAGGTTCTTTGTGTTGTACTTCTTTACTTTTTATTGCCAAATAGTGCTCCTTTGTATGGATAAATCACACTTTGTTTATCAGTTGGTGGACATTTGGGTTATTTACACTTTTTGTCTCTTGTGAATAATGCTGCTATAAACATTTGCATACGCATCTTTGTGAGGAGATAGACTTTAATTTCTCTTGGGTAGAAATCTAGGTGTGGGACAGCCTGGGTGGCTCAGTGGTTTAGTGCCGCCTTCAGCCCAAGGCATGATCCTGGAGACCCGGAATCGAGTCCCACGTCGGGCTCCCTGCATGGAGCCTGCTTCTCCCTCTGCCTGTGTCTCTGCCTCTCTTTCTCTCTCTCTCTCTCTCTCTCTGTCTCTTATGAATAAATAAATAAAATCTTAAAAAAAAAGAAATCTAGGTGTGGAATTGCTTGGGTTATATGACAAATTTACGTTTACCTTTTAAAGAAACTGCCAAAATGTTTTTCAAAGCATTTGCATCATTTAAATGTCATCAGCAATGTGAGTGTTCTAGTTTCTCCAAATTCTCACCAACACTTTTTATGATCTTTTTGATTATAGCGACCCTGGTGGTTGGGAAATGATATCTCACTGTGGCTTTAATTTTCATATCCCTAAATAATTAAAGGTGTTGAACATCTTTTCATTTGTGTATCAGCCCTTTCCATGTATCATTTGATGATATATCTCTTCAAATCTTTTGCCCATTTTAAAATTATGTTGTTTGGCTTTTAAAAATATTATTTACTGAGTTGTAAGAGATCTTTATTTATTCCAAATATATTTTTTAAAAATCAGGTATAAAATTTAAAAACATTTTCTTCTAGACTGTGTCTTGCCAGTTAATTTTCTTAATCATGTCTTTTGAAGTATAAAAGTTTTAAGTTTTGATTAAGTCTAATCTATTTTATCTTTGGTTGCTTGTACTTTAGGTTTCATATCTAAGAAACCATTATTTAAGCCAAAGTCATAATAATTTACACCTGTTTACTTCTAGAAGCTGTATAGTTTTAGCTTTTACATTCAAGTTTTAGATGTATTTTCAGTTAATTTTTATATATGGCTTGAGGTAGGGGTCCAATCCATTCTCTTGCATGTGAGTATTGAGTTGTTCCAGCACCATTTGTTGAAAAGATTATTCTTTTCTCCTTTGAATTGTCTTGGCAACTGGGGTGCCTGGGTAGCTCAGTCAGTTAAGGATCTGCCTTCAGCTCAGGTCACAGTCTCAGGGTCCTGGGATTGAGCCCCAGATTGGGCTCTCTGCTCAGCATTGAGTCTGCTTCTCTCTCTGCGATCTCCCTGGCTCTCATTCTTTGCTCTCTCTCAAATAAATAAATAAAATCTAAAAAAATAAAAAAAAAAAGAAAAAAGAATTGTCTTTGCAACCTTTCCAAAACCAATTGCTCATAAATACAAGGGTTTATTTTTGGACTTTCAATTATATTCCATTGATCTATATATCTATCTTTGTCTTAATACCATATAATCTTGATTATTGTAGCTTTGTAGTAAGTTTCGAAATTAGGAAGAATGAGTCCTCCAACTTAGTTCTTCTCCCCTGCCAAGATGGTTTTAGTTATTTTGGGCTCCTTAAATTTTCAAATGGATTTTAGGATCAGCTTGTCAATTTCTTCAAGGAATTCATCTGGGATTTTGATAGAGATTGCTTTAATCTGTAGATCAATTTGGGGAGTACTGCCATCTTAACAATATTCGGTCTTCCCATCATAAACACAGAATGTATTTCCATGTATTTAAGTTTTCTTAAATTTCTTCCAATTATGTCTATAGTTTTCAGTGTACAAGTCTTAAGTTTCTTCTGTTAAATTTATTTATAAATGTTTTATAATTTTTGATACAATTGTAAGTGGAATTTGTTATGGGTTGAATTTTATCTCCCAAAACCCATATGTTGAAGTCCTAACCTTTAGTATCCTAGAATGTGACCTGATTTAGAGTTAGTCTCTATGGAGATAATCAAGTTAAAATGGGAATATTAGAGTATGTCCTAATTCAATTTGACTGATGTCTTTATAAGAAATAGAAATTAGTATGCAGATATGCACACAGTGAGAACATCATGTGAAGATCAAAGTTATGCTGCCATAAGCCAAAGAACTACCAGAAGCTAGGAAAGAGGCCTGGAACAGATTCTTCTCTCACAGCCCTCAGAAGAAATCAATCCTGCCAATACCTTTAATTTTGGATCTCTAGCTTCCAGAACTGTGAGACAAGAAATTTCTGTTTAAGCCACCCAGCTGGTGGAATGTTGTTATGGCAGCTTTTGCAAACTAATACAGACTTATTTTCAGATTGTTCTTATGTGGTGTATAAAAATACAACTGATTTTTGTATATTGATTTTACAAATACAGCAAGGTTTACCTGAAACCTTGCTGAACTCATTTATTAGCTCTAATAATTTGTGTGTGTGTGTGTGTGTGTGTCTGTTCTTTAGGATTTTCTACATTCTAGATTATGTTATCTGCAAACAGGGATAGTTTTACTTCTTCCTTTCCAATCTGGATGGCTTCAAGATTTGTAATTGAATATTTTTCTGGCTTTTTGTTCACTCACATCTCTCTATGGATACTAATTATACTTACTCTAACATCTATTCTGTTTTCTTGATTAACTCTAGGTCCTTAAATATTGATTTCCATTGGATGCATTTAGTTCCTCTTTTGTGTTTATTTTCCTTGGTTGTGTGTTAAATTACAGGGACATATGATTGTGTTCATTCTTGCCTTTGCCATATCCTGTTTATCCACATAGGAACATTCCTGCAAGCCCTGCCCAAGGAACATGTGTAAGCCGAGCAGTCAGTTGTGAGCCCCAGTGGTGGAAGTTCCTGGAAAGGGGTGACTTGTCTTCTTGGAAGTTGCCCCAGACTCTGTCAGGTCTCTGAAGCCCAAGTGCCTATACCTATTGTCTCTGTCCTGGAGCAAGTGAAGGGGGAGGACAGAAGGCCTAACCCCCAATTTTTGCCCCTAGAATCCCCAACCCTCACCCCTCAGTAGCCCAGGTCCCTCTGCTCTTGTGAATCCTTCCTCTCAGAGCCTCAGAACCCACTTTTGGAGTAGTCTTCTCTTGATATGGTTTCCTAAAAAAATATCTTGCTATTGTACAAATTTATTCCCACAAGGGACTAGAAAACTGACCTCATTGGTTTCATCCTCTCATCTGTATGACAGATGCACTATTTCTCTCTTAAAAGGTCAACATAGAGGGGATCTCTGGGTGGCTCAGCATTTTAGTGCCTGCCTATGGCCCAGGGCGTGATCCTGGAATTCCGGGATCGAGTCCCGTGTCGGGCTCCCAGCATGGAGCCTGCTTCTCCCTCTGCCTCTCTCTCTCTCTCTCTCTCTCTCATGAATAAATAAATAAAATAAAAAAAAAGTCAACATGGAAATGGACACAGAACACATTTTGGGAAGCCCCTGTGCATTGAGGTGCATTCAGTGCTCAAGACTGCCCTCATCACCTTATTGCAAGTAAATTAGGAAAGTGCCTGCACAGCGCTGGCCTGTCTGTGGGGCTCTGAGACCCTGACCAGTGCATGGCCAGACTCTGTGAGAACTTAGAGGAGCAGAAAAGACCAAGCACCCTTTCAACCTTGGGCCAACCCCTGGAGAATTCCAGAAATTCCAAGCTGACAGTGCCCATCATGATGAATACCCAAGCCCATGGTAGTGGCCCTGTGATTGGTGCTCATGCTTAGCTTGGAGGTGCTCATGGGAGTGTCTGTTCACACATGCAGTGTTCACACATACACCCTCTACTCCTGCTTCACATATGTGCACCCACATAGACATGCATATACACTACCCATGCCCAAGCATGGATGTGCATACATAGGTGCACCCACACAGTTTTATTCTTCAGTTTTTCTCTTTCTTTTTCCATAGTTATCTCTGCTTCTTTATTTTTTCCTATTCCTTTTCTACTCTTTCTCAAGGAATCTTTTCTTCCTTCATCTGTCTCCTTCTCTGTTCTCGCAGCCTCATTTTTGGTTTTCTGTGTTATTTTACCAGCCATTGGCTATGCTGCAGACAGGGCAGCAGAGGTTGATTCAACACCACTCACTCCACCATGCCAGCCCCTTATGGGGACGTGGCCCCAGAGCATGGGATGTAAGGCTGATGCTGCTCCACTGCCCCTAATTAAGTGGGGCTGGGTCATGCTAGGGGGCATATAGTGATGTGAAAATCAGAACCAGAGACCCAATGCAGTGAGCTCACACAGCAAAGACACTGCCGTCCTGTGATGAGGCCCAAGGTGCCCACCCAGACCACCTACTGTGCCATCCCTTATTCCCTGGGCAGGGGTTTATGGGACATTCCCTCTAGGAGCAGCTGTGGTTCTAATCCTGTGGTCATCAGAGGAAGTGCCTCTGGTGCAACCTGGAAGAATGGCTGGGGTCTGGCTATGTATAACTCAAGACCAGGTAAGAGGCCCCACAATGAAGGGGACGGGCCTGTTCCTGAGTGATCTGAATTCTGCTTCATCCCTGCCATTGGCTTGGAGCAGGTTTCCCAACCTCTCAGGGCTTAGTCTCCCTCTGTGTATAATGGCTGCCTGTTTCCCTCATAGAATGTGGGCGTAACAGGATCTGAGAGAGCGGCCATCTTGCCTAGCTAAGTGAACAGGAATCCTTTCTTGCATTTCCCACATTGCCCACAAAAAACTGTGCCTGTTTTTTCTATGAATTCATTCACTCATTCACTTATTTAATGAACATGTGCACAGGGTGTGACACCATGCATTGAGGGTACAGCAACATTATCCAGCCCTGACCCTTTGAAAACCGTCTTGTTTCCTCTTTCACACACTCCTTCTCTCTTCTCCAGGAGACCTTTAGCTGATGGGCCCTCCCAACCCAGAACCCATGGACTACTTTTTGAAGCTGACGTTTAAAAGCAGATAAACCAGAATGATGGGGAAAACTTTCTTGTCAGTTATAATCTGTTTAGATTAAAAACAAATATTGTTAACAGTGTACCTACATAGGAACTTTATCTTCAGTAGGATTTTTGATCCAAATGAGAAGAGTCATTTAATTTGTGAGGAGAGATAGAAGTTGGATTTTGATAAACACATCAACCTCCAGAAAGACAGAAGTGCTCAACTGGTGGGAACATAATTCTCTCATGTGACTCTCCCCTTTCTAGAAGAGAAAGGGGCAGGGAAGGGGAGATAGGAAGGGGGCATCCACACACCAGGCTGTCCTGGCCTATTTGGGTCAGGAGCCTGGGAGATGGGAGAAGCAGGCAATGTGGCCCAAGAGGCTCCATGTCCTTCCTCTTTAAGACCAACCGGGACGCCTGGGTGGTTCAGTGGTTTGGCGCCTGCCTTCAGCCCAGGGCGTGATCCTGGAGACCCCGGATCATGTCGGGCTCCCTGCATGGAGCCTGCTTCGCTCTCTCTGCCTGTGTCTCTGCCTCTCTCTCATTAATGAAAAATAAATAAAATCTAAAAAAAAAAAAAAGACCAACCATACCTTTTTTTCCAAGGAGGCTCAGTGTGCTGTGTGGGAGATAAGGGACTAACTGTACTTCCTGAGAAATTCTATTGGCCTCCAGGAATTATGACTCTCAAATGAATGTTTCTGTTGTTCAAAAGCAGTATCCAGTCTTGGAGAGCTTGCTCTGCTTGTCTAGTTAAGCATGTTTTGGGAGGTGTGTGTATGTATTGTCAACCTCTGTTCACTGCCATGTGCTAGGCACTCTCCTGGTGTCTTCCATATGTTACCCTCTACTTTATCTGAAGAAGGGGCATCAGTTTACTCCACTTGGCTAATATGGAAACTGCTGCTTGTAGGGTACAAGAGACTTGCCCAAGTTCAAATAGCCAGTGAGTGGCAGATCTGGGATGGGAATTAGCTATGGCTACCTCCAAGTCCTCTGAGGCCACAGTCCTCTCTCTCTAGTGCAGGTATCCCTACTGTCCTCTTTTGCCTCTCAGTTTGGGATACCAGCCCTTACCTTCAAACTCCATGCTTTGTGGGCTTCTAGTGATTCCTTATTGAGAGGCACCTTGGGCTTCCAAAGAAGAGAATTACATGGCCAGGAAGGCTCACAAACTGACCTTCAGCAGCATAAGAGTGAAGGAAATGGAAATGACCAGAGAGTGACTATAGGAAAAATTTCACTCCACCTCCAGGATAGTAGGTCCATTGTAATGCCACCATGATGTTCCACCTTCACGGCCCTCAGCTGGAGACCTGCTAGTGACTCAGTGTCCAGAAAGAAAAGGCTCAATTCACAAGTTCCCAATATGCAGCCAAGAAGGAGGTCATATTTATTGAGTGTATGTTGGGCCAGACACCTTTTAGTGGAATTCTTCCCTTGGGCAGTGCTATCAGAAAGACATGATTGTCTCGCTGAACAGGTGAATAACAGAGTCTGGGAGGTTGACAGTGCATGATTATTTGGGCATTAATATTGGCCTTCCTGCCAGATTCTGCTGCAGGAACAGAGACCCTATAAGCCCGGCACCAAGTAATTCCATTTGTTGTTTGAATCCAAAATTTAAATGGCCTTTGATTACCCAGAGGAGGAAGGCTATGGAGCTCGGATGTGGTATATTATTTACTCCAGAATCATTGCCCCAGGAATTTTCTGCCCTTGGAGCCATGTAGTACAGAACAGGGACATTCGTACGAGGCAGATCTGGGTTATAGTCCTGGATTTACCACTCATTGGCTGTGCCTTAGTTTCTCAGAGTCAGTTTCTTGTCTAAAATGGGAGCAGCAGCAGCACCCATCCCACAGGACTGCTATGACAATCAGAAGAGAAGAGAGATTAGTGGATGTGTGATATAGGAAGTGGTCAGAAGGTAACCCCGCAGGAGCAGAGAAGGAACAGTGTTGTACCACTCAGTTGTTCTGGGAACAGGGAGTTTCAATTCAAATGGAGCTACTACCCAACACAGCAGCTATGTGGGAACTTGCAGTGTCATCTCAGTGGGACTTTCTCTCTCTTGCAGTGATTCCTACCACTCTTGGGATTTTCATACTTTAGAAAGGTGCAGCTGGATACTCAAGAAAGGGCATGTCAGCTGTCTGTGGCATTTGCAGGGTACTTGGGCACACCCCTACCCTGACTCCTTCTAGTATCCTTAAGGAGGCCCTTCTATCCTGACAGCCAGAAGGCCAGAAATTCCCTTAGACGCTGGCCGGGGCTCTGTCCTTGGTGCTGATCAACATCACACCCGCTACTGGTGGCCAGCTGCCAAGGACCCCTCAGGCAGAGTGGGCCTTTCAGTCTTTGTATGAAGCTGGATTTGGCTCCAGAGTTGTAAGTTCCTGAGCCTTCAGAGTATCTGAAACCTGACACCACCTGGCTGTCCTGTTTCAGAAGCAGGTGCTAAGGCCCTGTTTGGCCTTGGGAGCAGCACAGCATGCGCACCCTGCTGCTTGTAGGGCAGTGGCCAATAGGCCGGGGTGGCTGGAACAGAAGCAGCTGCCATGGAGGCACTCTCCTACCAGAGGCATAAGCATTCCACCAAGGTGGAAGGACATCAGTTCTGGCCATTGCCTCAAGTAAGTGTTGCTTTGATGTACTCTTTTCCTTTCTATGCAGTGATTTTTTTTAAAAAACCCCCAATCTTCTGTGAAATTAAAAAAATTGGACATCTTTAAGAGACAAGTTGAATCCCAGCCTTGGATACTCAGGGGCCTGGACTTGGTACCATCTCCTGGGGCAGAGTCCTTTGGCTCCTCCATAGGACTTCCTGCCTCAGGGTGGGGACTGAACCTCAGAAGTCCCCATGTACCTCCCTCAAGGATACCCCTGGCTGAATCATACTTATAGTATCCTGATCAAGATTCAGGCTATGTTTCTAGCATACATATATATAAAGTTGCTTGGATGAAGCTGGAATTGGGGGCTCTGAGGTCTCATACCCAACCTTCTTCCCACTCCTTGGGAACCCACAGAGGTCACACTGAAAACCATGACCATAGAAAGAGCCTTGTAAACTGAGAGTCCAGGTGAGGTGAACAGAAAAGTACAGCCTGGGGGCATTTTGAAGTTCTCCCTCCAACTTCCCTACCTTTCAACTCCTCCTGGCCCTGCTAATTTGCAAAGGTAAATTACTGTAGAATAGCTTAAGGTAGGAGTTCTTAGCTCAGATGAGATAGAATGTCTCAGTTCAGAAAACTTGCCCATAATTATGCTCTACAGGCAGGGAAAAAAATCTTTAGTTTTTGTATTTAATGCAATAGACTCTCAGATAAAATGGCTACATTCATATACAAGTCTAACTTGTTTCCAAATTTCCATTGAAATGACCATCAACAGAATATAAAAATAGGAAAAGAATGGATCAATGATAAGAATTGAAGTGTGACATTGCCAAACCAGAAATTCAGATATTCAAGATAGTCTTCCAGAAAAAAAATGGGACAAGATCAAATAGAAAGGAGGGCTGACCTGACCCTTGGCAGAACCCCAAGATCATTCTGTTTGGAGATCCAGGTACTGGCAGCAAGGAGAGCTGGGGGCACAATTGGATTCCACCCTCCTTATGAGAAAAGACTAGAACCTTCGGTCATGGCAAAGATGGAGTATAAAGTTATGCTTGATATGTGTACAATAAAAAGTGTTACCACACTAAGCAAAGAATGAGGATACCACCCCAACCATGGTTGCCATAATAAATATGGTTAAGAGGAATGGTTCTGATCAGGGTTAGAAATGTCTGGATTTTTATTTAATCTTCAGTATCTGAGTGGCTTTGGAGAATTACTTGGTTATCTTGGAACATCAGTTTCATCCATCAATGAGGGTTATTTTAGGATCCACTTCATAGAGCTGTGAGGATTAAATACAATAATCCACATTATGGGCTTACTCACAGGTAATGTTTACCTGGGTAAACATTACTTTCTGAATATAGCAGTGGTTTCCAATGCTGGGTAAGCAAGGTGATCCATTTACATCTATTTATTTAAAATAGAGAAATACAGCTTTACAAATGGTTAATATGCAGACATAATCCAAACGTGAGATAGATTTTGGTCATATCTAGTAAAAAGGCCATGTACTTGGGGCTGAGCAGGAGCTCTCATGCAGAAAATGATCAGTGATCCTCTCACACATTTCCTGCCTTCTGAATTTTGTGCCTATCATGGTTTCCCTGGGCCCAGCTAAGGATACATATAGATTATATATTTTTTTAATAGTTGAATCTTTGCTTATATTGTCTTTGGCTTTAGTCTTAATGTAATGCTGAATGAATTAAGAAGTAGTCCCTCTACTTCCATTTTGTAGATTAGATTGTAGAGAATTGGTATAGTTTCTTTCTAGAATGTTTGGTAGAGTCCATCAGTAAGCCCATCTGGGCCTAGTGTTTTGTAAGGTTATAAACTATTGATTCAGTCTCTTTAATAGATTTGGACCTATTCAGATTGTGTATTTCTCCTTGTGTGAATTTTGGCAGATTATGTTTTTCAAAGAATTGGTCTGTTTCATCTAGGTTATCAAATTTGTAGAGATAGAGTTGTTCATCTTTCTCTATTATTCTTTTAATGTCCATGGGGTCTGTAGTGATGTCCCTCTTTCATTTCTAATATTAGTAATTTGTGCCCTCTCAATTTCTTACCCTGGCTAGAGGCTTATCCATTTTATTTATATTTTCAAAGAACTAGTTTTTGGTTTCATTGATTTTTCTCTATTGATTACTGCTCTAATTTTTATTATTTCTCTTCTTTGGTTTACTTTGGATTTAATTTGCTCTTCTTTTCCTAGTTTTCAAAGGGAAAATCTTAGATGATTGATTTTAGGTCTTTCTTCTTTTTAAATATATGCATCCAATGTTACAAAGTTCCTGTTCACTTCCTCTGGAGGTTGGGGAGTGGTGCTCAAAGTTCCACTCTGGAACTCAAAGTTCCAGGTTTCTAGTCACAGTTTGGTCTTTCTGGTAACCAGCCTCAGCCTGAAGCTATCTAGCACTTGCCAAGAGACATTTTATTAGAACAAAAGGTGCTTCTATCACTCAGGAAATTCGAAGGCATTTAGGAGCTCTATGTCAGGAACTGGGGACAAGGACCAAACATATATTTCTTATTATATTACAGAAATTCAGGCAGATTGGAGGGAGACAATCTTGCTGAGCATCCTAGCTCTGAATGGGAAGAGAAGACAGGGTGAGACCTAGGAGGCATATGGGAGGTCTCATATGTTTTTTGAAAATGAAGAGGGTTAGATGTTTATATAGAGGACACTAAAGAGAGAAATGGGGGAAAGTATATTTGAATACACAGTATTAAAGAGGAGGTAGGGGGGAGGATGGCATCCAGAACAGAGGACAAGAAAGTGCCTGTGAGAAAAAGGGTTGTGTTCTCCATCAGGAAAGGAAGGAAAGAAGAATGGGATGCAGACAAATGTGTAAATTTGAGAATGCATGAGACAATTCCTGATGATGGTTTTGAATTTCCCTGTGAGGTAAAAGAGGGATAATCATCACTGACAAGGAGGGAAATAGAGAGAAGCTTGGGGTTTGGGAAAGGTCTGAAGGACTTGAAATTATTGGTAATGTTTAGAGAATTTGAGACAAGTAGTTGAAAAACTCAAACCATAAAGGAAGAGGGCCTAAATAGGACTCTAGTACACAAATTAAGACATTCTTTCCATCAAAAGACAAAGGAGTAACATATAAGTCACAAATGGAGAGAAGATTTCCAAATAACAGGACGTTTCCCAAAATGTAACATATTTAACTCTTATTGCACTGGCACTTAGGATATACAGAAAGCTTCTAAATCAATAAGAAAAAGAATAATCAATAGAAAACTGAGCAAAAACCTTGAATAGGAATTTTACTAAAGACTAAACCCAGGGGTGTCTGGGTGGCTCAGTCGATTAAGCATCCAACTATTGATTTCAGCTCAGGTCATGATCTCGGGGTTGGGAGATCAAACCTCTGCACTGGGCATGGAGCCTGCTTAAGATGTTCTCTCTCTGCCCCGCACTGCTACTCAGACTGTCTCTAAAAAATAAAAAAAGAATAAACCCATGGGACGCCTGGGAGGCTCAGCGGTTGAGCATCTGCCTTTGGCCCAGGGTGTGATCCTGGGGTCCCGGGATCGAGTCCCACATCGGGCTTCCTGCGAGAAGCCTGCTTCTCTCTCTGCCTGTGTCTTTGCCTCTCTCTCTCTGTGTCTCTCATGAATAAATAAATAAAATATTTTTTTTAAAGACTAAACCGAAATGACTAATAGATATCTGAAAAAGATGTTTTATATCATTTATCATCAGGAAAGTGAAATTTTTAAAAAAGATTTTATTTATTCATGAGAATAAAGGACACATATTCCCAAATTTGGGGGATTAGGACATAGACTTTTTTGGCCATTATTCTGCTTACTACAGATTGGAACAAGCAGTGGGGAGAGGTAGAGGGAGAAGCAGACTCCCTGCTAGGAAGGGAGCCCGATGTGGGACTCCATCCCAGGACTCTGGGATCATGACCTGAGCTGAAGGCAGTCACTTAACTGACTGAGCCACCCAGGCACCCTATAATTTCTTCTTTAAAAATATTAATTGTAGTTATATGTCCCTAGGATACCCATGTGGGAAGGAAATTTTACCTGTTTTGATCATTGTTCTGACATAATAGCTAAAGTAGTGCCTGGCACATGGTAGGTGCTCAATAAATATTTGTTTAGTGACTGACTAATAGAAAAAATATGTTAGCTTCCCAAACATCAACTAGTAGTAGACCAAAAAAGTATAACAGAATACCAAACAATAGTCAATATTAATTAACTACACTCATCAATGTGCTGAATCTCACAAACATAATATTGATGATACAAGTAAGTGACTGTAAAAATACAGAGTATGATTCTATTCACAAAAGTTCAAAAACAGGCATACATATCTAGGGATAAAAGTTTAAACATAGACAGGGAAATAAATATCAGGATAATGATTACCTCTGGGAGGGAGGTGGTGGGGAAAGCGTACAAGAGCAAGCAATTGGGGAAGGACACAGAGGGAGCTTCTCTTGTACTGGCAGTGCCCTATTTCCAAACCTAAGTCCTGGTTCCACTGGTTTTCTTGTTGTGATTATTCCTGAAACTGTCATACACATTTCATACATTATTCTGTGTGTAGCACATATTTTCACAATTTAAGAAAAGGAAAGAAGTGCATTTGGGTGGCTCAATCAATTAAGTGTCTGACTCTTGATTTCGGCTCAGATCACGATCTCAGGGCCCTGGGATCGAGCCCCACATCAGGCTCTGTGCTCAAGCAGAGAGTCTACTCGAAGATTTTTCTCTCTCCTCACTCATGCTCTTCCTCTCTCTCTCTCTCCCCCCAATCCAATAAATAATCTTTTAAAAGAAAAAGAAAGAAAGATCTATAGGAGGATGACTGAGTAGTGTTGAGTTCTCAGTTCCATTGACAAATTTATTGTGAATTTAGAGTGATAGCAGGGCTGTGTGATTGCCTCTACCAGCACTTAGATACCTGAGGGGACATCTGGAGAAGGCAGAGTTGGATTTATCTGTCACTGGAGTTTCATCAAGTGAGAGACATGAGGGTAAAAGAATCAAGAAAATCCAGGGTGTTGGCAAGGGAACAACTGAAAACCTGCTCTACGGAAACAAGGCTAAAAAGGAAGACAAGTGAAGTTGGGAGGGAGAATGCTGAAATCCTCAGAAAAACTAGTTTGGATGGATAATCAGAGATCTAGAGGACCTAGCGCAGTCAGTGACCTGCACTCCACAGAAGTAAAAAGCTGTAAGCCAGTGCCATCTTTGTGATGAGAGGTCTTGAAGGGGAATACATTTGAGGCAAGACAGTGTCTGGGTGCAACAGGAACAGTGGGTGGCTGTTTTAGTTCCCATAACCTCCAGAAATCCCTCTACCCTAAGGCCAGCGCAAATAAAACAACCTTCAAAGTACTACCAGTGTCCAGCTATGCAGACATGCCTTGGAATGTGCTCTGGAGCATGGACAGCAAGACTGCTTGGGGCAAAAGGACTGTTGGCTTTTCTCTTTTTCTCTGATTCAAGTACTTTTGGCTTTATCTGTAGCACACGTCGATTTGCAAACACTTATCTTCATGAGCATGGCTACCCTGTTCTAAGCAACCATCATTCATCATCTGACTATTGGAACAGCCTTTAACTGCTCCCTCCAATTCCTCTGTGCACCCTATAGACTTCCTCATTTTGTAGCAACAGTGGCAATACTATATTCATTGGCAGTAATAAGTCATCCTGATTACCTTCATAATAATAGATACAAAAAGGAGGGGAAAACCAAAAAAATACCTAAACAAAAAAGAGATGACAAGGTCACAAGAAACCTCTAATTATATTGGAGATTAAAATAAGTTTTTAGGGGCGCCTGGGTGGCTCAGTTGGTTGAGCTTCTGCCTTCGGCTCAGGTCATGATCCCGGGTCGTGGGATCGATCCTGGCATTGGGCTTCCTGCTCCACAAAGAGTCTGCTTCTCCCTCTCCCTCTGCCTGCCACTCCCCCTGCTTGTGCATGAGCGCAGGCTCTCTCTCTTAGTCAAAAATAAATAAATAAACAAACAAACAAATAAATAAAATCTTTTAAAAAATGAAATTATTTCTTAATTTACAGATAGTAAAATTCACTCTTTAGAGTACAGTTACTTTAGGTTTTGACAAATGCATAGTCATGTGACCACCACCACCACAAATCAAGACACAGATACACTTTCAGGTCCCTACCATTTTCCCTATGCTGGAGTCATCCTTCCCTACCCCTCAGTCCCACCAACCCCTGGGGAACACCAATCTATTCTCCACTGTGTAATTTTGCCTTTTCTAGAAGTCATATAAATGGAATCATACAGTTTGAATCTTTTTGAGTCTGGCTTCTTTCACTTAGCATAATGCCCTTGAGAATCGTTCATGTTGTTGAGTGGTATTCCATTGTATGGATGTGCTACAATTTGTTTATCCTTTCACTCATTGAGGGACTTTTGGGTTGTTTCCAGTTTGTCTCAAGAACTTGACAGAATACGAACTACATTCAGTAGCAATATAGATTTGGACTTGATTAGCCGACCTGACCTAACTGATATATGCAGAGTATTCATTCCTTTCAAGGGCATATGGGACATTTACCAAAATAGAACATATTCTGGGCCATAAATGTATGAGTAGATTTCAGAGAATTGAAGTCATTCAGAGTTCATCCTCTGCCTGTTATATAACTAAACTGGAACTCAATAATAGGAAGATAACTAGAAAATCACCTAGTATTTGGAAACTAACCAACACCCTTCCAAATAATTCATGGACCAAAAGAGAATCAAAATGGAAATTGAAGAATATCTTGAGCTAACTGATAATAAAAAACCCTGAAAACTTGTGAGACAGTAAAGCAGTGCTTGAAATGTATAGCTTTAAATGCATATAGTAGAAAAGAAGTTTGAAAATCAATGAGCCTAGCTTCCAACTTAAGAAACTGAAAAACAAAACAAAACAAAACAATAAATATCTTCCCCAAAGCAGAGATACAGACATAATAAAACAAAGGGTAGACAGCAATGAACTAGAAGGTATAATAAATAAAACAAAGTCAAAAGTTTTCTTTGAAAAAGATTATAAAATTGACAAAACTCTAGCAAGACTGATCAAGAGAAGAAAGAGAAAACAAAGATTCTCAACATCAGAATGAAACGTGGGACACCACTATATATTATGCAGACATCTGAGGGCTAATATAAGGATGTTATGAACAACTGGTCAGTAAATTTGAAAATCTAGCCAAATTAAAAATATTTCAAAAAGACAATTTATCAAAAGTGACTTTGGAAGAATTAGCTAATCTGCAAGGCCCTAGATCTATTAAAGAAAATGAATCTAATTTAAAACCTTCCCATCGTGAAAATCAAGGTGCAGATGGTTATTAATATTCTCGTTGAAAACCAATTGAGAGCACAAATTTATGATTTGTGTATTATCACTTATGTATATTATACTTTAAAAGTTATATATGTTCACTTAATAATAACAAATGCTCGCTTAAATATAGTGGTGGGTGGGGGTACTGATGAAACAAAATTGGCCACATATTGATGACTGTTGATGTTGGGCCAGTGGGCTTACTACTTTCTTAGCTCCTACTTTTGTAAATGTTTGAAATTTTCCGTAACAAAATATTTTTGTCAGGAAAAGCCAGACCATAAGATAATTCTGCAAAACCCTCCACCAGCTTGGCATTGAGTCAAAGCCACAATGGGCCAATGGCCAATCAGGCTCTCCCTGATCTGGTCACTTTGGCACTTCCTGGAATCTCACTCTCTACCACACTTGCCACTCTGTCTCCTCGTTATTTGCTTGCACACACTCAACGCATATTCTTACATCTGGGTCTGTGCACGTGGGGTTGTTTCCTTTGCCTCAAATATTCATTCTTCGGACTTAGTGTGACTTGCTTCAGTCAGGTCTTGGCTCAGATGTCATTCCTTCTGCAAAGACTTCTCTGACCTGCCAAAATAAAAGAATTCCACAAACTGGACTCCCTATGCCCTGTCTTTGCCATGCTTTTCTCCAGAGCATCTGCATCATCTGACCTATAAAATATTTTCTTGTGCTTTTTATTTACTGCCTGCTTCCCACAAGAATGGAAACTTCAACCAGACAGGAGGATTCACACCTGTTTCCCAGTACCCAGAATGACACCCAGCGTACTATAGGCACTCAATAAACATGTACTGAATGAGTGAATGTGAAAGGTCCCCAGCCCCACCAAGGGGGGTCTACGGAGTATTTACTTCCCCTTTCCTTCCACCCAAACCTCTTCATCCTGTGAGCTTCCTGGCCCTAGACCTGTTCCACTGTAAAGGTCACTCCTGACACCTGAAGTTGTGACCAGAGAGGGAGGATGCCTGTTCAGAGAACAAGAAGCTTCACTGGGAGGCAGAAGACCTGGATCCCCCTTCCTCCTCATAGTGGTTTTGGAGAAATGGGGACTATAGAATCTCTCAGGGTGGTTTTCGCCTGCCTGATCCTGATCCTGCAGGGTCATGTCACTTCCCTACCATCAGTTTACTCATCTGCAATGGGAACAAAACCAACACCAACTTCACAAGATGGTTGTAATGGTTAAGGGGAATAATCAAAGGGACCAAGAGTTGTCTACGGAAGCGGTTCCAGAAGCCAAAATTTGGGCGTCTCTAGGGAGTCCCCACAGGTTCTTTCACAAACACGGTGGTCACATCACCTTTGGGGGTTGTTTGTGGGACTACCTTTTCGCAAATGGAGGCTGGCTCGCTGTCTCCCTGCGCTCTGTCTATGCCTCCTACCCCAGGTCCCGTCCTGCGCCCGGTGCCCCGCCCACGCGCTTTACCTCCTTCCACCCCGCGCCGCGCTTCCCCTCTCCACGCGCCCGCCCGCGCCCTCCCCGGCCTGCGCCCGCCCCGCACCCTCGCCCCGCGCTCTCGCGCCCGCCCGCTCCGTGCCCGCTCCGCGCCCGCTCCGCGCCCGCTCCGTGCCCGCCCCGCGCTCGCTCGCGCTCCCCGGCGCCGGCTGCGGAGGGAGCCGCTCTGCCCGCAGCTGGCGCAGCGCGGGGGCGGCTGCGGGTGGGCGGGTGCCGCGGGCCCCGGCGCCGAGCATGAGCCGCCGCCGGCGCGGGCAGCGCGCTGCTTGGGGCCCGACTGCTGCGCGAGGGCTGCGCGGGAGCTTCGCCGGCCGGGACCGAGGTAGGCAGCGGGCGCCGAGCCTCAGTCCCTCGGTCCCTCCCTCTCCCGCGGGCTGTCCTCCCCGGTCTCCGGCGCGGGCGGGGCGCACGCGGGCCGCGGGTCCCGCCCGGCGCGACTGTCGCGGGGCCAGGGAGGGCACCGGCTGCCGGCGCGGGCCGCGGGGCGCGCGTGGAGTTGCCGAGAACTCCGCCCCGGGCTGGACAGCGCCAGGACCCCGGTCCCCGAGCGCCTGCAGGGCCCCGGGCGGTCTGTCTGGGCGTGGCGGGAGCGCACTCGGCAGGCGGGCGTGGGCACCGGCTGGCAGGTCCGCTGCCCCCGGCTTCGCGTGGGGGAGGGGCTGGGAAATCCGAGGAGCTTGGGGCTGCGCAGTTGGAAGTTTCCATTTGCTTGTCTGCATTCTGGGCCCCGCGGTGGCTTCTCACGCCCTTGCTGTTTGGCGAGGAATTGGGGCGTGAGCTCAGCATTTGAAGGGAGACGACCAGATACCCCTCTCTGCACCTTGGGCAAGGGTCATTTCAAGGACCGTGCTCTCTTTGCCCCAGGCCTTGCAGGGCTTGGGGCAGGTGCAGTTGGTTCTGGGCTGCGTGTGTGAGGGAGGGAGGGGGCGCCTGATGTCTGGGAGACAGGCATCAGGCCCTTGCCCCCTGCATCCCTAGCGGCTTCTGAGCGCTGGAGCTGGGGGATGTTTACGGGAGGTTGCCTGCCTCTTGGGAGCCACCTGGGGGCTAAGATGTGGTGGTGGCCAGCCTCCTTCATTGGCTGCTTGGAGCTGTGAGCCCCATCTGGTTCACCCTCCCCACTACTGTCATTCTTTTCCCACCCCCTGGAGCAAAGGCAAGGCCCAGGTGGCCACCTGCCCTTGGAGTCCAGGACATATAGAGTCAGGTTGGCGTTCAGGGGAACCTCAAAGAAGCAGTGGTCTGCTCTGACCCTCTGGGGGTCTTCCGCCTCCTTCTGGACACAGTCTTGCCCAGTTCAGCCTAGCTTCTCTCCCTGTAGGAGGCCTAGGGTGCAGAGCAGCAGCTCCCGTTATGAGCAGGGAACTAAGGAGTTGGGAGGCCACAGGTCTTGACTTCTGAACTGCAGCCAGGTTGCAGGCCTCCCAGGGACTCAGCTTCCCCATCTCTAAATGGTTTCAGTGACTTTTAGGGGTATTTCCCCCAACATCCAGGGACACTTTGCATTGGAACCTCAGGACCCCAGCCCAGAATAGGAGGAGGGAATCTAGAGTGGAAGGAAGTAGAAGACGTTGGCTCTGGACATGTGGATGAGTTCTGTGCCCTGCTAGCTTTTATTTGTTGTTAGAGACATGGGTCATAGTGACCAGCAGCACTCGGGGTGGTCATGGCTAGGTAGGGGGTGGCAGTAGAACCTGTAGGCCCTGCCCTGAGAAGGGAATGAGTACTAGTAGAGACTTCCCAGAGGAGGTCTGTGTACTCTTGCATATGGCTGTGTACTCCCAGGGCAGCTGTGTACTCTTGCATATGGCTCCTGGGTTTAAGAGCACAAGTAGCTGTCCCCAGGTATGCCATGGGGGCCTGAAAGCCAGCCAGCAAGTTTGTTTTTCTCTGAGAGGCATCCTTGAACTGCCAGCCTGATGGCTCTCTTCCACCTGGCAAATTGTGGAAATGGAACAGTTCACACAGAGCAGAGGGTTTTTTTGGTGTAACTTAGCAACTGAAGGCAGAGGAAGAGGATGGGGGAGAAATGCCAGCGCCACTGGCATTGGTGCTGGGCTGTCTTGAGTGAGGCCAGTGGCTGGTGGGCCTGGCTGAATGGGGAGGGCATCCCAATGCAAGTGGCCCCCTTAGGCTGACCAGCTGAGGAACAGACCCACTGGTCCATCCCCTGGGTCCTTCAAAGGAGAGTAACTGGGGGCGGAGATGCTCAGGTATGGCCTGAGAAACCCCTGAGTACACCTGCCTCCCTGGCTGCAAAATGATGGGCTGAATGGGCAGTATTGGAATAGATTTGGTTGATTTTTAGATTTTAACCACAAAACCCTCAAGCCACATGTTTCACAGGAGCCAAATTTGTCAAATAGGCCAAGTAAAGGTACAGGACTTGGGGCATCCAGCCAGAGTCCTCACAAGTGGTGGTGCTGGCATAGACTAGTGTGGGGTGCATACCTCTGCATCACCCTACCCTAGAATAGGGGCTCTGGGCCTCCCCAACAGGGCCTGCTGGGGGCAGGTCCCAGGGCCCTGGTGGCAGAGAGGGCTGGTGATGCAGATGGGGCCCTGTCCAGGTGGTCCTAGCACTGTTGCTGCCCCCTGCTGGGGCTCCTCCTCCCTCCCTCTTTTCCTCCTGAGGCCATCTGCTTCAGCCCTGGTCTGCTCTGGCTGTTTTTCTCTGAGAGCTTCCAAACGTTGAGCAGAAATCTTCCTCCTGTAACTCCCACCCACTCCAGGCTGCCTCTCAGTTCCTTTGCCCTTGCTTGCCCACCTCCCTCCTGTGGATGAGTGTTTACTTAGCAACTTGTCTTCCAGGCAGAATCTGAGGAGGGAGCAGAGTAGAAGGGAGGGGTGCCTGTCATCACGGGGTGCTGAAGTGGCATCAGGTAGGGAAGCTGCCAGGCCCACGGCTATGAGGGGAGGGCCTCTGACACCTACTGGTCACACGTCAGGGACCCCTGACCTGCAGGGGCCTGGGAGGATGCTCTGCTCTTTCTTCAGAGTATATGCTCTTCTCACCTCTTTCTGAGCACAGAGCCTGGGGCCGTGGGTGTGTGTGTTTATGTGTCAAAGAGTGAACACAAGGATGCCTGGCTGGCACAGAGTCGGCTCTGGGTCCGTTCAGAATGCCCCTGTACTGGGGATGCCAGGCAGTCCCAAACTGACAACCCTAGAGCAGGGTTTGGGAAGGTCAGCAAATTGTCAGCCTGGCAGTGGTGTGGCAGGAACCATGGGAGGGAAAGCCTGAAAGCCCCATTGTGTCCTGGCCTGTTCAGAGTGTAGGAGGGACAGAGACCAGGGCTCATCCTGGGGAATGGGGGGCCTTGGGGATTCACCTCCTGGGACAGGCTTCAGAGAGGTTGTGAGAGGTGTCTGGCCAACAGTATGAGAGTGTTAGGATCCATACAGATGCCTGCCAGGAGGGTGGCGGTATGCCTCCAGTCTGCCGCTGACCCTGCCAGAGGGTGGGCCATAGGATGGCCTCAGGTGTCTGAATGCTCTGGTCTGCAGAAGCATTTCCTAAGAACCACATAGGTGCCTTTGAGTATGGTCCAGGGAAACCCCCAGTGATCCTCTGGGGAAGTTTCTACCCACCTCACTTATTTGCCAGGAAGCCCCTCAGGATCCATGCGGTGGTGCCGGGATGTGGACATAGCACAGGAGAAAAGAGCCTCTCACTCCACCTCCCCACCACGAGCACCTGTGCTGGGTCTGGGGGGACAGGCTGAGGGCCTGTGCTGCCCTGGGTGGTGGGTGGTGGTGGGAGCTCAGAACCTGCCATATCCCTTCTGAGTGGCTGTGGGGTTTTCTGCTGTGCAGGGTGAATTCAGGGAGCAGTGGGGAAGAAGCAGCTCAAGGAGAGGCTTGGCACTGGGCCTCACTGAGTCTCCCTGACTCTTTAGAGGAGAACATCCCATTTTGCCCATGGGTCATACACCCTGAGCCCTCTGAGAGAGGGAGCCAGCCCTGGGGGCAAGACATTAGGCACCCAGGGGGACTTCATTCCATTCGGCCAGCTCTTGTATCATTTCCTCACAGGTGAGGTGTTGCTGTCTTAAGTTGATAGGTGATATCGTCAAAGGTGAT